>NC_091697.1:94667500-97167500 GCF_041296265.1 Equus caballus
AAATGAATTTTAATATTGCACTTCATACTGCTGTGGGGTTTAGAGTTGACTTCATATCATTAACTGCATGGATGAATTAGTGTATTTATTTGCATGTGTGATATATCTGTATTTCAAAGCAAACATTTCAAAGGAGCACCAAAATATGTATGTAAAGTTCGTATTTGCCTCCTAGTGATGTTCATAGAGAGGGTATGCTACACAGATCTGGGCTTATAAGAAAAAATTGGACGATTTGGAACTCCATTACCCAATTTTCATGGGCATACATGTAGGCAGACCTATATATGCAAATTTTGCAACTGTTTATGGCATCATTTTGAAATCTGACAATAAATAGGTAAGATCAAATTTTACCCACAGGTGACATAATATTGGTCTAAACAGTGCCTTTTCTCTTCTGTATTTATACCACAGAGCCAAGACACACAGGGCCAAGATCATTTGTGAGACAGTTACTCACACACATTTCCTTGTATCATGGGGACGCTTTACAGTAAATAACCTGAGACCGAGGACACATTGGAACTAGTGCAGGGGGCTGGTGTGCCATGTTAGTTATCCATAAATCTAAACTTCCTTAATTAAGGACAAAAGGGTCTTATTTTTTTCACTCCCTTTTCCCCCGATTTTAGTTCTTAGTTTTTATTTTATCATAAATGGATTTTAATCATGATTTAAACAGATGAGGGCCTGGGTTCACTTTGAAGTGTGTGTATTTGATTCCCACGGAAGTTAATGGGGGTTACGAATACCTACAGAGGAGAGAATACACCCACATCCTCCAAAACAAATTTAGAACAATTTAAAATGCCCTGGAGTAATAAAGAGCTAGTTTAAGGGGTCAAAAAGAGGGTAAATATATGTTTTAAAGATTATTTTTGTGAAAACTCTTGTGGCTTTGAGGCCCAAGGGTGGAATAGATGGGTGTGAGCAGAAAAAAAGGATAAACTAACAATTATGCCTAGGGTGAAAGTGTAAATGACAGCTTACCCTCCAGAAAGCATGTGCATGGTAACATTTTTTATGAGAGCTATTTATATTTCCAAGAGCTGTGTAACTGCTGTTTATCCCTCAGAATGTCCTTGTGAGGTGTGCGTTTCCTACCAGTCAGCCTTATGTGACAGTGACATGGAGATGCATTTATCATTCGGTTTCTAGGATCTAATATTTTAAGTGATCAACTAAGCTACTGTCAGTACGGCCCCGTGCAAATGAGAAAACGGAGAGTTAAGAGGGGTTTAGAACTTTCCTCAAATGCTTGAGTGGCAGCATTTGGATTGGATTTTGTAAGGAATCACTCTGTTGTGTTATCTAAGAGACAGGGAACGCATTTGTTGTCGTGGACCAGGCCCGCCTCCTCATCCTTCCACCTCACTCCCTTCTCTTCCATAGTCAGCCTTGTTATTAGTTATCAAGGTGCCAGGAAAATACATGTGTAGAGCCTCAATCTTGAATGCTATTTAAATGTTGGCTATCCTACCCTCTCCTTAAAAACCATCAGAAAATATTAATTAAATCAGTGAAACCAAATACAAATCTGCACTCTTAAGGAAACATAACAAAAATAACCTAATGCCAGCACTAGTTGTGGGACATAACGTAGACCACCTATTTTGGTTTGGCATTACGTGGTATAAAAACTCTTGAAGTAATGTCAGAACACCTGGGTTCTAACCAGTGCTTCTCAACTCTGGCTGCCCGTTAGGAACATCTAGCAAGCTTTCAAAAACTACAGATGCTAGAGACCCCCTACCTCACCCCAAGAGTCTGATTCAGTTGGTTTGGGGTGAGGATCAGGCGTCAGTAGTTTTACAAACTCCTCAGGTGAGCTCTCTCTTCTACTTTCCACTTTATAACATTTACTTTTTGTGAATTCCTTTCAAAAACCAAACCCTCTTCAGCTTCTATTTTTGCATCTCGAAAATTGGAGCAACATATACCTAGCCTGTTTTTTGTACAGTCATGAAGATCAAATGGAGCGATGATTTTAAAACTTGTGAAAACTAGGACATGCTGTACAAACGTGAGACATGATGATGATCAGATTAGCTTTCTTGTAATTTAAAGAAATGAATTTGAAGAAACCTTGGATAAAGTTTTTCTTCCCATCTCCAGTCTCTTTGATTTTGTACATTGGTTCCTTGATAAAACTTCAGTCTATTCTTACTTGAGTATATCCTTTGTACTTGTTTATGTATAATGTTTGCTAATTGCTTTCTGTCAACTCAATAGTAAGGATAGTGAGAAGCGTGATTTGTGTGTGTATGTGTGTGTGTGTGCAAGCACGTGCACAACTTTATCCACGTAGATATCTGGGAAAAGCTCTCTTGATAGATTTGAACAGTGGATTCATAAAAAGGCAATAGGCCAAAGCATGTCATAGTTTATTTACTCATCCAAAAAATACTCTTTTGAGGAATAAATATGTGCCGATCCCTCTGCCAAGACATAGAAATGGATGACATTGTCAACGCCCTGAAGGAATTCACAGGCAATTGACAATGACAGACAAGTAAACCAACACTTATAATACAGAGTCATGAATGCTGCAATTGAAGAGTTTTCAGCATCCTGAAGAAGTCTGTAAAGAGAAGAGAAGGACATGAGAAGGTGGTCAGGTAAGGCACATGGGAAAATATAAAGTGTGAATGGGTCTTGAGAGACACATAGTAGTAAGCTGGTGGAGGAAGGAGATGGGTCTTCCAGGCAGAGGGAAACGTGCAGGAAGAGAAGTGAGAGAATGTGGCCTGTTCAGGAAAGTGTGTGAAGTGCATACAAGTGCAGGTGAGAGTGGCTTTGGGGAACTCGTAGTGGATGAGACAGGGGAGAGGTAGCCAGGGGCCAAATGCAAGTGGCTTTATAATTTATTCTAAAGGCCATGGAGACACATTTTATTTTACATGTGGATTTACATACGGAGGACGGATTGGATTTCTTTTCGGTAAACTCACTTCCATAACTATGGGGAAGGGATGGAGATAGTCTAGAAGGTAAGAGACCAAAACAGTTCAGCACTGATATAGTCCAGGCAAGAAAAGATTAGACTGAGTTAAGGCAGCGGCAGTAAGAGATGAAGGAGTGTTTTGGTAGATTGAGCCAGTTAGCAGAGTAGAACCAATAAAATCCAGTGAAAGAATAATAATAATTACATTAAATATTTTAAAAATAAACCAAAACATAAATAATAGGATGTTAAAATGAGATTATAGTAGACTGAATAATGGCCCCCAAAGATGTTCATGTCCCAATACCCGGAACCCGTGACTGCTGTTTTATATGGTAAAAGAGACTTTGCAGATATGACTAAGTTAATGATTTTGAAATTATCCTGGATTATCTGCCTGGGCCTGATGTAATCACAAGGATTTTAAGAGAGCAACAGCAAGATAAGAGTCAGGAGTAGGAGACATGACAATGGAAGCAAGAGATTGGAGTGATGCGAGGAAGGGATCACAAACTAAGGCATGTGGGAAGCTGAAAAAAGTAAGAAGATGAATTCTTCTCTAAAGCCTCCACAAGAAAAATATCCCCACCAACACCTTGAATTTAGACTTATGACCTCCACAACTGCAAAAGAATAAACTTTTTAAACCTCTAAGTATGTGGTAATTTGTTACAGCAGCAATAGGAAGCTATACAGGGACTTTGCCTGCTGCAGTGTCAACAGACAGGCAGATAGAATAAATACCAGGACACCAAAGTGAGCGTGAGACACATGCATACATCACCACTCCCATATATAGATAATTGGAGAAGTTGCCCTTTGGAGGGGGAGCTTTCTAATCATAGCCTAGTGAGGAATGCTTACTTGGAGAGCTTAGAGAGAGATTCCCTGAGGTTAGGTGACCCAGAGAGTTCAAACCTGATTCTTGACAGAGAAAGCTATGAACTGGGTTCCAATGCTACCTAGGTAATCTAGACAGTGAGGGAAGGGCTAACTGAATACATGGTTATGGACCATGGAGACTGCTGCTATAAAGGAACTGGATCCTTTGGGTTTCTACTCGCTTTCTGTTCACTTTCTCCAACACCCATTAATCATTGAAGCAGAATAGTCCCCTTAACTTATTACCTTCCACAATTGCTGCATGACCATAACCATACATTTCTTTTCATTGCACTTTGGTGTTAGACACTCAATTTCTTGGGCACAATCGCCTCCTCTTTTTTGGATTTTTTCTTAATGTTATTGGAGTACATCTTCAAGTATTTTTCCTTAGAAAGAATGTCTATTAGAAAATTTTTCTGGATACTTGTGTGCATGATCTTTATTTTCTCCCTCACATTTGATCCATAGTTTGGCTGGGTATAAAATTTCAGGTTCAATAACATTTACCTCCAGAACTTGGTAGATATTATGTCACTCTCTTCTAGCATCAGCAATGAGATTCTATTCTCATTCATATTTCTTTTACACTCCTGTTTTTTCATACTGGAAGCTTTCAAGAAATTATCTTGAAATCTTGACTTGGAAATTTTACAAAGTATGTTTAGTTGTAGGCTTTTAAAAAAAATTCATTCTGCTTTTCATGTTGTAGTACTTTTGATCTGAAGACTACTTTTCTCCCTCTCTGGATATGTTGTTATATGTACTCCTTGATTATTTATCCTTCTTCCTTTTAAAAAATGTCATTTTCAGACTTGGTTACATAGATAATAGACCTTCTAGAGTAATTCTCTGTGTCTCAAGTTTTTCTTATATTTGTCATCTGCTTTTTCTCTTAACTTTTTGTGACACATTCTCAACTTGTTTTAGTTTTTCTAATGAATTATTTATAAGTATCACATTTTTAATTTCCCAAAATTCTTTGTTTTCCTTCTCACCTTTTACCTAGATGAATGTTTTTGTTTCATAAATGCGTTATTATCCTGAATCTTCCTGAGGATACCAATTACTATTTTTATAAACTTCTTCCTATCTACTAAAAAGCTCTTGTTTCAGATTAGCATGCAGGAAGTTGATTAGGAGTGTCTTTGAAATCAACATCTTGGGGAGGGAAGGGAAGGAAACAGGGCTGGACAGAGGGAGAAGTAGAGCTGCAATGCAACCTGAGTGGAGCTCTCAGCTGAATTTCAGGGAGTTTTGAAGCTGGGGTGATTCTTCATAGTTTCTCCAAGTTGGGATGAGGGCGCCAGGACTTTATATCACCGTGTTAGTCAGTCACTGAATACGGGCCACGCTAGGAAGGGGCATGATCTTGGGTGAGGTGACTCTTCAGCCAATGCAATTCCATGAGAACTTTCTGCTGGCAGCTCTCCCAGCAACTGAAGCGGGGATCTGTGTGGTTCATCTCACCATCTACCACATCTGTTCTTTTGTTTGTTTGTTTTAAGGTTATTAGGTTCAACTTGTTCAATTTTTTCTTTCTCTTTTATGCTGTTTTTTTCATTCAAACGTTTTGTGCGTTTAGGTTTCATTTATACGTATGCATGAAAGTCTAGTCGGTTAACATGGCTGACTCCCTATCTGTTCCTATAATAAGACTCTTCCCTTAATGAGGGGACTAACAGAGAGCTCTATGTATGTGATTGGGGCAGCTAAACTGGCAGGATTCACTTTAAGATGCTCAAGCAGGCAAGACATGAAAACAACCTAAGTATGTATTAATGGATGAATTGATAAAGAAGATATGGTGTATATATACATATGTATATATATATATGTGTGTGTGTGTGTGTGTGTGTGTATATATACACCATACACAATGGACTACTACTCAGCCATAAAAAGATGGAATCTTGCCATTTGAAACAACATGGATGGAGCTTGAGGGTATTATGTTAAGCGAAATAAATCAGACAGAGAAAGACAAATACCATACGATTTCACTTGTATGTGTAAGGTAGAAACAACAACAACAAACAAACATGTAGATACAGAGAACAGATTGGTATTTATCAGAGGGGAAGGAGGTGGGGGAGGACAAAAGGAGTAAAGGGGGACATTTTTATGGTGACAGATGGAAACTAGACTTTTGATAGTGAACATGATGTAGCCCATATAGAAGTTGAAATACAATGGTATACACTTGAAACTTATATTATGTTATAAACCAATGTTACCTCAATTAAAAAAAAGATGCTCAGGCAAGGAACTCTCTGGTTATCCCAAATGTCAGAATGAGGATAACCTTATTCTGGTGTGCTATCTCTGCTAGATGTCCCAGATAATTTTAAAATTTCTTTAGAAATTAATTATCTGATTTTAAGCCCGGGGGATAGATGCCACTCCTGTATGCCATATAAATCTGTGTGTGGGTGATAGGAATGGGATTGCTGTATAAAGAGCTGTCCGTATTCCAATATTGCCCAAACTTTTTTTCCTTAAAAATCATCTGGGACTCTTGTCTAAAGTCCAGAATCCTGGGTTGTATTTCCAGACTTACTGAACCAGAGTCTCCAGGGAAGGGTCTTGAGAATTTCTATGTTTAACCAGAACTCCATGTAACCTTATGATCAGCAAAGATTGGTAACACCACCTATAGACAATCGTTCCATCAATCCCCTTGCCCCTCCACTCATCCATCCCATCTCAACTTCTGCTCTCTGGACCTGCTCCCTTGGAGTCTTGCTGTGGCAGAGCAGCCAGGAACAGTGCTTGGGTTTTTGATAGAGCTTTCTCCAGTGTTTGTTTGAGCTGGAGGCTCCCACTGTTGTTTGCCTATTAATATGAGAGCTTCCACCTGCTTCCCATGTTACAGAAAGTCATCAGACTCTCTGGTCTTCCTATTCTCAGAATTGTTATTAATTTATTCCCTCTTGTATTTCTTTACTGTTTCTTCAGTGGGTTTTTAGTAAAGAGGGAAGGTAAACATGTATACTCAAAATACCCTCTTGATTCAAAACTCAATAATCACACTTTGGAAAAATCTCCTGAGCTAGGTTATTGCTAATGCGCAATGTGACAGATTAGATATGGGGATAAGGGAGATACAGCAGTCCTGGATAATCCTCAACTATCTGGCTTTAGCACTTGGGCAAATTTTTATGTGTTTCCCTGGAAAGAAGACTAGAAGGGAGAAGAAACCATTTTGCTGGGAAAAGATAATGAATTTAGTTTTTTACATGTCCAGTTTGACATGAAGGTCTAGGAAAGAGGTCTGATCTGGAAGCACATATCTGCAAGTCATTAGTTCATCCATTCATCAATTTGCATATATTAAACATTTTCTTAGTATATGCTGGAATATGGAATTAGAAATTTCTTACAGGGGATAGAAACAACTAACTAAGCAAGCACAATAAAATACGATAAGTGCAATGATGGGAGATGCCCGGGGTGCATGGGAACTCATAGGAGAGGAATCAAACTCAGACCTGAGTGATCAGGGAGAGAGCTGACATCGAGGCTGAAACTTACAGGGTGAATCGGATGAGTCCAGCAAGGTTGTCTAGAGAAGGAAGTTATTTTAGAAAGGATAAAGAGCCAATAGGAAAGCTGAGAGTCAAAAGAGAGTACCACTAGGAATTTCTGTGTTACTAATTCATCATAGAAGGAAGGCAAGAGAGGAATGTATAAAGGCAAAAAGGATGAGGTGATGCAGGATCTCGTATAATGGGAAGCCACTGAAGAGTCTTAAGCAAACATCCTAAAAGTGGCTCTGAAACCTTAGAAATGGATGATATCACCCAGTGGCTCTCTAGCTTTGGTCTGCACCAGAATCAACCAAGAAACTCATCGAAGATGTACCTACTATGTGTAGCATTTAAACCCTTTACATATATATTTTCCTTACCTGTGTTATCTCTTAAACCTCACAATCTTAGAAAGTGAGTGGACTTCATATTACCAAGGTCACACAGCTAATAAGTGTGAAAACTGAGACTTGAACCCAAGCCGTCTGGCTATAAGGTCCCTGCTCTTACTCCTACACTGTGTTGCCTCCAGATAGAAGCATTGTATAAAATAGACCCTTGAATTTCACAGAGGACATGTAATGAGGCCTTTGAGAATTCTGAGATTTGCAATGCCACTAGAGGAAACCATTGACTCTCTCCCATACCCAGAGATTTTAATTCAGGAGCACAGAAGTGGGCCTAGGAATCTGAGTTTTAACAAGGCTAAAGATGTTGTTTTGTGGCAGATGGTCCCCTGACCCTGCTTGGAGTAACTTGAGACTAGAGAAGAGGTCTCGGGTTGGTCCCTTAGAGCAGAAGAATCCATGACAATGACTGAGAAGAAATGCCTGGAGAAGGAGGAGGTAAACTTCAGAAGAGCATTATTATGGAATAGGAGAGAATTTGAAGAAAGAGGTCAATGATATGGCGTGCAGCAGGTAAGACAAGTTAGGGCTAGAAAGTGCATATTGGACATGGTCATCAACTCATTGATAAGACTGAGACCTTGCCCTTCAAAGCCATGATTCCTACTTTAGAAGAGCTCCTACTTCTGGTTGTCCACCCTCCTTGGAAGTAAGCCTAGAGATATTTCCATTATCCTCACAGTACTCCCTGTCTCATAGAAGCAGTTAACAGATAGGCCTTGGGAAGGTTATTTCTCTATAGCTTACCATTGTAGGCAATAAATTTCAACCACAGCATAGCTATGAACGGCACATTCACTTAAATTTCTTACAAATTTGCTCTAGGATTTGACCCTTTAAATATGCGAAGATTATTTGTTTCAATAAAGTGCTGATCAAGCAGCAGTCTCTTTACATTGAAGATTCTACCACCCACAATAATTGAACAGCTCTATTGAAATATGATTTTAGGAAAACTCTGTGCCTATTTTCAAATGTAGGCAGACAAAATTCTCACAATTGGACTTTAAGCTGGAGGTGAATAATTCGTTGTTTTGGAGAATTTAATGCTTTCAAAATCAAAATAAACAGACTCTGCTTTGAAGTTATGCTGACTATTCAAATGCCAACAGTAAGTGATATCTTTTCTTTTCAACGTGCTGAAATGTACATGCCTGATTCCTGCTGTTTTTTTCTGGGATTGAGTCTTACCACAGAGTTGCCGAATAAAAAATTGTGTTAAAATCTCCACTTAACTTACTCTCAATTATAGATGTCTATATTGTCACCTCCAACAGCTCCAGTTTCTTCCTAGTAATATAGAACATTTCTTCTAAACTGAATTCTAAACCTAATTAATTCTTTTTCAGCCATTCTTCCATTCTACATTAATTAATGTATTTATCTTAGAGGCCCAAATTCTCAGCCCTGAAGATCCCTTAGAAATGTTAAGATAATAAGAATAAATCACAATTATTGAGCGCCTGGTATGTGTGGCATTGTGTTATATTCTTTACATATCCTTCAAGCCTCACAGTTTTGGAAAGTGAATGCTACTTATATTCCCAAGATCGTATAGCTAGTAAGTGCCAAAAGTCAGACTTGAACCCAAAAAGTCTGTTTGCAGAGTCCCTGTCCTTACTCCTGCTCTGTGTTGCCTCCAGATAGAAGCTTTATGTAAAATAGGCCCAGAAATTTCACCAAAGCTGTAGAAGAGGCCTTCGAGAATTCTGAGATTTACAATGCCATCAAAGGAAATCATTTACCCTATGAACAGCAGATGGTTTCCTAAACTCACTCGAGAGCTTGCCAACTCTCCTACAGAGGAGCCTCATCACTCACTCTACTCATCTATAACTAACATCACTGTAGATTACACATTATAGACCATTGAGATCATTAACGGTCATCCATTTCATTCATTCAACAAATTTTGAACATCTGATGAATAAGGCAAAGTTCTTGTCTAGTTGAGGGGAGCAGGAATACTAAATCTATAAATATCAAGAGTCTAGTAGGTTACTTTGTGGTTTTCATATACATGAAAATGTTGTTGAGGTTGTAGAGGCCACTCAAACAAAGAAGGCATCCTTTAGGATGTGAGAACAGGTTAACTTAAGAGATTGGTAAGGACTAAGGAACTTTTATTTGGAAAGGGCTAAAAGCAACCATCCTAATTAGATGGAAGTGCCAAGGGAAAATGTTGCTCTTTGGACGAAGAGGAAAAAGTCTTGTCAAGGAGATGTTATGCTATGAATTTTGAGATATTAAGAAAATAACGTCTGGACCACTGAGTTTCTTTGGTTTGCGTATTCCTGTCAGATAAGAGAATAACCCAACAATCACTGGACATTTCTTTAGTAACTTGAAGCAGAATTTCAAACTTCCAGAGGGAAAGGAAGAGTGATCGTAATTCATTCTAGAGTGTTGCTTCCACCCATCCTGCCTACACCTGTTTTCCAATACCCTTCAAGTCTTCTGAAATGGCCTCTGTCTCCTCTGGAGAGTCTGGGGGTTCACAATTTTTTATCTCAAACTCTGCAGATAAATAAGGATGGGAACTCATGCTTTTATGATTACTGCCCTTAGAAACCAAATAAAAAGTAATTTCTGTTCCATTGCCATTATTAATCATGGTATGGAGTTTACTGTTTGCTTCTAATTTTACTGTGTGTTCTAGATTTTGGGTAGGAGTCTTAATGGACTTATTAGAGAATTATCTTGAGACCCAAAACTATCTTTAATAATTCAACAGAAAATCTGAATGAAAGGCCCATTAGTTATTTTTATGGTAACACCTCCTGAAAACGCAAATGGTTTAACCATTGCGTTAACAACCGCCATCAGCCAACCTACTAGAAATCTTAAAATAAGTGCTACCATAGTATTCCCTTTTTGTTAATCTGAAGTATAGTTATCTCTAGGTTATTTTCAAGACAATCTATTTGAGTTATTGAGCATTTATATTTTGTTCAAATTTGTAAGTAGAATTACTTTTTAAAAGAAGAAAATTAAATTAAGGACATGATAAAGGATCAAATGAAAAATAAACATTTTGAACTTCAGGAGAAGTGATTTTTTTCTCAGTAATGTATGTAAAAATTCCACTCACCTATATTTACACTAAAAATATTCACCTATGCCCTCATTCACTCGAGCTGTGGAAAAACAATTAGTTAGCTATGTAATGCAATTTAGAAATCATTTGAGGGAAACAGTACTTTCTTCCTTGCTAGAAGAATAAAAATAAACTTTTCAGTTGTGTTCATGTCTTAACAGTTTAAAAAGCAATATGACTCTCTTATTGATTCTGAATTTTAATTCTCTCTCCAGTACTTACTAAATATATGTTCTTGGACAAATCTCAATCTAGCAGAGTTCTTACTTTCTTATTTATAAAATGGGGGTAAGCATAATAATTACCTCACAAGCTTGTCAAGAAGATCAGATGAGACAACGTGTACAGTGTGGATAACGTATATAAACTAGGAAATCCTACATGTATTATACACACAAATATACACATACTCTTATTTTTAGATTAGTGACTGGATTCATAGGAAAAATCCAGTGAATTGATAATTATAGAAGAAATATTTTATGTTTTAAGATAAAACCTGCTTTAGGAATTTCTACAACTCAATTATATAAACAAGGGGAATATATTTAAATGAAATGCCTCTGTACTGCAGTCACAGAAGAGGATAGCCCATCCAGGAATTACGCTGGACAGCAGAAATATTTCTTCAATGAGACATGGGCTCTAGATATGATCTTTTTATTCTTGTCTTATACAACCTTTTACTACTTCATATAATACTGATTTTGTGATGATAGGTATATTTAAATTAATAGAAAGTAGTTGTCAACTTTTTCCCTCCCCCACCAAATTAATTATTTATCTTGTTGCCTGTGAATAGCTATGAAATTAGAGATCTTGTCTTGTTTCATGTAACCTGTGGCATTTCTGGAGTCCCAGCCTCGCATGGAGCACTAGGCAGAGCCACTGGGTGAGGATGGAGGCAAATTCAACAGAAGACATCATCATTCTCCTTTAGGAGTTTATGATCTAGTTGAAGGAATGCACATCAACACTTGAAACAAGGGAAAGCATATTCATGGACCAATGTGCTAGTGAGATCAAGTTGATATAGAAACTCTGCTGGCCTGAAAGAGAGATGATGGGCCCAAATATTTTTAATTCAAATAGTTTTCTGCTTGGGTATGGTCTCTAGTGGTCAGTTACAATGTGTCTGAATAGTTGTCAAAAGCATGATTTGAAACTTTCACACCTGACAACTCATCTCTCTTCTACTCCCTTTGTTACCCTTGCCCTATAAATTGGACAAATTGTACATTTACAGGGTGATTTACAGTTTAGCTTATAGATCTTCAAACTTACTCCAAGAAATTGCATTTACTCTCTCCTACAAAATAAAGAGGAAAATCCACTCTGTCAAATCCTCCCAAAGAGAGGGTTTATAATTGTCTAGATTGATTATTATAGTAGTTGCATTAGGCAGCAACTGTTCTTTTGTTATACAACACGAAAAAGTTCCATTTGATTCCGCTAAATAATTAAATAACGTGATTGACTCTAACCATGGTTTTAAAGTTATGGTTTGTCCATCCACAGGGCTCCACAAATGACAGGGTTTAATTAGTTTTAACAAGCTGTGTCTGGTGGAACCTACCACATCAGTCAAGATAGGATAAGGCAGGTCCCCAACTTTTGGTCTCTAGTCTCTTTACTTTAAAAACTATCGAGGACTCCCAAAGAGCATTTGTTAAAGTGGGTTATATCCACTGATTTTTTTCATATTAGAAATTAAAATTAGGAAAATTTTTAAAATACAGTTTTAAGATGACAATAATAAATCCATTACATGTTAACATAAGCAACACATTTTTATATAAAATTACTAAGTTTTCCAAAATTTTAGTCAGGAGAGCGCCGTCACTATACACTTCTTCAGCTTGCTTTAGCCACAGAGGCTTATATCAGCTTCTGCATCAGTCGCTTGCGATATCACACACTGTGTAGACTTTGGAAATCTCTACTTTGCACTTGTGAGGGAATGAGAGCAAAAGGGGAAACGAGATCTTCACCTTGACATGAAAATAATTCTGACCTCGTGGATCCCTTGAAAGAGCTTCAGGGATCACAGTGGTCCCCAAACCATACTCTGAGAACCATGGGGCTAAGCTATACTACAATAATATACAATCCCCCAATCCTAGTGGCTTAACAGTAAAGTTTTTTTTCTTCTCTCTCATTCTAATATCCATTGTGAACCAGTTGGAAATCTTGCTGTATGTCAGTGTAGCCCTCCCTGTGGGACCCATTTTGGTGGAGTAGAAACTCTTTAGAACTTGCTCGTAACTGTGGCAAATGGAAAAGAAAGCTTGGAAAATACAGACTGATTCTTAAATCTTCCCCCTGCAAATGACACCTATTACTTCTGCTCACATGTCATTAACCAAAGCAATTCACATATCCTAGCCTGACTTCACGAAGGCAGGGAGGTATAACCTCCTGTAGGGACAGGCACAGGATATTAGTGAACAGTAACACTGTCTACCATGCCAGCTAATATTTTTCAAGCACATCTAACTCTGTTGTGTCAAGTCGTTAGATGCTCATAGATTTTGATCTTGGCCAGAGTTTAGAATGGAAATCTTATCTTTGCCTCCAAACCCCCTCCTTTCCTAGGTCCCAAGAATTAACAAGTGCCTGGCATATATTCAGGGTTTAATAAACATTCATCAAATAAATGGACAAATATCTCATAAAATATCATTTGGAATTGGGCTTGATATTTACATGCCTAAAATTCCAAGAATAATATATCCAAATACTGACCAGGTAAATTCTGGATCTGGGAAGGGTCTCACTGATAATCTAGCTCAACTCCATCATTTAACAGATGATTCAATTGAAGTGTGAAGAAGTTAAATAGCACCAGTTTAATCCTACAAATGGAAGTAGAGTTAATCATGTCCAGAGTATATTTTAGAAGTGGTATTGAGTTTGGAAGGGCATCTATATAAGTCCAGATAAATACTCAAGTGCTATCATCTTACAGACTTCTGCATGCATCAGAGTTGCCTAATGTCCAATACTTAAAATTTCTAGGACTAAAAAGAAAAATTAAGATAGTTTCAAAGGAACTCTAGCTTAAAAACTTTTATTTACTTTGCTTTCCTTGAGGTACCACTGAAATAAGAATTCTTTGCCAAATTTCTATTTCTCCTACAGGCTTGAACTCATTCTGAACGCTACTCTGTTGACTACTTCTACTGCAAAAGCCATTTTCTAGAACCAAATATGCTCATGAAATATCTTGCAGATGAGAACAAGGTTATATAATATAAATTGCCAAGATGTGGGCAATTGCTCCCACTTCCAAGAAATCCAATTAAGCATTTATATTTTATTTTCATTAACTCTAGAACCCAAAGTGCCAAACCTAAGTAAAAGATATTAACTATAGGCAAATACACAACGCTGCATTTTCCCATATTATAGTAAAAAAGAATCAATAAAAACAAAAAGTTTGCATTCATAAGATACTTTCTTCATAAGAATAATATATTATCCTAATTAAACTTTACAATAGCGCAATAGAGTTGGGTAAGGGGCAAATAGTCCCTTTTCGTAGATGAAAAAATTAAGGTGCAAACAGGTTGAGGGAGAAGCCAGAGGTCACACAATGAGACATTAACAGAGCCCAGAAGATATGATGATGCTTTTTCCTTCCAAGATGGTGCCCTAGACATGAAGCCACTGTCACCAAGATCATGTTTTGATAAATAATAAAAATTAGAAATGCATCTTGGTCAAAATATCTGCAATGAAACCTAAATTGTACATATGTCAATTATCTCTGCAGGAAACAAGAAATTGCTTTCATTTTCAGAAGCATCCTCCCCAACATTTTATTTTTTCCCCATTGTCTTTGTATTAAAAATATCTATTGTCTAACTTCAAATAAATGCAAATATAACTGTGATACAAAGTAGCATTTGTGCCACTAGTACCACTAAAAACCCTCATGTGTGAATGGGTGTTTAATTAGGCTGTATTAGATTAATCCCATGTTTCCGCTGGTTGTAACAAATGAAAAGATAGTATGCACTGCCATGGGGATAGACATTTAAAGCTCAACGTAACTTTCATATTTTTCCATGTGATCGGTCAGCTAGGACTTTCTTTTAATTTGATGAAAATTTGGCTTGTAAATCAGAAAACCTTTTAATTGCAAGAAATGCAAAGCAGGAATCTTTTTTCTTCTTTTTAAGGATTGACATTACCTTTGTTGTTTGGTACATTAAAATAAGACCCATAAGGGAGAGCTCTAAACAATGAACTTCGTATAAAAGAGATAAAAGCTCGCTCCTTGGGCCTACAGAGAAATTCAGACACAGGCTCGGAAAGAACAACTTAATACTTCTCATATGATGATATTGCCTAGGTAGCAGTAGAATATTTGTTATAAAAGGTCTTAAATGTCATTTCCTAATGATATTTTGAGGTCATTTTAACCACTTTTAAAATAATTGCATATAGATTATAGTTACTGTCTAAGAAAAGACTTGCTTCCAATTTAAACAATGTTGGGAAGTTAAATGTAAATTTAAACAGTGAAACCTAATTTTTAAATCAGAAAAATATTTCAGCCGACATGTAAGTTTTGCTTTGTCACTGTACTGTATTCCGTTCAGTAGAACAAAGACCGGATGCATAATGAGCCAATGTAAATGAAGTCAAATCAGCAAAAGCATAGTGGGGGAGGGGAAGGTGTAAAATATGACAGTCGGTATAATGACCAGGGAGTAGAGAATTTGAATGTTTAATGCCTACACATTCAGATTCATTTTTCTGTCATCGCTTTGAATGGGTAGACTGAGGTGCTTGAAAGTCCAGAATGAAAACATCATCTCCTGGACCAAAAGAATTATTAATATTATTTAATAGCACAGATATGATCTGCATTCATAATCATCTTCTTTCTATCACTTCCCTTGCCCACCTCAGGAAAAAAAAAAAAGAAACGTGGTTATAATTAGAGATAATTGGAAAATGCTGTAAGTGTTTATTTGGGGCTTTCTCTCTTACCCTTCTGCATCGCATGCCAGCTTCCCACCTCCCAGCCATGATGGAAGCTCAGAACACAATAGGAACACAGCAACAATATGAATTGCAAATACATGTATATCTTTCTGCACAACCTATCTTATTGACTCTTAATAAAATGAGTATCTTCTAAAAAATATCCTGAGCTGTAAATTGCTTTACTACTGATGACGGGCTTTGGAAAAATACTACACATGCCTTACAATCAACTAGGCAGAGTTGTGTTAAACAGAATTGCTTAGCTCTCCTCTGTAAATTACTCCCCTCCCTCTCCAATAAAGGAATGGATCTTGCTTAATAATCTATGCTGCTTAGCATATGTTATAAGTGTACATGTGAAAATCTTCGTATTTTACGTATGCCACACTTTAGGTCTATAACAAGACTTTATCATAACGTTCTCAATATTTAACATTTTCCTACATAGACAGTGAATTTTCAAGAATACTGACATAGAGATCATTTAATGCAGTGTCCCCCACCATCCTATTTTCGCTCATGTGCAGTTCCAAACTATGGCTATCTTGAAAGATATTCGTAAATTCACTTCGCTGTCTAGGCAGTTTAACACACAGTAATTAAACTGGAGCTATAAACAGCAAAGCACATACATGGACTTCTCGGATTTCACTATTAAGTTAAACTAGAGAATATTAATCCCTGAAAATAAGTGCATTGATAATATGAAGGTGGAATTCTATTTTTGGAGGAGATAGGTAGGGAATGAATTGAAAATTATTGTAAAGTAAGTTAAATTTCTAATTTTGGTGTTAATTAAATTATTCAAAAGAGTTTGTGTCTTTACAGCTTAAAAAGGGAAAAGAAAGATGTCTTTGGCCTGGTGCTTGTACTAAAAGGCTTCTGTTCAACTAGCTCCATGCATGGAGGGGGTGTGTGGTGAGGGTTTGGGAGAAGACGGGAACCTGAATACTTGCTTTGTAAATATTTAAGCTTTTTGCAGGCTGGAATCTAAAACAGAAATAATAATGCTAGCCTTTTACCTTTGAACCTTTTCGTGAAGTATCTTAATGTTGCAAGTGTGAATACAGTGAACTTAATCAGTAAATTTGATGGAGATTTATGAACTTTTTCATTCTAAATGCATTTACATATACACAAGCACATACATGTACATAAATTTATTTTATTACATCCATTTTACACAAACTGAACCTTAAGCAGTTGAAGTACTAAAAAAAGCCAATCAAAATACTCTTCATATATCCTTAAGTCCATAAACCTCTTTAAATTGTCTCTTTTAAAAAACAGCTAAATTATGGAAATGCAGACTGCATTACAGAATATTTGCCTGTTATATCTTGATTCTTATTTGAAATTCCCACAAGAATATAGGCATGACAGTAATATAAACCATAGAAACAGGCAAAAAAAAAAGTAGAACACAGGGACTTGTAAATAAATCCATGAATATCAAGAAGCACAGATGGTAAGATTATGCATTTTTACCAGTACAGTTCTGTGCTTGTAAACTATGAGGCCAGACATTTGTAAGATGCAGTGTAGCAGGTCCTGCAGAGGGAGGGAGAGGAAGCACAGACACTGAGAAAGGTGGGGAGGAGGGAAGAAGGGAGGGAAAGGGAGTGAGAGGCAGAGAGAGAGAGAGGTTGAGAAGAGGAGGGGGCACATAGCCAGACACAATAACGCATAATAATGTTAACATTCCTGCATGTCTAATGGCTTAAATATGCTGTGTGCCTCACTCTAGCCCCACACGGCAGCTGATGTCAAGGAACCATTTAATATTTTATCAATAGTCCTTCTTTGAACCCCCAAAATTATTTTTCCTATAAAAAGGACTCAGGGGTTTCCAAGCACAAAACAAAATGAAATCTCTTGAATAGCAAATTTTTAAGACACAACATATCTTTGAATACCTCTTGTTCAGCAAGATTCACACCATTCTCAGACGAGTCTTACATTATTTACATCTTAGCAATGTCAACATGTCTTATTTACCAAGGAAACATAAAGTCACATTTTCAGTGTCTTTCTTTTCAGGAATGTATAGCTTTATTTTTTAACGTAAAAGAAACCCGTTGATTGAATTATTATTACAATATCAGTTGGACTTTTAGGTTTTTTTTTTCCTGGTGGAGAATATTGTTTTCTTGTTTGACGGATACTATGCCTGTAACAAAGAATGCCCGAATTGTCTTAACAAAGAAGATGAAAGCTGTATGTGTTGGTTACAATAGAATAACCACCTTCTAGATCTCTTAAATCCACAATATATGTAGTGTGGGTCCTGAGTGGCTTTTGTTTTCAATGTCTTTTGTAAGCTTTTAGGGTTTTTTCTGCATCAAATGTCAAGTTAATTTACAGGGCACTATTACTGATATGTTTCCTTGGTTTGTGGTTTTCTGTGAAAGGCAGGCAGCTGAGACCAAGTCTTAGGCTAGGGGGGAGGGGCAGCCGGCGAGCCCATAACACATACACTGTGCCAGGGTCTGTAAATTGGCTGCCTGTGTGACAGCGGGCCCAGGGAAACCTCCAGTCTTCATTTGCATGCTGAAGAATATCCAGGATTAAACCGGACTGATTTTCATACAGGATTTAGACCTGACATTTATTATTCGGTTCACAGATCTCTTGAAGGAAAGTTTGTTTTCCACTCATAGATGAAAAATCTTCTAAGATAAATAAAGACTGGCTTAGCAGTAACAGTAAATAAACACCTTTCCTGTATTTCTTATGAATTTATCATATATGATTACCAGACAGATGTTTGCCACCAAATTACTATATTTTCCCCTTTAGCAATTCTACAGAAAAAGATCTAACAAGCCTCCGCTCAGTGTTTATAAAACGTGTCCATTTAATTCTGGAAGTTGATTTTTCATAAATAAAATTTAGAGACAGATACTTGATTTTTAGATCAGATTAAAACAATATTGGAGTAGTAAAATACTCTGAAATGCTTAATTTTACGTCTGCTCCATGTGTTTTTATGAGGACAGAGAAGATTTTGGTTACACTGTAAGCATCAATTACATACGCTTATATAAAACATGAAAATTATAAATGAATGCTACGCATGAGCCCTATCTACCACATTTATAACGTAGATAGTTCATTTTCATTGCCAAATAGATCCATAAAATATTCCAGTATCTTTTAACATTTAGGTATTAATTATTTGTCCAGACAAACACTTATAATCCAATACTTTGGCAATATTTTAACTCAACCAAGGTTTAATTTCGAATGTTCAAACAAAACATATTTTGACACAGTACCAATATGAAGAAACATGGTAGAGTTGCTTTACATTTTCTGGAATGTGTTTTCTATGTGGGCCAGAGTAAAGAATGCAAATAGTGATTAAGCAGGCCCAGAAGAAATTTAGGATTCCTCATGTATTAATAAACACAACAGATTTTTCAAATGCTCTGAAAATACACTTTATACATTTAATAAATGTAAGGTAAAATAATACAAATGTCAGCAATTAAATATATTATTGTTTCTGTCAGTGCATATGGAGAAAACACTGTAAAATCTGCTAAATGTTTGCATTTTTAATGTGTCAGTGGAACTTTTGAGAATGTGTTCTGGGATTTCATTTCTTTATGGATATTAACTTATTCATAACAAGTCTTAAACATGGACAATATAGGATGTATTCTTTGGAAAGTTTTGTTTGTTTGCTTTAATGTTGAATCTTATTATAAATGTACATATAAATCACATTTACTTCTTCAAATCAATTTATGATTATACTCAGTAAGAAGTACATATTATTAAAGTTTTAGACAGACTGTATCAATGAACTTTTTATAGTGAGATATCAGTATCATATATACAAATCAGATTATTAACCAAGCATTTAATAAATGAACAAATGAGTCCATCTAGCTTTGCCTTAATTCAATTACTATACATAACATGCACACGAATGATCAGACTCTACCAAAAATTAGGTAGAACCAAAGAGTAGAAATTATTACTGTGAAAAGATTTTGGTCATCTTTCGTGTAGCAATATTTCTCCTTTATATGTATGTAAATTACAAATGTTAACATAAATATTATTGTAAAATGTGTCTACACACACAAAGTGAAGAGAATCAAGGCACTGATTTGAACAATTCAGGCTAAACCCCTCACTTTCTCTTGCAATAGATAATTGAGGCGAAAGTGTTTTTCCCTTGAATTATCTGGATGATTGCATCAATTCTTCACTTTGCTTTACACATGTATATAGACATAGCAATTGTGTGTCTTCAGAAAGTGCCACTTTAAAAAACATGCAAATACAGAACACATTCATTTACAACACTGCTACCTTATAGGCTTAATACACCACTGAACTTATTTGTTAATCAAATTGGAATCTTAAAAAGGGGGAGGGGTTAAATATATTTCCCCAAGTAATTATTTCTAAAGCAACATACAGTGGTATTTAGATGTAACATACAATTATATAGGCTTCATGCAAACTAAGTTTCTCCAACCTTCTCTGGCATACTAATGCTCCAGTATCCTTCATTATTATTTCTATTAGTAGTCTACTTCCACAGCAGGCCCTGCTAATTGTATGGAGAGTATTCACAATGGTGTGTTACCAATATAGTACCGAGGAATATTTGATTGTGAAAGTTTGACCCTCAACCCGAAATCCTGAAAGTATATGCTTGAGAAAGAGGAATTCTAAATCTAGTTGGTTGGAATGGGGAGGGTCATTTTCAATCAAGCCGATTTTTAGTGACTTTATTGTTAATACACTTAAAAATAGGGCTGATATGATGACTTGAGCTTACACAGTTATTTTGTCTTTTTTAGCAACTGCATAAGAAATAGATATTAATTGCCCTACCATTTAAAATTCGTGATACAATTCACATTTACTCACTTTAAACTCAAGATGTCTCTAAATCAAATTGTGGGACTCTTTATATCTTCAATGTAATTAGTATTGTACAGTATTCATGACAAACATAAGGAACAAGGGAAGGGATTCCTACTTGGTAATCATTGTAAATATGGAATTGTCAAGCTAGTCCTAATTAGTCACCGAGATAAAGATAATATGCAAGTCTTTAAGAGGTGCAACAGACTTAGAACAAAATTCAGATGTGCCACAATTAGATTATTGTTTCAGATGCCTATGCTTAATAAAGTTGGTGGACCATGTTTGCCAAGTAATTCTGTCAGGCACGCAGTCAGAGTTTAAGAGTAGTTAAGCAAATCAGCCCCACCTTAAAATGGCACCTGCAAATGTCCATGCTTCTGTTGGTTTGAAAATGTGTAAGATGCTTGATAAAAAGTATCACCTAAGAAAAACTTCAGTATATTATACTTTTTAAACTTCAACAGGTAGAGAATCATTTTTAAACCTGCCTTTAAAAAACATTCTAGTCAAGCATTTGATTGTTTAACATTTTTATTATTCAAGTTCTTACCATTTCACACTACTCCCTAGAGAGGGGCCAAGAAAATATTAAAAATACTATAGAAATATAAAGGATAAGATATTTGTCACTCTCGTTTAAATTGATGTATGCTGCTGTCCTATAAACGTCACATCGGATAACCCTGAAAAATTACCATGAATCTCCATAATTACGCATATTCATGATGCTGTTTTGCATAGTGCTAACAGCAGACTGCATGTGGGGTGGGACGTGAAGGGGGGTAGGAGTGATGTGACAGATTAAAATTATTACCAGTATCATGGAAATAGACATAGCAACAGTTCCATTTTGTTAGGTCTTAGAAAACAAAAGCATATCATAAAATTGCATAGTAATTAAATAACTAGAAATTTTTCTCCTACATATTTCACCATAAAAAGTTAACAGGGAGAAGCTGACTAGAAATATCATTGTTACTTGAAATGTGCTTATATTTATCATAGATTCCTAGGTACAGGACTATGTCAACTGTAAGGAGAGGGCGCTTTTTACTTTTTTTGAGCAGGGGAGGGGAAGAGGTGGGGCGACGGAGAATTTTCAAGACTTCTGAAGTACCTGGGTTTTTTAGATGGTTCGAAAGCTCTTGATGAGCCGAGTGCAAATCATGTAGGTACATTTCTTCTGCTAAATATGAGGACTGAATCATATTCGGTAAACTGTTAAAAGGCTCTAAGAGATAGAAAAGTTGTCTGGTGTCTATCTCAATAGCTTTTTTGTGCTGAGGCAGAGAGCAGAGTTAATCAGGGACTCTAGAAGTAATTATCGACAGAGTTTGGGTAATACAAATGCTTGGGTAAACAGCGATTGTTCTTTCCACAAGATTGCGAGTAGAAACAACAATACTGGTATTGTCCTCCACTTCTCATTAGGGGGACTCGGGGAGGGAAGGCTGCGCTGCGAGGCGGATGGGAAACTGACAGGCAAACTGCTCCGAACGACTCTCTCCTGATCCCACTACCGCAAGCTCTGGCTTTTGGCATCAGGAGTGCCAGCTGCATCGGGAGAAGCCAAGCCTGTCATACCATCTTCACATCAAATCTTCAGGGTACAAGAGCTAGAGCATAGTTAGAGCTTAATGAAGAAACAAATACAAAAGGGAAGATTAGGCCTTGTTAACACTTCCATTCATTTGTTCTTATAGAAACCGCACTGGATGGGTTGTTTGATAGAACTCATTCTTTTTTTCTCTTAAGCAGAAAAGTTACATTGAGGATGCATTTTTTTATATTGTAAATACACAGGGAGAAAAAAAAAAATCTTTCAGTTCCCCTGTAACTATCAGCCAGCAAATTGTTTTGTCAAAAATGCCACTTGAAACAGTGATGTCCATGACAACTGTCAAAATTGGTAAATAAATACTTTTCATTTTTTTATATTAATCATATTGTACTTCTTGCCACATGAAGCATTTCCTTGCATACTTAAGTGGTACCATTGCATTCTTTTGAAAAATTGGGATGTGAAACTTTATCTATTGTTCTTGGATAACAAACAGTCTCTCCTCTTTGGGGTGAAACATTTATGTTTCATGGCACCACATTACTTTCATCTTCAAATTAATTGCATTTGAGAAAAAGGAACCATATTTTTGAAGTTCACTGTAAACTAGCCAGAAAGTTTGACAGCAGAATGCTACAATTATTTTTTATTGTTGTAAGCAATCAGTCAACTGTACAAAGGTGTATTGTATACAGCTGCAATGTAAAACCTATTTTTGTTTATGCTATCTGTCAACCGCTTAATATGGCGAAGGTGCATTCTAAATGATATTATTCCAAAGGAAACAAGAATGCTCTAATGGAATAATGTACTTTCTGTTCTACAATCTCTGTGTAGGGCCTACCCAAGAAAGGTTCATAACGTATGAGTGGCTCTTAAACTTTAGATACATGTTCAGAGAAGACAGGCGATTTGTTGTAGACTCTGAAGAGAGGAATGTGCAATACCTGTATGGGGACTGAGATACGTGATTTTTACAAATGCATTTTCTAGCCTATTTTAGATGCAAACTCAGTGAGGAGAACTTTCATTTGCTTTGCCTTGCCTTTGATGGAAAACATAGCAATATGGACAGCTAGGTATTCTTTCAGAAAGCAACTTTCTGTAGACAAACGAAAAGACAATACCCAAACACAATGCAGCTTAATTACTAAATAACTTATTTTTTATGAGAAAGCATTTAAAATGAAGTGTACTATAAGATGGCCCAAAAGCCAAGTCATTTTATATAAATTGAATTAGCCCAAGGTAAGTTTACACTTATATTCACGTAATGACAAAGACAGACATTATAAATTAGATTGTGTGTTGTACATAAGTTTACTGTTTCATGTAAAGCGAGACTCTACAACTCAGATATTACTGCCAAATTGTCCCTTCGTTTTGGAGGGATGTTACTTGAATTTACAGTGGCCTAATATGAGCAAGTCCTTTGTTTTTTCCTTATATATCCTAAAGAAAACTAGTGTTTTCAGCATGGTGGGAATGGATCCCTTTTATTCTGCTGGTGTCTGGAAATATCACCAAATTAGTGCTTTGGATTGAGTCCCCCTGAACTTTTACTGTTTGTGATTGTTATAATTGGGTGATAGGATTTTGTCTATAGTATATAAAACATCTAAACAATAGTGGGCCTTGAAATACTCACAAGTATCTCATGTTTCCTGGTACACACATACTTCTCAGTACTCTGAACTCATGGATGTCACCATTTTAAGGTGACTGTATCTTCCAATGTGAAGTCACGTTATAGGGAGCTGTCCTCATTACAAACACTTTTCTGAGAACTTGTTACAATGAATTCATTGGTTAATCATTCAAATGGCACTTGGTATTTATAAGCGGCAATTCTCATATGCTTTCAGACCAAGAGCAGTTAAATCCTGAATGTTGTTATTGTTATTTGTTAATTTTATTAGAGGTCTCCTTAGTAGTTTATAATGAAACATGACAGGTGGATTTGCATGTTGTCTCCAAATGCGTTTAGCTACACAGTGGTAGTAATATAACTTTTTGTGATAACAAATACTATGAGACTACATATTTTTTTTCTGATCAATAGAACTCCTGCTTAGGATTTTATTAATATTTACTTCAGCATTAATGTGACTACACTATTATATGTGTTTCTAAAATTGTCCAACCAATTTTATCCGATGCAATCAACCACGTATCAACAGGACATGCAACCAGAGTATGGACAAGAGAATCTTTACCTCTGGAATTCATTGCATTGTAAGTATAACAGTATAAAATATATGCATGTTTATTTGGATTATTTAGAGACGACAGCATGACAAAATAGAGTAAAATAGTTCACATTCCCAAAAGCAAAATTTGACAAAAACATTTGTGTTTATTGTACTGTAATCATCATGCGTAAATATTACATAAAGTATTTTACTGACAAAAATGAAGACATGTAAGTTTCCTGCTTGCAAATGTATGGTGCTGGACAGAAGTTACAGAGTTTAGGTGACAATAGAGAGGGCTATGAGTATTAATATTACATACTTTTAATTGATGACAGTGATGTGGCTCCATTTCGGATTACAAAACATCATTTGAAGAAGTTTATATTTTTATGAGATTTAATGTTGATTTTCACAGATTTATAACTTAGGTAAACAAAAATAAGAGACTAGATTCTACTTTCAATTAGATCAGGAAGTATCCACCATGAATTTAATTAAACTTTCCTTTAAAATGAGTTGATTTTATGTGAAACATGAGCAACAATATGAAGAATCAACTTTTCTCTTTAAAGAGTTGAAAAATCTTGTTTGGTAAGAATAGAAAAATTCGAATGTAACAAAAGGAGTTAAAAATATAGGAATATTGACTATTTGGACACTGGATAAACTTCTTTGGAGTTGTTCTCTCTTTTGAAGGATGTCATCCTTAAGCAGAGCTCTAAGGAGAATGAACTGGCCACATTGCTCTCACCTACCCCCTGACCTCTAGCAGTGTGGGACCACGTGGAGAAAACAGGGCAAGGATGGGAATGGAATCCTGGCTGGACCTAGCAGCAACCCAATTTCTACCGTAGCGTTCTAACCTCAAGCTTGCTAAAATTAGAGGCACTATATCACTAAGAATCCCTCTGGTCTCCACCCCGCTGCAGAGAAGGAAAGCAATTTTCTTCCAGGGAGAACTGACTGAAGGGGGCGGTGGATGGGTTTGTAGTCAGAGTTCTTTTAACCCGAGCTCATGCTTGTACATACTGGATGAATATGTCTTTGTTCCCTCTCTTTTCTATAGGCTTCTATATCTAGGGGCTTTAAAAAAAATCTATTAATCTAAATGCTAGTTTGACTAATAGTTCTACTCAACACGATGCTCCTTGGCGTGAGTGAATCAAGCAGTCATTGGGCATATAGGAATCCATGAGGGCTGGCCTTGGAGTGATGAGATCTAGCTTACAACTGCAGCTTGTCCTCATTTGGAGCCAATTGCATTGTCTTACTGAGCCTCAAATATTTTTTCCTGACATAGTGGCTCTAAAGATGACATAAAATGTCATCTGACAAAATAACTAGTACTGTGCCTGGAACATAACAGATGCTCCAGAATTGTGGTTGAACTGAAATTTGAATGTGTAGCTAGAGTCCAGGATAAATTCAGAGTCAAATGGTTCTTTAGGAATGGTTGTTTTATCCCGAGACACCTGGGGGACCACAGAGCCCCTTCATCATCTGGGAAAAGCAACGAGGCCCAGTGTGAGGCTGCTGCTTGATTCTCACTTCAGAGTTTCACGTTTAACCAAACCATGTGAAACTTTTGAGTCTTTCTTCATCGCTGCAACTCAAGCAAGAGTTGAAAAACTGGACGTTTAAAAACAAGCAAAAAGAATAAAAGTTGGCACAGAAATCTGATGTTTCTTTTTTCTTTTAACATGGAACGTGATGTATAACAGACTAAATAAACATTTGCTGAATAAATACACGTTAAATAAAGGTGAATTTTAAGTAAGCAAATCACTGAAATTTGAAAATAAGTAATTCCAAGTTTACCCCTACACTCATCCTTATTTTTTGTTTTGAGAACAAAAACTTCAAAGGACTCTTAGAGAGTGAAGGACACTCTGAAATGATCCGTCTTTCTGTTCCTCTTTTATGGAACATAGCTGAAAGTAGATGAATAAACCCATGTTAATGTGTTAATGTGAAAGTGGCATATTTCTTATACCACTTTTTCATCACAAATTCTTGCATAGTCACAAGTTTATTCCTGGAATAGTCTGTCATTCCTTCATAGTACAAGCATTTATTTAGAATATTTTCTTAAATAATATAGTCATATATTTACTAATAAGTCCTTTAACCATTTCATGAAAAGGAATATATTTTCAGACACTACCACATGCATTTGAGTTTAGTCAAGATTGCCGATGTATGTAGGCCAAGAAAAATGAGTACCTCAGCTGTAGGCATTGTGTTGACCTGTTAACCTGAATTTCATTTCTGACTACTTTTGTATTTAAACTTAAATTCCATAACCTATATATGGGTGGGAGATTAATTCTCATTTGAGGATTATCCTCCTACTTTAAAATAACTGCAGCAGCAAAAATAGGTGTTCATTCCGACCACCAACTTTTTCAAGATCTGAAGCTCGTCTTCTCGAGAATTCTTCCATGCGGCAGAGTGAAGAGACAACTTAAAGGGTGATGCCAACAGAAGTTTGCAGAGACGCTGCTTCATAAAGAAGGTGGCATCTATGGAGATCCTGCATTTCCTGGCACTCAGAAAAATTATACCGCATCTATGTACATTTTAAGTGCCAATATAAATATAAAAACTTCCTAAGTGTTATTTTCCTAGTGAATATAATTCACATAAATCTCAATGATTCAAAATGAAACTGAGTGATGCTAATATCTTCTTTCTGGTGTAAAACTTATACATTGGAAAAATGATAAAAATACAGAGTAACCTCAAACTGAAAATAGATGTGTGAAGCAGATGATTTTTTTTACCACTGCCAGCTGATGGTATTAACCTACTTAGAAGTGGTAATACTAATATAAAAAAGTGGACATTGAATGCTCAACTTTGCAAACACATCTGTAAAGATTAGAAAGGGAATTATCTTTCTTTCTAGAAAACACATACATAAAAGTTAATGCAAGAAAATATTTCTATTTTGGTATTTATTTTCCTGATCGTACTTTGATTTTAAGGCCAAAAAGAACCTCTCTATACTCTAAATTTAATTTTGCCCATTTTTTATCCTAGGAAAATTGATGATGATTTTAGGTCATTATTTGACTATCTGTTTTAAAAGTGTTTGTTGGTTATTTTTTGGTAGCTTATTAACTTTTATAATATGATTTTTCATATAATGAATATTTTAATGGAAATGTGATATCAAGATTATGTATCTGTCTTTGTTTCTCTACTACTGCATGATCTGAGAAATTTAGAAATTTATCACTTTAGAAACTATTATACTAAATAAGTAAACAAATAATAACTTTATGTCCAGTTTTTTGGACACAAACATTTCTCAGAGTAGCATGTTTATTTTTAAGATACTTTCTTATTATATTTTAAAACATATGTGACCTTCCCTTTTTTAGGAACTTACCGAAAAATCCTTGCCAACTTCATCTTTCTCAAGTAAAAGGCACAGATGTCCTTCAAGATTTTTTTCTTCTCTATATGTTGTAAAGAAGTTATAAGCACAAATTTAATCAGGCAGTTCGCTATTTATAGTATGTAAGAACTTGAGATAACCAGAGAGAAACAACAGGATGGTTGTGTCCCATCTTATTTATTTCAAAAAATATCTATCACCAACAGCTTTTATTGATGATTAGAACACAAAGATGAGCTAGTTAAATGAAGTACCTGTGTCATACCTCCTTCATATCAATCCACAATGACATTCTAATAAATTTACTTTTATAAATCTTCATAATTATGTAGCTAATATTTTTCTTTAAATTGTTCATTTTTTAGCCAATGTTACATTTTCTTTAGAATGAATTGTAATCAGTGTATAGTGCTGTAATATTAATAATATCTTTTGACATCAAAAAATATATTAGCCATCCTTCCTACAGTACATACATGCCAATTTTCAGTATTGCTGCTCTCTGCTGCATACACTTGGTTATATGCTTCTCACTGATCAAAATCTTCTCTCTTTTCTATGTCTCTCTCTCTCTGCCCTTGTTTCTCTTCCTTTTCCTCTTCTATTTCCTCCAGTCTTTCCCTCTCCCCACGGTTCCTTCCTTCTCTGCCCTCAGTTCTTCACTGCAGAGTACAGCGAACACATTAAGAACATTCAGTTGTGTTTGGGCTTCTAACCTTGCTCAACTCCAGCATCAGCAAAGGGATTCAGTTTCTTGAATTCATTAATAGTGTTTTGCCACAAAAGGCTTTGTAGTTCTCTCCTGAATATTGAGCCTAGCTTAATAACATTCCATTTATGTTAAAGACACATTTAATCTGTAAATGTGACCTTTAGAAGAATTCTCTTGTTTTTCATTAAAGAAACACTGCATTACAAATATTAATTATTCCTTGATGCCATATTTTAATTAACTAATCATGTGCTATTTGCAGCAATAAAGAGTGGAGTAATGTATGTGCAGTAATGCTATGTAATGCAAGATCGATATCAAAGAATCCATTGCTGCAGAAAAGGCATGTTTTGAGTATCTCCTCTGGATGAGTTTGCTTATGTGAAACATTTAGACTAGAACGATGTTTTGTTTTGCTTTGTGTTTTGTATTTTTAAATGCCAATGCAAGTCTGATTAAAATGCTGAACATATCGTTAGCCCCATCACTAGTAAGCGAACGTTCACTGATGCATATTAGCAGGGTCTAGCCATGTGGTGAAATTGTCACTTAAGTGCTTGGAGTCTGAACACAGAAAATGACAGGCAATGCCGAAGGTCCGGCTCCTGTGCATGTCTTCACTGTAGCTGGAGTCACTGGAATGGTGAAACCAGTTTAGGTTCAAGGTCGCTGCTGACATTCAGCTGTCATGGCTTCATTGTCTGCAGGCCTTCTCTCCATTGACACATTCAAGAGTACTTTATAGCAACCACAAAGAGCCAGTCAATTGATACCATTACACTTCATGCACACACAAACCACAAGCCTGTTCAGGACTGTTGATACAGTCTAACATTTATTCATTAAGGGATCTATTGAAAATGCAACTTGCCCAGCCCCACTCTTAACAACATAGAGTTACTTGTTTAGTCCAAACATTTAGCTACGTCTTTTTCAAGTTTTGCACAGCATTCTCTAATTGAGGTAACATTATCTGCATTTTAATGCTACACCATTTATGTCCAATGAAAGATTACCTGAAGAACCCTGCCATTACCACACTAGTTTAAATACGGGCAGTCGTATAGAAAAAATATACACAAAAGATGTAAGCAGGGGGAAAAGGGAGATATTTATTTGTTCTGGGAGTGCCACGGAAATCCAATTGCTCAGAAATGAAATAAGAGTCTGGAGTGAAAGGAGGGAAATCCTAAGCTCGGGTCAGGGAAGAGGCAGTGATTAGCTCCATTGTTAGGAGCTCTCTGAGCTTCGTTGGTTGTAAAGAAAAACCCACTAATGAATCTATTGAGGCTTGCCAGAACTTTGTGTGGAAGACAACTTAAGTTATGGTGCTTATCTCAAAAATGGTAGTAAAGCATGTGGATATATAAAACAGCACATATGTCTCTTTATTAACAGCTTGCCCATAAAAACAAAAAAATTGTTTAAAGATTGTAGGTTGTGCAAATAGCCTATTTAACATGCATATGTTTAATTCAATATTCACAGGTCTTGAAAAAAATCATCTCAATGATGAGGAGATATAAGAAAATATATCCTATGTAATAGTTAAAAGATAGGGAAATGGGCAGAAGTATAACGTAGCCCATCTCTTCTTGGTTTTATACCAATATTTGTAAAAAAAAAAGGATGGCTTTAAAAGTTAAGTTAGAAGGCTGTTTCATGTTTTGCATGTTTTAAATATGGAAAAAAACCCACTTTATTAAGGAATGTAATCAACTGACATTAAAAATAATAAAGCAAAAATAATAAATGAGCAAAGGACCAATATGTCCATGTACTGCTTTTCATAAAAAATGTTTGTCATGCTTCCATCACATGTGGCGTTTCCATCATAGAATTAAGTCCGTTTCTGCAGTTCGATATAATATTTAATTACATATGCCTATTTAATCCTACAAAATATATTTCACTGTCTAAGATAAGGCTATCATTAACGTAAGAATTAATTAGGCAGCAGTAGACTAGAAAACATAATTTTGACCGATCGCTTGGTCAAGATCATTGCTGGTTCCTGGAAAACTTATCCTATATAGTAAGTAAAATTAGAACATATTCTTCTGAAAGTTTTGCCCTCCATTAAGTATTGCCAAATACTTGGAAGTGTTACATTGCTGAGGCACAGTTCAGACACTGAATGAGAAGAGAGCCTCCCCCTCCTGCCACCCCACCCCCTCCATCACACTCATCCAAGCTTCCATGACTTTTTCACCAGAATGAAGTTTGTGACTTGGGAAGCAAGATTCTCTGCCTCTGGCAACTCGTTTTATAAATAAATGAGTGTTAGGTCATGAATTCGCTCATTTTTTTTCATGAACACTAGAGCATCACTCTTCCAATGCGCACTATTTTGAGGCAATAGGAGTAACCACTAGGCAGAGTTGTATCTTCCAATGCCAAGGGTGTCCTTACTTTTGGGACCTCAGATTTCTAACTGAGGCTCTGGGAGATGTTTTGTGGAAATTATCTTGTAGTTATCGTGAAACTGTCTCTTTAAACCCATGTCTACATAAGAGAAGATACCACTGCCGTGGTACTGAGCAAACTTTCTTCAAGTGTTTACTCATTGCTTCAGCACTCAAACCGGCATAAGCAAAAGTTTAAATACAACCTAATAAAAAATAGTTCTATGGGCATAATTTTTCTCAAGTCCAAACCATCAGAAATCTATTATGATAAGATTTGTTACCAAGAATGCCTCTATTTCTATAAGATTTTCTGTCAGGAATTTTGGCTCATTATTGATCAACAGAGGAATCTGAGCATGAGAATTGCAAGAGGAATATCAAAAAATTGAGGAGCTAAAGGGAATCAATATTTATAGGGTATCTACTACATTTCAGTTGTTGTGTCGGGCTCTTTAGCTATATCACTTAGTCCACACGACAACCCTGTATATTAGGGGACTACGATTCTTTCACTTTATGAGTGGGAAGAAAGAAACTCCAGGATTTTTAAAAACTTACCTGAGGCTATAAAGCAAGTAAGTGGTCAAGCTGCAATTTAAACCCAAGACTATGCTCTCCTGAAGCTGACGCAGTCTTGAACACCTATTTCAGCCAAAGGACTTAAAAGACCTTGGTAAAATTTGGCTAATGTTGCTGATGCCATTTATGGTGAGCATGCCTTCTCTTTCTCATTTATAGTGCCCCCCTTTTCAAATTCACTCCCTAGAATGAGCTTTTCATTTTACCTTTCTCTCTCTTCCCTCCTTTCCTTCCCTCCTAGAGAGCATTGAAGATCGATCATCTTCCAGATCAGTTTAATAGAAGTAACTTCACCAACAAGTGAGGTTGGTCTACCTATCCACCACTGTTTCTATGCGATTTTTTTTCCTCAGGTAAAGAAGATGAATATAAATCTGTCAGTCCTAAATTCCGGATCTCTGTAAATATTACATCAAATCATTATGACATATTATAATAATCCTTCAAGCTTTCCTCCAAACTCTCCTATATTTCTTCTTATTAATTTGACAATTTTTTCTAGAAAATTTCTTCTGAGATGAGGAAACAAACTTTTATAGTAGGTTATCCTGTATTTCCAGATTCCAGAGGAGGAGATATATTTAAGTTTTATAGCCTATACCACAGTATACTTCCTTACATTGCGTTTCTGTGTGTGTGTGTGTGTGTGTGCCCTGTGTGTGTAAACCTGCAGGTGCACCATTCCTAAAATCTACCCATCCTCTCTTCTCACTACATTTGTATGGAGGAATTTTTAAATATGCTCTACATTTCTCCAAAAAATGTAGAAGGCTTTAAATACAAAATTATCACTTAAATATCTTGGTCAAGTTTTGGAGTATTCACTCATTTGAGTGGCAAAGAATGATCCCATTAGCAAATAAGAAAGGATGTAGTGCTTTTATCATAGGCACATTTACCTCCTCTCATAAGGCGATTTTCCTTTGTCCAGCTCTATTTCCAAAAACTATTCTAAATGACAACTTTAAAAAAATGCCTTACTAAAGACACTAAATAATATTCAAACAATAAGGCAGAAGGGGAGGGATGGCCAGAGCAAACGATTGACTGTCCTTCTCAAACTTTCCTGAAACTAGATTTCTGTCTCTGCTTTTAGTGATGTAACTTGGTCAACAACATTTTGGAATTATATTAAACTGTATATTAGAAAATAAGATTCTTTTTGGCAGCTCTCCCCATGTATAATTTTTGGTTTTACTGTTCTCTACTAATACACAGCTAACGCAGGTATTACATGGCATGGTTACTGTTTTTTCACACTTTTTGGTGAAAAAAATTGTGTTACAAATAACTTATAGAAAAATAATAAACTCTTTTAAGAAAGTGAAATATGCTTTTAAGAGATGCTTTCAGTTAATTTCTAATCTAGAAGGAGGCGTATTTGATGCTTACACACTATAATTAGCGAGATCAGTAATCAAGACAACTGTGATTTATTTTACCAGGAGAGCCCAGATACTGAAGATATCTGGCCTCGACGAGTCTGATGGTAAAATTCAAACTACACCTAAATTTGCTTTGTTACGTGATTCTCTCAGAAGGACAAGGGAAGAGATTATGTTCTCTGCATGAGGACAATCCTGCAGTGTCAAAGTCGAATAATATTTGTTTTCTGGCAGCAGAATTTTGTGCCATGTTTCTAAGGACAGCAAGCACTTGCGTGGATGTCAGTGAATACTAACCATAATTGATCTGATATATCCATATGCATCCACACAAATACACATGGTGGCCTGTAATGGTTGAAAAATTACATTTTGCTTCTATTAAAAGATCTGTCACTTTTAGGTCAGAGAGGGGTTTTGGAGGGGTAATCTCCCACAGTAGAAAGCGATCCTGACAATGGTGTTGTTCTAGAGTTGTTTGTTGTTTGGCTTGTTGATGATGCTTAGCCGAGGAGACACTTTCTTTCAGATTCTGTCTTCCGAACCCCAGGGCTCTGTTCTGGGCAGTTCAGCCTAATGGAATTAAGCCTGACACGTTTCAACTCTATTTCTTGATAAAATAAACATAAAACAATGGTTTCGATTTCTAATAAAACTCTTGAAGCATGTGGGACCCCAACTTTCCCTGTTCTTTACACATCTGTAAATAAAGCGCATAAAAGAGGAACACAACAGGATAAATCAACATAAATTTGAAATCCACTGCAGCATATTAAACGGCGCAGGCTCAGTCAAAGAGAGGCTGACCCCGCGGCTTCGTGCAGTTTGAAGCTAATTGTTTTCGTCAGGATGGGAACGTCTGGAAGTCCATGGCTGTATCCCACCAGTAAGGCTCCAGTAACTGAGCCGGCCCACAGAGAATGGACCCACTTTGTAGCGACACAGCGGGCTGAGACACCACCTATTCTGCTCTCCAAACTGTCATGCATAACAACTTTATTGTGCTAAATTGAACTTGAAAGCAACCAAAGGCTATGAGAAGGAGAGGCTATGAGAAAAGCGTGCTGTCAGCGCTGGCAAAGGCTGACCTGGAAAGTAGGCTCGCAGACAGGGGAATAAAAGACCAGGCCCCATGAACACAGCATATTGTTTCATTTTAAAGTATGATTCCCATACCAGAGAAAGTAGCAAATGTGATGTAAATTTATTTAAATAGATTCGACCGCTTAAAAGTTTGCCAGCCGCTCTTATCCAACTTTCCCAGCTCTCTGATTCGTTACTTACAGTGGGAATATAATGACATATAGTCATCATTGTAACAGCTTCTTTGCAGGGGCACAATGATGATTAATAGCCAGCAGCAAATTTTCACATGGGCTCTGAAGCACTATGGCATTAAGCAGCCAAACAGTCCCAAATCCCCCTTTTCTGTTCCGCTGAAAAGTCGCCTCCTTGTACCTTGCAGATAGGAACAAAGCCTATCTTAATTCCAATCAGCTTTTCCTCATTCAAAGGGACCTTCTCTTTTTCATAATTGATTCATGTGCATTTTTTAGTGTTTCACTGAGCTGAAGCCACTTTTCTCTGTCCTGCCCCCACACCCACACCCCTCGTTTTTTGAGGGGTTGAGGAATGGGAAACATTTCAACAACAACAACAATAATAAAAAACCGTGTGTTTTCTCTCCTTCCCCAAATATTTGCTAAATAGATTTCTCAATTAGGATTCATTTGCGCTTTACATTTAAAGGGTTGAAGACAAAAATTAGCTCCTGGATTTCTCCATCCTTGGAAATGGCTTTAGTTATGAAAAGTATGAGCTCACTGAAAGAACTCCAGTGGGAGCCCCTGAGGATGGCCTGCCTCATTGGGGGCGTCTGAGGAGCTCTCATTCCCACGAGAGACTCACAGCTGGAGCAAGGGCAGAGTCTCTTGCGCTGGACAGATTCTTTTTTCTCCTCTGTGCTGGTAGCCATCAAAAAACGAACGAGTGACCAAAATGGAAGGCAGCAAATGAAAACCTCCTAAGCTGCTCCATCCTTAAGGATCATTTTACCCTGTCGTAATCTCACATGCTAATTAGTAGCAGAAGCTCCGGTGCTATTTGTAGAGGTGCTCTCTCTCATCTCCACTTTCCACTTCCTGTGATAACGACACAACTGACATCAACCAGTGCTGTCTTGGAAGGGGATTTCCACGTGCAAACTCATTTGTGTTTCTCTGGCAATATAATAGCCATAAAGGGCAGAGTTTCAGTAGCTATACTTTGCATATTTGTTTACATTTCCTACAAGTCTGCCCTCATTTTTACATATGAGTAGGGTGACCATGTGCCCCTGTTTGCTCACAACACACCTCATTTATGTCTATTGTCCTTGCATAATTATTAATAATGCTCTCTTTCACTCTCAGTTTGATTTGAACAGTTTGTAAAACTCATATCTTTTTTGCTATTAAAGCTGAACCAAATGACTTACTTACACGAACCCAAAGGGTGGGTTGTCTCTTCCCCAGGTGGCTGTGCACCGATTTACCCTATTGCAGTTCAGGGCAAAGAATCTGACTAGGAAACCCTGCTGCCGATGCAGCGGCACCGACTTTTGTCTCGCCCACTTTTAAGAGGTCAGCTGACCCTACGCAGCTTCTTTGCTACGTGGCAGAAAGGAGGTCATTTGCTGAAATGAAAGACACATTGCAAACCAGATTTTAAGTGTGACATTCTCCTTCGGCTGGGTCATGGTTCTCACTGTGAAACAGAGCAACACATGTTCCTGGTCAGATAAAAATACTATGCCGTATTTTTGATAATGACCTTTCTCCTGCTTTCAAATGGTTAAATGGAAGAATATGTCAAATGGGTAGGAGGAATTCTGTTCATCGTTTTCACTCTAGTTCTTATATCGTCTCATAAAAAAAAGCAACATGTGAAAGTGGCATCATTTATCTATCTTGTATTTTTCATCCAAAAATCTCATACAGGGGAGTATATGCTAGTCGTTGGGTTATAGGACCAAAGTGTCTCAGAAAATGTTACAAATCCTTATGGCAATGTCCCTAAAGGCTCGATTTTACATTTGGATTTCAGAGTCAACTAGAGATATGTAATACTATTTGTAGGTAGAGAAGTCGCTACTGACTGGGCCCCTAAGGAGGTTCATATGTGGTGTTTATTCCTGAAATTATGAGGAATAAATGGACTCCTGATATGCTAGTTGCAGAATAACTTTTTCAAGACCCTACAATTTTCTACTTTCCAACAAACCAGAGCCCATATTCAAATACCAGAAAGACATGCATATGAGAATTAGGACTCTGTTCTAAGTTCCTTTACAGGATCACAGGCACTTGGTGAAACTATCATTGTTAGCAAGCATTTGGGCCTATCTAATCTTTCTTAGCTCATTTTATCCCTTTTAGATAATTCTTTCAGAAATGAAATGAATGGAGTACATGAAAGATATTTTTTGATGTACTCTTATGCCTTCATTTTCTTGTAATATTACTACTATGAGGAAGTATAATGAAGACTTTGATATGAACCATCAGTTTTGTTAGATTATGGTGATGGGTCTGTCTATGAAACTCCCACATTCATGAAGGACTTTGTTTTTTACCAGCTAGGACAGGATTTTTAAATGCAATGACTCTTGGGACTCTCAGATAGGTTGCCTCTTCAACTTTGAGGTTCTTTGAAGAATTGCTAGGTTCACACAGAAGGATGGACCCACGACTATTGTGCTCATCTTGTCTAGTAGCACCATCTGAGGAAGTGAAAAAAGATAGGGTACCTCTTTAAGATTGTGGTTTGAGATTGTAATGCTGACCCTAGCTTTGCTCTGGTATATTCCTCCTCACCCATTCCATAACTCTCTAACATCTTTAGAATGTCTTAGAGTACTTTTCTTACAGTAGGAAAACCTCTTTATACAAACTGTGTCAATGGGGGCCCACCATTATTACACAGGCAAAGCTAACTTCTTTCCTACCTAGGCCGAACTCCAACTGCGTGCCTAAGATATTTATGTACATACACCATCCTGACTCTAATCCCAAGCCAGCTAAACAAATATATCATACCCAGGGTGATTATTTTTTATTACATGATGTGTACATTTAGAAGTATAAGATCTCTTAATTGTTTCTGTCCTGTTCCTTGATATACTCAAGCTTTCCAGGTCTTTACTTTTCCAAATCTTTCTTTCCTCTTTTTACTTGTTAAGAAAACTCTGGTTTCTTTTACAGGTATTACGCAAAAATAGGCTCAGAGAAGGTGAGCTTAGCTCCATGAGGTGAGTCATAATTAGTATAAATCTTTCATTATAATTCTATTCTCCTTGGCCAGGGGTGGGGTTAGAGGTGAACGTGTGACTCACTACACTAAGGTACATCATAATCATATTGTTCAAAACCAGTGATAAAGAAAAAAATGTTAAAAGCAGTTAGAGAAAAAAGGACATACTGTACATAGGAAAAAAGGTAAGGATGACAGTAGTTTCCTCTTTGGGAACAAGTGAGGAGTGAACAAGTAAGAAGACAGTGAAGCAACAACTTTACATTTGAAAGACCAAAAAAAAAAAAGAAATCTATCCGTCTAAAATTCTATACCCAGCAAAAATAACTCAAAGATGAAGATGTTTCAGACATACGAAATGGTCCACAGACCTGCACTACAAGAAATGTTAAAGAAATTCTTTCAGGAAGAAAGAAGGCAAAACCACTCAGAAATGAATAGCATTGGAAATGGCTATTTCAGGAATAATTTCTTTCTTATTATTTAGACCTCTTTTAAAAATAATTGACCTGGCAATTGATTTTTATATGCTATATAAAGAACTCTCAAAACTCAACAGTAAAAAAACAACCCAGGGGCTGCCCCATGGCATAGTGTTTAAGTTCTGTGCATTCTGCTTTGGCGGCCTAGGTTCACAGGTTTGGGTCCCAGGGACAGACCTACCACTCATCAGCCATGCTGTGGTGGCTATCCACATACGAAATAGAGGAAGACTGGCACAGATGTTAGCTCAGGGCTAATCTTCCTTATCAGAAAAAAAAATCCAATTAGAAAATGTGGAAAGATGTAAACAGACATTTCAGTGAAGAAGATATACAGATGACAAATAGGCACGTGAAGAGATGTTTAACATCATTACAAAAACACAGATTAAAACCACAGTGAGCACATCTATCATAATGGCTAAAATAACAAAAATAGTGATAGCATCAAATGCTGGCAAGGATATGGAGAAAGCAAATTATGCATACCCTACTGGTGGGAATATAAAATGGTATAGCCACTCTGGCATTTTTTCCAGAGTGCCATAATCCTGCATAGCAGTTTTAAAAAACTAAGCATGCACTTACTGTACAACCCAGCAATTGCACTCATGGACGTTTACCCCAGACAAGTGAAAATGTACATCCTTGTCAAAACCCACACACAGATGTTCATAGCAGCTTTGTTTGTAATAGCCCCAAATTGGAAACAATCCAAATATCTATAACATCTGAATAGATGAACAAATTGTGCAATATCCATCCAGGTAATAACTATTGATATGCACAACAACATGGATGAATCTCAACATAATTATGTTGAAGGAAAGAACCCAGACAAAAAGCACGCCCTATAGGATTCAATTTGTATAAAATCCAGGAAATGCAAGCTAATCAATAGTGACAGAAAGCAGATTACTAGTTGTCTGGGATTGAGGGGAAGATAAGGAAGGGGGGATTACCAAGGGGTGTGAGGAGATTTTTAGGAGTGATGGATAAGTTCCTCATCTTGGTTGTGGTGATTGTTTCATGGGTTTATGCATTTGTCAGAACAAATCGAATAGTTTACTTTAGTTTATTGGATGTCAGTTATTCTTTAATCGAAAAAAGAAAGTAAAACAATAGAGCTGGAGTCTATTGCCCTCCCCTTTGAGACTCCCTTAACTAACAGAGGCGGGTGGACTTGAAGTTGCATGATCTCCGAGGTTAGGCGAGGAGAGTCCACGCAACTCCTCCCAGGTTATTTTAGGACACTCACCTGAGATACTTACTGAGCCACCATGTCAAAAGCATGGCCAGCCTGACTCCCCTCTGCTGAGACCCATGGAGAGGCCCTGAGACCAGGAGCAGAAGCAGAGCTGCCCAGCCAACCTCCCTCCGACAAGCTGTCCAAACCCTGGCCATCATCTGATTGCGACTTCATGAGAGAGCTCCCAGGCCAGAACCATCTAGCTGAATGCTGAGACAGAATAAAAGAGTGCCGTGCTTCACACCATTAAGTTTTGGGATGATTTGTTACACAGAAATAAATGACTAGAATGCTGCTTATTCTATGTTTTCCGTGTTAATAGTATAAATTCCATTCTTTTCAGGAAAGACTGTTTCATGCTTAAAAATGACTAAATGTGATTTGTGTTTTATACATTTTTATGGCTTTCCATATAAAGAAATTTGAAAACAGAAAAAATTATTTGTCATATGTATCCTAGCTTTTAGTTTAGAAAAAATAGAGAAATCTTATCTATGGATAAGAGAATCACTGATTTCAGTCAAAAACCTTCAAATTTAGCTAAAATCAAACAATCAATCAAAAAACTACTGAATGTTAGATTTTGTGGGGATATAAAAGATATCTGGCCTGCCATGTCCTGCAAGCGTTTATCACCCGGGTGGTGACACGGCCTTTTTGTAGCAGGATGGAACAGCTTCATGGAAGAGGAAAATTTTGAGCAATAAGTGATAAATTATGAGTATCAAAGTTGTTTGCATGATTTTGAATTGCTTAATTTTGTCTCAAAGGAAAATTTATTGTGCATGATTATCCTATTAATATTGAACATCAGGAACTACAACCTGAAAACTCTTATTTGCTAGTCAGAAAATTCTCCTCCCACAATCTATCCACTTCCTTCAACTCAGACTTATTTGTGAGTGTATGTTTTTCAAGCACTTTGTCTGCTCTAATTTGAAGGAACCTTTGCAATGGGACAATTGTGATCCAGCGAATGTAAGGACGAACAGAGGCGCTGCCTAGTGCAATTATGTGGAGATGGATGGGTTTGATGTAAATAGTAGCTAATAGCATTAACCTGTGTTATGTCTTGAAAACGATTTCCAATGTTTTTGCATTCAGAATTTATATACTGGTGGAAACGAATCTGACTTTGTACTCAGGTAATCCCTAGCCGTTGTAGGAAGCGAGGGCCGCAAAACACATGGCAGGGTGGCCACATGAAGCAGTTTCTCAGTTTTCAAACCTGGTTAATGCTGTGTCATACATTTTAAAAGTTTGGGTCCAGTAGCTGAGTGTTCCGGTGGCGTGTTGGAGGCTGCCTGTGCTGGCTCGCATGGGCCAGTTGTTACCATCTCCTTCCAATTCCACATACAGTGACATCACATTGGAATCTGGAAACCAGCCAGGGTGGGAAGATTTACACCACAAAAATGGCAAATGCTACAAGTCAGGCCTCCCTCCTACCCCTGCTCATCCCACAGCAGAACAGATTGCTAAACCTTTACCAGCGCAACCCTAGTTAAACTTCCATTTCAATGGGTTTCTCTGAGGTGGGACTGGTTTGAAAGGTGATGACTTGTATCTGTAGGTGAGGCCAATACCAAATGGGAGGGGGTAAGAATGAGTTGCCGGGAAGGAAAAAAAGCAGGTAGTCAGTTTGTGAGATAGTATTTATCACCTTAATTACTAAATATATTTCTTTTCCAGCTTCTGCCAATCCTAATGAGACAAAAAGGTGACTTCCTGACTTCTCTAAGAGAGGAAGGAAGGAAATAATAGCCAATGAGCTGGCGAGAGTTCTCAGCACCCCCAGCTCCGGGAGCCCTGCAGAGGCAAGCCTAAAGCTCCTTGTGGAGAGGATTGTACAGACGACAGGTTTGGCTGTCAAGATCCCAAGATCCTGTCTTGGGCGGTTCCAATACCAGGAAAAGTTCCAGGTAGTCTGCTGTGAAGATAGAGCCAGCAAGTGTTTAATACTGAAGCTAAGAGTTGAAGGAGACAGAAGGACAGTCATTGTAACTAGGTGCTAATACGTTTTTTGTATTTTCCTTTTGCTTAATATCCCTTTAAAATACAGTGTGCAGGTTAATAAACATTAATGTTTATGTATCACTATTTTTTTTTTAAAAAAAGCTGTTTTTTGTAGAGAAAACTGATTGTGGAACAAAAGGTTTACTCTGCATCCTCACGTCACCCCTGTGTAGGCCACGACTAGAGAAGCGATACCCACCAACTTGTGAGATGTTCCAACACTGCCTACGAGAAAACAAGTGGCCTCAGGAGTAAACCCAGGCCCACACAGAGTGACGTGTGAGGGAGGGAAAGAATATAAATTGGCGTGCTTCTAACATTCGATGCTGCAGTTTGAGAAAAAAATACTTTGCGGGAGAATTAGACTGAAAGAAAATGAAGGATTGGGAGGAACTCTTGCTATATGGGTCTTTCTCTAGGAGAGGGATGAGGATCCGGGATTTTAGAAGCAAATTTGAACCATGATCAGAGATAAGCACCTGTAATAATCACTATGTTTGCATTTTTAAAGTGTAAAATCCAATGATACTCATTGGATTGCTCCCCAATTCCCTTTCAATTGAGTCTCCATTAACTCTTACCTCTGTTCCAGCGCCCTACTTGAATAAACATATCTGTTGCACTATTGAAATCCATTCATCTCTAGACTCTTTAAATAGGAACCGTACCAGAGGATTACAAATCTTGACCATGAAAGTATATACAGTACAGCAATGTGTGTACAAGAGTGAGTATGTGGTTTACAAACCTTTAGATAGAGTTTTCCAGGTGACAGGCCCAGTAGACAGCATTAGTCCTCTGTATCGCTTGCATATTTCCAGGTGGATCTTCTCTGGGCTATTACCTCCTGATACGTGCTACTTCCTACACCTCTGCACTATTTCCTTTTCTCATTGGCATTTATAACTCCCAGGTTTATATCACTTATGAATTTCATTCATGTGCCATTTACCTTTTTTCCAAATAATTAAGCCCAAAATTACATTAGAGCTTGCTCAAGCTGCTTGCCACTTGGATAAATTATACATCATGGTTTCCCAGTCAATCACCATCTAGCATTCACAACATTCTGCAAGTCACTTAGCTTTATCAGTTATCTTCTCTGGCGGCCCCAGGAGAACGAGGCTGTATTCCCAGGGAATTACAGGAAGAAAAACGTGCAGCAGGTGATTTCTGTTTTCTTTCAACTTTTCAAGTGGAATGTTCTTCCAGTGTCTCTTTTGTGAAAAAGAATATTATCCTCCTCTTATCCTATGCTGGTCAATGCTACTATTTTGGAAATCAGTAAGATGGAAAATACTTTCATTAGTATTTGGCTAAGGTTAATATACATAAAGAAGTATGGAAATTATTTCTTACATCTTGCACCTTTCTAAACAGTTCTAGTTAAAATCCAGGTAGATAACAGCTCTATTAGTGATATTTAAGTTATTTTTTCCCTTATTTTGGAACTTGTCTAATTGTGGCGAATGTGGAGTACTTGTTCACTACTATAGCCTTATTAATTAGAACATTGTCTGACATTATAGGCACTCCATAAACATTAGCTGAATGAATGCTAATAAAATTATTGACTAATGAGTTTGATAAGCTTATCATCGTCTGATGGTAAAAATTGAATTACAACTTTCATGAATATAGAAGCCCTGTTTTTCTATTGATGTTTACTACTTAGCAAAATGCCTTGGCAATATAGCGTGTGCTCAGTGAGTCTTGTCCAATATGGCAGTAGAAATCACCCAAGTAAAGTATGTCTGTCAGTATTAATGTGAGCTCCCTAGCAATTGCATGGTCAGTTGTCTGAATCACTGTCATTGTTTCTCCAAATATTGCAGTGTATTCAATATTTTTTAAAAAGATATGCAACATGTGTCGATACTTGATATACCTTCAACTCCAGGATATCTAAGTTTGAAACCATAATTTTGCAAATGCAAAGACTCTTAATCCTTTTTGAATTAGTTGTTTTCTTATTACAAAGTAATATATGTTATAGAAAATATTTTCTTCTTATAGAAAACTTATAATCGGTGATAAATAGAAAGAATATAAAAATCAGTCACGTTTTCATTGGTATCTATCCTTCCGACTAAATGCATGACATACATGTTTGTAGATATTTGTACTATACTACATATGAATTTGCCACTTGCTTATTCCCCAATTTAACATGAATGTTTTCCTATACTTTAAATATTCTTCACGGAATTATTTTAATGATCTGGAATCCTCTTTCCTGAGGTCATTGTGTGACTGATTTCTTCCTATCCTTCAGGTCTCACATTTTTCTTCTCCTCCTGAGTGAGGGTCCTTGTTCACTGCAGTGAGTGGCCACCACTCCCCACCCCCAGTTCTTCCCTGTCCTATGACCTTCCTTGAAGCATGGAATGTATCTTTATTCATTATTGTATTCCCGGTGCCTAACTAGTGTCTGGCACTTGGTTAAGTATTTTTGAAAAAAAAATGAATAAATGAATGAACAAAAGGATGAAGAAAATTCTCTTGATAAATCCACCATAATGACTTAAATGCCCCTATTTTCACACCTTTAGGTTATTTACATCTCTTTTATTATTATAAATATCACTTTGATATATTTCTCTGGAAAAATTTTTGTGCTCATTCATGATTATTTTCTTAGTTTATAGTCCTAGAAATAAAATTACTGAGCCTAAGGATAAGTAAAATGGTAAGATTTCCATATGTATTACAGAAACTTTGTGACAATTTACACACACATCAACAGTATTTCAAATTGCCACTTTACTCAGATCAGAAATAGATTTTTGTCATTTTAAAACTGTTACATATTAGCTGAGAAATTTTATCCCACTTTAAATAAAATTTCCTTGATTATTAGATATATCTAATATATTATTATATAGGCATACAATTATTTTCATATGTCTATTGGTGATTGTCATTTCTTCTTTTCCTTTGGTGAGCTCTCTGTTCATGTACTTGCCAATTTAATATTTTTAATTGATTTATGAATTCATTATATACTAAGAATTTATTTAAATTCCTGTTATTTATTTTGCAAATATTTTCCACAGTTCATGGTTTCTCTATCACTTTTGTTTTTGGTATTTTTTATATGACGTAAACTTTGAAATGTACACAGAAAAGTAGAGATAACACTTACATGTAAAACCCTTTTGTTCATTACCCAGCTTCAACAACTGTCAACTCGTGCCCAGTCTTGTTTGACCTCCCTCCATTCAACTCCCTCATCTCACCTCTTCCCAGCTCCTATGTTGAAGAAAATCCTACACATTGTATCATTCAATCTGTAAATATTTCAATATGTATCTCTAAAAGACAAAGATTCTCCCTTTTCAACATAGCCTCAAAACTAAAAAAATATTTTATGGTATCAAACAGAAAAAAATATCAATTTTTAGGTAACTTTAATCTTTTTCTTTATGGTTTCTGTCTTTGCTGTTATTCTTAGAAAAACTTTCCTTACTTCATGATTTTATAAAAATTCACTTATTATGGTCTAGGATTTTAATTCATACCCTTTGCAGAAAGTTTTGAAAATACAGATAAATGAAAAGAGAGTTGAATCTCATAACTCATACATATCACTCTCAAGATTAGAGTGTAGAATACATTCTGGAAATACTTTAAAACTTATTTTTATAGGGGCTGGCCCCGTGGCCAAGTGGTTAGGTTCGCGCGCTCCACTGCAGGCGGCCCAGTGTTTTGTCGGTTTGAATCCTGGGTGCGGACATGGCATTGCTCATCAAACCACGCTGAGGCGGCGTCCCACATGCCACAACTAGAAGAACCCACAACAAAGAATGTACAACTATGTACTGGGAGGCTTTGGGGAGAAAAAGGAAAAAAATAAAATCTTTAAAAAAAATTTATTTTTATAAAATTAAACCATATTATTTTGTTACTTGATAATTTATTGTAAATGTCAGTCCATGTTGATAAATACTGACTGACATAATTATTTCCTACAGTACATAATATTCTATTGTAAAACTGTATCATTATTTGTTTTGCTCAGTGCCTAATGCTAGATATTAAGACGGAGTGAAATCTTTTCACAAGGTAGATAATTAATTAAACAAATATTGAACCTGTATAGTAAACCAGACACTATATTTGGCACTGAAGATACAAAGGAGAGAAAACACAAACAGAATGCAGTTTCCTGTTCACTATATGGCTTAATGTAGACGTAAGCATTTTTATTCAAGTATTTTTACATCATGTATCATTTTTCATTGTTTCCTTTGGATAAATTCCTAAAAGTGAAAAAAAGTGATTTTTAAGCTGTTACATTCTCCTGTAGAATTATTGTGACATTTTAGCTTTCCACCTGCACTATATTAGCATCAGGTATCATTGCTCTTTCAATCTTTGGTAATCTGATAGGTGAAAAATGATTTGTCACTGTTGTTTTACTTAGCATTTCATTTATTACTAGTGGCATTAACTACTTGGTCCTATGCTTACTGAACCTTTGTCCTTCTTTCATGAATTACCTGTTCATGTTCTTTGCACATTTTTTTCTCACTGAGTTGTCTGCCTTCTCATCTTTTACAGTTTTGTTTCTTAAATTTAAACATTTGGCGCATCATAACAATGGTTATATGTAGAGGTCATATGTGTACAACTACTAAACACTTTTGACTAAGTAAAATGATTGTGAGCCCTTAAATTTGAAGTCTATCTATAATAATAGTATCATCCCCAACTGAAGACTTTTCTGAATTGCTCAACAGTGTCTATAGAAATATTTTTATACTGGAAGACTCAATTTCAGACACTGATCTGTGAACAGGTCAAAGGCTTCTTTAGAAGTATATGTAAAACAATTATAGTTTTGTGTTGAAAGACAGAAAAAATGAACCTTTGGTGGTTGTGAAATTGCTAATGGGTTAGAGAGTCTTCTGGTTCAAAAATGGTAATATTGGCAGTGATAAAAAGTCATTGCTATCTGCCAGCTGGCAGATTATACAAAGTGATGTTGAGAACTCAGAATAATTCTTAATGTGAGTGTAACAAAATGCAATTAGCACCCTTGTGGGTAATCTCAAGAGAAAAGCTAAGGATTGAATTATTGTGGAGTATAAAAAACATTCTCACCTATGAGACAAATTGGTATGGAAACATAGACTTCCTTAGATTAGACTCTCTCTAGTTGGTGAATAGGGAACTGATTTCAATTTCTAGGACCATTAATCTCCTACCTTTTATGGGTAGTAAATTATCTTTAAATTAAAACAAACAAACAGTATACCTGTCAGACTGTGTATCAGAATAAACACAGGCTGCCAACAACTTGTAATTAGGACCTCTAACCTGATTTACTTAAATGACTTTGACAAGTAGAGGAACACAAAACCAATTTTCATTTTGAAAGAGGAAAATAACTTTTAATCAAAATTTTTTCTAAAATGACCTACTTGCACATTTTTTCTACAAGTAGTATACCGCATCAAATTTCTTTAACCACAATAGTTGTGCATGTAAGTTGAGTGATATCTCTCTGTTTATGCTATATCTTTTCTTGCTTTTGTTTTTATTTTTAATGTTTCATCCCCAAATTAAAAGCAGTGGTTTGAAGATGAAAGCACTATTGCTCTTGATTTTTGGCACATGTGGGTTCAGTAACACCACATTTCAAACCATATTAATTATCAACTGGAATGAGCAATGTCTTTAGAATGTTTGGCTTGTGCCCTACCAAGCATGTGCTGGTGGAAAGGGCCTTTAACCTATGGGAACACCAACCACAAAATTGCCAGCATGAAGTAGTGGCAGGAATCATGCCCGCTATTGTGAAAAACCAACTAGGTTTATTATTATTATTATTCTGAGTGTTTGCATTGGATAAGGGGAAGCCATTTTAATTTTTCCCGTGCTTTTATTAAAAAGATTAAGGAAATAAACAAAGGCTATGGTAGGGAGTCAGTTAGGATCACTTATGTAGCACGTGATGGGGTGGAAAACTTGCCTTAAGCTTGAGTCATATAACTCAAAGTTCCAGAAGTACTCTGGCTGCACGTATACCCAGATACAGGATGAAAATGATTTAAGCTCATATTTCTCTTTCCCAGGCTTGTACCCTCTTTAGGTACATTCATAGGCAGCCTCTACTCTATTTCCTTTCAAAACTCTGCCTTTGCTCTGACAGGACTGGCTTAATTCAGATGCCCATTACTGAATCAACATTGTGGTGAGGGAAATAGTTCACTGAACCTGGGCAAATGGGCACCAATCACAGACTCAGAGGAATGAAGCCCCTTCCAGGCCACATGGAACCAGAGTAGGAGAAAGGAGAATACCCAAATAAGTAGATATAGGAGGAAAGGAGAATCAATATTGTGGAGGCAAACCACAGCACTAATCTGAACGTAAAGATTTTTCCACTACTGGGATCTCGTTGTTTTGCATTTTGGGTGCTCCTCAAACAAACAGATGTAGCCACAAGAATAAATTTAGACAAGCTTTCTTGTCACAAACCCACAAAGAAGAAGTCAGAGGTATAGTGGCAACTCTAAGAGATGAATCTAAGAGACATGAACATCTAGAAAGAATTTCACATAGATTGATGATGTCATCTAGGTCACCTTACTACCCACCAACCCTTGGTGAAATTTTTCATGCCTGGTAATTTTGATAAAATAGTTCATTTTTCTGAAAGAATACTAAAACCATCTTGGTTGGACATGAATGTTATTATTTTGCAGAACTACCTTCAAGCATTAACTATCCTAGGAAAGCTGCGTATTTTTTTGTTGTTCACGGATTTAAGAAAGATAAAATTTATGAATGAGAGTGGTTCTTTCATTTCCTGAAAAATACTCAATTGTAGATGTAAGATTATTTTTGAAACCATTGTACAATTTAAATAAGAAATACCAAAAAGATTGACTGTATCCTCTTTAAAATATCACTAGGACACTCTCAAGATTTATCAGCTTCTTACAAAATGGGGAATGACATTCTAAAACTTGGTGACCTCTGGTCAGGAAATATTGTGGTTCCAAATGTCATCTACAAGGTGGTCTGGAAAGGACAATTATTTCAGTACTTACATATTCAGCACTTTTAGCAACCCCTACTTGCTGCTACTGATTAAGATTTTTCAGTTTCATGTAATTTTCAGGATAAGAGTTGCAAGATTTTAGTTGCCCAAAATACAGAAGGTTTACTATGAGCAAGAGAAGTCATCTGGACATACAATGGCACTGTAGAAATTTGGGGACTTTCTCCTATGATTATTTCTATTCTTAGTGAGAATTGAGGGGAAAAAAGACAAATAGTTAAAGGAGGGCTGTCTTTTGAAAACTAATCTTTTAAAAAAAGGAGTTGGGATGTTAGCATGTTTCCAAAGCCACAAAGAGCTCTGGGTGGGGCAAGTAGGTGCGTAGGCATTTCTGGAGAATGGAGAGAGGAAATGGAAAGACGTGTAAATGAAAACAGAGTTAGATTCCTTCTACATTAGTATTTTAATATAAAATGATTATTCCAGATAACTAAAATGATTGTTTTGACTACTCATTGCACCAAAACTATAACAAAAGTTAAAATCACACTTCAAATTGATTTTTCCTCCCCAGCAGAAATGTGTTACACCCTTTCAAGAGAGGCTTATTGCTTCCTTGTGGGGACCAGAATAGATTTTGTGATGCCTCAATATGACATAAAAATACAAGTATTACCTTAGCAGTTATTTTTATTTACTTTTAGCAAAATCAAGGTAGATATAGTGAGCAATCAATGCTCTAATCCATCTTTTATTCTCTTCGAGGATAGTGCATTATATATTTTTTTGATTATTGATAGCTTTTATAACAAATTCATATCAATGAATTACTAAATCTGAGGACTCCCTTGTGGAATTGGTTATTGTGATTTTCCTCAAATCGTTGTGCTGACCAATGGAAAATCAAGCACTGATGTAAAACTATATTTTAAAATATTTTATTAATTTGCTTTATTTTCCTTTTTTTTCTTTTTGGTCACGACTCAAGTAACACGTTTAGGGCATCTTTTCACTTTAAGGACATGGCATAATTTGGGGCCTTAGGTAAGAAAGGAAAAAAGAACTTGGGGAAACAGAAGTATCGTGGTGTAATGGGAAGGATACAGGCTAGGAGCCAGACAGACCTGGTGTGAATCTCAGCTCTGCCACTTGGTAGCTTCGGTTAACTCCGTTGATCCTTGGTTCACTCATCCTGGAGGGTGCCCTGGTTATGACCAACTAAAAGGGTAGTGAGGGAATTAAACAGCTAGCCTACGTGAAGTACCTAGTGGAATGACTGGCAGACCACTGCCAGTGTCTACCACTAGATCCTCAACAAATGCTAGTTATATTCTTTTATCATAATGCTTACTTTTGTTAAATATTTACTCAGGAACTGAACACACTTTTGTTTAATCATGCCAAAAGACCTCAAACTATAATGCATATAAAATATATAATGTATTCTAAATATCTAATGGTTCATATTCAGTAGACATTTCTCACTCATATAGGAGGAGAATAGGTTTTCCTGTTAATGCATTGGGTGATTCAGGAACCTGGGCTCCTTTCATCTTGTGGGCTCCACCATCTTCAAGGCATGACTTGTGAGAATGTCACGTTCATCTGTATAAATCCAGCAGAATGAAAGAACATGGAAGATACTGCTTGAAAGTTTTCTACAGGCCATATCTGGAAGGGCACATCCACCAATCACATTCCACTGGCTAGAACTCTATCACATGGCCACATCTAACTGCAAGGCAAGATCAGGAATGGAGTCCAACTGTGTGTCCAAACAGGTGAGATGTGTTTGAGGAATGGTCAACCAATCTCTGCCACATCAAGAAATTAACAATATAAAAGGTTAACATGAATAAAATATAACAAATTATATTATAAATAGATGAATATATTTAAATGCTATACTTACAATTTTATAATGGGTTATATTGTACCATTGGGCTGCTGGCAAAAGAAGAGATGGATGTATTTTAAAAATAATCAGATCTCAATGGAAAATGGTGTATTTGAGGAGGTTTGCAGAAGGAGAGTCTGGAAAAGGTGGGTACATACAGATGGGAAGATGACACTGCGTTCTGGAGAATAGTCTAGGAATATCCTTGAAGTTGAAAGAGTCGAGTAACATTTATGTAAGTGGAGTGGTCAGAGAGTAGGGGGATATGAAGAAGATTAAAGAAGCAGCCGTCAATTAGCTTTCATTCCAGTTGGTCATTTGAAGTCAAAGCAGTCGTTTTGAAGTGCATGAGATTGAGCCACAATGGCTCAATTGTTGGTGAAATTACAAGGGTTTACTTTATATCTATGAGTAATTGCACATATAAAATATATCCATACCAAAATTATACACACAACGTGGGCCTTACTAGGGAACTTTATAGCCTTAATCCTTTACTCATTTATAGCTTTCTAAACTACATATACGAAAGAATTATAAAATTGTGGTTAACTACTTCTTTTAACCATTCGTATATACTAAAATAGTGATTTAAAGGGGGAAAAAAAAGAAAACAATTGAAATTTCACCTACACAAGGTAGACAACTCAATTTGCTGTTTCTCTACAAGGTAATCTATATCTACCAATGCATTTGTCAGGGACCCTGGGCTTGTTATGATAAACTGAGTTATGGCAAAGAGAAATTTTCATTGTGGAGCTAGCTTTTATTTTCTTTCTTTATTTCTTTGTAAGCTACAATTCCAAAAATAAAATTTTTCTGCTTTTGTAATATGACCACTTGGGTCATATTTATTTATGTTGTATTTATTTACCGATGCGAATGGTTTCTGTTCAGAGAAGCATTTTAAGCGCATTAATGTTTAAGAGCTTAATCTGTAATGTCACGCAGACTTGAGTCTGAACCTTAGAGAAGTCACTTGCCAGGGCTGAATCCTTGGGCAAATTGCTTAACCTCTCTGAACCTTAGTTTGCTCATTCGTAAAATGGGGATAATGCTATTCACCCCAAGAGGTGCTGTGAAAATTAAGTGAAAAGTGATACGTAAGGAAAGCCCTTAGCAAAGTGTCTAGCATACAGCAAACCCCCAAGAAAGGATAGAAATATTAGAATTATGAATTTTACGAGAATTATGTGAATGAATATTAATTCTATATAATACACAAAGTTTACAGTAATAAAAGTTTCAATGACTACTGTTTTATCAAGTCCACAATGATAGAGATTTACACATTCCAAGGCCGTCAGATATTATATAGTCCGATGGCTTTTCTCTTTCTTTCTTTCTTTCTTCCTTCCTTCATTCCTTCCTCTCTTCCCTTCTCTTCCCTTCCTTTTTGCTAAGCTCTTCGAAATTCTTGTTTCACTTAATTTAATTTGTTTTTAAAGAAAAGCAGACTACCACAAGCAGCACCTCATTTGGATATGTCTGGAGTCTTGGAAGATTGAACACCCTACAAATGGACCTTGAGAGCTTGTCTGGAGGCACCAGCAGGGGAGTGCAGTTACTGTTAGACCCTTGAGGGAAGAGCGGTCCTCCTCTATTAGAAAGGTAGTCTTCCTCAATGGAGCATGCAGCTTTTGGAGGGATGCACATGGAGCGGTGAGGGAGGAAGTTAACACCTGCCTAGCCAGCCAGATCAGCCAAATCAACCCTGGAGATCAGTGGAATGACAGATGTCACAGTAAGATCACCCTCACATTCAGAAATTCTTGTCTTAGACAGTCTTAGGAGGAAGGCAAATACATAAAATAGAGGTATGAAGTTGGTGGGGAGGAGTGGTGCCCAGAACTCCACCAGCTCAATCACCCTTCCTTGGTCCTCATCGCCTAACAGCCTGAGGAAGGGCATCAAAAAAATCTCAATGAGTCTCTGGAAGAATTTGAAAACCAGTTCTCAATTGAATGCTTTTTGGTAGAAGAAAGTGAATCCCAAAGCTTGAGTTTTCCAGTTATTAAGGTGACTTGTAGGAGAACCCCAATGAACTCCAAGTATAATGATCTTTGCAATGCACCAAACTGCCCAATTAATCCCCAACTTAACATACCTGATTGGGAGAGGAAGCATCTGAAGTGTTGAGATATCCATCCAAAAATGACCCCCAAACTTATGTACGTGGACAAGAAAAAATTCACTGCCTGCACCTCAACATCACCAAGCAGTTTTGGAAACTTTATTGTCCATAGGACTGCTTTTGGTATTTGCATCAAACCCCAGAAGGTAAGTATAGAGGTGAGACAGGGTCTAAAAAAAGAAGGTTTGGGAGGGGAGTTAACAGCTGAGGGTTGCATTCTTTTGGGGAAACCACTGCAATAGCTCTCATTGATTTGTAGTTTGAGGGAAGGAACTCAGTTCAATGTAGACTTCTTGGTACTCCCAACACTAGGTAGACCCTACTAAGAAAATTTATTCAATAGAAAAACTTAAAAACAACCAAATTTCCAATTCAGTTTACTTTTTATAATGAAAAGAATGAAGAAATGAGGAGAGGCTAAAATGCCTCTTCAGATTGGGGAGGTGAAGGCTAAGAGGGGATATGCCTGAAGCTCATGATATCACAAAGGACATAGACGGAGTGAGCACAGATTGTACACAAAATCCAGACATGCGAGAAACAGGTGGAAATGCTTAAAGCCTGAACCGGGTAAATTTAAGAGTGATAAAGGTAAAACAGTATGCCTTATTTCCTGGTTGTAGTTTGACTAAAATATTTTGAGAAAGTGCCTGAGTTTTTTGATACAGTGATATGTTCTCATTTTCTACTTTTATCTGAAAGTCTCTATTTTATACTCACAGGACAAACAGAATTGTGATTTGGATGTCTCAGTTAGCAGAGATGAGCTAATATCCTTGGACAGTTAGAATGATTTCTTTGGGAATTTGGGGGCACACAAGTCCTGTCCCTCTACATGGTGCTTAGTTGTTTAGAGAGGCAGTGCTCCCTACATAAAATGCCTCCAGTAGCCGCTGACTTCCAAAGCGAATCCTTTTTCATTTCTTACTCAGTCCTTCTGATTATGTCTAGAAGGAAGTCTTAGTTTGATGTTAATATGTCTTTAGCACCTAATACTTGCTAATATCCCTTTTAACAGAGAATAGGAGTTCAGTAAACAACTGGACCTGGGGTAGGTTTGACGAGCCTCACCAGGAGAACAGGAGTCCGTTGAACTCATGTTAGAGAACACCACCGATATCTGCAGTAGTAGATCAGGAATCCACAAATCCAAGATGTTTCCTGTGTTAGTTTACCCAAAAGGTAGCGTATATATGGAACTTTATATCATGAAAAACTAAAACATAGGCTTCAAGAAAGGTTAATCTAAATTCGCAGATGTCAGAAAAATATCAAGAAGGCTCGGGGTGTATCCCTAACCTTTTGAGTTTCACATGATAGAAGACGACTATCACATGACATGCCCCCTTATGCTCCTAGAAGAGACAGAATATTGGATGGACCATGGCTCAGGCCCACTCGACTAATTCTTATGCTTTTAAGTAAAATCCTCTATTTCTTTGAAAAGACCTCTTTTAAATTGCAGATGAAGCTGGTCTGGGGAAAGGTGTCCCTAAAGAGAAAGTAGCGTAAGTGCCCATGTTCGTACTATCTTACTGTGTGCACAGGATAAATCTAATGCAGATTGAACTAATCTAAAGTTCAACATCTGTTTCATTCAAAGTGGAACATTTGAAATTCAATGCAAAGAAGGACTTTCAAGCCTGGCTTTTATTCTGAACAAGTAATTGCAGTAGTCAGTTTCCAGTTTTTGAGTCCATAAAGTCCCTTAGTTAGCCCCAATAAAAGTCCCATAAAGTAGCATTACAATTTGATAAATGTTTTATAGACTTCATTATTTTTTTAAAAAAAGAACCATTGTATATAATTTTATAAGTTTTTGAATTTAGTAATATTGAATATCAGTAATATTGAATACCATGGTTAAGAGCCTGCATTTTGGAGCTGGACAGACATGGGAAAGAATTTCACATCGGCTACTGAGTGACTTTGGGCAAGTTATTTAGCCCCTCTAAGCTCCAGATTCTTTTCTCTATAAAATAGGGATATAAATAATATTTATCATACAGGTAGCATTAATGAACTAATGGTTGTTGAGTGCATTAAACAAAATAATTTAAGTAAGCTCTTATCGCGATACCTGGCAAAGAGTAAGGGGTAAACATATTGACTATAATGGATAATCATCATAGTAGCAGTTCTATTCAGCACCAATCTTCTGATTTAATAGCATTGTTTATAGAACACAAACACTCAGGTTAAATGCATGGCTAAAAGTATCTCAATGTTTTCAAACATGCAGATGTTTGGCACAGTGAAAATAAGAAGAGTAAAAGAAGTAAAAGTAAGAATTCTTACTTTTTTTCTGGAAAGTTTGATTTTTCAACACCCACAACAATGACAGTAGGAAAGAGGTCCATCTTAGTCTTTATTTACTCACATTTTCTCTGACACCCTCTTTAGCTACCCCTGCCCTGGGCTGTGTTCTGTTCTCCACTCGCCTGAGACCATAGAATGTTTAGAACCGGAGGACAAGCGCTCAGGGCTCATCTCTGGGACATCCCCACGACTCCACCACCTTTTATAAGCAGGAAACGAAAGCCCAGAGGGGGTCTGTGGTTTGCACAAGTTCAACTGAGTTCAAATTTAAACTCATTCCATTGCATCATACTGGTCCTTAAAACTGAGAGGATTTGGCATTTTTTGAAATCATTGTGGCCCATTTAAGAAAAGAAAATGACCTCGAAGAAAAATGCTGCAAATAATGATGAAATAGAAGCTTATTTTGGTTTTCTTGAATTGGTTAATTTTTTGTAAGCAGTGTTCCTAAGGTCATATCCAGGAGATATTATCTATACATACAATTATTATAAATTAATGTTTATTTAACATTAACACTATTACAAATATAATTAATAATTATTTAATAGCATATTATTAATGTTAAGATTTTACTTAATTTTTATATTATTATATATTTTAATATTAATTAAAATAAACATACAATTTTTCTTTCTAGCTAAAGAATTACAGTGGTGTTACCCAAGGGCATACCATTATAATGAAATTTCCAACCAATATTTTGTTAAAAAAAATTATTTTCAAGATAGCATACTAAACCTTAAAAAAATAACCAGCTCAAATCCAAAATTGTATGGAAAAAAAGTCCAGTTCTGTAATTCTGTGTACGATGCTGGGATTAGGCAAGCAGCTGATGGCTTGATCAGTGAGGAGCTAACCTGAAGGGCTGCCGACTTCCTGGATGTGAGCCAAAGGTTACCCTTGGGGTTGAGATAAGCCAGTTAATCTCCTGACTGAAACAAGTAGTCTAGACATTGAATTGCTCTGGCACAGTACTTGTCATGGATGTTGTGGATTGACTACATTCTAATTTGCCCACTCTGTAGTCCTGCCATTGCAAGGGTGTTTTGGGCAAGAGTGTAGCATAGTTTCTACGACTTGACTAATTCGGCTGCCAAGAAGGTTGTATAAGGTGGGGTATTGGGTTCCATGAATTTTGTCTTTAGATCAGTTCCCAGTCACCAACGGAAAGAAAATAGCTGTGTAATAGGTCTAGCTTGTTTTATTCATGCGTAAGGATGTAATAAGGAATCCATAAGCTGGTATTAGCCGTGCTTCTGATCCTCTGAGAGGTTCTTTTGGCTGTGAGGATCCTTAAAAGTTGTTGAGAGAGTCATTTGGGACTGCTGTATGCTGATGACTCTGAGCTGGAAGACACATACCAAACGAAAAGAAGACTTCCTAAAGAGTCAGCATAAAATAAAGGCAGTCATTGCACACCAAGCAGAAATTTGATACAAAATTTTACTGTTACTGATACTTTGATATAGGAATGCTAAAACAGATTAAACAGCAAAATGGGTGTTACACAAACCTGGAAGTCTTTAGAGCAACCATCTTCAGCCTAGAGATAATGAAGATTCCAACCTACAACTGGGACGTGCTCCATTTTTATATTCTTACAGTATTAATATTGTACAATATTGATATCCCATTAGTATTGAGCCTCTAACTCATTTAAGGTATTTTGAGCTAAAAAGATAAAATCAGTCCCTTCCTTTAACGACTTTACACTCCAGTAAAGATGGTCACACTAAATAAGAAAAGAATATCACCAAGAAAAAAATTAAAAACATTCACTACTTAGCAACTTGGCGATTGGGAATGCAGCTGAAATGACTGAAGGATTCTGGGTGTGTTTAGAAATCTGTCTTCCTTCATTTTCTTACCTTATTCTAAATATTATTCTTCTCATAATCATTTGCACCTATATGGATACCAAAGTTTTTCTCTCTAGCCCTTTTCTCACCCATTTTCCACTCACCAAATGCATAATGAATATTTTTTACAAAAATGTTCCATAGGAACTTTGACCAGAATCCATTGTCTTATCATCTTTGGATGTCATCCACTTGAGTAGGCTGCACCAACCTGAACTCTTGGAGTTCTCGGAGATTCCTTCATTTGCCAACTCCTCGTCGAACTGTGCTGTAAGTTTAGTTGTCTCTATCCCCTCTTGACTCCTCCTCTGTTACAAGTTGGGGCACAGATTCTGCTTTGAATCAACATCTGTGGAAAGGAAGGGGAGGGAGCAAGGGGGAGGATTAGGCAGAGGGGAGAGTTGAACTGTGACGCAGGCCCTATAGCCTCAGCCAAGAGGATCTTGGGAACTAAAATGGCTTCCGAGTTGTCCCACAATATACAGAAATGTCAGAACCTTCATCCTTGAAGACGTTCTGGGCTGTGCATCTCCTTGTCTGTTACACTTGCCTTTCTGTTTTCTATGCAATCACCTTATTTTAGGTTTTTAAAAATTTTTGTTTGAACTTGTCCATAATTTTCCTTCTGTATAGCCTCCCTTTCAATCCAAAACAAATTCTTATCATTCCACTGCTTAAAATCCTCCAGTAACTCTTCATCACCTGCAGGATGAAGTCCTGACTTCACAGCATGACTGACTAGGACCTTTATGAGTTCAGACCTGCCTACCTTTCCAGCCTCTACTCACAATTGCTCCTGGACCAATCCTAGACATTAGCAATATGGAACTCCCTGCAGTTCCCTAGATGTACCACATTCTTCTTTATGTCTCTGCCCCTCTATTCAATTTACTTGGAAGGTCCTTTTCTCACCTTAGCTGTCTGCTGAATTCATCCTAATTGTCCGTCAAGAGTCAACTTGAGTTCATTTTCTTAAAATGCCTCCGCCAACATTTCTAGACAAAATCAAGCACTTTCATTTCTGTGGGCTTTCATTATGAGCTGTAATTATTTGTTTTCATTTGTCTGAATCTCTAGGATGTGAAAACTCAAAGGGCCATTAATATGTGTTTGTGCATGTATATCATAGATATGTAAATTCATCCTATATTCCTTATGCTTAGCACAATTCCTGGCTCAAAACTGTATGTTTCAGAATGTGAAAGAAAGAAATAAAGAAAGAAATCCCTTTCTATACTAAATATAAACTGCATTCTAATCAACACCTATAATTGCTTCATTGAGGTTTTCATTAGCTTTGTATTTAATCATTTTGTCAACATAGAAACATTAAGATTTTATGAAATTTATTCTTGATATACTTTGCCTTCTGCATCATTTTTGCATCTTGTGAAAAAAAATCACATGTTCATAATTATCAACCACGATTGTTTGATCAGTAGTAAAATGGACCTGCCTGGTAGGGCCCAGAACTGAGAACCCAAACAGACCCTTGGGGTAAGCTCTCAGGAGAAGTGCTGGCAGTAGATATTCAGAGCATTTGGGACAGTTGGGCAGTGAGTGTGAAACTGACACACAAGTAGGCAAGAAATGTACATGCTAGCAAGTGACTGGAATAGGTCACTGGGGGAGGGAGAGGACAGGGTTGTTTCATGACTGCTAGAGGCAAAGAAGGAATGGTCCAGGCAGATGGAATTGAAGGCGTCTTCCAGGAGATCCAGCCATAGGTAGTGGACACCCAGTCACAGCAACTGGCATTCAGAGGCAGTTGAGTACCCTCGGAAGACCTGGTGTAAGAGGCACATCAAAGCATTAGTTTTGTAGGTGCAAGGATTGAAGCAGAGAATCAAGCAGAAAATTGGTATACCAGGATGGAGACCCAGGATATTAGGACAGGGCTGTGTGACAGAGGCTCGGCCACTGTGCACCAAACAGGAACTCATTATGACAAGTGGAAGCAACACCATGGCAGGGCTGCCAGGAGGCTTGGCTTGATGCATAGCCACTGAATGTGGCCTCTGTTGTCTCCTCAGGTGTGGGTTGGGGAGCTGTTTGGTGAAAGCTTTAAGCTATAGCTTGTGAGAATGACCCTCAATACTAGAGAGAGAATGGGCAATAAATCAAACTTTATTTTAGTCAGGATCCTGGGAACCTATACTGTCAAAAGTTTCTTCCACTAGTAATCATGAATTATCAAGAAATACCTGAAGGCCTAGTCAAAGAACTTATTTTGTGACTGCATTGAAAACAAATTCCTCAAATAGTCCCATCCGTACTGCGCTTTGACCTGTATACGCCCTACGATTCAGGAGAGTGAAGAAAGAAACAGTGGAGGAGAGAGAGTGTTTAAAAATACACATCTAACCTCTTCCTCAGAGCCAAGACTAAGGAGAGAAAGACACTGCAAGGATGTAGGAGGAGGGCCCAGGCCAACTTCTAAAGGAGGAGGAAAAACATCCTTTGTCCACAACGAAAGCGAAACATGGTGCTGTGGTGACAGCGTCTTACATTCAAAACTAGGTCATCACCAATGACTGCATTTCTAATAATGTGGAGCTCAGGATGGGCTGGGAGCAGGGAGAGGAAGAGCAAGTTCCCCTCGAAGTGCGCTCATCCCACTCAGGACCAATTAACCACAGAGATGTGCTGCTTGTCAGGAAGAGCGGGTGCGGGAGATTGAGTCTAGGGCCGGGCAGAGGAAGAGGGAAGAATAAGGACAGAGAATGACTCCCTGCGCCATCTTTGGCATTTGTGTAGTAGGCTGCTTACATTTTTCTTCCAGGATAGAATCTATTCTTACTTATCATGGGATGGCTTTGTGATGTGTCACCTTCCCCAGAATTCCCTTTGTCTTATGCATCTGGTTCATGGGAGATGGGCTTCAAGGGAGATTTTCTTGCAACAGTTGAAGAGCAGATGGAAGCAGCAGTCATCTGGTAGCATACGCACACCTTCTTCCAGTGTTCAGTCAAATACTAGTTTAGGTGCAGCCATGAAGGAGTTTTTCAGATGTAATTAAAATCCCAAATCCATTGATTTAGAGTTAATCAAAAGAGAGAATACCTTGAGTTGTCCTGACTTAATCAGGTGGAAATCCTTTAAAGAGGGACGAGGCCATCCCTGAGGTGTGGTGACTCCAGGTAGCAGAGAGGAAGGAAAACTGAAATAGTCCTACACTCACCTCATTGGACTGAAGAGCAGCAGCTGGGCCTCCAATTTCCCTCCCTCTCCCCCAGTCTTCATTCATTCCTTTGACTCCTGAGCCAGGTACACATGTTGAGCTTCGTGATGAGGGGCCCCTGATTCTGCAGAATACTCGTCACCAAGGTCATAGGCAACAAGAATAGACATGCTTTAGTCTATTCTTCTTGGGTTCCAGCCTGTTTGTGATCTTCACTCCCGCCTGCCTGTGAATTTTGGGCTCAAGCTGATGTGGAGCAGTTTGCAGAGACTGCCGAGCCCAGAATTCCCTGTAATAAATCCGTACACACACACACACATATGTATAAACATTTATGTATGTATATATCTATATATGTGTGTGTGTGTATATAAAGAAATGTATGTATATATAAATATATACAGAAATATAAAATACATATGAAAATGTATATACTGGTTCTGCTTCCCTAGTTGAATCTTGACTGATACAATGCCTTATTTTTCCCTTATCTGTGTATATCACTTTACTGTTTACTAAGCATCTCCACATATCTTATTATATTATTGCATAGATGAAAAAATTGGGACCCAGAAACATTAAGAGACCTAACCAATGCCACACAGCCCGTAGGTGACCTAATCAAATTAAATTTTTTTTTTGAGGAAGACTGGCCCTCAGCTAACATCTGCCACCAATCCTCCATTTTTGCTGAGGAAGACTGGCCCTGAGCTAACATCTATGCCCATCTTCCTCTACTTTGTACATGGGATGCCTGCCACAGCATGGCTTGACAAGCAGTGTATAGGTCCACAACCGGGATCCGAACTGGCGAGCCCTGGGCCGCCAAAGGGGAACATGCGAATTTTACTGCTGCACCACTGTGCTGGTCCCTTAATCAAATTAAATTGGAATTTAATTTGTGACCTTGAATTAAAGCTCATACTCCCTTTCCTGACAGCACTGATTGTAATGGCCATGTGTTCGCAGTGCTATGCAGAAAGAAAAGCTCATAAAAGTATAATAAAACTTTTTTGGGGCATAGAGGAAAAGAATATATTGCAATTTGGGTTGAAATAGTAACTTCTTTTTTTTATATTCCAAAGAATTATGCAGAAGTCTGTATTTTGGGGATTGAAGTTTGTGATTAACTCAAATATTTATGAAGAAATGAGAGAAAAAAATCACAAAAAATTTAGCAAAGGGTTTGCTATTTAAGATTATTGTACTTCTTGAGGTAGGCGTGGAGAGGTTAGAGAGGTCTGGGTGAGGGGAGATCTTAAAGAGGTAATGGCTATATAAAGTCAAAGAATAAAACAATATACCTATGCCTAGGCATTCTATCTTCCCTCATGTATTGCTTAGATAACAGCTCTAATTTAAATTAATCAACAGTAGGCATCATGTCCCAGCCTGGCCGCTCTCTAGAAATATTTAATCTCTTGATCAATGAAAATCAGTATTGAAAAGCTTACGTATGTACAAAGATTTTCCCCTTGTGAACAATAGGTATAGAATCCTGGAATAAAGGGGCCATTTTGGAAATAAAGGTAGTGTTTAAATCGAAGGGGAAAAGGTTGAAAGGTTGAAAAAGATGTGCTTAGCATCAAGTGTCAATATCTAACTCTTCATGGTTCTTCTCTTCCGGCCTTGATGCAAACTCACAAAGCCATAGCCCACGTAGAGTGAAAATATGTTGCAATCCCACTTAGATCAGTCTTAGTGAGGACACTAGTTACAGTACAGTTTCCTCTCGGTCATGGCAGGTGGTGTGGGCGGAGGGCCCATGAGGAGGGAGCATCTGACTTAAGCAGAATCAAGGAAGTTCCTCTCCCAGGACATCTTGTGCCTGCATGGAACACAGAGGGCAACGCCTTCCCACATGGTGAAGCCGTGGGAGGAGGGCTGGTGGTAGTCTGCACCGTCTTTTAGGGTGCGGGGAAAAGTCTGCAGCAGGAGTGAATGAAGCTACACTGTAGAGAGATGAAGGAAAAGTGCCAGTGAAGAAGGAAGCCAGGCAGTTCCATCAGGTGGTTACAGGTGTCCCTGAGGTCCCGCCCCTCCTGGGGGTAGCTAACTTTTGTATTATTGTAAAATTGATTTCAAAGAGCAACCAAAGAGCCCTGAGGAATAGACCGCTCTCTCTCTCCTCTTGCATTCCAACATGTGAAGCTGGGTCGGAGTCATGTCTACTCAGGGGCCAGGCCAGAACTTGCATCTCTGTGGCCTGCAGAGCCTTAGTCAGAAGGGGACAATCCTGGTGGTCAAACCTTATGCAAAATGAGTGGAACCACAAGAACTGGAAGTGAGAACTAATGTGTACTCGCTGTAAAGTTCAACATGTCTTTTCTTGAACAGGAAGGGCAGAAATTGGGAAAAAGTTATGAAAAGAGAAAGTATTTTGAGAAATTTTTAAATGCCCCTTATTGTTTTGTAGTTGTGGGACTTGGGTTTAGTTTGAATGGGTAAATTCTCAGAAGGCATCTGTAGCATTTAGGAAAGGAAGGTGAATTTCAGCAGCTACTAGCTTTGTGCGAAGGCAGAAAGATGCACTGTAACATATGATGCAGACCACTTTAGAGGAATTGAACTATGGCTTTGCATGCTTTCGATCCTAACCTTATCTCTATCTGAAGCCTGTAGAAAGTCTTTTCCCATTTACATAACAGGGCAAGAGATTATTACTACTAAAATTAGATCCATGAATTGCTATGCAGAGTGCTTTGTAGCGTAATCAAATTATGATAAAATAGCCTTTATTTCTTTATAGCTATATAATACAGTTAGCTTCTTTAGTAATTTGTTTAGCGGTAAAGGAGTGGCAGTACTACCTTATTATATTAAAGCATCGCTGATTTTTGGCCAAATTGACAAGCTTGCTTGATTGTTTTTTAGAGATGTTTCTTTGAAGAATGGGAAGGATCCTGACAAGGTCTAATTTGTTTTCTTTTCTCTGCCCCTGCCTCTGCCTTTGTAAAGAATATGGGCCACTGCTGGTGAGTCCTTCCTGCTCGCCCTTATCACTTGGCCTGATAATGCCGTCCTGAGAAAGTGGTGTCTGTTCATTTGATGTGACCAGATAAAGTCAAAATCTTATGCTTTCCTAGGACTGGAGAATCCTTAGCTTTTTTCTCTCAGATTCTGAACAGGGCAAACCACAAAAACCATGTCATTAGTTAAACCATTCTTTTAAAGATGTATATATGGGAGGGAGGAAATCAAACACTTGATGGAAGAAAGAGGAAGTGAGGGAGAGGGAAAAATGGAAATTAAGACTGAGTAAGGGAAAAAACTAACAGAGGGAAGGGAAGAGGAAATTTACTACAAGATATGGCTATCAGGCAAAAGGAAGACAGAGAGAGGGCAAAGTAAAACCCAATGGAAGCTTATGACATGGTTTAAGGGCAGATTTCCATACCGTTCGAGGCTCTGAAAGTTTCTCGATGGCTCTATTGAGCAGAACCCCCAACCCCCACCCCATTCTCTAGTACCATTAATGCTAAAGGTAGTGAGAGCTGCGGAGGTGGCATTTTCTTCTAATTTAATTTTCAGTTACTGAACTCAGTTACTGACTCTTTAGAGCCTGAGGGAGGATGAGCCTTTGTAAAGCCGTGGCCGTTAACTTTCACTTTTCTTTTCAACCTCATTAGATTTCCGGAGGTTTAGTTTCAGACCTAAAGCATTGCACAGTGGCTAAACTATGTAAAATAACGTTTTTGGTCAAAAGCAACACCTGCAAAAATGTCACACAAATTTCAGCTTCAGTTGTATCCAGTGATGTCACCGAATGAAATCCTAGTGCAGAAAACGCAAGTAATAGGGTATTAAATTTGTCACGGCCTTAATGGCAGCCCCAGCCCGTGACTTCCTTTATGGCATCCTGCGGTACAGTGGTGAACCAGAAAGACTTTTTGTCTGGTGGCACCTGTATATGCATGCTCAGTGGGTAGCAGAGCCACGCAGACATCAGCCTCATTGAGGAGGATTTGAAAGGGGGCCACTCACCTGGTTTAGTCCTTGCTGAGTGTCAGAATTCTGATTTAACTGGTGTGGATAACCCATTTCCCTTGAATGGGAAGATTCATTACAAAAATGGCATTTTTTGATTTCTTGAGAATGACTAAAGCCTCAAATGAGAATCACGTATGGTTGATTCTGAACAATAATGTCAATGGCCTGTAAAGGCTACTTCAGGATCCTGTGGCCTGGTTCTGCTGCCGTGTCTTTCAGGGCAGTGTTTGGATGCTGGCCCAATTTGTGGACCTGGGGTTGGCGACCTCGTCCCTAATGGGCAGGCACAACCAGAAAGGTTTTACTGCCTCAGGAATCGCTCTGCTGCTCAGAGGCCCTGTGCCTCCGGTCTTTGTGACAAGCTGTTTCCTCTCCTCTGGAGCTGTATTCTGTCCTTGATGTGACATAGAAAGACATTTTAAAGCCACCTAAGTGGGACAGGTCCCTCCTTCAAGGAGTGCAAATCTAATTGGATCCACCGTTTGCTCAGTGCCGTGGCACTGCCTGTGTAGACCCCGGAACTTCCTCTCAGCAGCAGTAACTGGGGGTGTAATGAGGCCCACTTCCTGTCCTCCATCCGTGGACTCGCTTTACTCAAGATACCAGCTGTGTAAGAATCCTTCCAAAGGACATACGCTGATATAAGTGTTACTAAAGAAAAACTTGGCTGGATAGATGGCTAAAAAATTTTATATTTTATTATTCTTAATTAAAGAGATGATAAGATAAAATCTGATTTATTTGATAGTAGAAAAATGTACCAGATTTCATTTGTGCTTGTTCTAGAGGAGTATTTTACAATTTTTTTTAATGCTCAATAAGGAATACACTTTACATCATGACCCATTTAAGGTAAGGTACACAGTTCTTGCTAAAAAACCATGTGATGTGTTCTAATTGTTTCTATTCTATTCCATTCCATTTATTTCGTTTAAAAATGCTAGTTACAATTCACTACACTTATTTCATTACCCACCAGTGGGTAGTGACACATAGTTTGTGAACACCTTTTCTAGCATTTTGAGGAAAATAAGCACAAAGGATCAGAAAAAAGTTCAACTTAATGGAAATTAAGTATTAGACACATGGGTCTAAATTATAAACACACAGTAAGTGTTTTGTTTTTGTTATTTTAAGTTTTGAATTTAATTGCTGGTTATTGTTTTTAAGAATCTTGATGGTAACTTGTTACACTGACTTCAATATGAGATTTCAAACCAGTTTGTAAGTAAACACAGCGTCAAGGTTCTTTGTGGTTATTATCTTATTTAACCTTCAAAATGATGCTAGGAGATAAGTGGTTTCTCAGATGAAGAAGCTGAGGCTAAGAGTTAGGCAATTTGCTCCAGGTCATGGTGGACTTTGCAAGCAGTCCAGCAATTTCTCACCAAGTGCTACGACTTGCCTCCAGCGCATGAGCCCCTGGCTGGGATTGAGGGGCGATCAGAATAACCCTGGGAGCTCTTTCCAACCACAGCTTCTCCCTCCGCATCCCCCTAAAGTCCACAGGGCACTTGCTGCTGCTTAGACTAAAGACAAAGCAAAAGGTGGTTGATCCATCTTTAGAATCTGAGTAGACATCCGCTCTACACATCCCCGACCTGACATTTTTATATTATAATAGTTTGTGTATGTAACTTTTCACTAATGATTCAAAACATATCATAGGCAGATTGAAAAATGTACCAATTAGTTCAGGAAATTTAAAGAGTTAAATAAAAACATAATTTATTATCATTTCTAAAGACAAAATAAAAATGTCGGGGTATTACTGCTTCTAATAAAGAAGCTTGCCATCAGGTAGGCATGGCATTATACAGAGAATACAGCGGCCAATAAAGGATGCTGTCTTCTCCTTCCCTTGCTCTCTAGTGACCCAGTTGTTGAACTGGACCTGTTGTTTATAGCAAGCAGCCTCGAGTCAAGGAAATTGGGCCCAGGATAGGGTATATGTGGTAAATAGGTGAGCAAATGCATACAAAAATTCTATTCATTTCTAGAACATTTGTGGACACAAGCTGAGATATAAGACACACATGCAGTCACTATTTCATTTGCCAAAGAACTAGTTTATAAACAAATAAATCTAGAAAAGAGTAGCATAAAAGTTGCGGTACAACTTAAAAATATAATTAATAAGTTAAATAGAAAACTCTTTTGGAGTTCAAAATTAAGTTTAAAAAATTTAACAGTGGACATTGAAAAGTATGGAATTCATTTTAAAATGAAGAAGGAGAAAAGAAAAATGTTAAGAAATGGATGATTTTTGAATCATTTTCCAAATACAAAATATTTTTAAATTGAACTTTTGTATCTGAGGGCATTTAAAGACTCCACCATCAGGGTTGGCCCAGTGGTTTGGTGGTTAAGTTCATGCACTCTGTTTTGTCAGGCCAGGTTTGCAGGTTTGAATCCTGAGCTTGGACCTACACACCGCTCATCAAGACATGCTGTGGTGGTGTCTCGCATACAAAATAGAGGAAGATTGGCAACAGATGTTAGCTCAGGGCCAATCTTCATTATCAAAAAATAAAAATAAAGTCTCCACCAGGGGCTGGCTCTGTGGCCAAGTGGTTAAGTTCGCGCGCTCCACTGTGGTGGCCCAGGGTTCGGATCCTGGGCGTGGACATGGTACCGCTCGTCAGGCCACGTTGAGGTGGCGTCCCACATCCCACAACTAGAAGGACCTGCAACTAAGATATACAACTATGTACCGGGGTTGGCGAGGGGAGGGGGGTGGCGGGGGAGGGTTGGGAAATAAAGCAGAAAAAAAAAACAGTGGCAACAGTTGTTAGCCCAGGTGCCAATCCTTAAAAAAAAATAAAGTCTCCACCATATTGGCGTTCAACTGATAACATATAGTTGTTTTGTGTTTTTGGCTATGGGGTTTTTAATGTATTAGTATTCTTTACTTTTTAAATATAAGAACAGAAGTTATGATTAAGAGAAATGTTTTACATTTTGATGACAGAATAAATTTTGTGGGCTGAATTAAACTTTGGGGGTTGACAATTTCCATATTATTTAGAAGTCTTCTCTAGAATTACTTTAATTGGTTATGAGCTCCTAGTAATAAAGAATAGTCTTGAAAATATAATCTCTAAGCTATCAATTTTAAATATTTACTTTAATTATTTAAAGAAAAACTGGTAAGTTTCTGCACCTCAAACTCCTCCATTTAGTTGAGCAGAAGCTCTGCTGTTCCATATGCTGGGTACTCTAGCAAGTCGGCATGATGGGTGTCGCTGCTCCCATCCAACTCCTCCCGTTCTGGCGCATGGGAACGTTGTGCTTCTCCACCTCCTCGAATTTAGGGGCAGTTGTGTGTGTTGCTTTGGTTAACGCAGAAGGGAAGTGCACCACTTCCGGGCAGCATGAAAGTGCCTATGCAGGACTCTGCCTGTTTTCTCTTCCTCTTCCGCATAGACCTAGGAGGGTACAGGCTTCACAGGGTAAGTGCTTCAGCTGGTCATCCATGGAGGACAGGTTTCCAGGACCTGCAGGCTTAGGGTGAGCAAGAAATAACGCTTGTTGTGTTATTCACTGAGACTTGAGGGTTATTTGTCCCCACAGCATAACCAAGACCATCCTATTACAGTTGGTGAATCAAAATAGCTGGTTAAAGCAAAGAATCTTAAAACAGTGCATAGATAACTCTAAAAATTGTTTTTAGTTTACAGGTAGATATAATAAGTGGATAAAATAACCAATATTTTTGTTGCTGTTAGCCAAGGGCTTTTCTTTGATTATGAACGTGCTGCCTGGAGTTTCATATTGTCTTTCCTGCCTTACCACATAGATCATGCTTTACATATGGTTTTCCCTGGAGCGAGAATGTAAAGGCATGGGGGAAGCAACTGCGTGAAGATTCTTTACGTTGCTCCCTTGCAAATATTTTACAGTTGTCTCTCTCTCTCTCTCTCTCTTTTTAAGCTTTTACTTATTTATTTTTATTGAGATACAATTGACATATCACATTATATTAGTTTCAGGTGTACAACATAATGACTTGGTATTTGTATACACCACGAAGTGATCACAATAACTCTAGTTACTATCTGTCACCATACATGGTTACAAAAATTTTTGTAGTTTTCTAAAATTTGTAAAAGGTCTTCTGATGAGACCTTTTAAGATTTACTCTTTTAGCATAGAGCTGTCTCTCTTAATAATCCTACTTTGACAGCAATTTTTATAGTCTTTCCAAAACAGTCTCCTTAATGTTCCTGCAAACACTTCTCATTCTTTTGGCACTCATTTTATCAGTTTACGTGGTATTTCATTAAATTGTATAATTCTAATAACAAGTATAAATGGCAGAAAAATTTAGTAATCAACATAACTGGTTCTTAATAAGCGTATAATTCATCTGGTTAGAGTAGAAGACTAGAAAATACTAGAGACTAGCCTAGTAGTCATGGGTTTTGATGCAGAGAGCATCAGTCCCACCTTTTACAGAGGAGCCTAGAGAATCTTAGAAACAAATCTTGTGCATCTTCTCAGGTTCCTTACATAAACTTCGTCCCTCTCTCTCTTCGGTGGCATCCACTGACACTAAGTCACCTTTCCACTTTAGATTTGAGTGAAATGTCGTGTTGTAGGCATGGGATCTGGCTTCCTGAGTGGTTACCCAGGGGCCTGATGATGCAACTTGAAAGTGCCGGGGAGAGTCTCCTTACATGGTGAATCATGACCAATAAGAAATGAGAGTCAGGAGGGATCAGCAGGTGAATCTCCTCTCTTTTTTTCTCCCAATGGACCCAACAAAGTGAACTTCTTCTTGCAACGTGTTAGGAGAAAGTCCTTTGTGCTGAGCAAACATGTCTGCTCAGGGAACTGTTGTACCTCTTTTGAACTCAGTGTGAAGTGGTGGCCATCCTGATAGCGATTTGCAGTATTCCACAACTTTCATCGCCTCACTTCTCCCTTTCTCCTCATCTTAATCACCCTGGGCTTGTATGTCCCTCATGTCAGCACTTTAAGCTCAGGCTCTGCCTTCTAGAGGAAACATGCAAAGACCGTCAGTTAACCTGGTGAGTCAGTTACACAGAGGTTGATTTTAAAAGCTTCTATGGAACAGTGTTCATGTCAGGCAAGGTGGGACCAGGAGCCCAAAGGAGCAATGGAATATCTAAAGTGATTTACACTCTGTAGGACTTATCTAGGGAATAAAGCATATATTGAGACATCTAAAATTAATGTAAGTCCTGAAGGACAAAGATAAAAAAATAGATCATTGGAGAAAACAAGGTTTTCAGTCTGATAGGAAAGCATAGCACAAAGAATAAATAATAATACTATCACTAAAAATAATAACTAACATTTAGTGATTCTAACTATGTCCCAGAAACTGTAAAATGGAAATGAATAATTCCTTCCTTGTAGCTTTGTGCATTGACCTAATGAGGTAACATGTGTAACACAGTTAGTACAATGCCGGCCTATAGGAGGTGCCCAAGAAATGTTTCCTAGCGTCTGCTCTGCTCCCACCATAGGACAAAAAAAAGAGAGATGAGGCTGGAAGATGAGGCAAGTGTGAGATTATCACAGATCTTTTATATCATGCTAAGGAGTTTGAATTTCAACCTGAAAAAATAGTTAAGCAGAGAAGTTATCCCATTGTGTTTGTGCTTTAGAAATAGGAGTCTGACAGCAGTGTTTAAGATCTATATCAAGGCCGTAAATTGTATCCAGGAGTGACTGGTGACCTCTGGCACCACAAAGCCTTGAGATCTTTATCTTTTGGGATGGGACTCACCCTCTTCTGATGTGGAAGATGGGCATGGAGACGCTATCACTGTCTGAAGGAGGGAGGTTGAGCCAAAGATGGTGGTTTAGAATGGGAAATTCTGACAGCTCCCTAAAATCAGGTTCTCAAAGTGTGGTCCCAGACCAGCAGCACATGGGAACTTGAATTTGCTAGAAATACAAACTGTCAGCCCTAAGTAGACGTTTTGAGTCAGCAAGTCTGGAAGTGAGGGTCCAACCATCTGTGTTTTAACCAACCCGCCAGGAGATTCTGACACACGCTACAGTTTGATAACCACTGTGCTAATTCAAAGTATGCTGCAGAACTAAAAATTAAGTAAGAGATCAAAGTCAATGAATCAGAAAATAGTAATAAACGTGTCACCAAACCAAGGGAGAGACAGAAGAAGACATTAAAGTCAAAGTATAAAGCAAGGGATTTGGTGCACCAGGGAGGTTAGAAAAAGGAGCCTGTAAATGAGAAAATAAGTAGTTGAAGTGGTCTTGGAAAATCCCTGGAATAGGTATTGTAGTCTATTTTAGTTTCCTGGGGCTGCTGTAACAAAGCACCACAAGCTGAATGGCTTAAATGATAGAAATTTATTCTCTTGAACTTCTGGAGGCCAGAAGTCAGAAACCAAGGTGTCAGCAGGGCCGTGCTCCCTCTGAGGCTCTGGGCAGAATCTATCCTTGCCTCTTTCTAGTTTCCACTGGTAGACGTCAATCCTTGGTATTCCTTGCCTTGCAGCTGCAGTGCTCCAGTCTTTGCCTCTGTCGTCACATGTCAACACACATCTTCTCCCTGTGTGTCTCTCCCTCTGTGTCACTTCTCCTTCTTATAAGAGTATCGGTCATATCATGTTAGGGCCCACCCTAATAACCTCATCTTAACTAATTACATCTGCAACATCCCTATTTCCAAATAAGGTCACATTCTGAGGTATTGGTGATTAGGACTTCAACATATTTTTCGGGCAAAGTGGGGGACCTAAACCATCCCGTAACATAGCCCGTTGTTGGCTCTTATATAGCTGACGCTGCATAGTTAGGGTCCCCTAGAAACAGACCCTAAAGAGATTCGTGTGTAAATAGTTTGTGTTTAAATAGTTGGTATTTGGTAGGTGATCCCAGAAGACACTCTAGGGAAGTGAGAAAGTGCAGCAGGCCAGGGAAGACATACAATAAAGGGTGTGGGCAACTGGGGCTTAATTCCACTACAAAGCTCTGGGACATGTGTGGAACCCATGCCTTAGCAGGGGCTCAGGTGTTTGTATGGCCTTGGATGAGGACTACCCAGGAGGACCGTTAGTTCTCAGGCTTTTCCAGTCCGAGGAGGATCAGGCCCCCTGGCCAGGAAAGCCCTCCAGAGGAGAGATGCTGGCCATTGTAAGTCAGGCCAGTGCACACAGAAATGGTCAAGACTGAAGGGCACAGGGTACCAGAGGCATCTGGTGGAAGGGCTGCTTTAGGAAAGTAGGGGAGAAGGAAATAAATAAATTCAAACCCCATGTCCAAGCCAGTAAATTAATTGTGTCAGGAGACGTATACAGTATGAAAGGGCCAATTTGATTTTTAAAACTTCTCACTCAGTTGAGTTGATTTTGTTTACCTTAGGCCAAAGTGTTATAGACACTGAAATGTTTAAAATAGTATTATATTACCTGATTTTAACTGTTGTAAGGTTGCTGGTGAGACTATCTGGAGCTTTTCAAGGGACTTCATTGTTCCAGGGTTGTGAGAATTAAAAATAAGTAAAGAAATTCTGACAGCTGTCTGATACCACAGAAGGACGAACTAGGACAGAAAGAATCTAAATAACCTACTCATGGTCGCTGAGGTGGTGTGGAAAGACCTAGAACGAGCATTTCCTGTCTTGGCCTCTTCTCTGCTTCCTTAGCTCCTCAGCTGTGTCTACCTCGTCTAGGAAACTAAGATAAAACGAGTTGCTGTATGGTGCTCTTCCTAAAAAGCCATGGTGGATTTCTTAGTATTAAAGTTTATTTTTAAGGTAGACTCGCCGCATTTTCACATAGGTGGAACTATCTTTTTCTTATTAAAAAAAGGAAACTGAGGCTCAGAGAGTTCTCTTAAGGTCGCACAGCAAGTTTTTGATAGAATCAGAATTACAATCCAAGACTTTTTTCTCTTATCTATGTTATTTCTTTTCACACAAATACAACTATTTTCTGGTTATATAGGAAATGTGCATATAATGTGGTCTAGCCATAGCGATTGCTACCGTAAAATACGTTTTACTGGAGATAGATGCACTCCAACATAATTCGAACTTCTCGTATTTAAACTGTGTGCCAAGAAAGTTGGCAAAGCTTAGAAAGAAGTGTTTTTCCCCTTTACATATTGTGTTTTGCAATTCAAAGACTTTGCATACAGAATGGTGTTCTTCTCTAAATCTAATACAGTAATGTAAAATCCAGTGTGGTTAAACCCCTGTAACTTTGCGTGATAACCTAATTGGAGGTGTATATAAAAAAGTTTAACCAGCAAAGAATAATTTTCAACACCAGAATAGCTAGTTGGTCCTGGAATAGTCAAGGGAAAAAAGAGAACTCAATTATTACTTTCCCAATATCATATTTAATGGGGAATCAAAGCTTTATAAAGTCTCATAATTTATAATTGTCTTGTGCAAAAAAATCATGAAAATTATATTTGTGAGAAAGTTTTAGCAAAGTTATGGAACAGTTGTGAATTTTACATTTTCTTTTGGTGACAAAGTTAGAAGGAAGACTTCGTATGAATTATTTCTTTGGATTCTTATAGATGTGTTTTCTAATCCTGTCTCCCACTTATTAGAAGTATGATTGGACAATTTATTTACTTGTCCTGTGTTTCGTTATCTGTAAAGTATTCTCAAATTTTTATTCCCATCTGTTAATGTAATGCCTGCCATACGTTAAGTGTAATTAAAGAGCTTTCTTCTAAATAAAACAACTTTAAAGGATTATCATTAAGATAAATGACAAAGTCTGATATATTAAGCAGACACGCAATAAAAATGTTTTTATTCCCAGTCGTGGTATATGCCCTTTGGGCTATATCATGATACATGTTGGAAAGACAGAGACTTCAGAGGTGGACAGACTGGGATTCATAAATCCCAAATGTTCTCCTTACCAATTTAGTGACTATCGACATGTTATCTAACCTCTCATAGCTTCAACTGTTTCTTCTGTAAAATAAAAAACAGGAACAACTCCACTTCAGTGTTGAGAATTGAATGAGTTTATGAATATATGTGGTTCTTCAATTTTAGTTTTTCATCTCTAAAATGGGAATTCTATTCATTATTCTTAAAATGTTGTTGCGAATGCCATCTTAGATAATGCATTTGAAAGTAAATCTTTGACAAATGTGCAAAGTAGCATACAAATGTTAATTTTTATCAACAAAATTTCTAGAAACGTTATAATTTATTTCTGATGAGTAATAATTTGTGTCATAAAATATTTGCTTAACTCCAAAACTTAATCAAATCATGAAGTTGTTGAATATTATAAATTATGACCCAATATTTTAAAAAACTTACTTGTGAATATTTAAATTTCTATCAAACCAAACATATCTGCTAGTGATTATTAATATTACAGTTTTACTTTCATTTAAAAAATGATTGGTTACAAGATTCCTTTAATCAGCCAGCTCTACTCTATGTTAAATGTGTGATTTAATTAGTAAAATTCCACTTTACATTAGTTTTTAGGGTCTCACTGCTTTTTGAAATCATAATAGCGTAAAATGTTTTCCTGTAATTAAAATGAACAAATTGGAAATATTGATTAATTCCTGTGGATGAAGTCCCACAAGTAATCTCTGAATTGCAAGGTCCCTGCCCTGATGGGGCTTATGTGTGTATGAAGGAAGATAGAAACAGATGAGACCTGACACTGTCAGGAGAATATCCAGGGAGGAACTGGTACTTCAGTGAGATATTGAAGCGAAGACAATGGGAAAGGAGAGGGTAGTGGCCTGTGTAAAGAAGGAGTGCTGGGAATGGCCAGGCATTTTCAGAGACAGGCCGTGTGAGCTGTAGTCAGGCACTGGTGATGAGAAGAGATAGGACCTAAATCACCTATGGGAGTCATTGTTCCCCAGTCTTAGGAGGGAGTGAACAGATATTGAGGGTTTTTAGGAAAAGAGTTACCAACTAAAAGTGAAGTTCTGAGAGATGAACTCGTCAGTGGCATCTAGAGCCAAATAGAGTGGAGAGAGAGACAGAAAAACTTCCTAAAAGAATATCAATAGTTTGGGTATGACTTGAGTATAATGACAGCCATGGATAAAAGGTTAGCAAGTGAGTTATTAGGAAAAATGAAAAACTGTACTTGTCAGCTGATCCAATTGGAATACAAGCAAGTCAGAAAGGGAAGGAGGTGAGGATTTTCTTTTGGGGGGCGTGTGGAGGGGTTAGGGGCATTGTGGATGGTATGGCCCACTGAGGCATAGAAATGTTGTGTTTAATCTCATGGGGCATCTAATTAGACTAGTCCTGTAGCAGGCTAGGGCTGGGGTCTTGAAAGTGGACTAATTCTGTCATGGAGAAAGTACGGGCTTGTATACCTAACGTTGGTCTCAGACGCACAGCTCAGAGAAGTAGACCCGGCATGCCAGGGACCTTCCAGTGCTGTTGTCGTAGTCCCGTTGTATTGAAGGCTTTTCTCTAAAAGGCCTTTTTGTTGAAATTACCAGGTAAACTTTCTAGTTATGAAAGTCGTTTCAACCTTCACACTGTCAACCAACACACTTATATTCTGTTAAGTTGAGCACCAAGAGAAGTTGTAGATTTTCCCGTTTATTGTAATGGGATGTTCTTTGTAAAGCTTTAGCTGTAGCCACTTAAATGTCAACATTGTCAACAATACTGTCTCTAAATTAGATACCTACAGGAAAGCTCTTTTAGTTGGAAGACCTTGCATGTTATGATGTTTCCTATATCTGAATGTATTATTAATAAGAGTTAGCTTCTAAAGTATACATGCTTCCGGCCTTGGAGAGACGTTGCTAATCAGCTGGGTTTAAATTCAGTTCTGTACTAAAAAACTTCATGATTAGTTAGGAAAATCACCCCAAAAGTGAACACATCCAAAAACTTCTTAGGATTTTAGGCATTTAAAATATCTTCCACCAGTCTTAGAACTGATTTTAATAAAAACGCAAAATTAGTCAATTCTTCACATTAAAAACATTCAACTATTTCCAGTCACTTTCCGATTTAGTAAGGAATCAGGATTTCTCCTTCCCACCTGCCCCCCAAATGGCACTCTGGTTTTGTGGGTTTCACCTCATAATCCTGTTTGTGTGTCTCTCTCGTGGTACCCACTTTAGAAAGTTATGTGGGAAGATCTTGGGGCCACACATTTGTGTGATGGAAGATAATTGAGAATATTGGCTCCTTTCTCCCTTCTGCTTTACACAAGTCACTCGTACGGAGCTTCCATGGTCATCTCCATTAGTCATCCTCATTTCCTCTTAGTGCCTCCTCCAGGTAGATCCTTGGGTCACTGAGAAAGGTACCTTCTATCAGCTGGAGTGTTCCCCTTTCAGGCATCCAAAACCTACCTTGGCAGTTCTTTTGAGTCTAACTATAGAATTTCTTAAAAAGAACTTCTCTCTCTCTACCTTTCTTTGTCATCAGGCTCAGAGAAGGGTCCAAGGGAAATTTATCTGTGCTCTCCAAGTCTCATGATTCTTAAAAATTATAAACTTTTAAAGTTATGCCCCTCCTTTAATAGCAAGAAGTTCATATTCATAGTTCCTAGTATTATTGTTATCCCAATACCAGTATTATAATAAACATTTGCACATCTAAAATCTAATCCATTTCAATTGATCAGGCATTAGTCAGAATAGGATTTCTCACCAACACTCACAAACACGCACACCAATAGCTACAATCCAAGTTTTAGTAACTCAGAAGGGATCTATTTCCTAAATAAAAATAACCAGTGGTTGCTGATTTTCTTCCTTCTTACACACTTGGACAGACTTTAAAATACATAATTGAAATAGAATCTCTGGTTATTTAAAGTTCACATGTAACAAAAGAAATACAAGCTAGTATTATACTAAGCATAGGGTGTGATACAAAGCACTTATCATATACATTAAAGTGTAAATACGTATGTATCTATACATATCTATAGATATTTATAACTATCTACGTTCTATATTTATATCTAAAAATCTGTTTCTATACATATACATATACGTACATGCACAAAGATCTATATCTGAAACTGTATATATATGTGTGTGTCTCCACAAATATTATATTTTTCAGTACTGAATTTATTCTCCCAGTGTTGAGTCTTCCCAATGTTCACACAGCAACACATTTTAAAGATTGGTTAATTATGGTTTTCTTAATATGAAAACTGAAAACTCAACTGAAGTTTAAAATTGGGAAGAGTTGCATCTCAAGTCTTCACTGATGCCTCTTTTTTAATTATGCTGAAATGTAAATTGCAAAATAATGACTGAATATTTCATTCTGTCATGTTTCACATTGCTTTGAGAGTGTGTATGCCAAGATGGTATAAGAATGTTGATAAATAAGTGCCAAAGATTAGCCAATCACTTGTCCATTTGCTAATGTAAGGCACCTGCTCAGCTGCACACGGCTCCTTCCTGCAGGTAAACATACGCCAGCGCGTGGCCACGTGGGATTCCTGCAGCACACCAGGTGGCGGAAGGGCTCTCCTTGTAGAGAGGGACTCACTCCTGCGTTGGACCTGCTTTGGACCTCGCTGGAAAAATGAGTACAATGGAGCAGTATTGACCTAAAGAACTATTTTTAACAATAGCATTTGTAAGGAGTTTTCAGTCTAAAAATGACATGTAAAGTACGTATCTGCATTCTGTATCCTCATCAAGAGTTCTCACTCACTATTGGCTTCAACAATGGAGAAGGAGGAATTGATCAATATATCACTACATACGTTGGGACAGCCAGCCCCCCAAAGCAGTTGCTAAACTCGGTCCTAAATGAAAAGTATAGGACAGTTTTCCTAAAGTACAGGCTTTATCACTTGCGATTTCACCCATGCGAGATCACCCTTATGATTTCAGTCCTTTACTCTCACTTTAACTTGAGAAGCTTTGCAGGACTTTTTGCTAGTCCCAAAAGGTTTGCAACTTTTCAGCACAGTGCTACAGAATGTCTCCTTCTCCGCCACCTCAAATAATTACGGTTATTTTTAAGCTATTATAAACTGAGCACAGCATCATTTATCCAGGAAAGCTCTCCGGGCTTGTGTCACTTTAACCACGCTGTTCTCTCCGGCAGGTAAGACTAATCCTATAGCTTTTTAACTTCAAACCTAAAAGAGGAAAGTGCACAGCTGAGACACAAATGAATATAGTTCTTGTAACTCCAAGGGCCGTGTTGCCTTTAGTGCAATCCAGTCTCAAATGCTACCCCCTGTTCCTGGGCTTCCCTTCTATTTAGCATAACTTCTATTTTCACACACTAACACTCTGTACCAAAATCCAGCCTATGACTGGCCCCTCTGACAGAATCGTGGGCAAAGTTGTAATTATCGCTTAGTTAGGTGCCTGCTCCATTAGACGGACATGAGTCACTTTTGTTCTTTTCTTTTTTTGTCCCAAGACTCACATCCCTTTAAACTCCTTTTCTCTGTGTAAAGGGGGAAGTCTCTCTGGACTGTTCCCACAGTGTCCTCAGTCCAATAGGTTACAAAGGTACTAACACACTAAATAGAAGTGGTACCCTTGGGAAAATCCATTTCTTCTGAGGTTGTCCCTGTTCCAATGAATGAAGACTTCTTTGAGGTTACAAATATGTTTAGCAACATCTCCATACAAATGATTACAGGTTGTTTCATTCAGACTCCAAGGAGAAAGCCTCCTATCCTGGATATGCATGAGGTGATGAATACACTCTTTTGGAACAAGGAAGCTTTATTTAAAAGACTCTTTGTATTCTGCTGAGTACCCTAATGAGCTATCCAGGGTGGTGCATCAATGTGGGAGCAATCAGGGAAGGCCGTACCCTCTTTTCATTAGTCCTGCTCTCCTTTGTAGCTGTGCTTGTTGTTGACTCACAGTACTCATCATTCCCCTGACTGAATAGAAGGAAAAACATGACTTTCATTTTATGGCCCAAACCACCCAAACCATCAGCTTTTATATATGCAAACACCAGACGTAGGAACGTGATCTCTTGCCTCTATGCCTATGACAGTCTCTCCTGGTGCAAATTTTGCCACTTCAAAGATGGATGCAGAAACTATCAATTGGAAAGCTTGAGGGATATGCTTGTTTGTTAATTTCACCATGTTTAATGATCCTCAAACCCTTGGTACATCAGTTGCATATTGTCAGTCAGGTTGGATCTATATAAATAAAGTAAATAATTAAGCCACTTAGCCAGACAACTTGGGCCCCAATGCATATTTTAAGACCATCTCTTTGGAGCTTGCATTATTCAGATAACGCCTCAATTCTTCACTTCATATAACACATGTAGATTTGGTCTTAATGGGAATGTTTTCTTATCCTAATAGTCATGGACTTAAATTCACACTGCAGTTCATTTATTTGAGACATAATTTATAATATACAAATTCATATTATTTTAGTAATATTGATCCGGTGGAGAAACAAAATAAAAATTAAATCAAGTTTTAGATAAGAGTGAAATAAGTTTCTTGCTTAAAATATGCAGATATTTAAGATCAGATGTAAGATGTTTTCCATGCGATTTACATTGATCATTGCCTTGAGTCTCCATTTTCCTTTGTAGGTGTAACAATAGCCTAAATTATACCCTGGCACCGTACTCGGAAACACCGCCACATCTACAGAGATCCAAGAAATATGCATCTTAGACCACATGAGTACAGATCATTTATTTGTAGAGTGTCATTTGTGCCAAAATATCACGAAACACCTCATGGTTGATTTGATTACAAGAAAGAGAACTAAGTGTGTCATCCTATCATCTCCTTCAGCTGGTAGCTGCAGAGAGATGGAGGCAATTTGAGGCGGAGAGCATGCTCAGTCCTGGAGCAGCCTTTTACTCATGGAACCGAGCAGCCCAGTGACTTTGTACAGCACTTAACCATTCCTTCATTTTTGTTGGCCCAGTCTACGTAATACTTTCCTTTTAAATGAGAGGCTGAAAACTTTTGGCAGAGAGTATATAAATGATTAGAAACATTGTATACAGGTAAACTCAAAAACTGAAAACACAATTCTTATACTTTTTGAAAAAGAAAATTGAAATTCTGACCTACAAATTGCAGGATGTTTTATAATCACTTAAAACCTCTACCTTTTGAGGCAAAAGGAGGCCTTGCCTCCTCCAGCCCATTAGCAGACGCTCAGTGTTTTAGGACTCTGTGCTATTGGTTTTAATTGAAACTTCAGTTATAATTAAACCGTTGTGAGTGGGGTTAGAATGCTGCTACCCAGATCGGTTTCCCCGAGTTCAGGTGCTAGAGTATATTATGAAAAATCAAATATCACATTCTCTACCAGTGCTCTGTAACTACGTGTCCACTGCATAAAATTTGAATTAGTGGTTTAAACCTCTGCCTTTAAAAAGGCAGCTCCCAAAGCAGATGAAAATTGTGTTTGAGGGTGAAGTGAAAGAAGCAATACCAAAATAGACCCCGAAAATAAACTCTCATGTGTTTTCCTGTGTTTGTGACCAAGGTGCTAATTACTCTAAAGACAAGAATTAACAGGGAGAAAATCGAAGATCCAGCGCTCTGAGGCCTAATTGTGTTTACACAGATAGAGAGAGACTAGATCGGAGAAGAAAAGAAACAACGGGGAAAAAGTTCCCCATTTAGTCTTCATAATTAGTTAAGAAACATTTAAATTAATAACACAATCTGAGTAACGCAGCATGTGTGGCATATATCACATTTTAAATTAATTCTTGAAATAGTTACTAGTGTCCTACTTTATTTCAATTTTGATAAATTAGCTTACAGTCACTTTTTGATGGGTGTCCCATAAAGTAAAAATTAGTATCTCATCTGCCATCAACTACTCTTCTTGTAGCAAAATAATGTTAACATATATAAAAGGGAACATTTAGAAGAGATATCGAAAGTTGATCCTATTAATTTCTAAGTTTAACTATGGCATTCGAGGGGAAGAAAGGGATAACATGTTTTATTAGCTTTCTTGTATAGCCCTGTAGTTGAAAAACCCCCTGATTGTCCATATTTGATATAAAATTAGTCGCATTCATTATTCTTTGTTGAAATGATGTAAAAGTCATCTCTGGTATTTTGGAGTGTGGAGAAGAGGCCTGACATTGTAGGACTGCTTTTAAATGGCTAGCTTTTGTACTAGAATTATGTAAAAATTTATGATCTGCTGATTACACTATTAGGGAGCTGCAGGCTCATTGACCCGATGTCATAGTTACTTTTGGAATCCTTCACGTCTCAAGGCAGACTTTCCCATGATCAAGGGTGGTGCTTCCAAAAATTCTCTAATATGCTTTTGTCGCGATACATGTGTGCACAGGTGTGTACATTTAATTTTGAGTAATTAGGAAAACAAGCCATACGTTTGTATAACCTACTTTTTTTTTTTTTTTGAAGATTTTATTTTTTCCTTTTTCTCCCCAAAGCCCCCCGGTACATAGTTGTGTATTCTTCGTTGTGGGTTCTTCTAGTTGTGGCATGTGGGACGCTGCCTCAGCGTGGTCTGATGAGCAGTGCCATGTCCGCGCCCAGGATTCGAACTAACGAAACACTGGGCCGCCTGCAGCGGAGCGCGCGAACTTAACCACTCAGCCACGGGGCCAGCCCCTGTATAACCTACTTTTAAAAGTCATGATCTTTCAGCCTAGCAGTGAATCCAGCTACTTCTCTTAGTGTTGATTTTTTTATTTTGTATGCTTTCCCACCAAAAGACGCAATTAAACCAAGCATAGGTAACGATTGCGGCGGACTTGATATAAACTAGATAGTGATCATGTGTAAAGATCAGACAAATGATCTAGGCACAATAAAGGGAATTTAAGAAGTAGCTGGAAGAAATTATCAACTTTATTTCTAAGTTTTCTAACTTCTGTCCCTAAATGAAAGTATTGAATCTTGAGTGTACAGGCACATTTTTGTTAAACTGGTCAAAAATAAATCGGAAACGTTTCTTTTGATTTACAACTCTGTCATTAACGCATGTGTGTTGGTGAGTACATTCCTTTAAAAATATTTCTTTAGGGACTGGTTAATTGTATCTCATACTCCACTCTCCCCCCATCCCCACTCCCATATCTTTGCATTAATTTGTCTGTCTTCACAATAAGTGTATGTTTTAATCATATATGTTTAATCTAATCATCCTTTTTTAAAGGACATATTTATGTCTCAGGAAACCAAAATAATTCCACTTTGTTACACTTCACTGAAGTATCTCTTTTTAGGTGGTATTCTTAGCAAGGCATTTTATTTACTAAATGACATTTACGCTAACCTGGAAAGGAAGATATCCATTCTTCAAATACCATCATTATCAGGCTTTAAAAAGACTTGATTGTACCACGTTAGGGTAACAGTGTCAGATTTTCCATCAAACTTTCTCCCACTGTAGTAACTGAGCATAAAAATGAACTTCGAGTGATGAAATGGCTACAAAGCAAATTAATGCAATCAAGTCTTCAGTAACAACTCTGTCTATATCTGTTAAATATTTTCAAACTATTCTAAAAAAACACACCCAGAAGGCAAACTAACAGTGAATAGAAACAAAATGGTCAGCAGCGTGTGTCGCATGTTATTTGAATGGAAAGTAATTTATCGCGTCTGAAATAAAAGCTGTTTATTCTTGTGTTTCACTGTCTGTAACAATCTTTACCATTTATCTGTGAAAAAGTGAGAAACTGTACCGTTATTAGCATATGAATACTTGACACATCAAATTGGCTGTACAATAACAGAAGGACATTTGCTATTGGTGTATGCACACAGACAAAGCAGCCATTTTGAAAAAAATGAAATGGTGTGGGTGGGTTAACCCTTTACTTATCTTTTAGGTTTCCCATTCCTGATTTTGGCCAGAACACTTTGGCAGTTAGAATATTTTTATAACAAAAAAAGTAATCAGGGGCCATTATGCTTATGATAATTATATTGATATTCACTCTACTAGAAAAATAGAAGCAGAATGACAATAAAGGAGTTTGTGTGCGTGTGTGAGTGTGTGTACATGCATGCGCGGGGTGGGGGACGGGAGTTGGGTCTGGCTAGCCGGTAGAGGGTACAGAAATGAAACAATGCCTACGTACAGTTTTATTTCATGGCAACAACATAGTGGTCCTTGGGTCAGATGTGTGAAACTATTTCTCAAAGAAGCTGCATACATAATTGAGGCCCTCCGAAGGGTTCCCAGTTGAAGTTGCCAGGCTACATTCATTTCAAAAGCAGAGCCATTTGTTATCAAATTTAAATTAACTCTCTGCACACTGAACTTGAATTTTAGAGCCCTGCTTACTTACAATTCTTAAAAATAGTTGAGAAAGGAGAAAACATGTGTCTGGAGAAAGGAAATAAGACAGTCCCACAGGAATTGCAGTGGTTCTCATGTAGACCTGCAGTGCAACTGTCTTTTACAGATTAAATTTGGAAAGTTCTATTTGGAATGACTAGAAACAAATCTGTATTTTCCCATGTAATTTCTGTCGATTGAAATTTACTGCAAAATCTTTTCTCTTGTGCATCTGTCTTTCAACTAGGTTTTTACCTTCATCAGGGTATACAACTCTGCCCCCCAGATTAATTACTCTTTGCTGTGAGATTAAAATAAGATAATTTATAAAGTTGTCCAATGTTAATACTATTTTAATCTGATATGTCAATTTCAGTTCTTCGCTGTAATGGAATACAGCTAGGTTTTTCCTAATCTGCCTGGCTGTATGCCTTATTTTAAACAAAGTTTATGCAAATCACTAGGTAAGATTTTTAGTAATTTTGGCAATTGTTGATACACTCATTCAAACAAACAACAAACAAACTCAGTGGAGTGTGTAAAATGACCTGCATTGGGACCTTCCTACAGCTACACAGAGGAGAAACTTTCCAAACTAGAATGGTGTGCATGCTTTTTTACAAGATGCACAAAGACACAATTGCACTTTATTCTCTGTCTGGTAAAAGGGTTTAAAGTTTAAGCTATCTTGATTATTGAAATTTTTTCCATGAAATATGAGTTGGAAAAATTATTTATGGGACAGACTTTTACTCCTGCTAAGTTTAATACACAGAACTAAATAGCCCATTCTGAATAATCCATGTAGTTTTTCTCTCATTTGAAATACAAGTTTAAAAGTCTTAATTGCCATGCCTTCATTCTTACAAGACATTGCTTTGCTATAATCAAGCAAACCTGTTTTCATTGTTGTAATGAAATTTTAACTTTTTAGTCTGAAATGCATAGTAAACTTTACTTTGAAGGAAGTAAAAAACAAACAAAAATTAAACAAAACAAAGCAAAAACCCCACAAAAATGAAATATCATTAAAGGCTGTGATGTTAAATGTAATCTTCCAAATACTGAAAGGCCTGTACCTAACATAAAGAACATTCTATTGTTCTATTTATTAGTAATTAGTACTTGTGAAGTGCTATCATAGCCATAGAAAACAAGAACTAATCATTCTACTGGCAACTTCTGTTAATAACGTAAGAACAACTGATAAGCAACGTGAAAGGAGAGAAGAAAGGAAGTTATGCAATTTTAAATTCCTCTCAAATTGTTGAATGAACGCATACCAAAAATGGCTGTTACTCTAGTTTTCTTTTCTACTAACATGTGTTATTTTAAAACTACAAACCATTTGCTTATTTAAAGCTCTCTGCAGCCAGAAATACTGCAAGGTTAGTATGCCCTACCAAGTGCTCTTCGAGACTCTTGTTTACTTACCGGTGGAAGTGATGTGCTATCCTTGTGTATCCATGACAACACTGCAACACAGTGGAGCAGTACTAGATCTTTTGTTTTGCGACTGCAATATGAGGTTAAAAGTAAGAAGCTAAATCTTATTAAATAGCAGAAGCTTTTCAAAAGATAAAATATAAACTTTATGGGAATACATAGGAGTTGCTTGTGGTGACGCATTTCTGCTATTTCAAAGCTTTACCCAGATCTATCCATTGACTATAGAGAGTTCTGAATGGCAGAAAAATTAGAATAGATAAAACTTTGCAAATTTTCATAGATTTTTTTCATAATCAGATAATGTGACTTGGCTGTGAGACTGAACAATTAACAATATCAGTTTTATATCCAATACTTATATTAGACTTTTGTCCTTTTTGAATGCTTCAAATTATTTTTCTTATGTAAAATTCTTTTAAATAAAACTGTTATATACTCCAAAGGATTATCAATATATTTGTTTATTAACATTTAGAAGCTATTTACTACCAACAGTTTGCCCCTATTGATATGTTGTTATTAGAATATCTTAATTAATGTGTAGAACAGAAACTTGAAAAATAACATATAAATTTTCCTTTTTCAGACTTGTTTTTGTTTGCTATAGGGTACATTTTTATTATTCTGCAGATTTGTTTAAAAAATTTTACAATTATTTCAGTGAGTCTAATTATTATGTAAATAACCATTTTTTTCCACTTGATGGCTCATTGGGTCTTAGCAAGATCATATTGCGTTTGAGGTTCTATTTCGGAATTTTTCAAAGTATGTTTTTTCTAAGTCCAAAATAAAATTTGAACTCAAGTGATTATTAATGCCTGTTTCACTTGATCATTTTATCAAGCATCATAGAAGTAAGCTTGGAGATGACTATATCTCAAAATATCTCAAGTCTTTTGGCTTACCTATTTGGTACCCTCACTATTTTGACATTCAATATCTTTGAAAATTACCTAGTAGTAGAAACACTACTGCAATGTGATGGGAAAATTTCTCATCAACATTTGCCGCAAAAGGGAGAAATTAAGTTTTAAAAAGACAAGGAAAAATAATTCTTTCCCTTCTCCTTCCTCTTCTTCTTCCTCTCTCTCCCTTTCTCCGCATCTTTTACTTCTTTCTCAGTCTGTTTCCTGCATGTTTCTCTTTTCTGAGTCTCTTAAGCTAAGCCGATCAACTCATCCCGCTCTGGAGAAATTGTGGCACACAGATGGTAGTGAACTGGTTTGGTAAACATATGTCTTCACAGGCATTGGATGTCTTGCCAGGAATGAGACGTTCCATTTTGGGGAATGAGGGTGGGAAATGCTTAACCACCTACAGATGTTTTGCAGCAAAAGCTAAAGAATTGTAGTCAAAGAGCTGCAAAATGTGTAATTTGGAACTTTTCCAGCTTTCTGTTTTTAATAAGAAAAAAGTTAACAGCTTTCCTATTCATCTCTTTTGAGAAAATTTACAGTCGTTTCCCAGTTCTGCCCCATTCTGAAGGAAGGACAATAGACTGGAGCTGAAGCTGTCCATCTGCTCCATAACAGTAATGTTATAATGGGTGCTGTCCATTTTTATGCTATTGCTCATGTGTGCCCAGGGGACTGGAACTATTTAATTCACTGATTTCACAGCTCTGTTGTGTGTCACAAAAGGTTAAAAAAAAATCCAACACACTTTTTAGCACCCTGTTTACAAGGACTCCCTGTAAATCTAACTGAAGTAACAGATTCCCACCCTGCCCCCATGCTAGCTCCCTATTTTTCCTTCTGATTTGGTGCATTCAGATAACAGGTAATAGATGGAACTCACACCATTAACGTATCCTTTACAAAAAGTGGATATTTCAAATCTGCTCTGAATGTTACTTTCAAAAGCTCGCAAATTCCAGAAGTAGATTTGAAAAGAAAGATGTTTGCCTTTAAGATCTTAGGATTAAACAACTCTGTTTTCCCAGAAGTCCAAGAATTAATGCTCTAGATTAGCAGAGAGTTAATGAAAACCTGCAGACGGAGACTGACGACTTCTATTCCTCTCCACTGGGCAGGAGGCTGAGCAGTCCCACACGCAGCTGGTGTGTGCTGGTGTTTTGCCAAGGCCGTAATGAATCCTGCACACTCTGGGGCATTTTCCTGGAGAGACGGAGGTGGCCAGGCAATCCCCACTTGGGTCCATTCTGTGGTCTTCTCAGAGCAGCGGTGTGGGGTATCGAAACTGGCACTCACGTTTGCCACCAAAGAGAGAATGTGGACGTGAAGTCAAGGATGTTTCTATCTATTCCCACCAAAAAGAGCCTCAATGAGAATGCTTCAGAATATCATATCCTTCCTGCAGCCCATTTGTGATAATATGTTTCTCTAACATTTTGGATAGTTAAAATATTAGCCATAGATAATGCACTATCTAGGTGCAATCGTCACTTACATTTTTATATCATTAACCTAACTCGCTTCCAACTATGGTAGCTATGAAGACACCTATAAATTCCCTTGAAAACCAGTTTGTGAATGGACAAGTGTAAAAGGCAGTGTGGCTCTCCTCATATGCCATTTAAAAAAATAGTATTGTTAAAAAGCGAAATTTCTTCATTTCCTTTTTTAGTAACAGTAGCAAATATTTATTTTGTGTGCATAGGTTACATGAAATTATTGGATGTTGCAGGCATCTGAAAAATATAAATTATAAGTGCTCTCTGACCTTAGAGAACGTCCATAAAATAGTATGTTTGTGTGTTAACACTTTTCAAACTCAATTTATTCGCTCATTCATTTATTCACTCATTTATAAATTCATCCAAATATTTCTTGAGAATCTACTGTGTGATAAGCACTGATTCTGAGAGACATTAACAGGGGTATCTCAAAAGATGAGTTCTGTTGTCAAATAAGTTTGGAAAACACTGCCTACTATATTTTCCTTTTTCGAGCTATAATAAGCATCTTCATGTACCAGGTAGGCCTGTTCCACTATATTAGATCTGAGAAATCTTTTAGTCCATTCATAGTTTCCCATAATTTTTGGAGCCTTTGTTTCCTCCAAATGCCCTTTCCAAAGCAAAGTAATAACATCTGGAATCCTTGAGTACTGCAAGATGAAGTTTGGCAATCATCAATGTAATACAGAGAAAAGAGCGTCAGGACTGTCCTTGTTGCATTCATTTCTAAAGGTGACTCTAGCAGACCTGTTAGCCAAAGTAATGTTAATGGGAAATCAAGGGCATTGTATTTCTTGAACATGGACACCTTAAAGAAGCAAAGTTCAGGACTGCCAGGTTGGCAGCCTAGAATCCTGGAACTCCTGGGCGCGTTGAGACGGAGACTAGTGTAGATGACTAAACTGATGTTTACGTACAATAAATTCCTCACCTGATTCAACCAGGTAGACGAAGGTAGAAGTTATTTCTTAAAAATTGTTATGATGTCTTCTGCTAGGACATATCCTTTCAACAACATATTAAATCCTTCTTAAAAATGCAGGGATGTGTTAAATTTTTAGAACTTGAGGTTTGGACAACAAATAAAAAAAATCCCTAAACTGGTCTAGCCAATGTGTCTAGATGCAGGCTAAGGTAATAGTATATTCCCAATCTTTTATTTTTAAATTTGAAAGCTTTGTTTTTACTCTATAAGAGCTAATGTTATAATGAAATACGTCTTTATGGATAGCTACTTTTTCCGGACCACACAAATTGGTGCTCAGGATAAGTGACAGTTTGGGCTGTCAATTCAACTTATGATGCTATGCTGAAAGGAAATTAAAATATGTACTTAATAGAACGTGACAGTAACAATGATATTCTACAGATCTATGTCATTTATGAAGAAAGAGGGATCCAACTGGTGAAGTTTACGGCTCTCCAAAAAAAAAGGTCTCCTCATAGAATTCTTACTATTATGTTTCTGATACTCCACTCAAAGTGAAACACATTCACCAATTCTCCAGTTCTCCAATTTCTCTTCACCTCAAATAAATCTTCCTTATAGGCCATATAAATAGAATTAAACTAGTTTATAATGTTTCCATTTGTTTTCCTGCAGAATAAACTCATTATAGTTAGTCCATTAGAAAATGATATTAAAAGATTTAATTGCCTGTGCATATTAAATATGCTTAAAATTTATGAAAATAAACATTTTGAAATTGAATAAATACTCTGCAATAATAAAAATGTTAATGTGGACTTCATATAAATCCGTAAGGTGCTGTAGACACACAGCACGACAATATACAATATGTACCTCTGTGAAGCATGTGGCAATTCTAGGGTATAGAATTTAAACCAAACGGGCAAAATTCCACTCTGGGTAACACATGTGGAATCACTAATAGATTATAAATGGCAATTTAGTTTATTTAGACAATATCTTTGGATGAATATCCCATTTGTGATAATGAGGAGAAATTTACAGCAATTGGCATGGTGTTCTGTTGGTCTGGGTATTCATCCCCAAGAGAGAATGTGTATTTGAATGCGTGTCCTCACACTTTCGGAATAACATGTTTCAAACTTGCCTGACTAACAGCTGCCAATTATCAAAAGTTTCTGTAACATGAAGAATCCAGTTGCCAGGCTGGCCCGGTGGCACAGGGGTTAAGTTCAAATGTTCTGCTTCTCAGAGGCCTGGGGTTCGTTGGCCCGGATCCCGGGTGCGGACGTGGCACCGCTTGGCAAAAGCCATGCTGTGGTAGGCGTCCCACGTATAAAGTAGAGGAAGATGGTCACGGATGTTAGCTCAGGGTCAGGCTTCCTCAGCAAAAAGAGAAGGATTGGCAGTAGTATGCTCAGGGCTAATCTTCATCAAAAAAAAAAAAAAAAAAAGAATCCAGTTGCCAATTTAACACTAATTAGGAGCATAAACAAAACTAATGATCAAGTAAACGTAATCGAGTCTCAAAGTCCTGGAGGTGCTAAGGAACCTATCCTTGCTGTAGTTCCGGTTTCTCAAGAGCTTCTGCGAGGATCCTTTTAGATTTTAGATTTGATGGCCAAGCAACGGTAAGAAGGAAAACTTGAAGCCATTTTCGAAGTCAGTTAAGCACTTTTATACAAACCCTGTGTTTATTCTCACACAACATCTATGCAAGACTGCCTAATACATTTGTAAGAATGGAGCAAAATTGCCAGAATGAAATGGGTTCAATTCAGAAAAATGAATCCAGACTTAACTTTGTAAGGTCATTTTTTTTTCAAAATGGGTTTCTTCAGTTTGAGAAGGAAAATGAGTGATTAGTTGAATTCTAATTTTCTGTGTGTTCTGCACTGGGGCAAAAAACGGTGAAGGAAGAAACCTTGAAAAATATATACTTAGGGAAATGTTGGATTACACATACAAATAGGTAATTTTTTTTCTAGAAAAGCATTAAACCACAGAGACACAAAACTTTGAAGATGTGGCTCTTAAAAAACCATTATATTATCTCTCTTCAGTTATTCTAAAAAACAAAACCAATCAAACTTCAGGAAGTAAGACGAGCCAGTCCGTGTCACCCTTCGTCCTCTAGCATCTAGTGTAACTGAGAAGGCAGAAGTTTCTGTCATACAAGAGGTGCTGGGTCTAGTGTTCCTTTGGTTTACGGATTGCTGGATTGGCTTTTGGGCTTCTTTATCCCCGTATTTCCTCTGTCTCATTTCCCTGAGCAGAACACCTATCTTCTGCTTGAGGCCACTTAAACAGAACTGCAGCAAAGATTCCAACGTCATCTGTCACCCATTTTACTTCATGTCAGTAGTGGATCAGCCACAGGACTTCTCGGGTGGCATGCTCCTGGAAGACAGAAATAAGTGTTTTCTGAATAAATCAAATGTATTTAACAAAGCTTACGGAGTACTTCACTTGACCCTGGGCAGGAGGGTCAAGAGCCCCTGCTTTAGGGCAGTGGCATCCATTAGAAACCTCTGTGATGATGGAAAGGCTCTGCACCTGCGTCGTGTCTGATGTGGCAACCACTAGCCACGTGTGGCTGCTCAGCATTTGAAATATAACAAGTGCAACTGAGGAATTAAATTATTAATTTCGTTAAATTTTTATTAAGTCAAGTTTTCATTTAACTAGCCCAAAGTGACTGGTGGCTAGATGGCTTTAAGGATCCTGCCTTACTGTCCTTCAGTTACTCCCCTCCTCATGCCAGAGGACGCGTCCACTATAGTCCACGCTTCCTTTAGAGGCCAAGCTTCAGGTACCCAGAACTCCAGAATTTCCTGCCCAAACAGTCTGCACTCACTTCCAGACCTGTGTGGCCTTCTGCCCCGGTGCTCCTCCTCAGGGCAGACCTTGTGCTGGTGTACACACCCTATACCAAAGGGTGTCCAGGGGGTGGCAGTTTGCTGCAAGGGATGGCTGGGGGGAGGCAGTGTGACCAGGGCATGGACATGAAGCTGGACTCTCCCATACATGAGCATGAGGCCTCTTCTAGTGCTGGAGGATGGGACAGAAACTGCGATAGGGCAGGACAGGGTACAACTCTCCTAAGCTGCTGTTTCAGCCTATATACTTAGTAAGTTAGTGATTTTATTACAAAGCATAAGCAAGAAATAACAAGTAATTCTTTGTACATCATAGGCAGTATGGTCCAACTACCATTCAGTCAGTCACCAAATATTTATTGAGCACTGTGCTCCAGACACTCTTGTTCTTGGCACCAGACATACAGCAGTGAGCAAAACACAGTCCCTTGGGCTGCATGACGCTTATACTCTCTTGAGGAAGACAAATAGCAAATAAACAAAATAAATGTGTGTGTAAGAAACTTAAGCCATCCCGAAAGGATAGAGTGTGAAGAGGTGTTCTTTTAAACAGGTGGTTCAGAGAACACATTTCTGAAGAAATTACTTTTGAAGAAAGATCTTAAATGAAAGGAAAAACAATGAAATATCTGAAGAAAGAGTTTTCCAAGCAAGAGAATGGCAAGTGCCAAGGGCCCTGAGGTGGGGACATCCCTGCCATGTTCCAGAGACAGAAAGGCATTCAGTCTGCTGGGAGTGCGGCAAGGTTGGTTGAAATGAAATGGGGCGGCAGCTCAGGTTCAGATCATGCGGGGTTGTGCAGGCTGCACCAAGGACTTAGGATATATCCTACGTTTTACCAGAAGGCATTGCAGCTCGCTATCAGGGTCTGGCTGCTTTTTGGAGAATAGGTAGTAGAGGATGAGAGTGGGAACAGGGAAATAGTGTCAGCAGCTCCCACGGTAATTCAGGTGGGAAATGCAGGCCTTTGATCTAGGCTGTCAACAGTGAAGTCTCAGTGTCAAGGCGTGAGCTTAAAATGACACAATGAACTTCTTTCACTCCTGTCAGAATGGCTCTGCAGCTGCATGTGTGACCTCATTTGGAAATAACATCAAAAGTCTAATTTGAGATCTTCGTGACAGTGAGTCCATGGTCAAAAGTGCCTTCTACGTACCCTGCTGAAGATCCCGGAACTGGCCATATTGGCCTCATGGAAGTGGTGTACCTCTGTCTACGTACCACGACAGCTTCCTACACGTCAGTGGAGCGTGGACCCATCGCATCACAGTTGGTGACTTGACTCACAGCCCTGCTGTTTCCAGTGCAAAGGCTCTCGGGATCTTTCCCGGTGCTGACACGAATCTCTTTTCATTTAAAAAAGGGTACAAATTGCTCTCAAGAACTCTTCTCCCCTTCCTGCCCCATCGCTTCTCCCTCTGCCTGTGCTTTTGGGTCAGGTAGGAAGCTGTGGTCACACTTTGAAGAGGAAGGGGGTATTAAGTTACTCCAGGCCCATATTTTCCCACTACAAAGTCGGTCTCCTCCAAACAGCCAGCTTGAAGCAGCTTAGAGAGAAGCAGAAAGAAAGACTTTTCCCTCCGTCTTTTCAAAATCTTCTATAAAAGACAAGTCAAACCTTTTGCAAAAAAAGGAAAAGAGCAGTTTTGTACATACATTTCTATGCCTTTTCTAAGGTTTTGTTATATTAATTTTTTTGTATTTTTTGAATCACTCACTGTGATGTGGAATTTTTTTCCCTTCCCACTTTCGTCCAAGGACATAATATTATTGCAGGCTTTCTACTAAAAGATAAAATTACTGCCACAGTAGTGCGAAGTCACAGAGAGATCATATTCCAGATTGAATAGTTTCTGAACAAAGAAGATGTTTTTTAAAGATTCTACGAAATGTGACTTTTCGGGGGCCAGTGTAGGCAGTCTAGACACTGAAATCACGGAGCCCATCAACGGATGGGAGGGGCCACGGCTCTCCGGGAGGACCTCCAACAACATGGAGGGCAGCCTGCTGACACTTGGGAAGAGCTTACTGGGTGTCAAGCTTCAGAAGCATGAGTTTTCTTTCTCTCTTATCCCCTCCATTCTCAGTGACTTTCATATGTGAAATACTACAGGAAAAATAAAAAAACGTTTCATTTATCTTGTACTTTCAGTGTTTCAAAGTACCCTCATATCTGTTGTAACAAAACATATATGAAAGCATCTTGTAAATTGTAAAGCACTACCCAAAAGGCAGTTGTTAGAATTGTTAGTCTCATTTTTTTCTCATAAAATCCTGGGAAAGGCAGGTGTTAATGCAACTCTCATCATATAAATAAGAAATCAGGACCAGATCAGAAGACGTTAGCTCCGTGTCCTTTTAGTGAATGATTCGGGGATTTCAGAGAGCCAGTTAAACAGTCTTTGTATCAATTCTCCTCTAACTATAAAACAGGTTTGATGATAGATCTCTTTATGAATAGAAGAAGGATGCTGTGGAGCCATGAGGGAAGTGACATGTTCCAATTTGCATTTGCATGAACAAAGAATACTTTATAGAAGAAAAAAAACGGAGATGGGAGAACCGGGTAGTAGGCAGCTGCAATAGGTAGTAGGCAGTTTCTCTCTCTCAAGACAGAGAAAATGGTGGGCCTGGATGAGGTTGGTAGACATTGGGATGCAGAGAAACAGAGGAATTGAAAAGATGTTTTAAAGATAGAATTCACTGTTCTTGTGATGGATAGGGTGAGGGGAATGAAAAGAGTAGATTCTGTCCGTAATTGGATTGATGGTGGTGCTATGTCCTAAGATACAAAACGAAGGAGGAGGCATGGGTTTAGCGAAAGAAAATATGAAGTCACATTTTGGACATGTTGGGTTTTAGGTGCCTGAGGGACATATGAGCAGAGTCCGGTAAGCAGATGGATACATGAGTCTGGCATACAGGACAACAGACCTTAGCTGGAAGTATAAATCTGGGAATTAGCATATTGATGGTAAGTGGAGAAGATTCTATTATTAAACTGTGTGGAACAGGGGAAGGTGTCTTATCTTGTGAGCCATCTTAAATAATGCACAAAACTTTTTTCTATGTATTTATGTGCATTTTTCTGGAGAGAAGATATAGCTTTCTTCAGATTGTCAAAGGCATCAGTGACTCAAAAAAAAAAAAAAAAAGCTGAGAACTCCTGGTATAAATAGTGAGAAGAGAAGACCAAACACGGAAGCACACACATTTTAAACAAATAGTCTTAAAAGGATATTTTGAAGTAGTGGCCAAATAGGTGAAAGGAAATCTAGAATCATCTAAGTCAAGGGGTGACACTGTTTCAAGAATACGGTTGCTACTGCTGATGTCAAATATTGCCAAAAGCTCAAATAGGAGAATGGAGAGGGTCCATTCGGTTTATCTTCGAGGTAGCTTTTGTGACCTTGTCAAGAGCAATTAGCAGAAATCTTTATGTTGAGGAGTGAATGAGAGGTGAGAAAGGGAACCCTCAAACCTTAAAATAAGAAAAGCCTACAGCTTAGCTGCTTCCAAAATTAATCATGAGGATTCATTTTGTATTTTTCAAAATGGGTAAATCAAGTTTCAATCTTTCTTGGACTAATTCTCTTTTCATTTTTCTTGGAAATCCTGCTTATTTTTCCCTTATTATATAGTCACATTCTGTTTCCTCTTGAAAAGTCAGGGGAACATTCTGCAAGCAAAACTTTGTCTTTAAGCCTGCGTAGAAATCAAAAGCAGTAGAATTTACGTGGGGTCCTGAAACACAAACTTACAGATGTATATTTTCACAGCTACAAGTTAGCACTCAAATGATAGTTGAACTGGATTCAAATATATTGAGGGAATCACCTGGCTGGATAATGGCAAGAAACTCTGTAACTTAAGAAAGCTTAGGGCTTCCAGGCAAGAGTCTAAACTTTCCCTAATCGTGCCTAAACTAGTTGTTGTAATTATCAACCAAATGGTTTGAGGAGAGCATCCTGGTAAACCAAAGAATGAGTTGTTCAAATTTTTATTTTTCAAAAGATTGCTTTGGCATCACAGAGGCAAAACATTATTAAAGATAGCTTTTTAAAAGTAAAATTACTCAATAAAATGGATGAGGATTATGCTGAAAATGTGGTTTGTTTTTCTTGATAACACAGAGCTTTAAAAAGACACTTTTTCTATGAAGTCTATTGTGGCAGAATTAAAAATTCTTTCCTCCCTCCCTCAACATATTACCATCATAGCTCATGAAATATTTGAGTGTGCTTCCTCTTTTGTATGTCCATTTCCCTCTACTACATCTTAAACCACTTGGGAGTAGGGACTGTATCATATTCATCTTTATATCCCCAATCACTGGCATAATAATTGGGACTTAATCAATGCATTGAATGAATGAATGATTTTTTTATTATGTACTCAAATATATCTATTACTCTCATTTTGAACTTCCATTTGTGCAATAAGAATTGGAATTTTCTGTTGTTTTATAATTAGAGATGACTATTTTTCCCATAATGCATTTGGAACATTATTAATAAGACAATACAAAAGAAACTGTCACAATTCATTTGAAATGCAAAGAGTAAATAAACAGTGGTTAAGTAACAGACATTAAATGTTGCACATATGTCAAGTAATAACAAGAATGCTTGTCCTAAAATTTGAAATATTGATGAGTGAGATTGTTAGGGCATTGGAATTTTTTTAGGCTAAAAGGAGCCTGATGCAGATTAATCGTTATGTGCGTTAAAAGAAAGGAGAGAACAGTGAATTGGCAGAGTCGGCTCTACCTACAGAAGACTCCATAACTTCAACTGCTTATTTCACATTTCACAAGAGTGACTGGAACGCATGTGGCTGGGGGAGAGAATAAGGACAGTTTTCTTTGGTTTCAGTAGTTACACTTTTTATAGCTTCCTACCTCCTCGGGGATCACAAGTGAATGCCCTCAGGAAGCAGTCACTACCGTGCTAAAGCAAAACGCAGTTCAACAAAGAACAACACACATACACAGCGTCGGGCAAATTGATTGAATTGGACATTTATTTATTCGTCCAACTCTATCGTCAGTCATAGTGAAAGGGGCAATGAGAATTTTCAAAATGACTCTGATCTGATTATAATTAACAATGATGAAACCTCATTTCTGCATTCTAAAAACCTTTAATATGGCGAGATGTACTCGGTTAACACCAAAAAACAAAATTTGGATATTATACACCCAGAAATTCTTGTGGAATTTTAAAATATGGAATGATGGTCTTTAGCATGATTGTGTAGGATCACCAAGTTATGCATCTCCCTCATACTTAAGAGACTTCATTAAAAAGTGTCAAGGAATGACAGTGATCATTCATACTCATTATGTCATCACGTGTCTAGCATGTCATTACATATGCCAGGCCCTGATGTCACTCTTTTAGTGATAATAAACAAAGAGGCAATTTTAAAGATATAAAATGTGGTTTTTTTCTATAGAAAACCATGCAAATATTTATCTGCTTATTGGAATTCTGAGTGCACTTTTCTGTCTATAACATCTGCCAGGAAATCTTCAAAGAATAAGTTTGCTTGTGGAATTTCTGACCCTTGTTCTTGGATGATATACTGTGGTGTCAATAATATTTGCAGCTACTGTGTGAACAGCTTTTCCTACAGAGATGCTTAACTCAGAATCTGAGAGTGAGGAGAAGGTTCTTTTTCCCCTGATCATCGAAGCACATCAAAATGAAGTTGCTGTGATGAATTTTCCATCCTTAAAATGAACGCGCTAGGAAAAGAGCTACCTCAAGGGGATGGCTTTCTGCATCCACCTCTACTTTCAGAGCAAAATGATTAGACTCCCTCCCCAATTCTCCCCGCTCACAAAAGAGAAAAGAAGAGATGATATTGAGTGCTATTTTAAAAATTGAAGATCTTATTTGATCTCACTTATCCTTCCATATTTATATATCTAGCCCTGACCTCACTTGACCTCCAGACTCAACGTCCAACTGTCTGCTTGACATCTCCACTGGAAATTTAGTAGGCATCTCAAACTTAACACATCCAAAACTTGATGCTTGTTCCCTGCTCCTTCCTGCAACTTGCTTTTCCATCACCATTTCCCTTGTAGCAAACTGCACCACCATCCACCCAGCAGGGCAGGCCAAAAATCTAGGAATCATCCCTCACTTCATAATTCCTTTACATGCCATCAACTTTTCAGAAGTCTTATTAGCATTACCTTCAAAACATATCCAGAATATGTCCGCTTGTCAGGACCTCCACAGCTACCACCTCAGTCCAAACCACCATCGTCTCTCACCTGAGGGATGGCCAAGACCTCCTAAAACTCATCTCCCTGCTTCCACTTTTGCCACTCTACAGACTATTCTCCACTCAGCACATCATCTTTTAAAAATATAAATCAGAGTGTACATTCACTAAATAAAACCTTCCAGTGGCTTCCCACTGCTGTCTCCTTCCACAGTCTGCAATGCTCCATATGATTTGGACCTCGCCTGCCTCCCAGACCTCAATCCATTCCACTCTTCCCCACACTCACTGCCTTCCAACCAGAGGGCCCGTGGTGAACATGCCAAGCTCACACCTCCTTAAGGTGGTTGGATCCTCTCTAATCCACTTCAGATCTTCACATTTGGCTGGGGTTTTTTCTGGAGAGGGGGCGGGTAGGGTTGTCAGTTGGGGGTTAATCAAATGTCACCTCCTCAGGTATCTTCCATGACCACCTAATCTAAATCTGAAGCTGAAAACTTTCTAACCATTACCCTACTGTTTTTTTCTTCATAGCTCCTATCACAGTCTGATATTTTCTTTTTTAGTTTGTTGTCCAACTCACCCAACTAGAAAGTACCCTCCACAAAGATAAGCATTTGGTCTGCCACATCAACCACAGTATCCATAGCAGCTGAAATCTTTTTATCCTGGCAAATAAGTATATTTAAAAATTTAGCAATTAATAACATATACTAAATATGTTACTAAATATACCTATACTAAATATATATATACTTATACTAAATAGACATATACCTATACTAAAAATAACATCAGGCTGAGCCTTTGTAGAATAATTCATTACTAATGTTTCAACTGCAAAGGGGCTCATAAATCCAGCTGGTAGTATTTCAGTGGTCAAAATACATTGCACTAGCTCTGGGAAATGGGTCCTTCAAGTATCATAAGACACAAAATCAAACCTTTTGAGGTTGTGGTTGAGATGGACTCTTTAAAATAAAGCTGGGATGAGGTAGAAGAGGCTAATAAGGAAGCAAATATATAGAGTGAATGGAAGGAGAGCTGTCCAAAGTTCTGATGGTGAATGATAACCAGGAAAGTGGAAATTCACCAGGGGAGAACGGCATTTACGCGAATCTTGACCTAGGCTGACCTGAATTGAGCTGAGTTGAGATTAGATGAAGGCTTAGGGGAGAGGTTAAGAAGTATTCTTATGTAATAATGTTTTTCAAATACAGTAAGCATTATAAAGAGTTCTCTGTTTTGAAAGATCTCTCTCTTTTTATCATGACAAGTAACTCACAGAAGCAGAGAAGATAATACTCATAGGGTGCGTGGAAAACAAAGACCCCTAAGCAATATACACAGTGTATAAAATTTACAGAAGGAAAGATGAGATCCTGACAACGTCCAAAAAAGCATATAAAACAGTAGACAGTAACCTGGACTCAAAATAGTTGATACCAAATTTAGAGTAAAAGACACACACAATCGATCCTAATTATCTGTGGCAACATGGCAAATGTTAACCCCGACTGCTTCTCCTCATCACCCGGCAGTCAGAATTCAATGTGTGAATTTGGAATAGAAACTCATTTCACTCTCACACAACATAATTATGAGGTAAATTTTCTGGAAAAACAATGCATGTAATAGATTCCAAAGTCAAGTGGAAGTGATTTTTAAATTATTTGCTATTTTGGGTTATTCAAACTAGCCAAACGTTGATTTTATAGCTATATCATCACATATTTGAAATGAATGAAAAAATAAATGAATTTATATACAGTGAAACATTAGATTGGGGTAGTAATTGGCTGCAAATAGAAAGGTAGGATGGTTTGATATATAAATTCTCATCTCTAGTATGAATTTATGTTTTAAAATTTATAAATGTTATATATATCACATATATACACATATAGAAAATCAAATGAATTTCAGGCTAGAATGCAACTCATAGATTATTAGTCCAATTCTTCAACATTATGGGCTTAAATATTCTGTTTTACCATTTAACGTGGACTCAAACATGTGATCAAAATTATTGTGACTAAGGAACCTTAACCCAGAGAGATTCTGGGTTTTGCTCAAGGTCACACTATTATTTTAAGGTGGAGCTGCCATGGCTCTTGGCTAACAGGGTAATAGTCCCCTAAGAAAAGTACATCACTTTGTCCATCATTAGATATTAAACCAATTTATTTAGAACTATTTGAATAGATTATTTCTTTACCAGGTGATTATTTTTATTATCATTTGAATTCCCTTTTCATTGTCGTCTAAAAGCACCAGTTAGGAAAAAAAGAAGTTTGGGCCATGTCCCCAACACTCTACTTAAAATAATTTAATAAAAATCCTAGTATTTGAAGGGAGTATTCGTAAGTTCCAGACCTATCTTTATTCTCCGGCTGACATAACTATGGTAGAACTTGTATACTTAACAAAATTATACTGTAAGTTCAACATTCTTAAATCAAAGAAATATACTTTAAATATGCTGTAAAAATGTGTCACTGTTTCATGGATTTCTTTGAACCAAAAGAATGTGTCTTTATTTCCTTCAGAATCTTTGGAACACAGAAGCGACTGTTGACACCTGATTTCCCTTTGGCAGATGACCAGATAGAATCAGCATTAACAACGTGCAGAAAATGCCAAACGCAGGGGAAATGACAAATGTGCCAGATGATTTAATATCGAGTAAAGGTAAAGGTTAACAGAAACGATCTTTTCCTCTTAGTTTGTAAAATAAGTTAAAAGTGGCTTTAGCTTTTGCAAAATCCTTTGTACAACATGACTTTAAAATGAAGATAGTGGTTTTTATAAATGTTCTGTAAAAGCACTATTACACACCTGATAGTAACCCAGCAGTTTTGGTCTGCAAATGTTTAATAGTCAAAGGGGATATTTAAGCTCAACATTTAGGGGAAAACTAAGTAATGGTAATCAGATAATGAGTGTCTTCCACCAGGTTGAGCAATCACAATCAAACCTGAGAACGTTGCAGGTATAGGCTCATAACCAGTCCTCTTTGCTCTTACTTGTCACCAAGGGAGCCTGGTGGCAGAAGAGGACAGACAAGCATGAACCCAGCACCATGCCGACTGGCAAAGCATACTAGCTATTGCCTCTGCACTCATTTTTCCCTCTTTTTTTTTTTTTAAGATTTTATTTTTTCCTTTTTTCTCCCCAAAGCCCCCCAGTACATAGTTGTCTATTCTTCATTGTGGGTCCTTCTAGTTGTGGCATGTGGGACGCTGCCTCAGCGTGGTCCGATGAGCAGTGCCATGTCCGCGCCCTGGATTCGAACCAACGAGACACTGGGCCTCCTGCAGCGGAGCGGGCGAACTTAACCACTCGGCCACGGGGCCAGCCCCTCCCTCTTTTTTTAATGAGGATATCTTAATAACTTCATCCTAATTTCAAAATTAATAAACAGCCAGTGCAGAAACTTCAAAAATGCAGAAGACCACAAAGACAAAATAAAAATTTAAAAAACAAAAATCATCACCAATCTGACTACTCAAATATAATCCCTGTTAAGATCTTGGTATCATTGCCATTAAGTGATACCTTCTATCCTGCTTTCACTTTTCTTATCAGTTATGTTATAACCAATTTCCTATTTCAGTGAATATTTTTCTGCAACATCCCTTAAATGGCTGCACGCCACTCCATTATATGGATATACTACAACTCACGTAAGCAGTCTCCGATAATTAAAGATCTAGACCTTTATTTTTTGCTGTTATTAATAATGTCAGCACATTCATTTCATTCTGAGTTATGGTTCTACCATGTAATCATAACATTAGAAAAATCAGCACATTTATTTTTGCAAAAGTTTTTATTGTCAGTGGTTGCTGTAGTTTGTCCAAGAATCTTTCTTAGCAGCCTATTAAACACACAGGCACTGAGGTTGGACTCTGAACTAGAGTGAAACTGGCCAAAAATTGTAGATTCATATGATCTCCCAATAACAAAGGGAACTAATAGGAATCATATTTTGATGCCGGTCTTGTATCAAACCACATATTTTTAAATATGATATTGCAATGTTTAGTAAAAAAGAAGCATTTAGAAAATTTCAGCAGGAAATCGAATAGAGACTGCTCAACTACAAGAGCTGTTAAAAGCAGCTAAACGCAATGATGCGGTAGAGCTCTACTCCAGTGTGGATTTAGGGAACAAAGGTAAAACCCTAGTATATACATATTCTGATAACCAGTGACAACTCCGGTGAACCGATTTCAACCATGGAATAACTGAATTTGTTAGCAAACAAGGTTTTTTTCTAATGAGTTTATTATATGTAAAACTATGTCCTGTGTTTTTTCTATCCTAAAAAATATCTTCTCACTTTACTACCCAAATTTCATGTACACTAAACTGTATGAACTGAACACACACACACACACAAAGAATTTTTGCAAATCTATAAAACCTTTCTCTACTACCTTGACGAGTTCCACTGTACTCAATTATCTTTATAAACTAGAACATTATGAATGGGGATGTTCCCATATTGGAGTTACAAAGTAGGTTAATAATTTCATATTAGATGCAGTTGCTCTTCCGGGCAGGTATATTTCATAGCCAATAACGCAAAATCAAGAAACGCATTCGAACGGAGAACACATTTTGTTGTTATCTTTTAAGAGAGGAAGTACTATTTTTTTCCCCTGGAATTAATTTCTTGACTCACAGCTGTAGTAACTTCCATTTTTCTATCCCCAAACCTAGTACAAATTCCACACATGTTATGGATCAGAACATAAGCCTTTTAAAAAGCTATATAAACCAGCTGTTTATAAGTTTCCTTTTTTGTTTTATTGTTAGCTGCAAGTGGCTTTTTACGTAGACCCAGAAATGCAGAGACTTTTTTCTACAGCCACATCCAGCACACTGTGTGGTACAATATTGTGAGAAAAGCACATATCGTTTTCAAGATCAGATTCTTTAAAGCAGATGCACTTTACGGTAATCTGATAAGTATCCAAATGAAGCTGTACATTATCACGTTTTTGAACACTTTTTGCATTATACAGGTCATACACATCCGTTGTGCATTTTCAGATTAACGTGACCAGTGTGTAATGATGCCAGTGGCACTACAATATTAAAAACAAGAAAAAATATTCCCATTGCATTTACTCTCGATTTGGAGACACAATGATACCATCAATTTAAAAATGCCATATTCTTTGTCACCAGAATACATCTCCATAAGCAACGATTGTTTAAGACACTGAAACACTAGATCAGCATATATAGATATATAGATATCATGATGTAAGTTAAACTCACACTTTCTGATTTTGCAAAGGATTTTTAAATTATAATGACAATTTTTTAGATTATATGCATGGTGAATTTTCCCCAGCCTGTTCCCAGTCTTTATGTTCTCTAATCATCTAAGCAGAATTGCATGTGATGCACAATAAAATATTAGCTATAAAATCTGAAACAATTCTTACATCTTGATAATACTGTAGTTTAACACAAAAGTAACGCAGTCTTCCTTCTCCACTCCCTGAAAACCACAAAACTCTATTAGCCCTCTCAGTATATATATTTTTTTAAAGATTTTATTTTTTCCTTTTTCTCCCCAAAGCCCCCCCGGTACACAGTTGCGTATTCTCCGCTGCGGGTTCCTCTAGTTGTGGCATGCGGGACGCCGCCTCAGCGTGGTCCGATGAGCAGTGCCATGTCCGCGCCCAGGACTCGAACCAACGAAACACTGGGCCACCTGCAGCAGAGCGCACGAACCCAACCACTCGGCCACGGGGCCAGCCCCCCCCTCAGTATATTTTTAAGAAGTATTCCAAAATTAAAATGACATAACTGGAGGGATTCTGTATGAAAAACAGTAAGGAACTTAATTTCTACAAAAGAACTCTCTTGGATTCTCATTAAACCAAAGCTAACACAGATTTGAAAATGAATAAATGAGTCAACGATTATAGTAGCCATGTAGTTTGTAACCATCAACCTGCGTTGAGTCAGATAACCTGAATATGAGTTCTAGCTGGAGAAGGGGGAGAAGGGAATTTGTGGATGTTGACTGTGCTCTGCTCTGTCCTAGGCGTTTATCCATCTCATCTTGCTTCATCTTCATGTCTCTTTCAGGCAGATATTACGTGTTCCATTTAACAATTGTGCAAACAGAGGCTCAGTGGTTTGAAGCAAACTGCTCTTCAGTGACAGTGCTAGGATGGGAACCTGAATTTGCAGGCGAAATCTGTCCTTGGCCATGATGAAATACATTTTCTGCCTCCATCACTTAAAAATGAACTTTTTGAATATTAGTTTCCATGTGTGGAAGAAGGATAAGAATGCTGCATTACCCATCTCCCAAGGTGTTTTAGGAATCAAATGCAATGTGAAACAACTTGGAAAACTATGTGGAACTCTATAAACATAGGAATGAATGGAATAAACAGTGAGATTTTATTTTCAATAACAGCCACAGCTCATATTCCAGCACAGCTCCTTCTCCCTTTCCTCTCTTTCCATTTGTTCTTCTGATTCCTCTCCTCTGATTCACCTCTTCCCTCCACAGTGAAAGTCCTTCCTTCTGAAACTGTGAAGTCACCCAATAAGATGACTGAGCTTAGACTCTAGAATGTACCCTCTTCCTCTCCTGTTTACTCTGTAGCTGACTGCAACAGGACATTGCCCCTCCTCTCCACTGAAACCACTGGTTTCTTCAGAAGCACATTTAGTGCCTTTGTCCCAATCAGGACAAATACATCCCCTTCTCTAGGGGATGATTTCATGAGCAGAATGCAGGCTGGCATCCTTGTTCAGTCAACAACTTGTACAACTATATTTGGCCAATGAACACTATTTTGGCAAGGTCATCAATGACCTCCTACTGGCAAAACCCAATGGACACGTTTCAAATGCATCTGACACTGTTGAGAATTCCCCCCTAGAACCAATCTCTCTTCCCTGTGAAGCTGATACCAGTGTCTCCTGATTCCCCTCCTAAAGCTGTGCCAGTCTCTCTTAGTCTCCTTCACAAACTCTTCTTCCTCTAGCTGGTTCTAGGTTCTGTCTATTTTGAGCCTCGTTTTTCTCACTCCATACCAAAAATGAGCAACTCATAGGGTGGCACTATATAGAGTTTGGGCCACATTCTGTAGCAGACTGTAATCTCTGCATGCAAGGAACCACCCAAATCCAGCCCTTGGTAGTCAAGTTAGCGTGCCCTGGGAGCAAGACATTGGTGTCACTCCCATTTACATGGTCCACCCCACCTCCTGTGCACTACCATGCCCACTATTGTCTGAAAGAAGGCCCTACAGACATAATATAGGGAGAGCTGGTGGTGACAAGGGGCATCTCTTTCCTCCCCACAACTAGCGCTCATCACAAAGCCTGGCACAAAATTGGTATTGGGGGAATGTTTCACGGAACTGAAGGAATGATTCTAGCCATTCTAAAGTTTGCAAAGTACCTTCAAACTCTCCAGATCTCAGATTCCCCATGTGCAAAATTAAAATAATGCTTTCCTGGGGATATGATTTTCAGAATGAACAAATATTTTTGAACTTTGAAGTGTTATACAAATGTAAAGGTTAAAAGATTAGGAACTGCTTCTGTGTTGTTCCTTAACAAACGTGCCTAAAGTGTAATGATTTAATGACTGGAACAAAGGGTTCAATTTTCTCAGTTTTTTATTCAATAAAATAGATAACCCAAATGGTAGGAATTTATGTTATTTTCTAGGGAATTCAGTTAAGTTACTTTTATCTTGAATCAAAAAGTTATCACCTTTTAGCAATTCTATCTTTCCTGAATTCATCCTGAGGTTGAAAAATGTACTCACCTCTCTTCCGTCATTTACCTGAGCGGTACATGGAGCTCACGGCTTCTGCTCTCACCTCTGTGCTGCTGACGAGAATTATTGTCATCCAGCTTTTGTTTACACAAATCCTCTGAATTGTTCTCACCTAGGTGACCAAAATTTCCACCCTGCTAAATCCAGCAGACACTTTTAGCCCTTATGTTATTTGATCAACTGAGCAACATTCAACATGGTTGACCATTCCTCTTCATTGAAATATTTGCTTAGCTTAGTGTCTGTGCCATTGCACTCTCCTGATTTTTCTTCACATTTAAAAGAATTTCCCTCTGGACTCCTTTTCTGCATTAATTGTTCCTTGGGGTTATGTCCTGGGCTTTTTTTCACTCTACATCCACTACCCAGGCAATCCCATTCACTCTTAGACTTTTACTCATAATCTATATGTTGGTTATTCTCAAATCTTCCTTAGTCTAGACCAGTCTTCAGAGTTTCACACCAAAATAGCTGTCTTCTTGACGAAGCCAGTTGGACGTCCATAGACAAACTCAACACACTCAAAACTAAACCCATCATCTTTCCCCAGCCCCACTGCTTTTCCTGTTGTATTCTTGGCTTAATGAATGGGCCCATGGAAAAGTTACAGCTTGATGGAGGGAGAAGACACCAGTCTAGGTGTCTTAGGAAGAAGGAACATAGTTCAGGGCCTCTGCACATGCCATTCCTCCCGCCTGGAATCCTTCCTCCCTGCCCCATCCCCTGGCACCCTGCCGTCTTTGTTCAGTTAATCCCTACTAACCCTAAAGTTTCTAATTTATATGTAACCTAGTCCTGGAAAACTCTCCTGAGCCTCAAAGTCTGAGTAAAAAGCCTTTCTTACATATTTTGTCAGAAGTCAGTGATAGATACTTTTCTATCACAGATGCTTGTCACATTTTCTTATAATTATAAGCATGTCTGTCTCTGTCACTAGGCTGTAAGCTCTGTGAAGCCTGGGACCGTATCTGTTGTGCTTATCTTTGCATCCACACCTCCTAACACAATGGCTGGCACAGGCCATTTCATGCATCTACCCTTCTGCATGCTGCTTCAACTGCATCCCTCACGCTCCCACTGGTACACATTTTCTCAACTCGCCTGACTCAGGTCAGGTGTTATGTTCAATCTATATTTTTCTTGACCTCCCAGGTAGAATACATTCCTTTCTTCTTTAAGATCCCTGCCTTTCTTGGGGATTATTTATTTGTAATAATAATTTACATACATACATGTGTGTAATATTCATTTACATACAATAATGAGTTATGTAATAATCATAACTCATTTCAACTATTTTCAGTGAAAAGTGAGACTCTATTATAAAGACATAAGCAGCTATGCTCAGATACAGCCATAGCATTGGCTAAAATCTTGAAATATTTCCATAATAGTTGATAAATAGCCACTGCCTGAGTCCCTAGAATGGCCAACCCAACTACCACAGCCACTTCTCCTGGACCTTTCCATATCAAGAATTCATGCCTGGTATACCAGGAAGTCACCAGTATCCAGCTCCAGCACCATGGGTAGTGGTTACCAGAAACTAGAGCATAAAAAAGACTCTACCCAGGACTGATGGCCTCTGACCTCTTCTTCTCTTTGTGCATCTCCTTATAATTTTTGTTCTTTGCACACTGACTTTTCAGCATCTCTAAGCACATGAAGGCAAACCAGATGTCTAAGTCAGTTCATGCTGCTATGACAAAATGTCACAGATTGGGTAGCTTATAAACAACAGAAATTTATTTCTCACAGTTCTGAAGGCTGGGAAGTCCAAGATCAAGATTCCCCATGGTCACATTCTAGTGAGGGCTCTCTTATAGCTGGTGCCTTCTCATTGCGTCCTCACATAGTGCAAGGGACGAGGGAGCTCTGTAGAGTTTCTTTTATAAGAGCACTAATCCCATTCACAAAGGATCCACTCTCGTGACCAAATCACCCTCCAAAGGGCCCCCTTCCTAATATCATCCTCTTTGAGGGTTAGGGTTTCAACATATGAATTTGGGGGAAACACAAACATTCAGACCATAGCACGTGTCTGTCCCAACTCTCTATTCCTTCCCAACACTAGCAGAGACTGACTAGCATCTGTGATTGCTAATTTAATTCCTGAGAGAAAAAGTCTGATGCAGAATGGGTGTCAATTCTGGCCCAATAATTAGCGGCCACAGGGCCGGGTCACACGTTACAGAAATTATTGCCCATGTCCAACTCTGTGCCTGGTGGGCTGTTCTCAGGAAGGGTGCCTACACAGGGCACTCACACCAAAAGTCATCTTCTACACACCCTGAACCCTCCCCAGGCTGCTATCAAATAACCTAAAGCACTTTTCTGCACTTATTTTTTTATATATCTTTCTAATGAACTGTAAGCAGTTCGAGGGTAAAGCCTATGAGTGATTCATATGTTTATACCCCAGTGCCTAGGACAGCACCTAACACAAATGGATGCTCAGTAAATGTTCATTTAATGCGTGTATAAAATGATGGGGGGGAAGGAACTACCATAATCATCTAGACTGTTATTTCCTTAGGTGTGTTCCAGTAAGCACTCATCCTATAAGACATTTTACATTAGGGTTGGTGAACTTTTTCTGTAAAGACCCGGAGAGTAAATATCTTAGGCATTGCAGGCCCCATATGGTCTTGTCACATATGCTCCTTTGTGTTATTTTTTACGCAGCCTTTTTAAAACATCAAAACGTTCTTAGCTCATGGACTATATAAAAACAGGCAACAAGTTGGATCTGGACGATGGGGCATAGTTTTCTAACACTTGCCTTACATGACCAAATAAGTTTGGTGTGGGAGACAGAACAGCGGCCCGCAAAGATGTCCATGTCCTAATCCTAGGAACCTCTGAATATATTACCTCACATGGCAAAAGGGACTTTGCAGATGTTATGAAGGGTACAGACCTTGAGATGGAGAGATTATCCAGACGGGCCCAATGTAATCACAAGGGTCCTTATAAGAGGGAGGTAGAAGGATTAGAGCCAGAGAGAGAAAGAAAGAGAGATTTGAAGATGCTACACTGCTGGCTTTGAAGATGGAAGAAGAGTCCACTAGCCAAGGGATTCAGGCAGCTTCTAGAAGCTGGAAAAAAGAAAGGAAACAGATTCTCCCCCAGAACCACCAGGAGGATTGCAATCGTGCCAGCTTATTTTGGACCTCTGACATCCAGAACTGTAAAATAATAAATTGTATCATTTTTAGCACTAAAGATGTGGCAATTTATTATAGCAGCAACAGAAACTAATACATTTGGGAAATATGGAAAAATATAGTCCCTTTCTTGTGTATTCATTCTGTCTATTACAGACTCTAAGAAATCTTGCTAGAGAAAACTGTTCACATTTGTTTAACAGAGAGCTTTCCAAACGAATTTTTGTCGGACGCTTGTTTGGGCTGTCCAGCATTTGTGCTGCTACCTGTACCCTAATTATTTTTTACGGAAATCACCCCTCCCTATCCCATTTCATATGGTTTGAAATGAACCAAGTTCCAGGGTTAGGCCTGTGATTTATGTCAGTTAGCAAATGTGCCCCCAGCCACAGTGACTGCTCAAGGACGGGCACGTGACCCACTTCCGGTGGATGGAAATCAGGCCAGGAACCTTTCCGGTATTTATTGAGGAAGAGGCTCTTTCGTTTTAGATATGTCGTTAAGACAATGGGAAGGAAACTGGAACTCCTGGAACCGCCCGGGTCTCCAAAGGAGCAAGAAGGAAGGTGAGAGGTGACAAGTACCAAGTTGTATTAATTTTCTGTTGTGCCTTTATAACAAATTACCAGAAACCTACTGGCTTAAAACAGCACAAATTTGTCCTATAGTTCTAGGAGTCAGAAGTATGGTACAGGTTGCTGGACTAAAATCAAAGAGTCCCTAGGGTTGTCTTTCTTTCTAGAAGCTCTAGGGGAGAATGCATTTTCTGCTAATTTAGGTTGTTGGCAGAATTCAGTTTTTTGTGGTTGTAGGAATAAGGTCCTCGTTTTATTTCTGGATGTAAACAGAGCGCTGTTCTCAGCTTCTAGAGGCCTCCACAACCCTTGGCTTGTGGTCCTCTTTCTCCATCTTCAAAGGTAGCAACAGCAGGTTGTCATGTTTCCTTTCTCCTCTTCCACTTTTAAGGGTCTGTGTGATTAGGTTAGGCCCAGGACAATCTCCTCATCTCAAACTTTCATCACATCTGCAAAGGTAGGTACCTTTCACCATGTAAGGTAACGTATTCACAGTCTCCACTGATTAGGGCGTGGACGTCTTCGGATTCTGCCTGTGACATAGGAACTAATGATATCGTTCCAGCCAGTGAATCCGCCATGCCAAAGGCTAACTCTACCCCTGGACTTTTCAGCTCTTGAAGGGATAAATCCCATTTTTCAATTAGGCCAGCTTGAGTCGGGTATTTTTCATTTGCGCCTTAAAAAGGCTAATAGGAGCAGGCCCAGTGGTGTGGCGGTTAAGTTCGTGTGCCCTGCTTCAGTGGCCTGGGATTCACCGGGTGATCCCAGGTGTGGACATGGCACCACTTGGTAAGCCATGCTGTGGCCACATCCCATGTATAAAGTAGGGAAGATGGTCATGGATGTCAGGTCAGGGCCAATCTTCCTCAGCAAAAGTAGGAGTGTTGGTGGCGGATGTTAGCTCAGGGTTAGTCTCCTTAAAAAGAAGAAGAAGAAAAAATTTTTTTAAAAGCTCTAATAATACGTAATTTGACTTGACACTCCTGCTTTTTAAATTGTGTGTATTTATATGCCAAAGGGCTGCTGTTCCAAAGCATCCTCTTTGGGGAGTGTTGATTTTTTCTAAGTCCCTAATTTTGTGGAGGAAACAAAGACCCAAAGAGGAAACGTAATTTTCCCAAGGTCACAAAACTGTTCGTTTCTGAATCAGCAGTGAATCTCCAAATTCCAGACTCTCACTGCTCTGTTTGTCTACATGACAACTTCCACCTTCGTAATAGAAGTCTGGCTTCCCCTGCATGGCCAAGCTCCACACCTCCTTCTATGAGGACACGTCCAGTCCCTACCTGTACCCCAGCAGGCTGCCATTTGGATTTTATTTCCAATTACAATTACTGTTTTTATGTCCAGCTAGAGGAAGTCAGTTGACTCCTTGAATGTTGGACTGATTATTTACTTATTTGTTCATTCTTTCTTCTAACAAAATTACTTGACTGGCACTAATAAACCAAATTGCCATCTCATGTTTGTTAAATCTCCACGTTACTATGACTTTTCTTTTTTTCTTTTTTTTTGTGAAGAAGATTGGTCTTGAGGTAACATCTGTTGCCAATCTTCCCCTTTTTGCTTGAGGAAGATCGTTGCTGAGCTAACATCTGTGCCAATCTTCCTCTATTTTATGTAGGATGCCACCACACCGTGGCCCAACAGGCAGTTCTAGGTCTGTGCCCGGGATCCTAACCTGTAACCCCTGGGCCATCCAAGTGGAGAGTATGAATGTAACCACTATGCCACTGGGCCAGCCCCTGCTATGTCTTTTATTTTGAAAGAAATGTTAGAAATCTTTAATGGTGATATTGTCATCTTTCTGTAGACGAGTGTCCGTTACTGTTTTAGTTCCTGAAAACCTGGGCCAAGATGACCTTGTTCTGTTGCTAGTGGGGAAATCTATCTGTTTTCCTGGCAAGGATGTACGAATGTACAATGGAGAAGGATTTCTCATTTCTGGGACTGAGAACAACGTCGTCTCATAGCCACTCATGACTTGCTCAAGTGGTATCTGTGATGTTTGATCCTGTTCCCAGCTATGAGCACCGGATTAAAAAAATGAAGTATTACATTAGCCTTAAATGACTACAGGAATTTTCACACAGTTATAGTCTCTGTAAAACATTATACCTACGAATTTCACTTTATACATTTTGTCATTTATTTTTGGAAAAGACATAAGCAAATATGTGCCACTTGGTGTTTTTCTCTCTTCCTAACCTCTTCTTTGCTCCTCACACCGCCAACCTAAATATATCGTGACGCTGGGCTCCCTTCCCACCTGGCAAACTCAGAACCCCACAGGCTCCTTTTCAGTGGTGGTTGAGGGCTGCTGCGGGGTAAGGTCTGTGGGGACCAGACTGTCCCACGGTGAATGGAGAAGAAAAGGCTACTCAGGACGGCACCCACTGTCCGAGTACAGTTATTTCTTTCCTTGTGTGCTCAGAGCTGCTGCCTTCATTTCAGAGAGTCAGGTTTTTTTCTTGAAATGGAGATGAGACATACAAGTTATCACTGGTCTCTGAGGCTTTGCCTTTCCCACTACTGCTAAATTTTGAAAAAATAAGGTAAGTGTAGTTTTCTTTGCATCTGTTTTCGATTTTAGCAGAGGTAAAACTGTGTGTGTGTTATCTACTTATCTGTCTATCATCTACTATCTTCTATCTATCATCCATCTACCTACTAGCTTCTGTCTATCTTTCTTTCTCATGGTTAACAAGAAATGAGATCCAGAGTCAAACTGCTTAAGTTTAAATTCTTATCTCCTCACCTACTAACTGCATGGTTCTAAGCTGGTTATTCAACTTCTCTATTCCTCAGTTGTGTCATGTGTAAAATGAGATAATAATAATGCCTTACATCTAGGGTTGTTGTGAAGATTATGAGATATTATACACAGAATGCTTGGATCAGCAGCTAACTCTTAGTAGCACTCAATAAGTGTTAACAATGTAAATCGTTGTTCTTTTTTAGTTTTTGTGAACTAAGGAAGGAGATAAACTCTAGGCAGAAGCAAAGGGAACAGTGGTGGGAAAAAAAGTAGATATATCTAGGTTGCCAGGAAGAAAACCAAAGGAAGAAGCTTGAGACCGCAATTTTTTCCCTCCAGTCAAACCACAAGAAGCTATAGCGCATCCTTCCACTCAGCCCCATCTTTGGGTTTCCCATACAAGGGGATTAGACTCTGTAGCTGGAGAATATTAAATTGAGGACTTCTCTGGTCGAGAAGGCTTCTGAGAACTAATTTGGTTACCTCACTACTATGCTTAACATTATTTCTATGGGGAAATACCTTTCAGATTACAAACAAACCAAACTAGGAAAGAACTTTTGAAATGAGAACCATCAGTAAACTAGGATAGGTGAAAGAGTACATTTCCGGTTGAGGAGAAAAAAGGAATATCATTGTCATTTACATGGTTATGGTCTTGCCACCAGCATACTGGACACTTTCTGCAGCTTTTTGTAAAAAAAGAAATCAACATGAATTTTAAAATGTTAATTTAATTTCAAACAAGGACAGAAGGAACGTCTTCACTAAATATTTGTGAATGAAATATGTCACTATATTTGTCTTTCTCATGGAATAATAAAAACTGTAAACTTTTCTTCAAATGAGAATTCTTAGAGTATGTAATGAATTTGGCATTACAGGGAAATCAAGAAGTGTTTCCAATTTTAAAGACATAAGAAAAGGAGAGAAATAAGGATGATGATTATCAATCATTGTGAATAATCTGAGGAAATAATTATCCCAAAAGTGTACAGTGTCAGCTGACACTAAATGCTGTACAGTGTAAATTGTTATTTTAAATTTTTTTCGCATTTTACTTTTAGAAAAACTATAATTTAACTTTTCTTGATATCTTGATATTTACATGATAGAAAAATAGTATACTTAACCAAAGAAACACTTAATTGGCATACCAAAAGTTCAGTTTTTTCAATTATTTTCAATTTTGGACAAATATCATGAACCACTATGGAACACTGGAGTAGGATATCTTTTTAAGCCAGTAGTAGCTCATGAGAAGTCTCAATCAATCAATCAACCAATCAATCATTTTTTGTATTATTGAAATACACTTCTTCATCATATCCCATTGGGTAGGTGCCCATGGGATGGGATAGATCGTGTTTCTAGAATGAGAACACTAATCAGCAAGCAGCAAAGCCATGAGATTCAGCAGAATCCCTTTGGAGGTGCAATCCCCATGTTACATCTCCACAAGGGCTCTTCCACTGCAGTAGCCAGCCCCCAAGATGCCTTCCAATGATCCTGTCTCCTGGTGTTTATGCCCTTACGTTGATTCCTCCCACACTGAATAGGGCTGACATGTAGCAAATATTATGTTGTGGAAATGACAGAGTATAACTTCCAAGTCTAGGTCATAAACAACATTGACTCTTCTATCCTCTTCTCTTGTATCACTTGCTCTGGAGGCAGTTAGCTGCTACACTGAGGAAGCTCAAGCAGCCCTGTGATGAGATCCATGTGCCAAGGAACTCTTCAGACTTTAAAGACCCTGAGCCAGAGCCACCCATCTAAACCACTTTTGAGTTCCTACTCAGTTTGGGGAAGTTTGTTACACAGCAAGAGATAACCAACATCCTCTGTCTTCAAACACCTGACTTATGGCCTGGCTGTGGCCATCATTTCTTCCAGCAACTCATCACACATCTTCCAGGGTGCGGTGATGCTTGCCTTTCATAATGCCAAATGCTTCCACCCATCTCTAATTACCTGTTGGCCTTCAGCCTCTATTTCCTCCATTTCCTCAAAGGTTTACATTTTAACATCTAGCCTAATGCCAATGGAATTTAGATGAAACCTCCAGAACAACCATTTGCAATATTTGGTCTGTCATTATTAGCCAAAATTATTCATCACAACTAAATAAACCACAGAAACCAACAACACAGGGAAGTATCATTAAAGAAAACACAGAATGGTGCATGAATGCTGTCTAAAATCCTAGAATGACACTCATCAGATGTATCGGCTGACTGGCTGTGGGGAAAAAAAATTATATATTTTTATTTATATAAAGCATGTACCAGGCTGCCAGAATTTTGAGAGCAGAGTCAGAGAAGGGGATGGAGGTTTTCCAGTTCGGTATTGAACTTTCATTTATTTCTGTCCTATGTCTTAGCTCCAGCCTCTGCTGTCCCTGGGATCCTTGAAACCAGAGCCAGTACAGTTCATTTTCTTTGGGGAACAACCTCCTCTCTCCTGCTGGGGAGAAGGTGAAGGGTAGTGTGTGTATGTGTGTGTGTGTGTGTGTGTGTGAATGTGTGCGTATGTGTGTGTGTAGGGAGGGAGGGGATTGTGTAGTTCACCTTGTCTGTATTCAAACTTTCCCCCACTCCTCTAGGTCTCAGGCCTGCACGTCACCCTCACTTGTGCATCCGGTCTCTCAGGACTTTTTGGCACACCTGGCTGTGCCCCTTTGATCTGCCTGTACTTCTCTGTCTGCTTGTCTTTCAAGCTGTTGAAATCCCGTGTCCACTATTTTGTTCTTTCTCATTTCCTTTTCTTATAGGCAAACACCTTTTTTATTTTTTGCTCTCATTTGGCAAAGGACAAGAAGAGATAAGTACAGGTGGTTAATTCATCATTTTTAAGCAAGAGCCTCTTTGGTTTTTCTTCTATAAGCATCAAGGCAATTAGAACTTTCCACAAGAGCCCTTGATCCTTGAATTCTTTTTCTCCCATCATTTGGAAAAGTAGAAAAACAAATTTACTCTTTCACCTAGTAACGTGGATGAAAAGTCTAAATAAATAATTGTCCACCATAAAGTGTTTTCCTCTTCAGCTATTTAATAGTACATTCTATGGGCACCCTCCACAACATTATTGTATGATTCCATATTTTGAGATTTTTGAAAGAAATGTAAAATATTATCAAATAGGTTTAAAATGCTATTAGTCTCTGAATAAATGTTATACTGTTCTAAACTATTTTTTTAAATGGGTCACCAAAAGGTGAAAATAAAAAAGAATTTTATAAGTAACTTGATTTTTAGGGGGGGCCCAATCTATTCCAATCTCTTTGGAACCATTTAAAACAATTAGCATTTCAAGCTCTCAAATTTTGGTATTTCTTCAATATAAATATATATATATACATATCGAATTTTTATGGAATTTTCATTTAATAATTTCTCTAAGTTATTCTCTTTGCTTGTCATCTTGCTTTGTACCTAAGGGTAAAGCATTGCATGTATGTAAATACTGATTGCTCTATTACTTGTTTTTTTACAAAAAGGTATTTCAATAGAATGTTTAAAAATATTCCTAATGTGTATGTAAGTTTAGACTATTTTCTGATCACAACTGCCAGACTGACACTCTTTCAGTCAGTTATTTATCTATAATTTCAAATTTCCCAATAGAAGTAGTCTCACAGTTTTCAGCAATTTATAGTTATTAAGATCATTGTAAAATATTTTTAGGACCCATTCTAGAAGACAAGCAAGTTTTCATCTTAGGGAAATTATAATTTAAAGTATGACAAGACAAATAAACGTAAAACATATAAGGAATTGCTAAGGTGAGGAAGGAATGTTCTCACAAGGAGGCAACAGTAGAAAGGCACCAAGTGAGGATGTGAACAGAGGTTTACCAACCTGGTTGCCACTCCTCTGACAGATGAGAATGTCACTTGAGAAAACGCCAAGGATGAAAAGCTGATTGTCTCCCATTTCAATAGTTGATCATTTCCCCGACTTTTTGTCTGACCCAGAAAAGCAAATTAAAGCAGACGGGAGATTAGGAGGAGCAGGTTCTAATGGTGGGCCTGCTTTGCTTGGGCAAGGCACCTAGGTAAACTAGCACTCATTTTTTTCATCTTTACAGTAAGGCTGGTGAATTACACAGTCTAATACTTTGAGTACATCAGTGCCATAGCAATTAGTGTTAAGTGGTCAAGTAAGAGAAAAACTTAGCCAAATGAAGTCATTTGAGATGAAAAATGGCTTTCCATTCCCAATAAACCTGGGGTGCTACAATAAGACCAATAACATTATCAGCGCACAACTGGACCACTGGTTCTTCTAGAGTCAAGACTGAGCAAATCCAGGAAGTCTTCAGGCTCTCAGCTCAGCTTGCTTTAGATTTAACAGCAAATGAGTCTTTCAAATTTCAAGATGCTAAAAAAAGTGTGTGTGATATACTAAATGTTTGATTATAAGTTTGGGAAAATAAAAAGTTTGTCCTGATTAGTAACTTTTTCCACCCTTTGGATTTAATTTTTATCATAAAATGCTGGGTTTTTATAATATTTTACCTAAAGATTTGCTTCCAAAGTTGTGATAAAGACCAAAAAGATAGACTCAGATGAGAATGTAAAAGGAAGAAAACTGAAGGGTGATAGAGAATAAAAATACAGTCAGTCAACGTGAAAAGCAGTGTTTCGTCTCTATATTAATACTGCTATGAGTTGAAGACTTTAGGAGCAAGATAACTGAATTTTGAGATTCTACTCCAGAGTACACATGACACAGTTACAATGAAGTACAGACCTGGAATTTGGATGCCAGGAGTTCTCCATCCTTTTCTGGTCACGGTATTGGATAACTACCTGACCGGGATCCCGTCCCCTACCCCTTCCCCTCTCACATAGACACACAGAGGAATACTTAGAAACAGAGTGGGGCTGCCAGTGTGCCATAAATACGGTGGCAGATTTCCCAAGAATCGCACTTAGAGGAAACAAAGGAGGCAGCATGCTTAAAAAAGAAAACCCACAGAGATATCTGACCCTAACCTCGGCTATGGGAGCTAGAGAGAAGGGAAACAAAGACCTCGTTATACAGACGACATTAAAACAAACACATGTACAACATTGATAAGGATTTTGCTTAAAGGGAGAAAAGAACAGGAAGGGCGGAAAGCCTCCACACAGACCAATGTGTTTGATGAAAACATATTTCCTTTTTTCTTCTGGTCTCCTCTGTAAGACAGTGTACAAAGTGCTCCATTTATATTTTCTTTGTTTTCATCCCAAAGCTAGAAGATCAAAGACTTAATAAAACCTCCTTGCTGTAGGAGGTCATTACAAAACTAAATGCAGCAATTCAAAGTGGAAAATAGAATGAATGCCAAGGAGATGTTTAACGAAGTAACATTCTAGATGTATTCTTTGAAGAACATTTGCAGTCTCGTTTGATTGCTTTAGAGCGCACGGGGCACAGTGCGTCCTGCGCAGAGCGAACATTGACTGATGGTTGCGTTCTGCCGAACCGCGGCCAGGGCACTTGGAATCACAAGCGTATTTGATAGAGAATTACCTCATATGGTGGAAATATTCATGAGTATTTTACATAGCAAAATAGTATTAAAAACCCCCACCTTTTTTTTCCCTTAGACCTAATTAAACGTCCAAACATAAGACATGAGTCTATTCATTTGAAAAATAATTTGAAGCACTATTTTTCCAGGAACTGACAAAGTTGGATGGCGAGATAAGGGGTTAGCTTGATGTTTCCCATTAGCTATTAAGATCCTTCTTCTTTTTCTTTTCTTCTTCTTTTTTGCTCTTCTTTAGTGCTGACATCCTTAGAATGGGAACAAATACAGAATCTAGAGAGGTAGCCCTGGAAATTGTCAATATTGCCATATTGATTTATTCAAAATAGAAAGGCTGGTACACTGGTCTTGCATTTCAAGGTGTCATGGCAGAATCTGCCATTCAGTGAAGCTATTAAATCTCAGCATTAGGACCCATTAAGTTTCTTCCTAGAAAAGAAGCCCCAGAAAAGTCTAAACATCAGAAGTGACTATCCTGCTGCTGGAGCCATGGCTATTTGGCAACACAGAGGCTCACGACAGAGATCATTTAGTTTCTGACTGAGGTACAATAAAACAATTTTCTTCACTATTTGAAAACTTGGGAGCTACAGGTTGTTTTCATTTTATGGCGAAGGGAATTCTTTCCTAGGATAATTGAGGGATGGACTGGAAAACTGGCAAAGCTAGGCGTTCAGATGAATCCACTCAGAAGAGGAGTATAATTAAATAACAACATAGGAATTTAAAGATATCTGAGATTTAGTTTAAGCAATTAATTATTTGGGGCTAATAACTGACCTATTTCATTATAAAATGAAACTGTTTTGAAGTACCCTTGAATGTTGTGCTGATGCCGATAGTCTTTTTTTTTCTTTTTCCATCATTGGTGCATGTCACCTCCCTGCAAAGCAACCAGTTTGCAGATCTGGCCAAAAGGAAAATTACTGGGCAACAAAATGAAAAGGAGATGTAAGTTAGCCTGGCTGTCTGAAGACTAGGAAAGGCAGCTTCCCTCCCGCTCATGAAAGAGGACGATTGTGCTCAGTACCACTTATCCGGTGCCAACAATCTGGCAAGCCCTCTATTCAGCGCTACACCAAGGCTACAGCAAGGTGACCTGCAGTTTGGGGCCAAGGTCGGGGACAGGTCACTGCCTGAAAAATGAAACTAGTCAAAAGGAAAGAATCCTTGGAATGGTTGAGGTTAGTCACCCACAAAAGTAACCCAATCCAAGAAATGGCATCAAAAACCATTTTTTATGGAATCCAAAGTTCCAACTCTTTTAAATAATCCTACTGGCCCCTGCAAGCTGGTGCTAGGATGCTCTGAAATATGGTCTTAGGAATCAGCATTTTGTCCCTAAAATTCCTATAGAGTTCTTCCATTCCTTCATCGTTGCTTTTCAGTTTCCTCAATTCCCTCCTCCCTTCTCCTTCTCTTCCTTCTACCTCTATCCCAGCTTCAAAGCTGGAGACCAGACACCAGGTATGAAGACACTGCCACCCAGTTACCTGAAACTCTGTCTGAAAGCTGACCAGCTTTCTCCTCCCAACATCTTCCCGGTGCCTCCCTGCAAAGGCAGAGTGTCAAATACATGCCTTTATGGTGACATTAGTTGGCCATGTTATGCCATGAGTGCCCATTTTAAATAAGCCCTTTCAAGGTGAAAGGAACTTAATTTCTTCTTTTTTTTTCCTTTGTATATTATTTATGTTTTGCTAAGGAAGATTAATCCTGAGCTAACATCTGTTGCCAATCTTCCTCTTTTTTTGCTTGAAGAAGGTTAGCCCTGAGCTAACATCTGTGCCAACCTTCCCATACTTTATGTGTGGGTCGCTGCCACAGCATGGCTGATGAGTTGTGTAGGTGCAGGCCTGGAATCCAAACCCATGAACCTGGGCTGCTGAAGCAAGGCACACCAAACTTAACCACTATGCCATGGGGTAATGCTTAGACTATTTCTTTGCTCTTTTATAGCCCTTCTTATCTCACGTGATGTATGTGAGTCCTTACAGCGTGCCTGCTATGAAGAGAGGCTGCGGGATGAAAGCACATGGGTTCCTTATTTTCAGCCTTCCAAAAAAAAATCAATGTCATTTCTTCCCCTAGATGGCAAAATGAAAACATTTCACAAATAAAACTATATCACTTTAAAGATGTGAAAATACTAGGTGTACTTTGAAAAGGATTTTTATTTTAAATAGGTAGTCAGAAGCTGATAAGTACAACTAAAATGTTTATATTCATCTAGTTCCTTTTTCTAAGAAACCCCAAAATCATAAAGTTAGAAAGGGGTTAGAAAACCCTTACAATCATAAAGTTATAAGTTACTTCTCTTTAATGTATAGAAGGATGGGGAGAGAGATTTCAGCTTCTTTTTGTTTTATATTTGTTGTCAAGAATTCATATAAGAAAGTCAATTTTATACAAAATAATTTCACAAAATTACTTTTAAGAGAGTCAATTTCCATAGATCAATTTCACTAGGTCATATAATATAAGCCTTTTAATATGAGCTCCTTAGTTTTATTAGTTCACTATAAATTATTTATCTTGAGAAAAATACGTTAAAAACAGAATTAGAATGTCTGTAGTTTATATAGCTCACAGCATTAAGTTAAAATAGTATAATATATGTTATACAGAGAGAAATGTAAATGTGGCCTAAAAGAACATTTTTGAGTCAGTTTCACATTAAACATTGAATAGAAAAGTTGACTAATCTTAAAATAAAGCAACTCACTACATCACTCTGCTACAAGCAAACATTTCGTTTGTAAATAAGGATGAACTGACAGTGCTTGAAAGTGTAGTTCATCAAAATCACAACAAGAAACCAAATATTGTGAACATGTAAAATTCCATGTTTATTTAATATCCATTACATAGCCGGTTCATTGAAACCAGACTTCGTAAAGGCAAATAACATTTCTGATGAACATAAACAATATCATATAGTTGAAATTCATCCTGTATTTTCACATGAATAAAGATGTCATTATGCAAGAGTCTCAATAATAGAGACCTTGCCGTGAGTTGGCGTGGCACGTCTCAATGTTTGGAGGCAGCTTCAGCCTCCGTGAGCTTGAGAGGAGAGATTAGCAGCTGTGTGTCAAGAAGCTCAGTGATCAGCATGTCCACACTCAGCTGTCGAGGAACCTTCCCCCAGCATCTGCGTTGGTGTCCCGTGTGATCTGTGTCACGGGTACCTTCTCAGAGGACACATCCAGAGCTCAGGATGGGTATTCCTAGGATAAAAAAAAAATGCAAAGCAAAACACTAAATCCAATATGCGGACAATGTAAAAAGACTCTACTCGGAGAGAAGTATGAGTGTTATACTTAATAATATCAATGGTTATTATTTTTATAGTTGCTCATATTTATTATTGTTTACTACATACGTACCAGGCACTGTGTTAAGCACTTAAAATTCACTGTCATAAAATGGTCACAAGAATACTTTAAAATAAGCACTGTAATTATCTCTGTTTTATAAACAGGGGAGCTAAGCTTGACGGAGGTCAAGAAAGTTGAATGTGGTTTCACAGTAAGTAGTAGAACCAGAATGCCCTTTGTAACATCGAACACAACCCAGGGAAAACCAGCAGCTTCTTGTACCAGACACTGTGGATGAGCTGATGGCTTCCTCAGAGCTGGTCATAGAGCTTTTCTCTATCTTTTCTCTTGTGTGGAGCCTGGAAAACAAAAATTCTCGACGTTCTAAAAAGACCTCTTTCGGTCTCCCTGATAATATTTTTCTATTTTCCATTTCTATTTCTCCCCATTTTTACATTTCAAACCACAATTCAGCTCTCCTTCCTCCTAGGGTTGGCCATATGATAGATAAGATGTGAGGTGAAGTTGCGAGCCGGGGCTTCACAGACGGTTTTTAAAAAGAGACAGACTCAGCTGGGCAGCAGATCTCTGATTAAAGGGTTGATCTCATGTTAAGTGTTCTAACCACACACACACACCTGCACGCACACACATACACACAAAGACACAGACTCCTGATGTTTTGGCTCCTCCACCCTTCTTTTTTGCCTATCTTGGGTTATCCAACCTCAATTTTGTTGATACATAAGGAAAAACACCCTTTCTGCTAAACCATGCTAATTTGATACTTGTGGCTGTCTATACTGATTACCTAAAACTGCTTTATAAAGTTTTGTGACTTACTGGGGAGTGGGAACAATAATCACTAATATTCATTCAATAAAAGGATAAAAGATAGTGTCATATATCTTAGGTATGGTATATTCTGTACCGTATTTCTGCGATTAAATTAATGTTGGATGGGTTTCCTTTCATTTTCAATACTGAACACTGGAACATCTGAAATAGGTATCAGTTCTTCTTGCTATCAGTATGCAGGTTAAAAAATAAGATAAGCCCTCTAGGCTATGTGCACAGAAAGAATGGCTACAGCCCTGATCAGAGGGTTCCAAAATCTAGAATTGGACTCATTGTTGGGCTCAACAGAGAAGACAAGGAGAAAATCCAGGAGAAAAAATAAATTTTTGGAGAGCGTGAGATACTTAGACAAATTTTTTTTCTATTAAATTGAATAAAACCTACTTTCTATCCCAATTCTCCGTTAGTGATTGAAATCCGATCTCCAACACTCACTGGGTGTGTGATCTTAGACAAGGTTGTTTCACCTCTCTGAGATTACTAATTGTTTTCAACCATAACATCAATGTTTTGCAATGCATCTCATAGGATTGTTTTTAGGATTAACTAAAGCAATGAATGTGAATTGCCTAGTACTGTGTCTGACATATAGAATACAGTTAACTGATTTTAATTCCCCTCCACTCCAGTTCCCAAACACCCATCCCCTTTGACAGAAGAATGACTTCAAAGAATTCTGTCTAATCTCTGAAAGCGTTTTTCCTTTTCTTACTTCACAGCCCACTCACCATATAAAGACAACATTTGGTTGGACACAGGTATTAGTGAAAGAAATGCCTCCTACTAGGATGTAAGCTTCCTGAAGGCAGTAATCATGTCTTATCAATGTTTACATTTCCCAGGAATTTGAATTTCTAAAGAATTTCCACTTAGGATATCTGAATAGAAAAGAGTTTTTGAGCCCACTATTTTACCATTTAATGATTTATCAATCCAAATGACTCATCTTTTTCAAGGTGCAATCTTGTCAGCATTTACTATCCATTAAGCACAATGCTTGAGGACTTGTAAAGCAATTGTGATCATGAACAAGGGCAAACCCATATTGTGGATGATAATATGAAGGCATGAAAATAAAACAAAAAACAAAAAATATCCTATAATATGTTGGTTGTTTACTGTGAACTATTCTCTATGCTAGGCACCTCCACACATTCTCACTAATACTCTCCACAGCTCTGTAAAATGGGCATCATTAGCCCCATAGTACAGAAAGGAAAACCAAGGATCTGAGACTTGACTGGCACCAACCAATAAGAATTCAGTGTCTTAACCAGGGCTTGACTTCAGTTCTCTCATGTTCCAATGTTTGAGCTCTTTGCACTTCACACACTGCATCTAAAAAGACATGCAGATTATGAATTTCTGGAAAAAAGAAAAAAATCAAGGAAATCATATATCTAGTCTGGTAGAAAACAAGGTTTGGAGACCTTAATTATTCAGCTCTATAACATCAAAATTATTTATTGTTAATAAAAAACAATGACAATGCCCAGTATTACCGTTGCAACATACAAAGGCCTCATTTAATCTTCACAACATCTCTGTGAGGTAGATATTATTATCTCCTCGTATGAATAGATGTTGAAATTCAGAGAGAGAATTGGCTTTCCGAAGTAACAGACGTTGGACCCACACCCTGACCCCATCGCCTAGTCGAGAGTTTTTTCTGCCATACCACATCATTCTACTCTCCGTGCTACTTTGCCTGAATTTCAGTGAAAAAAGGATGAAGGAAGCAATGAAGACATGGAATAACCACCGTCTCTGGTCCTTCTTTCTTCCATTGTCTACAATGTTTTCTGCTGAACAAGGATTCTTTTTTAGCAAGGTGTTCTGAGAAGGCATTCTGATAATGTATGGATCCAATAAAGCAAGTCTTCCCATGGAGCACGGTTGGGCAAGCATTAGAGTGATTTCTTAAAGGTCTTTAGGTCATGCTTGGCTTTCAGGGTGTCCTTTGTCTCCTCCTTAACGTCTGTTTTCAAATGAGCAGTGAGTAATCACTTTAAGGGTTCAAATAGCTCTGGGGTATTTAACAGGTGCTGGAACTTATGTGTAGGTCACCAGTTCAGATCCAAAGATACATGGTTCTCTCTTCTTCTAACTTATGACTTCAAGCAGTAAGATGAAACCAATATCTTTAAACTAGTATATTGTACCATAAAATCATTCCTCCCCACTTTGACTTAGAGGTGCTGGTGAGAAATCAACTGGGATTGTTACCACTGAGAACTAGCAGGGCAGCAACCACCAGTCACTCCAATGACACCCGATGTGTCCCTTGTGCTGTTAGAAGGAGGACAGCTGGATATAAGCAACCAGGTGGGGTGGGATAGCATATATTCCTTAAAAAGATTCTTTTTGTGTTTGTGAAAGGTGGAATTAGAGTGAGTAGCAGAAAGAGCAGCAAGGAGTAGTTGATAAGAAAGAAGATGATGATGCAAGTTTGGACTAAATTAGAAAGATCAAGAAGAATGATCAAATGAGTAAGCAGCTAAACGTGGGAAGAAAAAAAGAATCAAATGCCAAATGTATCAACTTTGAAAACTAGAAAACCCCAGACAATAAAGGTGAAGGTCAAAGCAAAAGGTAGTTACTTGAGCGCTCAGTTATAGTTTTTTTTAGAGGCAGATTCCAGACTTTTAATAAAGATATTGTAGAAAACTTAAGAGGTTCACAGTACTACACAAAATTGGGGGGGTGGGGGGTGGGTAGGAATTAGAATTGAATAATTGGTTTCGTTGTGCTACAAATTCCCTAGCCATTCCCATCATAAGGAATTTCTCACAGCACCAAGTTATTCTTAATTAGCTTTCTGATGATCTTTTAGTGTTAAAAACATTGTCTTCAGGTATTATTAAGGGAAGATGCATGAATCAGGAAGACTCAATAATATTTATAGATAATATCCTGGTTCCTGGAGAGGACCAAAGATGTCAAGGTATGTCCTGCATAGCCTAGGACTTGCAAAGGCTTGTTTCTGTCTGGTTGTGCCACGTTATATGTTTCTCATTTTACTCCTTCTTGAACCCCTGACTACTATTGTGAAATGCCATATTCTCAAGACTAAACAGTCTGATTTCACCATTCTCTCTAACGGAATATTTACTAACTTAATCTTCACTATAAATCCCTGAGAAAAGATCTATTATTATCTCCATTTTACAGATGAGGAAGCTGACACAGAGAGGTACAGCAACTTCCCAAGGTCATGCGGATAGTTAGTGAAGCTGGGATTCAAACTCAGGCAGTCTTCTCCAAGTCCTTGCTCTTAACCACTACACAATAAGGCCTTGCTTGAGTATTTAATGCAATTAAAATATTTAATAGTCTTCAAAGAAGAAAATTTCAGTACAAACAAAGCTATAGGTATGTTTCCAAGTATTTAGTGGGTCCATAACTGACCTGAGAAATAGAATTGTTTTTTATTAAGAAACTATGATTTAATTCCTGATCTATTTATGTATGCAAATTATATTTTTTCCAAATAAAAAAGAATATTTTATCTATCTACATAGTGATAATAATTATAGAAAAATGAAAATTTCATGAAGAATCTAAAAGTTGTAATATTTTAAATGGCTCTGTTCAAAAAGCTAAGCTGGAGTGAATGGGGCTCCTCTTTGAATCAGGCCTAGTTAACAAATAACAGAAGACTCCTATATTCCTGCCTTCATTTCTGTGCACCGGAAACATTGTTTGTACTAATGAAAATGCGAGTTGGTGGCATTTCAAATAAGGAAACAGAGGCTGTAAACAGAGTTGAATACAAACGTAATCGGGAAAGGTGATATGAACTAAGCCATGTTTATCCAAGCATTTGGAATAACGGCTCATGAGTCCCATAGAATATTGTTCCTCTTTGAAAACAGCCATATACAGGACCCTATTGGTTCATTTCTTGGCATCTTATTCATGCTCTAAATCTCCCTGCTGGATAAGAAATCTAGTCCTTATCACTACTGTTTTTCAAATTAAGCTCATCTCTCTTGCTGGGTGCCTGGATGAAGTAAAATCTAACGATTTCTCAATTTGTTTCATTATTTTTTGAAATCAGAGTTTCAACCACTGTTGATTAGAATGACAAGCTCAAACTTTATGTCATGGTAAGTGAAAATGTGCATGGATAGGAATGTGCGTGTGTGTGCACGTGTGCGTGTGGTTTATTCATGAGCCCAACCAGAGACTATTGCAATGATGACAAAAACTTGGGAATAGAATCTGGTAAATATACTCTCTCTGAGGAAAAATGTAAATTTAAAATGAGGTGGACTTTCCTTCTATTGCATATTTATTTACCAAAGTCATAGAAAACCCAGACTCATTTTAGGCTTCTTGAAAAGTAAACCAAAAAATGATTAAGCATCTCTGATAAATGTGTGCATATGTGTCTGGAATGCTGAATATCACAGATGGAAAAAAAAGGAAACTTCCTACACTTTCCAAAAAAAAAATCTATTCTAACCAAAAATCATTTCCAGGCAATCTAGTGAGTAAAGTGTGAACATATTAACCTGAGGATTCTCTGAAGTTTTCCTGAAAGCTGCACACCTCAAGTTTCCATCTCTGGCCTTACTAGAAGCGTGAACTTTCCATCTATATATCCCAGACATATAGTGCCCAAGAAGACACCAGCAAAATGTACAATGGAGTAGTGGTTCTCAAAATGTGATCCAAGAACTCCTGGAGTTCCATGAAAATCCTACACATAGCTTATGGATGGTCTTTGTATTATGTAGGCTAACCAAATATCAGTGGCAATGGCCACCCTCTTTATTCTAGCATGAGCTAATAATTTACTTATAAGACATAGTAAAATTACATGCCAGTTCATTATTGCCTCATCAAAAAGAGCACTCATCCTGATGAATTACTTTCATGGGTATGGATGGAGTTGGAGAGGTAGGTAATGGATTCTTTGGTTTTATCTATTTGGCCTGAGGATTGAAGTACTTTTCTAGTCATGTCCCTGGACATCCACTTCTATGGCATCTTGAGATTTCCAGATTACAGAAGATGTGATGGTTTACTGATCTTGTATTCCATGAGAAAAAATTTTGAACATTCTAAAAGAGAGAGTTTTCAAGGGACTATGTGGGATGCAATTTCCATTGGATTGATTTCTCTTAATCTTGAACTTTAACCATTCCCACGGCTATAGTAACTTCCAAAAGTGAGCATGGTTCGTAAAGTCTTCAGACTGCCTTTCAGCACATTTACATATTCTTCCCAATCTCACAATTGTAGTACCTTAAGAGCAGGAATTATGGTCTTTTTCTTTCTTTCCTTCTTTTTTGTATCCCTAGCACCTAAGAGTCTGCTCCATAGAATTGGTTTGAATGAATGCATGGAGACACCTGAAGTAGATGATTTGTTGTGCAGTGACACTTGATTACCTAAATATAAAATTACTATCATAGGAAAGTAAAAAACATAATCCTAATGCTTTTTAAAAATGTACAACCACCTCACACCATACCAGAATGTCTCCTGATATAAAGGGCCCTTCTGTGACAACCTCATTACCCTGCATAATCATTTGCAAAAGAACACTGATCTCTACTTTCATATCATCACCTCCCTGCCTCACATATATGATTCTATATGAACTTAAAAACCTTCTTTCAACCCCAAGGTTTAGACCCACTAACCTTAGGTTTCACTAACCAATTCCTTGCAGTTTTATAATAGCATCTATACTACAGTGCTCAAGCATCTTACAACGTGTTCTTTCATGAGCACCCATGTTTTAGAGAAAGCAACAAGTTTGTCACCATTCAAGGATCCTAATGTCCACTCAATTCTCTGCTGGCACCTTTCTGACCCACCAGATACCGTGGAGGATGGATACTGTGAAAAAGACTATTTAAGTCATTGAAGCAAATAAACAATGTATCACATTCAAATGGCATCACTATCTTAACAAATTAGACTTCTTAAAGAACTGGAGGAGAGAATAAGTTTTTAATGAAACTATTGTAAAATTTGAGTTTTTGAAAATGAATAAGTGAGATTACATCAAACTAAAAGGTTTCTGCACAGCAAAGGAAACCATCAACAAAACAAAAAGACAACCTAACAATTGGGAGAAGATATTTGCAAACCATATATATGATAAGGGGTTAATATCCAAAATATATAAAGAACTCACACAACTCAACAACAAAGAAACAAGCAACCCAATTAAAAAATAGGCAAAGGATCTGGACATTTTTCTAAAGAAGATATACAGATGGCCAACAAGCAGATGAAAAGATGTTCGTCATCACTAATTATTAGGGAAATGCAAATCAAAACTACAATGAGGTATCACCCCACATCTGTCAGAATGGCTGTAATTAACAAGATAAGCAATAACAAGTGTTGGAGAGCATGTGGAGAAAAGAGAGCTCTCATATACTGCTGGTGGGAGTGCAAACTGATGCAGTCACTATGGAAAACAGTACAGAGATTCCTCAAAAAATTAAGACTAGAACTGTCACATTATTCAGCTACTCCACTTCTGGGTATGTATGCAAAGAACACAAAAACATGAGTGCGTAGAGATGTTTGTACCCCTAAGTTCATTGCAGCATTATTCACAATAGCCAAGACTTGGAAATAATCTAAGTGCCCATCAGTGGAGGAATGGATAAAGAAGATGTGGTATATATACATAATGCTACACTACGCAGCCATAAAAAATGACGAAATCTTGCCATTAGCAACAAATGGACAAGATGGACCTTGAGGGTACTATGCTAAGCAAAATAAGTCAGACAGAAAAAGTCAAATACCCTCCACTCATATGAGGAATTTAAACATGGGGACAAAGAGAACAGAGTAGTGGCTACCAGAGGAAAGGGGGTGGGGTGGGGGTGGGCACAAAGGGTGAAGGGGTGCACCTAAAACACGACTGACAGACAATAATGTACAACTGAAATTTCACAAGATTGTAAACTATCATCAACTCAATAAATATTAACTTTAGAAAAAAGAAAAAGTCAAATACCGCATGATTTCACTTATAAGTAGAAGATAAAAACAAGAACAACAAACAAACACGTAGATACAGAGATTGGATTGGTGGTTACCAGAGGGGAAGAGAGGAGGCAGGAGGGCGAAAGAGGTGATAGGGCACGTGTGTACAGTGATGGATAGTAATTAGTCTTTGGGTGGTGAACATGGTGTAGTCTACACGGAAATCAAAATATAATGATGTACACCTGAAATTCATATAATGTTATAAACCAAAGTTACATCAATTTAAAAAGATTAAATTTAAAAAAGGTCTAAGAGATCTACTGAATACCATAGTTTATACAGTTAACAACACCGTATTGTACATTTAAAATTTTAAGAGGGTAGATCTTATGTTAAATGTTCTTATCAAAAATAAAAAAAGAGGGAGGGAGGAAATCTCTAGAGGTGATGGACAAGCTTAGGGTGTTGTATATGGTGACAGTTTCATGGATATATGCTTATCTTCAAACATATCAAGATATATACATTAAATATGTACAGCTTTTTGTGTGTCAGTCATACTTCAATGAAAGATAATTGCATAAAAGCAAAATAATAATTTTTAAAAATGAGTCTTTGAGATATTTACCTCATGAACTTAAACACTGCAACTTTCATACTTCTGCACTTCTGCATAATTGCTCCCCCTGTGTGGACTATTCTTCTTTTTTTTTTTTTTTTTTTTTAAAGATTTTATTTTTCCTTTTTCTCCCCAAAGCCCCCCGGTACATAGTTGTATATTCTTCGTTGTGGGTCCTTCTAGTTGTGGCATGTGGGACGCTGCCTCAACGTGGCCTGATGAGCAGTGCCATGTCCGCGCCCAGGATTCGAACCAACGAAACACTGGGCCGCCTGCAGCGGAGCGCGCGAACTTAACCACTCGGCCACGGGGCCAGCCCCTGGACTATTCTTCTTGCCTCCTCTGAGACAGCAACTCAGTCTTCTGGGACTATATCCAATGTGATCTCTGAGAAATCTCCTCCAATTTTGTCATTAAAAGACATGCTTGTAATTAATTTTCGTTACACACATTTCTCCTTGGTCAAACTCTAAGGCCTGTATCTTATTCACCTACATGTCCATCTATATTCATCTACACGTCTACATAACATTGAGTAGAGAGTCTGACTAGCACATATTAGATACTCAGCAAATATTATGCTGCATGTAAATAATTAATGAATGCAACCACTTCTCAGAGATTTCAACTCCTCCCTAGAATGAAATGTAGAATTAAGCCACGAAAAAGGAATTCATCTTAAAATTTGATATTTTTTATTATTATTAAAGAAACCACCCTTCAAGGAGGGATGAAATAAAGAAAAATTTCTCCTTTGGTCTTACTTAGGAAGGTCACATCCTTGTCCTTTCAGATGGGCAAAAATCAAACATTATTATTATTCAGTCTAATTTAATTCTCATGGTCCTGGGCTATTTGTTCATAATTATCTGCTAATAAAGAAAAGAAAAATATGTACAAGGTAAAGGCATCTGCCTTGACAAAACCAAATTCCAAACAATTCCAAGGTCTTCACTCTTTCCATGATCATTATATATCTGAGGGGTCAGCATTAGAACAAATTTCAAGCTCCTGGTCATTTCCTCAAGCAAATATGATGAACCAAAGAATCAAATAACGTTTTCAATTTATAATATCTCACTACAAATTTTTAATTTTTTACAAATGAATTATTAAAGTTGCAAATGATAGTGGCTTCCTTTGAAGAATTATTTAAAGCTCTCTTTAAGAACTTAAAGGATAACAGAGAATAAGAAAATTCTTCTGTGACTGGTTAAAGGGCAAAAAGGTATGTGTGCTATTGAGGGGGGGTGGGCGGGGAATCTGCCAGGGGCCTTCAATTTAGCTGAATAATGTGACCCATATTTTTTTAGTAGAAGAACCAAGCAGTAGGCCGGTTAAGGATGATTGACATGAAAGATAGGAGACCACTGAGTCAGAAACCCTGGAAGCAAAGACAAGTGATTTTTTTACCAAAAAGAATCAATAACCTATATAGCTAACCAAGCTGGTTTCTCCTCTATCAGCGAAGGCATATCCTTTACCCTCCTTGAGACCTAGTTCCCTCATCTGTAAACGGGACCACTGTAACACCCTTCACAAATGATGAGGAGATGCAGACCTGAGATAACAACCCTTTCTGAACTACCTGGGAAGAGTGAAAGCTAAGATAGAGAATGCTACTAGGAGCTGTACTGTAGAAGGAACATCTGAGTGGAAGGCTGAATATTGGAGTTGATTCCAATTATGCCACAACTATGGGATGGCTTGGTGTTGATAAACAAATAAATAGCTCTTTGTGCATGATTCCTCACTGATGAAACCGAGGAGATCTCTAGGACACAGAAAGCAGTTGAACCTTCTCAGCAAGAGCAAAGTCATAAAAATCATGTGTGGGTCACGCAAACTAAACCAACGCACACTGACACAGATTGCTAAAGAGGCGTTGTGCAATCTTCACACACAAATAGTGTTGCTTCTAGGCTACCCGCCTCCCTCTTTTTAGGGGAGGTTACAGCAGAGAAGGTTATAAAGATTGGCCATCTAAAATGGAATCCTAAATGGAGTGGGGTGCATGACATGACGTTCCTGGGAAAATGGCAGTCTCATGAGTGAGTCAAGGAGCTGTAAAGATGAGTTCCAGGCCCTTGTGAGAATGGTTCACAAGTGATGCGCAATTTCAAATGGCTGTCATTTCTTCTCTGCACGGATATTCTGCATCAGAAACAAGTCTGTTGATGAATTCTCAGAAGAAAATCTAAGAGGGTACAGCAGTCTTCCTTCCCTGGTGGGCTGTGCCCAGCAGCCCCCCTCCCCAAAGCCCATGGCGTGCACGGAATAAGGCTCCTTGAAATTCCCCAGAGACTGAAACTTCTCTAACGGCTATTCAGCTGAGCTCTCAGAATCAGGAATGAAAATGTCAGAGCCAGAGGGTGGGTCTGAAGATGGGAATCCTCAATACGGGACAGTATTAGTTACTTGGAAAAGGTAGTGAATTTCCTCTGTCCCTAGTTTACAACCAGGACATGATTTAGGCATTAAGAGAATCAGCCTAATTATTTCCCACTTCAACCCTCGGTCTTTATACTTTATTAATAGCTGTTAGACAACCCAATAGCACAGACGTCTGTTAGTCCCATTATTTGAATAAAGGAAACTGAGGCAGAGCAAGGGTAAGGAATTAATCCTCACCCTGCTGGAATTTTAAAATATGTTAAACGCCTTACCCTGTTTCATATACAGCACAGATCTTAACATCCTATTCATTGATTAACCAGCTTGACTCTGCTGTCCATCTCTTTTCTTCCTCCATCCTTCTGTGAGAGACAGGCTTCAGTTAATAGATATAAGTGGACAAGATGATAAGAGGAAGGCTTTGATTTAATTTTTTAAAAAATCGATAGTCCAGTGGCCATTCTGTCATGCTGAAATTTTATTCCTTGTCCTCCAGAATGTCTACTCCCCTGGAGTGGCCAGGGCATTTGGAGGCCATGAGCCTCTGTCAGGAGAAGAAAGTTGCTCCTCCATCCCTTTCAGATCTCGAAGAAATACTTTTTGTGAAGAATCTTTAGATATCACAAAACCCTCTAGAGTCCTTTTCTCAAACTGCAAGTTTAATTATAATATTTTTCAGATTTGCAAGACATATAATTTCCCCTTAATTTAAACCTTTTTCTAGTAGCATTTTAGTTTTGTATTTCAATGAAAGCCTGTATATGTTAAAAAAAAAAAAAAGTATTGGTTAGAAAATTAGTCTTGCTATGTTTCCAAGTATTCAAGACTTGTAAATTTAAAACAAAAAACATTTTGATTTACTTAGGCAAACTAGCCTCAAAAGAGGAAAAAACCACTAGTTTAGCTTTGAATTTAAACTAAAGTTTTATACTGGGGAATTTTTTTCCTCTTCCCTTCTTAACTAACTCATATCTTGCAAATTGGGTTTAATTTTCCTAATACCTACGGTTCCTCTTCAATAACCTTATCAAGTCAGTCCTGTCATGGGAATGAAGAAAGAAGTTTTATTGTTTTTCAAGTTCAAGCTTAATGTGTATTGTTGACAAAGCAATGGAGAACAGGCCATTTTGATGAAAATGATTCAAACTAGTCATTTTTGGGAAATGATTCCAATAGAAGTGTGACATCCACTTGGTGAGTGGCCTGTGAACCGCAGTCCTGGCTGTGAGATTTCCTGCCCTTCTGAGGCTTCGGGTTCCCATCTGTACAGCGAGGGGCTGGTCTCCGTCTCCCCAGGCTGCGTCATTCCTGATTTCTACCCTGTCAGTGACGAGAGCCTTCATGTAATGTTTGCACTGCCCTATTCGCCCCACTAATTTTTACTTCATTTTTGCCTTTAAATTAACTTTTAAAAACTTTTTATCTTAAATGTGTGTTTTAAAAGGAAGTTTTGTGTCCCTGCCACAAATAGATGGTAACTTGGAAAAACCATACAGTTTTATTAAATTTTAGTTCCACATAGTTGTCTGCTGAAGACTCTGAGCCTGAGGCTTGCCTTCTATTTCTTAAACAGGAGGAGAAAAGTGTTAGAGAGTTCTTTGTCAGCACCAGCCTGAGACTTTCTTCTTGATATAATTAGAAGTCTCAAAAAACCTGAAATGAAGTGAATTTTCTCGTTGTGCCATTCAATATCCATATGCCTCCTAAAATTATCTTGTACGCACTAGTGGTACACATCCCGCAACCTGGGAAACACTGGGTTGAATGTTGTCTGAGGCCTCCGCCGGCTATAACAGTTTACCATACTGCAAATCAGAAATTTCAGTTTGCAGACAGCAAAAGACACAGAGCTTCATTCCTCTTCTGGTGCTTCAAAAAGCTGAGGCACAAGCGTCTTACCACAGGAAGAGCTGACTCTTCTCCATGACTCTGGGTAACTTGTTCAGACATGAAAAGGTAATGAGGAAGTGTGAATAAGGGCAGGAATAAAGAGTCAACTGGTCAACTTGATTTGGTTGTTGCAAAAGACCTTTATCTAACAATCAAATTAAAAAATGTCATTAAATCAGTCTGAACTATTTTTGGCACAGCTGAAAAGCAAATGCTGAGATCAGTTTAACAAATCAGCTGTATTGTGATAGAGAATTGAAGCAGTTTTAGTAATACTGCCAAACTTACTCAAGAGTCTCTAACTTGTTCTAACTGCCCAGTGACCATTTACATGATGAAAGTGAATATTTTAAAAACTGAAATGAATAGTTATTTCCGTTTATAATTTTGTTTGTGTTAGTATTTTGCTATAAGCTTGTGAAATTAGACACAGAGTAAAACCTCAGTTCAAAACCTTTACTTTCTCCTTTGTAGGGTGTTGCCAGAGTTACACAAATGACCAAAGCTTAGAATCTTTTTGTTGTCCAGCATGGAATAAAATGAATAATTAAAACTGACTCATGTAGGAAGTAGCAATGGGAAATTAGTGGGAAAATTCGTTGTTATTTTTTGACTTCTCCAGCCAACATAAAACACCCTAATGGCAATCGAGATATCAATATTTTTCAGTAATCCACTTTACTTGGCAGGAGCTCAAAGGAGTTCCATTCATCTGCCTGGGACTTAGAGGCATTACTTTTCATAAGGTTAAAGTTGGTGCTCGTCATTTCAGACACTCCTTTCTGAGTGGGAGACAGGTGGCTCACCCCCACCAAGGGCAGCCACGGCGCCTGCCACTGAGAGAGAGCTTCCAGTTAGCGCAAGCTTCGGCTGCTCCCTTATGCCTCCACCTGCCCCACTCCTGCTTCACTCTGCTGAGAAAACAGTGAACACAGCCCAGGCCCACAAGTTGGAAGGCAAATCACCCACAGTACCTGCAAACCAGACCCTGGATTGGGATCTTGAAATTCAGTGGTTTGGCGTTTTGGAGAGCGGTGGCCTGGGAACCCGGAGAGCCGGGTTTGAGGTCCAGCTCCACCACTAACTGTGTGGCATCGAGCAACTCCTGCCTTCACTGATTTTTAATGTCCCCTTCTCTAAAACAAAAGGTGAGAAGGGATCTATATAGACGTTTCTTGCTTTACCATCCTATGATCCTGTCTACCTCCTATAGTGTTATAGCGATATCTAGCGTCAAAAATAATGTTCAATAATCTCAGATTTAAAGTTGCAACCCAGTCTGGCAAAAGGTTTTAAAAGAATAAGCAGCATGAACTCTCATCAACAAGTCGTGCACATTATTAAGGAATTAATAATAGACCCACTATCAGACAGATATTATGTGACTCTGCTACATACTGACCTTCAGAAAGCTAAAGAATGATAGATATGGACCTAACCATTAAGCAGTTGATCTTCAAACATACCTGCATTAATATTTTATTGATTGTATTTCATTTTAATTGTAGTGTGGTTAAAATTCCAATGAGATAAATATCTTCCTTTATGTGAGAACCCCAGAGAACAGTGGCTTTGAAACATTTATCATAAAAATAAACACAGACTATTACTCAACAATTACACATAAAAATGTCTGTGAGTGACTAGAGTAATATAGGCCTTCATGTAAAATCAATGATTTACTTTGAGCTTCACAGGAAGAGCATGTTTCCCCAGATATGCAGAATATTCCCCGCCTAGACGGCTACCTGAGAAAATGCACTCTAACCATTGTTCATGTAAAGCCCTTACCTTTCCACAACAGCTCCATCCTACAGCCCCAAACTAAAAGCCAAAGACGAGGCTTTCCAAACATTTTGTCAAAACCAAAGGAACATGTTTATTTATTTTAAATTTAAGCCAAAATGTGATCATTTGTAACCACACGATTTTTAACTGTAAAATTCTTCTCTTTCCAAGAGCGGTAGTCTGACTTTAAGAAAGGTAGCAGGTTATAGTAATTTCAGTCAGCCAACACCCTGTTGCAATTTGGCCATTCTAAATAGATACGTGGTAAACTTCAATAGGAGTTTGACTCAGCTTATTATTAGTCACTCCAGAGAAATGATCTTCAGTTTGGTGGCATTCCCTTCCTCTGATTAATCATTCATCAAACTATTGGGGGCCTGCTCTGTACACATAATAATCTTCTCATGCGCATTCTTTATCACACTGCATTTTTTCCATGGAGTCAAATATCTAGCGACTCAAGCTTGGAACCATACTTCAGAGGCCCGGGATCAACCCACTCCTACAAAGAGAAAAGAAAAGGAAATCTGAAGCTAGAAACCGTGAGAAAGTATTCTACGGCAGAGATCCCAAGATCTCCTCCGCTCTCCTCTGACTCACTTTCCTGAGTTACGTCCTTTTCCACGCCTGATTTCCTTCAGCGAAGAAGGCAGCACAGCCACAAGGAAGAACATTGCCTCCACAGCCAGACTGAGTTGCTTTTGAATCCTCACTTCCCCACTTACTAGATGTGAAACTTGGCAAGTTTCTAAAATCTCTTTAAGCCTAAGTTTCTTCTCTAAGTTGGAAATAATAATATCTTACTCAAGGCTGCTGCAGGGATAAAATGAGATAACGTGGGGAAAGCTCTTAGTACTGCGTCTGCAAATGATAAGCACTCAGGAAAGTGTAGCTTCAATTTAATCTTGTCATTAGCAGAGCATAGAGATGACAGATGAACTGAGATTTATTAAGTTCCTAGTACTCCTTGGGCAAAAGGAGGTTCTAGAAATTACCCTCTCTCCATTCCCTCCCCACCCCCACCTCACTCGAGTTTCTTCTTTATGCATTTGAGAGCTAATTCTCTAGCTTGTGTACAATCTTCCCCTTCATCTCCTCCTTCTAATTCTTCATGATTAATTTTATAAATATTACTGTACATCGGCAAAACCATCAGCAGGGAAAAAGGAAACCAGTAAAAATTCAAATCATTACCTAAAAGTTATTTATTAGTAGATACTTCTAAATGGTGGAATTAACGATTTGTATCCTCTTGACTTATGCTTTTTTATATTTTCAAAACTTCTACGTTGACATGCATTACTTTTATAAGAGGAAAAAAATGTATTTAAAAAAGTATGTGTGGGTGTGTGTGTAGCTGGGGGGAGTTACTTATTAAGCCCAGTAAAGATGTGGTTGTAGGAGATGGTCTGAAATAACAGGAACATGCGTGAGTACTAAAAGAAAATTATTTTAGCAGAAAGCCCAGGACTTAAAGTTAGAAGACATTGGATTAAATCCTAGTACAATGATTTAGTAGCTGTATGACCTTGGTCCCTTAACCTTTCTAAGCTTCATTTCTCTCATCCATAAAATGGGGGAGTAATATTTTTCTCCAGTAATTCCTTGAAGATTAAGTGAGTTTGCATGTGAAAAATGTATGCTATATGGCACAGAGTGAGAGCTCAGATGTGATAGTTGACTTATAACCTAAAGAGTATCTGAATGCTTTTTTTCTTTTTGTTTTTTTTTTTTTTTTTGAGGAAGACTAGCCCTGAGCTAACATCCACTGCCAATCCTCCTCCTTTTGCTGAGGAAGGTTGGCCCTGAGCTAACATCCGTGCCCATCTTCCTCTACTTTATATGTGGGACGCCTACCACAGCATGGCGTGCCAAGCGGTGCCATAGGTCTACGCCCAGGATTCGAACTGGCGAACCCCAGGCCACTGAAGTGGAACTTGAGAATTTAACTGCTGAGCCACCAGGTGGGACCCCAAATGCTTTTTTAAAAAAAGAATTAACCAGAAAACTTAGACAGAAACTCCTGCTCTAATTAAAATTGTCTCATACATTTGGATGTTCCATCCATACCTGAAGTGTAACATGATAAAAATTAGACAATATTTTTCCTCATAGTCCCCTCCCAAAGTAGCTCCTTTTCTTCTATTTATTAGGACTGTTGATGAAAAGATCCACTTTATAGTTCCCAAGCTAATAACCTGCATTCATTCCAACCTCTGATTTTGCAGTGTTCAATCTATTCCTTGTTCCATTTGAGGTTTCCTCAGAAACACTGGTTTGATTCTACTCTTTTTCTCACCCTTAGAGTTTCTCAACCTCAGCACTGTTGACACTTTAGGCTGGATGATTATTTGTTGTGCTGGTCTGTCCTGTGCATTGTAGGATGATTAGCAGCACCCCTGACCTCTATTTTGTGACAACCAAAAATGTCCCCAGACATTGCCAAATGTCCTTGGGGAGGCAAAGCAGCTCCCGGTTGAGAACCACTGGTCTGCTCTGCTCATGTCCCATATCGATAGCGCTCTCAAGTTAAACCATAGGTCTACATGAAACTAATTGTAACGGCGACTTTTAAAAACATCTACCCTACATTTAGTTTTGAATCTAAAATTGTTATAGTGAATCTCCATGTAATTCCCTGAGAATTGTACAAGAGGATGCAGACCACGTAGCGTTCATATCTTGGTTAGTCTGAATTGGCACTTCGTGTTTGCCTTGTTTAAAGGTATTATGTGTTCTTTTTTTTTTTTTAGATTTTATTTTTTTCCTTTTTCTCCCCAAAGCCCCCCGGTACATAGTTGTGTATTCTTCGTTGTGGGTCCTTCTAGTTGTGGCATGCGGGACGCCGCCTCAGCGTGGTTTGATGAGCAGTGCCATGTCCGCGCCCAGGATTCGAACCAACAAAACACTGGGCCGCCTGCAGCGGAGCGCGCGAACTTAACCACTCGGCCACGGGGCCAGTCCCAAGGTATTATGCGTTCTTAAGTGAAAAGGTCTCCCTCATCACTAAACCTCACTCTGGAAAGTAACCATTTTTTTCAAAAAATGGCTGGATTTGTTTATTTTACTTTTTTTTACGTTAATTGCATTCAATATGTATTTCTTACATATTATTTTCTTGTTTATTTACATTAGATACATATTCATTGCAGCGTAGAAGGAAAATGCAATCTGTATCTGATACTGTCTGTAATCCACACAAACATGTTTACTAATGTGTTCATTAAATGTTAAATAATCAAGCATTATGTGTTTTTTTCTAATGCATCAATTCTTGGTAGATTATCATATAGATGTTTAAGAGCGTTTTAATGATGTTTAGAGGAACTGGTTGGGGTTTTTGTGTGTACTAAGAATGAATTATTATTTTTCCTATTTAAAATAACAGGATACTTGCTCTTGCTATACAAAAATTTGCCTTCCCACAAGTTTTCTGAAGTAGATTAGCCTCAGATAATTAGGAATGCCTGCAATTCTGTTATTTGAGAATTTACTGTTAGGCTTTGTGATAAACATTTTATATACATTATCTCTTTAAAATAAACCACCTCAGCAGCACTACCTAGAAGAAAGAATAGAGAATAGATGTGAAGGAGAGGAAGATTTCATTTTAAATTTTTTAGAAAATAAGTAAGTAATTCTGGTTCTTAATCCTGAGATGAGATAAAAATCCAGCTGTCTTCATTGTAAGGATGGGGCATTCCATTCCCTCACTGTCCACTTCTCCATCCTCTGAATTTTGGCTTATGCTCCACCATTTCATTAAAACTCCACTAGCCATATTCATCTACAGCCTCTTGTGGTAAAATGGGTTTCAGTTCTCGTCTTATATGATTTCTTGACTTTTTAAAAAACATCTTTGACAATTTAGTCTTTTTTAAATACTCTATTCTCAAATGTACATCACAAATCTAGATTTCTTGCCTGATCTGCAAATCCTACATTTAACTACAGATTGGGCATCATCTGTGGTTCAATTATGCGAAACTGAATTCATCACATCTCCTTCACCCCAAATCTGCTTTTCCTCTTGTGTTTCCCATTTCAGTAAATGACTTCAGGATTACCTCCATTTCTTGAGCCAGAATTAAGGCCTGATCTGTGGTTTTGCCCTTCCCCTTATCCCTATTATCCAATCAGTCATCAATCCTGATGACTCTTTCTCTTCAGTAGCTCTTAAAACCATCATGTTTCCACCCTACTTCTGCCACCTTAGTTTTGAATCTCATAGTCTTTTGACTATTTTATGCAGCAGTTTCCTAATTGGTCCCCAGATGGCCAACTAAGTATTAAAATAAATTGCTTATTTTCCTGAATTGACCAAACACATATGCTAACATTGATAAAAGAAGACGCCTGACATAGCTGTCGGACTGTGCTTAACATTGGACCGGTATAGCAAGACTGCAGGAAGAAGGTAGTGAGAGTACCACAAAGAACAAGTGGGCAGTAGGTTCAGCTGGGTCATGGAGGGCAGCTAAATTTGATTACCAAGAGTCACACAGGAAATGCCAACGACTGAGGTAACAACAAGAACCAAGGATCAGTGACTACTGAAACAAACCAAGGTAACTGACAGATAGAAACCAAGGAGCAGCAGTGGAGGGATTTGTAGGATCCTGTAGAATATCCCGTTTCATATCCAGGCCATTTTTAATGGACCAGGTGCATACTTGCTTGTTCTTGTACAATGGCATCTTAAAAGATGTCATGCAGTCCCTTTCGTGAGATACATGGTCTCAAGAAGTGGGGTAAAATATTTCAGCTGTGTATCAAAGTAGGAAATTATTGGATTGAGTTATAAAGAATCAGTAGAAGGGCATAACTGAGTTAGTTACTTGGGGAAAAGGTAACATTATGTCTAATTATATGTCTTTTGTATCTCTTCTAACTCAACGTCATTCTAGGATGGCTTAAGACAAAGAACTTTGCCTTCATCCCGTATCTAACCATCTGTCTCTGCTTATAATATCTGCTTAGGATGCATCAGCCTTCCCCACAGTAAAATTTTGCTTACTCTGAAACAAGGTTCTGTACAGTTGGTTCTTGCCGCTTGCCATTATGTGAGAAAGTGTTGACATGAGATGTTGATCTTTGGATAGAACAGTAAATAACTTGTAAAAATAATTAGTTACAGATAAAAAATGTGTATAGCAAACGATGTCATTTTAAGTAAAGTAAATACATGGTACTTGGAATAGTCTCCAATCCAAAATACTCCCATAACTTTCCTTGGACATAGGCTGAAATAACATTTTGTTTTCCAATCAACTTAAATTTCTTGCAAATAATCCTCAGGCCCTGGGTTAAAAAAATACCTTCTCTCAATTTCGTATTTTGCAAAAATTTTAGTGAAAGTAGATAAAATTATCTATTGTCTATCCAAATGTTACAGATCTATATAAATAAAAATTTGAGGAGATCATCATATTCCTTGGATGGTTGATGAATAAAAGTGAGCACAAAGTAGAATTTAGAGATTGTATTGATTTTTTCCAATTTTAAGAAGTTTAACCTGATGTAGGCAAAATAAACATGGAGATTTGCCAAGTATGTTTAGCTCTTCATTTTGAAGTGCTAAATACTTTTATTTCCTGTTTTATTGTAGTCCCTAACTGATTTTGTGGTTTCATTGTCCTCAGGGGTAACTCTGAATTCTATCTTTCTAAAGATGAAGAGTTATGGAACAGATTATATGAAATACTGTACAGTTAAGAGTAATTAATAATGATTATAATAGCTGTTAATTAATAAATCCATTCCAGTTGTAATTACTTATAGTAGTGAATTAGAAAATGACTTTATGTTAACGGATCAATGAGAGAAAAAGGAGGGTCTTTAAGTTTGCAGGACAGTGGGTACGCGGAAAGTTAGTAGAGGATAGGGCTTATTAAAGATATCATCGAAGTGACTTGTCCATAGACATTTTCCGCCTATCTTCTAGAAGATTTTTTTCTGATAAGACTCTCCCTGTCCAAATGGTTCAGGCTGACAAGCTCTCCCAATATTTCCTCCAGACAACCTGGTAAAACATCACAAGGAGAAGCTCATTGACGCTACCTAATGATCTTATTTTCTGTGAGCTGAAAAAAAATCTATCTGCACAAGCAAGGTGATTGTGTCAGGACCTAAAAAATGAAGGGCTTGAACCAACCAATATGTACCTGTTAGATATCGCTATTCTTTATCAGTTTCTGGTGTTCGAGTGTTTCCAATAAAACCATCTCACATTTTCATCACACTTAATAGTTTGCAAAGTGATTTCACATATATTATCACATTAGGCCCTAAAGAAAATCCAGTGAGATGAGTAGGGCAGATTTTTGCCAGATAAGAAACATGGACATCTGGAATGTGGCCATGAAGTGTCATAAACATGATGCCAATTTATATCGCCCTTCAGGTAGGTAGTTGGAGAGGGAAGAGAAGTTGACTGAACATCTCAACAACAGGAAGCCACAGCTGAATGCCTGGAGATGATTCCACAGGGAGGAGAAACCAGCTTTTCAGCAATCTTCATCTCAATACCATAAGATCCTTTGGGTTTTTCTAGTAAGTCCCCAGTTCTAGGAACCTATGTACTGGGTTTCCCTCTATGTATTGGCTTCCAAACAGCTAGCTTTGGATCCCTTCCCAAACAGTCTGACAGAGAAGGTGGTGTACTCATCTCTTTAGATTATATGAAACACCAGAAATCAGGTCGGGGTGGGGGCAGTGATGGGACCTCTTAAAAATCTTTTGAATTCCTTTATCAGGAACTGGTCCTGGTTAGAGCTAAAATCCTGTACTAACATAAGAAAATAATCTCATAGACACTGCAGAGAGAGAGTTAACAACATATTTGAAGAGCTCTTTTAACCCTAAGGATAGTCAAGAAATAGTGAGGGAACTTGCCAAAGCAATTGCATCTTCAGATTTGAGACAAGGTCTCGGTCACTGACCAATGTTAACGATAGCAGAAAAAAAATCATTGGCTCAATAATGAAGTGACAAGAGAGAAGGAAGGAAAGAAAGAAAACAGGAAAAAGAAATTCATGAGACGTGGACAAGGTACACAGTTGAACTTCTCTTTTTTTCTTTCCATTTTGAAAAAAATACCCAGAAAAAACAATTATAACCATTGCTGTTGTCTATAGGTTTAAAATTCAGGAGTTAGATACATTCTAATATAGGTTATATGTTTATATCCAAGATCAATGGCACTTTTTTTTTTTTTGCAATTCTTAATTCAGAAATCTAACTAAGAGACATGAGGATTGACTCTGGCCAAAAGATGGACATTTTTAAAAACTAAAATGTACCTAAGTTTCTAAATGGAAATGTTTTCCTTAACACATTCTTAATATTATAACTCTAAATTCAGAATAATAAATCATAATTGGACAAGATGGGAAAACGTTTGCATTTCAGGTAATGTAAAACACACGTATTTCTGCATTCCAAAATACATTCCGCTTGCTGACTAGATTTCAGTTTCAATTTCATTGACATATGTTTGATAAACCCAAAGTTTTAAGCATGTTCTTTTAGTAAAATGTCAATTTGCACAAATTCAATTTTCTTCCAGTCTTTTTTCCCATGTGTTTCTTGACTTTCAGCGTAGTCCCTGAGGTTCTTAAAAATTACGTAGGGCTATTTTTTCTCCATCCCTAAGATGGTCACTGATCTAACTCAAGTTATGCATCTAAAAATTTAGTTGTAAGTAAATAAACACAACATTCACTATAATAAAAATAGAACAATCAAAATAACAACGTGGAGTTATGGCTATCTTTTACTCTGTACCACAAAAGGTACTTTGATAGGTAACTCAATTAGTCATCTTCCATTCCAGAAGAGAGTTGCAATATGGTGATTTTGCACCTCATTGTGGATTTTAATAAATTGTTGCTGAAGCAAATTGAAACTGATCAGCTCACCCAGTGATATCTTCCTGAGATAAATATATTTACATAATTTCTGTTATTTTTCTAACAATATTCCCCAATTCCCCACCTCACTTCATTTTTATCACACACATGGTAGTAAAGAAAGGGAAGAGAAAATCTTTGGAGATGTTATGACAAAACACACAATTGTAAAGTTGAAGTGCTTGCTGGATGGATCCTATTTTCTCTAGAAGACAGTATCTTTCGGTTTAGGCTAGCATCCATTCTGAATGGTTGCTATATCCATTGTAATTGGTCCATTTATTATACACAGCTTTATTGAGGTAAAAATGATATATAACAAACTGTTTGCATTTAACTGCATAATTTTAAAAGTTTTTCCATATGTATACACCTGTGCAAACATCACCACAATTAAGATAATGAACGTATCCATCACTCCCAAAAGTTTCCTTAGGCCTCTTCGTAATTCCTGTCTCCTGGTCCTTCCCCCAGACAATTACTGATCTGCTTTCTGTCACTATATATCAGTTTGACTTTCTCAGACTATTGAATAAATATTTGTACCTTTTTTGTCTCATTTCTTTCATTCAGCCTAGTTATGTTAAGAGTCTTCCATGTTGTAAAAGGTTTCAATGGTTGACTTTTTGGTATTGCTGAGTTGTATTCCTCTATTTGAATATACTAGTTTGTTTATCCATTCACCTGTTGATGGGCTATTGTCTAAATTTTTAGGGTCATTAGAGCTGTGCAGGGTTAGGTTTTAGATAGACATGCAATTATGATTGCATTTGCCTACTTTTCTAAGCCTGCTTAGTAGTTCATCATAATGTAACTCTTAAAATAAGTAGTTCTGTTTCCCGAATGACAAAACATCAACATCTCATGGTTGGTATTAGATTGTTTTTCTTTCATTTGGGCTGAGTCCACATATTAAAACAGTTGATCATCTCAATCAGTCAACGAGGTGTTTGAATGAACTGCATGATCAAATTAGGAAAAATGACTGATCTGAGAGCCTTGAGAATAAACATAGCTTTCCACTGAGTTTCATTGATTCGTTCCTTACTTGCTCTTTTTTTCTATTTGTTTGCGGAAATTATCTAAAATTTAAGCATTGTTAACTTTTTAAAAATAAAAATTATTTACAGCCTTATATCTATAACTAAATCAAGAGTAAAAGAAATATTTCATTAGGGAGAAAAAACTGATTTTTATTTTATAGTTTTAAGAAGTACTTTAAAAACTAAGCACGAAATTTTTTTTCGAAATTTGAAAAATCTGTTGATGCTATTCTTTTAATTGGTTGAAGGGTATAGGACCAAGATGCAGCAGATTCTTAATTTCATTGATTGGCACTATAGGAAAATGCTCATAGTTCACAGGTATACCACTATGAATACCCAGTCCTGTAGTCCTTATTCATGTGCAATTCCCACTGGGAATACCACATGAGATCAAGAAATGTAGGATGAGACCCGATTATTATAATTCACAAGACTAATTATGACTTTGAGTTTTCCTGGATAAGCTAATTCTTTCTGCACCCTGGGATCAGTGAGCACGAAAGCAGTCTCACAAGGATTTCACTGCATTTAACATTACATGTATTTATAAATAAATCCAGAGACATTAAATAGCACTTCAGCTCTCTGTTATTTTCTTTCTCTGTGTTTTTTTTTTTAAATTATAAAAAATTTTGAATAGGACAATGCCACAGGTGTAGTTTCACTAAAAAATAAAAATAAAAAATAAGGCACACATCAATCACGTACTTTTTGGTGTTCACTCATTTGTTTCAAATAGACTGTTTATTTTTATTGGCATCATGGTGAAAAAGACTAAAGAGGGACATGGGGAAGCAAGGATTAAAGAGAACTTGAAAGAAAGGAGAACCATAGACAAATAAGAGTTGGAAGGAAAAAAGAGAAAGAGAAGGACTGCTCTAAGATGAAAGAAGGCTGGCAGGAGGGGCTCCGCTTAATTTTCTCTCTTATTTGTGGAGAGCTCTGTGAGTGACATAAAATGATTAGATATTCTTGAATGATTTGAAATCTGTGTTTGATTTTTTGGTGTGACAAATCTCAAAAACACTGATTCCAGAGTTTTCTATGATGCCACTATCAACAAATCCCCCCAACAGGCATTTTTATTCAGTCACCCATTGTACGTCTATCTGAGAGGGAGTTTCTTTGTGTACTGAGTAATTTCCATGTTGTGAGGTTTCTTGTCTTCAGTTACCTCCAGTTTCATGCTTTAGTCGGAAAACTCATAGCACTCAAAAAGGAAAACTCAAAGCAATATAGACTTTTGTGCCTTTTACAAAGAATTAGAGCTGTGTGCCCCTACCAATATAGCGATATATTATATAAGGTCAATACTCCTTTTCACATGCCTCTAACACAGATGCATCGTATGAGGTGGAACAGCAAACACTGAATCACTCTGGTAGAGATACACAAAACAAGTAATTACCGCTGGTTGCAGAAAAATAATTATGCAGTTGTGTGATGAGAACCAGTTTTTAACTGGGAGGAGAAATTCTACCAAAAAAGCATGTGGAAAAGCTAAATGTTGTGCTCTGGAAAATAAGCCATTCTATAAAACTTCCTGCTGCAGCTGTATCATCCAGAAGAGGTACCATACTTTTTTTATAATGGCATATTGCACGCTGGATGTAACACAGTGTGCTCGTCTACAAGGCATGTATAATTACTGCTATTTTCTGTGGACTTTTCTGCCAAAGTGACCATGTTTTCTACTATCAATTCATCTAATATTTTAGCAGGGATACCCTTTATTGTCACTTCGTGCTTACCAGGTGGTCCTTGATTATGATTCACTAGATGCCTAGGATCGCTAGCTGTTCTTCCTTGGAGTCAGCTATTACTATCATAAATGTTACCGCATCTCCTCTGTGTCCAAGATACATAAAATAACATTCAGTATAGGAAAAAAAGCTCACTAGGCTTCATTTTAATGCAGCATATTTTTCTTTACATTATATAAGACACCAATGAAATGTGTACATTTCTACAGAAGGTCTTTATCTCAAATATCTACAGTGAGTTCCCTTTATGCTGACATATACCAAGCCCCACAGAAGCCAAGAGGATTTTGTTTCTTTACTGTTAAGAAGGGCTGTTCTGGGCCCTTTAACTAAATCCACCGCCATGAATGAACTTAGAGCAGAAACAGCAAGTACAGCTACATTTAGGCTTATATCAGCATTTCCGTTTAACACATTTTAAAACTAAATTTAAGTAATGTGGAGGTTATGACATGAAGTGACAAAACCCAAGCATGTGAGCTGGATGCAACTATCTTCAGCCAGGCTTCCTGGGCCAGCATAGTGAAGTATATGGGCTAAAGAAAGAGGCTCAGCTCTGCCTCTGAAATTCCAGGAGTGGGAAGGCTCTTTTTAAAGTCTTAATACTAAACTTATCTTATCTATATACCATAATGGCATCTGTGGCCAGCAAACAAGCCCACGAAGCTTGAGGAAGTTTCCATCCTAATCCTTTCAATTGCTTCTTGCTGCTTCCTCCCCTCGCCCCCCACCCCGAGGTTGCATACTGGTCTCCACACCACTAGAAAATGAAAACAACAAACAAACAAGACTTCCTTTGGGGCAACTTCTATGGTTTCAAGTGAAATTTAACTTTTATGAGCAAAGCTCTGAACTTGGTTTAGTAATTTGGGGCCAGAAAAGAATGGGTCAAGATAAAACCCTTAGAAATCTGTTTTATAATATGACGACCAATGTAAACAAATGACAAATATATCTACATTGAGCATATCTGTATACATCTATCTCTACACTCTTGTAAAATACAGAAACTTTGCTGAACATTCCAAGGGCTCTATATTCATTTTAGCTTATTTATTATTGCTAATATCTTTGGGATACTTATCAGCTGTAAATCTATCTTTATCTCCTCATTTCCTAATCAGTTCTAGAGCTTGATAGTAAATACACATGTTGGTGTGATATACTGCATTGTCATTAATAATAAATTATTGTATACCATATTCTAAATGTTTTAGTAGGCAAATATTTTCCCTTAACAATTTTATTGATGCAGTATAACCAAATATAAATTCTTAAATTGTATATATTGGAGTTTTTAATAGACATTAAACATTAATAAATATTTTCCTATTTTGCAAGTTTTTCCATTTTAAAAGAGGTAAAGTTTTCTTTTAAAACTTGGAAAAATAAATATTTGCTGCTAATCTTATACACTTATTCAGGGTTTGAGTATATTAGTGATTATTCTGGTTATTTAATATTAATAATTGCTCTTGCAAAAAAGTAGATCTACTCATTTGGGGGATTGGGTTTTAAATATAATGTTAAGATTAGGGTGATTAAGTACTTTGAATTCTTAAATATTCATCTTAACCACCTCTAACAAATCTAAGTTGAATTCTTTTCAAAGTTCTTCTAAAACCATTGTTGGTTTTATTTTGTAAAATCTGCTTCAAAAATTAGTCTAGCACTGTGAATGAATTGCTTTTAATAGAGAGATGGGAAAAAAAAGAGAAGGGGAGATTCAGGAGGAGAAAAATGTCAAGTGAATCAATATGATTAATTAAATTAAATGTGGATTCATAAAACTCATTTTCATAGATTTACACAATATATTCACAGTGACATTTAAAACATGTTTTGAAAATCCCTAAATAAAGTCCCATGTACATGAAGACATTCTCCATCTTTAAGAAATAATAAAAAAAACTTAACTACATAATAGAATCATATAACTTTACTGCCAACTACTATACACTTCAATAGTTTTTGACAGATAAACAGGAACAATTTTAATATGTAAAATTTGTAAAGGAAATTATATCTATTTTTGCTACTTTCTGAGATGTTTATGCTTAATCCAATAGATAATCTTGACTACTAATGTAACCTAAATAGTTTTCCTTATTTTAAATTCATATCAAGTTCATTTTGGTGTAAACCCATTAAGTTTACAACTCTCTTTGTAGTTCTTCTAGATAAATTGTTAAACTTAGCAGGTCAAATATTTATGAAAACAAAAGTTAATTTTTACAAGTTGTGAAATCTGATGTAAGGGAAAGGAACTGGTTCTTAGGTTTCTGAAATACATTGTTTTTTAAAAATTCAGGTAATACAAAGTCAAAAGTGGTACCTTAAATCTACTTACAGAATTAACATCTATGAATGATAACAATGACAACGCAGTCTTTAACATGGCACACATCTCAGATGAGAGATTTAGGGGAGAACATTCAGCCTCAGACAGTGCTTAAAGGCGTAATTTGTACGTAAGTCAATTTCACTTAAGAAAATTAATAGTCTTTAGGTATTAATTCTGAGTTGTTTATGATTGCTTCTTCCCAAAAGTCTATTCACGTTAGTGAGTTTCTCCCCCAACCCTGTGTATTTCATATTAGTATTAAGACTTTAATTCCTGCTTTTGCGAGGAGTATATTATATTGCTTTCCCAAAAATTCAGTCATAGCTCAAGCCATTTTAACAAACGACAATTTTTTTCTCTGTAAAAAAGCTTCCAAGATAAAGATTTTACATCACAGAGAAAATGGAGGAAAATTGAGAGAATACTTTATTTCCTTTAGTAGCTGCTATTGATGATGAAAAACAAGGAAACAAATGTAATTGGGAAAAAAAAAAAAACCCAAAGGAAGTTTCAAGTATCTCAAATGGGGGAATATTCTGAGTTGTAAATAGCTCAATTTTATTTCTAGAACCTGAAATATGTATCCCTGCCCACCCCCATCCCAATCTTGCTTCCAATTTCAATACTTCAGCCTTATCAAAGTAAACAAGCTATTGTGGAATAGAAACCCAGCTAGGTTTGAGGGCTGCCGCCACTTCCCTCTCTTCCTAACACAATTCGGTGCCAATAGCTTTTGGAAAAGGAAAGAAAGAAAGGTCTGCTCGTGTGCTGTGTGGAAGTAAAGGGGCAGAGGGGCATCACTTCAATCTCCTGCCTCTGGTCCTTTCTCACTCTCGCATCTCCAGAGAAAAGAGATGCTCTTCATTCACAAAACAAAACAAGAAAATCTCTATAATTATTTTTGGCTCAGCTCCATTGAAATTCATTCTCCTGGAAGCGTCTCTGTTTTAGATTAAAACAATGCTTAGAATATTCATTCTCTGCTCTGTCTTTCTTTTTTTCTCACTCACTACCCCTCCATGCCACCCACCCCCAACCTCTACCCACCCCTAGGCCCCCCATTTTTCTCTTGCTTTCTTATTTCTCAGTCTTGGTTTCTTTTGCTCTCCGTCCCTGCCTTTGGTTATTTTTTTTTTCTCAGTCAAACCAACATCAGGCCTCAGACGTTGTCAACATCAATGCCTACAAGTGCCTACTCAAGGTCTCCATGTTCAGTGTCAGTTGTTCAAGTATCATACCTTCTTCCAACCAGGAAATTTCCCCAATCCTATGTCACTGATTGTATCTTATGATTGTTGATTTGTGATCTGATGTTTCAGATCACAACCGAAAAACAGATCACTTCTAGTCTTATCCTGTTCAGTAAAATTGGGAATAAAATTTACTTTCTCTTTCCTCCATCCCTCTCTTCAAGACCCAATCCTCAAAAGATGGGTAAAATCTTCATTGGGAAGAGTAGGTGGTAGTTATTGAGTTACAAGGGTAAAGCATGGAAAATTGTTATTTTAAAAATCAAAATTCCATTATTTAGCCACTGATCAAATTTACTGCACGGAATGAGAGTTTAACTATTAAAAAACTGTTTTTTCTATCGCTAACTTAATGTTCAATTTTTTTTCCTTAAGGGCACAAACTTTTATACCATTGTCCTTCTTGTTAAGGCATAAAATTTCAGCAAGTGGAAAATAGAATTCCTGCTCCAAATAATGTGTATGTATTACAGAAGTTATCTGTGCTACGAAACATGGGATTCTCTTTCCTGAAACAGTGGATTCATTTGAGCTCCTATTACAAGGCAAGAATTTTACTTATAATGACTTACATTTTCGTGGAATCCCAATTTCTTATACCTTACAATTCTTAGCGACTGTAGACAAAAGTTGCTGATAAATCTTTCACAGAAAGAGGTAGATCTGATACCTACTTTCATTAGCATTAATGTGTCTTCTTCTTATTCACTTTCTAACTGTAATAATTAATTTGTGCTCGATTCAAATTCCAGATTGTTTGCAAAGGCATCCAAACTTAGTCCCCATCACTGGTGGAGTGTGCATCCTGTTTAGGGGTGCATTCCTGCTTCTTGGAACAATGGATGTTTTGTGTGAATACTGTAATCACATGTAAGTCAGTCCTAGCCTTCTTGCACTATCTTGACAAATAAAACAAAATCCTGACAGTTGCCCAGATGTGAAACGTCTCTGGGATTTCCTATGTGCTCAATAACACTACAGCAATCGTGTAAGCATGTATTTAAAAGAGGTTGGGAATCTATTTCTAAGGCCTCACGAGAATCTGATTACTGAACTCTATTTGGTTTACTAAATAAAGAGAGGGAGAGAGAAAAAAAAAAAAAAGGAAAACCACACACACTGCCATTAATTACAGTGTAAACATTTAATAAATATTCTTTCTTTCTATCCTTTGCCCTTTTCAAAAGGAAAGGTGGTAATTTACATGTACGATGCCTCTTTCCTCTCATTGTTTTATTTCTTTTCTTTCTGGCTTTCTTTTACTTCTGGAGAAAAGAGGTGGACATGTTTGAGAAGACAGAAATGTTTATCTAGTACATTTTTTTTCATATAAAAAAGCAGCCTAGGCCCCTTCTACTTTGCCTTAAGACCTTTGTTAAACCACTAATTCTGGAAGCTGCATTTTAATTACAAAATATTGTAAAGGGAATACAGTAAGAATGTACAACCTTGATTCTCAGCCAAATGAGAGGAAGTTTAATAGCAATGTATGGTTGCAGCAAGGGTTATGTTTGGGATCCATATGCATGTTCAACTCACACATTCAGGCAGTGCAATAAAGCAGGGAAAAAACAGCTGATACACAAAAGGGACCGTCTAGACAGTACCCCATCAGTCTGGCTAAATTTGGTGCTGGCATTCCCAATGGGATTGTAATATAATTGTTCTGGTGTCTGCGTTCATTCCCCTGTCAAACACCATTCCAAATATACATCCTTCTCCCCCCAAACCTCTTTCTTCCACAAATATGAAGCCCACACTGTGCCATACTAGAGAGGATGTTAGATGGCCCAACCCCAAGAAAACATTATAATTTAGCAAAATCACGTTGTTTAATTCCCTTAAAAAAAAACTCCCAGTTACTTCCTAACTCCAAATAGAATTAATTTCAGCCAAATTTTAATAATTTAAATTAGAATATGGAAAAATTTAAATGCAAATACAAATAACCTTGAAATATTAAGCACTTTAGATGAAAGCAAATGGGTCTCTTTACCCCCTTTATATTTATTAACCTCTGTTAGAAAATTTAACAGAAATCAGAGATGTGAAAGTGTAATGACGGACACAGATCATAAATTCTAATGAAGAAAAGGCTAATGAAAAAAAGTGTTAAGCAAAAGCACTGAAAAAAATGCAAACTGTGTATTTTTTTTCTTTCTTGGGTTTAAATGCCATAATTTTTTTTCTCTTTAAATATCTTTTGAAAGTTCGACTTCTGTTAACTTACATAGGAATGATTTCATATATTTGGCTTTTTAAAGGGGAAACCAGAAATATTTATCCACTGATTTGTAGTAACTACCAATTAACATTTTTTAAATATTCTGGTATAACATATAAAGAAAATAAAAAACTACTACTTACAGAATTAAAAAACCTAAAAAGCCCATCATTAAAATGAATAATACACACACAGATTATTGACAAATATGCTTTATAATCTAAAGACTTCTGCAACATTAAGATTAAAGCTGTCAGATTCCTTTTTTTTTTTTTAAAGGAAAATGCAGGATTTTGGATTGCTATGTAATACAATAACCAGATACACTTATTTCATTTTCTTTTCCAAAGTGTCACCTCTCGGCATTGTTTAGATATTAAAATTGACCGGGAAACCGATTTTTTTAATCTTTTTTTTAACTCCAGAAAAATTATCTTGGGAAAGAGGTTGGCTGTTTGCTTTGTTTTGCTTTATTAATTGTGGGTCTATATTTGTCCTTCCTATTTTGGAAGTTAATAATCCTTTCCCTCATCCTGTAAACAGAAATTTGTCTCCCATCTTTTAGCACTTTTGAGATGCTAGATTAGGGTCCCCAGTGAGTGGAGAAAGTCTCCCCACCCCCATCAGGGACCACTCTAACCGGAGCAAATTCAAAGCAAATACTTCAGGCGCTAGATCCTGGCTTTATCCAACTTCAGGAGGCTGAGAGACAAGCACACCAACCCAAACGGGGCACACGAGAAATGGCTGTTCAGGAAGAAGCAAGACACAGGGCCTCAACTCGCACAAAGACTGAGCACAATTGCACAGAAAATCACCCCCAAAGCGATCAGGACATGTTCAGATATGTTTTACAGACGTCTTAAAATTCTCACATGGAAACGAAAAATTAAAGATTATAGATGTCTGAAAATTCTCACGTGGAAAGATAAGATGAAGAGGTTGTATCCTTCTAGTTTTAATTTTTAAAAAACAGTGATTTCATATTTTTTCCTTCTTTGTATGAAATTATTCTTCTGACTTTGCACATGGACATGAGAAACCCAGGCATTAAAAAAGACAACATAATAAAATTTGAGCAGTGTCTGCCTGAAGCTGGGTGGTTTGCTTGTGATTGTTTTTTATTCATTTTATTTTATTTTTCTACAATACGTACTGGTAGAAAGTGAAAGAAAGGCAGGCTGTAGGCATTTTTGAGATGAAACAGTGTAGCAAAATCTGAGTTTTATACTTGGTTTTCAAACTATTGAAAAATATCCTATGAGACCTCTTAGGTCTTAACTGGATTAAAATGAATATATTTGTGCTCTGGCTCTTTTCAGCTAACTAATGTGCATGTGAATTGATAGTGTGCGAGGGAGCGGGTGAGAGCAAGTGTATGTGACACTGGGAGAGGATGTGGGCTCCAGGCTGAGGGTGACTGTGTGAAGGAGCGTGCAGGACGGTGTGGGCTGCCTCCAAAGAGTGAGAGAAAGGAGAATGAGCAGGCCTTGGGGTCTAGTACGTTTCGTCGGGAGCCAGAAGACAAGCTTAGCTGGGAGACGAGGAGAGAGGAGAAGGGTGGTGGTGAAGGGAGGGTGGAGAAGGGGGTGTGGCGTGTGTGTGTGTGTGTGTGTGTGTGTGTGCGTGCGTGTGCGTGTGTGTTGGCTTTAAGGTTTCAGTATGGCTGAGCCTCGGATTTTTGTTTTGTCGGTTCCTGGCGTAAACAGGCCGGAATTTCAGGTTCAGGTGGGAGTGCAGGCAAAGAGATCATCGTCCGAGTTTCTCTTTCTGGTCCTTCCCTGTGGTTGCTGCTCAGAGCATTGCTGCTGCTACAGAGAGGGTGTGGGGGGAGCAGCAAGGGATGGGGTCTGTCTGCAGCTGCCCCTCTCACACTTGAATAAAAGAACTTTTTTTTCAGGGGTAAGGAAGCTGTGAATACCTTTCCCAATAAGAGATGAGGCATATTGAAAACTATATTAAATTACCCTGATTAACAATTTAGCCACGAACAGGGCAGCTTTGGGAGATCTCTATAGGCAGGACTGGGGGCTATTCATGCCAGCAGCTAAGAGGTCGAAAGGTTTCTGAAGTTCACAGGCTCAGAGCCTTTGTTATGCTAACAGACAATCTCAAATCAGCTGCCTAGTGGAGTGTGAAATATAAATGATTCCTTGAGAACTTCCAATAAGTTGTCACTCTTGCTCTCCAAATACCAGGACAGGCTGCTAATTTCTAGCAGGCCCTTTTGCAACATCGCTAGCCCTAAATGAATGCCTTTGTAGTTGAAATAATCTTTTCAAGGGAGCTGTCCTATCATCATAGCCCAAATGCATCTTGGTTTTGACTATTAAATGAAAATCAGGGCTCAGCAGTCCTTGACTTTTCCAAGCGCCCGATGTTTGGGAAGGGTGGTGGCAGCTCTCATGCACAACAAGTTAGCACCCACTGCAGGAGGGCCAGGGCATTAATAACAGCCTGCGGCCTCAGGAGGTACCCCAACTCTCACCCCCACTCCCTACCGGGAACAATGCTCCGGGAGAGATTTACGTGGCTTCCCTCAGGCTGGACTACCTTCTTCTTTCAACCACACCAACGTTTCTCTGATTTATGGACCCTCTGTCCAAGAGGACAGCCAGCTGACCTGCTTGCATCTGACTGGTCACTTCGAAGCATCAACTTTGGAGATGGATGTGTTCATTCTTCAGGGCAGGCGAGGCCAAGGGGAAGAGGGCAAGGTGTGTGTCCAGGCCATGCCCCTGGTACCAGACGCCTGTGGATATTATTTTATCATTTTCCCATAAGAAGGACACGAACACGGCTTATGATCTTGGGTGTGACCTTTGAGCACGTTCAGATGGATAGAAAGAAGGTCCTGGGTCTCTGAGTCTGAATCACAAAGCTTTCTACGTAAGGAAAACCACTCCCCATTCCAAAACCCAGACAAGTTGGGGGGAGCAAGAATGAGAATCCATCTGGGAGAGCGTGCCCAAATTAAACATTCTAGTAAGAAAGGACAAAACTAATTTATACAAATAAAGAAAACAAAAAAAAAAGAGGCCAGAGACCCAAGGATATTAGAAATCCACCTGCATCAGTCTTCACAAAGAAAGGGATAAAACCTTCCCAGTGATAACTTGGGTCCTAAAAATTTTGATATTTCTGACTCCATGTCCTCAACTTCTTTGCTGAAATATAAAAAAGGTCCATAATATCACAGAAGTCTCCTTTTTTTCTCAAACAGAGTAGGTTTGATTTTTGGCAAGGAATGTGGAAAAAAATCAAATGGACTATATTTTTTCAATATATTCTTAGGGTAAGTTTATGAACATATAAACATATAAAAACAATATATTTTAACACGTCCTTAGGTCACTTTATAAATCTTAAGGGTCCAGCTCTACAGAAAAACAGGGCCTTGAATCCCTCCATCTTCTCCTTCCTCTAACTACAATGATTTAAAAGTATTACTAACTACAGTGACTTAAAAATATGACATCAAAAATGTTTGCGCAGTTCATTTTGATTGGTACAGAAACTGGTTTAAGTAAATACTTTTTTCTGCCTTAGATATACTGCCTTACGACTATATATTAAAACATTAATCAAATATAAATAAGAGTGGTGGTGTCACTTGCACCAGTTTTGAAATCATCTAGCTTACATGTTTAAATCTGGTTTTTTAAAGCCAGGATACAAAGTACAATGGTCAACGGCTCTGGGATTCAACTCAGAGAATTTGGCCTTCGGAATAGGAGAGATCGTTTAGGAATCAGCCCATGATTTGTCTTTCAAATTCTTATTTGTTTCACTTAGTAAAGCAATCTGCAAATAATATTGGCTAGAAAAATGAGTTCAGATTACTGATATTAAAAGAGTAAAAGTTTGTGGTTTCTTCTGCCAAATACCAGAATTAGACAATAATTCATTATTGATCCACTCACACCCTTTGCAGAGAGACTTGGAGTCCTGGTCATCGTTACTTCAGAGAGAGCAGAATGACTGGCTTCAGATTCACTTCCAATTACACAAAAAAGAAGGCAACACTGACAGCTGAAAGTTCAATGGATGTGACACAACTTGCTGAAATTTACTTTTTCATTCCCTTTCCATTTTTAAAAATTTAATTTAATATTAAAATGTAAGTATCTACATGTTGTTGACACATGCTGGACATTCACAGGAGAAACACCTTCCCTGAGCTTCCAAATACTTATTTTACCACTTCCAAGTGTCCTCTCTCTTTCCCGTCTTTAACACATCAAAACAGGGAAGAAAGCGCTTTTGTGTTATAACTACAGAGAAAACATTTGAGAATGTGTCAATGCCGTGAATGCCAGCACCAGTTTGGGGGTTGGTTTGTTTTTCCCCCTGCCGTGGTATTTCTTTTCCCTTTGCTTCTGCGGTCTTTAAACTCTGGCCACTTTGAGAAAAGCAATGGTTGAAATGAAAAGTTAGGACAAATTGCATTAAACCTGTGTGTTGTCAGAATATGAGCATGATAAAAGCAGTGTTGGGACATTACAGAGCCAGAGCAGCTCTCTACACACAGAAAATATAAATAAAATTAAAATAAAAGCTGGTCTTTTTTTTCCCTCTTTCTTAAATACTTAAGATCTAAGAGAAAGGGAATTCCTGTTTAAAAAAAAACAAAACAAGTTTCCAGGGTTGCCATTTCTCCGTAGTGGGGGTGTCTGAATGTGTGTTTATGTGTGTGTTTGGGGAGAAAAGAAAGAATGGGGGAGGAGGAAAGGCAGATAACTTTACTGACATATTAATTCTTTAGATAGCAGTAAATGAATGGTGCAAATAGACATTTGTTTCCCTTAATAGGTTCTGTACAGGTCTCTTACAAGCTGTGGCATATGCTTCATTTATATGTATATTTATTTAGAAGGATCGAGAATAATAGGTGTAGTTTGTCTATAGTTGCAGTTATTATTTAAAGTCCAAAGAGGTTACAACTTTTTTCTACTCCAAACATGGATACAGAGGTCTCTGGTACATGCCTCCTGCATTATGTTGAAGGCCAATTAAAAATAAAAATAATATTCTTACTATCGAGCTTAAGAGGAGAAAGAAGGAGGCTAAAGGCAAAATAACTCCAAGATGGCTGCCTCTTCCTTCTTCCCCCTCCTTACTGCCCGTTTCCCACATAGAAATTAATGTAATATTTTGTTTAGAAATCACATTGTAGGTCATTTGCAAATGAGGCAGCCTCTGAGGCACCAACATCTGCCTAGAATATTCTCATGATGCCATCGAGGTATGGAGAGAGATTAAAATGCAAACATTCAAATGTATTTAGATTTGTACACAGTGACTGGACTCACACACATACACACTTGAATGTGTGAACAACACACACAGCTGCAAATGGAATAAAAGGCCAAAATCCCTCTTAATTCTTAGGACAGAAGGGCAAAGGAGGGTGCCAGGCCACCACCTTCCTCCCCAAAGGTTCGAAAATGCACTGTTCATGGTCTGGATTCGATCTTTTAAAAAAGATATATCTTACTGATGACTCTCTCATTAGGCGGACTTCTGAAGTCTGGGGAGACAAGATTTCCATAAATTATCTCTCTAACTCATCTCATGCTGGTGCAAAATGCAAAGCTAAAATTGTTTTTTTTTTTTTTTGCATTTTTTTAAAAGAGAGAGAATACCAAGCTAACCAGCTTCCTGACTAACATGTTAAAGGATTAAGATCGCTAGTAATTCCTGCCATTAATTACAATAAATAAATATTCTCAATCATAAAATCCCACCCAGAAAGCCAAACCAAAATAATGTTGAGGATAAATAAAGGTATAGTTGGGGCTTTATAACAGATTTATAGCAGGTGACTGTGTAGATTGGAGCGCACTAGGCATACAACAAAGCAAATGGTTTAGTTCCTAGGAAATATATTAAAAGGAAAAAAAAAAAAAGAAAAAAAACCCACAGCCCTTTATCTAAAAGCCATCAGGGACAAGCACTCAATACAAGTTAACAAGCAGGAACTGATAAGATAACATTTATATGAGGTCAGAAGTCAAATGCCAGTCAAAGGCTTTTAACCTCTTGGGTCATAAACAGGAATAGTTAAAAGTGAGAGGTAGTTATTTATCGGATTTTAAGGGTACCTGATCATTGCCAGAGAATCACCGATGATGAAACTAATTAGGATTTATAGAAAAAGAACTTTGTAGCTGTTCAAAGAAAATTAACCTACAAACCCATAATTCTTCAATTGGTAGGGAGAAAAACAAACAAAAAAACAGTCCTCTTTTTGGGGCAAAAATAAATCTAGCAATTTAAACAGCCTTAGTAAGGGACTCTCTCTCGGAAACAATAATTTATATCTAATGTATGTATTGATTAATATATGGTAAATGATATACCTTATAAATTCTGTATGAATAATCTAACAACAAAAATAAGCATCACATTACAGTTTTTGTTCTTTTTCTTTTTCTCCCCTTCAGACCTCCTAAATTAGACAGAATATAACCCCAATATCACAATACTTCTTGCCTTCAGAATGCTATCATTTAAAAATTAAAATATATATATATGCATTCAAATAGCAATCACTTTAAAACATCAGAATATTGAAACTGCTTAATTAAATTTTTATCTTAATCTAGCCAGAGAAGCAGATGTCTCTTCTTTTATTTGCTGTCAGAATATTTTCCTTTGTTTTGATTTTTGTCCTTTTTTGTCTTTTTCTAGGTTTACATTCCAAACTCGCAAACAGTTCCTGGCCCCAGAGTCCGTGCTGGCTTATATTTTCAAAGCATACCACCCCCTTTTTTCTCTTTTGCAATAAAAGAAAGCAGATCTAGATACTTCTTTCTAGAGAGAGATAGAGGGATTGTTGTTAGGCCTGCTAAGGCCCACTGTTTCTTTAAACAGAGTCCACAATACACTAGGCGAACATTGTGGATTTAAAATGCTTTTAAATATTTATCAGAAGTATTTTATCATCATATTCAAATGACACCTGGAGTGCACTCACCTTTATTGACAATCTCTGTTCTGAAAGTCCATTTGCTTCCTTAAAGCCCCCCAAGCAGAACAAGGACTACCCGTTTTCATTCAGTTAATGTTTAGTAAAAAACCAAGCAACCTTAATCAGCATGCTGATTGCATCGTCAACTAACAAATAATTTACTACTCTGAGCATTGCATTCCATTAAAAGCTCATTAAATTTTCTGTTCTCCAATGGGAGGTTTAGCTTTTGAACTGCATGCTTTTGCTTCGAATGATCATTTATTCAATTTTTGCAAAATGTTGTGGTTTTTTTCCCAAAGTATAGGTGAGCATTTCAACACCTATAGACCGCAGACATATGGAAACACAGCCCAGGGTTTGAGAATGTTCCATCGGATTTATAAACTCTATTTAATAAAAATTCAACATAATCTCCAGCATTTTTAGGAAATCCTGAAATCACTGAGTGTATCTCTGCTTATGTGTGACCCAAACATAGCTTCAGAAATATTAATACATAATATAAATAACAAATCACTTTTTTAAAGCTTAAATTTTCCTTTTCCACCACATTATAGCTATTGTTATTTTTATTATTTTTATCCTTGTAAATAGCTATTTTCTACTGATTCAAAGAGGAGCATGACACCACAAAGCCCTTATCATATTTGATGCCAAAACTAATACCTCGGGTGTGTGCATGGAGGGGGAGCCTAGTTACCCAAAGAAATCTGCATTTTATGGGGTTTACACATTTCTTACAAACTCACAATCCCCTGAATTATTTTCATGCCCAGACTCGTCTAGGAAAGAGTCCCTTTATTATTTTTAATTTAGGGAAATGTAGGAAAATATCAGCCCCCAAATTAACATGCATCTTTGGATTGCTAATTGTGCTCATTGCAAATTTGGGTCATTTTGCATGAGTGACTCTAATGTAGGGCTGAGATTGCCACGCAACGCAGTGGATTCCTGATTCCCCACGCTAATCCCGAACTCGGTGATTGTGTCAGGTGCAGTTCTGTATGCTCTAGCAGCTGGCGCATCCTCATCAATGCAAATAAGGCAACTCCTACAATCAGAGCGTCGCAAGTGTGAGGCCTGATTGCTGAGGGCAGGCGAAAGCCCTACACAGACTCTCACTTTCAAATCACGCTAAGTGACAAGACAACTGCAATGTCCCTCCAGTTCAAAATCAACCTTACGAAAACAAAACAAGAAGAAGAGGATGGCTACAAAGAGGAGGAAAACCCTGGTGTTTGGGAAATGGACTCGTTCAGAAGGGCTTTATTTAGATACAGAGATAACGCAAAGTGCATTTCAACAAATAATTCTTTAGTTCCTGTTCTGTCCAAGATACTTTGTTTTAAAGGCTGCAGGGGATGCAAAGGTGAGGGAGACATGGTCCCTGCCTTCAAGGAACCCTACCATTTGATTGCAGAAAATTTTCAAGATTAAGAAAATAACAGAGTTATTATTGAGGCTCGGTCACCAAAATCTTAAATGAAAATCGTAAAAGACCTTTTTAGGGGAACTATGTAGAGATGGCATTATGGCATAGATGTTAAGAGCAAGACTTGAGAAGCTTCTGGTTCAAATCCCAGCTTCACCACTTACTTGCTCCAGTTCTTTCACCTTTCTAAAGCTTCATGTCATCCTCTGCAAAATGGCAGTGACCTGAGGACCTACCTCACAGGGCTCTCAGAGGAAGGAGTTAAGTATGTAACAGACTTGCCACAGTGCTTGGCACGCAGTAAGCACTCAATAGTGTCAGCTGTGACTATTATTATTTCCTCCTTAACATACAAAGTAGAGCAAGGAGGGCTCCAGAAATCAGTGTGCCACAGTGTGAAAGGCATTTCTTGGATGTCTCTCTAAATTCCCATTTTACATGTAGCATTTACCCCGTGGAAGTGAAAATACTGTGAACACGAAAAAGCCCTGCATGTCTCAGTGGTGTCTGGACAACCCTGGCACTCGGAACATGAAGGAGAGAACAAGAAATCCCTGTGCTTTTCCTTTTCTTCTTTTCCAAACACGTGTGCAGACTTCCCTGCATTTCAGCCCCACCCTCTTTATTTTACTGCCTAATCTATAAAGGAGGATTAACAGCAGCACGCTGCTTTGGCATAGAGCAGATTCTGGGTGAGGACCTGGAGGGAGAGTTTAATGAATACAATTTTCTAGCACTGTGAGTGCATATTTTTAGCTACATGCTGGGCTCCAGTGTTGGCTCTGGAGACAGATGAACAGACTCTTTGATCAGACTTGGGTGTTGCTCCAAGAGGAAACTTTTTCAGAAAGTAGTTGGAGAAAAATGTCCTCTGTTTCCCTGATTCCTAACTTGCACTCTATAGATTCAGATTCCAGATAACTGGTCCCAATAAATCGCATTACAACATTGAGATAACCATTGTGGGAAGCAAAGGCACTTCTGGGCAGGAACGGATCCGCTTGCTCGCTGAAGAGGATGGCTGGTGCTCCAGCGTGCAGTAGCCACCCTTCCTCTTTGGAGAATAGGCTAGAGGTGGTTAACCCTCCCCAGGGAGGCTTGGCCTAGACAACATCATAGACACCATATCCCCCCTGGAGTTACCAAACAATAAAACCGCTTCCTTTGCCAAACACAAAGAATGGTCTGGAGTTGGATATTAGCAAACAGCAAACCATATAAACAAGAAAGGGACGGAGACAGGGAAGAAAAGGAGACTAAGAGGAAGGATGCAAGAAAGGAAGGAAAATTACACGAAGAGAAAGCGTGAAATAAAATCTCTTTTCTGCTTTAGTTTGCCAGGGAGAGGGCAGCCATCCAGTCTTGTCTTGATTTTAGCCAGTGCCATGGCGAGGGTGGGGAGGTGGAGAAGATGGGGTTTTGATGTAATGCCCAGCAGGGCAGGGATGAGGCGCCAGGGCTTCTGGAAATAGCTGAGACTTGAAGACCTTGGCATTGGGAGAGTGTGAACAAGATGATGAGTGATTTGATCTCTTCCATTCCTGCTCAGGACCCTCTCCTTCTCTTTCTAATAGGATTAACAGATATTTTCCTAAGCAGAAATCAAAATGTGTCAAATCATCTGAGACAGTCAGTTTGTTCACAATGCCCACATTCTCGCAGTACTGATGCAGCACTATTCAAAAACAGTTTCATTTCAAGAGCTACAATGCAGCGGAGAGGTAAACATTTATCTTCATAATCTTACACTCCTTTCAGACTGCTTAATTTTTCCCAGTGATTTTCCCCTCCTCTTTCACTCCACCCCCAAGCTCAGCTTCAAAACATTTAGTACAAAAAAGACACGACTTCCCCAGAGGATTCGGGTCTCAGTGATCCTGATGATGCAATGTATGCTCTCCATTATTCCTGGGAGCTCCCTGGATATGTTCCTGCATCCTGCCTCACAGCTTCCGTGGTCCCTCTGTTTGCATCACTTACAAATCCTCCTCAAACACCTGCCAAGGTTATCACCACCTCTTCCTCCCACCTCATCCCAAGTTATCAGGACTCCGTCCCCACCCCACTCCACCCCCAACCTTTTTTCTTTTATTGTTATTATTGCTATTATCATTCTCTCCACTAGCGCAGCCCTCTGCGGCTCCTCCTTAGGGAGACATTAAGTTGCCTTCCTTTGTGCTACCTTAAAACTGCTTGTTCTCCTCCAGGTCCCTTTGAACACAAGGACCAGTGTCACCTTTGGAACAATGAATGAAAGTACTTAGAGTGAGATTCCAACTTCACATTGTTGGCATTCCTGAAAATCGCATGCATTTTCATTCCCCCCTCCTCCTTCCTTTTCATTGAGACCCCATCAGATAGCAGCAATTAAAAGCTCTGAAATGAATAGAAACAATAGCTACTGGTGTGTTTTATTCTTAAGATTTGAATAGGAGACATTTAGCAAGCAGAAAAAAGTCTCAATTTTTTTCCTTTTTCTTACCACTTGTATATTTAGTATACACATATAGATAGTTGTTTTTTTTTTTAAGTGAATTGCTGACAGTATTTGCTGTAGTAACATATTTTCTATTGATACATTTTAGGTGTCTATTTCACCGTAATGCTCTTTGTGATCATGATGTCAAAATATAACGAATCGGTCCATTTTACCTGAAAAGTCCTCTCTACCATTTTCCCTTCCCACCTGTTAAAATCCTACCATTCTGCAGGATCGAGTTCACACCATATTTCCTCCAGGAAGTTGTCCCAGATCCTTCCAGGAGGATTCTTCTCCCTCCTTCGTGGCTTCCACGTGTTTAAGCCCCTGCTCTGGCAGGAGTCTCCTTTGTATTCTGACTATTGTGGATGTCTGTCTGCACAACTAGACTATGAGGCCTGGAGGACAAAGAACGTTATGTCCTCCTTTCTGGACCCTCTGTCACTCCTGGGAGAGTGCCTGGCTCAGCGGAGGGGTTCTGTCACCTGAGGATGAAGTATGGATGACCGCCTAGCCTTCTGAACCTGAAAAAAGCCCACCAGTTCCTTTTCGGGATCCCTTTGGATCAGGGGGACATCAAGCCACTCCTGGCCCACTTTTCTCACTCCATTTCTACTTATATTTGACAATGATTTTGAGACTTCCTTACATTAGAATTTTTAATATTTTTTCATCTAAATGCTCATCTTTAGTAAATACATAACTAGATGGATTGTGAAGTGAGGGAATTAAAAAGTGCTATCTTATATCTGAGAGAATAAATCATTTATATTAGCTCTTCTGTTTCTAGGTTGGTCTGGAATTGGCAACAAATACCAAGGCATGCCTACTCTCTGACATAGTGTATTCATTTATTTAGTATTTTTTTAAGAGCTCTGACAAGTTGTTTACTGTGAGCCAAATGTCAATTAGCATTGGCCTGAAAAGGAGTTGCCATGCTACACGTGTTTGTATTTAGTTTTCGCATCATCCTGATCATTTTGGCTTTTACTTGCTCAAAGTGTTTATCTTCAAAGACTCACCACCACCATCACCACAAAAAAAAATCCTACTTTTCTTAACATTTTCGTAAAACCATACCTTGTTGGCAACCCTATCATTACAGTATTGAATTTTTCTCCTGATAAGGCAAATGACACTTTAGCCTTAGTTAATGTAAAACAAGAAGGTGTTAATCTCATTTTCAACATGTCAGCTCTTCCAGGTAGTGTATTAATACACAAGATCCCCTGCTGGCAGACTCAGCAGAACCTTTCTGGCTGTGAAGGGAAGTCCAAACCTGGTAATTTTTGCTTTCCTTTATTGTATGTGCTCAGGTCTGCTTCATTCATTGAAAAAGATATATCAGTAGCTAAATGCATATAAAGAAACAAAGGGACGTTTGCAAACTATTGACTTAACTCTGTACTCAGACACCATGATAGGTTTGTTTTAAAATATTCACACACGACAAACATTTGGCTATGTTTGATGATAAATAGCAACCCGGTTAGGCATATTTAAAAGACCCTCTGAGATCTACGATTTTGCAGCAGACAACTCCAGCCCAGCGTCACATTTGCTCTGTTTAATTCGCTTTCTTTAAAACAATAATTTTAAAGAATTAAACAATGAAAAGTGTGGACTACGTTGCAGGAGGTGTTACAGAATTTCATATCCCACAAGAAAAATTTATATTCTCGAAGTAATATAGGAGTGAAAGTTTTTATTTTTGTTTTTTCTTCAGGGTGTAGAGATAAAAGAAGACAAGGTTTTTGTGCTATTGAATTGGTGTGGACAGTGTCAAGAAAATTTGTTTTCTACAGAAATTTTTGGGAGATTTTGGGATTTGTCCTACTTACTCTATTCTACAAACACTAAGAGGAGTTTTTTAAGGGCAGTTTCAGAAAAGGTCAGAGAGAGTAAAAAAGAAATCAGTAACTATATAAAAGAATATTAAAAATATAAGCTTTCTTATTTGTAAATATGATTAATAGGTTCTAAAGAAAATGTCACATGCTTCCAATTTAAGGAAGAATTAGAATTGACATTTTAATCTCACATAGGAATGGGATTTTATGTGGTTTTTAAAAATCATAGATAAATAGATTATAGATATTGATGAGCTAGTAGTTCATTTGAACTAAAAATATGAGAGAAGCAGAAAGAATATAATGGGGTGCCAGCATAGGCAAACAAAATAACATTTATAGGGGTGGGCAAGTGAAGAGCTGTGGCTGTGCAAACAGATGAAAGCCATGGGGCCCTGGAGGCGCCCAATCACCACGGCTTCTACCAAGTTGAGGAGACGTTTGAGAGGGGAAATAACGATGATGACACTTAAGAGGTTAATTTTTGCACATTCCCTCCCCTCTGCTAGTTACACGCTCCTGTTTCATGGCTGGGAGAAGTAATACCATTCCCACTTTACAGATGAAGAAATGCAAGTGCAGAGAAACTGAGAGTCCTCGGAGTCATGCAGAGTTACGTGCAAGCCCCAGGCTTGTTCTTCTTCTTCCTCTTTTTTTTTTTTCTTTTTGAGTTTGAGATGGGGGCTTGGAAACTGTGAAAAGAAAGGAAGAAAGATAAACCAAAAAGTGTGAAGCAAAGAAGGGAGAGTCCCTGAGGAATTCCGAGCTGTCAGATCTATCCAGAAAGATAAGGCAAGGAAAAAGTGAGATGATAAGAGTTTTTTCTTTTATTCCTGTCCAAGTTAACAACATGCACGGTGCCTCTTTTTACTCATCTCCTGTCTGTACATATTTTCCCACATACCATTCTATAGTCATATAATTCATTTCCTTGCCCACTGGGTCAATACTTTATCACTTTACCAGTTTCCTTTTGTAACAGCTTTTTATACTCCTTGCCAGTGAAAGTGTACCCCCAGAATAAGAGGATAACAAAAAGTGGGTGGGAGAGGCCCGGTAAGCAGGGTCACTGTTAGAGCTACATCTTGATTGTTCCATGTCCCCAGTGGGCATTATTATGCATTTCCCCTTAAGCATGAGGCATGTTATTGTCTATGTTTAGCCTTTACCTGGAACATGGAGGAACTCACTTAAAAATACAACAGGATTAAATTCTAGCATTGTTCATTGCAACCACGTAACTGATATTTTATTTATTGCATCTTAAATCTCCTTCTGGAAATGTAACCCAGTTATAACCTGTGTAATTTGTATCGTTGTTGACATTTTCATTTTCTTTGAAAACAATTTAGTACACTTTAATTGAAGATCTTAATCCTTACAGATTAGCAGATTTGGGGTAAGATGTGGAAATAGTTGGAGAAAATAACTCTTCAAAGCAGTTGAATGACTTACACAGGATCACACAACTGGCTGAGTCTGAATTAGAAATTTGGACCTTTGCTCTAGGCCTTGCATCCTCATGCTACAAATTCAGTTCAGTCAGCGCTAAGTGCCATGGAGCACTGCACTCGATTCCCTGCTTATGGGCTTACTCTTTTATAGGGATTTCCCAAAGAGTTCTAGAAGGAAATTTTTAAAACATCTTTTGGAGGAAGGAAAATTCTAAATAAAACACCCTGAAGCCCAAAACAAGCAACCCTATCACGTATTTCTTGTTAGGCAATAACATAGATGAAGCCCAAGCAAATGTTTAGTTGTAAGCAGAGAAGAAAAAAACCCAAAAAACAATGGCCTCACTTTTCTGTCTGTCAAAATAAGTAAGGACGTAGGTAGTTGAAGAAAAACATGGGCACTAAGATGGTTTCCTTACTCAAAGCTGCCATCTCCAAATATTCTCTTAGTCAATCAACAAATATTGAGTACTCCTTTCCTGTCAGGCACTGTATTAGAGGCCTGAAAGTGAACAAAACAGACACAATCCCCACGAACTTGTGGAATGCCTGGGAACGAATTCATATAACTGTTCTGCTTTCAAAATCTAAGCAATTTACTTATCAGCCATTCATATTTTAGAATGAATTACTTGAGGTGAATATTTAGTTTTCTTGGTTCTTTGTTCTAGGAGGATATTAATCAGCAATAGCTCAGTTTGATTGTTTATGGTGAGGATTCAGGACAGTAAACAGAAGAAGAGCAATAAAAAGTGAGAGCATGGAGAACTGGGGGAGACATACTCTAACGTGATGCCACAGCAGAAAGTTTATTACTACCTTAGGTTCTGGACATCTAGAGAAAGGTGGGCAGGAGAGTGACCAAGGAAAGCTTTGTCTCCTTTTTACCTAAGGATTCTTGTAGCAAGTTCTTGACCCAGGAATCTGTCATCTTATAAACTTTCTTAGAGAATTTTGCATTTTATCAACTTTGAGTGATATCTGCAAACATCACCTTTTAGACATCCTTCATGGGTGGTAGTTCTAGCCCCAGAAAGATAAAAAGGAAGACGGTTGTATGCTCTGATAAGACTATATCAAAAGCCAGAAAATTGATATTTGAGGTAGGTTTATAGCAGTTTTCTTGGCATTTTTTCACCAAAGTACCCCCTAAATAGTAGTAGAGGTGGCAGTTTTGGGTGGCAAAACCTCATCAACAGAATCACACCAGTGCTGGCAGGGAACAGGAGGACTACTGAGGGTAGCCCAAAGTGGCAAGCCTGGAATGTCTTTCAAATATTGTGGTTGTTTTCCTTGAAAGTTTAAGAAATTGTTTTATACTACCTAGTAATAGGTCCGTGTCTGTTTTACAAGAAAACAGTGCTTTAAATTACCTGTTATTAGTGAAATTGACTCTCTGGGAAGAAACGTCATGATTACTGTGTGGGTCCCAGTCTGCCTGCATATGCCTGCACATGCGTGGGTACGTCTAGAGGGTTTCCCAGAGGAGGCTCCTAAATGTGAGGTTTCAGTTGCCTGAGCAGTCACGATGCCATGATTCAGTTTAATTGGGTGCACTTCAGATTTGTTTGTAAGGGTGATTACCTATCTCGGGATTCCTATCTGTTTCTGGAACCCCAATCATCCAGGAATTTTTCCATTATTTATACCTGACTGCCAGTGATATGGGCTCAGATAGTCAAGACAGGTGGAAAATACATGGCCCAGCCTTCCAGGTCAAAAAAGCAGCATGACATCCTAGGCGTGGCAATGAGTTTGGGTAAAGCATCCTTGCCGGCCAGGTCCTTTATGGGCTATTGATAGAGTTTTGCTATCTGAAACTTCCTCTTCTGCCACCTGACAGAGAAGGCTGGGTGTGACCCAGTAGGGAGCACCTGAGAACTTGATCCAACTCTGCCATTATCTAGGTCCGTTATCCCAGCAATACTCATTGAGTATGTGGCAGACATCATTTGAGACTCTGGGGACATAGCAGTGAAGACAGACAAGGTCACGGTGGTAGGCACAATACTGGCCCCCAAAGGTGTCCACGCTATACTTTCGCAGAACTTGTGACTATGTTACCTTACGTGGCAAAAGGGAGTTTGCAGATGTGATTAAGGGTATGGACCTTGAGATGGGAGATTAATTTGGATTATCCAGCTGGGCCTAATCTAATCACACGGATCCTTAAAAAATTTGAGAACCTTTCCAGGCTGAGAGAAAGATGAGACAGAAGAAGGACAGATTGGAAATATGAGAGAGGCTCAACTGCTGTTGCTCACTTTGAAGATGGAGGAAGAGGCTATGAGCCAATGAACGCAGATGACTCCTACAAGCTGGAAAGAGCAAGAAAATGGATTATTGTCCTGAGCCTCCAGAGAGGATCACAGCCCTGCCAACACCTCGACTTTAGCCCAAGAAGACCTGTCAGGTTTCTGATCTCCAGAACAATAAGATAATAAGTTTTGTGTTGTTTTAAGTCACTGAATCCTTGGTAATTTGTCACAGCAGGAGATCCTCATTCTCTTTGTGTTTGTGTTCTAGTAATGCAATAAAATAAATACAATACAATAAAAATAAATATAAACAACAGGCAATTTACATATTCTAATAAGGCTGTGATGGAAATGGACGAAGTAACATGATGGAGACTGTCATGGACACAGCTGAAAACTTTTCAATGCTTTGGGAGGGCTCCACTGTATGAGTTCGGTGTTAAGTAAACACTAGTTCCCTCCACAGGAGTTTTTAAATCTGTCTCCTTTGCATCTAGTCTAGGGCACAGACATATGACTTGGGTTCCACTAATCAGATACAGCCATGCCGGAATTTGAATCAGAGGCTAGTAATGCAAAAATGGATAGTTTAGGTAATTTCTCTTCCTCTGCCCCACCCCCAACCCCCTGCTCCCTCCTGTAATAGCGGTCAAGGCTACAAGGTAATACATGGCACAAAACCACCAACTTGTTCTTAGCAGCTTGAATTAGTCCTTTATCAAATCAGCTCTGCAACATAGTTTTGGATGCTAGTCTGGAAGCTTAACTCAAGCCTAGCTCTCCAGCACTTTCAACAATTCAGTAAGCCACAAAATATCTTTTTATTAAACTCCTTTTCTGTTTAACCAACTGGGTTCACCTCTGATTGCTTCCAACTGAAGGCCCTGATGGAAATCGACAGTAATTAGAAGAGACCAAGTTTAGACATAGTGGTCAGGCAGGTCTTGCTGAGAAGGTGATATTTGAACTGGGACAGGAAGAATGGGAAAGAGCAAGTAATATGAACAGTGGCAGGGAAAGCTGGAGCTGAAGAAGGATGTGCAAAGGCTCCTGTATGGAGCTGGGGGTCCAGCAGAGAGCAAGACAAACAAGGCCCCTACTCTGATGAAGTTTACCTCTGGTGGGGGTATTTAGACAGTTAAAGGTAGGCCAATAACAAGTAATATAATTTCAGATAATGATAAGTGTTATAAAGAAAATGAAAGAGACAGTTATAGGCTGCAGAGAAGGGACTATTTTGAATAGAGTGGGCAGGAAATCCTTCTCTGAGAAAATGACATTACTCAGAGACATACACGACAATTCATGACTTAGAGAAAACCCCTCTAGCACACTTTGGGACACTTTGCTCAGGGAAGTGAATTTCATAAGGGTTCTTAAAATAAAAACAAATATTGCAGGGCCAAGCTTAGGAATCTTAGGAGAACCCAACAGACGTTAAAATACCCCTAAAAACAAAGATTTTTAAATGCCAGTTGCTATAATCTTTTTGATATTGTTCTCGACCTTAAACTTACCATATATGTATGACTACATTTTTAGGGAGATAATTCCCTACATTTTAACATTCTTTGACAACTACAAATTAGCTTAAATTTTGCTTTGGATAGTGGCTAAGTGAACAAGTACTAAAGGCAAAATAAAGAAGACAAAGGCAATGTTGGTTCTTCATCACTTTGTCGGAAGCTCTTCTGGTTTGATGGACTAGGCTGTCAACAATGGAATAAAGCCAGCACTAACGGAAAGAAGCTTCAGCTTCAAGCAACAGTATTCCAAAATAATCTATCTGCAGGTGGAAGTTGCTGATTTTATGTGAGCATGAAAAATTAATTATCAAATGAAAAGACATTTACTTCTTTCAGAGTCCGTATATTTATTGACAACTAAATGTTCTTTCTCTCCCCAGAGGAAAGACCCATTCTCTAAAATTGTTTAATCAATTTACTGACCTGAGTCAAAGCTTTGGGGGGAAAAACACAAATGCACTTTCTCAGATAGATCCCAGAAAAGATAAGGCAGGTGGGTCTTTGATATGTTTGTTGTTCAGTAGAGCAATTATCTAGAATATCTTTTCCCCACAAAACCATAAAACTTTTCCAGTAAAATGTAAACAGACTTACTGGTAAATAGCACAAATTGAATACATATGTCTACTTTTACCTTCTTCCCAAACCCCAGAGAGGACTGGAGATCTAGTCTCTGGGGAAGGGGAGACACAGGGTCTCTTAGCTGGATGAGGATTGAAGGTGAGGACAGGATGCTGAAAGCAGGAAAAATAAGTAGAAATATGAGCGCTAAATGTTGAAAACCCTAGCCCTTTGTACCTACCCACCTTCCAAAATAGTAGTTGACAGACTTTTACCCTTGGCCAGGAGATTGGAAGATCTTTCCAAAAACAGTTTGACCAGCTCAAGATGCAAGGGTTAAAGACACTGACATTCTAGGCTCCCCAACAAAATAGCCAAGCCAGATCGCACCAAAGTAAAACTGTTGGATAAGCTTCTTCTCACTTCCGGCCCAACACCCTTACACAGACACACAGACACACACACACACGTGTCTATTGTCTTTATCATCTGAGATAAATCTCTAATTTGAAAGGTAAAGAGACCAAAACAAAGCCACAGATAAAAGCAACTTGGAGGAAACCCATGCCCTACATGGAGAAGAAAACTCCAAAAACAAAAGAAAACATAAATCACATCATTTGTATCCTCAGAAGGATAAAGTAAAAAAAAAAAACCAACAAACAGATATTGCAACTATGAAACAAGGATAGGATATTATAACAAATTAGAACATTCAAAGAACAAAACAAGCTATTGGAATTTTAAAAATATACACGTGATAGTAGAAATGAAAAACAGATGAGAAGAATTGGTAGATACAACTTTCTGAAGAAATTTCCCAGAAGATAGAACAGAAAAACAGATGAAAAAAATGTATACACGACCAGCCCAGGAGATCCAAAATCCAAATAAAACAAAGAACAGAAAAAACAAATGGGGGTGGGAGTGGGGGAGGGGGAGATGTATTAGTCTATTGCTTCATAAGAAGTTACCACAGATGTAGCACCTTAAGACATCAGACATCTATGGTCTCACAGTTTCAGCTGGGTCCTCTGCTCAGGGTCTCACAAGGCTGTAATGAAGGAGTTGGCTAGGGCTGGGATCTCTTCAGTGGCTCAGAGTCTTCTTCTAAGCTCATGCGCTTTTTTTAGCAGAATTCATTTCTTTATAGCTTTACAACTCATGGTAGCTTGCTTTTTCAAGGCCAGCAAGAGAGACTTTTACCTTTAGAGCCTTTTTTAAAAGCCTCTCCCACCAGGTCAGGCCTCCGCAGGATAATCTCTCTTTTGATTAACTTAAAATCAACTGATTAGGGATCTACATTACATTTGCAAATCTCTTCACCTTTGCCATATAACATTATATAATCATGGGGTGCTATTTTATCCCCTTTGTCATGTTCTGTCAGTTAGAAGCAAGTTAAAAATGCTATCTACAGTCAAGGAGGGGAGATTGTAGGCGTGTGTATGCCATGGAGTGGGAATCATGGGGGCCAGCTCAGAATTCTGCCTACCACAGGAAGAGAGGGAATCACTAAAGATATAATACAAGACAATTATTCAGACCTGAAACACATGATTTTCCAGCTGAATGCCAGCAAAATGATGATGATATATCCACACCAGACTTTCAGAAAACTGGACCACAGGAAGATCTGATAAGTTTCCAGAGAGGATGTGCCAGAAACAAAGGATCAGAGATGAAAATGGCATTGAATTTGTGAATAGCACTACTTAATTCTCGAAGGCAATGGAGCAATACCTTCAAAATTATGAAGCAAAATTATTTCTATGCTTGAACTTTATACTTAGAGAAACTATCAATTTATGTTGGGGATAGAAAAAAAAAGACATTTTCAGACATGTACGATCTCAGTTACTTCCCATATACCTTTTCTCAGAAGAATGCTTGAGGATTTGCTCCATCAAAAAGAGGAGAAAACCAAGAAAGAGAATACAGGAGAATTAGCAGAGGAATAAGGCAAAGGGAATCCCAAGATCATGGTAAAGGAAAATCCCAAACAACCATAATGCAGGGTTGAGAAAGCAACACACCCAGAATGGGGAAAGTTGGAAGGCTTCAAGAAAGATTTCTTCTGTAAGAAGAAATTGAGAATGGGGAATAAAATAGACGGAAAACTTATTGCACCTTAATGTACTTGAGAGAATTTAGACAATTGACATAGATTTTGGGCTTCAATTAGTAATAAGTCAGAGAAAACTAAGAAAACAACAACATAAAATGATTAATTCAAAAAGTTGTGCAGGAAAAGGAAAGAAATCCTGATTTACTTGACAGCATAGCTATGAATAATGTTTACATGGTAATAATAATGTCAACATAAAATTGGGGTATAAATATATATGGAGAACAGGGAATGGGAAGGTTGTGCGTGAGCTATAGGGGCATGAGGAGGGAAGTGAGCTAGATCTTCAAGTTCTATTGCAATAGACCTGTAGATAATACTTAAAACTGTGAAAATAAGAGTCTATGCAGCATGCTATTTGGAGACATGAAGGTAAGGATCAAAAGATCAGCCAAAAACAGTGGAAGTACTTTTGGGAAAGAGGAAATAGAACAGGGAGAAAGAAGGCAGGAGACTGCCATTTCTCTATAACAAGACTTATAAATCTATTTTACTTTTAAATTGTGCATATATATAATTCTGATGAAAAATACAAACTAAATAAGCACAAACAGAAATGATTAGATAAAGCAATCATCTATATAACTGCTTTACTTTTCAGACTAGATATATTGACCATTTAATTCCTTATATAAGTTCACTATAATGTTCATTTTGATGTTGTGTTTTAAAATCAAATTTACCAGAACTTAAACATCAAGTGAATGTTTACTTTCAAAGCTGTCCCCTTAAGAAGTTAGACACTTAGTCCAAAGTTGTTGCAACTACCTGAAATATTTTTGGAACTGTGTTTAGAATTTCAAAGCCTGTGGCAAACTTCTTTAAATAACTTCAAAGGTGTCAATTCATGGATTTAACATTTTGAAAGAACCAGGAATCATTTGAAATCACATTAGATTTGAGTGGTCAAGCTGGCTGAAGCTATTCTGGGTAAAAATCAAGGTATGAAGATAAACTAATACCACTGACTTTTTGGATGGCTTATAAATTAGCTGTAAAGAGGACTTTAAAAGGGGAAAGGATTCCAAAAGTATTTTGTCTTTGATGCATAATTATTACAAGATGTGTATGAGGCTACATTTTTAGGAAGGTGCTCCCATAAAGAAGTTAAGGATGTTCTTCATAAAGCACACAAACAAACAAAAATCTATATTAGAAACCTGCCAAGTGATTCTAGGGGAAAAAAACCCAAATGAGATAATATTGCTTACATGTGATAGGTGCTCCTCTCTCTTCTAAATCCAAGTAGGATTGACCCACTCACCGAAATTAGCAGAGCAACTTACATAACTCTGATTTATTTTCTCCTCTCAGTGGAAGAGAGATGACAAGAAGTAAACCTAAGTCTTTGAAGGACTTCTACTTGCTCCTAAGTTATCTAAGGTAAGTAGAACAATTGCTGCCTCACTCTAGTATTGCCACACTGATGAATCCAAGACTTCCCTTCCTTTCTTAAATAATGAATGACATGGCTAATGTGGTATCAAAGCCTTCCAATCTTTCTCAGAAATGCTTAACTGGAACTCACCAATAGAGGACCTCTGCTACCCGCTGGTTGGTTTTGATCACTTTCTCAACTTTGATGACCTTGTGGGCACACAGCTTTGATCTCTACTGAGTAAACTTCTTCAAGCTTAAGAGAATATGACCTAGGTGTTGAGGAAACTGCTGGCTGTCCACTACTCTCCTTTCCTCTTGGGCAAAAAGAAAGACTGCATTTTCCATCCCATCATGTGGATAGGTGAGCCAATGGATTTGAGTGGAAGTGCTTCACCAGGCACTTTCCCCTGCTGCCGTCTGGTCACAGACGGTGAGGAGGACCAGGGAATGGTGGAACTAGAAGTTGGAAGGAGCCTAGGATCCTGGATGAGCTGCCCCTGCCAACCTGAGCAGCTGCCCTGGACTGTTATATAAGGAAGAAATATTTTCTTTAAGCAAATTTGAGTATATTCTTTAAGAAAATTTGGGAGGCTCTTTGCTGCTGTTTTCATTAACAAATAAACTGGCTTTTCACCTGGAACAAGGAACCTAATTTCCGACCCTTGAGACTACGTACATGAAAGAACCTCTCTTAAGCCAGAGCTTCCTACCTGAAATACACAACACGGAAGTATCTGCTTGTTTTAGTTTTAGTACATATAACTCTTTTATTTGGTAAATTATTTCGCAAGGAAAACTATACTACCTAGAAGTAAATTTTTGCAAATAAACAAATAGAAAATATATCACTCAGTGCATTGCTATCCAAGAAATAAAAGTAGGCTGTAGTCTCAAGGAGACATGATAGAAATATAATTAATGCAAAGGATATGCATAAATTAACATGTTGAAGATTATTAGAAAGAAGAGTGCATTTACACAAGGGGTTGTTTAGAGTAGGCCTCGTAGGCAGCAGAGAAAAAGGAAAGAAGCCTATGTGGCAATAGACTTTCCTTGGCCAGTGTAGTGTCTTTTTAAAGATAGAAGTGAGATCCTGGGGTCAGAGATTAGCAGGCAACAAGGACACAAACAGTATCATTAAATGGCTCTTCCTTAGAAAGGAACTGGAATTTGTGGATGGAGAGAGAGCAGAGAAGAAAGTAGGGGAGAAAGAGAAGATGGCCAGTCAGCAGGGCAGAGTGGAATGGGAAGATTCAGTTTGAATTACCTGCACTGTTCACTCCTCACGCTCCTCGGATCTTCAGGAAAAGGCCATGTGAGTGGGGTCTTATTATTATGCTTATTTTATTATTTTCTTCTAGAATCCATGGTTTTTTTAAGATAAACTTTCTATTTTGGAATAGTTTTAGATTTATAAATGAGTTGTGAAGATAGTACAGAGAGTTTCCGTATCCTCCACACCCAATTTTTTCTATTACTAACATCTTACATTAGTATGGCACATTCCATACAATTAATGAACAAATATTGATATGATATTATTAAGCAAAGTCCATACTTTATTAAGATTTCCTTAGTTTTTATCTCATACCCTTTTTCTGTTTCAGGATCCCATCAAGGATACCACATTACATTAAGCTGTCATATCTCCTTAGGTTCCTGATGGTTGTGACAGTTTTTTAGACTTTCCTTGGTTTTGTTGACATTGACAATTTTGTGGAGTACTAGTCAGGTATTTTGTAGAAGGTCCCTCAGTTGGAATTTTTCTGATATTTTTCTCATGATTAGACTGAGATGATGGATTTTGGGGAGGAAGACCACAGAAGGAGTATCATTTTCATCATACCTTATTAAGAGTACATAGTATCAGTACTGTTGATACTAACCTTGATAATTTGGCTGAGGGGATGTTTGTTAGGTTCCTCCACTCTAAACTTCCTTTTTCCCCCTTTCCATATTGTATTCTTTGTAAGGAAGTCACTACACATGGCCCATACTTAAAGAGTGGGGTGCTATGTTCCACCTCTTTGAAGGATGAGTATCTACATAAATTATTTGGAATTCTTCTGCACAGGAGATTTAGCTATTCTTCCTATTTATTTATTTAATCTTTTATTATATATACAAATATATACATATCAGTATGGACTCATAGCTATTTATGTTATACTTTCAGTTACAATCCAATACTACTGTATTTATATAGTTGCTCAAATGTTTCCATTTTGGCCACTGGGAATCCTGTCAGTTAGCTCCTGTGTCCCCTTGACATATGTTCCTTATGGTTTTTGGTTTTGCTTTTGGGTTTTCAGCACTTCCTTACTTTTTGGCACTATAGGATGCTCCAGTTTCATCGTCTACATTTCCTGCCCCAGTCCTAGAATTGACCATTTCCCCAAGGAGCCTTGGCTCCTCTTATTGGAATGGTATTAGAAACCAAGATCTGGGCACTAGATGTGCTGATTTCTGCTGGGGTGTTCTTGCTTCTAGGTTCTCTTAGCTAACAGAGCAAGGAAATATGCGTGTGTATGCTAACCAGTGTATATACATATCTATCTATATTTATATTAACATGAGTTCACATTGAAGTTGCCAACTCAAATTCATTACACATGGATCATTCTAGCCTTCTCCTCTTGCTGATCTGTAACTCCCACTCCACAAGTGAGAAACCTGGTTCCCACCGTCTATTATCCATTTACTTAACTGTTCAATTCCAGTATACACATATACTGGTTTCAGAATTGTTAACCTCTACCCCCACAAGAAGCCACTTAATCAACTAGGATATAGAGCTTATGTACAGTTGCTTTTGCCTTTAGTCTTGCAGACTTTACTCATTTCCAAAGTTTCTTAGGTTAGCAACTTATTCCCCTTTAGTGACTTAGCAACTACCTTTAGTGAAATTGTTTCATACATTTGTAGTACAATTAGATTCTTATGTCATGGTCCACATTCCATCCTGGGATACCCTGACCTCCTAAAAGATTGTTTAAAATATACATACATTAAGGTTCACTCTTTGTGCTATGGGTTTTGACAAACGCATGGAGTCATGTAGCCACCATTACAGTAGCATGCAGAAGAGTTTCACCACCTTAAATATCCCCTGTGCTTCTCCTAAACAACCCTCCTTCCTCAAAAACTGCTCACAACCACTGATCTTTGCACTGTCTCTGTAGTTTTGCCTTTCCCGCTATGTTATATAAGTGAATCACATGTTATGTAGACTTTTCAGCATGACTTCTTGCACTTAGCAATATGTATTTAAGATTTATCTTTGTCTTTGTATGTCTTGAGAGCTCGTTTCTCTTTATTGCTGAATAGCATTCCATTGTATGGATGTATAACAGTTTATCCATTTGCCTATTGAAGGACATTTTTGTGATTATGAATAAGCATTCATGTACAGGTTTTTGTGTGGACATTAGTTTTCAAATAAACTGAGTAAATACCTAAAGTATGGTTTGCTGGATTATATGGCAAGTCTATGTTTAGCTTTGTAATAAACTACCAAACTGTTTTCCAAAGTGGCTGTACCATTTTACATTGAGAGTTCCTGTTGTTCCACATCCTCGCCAGCAATTGATGTTGTCAGTGTTTGGATTTTAGTCTTTCAGTAGGTGTGTAGCCGTATCTCATTGCCGTTTTAACTTGCATTTCCATAATGATAAATGATATTGAGCATCTTTTTATAAGTCTATTTGCTGTCTGAATGTCTTCTTTAGTCCATGCCTCTTTTTAACATAGTCTTTCCTTAGAAGGAGAGATATATAGTTGACTTAGATTTCATGTTTTTTAGTTACAGTCATATTTGAATTTATCCTGAATTGTGTTTTCAGAATGCTCCAAATCTCTGTCTCACCTTTAAACGTAGTACCTTGGATTACTTCTAATGGCCAAATCTCTTTCTTTAATTGTAAATTCGTATTAGTCTAAATCTCAGAGGGCAATCTTATTTCCAAATTCTTAAAGAGAGAAAGAAAGAGACAATTTCATTGTTGCCTTATAAAAGTCGTCCATTTCCTTTTCCCTTTCTTTAAAATAATATTCTAACTATAGCTATACTTTAAATTATTTTAAAACTGATTGACCTCCATCATAGGTTTCATTTTATTATCCTAATATTTTCTTTTAAGCTTTTGTTTAGTGCAGTGGTTCCCAAACTTTGGTGTGTATCAGAATCTCAAAGACCCAAAAAAGAACACAGTGGTGGAAGCTGCTCATTAAATTAAGAGAGGGCCTGGGTTTTTGTATTTATATCAAGATCCCCAAGTGTTTTTGATATCAACCAAAGTTTGAGAACCATGGTATGGTGTTTGGACCTGAGTGCCAATCTAATTCTGAATAGAAAACACACAACTAGCCTGTCTAGACACTGATAACAGCTTCAGAAGCCAATTCTGCTATCTTTTTTCCTCCTCCACCTAATACTTCATTGGGTTTGTCTGCAACATTTTTGACTAGAGTTGAAATAAATGTAAAATAAACAAATTTACATTACAAGATACTATGAAAAACTGGTTTACTCCGCAGAGTTCACCAAAGGAACATTTTTAAAACATCTGGACACATCATATCAGGTTAAATTAAAAGTGTTAAAAGATGTGCCCCAGAATTTGCATTTTAACAAGTACACTATAACATACAGGATAGATGATCCATACATCTGTTCATATTACTGGTTCGCTACTCTTCTATACAATAAAAATTAAATGGCAGTTTTTTTTTTTTTTTACAGCAAAGCATTAACCTAAATTGAGAAGACCAGACTCAACAATACAGCATTTTATAACCAGAAAGCAACTATTTCTCAGATATTTTTTCTTTAAAAACTCAAGTCTTCACATGCTTTGTGTTCTTCTAAGCTATGGCTAATATTCAATATAACTTAAGAGGGCACAGTTCCGTTCCAAAGAAAAACTTCATCACATCAAAACATTATTTGCATATTCATAAGATTCCACCTTCAGGCAGAGACATGAGCTCTTTTTCTTGCAAACTATTACATCAATAGAGGTATACAAATAAGCATCAAGAAAAATGCGAATAAGGATATTAAATGAAAATATGTTCACTCGCCAGTGCAGTTTAATATCAGGAGGAGAGTATGCTTGCTTGATTACAAAGTAAATTTTAAAGGGAAATAATTGTGCTCATTGTTCATATAAATATTTAATCGCCATTATTACTAATAATTGCTAATACTGATTAGTGTACTTCTGAACAATTGTTTGAATTTGCTAGAAAATACACTAGCATGACTTTTTTGAAAAATATATTCAAATTTTACCTGAGGGGCTATTTTTTTAATCAAAATAACACAACAAGGCATAGTTGAAAGCACTTTGCTTTTTCAAAGGTCTCTCCAAACTCAATTGCAATCCAGAAATTAGTATCTTCCCCTGAAAATATCAAATGCTTGAGTCTCCTTTGCCAGTAACTAGATTATACTATTCATTTTATTGGTAACTAATGGTTATTCTTATGAGATATTATATTTCCTTAAATTTTTGCTCTGAGGATAATTTTATAATCACTACTAGGCAAATATAAATTTTTTCCTCCTTTTAAGAAATTTAAATTCCTCCTCTTAATCTTATTTTCAGCATATTTGGATGTATTTAAACTTTATCCTTAGTCAGTCAATCCATATCAGATAATTTCAGTCTTTCCTTCAAGTTAAAAAGGATCTTATTCCTTCCACTTAATACTAATCCTGCAAAGCAAGAAATACTTGAAAACAACCAAAATCTTTAATGGCTTTGATTTGTTAATCAATGAAAAATTTCAACTATTTCTGCTTGACCCCATGGAAACACTAACTGTTACAGTGTGGCATAAACAAAGCATTTTGAATATCTGTAGGACACAGATCCTATTAGTGAAGGAGAAGCTTTCTAAATCAGTTTTTGTGTATAACACTGATAATTATTAATTTACTGATTAGGAACAAAAGAGATCGCCCATAGTTAAACAAAAAGTTGACTTCCTTAAACATAATCATGCTATTCAATTTCAACAATTCTAAAAAGTCAGCATGAGGCGAGGCTCTCCCAATTTCCGTAAACTAAGGCGACCCGAAGTTGTAGCTAGCTTAAGAAATCAGACAGCCTGCTGCACTTCGCCAAAATGCCGACTTGTGAGGCCCAGGTGAGGATTCATTGGTGTCTACACATAGAGCTTCTTGAACCTTACACTTTAAAGTCGGGGGCCACCCAAGTAAAGCACTTTGAGGGTCAACAAAGTCCTCTGGCTGTATTTTCATCAGAATTGAGGGTCAGTAGGTGGGGATGCCTTGCCTCAACCTCGGGATGCAAGAGAGAACGGGCAAGAGCACTTCTGCACAGCTTTCTAAGGCAGTTGCCATCAGGTTGTTAACTTGCTGCCTGGCCTCAAAGCACATCGTACTGATTTTATTCTTTCCATGGGTTCCTTGTGAAGCAGTCGAGTGGTTTTAAAATTCCATTTCTGACCCATAAAAGCTCTGGTGATCCTGTTCCTGTGCTCTTCACAAGCTACTTTCCCCATTCATATGCCGTAAGTACACGTCTTTTGTTCATATCTATTTACTAGACATATTGAAAAGGACTTTAAATTTTCTTCAGTACACATCTAGAACGGTTCTCTCAATTTTAAGTTCTCATATTCATGCTTAGACTAATATATGCAGGCCACAAGTGAGAAAATAAACTACATTTCATTTAATTAAATTCTGATTGTCATTTTCAAATACTAATTTTAAAGGATTTAAATATAACTGAACTGTAAATACTTTTTTAAACAAAATAACCAACTCAAATGATACATAATGAAGAAAATATCCAAAACTCTCATATGTATTTCAAAAGAAAGAAAGGCCTCTACTGGGAGGTATTGTTGAAACTGTGTAAGTGTTTAGTCATTAAACCAAGTCATAACACACTGCTGGGCTTTCCTCTACATCCTGTGATTCTCAGCAAGAATCCACTTTTGCTCAATGACTATTTTTTTAAATTAATTAATTAATTTTCCTCAGCATCAATAGCCTAGTTTTTATCTGTCACTATGCACATGTGCCCCTTTACCCCTTTGACCCTCCCCCCACCCCCTTTTCCTCCATTAACCACTAATCTGTTCTCCTTATGGACGTGTTTGTTTATCCTTCACATATGAGTGAAATCACATGGTATTTGTCTTTCTCTGTCTGACTTATTTCATCTAGCATAATGCCCTCAAGGTCCATCCATGTTGTTACAAATGGCACTATTTTGTCTTTTTTTATGGCTGAGTAGAATTCCATTGTATATATACCACATCTTCTTTACCCAGTCATCTGTTGATGGGCACTTAGGTTGCTTCCACATCTTGGCTATTGTGAATAATGTTGCAATAAACATAGGAAAGCATAAATCTTTTTGAATTGTTGATTTTATTCTTCTTTTTTAAATTAATTAACTAATTAACTTATTTTTGGATGTACATCATAATATATTTCAAATTCTGTGTAGATTACATCATGTTCACCACCTGAAAACTAATTATAGTCCATCCCTTCACATGTGAGCCTAATCACCCCTTTTGCCCTCCCCCCTCCCCACTTCCCCTATGGTAACCACCAATCCAATCTCCAATGCTATGTGTTTGTTTGTCATTGTTTTTATCTTCTACTTATGAGTGAGATCATATAATATTTGACTTTCTGCCTCTGACTTATTTCCCTCAGCATAATACCCTCAAGGTCCATTCATGTTGTCACAAATGGCCAGATTTCATCATTTCTTATGGCTGAGTAGTAGTCCATCGTGTATATATACCACAGCTTCTTCATCCATTCATCCCTTGATGGGCACCTAGATTGCTTCCAAGTCTTGGCTATTGTGTATAATGCCGCAGTGAACATAGGGGTGCAAGTATCTTTACGCCTTTGTGTTTTCAAGTTCTTTGGATAAATCCCCAGCAGTGGGATAGCTGGGTCATATGGTAGATCTATTCTTAATTTTCTGAGGATACTCCATACTGCTTTCCATGGTGGCTGTACCAGTTTGCACTCCCACCAGCAGTGAACAAGGGTTCCCCTCTCTCCACACCCTCTCCAACATTTGTTGTTTCCTGTCTTGTTAATTATAGCCATTCTGACCAGAGTGAGGTGATACCTCATTGTAGTTTTGATTTGCATTTCCCTGATAGCTAATGATGTTGAACATCTCTTCATGTGCCTGTTGGCCATCTGTATATCTTCTTTGGAGAAATCTCTATTCAGATCTTTTGCCCATTTTTTAATTGGATTGTTGGTTTTTTTGTTGTTGAGCTGTATGAGTTCTTTGTATATTTTGGATATTAACCCCTTATTTGATATACAGTTTGCAAATATCTTCTCCCAATTGTTAGGTTGTCTTTTCGTTTTGTTGATGGTTTCCTTTGCTGTGCAGAAGCTTTTTAGTTTGATGTAGTCCCATTTGTTCATTTTTTCTTTTGTTTCCCTTGCCTGGCCAGACATGGTACTTGAAGATATGCTGCTCAGACTGATGTCAAAGAGCATACTGCCCATGTTTTCTTCTAGAAGTTTCATGGTTTCGGGTCTTACGTTCAAGTCGTTAATCCATTTTGAGTTGACTTTTGTGCATAGTGTAAGGGAATGGTCTACTTTCATTCTTTTGCATGTGGCTGTCCAGTTTTCCCAAGACAATTTATTGAAGAGACTCTCCTTTCTCCATCGTATGCTCTTGGCTCCCTCGTCAAATATTAGCTGTCTATAAATGTGTGGGTTTAATTCTGGGCTCTCGATTCTGTTCCATTGATCGGTGTGTCTGTTTTTGTGCCAGTGCCATGCTGTTTTGGTTACTATGGCTTTGTAGTATATTTTGAAATCAGGGAGTGTGATACCTCCAGCTTTGTTCTTTTTTCTCAGGAATCCTTTGGCTATTTGGGGTCTTTTGTTGTTGATTTTATTCTTAACTTAGAAAAGAAAAATGACTTCACCATTGATAAGTAAATTAAAAGTGAGCTTCAGAGGAACAGTAGCCATTTCATAAATGAAATGGAGAGAGTCATTTTCATACTTGGGTGTCAAAAGATAAGTCCCAAATCTGCCATTTGCTTGCCTAAAATGCCTAAAGTTACTTTATGAATATTCATATATGAGACTTTATTAAAACTCTAAAAATTGGGTTCTTTACCCCCCAAATTTGCAAAACACCAACTTATTTGTGCCTATGCACCACATAAAAGAGTTTTGGTATTTTAGTGCCAGAACAAGAATGATTAGTTGAAGAGGGAAGATGATTTATGAAACAAGTTAAATGTATGGGTTTGTGTGTGTGTTTATGAATGAACATATAGAGTTATCTGTTACATTAAGAGGAATTCCTGCTGACTTTGATTACTATCTTACATGCAGGTGTAGCTGAAAAGGCTATTTCATAATCAATAACATATTTAGAAGTATAGATGAGTGAAGTCTGGTTTGTGGCTACAGCTCTTTTGTAGATTCTGCTGCTGTTTGTGTCTTTGCCTCTTAGACTCCATCTACTCCTAAAGGCAGAGTGTTCTGATCACCAACACCAACATCCACAGACCATCTCCAGGGAGGCCATTTGGCAGAGATCCAGGCATATTCTTCATTTTGGTTAACATGCTGTATAGACAAACTGAGCTGGTTGAAAACTTGTTGTCAAAATGTTCTCTGACTTACTATATGACGATATAAAGAAGCTATTTATAATTTGTAACTTAAAGGACTAAGACAACTAGATAAGTTGGTTTTTCCAAGAAAAAAAAGAAAGAATTTCAGAGAATTAGGTACTGTTATAGACTGTTTGTTTCCCACCAAAATTTGTGTGTTGAAACCCTAACCCCCAATGTGACTATATTTGTAGATAGGGCCTTTATGGAAGCAGTTAAGGTTAAATGAGGTTAGAAGGGTGGGTCCCTAATCTGAGGGGATTTGTGTCCTGACAAGAGGAGGAAAAGACACCAGAGAGCTCTCACTTTCCTCCAGGTAAAAACACATCGAGAAGGTGGCTGTCTGGAAGCCAGAAAGAGAGCCCTCACCAGACACCAAACACGCTGACACCCTGCTCGTGGACTTCCCAGAAAAAGAAGAGTCATTTGGAAAGTTCTTTGGAATCAGGTCTCCCACGTAGGCCCCTTTATTGATATACTGTGTTTAATTTCTAAAATCATCCAATTCCAGAAAGAAAACAAAAAATATTAATACATTTTACACAAATTTACCTTGTAGTCTTTTTAATTTTATTTTTCAATTAATTTTTTTTAAAAAATGTAATAAACATCTGCCAAGCGCCAAAACAAAAGTTAGGACCATCACGAAAATCTATGATTCACCTTGTGGTTCTCTACCAACCCATCTCCGAATTGAGATAGGCTTCATGCTACTTCCTATTTCATAATTTCCTTGCTTTCCTTTGTATGTTTTAGTGCACTTGTAAATAGTAGTAAAAAGAATGTTTTATTCTGTTTTAACTGTATAAAAAGAATATCAAACTGTATGTGCCCATCTCTACCTTTCATACCAAGTTATATTAGGGAATGAGCTCTCTTCTTTTATGCCTTTTGTGAGGTTAAGTGGAGTGGAGAGTGTACAAAATATCCTTGCATCTTGGGCCTTCAGTCATACTCCCAATGCTCCTTCAGGCACAGTGATCTTTCCTAGCACAGTCAACAACTGTGCATAACCAGACAGAAATGAAGATGATTAGGGAAGAAATTTGCCACTTGGGTCACAGTTGACCTAGTCTGCCACTAGTTTGCAGAATCGTGATTGCAGCAGTCAGGTAAACACTCACTTGATCTAGATGTCCATCCATAACAATGTTTGATGGGAACACTCAAGAGAACAACACAACTCTGTGGTTATCTTAAATATAATTATGACATCATTTATAACCCTTCATGTTGCAAGCAATGAAAATCCAACTGAACTAGCTTCAACATTAATGAGGATTTACTGCGTCACCTGATTGCAAAGTAATATAGATAGGGTGGGCATCATTGATTCATTGATTCATTGACTCAAAGATATCAAACAAAGTTTGCTTGTTTTGTTTGTTGGTCTCTCTTCTCTGCCTTCTACATTGTCATTTTCATCCTAAAGTTAGTTTCTCTTGTGGTGGCAAAATGACTGTGGAAAGAGAGGGCTGGCTTTTGGAAGCTACCACAGAAAAGTAAGGAATCTTCTTTCTTAGAAGCCCCAAAAGAGCCAACCTCATGTCTCATTGGTTGAATTAGGAAACTCTTTATAATACTTTACTTCCTCCAATATTCTCTTCAAAATGCCTGTAATTAGTTATTTATTGCCCAAAATAGCTTCTCTTTTGACTTACATAACTTGAATCTGTTGTCTTTAAAAACTACACTCAGTAATGTATCAAAATTGGTGCAACAATTATAACAAATGTGCCACACCAATGCAAGATGTTAACAATAAAGGAAACAGTGGGGGGAGAGGAGGTGTAGACTTTCTGCACAATTTTTCTGTAAACGTAGAACTGTTCTAAAATATGAAGTCTATTTTTTAAGAAACGTACTCAGAATCTCCAGCTAGTTGCCTTTGTGTTCTGCACATGGTGGTGTTCTAGAATTGTCTTTCCACTGTCTCCTTTGGCATGAACTTCCAAATTTATTCCTAGATGAACCCCCCTCTCCAACCTTGGACAGCAACATGGATATCACGATACTTCCTGTCTAGCAATATTAAATATCCTCCCAAGCTATGCCAACAGAGGGTTAAAATGTGTTACTCCTTCATTCCTAACATCAATATTACCTAAGTTTATTTCTCAGTGAAACCGCCAAATGCACAATCTAACAAGGGATATGTTCAAGTTATATCTCTTCTGACATTTTCTGAATAGTGTAATGATTGGACAAAAATAAAGACTTGTGGAAAGAATGAAGTAAGAATACATCTAAAATGTTTGTAAGCAATTCCTTGATTATTATTTTTAATTTGTTTTGGCTTTGTACATTCAAAAGAACATAGTGCTTATATTTATTTTTAGTTGGAATACTTTTTGATTAAGCAGAAGAATATCAATATCCTGAGGTATAAATAGCTCTAGCTGAAAGCAAACAAAGGCTTCTGGGTGCTATGTAGCACAGAGCCAATACAGTTATCATAAATTTCACTTCTGACAAAAGACATCAGGGTTAACAAAGTTGTTTAATTTGCTTAGGCAGGATGAACCTCGTGCCTCTGCAAATTATTTCATGAGCTTTATGTTGAATAATGCTCTAGAGAGATACTTTTTTCTCCATTTAGACCCGAGTATGAGTTAGCTTCTAGTTTATTTCAAGTGCATAATATATGTGAAAAAGTGCTTGCAAATTAGAGGAATTATTATAACACAAGTCTGCCTTAAGACATACAGGCTCTCAAGTTAAACAGGAATTACGTTCTTTAGCTAACAGATTTATGGAAGGTAATGAAATTTTGCTACTGGGTAGTAAGAATAGACTGCATAGTCTATTTCAGTGGAGAATCAGAAAAAATAAGTAGGAGACAATGTTGAGAAAGAACAATGAAGTAGGAGTCAGAAGCCCTGTATGACCTTGAGCGCTTGACTTCTCTAAACTTTAGTTTCCTTATCTGTAAAGTAGTAATTCTAGGTCATATGATTATTAGGATCAAATTATTTAATAGATACAAGTGCGTTTTGTGCCTTTCAAAGAGCTATATTAATTTGAAGTGTTATTATATAAGAGGTGGGAGGCTACCCTATCAAGGCATGAGAAATAAGGTGAAAAAAATATTCTATGATAGATTGGGTAAGCTGTGTTAAGGAAGAAAGTGCTTGCTAAAAGTCTCTATAAACCCAGGTAAGTGTTCTGGGAACCACCTCATGCTGTGGGTAGAGCAAACTTTCTTAATCAAAGTACACATGAGAATCACCCAATCCTGGTGAAAATACCAATGCCAGAATCCCATGCAGCATGTGTATTTAAAATAACAAATAAAGTTCATAAGTGATTCTGATTGATTCTTATTTAAAAATCATTGGTCTAGAGTAGAGGTCAGCAAATTTTTTGTAAGAACCAGATAGTAAATATTTTAGCCTTTGCAGGCACATAATGTGTATGTCTTATCTTTCTTCTTGTTTATTTACAACCCTTTAAAAATGTAAAGAAAGTTCTTAACTCCGCAGTCATACAAAAACAAGCCAGAGGCAGAATGAGATTTTAGAGAATGAAAGAACTCATATCATAGTTTGTAAATTAATGTGTTACATATACAATATATTGTAACTACATGGATGCTTATCTTTTTCATTACTGTGAAACCCTTGAGTATAGAGCCTTGTCTTATTCACTTTGTATTCCTGGAATCCAGCACATTTCCTGGCACCTAGCACATCACAGTCACTCAGTAATTGCTGGATAGATGAATGAAAGAGAGAAAGTATATTAAGAAAGATTAATATTAGAGACTATAGCATTTGCAAAATCTATTCGTTGATAAGAGAGATGATAGTTTCCCAGTTAATTTCACCAATATAAAAAGTAAAAAAAAAATCCAAACTCCAAAAAATTCTACTGGCTGAATATTAATATGTGTTGACATTGACTATGTTAATCAGATATTGGCAAATAATTGATTTTATTTGTTGCTTGGAAGAAACATGGTCTTAATTTTGGGGTACTTTTAGGAAAATGGAGACTTGTTTGTTGGGTGCAATATTTAGGAAACTTTCTCTGGAGACCATATCTGGGGATGGGAACGGGAACATAGCTTTGAGACAGTTGATCTCTAGCATGAGTGATGCACTTAAGGCTCTGGATTAGTAGTACTGGATATACCAACTTAGTCAAGTCTTTAAACTTGACTAGTCACATGAACACATTGATTAATTCAGAGCTATTGATACTGAGAGTATAACATGGTGGTGAAGTTGGACATATGACAGTGGGTTCATAGTCATCTAATTGACTTAAAATAGGTCTTTTGAAAATTTATTTTCCCGTTTTATTGAGGTATAATTGACAAGTAAAAATTATATATATTTCTAGTGTACAACATGATTGTACAATTTGATATACATATACGTTGTGATATACGTATACCTCAATCAAGCTAATTAACATATCCATCACCTCACATAGTTATCTTTGCGTGTGTGTGGTGAGAATATTTAAGACCTACTCAGCAAATTTCAAGTATAAAATACAGTATTATTAACTATAGTTGCCACACTGTACATTAGATCTCCAAAACTTATTTGTCCTGCATAACTGAAACTTTGTACCCTTTGACCAGTATCTCCCCATTTTTCCTGTCCCTCAGTCCCTGGAAACCACATTTTACTCTCTGCTTCTGAGAGTTTGACTTTTTTAGATTCCACATATAGATGAGATCATGCGGTATTTGTCTTTCTGTGTCTGGCTAATTTCACCTGGCATAATGTCCTTCAGGTTAATTCATGTGGTCACAAATGACAGGGTTTCGTTCTTTTTTAAGGCTCAATAATATTCCATTGTATATATATACCACCTTTTCTTTATCCATTCATCTGTGGATGGACACTTAGGCAGTTTCCATATCTTGGCTATTGTGAATAACACTGCAAGGAACATGGGAGTGCAGATATCCCTTCTAGATACTGACTTCATTTCCTTTGACTATATACCTGGAAGAGGGAATTACTGGATCATATGGTAGTTCTATTTTTAATTTTTTGAGGAACCTCCATACCGTTTTCCATAATGTTTGAACTAATTTACATTCCCATCAACAGTGTACAAAGTTTCCCTTTTCTCCCCATCTTACCTAGCGTTTGTTCTTTTGTCTTTTTTGATAGGAGCCGTTCTAATGGGTATAAGGTGATATCTCACCATAGTTTTGATCTGTATTTCTCTCATGATTAGTGATGTTGAACAATTTTTCATATACTTGTTGACCATTTGCATGTCTTCTTTTGAGAAATGTCTATTTAGGTCTATTGTCCAATTTTTAATCGGGTTATTAGTTTTTTTGCTGTGGAGTTGTATGAGTTCCTTATATATTTTGGATATTAATCTTTTATCAGATGTATGGTTTGCAAATATTTTCTCCCGTTCCATAGTTTGCCTCTTGCTCTGTTGATTGTTTCCTTTGCTGTGCAGAGGCTTTTTACCATTTGTCTATTTTTGCTTTTGTTGTATGGGCTCTTGGGATCATATCCAAAAAAATCATTGCCCTGAAAATAGGTCTGTTTTATGTAGTTCCGCATCTCGGCCTTCTGGATATAAAGATCTGATCTTTTATCTCAGATCAAACTGAATGTCTGCCCTCTTGATCTGATTACTATTTTGACTGCTTCCTCAACTGAGCTGCACTGTCTTCCTTAGTAAATCTCTTCAGTAGTCTTAGAGCTCATATTGTCTAGATTTCTCTTCAAAATAGCTTTACTCTGTCTCACAGGCCAACATTTATCTGGATATTTGAATACTAATTCTCAGTTCAAGTGGACAGTTCTTTCTGGATTGCTGCAGTGGCCTTCTAACAATCTCCTGCTTCTAAGATCAATGGCACCAATTCCTCATGTTCCTTGAATACACCATGTTTATCCTCCCTCGTGGCTGTTCCTTGGCCTCAAAAGCCTCCTTGATTTGCTAAGTATCAGTTTAGATAGTGATAATGTTGAACTTCAACTGAGCCCTGTGCTCCTGAATTGTTCCCCCCACTCCAACTCTTGTATTCCAGGAAAAGGCTTACTGCAAAGAGCCAACCTTACTCTACTTAGATGAGACTCACTGATGCCCTCCTTGTTTACTTACGACAAGACCAGGCCAATGACCTTTCAGATGTTTGCAGATCTTAAAGCCTGAGCGTTCTCACTGTTGAAACAGTCCCTTTCCCCTGATTGCAGTGAATAAAGTCTTTACTCCAAAAGGATTTTCTAACCCTAAAATTGGGTTAGATACTCCCCAGATGGATTCCCTAAGGTCATGTGCTTATCCTTATCAGAGCACTGATCACACTAGGGGACAGGCCTGTGTTCTTGCCTGATTCCTCACTAGAATGTGAGCTTCATGAAGGCAGTCTCTGTGTCCTGTTTACCTTGCAGCCCTGGTTCCTCATAGAGTTCTAGGATATTTTAGAGGTGCAGTTAAGACATTAACTACTTAATTACTTAATTAAGTTAACAACCAGCTTTTTTGCCTGTGAAGAAGGACAATTGGTCTGAGCACCCATTGCTGATCAGTCATTTCCATGGATGAATAAACTGGGGGTGAGGAGGGATGGTCACAATGGAGATTATTCCTCTGCTTCTGCATAGGAATAACATTCACACCCAGAAGGAGCTATTTAGATTAGACAAAGGTTTGCCACCCTTCACTCTCCCTTGTAAAACTATGTGGGAAAGCAATTTTGATTATTGTTGTAGAGGCCATCAGTTCTAGAAAAATATCCCAGAAGAAAATGGGTTTTTTTATTCCTTCTGGCTCAGAATAATGACTTATATACTTCTGGAGATGGAAGGAATACCAGCTTCAATTTATCAAACACATAAAGTGTTAACTGTGCCATTTTATTGAAACTTTATGACACACATCACCAAGATATGATTTATATTACACCAGAAATGCTGCTTCCTCATTCCCCACTCCAGTCAAGAGATCCAACCCAGCCTCAAGGACTTCAGCTGAAAGCCTCCAGGTAGATAATAAAGGAGGCTGGTTCCTAGGTTCAGAAATAGTCCCTGACCTGAGTCAAAATGTTTTTAGACTGCCAAATTTTGTTTTATTTGCTTGTTTCTCTTGAGGGTGCTCTGTTCCTGTTATTCAGATTCCTTGCCTAAATTCCTGATCTATTATTAATCCTAGTTAGATCCCTGGCTTTCTGATCCTCAAACCATTTGCCTGGAAACCTACCTGATCCACCCCAGTGTTTTGCGGCAACTTAGTCTCTCTCAGTTCTCACTGTCTGGGCCTTGAGACACTACCATCAACATCTAATCCATCCATGCACCTCACATCCGTAGCTAATCCTGAACCTGATGGTGGTTTGCTCCAGCTCATACTGACGTACTACATGCTGTTCTGCTTCTCCTTGTGGCCCCTCCACGCTCACCAGGGCCCTTTGTTGGCTACTTGTCTTGGACTTTTATATACTGCTGTCCACAGTTCTAGGAATGTACCACATAGTTCAGAAACAAAATATCTGGAAAACATCTACATATTTTAATTAATTTTAAATTTAATCAAAGTAATAATGTACATAGTTTAAAAAGTCATTGGAGAGTACAGTGTGAAAAGGGGAGGGGGGTAGTAAATTTACAGTGGAGAAACTTGACAAACACTACTTCCGTCAACTGATCAAGTCCAACGCCAACAGTGATAAGTCATGTTGACAGTATGTACCCTTGAAATGATGTAATGAAAATGGCACTTTCCTTCTGACATCTTGTTCCCAAAAGCCCACAACCCCAAAATAATCATGAGAAAAACATCAGACAAATGTCAACAGAGAGGCATCCTAGAAAATACCTGAGCAGTATTCCTTACTGCTATCAAGGTTATTAAAAACAAAAGAAGTCTGAGCAATTGTTTCATCCATGAGAGCCTAAACAGATACGACCATCAAATATAACGTGGTATCCTGGGTGGGATCCTTGAACAAAAAATGGACATTAAGTAAAAACTAAAGAAATCTGAAAAAGGATGAACTTTGGCTCATAATAACATACCAATACTTGTTCATTAATTGTAAGCAATGTACCATACTAAAGTAAGATATTAATAGTAGGGGAAATTGGGTATGTGCTATATGGGAACTCTCTGTATTATCTTTTCAAGCTTTCTGTAAAGCTAAATTGTTCTGAAAAATAAAATCTATTTTTAAAAAAGGAAAATCGCATAAATAAATTAGATGATTCAAAAAAATATGAAAAACAGCAGTTCCTGTCATCACCCTCAAGTGACAATCATTTTCAATTCATTGAATTATTTTCTATGGCTTTACTATATTTCTAATAATATCCTTTTGTGGAAGTTTTTTCCATTTATCCATGTTGTATATGAGCCACTGATTTCCTGTGATGACAGATAAGGAATTAGCTCTCTTCCACCATGTCCCTTCTTCCCATTATACTTATGTCTCAACTTTTGGCTAATCCATATTCAGTGCTCATATTACTATAATTATGTAATCTTGTTCACTGTTGAGCTAAATTGTGTTCTGATTACTTTTCCTTTATGATGTACTGTTGCTTTTTCTGAAATTAATAATTCTTTCTCTTTTTTTATTTGCTTGGTTCTCTTTATACATATTGCTAATTCTTCCCAAATGTTCCAAAAGCTACATAGTTAAACCCTCTTGATATTATTTTCCAGAATAACAGACATCGGAAAACCTATCAGTTTCATTTTGTCCTGGCACCTCGCTCCTGCAAACCTCCATTTTATTGCTCTACTCTAAGTCCATGCTTCATCTATCATCCAGGACTTCTCTTTCTTACCCTTCTGGCGAATTCCATGCTTTTCGGATCAAATATCCTCTTTCTTGGTTTACTTTCTCATTTAGATGTAGCACTTCTTTAGTATCTTTTTTCCTTCCTTCTATTTTTTTTAAGATTAAGATTCTATTTTTATCAATATCATGCATACACCTAGTCTGAAAAGAAAAATAGTTTTACAGGTATGTTAGGAAAAAGCACTACCATTTTGCTTGGGATCCCTAAAAAACTGGGTTCAAGGGAAAAGCTTGTGTTCTCTCTCTATTTTTGTGGTGCAATCCCAGGAATCTAGTAGTGAAGGAAAAATAAAAGAAAAGGAGAGAAAGAGAGGAAACAAATAACAAGGGGTTCATTACCTATCTGGTCTCAGCTATGTGGTAAGCGCAGCTTTTGCTTGGTCTTGTGGATATCTTCAGAGAGGTCATAGGAAAATAAAAAAATTTATCTAATGGTTCTTGCTTTCCCTTGGTCAAAATTTGCTCCACTGAATACCAATTTCTCAGCATTTCTAGATTGTGACATCTAGCCTGTCCATGCAGCTGCTGGGAAAGCCAGAACTGAGGAATGTAGTGGTGATATCAAAGGTTTAAGTCACAGTGCACACAGTCAGCAAGTGAGTGGGTCTATGCTAACGGCACCCTCCACTTGTCCACCAGGAAGCTGTACCTGCATGATCCTTACCAAGCAGTAAGCTCCTGAGGACGCACAGGTGCTGAGCTGATCAAGTGGCCTCTTGTACTTAATTGGCAACAGAGATGAGCCCAGAGGAAGGAGGTGAGAGTTTCCTTCCCCAAGGTGGTAGGCAAGGAACTTTTGGGTTGCTCCTATGAGCAACATAAGGAACCAGGAGTAGACACTGCATCAGTCTTCACCAGTGGAGTAGGTAGAATGCCACAATGACATGGTCCTGGCCATGGAGTTCAAGAAACCTTCCTTGCATGGTCATCAAAACCTTCTCTCCATGGCCTATGAGAATGCAGCTGGTGTCAGAGGGTCTAACTGAACAGTCTAATATCAAGCAAATTGCTGGTGAATCCAGGGAGCTCATAAATTTGATATATCTCACACCTGCATCCCCACATCTCTGTTGTCCCTCACAAATGCAACCACTTTTACCTCTTTTTGTGTGTGTATGTGTGAGGAAGATTGGCCCTGAGCTGACATCTGTGCCAATCCTCCTCTATTTTATGTGGGATGCTGCGACAGCATGGCTTGACGAGTGGTGCTATGTCCAGGCCCAGGATCCGAACGTGTGAACCCCAGGTCGCCGAAGTGGAGCACTCACACTTAACCACTACACCACCAGGGCAGCCCCACTTTTATCTCTTTAAGCTGATTATTTTCATATTTACTTCCTTTGTCTCTAAATGATATGATTGAAATGCCAACTCCTGATTTCTTAAGTTTGGGGAATTTTTCTCTTAACTTCCCGCTGAAGAAGATGACAACTTAGTTTTCTTTTTACGCCTGCTTGCACCACATGAAAGCACCCTTCAAACATTCACCCTACACTCATCCTGCCAATATGATGTAATTTTGGATAAAACAACAATCAGTGCTTAACTTATCATTTAAACTATTGGGGGGTGGGACTTCCAGAATGGCAGAGCAAGGACTTCTGAAAATCTACTCTTCCATAAAAGCAATCAAAACACAGGCAAAAATTGTCAAAATCAACTTTTTCAGAACTCTGAAAATTAACTTGAAAGAATCCAAGTAGTGTTCATTCAAGAAAAACTGCTGAAACTTGATAAGAACAGTAAGCTTTGTAGCATTTTAACTTGGTCTACTCCCATCCTCCTTTCCCCAGTTCCACAGTACCCTTGAAAACCAGAAGCCCAACAGCCAGTGAAGGGGGCTGACCAGGTGTGAAGCCCCTTAAAAAATTCCATCCTCAGAGAATTGTCACTATTTGACATGCCTGGAATTTCCTGGAAAATCCTTATTTACAGATTTTGTCATTATTTTACTCGACTCAGAGCCTGTTCAGTGGCAAAAGCCCTATCCTCAAGGTGTTTATCAAAAACAATCAGAGGAAATTGTTGAACATGGAAGCTGCCCAAGGCAGAAATACCAGTTGGGGCAAACAAGAGGACAGACAAAAGACTTTAAAAAAAACTCTCAGAAATGAGATGTTCATAGGGAGATTTGAAAAGCTCCAACATATTCCTGGGAGTCTAGAAGTCCACGTGCCTGTGCAGGATTACTTGCGTGACCAGAAAAGCCTGAGAACACCTTTATCTCTCACCTCTGTCTGATCATGAGGCCCTGTGCAATCAGAAAGTAAAGGCTAATGCAGGGTAGTAAATTGCCAGAGCCCCAATATATACACCAAGAGATCTAAAGCAAAAGGTGGAAGACTTACTAGTTCAAGGCATCTAAGGAATTCTATGTCCAATCCTTAGCTGACTACAAAACTAATCAAGGAGAGATATCAGGAACTAAACAAAAGGTATACAGACTTGACAGAATTAGTGCAGAAAAGTCACTAAACAAACAAAAAAATAGCAACAAGCAACTATAATAAACCCTGGAGGCAGTAGGTACCTGGTTTCCAGAATTGTCACATTATATCTTCTAAAATGTCCACTTTTCAATTAAAATTATAAGATATCCAAAATAACTGAAAAGTATGGCCCATACACAGGGGGTAAAATACCTGTCATTAATAGAAACTGTCCTTGAAGAAAGCCCAGATATTGGACTACTAAACAAAGACTTTAAATCAGTTATTATAAATGTGCTTGAAGAATGAATGGAAAACATGTCCCCAGAACTAAAAGAAAGTCTGAGAATGATTGATGTTTCATCAAATAGAGAACAATAATGAAGAGATAGAAATTATAAAAAGAACCAAATAGAAATTTTGAAGTTGAGAAGTACAACTACTAGAATGAAAAATTCACCAGAGGAGCTCAACAACAGATTTGAGCCTGCAGAAGAATCAGCGAACTTGAAGATAAATCAACTGAGATTATTTAGCCTGAGGAACAGAAAGAAGAAAAACTAATAGAGCCTAAGAAACCTACGGGACACCATCAAGCATCTATCATAAGCATAATGAGACTCCTAGAAGGAGAGGAAGGAAATGAAGAGGGAGAGAGAATGTTTAAAGAAGTAATGACCAGAAACACCCCAATTTGATAAAAAAAAAATTAATCTATACATTCAAGTTGCTCAACAATCTCATTAGGGTAAACTGAAATTGATGCACATTTAGACACATCATAGTCAAATTGTCAAAAGACAAGGACAAATAAGAGAATCTTGAAATCAGCAAGATAGAAATGAGTCATTGTTTTATTAAGATTATGATAGTTAACAACCTTGTGGAATTACAGTTGTACATTATTATTAGTCATGTTGTAGGTACACCACTTCACCCTTAGTGCCCTCCCCCCACCCCCCCTTTCCCCTGGTAACCACTGATCAGTTCTCTTTTTCTATATGTTAACTACCACCTATGAGTGGAGTCATACAGAGTTCGTCTTTCTCTGTCTGGCTTATTTCACTCAACATAATACCTCAAGGTCTATCCATGTTGTTGTGAATGGGATGACATTGTCCTTTTTTATGGCTGAGTAGTATTCCATTGTATATATACATACCAGATCTTTTTTATCCAATCATCAGTTGATGGGCACTGAGGTTGGTTCCATGTCTTGGCTATTGTGAATAATGCTGTGATGAACATAGGGGTGCGTGGGACTTTTGGAATTGCTGATTTCAAGTTCTTAGGATAGATACCCAGTAGTGGGATGGCTGGGTCATAAGGTAAGAAATGAGTCATTTTAAGGGATCCTCAATAAGATATTCAATTTCTTATCAGAAACTATGGAGGCAAGAAGGAAGAGAGATGACATATTCAAAGTACTGAAAGAAAGACTGTCATAAATAATTTTATATCTGACAATATTATCCTTCAAATTATCCTGAAAGAATCTGTGACTAGAAGACTTGAACTACAAGGAATAATAAAGCAAATACTTCAGGCTGAAATGAAAGGACACTAGACAGTAACTCAAATCCACACAAAGAAATAAAGAACACTCATAAAGGCAATTATATAAATAAATATGAATGATAGTATAAATGCATTTTTGGTTGTAACACTTTTCCACTCCTATATGACTTAAAAGACAACTGCATAGAGCAATAATTATAAAACTGTGTTGATGGGCCTATAATATATAAAGATGTAATTTATATGACAATAATTGTACAAAGGAGGGGCTATATTGGAGCAAAGTTTTTGTGTACTAATTGAAATTAAATTAGCATTAATTGAAACTACATTGTTTAAATTAAGATGTTAACTGTAATTCTGAGGACAACCACTAATGAAATAACTAAAAAAAATAAAAGAAATGACAGGTGAATTGAAATAACACACTAGAAAACAACTATTTAACATGCAAAAAAAGGCAGTAGTGGAAGAATAGAGGGACAAAAAAGACAAAAAACAAGTAAAGTGGTAGACATAAATCTTATCTTAGCAATAATTACATTAAACATAAACGGATTAAATACTCTAATCAAAAAGCAAGGATTGGCAGAATGGATTTAAAAAATAAATATAATCTAACCATGTGCTGTACACAAGAGACACACTTTCAAAAAACAAATAGGTTGAAAGTAAAAGGACAGAAAACATATTCCATGGAAACAGTAAATAAAAGAGAGCTGGAGGGGCTATGCTAATATAATTTAAACACTATTCCTAGGTAGGCCAGGTAGGAGACCATGATTACTCTTCCCTTACTGATTAACTTCCATTAGTCTAGAACTAGTAATTGTCTTTTCTTATTTGCATAATTTTCCATGTATTTATCTATGATTCCAACTAAAATTCTCACAAGTTGTCTAAATCTCCTTTTAAAATGTTCAGATGCATCAGATATTTCATCAATTTCATCTTCCTAATGGAGTTTCTCAGAGCCTTCTGCCATGCTCCAATAAAGATGGCTTACTCTCAACACCTGCATTTTTCTTCTGAGGTCTCCCTTCAAGAGCACCATGGTTAATACCTCCATCTCTCTGGTGGGTCGGAAATACTATTTTGGTTTGCCAGGTCTTCTCTGTTGGTTTATTCCCTCATTTTGGTAGAACTCAGCCTCCAGTAGCTTCCTGGGAAAAGGGAACAAGGAAAAAAAAATTTTCAAAACTTACTTCTCTGAAATGTATTTATTCTACCATGAAACTTGATTAAAATTTGGCTTAGTATAGAATATTAGGTTGGAAGTCATTTTTCTTCAGAATTTTGAAGGTTTACCTCTATTGAACTTGAATTTCCTCTATTCCAATGAGAAATATGCAACAATTTAAATTTTGATTCTACGTGACCTATTTTTTTCTTTCTAGAACAGCGTCTCCAGTGTACTAAAATTTTACAACGCTATGTCTTTTTTTTAGGATTTTTTTTTTTTTTTTTTTTTTTTGCTGAGGAAGATTGACCCTGAGCTAACATCTGTTGTCAATCTTCCTCTTTTGTTTTTTCTCCCCAAAGCCCCAGTACATAGTTGTGTAGCCTAGTTGTAAGTCGTTCTAGTTCTTCTATGTGTGATGCCACCACAGGATGGCTTGATGAGCAGTGTGTATGTCTGCGCCCAGGACCCAAACTGGTACACCCTGGGCCACTGAAGCAGAGCGCAAAAACTTAACCACTTGGTCACAGGGCCGGCCCCACAGTGGTAGGTCTTGATATGAGTCTATTTCATTTATTTTTGGGGGCACTCTGGGGGCTCTTTTTTGTCACTTCCCTAAGGATATAAGGTAAAGATTTAGCTTACATATAAAATTTGGTGATCAGTGCAAGGCACACAGGAATAAAAAGCAATTAGCAAAAGGTAATTCTCTCCTAGTCACTGATCTAGAAACACTATAGACAGATAATTCTTGGTCAACTCAAGAAAGAAAGAGGTGTTTAAAGTAAATCAATGGATTGTTTGTTTTAACAGATCTTCAGCCCAAACTGTAGTGACTAAGGCAGTGACATATATAAACATATTATTGTGAGGTATGAATCCTTTGTAAAATTTTGCTAAATCTAAATAGGATTGGAATAAAATTTAAGAAAATGTGTTCTATCATTAAAATCCTATTGCTCAAATTTTTTCTTTTCTTCTTCTTTTTTTCCTGAAGCTGAAATCAAAGCATTCATCCGAAAACATACTACTGAGTGCATAAAACATAGTGATTTTTTAGAAGATATGCTGTATAAGAAAAAGGAGATGATGAAAGAAGAGAAAAGAACATGTTTAACTTGAGAATTTGGCAAATATTTTGATTGGATATTATTTTATTTGCAGTATTTTATCTCTTTAAATTTTGCAATATAAAGATAAATAAATTATATGTGGACAGTAAAATATTTAATGTCAGCTTTTCCAAAATACACTTTTCTCCTTTACCAATCTGTGAAGATTGACAAAGGGAATTTAACAAAGACGTTTTACTCTTTCTTTCTTATCTCATTTTAAGAGATAAAGCTGGTAGACACCCCTATAGTTAACTATATTCTATTCCCAAGTTACTTTAATTATTAGATTAAAGAATGTCAATTCCTAGAGGCAGTAATACTTCAACAGTTTATTGAACTTCACCAGAGGGAAAACACTCCTAAGGATATGGTTCACCAGGTCTGTGCTCTCAACCGCTGAGTTTAGACATTTATCTAGACACTAAATAAATGATACGAAGCTTATGTAATAAATAAATGATACAAAGTTTAGAGGAAAATTCTGAGCGAGAAATTTAACAAGTGCATAATTAACTTTCATTATCTTGATGTTACTAGTGAAACCAAAGGCTAGTAAATGCTGAATGAGCCTCAATTTTTAAAATCAGATATTCTTTGAAAAAGAATTTTTGGTTGCAAGATTTAAGATGATTATATTTCTAGATTCTCAAAAAATATTGAACTCTCTTATTCAATCACATAAAGACTGTTAATTTGTTAATTGCATAATGAAGTTACTTGGTTAAAATAGGAAGGAAAAGAATCACAAGGTGAAAAAGGAAATGAAGTGGTAATTGCTACAGAAATTTGGGGAAAAGGGGGCAGAAGTTATCAAAGATTTGGGAACCGCATTTTAACACCAACCTACTCAAGAAACAGATATGAGACTGAAAGTCCAACTGAAAAATATTTATTTACCTGAATCACTACTGGTAACAATGTGCCATTTTGAATGAAGAGTGCTCACCTCAATATTCTGACGTAGTTTTACCATTTATTGTCACGTCTAAAAATTTAAAAAGTCAAGTTGTCCTGGTCTTTTGAATTTAGCATTTAAATCCTGAATTCCCACCACAGGGTACATGTTCTTCTGAGCCGGAGAGTCCTAAAGACTTAAGATTTTAATTCTGTCTAAAAGGTGAGCCTCGGCCTTTTTCTTCCCACTTTACTGTCCTCCTCCCACGACAGAACAGTCTGCAACAACGACCGAGATGATGAATTGTACAGAACCTAAATTAACTCCATGAGCCTTTTAAATGTTGATTTCTAACTCACAAAAGCACACTCTCATATGAGAGGATTATACCACCAGGCTTCAAATAACCACATGAATGACTCTATTGTGGTGATTGTATTAAAGTGTATAACTGGACTGAATGGCCACATGCTCTTGAAGGTCATAACTTGTGAGGAAAAATTAGTTAAAAAATAAATCTCCAAGGTGCTGCCAGGAGTGATCTTCCAAACTATTTCATAACACACAATTCCTCCGGGTAGTATTCACCATGGAAGTTGTTCTCTTCACGACAAATGTCTGAGTCGCCCATGAAGGTCTTCCCTTGCCAGTGCAAAGAGAGCAGAATGAGAGAGAACTCAAACTTATGTAGTTCTCACACTGTAGTTTTCCAGACTTTACTAGGAAAATCTTCACACCTATAGGAAAACTCAAAGAATAGTATATTTAATTTATTATAAAAGTGTTTTATAATTGTACTTTTAATATCCTTTTAATCTATTATTTATAAGATTTCATATATCAAAGTGTTTGAGTGTTTGTTCAATCTTGTTATTAATTTTAAATTTTATTGCTTTATAGTAAAAGAATGAGGTCTGTATAATTTTCAGTTTTTAAAATTATCAGTATTTTCTTGCTGGTCTAATTTATGATCAATTTGTTCAAAGTGCCGTGGATTCTTGTAAGATAAGTTATCCTCTGTTCATGGGGTACAAATTTAAATATATACATATATATATAACAATTAAACCTTAAAAATTATGCTCTTTAGATACCATTATAAACTTATTAATGTTTTATCAACTTATATGAAATACTAATTGTTATGGCTTATTACTTCTACAGTTTTGTTTTGTACATCTTGATAATGTTCTATGCGCAATCACTTAGGTCTGGTATAAAGTCATCCTTTACAAAAATAAAATAGTCATCATCTTTGTCCTGTTTAATGCTCTTTCCTTGCCTTAGGTTCTACTCTGACCTGCATTAATAATATAACATCTGCTTTTGTTTCTTTTGTCTTTTTTTTTTAACTTTATCTGAAACAGTTTAACTTTAAAATATTCTTATTTTGTTTGACAATGTAACTCTTTGTAAAGAGAATATAAATGACTTTATATTTTGACTCAGTCTGAGAATATTCATGTATTTTAATTGAAAATTGTAAGCCATTGATAGTTATTGTCATAGCTGACATCTTTGCACATGTTAACGTGTCATTTGGATTTCATTTTTACACTTCTTTGATATTTCCATTGATTTCTTGTTTTGCCTTATGAAAACTAAAATTTACCTACTTAGTCTGGTGATTTTAATAGTATCCATTTTTTAATTCTACTCATGATTACCATTATGTTAAATAAATAAATCTATGTTTCCTTAGTAATTAATGTACTGAATAAAATAAAATATGTAATACAAAGAAATCAGTATCCTCATCCACCCAATATCCGGATTATTGTTACATGTTTCTATACTATGTCTTTTTTCCAAAAAGTGATCTTGCCTTCTTGTTTTGAAATGATTTTAACAATCTTTTTAATTCTGCATTTCATTGTCTTTGGTATTTACAACTAATGCTTTAATGCCATTATTGAGTTTTATATTTTCTTTGTCTCTCATTTAGCTGAAACACGTCTTTATAGTTTATTTAAGGAGAATAGATGCGTGACATATGTTCTAAGGCCTTCTATAACTGGGACTTATTTTTGCTGCCTTCACCCATAAATGACAAATTTGTTTTTGTCTGGAATTCTTGAGTCTCAATTTCTTTCCCTCAAAAGTATAGAGGTTGCTCTATTTTCTTCTAGTTTATTATGAGATGTTTATTTTGTTTATTATAAGATGTCAAAGGCAAGCCCAATTTTCATTCTAGAATAGGAAATCTGTTTTTTTCCTGATGCTTTTAGGATCTTTCCTTTTGCTTAGAATTCCCTAAAGACATGGGAGTATATTTAAATAGTAGTCTCTTCTCATAGTGATTTCTTTTCAGTAATTTTGCCACCTACAAGATGAGCTTGTTTGATCCAAATATCCCAGTATATCTTCAGACCAGAAATTTTCTTCTATTTAGGTCTGAAGTTTCACTTAACTTTCACTTGTTCTCTTTCTTTCATTGTTGGCTCTCTGTTCTCTGCCTTCTATTTCTAGGATCTTCTCTTTCGTAATTTAATTTTTCCCTCTTTTCTATTATAACAGAGTTACACTAGTGTATCCTTCTTATTTCCAAAACATTTTTCTATACCTGCAATTTACTACTTACAACAGTTTTTCAATTCTGCAGATGCATTTTTTTGTTTCTTTCTGATCTTTCTTTATATAACTCAGTTCACCTGGTTCCCAGTCCACTCCCTTTTATCCCATATTTTGTCTCATCTTTTAGTTCCTGATTCACAGAATCTAAATTTTCCAGGATTTTTGGGAACACAGGAAAAAGCTTTCTAAAACTCCTGTGGTAATGTTCTTTGAAACTATGCTGACCATTTATATCATAATGGTAATGTTCTTTGAAATGCGAATTTATACCATAAAAATGATGTTTGAATTTAACACTGCAGAATATTTTCATAGGCCTCATACTGTGTTTTTTTCCCTATACATTTATGAATTAGGAAAAATCTATCTGGTCTTCCTCTCTAGTAAATGACATCAGTCTAATGTATCCTTGATGAAGAGTCCTAGCTTCCACACTATTGAAATATCACCTCTTTATTTGTATTTTAAAAGGAAGGTAGAGGAGGTTGAAAGGCCAGAAAAAATACGTTTGAGGAAGCCATTATCTGAATTTTTGGTAACTGGAAAAGACAGATTTATCTGTACTAAGTATCAGCACATATACAAGCCAGTGACTATTCAAACACTATCTGGTGTAGGATATAGAATACTAGGAACAAAGTAGAGGAATCAGTATTTGACCCAAAACCAGAAGACAAGAGAGCAGACTGAGATAGAATAAGTACTGCCGTTACTAAAAAGCTATACCCGACTGCAGGTTTCACAGATTCTCTAACAGAGAACGATTAGAGTAAATACCAAACAATGCAGCATACTATAAAAAGTTTTTTATAACATTGTTACTTAAGTTAATTGTCTGATAAACTTTGTTTTTGGTGAGGAAGATTGGCCCTGAGATAAGAACCATTGCCAATCTCCCTCTTCTTTTTTTCACCTGAGGAAGATTAGACCTGAGCTAATGTCTGTGCCAGTCTTCCTCTGCTTTGTCTGTGGGCTGCCTCCACAGCATGGCTGATGAATGGAGCAGATCTGCACCCAGGATCCCAACCTGCGAACCCAGGCTGCCGAAGCAGATTGCATGCAACTTTAACCACTCAGTCACAGGGCTGGCCCCTAAACTTTTTTTAAATAGGCTTTATTTTTAGAGCAGTTTTAAGTTCATAGCAAAATTGAGTGCAAGGTACAAAGATTTCCCATATAACCCCTGTCCTCACACTTGCATAGGCCACCCCCATTATCAACATCCCCCACCAGAGTGGTGCATTTGTTACAATTGGTGAACCTACACTGACACATCATTTTAATTAAGGTTCATTCTTGGTGTTATACATTCTGTAGATTTGGACAAATGTATAATGACACATATCCACTGTTAGAGTATCATTCAGAGTATTTTCACCGCCCTAAACAATCCACTGTGCTCCACCTATTCATCTTTCCTTACCACTCCCTAAACCCCAACCCCTGGCAAACACTGACCTTTTTACTGTCTCCATAGTTTGCCTTTCCCAAAATGTCATATAGTTGGAGTCATATAGTATGTTAGCATTGTCAGGCTGGTTTCTTTCATTTAGTAATATGCATTTAAGTTTCCCCTATGTCTTTTTATGAATCATAGCTCATTTCTTTTTAGTGCTGAATAATATTCCATTGTCTGGATGTACCAACCACAGTTTATTTATCCATTCACCTATGGAAGGACATCTTGGTTGCTTCCAAATTTTGGTAATTATGACTAAAGCTGCTATAAACATCCATAGGCATGTTTTTGTGTGGACATAAGTTTTCGCTTCCTTTGGGTAAATACCAAGGAGCATAATTGCTGGACTGTATGGTAAATGTACATTCAGTTTTGTAAGAAACTGAAAGACTGTCTTCCAAAGTGGCTGTACCATTTTCCATTCCCACCAGCAATGAATGAGAGTTCCTGTTGCTCCATATCCTTGCCAGCATCTGGTATTGTCATTGTTCTGGATTTGGCCGTTCTAATAGGTATTTGGTGGTATCTCATTGTTGTTTTCATTTGTGTTTCCCTGAAGACATATGATGTGGAGCATCTTTTCTTATGTTTATTTTCTATCTGTGTATCTTCCTTGGTGAGGTGTCTGTTAAGGTCTTTGGCTCATTTTTTAGTTAGGTTGTTTGTTTCTTTATTCTAAGAGATTTAAGAGCTCTTGTATATTTTGAGATAATAGTCCTCTATCAGATATGTCTTTTGCAAATATTTTCTCCAGCCTGTGGCTTGTCTTTTCATTTTCTTGATAGTGTCTTTTGCAGAGCAGAAATTTTTAATTATAATGAAGTCCAGCTTATCAATTTTTTCTTTCATGGATTGTGCCCTTGGGGTGCTGTGTGTAAAAAATCATTGCCAAACTTAAGGTCTTCTCACTTTTCTCCTCTGTTATCTTCTAGGAGCTTAAGAGTTTTGCATTTTACATTTAGGTCTGTGATCTATTGGAGTTAACTTTTGTGAAGGGTGTAAGGTCTGCGTCTAGATTCATTTTTTGCATGTGGAAGTCCAGTCGTTCTAGTACCATTTGTTGAAAAGACTGTCTTTGCTCCTTTCTCAATGATAAATTGATTATATTTATGAGGTCTATTTCTGCTCTCTATCCTGTTCCATTGATCTATTTATCTATTCTTTTGGCAATACCACACTGTCTTGATTACGTCAGCTTTATAGTAAATCTTGAAATCGGGTAGTGTCAGTCCCCCAACTTTGTTCTTCTCCTTCAACATTGTGTTGGCTATCCTGGGTCTTTTGCCTCTCCATATAAACTTTAGAATCAGTTTGTTGATACCCACAAAATAACTTCCTGGGATTTTGATTTGGATGGTAAGGAATCTGTAGGTCAATTCGGGAAGAAGTGACATCTTGACAGTATTGAGTCTCCCTATCCATGAAAGTGAAATCTCTCTCCACTTATTTAGTCCTTGGCTTTGATTTCATTCATTAGAATTTTGTAGTTTTCCTCATATATCTTGTGTATATTTTGTTAGATTTATACCTAAGTGTTTCATTTTGGGGGGTGTTAATGTAAATGGTATTGTGTTTTTAATTTCAAATTTCACTTGTTCATTGCTGGCATATAGGAAAGTGATCGACTTTTGTATCTTAACGTTGTACTCTGCAACCTTGCTATAATCACTTATTAGTTTCAGGAGTTTTTGGTTGATCTTTTGGATTTTCTACATAGATGATCATGTCACATTTTACACAAAAATTAATTCAAAATGGATCACAAAACCAAATATAAAAATGTAAAATTATAAAGCTTTAAAAAAAAATAGGGGAAAATCTCTGGGATCCAAGGACTACGCAAAGAAATCTTAGACTTGACATCAAAAGCATGATCCATTAAAAACAAAAAGATAAACCGATTTGATCAAAATTAAAAACTTTTGGTCAGCAAAAGACTATGTTAAAAGGATGACAAGTGAAGATACAGAGTGGGAGAAAATATTTGAAACTACATATCTGACAAAAGATAGGTGTATCCTTGACAAAAAGATATTCTGTATACAGAATATATAAAGACCTCTCAAAACTCTCAATAGTAACAAAGTAAAAAATCCAATTAGAACAATGCTAATGGCAAAAGACACAACAGGAAATTTTACCAAAGAAAATATACAGATGGCAGATAAACACATGAAAAGATGCTCAATATCATTAGCCATTAGAGAAATGCAAAAAACCACAATGAGATATCACTAAACATTTACCAGAATGGCTTAAACAATAGTAACACCAAATGTTGGCAAGAATGAGGAGAATCTGGATGCTTCATACATTGCTGGTGGGAATGTAAAATGTAGATTAGTCGTACAGTCACTCTGGAAAACAGTTTAACAATTTCTTAAAAAGCTAAACATGCAAATATTTTCCAGCCCACCAATGCACTCTTGGGCATTTATCCCAGAGAAACGAAGACATAAGTTCACACAAAAATCTGTACACAAATATTTATAGTAGCTTTATTTGTAATAGCCCAAAACTGGAAACCCAGAAGTCCTTCAACAAGTCTATGGCAAAACATCCTGGTACATCTGTACCATGAAACACTACTCAGCAATAAAAAGGAGCAAATTATTGATACACTCAACAACCTGGAATAATAACACCAGAGAATTATAACTATGCTGAGTGAGAAAAAGCCAATGACAAAAAGTTACAAAATGTATGATTTCATTTATATAACATTCTTGAATTGAAAAAACTACAAAAACGGAAAATATATTAGTGGTTGCTAGGGTCCGAGGAGGAGGTAGGGATGGGTGGGAAGTTGGTGTGGTTCTAAAGGGATTCTTGTGGTGATGGAAATGCTCTGTATCTTGACTGTACCAATGTCAATATTCTGGCTGTGATATTGTACTATACTATACTATCTTGTACCAGTACCATGTTACCATGGGGGGACACTGGATGGTAAATGGTGCACTATATCTCTGTATTATTACTTACAACTGTGTGTGAATGTATGATTATGTCAAAGAAAAGGTTTAATTTTAAAAGAGGATTAAAACAAAAGGATATTTGGACATTTACCAAGAAGCCACAAAAGTGACAAAATGGAAAGATTATGTGGCAGGGGTGGAGAGGGAGCAATATGAGATGGAGAGAGAAGTGAATCTTCCACAAATAAGGAAATGCCTATGGGGAGCCTTCATGCTTACACTAATGTAAATATAAAGCACAGTTAAGTACTTGCTTAGGTGAAATGAACTGACTCAGGGCCTGCAGTTGTGACCTACTAAAAGATTTTGTCCTCAGAGAAGGAAGGCTAGAATGTGAATCTCAAATTGATAAGCACTCTTTCTCAAAGGCTTGGTTTACTCACCTTAATGTGAGACCTTGAGAATAAGACCGCATCTGAAACTTCTAGGATTTACCTTGACTGCAACGCCATCTGATTTGCCGAGAGGTCATTTATTTTGCAGTTCTAAACATATAAACTGAAAACTGTTGTGAATTGGGAATCCTGCCTCTTTCACCTCTTGTTTGGCTGGCGCTAAACTACTATAACAAAGCAGAATTTTCTGCAATTATTCGTATAGCTTAATGGACAAATTGATGGTTTTTTCTCCTCTGGCCTCTTCGGCTGCCTCTCTGCATTCGACATTACTTAATACCCACTCCACCATTAAATTGCTACAGTCCTAATATGATAGTTCTAATATGATAATAATGACTAATCCCTACTGAGTACTTACTGCATGGCAGGCACATGCCAGGCACTATTTAAACACTTTACATTTATTAAACTCATTTAATCTTCCTAACAATCCTATGGGTTAGATTTTGTTATTGTCACCATTTTACAGATGAGGTACAGAGAGGTGAATTAATTTATCCCAGGTGACACCTGTGCTACAAATAGTGAAGCCAGGAAACAAATCCAAGTGATTTTAACTCTTACTCATACTTTTAATCACTGTGCTTATTTGCCTTCCCTGAATTGCACTATATAGTGAAGGATAAGCAAGTCCTCTAGCGGGTGGCCCCGTGGCTGAGTGGTTAAGTTTGTGAGCTCCGCTTGGGCAGTCCAGGGTTTCACCGGTTCGGATCCTGGGCGCAGACATGGCACTGCTCATCAGGCCATGTTGAGGCAGCATCCCATATAGCACAACCATAAGGACCTACAACTAGAATATACAACTATGTACTGGGGGGCTGTGGGGAGAAGAATAAAAGATAAATTTAAAAAAAAAAAAGATTGGCAACAGATGTTAGCTCTGGTGCCAATCTTTAAAAATAAAAAAGAAAAGTCCTCTAAACATTCTGTGATACAAATACAAGATGTGACAGATTCTGACTAGTTGTACCTTGCATTTTGGTACAGCTGGGTTACTGAATTTTGGCTAATGGTATGTGGGCAAAAGTGATATCACTTCCAGGGCTGACCCATAAAATCTTCACACTATGATTTTCCATCTGCTTTTCCATCCTTCGGTTGAACAGGAAGGATTTCAAGGACCTAGAAAAGGGCGGAGCTCTCTGATGGAAGGAGCGCGAATGCCTGCATTGCTGCTGACAGAAGAGCTGCCTAAGCAGGAACATCCACGTTGGACTCATGCTTAAGTGAGAAATAAACTTTTATTGTTTAAACCCATTTAAATTTGGCATTGTTTGTTCTTAGCCAATCTTGAGTAAACACAAGATGTTATCAGTAGTATTACTATCGGAGTTCTCTTCTGTCTGTAGCTCTTTTTCTTGTCTCATGGCAAACCACACCCTTAATTCCCCAAGTTTTTGTTCTCAGTGCTCGTCTTTATTCTTTTACTCACCGACCTGCTCTGTTATTTTGTACTTGAATACTTAGTTCTACATGAATAAGTCCCAAGTTTCTCTCTCCTTCCATTCCTCTCTCTTGTAGAAGGTGTCTCTTGGTCACCTCCATCTAGATGCCCTCCTTCTAGCCCTTCAGACTAGGAATAGCCAAAACCTACATTGTCTTCTTCACTAATTTGGATACTGCTATCCCTGCTTCTATACACCCAGACTGGGAATAAAATCTTGAATGTGTCTTTGACTTCCTCTGTCCTCTGTCTTTCTCCTCACAATTCAATCAACTATCCTAATATTCTCCTTCTACAGCTCCTCTCTTTCCTGGCCTTTCTTCTGCATGTCTAGTGTCACTATTTTCAGGATTGCTAGCCTCTCCTGAACTTTGTAATGTCCTTCTAACTGGAATTTGGATTCAGATCTGCTTCATTCCAGTCTCTTTATTTCCTCTATAATCAAAGTTTTAATCTAATCATGCTAGAGTTACCAATGGCTATAAACTGCAGTCATAATTTTAAATGTCACAATTTAATATTCAAAGTCATCAAAACAATAATAAAATAATTTTTAGTTTTATCTCAGTCTCCTATGCCCCAATATATACCTTATGCTTTAGCTAAGTAGTACAATGTGAATCTAAAGAGCCCAAGGCTTTTTCAACTATGTCAGGATCTTGCTGTTTCCATCCGCACTTCTTGGTTTACCAAATAGTGCCCTTTTGTCAAAGTCTATCCAAATGCCACTTCATTGATGAAGCCTTTTTAAAAAGCACCTGTTATTATTTAAAAAATTAAATGGACAAAATAACATAATGAACCCCCATGTACCCACCATACAGCTTCAACAATTATCAATTCATGCCCAGGCTGGTTTCAGCTGTACCCCTACTCACTACCCAACCTTTTATCAGGTTCCAAGCTGAATGTAATCTCTCCCTCCTCTGTGTCTCTTTCTCGCAGCACTAATGATGCTATGAGCATTTTATATCTAATGGCATACATTTTATACTCTCTCCTAGATTTAAAGTCCCTTGAAGGTAAGGTCTGCGTGTTGCTGCCCTTCAGCACCTATCCAGCACAAAATAGTGCCCCGAGCCTAATAGGAAAAACACTAAAATTTTTAAATTTGAATTGAAATATCTAATGCTATTTTAAAAGGAGTTATTTTCCCCAGAGTTAATAATCGGATCTTTTGACAAAATTATCTCTATACAAAGCCAACATGAGCACCAATCCTATTTTTAAATTTTCTGAGAAGGAGATCCATGTGCTTCTTTAGTAATCCAATGCCCTGTTTGGATTATCTCAATAATCACTCAATTCTATGCTGAGCCTTAGCTCAGGGTGACATTGGATAAATCATGTGGAATTAGCATAGTGAATATATTCTCTTCGCCTGTTTCCTTATTAACAAATTGCATCTTCCCATTCTAGCTCACAAGAGAATTATGAGATTAAATAGGGTAGTCACCTACTGATTATGCAAGTTAAGAACCAGTCAGAATTTCTTCTTTGTCCTTCTAGATCTGTTGTCCAATTTTGTGTTTTTATTATTCACTAGCTCTCCCCTCAAAGGATGATGCAAAGGGAGAAAGAGGGCATTAAGCTTAAATTATTTAGCAGTGGGGTCAGTAAAATATTTGGCAGGGTAGTAAATTAAAGCCATTAACTAAAATGAAGATCATCTGCCTTTCATTAACATGAATGATAAAGAATCATCTGTGAAGCATTTTTAATTCCTTAGAGAAAGTCTTTATTTTGTTTACTTTTGTGTATTTAAATGTGTGTGTTTTTATAATTGGATATCCTTAATTTCTTCAATTTTGATATTTCATTGATTCAAGAATTTCATCATACCTTAAGAGGACATACAGAATTGAAACATGAACTTCACAAAATCTTTCACTATGTTTCCACGATAATTTCTAATGTTGAGAATGAAATCGTGTATTGTATTTAGTTTCTATTATGCTTACATACACTTTGGAGTGAAATACTAAATCCAACATTAAACCAAAAATGGGATTCTATAAAAGACTATGCAAAAGGCTCTATCCGAATAGTGACATTATTATGCAAGGTTGATGTGAGGGAACAAGTCATGTAGGTAACAAGTGAGCCTAGAGAATTACCCAGCATTGTCATTTCAGCATGTTTGTGTAGTTTTCCTCTTATTGTGTGTGCAGTCACTCTGATAAAACTATACTATATTGGGGGAGGGGTGAGAATAATGATACATTTTGGTGGAATGGACTATTTAGAGATTTGCAGAAACCTAAGGACACATGTTTGTAAAGGCCAGGCTAGTTCATCATTGATGAGGGATTATAGAGGACTGGAGAAGTCGTCTAGTGCAGCCCTCTTTATATGTGTTAGATAATGCCCTAAAATTATGCAGAGAAGCCTTGGGCCATACTCAGACATGTTGGGTGCCCTGACCCCATCTCCACGTCAACCAGAGCAGCTCTGCTTTCACTGGTCTTAATGAAATATTGTATGTGGTTGCTTCTTTTTCATTTTTAAATTTAAGTGCTCACTATTAAAAATTTTGAAAATCACTGATCACATTTACCACCATCCCCACTTGCCTCTGCATAAGATTTCACATGTACCCAAAGAGTTGCTGACATCTCAGTTAGGATCCTATTTTTGAAGTCCAAATATAGATTATACAATGTAATATTAGTACGTGCCTGAGTTAGACATTGTCTTTTGAAATCTTCATTTCAAATTCTTTAGTTACTAGTTCTTCACACTAGGTAAATTATTAAGTTCCTTTCCTATTCTAACCATAACCCTCCCCACCTTTCCCTTTAATCTTCAGTTGGTCTTTACTGCTTACCAAATTATGGGCAACCTTTGTATCTTGGCATCTGCAGTCCTCAATTCCATGAGAACTCTACCACTGCACACTTGTATGCGCCTGGGAGTGGAGTGGAGTTGAGGGGCCAGAGCAACGTCTCACACGTGCTGTGTTGAATTAAATCTCATAGCAAAATGGCAAGCAACCACATCTCTGCTATTGTCTGTAATGCTTCCCATTGTTAGCCCCAAGTAACAATCTTTTAAAAACTCTGATTGAGGGAGAAAAATGTTTTATTTTTCTTCTCTAAAAACAAAAAAAGTTGCTTAAATTTTTATGGCAAGTGAACATGCATATTTCTTAGTTCTGTATTTCTTCTGTCCTTCAAGAAGTAGCCTATTTCCTTCCCATTTAAAAAATATTTTTCAGGACACACAAGCAATATACTTAACGTTAAGTCTGAGGCATGTAATAAGGTTCATAAATGCTGAATAAACCACCAGTTTGTTTACTTTGTGAAATCACATAAGAAGATTAAAATATGGTTATTTGTTTTAATGTGTGTAAATTTAGTACTTCTAAAAGATGCCAAATCAAGGACTGAAATCCTTCATTTATGACCCAGACAAATAAAATACAGAGCTCTATCACAGTTGTTTATGCTATTAAGTATTCTGTTTTATTTTAAGAATGCTTTAGAGAAGGCATTCTTCACAATAAAAGCCAAGAAATTTTAAATCAAAAGTTTAAAAACCATGTGGTACATTTAATTTAATGCTAACTATAGCTATGCAAACAATTAGACTTACTTCTTTTCTGTTTACTTCTATTCCTAGAAGATTTCTAAGAGAGTCTTAGTGACCAATTTTCTAGACACAGCTTGCTGCTTATCAGCTTGCCTCCATTCAGTAATCATTAGGCCATTTGGATGCATTAAATAGAAATACGATATATGACAGATTTTGATAGTGTATACAATTTACCTTAAATACTTTCTGATGATTGCCTAGTCACTATATTTATGCATATTATATCTATATTTATATGTGTCATATAAGTATATATAAATATTTTAGAAACTATATTATAGATTGAGTGAATGTTATGTGTCTTCAATTATAGTATAAGTTTTTCTTTTTCTTTGAATGGTTCTTTTCAGTTTATTATATGAATCAGCTGTACCAATCACAGTTAAACATAAAAACTGGCATTGCCTTTACATTGATTACCCAGATTGGGGGAAGTGGCCAGAAGGGAGAGTGGTGCAGAGGGTCTGGAAGCATGGAAAATTGTGAGAAAGCACAGTGCCTGGGCCCAATAGTTTCTTCACAAACTATAATCCAATCAAGTTCTCCTTTGTATTTGCAGTTATTTGAGGTTACATAAATATTTGTTTAACAGATATTATCTGGCAATTGCAGAGTCCACTTTCCTTGACTCCATTCAGCCAGTTGTTGAACTTGATTTGGAATGCCTTGCCTTGACCATCCTTCAGGTGGTCACCTCAGACTGCTAGAAGGCCCTTATATTCTCTGTCATGTCTCTTTCCCCTGAGTCTATCAGCTTCATTTTCCTGTGCACACCTGTATTGTTTCCCTAGTTGGATTTTAAGTCAATTGAAAAAGAATCGTGTCACATTCTACTCCTGTATAGAAACTTGCACTAGGTTGTGGATGGTTGTACCTGGATTCTAGCTTATAAAACTCTCCAGGCAGAATTAGTCTTCAGAGAGTAGTGCTTTTTCTCAATTTTGGCATCAATTTTATAGTTTTATATAGGTTTAACCATTGGAGGGAAAAGGATAGATATATTTTGAACCAATGATCCCATTTTTACAAGAGAATTTATTTTATAATTTCCTAGGTAGGCAAAGTGACTGAAATAGTTAAGAATAGACGCCAGGTGTCCTGCTTCTCTTTTACTTTCAGGCAAATATCTCAAATGCTAGATTTATTCTGACATCGCATGTGTAGGATAAGTATTGTGCACACTGAACATGAAGTAGTGCATATTATTAAAACAAGCTTTTATACCTCACACTGTAAAATTTGCAGCAAAAATGGCGAAGAAAAGATTTATAGGTATTAGTATCAAGCTTTGCTATTTTAAATATACTTCTACTTAAAATTACTATTCTAAGAAAGACCAATTAGAGTAAGACACAATCATAAGTGAAAAGATAGTAGTACCTCCCTTTGAAGTGGAAAAAAGTCCCCTTGGTCTCACTAGGGAGTGCTGACTTGGAAAAACTGGTAGTTTGACACTGTGAAAGAAATAAAATTGTCTTGAACAAAGGTGAAAAGGGATTATATTTGTCAAGAAGAGACTCCTACTGGATGAACTGTCTGAGGGCTGTGGCATGTCACATCTTGTCGTGGAGAGTTAATGACTGGTAACGTTGAAGGAATAGGTCTTTTGTCAGATCATTACGGCAGTCCTAGTTACAACCGCCTCAAGATGTAATGACTGGTTCAGATAAGGGGCCAAAATACTTCAGGAGAAACATGACTCAATCCAATCACCTTTTCCCTGATTAGGAGAAGGAAGCCAAGGCACTTTTACCTAGAAAGCACTCAGGGTGAGCCCTCGGGTAAGAACACAGAAGCTGCTTTTAGTCCTCAGGAAATGAGGGCTGAAGAATTTGCTGGGCCTCAGATTCTGTGAATGCAGTAGGCTATACTTGGCTCAGCCTTCCTCTACTGTCAAATATACTCTTCTTACCCAAGCACTCTGAAAGAGTGAGAAGAAAAATTAAACCAGTAAATTGAATGAGGCTGAATGGAAGGTGTTCTTACTCCTGAATTAAAGAAACTTTTATTGCTCCTTAGAAGAAAGGACAAGATCCTACATCGTTTAGGTTCTTCGAGAATGTCAGGAAGACAATAGGGAAAGTGTCCTTTCCAAGAGTGCCAGAGGTCAAATCTAATGCCTAGGTATATTATAGGGGCATCAGTTTTTCTCAACTATTGCTGCATCCCAGATATTGATGTGTGTCTAGAACTCATCTACTAATGTTAACCTGAGAAGGACACAGAAAGACTCCCATTGAAAAATACACCTAGGGACATCACTAGAATAGAAAACCAATATTCTTTTAAACTGCACTGTTAACAGCTAATTTTAAAAGATATTTTCTTCTTTAAAAAAAAAAAAAACATAAAAGTTTAAAATGAGACCGTGCCTAGTTTACTACCCAGCTCATGATAGGTGTTCAGCAGGCGTTACTATCCTTTCATTCCTTTTATTCAAAAAGAATTAGTATCCTTCATTCCAATTATAAAGCATGTCAATTATAGAAATTTGGAAAATTCTAAAAAGCATGAAGGAGAAAACAAATCACCTTATAATTCCATGACCCAAAGGTAAACACTTAAAATACTGTTTATTCATTTTCTTATCAACATTGTAAATACTTCACATAAAAAACCATCTACCAAAATTCTCTTTATGATTCTACCAATAGTAGATTTCAGAGCTAGAAGTGATACATCAAAGAAATACAGATCTACTAGTGAATTATTTCAGAAAGCCATAGCTGCAAACTGATGGAGTCACTTAAACACCTAGATTTATCAGACAATGCATAAGTGAGGAGCCTGTAACAGAATGGTTATGAGCTTTAAAATTAGGTTCCACCTCTGGCAAAGGGAGAATAGCTCCTATACAGCAAACTGTTCCACAGATAACATTGATAAAATGTGGACAAAATATCAAAAACAACTACAGGCATACCTTATTATATTGGTCTTCACTTTATTGTGCTTCACATATACTGCATTTTTCACCTTCCATGCAAAAAGGTTATAACTCACTGAAGGCTCAGATAATGGTTAGCATTTTTTAGCAATATAGTAGTTTTTAATTAAGGTATGTACATTATTTCTAGACATGATGCTATTTGCACCCTTAATAGACCACAGTATAGTGCAAACATAACTTTTATATGCACTAGGAAACCAAAAAGTTCGTGTGACTCACTTTATTGCGATATTGTCTGTATTGCAGTGGTCTGGAATGAAACCCGCAATATCTCTGAGGTACGCCTGTATCTGAAGGCATGACAATATGACCAAAATCAATCAAAAACTAGAGGAGAATGGAAAAATTGATAAAGTTAATGAGTTTCCTGCTTTTTTGGCCAGCTAGTGCCTTGCTGGGTGACTAAAAATTGGACGGAAACCTGCAGTCTTACTGGCTTATAGAACTATATTCAGTTAGCCTAAAAATTATGGATAAGTAGATACAGAGGAACAAAAACCTGAGGGGAGAAATGAAAACAAATAGTAAAGTGGTAAAATTAAATAGAACCAAAATAATAGTTACATTAAATATAAATTGGTTAAAAACTCCAACAAATGGCAGAAATTTTCAGAATGGATAAAAAAGCAAGACCCAACTATAGGCCATCTAAAAGAGATTTACTTTAATTAAAGACATAGAGAGGTTGAAAGTTAAAAGATGGAACATTACATAAATCATACAAACAATAGTCAAAGAAGGCTAAGGTGGCTATATTAATGTCAGATGAAATAGACCTCAACACAAAGGAAATTAACAAAGAGAGGGATAATTCATAATAATAAGAGAATCAATTTATTAAGAAGACATAACAATAATAAAAACCCTTCAAAACACAAGTAAAAATTGACAATTAAATGAAGAAATTGACAAATCCACAATCACAGTAGAAGATTTAACACCCCTCTCCCAGCAATTGATGGATCACCTAGAAAAAACTGAGTAAAGATATAGATCTTAACACTACCAATCACCTTGACCTAATTGACATTATAGAACACTACACATGACAACTTCAAGAATATCCGTTCCTTTCATGTACACATGGTATGCTCACCAAAATAGATCATAAGCTGAGCTGTAAAACAAGTCTTAATAGGGGCCAGCCCAGAGGCGTAGCAGTTAAGCTAGTGCACTTCTCTTCAGCGGCCTGGGGTTTGCAAGTTCAGATCCCAGGTGTGGACCTGTGACCTATGTACCGCTTATCAAGCCATGCTGTGGCAGGCGTCCCACATATAAATAGAGGAAGATGGGCAGAGATGTTAGCTCAGGGCCAGTTTTCTTTAGCAAAAAGAGGAGGATTGATGGGAGATGTTGTCTCAGGGCTAATCTTCCTCAAAAAAACAAAACAAAACAAAACAAAAAAGTCTTCATAAATTTTAAAAGACTGAATCTTGCAAATTATATTCTCTTATCACAATGAAATTAAATTAAAAATCAATAATAGTATTTTCCCCCAAACTCAAATATTTCAAATTAATATTGCATGTTTAATTAACCCAGTGGGTCAAAAAAGAAATCGTAATGGAAATTAGAAAATATTTCAAGTTGAATGATAATGAAAATACAACATATCAGAATTTATGGGATGTAGCTAAAACAGTGCTTGGAGGAAAAATTACAGTTCCAAATGTACATGTTAGAAAAGAAGTTATAAGAATAGTAACTTAAGTATCCAAGTTAAGAAGCTAGACAAAGAAAAGCAAAGTAAACTCAAAACAAGCGGAAAAAGGGAATAATGAAAATAAGAGCAGAGAACAATAAAGTGGAAAACAAATAAAATTAACAAAGCAAAAGAAAAAAACAAACAACAGCAACTCATTGAAAGGAATAACGAAAGTGATAAACTCCCAGCTAAACTGAGCAAGATAAAATAATACAGCAAAACAAGTTATCAGTGACAAGAATAGAAGGTGTATCAGGGCAGATTTCAAAGACATTAAGTGGATAATAACAGAATATTATGAATATCTTTATGCCAATAAATTTAACAACGTGGATGACAAATTCTTTGAAAAATATAACTTATTCAAGTGACAAAAAAATGAAAAAGAAAATCTAAATAGGTCTTCAATTGAAGAAGTTGAATTTTTTATGAAAAACCTTCCCACAAAGAAAGCTCTAGGCCCAGATACGTTCATTGGTGAATCCTATCAAACATTTAAAGAAGAAATAACACCTGACATATACAAACTTTTTTTTTAGGAAAGTTAGCAAGAGGGAGCACTTCCCAAATAAATGCTAGCTATTTTAAAAGCAGGGCAACATAATTTTAAACTGAGAAACTTGTGACAAGAGAAACTAAACATTTGAGCCTATAACAGAGCAAGAACATATGTGTCTTAGTCCATTCAGGCTGATATAACAAAATATTACAGACTGGGTAGCTTATAAACAACAGAAATTTCTCACAATTTTGGGGGCTGGGAAGTTCCAGATCAAGGCACCAGGATGGTCAGTTTCTAGTGAAGCCCCTCTTCCTCGCTCATAGCCGGTGCCTTTTTGCTGTGTCCTCACATGGTGGAACGTGCAAAGGATCTCTGTGGGGTCTTTTATGGCAGCACCAATCCCAATCACGAGGACTCCACCCTCATGACCTAAGCACCTCCCAAAAGCCCCATCTCCTAATATCACCATCTTTGGGAGTTAGGATTTCAACATATGAATTTGAGGGAGACACAAACGTTCAGACCATAGCAGCATCATTTCTAGTTTATAGATAAACAGCAAGAAAAGGAATAAGGAGAGTTAGCTGCAAGGCTTAATATTTCATGTTTTCCTTTTGGATTTTAAAAGACAACATTTTTTCTTTCTTTCATAAGTTGAATAAGTAATACACATCCATAGTAAAGAAAAGAGACAAACAACAAAATAATAATAATAAAAGCTTCTCAACAGTTACAAGAGTATAGAGAGTGAAGGGGAAATCTCCTTCCCTCTCCCTCCACCTACCATCCTCTAGTCTCCATTGCCTTTCCCCAGAGTAACAGTTTTCAATTATGTTTTAGTCTGTACAGTGATATCCTTTGCATACATAAGTAAATATGCATGCATTAATATATATGCCTATCTCTTTAAGAAATTTCCTTAAAATGCAGAATAGTTGAAAATTTTAAAATATTTTATTTGTTAAATTAATCATTTGACCACTTTGTTTCCTCTCTGAATTCCTCTGTGATACTTCTCAAGACAGGTGGCACCAGGTAGCCATGAATATTTGGGGGATTTGGCCAGGGGGCAGTTGAGTCAAGGAACTCATTTCACTTGGATTTAGGGGAATATATTTAGGTGGTTCATAGTCAATTTGCGAGTAGTTACCGTTTCTTGCTAGTGCCCCCCTGTAGTAAAGGACTTAGTAATCCTCCTTCCCATCGTGCTGACTCACGGGGGAAAGCTGCAGAGCCTAGGGTTGCGTCATAATGCGAGCGTTCCCCTGGTACCAAGCACTGGAGGTTATGTAGACGGTGGGAGTGGGAGCATCTTTGAGATATACACAGCTAGAAGACAGTTTGTGGGTTAGTCTTCCAATAATCAAAAATGCAAAATTGTAAGAGAGGAAATGTAGGGGAAAAAAGTACTTTAGAAGTGTCCAGGAAATTAATAAAAATATTATGTTATTTTTCTATATTCTGTTATGTTTGTGGAACTTCTTTTTAAGATTTGTAAAATTTAAAAATCCACAAATTTTTTTCTGATTTCCTTTCTCATTCTAAATAAACATTTACTTTCGCACTCAATTTTTAAATTTAGAATTTCAAATTGTTTTAAAGAGGATCCCCCAAATTATGTAAGTTTCAGGCTGTACAAAAATTGGATCTGCCCTCTTTTAACTTGTGGGAGAAAGTAGGGGAAAAGGAAGTGAAATTGATCAAGGGCATGATACAGATGCTGCTTAATTCTAGACTTCAAGAGAAGATACATATAAAATGGGGGTTAAAATGTAAATATGTAGGAGCAGAATAAAAATAAGATGTGTAATTTCTAAACTATTAAAACAAGAAAGAAAGCAAGCTTATTAATTTCACAAAAGGCAAGAAAGAAAAAAGTAGTAAATGGTATAAAATAAAATGGCAGGAATAAATATAATCACAATAAATACAAATAAGTTAAATCCCTCTAATAAAATAAAGCCCTTGTCTAATTGGGCTTTTAAAAAATCCAGCTATATGCTTTCTAAAAGAATGAAGGATAATGGACTTCTAAATTATGTTGAGATACACTCAGTATCAGAACAACAGAGACAGTTAATATCAGAATCACCTAGAGAATTCACTACATTAGAATCAGGGAGCAGACTTTGGGGATAAGGAGCTTTCTTTTTCAGGACCCCAAAATGTTAAGCAGAGATGTTTGGCATATCTGGGTACTGACACTTGGCTTGCTTCTGGAGAAAGAAATGGAGCACTGAGGAACAGGGTGGAAGGTACATTTACTTCTATTCTTCACCATGTATGTTATATGTCCTTTTGAACTTAGTTTCTTCATTTCTTTGTGTTTGATGTTTTTACCAATTGAGAAATTGTTCACCAATTGTACAATATTAATTGAATTATTCACTCAAATAATTAATATGTTTAATAGAATATTTAGGGGAAGTCATCAAACATATACAATTACGTTATTTATGATAAAGGTGCAAGTCAGTGGAGGAAAGGATGATCTTTTCAATAAATGGTTCCAGATCAATTGGGTAGCTACATGGGAAAAAATGAATCCTGATGCCTTCCTCACATTATACACTAAATTAACTCAAAATGGATCAAAGATCTAATGTGAAGGGTAAAACAACAAACATAGGAGAATATCTTCATGACCTTAAAGCAGGCAACATTTTCTTAAAATACAAAAAGCACTAACCATGAAAGAAGGACTGATAAAATAGACTTCATTAAAATTAAGAACTTTCGTTCATCAAAAGACACCTTTAAGAAAATGAAAGAAAAATCCACAGAGTAAGAGAAGAAAAATGTAAAACAACTATTGACAAAGGACTCACATACAACACATTTAAAGCACTACTATAAATCAAAAAGAGAAGGACAAACAACTCAATGTTTTGAAAAATGGGCAAAAGACTTGAATAGACACTCCAAAAATGTAGATGTCTAAATGGTCAGCAAACATATTAAAAAAGATTCAATATTGTTATTTATGAGAGAAACGCAAATTAAAACCATTGTCAGATACCACCACACACTAAAGTTTTCAAAATCGTATGCTACTACTCTTGCACATTGCTGGTGGGATGTAAATTGATACCATCCCTCTGCTCCTATCATTTCTGATTCCCCTCCATCCACTAACAAATTGTTGTCCTGCCACAAAATTCCTTTGTTCCTCACAAGGTGATAGATTTTTCACACACATAGTTTTTCCTTTATACTTCAACTGGCAAATATCAAGCATATAATAATAAAGTCTATAAATCTGCAGCAGCCTCCTTTATCTGTTCATCCTACCATTACTTTCTGTACATTCCTTGGTTCCTAACTACAAGACAAAGGCGCCTGTGTTTCCTCACTTATTAATGGAAGGAGCCTCAATCTATCATATTCAATCTAACAGGTAAACAATATGTGCATTGATGAGTGAATTACTAGGAGAAAGGACACGTGGTGAGCGCTTCAAAGTCAGAAAACTTAAAATTTTGTATTACCCTCAAGGTGCTCTGAATATACTAATCACTATACAAGTAGAGAATTAATTTAGGAGGAATATGGTCAGAAAAGAATTAATGACCAGGATATTTAAGACAGCGAAGCTGTTTCACATTCTAGGCATGACAGGGGAATGACCCTCCTACTTTGTCTGAGTGTCACTTTCATTCTATCTCATCATATAGTAATGTATTTTCTTTGTTCTATGGTAAATGCCTAGAGCAGCAAATGAAAAAAAAAAATCCACTTCTTTTTTCTGTTTCTCCTCATAGTCATCACACATTGAAATCACCATTTTCCATGGCCTGAGTTTTCCCTGTAGCCTCTCTTTGAACATAGTCTAGTGCTCTTCCAACCTTTTCTCTCCACAGCACTCCTGTAGTCAAACTGGAGCTTTCAGGAGCTAGGTTACTTCTTGGTCTCAGTGCTTTCAAAATTCACTCTCAGGAAAAAGAATTCATAGAGAATTCACTTTTTTCCACAGTTAACTGCTTTAAGGAATTATCTTTTAAAATGCATACAAATGAATTTCTAATGGTGGAATTTTAAGGTCTGACAAACTTGGTAGAGAAATGAAGGTTGGTTTTTCAGGCTAGTAACCTTCCCTCTAACCTTTTCTCTGCTCCTTATAACTCTAACACATGATTTCTTTTCCAGTAAAGCTAGTTCTGTTTTCAACATACTACAAATATAGCTATCTGATCCATCCTTAGTCCCATGTAACTTTGATCTATTTTCTTTCAGAGGTAGCTGCTTCTCAAAAAGCCAGGAGGAACTGGCAAAGCTTGAAAAGAGTTCTCTTTTTTTTTTTCCTCCCAGACTGAAATGACATAAGTTGCAAGAACTGGGTGATCTGTTTCTCTGGAAAGTACAAAGTGTTTTCCATTGTTGGTAGTAAACAAAGAATAGAATGCATCACTGGCAACACTTATCTATAACAACCCTTTGGTTGATGACCTATTGCCCAAATTAATGGCAGTTTACAATGGACCTGTTTGTAGGTGGAGATCCAGAATATAATAAAATGCCAGCATTCACAACTTCTGTAGAAAGCATTAGCAGCTAAACAAGGTCCAACCACTGCTGTCTTGCACTGAGTGTGAAGAATGTTCCCACTGTCAAATAAGAAGAGACATCATTTCAACAGTTTATAACATACGGTGTTCAAAAATTACAAAGCTGCAGCTTTTACTGCAAAGTCAGTTTAAAGTCAGCACCTCAGAGTATGGAAGGTCCATAATCCAAAGAGATCAATAGTATTATATATTGTGTTAATATGTTGCCATTATGTGAAGTACAAGTAAGTAAACAATGCAAAAAACTCAGAGAGAGATGGTGGGTTGAATTCTTTTTGGTGTGTAAACTGTGCCCTAGCAAAAGATAGGTATAGAACTCTCTGAGACTCTCATTTAATACAAGCTCTGCTTCCTTGGTCTTTTTGCATAAATAGTAAATTACCAAATAAACACCAATGATATGGTGGTTAACATTAGCATCCTTACACTTTAGTCAAAACCAGACAAGCCTAAAAGACATAAACTCTGCATTCAATTATGTCAAAAGACATAAACTCTGCATTCTTTGACACAGCTTCTTGTTTTTACATAGACACTTGAAATTTGATATGTACAAGAAAAGAATGAACTTATCCAAGGAACTCGGGGCCATGGCCTGAGGGACTAGCATGACAAAAGGAACAAATATATTAATAATAATTGTTCTTGCAGCTGCCATATATAGTACTTACTGTGTCAGGAATGGCTTTAAGTCCTTAACGTATATTAATTTATTTAGTCCTTGCAAAACCCTATAAGGTAATTATTATTCCCAATTTACAGAGGATAAATCTAAGGAACAATGAGGTAAAACTGTTCCTAATATTACACAGTTAAAAACTGCCAGAATTTGAACCTAGGTACTCTGGCTTTGAAGCAACATTCGTAGACACCTGAGTTCTTTCAATTAATTAATCAGTTATCTAGACCTTAATCAAATATTTATCAAATATGCACTATGTTCTCAGCATTGTGGTAGGCTCCAGGGCATACATGAATAAGTTAAACCAGATATGGTACTTGCTCTTATAGAATGTAAGGTTTAGCACTGAACACAAACATTAATCAAATAATTACACAAACAAATGTAATATTTCAATGTGATAGGTGCACGTAGGAGGGATGTATAATGCTATAGGAGTAAATTAGGGAGATTGGGGAAAGTTTTGCTGAGGATTTGACATATGCACTAGACATGAAGGATAGGCAGACTTGAACTAGACAAAGAGGAAAAGGAAGATATTTCAAGGCCGAAGAAAGACTACATGCAAATCCTCTGTGGTGAGTGGGAACCGTAAGAGTACTAGTAATTGAAGGAAGGCCAGTGTGGTGGGATCACAGATAGCATGAAGGAGATGAGTGCAAGACCTCGCTCAAAAGGTTCGTAGGTCCATACCTGGCAGGGTTTTGGTAGGCCATGCTAAGTTATGTCTTTGCCTTATGGTCTTTTCCAAGCACTGTAAGATATCAAATGGAGTCAGGTGTGGTGGTAGAATTACATGAATAGATTTGTGTTTTTAAAGGATCACTCTACCTTTAATTTTGACAATGGGATGGAATAGGACCAATGAATATGAATAAATGAGAGGAAGATTGTTGTAGTGGTCCAGGTGAGAGATGAAGTTAGCCTGGACTGGATGGATGATGGTGATAAAGAGAGGTGAATAGAATCAAGCTATAGTAGGCAGAAAAATCAATAGGACTGTCTCGCAAAACAATCTAAGCTAATTTGGTCATGCATAACTGTTTTGTTCTTTTTGACGGATAAAAGTAGCCACCAATTTTTGAGATAAGTGAGGGGGGTGGTTACTTTGACAAAGCCTTGCTACTAAGTTACAATAAAAGCAAGTCTCAGACCAAATTCTGTCATATAAACAGACATTTTTTTTTCAAGCAAATATATGTATTTGTTTACCACACTTTTTTTATTGAAGTCATAATAGTTTATTACATTATGAAATTTCAGTTGTACGTTGTAATTTGTCCGTCACCATATATATGTGTCCCTTTAACCCTTACGCCCACCCCACTAACCCCCTTTCCCCTCTGGTAACCAGTAGTCTGATCTCTTTGTCCATTAAACAGACATTTTTTAAATAAATAGTTATTAACAAGGAAACATACATACAACAGTTGATACAATCTCTTCTATAACCTCAATTAAGTTCCAGATCCCTGTCCTTTTTATATACTGTGATGTACATATGATGTATTTATTGCTGCATAACAAATTACCCCTAATTTAGCTGCTTAAAACAACAATAAATATGTATTATCTCAGTTTCTGTAGATCAGGCCTAGGTCAAGTTGGCTGGGTAGTTTTGGTTCAGGGTCTCTCATGAGTCAAGATGTTGGCTGGTGCTGTTGTTGTTACCTGAAGACTTGACTGGGGCTGGAGGAGCTGCTTCCAAGATGGCTCCCTCATACGGCTGGCAAGTTAGTATTGTCTAGTGTCTAAAAAGAGACTTGAGTTCCTTCCCATGTGGATCTCTCCATAAGGTTGCTTGAACAGCTTCACAACATGATGGCTGTCTTCCTTCAGAATAGATGATCCAAGAGAGAACAAGGCGGAGTCTGCAATGTCTTTTAAGATTTAGCCTTGGCAGTCCTCTGTCTTCATTTCCAGAATATCTTATTGGTTACACAAGTCATCTCTATTCAATGTGGGAGGGAACTACACAAAGAGATGAATACTAAGGATCATTGGTATTAAGGTAGTTGAGGGAAAATTTGAAGACTGGCTACCATATATGACTACGACATGCATGAAAAGTTCACTTAAGGCAGATATGGTAATATTTAGAGACAAGATTCAGACAGGAAGAATCCAGAGGAAGCTGTGACAAATGCTTTAGTCATATTTGTCTTGAACAACACTGGAATTTTGTTAATTAACATAATGACTATTAGCAATGGGTTTTCATTGGTGAAATTAGTGTTGTTTAAGGTATGTGGATTAGCTAATATATTTTAGACATTCCACTTTTGCAGAATAGGGTTTAGAAATTTAGCAAGCACTATAATCTGTATTCTTAGGAAAGGCACCAAGGTTTGATCCCTAAAATGTCCTGTGTCCATCTATTGATTCAGTGGATTATCAGTTGTATTGAACACTGAGATGGATTCCACCAACACCAGATTCCTCTTCAGGACTGAAGGACTTGTTTGTCCAGCTGCTATGAATGCTGTTGGCTCACAGCCCCTCAAGCTGTCAGCTCTATCCAGGAATTACGTTAGGTCGCATTTAGTCCCTGGGGGCAGTTTGTATCCAATGACTGGTCACTGATGGGTATGCAAAGGCCCAGCCCCCTTGTGTCAACTTAGAACACCTCTGAAGGGCCCCTCTAGCTTTGGAGCAACCCGTAGGACTGGCTTAGGTTTTGTTGTAACTATATCGCAGCCCAATTTCTCTCTCTGCCCAATCCCATATTGCACCACAAATGTTAATTCCAAAAGAAGTCCCTAACAAATTTTTCTGCATGCAAATCTCTATCTCAGGGTCTTCTTCCCAGGAAACATGACCAGAAACATCCATGCTTATTTAGTGAATTGAAAGACTGCATAAACAAATGTATCCTTTTTTATTGGTTGGTAACGATTAATACAAGGTATAAATTCGAGATAAAGGAATATATAATTAAAAGCATTATTATTCATTTAGATTAGAAATTTGAGATCTTAAGTTGATGATAGAGACTAACAGAATAAGTTATTAATTGAAATGTTTATCATATTAAATATTTTCTTATTGGATAAGCTGACAACTTATATACAGCTATTCATCTGCTGTATAGAAAGCACAAATGACTACAAAACTTTTAATATAGTCAAAGTTAGTATACAGATTCTATCTGCCAGGAAAGGCTAGATAATGCTGCAGTGATAAATGATACCAAAATCTCAGAGGTTTAGCATGTAAAATGTCTTACTCAGGCAACTTTGCTAAGAGTCCAGGAGCTTCTCCACAGCAGCTCTTCATATAGCAGCTCAACATGCCAGATCACTTGCTTCTTCTGGTGTCTCCATCTCAAGGTGATGCCACAGGGCTCTTGGTGCCAGGAAAGACAACATGTGGAATCATGTACTCACTCTTAAATGATTTGGCCTCCAAATAACACATCACCTCTGGTCACTTTCCAGCAGTAGAACTAGTCACATGGCCCTGCCTGACTTGCCGAACTAAGAAATGTAACCTTTTACATATCCAAAAAAGGGAAGAGAATTGAAAATACTGGTGAACAGTGGTAATGTCAACACAAGAACAGTCTTACACTGTCTGAGAGAGGCTAATATTTTAGTATCCATAAGAATCATCTTATAAGAGAATTTCACTCTTGGGATAAACTCTCTGTATAGATATTATCCTAGGACAGGAATTAAATTTAAGCTCCTCTGTTTATTATGCAATTTGAATGGAAGCAAGTTTAGTTAAGTACAAACAGAGAGAATCAGCAGCTAAAGTAGAACCTGGCAAGGCATGGACAGTCTCTTCAGTCATAAGAAAAATAGTAAAATATAGATCACATTTGAGTGAGCTGTGAAAATTTATGTAAAAACCTTTTTCCAGAGGCTTCCTTGAAAATGTGATTGTAAAATTTAAAAACAAGAATAAAATATAAATAAAAGTGAGCTTTGCCTGAATTTACTTTCACATTTGACCATTTACTCCTTTAAAGAAAAGGAGTAAAATTACCATCAAGTAAGTACACCTCACACCCTTATCTCTACAGCATTCTTCAATAAGAAAAGTGCTTCATATGAAAAACTTTCTGTATTATTGACTACAAGACAGTTCATAGCTAAACATAAAAAAGTCAGTGAAAACAAAAAGTGAATGAAGATACAATTTCCTTGCTTTCCAGAACCTTGATGCTAAATATAATTTTTTTTTACTGTATGGTTCTATAAAATGTTATCACATGTAATAGATTAATGTAGTGATCACAATTAGCATACAGAATTATTCCATCACCCCAAGGTTACTCCTTCATGCTACCCCTTTATAGTCACACCCTCCCCCCAACCCTAACCTTTGACACCACTGATCTGATCCCTATCACTATAATTTTGCCATTTTGAGAATGCTATATAAATGGAATCATACCATATGTAAACTTTGGAGATTGGCTTTTCAATTAGCATGATGGCCTTGAGATCCTTGCAAGTCATTGTGTGTATCAAGTTTGTTCCTTTTTATTACTGAGTAGTATTCCATGATGTGGATGTACCACAGTTTATTCAATCACCCATTGGAGGATATTTGGGCTGTTTCTAGTTTTCGGCTATCACAAATAAAGTTGATGTGAACATTTATGTACAGATTTTTGTATGAATGTAAGTTTTCACTTCTCTAGTAGTTAGGTTACTGGGTTTTATGGTAAGTATATGTTTAACTTTATCAAATATCGCCAAACTGTTTTCTAGAGTGACTGTATCATTTTACGTTCGCACTGGCAAAATGTGAGAGATACAGTTGCTCCGCATCTTGTCAGCACTTGTTGTCAACAGTATTTTTTATGTTAGCTGTTTGAATAGTTTCGTAGTGGTATCTCATGGTAGTGTTAATTTGCATTTTCCTAATGGCAAATAATGTTGAACTATAACGATATCTTACGCTTACATAGTGTATTTTTATAAATACTTTTTTAAACATCTTCATTAATTCTCACAAGTATAGTGTGATGTATTTCAAATGATAAAAGGCTGATATCATGTAAATTGGAAAGGAGAGCCAAATGTAATTACACCAATGCAGAATCAAAATAATTTAAAACTCAAAAGGAACGTGGAGGTAATTTAGTCAAACTTCCCCATTTTGCGGAGAACTGAGTTCCAGGGAGGTTAAATAACTTCTCATACAGCTGGAATCGTACCAAAAAATACACTTCTGATACTTGAATCTCTTCTATGATGTCCAACAAGTAGGTCACAATTTATGCTTGAATCCTTCAAGTGACTGGAAATTCACTCATTTTTTGTCTAGTTCCGTTAGGCAGTGTTTCCTGACATTGAGCTGAAATGGCCTATAAACAAGTAAGCAATTCTGTTAAGTGTTTTGACACTGAGCTGAAATGGCTTACTATAGCTCCTGCCAATGGGTCTAGTTTCATCCCGAGACTTTCCTGAGGAAGTGTGGTCCCTTTTCCACATGACAGCACTTCAGATACTTGAAGACAGCCATCGTGCTCTCACACATATACTACAGGCTAAACATTCACATTTTCCTCCAACCGTTCCTTAGATGAGCTTCTTTACCATCCTTCTTGCTTGTATGTAAACTGCTCCCAGATTTCTTACAGTACAAAATGCTAAAATATTTCTAGTAACAGCCACAGTATATTTTCCAATTACTTATACTCACTATAGGAAATAAGGAAATTTCCTTGCCTTTCACTTGGTGTATTTTCTTACATCATTAAAAAATATTTGTAAATGTATCAAAAATTTTAAGCTGAATACTCTATTTTTAAATTGTTTCTTTTTTAGATGTGTTACATGCACATGGCACAAAGTTCAAAAATGTCCAAAAGGGTTTACAGTGAGAAGCCATGATCCCTAGCCTTCTAGTTGAATATAACATAATAGAATATAATATTGCAGACACCTTCTTTTTAAGACACATAATTCTGATTGTGACATTCCATAATATGCCTACACGCATCTTTTTAACCATTCATCTTCAACTTTTTTGCTATTATAAATAATGCTGTTATGGACTTCCTTACGTATACTTTATGTATATATTTTAGATTCTTTCTTACAGTAGATTACTAGAAGATAATAGTTGCCTTGCATATTGACTCGTATATAAAAACTTTCCAAAAAATTACCATATTGTGTTTGTACCAGCAGTACATAAGTGTCCATTTCATCATGCCTTTGCAAGCGTGGAATACTATGATTTATTGATTTTTTTCAAATTTGTTGTCTTATTCGCTTACAATTGAGAATGAATTTTTAAATGTTTTTATATCCTCTATTGGCTATTTGTATTTCCTCCTTTCAGTGTTTAAGTCCTTGCTAATTTTTTAGAAAATCAATTTGTTTGAGCTAGAATAAGAATACCAGCCCACTGTCCTATTCTTGGCAAATGTTATTTTTTCCAGCTAATTAAACCGTTACATGTGGTGTTTTGTTGGGTTTTTTTCGAGGAAGACTAGCCCTGAGCTAACATCTGCCAATCCTCCTCTTTTTCTGAGGAAGACTGGCCCTGAGCTTACATCCATGCCCGTCTTCCTCTATTTTATATGTGGGACACCTACCACAGCATGGCATGCCAAGCAGTGCCATGTCCACACCCGGGATTTGAACCGGTGAACCCCGGGCCGCCGAAGTAGAATGTGCACACTTAAGCGCTGTGCCACTGGGCCAGCCCCTGTTATATGTGTTTTACATATGGTGGCTGCCGGTCCTGGCCAGCCCTGGTGGTCTAGTGGTTAAGATTTGGAGCTCTCACTGCAGTGGCAGGGGTTTGTTTCCCAGTCAGGAAACCACACCACCCAACTGTTGACTGTCATACTGTTGCAGCTGCATGCTGCTGGTGATGCTGAAAGCTACGCTGCCAGAATTTGAAATACCAGAAGGGTCACCCAAGGTGGACAGGTTTCACTGCAGCTTCCACACTAAGACAGACTAGGAAAAAGGACCAGGCCACCTACTTCTGAAAAAATTGACCATGAAAACTCTATGAATAGCAGCAGCACATTGTCTGATATAGCGCCAGAAGACAAGAGGATGGTGCAAAAATGACCAGCAGGGCTCCATTCTGCTGTACACAGGGTCCATAGGGGTCGGAATTGACTTGAGGCACTAACAACAAAGTGCCAGTCCATCCCAAACAATTAAATGTAATTAATTGTTCTTTGTTTTTCATTTTTGCTGAGGAAGATTCACCCTGAGATAACATCTGTTGCCAATCTTCCTCTTTTTGTATGTGAGCTGCCACCACAGCATGGCCACTGACAGAAGAGTGGTGTAGGTCAATGCTTGGGAACTGATTCCAGGCCACCAAAGCATAGTGTGCTGAACTTAACCACTAGGCAGCCAGTGCTGGCCCCAATTAATTTTTTTTTTAACTTTTACTAAATATAGGGCCTTACAAAGGACATTTATGCTATAATATATCTCTTTACAAGTCTGTTTCACTCACCAGATTTTAAACTTCTGCAATCCAAGGACAATAACTTAATCATCTTTCTAAAGCCTAATGTAGACATTTACACAGAGTAGATGTTCCATAAATTTGTGACATCTAAATGAGTGAATAAACTTAAAAATCCCAATTTTTTTGGGACTCTGTTGGTATGGTTACAGACTCCCAAAATTTTATGAATTCTGACTATCTAGAATTTAGCCCAGAGTCAACATCAACCTATATCTAAGGTTTGTAAAACATCTTACCCTTTCCAACTTTGAATTAGATAAAAATTTCTTAATATGGGTTCTGTATCTTCTCTCAAGTCAATGAAATACAGTGTTGACCCAGATAGGCACTGTGGTTCTACACTAAAAACCTCTGGAGAGGCTGACCACCATCCAAGAGTAAGTACCCTTTGGGTGTCAAGTCATTCCCTGAAGGACTATCATCTAGCCCTTTTTCCTTTCCTACTTACTCATAAGTATATGATGAAAAATGTGAACAATGCCTGTTGGACACAGATACATATTGTCTACTGCACATTATTGGTGTACTAGTCTAGTAACCCTGTCAGGAAGAAAATAAAATTAGGTAAATTCTGGTTGGTAAACCCATACCGTATTTGATTGATTACTGCTTTTTCTTATAGATGCTCCCCGAGCATCCTTTTAAGAATTCCTTTTAGAATCTTGCCTAGGATCACTGTGGTCCTGGTGCAGGATCAGAGGTGTTAAGGACTCTCAATTGAATGAAGTCTCAGTCAAGTAAAGAGTGAAGATAGAGGGGGCCAGCCCCATGGCCAAGTGGTTAAGTTCACGTGCTCTGCTTAGGCGGCCCAGGGTTTCGCCGGTTCCAATCCTGGGCCCGGACATGGCACCGCTCATCAGGTCATGTTGAGGTGGCATCCCATATAGCACCACCAGAGGCACTCACAACTAGAATATACAACTATGTACCAGTGGGCTTTGGAGAGAAGAAGAAGAAGAAACAAAAAGGTTGGCAACAGATGTTAGCGCAGGTACCAAACTTAAAAAAAAAAAAAAAAGACTGAAGGTAGGGTTTCCGAGTGACATGGATTTCCATTCTACGTCACTGGAACCCCTTTAGTTGTCCGTGATCCTTCCTCTATTTCTGACGGTTTGAGACTGCCAGGGAATATTGAAAAAGTACTTTTTCCTATGGGTAGTTTTGATAGGATCGAGTAAAGTATTGGCATACAGTCAGCTATGTGGGGAATGGAAAGCATTTGTCAAACAGAAGCTCTCTCTGAGGACATAAAATACTCCTTGAGGGCACTTTGAATATTGGATTGGCTGCCACACGGCATCCTGGTTCTGGCAATGCACAGCAACCCTGTCAGATTTCTTCTAAACTCTGGCAATCTCTGTCCAAGCAGAGACTGTGTGGTCTATAATTTGCTGACTCCACTCTGGTTCTCCCCTCCAAGGAGTCCCTCAGACCTTCTCCACACTCCACCGTCCATTTCACATTCCTCCATTCCCTCCAACCCAGAAAAACCTAATCTTTCTAGAGATATTGCTAGATTCTCTTTAAACTCTGTGTATAAACTTAATAGGGCTGACATAATAAATATATACAAATTGGTGGTTTAAAACAACAGAAATTTATTCTCTTAAAGTTATGAGGCCAGAACTCTGAGATCAAGGTGTCAGCAGGGCTGTGCTTCCTCCGGAGGACCTGGGGGGAATCTGTTTTTTGCCTCTTCCAGCTTCTGGTAGCTGTCAGCATTCCTTCACTTGTGGCCTCATTACTCCAGTCTTAGTCTCTGTGGTCACATTGCCTCCTTTTCTCTGTGTCTTCCCTTCTTATGTCACTTAAGGATATGCATCAATGGACTTACAGCCCAGCAGACAATCCAGGGTGATTGATCTCCTCATCTCAACATCCTTAACTTAATTACATCTGCAAAGACTCTTTCCAAATAAGGTCACACCCACAGGTTCCAGGGATTGGGACATGGACATGTCTTTCTGGGTGCCACCATTCAACCCACCAGATCTTGCTTAAGGATACAATTTTTTCCTTCTTCTTTCCAATTTTACCTCTTGAAGCATTGAAGAAGTTCAAGAAATCTGTTCTTTCCTCATCACCTTAGGTTTCAAGACTTGTGTCTTCACTTTAAGCACTTTGGAAAATTCAATCTATTCCTTTGTTTCAGTTGCTTTGTTTTGAAATTCCCCCTTCCCTGGGCGAGTGAATACTATACCAATGAGAGGGAACATTACTGAGTCAAAAAGCAAATAATTCCAGGTTTCAAATTTCTACTTTTCACCCTAAAGGCAGACATTTGCCCATGTTTAGTGTTCTAGCACCTATTCTGTTTCCCATAATTCTTCAAAGATGAGGACAGTTGTTCTCAGGTCTCATTTGTACTTTGCCTCCCAATGACTGCAATATAAGCCATTCATATCACATAATATAATCTAAACTGGAACTGTTAGGTACTCTTAGATTTTCTTCTCCTATTTGGGAAGAGTACTGCTTCCTGTCAATATTTATACTACTATTTTGAGTAATATTAATAAGTTGCTATTTATTGAGTCACTACTGTGAGCCTGGCTCAGTGTTCTGAATGTGTTGCCTCCATTACTCAGAACAATCCTAAGAGAAATATATGATTATCTCTACTATACAGATGAGGAAAAGGAGACCCAGGGTAATATAACTACTAAGAACTGAAACAGAGAATTAAACCCAGGTTTGCCTGAGCCCACAAACACACATAGTTCTTTCTATAATGTCGCCCTACTTCTCAAGTTCTCTTTGTACAGAATGAAGCACAATAATATTTAGGGAGTTCTGCTTTCTCTGTCAGCTCTAATCTTATACCAGAAACTGGAAGTGGACTTTTCCCTTCCTTGATCCTCTTCTGGCTCTGAACAGAATTTTAAAATCCCGTTCTTTGTCCTCTCTTAGCATTTTTTGCAAGTCTCACCTCATTTGGGGGCTTCAGGTTTCTTGACACTATCCTTTAGGGCCCATGTTACCTTCTGATAATTATCCTCAGTATGTGGTTGTTTTCTCCCAAGGTTTCTGTCACTTCCAATTAGCCAAGCAATTCTTCCTTGTTGGTCAGAATTAGGTTCCCCAGTTGCTCTGCTGGGACATCAAATCATGAGAAAGACGAATCAAAAATGTTTTGCTTTTAGCCCAATGGAACTTTTAAATGTGTCCAACTATTTGAATTTTCTTTTTTGATTGTTACGTTGCTACAGGTATCGACAAACAGTATACTGTAGGGCATTTTGGTATCAATAATGAATTCTTTTATGAATAAATGCATGTGGCAGTATGTGTTTGGAACCAGTTTTAAACCTGTCAAATAAAATGCTCTAAAGCAGTTTCAAGTTTCCCATTATCTACATGTACACCTGGTCATTCTAACACATCCCTTTTTCTCATCCCCCACTTAAGTTCACCACATGGAGAAACATTTTTTATTTCTAATAAACTAATTTATTTGTGTATTTCATTTTGAGTGTAACCCCAGACCAGAAAGTGGGAGGTGGGGTGGGGAATATGACCTCTCTGAAGTAAAATATGTCACAAAGTCTATGAATTAAGGTCACAAAACAGAGGGCAGTGAATTTCAATGGGAAAAATATTATACCTTAATTTTTGCTAATCTCTAAGTGAAATTTAGTATTTCTTTCAATTGTGAATAGGCAGTAAATCACAGTGTTATCAGAAGTGCCGGTGACTTTTTCACCCATAAAAATCACAGATGTTTTCCCATCACATTACTATAGTTGTAGAAATCTCAACATAAAATTGGTGTTCACTACTTTAAAATTATAGATAATATTATACCTTTTGCTAGAGTTTGTTATTTGATGCATTAATAAAGAAGAACATACATACACACTTCTGTTGAACTTACTGTATTTTAGTATAATTGGTTTCATTTATGATTCTATGCATATTTTACACAGTTAAAACCTGATTCTAAAAAGGGCTTTATAGGCCTCACCAGACTGCCAAAGGAATCCATGGTACAAAAAAGATTAAGAATGTCTATTATGGACTTGGGCATTGTGGTTAAGAGCACGTAGTCTGGTGTAACATTCCTTGGGTTCAAATTATCTTCTGTCATTTATGGTACGACTTTGGTTAAGTTACATATACTTTTTGTGCCTCAGATTCTTCATCTGCAAAATTAAAATAATAATACCCACCTAAAAGCCTTGCTATGAGGATGAAGTAATATCTGTAAAGGGCTTAACACAATGCCAGGCACATGGTATGTTATTTATCTCCACATCCACCCAGATGATAAGGGCTTCATTCAAATCCTACTTACATTTGTCCTACATACAGATTTTTTTCTTACTGTGTTGTCACTGGCTAAAATTTAAAATTATTAAATGTTGGGGCTAGTTTCAAATGAGCAGTTGTAATACACCTGTGTGATATAAGGATAAATGATACAAGGAAGGTCCATATGCCCTCAATCTAGATTAAAGGAAGAAAAGTTACTTTAAAAAGGATGAACATATAATTTATTATCCAAACCAGAACCCTTCTGAGAGTGAAAGAGAGTGCTATTAGTTACTATACCAGGAAAATCGGCAAATCAGGACTGTTGAGGCTAAAGCAACATATATAATCACACTTTGATGTTCCTTCTGTATTCCATCTCTTTCTCTCTGCAGCTAGAGAGAATCACTATCTTGCTTTTGTGGTTACCATTCTTTTGCTTTAGTTTATAGATTTGCTTCTATGTTTGCACCCTTAAACAAGATATTTACTTTTATTGGTTCTTTAATTTGTAAAAGTGGACTTCTACTGTAATATTCTTCTGTGAATTCCTTTTTTGCTCAACATTGTTAGAGATTCATCCATGTCCAAGGATTTGTAATTCTTTTTTTCCCACTGTTGTAGTCTACTGCATGAGTATACACAATGTATTTAACCACTCTACTGTTGATGGACAGTTGGGTTGGTTCCCTTTCACTACACTAATAATACTGTTATGAATTTTCTTGCTCATATATCCTGGTACACACTTCTCCTGGGTCATAGAAGATGTACATCGTCAAGTTTGTTAGATAATGCCAATTGTTTTCTAAATTGATTATATCAATTTATACTCCAACCAGCAAGGGATAAATGTTCTGGTGATATTGTCAGACTTTTAAATTTTTGCCTATGTGGTGGGTGTGAAATGGCATTTGTTTGCGGTTCAACATCTCTTCAGGTTTCCTCCTCTACAAATTACCTGTTTGTGGGGAAGTGTGGAGAGCATTATCTATCTTTTTTTTTTTAAATTAAATTGTGGGGCCAGCCTGGTGGCACAGCGGATAAGTTCGCACATTCTGCTTCAGTGGCCTGGAGTTTGCCCGTTTGGGTCCCGGCTGTGGACCTACATACCGCTTGTCAAGCCATGCTGTGGCAAGTATCCCACATATAAAGTAGAGGAAGATGGGCATGGATGTTAGCTCAGGGGCAGTCTTCCTTAGCAAAACAAAGAAGAGGATTGGCAGCAGATGTTAGCTCAGGGCTACATTTCCTCAAAATTAATTAAGTAATTAAATTGTAGTAATTCTTTACACAGTGTGAATACTAATCCTTTTGCCATTATGGGTTGTAAAGATCTCCCAGTTTGTGACTTATCTTCTACTTGCCTTATGGTGTCTTTTTTTTAATAGAAAATATTAAAAAAATGTATACAAGTATGCAGAATAATGAGCTCCCATTTATGAACTGCCCAGCTTCAATGATTATCAACTCATAACCAATCTTGCTTCACTTACACTACCACCCACTTTCCCTATCTCTTATTATTTTGAAGTATATCCAAGACATATCATTACATCTATAAACATTTCAATATGTATCGCTAAAAGATAAGGGATCTTTAAAAATTACTATAACACATAAAGTAATTTACAATAATTCCCTAATATCATCAAATATTCAATAAGCATTCAAATTTCCAATTATCATAAATGTGCTTTTTTGTTTGTTTGTTTGAATCATGATCCAGATAAAGTCCTGTGGAAGCTGGCCTCCAAAATGGCACCCAATGGTTCTCACTCCCTGGTATTCACACCCTTGTGTAATGCCCTCTCACACTGTATCTTGGTTGGTATGTGTGACCAACCTGTTGGCCACATATCTGTGTGATGGTATGTCACTTGTGAAGCTAGGTCAAAAAAGACATAAAAGACGTGGTAGCTTCTGTCTCTTTCTCTTGGATTATCTGCTTTAGGGAGAGCTACACAACTCTATGGAGAGGCATATGTGGTGAGGAATTGAGGTACTCTGATAAATATCCAGTGAAGAACTGAGGCATCCTGCCAATAACCAACAGAGTAAACCATCTTGGAAGTGGGTCCTCCAGCACCAATTAAACCATCAGATGATTGTAGCCGCAGCCAACAGCTTGACTGCTACTTCACAAAAGACCTCAAGCTAGAACCACTCACTTAAGCTGCTCCTGGATTTCTGACCCTCAGACACCGCATGATATAAGAAATGTTTGTTGCTTTAAATACTATGTTTCGGGATAGTTTGTTATAAAACGTTAGAAAATTAATAAAGATTTTTGTACCTGGAAGTGGCTTACTGACATAACAAACACCTAAAATGTAAGAGTGGCTTTGGAAGTGGCAGTGGGCAGAAGGTGGAAGGACTTGGAAGAGAGTGTTAGTGAAAGTTTGAAGAGCCTTGAAGAAATGGTAGACACATAACTTTGAGGAGGCTGTAGATAAGGTCTTAACAGATTAGAAAAGTCTAATTGGAAACTGCAGGAAAGTGGCAGAAAGTTCAGCAAATTTGTCACCTGCAATTATGTCCAAAGTAGAAAATATGCCTAATGAATGGGTGATCTAGTTAAGATTTCCAGCCAGAAAGTTAGATGTCACCTGGTTTCTTCTTGTTGCTTATAGCAAAATGTGAGGAGAGAGGAAAGTTAAAGGAAGAACTGTTAAACAAAAAGGAGCCAGAAATTGTGGGATTTGAAGATTCCCAGCCTCTCCAGGTGACAAATGATGTCAAAATTAGGAAAGGAAGGAGGGACAAATCCAGGGCACTAACAGGAAAATACAAAGTTGAGGGTATAGTTGTAAAGCCCTTTAACACCTCAGAAAGATCTAGTGTGGGGCCTCAGAGTATTTTCATTCAGACACAAAGGGTGTGCCTCACAGGACCTCTCAATCAAATTTCAAATCTTCTAACAAGTTTATGAGTGTAGTGCATCAAAATCCCAAGGTAGAGGTTTTATATGGAAGGGATTTATGAGTGTTGCTTTGTCTAATGGCATGAACTCAAATAAAATTCACAGGAGACCATAAAGTTTATAAGAGAATTATAAGAATATAATTTTTAAAAAAGACTTTTTAAAGAGAATTATATTAGCATGCTGTTTGCCAGCCTGAATCGAAAGAGACAGAGAACCAAACGAAAAGAGCCTTTTGAACATCAAAGCTTCTATAGGCAGAGACAACTACATAGCTGTAAACATGGAAAAGGAAGGATGACTCAGTGGGTGAATCCAAGAGACCAAAAGGCAGAGTTAAGCGCCATGGAGAATTACTCTCAGGCCTTGAATCCTAATCAAGTAACTGCCAAGCCATGCTCAGGTGGCTTTCAGAATTTCTGTGAACCTATGTGCCTCATTTAAAATACACAGGTCTATAGAGCTTATCACATCCATTTTCTAGTAGGTGTGTGGAGGCAGATACTCTGTGTCTTTAGTTTATGGGTCTTCAGATCAAGAGGAACTCTGTTTAAGGAGCTGCGCTTAAGGAAGTACACTAAAAAGCCTCATCCACACCTGGACTTGATCAAGATTTCTAGACTTTGAGCTAATGCTGTAAGGGGATGAGTTTTGGGGACCTTTGGGAGAGGATAAGTGCATTTTGCATATTGGAAGAATGTGAATCTTTGGAGGCCAAATTATGGTAGCCAGCCTCCTGGTATTCATGTTTTTTTGTGCAGTTTCCTCTCACACTATATCAGGGGTCATCTGTGGGACTAAGAGAACACAGGAGAAATAATGGTCTATCACTTTGAGTGAGTTTGGCTTCTGTTTCTCTGTTGAATCACTTGCTCTGAGCAAAGCCAGATGTCATGTTGTGAGGACACTGAGGCAGCCCTGTGAGTGACCCATCTTGGAAGTGGATTGTCTATCACGAGTTGAGCCTTCAGAAGACTGCAAACACATGAGAAATCCAGGACCAGAATACCTAACTAAGCCACTTCTGGATTCCTGACCCTCAGAAACTGTAAGAGATAAATATTTTTTAGTTCTAAGCTGTTAAGTCTTGGGATAATTTGTTATACAGCAATAGATAACTAATACAGGTTCACACATTGCTTCATATGTCTTTTAAGTAAGCCTCTTTTAATCTAGTTTTCTCCATCTTCTCTCTTGCAACATATTTGTTGAAGTTAATTTATCTCACGATTTTCCATAAATTGGATTTTCCTGATTGCATAGCCATGTTGTTTAACACGTTCTCTACATTTCCTAGTATCAGGCTCAATTTCTTGGGTAAGATTTTTTAATAGCTGATGGTGTGTTTTTCCACTAAGAGGCATGTAAAGTTCCCTTGTTTGTCAAGTTAGCAGCTGTTGATGTGCAATGAATAAATCCATTTACTCATTAGGAATCTCAAAATGGCAATTTTCTAATTCTACCATTCCTTCTTCATTTATTAATATGTGTATGTAGAGAAACTCCCCCCCCACCCCCACCCCCCATTTACTATTTGGTTACCTGTGGTACAGCTCATATAGGAAAGGCAGGACAAATGCTTGATTAACTCCTTTTTTTAAAAACTTGTTTTCAAAATACTGAATTGATTCCAGTGTTGGCCAACTAGATACTTTTTGCTAGTTTTACTATCATTATGAACTCACAGATTTAAAGACATTTGATAGTTCTAATCCATTGCATTTGATATGTTCCAACCTGGGCTCAGGTGAATTTCAGAATTTCTATGAACTTGTGTATCCTTATTGATACTCAGATTGTCCGATCTTTGGCCAGTGAGATGCTTTTCAATTGTCTCCTGAGTCCACTGGCATGATCCTGGAAGCCTATGATAGCTTTCTTGCTATCTTGAACAACAAAATGTTACAGGCTCATCTTTTACATTTCCTATGCCTAAGTGAAATCAAACACTACCCTAAAGGCTTATGGTTTCTTTTGAACAGAGGCTTTTAATGGTTTTGAATATACAATTCCTTCTTCCACACAGAGCTTGCATTTCCCTACCATAAGGTCATAAAGATATCTCGTTATCTTGTCTTCTGAAGGTTTAATAGGTTTTCCTATCATATTTAAATCTTTAATTCATCTGTAACTGATTTTTCTGTATATGTTAAGTAGTGAGGTCCGGGTCGACCCCGTGGCTCAGCGGTAAAGTTCGCACGTTCCGCTTCTCAGCAGCCTGGGGGTTCGCCGGTTTGGATCTCAGGTGCGGACACGGCACCGCTTGGCAAAAGCCATGCTGTGGTAGGTGTTCCATGTATAAAGTAGAGGAAGATGGGCATGAATGTTAGCTTAGGGCCGGTCTTCCTCGGCAAAAAGAGGAGGATTGGCAGTAGTTAGCTCAGGGCTAATCTTCCTTAAAAAGAAAAAAAAGGAGGAGTGAGGTCCAATTTCATTTTCTTCCATGTGGACATCCAGCACGATTTATTGAAATGCTCTTGCTTTTCCTGCTGGCCTGCAACGTCACCTCTGTCTGAAATCAAGAGTATAAAAGTGCATCTATTTCTAGGCTTGTATTCCAGGATAAATCAATTTTTCCATCCCTAATACCACACTACCCTAATTACTATAGCTTTAACACATTTACCGAGATATAATTCACACACCATACAATTCACCTCTTAAAGTGTATGATGAGGTGGCTTTGTTTATTCACATATCTGCAACCATCACCAATCAATTTTAGAACATTTTCATCACCTTAGAAAGAAAGCCCATATCCTTTGGCTATCACTACTCTAATGTCCCCATCTTCCTAAACCTCACCATCCCTAAACAATTACTAATCTATTATCTCTATAGATTTCCTATTGCAGACATTTCATATGAATAGAATCATATAATATGTGGTCTTTGGGACTGGATTCTTTCACTTAGCATGTTTTCAAGGTGCATCCATGTTACAGCAGGTATCAGTACTTTATTCCTTCTTATAGCCAAATAATATTCCACTGTATGGATATACATTTTGTTTATCCTTGGATCAGCTTATGGACATTTGTGTTGTTTCCACCTTTTGGCTATTACGAACACCTATTAATATAATTTTTATGTAATTCTTGCTATTGGACATGTCAGTTCTATCTTAAGTCTTCTGCTTCTGGACTATCTTGAATTTCTTGACCCTTTGCTCTTTCATATAGACTTCAGAATTAGCTTCTCAAGTTTCTGACAAAACTCATTTGGGATTTTTATTGCAATTGCTTTCACTGTATAGGGGAGAATTGCCATCTTAACTCCAGAGTCTCGTAATACTTGAACATGGTGTATTTTTTTATTAGATATTTCTTAATGTCTTTCAATAACGTTTTGTGATTTTTTTCCCCTTAAAGGTCTTCTATATTTTTTAGCTTACTCCTATGTAATTAATATTTTTAAAACAATATGGTAAACAGTATATTTAAAAAATCATTTAAAAAATTGGTTTATAATATGTATAAATTGCAAGTGTATGTCATTTCAACTTCTGTATAGACATCATGTTCACCATCAAAAGTCTAGTTGCCATTTGCACCATTCAAATGTGCCCCTTTACTGCTAACTGTCCCTTAAAAACATCACTTTCTAAGAGTTCATTTCTGCTGGAGAAATGCAATTCACTTTTGTATATTTTTATTACATCCAGAATTCTTGCAAAGCTCTTATTTTAACAACTTATCTGTAAATTACATTTCTTCATTTCTAATCTTTATGTCCTTTGTTTTTATTGTCTTACAATGCTGGCTGGGATCTCCAATATGGCACTTGTTTCTGATTCTAAGGGATTGCTCCAAAAATTTCATCTTCAGATATGTTTATTGTAGGTTTTATTGACTTAATAAAGTTCTGCACAATTCTAATTTGGCAAAAGGTTTTATCCATGTCTATGTTAATTTTTTCAAAAGCATTTTTTTTTTTTTTTTTTGCATCTACTCAGACAACCATATCGTTTTTCTCCTTTAATCTTTTTGTCCCTTTAGTGAGGAAGATTTGCCCTGATCTATCATCTGTTGCCAATCCTCCCCTTTTTGCTTGAGGAAGATTGTCACTGAGCTAACATCTCTGCCAATTTTCCTCTATTTTGTATGTGGGATGCAGCCACAGCTGGCTTGATGAGTAGTGTGTAGGTCCACACCCAGGATGCGAACCCATGAACCCCAGGTTGCCAAAGCAGAGCATGCAAACTTAACCACTACACCACTGGGCTGGCCCCTTCTCCTTTAATCTTTTAACATGTTAAAATACATTCCTTGGTTAAATTCAACCTGATCATATTTATTATCGCTTTTACACATTTGCTGGGTTATGTTTGCTATTTTACTTAGGACTTTTGCCTTTATCTTCATGAATATGATTGGACTTTCTCTTACTGTCCTTATTAAGTTTTAGTGTCAATGTTACAGAAGCCTAATAAAATGAATAGAAGAGTGTTTTCTCTTTTCTATATTGTGAAATGGTTTGTCTAAGATTGAAATGATTTGTTCTTTAAATGTTTAGCAAAACTGTCTGGGCAATATATTTTCTTTTTGGAAAATTTCTACTGATTCAATCTCTTACATAGCAAGCAGACTACTCCTATTTTCTATTTCTTCTTGAATGACTTTTGAAAAGTTACATTTTTCTGAAAACTGTCTACTTCACTTACTATTTTTTCATTTAATAAAATTGTTCATGCTATCTCCTCAATCTCTACAGCATTTGTAAAAATGTCCTCATTTTCATTTCTAATCTTTGTGTCTGCTTTCTTTCTTGAGTAATCTTGTCAAAGATTTATCAATATTATTAAAAGATACAACTTTTGACTTTGTTGCCCCTCTGTATTAAATATTTGCTTTTTGTTCCATTCATTTCATTATTTTAATTTTATTTCCATTATTCGTTTCCTAATCCCTGAGGTTTAGGGCTGATTACTAGCTCTTTAATTTCCAGTCTTCCTTAAGTAGTTAAAGTTTTCAATTTCCGTGTTAGGTACAGTCATGCATTGCTTAATGACAGGGATACATTCTGAGAAATGTGTCTTTTGGCGTTTTTGTCATTGTGCGAACAATGTACATGTCACAGCATGTACTTACACAAATCTAGATGCTATAGCCTACTACATACCTAGGCTATACAGTACTAATTTTATGGGCACCATTGTATACGTGGTCCACTGTTGACTGAAACGTTATTTGGCACACGACTGTACTGTTTTAGCTGCATTCTCTAGATGTCGATATGTAGTATTTTTGTCATTGTTCAGTTTTGAATATGTATTTTCTATTTTTCATTGAGAATCTTTATTTGAATTTGACCCATCTTACATGGAAATGGGATTCTTATTTTCCAAATATATGAGGTGTTCTAGATTTCTGTTATTGTTAACTTAATTATACCTTGATTAGAAACGTGATCTAAATGATACCAGTCCTTTGAGATTTTAACACTTTTTATAGTTAAATTTTGTAAATGGTTCATGTGTACTTAAAGTATTTTTCATTTCTATTTTTAGTAATGATGGACTAGATAATTTAGACTAGTACTTCTTCTGAGGACAACTAGAAAAGCTAGACAAAATATAAAACAAACATCTGAAGGCATTAGAGACCTAATGAGGCAGTGGAAAATCCAGAAGAAAAAACCAGAGTTGTTGAACCCAGCATTTATGATAGCTTTTGCTTTGGGGTATTTGCTGATTCCTGAGAAGATGGCTGAGAAGCTGAACAGAGCTTCTGATTAACTCACGGAGTTAAAAAGACAAAAATTGGAGTTCAGGGCCTGCTCTGGCAAATTCTACAGGCTTCAAGTTGAGACCTTAGAGGGTATGAACTAGAAGTATATCTGCTCAGATTTCAATCATCTCAATCACTGTCTAGATTAAGATGATTTTAGATTACTAGTGTCCAAAGCCCTTGCCAGGGCACATAAATCCTTTCTGTAGAAAATATCATCATTTTAGACTTCAAACTATAATTTCTTCATATACTAGTTCTGACATTTAATCAAAAACAACATAACATAAATCAACAAAATTTTATAAATAAAAATAACTCAAGTAATATAAAATAAAAAAATGTAACATAAAATTAAATAAGACAATATGGTAAACAGCAACCACAACAAAGAAACAAAGAAGCTTCAGGCAATAGCAGACCTCATAGTTTCTAGACACAGGTTTTAAAATAATTATGTTTAATATGTTTGAGAAAATAAAATATCAAATTGAGATAGATAACTAGCTACATAACCAGAAACTAAAACAGAACCAAACAGAAATGCTTGAACTGACAACCAAAAAGATAATAACTGAAATAATAAATGCTTCAACAGATATGTTTAAAGCGGATTAGAGACTATTAAAAAGAAAACAGTGAGCTGAAAGGTAAGAGTTATCCAGAATAAACCATGGAGAGACAAATGAACAGAAACATAAGGGATAAAGTCAAATGATCTAACATACATTTAAGTGGAGTATGAAAAGGAGAGGAGCGGGGAGAGAGTGCGGCAGAAGAAGTATCTGATGAGATAATAGCTGAGAATTTTCCAAAACAGGATAAGGACATAGATCTCAGATTCAGAAGCATTACAAATCTCAAAAAGAAAACAAACAACAAAACAAAGAAAACAACATTTAGTCACATCATCGTAAAACTGCTTCAAATTTAAGACAAACATCTTAAAGGCAGCCAGAGGAAAAAAGAGATTACCTTTAAAGGGGCAAAAATTATTTCTCAAAAAAATTACAGAAGCCAGAAGCAATGGAATCTATCTTCAAAATGATAAAATAGCTGCTAATTCAGGAAAAATGTTCTTTGAAAATTAAGGTGAAATAGTTTCAGGAGACAAAAACTGAATTTGTCAGCAGCAGACATTTACAAAAGGAAATACTAAAGCATGTTCTTTAGGAATAAGAAATATGATCCCAGATGGAAGCTCAAAAACTCAAGGAGTCATGAAGCACAACAAAGTAAATATCTGAGTAAATATAAATGCACATTAATTGCATAAAAATAATAATGTCTTGAAGAATTTAAGAAATATATATTAAGTCTATACAACGTATACAACGTGGGGTGGGGTGGTAAATGAGGATAATGTGTTCTCAGGTCCTTATATTGTCCAGGAAGTACAGTTATTAAAATATAACTGTCAAGCTTATGAGGTGCCGGAAATGAAATAATTGAAAATAATCAATCTAAAAGAAGGAAAATAACATAGGAGAGATGGGACAAATAAAGAGCAAATAATAAGACAATAGGTTTAAATCCAAGTTCATTAGTAATTGTGTTACATGTAAGCAGACCAAACACTTCAATTAAAAAAATATTAGAGTAGGTTTTAAAAAATGTATTATTTCATATCACTCCTCAGGTTAAATGCTTTTTCCATTGTACTTAGAATAAAATCCAAACCCTTTCCTGGCTTTCAATGCCAACATAATTTAGCCCTTTCCTACCCCCAAACTTATACTTTTCTCTTATCACTATGCTCCAACCAGGCAGGCCTTCTTTCCTTCCTAAAATATTCCAAGCTAGTTCATGCCTTAGAGTTTTGCATTATTGTCCCCTTTGCAAGTAATGATTTCCCCAATATCGGCAAAGCTGGATTCTCCTGCCAAACAGCAGCTTAAACGGCACTTTCTTAGAAGCTTTCCTTAGTCACCTGATCTAAAACAGTCATTTACTTTAATTTCTTGCCTAGGACCATTAGTATCTTATATTTTTCTTGTTTATTTACTTATGGTCTATTACCACTAAAATGTAAATTCCCTGATAGTAGGGACAATGCCTGCTCTATTTACCACTGTTTCTCCAAGCCTAGAACAGTGACTGGGACGCAGTAGACACTCAAATATTTAATGAATGAATAAAGCTAATTTAAGTTTTTAAACAGATAGGTACTTTTTTATGGCTTTGTGTATTTACTGCTTTTGATGGTGGGTGTTTAGACTTTCCTGATACCAAAAGGTATCAAATGATATCAAGGTTACTATGGTAACATGTAAATAAAGGAACAGTTCAGAGGAAGGCTATTGAATTATTAAAGGTTTGCAATACCCTTCTGAAGAACAGGTTTGTTTGTTTTTGCCAAATTAGAGAGATGAGAGTAATATAGGTGGATGTTACAAAGCATAATTTCGGGGGAGGGGAAGCTCCTTTCATCCTTTCTTAAGTAAAAGGAAATAAATTTTTAAAAAATTACCCCCTTACAGAAAGGTGGTTTTCGTGTGGTCATTCCAGGAATGTTGAGTTATATACTTTGGTTATTTCCTTTTTTACTTGTTTCTATGCTTAGGATTTTTTCCTTGTCAAAGCAATTATAATAGTCATAACTCTGCATCCAGCTCTTTATCTTAGAAAACAAACAGTTTCCATTAGAAAGACTAGCCTGATGACTTTTAAAAATAGATAATATTCCACTAAGTATATATGATAGAATTTGATCAATCTCTAATTGCTAAAGATTGTTCCTGATTTTTAACCATTATAAGTATTGCTACAAGTAATATTTTTGTCCATAAAGCATTTTAAGAGCAATTTAACTGAAGTGATTTTGTCCACAACATTCATTTAAATAGTATTTCTTAAGGGGAAGGGGGCGGGCAACACAAAAAGGTTCCAGCTCTCCAGGTGTTTATGTACAATTAGGAAAACAATATACATTGGGGGGAAAATGACAAAAGCACCATATAACAACCCATATAATAATCATATTTATTAAATGTAAGAAAAAGTGCTGGAAATTTCTTAGAGGAGGAGCTAATCAGGAAAACATTTTACAAAGACCATGAGGCTGGACTTTGAAAAAGTGATAGTTCTCAAAGGTTGAAAATGTTCCAGGTCACTGTGGGTGTTGAAAGAGGAGGTAATTTTGTGTTAGTGTTCTTAAGTACTTGAGAACAGTTCTCACTCAGGACATTGCATCTCATCACAAAGCTCTAATACTAAGCAACCAAGATTTTTATCAAAGATTGTACTCCTAACTCCCTTGCCAAAACTACCAAATTTCTTTTTAATCTGTCATCTATATCTTTTTTCCCTTTTCATAATTCTCCCCTTTCTTTATACCTCTGTCAAAGACTCTCATCTATTTTAAGTAATGGAAATAGGTAAATCCCTCTACTTCAAGGCAGGTAACCGATAGAAAACATTATAAGTATTCTGTGGGATAAAAAAGACTGGGAGATGCTGCCTTAAAACATTTTTGCATGTATTTTAATTTTTAAAAAACATTACTTATAACAGATTTTTCACAATGAAAGGGTCATTTATCAACTTGCCATACACCAAATAAGAAACATAGAAGCCCACAATCTATTAAAAATAATAAGCAGAGGGGTGGGCCGGGTGGCATCGTGGTTATGTTAGCACACTCCTTCAGCGGCCTGGGGTTCACGGGTTTCGGGTGTGGACCTACACACAGCTGGTCAAGCCGTGCTGTGGCGGAATGCCATATACAAAATAGATGAGGACTGGCACAGATGTTAGCTCAGGGCCAATCTTCCTCACCAAAAATAATGATAATAATAATAATAATAAGCAGATAATGAATACTATGATTTCCTTTCATGGTTTTACTCTGGCAGGAATGGATTCCACTCTGATCATAATTTCAGTCTTACAGTCACATAGGAGACGCTCTGTGAACCTCAATGAGGCTGTCAGGTTTAGGATGGATCTAAGAACCACAGCGTCAGAAATGAGAAGAGCAAGACTTCACAGCATGTGTTGTCACTGGCAGACAGATAGCCACTTTCCTTCTCCACCTTTTCTTCCTCAAGGATAGCAGCTGTTTCCCACAGGTACACCAGCAGACAACTCCAATCCCTCTCTATCACACTTAGCATGTGCAGATGCCCTGGGGCTTGTTAATTTACAACCTAGACCCTGTACAGCAGAAGTGGAACCCTCAGGGAAGTTCTGGATCCATGCTCAGCAGGATGTTTCACAGTTTCCGAGCTCCACCCCAGCTCTAGCTGTTTCCAGTGTTAGTACTACTTATGATTCCTACATCTTCTCTGTCATACAATTAACCACCCCCCCAATTCAAAGTAAAAACAACTCATACATTCAGTCTCCAGCCCCCTTTCTAACATAAAGCAACTACCCTGTGCATGCTTCTTTGAGTGGCTCAGAACTCTGACTCCCACGGTTTTTCACCATTTATAGCTTGGATCTCATGCTCTCCAGGTACTTTGATAAGGACAGTGACACTTAACACCTACAGCCACCCCTGCCTGCCCAACCTTCTTAACTTCTTCTGAAGCTTCTCAGTTTCCCTTCCCAATTCCAGCTTTAAGATAAAACTAGATACTATGGCAAAACAGACCCCATAGATGAAACTGTAGATCATCTATCATGACCGACTGGAGCAAGGATCCCCAAGTTGTCACATTAATTTCCGGGTTAAAGGTGCTGTGTATATCCACTTCAAGCCTGCCTCCAGTACTATAACTTGTTATAGCCAAATAAAAAGGCAGAGAGAGTTGACAGGTACAGATTTCGGAAAAAACAACACAAAATTAAGACTTATAGAGGAGTTCCACTTTTTTCCAGATGATGAAATATATTTTTTAAACTAAAAGGAAACGGTCCATTTCGGAATGCATTAAATAGGCAGAATTCTCCTCCTGGTTACTCTGCTCTTGGTAGATGTCCTTCTGGCTTCAGCTGGTATCTGTGAATAGCGAAGAAACTTCTCACGATCAAATTCCCCTGCCCTGAAGAAGGGCAGAGTTGGAGGATCCCCTAAAGCAGGTCGCAGAGACGACAGAGGGACGGGTCTGTGGAGATCTGCAAAGTCTCCAACAAGTGAGAGCCGGGGAAACGAGAAGGCAAAGGGAGAAAGGGCGTCCTGAGCTGAGTCAATTCCGATGTGGTCTCAGCACGAGCCCGGCCTCACTGTGGTTTTCCAAAACCCCCAACTAAATCCGCCGCGTCTGGAGTCGGCCCCCACCTCGCTTACCAACCTGCACCTCCACCACCTCCAGGGCGAGGAAGCTCTCCGACCCAGACCACACGCCTACCTCAGGATCCCGGCACGCGACGCAACTGCGCGCCGCCCGCCCACCTACCTGGGCTGCGCCTGCGCCTCCCCGACGCGCTCTCAAGGTCAGCACCACCCCCCGCCTCTAACCTAGATCCACGGAAGTGGCCGTAGAGGACGTCCTGCGTATCCTCACCTCTGCGTGGCGTGGGGTCGCCAGCGCTCAGGAGAGGGGCGGGACTTCCTGTCCCGCGCGAGAAGAACTTCCGGCAGAGCCGGAAGACCCTCTCCCTCGCGGTGTCGAGAGGTTCCCGGCTGCAGGGTGGGGAGGGGACGTCCGGGAAGGTCCCGGCGACTCCAAGGCGTCTGGTTCACGACCTGTCTTTGGTGCCATGGTGAGTCCTTGTGTGAGGGCTGGAGTAACAACAGTGGGGAGGAAGGAGCCGGGAGGTCAGTCCTGTGAAGGGAGCCGGTCGGCTGCCCAGCTGGGGATGGAGCGGGCGGGAGCAATGAGATGAGCCGCGGGGCAGGACCCACCCACCACCTGCCCCAGAGAGCTGGAGCGCCTGGGCCCCTGAGGAAGCAGCACCTGTCCTGCCCAACCGCAAGATCTGTACAGGAGTACGGAGTAGGTAGCCACAATGTTCGTAGCCCATTCACTGTGTACGGCGCGTGGCGCCAGGTGGTCCCAGAGTTGACCTTGCCCGATTGATCATCTCCCTTCCCTCCTTCTCAGCTGCAAGGCAGTGGCCAAGAATTTCAGGCCTTAGGGTGCCTTTAGCCTTTCCAGATGGACACAGCAGATCCCCTTCTTGTGGAGGATCAACACTTGTCACTTTAAGAAACGGCAAAGTCAGTTTGTCTTTCATGCTCAACCCTTTTGGAATTGGAAAGAGTGTCAAATTAAAAAATCTGGATTTAGTAAGGGGAGACTTTATTCGAAAGGAGTATTGCAAGGGCGTGAAGAAAGGGGCTATTGCAGTAGGGAGAATGTAATAGGGAATTGTTAAGGAGGAGTTGTATCTTGTTTCAAACTGAAGGTGCGCCAAAGTTCAGGGACCTAGGGAAGAGGATCTTAACCAGAGCTGGGGTACAAACATTTTGTTCCAATTGATCTATGGGGACAAGCAAAGAATGAGAATTTCCAAGCTCTTTGTCTGGCCTTGTCATAGGTAAATAAGGGGAGCATCCACGAGTCTTACCTAAGTCCTATGGGGACAGGCAGGTCCTTGGAATAAGCAGTTTCGAGAACACAGAAGGCTAGGGGTGGAGGGATTTCTTAACCTTTGCTGTTTTCTGAGATCACAGGGGTCCTGTAAAGTTCAACATTGTCAGTTACTTGTCTAAAAGATTTCAAATCCTTATCTGAAGGGGATTCTGTCTTGGAATTTAGCCACAGTTTGCCATGCTTTTTCAGGACCAAGTGTTGACATCGTTCAGCTATTGTGTATGATGACTGACTTTTGAATGACTTTTAGAAACTTCACTGAATGTGAAACAAAAGAACTTACAAATAATGTGGTTCCTCGTGTTCTCTGCCAGCTAACCTATGACTCTTTTGGGCACTGTGTGTGTGTGTTTTTAAACCTCAGTGAATAATACAGTTTGTATTCATTAAGAGTTTTTTTTTTTCTTCCCCATCTGTATCAATGAAATTAGACAAAGATAGGGAACAGTAGAACAAGAAGAAACCAAAGTTAATAATTAGCCTAACCACCCCGGAACCCCTAATTTTACAGAAGGAAGAATCTGAGGTCTAGAAATAGGCAGTGATTTACTAAGGTAACAATAGTTTGGCATAATCTGAACTAAAACTCAGATTGCTACTTCTTAGACTTAAGTTCAGTCTTTGACATCTTGGTCTGAAAAATTGAAGATAGAGTGTAATTAAAATCCTTAAGTTTATAATAGTCACAGAGAAGTTGAATGTGAACTTATTCCCAGTATTCTGTAATACTAAAAGTAGAACTCTCCCCCTGCCAGCTCAAAAAAGGTAGTTTTGTTTTAAGCCAAGGTAAACAAACTCATGCTGTTTCTCAAAATGTCACTTAAGAGAATGTCACCTAGAGAATGCCACCAGGAGCTAGGTAGTTGACGCTCTCCATTCTGGTATTGCCTATATTTCTGAGTTAATTAACTCTGCTTTAAATTTCCCAGCTGTGAAATTGATAATGTCTGTATGTGCAAGTGTGGTCAATGCTTGGAATCCTTCAAAAGAAAGAATTTAGCCATTAAACAAAATGAACAAGGGTTAAATTTATTTAGGATTCAGCTTGGTTGAATTGAGAACTTTTGCAGGGCTTACGCCTAATGATATAATGAAAAGAGTGCAATACTTGAACTCAGAAGACCCAGATTCTGCCATTATTAGGTGTATGAATTTGGCAGAATCACTCAACTTAGATAAGAGTTTCAGTTTCTTCCTAGATAAGAGAGGTGAGACTTGGTGGGGATTAAAACACCTTCTAACTCTTTTATTTATGATTCTATGACTTCATTTAGGACTTTTTTCAGGATAACTATGTTTCTGATTAAATAAAATTTAGTCTGATTTCTACTCTTTTTTTCTTTGCCATTTTGATTTCTTTTATCATTCTCCTTTTCACTTTTTATACATTATGTAGGTAGTACTTGGAATTTTTGTCCATATGTTTGTCCAGGTATTGCGCTACTATCTTAAATACTATGTCAGAATGGAAAGCAGAACCTTGGGACACCTTGATTTTATTTTTGTTTTAATCAATATAAATTCATTCTCTTCTCTTATTGTCCGATACATTATATAGATCAAAACTCAATACATGCCTGTGCATGTAATAAATTCCTCCTGTTGTGAGCAATGACAATAGGATTATGATCCAGACTAAAAGTATTGAGTATTCACTCCTTTTTTTTCCTTTCATGTTCTTGTGAAAATGGACAGTCCATAGAAAATTTACTGAAGGAATAAAACTATTTGTTCTGTTGTACTTTTCTTTTTTGAAAATTACAGATCAACTCTTCAATCAAATAGCTATTGCCACCATTTAGGCTGATGTGTGGGAGAAAAGTAGATTGGAGCTAGCTCCTGGAATTGTAGATATTTCATGGTTTGTTTTATCTATGTACCGTCCTGTGGTAACTTTTACTGCTGGTATCGAGCTATGGTCTGTTGGGAAAAAAGGTTGTAAACCTCTGCCTTAGTCAATCAGAATTAATGAGAAAGTTTTCTTTTTGGCAGGTAGAGAGAGGTGTTAGGAAGAGGATGTGGTAAATGTTATGAGAGAAATATGTGTTATGCCCTCAAAGAGTACAGAGGAAAGAAATTAATTCTAACTGGGGGGAGGAGGCCATGTAGTAGGTGATTTCAACTGAGTTTTTTTTTTTTTTTTTTAAGATTTTATTTTTTCCTTTTTCTCCCCAAAGACCCCCAGTACATAGTTGTATATTCTTTGTTGTGGGTCCTTCTAGTTGTGGCATGTGGGACGCTGCCTCAGCGTGGTTTGATGAGCAGTGCCATGTCCGCGCCCAGGATTCGAACCAACGAAACACTGGGCCGCCTGCAGCGGAGCGTGCAAACCTAACCACTCGGCCACGGGGCCAGCCCCCGATTTCAACTGAGTTTTGAAAAGTGAGTTAGGACACTAGTTCTCAAACTTGAGTTTGCATAGGATTTGCTTGTGATGCTTGCTAAAAATGCTTATCTGGGCCCCATTATTGGGGGATGGAGTTTCAGAATCTTATTTTTAATGAGTTTTACAGTTCAGTCTGAAACTGGTGGTCCTTAAACCATGCTTTGAGACAACTCTAATGCAGACATTAGAGACTTTGATAGGGATATTGGAGATTTGTTGGTTACTTTAATTTGTGGGTTACTTTAATTGATTTTTGAATGTTGAACTAGCCTCCTATGCCTGGAATAAATCCCACTTGGTTGTGGTGTATAATTCTTTTTATGCATTGTTGGATTTGATTTGCTAATATTTTGTTTAGGATTTTTGCATCTGTGTTCATGAGAGATATTGGTCTGTAGTTTTCTTTTCTTGTAATGTCTTTGCCTGGTTTTGTAACAAGGTAATGCTGGCCTCATAGAATGAGTTAGGAAGTATTCCCTCTGTTTCTATCTTCTGAAAGAGATTGTAGAGAATTGGTATAATTTCTTCCTTAAATTTTTGGTAGAATTCACCAGTGAACCCATCTGGGCCTGGTGCTTTCTGTTTTGGAAGGTTATTAATTGTTGATTCAATTTCTTTAATAAATATAGGCCTATTCAGATTGTCTGTTTCTTGTGTCAGTTTTGGCAAATTCTGTCTTTCAAGGAATTGGTCCGTTTCATCTAGGTTATGAAATTTGTGGGCATAACATGGTATTCCTTTATTAGCTTTTTAATGTCCATGGGATCTGTAGTGATGTCCCCCCTTTCATTTCTGATATTACTAATTTGTGTCCTCTCTTTTTTTCTTACTTAACCTGGTTAGAGGCTTATTAATTTTATTCGATCTTTTCAAAGAACCAGTTTTTGATTTCATTGATTTTTCTCTATTGGTTTCCTGTTTTCAAGTTCATTTATTTATGTTCTAATTCTTATTATTTCTTTTCTTCTGCTTACTTGGGATTTAATTCACTCTTTTTCTGTTTTCCTAAGGTGTAACCTTAGGTGCTTGATTTTAGATCTTCTTTTGTAATACAGTCGTATGTTGCTTAACTACAGGGATACTTTCTGAGAAATGCATCATTAGGCCATTTTGTCATTGTGTGAACATCATAGACTGTACTTCCACAAACCTAGATGGTATAGCCTACTACACACCTAGGCTATATGATACTAATGTTATGGGACCATATATGCAATTTGTCATTGACTGAAACATCATTATGCAGCACATGACTATATATATATATATATATATATATATATGTGCATTAAATGCTATAAATTTCCCTCTAAGCACTGCTTTTGCTGCATCCTATAAATTTTGATAAGTTGTGTTTTCATTTTCATTTGGTTCAAAATATGTTTAATATCTCTTGAGATTTTCTCTGACCCATGTGTTTTTCAGAAATGAGTTTAATCTCCACATATTTTGGGATTTTCCAGTTATCTTTCTGTTATTGATTTCTAGTTTAATTCCATTGTGATCTGAGGGCAGACATTGTATAATTTCTATTCTTTTAAATTTGTTAAGGTGTTTTTATGGCCCAGAATGTGGTCTATCTTGGTGAATGGACATGTGTAGCTTGAAGAATGGAATCTGGTCAGATTTCTTAGTTAACCACATGGTGGCAGAGATGTGAGCTTCTTCTCAGTTCTGTGACTTTTCCTTTGGCTTCTCTCCTTCATTACTTCTTTCCTAAAGAGGCTTAGTTCAAATAATAGTAGAGACTTGTTCTCTTGCTTAGCATTTGGTTGATTTGAGGTTGATTTTTAAGAGTTGTTTATACTTTGGACTTTGGCTCACTTTTCAAAATAATTTAGTTCTTTTGTTTGCTCTGAAATAAAAGCTTCGAGCAAATTCATTTGATTTTAGAAAATCAGAAGATATTCTAAAGTGTTCATTTATGAGAGAACTTATTATTTTCTTACTGTTGTGCCATGTTACTAAGTCAAGAATGAACACAGCTTACCCCACAGGAACTTTGAGGAAACAAACTTGTCTGTAAATTGCCCTCCTACTCCTTCTGTATACCCTTGAATTGCAGTAAAATATAGTCTTTAAAGTTCTGGTGAAATGAACCTTCTCTCAGTTTTGGTTGAAATGATTGTACCTTTTGCTTTACCAAACATTTAAAAGTCATGCTGTTATCTCAAAAGCATTTGTCACTCATTCATTCGTTTTTATTAAGCACCATCTGTAGATCAGATACTGTTCTTGACAACAAGGATATAACTTTTTATAAAACAGAGACAATCTTTCCTTTATGGAGCTTATGTTTTATTGGGAGAGTCTAATCATAATCAAATGAGACATAATATATATTAGTCATGGTAAATGCAACAAAGAAAAATAAAGTTGAATAAGGGATAGAAAATGATTGGGGTGGTTATTTTAGATACGGCATTCAGGGAAAGCCTCAATGAGGAGGTGATATTAGAATTCATATATATATTCAGCCTATATGTCTGGCGCCGATAAGTACATATTTATGAACTACACCCTAAAAAATTATTGTAGTGTTAGGCACAAAGCTCATGTTGTTTTTATCTATATAAGTCTTTCAATAAAGTTATATAATTTTTCCAAACAGTGAACAAGAAGATAATACAAATTTTTCTTTTTTTAAAAAAACCCTAGAGTAGTAGGTGATACTATATTTTATTTAATAGATTGTTTTTGTGCCACATACTTTTAGTCTTTTTAGTTATTGCAGTTCTTGAGAGACTACAACTCATTCACTCAAAATATCCTAATTTTACATCCATATCTTTTACTTATATAAAACAGACTTAGTAATTCTGTTGTTAAAGTAGGTTGAATATCTTTTGTGTTTTGGCCATAAATGAAAGATTTAGAAGAACCTGAAAGAATTTCAGCTTTTGATACTTTGGTGTTGAGACTCAGGATCTTAATGTCTGATTATAATGTTTTGTTTATTTTTTAAAAATCTTTAGATATGAAAACCAATATGCTCATACACAGATATCCTTACAGATAACTTTGGGAAAGGTACAATAAATATGTAACTTTGAAAGTCTGCTTGAACTAGAAGTAGATGACCTCTGTAGTTTAACTCAAGGTTCTATGATTCTGAATATGTGAATTTGTGAATATTGTGAATGTACATTTAGTTGAATAGTTGAATATACACTGAGAAGACAAAGGAGAGAATATTTAGTTTGTATAGTGTTCAGGAAGAGTTTCAGAAAGGATTGGCTGAACTAGGTCTTTAAGGGTAAATAGAAGTATATCAGATGGATAAGAATTTGAATTTCACTTTTCCTCAATAACAATAATGGCTACATTTACTTAGCAGTTATTTATCTACTCATATTAAGTCATTTAAATCTTTTTGGAGTAGTTAAATCTTGGGGTTTTTTTTAACCTCCTAACTTTTTTTACTTACTTTTTCTGTAACATCTGTTTTACAAATTAGAAATGGAGGCATAGTGAGATTAAAGAAACTTGTCCAAAATCATACAAGTAGTGGTTTGTGGAATTTGACTTCAACCCAGGCTGTTTGGCCACTGTACTATGGTCAGTCTTATTATTTATCTTTGGTCAGTTTCAACTTATGAAAGGATTGAATTTCAAAAAGATTTTCCTATGGAAATAATATAATTGGTGATTGTATTTCTAGGAAGTCCTTCCTGACCCAGGGACTGTAATACTAATGATATATACTAATATCAGTATATATATACAGTATACAGTAGATATATACTAATATAAGTATACTATAATACTAATATTATAGCTCATATAATGTTAGAGAGATTAATTATTACTGTTAGGCGTAGCACTAATGACAGGCCTTTCTAACTCAGGTGCCAAGCGCATCTGACATTGTTGGCAGTAAGTCACAATAAAGATTCCTTCATATTCCTTCCATTTCAACAGCATCCAGTTAAGGCAGACCTTCACCCTAAAACATTAATTTCTCTTAGGCCTGGGGATGGACTTTTGGTAACACCCATAAGGTGAGGAGCAGTTAGAGAACTGGGGATGAGGAGCTGTGGTCAATTGGAATTCCTTATCAGTGTAAGCATTTAGTGTGTCATACTTGTTCCAAGCTGTCTCACAGTTAGCCCGTTTCTTTTCCTGAGGCCTCTAAGGATTGACTTGTTCCTTTTCCTTTTGCTTGGACTACCTATTGTTTGCAACTACAACTTTGTTTTCTCCCTGAGTTGCAAAGAAGAATATAGTCGTGTGGAGTACCTTCCCTTCCCTTCCATACATTCAGCATACACTGTATAGATTTTTACTGCCAGGAGATTTTTAAAAATTTTTATTGAGATCATAATAGTTTATAACATTGTGAAATTTCAGTTGTGCATTGTTATTTGTCCATCACCATATAAATGCACCCCTTTACCCCTTATACCCACCCCCCAACCTCCTTCCTCTCTGGTAACCATTAGTCTGATCTCTTTGTCCATGTATTTGTTTATCTTCCACATATGAGTGAAATCATGTGGTGTTTGTCTTTCTCTGTCTCGCTTAACATAATACCCTCAAGTTCCATCCATGTTGTTGTGAATGGGACAATTTTGTCTTTTTTATGGTTGAGTAGAATTCCATTGTATATATACCACATCTTTATCCATTCATCAGTCAGTGGGTACTTGGGTTGCTTCCACATCTTGGCTATTGTGAATAATGCTGCAGTGAACATAGGGGTGCATAAGTCTCTTTGAATTGTTGATTTCAAGTTCTTTGGATAAATACCCAGTAGTGGAATAGCTGGGTCATATGGTATTTCAATTTTTAACTTTTTGAGAAATCTCCATACTATTTTCCATAGTGGCTGCATCAGTTTGCATTCCACCAGCAGTAGGTGAGAGTTGCCTTTTCTCTACATCCTCTCCAACATTTGTTATTTTTTGTCTTGGTGATTATAGCCATTCTAACAGGTGTAAGGTGATATCTCAGTGTAGTTTTGATTTGCATTTCCCTGATGATTAGTGATGTTCAATTGCTAGGAGATTTTTAAAAGTCATCTTCCCATGTTACTTCCAGCTGACTGTTAACTATTTATTGATCATAAAGATCCCTTAGGGAAGATGTAGGTGCTCTAGATGATGATGAGTCCTTGCAATAAATTCTTGGAAGTAGAGAGGTCTGGACTGTGAAGAAAAGATGAGATGGAAATACTAAGGGGCATTGGAGAGAGAAAAGGAGATGTTTCTCCACCAGTGGGAATTACTTATGAAGAAGGTACTTCAACAAGCTGTTCTGCTCCATGTTATAAATACATGGTTATAGATTGCCATTGCTTAATGTCATGAATAAGGCACTATAAGGCTATGGCTGTTTTCTTTTTTAAATAAGCTTAATACTTTTGTTTTTGTGATAAGTAATAGAAGGCTTTTGAAATATTAATCTGAACTGCTTATTTTTTTTATAGTTATCTAAGTCTGCCCTTTACACAGTGCTCAGCTGATTTTTGTTATCTTTTACCTGTTGCCTGCCACTGTTTGCCCAAATGCAATGATCCACATGAAAAACGCAATGCCATAGTTTTCTGCTTGTTTTCCTGAAAGAAAAAGTCATGTGAGAAGATTCTACTGCACCAAAACTTCATTAACTTGAATGTTAAGTATTTCTATCATTTCAGAAGACTTTGGCCGTTTTTATGATGAGTATAAGTGATCAATTAGAAAATGGTTCCAATTCTTGGTTGTTTATGGGCATATGTGTTTGAGTATAAGTGTTCCACGACTAGAATCATTTGTTTCTGGATACAGTCTTGCTTAAAAGAGAAGCCATGATATTTTTCCTCAAAAGTTTTGCTTTTTTTTAATAGTTAAACTTATTAGAAGGATTTTACTTCTGTTTAAATTTATGTTTACTGCCTTGCCCCTACCTTTCCTTATTAGGTTAATTGACGTTAGGACAGTGGAGCCTCAGTGTATCATTTATTGTTTGACTAGGTCAGATGTTTAATGTTGAATATACCATTCTTTTCCTAATTCAATAGTAAGACAAAAAAAGGAAGTAGAGAAGAATCTGGATAACTGGAATTAGAATTGATTGCCAACAAAATATGTTTTCTGATCAGGAGGGACAGATAAGAAAAAAGCTTTGGTAACATTCATTTTAATGTAAGTTAACTTTGAGACGTTAGTTTGTTAAGGCTAAAACTATTTTCTTTTTTTTTTTTTTTTTTTTTAAAGATTTTATTTCTTTCCTTTTTCTCCCCAAAGCCCCCCGGTACATAGTTGTATATTCTTTGTTGTGGGTCCTTCCAGTTGTGGCATGTGGGACGCTGCCTCAGCGTCGTTTGATGAGCAGTGCCATGTCCGCGCCCAGGATTCGAACCAATGAAACACTGGACCGCCTGCAGCGGAGCGCGCGAACTTAACCACTCGGCCACTGGGCCAGCCCCTAAAACTATTTTCTAATTTGATTTCAACTAACATTTATTGAGTGCTTATTCTTCATTTTGATATAGAGAGTTTCTCAGTCATTCATGCCAGAAGTATTTAAGGTCATCATAGTTCTTTCTCTTAATAATCACTAAAAATATTTTCAGATCTTAAGCAAATGAATCATTTAATAAGAGAGAATTGGCTAGGTATCTGAGATAAATTTAAAAAAAAAATTGTAGCACTGTTGGCATTCACAAATCTCTTGAGAGAAATTCTCACAAACCCCTAATTGAGGTGAGAATGCTGGGCAGTGGGCTAGGTGTGTTCCTTTATGTTAACTTGGAGCGATGATCTCCTTTCAGATCTCCTGTAAATGTTGGCTCATTTAATCCTTATGAGGAAGGGATAATTATTTGTTCTCATTAGCAATAACTACACATCACAGGCTTTGATGGTGGTTTAGAAATGGTAAATATGTGAATGCCAACAATCTATTGTGTATATAATTAAAATATTGAAGTCATCAACAATGAGATCTTCTAAGATTTTGGAGATCATTTGCCAACTCTTGTCATTTTGCAGGTAAGGAATGAGCCCCAGAGAAGGCTTGTCTAATTGCTGTGTAGCTAGTTAGTGACAGAACTGCTGCGATCCTAGTGTGCTTAATTGTTGAATACATGAAAGTATTCGCAATGAATGCATCTTTCTAATAGTTAACATTAGGAGTGCACAGTAAATTCTCTTGGCTTTTGTATATGCCTTAAAATTTAGAGTTAAGCTGGAATTTTTATTTTAAATTTATTTAATGAAGCTTTATTAGTGCAATACCCAAGTTGTAATTTTTAGTTTGTTTAAAAGAAAGTATTTGTAACACATACGTATTACATTAAATAGAGAGGATTATCTTGTAAAAATAAATATACCTCTTTCTCTGAGATATGTAGAAAGCACAGTGTATTGTCTTTTGATCTTAAAGTGAATAATTTTCTTCTTTATGCTGAAGTTCAGTGTTTGACACATAGTAGGAACCTGAATGTAGTGAAGAACAGTGGGTAAATTTATGCTTTATCCTTTTATTTCATCTAAAAGGTAAATATTCAACTTGTATTGAAAGGCTGCCATGCTAGACACTTTCCTAGGACTGGGGTTGGGGCTGAAACAATGAGGTGAATACAATATTGGTGGTATTCGTCTAAATTGGTGGTCACAATTGAGCATGATAAAGGCTGTTTTGGAGTTATGCATATATTTTTTAGCAAGGAACATTTTATAGAGGAAGTGAATGTTGAGGAATGAGTAAGGAATTAGTCTGAACACGATGATTTGTAAAGGTTAAATGTTAATGTATTAGTTTTGACTAATAGCTTCTTTGAGTATAGGTCTGTAAGGATATTTCCTATAATGTCAGAAAATATAGTAGAGTGGCAGAATTTAGGGATGCCTTGTTCCATGGAGCCTCTTGTTTGTTATGCATGGCTTGACTAGAGAAAAAGAGACTTGTTAACATGTTTAAAAATATTTCATTCTTCATCATTTTAAGGACTGTATGGTGTTACTTTATATGAGGTATATATGAGATATTGCATAATTTATTCAGCCTACTGTAACTGGAAAATTATCTTTTAAAATAAACAACTATTAATTTCAACACTAATAAAATGGTTTATGATTATGTTTAATTAGACTGCCCTCTATTCCTGTGAAAAAGTATCTATCCTTGCCCTCTCTTTGTTGTTGGTCTTCCACTTTGCCTTATCAATTTATATTGAGGAAAATGTCTTCTCAAGTTTATTTTTAAATTTAATCAAATTCTTAGAAATAGCTTTATATCATCATTGTCAGCAGAAAGTCTAGAGCTGCTGTTTTTGAATATAGTTATATCACATTCATGCATTCTACTGTGTTTTAGGTCTAATTAAGATATGTAGGAGGTACCTGGGAATTTCATTGAGGGTTTATGATTTTTGACCTTAAAGTACTTTCTTGTATTTTGTGTGGCAAAACATTGATGCTGGCAACCAAACAATTAAATTTGAAAACCTATGTGCTTGAGTTAAAATCATAGTTTTTGATAATTGTGTTTTATAGTTCCTTTTCTCTCATTTTACCTTCTTGTATATATAATTCTATTTCTAGTTATAATTTGAACTTCAGTCATGTGCTGCATAATGATATTTTGGTCAATGACGGGCCTCATATTTGATGGTGTTTCCATAAGATTAGTACCGTATAACCTAGGAGTGTAGTAGGCTATACCATCTAGGTTTGTGTAAGTACACTCTGATGTTCTTACGACGATGAAAATAACCTAACACATTTTTCAGAATGTATCCCCATTGTTAAGTGATGCATAGGACTATATGAAATTGCCATTTTGTAGGTCAAAGCAATTAAATATCTGTGATTTCATATGATGCAATCAATAAATCTATATTAAATTTCAGTAGATGGCCTTACTAATATTTTAGCTGCTTTCTTACCAAAACCTTTTATTATTTTCATTTCATTTATTTAGCAAAGGCTCCTTTTCTTATTTTCAGGCCTGTTTACTGTGTTCGTAAGGGCTCGACCTATGTTATAAAACTGGATAAAGACAGGATAGCCGTATAACCAACCCTGGGATTCTAGAGGTATTCTATGGGCAGGAATTCTCCTTGCCCATTCATGATTGTTTTATGCTGCTTTGACCTGCTTTGGCATTATATGGAAGAATTTATCTTCTGGATTAAATCTAGACAGCCCTCAATCCTGTTAAAGAACTTATTGGAAGTAATCATCTTTCAACAATCCAGCTTTGATCTGTCAATCCCCACAGTTCCTCAGACCTTTCTTCTCAGGTTCTAGCCCTCCTCTCAGTCACATTGACAAGATCCTGACCTTGGTGTGGTTATTCTTCAAGGTCTCTCAAACTTTATCCGCTCAGTTTTTTAATTTAATACATCTCTATACCTATTTGTGCTTCAGTTCAGTGGGATGAGGTCTCATAAAGTTAACCTTCAGTTTAATGCCTTTGGTCTCATCTATTTCTGATTCTTAAGTGATTGAATTCCCACATTTAACTTCTTTCTAGAATATTTATCACCCCCCTAACATTGGTTCCTTCCCTTTTGCCTAAAGCATGTACATTTTACCACTTATAAAAATCATATTTTCATATGTGAGCCATTTTAGTGACCATCAGATTTTCCTCTTATTGCTTAGTTTCTCCAAGGAATAATTATGCCCATTATTTCCATCTTATCTTTACATAATCACCTAAGTTTTATCCTTACCTGCTGATACTTTTCTTGCAGAGATAATTACTAATCTCATGCCTGATTCTTTTTTTCCTTCTAAAGATCTTCTTAATTCTTTTTGATTTTACTCTTGTTTTTGAAGCTGTTTTGTTTTAATTCAGGCTCTTACGCTGTTGGTTGGACTATTTCAACAGATTTCTGATGTAGTTCTTTGATTCCAGTTACTTTTACCCCTTTACTTAATTTTTTCCACTATAGTGGCAGTGTGATCCTTTCAAAATATATTTGGTTTGGTTACTTCCAGGCTTAAGATTCTAGACTTATTTCTAAGTACCTGCAGAAAAGTCCATTGTGTGCAGCCCATACCAAAGTCTGGTCATGGGGAACTGTTCATTATTTTGGATCATGCCATTTACTCTCTTTGTACACATAGGTCCATCATCTAAACTTCTCTTCCTTTTCTGTCTAACAGTGGGATCCTTTTTTAACTTTGTAAGACTAGTTCAGATGTCACCTCTGTGAACCAGTCTTTCCCAGTTCTCCCATGTAGATTTAATTACTCTCTTTCTTGGAGTGCTCCAGTAACATTGGCACTGACCTCTACCATACCACTTATCACATATTACTTGTAGGTGGCGGTTAACACTTTAAGAGTTTGATAAAATCAACACAGGATAGAAGAAATGAGTTGTCCTCTCACCTTGAACTTAGATATGAATTGGTTCCAAGACCTAAGGTAGACTAGATTGTAGCCAAATCAATGGTATTTACATATCAAAAGACAGAATAATTTTTAGATAGGTTTTTGTCTAAAGAAAGAATATATCAATTGGAAAGTAGTTTTATCAGTTTAGAAAAATAGTTTAAATAGCCAGAGTTGAACATATTTATCTAGAACTATTTAGGATTGAGAGTATTTTACACTCTAGAGGACTATTCTGTATATTTCTTCAGACTTCATTCAGCACTGCCTGAATGAAATATCTCTCAGTGCTGCCTTTTGCTCTAAATCACTACTCACCAAGCAGTGTGCTTATCATTTGAGTTCTGGTGTATCATTAAGACAGTAATTTAATGGAACACTTAGTGAACTTGAACATCTGATGCACTTGGTAGTTATGTTTCGCTGTAAATTAGTTGATAAAACTCTTAGAAACCTGATTATTGCCAGTCTGTCTTGTGTAGATTGATTGTACCAGCAAATAATGTTTTCTGCATTTTCTGAAAAGCTGAGGATGCAGCCAAGATGCTGTCTTTGGGAGGCCTGTCTAAGGCTTTTAGTCCGCTACCTTGAGCTTCCCTCAGTCTACAAGTTCCTGTCAGTAGCTGTAGGATTCTACCAATCACCCAAATGAGCACATCCTGAAATAAGCTTTGAGACATTCCTCAGTCTTATTCTATAGTTGTTTTCCTTCATGTTCAGTCACACTCAAAGTTTGATTGGTTGTCTTTTGATGTACTTTTATCTTTGTTCTTTCTTTCCTAGTTTCAACCAAGTCTAGGTTTTCTCTTTAATTGATCAATATATTGCTGTCTAATTTTCTTTATATATTACTTGTATCATTTCATCCTCCTATTCATGCCTGTTTAAAAGTCTTCCAAGGTACTTTTTAAACACCTCAGCTAAATGTGTCCTCTTGGTTTTACAGACTTTCAACAGTCTAAAATTCTGTCTTCATCTTATTTCTCACAACTCTTTGCTGTATACTATAAAGTCGTCTTTGGTTAAGCTAGGCTTTTCGCTGTCCAGTGGTTACGCTGTTTTCACGTTCGTCATTTGCCCTGGAATTCCCTTCCCTTTGCTTTTCCATTTATGTAATTTTGGTTTCCATCTTAGGTCTCATCTACTCTATGAAGCTTTCATACCCACTTTTTTGAATTTTTATAACCCTTTGTTTATAGTACCGTGCAATTTTTTTTTCCTGCTTTTTCTTCCCAAATGCCCCCAGTACATAGTCGTATATTTTAGTTGTGGGTCCTTCTAGTTGTGGCAGGTGGGACGCCGCCTCAGTGTGGCCTGATGAGCGGTGCCATGTCCACGCCCAGGATCCGAACCCGCGAAACCCTGGGCCACTGAAGCAGAGCGCGTTAACTTAACCACTCAGCCACGAGGCTGGCCCCAGTACTATGCAGTTTTGTGCCCCAATATTGTCTCAATATATTTGTTGTTACCTAATATGATAATTTTGGATTTGAAGTTTTGTTAAGACGGATACTTTTGCATTAATGGCATTCATTCATTTATTCATTCAACAAATACTAAGTGCCTTGAACTATTCTAAACAACATTGCTCTAAGTATTTGACATATAACAGTAGTGAAACACAAAAATCCTTTGCCAAGTTCCTGATAACAGCCAGCAAGATGTTGGATGCATGTTGGGCAGACAGCCTGTATTTGTTAGTTAAATTTTTATTTGCTGTTTCTATTTATAGGTATAAATAGTTTCTATATGGCATAATTTGGATTTAGAGTGATTTTTAACGTCGTTTGACCAAGAACCTAACTCATTTGTCACGTAATGTGTAGTGATCTCTAGTTCTTATCACCAAAGTAAGAGAGGCTGCACCCCTACTTCCTGCAGTACTGCTACTACCTTTAGTACAGGTCCTCTTCTCATGCCCGGACAACTGTCTTAATGCTGCTGGGCTATCCCTCATCCATTCTTTACATGTATCCAGAGAGATTTTCTTAAATACTGATCTGATCAGATTACTTTTCATGGGTTTCCTGTTGCCTTCAGGTTAAATTCTAAACCTGCTGGTTTTGCCCTTCAGTATCTGGTTTTGGCCTCCTACCATCCCGTTTGAAGAAGGTATCACTGATGGGCCACCAAGCTGAGGCCACTGGATCTTGACTCCTGCTTTACCTTCCAAAATGCCCTTTCACAGCTTTTTGCCCCTAGTAATTTCTCTCTCTCCTTTTGCTGTGTTCTTGTAGAAACATCTGTCTGTGTTCTTAATGGTTCATTTACATCCCTAGTGGATTGGCTGTTCATTGATGGCAGGGACTGTGCTGTTTCTCCCTATTGCATGCAAGTGGCTCAATGCTCAGCACGTGTAATTTGTTTCTTTTCTTTTTTTCTTTGAGGAAGATTAGCCCTGAGCTAACTACTGCCAATCCTGCTCTTTTTGCTGAGGAAGACTGGCCCTGAGTCAACGTCCATGCCCATCTTCCTCTAATTTATATGTGGGACACCTACTACAGCATGGCTTTTGCCAAGCGGTGCCATGTCCGCACCCGGGATCTGAACTGGTGAACCCCTGGCCGCTGAGAAGCAGAATGTGTGCACTTAACCGCTGCGCCAGCAGACAGCCCCTGTTTCTTAATAAATGTTCACCAAATGCACTGAATCAACTTAGTGGAAAAAGCATTAGATGGAAATTAGAGGTCTGGGTTCTGGATAAGAGTGTAACTGGATAGTTCTATGATCTTGGTTGTTTGGACCCTGATTTCCTCATTTGCAAATTGTTCAGAGATAGTTTGTTTAAATGTTCAAAGGATGAATTCTAAATTTTATGTGAATCTAGGTTGAAATAACAAAGTTTATACCTTTAAATTATTTGACTATCTCAAAGAAGTATGGCTCTGCATGTCTAGCTACCACTAAAATAACGTGTAAATAGCTCAGAAACAAAAAATAGGCAAGTCATTGGGTAATACCCTCCTTCCTTTTTCTCCCTTCTAACTTATTCAGGGAGATGGTACTTCGAACCATTTGAGGTGGTCTGAGTCCCAACTATATATGTAGGTATGTCTTCTAATGGTAAACAATGTGTGCTTTGTTTCAGTCTGCTTATCAGCAGCAGAGCTAGTTTAATGAAACAAAACAAAATGTCAACTCCACTGAAGTTGACACAGTAGTCCAAGTTTGAATTTTAAAATTAAACCATGTTTATATTTAAGTTTTAGGAGCTTTATTTCCAATATTGACAAGCAAGATAAAATATTGCTATTTGATATATTTTATTTCTTGGAGAGTTGTTTAGTTTTCCTTGGTAAGAATTTTTTTAACTTACCCGGAAACAATTACTGACAGAAATGGAAATGATCATTCTTCTAGAGACTAAAAGCAAATAACTTTTTCTTGCTCTTTATGGCCTCAGGTTAATAGATGTGGAAAGGTTGAAACCTAAGTTGCTCCAGTGTTTTACTTTTCTTGGGTGCTTATGAGCTATTTCATAAATGACTCTCCCCAGTTCCAGTTATCAAGAGAATCAGGGCCTAAGGGCAGTGGATCTAGACAGAGACCATCTCTTTAGTCAAGTTATTGTTTTGAAGCTTTAATAAAACCATTAAGGCTACTTGAGTCAATGACCCATCTGGTTGTGTGTTTGAGACTTCAGCCATGATAGACTTTGTATCTTCACTGCATCTCTGCCCAGTTTAACAGTTTTGTTTTGTAAAATTTATGTTTGTTTATGGTTAAATTTATTTAAGCATTCTCTTTTAATTAAAAGTAGTGAAATATTCAGGAAATTTGATTTTTAAATTAAACATTTCAAAAATTCTGCTTTTGTATAAACTGAGACGAACGTAGACGTTAAGTTGGGCAGTGAAGTCAGGTTATTACAATGGTTAGTTTTTAAATTTCAAATAGTATCTCTTAGTTAATGAATCGAATACTTTGTTTTAATATGTTAATCCCTGGCATATACACTGTAATTAGTCAATTGAATAGTAATGTCTCAAAAGTTGATCTGTTTAGTATTAATAGTGTATTAATAGTATTAAATTGATAATTTGTAATTCTGTAAAATGATTGTAATTTTGAAAATATATTCCGAGGACTCTTTCCTCAGCCTATGTAAAAAGGAATAACTTTGGTGAAATATTTTTTCACGTAATTTAAAAATTACCTCTCTAAAAGATTAGGTAGATTACTGTATTGGGATAAAAGTGATATATTTTCTTTCAATATCATGTAATAAATAGTCATCTAACAATAGAAACATTCTAGGAAAGATTTATTGACTTCTCTTAGAAAGTGGGAAGGAGACTTCTATTATATAATAATATATTTAACATAGTATATAGATGAAGTTTGAGAAAGTATTTCAGCTTCATTTAAGAAGCCGGAAATGGTATAGTAAAGTAAAAGAATGGAGTGAGGTTCCACTTTCGCATTGAACAGTTTTCAGTCAAACATTAACCACAACACTGAGAATGTGCCAGCTCTCCTATGGTGCTTTCCTCTCTCAGGCTTGGTCTCTCTAATTCATACTTTCCCTCCATATTCCATCAGTCTCGGAATACTGCAGCAGTATCTTTAGAACCCATTTCTCTTCTGGGTACAGAGACCACAGCGTAATTTAAAGCTTCTTTATTTCTGGTCTGGATTATTGCAGAAACCTAGTTGATATTCCTATTTCTAGTTAATATAGTTTGCTAATTTTTAATAGTTTTTACCTTCCTGTGCTTTACATCTTCAATAGTGAGTCTGTTAGCAGTATCTCATTATGCTTACTGATTGGGAGTAAGAGGGGAGAATTCGGCAAAATGCCTCTCTTCCTCAGTTCATCACATTCCATCATATGTATCTTCCAGATCAGTCCTTCTGAAGTGCCATTTAATACCTGTAGCATTTATTAGATGTAGTAAGATATGATTTCTGCTATTAAGGAGCTTACACTCTAATAAATTGTCATATGTTTGTGAGAGATTGTACTAGATGACCTTGAAGATTCTGTGATACTATCATATTTCTTTAAGGCTAGCTTGAGGTTCACTTTGTCCACAAAACTTCCCCTGACTAAAGAATTATCTTTTGCTTTTAAGTCTATAATCTCAAATAGACCAACCTTCTGACATACTTGCTAATATATTTCTTGGCCTTGGTCTGCCTGAAAGAGTTCTTTGTCATGGCGTTCATTGTATGGAGATTGCAGAACTTCTATCACAAACTACACAGAAAATAGGATAGTAAATTCAAGTGATAGGAAATGTGAAACAAAAAAGGAATAATGTAACCTTTGATGGTAGATGAATATAAAAGTGATCTGAACCTTAACCCAGTTGGTAGAATTTAAGGCATTAAAATATCCACAGTAAAACCATAGTTGAGGTGAGTTTTGAAGACATTTTGACAACAATCCTGTCTAAGAGCCGATTTTACTTCCTTTTTTGGAGAACTGTGTCTACATATTTGTTCTTCTCTTTTAATTTGGCCTTTGGTCTTTTGCTGATTGGTCTATAAGAATTCTCTCTCTATATTAATGTCTAATAAGTAAAATATCCCTTTGTGATGTGAGTTGGAAATGTTTTTTCCCAATTAGTGTTTCAACATTGTCTATATTGTTTCTCTATGCAGAAATTTGATTTTTTTGTTAATAAAATTCATTTTTTAAAAGTTTTAGTTTCACAGCAGAATTAATTGGAAAGCACAGAGTTCCCTTATACTTGTGTCCTCACACACATACAGCCTCCTCTGCTGTCAGCGTTCCACGCCACGGTAGTACATTCGTTACAGTGATGAACAGTCACTCCAACAATTTGTTAAAATCAATGAAATTTAATTTTTTCAAGTTATTTTTTAGTCTTTTTTTATCACTTAGGAGATTGGTGTCATTTTTTGAAAGGCCTTCTCTATTCTTGAAATTAAAAAAAAATGTTATCCTATAATAGTAGTGATAAAAATGACAATGATAACAAATAGTACTAACACATGTTGACTGCTTACTCTGTACCAGACACAATTCCTAACTACAGCTTGATTAGGTGGGTTGAATTATTAGCTTCATTTTATGGAAGAGGAAATAGAGGTATAGAATGTTTAAATAACCTGTCCAAAGTCACACAGCTAGTAAATGGCAGATTCTCTCCGAGGCAGTTTGGATTCAGAGTCCATGCTCTTAAGCCAATATGCTATTCTGCTTCTTTTTAAACATTTTAATATTTTTTATGTACTTGTATTAGGTTGGAGGTAGGGATTCGACCTTGTTTTTGGACTGCTTGATTAGAGGACGAGCCAGCAAAGAGAGCTGTGAAGAATTGATCATCAAAGTGGGAGTAAAGCAATGGATGTGGTAGACCTTATGGGATACTGCTGAGAATTTAAGATGAGGAAAGACAATTTGGCAAGATGAAGTGATCTTGATGGTAGAGGTTTCAATGGAATGGGCTGAAGCATAAGTCAGATGGGAACTGTGTGGGGATATAAGAAAATAGATACAGTGAGAGCAAGTCTTTTGAAAAGTGGCTGTGAATATGAAGAAGGAGGAGTGCTGTAGAATAAGGGAAAATTATTATTTTTTAGAAGATCAAAGAGACAGGTCTTACAGTGCTGACAGGAAGGATTTAAATAGAGCAGAGATTAAAGAAGATAAAGGAGGGAAGTGCTTCATTAGTTGAGGTTCCTGAAAATCAGAGAGGTTGAGCTCTGAAGCACAGATGCAAGGATTTGCTTTATCTGGAAGATGCACTGTTTTTTCTAGAGGGTGCAGAAAAAGACAGGTGCAGCCACAAGTGATTGTGAACTTGTTGGTGGCGAGTGAGAATCCATATCTGATGGTGTTTTTATTTTCTCTGTGAAGTAGATATACTCTACTGAGTGGAGGGTTGGAAATTTAAGGGAGGTTAGAGGTATGAGAGGACAGGGTTTGAGTTATTCATGGAGAATAGGGGAGAGATTAATGAGAGCAAACTAAGGGGATTTTTGGACGTTGTTGAAGGCCCACCCACTGGAAGTTGGTGATGACAGCATGAGTGAAATTTTTTTTCTAGTGACTTTCGGGCCTATTCTGCCATCACACTTAATATAATTAGTGCCCTTTAATCATTCACTACCACCCTAGAATAAAAAAATAGGCAAAGTTCTTTTAAAGTTTGCCAAGCTAGTGTTTTAAGTATGTTGAATAGAGTAAATTTGGAGAAGGATGAAAGAAGTCACTACTTTTCACTTCATTTTGATATCTTGAGGTAATGGAGAACATTTCTTGGGAATAGATTTTGAATGTGTATGCTAATTAATTTAACTTTTGTTTACATGGATGTGACCCTTGGGTAATTTGTAGAGGATTATGAGATGAGATTAAATATTTTAACTTTAAATGTATGTGGTCTTGAATGCTTAAATGTCAGAATAATATGCAGTATTTTAACAATAAACTCATTTTTCTTAAAGTATAATTTTCAAAATATATAGAAAATTTTCCAGCAACGTCCTCAAATCTAAATTCATTCATAGTTAAATTTGTTTGTTTGTTTTTTTACACAGGGTGTAATAGGTATACAGCTGGTCGTTACCATGGTGATGGCCAGTGTCATGCAGAAGATTATACCTCACTATTCTCTTGCTCGATGGCTACTCTGTAATGGCAGGTAAGGCAAGGATAGGGTGATTGTAACTGGCACTTTCGAATCTCTATTTAGTTTATCAGGCTGATTAACTTATTAGAAGTTAAGCACTAATTCCTATTTCCTAAAAACATGACGAAGGAAAGTTAGGAGAAAAATCTAGCTTCCTTATTTCTCTTATTTGAGATATTAGTAGTTTGTCTGTTTAGCACAAAGGTAATAGGGTCCTGGTCAGTAATTCAGGACCCCTCTTCTTCTTCCCTGTCCCCTTCTGTCCATGGCCATTGAAAATACCATGTAACTTTTCTAGTTGGTTAAAAAAAAGTTGGTCTATAGTGGGATGAGACTATAAATTGAAGTGCTTAAATATTTTCACTATTGTTGAAAAATATTACTCAAAGCGTATGTCTTATTGTTGGTGGCTCAGTTGAGAGTTTATTTTGAGTTAGGAATTCTTTGTTTTACTGCAAAGAATTTTAAACTTTAGCAAGGAGGGGTGAAGTTATTTTGTAGGATTTTAATTTTGTCTACTGTACTACAAGCCTTACTACTCTTCCCCCCTCCTTCCACAAAGGAGCTAAATTGCCTTGCAGAATTTGTACAATAAAATAATAAAATCAAAAGTAGAGAAATTAAATATAGGATATGAGGCAAATGGAGGGAAACTCTGCATCAGAAATACAGGCCAAAATCCTGTGTAATTGTGAAAGGTAAATTATAGATTTGGTACCATGACTATAGTTTTACTCCAATTATTCATCTCCGATAAATAACCAAATTGTGTTACTGATTTGTATGTCCATTTTCTTTTGTCTAGACTCTTTTGAAATTAGGAAACAATGGATAACTCTCATCCTTCCAGTGATTTTATATACTGCAAGATAAATAATAAGCTTTTAATTCAGGGCCATTCTATCCACAAAGCTTAAATTTCATCAATAGAGTTTATGTTCTCATATTAACTATTTATATTCTTCTTCTCTGTGCTTTATACTTTTTCCATAACAATGTTGAAACATAGAAAAATACTCAGACTGCTTAAAAATTTTTTTTTGAACACTGTGATATATACGCAGAATGTGTGAGAGAACAGCTGTTTAAAAACGTCTATTTTATTAGCAAAATAAATAACGACTAAAGTTTTCTTGAAGTGGAAAGCCTCTATCAGAGGTATTTATAAGTGAAAAATCAATCATCTGTGATTAGTTTTTAACTAGGTAGGTTTATGCCCTCTGCAATCTTCTTTACTTTTTTTGCCTAGCAAAGTCCTTTTCCATAGCTCATTAAAGGGTAAACCTCAGCTGGCAAATTATCATTATCTCTAAATAAATGGAAACTGATAAGTAAATAAACCAGATAAAATACATTAAGGTAGCTTATTTTCTACCACGAGTTACACATTTCTAGACTCTGTTTATGATGAGTCTCCAATAAGACTTCCAGATCTCCTTTTGGCTGTAAAGATCTTGGCAGTCTTGTCCAATTTTAGTCTACAGGCATTTCCATGTTCTTACATAATCTGCTTTCCATTTGTTTCTATAAAACTTATATTCTCCAATAAAACCTGAAACTCCAGAGATTAAAAACCTGATTCTCTTCTCTTTGTTAATATTGGAATAATATCTACTGTCTACTGTACTAAAGACTACTTTAAAGTCTTTACTTTTTTGACAAATATGTCATAAGTATACATACTACTGATTTGAGGGAGAGCCCAACCTTTACAAATAGACATGAAATTAATATTTTTTGTGATTTGCTTTTATAAGCAGATTAACTTTAATGTTAATTAATGCTGTCTCTATTTTCAAATTGGGTTCCAAGGATACCAATCAGAATTTTCCAGCAATAGCTGCTTTTCTGCTATAGAATTTCATTTCCTATTTGTTTTATTCTGTGTTTTTAGGATCATCTACCTTTCTTTAATGTTAATCTTGAAACTTTTAGGTCATGAAGCCAAATTGCTGAATGTTGTTGCCTAACATCATTGAATAAGGTCATTGATTGTACATTTTTGGGATAATTACCATTTTACCAACCTTCTGTGATATGAAGTGATACTGTTTTAATTTTGAGAAAATCTAAAATTCCTTCTAAATTGCTCATGTAAAAATCTTATTGATCAGAAATGACAGTTTGCATTTGAAACTATATGATGCTGCTGAGTTGTAGAAAGAGAAAAATGTGAGAGCATTCTTTATCATCTGTAAAATGTTTAAAGGAATTTAGGGGGAGAGGCTCATGAGGACTTTTAAATTATGAATAGTATAGGATGACTTGGGAGTGACTATATTGACCAGAACTATTTAATAGAACTATTCAAATGAATAGATATGTAGATACCATGATAGGGTAATCATGAGTAAGACAGAAGAAATTTCTTTTTAGTTTCTGTATATATTGTCTTAATATTTATTCCACTAGTATTGTATCTTCAAATTGTAAATAAATATCCATATTTTTCTTAAAAGTTATAGCTTTTCGTTTTGTATCATATACATTAATTTCTGTCTATGTCTCTCATTGGCCTCTGTCTCTTTTGGAATGGAGGGTTTGAAGTGGCACCTGGTTCTATTATGTTGACTCAATGAGTAAGCCTGCCATTTTCCTGCAGAAGTCAGTACTTTGAGGGAATAAGCAATTTTTGCTTATAAATTAGCAGCCCGTTGATTTTTAATGTAAAAAACTTGACTAGTTTTCTAGGTCTCGTTAAATAACAACATTGCCATTAGTATTGTAGATCTCTAGTTTTTTAAAAGCTGCGCTTTGTTTAGCCTGGTTTAATTCCATTAGTATTCCTTTGTAATATTATAAAACTCCCTACTGATAAATTTCTCATTTGGATCTGTACACTCTGAGCTAGGTAGGAAAGGAGATGTGTTGGGGCATGTTATGACCTCAGAAATCTCAGTGTCTAAACTTAAGAAAAGTTTTGCATTCAGTTTCCTTAGACAGGAGTCAGGGTCAAATGAGGGAATCAGAGAGGAGCTGGGCAAGCCATCTCGCTAGATCCTTCACAAAATGATGTTTCAGGGATTCAGCTATCTTTCAAGTGGTGACTTAAGGTTCCTTGGCTTATCTTATGGTTCCTCTGTTCCTCCTGCTACCTTGGTGTCCTCTGTTAGATGCTCTGCCAGTTGGCAAGTAAAGAGAGAGTGGGCTATGGATCTTTCAGGAGATTTGAGAGGCCAAGCTTAGAAGTAGGTATGTCATTTCTGCCCATATTACATAAAGGGGCCTTCTGACTAGTACCGGCCAAAGTGCAAGGGAGATGGGGAAGTGTAGTTTTCCTTGTACCTAGAAAGTAAAAGCAGGATTGGGGAGTGCCTAGTCCTTCTCTGCTGTACGTGATATTGTCTCCATTTTTACACATGAGAAAACAAGTTTTAACTTTACTCACATTCACTTATCAAAAAATGAAACAGATCCAGGCCTCTTACGCAGAAGTCTGATACTCAGTCTGGTATTTATTTGATTTATGGCCAGTCGTCAACTTGAGACCTTGTCCTAGAGCTGACATACTTGAACAGAGTTTAGAATTTGGTGGAGGTAAACTTTTCTACAACCACTATGACTTCTCTTGGCAGTTTACAGAGTACTTTATTTAAGATTTTTTTTCTACCTTTTTTTTCGTAGCTGCACTTATTAGCGCTTTTGACAATACCCTTCAGGTTGTAGGTGGTCTATGGTTTCTCACTGTATTATTATGGCTTTTCTATGACTACATAGCCACCTTTTATTCTAAACTAAATTAAAACACATCAGCAATGATTTTGATTACCAAAAGCATGCTAAGGATGAAGTAGAGCTTAATAAATATTACCTGTTGTTCAAATTATACCTCTTGCTTCACCATTTGAGATTAAATTTATTCCACATTACTAAATTATATTTTGTATTCAATTCTATTAGTTTTTTTAATAGACAAATATTTTTCTTCTAGAAAATGTTATTAGTTCTCCTTTTTTATGTGACCTTTTATATGACTTTCAGATTTTGTTAAAGGGATTCTCGCTTTAACAAGAACTTAAGTAGCAAGATTTCTTCATCCTGTAAGCTGTGAACGTCTATTATTGACCTTGAGAAACTCAGTTATGACGTGTCTGGTGCTCTCAGGTTGCTCCATTCCTTTCTCCCTTACCAAAGGGAAAAAAAATTATGGGAAGTTGGTTTCTCTGTACCTTTAGTATGAACTGCTTTCCCTAACATGAGGAAAACTTGTTCTAACAGTTACTTAGATGATCTAAAGATGTTAGTTCTTTATCATGTCCAGCATACCACTGATTTGTAGCCAAAGTGTTCTCTACTTTCTATTGTAATTAAAGTTCCTTTTTGTTTTGAAGTTTGCTTGGCCCCTCTTTTCATGGAGAGGTAAGTGATAGGTTACATTCTTTGTACATTTGAATAGTGGGTTTTGCATGAGGATTAGGGTTTTGCTTTTTCTTCATAATAGCTTCCTTGCTGAACCTGCTTTCCATTTTCCTGATTGTTCAGCTCAAACCCTGTGCATTTTTCTCTACCCCTTTGTTTCCCTAGGCTCTCACTTTGGTCTGCTACTTCCCTTCATATGTCCCTCATAGAAAACATGTTACAGTCAGATTTATTCTGATTTTGTCTCATCCTAAATTGAGTAAAGAGGGTCTAACAACACCTTCATATTCAATTGGTCTAATTCTTTTTGCCTGTTCTCTTTTGCATGTTGCCTGATCTAAGAATCTGCAAGTTCCCTTGGTGAGAGAAACCTACTATTCAAATGCACAGTAGGTGGGACCTATGACCTAAGGGAAAGGTTTAAACCTTCAGCTACTACCCTTATGGAATGCCTGAGTCCTTGCTCTCCTTGCCTTAGCTGTCTTAACTACCAGTTCCAGAGTGTAATGATATTCTATTAAAATCTCCAATAAATAACAGGAGAAGGTATATATACAACAAATGATATTTTAGCTACTTGTACTGAAAGGTTTTCTAGATTTTAAGTGGTATTTGTTTTTTCTTAAGTTGATTTTTTTTTCCACTTGTCAAAATTAGGGAGATTTAGAGTGGAGATTAAAGTACTCTTTGGTGACCTATGTTGTGTACCCTGAAATTGAGTTTTGTATGATTATTTATGTATTAAAGCTTTTTTGTTTACTTATTTATTTTTTGTGAGGAAGATTGGGCCTGAGCTAACATCTGTTGCCAATCTTCCTTTTTTTTTTCCTTGAGGAAGATTGTCACTGAGCTAACATCTATGCCAGTCTTCCTCTATTTTTTATGTGGGGTGCTACTACAGTATGGCTTGATGAGCAGTGCTAGGTCCACACCTGGGATCTGAACCTGCGAACCCCGGGCCTCCAAAGTGGAGCACGTGAACTTAACCACGACAGCACCAGGCCAGCCCCTATTAAAGTTTTTTAGCTTGCTCTCAGTACTAAGCTTTTCTATATTTGTTTATGTTCAGATTTCCATTTTAAATTTCTGAAATTTTTACTTCTGAAAAACTTTAAAGTGATTTGCTTTAAATGACATTGCTGCATAAATTTTTTGAAGCATCTAGGTCAATCCAGTCTGTATTTTCTGATACATATTTTTTCAGTGCTGTTGAACTGCTTTAGTAAGAAAGGTTGTGGTCATTGAAAAATTATTTCAGTAATTTAGTGGAGTGTAACACCAGGTTGTCTTTATTATCTGAGATACTGCTGACAATCTGAACGTAAGTAGAAAAAGCCACTGAATAGTCAAGGTAAATGTCATAAAATACACTGAAATCAATACATTTAATTTAAATGCAAGAGGTTCAGTTTTTTAGTGAGATCCTATTAATACTTACTCTTTATTTTTTAAAAAGTTTATTTTTTTCCATAGCAAATAGTCCATGCCTACAATATAGAAAAAGATGGTAAATTGATAACAAGGAAAAATAAGAGGGGATGGACTGTGTTCCCATGAGCCAGAGACAGTCACTGTAAATCTTTTTGTATTTCCTTCTAATCTTTTCTGTTCATATTTTCCCCTCATGGTTGTGATTATATTGTGTGTACAATTTTACATCCTATTCCTTTTGCTTAACATTAACATAAAGAATTTTTCTCTAATTGTGTTTTGTAACTATTATTATTAACTGCTACGTAGAACCCTAAAGCTAATAAACTTTTATATCTGTCTTCCAAGCCCATATTAGAAAGGCATAGTCACAGTACCGCAGTTGCAAGCAGATTGCAAGTCATTTTGCTGAGATAGACATATTAACTAACAGCAAAGGACAAGACTAAAAATTGAAACCAGAGCTTGAAGTATAGTAGATGGGAACCATGTGTTATGGAATCACACTGTGTGTGAAGTGCTGACTGTTGAGGAAAATTGTGCAGCTCTACTTCGAGGTTTTAGTTTATATTCATGATCTTAGACCTTGGGTGGCCACTCCATGCTGCCTGGTAGTCTTTGCATACTTCACTTCTCAGACAGCTTTTTCAACCTAAATCTTTTTCCAAACTTATGCCGGCCTCAGCCTCGCTCTGAGCTCTTGGGACCAGAGCTCATCACTCTCATCTTCACACCACTAAAACCACAATCTTAGTTACATGTGCAACCCCTCTTTGTTTCTCTAAATGTTTATATATTTTAATTTTGGCCTATGGAGGAAGTGTCCTGTCAGAGGCCAGTTCCTGCATCTGTGCTTTGTACCCCATTACCTCTGATTTTCACCCAGACTTTGCTGCTTTGGCTGTTTCCTCCCTTCTGTGTCATTAATTACTTCATTTCTGTTGAGTTATTCCTGTTAGCACAGACTTAAAGGAAAAATCTACCATTAAAAGTAATAACAACAACAAATAAAGAAGAGTCACAACCTTGCCTCCCTTCCTTCTTATAAAACAAGCCCCTCCCATCTCCATTCCCTAGTTTTCGGCCTATTTCCCTGTTTTCATTTTTAGCCAGATCTTTTACATGCGTTGTCTTCATAAACTCTACTTCTCACTTCCTTATTAACTGTTTAGCCTTCTACCATGTTTTGTTTTCTCCTTAGGTGATCTTATTAATTCTTACGGATTTAAATACCACAATTACGTAATGACTCCAAGTTATCTCTGAGCTCTAGGTTCTAATATACAGTTGCCCTCTTGATATTTTCACTTGATGTCTCCTAGTTACTTAAAAACTCAGCATGTTTAAATTCTTGGTTTATTTCTGCTCTAATCCATCACAGAAAATGTCCCACCATCTTGCTCAAATCAGAAATGTAGATGTTATCCTTCATTTCTTACTTTCCTTCACTCTCTACCCATAGTCCATCAGCAAGACCTGTTGATTTGATATCCAGCATGTATCTCTCTGCTCTTCTTGCCTCCCTCTAATTCACAGAGCAGCAAAAGAGATCTTAAAATGTATTGTTATTTCTCTCTCCTGCCTTGAAAGCGTTATTTTAGCATGAAATTTAAACTCCCTAGTGTGACCCAGCAGGCTTTGCATGTTCTGTTCCTTTCTTAGCTCTTCAGCCTCCCTCATGTGTTACTCCTTGCACATGGTGCTACTGCAGTGTCCTATTTCCTTTCATGCCTTTGTGCTTTTGGACGTGCTGTTCTCTGCCTGGAATGCTCTTCCCCTCCATTTTTCTCATCCTTTAGGTTTCCTGGATAAATGTCGCCTCAGAGAGGTTTCCTAACCTAATACCAAGGTTCCTCTCTCATTCTCACCACTTGTTTGGTTCTTTTGTGTGGTATCCAATTTATGGGTTTTTTGTCATTTTTTTTAATTGGTTAAATTCTGCCCCAACTGGAATAAAAGCATCAAGAAAGCAGTGACTTTGGCATTATTGTGTGTGATTGTATGTCTATTGTCTAGCACACTGCTCAAGCATAGTGGGCTCCGTAAATGTCTGATGAATGAATGAATGGATGGGTGGAAGGATGAGTAACAGACTGGAAGTGGCCCTAAGAGCCCCCAGCATCCTTAGATTTCAACTGTGAACAATAGTTGTTACTAATGAAGATGACCTGAATTGTCCAGTAAGAAGTGTAATAAATGTAATCTATTTTAGAAAAATGGGTTCACAAAGTAGTATTAAACAAGCTTGAGTATATTTGAAAAGAAAATGGGTCCTAGAAAATATAAGGGTCTTAAAATATTTCATTATTATGGGACTCTAAATGTAACCTAAGTTTTCGTATTTCTTTCACTGATTATTTCTCAAAGCTACACAACTAATTTTAGTCTTTATACATGAATTATTGCTTGTGTTCTTCTAAATGTTATGCACTCAATTCTCATCATTTGTAGATTCAATATTTGTGATTTCCCTACATGGTAAAATTTATTTGTAACCTCAAAAGCCATACTTGTCTTGCTTTTGAGTTTGTTTGTAGACATATGCAGAGTGGCAAAAAATTTGAGTGGCCCATGTTCCCAGCTGAGGCCTTCCTGTTTCACCTCTCATGTTGTAAACAAGTATGCTTTTCATGGTTTACTTAATGCCACATTTTTCACAGTTTTGCTTTTTGTTGATGACCTTGCTCTTGAAAATGGCCCTAAGGCATCGTGCTAACGTGCCTTCTGATGTTCCTAAGTGCGAGAAGGCTATGATGTGCCTTATGAAGAAAATTTGCTGGAAATATTCTCAGAACTCAGGAAAATACTATACTTATGAATACAGTTATTAGATAAGCTCTGTTCAGGCATGAGTTATAGCACTGTGGGCCATGAATTTAATGTTAATGAATCAACAATATATATTAGATAAGGTATCTCTAAACAGAAACACACATAAAAACAATGTTACATATTGATTGGTTGATGGAAATGTTGTAACCAGAGGCTTGCAGGAACCTAACCCTGTATTTCCCCTAGGAGCAATGGTTCACTGTTCGCGGAGACTTTATAGAACGTTACCGCGAATAGCAAGAATCGACTGTAAGTTCAAATTCTGAACTTCAATTGAAATTTCAGGAAGTGCCTCTTCACCCATGTTAATTAGGGTTTAGGGACTTTTCGGTTGGGATATATATTTTATTCTAAAATTCTTGAACTAGGAGCAGAACTAAATTCATTTTGGCTCAGTGATCCTTTTTGAGCACTTACTGTATGCCAGTAACTGTACCAGTTTTGAGTATACAAAAACAAGTTATTCATAAAATTTTCACTCCAAGAATCTTTCAGTTAGGGGAATACGTCATTTTAATCCACCTGCTCTGATAACAACTGGAGTTCAGTTTTGACAGTAACTACCTGGAGTTAGCACAGACCCCACAGGTTAAAGATGAAGTCCTCCACAAGAATGCCCAGGCTTCAGATGCCAGCTGCAAGTTCTTGGGATTGCCAGGCCACATGTACTTCTGACAGCTGGCTACCAGCTACAAATTAGGACATTCCTAAGACCCCCCAGGTTCAATAATTTGCTAGAATGACTAGACCTCAGGAAAGTGCTATACTTATGATTACAACTTTATTGTAACTATTGCACATAAGATGAGGTTTGGGAAGGACCACAGAGTTTCCATGCCCTCTCCTGTGGAGTCAGGGCATGTCCCCTCCGGGTACATCAGTATGTTGACCAACCAGGAAGCTGTTCTGAGCTTTGGTGTTCCGAGATTTTATGGAGCTTCATTACGAAAGTATTATTTTAAATCATTGGCCATGTGATTGAAGTTAATCTCCAGCACCCCCTCCCCTTCCTGGAGGTAGGTGGCTGAAAGTCATGACTCTAATCACATGGTTGATATTTCTGGTGACCAGCCTCCATCCTGAAGCTATCTGAAGTCCTCCGTGAGTCCCTCATTATTATAACAAAGACACCCTCCTATCACTGAGCAAATTTCAAGGGCTGTTGAAGCTCTACCAAGAACTGGGGACAGTGACTAGATATATTCTTTATTATACTACAGGGAGACTGCCTTATAAACAGTAAAAGGTAGATTAAGAGTTTGTCAGGGGCATAGGTGTTTACAAGCAGAGAGAAAAATATATGCAAAAACACCAAGGGATGAAAATTTGTGGAATAAAATGTCATTTAGTCTAGGTAGAATGTCATGTTCAAAAGGAGAATGGTTGAAGGTTGAAGTTTAATGGTGAAGTAAACGATAATCAGCTCATGAAAGGCTGTGGAAACAGCAGATCACAAACCTTATACACATTTGGGCCTTGTAATGTGTGTTAGAACTTTAATGGAAATTTTCAAACATACACAGAGTGGACAGAATAATGTAGTGAATATATAATGAGCACCTGTACTCATCACAATTAATAGCTGATGGCAAACTTGTTTCATCTGTGCTCCCCTTCATCTCCCCTTCCCCCAACATATATTCTGTAGCAAATATTATTATTTCATTCTTAGATATTTCAGGGTATATTTCTAAAATATATGAGCTTTTAAAAAGTGCTGTAATCCCATTATTACAGCTGAAAATTTTTAACATTTATTTCTTAACATCATCAAATATCCATTCATTACTCAAATTGCCAGTTATTCAGTTTTTAAAAACAGCAAAATCAGTTGCTAGCATTTTTAAAAGATTGGGATACTTCCTTTTAAAAATTGCTCTGAATTTTTGTAATTGAAAAATTAGAAGGTCTAGCAATACTGGGTATTTTGTTTCTCTTTTATAACAACAGGACCTTGGTCAAGGTTCTTGCATAGCTTCCTTCCTCACTTTACCCTGTGAGAAGTTTTGGAAAGGATTTAAACAGACATATATCTTGATAAGATTTGCATTATGGAAAAATAACAAAAAATTTGATCAGAATGCATTTAGGAAAGTGTCCAGGGGAAGGCAAGGAGACCAGTTAGAGAGTTGTGCTATAGTCAGAGCTAGAGAGGAAGACATGCTAAACTAAGGTCTCAATTCAGATCCTTGCAAGAGAGCAGGCAGTTTTAGAATTTTAAGAGTTAAAGAATAGAGTTAATGATAATATGTGGAGAGGACACGTTGAAGATAAAGCCTGGATATCAAATTTAGGTGGCTGGTAGATAGGAAGTTCAAGTGAGACAGGAAGTTGAGAATGAGCAGGTGAGTGTTTTGGAGGGAGTAAGTGATTTGCTGGGGTGTTTTGATGGTGATGAAGGCGAATACACTTGGTGGTTCTTGGAGCCCTGACCAAAGAGGGTTAGCGAGAGCCAAGAGGAAGGGGTTTTGTAAATGCAGCAGTTTACTCCAAGTCTTATACACATAAAGTTTGAGAATTCTCCAGCAAAAGTAAAGGAGGGAAAGAAAGGAAAGGAAAGCAAAGACTACTTGTAGTTTTGAGGGCAAAGGACTCTCTTTTTAAGATAAACATCAATTCCTTCTATGTAAGTAAAGGATGGTTGGAGAATTCTAATGTGCTCCTGCCAGCTTGCCTGCAGAGTTCACCCTATCTGCTTTGAATAGTAAGCTGATATGATCTTAATATATGTTAATACATTGTCAGTTGTAAGAAGTATACCTACAAATAGCATTGCAGGGTCTGGCATCTAGTAAGTGCTTGGTAAGTGTTTGCTGGATTTGAATCTAAACCCTTATAAGGCTTTAGCAGTACTATCTGTTTCAGATTAGAGTTTTTCACCTGATACTTCCCTGCAGTTTCTTCCCAAATAGGAAACTCAATAAATATTTGTAGAATAGTTGAGTAAGTCTGGTGATTTTAATTGCTTTATTTAAAAGAATTCCTCCTTTCTTAGTTTGAGGTGGTATCAACATCCTACAGAAGAAGAATTAAGAATTCTTGCAGGAAAGCAGCAAAAAGGTAAAAGCAAAAAAGATAGGTAAGTTATGTTTTTGAACTTATAAAGTGTGAAATATTTGACACAATTTATGTCAATATAGTTTTATACTTTGATTAAAGGAACATTTACTGATTATGCCATAAAGAGTTGATAGATTTGAGATCAAAACCCATGATCTAAAATAATATTAAATCACCCTTTAAGAAAAATCAATATGTAGTAATCTAATATAAAAGCACAAAAGTAATTGTTTTACTTAAGAATTGTTAAGTTTATTCTTCGTGTTTAAATTATGAAAACAATGTAGCCATCATCTTAAAATTTAGTGAGAGTTGGTGGGGGAGAAACCCATAACCCACGTCTTTATCCTACAACTCATTTAAAGATACTAGTTGGTTTGGGTTCTTTTCCAGGTTTTGCTACCCCTCAGTATTATGATATTGGGTAAATTCACCTGCTTTTGACCTCTGTTTCCTCATTTTTTTAAATAAAAGGGATGGACAATAAAACAGGTTCCATTCAGCTGCTGAATATTATATCAATGTTTAAAGTTTATGAAGAAAACTGCCTGTTAATAAACCTCACTGAATGGTCTATAGCAGCCTCATCTTTAAAATGGAAGGACCAAACATAGTAATTTTGAAGGATCCTTCAAGCTTTAAGATTTTATCTCTCTATTTAAATTGAATTCTCAAGGAGAGTGTATGTTATTAGCCCCTTTGAATAGGCTTTAGTTTCCTCAGCTGGAGAGGACTTCTTAGGACCTGAAACTGTGGTTCTGAAAAATTATAAAATGTCAGTGACAACAAATTGTCACCAAACTTCTCATGTATATCATAAAAGTTGTATTAACCTGGGCTAATACGTTTGTGCTAAAAAAATTCTTTAAAAATTAATAATTATTTGGCCTGAAATTGGAAATTTGAAAAGATTGTCTTTTCTGATCTTGCTTCCATTCTCTTTTTCACTTATCATTACATATACACCTTGAAGCTTTTTGGAATATTAACTGTAAACCTGCCTTCTCTGTATTCCGATAGCTGTGTTCTTTAATAAAATATTCCTGCCTCACATTACAATTTCCAAAGCACTTTTACACACAGTTTTACTTAATCCACACAGTAACTTTGAACATTAGCTATTAATTTAATTTATGTTTTACTAATGAGGAAGCTGTTGATCAAAGATGTTAAATGAGTTGTCCAACTTCACATAACTATTCAGAGTCAGACTTTTAAAATCCAGGTTAGTTTGTAGTTTCTGTGATTCTTTTTAACTACTCCACATCTGCCTATTCAGAGCTACTATGTTCAACGTTTGTAACATCTGGTTATGTAGTATAGCATTTATTTTACAACCATTTGAATAATTCTTCTATGCCTTGCAGTCAATAATTTTGCTATTTTTACAATAATTTTTATATGTTGAAATGATTTACATTTACAAAAAGATGCACTAACAATACTGTTTTGTTCCAGGTAGCAATAATTATTTTTTGATTTATTGACATGAATTAATATTTTTACTGAGGTTTTCCCAGTTTATATTTGTTCAAGAATAAATGCAAAATTGTTTCTTGGTATTGTAATTAATGTTACTGAAACTTAGTTTATTACTTTCTATATGTGTTTGGTTGTCTTTAAAAATTAAATCTGGGAATGATACATGTGCACCTGAAGAATTCCGTTGTTTTCCTCTATTCGTGATTCTTAGTAGAAGCAACTCTGAGTTACCCTTTTATGTTTCTGAATTTCTCATGCACATAAATCTTAATATTTTCTTCAACTTCGGATTGTTTATAGCTACAGATCTATTTATATGTATGTATGTGTCTATATGTATAATTTCAAAGGGAAATGCATTTTGTCTTCATTTGCTTTTACTCTGGTGCCTAAAGAAAGACATGTTAGATTGTCTTTAAATCTGCAGAAGAGAGAGTAGGAGAAAGGGGGTGAAATACTACACCAGGAATCCAGATTTTGTTCCTGTCATTAATTTAGATAATTCTTTCTCTGATAATGTGTATATTCACATAATAATTTACATCCACATTTTGTAGTCTTCTTTTTAAAAACCACTTTTGAGGGGCTGGCCCAGTTGCATAGTGGTTAGCTTTGCATGCTCCACTTTGGCAGCCCGGGGGTCACAGGTTCAGATCCCAGATGCGGACCTAGCGCTGCTCATCAAGCCACACTGTGGAGGCATCCCACAGAAAATAGAGCAGGATTGGCACAGATGTTAGCTCAGGGCTAATATTCCTCAAGCAGAAAAAAAAGAGAGAGAGAGGGGAAGGTTGGCAACAGATGTTAGCTCAGGGCCAATCTTCCTCACAAGCAAACAAACAAACAAACAAAAACACTACATTTGAGTACCTTATCTCATTTTTGATGAAATATTAGAAATTCTGCTTCTTTTCCACTGTGAAATTTAAAACCTCTTTTGTAATTAGTTTGATACAAGCACTTGGATAACAGTGTAAGTAACTTTTTTTGTGTGTCACTTGTCTGATTTTTATAGGAAATATAATGGTCACATTGAAAGTAAGCCACTAACCATTCCAAAGGATATTGACCTCCATCTAGAAACAAAGTCAGTTACAGAAGTGGATACTTTAGGTAAGGGAAATCTTGGTAAAATAAATCTCAGTTTTATATTATGTTAGTTAAACTACTTTTGTTTTATTTATTGTGGCTACATTTTTTTTATTGTTTTTCTAATCATTAAGTCCATTATACAGAATATGAAATCTTTCTCAGCTTAGAAGCTCAAAATGACTTCATTTGAATTGAATTTCTCTTTTGATTTGCCTACCTAACTTGTAGTAAGCATTATTTTTCCCATTTTTCAGAAGAGCCTGACTTACACAAGTTTGCTACACACTTTATGTTGAAATCACAAGTCAGTTTTCATTGTTTCAAATTCTAGACTGTTTGCCGTCTATGCCAGTCTCCTTTTATAGTGTGGCTTGCAGAAATGCATTTGTATGTTTGTGTTGAATTACCTGTATTTATAATAATTCAACTTTATGCTCGTATTTAGTAGAAAGGAAAATGTTTTTAGAATAATGAACTGGATTAAGACCCAGAAAACTTGAATATTCAAGATTCAGTTTTACTTGTTGGTTATATCTGAATAAGTCATTCAGTTTTTTCCTAGTATGCCAATGTTTATAATTATATAATAACTGTAATGATTTTAAATTGTAAATGAAGTTTATATGAAATTATTCAATATTAGAAGAGAAAGGCATCTAAGGTAATATTATTTAAAACACTGGTTTTCAAACCTAGCTGTACATCAAAATCACCTGAGGAGCTCTTTAAAAATAAAAATTCCCCGTACTTATCCTTAGAGATTCAGTAAGTCTGGAGTGGGTTCTGGGAATTTGTATTTTTAAAAATGCTCCAAGTGGTTCTGATTTTTGACCAGGTTTGAGAACTAATGGTTTACATAATAAGTAAGGAATTAAAATGACACATTTCAAAAAAATAATTTTGGTAGTGTTGTATATATTATTATGTACTTTGGTCCCTCTTGGGTTAAATCACACCACGCTAGAGAAGCCTTAATAGATTCATCTAGCAACTTGTATAGAATTTATTTTATGATACAAAGTGCCTTCAACATGTTTGAAAGTTGATTCTACGTCTCCAAAGATTGTGTGTATACGTATATGGAAACAGTGTCCTGGAACCCAAAAATGTCAATGGGGAATGATATCAATCAATTGCCTAGTATCATTAAGAGTGTTAAGACTAGTTATGTCATCCCCTTCTTTTTTTTGAAACTATTTTCCATGCAAAATTTAAAACATTGACAAGCACTTTAACTTTTTGATTAGTTGTCGTACTTGTTTTACTAACCCTTTGTGTGCTTACTTGTAAAAATGTTCACAGACATGTATAAATACAAGAATATGTACACACTCTGATTTCTACTGCAGATTTTTGTCATTTTTACTAGTAACTAATGTTTATTGAATAATTATCAGCTAATTGACTTTAATAATAGCTTTAAATTGTGTATCAGACGTTGTTATAAGTGCTTTACTAGTATTAACTGGCTAGTCCTCAGAATTCTATGAGGTATATAACTATTATCAGCCATTTTTTTCTTTTAAACTCATTGGATAGAGAAGTTAAATAACTTGGCCAGGGTTACACATTGAATGTGGTAGAGCCAGTCAATGAGAACTAGGCTATTTTAATGAACTTAAAAAATTGAAGTTAGGGGCCAGACCAGTGGTGTAGTGGTTAAGTTCATATGCTCCACTTCAGCACCCTGGGGCTCATGGGTTTGGATACCGGGCGTGGACCTACACACCGCTCATCAAGCCATGCTGTCGCGGTGTCCCATATATAAAATAGAGAAAGATTGGCACAGATGTTAGCTGAGGGCCAGTCTTCCTTTGGGAAAATAAAATGAAAGAAAGAAAGAAAGAAATTAGAGTAACGTGGCTTCAGCACCCAGCTTATTCAATATTTTGTTTTACTTGTACAATTTTGAGAACTAATTGCAAATGGTACTAGGTTAACAACTGGCCACATAATATCAAAAGGATTTCACTTAGAGTGACAGGAAGATGTTTTATGTTTGTCTTTATGTAATCCTTTGTGAATGGATGGTGTGTAAGTGTGTTTAGGTAAACGTAGAGACTTTTCTGCCTGAAGTTTAGGTATTCTCAGGAGCTTAATACAAACCACTGGGTTTGATAAATTCTAAGTTTTCTTTCAATGCCAGTATTCTATTAAAAGACACATACATAGTTATATTATTGAATACAAAAAGAAGAATATAATATAATATTTGGGTTAAATATATAGCCAAGAATATTTATAATTTGTACTTTTGTTGAATGTATATATTATTGATATCCCAATAACTATCTTGAAAGTCTGTCTCAATTTGTACTAGCTATCTATTTTAAAAACCTCTTAAAGAACAGAAGCACATTTGAATGTTACTTGGCTGTTTGCTGTAAGTTCCCTGGAGGAAGCCTGTCTAAGTGTGGGCAGGCATGGAGAATTAGAATGCTTACTTCAATTGTTAATAAAAATTGATAACTTTTAGATAAATGGATATTTGTGCATTGGTTCTATCGATTTCCCTGTCTTCCTAGAAAGCTATTCAAAAGGCTCAACTGGGCCATTTTTGAGGGGAAGGGGATGTCTGGAGGGTAGGAATCCTGCAACTACTTTAGAGTAAATCTTTCAGACTGATGTTCAAAAACTATTAGGTCTCTCAGAAAAAAGGCTAAAGCAGTTAAAGTAACTTTAAGCAAATTAAGAGTGTTAAATTAACTTGAAGCAGGTAAAAAATTGACCCAGTCATAAAAGGATTTGGAATTTTTGCTATCACCTCATAGAGATGTAAGTTTGATTAGTTTGTTTTGATATTTTAAATGTCTTACTTTGAGTAGTATTTGGTTTTTAAAATACTTTTTCTGTAAATGTGTGATTTAAAAATATCCTCAGGTATTAAATTTTACAACTAAAATTTTTCCAAACCAATGTAGTTCATTTTATTATGTGCCAGTCAGAACATAGGAATTGATGTTTATGTCCGTGATTTATGTCTACATTTTTAGGAGGCCTTCTACAAAATGATGTTGATATTTTGGACTACACTCTGGCAGAAGTAAACCTGAATATCTGAAATGAAAAGGGAGATGGAATCATATTTACTTTCAGAGAAAGCTAATTTTAATGTAAACCTTTAAGGATGGAATAGTTTGTTGAAGGGGTATGGTTTTATGGAAAATCGACAGGCATTTTATCAGCTTTTCTTGCAGAAACTGAAGAGGGAATAAAAAATGTATTTATTTAATTTATTATTTTAATCTGTAGTAACTCACAAAATTACTAATCTTCCATTAGTGCAGTTAATATCTGTAACATAAAGTTTAACTCTCATCACAGAAATGAATATAAGTAAATCCGTAGTCCACTACATTAAGTTGTATTCTAAAGTTAAAGTGTCATAGCTCATTCTTAAAAATTTGTGTAAAAAATAACAAATCGCTAAGAAAATACCAACTCATTTTGCAATCATATATTTTTAACAGTGATTTAAATAATTTTTGGTAATCATTTCAGGTTTATTTTAATTATTTAACTTATAAGGTATTAAAATTTAATGTTGGATGCCAACATTCTTGATCTATTTCCTGCATTTTTAGATTCTCATATTTGCAAACTTTATATTACAAATCACAAATACAATGAGGTCTAGTGTGTTTAAAGCTATTTATAGATAAATCCTCCTAAGCTGTTTATGAAAGTTTAAGTAAAACTTTTCCTAAAAAAAACCTTTATTTTTCAGCGTTGCATTACTTTCCAGAATACCAGTGGCTCGTGGATTTCACAGTGGCTGCTACAGTTGTGTATCTAGTAACTGAAGTCTACTACAATTTGATGAAGCCCACACAGGAAATGAATATCAGCTTAGTCTGGTGCCTGCTTGTTTTGTCTTTTGCAATGTATCCTTCAAAACATCATTAATATTAATTTATGGATTTGTTTTCCTATTGCAACTAACACCATTAAATCTCATCTCTGTTTTGAAAAAGATTTTAGATTATTAGAGAATTTTCTTTGTTTAAATCCTCTTTACTTAACTGAAGAAATTTTCAAAGGAGAAGTATATAGTTTAAAAAGTGAAATATAAGAAGAGATACCAGTACTTTGCCTTTCCTTTTCTATCTGAGTCTCATGTCACAGAGGAGTCACTGTTACCTCTTTTAGGTATTTCTTTTGAAATTTCCTTCGTATGTTTAAATATTATGTGATGATGATACTTCTTTAATTTTAGATATTATTGCAGTTTCTCCCCCTTCCTTTTCCTTCTCCTATTCTTTCAAAATAGTAAGGAGACAACTTTTTTATTAAATCACTTGTTTTTAGTTATGCTTATGAAAATATTATTTATAGCTAAGCATTATAGTGTCCTGTACCTTCCTTGAACAATTTTTCTTCCTATAATATAGAAGCTAAACTCTTGTACAGAATTCCGAACCTCATTAGTTCAAATACATCATTTCTATTTTGTTTTCCAATGGAAATTTCCTCCTGAAGCCTTCGGTTCTCTAACTTCCTGCACAGCTGTCATCCTGGGCTTTTCTTCGCTGTCTTCCTAAGAGTTCCCGGTGCCTCCTTTTGGATCGCATCGCTCCTCTTCCTGGGTTTACTCTCCTTTTGGCAGAGTGCATTCTTCTCTAGTGTCCTCACAAAAGGTGGTAAAGTTTTTTTGAAATCTTTATTTTAATTTCCCCCCATCTCAATTCATAGTTTGGCTCAATACAGATTCTAGGAAAGAAATAGTTTTTCCTCAGAGTTTTGAAGGCTCCTGAGACATTGGATACCCTCTTACTTTTAGCATATGCCTCCCCTTCCCCCTCTTACATACACCCCGTTGAGGCTTTTTCTCTTTTATCCTTTAAGTATTCCGAAGTTTCATTATGAATTAAGTTCTAGGTTGAGCTTTTAAGTCTGGAAGCCCATTTCCTTTACTGCTGGGCAATAGTTTTGTTTTCTTTTTTCTTATTTTTATTAAAACTAAACATTTTCCCCTCCATTTCCACCTCTCCATAGGCAGCTTCTTCCAGGTCCTTTCCATTTGACATTTTCATCCGTATTCCATATGCATACAAGGCCACTGCTTGACTTTAGTTTCAGGCTTTAACTCTTGTCATTTCACTCTGGAAATGAGGACTTAGCACATCTGCCTGGGCTGTCACCTACTGCTCTTCATTTCCCATTCCTCTCATCTTTCGAATATAGTATGTCATTTTTTAGAAGAATATTCACTGTGTTATCATGTATACACTATTCATAGATAAATACTTGTCTTAATTTTCCATTTGCATTGTTTTCTTTGTACATATCATAAATTCAGCCTCAAACTCTTCTGGGTCTATAAATCTCTCAACATGTTCAGAAGCTTCAGGTGGTATATCAATTTGATCTTTTTAGTGAGAGTTCTTCTGGAGCCCTCAGATAGGCCCTGGTCTGGATTAATTAACCTTCCCAACTGATGTACAGCTAGCCTCCTGGAAGTACCAGTTATCTTCTTAGGGATTCTCTTTGCACATCTTGAATTGCAGCTCTTTTTCTTATATTCCATGTCTCCCTCTTACTTGGCTTACTTTCTCATTTTGGTGGAGCATATCCTCCAGTATTATCTCCAGAAAGGTTGCATGGGAAGTGCATTTTTTGTGACCTTGCATGCTTGAAAATATTTTTATTCTACTTGAACATTAATTGATCTTTTGATTGAGAGTGAAATTCCAGGTTTAAATTCATTCTCTTGATAACATTGAAAACATTATTTTATTATCTTTGAAGTTCCATTTTTGCTTTTTAAGAATTCCAATTGCCATTCTAATTTCTGATTTTTCATATATCATATTTTTTTCTTTGTGAAACCTTTACCGTCTTTTCTTTAGCCACTTATTGTGTTGAAATTTTATGATGATGTGTTTTTTCGAGGATCTGTTTTTATCCATTGTGCTGGGACTTTACCATTCTTGAAATTCACGTTCTTGACTTCTGGAAAAATTTTCTTGAATTATTTTATTTGTGACTTCCTTTTCTCCATTTTCTGTTTCTGGAATGCTTATTGTTCAGATATTTGATCTCCTAGACTGATTCTCTAAGATTTTTATCTTCTTTCTCTCATACATATGTTTATGTTTGTATTTCTGTACTTTTTAATTTTCTGGGAGATTTTCTCAACCTTTTAAACCTGTGTTTTTGTTTTTAATTTCTGCTATTATTTTTAATTTTCAAGAGCTATTTTTCTTCTACTTCTCCCCCACTGTGGAGTCCCTCTTGGTTTATGCTTACATTATCTTCTAGTGTCTGAGATACTGATAGATTTTGTAAAAGTTTTCTCTCTGCCAAGTATCTTTTTACTCTAAATTGATTTTATTTGTTTGTTTGATCTGGTTGCTATCTTTCATGTTAAGATTTTTCTTAGAAAGACCTGGTGATCCATATTTGCCTGTTTATATTTAAGTATGAGGCACTAAAAGGCTGAATGGAAGCTCTGAGCATGTGGTGAGGCAAGTGGTTGGATCATCTGGATAGGTCAGAAATCATCTTTTTTACCCTCTCCAAAGGAGAAATATCCAGACTTCTTTCTGGTGGGAACAGTTTGAACTGGTTGCTTTTTACAAGTACTTCCTTTTACTAATACTTATTTTTAATGCCTCCTGTGACCCCCGACACACGTGTTTATACTTTCACCCTGATGTGGAGAAGTACATGGTATCTGACCAATTCCTTTTCCTTTCTGGGAGTTCTGCAGTAAAATTAGATTTCATCTTGGCTTTCTCAATGAGTTTCTACATTCTGTTTAGTCATTTACCACTGAATCCGCCTGCTTTTTAGCTTCCAAGATGTTACTGCTTTTTCTCTTCTTATTCATTGTATTTATTACTGAAAAACAAATTCCTTTACTGTCATTTTGGTGGGGATTAGGGAGAGGCCAAAAGTAAGTCAGTGTGTTCAGTCTGCTATTTTTATCCAGAAGTTCTGTGTTGTCTCTTTTGTGTGATTCTCTGTTTTCTGTCTTCTTTTTCAAGAGCTCTTGTTAGTGAGATGTTTAATTTCTTTGAATGATTCTTTAATTTTCTTATCTCCCCGTTGCCATTTACTTCATCCTATTTTCTTGATTTTTCTCTTAATTTTCTCTTCTAACCATCTGTTGAATTTTTTATATCAACTGTTGTTTTTTTAATTTTTAAGACTTTTTTTCTTTGAATGTTCTGTTTTCAGAACATTTTTGTGTCATGGATGTCTATATTTCTAAGGATATTAATATCTTTTAAGTTTTAGTTTGAACTTTGTATTGTTTATTTTCTGAGTTTCCCTCTCCCCTTTTTGTTTTAATCACTGTCACGTTAAAGGTTGTTCTCAAATGTCTTGTGATCTTTGAGTATCTGTTTATATTCAGGAAGGAAGCATTAAAAAATTGGAAGTTTTTATCCAGCCCTGTGGTGTAGTGGTTAAGTTCAGTGTATTCCACTTTGGTGGCCTGGCTTCACAGGTTTGGATCCCAGGTGCAGACGTGTACTGCTCATCAGCCATGCTGTGGCGGTGACCCACATATAAAGTGGAGGAAGGTTGGCACATGTTAGCTCAGGACAAGCAAAAATAGAGGAGGATTGGCAACAGATTTAGCTCAGGGCTAATTGTCCTCAGCAAAAGAAAAGAAAAAATTGAGAATTTTGTGCAAGTGGCTGGAACTTGTAGGTTGGTGGGCCTTTTAGTGGATGATTGAGTGGAGACCTGGCAGTATCCTTGTGGGACACTAAATATCAGTGTCTACAGGTTGTTGGGCCTATCATTTGCTCAAGAGAAGAGCTGTCCATTCTCCCATCTGTGGGAGCTGTGCTAGCTTTCTGTTGACTCTTTTGGATTGATTTAGATATAATTTGGACCAGAATAAAGCCTTAAGAGTTGACATTTTCACAAAGTATATATTGTACTGGGTAGAAATAGTGATCATGTGTGTCAGTTGATAAACATCCCCAGTTATCCAGTGTTATACTAATTTCAAGAGCAGATAAATTCAAGCATTTAAAACATTACTATTTAATTCTATAGTATTAAAGATCTGAAAGTACCGTTTAGTCAGAATAAAGTCCCATCCCTAGACGTCATCATATGAAACACACTAAAAATATTTTTAACTTGGTAATTAGCACCAGCTTACTATATGTCATGTTACTTTTTCATACTTTGAATTCTCATGTTCTCTGAAATACTGTTTATTGTGGAATATTCTTGTCTTTGCTTCGTTTTCTTTGTGGTTTATAGATATGGTGTTAAAATAGCATTTATGGTATTTATGTAGAAATGTATTATTCTTGATATCCAGTTTTATTTAATGTGATGCAGCTCTTAATACCTACTTACTAGAGAAATTAGAAAAATGTACTTCTTAATAGCTACTCAAATTGTTGTTTATGTGAATAAATTTCATCTTTCATTTCACTCAGTAATGCCTAATAATGTGAGAGCAAAGGTCCGACACAGTCTTTAGCGGTGAACTGGCTCTGCTTAGTTTTAAGTAGTGCACTCGTGAAAGGCACCAAACAATAGCATCCCTGCGGGAATCTAGTAGCTGGCTGTCTCCCCATCCCAGAGAAGATGGAAAGTGCTGAGGGGCTTTAGAATCCGAGCAATTTTCTGCCAACTGTGACCCTCCACAAAGCGGGTAGGAAAGAAGAAGGAAAGTAGAATCGTGTCTGTGTTTGGGTACGTGATTTTCCTTCTAACTTGCAGCATGTGAGAAAATGACCTGCTGCCTTCAATGGCATGCAGGAAACCAGAGTTAAATGCCAGCTATCCAGATTAACACCAAGGAGGAGTCTGTTTATAGCCTATCTTTTATCTTTGTTATAACATATCTGGTATGCCTTTCACACCCTATGAACAGAGTCTAACTGCAGTGACCTCTGTCTGGCTTCTCTTTATTTTCTTATTGTATGTGCCTACTTATTAGTCAAACACATGTCTCCATTGATTACATAGGACAATAGCTCCACTTATTTGCAGTCACACATACGTCAGTTGATTCAAAAATTCTCTGCAGTTGTTACTGATGAAATATCCTTTGTTAAAGTGGTCTCAAAATTAGACACACATAACTTAAATAATTGGCTCACTTAAAATTGAGGAACAAAATTGTTTTATTTCCATGGTTATCCCCTTCATCAGTTTTGTTCTACGTACTTATGTAGGACAACAATTAGACTTTTTACAGAATCTTGAAAGTTCTAAAAGCATGAGAATGACTTTTTTAAATGTATGGCACTAAAACCTTGAACCCTGGAACCTGAGACGGAGCCATCTCTTTTCATCAGCCCAGCATACTGCTTCAACTGAGTTGTACATGTATCGCAGCTATCACACCTGCTTCCAATCTCACTCCCCAACCCAAACTAATTCTCACTCAGCTCCGTTTTCTTGCGCATTTATAATTCTAACCACCTTATTTGACCAAGTCTATGTGTTCCAATTCCATTTATACAAAGTTACATGGTATAGAGAAGATAAAGGATAAAGAAAACCTTACCACGAGGATGAAGCAGTTGTAGTAATTGTCTTTCCTGTGTGATGGCCCATGAAGTCTTAGAGTCACTGGAGAAACGTCTGCTGCTTTTATAATATGAAGCATATCATTTTCATTATGAATAAAGGAAAAGTAAAAAGGTAAAAATGGTACTTGCAAAAAATCCAGAGATCCTTTGGTAGAAGTAAAACTTTTAAAAATTAAATACTCTATAATCAATACTTTTTTTAAAAAAAGAACCTTTTCTTATGAATGAGCTGTATCACAGAGTAATATTGAGTCAATTACGTGAATTTGAGTGAGAAGAAAGCTATTCCACAAAGAATGATAAAGCTTCTCAGTAGTCCTATTATATTTGGTTAAAGGACTGGATCATTAGTCACATTTCCACAGTGCTTGTATTTTACAATGTGGATGGTTTAAGGTACAAAACCCTATTATGTATGTTTTTAAGGCTGTGTTTTAAATTCTTAATTTACCTTGGTTGCCAGACATGCAAATTTTATACAAAGAAAAAAGTTGTGAATGGTTTAAATTGAAATCAGTTTTGAGTTTTCCATGTTAAATATTCAGTTCTATATGTAGATTTGTAAATTAGAGGTCTACCAATTAAATGCTGTTACTTGTTTGCTGTAAGAAATAGACAACTACAGCAAACTAGCACAACTTAGTCACCTTTTCTAAATTCTTTAAAAGATTCTAAATTACTGTATTCTTACTTTACAAAAATGTTCTGCTTTAGGTGACTAGGAAAAATGGAACACTAAACCTTGAACTGAACTGCATAAGATATCACGTCTCCTAGTGAGAAAGAAACAGTCAAAGCAATTGAATCTGAGCCAAGGGCCTTGTTCTGTCTTGGAAAGTTGTACATAGCATATTGTATCAAAGCTTGTTTCTTTTACAAACTTTTGGAGCTCTTCTGTGATGTTAATGCTGCCAAATTATTCACCTTTCAGGTCAGAAACCTAGCGTTCTATAGGGAACTCACTTGGTCCTATCTCGGACCATATTTCTGTTTTATTAATTTATAATTAAGTAGGACTTTTTTTTTAGCTAGGAAGTTATCATTTTCCTTCTGAATCTAAAAATTTAAGGATAACGTTCATTCTTTTATTTTAATCCAGAAGATTAGTTAATAGTTATTTTTGTTTGCTTTTGCTTTTTTTTAAAATAAAGCCTGTCTTTTATGCTTTTGAAAATCTTTGGCTATTATTTCCTTCCACAAGCTGGCTAGGTTGAGGCTGGCCATAAGCTTTTTTGTGGGATGGGTTTTAAACATGCACAGTAGTTTTTTGCTTATATCAGAGAGAATTTTAGGTTTTGTTTCTTTTCTCTTTAACTAAAATAAAGTAATTGAACTTTCATCTCTAAGAAAATAGGAAAAAACATTTTAGTTAAAAATTACCCACGTTGGTTGTTTTGTTTTGTTTTTTAACATTGGAAGACAGGATTGGATTATTTATGAAAGGATTTAACTTGATAGATCATAAGGATTAATATACTTATTGCTGGTTTTCAGTGTACATACTTGAAGCAGCTTCTTGGTGTTGTTTCTAAGTTTCTTTGTGGTGAGAATGCAAAGTATAATGTATTTTGAGTATTTTGGTTGCTTTTTCTTTTGGAAAAATAGATGTGGGAGATTTAACCATTTGAATAAAAAAAATTAGGTTTTTTTTATTAGCAGTCGCAAAAACAATATAATCTTTCACAGAATAGGAAAACTTTCAGTTTACGTGAAAATCACTTAGTTGAGTGGAAATCTGATCTATTTATAAAAGATCATAAATTTTGTGAAAAATTTTTGAGAAACTTCTGTGTTTATTCCTTAGGATGCCATCCATTAGGTTTGTGTATTGACAACAGAATATTTCTTAAAATATAATCTCTTTCTATTTCTTTCCTTCTCAAAAAAAATTGATAAAATATCTTTGAATAATTTCAAGATGTTAGGGTATAGAAGACATTTTCTTAATATGAGAATTGTGTCTTTAAGGCAATATAAGTACACAAACGAAGTTGAAACATAGTAGTGCATTGATAAGTATATGTTATTTAAGTTGTTATCTTAGATCTGAGAGAAATTTATCATTTTAGAACTAGAAAGTAAGCCTGTGGACTATCTGAAAGCTCTGCTCTCCAGCTTGAAGATAAATATATTTAAAATACTTCCTACTGAGTACATCTTCCCACCTGTCCTTGATTTTTCTTTCCTATTGTAATTTTTGCATTTGCATCTATAAATTACGGCCTAATTCCAATTGTGAAAAAATGTTGATATTAAATTAGAACTTTTAAAACGTCCACCATGTGGCAGAGAAAAATTTATCCCACCCCTTACATTCTCTTTATTTCAAGGGTTGGGATTTTGTACTATAAAGCAAAATAAATTAACACTTAAAGTAGGTGGTACATTCAGCTAAGACTGAGGGGTTAAAGAGAAAAAAAAAATTGAAAGAAAATGACTATTTGCATCAGTTTTGCAAATGCAGTTTTGAATATTGACTAATATTCTTTATGAATGTCTTAAGTTATAGAATGATCTATAAAAATAATAATAGATAAAAGTAGGGAAAGAGTTTACTCACAGTGAAGGTACTTGACCATTATTTCCATTAAGTCATAAGTAAATAAATGCCATATTTTTGCCCAGTGTCTTTTGTTATATGTATCTGTAAATATAGAAGCCTAATTTTGGTATTATCATGTTATTTACATTCTCATGTTGTATTTATCTACAAAAGGGCAAAAATAAGTATATTCCATTTACTTGGAAATTGTGGACAATTTGTGCAGAAAGAACAGATAGGAAGTAACTTAGAAAAATTTTGTTTTGAAACCCATTCCTACAATATTTCAGGTGTAGTTTATTACTTATTTTTCTATATGAATAGCATTGTTAGTAAACATATTCATGGGATTAGAACATAAAAGGGTTTTTCTTATTTCAAAAACAATTTGTTATATAGGTAATACAGAAATTTGATAAGTAACTCGAAAAGAAATTTTGTTTCTATTTTAGCTAGAACAGAAAGTCTTTTGTGAGATCTCAAAGTTACCACAGTTGTCAGTGAGGAATTCTAAATGGAGTACCTCAATGTAGTTATTTATCCTGTCTCTCAAAAAGAAAAAAAGCCAGATTTATATCCTGACACGTCTAATGCTAACAAAATCTGTCTTCTTTTTAGTAGGTTTTTGTTTATTCTGCTACCATGTACTATGGTTTGGACTTACTTATATATTAATTGAACAAAATACACATTGCTCTAAAGTTTGATAGAACAAGAAGTTGAGTTTTGAGTTTGAAACAAATGAAGATTCTACAAAACAGTCTCCCAGAGTAGACTTCAGTAGGCCTAGCAGATCTGTACGTAGCTTCTCTTGGCTGGGAAGGGACTGTTAGTTAGGCACTGAGGTTATTGCTGGAAAATACTCAGACTTTTTCTCTTGGTTAGAGTTTAACTCTTAGAAAAGCTACCTGTTTACTTCTCTATAAAATAGGCTAAATATTTGTTCTGTTCTGTTCCAGGTATACATATATCAGGTCTTTGCCAGTGGAGAACTAGATTGTATTGAAATCGTAAGGTTTTATGATGATAGTGTTTCACAAGCATGGGAAACATTTCTAACAGTTGGGTTAATATTAATTGTCATTTTGCTGTATTTTAATTTATAGGACATGGAAGTAATCTCAGTGCATGAGATTGAAAAGGTTAGTAAAATACACATTTGTGCTTTACACTGTGAATTTGTATGTAGTTCAGGTTCTATTAAACTCCAGGACATAATGTACTTTTTTCCGGAGTAGAGGGGTACGTTGTAGATCAAGATTTTATTAAAATCTCGATTGAATTTTCTAAAATGTTGACTTTTATCAAATATGTATACATAGTTTATACAGACAAAAAGTGCAAAAAGTATTGTATTAAATACCATGAGTCCTCTTCCCTACCCCCTTGCCACTTCCCATCATGTTTTAACTGTTTATACTCACTTTTAAAAATCTTCATATTTCTAAATATAATGCTTATACTGCTGACTCTTAATTCATCAATTATGGTAGGTGAGAATTTTCCTTTCTTAAACTATGCCATCTTCTGCGCTTTCTCTCCTTTGTGCTCTTAGTGTAGTTACTTTACAATTTTTGCTAAAATCAGTATTCAGTGATTATTATACCTATATAAATATTATTCATATGTGAGCATTATAAGGTATTGTAGCTTCTTTTGCAGTTTTTTCATTAATTAATGAATTTTTTTTAATTTACTTAGTTTTTCTTTGTGTTTATTATTAATTCCACTAGCTTTTCAGTATAGTTTCCCACAAAGTTGCTGATAACTTGTATTAGTTACCTTTTTCCCCCGATGGAGATCCCCTTCCTGGAGACCTCCGTTCTCTGGCTTTTATCTAGTCTGGTTGCCCTTCATGCCTGCTGCACAACCATCATCTTGGGACTTCTTTTTGTTGTCATCCTCAGAATTCCTTTTGCCTTTCTCCCAAGCGTAATTTCCCATTCCAGGATTCAGCGTTTTTCTCTTTCTTGGTTCTTGTTCATGTTTCCGTGGAGCTTTCTACCAAAGTGTGCATGTGAGGCAACTAGTTTTAGACTTTCTTGTTTATTTGATTGGTAGTTTGGTTGGATATAGAATTCTAGGTTGTCAGTATTTTTCTTCATAATTTTGAAGACATTGCTTCATTGTCGTCGACCTCAAAAGTTACTGTTAAGAAGTACAATGTTGTGATATTTAATCTGTTGCACATGACTTGTTTTGCTTTATTTTTTTTTTCTCAGGAAGTTTTTACAATCTTCTTTATTTATCTGGTTTCTGAAGGTTCATGATCACGTACCTTGTTAGGAATCTTTTCTCATTCTTTGTGCTGGGCTTTTGGTAGCCTCTTTCAATTTAGAAACTTCGAGTTTAGAAATTATCTTTTATTATGTCTTTGATAATTTCTTCCCTTCTGTAGTCTCTCCACCCTCCTGGATTGATCCTCTCATTTGATCACCCTTTCTGCTTTGATGGAACTTTTCCTCAACTTTATCTTTCAAACTTATTTTTATAATATTTTATATTTAATATTAATATTAAGTATTTTTCTTGTCCTATTTTTAATTTTTCTGGGCATGTTTTGATATCTAACCATTGTTTTTTCATAGCATCCTGTTCATGTTTCAAAGGTGCATTTATCTTTGTTTAGCTTTATGAAATATAGATGTATCGCATATATATTTATGTATAGAAATGTATATGTGTATCTATTTTTTTTTGTATGTGAAACTTATTATTCTACTACCTGTATCATCTCTCTTTTCTCTGAGTTACTTTTTCTCCATTGTTAATTTTCTCTCTTGTCTTTTACATAAGATGGTATGTCCTAATACAAGAGTTGGCAGATTGTGGCCTGCTGTATCTGAGTTGCATCCTGTTTTGTACAGCTTTTGAGCTGAGAATGGTTTTTAGCATTTTTAAAGGGTTTAAAAAAATTAAAAAGCAGACAGAAGAATATGCTACAGTGACTGTGTATGGCCCACAAAGCCTTAATATTTACTTTCGGGTCCTTTACTGAGAAAGTTTTCTGATCCCTGCTCTGTGTCTGGAGATTCTTGTCTTTTCTTTCATATTTAAGAGTCAGACACTAGGGGCCGGCTCCATGGCCAAGTGGTTAAGTTCACGCACTCCGCAGTGGCGGCCCAGGGTTTGGATCCTGGGAGCGGACATGGCACTGCTCTTCAGGCCACGTTGAGGCGGCGTCCCACATCCCACAACTAGAAGAACCTGCAACTAAGATATACAACTATGTACATAGTTTGGGGAGTTTGGGGAGATAAAGCAGAAAAAAGAAAGATTGGCAACGGTTGTTAGCCCAGGTGCCAATCTTTAAAAAAAAAAAAGAGTCAGACACTAAAAGCGAATTGGGAACTCTGTATGTAAGTAGGACTTGATTAACTTCACTGAAGACTAACTTGGTAAATCTCAAGCTGGTTTTATTTATGTCAGTGTCTATTGTTTTTCTTTGGGGCCTTTTACTTTCACTAGAGGAGAGTCTCTAATCTCCTGTCTGGAGTGTGGAAGTCTGCTGCACGCGTTTCAAAGCTGATATACGTTTGAGTATGTAGACTTTCACTTAACTTTTCTGTTTTCACTACAGTTGCCTTGATCTGAACTCTGTGTACCTCAGATTCAGTTTCTTCAGAGGTTAAATCTTAGTCTTCTGCTGGAGCCAGAGTAGAATTTGTTACCTGGCTGCACAGGAAAGTAATGGGAGAGGGGAGTTGGGAATCCAGTTTCTGCTTATATGGAGGTCAACTCATACCTCTATTTGCAGCTCACACCATACTGCTGTGTTTTGTAGAATCTTGTATCTCCTAGATTAAACTTTCATGGAAAAAGATTTAAGCACACCTAGGAATTGTATCCAAAGTATAAAATTAACTCAGTTTTTTAACATCATGTAATCCATTCGTCCTTATATTACTTTTTGGGATTAGAAGTTATATATGAGAGAGAACTATAAAGAACTCTTTAGTTTTCAAAACAGCCCTCTGAAGTGGTAGATATATTAGTTGCATTTTACAAATAAAGAAATTGGAGACACAGAGAGGTTAATTAACTTCACATGGAGGATCACATAGTTAGTAAGAGTAGAACCAAGATTCAGCCAGGCATTCTGGGTATACAGAATGCTTTCTTTACATCTGTGTCGCACTATAGTTCAAGATAGCATAATATACTTGGCAAGTGAATTACAGTAATGAGTGCTTTGCATTCAGAAGAGAAAGAATGGTCTGGCTAGAGAGGTAATGGTAAGTTTCATGAAGGACATGGAGCTTGAGTTGAGTCTTTGATTAGGTAGAGGGAAGGGAAGAGGGTAGTTCAGATAATAGGTTATGATCCAAGATGGTATAGCTGTTGTATTTAGGAGATGGTAAATATACTCTTCTGATTTAAGTGGAGATTTGGGGACTATTGAATGAAAGCTTGAACATGTGAGTGCAGCCAGATCATAGTATTACATACCAGAATATTGTATGTGTATTTTACACTGTGGGTTACAGGAAGGTTTTGTTCTAATATGGACTCAATGCATTTACTTAGTTTTAAAATTTATCCAGTATTCAATGCAAATTGAGAGTGCAGGGATTATAACATTTTAGGTGTTTGTGGTGTAGGATTATATTAGATTAAAGTATTAGTGATGTAAGGAAGATTATGCTTTATGCCTGGATTAGGTTGCATCTGATTTTGTTTTTTTCCTTTAATGTTGACATATTTTGTAATTTATTTAATTGTTCTGTGGTAACAGAGTTTGGTGGTAGATGTAATGTTTGAGAAATTTCGTTTTGTCCATTTGATATCACTTTTGGCTAAGAATGTTATTTTGCTTTTAGTGTAAGTGAAGGAGTTGGAAATTGTCGCTATGTAGATTCTAGTATCCATTTTCAGTAAAAATGAAGCAATATTTTCCAACCTGGGCTTAGGGCCCTCAGGCAACGAGAGAGATCACAGCTAAATCTCAAAAGCAGTTCAATTGGGGTTTTGGAGTTTCTATATTTTGTTTTTTAAACCATATTTCTTTTTTCCTTCTTCTCTCCCAAGTATCTAAGTTCTTCCTTACAATGCCAGGAAAGAGATGGACCTCTAGTGTTTGATACTAGTAAAAGGAGTCACCAGCTTTGTTTCTTTTACTTTTAAGTTTTGGAGAAGAGATAAATGAGTAAGGAACATGCGATTCTAAGTATCCTGGGGAGAAAAGTTTGAGCATCTGTGTCCTAGAATCTTATCACCACTCTTCAGCAGTGTTTTGTGTTTCATGAACTCCATCTCGAATGTTGAAAGTTAGATGAAGTTTCTTTTAAGACTTCTATTGTTCCTATCTTGCTTTCTTGGAAAACTTCATACTCAGGGATAGGCTCTCTACTCCGTTAGGAGAAGAACTGCTGTTTGCCGGGGAGCTTCAGTAGTCCTAACTATCTAAAAATCAGATCTTTGTTCTTTGTTGTTTGCTTTCATATTTTTCACACTTAACCTGGATTCAACTATTACTAAAGTGATTGCTGTCACTTATTAATCATAAATATAAAGAGGTTATGCTTTTAAAATTGAATAATTTTAAAAATTATTGTATAATAGACTCATGTGTATAAAACTTTGTTTTCTCCATGAGGAGAAGTTAGGAAGCTTAAGGGGGAAGCCTTAACTTTATAGTTTTTTTTTTTATTAATTGGACGGCTAAAAAATAAATCATAACATAAATTTAAACTACATCGTGTTAATTACTTTGGTTAATTAGAAAACTGTTCTAACAGATTGTGCAAGATGGTTTAGATTAATGCTTTCTAACCTTTTTTCTGCCTGCACACACAGCTGGCTCCTGTCAGAAGCACCTTTCATTTCAAACATTATATTTTCACTCAGGTTAACCCGTAATGGAATGGGTTTGCACTGATGGCGGCACAGTCCTGCCTATATCCCTCTAGCTGGAGACTCTTGGTTATTCTCAGGGCCCTGTCCTGGGTATAAAGTCTTTTTACTTTAAACAACTATAGACTACTAGTGTTTGTCTTTAATTAGAAAACATAAATATAAAAACTCTGAAAAGATTGATATTCTTATAGAAAAGGAGAAAAAAATAGTGGTAGGATGTATGCAATAATTAAGTTGTACAAAAGTTAAAAAGAATTCACATTATATCTTAAAATGACGTGGAAACTAAATGTGCCTTAACTTCCCATTAATCATTTTAATTGAAATTGGCGTCCTTTCAATTTGAGAATCCTACTTAAGCTTAATATTACAAAATCATGCCAGCTTCTAACAGGGATGCAGTGTACTCTTATTGCTTATAAATGATTTAGTGACTGTTAGCCAAAATAGGTAGAAGATTGACAAATATGTTTAGGGAAAACTTGTACAATAATGTTAAATGATTTTAGAAAGAATGTTGATGGAATAACATGTGGAAATACCAGAAGATAGTTCAGTGCAAAATAAGAACTGGAATATAAATATCACTCTTTAAATTCTTACTATATGAGTTTTGCAGATTTATAAGACGACTATTTATTTCCCTTGTTATAAAAATAATTTAGCTTCTCCTTTCCCCTAATGCTCAATCTCAAAGAAAAGCTGACGTCTGTTATTTGGTGGATCGGCTTTTTTACTTCAGTAGAGTTTCAGATTTCTGTATTGTTCTGTGACCAGAGTACTGCAGAGTTAAATTGAGCAAGATACCCTGGTGTTAGGGGGCTGAATATTTGGTGGGGCTAATAATTTTGAACTAGTGGCATTTGTTTATTTATTAGTTTTAGTTCTTACATTAAAGAAGTAATTTGTTCAAATACTTGACCATTATAAATATATAACCTGAGTTATGGTGAATATAAGAAGACATTTAGAATGAAAGTAACACACTTGGTAAATGTCTTGAGAAAATGTACGCTGAAGTTCTATATATGTATTTCTGGTTATATGTATCCTAAAGCATATATTAATTATAGGAAATATGAAAACATGGAGAGGTCTTTTTAATCAAAAAGTTCAGAGGTTATCTAGCTTTTCATTATCTGCTTTAGTCTTGTCTTACCAAATCATATACTTACAGAATATAGCATTATAAGTATTATTATTGTTATAATATTCTATAAATATATTAAAAAGTTGAAATCAATTCCTAGTACAGCAGTTTTTAGATAGTACCTCCAACTTAAATGTAGATTGTATTCTAAAAAACTTAGAAATAAAATAACCTTTTTTTAGGGAAATGATGCTATAAATGGCACCCGCTGCCCCCACCCCAAGATTAGCCCATGAAAGTTCCTTTGGTCTATAATGTAGCATACAAGATCATATTTTTTTCAAAGAAAACAGTGCTGTTGCTAATGAGTAATTAGGGAAACAAATCTGAGGAAGTATTTATCTTGAATCGTGGTATTTGAGAAAAAGCAGAGAGATTTGTGTGAAAGGGAGATTAGCTAGAGTGGGATTAACTGAGGTGAGAACAGTGAAAGTCAGGAAAAGGCATGATGCCCCCTGACAAATGAGGTGCTGCCGGCAAGGAGGTTCATAAGGTTACTGCCCTCACACAGTTTTGAGAGCCTGTTGCCCCTGGAATAGGGGGATAAAGATGAGCTGTTCCTGTACTTCATATTTTTTGACATTTTAGAAGGGGGACTATCCTTTATGAACCTTAGGAAAACAAAGGTTTAGCTTTTATAAAACCCGAAAATCCCTTAAATTTATAACCATGAATAGAGAATAATTTGTATTTTCATTATTATCACCAATGATAGAAACAGATCTTAAACTGAAACTTTTTCTATATTGTTTTTTGACTTTGAGTATATTATCCCAGGGAAAATGTTTTTGAGATCGTTCTTCAAAAAGTCTGTTTACCATAAAAGCATGTAATTAATACTATTTCAGCTTTCCTAAACTGCCATGTAAAACATTATTTCTATGGCAAATTCATTCACTGATTGAGTCCTGCTGTGTGCCAGGCACTCTTCTTGGTGCTCTAACTACAGCAGTGAACAAGAGACAAGAATCTTTGATCTCATGGAGTTTATATTCTAGTACAGATTTATTTCAAGTTCCATTTGAAAGATGCCAACATTTTTATTACCTTCAGGTTGGCTTGCTTCAGGTGGGTGCCTGAGCTGGAGCAGCTGGAAGTCTAGTTATATCCAGTACCCTGATAATTGAGCATGGGTAATAATATATTAACCATTTTTAAATAGGGCAACAAATGACAGCTTCCTTTTAAGGAACAAGGACTAGAGTCCTTATCCCTTGCCCAACTGTTCCTGAGTAAGGATTCTTAGGTTTGTGAGAATATTTGAGCCATTTACCTGTCAGGCAGGTCTCTTTTTAAGATTTCATGTGTTACTGCTAAACTACCGTGTGACTTTGGTGCTGTGTACAGTTTTGTAAAGGCAGTAGAATAAGTTGTTGAGTGAACACACTCTGGGTCCAGACCGCCTAGGCTTAAATCCTAACTGCCTCTGGTCTAGTTGTGTGATCTTAGGTGAGTTACTTAACCTCAGTGCCAGTTTTTTAAAATCTGTAAAGTAGTGATAATAGTTGGCTAATGTGTAGATGAAACGAGTTAACTGGTAATGTCTAGCACTTGCAAGTACTAAATAAGGGCTATCACTATTTTCCATGCTTCACATATAGTTTATGTTAAAATTACTTTTCTAGATGTTTTTGCCCAGCACCTTATTTTGTTTGGTGAGTTTATGCTTTCAAGGAGAGCAATTTGGAATAACGGAAATCTGAGTTCTAGCTTTGGATCAGCCACTGATTTGATCTTGATTTGATCAGTTATTAAAGGGGGTTCAGATAAAATGATCTCTTTAATATTGTCCTGTAAAATTAAAATATTTTAATGATTTTTAATAGATGAGCATGTTGAACCTTTGGCTGTTTTTGAATAGTCAAAGGGAACTTGTTTAATCATACTGTGAAATGGTGATCCCAGATACATAGTTTTCGTACCACAGCTTATCAGTGGCTGTTAGTATCTCAGATTTTGAATTATTGGGTGATTTGCAATTGATTCCCATGATGTGTGTTTAATTCTAAATATAAACAGCTTGACAAACCTGCCCAATAAAAGGTTGTTCCCTAACGTAACCTCTACCTTGGCTTTACATGTCGCTGAGAACCTATTTCATAAAATTATTGTCATAACCTCCTACTAAAATTTGAGTCAGATAAACTAGAAATACATTGTTTCCCTAATTACAATTTAATTTGTGTATTGTACTTTTCATTAATTTAAAAATGTTATAAACTTCACTTAGATTTGTTTTGTTTTTGTGTCCTATTTCCTGGAAGACTATTCAGACTTTCATTAGTTTTTCACTTCCTTTCAAAGGGTACCTTGTGAATAAGCATGTTGTAGAATCAAAATAAATGTTATAGTCAAATTTTATTGGAGTTCAGGTCATGTAAAGATGGCTGTGTTTAACTCCCACCAAGTTATCTGTGGTTTTTTCCTGAACTTTTCATTCTGCAGCAAAGTTCTGTTTTCATTAACTACACACTATTTTAAAGTAGAAGATGGTGGTGAGAGATCAGTCTGTGTTACTTTTGGATTTTTTTTCTTCGTGAAAGCAATGGCAGTCTTGATTGTAACAGAAAACTACTTGGAATTTGGACTTGAAACAGGTAATAATTTTATACAACTTTAAAAATCAGTTTTGCTTTATCTACCATTAATATTTTTTACTTCCATATTTGAGTTTTATTTCTGATAAGTTTTTAAAATTGGATTTGAGGTGTATATTCTGTAATGTTCTAAATAATTAACTTTTATTGTTCTTAAGATCTTCCTTTTTTTGTTTTAGCCAAGTTTTTCTGTTAGCTTTTTCCAAAAATACTGTCCCTTCTCCCTTTTTTCCTTACAGTTAAATGTTTCCATAATACTGAAGTTTACTCACATAGATGAAGACGCAAATTTTAATGCAAATTTTATGCACAGTCATGGAATGTACAAATATCAAAGGAATGTTTTCAAAGACTGTTCCTGCTAATAACCAAATTTTATTGCATTATGGCATACTAAATTAGCACATGAAAGAGCTAAGCTAGTCACTTCAAAATTTAAGATGCTCTGTTTTCTAGCATTTTATTTCCAAAGAAAGATTCTGTATTTTACCCCTGTGATAAGAATAATTTTCTTTTTTCCCTACAGGGTTTACAAATTTTTCGGACAGTGCAATGCAGTTTCTTGAAAAGCAAGGTTTAGAATCTCAGTAAGTTTTTTTAAAAATTAAACATTATTTAAATTTTTCCATTTTTAGTAAAACAGCATTTAGTATAAATGGTTCTTTGTTTTTAATCAGTGAAGAGGTCTTTCTTAAGTAGGATTGTCACTTCTAGAAATAGCCTTACCCGTAATTTTTACGAGTATAGTATATTGTATACTTAATATTTTTGTAGAATTCTTATTTGGATTTGCTTTTACTTGATTTAATTCCTCTACCCCCAGATGTTAGACTAAATTTACATCTGAGTCACATATTAAATTCTATCTCAAATGTGTAGGTTGGATTGTTACAAATGTGGCTAAAGAGATGCCTGATTTAGTTTATAGTTCACTAAAACCCATTATAGAGAATTGACCAAGAGCTGTCTTTCTGTAGAAGTTTACTTTTATTACTGTTATTGTTGTGGTTTTTAAAGTAATTGATCAGAAGAAAGGAAATTCCTAGGAAGTTAACCTAAAAAATTTATCAGCTTTTTAAAAAATTTTGTTTCTAGGGGTCCTGTTTCAAAACTTACTTTCAAATTTTTCCTGGCTCTTTTCTGTTCGCTCATTGGGGCTTTTTTGACATTTCCTGGATTACGGCTGGCTCAAATGCATCTGGATGCCCTGAATTTGGCAACAGAAAAAATTACACAGTAAGCGGAAAATGTACATAAGCACATGCAGATAAATATATGTTTTCCATCTTAATGAAGGTATATTATTGCAATGAAATCATAAATTATTGTATTGAAAATTAATAACCATTTGATGTCACACTACTTCCTCTTTCTACTATAAGCAAGTTTCTTTTATTCATTTCTAAATTTTAAGTCCTGTGTTAAAAAATATATATTTAATCAATTACTAAACTTCTATTATACTTGTAAAAATGGAAATATCAATATTTATGTTCTTTTTAGGTTAGAGGTCAATGTTTATGATATTGTAATCTCTACAACTGGACTAAGGATCCATGGAAATTTCCGTAAACTCAAACATTTTAATTACAAACATTGTATTTAAATTTTATGTAAATAATTTAGTGTTTTTTATTTAAAATATTTAAAAATTTTTTGAAAGTAAAATCTGTATACATAGGAGATGTTTGTTTTCCTTAAATTATTGATCTGTTTGTAAAACGTTAAAATTATACATTATTTTACTTGGGGATAACTAATATTGTATAATGTTAAATATCATAGGTTACTTTTAACTACCAAATTCTATTTTAGTTCTCAAATGGAGAAATTATATTTGAATTTCTATGAATAGTTCAGAGCCCATTTACTATATTCTTCGTGGTTGTCACAGATTTTTTTTGCTGATGTAGACACCTTGGCAGAACTACAGGTTTCTATCTCCTTCAACTCGTATCCAGATCCAAATTCCCGTCTCATCTTTTTATTGACGCCCACGTTGAGAATATTCCATTTTGATTTATGTATTTATAATCATTAAGTTTCTCTGAGTGATCATATTTCCTTACATTTCTTCTCTTTAAAACCCTATTTTTAATGATGCTAATTCTCTGATCTTTTTACATTCTTATCTCTCTTACTTATGTCATTTTCCTTTATTTTAATTTTGACAGTCTTTTTGTTTTTTTCCTTACCTCCATTTTTCTACATATGCTTTGTGTGTGTGCTTACTTATTCTCACCTCCCACGACACACTCCCTCGTCCCTCTTTTTCCCCTCCTTTTACTCAGCATGCTCTTGGCTACGTCCTGCCTTTCTCCCACCATCCTCTCTCTAATGGCTTCTTTTAAAACAAAACCTGATTCTCCCCCTCCTCTCTATACAGACACTTCAGTCCACTAACCCCAGTGTTATGATTTAAATAAGCTGAAAGGGTGGGTGGAGGGGAGCCCCTCACCAGCTACTGAAACCGCTGTGGGCTGCTCCTTGATACTAGAGTGTTCCCTAGCAACACTGCATATCTAATACTGCTGCTTTCTTCCCCCGCACTGATGGTTTACCCAGGCTGTGGGATGAAAGAATCACTTTATAAAAACATTTAAAGCATTTAGTGATGGTTTGGAGTTGGGGGGGGCACATTTTACTTCCCTTTTCAGTAGAAGGTGGCTTCTTTTAAGATTTTTCCCTTTGGGGATTTAGAGTTTTATTTTCTTTTTGGTTTATTGCATTGTGTTGTAGCATTCTGCCTTGATACAAGGGTGTGGGCAAGCTAGTTCTGTTGTGAGAGTAGCATGACTGGCACAAAGAGCGGCGTGCTCCTCACCCCATGGCCAGGCACTGGTACTCGTTTTAATGCCAGGACTTAGAACCCGAGTTCCACCTTTCCCTGTCAGGTGTTCAGGTTTCCTGACCCAACCCTGTTTTGTCACGTAGATCACTATCATTTAAGCTATTATGATATTTTAGTGTGCGTGTGTGTGTGTATGTATTTTAAATCCTCCAGTTTAGCCCTTCAGCATGGTTGATAATGAAAGCAGTACATGGTAATAAAATAGTCTGAAGAATTTGTCTTTTTCTAAAATAAGAAAAATCTTTACCAGTCATCTGTCTCTGTAGGATACAAACTTGGGACAACAATTAACAATGAAGTTACAGCTCAAACCTGAAACCTTTTGCTCTTTTAGGTATACTGTCTTATCAGGAGTAATGCAGGTTTCCTTGGTTTGTGTACGATAGGGAAATTAATTTCAGATATTTCAGATATAGTCATAATACTCTTAAGAAATAAAAATATGTGAATCATTTATGATTTTGCCAATCATACATTATATTATTATACATGATTGTACATGATCATTGCATATTGAAAGATTCCTCAGTTATAAGTTGCTGTAGTAGGTTCGTCTGCCATATATCTTCTGGTATTATGGACCTTGCTAATCACCATCTCTTACTTATAAATAATAAGGAGACACGTTGTTTCAGCTGCACTGAAAAACAGCAAAAGAAGACTAAAAAATCCATTGGATCCATTAACGTTGTAGAGTTGAAAGAATCATTTAAGGACCTGTGTGTTAGTTCAGTCAGGGATGTAGAAGGGGATTGTGACAGACACTAGAAGAGAGGTGAGCAGACGTAGAGTGTAGTGCTAGGTCTGCCCCTAACTGTAATATTGCCGTGAGCAAGTCGTTTAACTTTCCTGGGTCCAAAAGTTCTCTTCTGAAAAATTAAGATAATGAGGTAGTTTTGCAAAGGCTCAAGTCAGCATTAAGTGGTAATGATGAGTATAAAATAAAGGTGACAGTAGTACCTTAATATAGAATACTGAAAATTAGTTACTACCTTCATTTTGTAAATCCCAAGTTTCTGTGTTTATTAGTGTATTTTGTTTCTGGATATTTATATTAATTTCTTACATATTTTCAGAACGTTACTGCACATCAACTTTTTGGCACCTTTATTTATGGTTCTACTGTGGGTGAAACCAATCACCAAAGACTACATTATGAACCCACCGTTGGGTAAAGAAAGTGTCCCTTTGTAAGTATGGATATTTCAGGGCTAATTTCTGTTTCGTTATATAATCAAAACTGTTTTCAAAAATGTTATATATTCTATTTAAGTTTTTTAATGATAATATTAGGACATTGTATTTTTTTAAAAATGCATAGAAATTCTAAAAGATGTGTTATAAATTTGACCAGGTCATCATTTAACCTTTTGTGATCTTCATTAATGAATGTGAATGTGAAGTATTACCCTGCACTGATATTAACTTATACACTTGTAAATTTTTTTGCTTTCTCACTTAATGTCCACTTGTTTTGTGACATTTTCCTGTTGTTGTTGTGCCTGTTTTTAAGATATCCTCTGCAGTTCTTTTGCTTTTTCTTAATTGTGAAAGTTAATGGAGGAAAAAATGAGTAGTATAAATGGATTCATATATTCATCCCATGTAAGAGTTCCTGAAATTTTCCATATTTTCCTCACCCTCTTTAGTTTTGTTTTTTGGTAAAGTAGTTTTTCAAATTAGAGGCGTAGCATTTTTACCCTTGAATACTTTAGTATACACCTCTAAAAAATAATATTTTCCTACGTGACAATAGTGTCATCACACCTATCAAAATGGAAAAATAATGCCTTAACATTATTATCTAATATTAGGTCATTTTTCTCCAATTAGACAATATTTTAACAGAGAAGATAGTAAAGAAACATAAAAAAAGTTTATTAAAAGGCATTAATAACTGTATTTGATAAGTTAACTCGTTAGCCTCATGGAACTATGTTAGAGTAATAGATTCAGACAGAGCTGGTTCAAACCCCAGTTCTGATCCTCACTAACATTGAGGATTGTTTAACCTCACTGAGCCTCTGTTTCCCCATCTGGAAAATGAAGATAATAGTATCTCCCTCACAGACTTAACATTGGAATTAAATGAAGGAACACATGTAATGCAACCAGCTGGAAGTAAGGGCTTAATAAATGTTCCTTTCATTGCTTTGCCTCATCAAAACTAAAATAGAAAACCTTGACTAGTCATTGACTCCACAGTATACATTTTATATTATGTATTTCTTTGAGATCCTGGTACAAATTTTTCTTGGAGTATATAATCAGTGATGACCATGACTTTTGTGGGGTTTTTTTTCCTGTTAATCTTACTGAACTAGGGAAGTACCCGTTGAAGTTACAATGTTTTTTTCCCCACATGAATAAGCTTTATTGGTAATTTTAACTTGACAGATTCACTAAGTATTTAAAAATAATCCTAAGGATTCTCAGGTTTTAGACAAACGTCTTCTAACTCATGTCTTTAATACTAAAAGCATTCCCAGTCCTTCCTTGAAGTTTAGTCGTAGAAGTTCGATTTTATACTCCTGTAATTATGTTCTCAATTTTATGTTTGCCTTAGTTTAGTTAGGAAAACAAGGAAATTAGCATTTATGATGCATCCGTCATATACCAGTTATTATGCTAGGTATGGATACTTCACATATTCTATCTCCTTCATTCTTACAGTAATTCTCTTTTGTGATTGCTATTCTCTTCCCATTTTATAGATGAAATAACAGACTCAGAAGTTAAATAATTTGGCTAAGGGTTATTCACCCAGATTTGGTGTATATAAAGCGTTAGTGGTTATACCAACATTCATTTCCCACTTTTAGCCAGACTAAACTTTGTGCAGATTAGCAGTGAAGACTATGCTTAAAGGAAATGGGGATAAGGAATTTTTTCTTTGGGTGTATATTAAATTGTAGAAAAATTTTGTTGTATATGAAGATCTAGGATCCTCTTCTATAGCTTTATTTCCTTTGTCCCATCCCCATTTCTGACCTGTTGTATAAACAATGTAAACAAAATTGCAGTCTTATCTCTGCTCTATCCTATTCTTTTTTATTTGTCAGACCATTACATTAAGTGATTAGACAGAGATGATTTTAAATTTTTGTTTAAAATCCAAAGCCCATTTGGTAGATTGAGAAAGAATGACTGCTCATCAATCAAAGAGAATGAGATGAAGAAGAAAGCAAGTGACAGGTCTTCGTCTGTCGCATGGACTAAATGGTTTGTGGAAAGGTCTCTATTTGTAGTCAGAAGGAAAAATGGTTATAATGCAGTTTCAATCCAGAAATGTATTTAAATCTATCCATGTGTTCTTATTTGACATCAAAAAAATAAAATGTGGGCAAACAGAGTCCATATGTGCTTGTGACCTTGTAAGAAGAAAACCAAAAAGAGAACATATACGGAGAAACCTAGAATGGCTCCTAGAATTTGGAGAAATTTCTCCTGCCTGTTCTTTACCCATATATTTTGTCCCAGCTCAGGGTCCTTTCCTGAGTTACCCCATCAGATCAGTTTTATCAAATCTTTATGAGGTTGGTTAAATAATCTGAATTAGAAGATCCTATTTAATAACTGTTATCCTAAATCCTGAACTACTCATAAACTGAGCGAATATTTTTTGATTCACTGCCTTATTCCATTCCTTTCATTCCTATTATCTGTCACCCTCAGAGTCTATATAGTAGCTGTCTTCAGGATGCTACCAGTCAAGTGTGTCTGCTACACATCTCCAGGGAGCAGAGTATTGTCTGTAGGCCCCTGGAAAGGTTCAAGGCTGTGGGTGGCCTTGTGTCTTGTGTATTGTCAGTCTCACATGACTGACTCCTTAATCTCATTGTTCATAACAGTGGAAATGTGTGGATAAAAGATTAGGTCTTTATCCTTCCTAGCCAACAGTGCTTTTCCATTAGAATTTTATGTCCATGTGCACTCATGACCTTGTAAGAAGGAAACCAAAAGAGAGCATACATAATAAAGCCTTTGTTCCATCCGCATTTCTGACCTCCATTTCATAAATAGTTCAAACAAAACTGTACACTTTCACATCTTCTCTGCTCTTTCTGTTCCCTTTACTGTCCTTCAACTATATTTCCCCCTGGCAACTTCTCTTGTATTGTAGTTTTAGTCCCTTTTCTTGGTGTTTAATCTGCACAGAAGAAAGGGCTGATGATGGAACCTGTGTTGAGGAGAAGTGTTGTCAGATTTTTTATCTTTGCCTATTTGTTCTTATTTATAGCCACCCATTCTACCCTCATGGTCTTAAGAATTTGAGGGAGAACCTTTCAAATCCTATCTGGCAGATTACTCCACGTATTTCAGCAGTCACGTATGAAGTACCTACTATGTACTAGAGATTAGATGCCAAACATGGTCTAGTCATTACTTCCAAATTACCCACAACGTCGTCTTTTATCAAAGCAGAAGACATGGCCTTTTAAAACCATTAAACCCAAGAAGGACATTCAGAAATTACTTTCTTTCTAAAGTCCTCACCCTAGTCTGATTTCTGAGAAAATGTCCTCAGGGTACATCTTTTCACCTGGAATCTCCTGTAGTTTCCTTCTTTCTATCTCCTAGTTTCCAGTTTAAGAGTGCCCAACTTCTCTTTTCATTTCACAGCCAATTTTTTTTCCCCATGGAAGAGGGTGGATAGAGAAAAGCATCCCAAGTTTTTGGTCTACTTTTTTCTTCTGGATATCTGTTACTACTTTATTTTCTTGATTTGTTTGTCTATCTGGTTCTAGTATGCAAGTGAGAGTGTTATATGGGTAATCTAGGGCAGAATGGAATACTTTTATATCTCCAAGTATATAGCTAAGTGTAGATTTCCTATATCTTATGTGGTGAACGTTAATACAGTATAACTAGCATGCTAGCATATTTTGGTCTTTGAGAGCACCATATCAACTTTTTGATCTGTAGAATGACAGAAGCTACATTCGATACTCTGCGACTCTGGTTAATAATAGTGCTGTGTGCTTTGCGGTTGGCCATGATGCGTAGTCACCTGCAAGCTTACTTAAATTTAGCCCAGAAATGTGTGGATCAGATGAAGAAAGAAGCAGGGCGAATAAGTACGGTTGAGCTACAGAAAATGGTAAGTTGTATACTGTGGTGTGAAGAATAGCAAATACTGTGTTGTAAAAGAAAAGACAATTTGGTTTATTTTAATAGATAGTAATTTTGTCGCATAATATTCTTATTGTAAATGGGATAATCTTAAACTGGCCCATATCAGACAGACCTTGATCTGATTTTGGTGCTGAGTGAAGAAAAGGTCTCTATTCTTCCTGCCTTAAATGTTTTGGGTGTCGTACAGCTGGGTGGTAAAAAGCTGTGATATGTCTACTGTTGCTAAATGGGACCCCCTAATTGATTTGAAAAACATTACAGCATATTGTCCAGCCTTTATGGCTTAAAGGGCAGGAAATATTAGTGACTAAATTTATTCCTTTTAACAGTATCCCAAGTACTTGGACATGAAATGTAAATATTTAACTTAATAGGAATTCCAAAGAAGGAAATTTGATCTCAGTCAAATATGTTGATGTAGAATGGGGATTTAGTGTTTTTATTTATGAGGAGTTTATACTTATAAATGACTCTGCTTGTTATTATTTAGTTTGATGTTTTAGATGTCTTTAGAGATTTTAGCATTTTCTTTTGTATTTGAAATGTAAATGAATACACACCATTTGAATTTAGTGGTTATTTTCTCCAATTTATATTGATCACTTAAGAACTGTTTTTAAAGAATTTATTTTAGTATTATCACATTTTGAAAAACTTCTATTTAAGTTGAGCCTTTCTGAAGTCAGTTTGGGGGCATTTATGAATTGCAAACTTAGTACCATTTAGCTTCCTTCCCAGGAAAGGATAACTTCTCTCTTAAGCAACTCAGTTTGACAGTTATATGAAAATTTAATTCACTTATAATGTGTCAGCAGTATTAGACACTTAAGAATGTTGTTGGTTGCAGGTGGCTCGAGTCTTTTATTACCTGTGTGTCATTGCACTGCAGTATGTGGCACCTCTGGTAATGCTGCTTCACACAACTCTGCTTTTGAAAACACTAGGTAGGCGTGCCCTGGCAACTGGGAAATGTTTTATTTTCTGTCTATGCTTAATAATGCTTTTTGTTACCTACAATGTAATATGCCTCTTAAAATCGTTTCTCCCTAAAAGTTTTAAGAGGAAACATGGGAAACTTTTAGCTGTAGAAGTAAATTTGTCATCTTGATTTTGAAAACTCAGGACCATATGGTTTTATAACGTTATGCTTTACTTACAAGAATTGTTTGCTAAAGGTTAATTCCCAAATTTACTAAGTAACTTGAGTGAGCACTGTTAATATTAGTTATTTTGTGTTATAAGAGGATGATTTAAGATTTTGTTAGGGCCTAACATTTAAATTATTACAAGATAGGTAATTCTATGAATTACAGAATCCTTTGGTGAGTTCTACTTGATAGCTCATATCTAAGATAACATATTATCTTATGACACAAGATAACTTATGTCCAAAGATTAAGGATTTCTCAACAGAAGAACAAAGTTCTCCTATGAGTCTGTGCACTAAGCTGTCGAGTCCCTGTGTGGTGTTATTCAAGAACTGTCTGTTGTTATATTGATCGTTTCCTTTTGCTTAGTTCAGGCAGTCTGCCAATGTGGGAGTTTAAGAAGCCCAAAGGAACTAAAAGTATTATTTGGGTGGGCTTAGTAGATAACATAGAGCTGGTGATAGATGTAAGTGTGCTTTAGGAATCTATGGCACGTAAAAGACTAGCACAGTTAGATTATGTGGCTCATATCCTGTCCAACATAGGAAAGTCTATGATAAAACAACTTCTGGAAGCTATTAATAGTCTCTCACATTGAAATCATAGATAGTTTCTGAGAAAGAAATTTATTCTGATATTCTACGGGTAGAAAAGATTTCTAAGAAGTTATTGAGTCTGTCCCTGTCACTCCAGTAGAGGTAATTGATTCATGTGTTATACAAGGAAAAGTTGTTTTTATTATTTTACCAGATTTTAGTGCAGTTAATTAAAATAAGTTAGACTTTTAGCTTTTATGTGTACTTTTAATGATAAGACCAGATTGTGGTCTGGTCACATTGAGTTTTTTACCAGGTATGTAGAAAGATTATTATTTTACTTTATTTCAGCATAAAATAATTTTTTATATCATTAAACTTTTTGTTCTTAATTTCAAATGTAAGTTAAAAGAATTTCGTATTTTTTTTTTAATAATAAGGTTTGGAATTAGTTACTCTTCAAGTTTTAATTGTGTCTTGAATTTTCTAGGTAATCATTCATGGGGCATTTATCCAGAACCTGTCTCTACCTTGCCAGTGGATCATAGTCTGCCCTCCCATTCTGTTCACTCTGAATTACCGTCTGCTGATGGGAAGATGAAGGTGACCGTTACGCAAATAACAGTGGCCCTGAGCAGCTTAAAAAACATTTTCACTCCTCTGCTTTTTCGAGGACTTCTGTCTTTCTTAACCTGGTGGATTGCCGCTTGCCTCTTTTCTACAAGCCTTTTTGGGCTTTTCTATCACCAGTATTTGACTGTGGCATGAATCTCAGTTAACAAAAGGATATACTTTGAATTCAAGTATTTGTGCCCTGGAAGGGCTGGCGAAAAGCAGAAGAAAGCAAATACAAAGGAAAAAAAACATATCAGAATATCTTGTTTTAAATGCTTCCTCTGTATTCTCAGGGTGAATTAATGGTATATTATTTAAAATTATGGAATAGATTGTTACTGCTATACTGTGGCATTGGAATTTTAACTCCTTGTATTAAGAGATGTGAGAGGGCTATCCACAAGGGTAATGCTTCTGATTACCTTGGTTTACAGAAACCTCCAGCAGACTTTGAAACTTCTCATATGACTCCAGTTATTGATTGATTGCTCTTAATGGTATTAAGGTACTGTTAATATTCATAATGGCTGCCTATAGAACAATCTTCAAACTGAGCCATGCTTTAGGGGAGGGAAAGGAGCTCAAGTCACTTCTGTTGGTAATATGTTAGTCATTCTTCAGATGACAACAAAATCCAACAGAAAGGGAGAAATAGCTACTGTATATTACAGTAAAGAAAGCTGTATAGTAATTTTAAATTTAATGGACATGTACATGCTTGATATCTACAAGTACTGCTGCTTGAGAGTGGCAAGAATCTTGTTTTAAAATGTGTTCTGTCCAATTTGAGGGATCTATTAAAATGATTGGCTGTATGATCATTTGCAATCTTGCTGTTAGGTTTGGGCCTCCCATCTTTTATTTTATTCTATGATCCTAAATAGTTCTTTTTAATAGTCTAAAACTATTTATCAATATTGATCAGACTTTTAAAAAATTACTTTGTAATCCTGCTGACTACCTGTATGTATTATATATATATATATTATATATTAAATATATAATATATTGAGATTATAAAAGTTGAAAATATTGAATCATTATAATATTTTAAGTTGCTGAATGTATGTTAAAACGTGATTGAATGAGATGTATTTGTATCTAGAAATTTTGTTTCTTTTTGGAATGAGATTAAAATACATTTTGAAAGTTCATCAGAGCAAGCAATTTATTTGTGTTGCCTATGTGTGAGCGTACTTAAAATTTTATAAATACACAGGTGGTTTTTCCAAAATTAAAATTCTTTTTCTGTCATTTTCAAAAATTAGAACCTTTCCCATTCTAAACAAGTCTATAGGTATCATTTAAGCCTATATTAAATAAGGCTTGTTTTAAATTTGTAGTATTTAGAATTAGAAATACTAAATTTTTATTTTACAGGACAGAAACTGAGGTCATTTGAATGAAAAATTCAAATGAAATGAAAAAACAAGTTAAATTCTTTTTGATGCTTTTTACATCTAAAACTCAAAATGAAGGATTACAGTTATAAAGGGGATGAATATAAGAGAGAAACAGATTTTTTTTAAAGCAAATAGTAGAATTTATAAAAAATGTTCTTCCATATACTATCTTGAGATGCTATATATTATGTTTCAGTGCTATTGTTGCTATTGAAGGCAATTTTGAAACTCTTCTTTTGGAATACTTAAGGCTTGTGGTTCACATTCATTTGAATAATCTCAGTACAGCAAATTCCTGTCTTTTGGTGTAGATTAAATATTTTGGAAATAACTGATATATTAACTAAGACGGAGTGATAAGTGCTTAAGTTGTATAATACTCTTTGGTTGGAAGGAATTGTGAATATATCCTAATGATAGTTCATGTGTATTTCCAAGAGAAACATTCCAAATATGTTTTGAGGTATATCAGCATTACTAGAATAACTGTCTTATAACAAACTTACAGCAAAGTAGGACTTTTATTTTGTAAGTGAAAGTTCTCACATGTTGGCCTTACTTGAAAAGAATCTCACCTGGTATTTATAACTGTTCTTATTAAGGAGCTACATTTAAAAAATTAGAACTGAAGTTATTACTTTGAGTTTCAGAAATGGTACAGAGGAATAATATGGGAGGAAAAGACATAGGATTCGTTATTGGATGGAATAACATGTATTTCTAAAATACTAGTGATTCACTCATTTTAAACTTGAGTTCTCCCTAAGTAGAGTGTGAACTTGCACAAACTGCACATTAACTTAAGTAATGAGTTTTGTTTAGGTTTTTTTAGCCTTTCAAAGCAAATTTGATGAGAATGATGGTTATAGCTACTAACTGGTTTATTTAAGCATCTTGTCTTTGTACCAAGAATTATTTTCTGTAAGTGTGTAAGAGTTTGTACTTTATGTAAACCAAATAATATTTTTTTAATTGAGATATAATTGACGTATAACATTGTATTAGTTTTAGCTATGCAACATAATAATGATTTGATATATGTATACATTGTGAAATGATTCCAAGTAATATTTTAATATCCTAAATTAGGCCAGTAGAATTCTTTTATTTTTTTTTATTGGACTCTAGCCATTATGAATGCTTCAGAGGTCATTTATTTGTATTATATATTTTTGCCAAATTGACTAGGAATCCTTATAATCTTGCTTCGTATGATTTGTGGAATTTTATTTGACAATTTGTTTATTCCTGCCCCCACCCTACACCCCTTGCCCATTGCACTGTAATCAGAGCTCTATTCTCCCTCCTACCCCTGTTGATTTGTCTGAAATGAAAAGCATGTAATTTTATCTTAATATCCGCATGTATTTTGATTATCTTTGGTATTTTCCCCAGAATTCTAATGGCTATGCGTAAATGACCAGTGCATCCAAGCATAATGTGCTCATTATCTTATTGTTTCTGATATAAATATCATTGGTAAAATAGTGACGTTTCTTCTTGAGTTATGATTCTAAAGAGATGTTCATCCGTTAATGGAATCGATAGGTCCAGGAAGCAATAAGTAGAATTCATTATGAAATCTATAATTGGAACTTCACTGGATAGATTTTATTCTTTCAAATGAAAGATTAAATTCTCAGTACTACAAAGCACAGTGTCTCAACATTCTCTGAATTTATACACACTTTCTGAGCCATCTCATACTTGAAAATTGTCTATCATGGTATATGACTTCTGTTCAGCAAAATAAAACTAAGTGGTTTTTGAATGTGGATCATCCTGTGTCTCCACAGAGCTTTAGGTGGCTTAAAGAATCAGATTTAAACACACTTATGATCCTAGAGCTTGAACCCAGTGTCTCAAATAGTTGCACAATCTCATCTTTTAAACTCCCACTCATCTCATTATCTCTGCCCTGGGTTTATAGCTGAGTCGGTTGTGTGCCATGAAAACTCTGACATGGACACTAAGGATGGTCAAAAGGCTAATGTCCACCTTTCCCTTCTTATTTAAAATGGTAAACATATTCACTTATTTTTGTTTTCTTCTTAAGACAAAAGAAAAGCCAGATACAGCCTGTTCAAATGCTTGTCCTCTGTTACTGTTGGACTCCTTTTTTAGCCACAAACTATTATGTTGGTTGGGCCAATCTTTAATGATTCAAAGAGCATATACTTTTTCTATCCCATCGTTGATGTTTTTGTTTTGTTTCTTTTTTCTATATAACTCCCTGTAGGTAGTTCTTCACCTCCATTCTCCCATTTGGCAAAAAACTATTCATTTTCTTAAATGAAGTAGCAGGATAATTTTGTGCAAAGAATGTTAGTCTAAGAATCAGGAATCGTCTCTTCTCATCCCATTTCTCCTGTAATTAGCTCTTTTTTGCGCTTATTCAGCATTCAACCCATACTAATTAAATAGAACTGAATTATCATCACTGTTGACCTCAGTTTTATCACATGTAAAGTAAAATTAAGAGTTTACGTTAAATATATAGCTATATATTTCTAAATCTGATATTGATTTCTCTTTGTGTTAGCGTGGGAAAAATGAATAGCTATTTTTGGCTTCAGGAATGGTTACAGATCATGTTAATTAAAGGACATTCATTTATTGTTAGTTAAAAATTACTTCACAAAGAGTGTTTTCTCCAGGAATATTTTGGTTTGCACTCATTTAATTATTCAATTAATATTTATTGAGCGCCTTACATATAACAGTGAACCAAACGTCAAAATCCCTGCCCTCCAGTCTAGTGGGGCAGTCAAATATAGGATATGTTAGCTAGTACTAAGATCTAATGAGTGGGGGGTAGGGGGAATCAGGGATGGAGGAAAATGAAGTTGGAGGATAGGGATAAAGTTAAAATTTTATTTAATTAATTTATTATTTATTTTTTATTTTTTTAAGATTTCATTTTTCCTTTTTTTCCCAAAGCCCCCTGGTACATAGTCGTATTTTCAGTTGTGAGTCCTTCTAGTTGTGCCATGTGGGACACCACCTCAGCATGACCTAATGAGCGGTGCCATGTCTGCGCCCAGGATCCGAACCCGGGAGACGCGGAGCGTGAGAACTTAACCACTCGGCCACAGGGCTGGCCCCTAAAGTTAAAATTTTAAATAACATCAAGGGAAAGCTTCGCTGAGAAGGTGATTTCTGAGTAACGACTTGAAGGAAATGAGGACCATCGCAGTGTTTTTTTCTTATAGGACTGTAGTTCATTGGTAGACAAAACACCCTGATTGCTTGAACTTTGCTAATTGTGAGGTCACTAAAGGATTTTTTAAAAAGGGACGATATATATTTCTCTATTCAGTTGGTGTATTGTACAAGGATTATAGCCATTGAATTAAAAATGCTGCTTGTTTGCTAATAAACAGTAAAGCATACAACAAATATAATCGTGCGAGTCCAGTTTTTAGAGTTTTTCTGTCAAGTGCTTTTTAACCTAATTTGTACATTTGCATTTCATTTCAGTAGAACTTTTAAAGACTCAAAGGGTTTCAAAAGAACTGCAGGACCCTAGAGCAATACAATGTTTCTATTTGGCAGGCAAATTTTAACCACTGTTCTTTAATCTATCAGATAATCTGTTACACAAAGGTAATTACACAAAAGGTAACAAGGCTGAGGACAAATTTGGATTACTAACATCAAAATTTTAAATGTATAACACAGTTTGAATATGTTAAGTACCAACTGCTGAAGTATTAAAAATGAAGATGTATTTTTTTAAATAGTACTCGACAAAAATTAGTTTTAACCTCTATTTTATTTGGAATGCATTTTTCTTTCTGTAATTTTACACTGAAACAATCTGTCCTTATGAATAGAAATTTCCAAAAGACTAAACAAATGAAACCATGTTAGTGGAATTGCTTTAAATAAGTAGCAATGATAGGATTTGGAATTAGTGTAATTGTGTTTATGTGTATATTTACTTGTTCTTTCATTTCTATATTTAACAATTCCTTAGAGTATGAAATGTATTTTTTTTCTGCATAAGTGAATTGCTATCATTATTGTAGGTACTCCATGTATCTGCTTTGGGTAAGTGGCTGATGTCTAAAGTCAGTAGTCTGTCAACTGAATAGTCTGTTCAAACTGAATATCAACATCAGAGAAAGAACTGAATTCTAGGAATAAACCAAAAAATTTTATTTAAAATATTTTAATCATTACAATTGATTCAAGAGGGACCATATACCTCATTGTAAAAGCTAAAACCATAAAGTTTGCAGAGGAAGTCATAAGAGAATAGTTTGATAATTTTAGGGGTAGACAAAGGTTTCTTAGGATGCAAGCAACAAGGACCATTAAATTTATTTTAATGATAAAGTAGATTTCACAGGGGCTGGCCCTGTTGAATGGTTAAGTTCACACACTCCGCTGCGGCGGCCCAGGGTTTCGCCACTTCGGATCCTGGGCGCGGACAAGGCACTGCTCATCAGGCCACATTGAGGCAGTGTCCCACATGCCAAAAGTAGAAGGAGCTGAAGCTAAGATATACAACTATGTACGGGGAGGGATTTGGGGAGATAAAGCAGAAAGAAAAAAAAGAAGATTGGCCACAGTTGTTAGCTCAGATGCCAATCTTTAAAAAAAAAATAGATTTCACAGAAATTAAAGGCTGCTTATCAAAAAACCTGTTAAGAAAATAGACATATCTTAGCTTGAGATAAAATATCTGCAAAATGTGAGACAAAGAACTGGTGTTCAGGATATGTAAAGAACAACCAAAAGAAAAAAGAAGATTAAAGAATGGGCAAGAAATTTAAATAGACACTTCACAGTTGACGAAAAGCCACGTGATTCTTCTTATATTTCTTGTACTGAGTTCATCGAGGTTCTTAGATCACTAGGTTTGTATCTCAGATCGAGTTTGAAGACTGACTGATTTTTCCATCCTGAGGAAGTAGAAATACAGCGGCAGTGCATTGTTGGATTTTACAGTAATTTTTTTGACAGCTCTTTCTGCAGAAGAATGTGTTGAAAGAAAAGGATATTAGATTCTTAAAAGTTAGAAGAGTTACATAAAATGTTAACTAATAGCACTACCTGGATCTGGCCTAAAAGTCTTTTCAATTACACATTCAGACCCATGCAGTAAATTTTGTAATAGTTTTCTTTGCTTTTTTAAGTATTGATTCTGCTTGAGAATATTAAAGTTCATGGCAGAAACAGTGGATTTCAGTTTTAACATTTTAAGTGGAAGAGCACTTTCTGGTCTTGTCACTCCATTTGAAAATTTAGAAGTACCATATTTGTAATTATTCAGCTAATTATTGTAATTTTTGCTAGCTTGTAAAGCAGTAAATATTGTTTGTTATTTTAAAACAATTGAATTTGTTTCACAACTCATTGACATTCTATGCATTTTTTCCAGTTTCTTTTTTCTCTCTCTCTGTTTCATTTGGATAGTTTTTATTGCTATGTCTTGAAGTTCACTAATTTTTTTGCAGTGTCTAATCTGGTATTTAACTCATCTAGTCTGGGTTTGTTTTTGTTTTGTTTTTTTCTGCTGAGGAAGATTAGCCTTGAGCTAACATCTGTTGCCAATCCTCCTCTTTTGCTTGAGGAAGATTAGGGCTGAGCTAACATCTGTGCAAATCTTCCTCCACTTTATATGTGGGTTGCTGCCACAGCATGGCTGATGAGTGGTGTAGGTCCACGCCCAGGATCCAAACCTCTGAACTTGGGCTGCTGAAGTAAAGCATGCTCAATGTAACCACAACACCATGGGGCTGGCCCCACATGTAGTGTATTTTTCATCTCAGACCTTTTTCGTTTTTAAATCTCTAGAAGTTCAAGTTGAGTCTTTTTTCCTCCATGTTTCTCCTTAACATGTCTATAGTTTCCTCTAATTTCTTGAACATTATGTTTAAAGTAGCCGACTCAATATCCTTGTCTACTAATGTTATCTTCTGTGTCATTTTGGAACTTGTGTCTATTGATTGAATTTTCTTCTCATTGTGGGTCTCTTTTTCCTGCTTGTTTGCATTCCTGAAAATCTGACTGGATGCCAGACACTGAATTTTGCCTTGTTGGGTACTGGATATTTTAGTATTTCTTTAAATATTCCTGAGCTTTGCTCTGGAATGCAGCTAAGTTGCTAGGAAACCAAGGAAACAGTTTTGATTCTTTTGAGGCTTGCTTTTAAGATGAAGCAGCCCTTAATTTAGTGCTAAGTTTTGCTCACAACTGAGGAAATAGCCTTCTGAGTCCTTCACCAGTGCCCCATGTGTTACCAAGTTTTCTCACTGGCTGGTGGGAACAGGAACTATTCTCACCCTTGTCTGGGTCCTGAAGATTGTTCTTTGTGTTCCTTTCTGGTGGTTCTTTCCCTGACATTGGGTAGTTTCCTCAAATTGATCAGAACTCAGCTGAAGACGTGAAGGAACTCTCTGCCAATCTCGAGAGCTCGCGCTCTCTGCAGCTCCCCTTTCTGATACTCTTCTCTCTGATTTCTACTTGCCTTTGCCTCATCGGATTCCCAACTCAGGGAGACCACTGGCCTCAGTTTAGTTTCTTCTTCCCTGTGCTGTGGCTTGGACTTCAGTCAGTAAGCTGGAGCAATCAAAGAGTTCACCTCATAATTTTCCTTCTTTCAGGGATCTCTGTCCTATGCTGTCTGTTCAGTATCTTAAAACTGTTGTTTCATGGGTTTTATTCGGCTTTTTAGTTCTGTAAGATGGGAACGTACATCTGGTCCCTATTAACTTCTCCTTGACTGGAAGTGGAAGACCCCAGCTTCCAAGTTTTAATTTCTTACCAGAGACCTTTTGTTCCCCACCAAGAGTCTGTTTAGAGACAACCTTACGTTCACATATTATTTTAAAAGATGTGTCGCTTGGTGCCGGCCCGATGGCGCAGCGGTTAAGTTCGCACGTTCCGCTTCTTGGTGCGCCGGGGTTTGCTAGTTTGGATCCAGGGTGCAGACATGTCACTGCTTGGCAAAAGCCATGCTGTTGTAGGCGTCCCACGTATAAAGCAGAGGAAGACGGACATGGATGTTAGCTTAGGGCCAGTCTTCCTCAGCAAAAAGAGGATTGGCAGTAGTTAGCTCAGGACTAATCTTCCTCAAAAACTCTTGACACTGCTAAATGGTGACAAGTATATGAAGCAACTAGAACTCGTACGTTGTCATACAGCCACTCATTACCATTGGAAATGATAAAACCACTTTATAAACAGTTCTAGTAGTTTTGTTATGAAACTAAAAAATATGCCTACCCAACAACCCAACAATTCTGCACTGAAGTGTTTACCCAAGAGAAATAAAAACACATCCACAAAAAGACTTCAGAATATTCATAGTAGCTTTATTCATAATAGTCCCAGACTAGAAACAGCTCAGGTGTCCATCAATAGTAGAAGAGATAAACACACTGGTATATGTGTACAACGGAACGCTAGTCAGCATAGTGATGCATGGAAAACAAGAGCTAACTTTACAGTGGAGAAACCTAACAAACATCACCCCTAGCGAAGTGATCAAGATTAGTGTCAAAAATAAGCTACATTAATAATATGTACCTTTAACATAGTGTGATGAGAATGGCACTTTACCTCTGTGATCTTCCATCCAAAAACATGTAACACCTGTCTAATCATGAAAAATAATCAGAAAAATCTCAGCTGAGGGACATTTTGCAAAATACCTGACCAGTACTGCTCAAAACATCAGTACTTCTCAAGAATACCCAAACAAGGAAATTCTGAGAAACTGTTAGAGCCAAGAGGAGACTAAGGAGACATAATGACTAAATGTAATGTGGTATCCTAGATGGGATGCTGGAAGTGAAAAAGGGTATTAGGTAAAAACTAAGGAAATCTGAACATATTGTGGACTTGAGGTAAAAACGGTGTATCAATATTGGTTCATTAGTTGTGATAAATGTACGATACTAATGTAAGATGTTAACGTAGGAGCACCTGGGTATGGGGTACATAGAGCTCTCTCTACTACCTTGGCAGTTTTTCTGTAACTCTAAAACTACTCTAAAAAAAAGTTTGTTTAAAAATATATATGAAGTTTATCTACAGTTTATTAAAATTATATAAATCTTAGACACCAGGAATGCCCTAGTCAGAGGTTTCTGAACAGAGCTCCTAGTCAGGTTTCTGAATGTAATGGAGTGTTTGCTTTTCTGTAGCAAGATAAGGAGAGTAGAAAAATGTGATAAAGTTTTTCATGAAGCTAAATTGATGTAACTTAAAGGATTTTTCTTTATTCTCTGAGTGTTTCTAGAGTTTGTGATATTAGAATATCTTTTGCCTTTAAATGATGCTAATAGTAGATTTGGTTTACTACAACACCACACAATAACAAGTTGATTATTCGGCCCTGAAATAAAGAGTCTGAGCTACAGCCTTTACATTCACTTCCTGAAAACTTTCGGAAATTTGCTCCTCATGCCAGGGAGAGCCAAAATACTATTGTTTTATGGTGTTTCTCTTACATCTACCTCTACATATTTTTAAGAGACTAGATGGGTATCTGGTACTTAAATGGCACCCTTGAGCAAAGGAAATAAAAGCAGAGGAACCAAGTAAAATAAAAGCAAAGATTTCCCACAATTTCATCTGGCATCCAGTGGTAAAAGGAAGTGCCAGGATCCTCCAAACTTCAAAATCCAAGAAAAGAAGGCTTTCATCAACTTTCTCTTATCAGTAATGTAGAAAATGAAGACCCTGGAGAGTATGGCCCCTCAGGGCAATGGATTCAGAAGATGAGTGGTAGAAATCTCTCCATAATGGAACCCAAAAAGGTTAATTATGGCTCTTTATGTTTTACAGTGGAGTGAATGGGGAGTTTTCTTCCTAGATTATAAGAGTTGGAAGTTCCACTGACTAACCTTTTGAGATTATCTAAAAATAATTTAAACCTCCATCGACTTATACAACTGCTATTGCGTCATGTGATAGCAGTTACATTAAAAAAGCAAAGTGAAGTTCCAAATGTTCCCATTGGTGGTCATACCTCTATAAACTAAGTGCGTGTTTTAGTAATGTGCATCCTTCATTCAAATGTGCATTAGTTTGCCCAGGAAACATTTAGTGTTCACTCTTTACCACGGCAATGTGTGCTGTGCAAAAATGTGAACAAGGCAATCTTTGCCCTGAAGTGCCTCCTTGAAGTTGAGAGACATGATTGCCATACAGTATGGTAAGTCATTCATTAAGGTTTAATGTAAATTTGATTTTTAGGGAAAACTTTATGAAGGACAAAAGCTGCCTTGAAAGTTGAAGTCTATGTGGCTGAATGTTAAGAAAATCAAGATAAGAGTTACCAATACCAATACCAATAATCAAGATAAGAGTTATGTATAGAGCATACATTTCTCCAGAGACAAAGCTAGAGGAGCCTGGAGGTGGGGTCAGATCAGGGACAGTGGAGGAAGGGATGAGAGGTGAGGGGCATCCAGCTGCTTCAGAGCATCCTTCACATTCAGGGCCAAAGCAAAGACCGTGAGATGGTGTCCGACGAAGATAATTATTTGCCACTAAGCAAAATGAAGAAAGTTGTAGCAGCTGTTTTCCTAGATCTCTTCTGATTTTAACATTCTCTGCAAAATGTGCAGTTTCAGATGGCTGACTCATACTCAGACTTGCCCTCTTGATGTTGAGTGGTGTCGAACTGCCTGGGACATCCAGCTGAGCAGGAGCTGAAGCGCAGACGCCTGTCATTCAGGTTTAGTAGGGTGTGTTTATGTGGTTTTCTGTCACGTCCATGTATAGTTATTGCTGGCCATCCAAGTGTAGGACTGGCTTCTACAATATTCCTAACTCCTACTGTGCTGACTCATCCAGCATATGAGATCCAGGGCCAGAGGTGCACCACCTAATAAAAATATTGTTATTTTTCTGGATTTTCTGACATTTCTGTTATTTTGAATGTTGTCATACTTGTGATTTGACGTGATTTTTCATTCTAAGTATTCACTTTTTAACTTAATTTTGCATACATAATTACATATTTTTCTTAAATAGAGTTCCCCCAAATTGTTTATGCTTCAGGATCCAGAAAACCTGAATCTACTCGTGTCTAACTCATCTATTGAGACTTCAACTCTTGTACCCTTTTGCTCCAATAATCAATCAAACAAACAAGTAACAATAATTTGTCCATCTGCCTGCTGGTGCATAGAAGTATAAGAAGATAAAGTTTTTATTTCATTTCCAGACATACAAATTTTTAAAAAGTGTCTGCATAGTAGAGGTAGTGTTTTCACCTGCCTGAGTTTCAGTTATGTGTAACCAGTTATTGCAAAACCCTGAATACCATAAAGTTCCCTCTTTGTTGTCTACTGAGAGAGGAGGAAAGGCCTAGAGATGAGGATACATTGTCACCAAGGAGGGAAGCAGGCCAGAAGAAGGGGTTTGAGAATTTATTCTTATTTATCATCAGCCTGGTGGCTACAAGCAGAAGCTGTGGACAAAGGAACCCTTCCTCATGGGGGTACTTTTAAAAATAGCTTCCAGTGACCCTAGAAGCTGGACTGGTTTTTAGGAAGCTGTCTCCAGAGACCACATAGCAAGAGGATAACTATTAACTAGTAATTCTGTGAGCCTACTGAGAGGTGTGGCAGCTTTCCTAGACTTGGTTTTTCTCGGATGTGTGGGAAAATGGTTAAAAGATTTGGCATGTGGAGGAAGCTGATTGGATGGGTGAAGGCTGAATGTAAGACTAGGTTTAGTTGGGTGAGTTTTGAGGGCTACTCTGTAGGTAAGAATATGTAGGTAAAGGGATCTAGGGGAGGTAAGACACGTTGCTTGAAATCCCAGCTATACAGCTTGAAGTTGCCCAATCCTCTGCTGTATTGGGAGGATAACAATATCTTCCCTGCAGGGTTGTCACGAAAATAAAATGGGAATAATCAATGACTGACACATACAAGATCAGGGGTTCATAATCTGGGGTACATGAATGTCCTTGTCAAGGGACAGTGCTCAGCAGACTCTTTAAAACTTCATGTAAATGTTTCTGTGAAGATTTTGTGGAGAAGGTTGTTCATAACTTTTATCAAATTCTCAGATCTGTGACTAAAAATAGATTAAGAATCATTGAAATAGGAGCTCCTTTGTATTTGAGAATGAAATGCAAAGGGAAAAGTCTGAAATTTTCTCTAAGTAGAATAGTTATCAAAAAGTAAAAGAGCTGTGGGGCTGACCCCAAGGCGTAATGGTTAAGCCCAGAGTGTTCTGCTTCAGCAGCCTGGGTTTGTGGGTTCGGATCCCAGGTGTGGACCTATACCACTCGTCAGCCATGCTGTGGCAGCAACCCACATATAAAGTGGATGAAGATTGGCACAGATGTTAGCTCAGGGCTAATCTTCCTCAGCAAAAAGAAAAAAAAAGTAAAAGAGGACAGAAGAGATTAGAGTGAGGATATAGTGGGAAAAACAATCAAGTTGGTATTGATTAGACAAAGTAGTTCTTATATTTGTGCTGAGTACTTTGTACTATTCTTTCTTTGTAAATATATTTTCGTTTCTATGATGAAGAGTATAAAATATTTTCCTCTTTTTTATGCCATGAGAACATGGCTAATATATTTTCAATGCAAGTAATTAAAAAAAGCATTGGGATGGGAGTTTAAAAACTAAGGATATTGTCCTAGCCGTACACCTTAAAAATTATGTGAATTTGCATATATATATACACCACATCTTTGTTATCCATTCATCTGCAGAAGGGCACTTGGGTTGTTTCCACATCCTGGCTATTGTGAATTGTGCTGCAATGAACATAAGGGTGCATAAATCTCTTTGGATCATTGATTTCAAGTTCTTGGGATAAATACCCAGTAGTGGGATAGCTGGATCATATGGTATTTCTACTACTCAGCAATAAAAAAGAACAAAATTCTCCCATTTGCAACAACATGGATGGACTGGAGGGTGCGGGGTTAAGCAAAATAAGCCAGAGAGAGAAAGACAAATACTGCCTGATTTCACTCATATGTGGAAGATGATAAATACGTGGATAAAGAGAACAGGTTAGTGGTTACCAGAGGGGAAGGGGGTTGGGAGTGGGTGAAAGGGACAAAGGGGCACATATGTATGGTGATGGATAAAAATTAGACTACTGGGGAGGAGCACAATGAAGTATATTCAGGAATTGATAAGCAGTAATGTACACCTTAAATTACACAGTTATAAACCATTGTAATCTCAATAAAATTACTTAAGTTATGTAAATTTGCGTAAGTCATTTCCCTCAGTTTCCCCAAGTGTAAAACAGTAGTGATAAACCACTTCTCGCTTTAAGAATGTTTCAAAAATTGTCTAAGTAAAATATGATGAATTTCTTTGAAAGAAGGATCTATTTAAAATCAAGATGTTGTAGCATATTTCACTTTCAAAATTTGCTCTTTACACATTTTAACAATAAGGATGTCTCAATAAATTCGTTTTAATCATTTATTGAGGAGCTTAGAATACTGCTCTCTGCACTTTTAAAGTCCTTTAATATTGATGGTGGACATCATAAATAATCAGTTTCTTTGTGTGTCTAGTGGTTTTTACACAGCTGTATCATACCAGTGATATTCCATTACCAAAGGCCAAAATCCCCATGCCCTACAGCACACAAATTCATTCACCCATCACTCAACTAATCCTATGCATCATTACATCCTTAGCATAAAGATCACCTTCTTAGGGGCCCTCCCCTCAGTCTCTACAGTTGAACAGCTTCTCTTGCACTTATAATTACTCATTCAACTCTTGTTTTCCCTGCCAGGCTATAAGCATGGGTGGCAGGAACTGAGGATTTTTTTCCTGCTACTGTGTCCCTAGGACTTAGCAAACAGCCTGATTTATAGCAAGTCATTAAAAAAAAAAAAAAAGATGAGCCAGCCCTGATGGCCTAGTGGTTAAAGTTCTGCTGTTTCTGCTTTGGCATCCCAGCCTGGGTTCGGTTCCGAGCAGAGAACCACACCACTGGTCATAGTCTGTCAGAAGCCATGCTGTGGTGGCAGCTCACATGGAACTAGAAGGACTTATAACTAGATTATACAACTATGTACTGGAGCTTTGGGGAGGGGGTAAAAAAAAAAGAGGAAGCTTGGCAACAGATACTAGCTCAGGGCTAATATTTCCCAGCAAAAAAAAAAAAAAAAAAAGATTATTATTACAATTAGTTATTTTGAAACTACCTTAAATTTATATCGAAGTTTCATGTACAGTACAAAGGACATTTTTTTAATTTTCTGAACTGTTTGATAGTAAATTGCTCACATAATGCTCCCTTCACTCCCTAATACTTTAGCGTGTTTAGTGTGTTTTCTTGCCAAAGACGTTCTCCCATATAAACACAAGGCAACCATCAAAATCAGGAATTTGCTGCTGATACATGTCTTCCATCTAAACTTTAGGCCACAGTCGGTTTTTGCCAATGACCCAACAATGTCCTTTATGTAATGCCATGCAGAATCACTCGCTGAATTTAGTTATCATGGCCTTTAGTCTGAAACAGCTCCTTAATCTTTTCTCGCCTTTCATGGCCTTAACCATTTTGAAGACTATAGGCCAATTATTTGATAGGATGACCCTCAGTTGAGACTTATATGATGTTTCCTTATGAGTAAATTCAGGTTATTCCTTTTTGGCAGGATTTTCACAGAAATGACACCTTGCTTTTCTCATTGCCTCCTGTCAGCTGGCCAACAGTTACTGTTGATGTTTACGTTAATCCCTTGATTAAGGTGGTGTCTGCCACCCGTAAAGATGTTTTTTATCCTTTTGCAGTTAACAAGTATTTTGTGGAGAGGTACCTTGAAACAATGTTAAATATCTTGGTCCTAACGAAACTACAATTAATTTAAATCATATGGACTCATGTTTATTAAATGGGTTATTATCTGTTACTATCATTATTTATTTTGATGCTCATATTGTCCCAGATGTTGCCAGTGGAAGTTCCTTCAAGCTGGCTCCTACGACCTTTTGACATGTTCCATTATGCTTTGAACTCTGCCTTACTTTCTGGCACAGCAAGATATTCCAGACTCATCTTGTACTTTTCCCTACTCTGGAATCAGTCATTTCTCTAAGAAACCCTGGTTTCTTTTAGTGGTGAATGGCATTTAGAAACCGGGAGTTGAGCATTTAGGTGTGTTTATTGCTTTTGGATTGTCACTGTTCTCAGACCCTTTCAGTGGACAGAGCTACGGAATATATAAGTATAAGTGCACACACATGGAAACATACGTACATACACACATTTACAATTAGCTTGCTTTTCATATCCAGCAATAAATATTGACAACCATGTCAGTGCCCTCTCCTGCCAGCAAGGATGCCTACGATACTCATGCCACCTAGTGCCTTTAATGACTGCGTTGTTCAGGAAGAGGAAGGCGTCAAAAGTTACTTTTTAAATGTCTGAATAAAACCTAACAAGATTTTATTGACTTTTGTTTCAAGTTCCTCCAACCTCTTGATGTGTTTTATGTCTTTTTCCAGACTAATCTATTTCTCTGGGTATATGATAGGGAGAGTTCTGCTTTGTTGGAAGAGGAATATAAAAAAAGAGTCAGTGCTTTCTTATTTTTATTGTAAGCTTTTGTGTTTATTGGTAGGATTGTCCCACACTCTGCAAGATATTTTGTATCCCTGGCCCCCCACTTGCTATTGCCACCAGAGGTCCCCTACTAAAAACTTGGGATAATTAAAAAGCAAACACGAAGCACTCCTACACATTTCCAGCTGCCTCCTAGCAAGGCAACCTTCCCCGAGTCCAGAACCCGCCGAGCTCTCTGCAGTCTGCGTGACAGCTGTGTCCTAATCCAGCCCTGCCCCGTACCAGCGGCTTCAGTCACCCTCAGTCAACCTCGGGCCGAAGCAGGTGATCCTCCTGACCGCTCATCAGAAGGTCAGTAGCAGCCTAACGACACTGCGTCGCGCCGTCTACGTCATTCACCTCACTTCCTCTCTTCACGTAGGCATCTTACTTCACATCATCACAAGGAAGGTGAGCACAGTACAATAAGATTTTGAGAGAAACCACGTTCACATAACTTTTATTACAGGGTATTGTTATAGTTGTTCTATTCTTAGTTATTGCTGTTTAAAGCCAGTCTTGGTGGCCTAGTGGTGGAGATCCAGCGCTCTCACGGCTATGGCCCAGGGTCGTGTCCAGTCAGGGAACCACAGCACAGTCTGTCAGGTGTCATATTATGGTGGCTGCTGTTGCTGGGATGCTGAAAGCTATGCCACCCGTATTTCAGATACCAGCAGAGTCACCCACGGTGGACATGTTTCAGCACAGCTTCCAGTCTAAGACAGGCTAGGAAAAAGGACCTGGCAACCCACTTCCAAAGAAATTGGCTCTGAAAACCCTATGAATAGTAGTGGAGCATTGTCTGATATGGCACCGGTGAGAGGATGGTGCAAAAAGACCAGGCAGGGCTTAGCTGTGCTGGACACAGGGTGGCTAGGAGTCAGAATCCACTCAAGGGCACTAACAACAAAAATTGTTGTCAGTCTTGGGCCTGGCCCGGTGGCACAGTGGTTAAGTTCGCACGTTATGCTTCGGAGGCCTGGGGTTCACCAGTTTGGATCCCAGGTACGGACTTGGCACCGCTGGGCAAGCCATGCTGTGGTAGGCGTCCCACGTATAAAGTAGAGGAAGAGGGTCACAGATGTTAGCTCAGGGCCAGTCTTCCTCAGCAAAAAGAGGAGGATTAGCAGCAGATGTTAGCTCAGGGCTAATCTCCCTCAAAAAAAAAATTGTCATTCTCTTACTGTGCCTTATTTATAAGTTAAACTTTATCATACGTATGTATATATAGGAAGAAACATGGTATATACAGGGTTTGGTACTATCCACGGTTTCAGGCATCCACTAGGGGTCTTGGAATGTATCCCCCACCAATAGAGGGGACTACCGTGCATTCTTAGGTTCATGCTAATTCACAGGAAAAATCATAGGGAACAGTTTTACCACCTGCTGTTCTACATCAAGTGTGTTAGGCTTGTCAAATTAATACTCTCTTATTTACTTCTTTTTTTGAGGAAGATTAGCCCTGAGCTAACATCTGCTACCAATCCTCCTCTTCTTTTGCTAAGGAAGATTGGCCCTGAGCTAACATCCATGCCCTTCTTCTTCTACTTTGTATGTGGGATGTCTACCACAGCATGGCTTGACAAGTGGTGCGTAGGTCTGCACCCAGGATCTGAACTGGCGAACTCCAGGCTGCCAAAGCAGAATGTATGAACTTAACCACTGTGCCACCAGTCCAGTCCCAGTGCTCTCTTTTTTGATCAAGAAAAATTACATCCTTTTTGGCTTGGTAAATACCCCCTGTTGATCTTACTTTGGGTTTCCGAGGCCCAAAATTAAATGCTGCTTTGTAAAGAGATTTTCTTCTGTCACTGAAATGCCCCTTAAATTAATTGAAGTTTGTAAGCCATAAATACAGACCTATCTGAAGCAACTGTGTAATCAATGTTTAAATTAATGCCCCAATGCCATATATGAAATGTGTGTTATTGGCTTTTTAGCTGTATATTTTCATGGAATGGTAGGCTGGGTTCAGGCAAGTCAGCTTCCAGTTAAGAGTCAGGGCTCCACTGGTAGGCTCATGAACAGAGATGGGTGGAGGGCTCGCTCTCTTGGCAGCCCGAGCCTGTCACACCTGCTGATGTGCTGAAGGCTGTGCTGCTGTTTCCCTGATTGGACAAGGAAGGGCCACATTTTTTCAAGGCCCGCAGGCTGTTGGAACAATTCTTTCCCCTTCTCCACACTGGTGTGCATAGCAGCCTGCCTGCAGTGGGAAGCAGCCATGCCCTTCGACTGGAGAGCTCTCTCTCTCTCCATCCCTGTCTTAGTCCGTTCGGGCTGCTGTGACAGAATACCATAGACGGGGGTGCTTATATATAAATGACAGAAACTTATGGTTCTGGAGGCTGGAGGGTCAGAGTGCATGGTTCTGGAGGCTGGAAGGTCAGAGTGCGTGGTTTTGGAGGCTGGAAGGTCAGAGTGCGTGGTTCTGGAGGCTGGAAGGTCAGAGTGCATGGTTCTGGAGGCTGGAAGTCCAAGGTCAGAGTGGCAGCATGGTTGGATTCTGATGAGGGCCGTCTTCTGGGCTATAGACTGCCATCTTCTCACTGTGTCGTCACATGGTGGAAAGAGGGACCAGAGAGCTCTCTGGGGTCTCTTTTCTAAGGGCACTAATTCCGCTCATGGGGACTTCACCCTTTGACCTAATTAGCTTCCAATTGCTTGTGCTTTGCCCTTAGGAATTTGAGTTCTTGTTCAGAGGAGAAAAAAATCTGCTCCTAGTTTCACTACTATACAAATATAGGAAGGGGAAATAACGTTCAACCCATGCTACATTTTAACAAAAAGACCCCCTTAGATTTGAGAGCAAGATCTGTATGAACACATGGAATAATTTACAAAAAATTAGGTGGTGCATTTGCTGTGTTTTGAGTAGAACCCGTAGCGGAGATATATTCGGCTTACCAGGTATGTGAGTACCCCAACACTTCCCAGCTCTCTTGCAGTTAGACAGGGCCATGTGGCTCCTCCTGCCAACTAGAGTGAGCTAGAGCTGTGAGAAGTGACGTGTGTCACCGCAACCCCAAATTTGTACGGATATGTTCATTTTCGTGCATGCTTTCAAGTGAACCAAATTTGACTTGCGTTTTCTGTACGTAGAATTTTTCTAATTTCCAGCTGTCCCAAGAAATGCAAGGTATTATTACACTAGTCTGGTGCAACACCTTGTTTAAAAAGTAAGGTGTGGTTTTATTTGGTTTGGGTGTGAACAAGTTTGAACTAGGGCTGACATGATCTGTTACCTAGAAGGACTTAATCTGAATGGGATCAATTCAATAATTTAAAGACAAGCACAAAGCAGAAAATTGTGTCAACATGACAGTGTTTTAGTCTTCTTCAGTTAGTGGTTTGAACCATACAAAATTTATTTTAATGCAAAAAGAAACCCATACCCTATCAAGGGCACAGTCCGTTTCCTGTGCCGTGCCATCTCTTGCTTTCCCTGACGGCGTCATGCACGTTACTTCAAGGACATTCTCAAACTCTTGCATCAGCAGAGTCTTCTTTGTACCTATGAATGGCGTCTCTCAGATCATTTAGGATCCTGGACAGAAGTAACACGTGCACACACACACACACCCCTTAGGGTATCGTATCTAAAATTAAATTTCTTTATCTGAGAACTTTTTAAAATTTTGATTACTTGGTGCTGTTGAAGAATGGAGATTTTGTACATTGGGTCCTTATGACCATTTTTTTTTTTTGCACTTGGTGAACAACAAAAACAAGTAGAAAAAACACAGAACAATTTCACATCTAAAATTGAAGGAGTTGATTACTGTCATTTTGATGATGTGCCTTTTATACATTTGCAGTGGTTAAGAAAGGCTTTATGGTTTGGAGCATGAGCACTTTAAAGTGATTCAAAATTATTGAAGAGCTACAAATTTTATAAAGTGCTTCAATTTGTTACTGACTAGAGCAGCAGTGGAACGATCCGGCAGAGCTTTTAGTACTATGCACAGCCTGCAAATGCTCTCATAATCTTCCCAGGTGTCGCTCCTTACACGCGGGGGCTCTGAACGTTCCTGCCCAGAGATGCTTCATCGCTAACAGCAGCAGAGCTTCTCTTCCCGAGACCTGTGTGTCACAAAAGTAGTGTTCACACGTGGGTGTCATTTTGGCAAAGCTGCACACTCGCGAGCAGCCTCCTGTTGTTATTCAGCTTTGCCAGAATTAAGAACTATTGGTCTAAAAAAACAACTGGACTATTGGTCAATTTGGTGTCTGGTTGGGCATAGGCATACAGGGAGTGGAAAATAAGTGGGATAAGAGTGGGCAAGGTGGCTTAGACACTTCAAAATGAGAAAATGACCTTTTAGTCACTTTGAGACACACAGAGACTAACGTTAAAAAAGTTGGTACTTTTGAGAGAGGGTGAAACTTTGTAAAAGCAGGTTTTAATAATTTCTTTCTGCTTTGCCCTTAGCTTGCATTATTTTCTTGGGCTTTGATTTGTATGTTTTAGAGCAACAGTAAGCCCTGCTTATATAAAATAGGAAAAATAGGGCATAATCTTTGAAATTTAAAATGACCAGGTGGTTTAGATATTGACTTGTGATGTAGGGATCTACTCAAGCTCATGTGCAATTTTGCCTTTTAAAACGGATTTACACAGCTGAGGTGGCCTGAATAGTACAAGGCTCCTCCACATGACGGCTGTAAATGGCACAACATTTTATTTCTTTAAAACTAGAGTTGTAGGGCTCCCCTAGCTCATTAAGAAGAAGGTAATCCGGGGGTCGGCTAGGTTGCATGGTGGTTAAGTTGCGGGCTCCACTTTGGTGGCCCTGGGTTCGCAGGTTCGGGTCTCTGGCGTGGACCTGCACACCAGTCATCAAACCATGCTGTGGTGGCATCCCACATACCAAACAGAGGAAGATTGGCACAGATGTTAGCTCGGCAACAATCTTCCTTATCCAAAAAAAAAAAAAAAAAAAAGAAGGTAATCTGAAATCAGAACAAAGCTAAATGTCTAAAACTCAGTTCAAGGCATAACCAGTTAGGTGGGAGAAGGTGTGCGGCGGGGTGGGGCATGGCATTTAGCAGGTCCCTAGTATGTATCTGGCCCCATTAAGAGTGTCTGGAAAACCTTGTTCCCTGGGGTTACCTCACACAGGTGATTCTTGCCAGAGCTGAGGTTAGAGTCCACGTTGCCAAGACACTTACCAGTATACTGATTACCACTGTGCTGTTGGTCATTCATTCTGTTTAAGAGCATAATGCACCCTTTTAGAAGAGGACTTAACATGTTACGGTATAGCTTATAAATAATTTTTAAAACAATGCATTTCAGTTTTTATGCATAAAAATATAGAATTTGCATTGATATTGATTAATTCAGTTAATTTGAATGCCCATCACCCCCAAATTTCAAGGCACTAGGCATTTCTCCCCATCTGGCTGTCTTGGTGGAAAGTCCAGTGAATGCCTTTGTGAATGCCTCTTTCATCACGTAAAATACAAAGCAAGATTGATTTCTGACAAGAACCAAGACCTCAGAGCAACAACACGGTGTGGCAGACAGTCCAGTTCATCATGCTTCCTTGAAGACAATAGTGGGAACATTGTATTCATTTTAAGATCAGGACTTTCTAGGAAAATAAATGTATTTCCCCCCTCTCTGCTTTCCTTCTTCTCTTCTCTCCTTAAGTGAAGTAATACATGTGAAGAACTCAGAGTGCTTGACTCTTACGACCATTTTGTCATTCGTTTTATTATTTCCTCCTCTTCTTTCTTTGCTTACATTCTTTCTCCAAACAGCACCCCTGTCTTTTCTGAGATGCTGCTTTCTCTTACCAGGAAAATTGGAATTAATGGTGACCGCCAACTCTCTGCTCTGAAGGGGGCCCCGGATAACACTGTTGCAAGTGTGTTCCCCCACCCACCCTGAGTGTCACAGTCTGTTCCCAGTAGGCCTCTCTTGGGGTGTTTCGGCCAGATTCATTTAGTTTTGCCTGATCCACTTTGTGTTTTATTTGATTAAAGTGCAAGCACCTGCATATTTGTAAACAGAACATTAAAATATTCAAGCATTCTGTTTTCATTAAGAAAATCTAAGAGCTACGAGTTGAAATTGCCAAAACCAAGTAAAATAATCAGGAATGAGAGACATTTGCCCTATTTCCTAAGCAGACAATCAACCATGAGGGATATTTGCATGTTGAATTAGTAGTATATTTTAATTCAGCTCCAAAGCCAAACAGATATGGTAGGAAACTCTCTAACCTTGCCTCAAGAATGTGGTTTTGCATACCAAGATAATTATGTCTAATGTCCATTCAGTAACTTTATAGAGTTGATTTAAGAAAAACAATCTATCTTTAGTGCTTCTTTATGAAACTTACTTTTGAATTCTGTAGGTCAGGCTTTTGTTTTTAAGTTAAATATATTGAATGAGTGCAAACATTTTATAAGATGAATACTATTTTGACCTAAACCCTTTATGCCATGTAAAGCTCTTCCCTTCTCATTCCTACCTATCAAAATCCTAGCCCTCATTTTCTGCTGGATATTGCAATCATCTTGGCTTAAAGCGATCTTGCCCTCCTTTGAATGACTATTATTGCAATTGCTCAGCTGACCCCTCTGACATTTATCACACACTGCAGACGCTTATTCCTAATACATCTTAATACGTCTAATTCCCAAACCTGACTGTCAGTTTCAGAACCTTGTCTGGACACATAGTTCACTCAGCATTTACTTGATGCATGTTTATCAATTGACCACAAGGTGCAAGAGCTATGCCAGGCCCTGGAAATGCAGTGGTGAAAACAGAAATGACCACAGCCCCTTTGGAGCTGAACTATAAGGTGAAGAGATGAATTAGGGTCAGAGAATGTGTATCATGTACAGTATCAAGTATCACGCTGTGATCATTGTGAGGATATTAAAGATACTTTTGAGGAAAAAAAATCTAAGCTTTTGTGTTTGTTGGTAAGCAAACTTACATCTAGTAATGGAATGCCAGCTGTTGGGGTGTATGTTTTTGCTGCAAGTAGAATTTTATAGTTACTTGAAGTAGCTTTTGAAAAGATGTGTGGTATAAATAAATTTCAGTAAACCCAACATTGTCTTTTCTAGGCTCTTAATACTGACATAGGATCTCCTGGAAATAAACATTTCATATCCATTTCACATTATAAATCATAAGTTTGAAAAGAAAAGAGTTATGTTTGGTCCTTCGTATCATCAAAGGCTGTGTCTTAGAACTATCTTTCTTTCCAATTTCTACTGTAAATTAAACTCAGGTTCATGATTGAGTAGAAACTGCCAATAAAAAGCAATAAATCAGATGTAGTATGAAATAAGTAAAGTATAAACAATGTAAAAAGGTTTTTAACTTTTTAAACACAAGCTTCTGGTTCAATGTGGCAGTCTGACCTTCCTAAAACATTAATTAGTTATAGGAAACTATCTTTAAGGGTATAAAACAAAGAATATAATGAGTCTAACAGCAAAAGAGAGATTCTGAAAAAGTTCTGGACGTTGAAAAATGGATGGTAGAGCAGCAACTGGTGAACCAAGGAGGAAAGAGCCACTACCTACAGCATGTAAAGAGGTGATCTCAGGCGAAGAGGGGGCCAGTCTGCCCTATAGAGCCCTGGAAGGCTCAGAATTCGGAAATGGTAGATGTGGGGAAGGATGGAAGTGAGATGTGCGACTAAAAACAGCCATTTAATCGATTGCATATGAAACTATCAAGGTCCTCACCCAGTGTGTAGAGTTGAGGCCTTGTACCATTTTACATGCAATTATAATGAAGGACCTTCTCTAGAGAAATTGCCAAAATGGGTCCAGGGAGGCTTGTGCAGGCACTGACACCGCAGAACAAAGACCTCTGGATTAAGACAAGTACGTGTTCTTCAATAAAATGGGCTGTTTCCCAATCACATTTCATTAATTGAACAGACAGTAAATAAGACTGTACCTGTGTTCAGAGAGCTACCAGGCCGCCATTTTACTATTCCCTAGTTATAAACAGAAACCAAGTATCTCCATTCATTTGAGGAAAGTCAGCAATATGAATGAGAAAGGCCAAGAAAAACAATTAAAAAAAAAAAAAAAAAAAAAAAACCAGGGAGACGGCGACACCCTGAAGGAAACAGTTAATTCAGGAACAACAAAAACAAAATCCTTAAACATTCTAATTCACACCACAGAAAGATTAGACAACGTAAAGCTTCAGTAAAATAAGAATGGTCTGCTATAAAAAAGAACAGGATGCTACAAAAAAGACATTATAAATCAAGTAAGTGTTCTGGGTATTTAAAAATGTTATTGTCAGACTAAAAAAAATCAATTGAATGGTTGAACGATTAAGTTAAGTAAATTTCAAAGAAAGTAAAACCAAAGAAAAATAAATGGAAAATACAACAGAAACGCAAGGGAGAAAAGGTTAATCTCAGAGGCTAAGACTCAACTAATAGAAATTCAGAAACAGAGAAAAAAAGGCAACTAAAGAGAGGAACTGGAGTTGAAGGGCATGAGTGATTAGAAGGTATCCACTGAATATTCAGAACAATGAATAAGTGAAGACCAACATTAGATCTATAATTTAAAATTACAGAACACTAAGGACAAAGAGAAGACTCTAAAATCTCCAGAGGGGGAGAAAGGCTGAAGTTTTACAAAAGAATGAGAATCAGACTGGATCAGTCTTCCCATCAGCCATAGCAAAAGACAGCGGATCAATGTCTTAAAATTTCTGAGGGAAAACATTTTAAACCTGGAATTCTACACCCAGCCAAATTATCAATAAAGTGTGAAAACCGAATAAAGAACGTTTTTAGTCAAGAAAGGACTCAGAAAAATTGTCTCCCACATGCTCAACCTTAGGACTTTACTTGAGCAAAATGAAGGGAGGAAGGAGGAGTGATGCAAAAAAGAATGACGTGGGACCCACTGCAGAAACTATTGGCTATAATCTAGGAGAGGAATGAAGGGATGTCTCAGCCTATCTGTTGTGCAGACAGCTTGAAGAAAAATTTGTTAAGATTGGAGCAGAAAATGAGAAGGCTCATGGAGGGAGGTTTTAGACAAATAGTAGATTCCAAAGATTTGATACCATACTCGAGAATCTCCAAAACTTACGGAGGCAACAAAGATAGCTAATTCAAGAAAAATAAAAGCAATAGGAAACTCCAGGAAAAACAGAAAGCCATACAAAAGGAAATATAATTACGGTTATGCAATAAACAATATTTATATTGTCAAAACAATTTAAAAACTTTATGGATTTTCCATTTTATATTTAACATAAAAAAGTAGATAAGTTAATTTTAAAAAAAGGAAAATACAATGTTATCAGTTTTAGTAAGACAAATTCAAAACACAAAGAATGCTATTTGGGTGGCAAAAGATTGGAGGAGACAAAGTGTGAATTCAAAGGATATTATCTGTGGTTGATGCACCAATACATGTGAAAATGTATTATTTAAAATTAAAAAGGCAGATAATGTAGAAACAAACAAAAAAAATAGTGATGAAACTAGATTAGGAAAAGGTATGGGAAGTGGTAGAGGTAAGCTATATTCGCATTTCACCTGGCAGGAAGTTTATGACAATATCCAAAATTAATAGACAAAAAATAGATATATAAATATATTATTTAGCAATATGGTGGTAATTCCCAGAAAAGGGAAAACCAGAAACAGTTTTAAACATTTAAAGTGACTCTCTATGAGGGACTGTAGGTGGAGAAGCGGAGAAAGTTAGGGCAGGAGACTGTGGTTTTCCATTGTAAGTCATTCTGTACTACTATTTAAGCCATGTATGTGCTCTACTCTGATAAAAATTAAAAATATTATGTAAATATGTAATTAAATATAAAGCATAATAAATAAATACATAAATAAATGACAGAGAGAACTCCTCTTACAGGAAAATTAATGACCAGATTAAAAAGATTGTCTACTCAGGGCTGGCCCTGTGGCCGAGTGGTTAAGTTCGTGCGCTCTGCTGCAGGCGGCCCAGTGTTTCGTTGGTTCGAATCCTGGGCACGGACATGGCACTGCTTGTCAAACCACACTGAGGGTGTGTCCCACATGCCACAACTAGAAGGACCCACAATGAAGAATATACAACTATGTACTGGTGGGCTTTGGGGAGGAAAAAGCAAAAAAATAAAATCTTTAAAAAAAACAACAGACTGTCTACTCATTTCAAGTGCTCTCTCCCCCTGCACATGTCCTCCTCCTGTTTCAGGCCTCCTCCAGATGAGACATTCTTAATACTTCCAAGACAATACTTTTGATGGGAGCAAGGAGATTGTTTGCAAATTTATCTCTGAACTACAAAGAACATAACTGTTTGGTTTCATTTTAAGTGTAATAGAAACATTCTCTGAAAATAACGGGATAGGAAAAACAGAAGTGAGGTTGTTGTGTAAGTAGCTGGGGGACCCAATCTAACTGAGTACCGGCATTTCAATTTTCAAAATCGAGTCAATGCTATAGTTAGGGTTCAATTTAATCCCAAAATCTATATCCTACTTAATAATAACTGGTATTTATTATATACTTGTTTTATATCAAGTACTTTGTATCCATTATACTTAAGTATTGCAATTCCGTGGGGTTAGTATTTCTATTGCCAATTTACAGTTAAAGAACTGAGGCTCAGAGAGGTTAAGTGACTTGCCTAAGGTCTCACAATTAAAAAATGGGAAGCTGAGGATGTGAACTCATCTCAGCTGACTCTACAGTCTGTGCTACGCTGCCATTTTATTTATTTATTCGTTCATTCACTTACCAATAGCAATATGAGTGTAGTCTTTAGATTCTTGAAAGCACTTGCCATTTTTTCTAAATATTTCTTTAATTCCTGTGTTCTTATACTTCTTTCAACAAATTGCATGATAAAAGCCCAAACCTCAAATTATACGAGCATCAATTTAACACTGTTTTGTGTCAAGTACTGCCTGATGGCTAAGCGCTCTGTCTCTAGGACGAGATTCCTCCGTTTGAATCTTGGCTCCAGCAGCCAGCAGCATCGTATGTTCTGAGCAGTGAGTTGACGTCTCTGGGCCTCGCTGTCCTTATCTGTAAAATGGTCATAATTGCTCATGTCTCAGAGGGTTTTCCTGGGAGATCGAATGAGCTGATCCACGCAAAGCACAAAGAACAGTGCCTGACACTCTAATCTTCTGGTCTTTCCAAGGAAGTTTAGTTTTTATTTCCCCTATTTCCATCTGTTGGAAGACTTAAAAAGAATTTTATGATAATGGCCCTGCTTAACAATTTTATTTCAAGTTTATGATATGTATTTAGTATTTTGTTGTGTTCATTTTATATTTTTCATTTAGAAGCACTTATAATATAGAAACCATGACAGGAATCACTAAAAAGCTGCCACTTCTCCCAAGGTTCCAAATAGATGTTGGGCATCCTGTATATTTATTTATTCACCAATTAATTCACTCATTCTCTCAACCATGTGCCAGGTATGCTGATAGGAATAAGGTGAAGACATACCAGTGTTCTAACTCTGTCTACAAAAAAGCAGGCAAGATGAGGTGCCCAAATTGGTATTTGATTTTCTGTCTCACGTGAATGCGAGCCGTGGTAGGAATTAAGATAATGCTATCCAGAATTCTAGATGTGTCTCCGTTAAGTCACTTGTAATCTGTTAACATTTAACAATTAAATGGTTGTGACTAGTGCAGCAGAATGGTGCCAAAAATCCTGTCAATGAATGCAAGAGGATCTTAAGCAGCTTATTGAACTAAAAAAAAGGTAAAGTTTCAAAAATGGTATTCAGTCTTTATTCGGTGATGAGAAGAAAAACACCAGTGCTTTAATTGCAAACATGATTTCCTAAAGCATTCCAAGTTTTCCTTGGAGACTTTTGGGCCAGGGCTTGACTATCCTTGTGTCTGCTTGGGTAGAAAAGGGCTTGATAAAAGTGCTATGTCTGCTGGCACGGTTTAATCACTTAATACCTTGTTCCAATTGAAAATATAACCCAACCCCATTCATATGGTGGAGCACCTCCACTTGATCTGTCTATGGCTTGTGCAGTCACTGATATTTCCAAGGGAAGTCTTGTGATTGTCGAAATGGAAATTCATTTCAGGGACTTGGGGCCGAACTGAAAAAAAAATGTTCCGTGTTGTAATCTGCTGTGATGATTCCTGAAAATGTTGCTCAGACTACACAAACTCAGCGTCAGCCTGGAACAGTGGGCCTCGGTGGGACTGGGTATTCACCAACTCCAGTAGCTGGAGGAAAAATTTAAGCTCTTTTCAGAGGCATAAAATTCTCATAGATAACACCATTCCTGAGATCTTCATTTCCTACAACTAAAAGGGGTGCTACTGGAGAAGTTCACATGCATTTGGTGCCCTTAAATACTTTAAGAACCAGCTGTTTCATGCATGCAAAAGAATGTGGATGCAATCATTGCTGGAATTGTTGTGTTTTTGCTTGCGAACATTTTCTGTATAGGTCAATGGTTCTTAAACTTTTTAGAATCATGAATCTCATTGGGAATCTAGTGAAAGATATGACCTCATTTACAGTAAAGTAGATATATGCATAAGGACACACAATTCTTTATAGACTTTCCTGCATACTCATGGACCCTCAAACTGTTAGGGCTGGTGGGCCAGGATGGGAAGTCTTCCTAGATAGTTAAAACATAGAGTATTACATAGAGTAGACAGTTAAATACAGATTAATTGTATAAAATAGCCAGAAATATGTTTATTTTGATATTAACATCGTCTTATTTTCTGTAATTGCAAAATATATTGAAGTAAAATATTTCATAAAACTCACCACTTTGTAACTGTAGACTATTTAGTTCTATCTCCAACATTAAAAAAGCTGAGACTCAGTAAGGAGAAAAGACTTAATCAAGTTCATCCAGCTAGTTTATAGCGGAGAAAAGGCTATGTTATGTTCTATGAATGTACTTATGTGTACTAAACTTTTGAATTGCTATATGAAAAGAGTAGACATAAAGGACAAATTTAGCTTTTAAAGGCTGCCATTGCTTGTCATTTCTACCCCAACATATTAGGGCATTATGTAGCAAAATGAGGAGTCAAATTCAGAAATGCATCTATCTATATTTATTAAATCAGAAAACCTCATTAGTACAAATATTCTTAATATCTATACATTTTTTAAAATGTCGCTTATTTCTAACTCAAATATGTAAAAATATAGTGTATTTGTTTTTTTCAAAGAATTCTGGAAGCAATTAATTTTCATGAGGTTTTAAATTTAAGAAGAAATTTCAACATTACTTTCCAGGGAAGATTATTTGAAAATAGAAATACTTTTTGAATTGTTAAGTCGATCAATTTGTTAAAAATCAAATGGTTTCAGTTCATGAATCAGATCCAAACAAGCAGAACAAATAGGAAATAAATTAGGTGCTATTAGGAAGGATTTTAACGCTGCAATATTATCGTAGCTCTGTGCAAGAACCTTCTGTGAAGAATCGCCTGGGGGTGGAGGGGCGCCCTGGCATCTGCGTCTGCGTGCGTGGCAGTTGGTCCGTGGCTCACACTCTGAGAAACCCAGACGTTGATCCTCCGCTTGTCTTGTTGCGGCATTGCTGCCTCCTCTGGAACAGTTACTGTTTTGAAACAACAGTGGCACATGAGAGACAAGAATCGTCCCCACGTCTGCCTCATCCTCCACCCTTGGAAGCTTAGGGGAGGGAATGTTGCTTTGACCTTAAGCTCCTTCCAGAAGACGGGCTTCTGGAGGGGGTGACGGCCAGGTGACTAATAACCACTCCGGAGGCTGTGACCCGCCTGGTGTCCGCTCGAGGACCGCAGGGCGACTTCCTGCCTCCCTCGGTGCCCCTGTCCCTGTGGGCCCAGAGCTCCGCTCAGGGTCCGATTCCTCTCCGCCCCCCACGCCCTGCCAAGGCTGTCAGGGCTCAGGGTCTAGGCTTTTGGCTTCGCGCACAACTCACTTTCAGAGAACTTGGGCCCGCGTGGCCACAGGGATCAAAGGCTCAGGACTCGGCGCCTGCAGGAGGCACAGGGACTGGCCCTTCGCTTCCTGCAAGTTCTGCCAACTTTGCTTTTGTCCATTTGCGAACCAGCTCTCTCCGGAGAGCTGGGGAGGAGAAAATTGCCCCACAAATCGCAGTGCTGGGAGGCGCAGGCTGGGTGGGAAAGAAAGAGGCGTGGGGGTCGGCCACTTTGCGTGCGGCCCCTGGTCCAGGCCTCCCCCGGGCTGCGCTCGCATGCTGGGGACGCGGAAATCGGTGAGATGGGGCGCCCCGAGGTCTACATTCTCGCTTCGGGGCTATTTTTTGTTTTGTTTGACTTCTTTTGATTTCGACTTTTCGCGTCCTGCTTGGAAACATACCTGGTTTTATTTACACCTTTTCCCCAACACATCCTCTTTGCCCTTTTTCTGCACCCCGAACCCACAAGACGAGGGCATGTGTCCACAGCTATCCTGACTCCCCTCAGTGACCTGAGCCCGCCGCCTCAGCCCGCCAGCTCTTACCCCCCGGAAATCCGGGGTCCTACAACTCGATTCCAGGGATGGGGTCCCTCCATCTCTGGTCACTACTTTTGGGATTTTTCCGCCCACAGTGGATGGAAGTCAGATGGGAGCCACTATCGAGGGCGCAACAGCAGCGAGAAGCCGGGGAAAGGCTGGGCCAAACCCCACCTAAATCCTCTCGTTTGGTCTCAGAAAGACTTGAAGGACCCTGGCCCCTGTTCTTCGGAGCTTTACACTTCGCTCTGTTATGAATTCCCAAAAGGAGGGCAGGCGTTGGGGGAGGGACCATGGAGGAAGAAAGAGCGAACAGGAGACACTCGGATTATATATTTATTATATATAAAGAAATGATACATATGTAATTTTAGATTTTCTTCCGAATTAGAGTTCTGAAGCTATAGGAAATCTATTTTTTAACACCCCCTTCTCTCATAACGGCCTTGATTGCTTAAATTGCTTCTAATTGGGTGGCACACATTACTGGAGACGAAGGACGCATGACAAGCAGCCTTCATTCTTTCGCAGATTTAGATAGTGTCTCTGGCTGAATATCTTTTCCAATCAGGAAACACTAGAAAACTCTTAAACTGCCCGCAGTTGTCCTAAGGGGTTTGTGCAGTAGGGGAGAGAAATGTCCTGACCATCACGCAGTCATGCAAATAGATGGCATTTTACAGAATATACTGCAAAAAATCCAGTGCCAACGTTTTCCTCCCGGGTCTGGCATGGCACAAAGACTAAACATGTTTTTTTTTTAAACTCACTTTGCCTTCCTTCCTTCTCTTATTTGGCATCTGTAAAAGTTTTCAGCAAACCTCTTTAAAACATAAACGTTAGCCACTCCCTCCTCTCTACTTCCCCCTGCCCAGGGTTTGGGCAGCCCTGAGCGCCGCGGGTGCTACGTGCCAGCCCCGACAGCAGCGAGCAAAGGTCATCACCGCGCAGAGCGGTGCGTTTCAGCACCTCGGGAGAGTCAGCGGCAGGCGGATACCCGGGGGCGAGGCGTTCTTGGACCAGTGAGAAGTGTAACCCCACTTGAGCGTGCTGAGGACTAGGCTCCCAGGCGAGGACTGGCTTTTCGAAGGTGCTTTCCGCCCTGGTGGGTAGGGGGGTCTCAGGAGAACAGATGGTGGGAGCTGAAATATTATGGTCAACTGAAGAAATCTGACATGGAGACAAACATCTCGTCTCGCCAAACTGCAGTTTCACTTTTTGAATCACCCCGAAACAAACAAATACATGCATAAATAAAGTAATTATTCGAGGCCAGAGGAAACGTGCCAAGAGGAAGTGCCCCCTTTCTGTGGCAACTTCACATGCGCCGGATTTTCCTTGCCGTTCTTTTCTTTACGAAAAGAAAACCCCAGAATGGCGCAAGGAAGCCCCTTCAGGGGACCTTAAATTGCGTCACAGCAGAGTCCTGCGCGAGGCCGGAACACCCCCGGGTAAGGGTGCTTGTGGGTCCTTCGAAGGGAAGCCCACCCAGGTCACCTGCCTGGAGAGCAGGGCGTGGGCAGCACCTGTGCCCCTACGGGGTCGCCTACACCTTTCCCGCTGTGCCCACGCACAACTTTTCCTTTCCCTGTATGCGTCAAAGTGAGAACACCTGGATTTTGGATGAATCTAACTCTTTTGCTGCATTAAAGGCCCACTGCCTTTACACTGGTCCTCAGAATGAGTTTATTAGCCCCATGAAGAAAGCTTTGGGCGGTAAGGAATTCTCAACGATGGCGTTCCAAACTGGGTCCTGTAACAGGCGTGTGCCTCAGCTCTGGCCTTGGTTGGGTCTCCAAATACTGCCGAAACTCCCTGGCTGTCTGTAGAAGGTGCTCACTTACATAGTTGCCCCTCCACCAGTTCCTTGACGAGCAGGAGGTGCCACGCGGAGGAAAACATCACGGACTGGGGGCCCTGGCAACTCTAAGGGGTCAGGAGAATCCCTCCTGTTTAGGAGATGCCTTGCGGCGGCAGTTTAAAAACTGAGAGGCAACATCAAGGCTTCTCCTTTAAAAAACGTAGCCCTGGTGATTCAAACCCGATCTTTGGGCTGGCAAAGAAGCAATTGCCCGGAAACGAAATTGGCATTCACACAGGGTCAGGTAAAGCCCAGCGCCCCTGGCCACATTTTGGACCCCAGAAGGGCACTACCCGTCCCCACTGCTTTTAGAAAGAGAAAGGAAAAGGAAGAGAGAGAGGGCTGAAAGGGGGAGAGGGGAGAGCGCAGGAGAGAAAGAAAGCGAGAAGAGGAGGATATTTAGCAAGTTAAGAGGTTAAATATTTGAACAGATTTGTAAATATATAGACAGCCCTTGTTATTTGGAATGTGTAATAATGCCTTTTGTGGTGCCGTCTGTCTGGGTGGCTGCGGAGAAGACGGATCCCTGGCACCTTGCTCGCTGGGAAATCAACTGGAAAGCTCAGGAGCTCGCAAAACAAAAACGGGCTACCTTGCTTTGGGGAAGGGGGATTTTCCCTCTCTCCTGTCTTAAAAAAAAGAAAAGGAAAGGAAAAGGGGAGGAAAAAAAAGAAAAGAAAGGCAAAGCAGAATAAATGAAAATGTTTTATTTTTCTTAGGATTTCTCAGGAGCATCTCAGAAAGCCATCTTCAGGCTCAAGTAATTTCAAAGTATTGTTTAAGCTGATGACATACTCAAGCTCTCAGTTATCTATTGTGCATCCATTATTTCTTTGAACTCAACTCTCTTGTCTGACAAGCGTGTGTGTGCATGTGTGTGCATGTGTGTGTGTGTTTACAAAACCTGGGTTCACTAACGGTGCTTCGTGGCTGAGCAGGGTGGGTTTCTTTACGTTTTTCTCGCGTTAGTGTTTTCTGGAAAACTGCGCTGTTGATGGCATCTGTGCTCTGCTTGTGCCCGTGGGCGGATGACACAGACTGTGGGTGTGTCCCGCCCACAATCGCGCGTGCGTGTGCGTGGATACACGCATTTTCTGGTGTGTTCCTCAAATGGAGCCATTTTTTTTGCCCGTGTCTGCGTCCTGCGCATATTAGTATTATGCAAATAGAATCCCTTGAGTATTTTTTGGAGGGGGAGGGGATGAGCCATTTAAATTCTTCTCTCATATTTTCTCGGCAGTCTTTCCACTGCGTGTGAATTCACTTGGATGCCTTTTCTGAGGTCCGTGGGTGTGTATGGACAGGGGAATGGTGGTGGTGGTGTGCTGGTCAGGGGGTGTGTGCCTTGGTGTGTAGGAGAGTGTGGACAGCCTACCAGCACCTTGTGAGTGATGTGTGTTCTCCCGGGGTGTCCTGTCTGTCTCTGCCTCCCCCCATGTTTTGTGTCCTCAGGGCGATTATGTGCGTATTTACATATGTGTGCCTATTCCCTTGCCTACATGTATTGTCTTTCTCTATAATCCACACGTTTTATATATATTCTCTTATCTTTTGGCAAAGTGCCTTTTTTATTCCTCTAAGAATATTTATTGATGTGATAATCCGAAATGAAAAGTGCTCTCCCATGAAGGAGATGGAAGAGAAAGGAGTGTTCATCTTTCTTAATAGACGGGGCAGAGCCAGTTGACTGGATCACAGGGTTTCTCTGCACTTTCCGCGTGTGTCTGTGTGTGGGTGGTGGGGGCAGGGACGGGGGGTGGGGTGGGGAGGAGAGAAAAAGAACCTTTAACAAGAACAAAGATGGGACATCACGCCCCCTCGCGGCCAGGCTTCATATTGAGCCGACCTGGCCCTCTCTGGCTTTCTTTAGCCAAATTAATCCTGTAATTTCCTCCGTTAAACCATTCAGAAGGCGCCTCTCAGACCCAGCCCCCGGCTCTCAGCCAATCACCAGGCGCCATGCAAATCACCTCTTCCGTTCTCCAGACTTGGCATCCGCCTTAGCGGCTGCACTTGCCTCCCCGCCCCCGCCACTTTCCTCCCCGCCCCTCCCCCTCCCTCCTCCGCCCCCCGCCCCGAGCAGCTGCCGGGGAAGAGGGCAGTGCAGGGTGCCTCATGCATATGCAAATAATCGTCCTCCTCCCTCCATCTTCTCCTGCCCCCTCCCTCCTTCCCCACCTCCCCCTCTCTTGCCCCCGCCTCCCGCCGATGCCTCCTCCGGTTTCCCCGCCGCGTCCGCGCGCCTAGACGTGCAGCTCTCGGAGCTGTGGTCCCGGGCAGCTGTTTCCCAGAAGGAGGCCTACGCGCGCGTTCTTGGAACAGCCGAGGGAAAGGGAGGAAGGCACTACCCTTGAAACCCTCTCGAAGGTCAAATTTGAGGCTTGCTGAGCAGGGGCGAAAGGCGTCGAAAATGCCTCCGCAGGGTCTGCGGGAAGGTTCTGCACGCAGACTCATTTTGAAATGCCTTTCTCCTCTTAAACACCAGATTAATTTCTCTGAAACACACAGCGTACTGGCCATGTCCAAAGGCAGGATGATGATAGATGATTTTGTAAGCCCAGAGCTACAGTGTGTATTTGTCTTGTACATCAAGGCTACACAGCTCCTTAAATTGCAGAGAATTGTAGATGAGATCAAACAGCGTTAGATCTACTTAGTAGAGAGAGAGTTAGAAGTGGGGTGGGGGAGGGGGCAAGTGGTAGCGCAAGACCTGCTAAAGGTGTGCAGTTTGATGTTAGCGCCTTGAATGGCACCGGTGAGCAGACTCAGCACAAACGGGGACCCATGAAAAGAAAAGCAAATCCTCGAAGCAAAAACAAGACTTGGGAATAGTAGGTTGTTACTGTAATTTACATCCAGACTCTGGTTTCCTGGCCTTTTTACAGCCACCGGTAAAGGGTATTCAAGCTTTAAATACTGCTCTGAACTGACCTTGAGGCACACTGAGGGGAAAAATGTCACTGGAGAAAATCGCGGTTTGTATAGTGCTTTGAGATCCTCTAATGAGAAAGCAGGAAAATTGTGAAGTGACCTTGTTTCATAGATGTCTACTTCGACACGGGAATATTTAAAGGAATTTCTTGTAAGAATTGAGTCAGTTCCCCCTCAAATCTTACACCTTGGAGAAGTAAGGAGAGAGCACAAGATCTGAAAAAATATTTTGTTGGCGTTTATTCATTCAACACATTTGTGGAGTGCTTATTGAGTGCCAGGTACATAGCATCATCTTCCATGCAAAGCACAGTCTGTCACACTGTGATTCCCAGGTATACTGGAAATTAGGGAGAGGAACAGGAATTCTAGACAATTCCTGCCCTGGAGTTGCTCATCATCTTGCAGGAAGAAGAGACATCACAGATAAATGTGGTACAGTATAACGTGGAGCATGGAAGCAGCCTAAATGTCTGTCAGGAGTACAATGAGTTAGTACATTGGCACATTCCTGCAGTGAAATATTCTGCAGCAGTTAAAAGTGAATGGATTGTCTTGAAATCAATGTTGGGTGAAAAAAGCAAATTAAAAAAATACATGTGATATTGATGTAATATTAATCTTTATTAAAATGTAAAATTTTTAAAAAGCTCCCACAATACAAAAGTTGTTGGCACATAACCATGTAGTAAAATTATAGAAACAAGGAAGGATGCGTGCACATTTTGGGATGGAGGTTACCCCTGGGGTAGAGGGATCCTTTGACCACATGGGTTTTAGTTATATGAGTAGTGTTTGCTTCCTTAAAAAAAAAGAAAGATGAGGGAACATAGAGAAGCATGGGAAAGCTTTATTGAAGAGGTGACAGACATTGAAGCTAAGTTCTTGAAGTGATAAGCAAGTTTAACAGCAATATTCAAGACACACTGAAATGCTGAGCTTTTATACATTTTATATCATTTAAAATTTACATATAGGAAAATTCTCTTTTTTGGGGGGTGTACAATTCTATGAGTTTTACAGATGCGTAGAGTCATGTCATCACACCACAAGCAGGAAACAGAACAGTTGCATTCTGCCCTCCCCAAATTTCCTGTGTGCTGTCCTTTGTAGTCACTCTTGGCTCGTAGTCAACTCCCCCATAACTTTAAACTCTGGAAACTACTGATCTATTCTCCATCTCTATAGTTTTACCTTTTCCAGAATGTCATATAAATGGAATTATGCAGTATATGGCCTTTTTGTTTTTTTGCATCTGGCTTCTTTCACTTAATGAACTGATCTTCATCTATGCTGTCGGGTCTATCAATACTGTGTTTCTTTTGGCTGCTGAGCAGTAGGTCATTGCATGAACATGCCACAGATTGTTTATCCTTTTACCAGCTGAAGGCCATTTGCATTGTTTCTGGTGTACAGTTTCTTGATTCCAGGGACTGGACTCGTTGTTCAGGGTGTTGTCATGTATAATGTGGATCTATGGTTATTGTATTATATTGATAAACGTGTTCAGTTATTTCTCTCTGGAGGCCAACTCTGTAATCTGATCTTAAATACTGTGCAGGGTGGGGCTAGGTAAAACCTACCCAGCCAAATGTAGAGAAAAACACACATGTTCAGTCATTTGGAAGTTGGCAACTGATTTAGTTATCTCGAGTGCAATAGGAGAGACTAACTAGATGTGCAGGTGATCAGCACGTGTGAGTTTACATGTGTGCCACTGATGACCTAGATTTCTAGCTCTTTGAGCATCTGTGTGTTTCCAAGTGTGGAACAATGACTTATTTCCAAATATTTCCCAAATCCTTGCTGAAGGATTGACCTTTGCTCTTGGAGGTCCAGGTTGAGCTTTACTGGCAGGCTGAGTTCCCACCCTTCTGATACAGGATGGCAATGTTGCTTCATTAGTCCAGGAGTTCTAAACATTTGTAAGGATACAGAGTAATTCCAGATCTTGGTCTGTTCTTATTTGGTTTCCTCTTGTTTGTATCTCACCTGGACCCTGAGAAGCTGTCGGCTGGACTGGGCAGAGTAGGTGCTGAGGTCAGAAACAGAGTATGTAAACCTGTGTGGGTATATAAGCATTTCTGAGCGTATGCCTCAGAATTCCAAAGTCAAATATCAATTGTTTGTGAATTACCTACTACTTAAAGCCTTATTTATTTATTTTAAAAACCTCTAGTCCTCTAGTCCTGACAAAGACAGGGCTAGCTGTCCCAGTATTAACGTGCAAGATGGAAAGGGGAGAAGTAAACAAACAATCATAGACTACTTTCTGGGTGTGGTTAGAGGAGAGAAGACAATCCCAGCTGTAAAGAGAGATCACAGTGTCGTGATCAAAGGAGTGCTGTTTTTAATCCTTGTTCTGTTGCTAAAACAGGCTGTTTTTCTAACTTAAAACTGTACCCAGTTTACTACATATGAGACTTTGCATGACATCCTTAGTTTTAGTTCTGATAATCAGCATGCCCCTCCGGCAAATGACTCCGGAAACAAAAGGTTCATTTAACCAGACAACTGAAAGAATAGTTAGTAACATAGGTGCTTGGAATTTACTTTGGATAAGTTCTTAAGTAAAGGTTGGAGAGGTTATAAATCAAGGGATGTAGATGCCACATTTTCGCTTTGTTATGTCTCTGTGAGACCTTGGGAAAAAGTCTTTCTTATTTGCACCACAATTTTCTCACTTATAAAAGGGCAAAGGAGTAAACATGGTGCTACTTACGATTTTAAGATTCCCTCAGCAAGAAGCACTTTATGAGCCCTGGGCTTTGCTGTTCTAGATTTCTTTCATTAATCATGCCAAATTGCATTGATGGAGGCATCTACCATTTTCCAGTTTAAGTTAATTACAACACACCTAAGCTTCATGTTTTCTGGTGTACTTTGAAGATTTTGAGAAAGTGGCCATTTCCTCCAAATAAGATAATTTGCAGCCCTTTATTAAACTTAGGTAATGTAGAAGCATGCACTTATAACTTTTGTCATTACTGCTGAAATTGTGTTTAGTAAACATGTCCAAGCTAAGAAGTGCTGGACTCTGAAGATCATCAGTCCAGTGACTTCCCAGTTGTTCTCCCATTAAGAGAAGATCACCTTCGTGCTTTATGCTACAAATAAATTGGTGCAGCCTTTGTACCAAGAGTGTAACTCCTAATGAAAATGAAACTACTGATGGTAAAAAAAGAAAAGAGACACCTTTCAATGACCACCAATTCCATGATCGTGGGTTAAGCCTGTGAAACTTTTTCTCTTCCAGGCACTGTTTTTTAAAATGAGATTCTGTTCAAGAGGTGTTACAGTAGCATAATATAAACCGGTGGCTCTGGCTTTTTAAACTTTGGTTCTCTCTCCTGTAAAGCAGCATAAGTGAGTGCCTTATCATAATGTTGGAATAATGACATCTCAAGGCCTGTGTGCTGCATTCACAAGCAAGGAAAGTCCCAGAACGGGGTTGACTCAGCAGTACCTGACCAGGCTGCTTAATGCACTGATGAATACCATTGCCCCTAGGAATTAAATATAGAGGTGCCTGGAGCTTGTGTAAAGTTCTCTGTGCCATTTGAAAAAGGTACTCAGAGAAAAGATAGGCTGATTTTTAATTTTAATGTTTTACTCATCGGTTTAAGTACATTTATGGTTTGCTTTGCAAAATGTCAACAGACATCCCAAGTGGGTAACATTTAAAAAAGATTGAATTTCCTGTATTTACTCTAACATCGTCTCAAAAATATGGTCATCAATGCCTACAGGTTCATCGGCAAAGACAACCCATTCAAGTGATTATTAAAAAACACCCAACAACACTTTTCATAATTTTCCACAGTGTCCCAAATTCTCATTGATTAGAATTCCAGTAAGATAGATCTGAAGGTTTCATTCTAGTTCTGATACATTTAGGAAGGACTCCAAATGAAGTTCACATCTACAAGGTGGCCAAAGGATGCTACGAGAAGGAATTATCTATTACCTAATGGCGTTAGTGTTCATTTTGTATTATAAATAACATTATAAATTTGTATATTATAAACTCAATGATTGACAAAACACTTTCACATAAATCATCTCACTGCGTGAAAAGTTATCGCACAATAACTTTATAAGATAGATTGGTGATGACAATTATTTATCCTCATTTTATAGTAAAAGATACTGAGGTTCAGAAATATCGAAAATAGCTCGCTTTATGGAATGCTTTCTTTGTGACAGGCGATGTTCTAAGAGCTTTACGTGTTTGATTCATTTGGTCTAGATAGGAGCTGTAGGAAGTGGATATTGTTATGGTCATCTTCATTTTACAGATTGAACCGCAGAGGCACAGAGGGATAACGGAACCCGTCCAAAGCTACAGAGTGAGTAAATCGTGGAGTCAGAGGAGAATCTACCGCTCTGGTTCCAGACCCAAGTGCTTAACCATCACACCTCTCTGCCAAGCCAAAGTTCAGCAACTTGCCTCAGGAAACTTGGCCACTCAGTGTTGGGTCCTAAATTAGAAAATGGGTCTTCTGACTCCCAGTGAAGTGCTTTTCCATTTTGCATTTGGTTCTGCTTTCTCTCATTAGCTTTTGCTTTATTCCACACTACATTTTACTACTTTATGTACTTCTCATCTTCCCCTAATGTATTGTGAACTTCATTCATGCAGGGAAAAGAGGATGATTCTTTTTATCCATGGATTATCCCCTCCCATGTCTGGAAATTCTTCTAACATAAAAGGGAGGCAGGTAAAATGTATTGAATTCAATCAAAGTTGTGGAACTCCTTGAACATTTTGGGTGTACAAATTTATAACTGGAATTTTGATGACATGAAAGTGGTTGACAATGGGAAGGGGACAGTGATTAAACTAGGGAAAAGAGAGAAAGGACTGATATGATAGGAAAGAGCCAAATAACAACATTTATATAGCCCTTGCTGCGTGCCAGAGAGTTTTCCTCTATCAACCCATTTAATCCTTACAACATTTTATTATTATCTCCTTTTTATGAATGGGGAGACTGAGGCACAGAGGTTATATGACCAACCCATAAATACGCCTGTTTGTGGGTGTGTATGTATGGAAAAGAGGGAGAAAGAAAGTGATATCCATTGTCTGGCTTCCCCAGCTCCCACACCAACAATTCCCGAAGGTTTCCATGGTATATTCATTTGCTTTTCATCAGAGGTTTCCTGTCCCGGATGTCCTACCATACTGACTTGTCCTCCTCCAGTCCAGTCTCTGCATGGCACCACAGATACCCTTCTAAAACATGTATCTGATTCTGCTCCTCCTTGGTTTAAAACATTTGATGGTTCCTCGTTGCTTACGGGTTATGTGGCCTGCTACACACAGCCCTGTTTTACATTTTCATCCTCATTCCAGTCTCCTTCCCCAGACCTTTTTTTTTATGATTGTATTTAAATCCTCTTTCATCCCTAGATGGACCATGTACTTCATTCTCTTATGACTTTATCTGTGTTGTCTTCTCTGCCTGGAATCCTGATCCCGTCCTTTTTACCTGGAGAGTTGCACTCATCCTGCAGGATAAAATTCAAATGTATTTCTTGATGAAGCCTTTTATAATCCTACAGAAAGAATTAATATATCACTCTATTAATATATACTTTAACAACAACAATAACACCTCACATCTACTGAGTGCTTAAATGCTACAATTCTATTATTGATGCAGGAAGGGAGATTCAGAGGTTTTCTGTAACTTGCTCAGATCACTTGGGTAGTGAATCTTCGGACAGATCTGTCTGACCCCCAAACCCATAAATGCAACCACTTTGCTCTGCTTCCTCCGTTGATCCCATATATTAGGTTGCATGTTTAGGTATCTCTTTCTCTTCAACAGAATGAACTTCAGAAAAGCAGTTATTTGCTTTGGATTCTTTGTGCCTGGCCCCGTGTCTCTACTATGGAAGGAGATCCATGAACATAGTTAAAAGACTGACTGGATCTCTATGTTCCCTATTGCCTGGGCTACAGTTCTCTCCTCTGGCCCATCGTGTCCCACGCCACAGATGAGGATTGTGCCACTTTACTCTGTTCTCTCACATTACTGACTTCTAAAGTGACTGTTCCGAAATTGACTGTCTGGACACCAGTTGCCTGTGAGAGCCTTTACTTAACGTCTTTAGTAGCTGTGACCAGAAATTAGTGGCATGTGTGTGATCTGCTCTACAACTCTTGGGCTGCAGGCACTATCGTTTTGTTTTATACTTCTGAGTTGAATCAGAACTGGCTTGAATCTTATCTTATTTTTATTTTACTTTTTTTGGTGAGGAAGATTGGCCCTGAGCTAGCATCTATGCCAACCTTCCTCTATTTTGTATGTGAGATGCCACCACAGTATGACTTGATGAATAGCATGTAGGTCTGAGCTTGGGATCTGAACCAAACCACTACACCACTGGGCCCGGCCCTAAATCTTATCTTTTTGATAGGCATAAACTTCAATATCACACCCTCTGAACACCTCTGCTCCTTTTCTGGATTATCTAAGAATTCTGAAGGTTTACAGAGTCCCTAAAGAAGTCCCCTGGGCCCACTGGTCCCAGGAGAACTCTTGTGCCCTGGGTTGTCTGTGGCCATCGTGGCATTGCTTCCTGTTGTTTCTGCACAAAATTGGGGTTCTCTTGCCCAATGAGCATAAATGAGCATTAAAAAATCCAATTAATTACAGCATCAGGTTTTGGAGGAGAAATCAGCTTTATTCTGTGAGATGGATCTGCAGGGAGACAGGGGGCATGTGCCCTCAGATCTGTCTCCCTGATTCAGGATTTGGGGTGAAATTTAGGAGTTTAGGGAGAACAGGCTGGCACACAGAAATGCTGGGGGGACAGGTTTTGATTGGTGGGCTTCAAACGTTTATGGTAAGGTTTTAAACATTTATGACAGGGTTCTAAACATTTTGATGAGGTCCTAAACTTTTATCATAGGGTTCTAAACATTTTTGATGAGGTGGGGAAGGAATTTTAATGCCAGATCTTCCCGAATGAGGTACCCCTGGCTTCTGATAAAAGTCCGACTTTCAGGTTCCGGTCCTGTCCCCGTCCTTGGGTTCCATGGGAAGGAGGATCTTTGGTTCCATGGTCATTTCAGGTCATGATTTCTTCTTTTGCACATGCTCTGGCTACGTGACTTTTCAGTTTTTCTGAAAGACAATCCTTAATCACTTTGTTGATAAGAGATGAGGTCTTTCGAACAGGCTCCAGGTGGGCCTGTGGTTACGCTGTCACCACACTGTGCTGCACAGAGCTCTAGGTCAGGAGGCTCCTTTGAATGAGGCTGATTTCCTCAGGACTCAGATCTTGGTGCCCATCCTTTAAATTCATCCATGGACCCACCAGCAAAATGCCGTGCTAGGTGGTATCCACTGTCCCACATTCAGCCCCCGGGGGATTCACACACAGGGGTCAGCGGTCTTCCCTTTCCCTGGCCCCAAACAAAGGATGCATTCTCCTCCTTTCTCTGACAATAGAGCTCACCATACAGACGCAAATGTCTATTTGCTTCCACAATCTGGAAACATTTCCCTTCCTTTATGAAAATTCCCTCTCCCAAGGAGAGGTTGGGAGACCTCACGGCATCTTCTTGCTAAGGGTCATTAACAAAGCACCACTTAGAACTTCAGCAGGTTATCCTGTTAATTAGTCTTCAGTGGGGTGCCCAGTTTAAATAAAAATGCCAAAACTTAATGGTACACGTAAGTGAGAGTTGCCCTTTTTAGAGGAGTCACTTGCTGTATGTTATTACAATATACCGCCATTGTTTAAACATTTTTTTTGAATTCATCTTCAGGTTTTCAGAGCCTACAGCCCAATCTTTTTTATTACTCCCAAAGAGAGCAAATATTTATATTTGAAAATGGATTTGATTTTGGAAAGAGCCCAGTGTTATTTGGCTTAGTTTTAGGAATAAAATCAGTGTGAAAAGCTGCTTTTGGTCCAAAAGGAGGTGAAATTATAAAGTAATGACACTGATTTTGTGAGTCTTACCGAGTCCAAAAGGGGATTTCCAAATATAGTGTCAGGGATGGCATGTCAGGGAAATAAGTATATAACTTCCAAATGTGACCACCTAAGAATGACACAAATCTGAATACAAAAATTCTGGTACATTTGTTGCCAACTAGTCTCGTTAGTGTCTGGAGGTACAGCTTGCATGTTATGTCCTAAATTCTTGCTGAAAATATCTAGCGGTAGACTGGTGCTTCTCAAATTTGGTGTAAGCGTGAATCCTGTAAGGTTGTTAGGATGCAGTTTCTGATTTAAGAGCTCTGGTGCGGGGCCAGAGACTGAGCATTTCTGAACAGCTCCCAGGTGATGGTCCAGGGATCTCTCCTTGGGTAGCAGTGCTCTTGAGTCCCCAAATAGCCCTGTTAAGCAAGTTAAATCTTGGTTCGCACATGGGTATTGGCTGTTCACGTGAAACCGCACATGGGTTGGTTTGTTCCTTAGCAAAATATTTGTTTGTGCTCACGTACATGTGAACTTTGCCTCAGAACAGAGAATTTTCTGTGTACTTTGTCAATGAAGCAGCAGCAATGACCCGGTGCCATTTTCCTTAGATCAGATGTTTTCTTTATTACAGAACATAACAGAAATTTCTATGGAAAAAAATTAAGTATTTTAACTGTTCAATCTCACTAATTATTACATGGCAGCTATTATCACATAAGAAAAAGCAAGGTACATTTTGATATATTTAAAGCTGTTATTTCTGACTTGACAATTTTTGAAACTGATGTAACAAAAGTTTTCTTGCTAGCTAACAAAAAACAAAATCCGATTTCACAGCTAAAATCTAAACAGCTAAGATGTAATCGGAGGACTAAATTTCACGGCTACAAAAACACAGATGTGCGACATAACTTTAGAGTGTAATAAAGCCAAATAGCTTTGCATGCAATAATGGATATTACAAATAAAGATGAGAATGACTTCGTTAGGATTTTTTAGTGTTTACCTGTTAACTGAGGATGTTCTCACTAATGTTACCTGTTTAACAGAGAATGTTCTCGAGTTACCTACCACATATGCATCTATTGAACATCTTCTGTGTATGTCTTGCTAGGAACTGGTGATATAGAGTTGAATATGACATTAAGTCATTCTTTCAAGGAGTTCTTTCTTATTACATAGTATGTCCTGTGTCAAGTAATTTTTTTCGGATTATAGAACTAGTGTATGCAAATTGGAAAAATATTAGATTATACAGAAAAGAATTACAAAAAGTAAAATATACCTTATTAAAAATCCCATCACTGTTAACATTTTAATGTTGTATTTTAAGTCTCCATTGCCCTAACTCTAAGTATTATTGTTTCTGACATCTCGGTGTCCTTCATTATTATTATTTTTTAACTGTGGAAATAACTCTTACTGGCCAGTGTCAAGGTATATTTCAGTTGAGTTTTTATGCCTATTTTGGTCTGGGCTGAAATGTGGAAACCAAAACAACTGTGTATATGATGTGTGTGTGCTTATGTGTATATTAGGGTGGAGACAGGGAGCTTCGCTGGGATCAGCTCTTCCTTAATATTTGAAGGCCTCTTTAGACTTGAGTAAGGAACTGGAGAAGCAGCTGGAATCCCATCCAGCTCTGCAGGCCAGAGACTCTTTATGATATAACTGATAGGGTTTATATCCCCAGAGCTACTCACGCCCACATTGTGTTTTGCTTTCTCAATTTTGTGATAAATTTCTTAGATTGTGCTAATTTTGGATTGGGGGATCAGTGGACTTGCTCCTTTACTAAAATCTCTTGTGAATTTTTATCATCTGTAAAATAAGGTACCTAAACTACACGTTCTAAGTTTTCTTGAATTTTTGAAATTCTGTGGCTATTTTCTTCATCATAGCTTGCATGTAAATAGATCCATCCTGGTAGATACCTTTGATAATCATTTTTGAATCAATGTAAACCTAAAGTCTGTTTTAAAATCTACAATCTAGAATGAAAATATAGAACAGAATTTGGCAAACTACTGCCTGAAGGCTAAATCTGGCCTATTGCCTATTTTTGTAAATAAAGTTTTATTGGAACATAACCATGCCGGTTCATTTCTGTATCGTCTATGGCTGCCTTCAAGCTACAACGGCAGAGTTGAGTAGTTGGGACAGAGGCTGTATTTACTCTCTGAACTCTTATAGAAAAATTTGTTGACCCCTGATCTAGGTTAATAATCTTCTGGATCAATAGGTATGCTTTTCTTCAGACACTTAGAGTAAGTATGAGTAAGTATGATATCAGAGTTATGAAAACAGGAGATATGGATATGGAAGATATGCCTGGGCTATATAAACCAGCTCCTGTTTTTTTTAGGGTTATTCCTAGATAATACATACTTGAGCTTGATTTCAAGAGTCAGCTAGATCTGTATCAGGTAAATGTCACATCTGCTGTGATGAGAGAAACTAGGGTGTCAGAGTGACACTCTTTGAGCCTGGCAACATTCTTCTTGAATGACTCAGGCAGGAGAATTTTCAGTTAATGTGGTGGTCCTCTGTAATAAAAGCCAAGCCAGGAAAGCCAAGAGCTTTTAATATCATAGGGTTAGAGGCATTATTTCATAAGGAATAGGGGTCAAAGTCATGTTAATAGTTGATATACACATTCCTCAGGAAGACTAGACAGGGCCTTGCTCAAGGAGACCAGACCATGGAGTCTTTGGAAGAAAATGAACCCTCCCTGTGATATGGGGTATAAACCTCCATGTGTTTAGGAGGGAAGTGAGTTGCAACATTGGTGGTGGAGAGCATCCTAAATGACCTTGAAATACCCACACTTTTCATGGACCACTGACTCAGAAGAAGCTTAAACAGAGACAGACCTCTCTAATTCCCAACAAAGTCTGAGATAGCAGAGTTTGCAAAACAGAAGATGAGACCAGGCCCAGGTCTCAGGTCTCCTAAGGGGAAGAATGGCATGTCCTGTGCTGAGAGGACCTAAAGAGTAGATGGCTGTGGGGAACCTAATGATGATTGGGAGAAAGCTAAGAGAAAAGGAGGGACAGTGTCCACAGGGAACACTCTCCAAAGCCTAAATAGGGAGACCTTGCCTCTGGTACTGCAAGAGATCTAGATAAGTGTAGATAACTGCGGAATTTAATGACCTTGAAGTTTTGGATCCTGTGCTGTTTTGGGACACCCCTTGAGCCTTTGGCAAAGGAATGCTAAAATATCCATCAAAGTCTGGTTTATATCATTCTAAGGAAAGAGCTCTGGAATGAATTTCAGTCTGAATCTGAATGAGTACCGGTCTGGTCTGGCCATTTGTAGACTACCAGCAAACGGCCACCCAGCCCAGGTGATCAGGAGGCTGCTTCCTGATTTCTCCCTCCTCTACTCGACAGAAAGGAGACTCCTGCTGTCTGTGCTAGAGAGCCTTTAAACTGTTAACTTCATGGGAAATTATCAGGCATTTGAGATAAGTGGAACCAAATCGAGGTTTTCTTTTTTTTAAATTATTTTAATGAGGTCATATTGGCTTATAACATTGTATAAATTTCAGGTGTACCTTATTATATATCAGTTTCTGTATAGACTGCATTGTGTTCACCACCAATAGTCTAGTTTTCATCTGTCACAATACCTATGTTGCCCTCTACCCCTTTTGCTCTCCCCCTACCCCCTTTCCTCTGGTAACCAGCAATCTGTTCTTCTTATGTATGTGGGTGTTTATCTTCCACATATGAGTGAAATCGTGTGGTCTTTCTCTGTCTGACTTATTTTGCTTCACATAATACCCTCGAGGGCCATCCATGTTGTCACAAATGGCACAATTTTGTCTTTTGTGACTGAGTAGTATTCCATTGTATATATATACCATATCTTCTTTATCCGTTCATCTGTTGATAGGCACTTGGGTTGCTTCCACATCTTGGCTATTGTGAATAGTGCTGTGATGAACATAGGGATGCATAAATCTCTTCGAATTTTTGATTTCATGTTCTTTGGATAAATACTCAGAAGTGAGATAGCTGGATCATATGGTATTTCTACTTTTAGTTTTTTGAGAAATCTCCATACTGTTTTCCATAGTGGCTGCACCAGTTTGCATTCCCACCAGCAGTGTATGAGGGTTCCTTTTTCTCCACAACCTCTCCAACACTTATTATTTCTTGTCTTGTTAATTATGGCCATTCTGATGGGTGTGAGGAGATATCTCATTGTAGTTTTGATTTGCATTTCCCTAATAATTAGTGATGTTGAACATCTTTTCATGTGTCTGTTGGCCATCTGTATATCTTCTTCGGAAAAATGTCTTTTCATGTCCTCTGCCCTTTTTTTTTCTGGTGAGGAAAATTGGCCCTGAGCTAACATCTGTTGCCAATCTTCCTCTTTTTGCTTCAGGAAGATTGTCCCCGAGCTAATATCTGTGCCAATCTTCTTCTATTTTGTATGTGGGGCACCACCACAGCATGGCTTGATGAGTGGTCTGTATGTCCACACCAGGGATCTGAACCCATGCACCCTGGGCTGTGGAAGTGGAGCACACAAGCTTAACCACTATACCACCAGGCTGGGCCCCTCTGCCCATTTTTAGATTGGGTTTTTTGTTTTTTTATTGTTGAGTTGTATGAGTTCTTTATATATTTTAGAAATTAAATTCTTGTCAGATGTATGATTTGCAAGTATTTTCTCCCAGTTGTTGGGTTGTCTTTTCGCTTTGTTGATGGTTTCCTTTGTTGTGCAGAGTCTTTTTAGTCTGACATAGTCCTGTTTATTTATTTTTTCCTTGGTTTCCCTTGCCTGAGTAGACAGGGTATTTGAAAAGATGCTAAGACTGATGTCAAGGAGTGTACTGTGTATATTTTTTCCTAAGAGTTTTATGGTTTCAGCTTTCAGTATTCAAGTCTTTAATCCATTTTGAGTTAATTTTTGTGTATGGTATAAGTTAATGGTCTACTTTCATTCATTTGCATGTGACTGTCCAGTTTTCCCAACACCATTTATTGAAGAGACTTTCCTTTCTCCATTGTATGTTCTTGGCTCCTTTGTCAAAGATTAGCTGTCCATAGATGTGTGGTTTTATTTCTGAGCTCTCAATCCTGATCCGTTGATCTGTATGTCTGTTTTTGTGCCAGTACCATGCTGTTTTGATTACTACAGCTTTGTAGTATAATTTGAATTCAGGGAGTGTGATACCTCCAACTTTGTTCTTTTTTCTCAGAATTGTTTTGGCTATTCAAGGTCTTTTGTTGTTCCACAGCGATTTTAAGATTCTTTGTTCTACTTCCATGAAGAATGTCTTCGGGATTCTAATTGGGATTGCATTGAATCTGTAGATTGCTTTCAGTAACATGGACATTTTAACTATGTTTATTCTTCCAATCCATAAGCATAGAATATCTTTCCATTTCTTTATGTCTTGTTTGATTTATTTCAATAATGTCTTATAGTTTTCAGTATATAGGCCTTTCACCTCCTCAGTTAAATCTATCCCTTGGTATTTTATTCTTTTTCTTATAATTGTAAGTGGGATGGTATTCTTGACCTCTCTTTCTGCTAGTTTGTTCTTAGTGTATAGAAATCCAACTGATTTTTGTTAGTTGGTTTTGTACCCAGCAACTTTACTGTATTTGTTGATTATTTCTAATAGTTTTTTGGTGGATTCTTTAGGGTTTTCTATATATAAAGGTTTTCTTTTTGAAGTAAATAAAAGACAAGAGATTATTGAAAATAATTTAATTTTCAAGAGAAATCAAGCATCTTGTATCAGCAGCAAATAGAAAAATTAACTTCTCTGTTTATTCCTTTCAGCCTTTTTCTTGTTGACATAGTGTTAACTACTCTGATGTTATCACAGAGAATGGAAATGTGCCAAGTCCTTCTCATTTAAAAAATTACTTTCTGAGGTTCAGAAGATTTGGGGAAAGATTAAAACTGCAGTTTATTCAGGTAGCTGAGTTCAATTTTTCTTTTGATTCTCCCCATCTGCTGGGCCAGTGTAACTACAATGACAGCCTGAGTGTAGGCACCTACTACCACTGGAAAGATCAACACACTAGGCAGCATTGTAGTGAAATGTCTATGAGAATTGACCCAGATCATAATGGCTTCTAGAGAAAGGTTGATAAATCACTTACATGTTTTTATGTTTAGGTAGACATTGACCCTCAAATAACTGATTAAAAAATTTAATACAAATTAATCATATATAATAGGGTAAGTTATCAAGAAGAAAATATTAGGCTGAACCACATGAACTTGCTGATATTTAGACATCTTGAACTAAGAAGATAGACATTTTGTATGTTTCAAGCTAATATCTAAATGGTCTCTTGAACTTTTTCCCCCTATTTTTGTTTATTCTATTGCAGTTTTCCCAAGAGAAAAAAAGTTATTCCTTTCTCCACTCCTGGAAGAAGAATCCAGAGTAGCATCTCTAAAGATCTTAGGTGTCTTTACTGGCGTTCTCTTGCTCAGTTTTCTTCTTCTGTTTTTCAGATCCGCTGATGCCCTCGAGCAGGGAGGGATAGAAGGTGATCTGCATCGAGTTTAAGAGGGGAATAGCAGATTTTCCTGGTTCTCAAGGGGGCTTCCCCAGAATACAGGGAAAGGTTATAGGTGGCATGATGTGTGAGAGAGCAGAGCCGGGCCACCCTGCCACTCAGTGCCCTGTGAAGGGGCAGGACCTGTCAGGCAGTGGTGAGTGGATCTTAGGTTCTAGAGTCTTGGGGGGCCTTGGAGAAAGGTCTCCATACCCAATCTTTGAAAATTGCCTTTGAGTGGATGATATGGGCCTGGTGAACATAATACACTCAAGACTGGTGATCTTTCCTCAAATTTTCTGGACTATTCTCTTATATGATCCTAGGAAACACTCCTAAAACAGAATTTGGTTTGAATTTTCCTTTGACTTCAACTGATACGGGCAGAGCCAGATCCATCTGATTATACACACACACATGTGCACACACACTATGTTTCTTGCACCCACATATCATGGAGGAAATTCATGCTTTTTGCCTGAATTTGGTACTACACAGATAAAACAACTCATTGACTGGACTTTTACTTTCCAAGTGGTTACTTTGAGTCTTAGAAACACAACTGATACTCATCCTTTCTTGTGGCTTTTACTAGGAGGGAACCTAATAAAATTTCATTTCTAGTACTCTTTTCCCATCTCTCTCCCTCACCCTCCATCTTTAATAGTGCCAAATGAAAAAGAGGTGAGAAACACAACTTGCAATAATGTTGAGCATTCTGCAATAGCTGAATGAATGAGGGAAGGGAAAAGATTTGGGATGGGGTTGGTTAGCGCATGAAGCTCCTCTATTCCACCAATTAACAATGCATTTCTTCCCACCTTTCCGTCTCTTTGGATTACCTTCAGTGCACAATCTTTTTTCTGCTGATGAGTTGGTTTTAATTTTCTCTTGAAAACATCTGTTTTTCTTTAGTTTCCTGAATTCTCTTTCTCTCTCTCTTTTTGTTCAGGGACAAATTCTTTTCAAATTTCTTATAATGTTTTTTCAGTTGAGTTATCAATTTGTTCTATTTATCCTTTCTATCAGCCATTAATGCAGGTTAGACTGGGCACAACTCTGAGTGTCACAGTGTTCTGGATACATTCTGACCACACTGTGCTTTTTTGTTGGGTCCTTGGTTTATGATTCTTCATTCATTATTGAACTTTAGTAACTGAGCATGCATTCACCATAATAATTCAAGATAGACCTAGTAAAGATCTGAGATTCACATTTATTATGGTGATCTTTAGGTGGAATTCTGGCACTTCTTGTCCATGATCAGGCGGTATGACCACCATGAATTAAACGTGGGACTTTGATGTGATTGGCTGACTTCTCACTGATTTTTCTTAACTGTATTTCTGCTGTGTGGCTCACATATGGTGAGAAATTTTCTTAAGCCTCAACTGGAAAACCTAGGACGGCAGAGAAATTTTTTGTTCCTTCCAGATGTGAGAAGTAGTCTGCGAAACTGCCCAAAATACTGATATTTGCTGGGCATTTTTACTATTACTTTCCACAATGGACAGAATATTTATTATTGGGACTGTTTTGGGAAATCGAAGAAATATGGCAGTATAATCATGTTGACTCAAATTTTCTGTCTGGTCCTCTCTGAGTGTGGTGGTATAGACACAGCTTATTGTTACCCCTATTCATTTTGTAACCTTTTATATTTTTGGAGAAGGCAGTCCTTGTTTATTAGCATACAAGGTAGTCACATAGGTGGGTATAACTTAGGGGGAATCCGAAAGGTGTCTGGACAAAGAGATGTCTTCCAATGCTTCCTTAAACTTCAACTTAAGTGATTCATTTCCATATGTTGAATGTATTTTTATTTCCTGCTGTTGTCCTCTCTTAACAACTCAGTGTGAATAATTTTTATCAGATTCCTTTATTCCTGTTTTGAACAGATTCAACCAAAATCAAAGATGTTCAAGGCAGTGAGTCTAATAAAGAGGAGAGAAGAAGACAGAAAAGGGAAGAGAGAGGGACATTTATCACATTACTTTACTGTACAAATGTTTCAACACCTTTATTAGAGGCCTCATGGGTTTTCTCTCTTCAAAGGGAACTTAAAAGTTGTGCTAAAGTCAATTTCAAGTGTGACATGATTTAATTCCTTGTTTCCCTATTACTATATAGACTCTTTCATTAGAGTTTAAAGAGAGTTTTCCTTCGATTGTAAAGATGGGGACCACATTTGGTGTGAAATATTTTGAGTATTTAGCAACAACTTAAAGGTGCTCAGCCACATCTTTCGATATTTGCATGATGAATGTATTCACAGAAACCTGCTCTTATATTATCTTGACATTCTTGACTCTAAAATTTTTTGTTGCTTTTTGTTCAACTATTTTCTTTTCTTACCCCAGCTTTATTGAAATATAGTTGACATTTAATGCTGTGTAAGTTTAAGGTGTACAACCTGTTGATTTGATACACGTATATATCGTGAAATGATTACCAACATAGTATTAGCTAGCACATCACCTAATTGCCATTTCTTTTTTGTGGTGAGAACATTTAAGATCTGCTCTCTTAGCACCTTTCAAGTATATAATCCAGTACTGTTAACTGTAGACACTATGCTGTACATTAGGTCCCCAGAACTTATTTGTCTTATAACTGGAAATTTGTACCCTTTGATCAGCATCTTCCCATTTCCCCCACCCCTCGGCCCCTGGTAACCACCACTTTAATCTCTGTTTCTATGAGTTTGGCTCTTTTAGATTCCACATAGAAGTGAGATCATACAGTATTTGTCTTTCTCTGTCTGACTTATTTCACTTAGCACAATGTCCTCAAGGCCCATCCATGTTGTTGCAAATGGCAGGATTTCCTTCTTTCTCATGGCTGAATGATGTGTTCAACTATTTTCTAATTTCTCTCTTTTGGATTTCCTGGTTTCACATCTGTACACATTTGAATGCTTGTCTCTATTCTTAAAAGTTCAGTGGATGTATTTCAATCAGAAAATACACCGCTATGTTCATTAAGGATTAATTTAAAATATTGCCTAAAGATGGCAAGTTTTTTTCTTGTATAATTTTTTAATCTTAGTCTGGTGGAGAAAATACCAAAAGATTTCAGTTTTCTGCGATGGGGAGAATTTAGTTTAGCATCTCATTAATACTGGCTCCAATCAGAAGTCTGCCATTTCCTTGGATCAAATACATTCTCTCTCTTTTTTTTTTTTAGCATGTTGAGACGTGTGTTTAGTGGAAATGTACATTTTACTGTAAACTGTGGGGTGTGTTTCCAGTGAGCAATTTGGTAACTGTTGGGGTTGTGTTCTCCCTATGATATTGTGAGCCCCGTGGGAGTAAGACAGTGCTCTACTCATCTTTCTAGCTCCGGAGCCTAGCGCGAAGTCTAGCGGAATTTGGGTGCATATCTCCTGAAATGTTGAACCAATGACTTAGGGTGATGTAATAAGAGTAAATAGGCATGACTGGGTAAGTAAATATGGCATGGGTGAAAGCAAACACTCCATGAAAACTTTTGTGATTTTTTGTTGATACATTAGACTATTACTATGAAAATACCACATGAGAAAATAACATAGATTTGAATATACATACTTAACGAAGTTTATTAAACATCTTGGTCTTCAGTGACTTATTTGTGGAGAACATCTAAAAGCAAGAGAGATTTGTTGGGAAGATAATTATGTGAAAATGTGAGTATCTGACTCTAATAGTTTATCTTATAGTATTTGGTATTGCAGTTTTCATATGTGTATCTGAATCATCTTTCCAACTAGATTGAAAGTTTGTTGAGGGTGCCTGGTCTTCCAGTAGCTTCCATTCCCCACATATAGTAAAGAATCAATAACATTTATCAAATGTTTGTATTGAGCTCATGATTCATTGAGTGGTTTTGTATATGACCTTCTGCATGTTTCCCAAAATGTGAAATTGGAAGAATAATACATTTTCTATGCTATTCATACAAAGTTTATATTTATCCTTCGAGTCCTATAAGAATGATTTTGTAATGATAAAATTTAAATAAGAATAAGCATGTTAGCAGTTTTACAACTAAATGTTTCAATATGTGTGATAAAAGAGAAAGGTACCAGGGCTTCTGGTTTTTTTTGAGGAAGATTAGCCCTGAGCTAACTGCTGCCAATCCTCCTCTTTTTGCTGAGGAATACTGGCCCTGAGCTCACATCCGTGCCCATCTTCCTCCACTTTTTATGTGGGACACCTGCCACGACATGGCTTGTCATGCGGCACCATGTCCGTACCTGGGATCTGAACCAGCGAACCCCGGGCCGCCGAAGCAGAAGCGGGCACTTAACCACTGCGCCACCAGGCTGGCCCCTTCTGGTTTTGTCTGGCATTGGAATCCTGCCTGTGCTCGCCCTTGTAGCCTGGAGGATGCGTAAGTTCTTCAAGCCTCTGTTTGCTCTCCTATAAATGGAATTTGTAGTATTTTCCTTATGGTGTTGTTGTGAGGTTAAATTTGTTGACACCTGTAACTCTTAATGGTGTGCCCAATACATGTTAGCTGTTCAGCAAACATGAGCAATGTCCCCTACCCTGGCTTTCTGTTGCATTCTCTTGGCAATTTGACTGATTTCATAGCCTTAAATAAAGTGGGTCTGCCTTTAGTCAGCATTCCCCTGTAAGCTCCAGACCTGCCTTTCCAGTCACCTTCCGGAGAGCCATACGTTTGTATCCCTGATTGCCCCTAAAACTTGACTTGGCCCAAACCGCATTTAACTTTTCAGCCCATTTTTTCCCCTTCGCAAATTCCCTATTTGTTACTGAAATTACCGTTCTGTAGTAACCGGTCCAAAGACTATGGGCTGGGTTTTACTCACTTTCTTTTTCTCGTTCTCTGTATTTAATTTGTTGAAGCTTAGGAGAACTGATTTGGTATATCAGAGTAGAAGCCCACCGTCTCCCCCACCCCCAACCAATGCCTACAGGGAAAGTCAATTGCTTGAGCTCAACGTCTTCCAAGTCCGGCCCTAGAGCTGTCCACAGCCTGCAGGTCCAGGACTCTCCTGAGACAGAGCAGGGTAAACGCTGACTCGTTCTTCTCTGGCTTTCCAATGTAGACTCCTGGCTGTGCACTCCAATTTGGGAATAATTTTAAAATTCAGACAGGCATAATACAATTGATTAAATTGCAACTTTCTTCATAATAATCATATTCCAAGTCTGCCAGCTGGGTTAATACCTGGGTTAGACTTGGTTACACCCAGGTCCCCTTAGCGACACCTTTACACACACTTATTTTACTTGCCAAGATTCCAAACAGGACGCGTCTGTTATGGGTTGATGATTCCTAATTTTACTATGAGAGAACTTATTATATACAATGTTGCCAATCAGTCCATGGGATTTATATTTAACCTGACATATTTATCTTTCTTCATCCTATTACTTCCAGATCCATTGACACCATCCTGGCAAGCATTACCTTTCACCAGCATCATTGTGGTGACCTCCTGTATCAGGCTGCTTTTAGCTAAAATTAACAGAAAAAGTAATAGAAAAGTTGCAGAAAAACAAACTTAAAGCAGCTTAAATGGTAGGGACTTAATTTTCCACCCATATCAAGAAAATCCTAAGTAGGGGGCTCCAGGATTGCTTTAATAGTTCAGTAATACCAAGGCTCTGTGTTGCCATTCTGTGACTCCCTTGCCCCGAGCCTCACCCCACCGTGGCCATAATATGGCTGCAGCAGCTCCAAGCATCAGGTCCTCACAGGAGAACATTTAACAGCAGGAAAAGAGAGGGAGAATTTCTCCTCATGTGTCTTTCTGATCAAGGGAGAAAGCTTTCTCAGATAACTCTTGGAAGACTTCCCTTTACATCCTATTAGCCAGGACTGGATCGCTTTCCTCTGCCCTACTGCAAGTGTAGCCAGGACAACGAGTATCTGCTATTTTTAGCCCTTATATTTGTTAGTGAGAAAATGGAAGACTGGGAAAACTCTCAGAGAGGTATTTACATCCATCCTGCATTTCTGCCAAATGTGCTTCCTTGAGTACATTTCTAAAGAGAATGTCATCACTCTGGTCATAAACTTTCAGTAGCTTCTATTGCTAGTGAATACAGTATAATCCAGCTCCTTCTTTTTCTCTCCTACTTTACTCTCTCGTGGCTATCTAGTGAGTCCAGAACAGACCCATCTCATCCCTGTGTTCACACATTTGCTCATGACATTTCCTCATCTTGGAATCTCTTTTCCCCCATCTCCCACTGGATGCCAACTTAGACGTCAACGCTCAGTTCTGAGGCTGCTTCTCTGTGAAGCTTTCCCAGTTTCCCTCCGTCAGCTGTGATTTCTCTCCTCTCTCAACTTCCTCAGCACTTTCTGTATGCTATAGAACCTGACCACTTATGGATTTGACCTTTGAATTTTGATTACTCACAAGACCCCACAAAGGTCCAATTCAAGGGCATTTTCAGCATTGCTGAGGTACAATCCCAATCCTGTCCACTGCAAAGCTGGGTGTGCAGTAGTAAACCTTTTCACTGGGAATTGTCACATGCTGTATAGTATCTAGACCTCAGTGAGGCTTCACTGTTCTTTCTTTGTTGTAATATAGGCCATAAGTTTTGTGAACTCATTAAAGGCTGTGTGCTCCATTGTGGAAAATGTCTGTTAATTGAGAGACAAAACTTTCTTCTTCTTTTTTTTTTAAGGAAGATTAGCCCTGAGCTAACATCTGCTGCCAATCCTCCTCTTTTTGCTGAGGAAGACTGCCCCTGAGCTAACATCCGTGCCCATCTTCCTCTACTTTATATGTGGGACACCTGCCTCAGCATGGCTTGACAAGCGGTGTGTAGGTCTGCACCTGGTATCCGAACTGGGGAACCCTAGGCTGCTGAAGAGGAATGTGCAAACTTAACTGCTGTGCCACTGGGCTGGCTCCCCTTCTTATTTGTTTGATGAGGAATTTTGGCCTTGAGCTAACATCTGTGCCAATCCTCCTCCAGAGCACAGCCCAGTGAGCATTGTATAAGTTCGCACCTGGAATATGAACCCAGAACCCCAGGCCACCAAAGCAGAGCGCATGAGCTTAACCACTATGCTACGAGGCTGGCCCTGAGAGAGAAAACTTTAGAGGAAAATTGAAAAGGTAGTTAACTTTCAGTTTGAGGAGAGGCATGGGAAAGGGGTAATTCTCCAGAAAATGTGATTTATAGGATAGCCAGGAGCTTGGGAAAATACTTGCACATTCTTGAGCTTGTGGTATAGATGACTTCTTACCTGTATTGCAATTAATTACGGACAAGACCCCTTGAAAACAGTTAGACTTCAGAAGACAGCAAGCAAATCATATGGTATAGTGTGGTGGCTCTGCAGACAGAAGAACTGAGATTAAGTTTCAGCTCTGTCAGTTCCCCCAGACTATGTGACCTTTAAGAAGATACTTGACTATGTGAGACTTTTGTTTCCTCATCCATAAAGTGATGGTAAAAATACCTACCTCACAGGGTTCTTTGAGCTATTAAATGGAATAATATTTGAAAAAGTACAATGCAGGCTGTAAGACTATAGACCATTAATTACCATTATTTATATCTCCACAACGTCTATCATGAGAGCAGATACTCAGAAAAGATTTGTTTAACAAATGAATGAATGAATGAATAAATGAATGAAAAGCTATCACAATAACCTAGTTATAAGAATAAAAATACTTTTCTTTCCATAATAGCATCTCTGGGGTTCTAAGGCATTTTATTTGCTTGCATTACTAATAAATGGAAATCAATAAAAATCATTACTGAGAATTAAATACCAGTAGATTATATCAACTTTAATATGAAGCTGAATTTCTTCTTTGAATACATTGGCTATTCATAAACTGCTGGGCCTACACTTTCACTGTTTATGGCATTGCTGGAGGCCTTCATGTGCATCACAGCTTTGTAGTTCCTCTGGGACTATCCATTATCCCACGGATCCATTATCATCTATAATTCTCTTTAAAAACCTAATAAAATTTGCTATAAGATGCCTGTGCTATGCATTGTCTTCAGACATAACCTTTTCCGCATCCTTCTTGAGTGTTGAGCTTTTTAAAGGATCTGGTGTGATTGGAATGGTAGCTCACTTGTGCTTCAGATTTACATCTCTCCAAGGTCACCGACAAGGAGCCGCTGTCCTGGCTAGAAAGGGATTAGGACCATGGGAATCTGTGACCAACTTTACACTGCTGCTGCGCCCACCAAACCTAACAGGCAACAATGCCACGAACCAGTCTGGGTGGGCATTAAATTGTTTAGTTTTTCTATGACCAATTATAGCAAAAGAATTATTTTCCTTCCTCTAGAGAACCTGCATTATTTCCGTTAAATAATTTGCAGGTATTTAAATCAATTACAAGTAATGGACTAGGGGGACCCGGGACACTAGAATGTTTCTCTTATAATTCCACTACCACTGATTTTTTAATTTCAATTAATTAATTGGAATTTATTTATTTATTTTTTAATTAATTAATTTTTATTGCAGTAACACTGGATTATAACATTATATAACTTTCAGGTGTACATTGTAATATATTTCGAATTCTGTGTAGATTATGTCATGTGCACCACCCAAACACTAATTACAATCCATCACCACACATGTGTGCCTAATTACCCCTTTTGCCCTCCTCCCTCCCCCCTTCTCCTTTGCTAATCCAATCTCTGTTGCTATGTGTTTGTTTGTCGTTGTTTTTATCTTCTACTTATGAGTGAGATCATATGGTATTTGACTTTTTCCCTCTGATTTATTTCACTTAGCATAATACCCTCAAGATCCATCCATGTTGTCACAAATGGCTGGATTTCATCATTTCCTTATGGTTGAGTAGCATTCCATTGAGTATATATACCACGTCTTGTCTATCCATTCGTCCCTTGATGGGCACCTAGGTTGCTTCCAAGTCTTGCTATAGTGAATAATGCTGCGATGAACATAGAGGTGCATGTATCTTTATGCATTTGTGTTTTCAAGTTCTTTGGATAAATACCCAGCAGTGGAATAGCTAGATCATTTGGTAGTTCTATTCTTAATTTTCTGAGGAAAGTCCATACTGTTTTCCATAGTGGCTGCACCAGTTTGCATTCCCACCAGCAGTGTACAAGGGTTCCCTTCTCTCCACAACTTCTCCAACACTTGTTGTTTTCTGTCTTGTTAATTATAGCCATTCTGATGGGAGTGAGATGATATTTCATTGTAGTTTTGACTTGCATTTCCCTGATAGTTAATGATGTTGAACATTTTTTCATGTGCCTGTTGGCCATCCATATCTTTTCTTTGGAGAAATGTCTGTTCTGATCTTTTGCCCAATTTTTATTGGGTTGTTGGTTTTTTGTTGTTGAGATGTGTGGATTCTTTGTATATTTTGGATATTAACCCCTTATCTGATATATGGTTTGCAAATATCTTCTCCCAATTGTTAGGTTGTCTTTTTGTTTTGTTGATGGCTTCCTTTGCTGTGCAGAAGCTTTTTAGTTTGATGTAGTCCCATTTGTAGTTTTTCTGTTGTTCCCTTGCCTGGTCACACATGGTATTTGAAAAAATGCTGCTAAGACCAATGTCAAAGAGCATACTCCCCATGTTTTCTTCTGGGAGTTTCACGGTTTCAGGTCTTACATTCAAGTCTATAATCCATTTTGAGTTGACTTTTTGTGCCTGGTGTAAGATAATGGTCTACTTTCATTTTTTGCATGTGGCTGTCCAATTTTCCCAGCATCATTTATTGAAGAGACTCTCCTTTCCCCATTGTATGTTCTTAGCTGCCTTGTTGAAAATTAGCTGTCCACTACCACTTAAAGTTGGCGTCATCATTGGACATCGTTCCTGAGACTCAAGTGCGTTGAAATTGATTTTTGTTCCCAATAAGTGGTTGATGCTATTGTATCAGTGGAGTTATTGACTATTGTCCCTGCTCAGGGATCGTAAGCTTGTTGTGTTTTGTGTCCTCCGCTCCTTTCCAAATACAAGGTTGTAGCTTCTCCTATGCTACTCTGTTATATGTCCCAGTTTCCTGCATTTTGAGCTTACAAGTACCCTAGAGCATTATATGTTTTTAGGGTGGCCATGGGGGAATATTTGAAGAACTAACTGGTTCTTTGACACAGGCAGACATCACTTCTGCAGAGCTGTCCCTGGAAGAGGTGATGTGTAGAGAGAGTGCAGGGTTCTCAGGCACCAGAGGATGGAGCAACCACATAGGTGGTGTGGTAGGCTGAATAATGGCCTTCCAAAGATATGGACATCCTAATCCTCAGAACCTGTGAATGTGGCCTTAAATGGCAAAAGAGGCCTTTCAGATGTGATTGAGGTAAAGATCTTGTGGTGGGGAGGTTATCCCAGATTACCCAAGTGGGCCCTAAATGTAATCACCAGAGTCCTTACAACAGGGAGGGTAGAAAGTCAAAGGTGGAAGGTCATGTGATGACAGAGGCAGGGAGAGAAAAGGTGATGTGATGCAGGGCCATGAGGCAAAGGATGACAGCCTCCAGCAGCTGGAAAAGGCAAGGAACAGATTCTCCCTTAGCACCTCCAGAAGAGACTGGCTCTGCTGACACCTTGAGTTTAGCTCTGTAAGACTTATTGAGACTTCTGACTTCTAGAACTGTTGAAAATCCATTTGTATTGTTTTAAGCCGCTACGTTTGTGGTAATTTGTTACAGCAGCCATAGGAAACTAATACAGGCGATCTGCTTTGAGTGGCCTGAGCCTGAGTGGTTGGCAGTGAAGCCTTTTCTCCCTCCACAATCCAGGGCATTCTGGCAAGTGTGTAAGCAGAAGCTCTTTATTCTTTTATTTTTATTTATTTTTTTTAAAGATTGGCACCTGAGCTAACATCTGTCACCAATCGTTTTTTCTTCCTTCTCCTTCTCCCCAAAGCCCCTCAGAACATAGGTGTATATTGTAGTTGTGAGTGCCTCTGGTTGTGCTGTGTGGACGCTGCCTCAGCATGGCCTGACGAGCAGTGTCGTGTCCTCACCCAGGATCCCAACTGGCGAAACCCCAGGCTGCGGAAGTGGAGCGTGCGAACTCAACCACTTGGCCCCGGGCCGGCCGCAAGAAGCTCTTTAATTCCCGTGCCTGGCTCCTCTTGGGCACCTCTCCCTTGGGGCTAACTTTCTAGGATCAGACATCTGGAGATGAGTGCTTGGAGCCCATCTGGTGAAACCTCTTTCACTCTTCCTTCCAATCTATCCCTTCACTCTTAAAAGAAGTTTTTCCTTTCGTCTTCTTTCTTGATAGACTTCAACGATCCATAACGCCTAGAACCAGAATCACCTGCAGGCGTTGTCCGCCTTCCTCAAATCCATGTAGGGTTTAGTTTTCAAATGTTCCTCGGAGAAGAATGGAAATGTCTCTATTTCATCCTTCCAATGCAGCAGTAGGAGGAAGGTAAACAGAGCAGTGTATTGCACACGAAAACAAGTAGAACATTCGTGTCCTGCTACATGATTATGTCCTGGGATTCCTGGGTGTCCTTTCTTCCTTGTTTTTAAGGCAGAGCTGAAATTACTACTTAGGTTGATGCCCAAACTCTTCCTGGTATGCACCTCGAAGAGATAATAAAAGAGAAAAGATTCCATGCTGTGGACAGAGCTCTGACAAATTATTGTCCACTGGAATTTCTTGTCTGGGAAAAACTTAGCCATAGTCCAGGTTTTATATCACAAAAAGGCATATGACGAGTGCTTGCACATCAAAAGCAAGTATTGTGTAAGAATTGGGAAACAATCTTATCTAGCCAAAGCCATAATTTCCAAATAAAACTGCTGTGAGTTGGCACCACATATGTCTGATTTGGGTCTATTCTGAATAAAAGTGGCTGAGTTATCAAAACTCCATTAATCTAATTTGTTTAAATGGAAGTAGTACCTTATGCTTGGCATAAACAGAATTTAAGTGGAAAAGGAGAAGAAATATTATTCTATGTAATTAAAATGGCAGACCCCACTCATTTATAAAAACAGAAGATGTAAAGTCACTAAAAGAAATCCCATGGTATGGTGTTTGGCTTTGCAAATGCTAAATAAATGAAAAATAATCTAATGGTAACAATAATAGATACGTGATGTTTATTCAGAATCTTCAAATGCAAAATTTCTCTCCCTCTTTGCCTCCTTTTTTCTTATTGATGCACATCTCACTAAAATGCATAAATGAGTTGCATTTTATCTTCTAGACTGTGGCCTATAGTGTTAACTCCTGAGAGCTTTTAGTGTAACCTAAAGAAAACTGTCAATAACATAGCTATGTCTAAATGCTGCCAATAGGAAACTTTATTCCTAGAAGCCATAGGCTCTGGAATTATCCTTGTCAGATCTAAGAAAGCAGCCAACCTTCCCAGCAGTCTCTTTTGCATCTCTGAACCTCTGTATCCTTGCATTTCCAGGGCTAGGAGTAATGGTGCAACAATTGCATGGTGCTCCCTCCTCTCTTCAATCCTGTTTCTAAGGGTTGGAATGACCTACAGTGTGACAAAATAAGCTAGTTTTTCAGTTGAGCCTGGTGTCCTTTGAGAAGCTAAGGAAAGGAATAACAGTGTCACGAAGTCATTAGTGTACTGTATATAATAAGCCATAAATGACAGCTGTGAGTGAGACTATTCAGCTTGGGAGTCTGCCAGGTCCTGCTGAAATCATCCCATGGCAGGCGGGGACTGACACCCCACCAAACATCTGTGTCATCAGGAAGACGAACCAGGGTCCATAAGCCTAGAAATTGGAGCAGGTCTAAGAGAGTTGATTAAAAATGGAAAAAGGAGGATCTAACTAGATAGATAGATAGAGATGGATGATAGATTGAGAGAGCTTCTTTGATTTAGGAGACAAAATTTTTAACACAGCATCATCACTGCCAGGCTATTTTAAAAAATTAAAATGTGGTGAACTGACAAAATTTTCTATAGTTGCTGGAAGGTATAACTGGAACCATTACAGACACACCAAATCCTGCTCACCATAGCTCCCAGTCTGTGAAAAAAATATAAAGAGAGAACCAAAAACAAAATGAAAACCAACATCAGATTACCCATCTAATATTGGAGTTGGTTGATCCTATCAGCTCCTGAAATCCTCTGGTCACCAACTTCTGCCTTCTGGTCGGTGCCAAACTGTGAAATACTGGTTGGATGAGCCCTAGTTAGCTTCTTCTCTCTGAGATTGTAGATTCTATGTCTGGTTAACCTCTGTACCAATTTCGTGCTGATGTCTCATGTATTCTCTGTACGTCATCCAGGCACACACTGTTTCCTTCTGCTACCTCATCCGTCTCAAGCTCAGACCAGGTCTTTTCCCAAGAGTGACCCTCGCACCTGCATTCTCCCAGAGTCTGAAGCATAAGCTTAATGATGTGAATAGGTTGGGGTAGCCGTGAGGTTGGAGAAGAGAGAGCAGGTCTGAGGTGCTGCTGCTGGTCCTAAACTATCCATGAGCACTAGGGTATCCAAATCTTGGAGTATTCTTGCCTAAACTCTCATAGTACTTTCTATGTTGATGAAATTTTGACATTTTTAAATACTGTTGTATTTGATGAGAAGTGTGAGTAGAACATATCTCAAGTATATTTTAAAAAATGTTTCTTGGTTCTAGTTACTTGGGTTGCATACCAGTCAGGACAGGTTAGGCTGTTGTAACAAACAGCCCCCAAATCTCAGTGGTTCAAATCAACAAAGGTTTATTTTTTACTCATGCAACATGTGTATCATAGGTTGGCAAGGGGCTCTGCTTTTCAGAGTCACTCAGGTTCCCAGATGACTGGAGCTCTATTATGACACATGCTTCTAGATTGCCTTAGGTCTTATAGAATGTGATGAATTGTGTACCAGCTTGCAAAGCTTCAACTGGAAGTGACACATGTCAGTTGATCACATTTAATTGGCCAAAGCAAGTCTACATTATGTCTGATTTGTGAATCAGAATATTTGTGAATACCCCTAATGAGTCCTAGATGTGGCCTTTGCCTTTTGGTGGTACCAGGTCCTGTGATTACGCTTCTGCGATTTTTCCTCTATTTTTACGAAACTTTCCTATAGCCTCTATCTCTTTCTCACAACTGCTCCTTCTACTGCTCCTCTATAAGTGAAACTGGCATTCTCATTCATGATGTTACTTTCCATGAAATTCCTCCCAGTACAGCCTTTGCCTCTTCCCTTCCTTTATCACTAACATGGGGAACAAAGAAAAGGGTCAACATCCTTTGTTCTCCACTGACAATTCTAAATTATTGTGCTGGCTGTTGAAATTCAGCAATCTCTCCTCTTTACAGCTATCTCACGCACCATCCCTCTATCCTAGATGCAATGGGATACTAAGCCCTGTAGTACTTTTTTTCCTTGCTCACTGAATTTAACCTGTCCATCACTTATTATCATATCAGCAACTCCACGGTTCCTTATTTCCTTGACACCAATGATCCCCAACGCCACTCCATCCTTGGATCACGTCATCTATCTCCACAATCTCCAATTCTGAGTATCTTGCCTCTTATCATAATCTCTTTAATGTCAGTCATTTTAATTTGTTACTTGTACTGACCCGGATCTTCACTTCCCTCACAACCCTGCCTCTGCTCTTTTTCCTCTTGTCTGTTAGCTTCTCTCTGATTTCAATTCTTTCCTGTCTGTCCTGCTTTCCATGGCCAGCCAGCTCAGCAGTGTCTTTGCTTATTCCCTAAAATTCTCCACTGACCTTGAACTTCGAATTGCTTCCTTGCTGGGCTGCAGAGTGCTGCTAGAGAAAGCTGTCCTGATTGAGTCTGCCACAAATTCACGCTCGTTCACTTTAACTGAGCCGTCATTTCTGCTCAGCACTTCTTTTATTCATCTCTTGCTGACTCACTGCTCATCCCACACAGCAGTTTTTCCAAACATTTTTAACTTTCTTTAAGATTCAAGCCCCGCTCCAGATATGGCCCCAAAATACCTTTCCAGTTTCATCTCTCATTCCTCCCCAAAAGCTCTTTGCCTTGTGCTTTCCAAACTCCACACATTTGCTCATCGTTTTATACCTTCCTCCGTTATCTCCACTGAAAATGCCACCTAATTTACACAGCCTTTTCTCCTCCGAGAGAGGTCTCTATTTGTTGTAAACATCCGTATGATTTTTATTACTTCTTATGGGACTTAGCAAATCCTACCTTGTGCTAGGTACTTGTACACATGTACCATCTCCCAGTTTACTTACTGCATGCTCTGGGAACATAGAAACTGTGATGGTTTGTATGCAATAGTGTTGATAGATACTATCTTGCCCTTAGCAGATGCTCAATTGATGTTTGGTGAATGTATTGGAGAAATAAATGTTAGTCAACTGGCTGGAGAATAGTTTTTCCCCCTTTCTTTTCCAGAAAGGAGTAAAGGTAATACTAAAGAGAAGGATTTTTTTCACCTGTTTTTATTGTTTAAGTTTTTATGTGACAGTTGCAATTTGGGATGCTAGTACTGACAGGTTGAACGTATTTGGAGAGTAGTGAAAGAGTTATATGAAAGAGCAGTATTTCATGTAAGGTTCTTGCATTCTGTAGTTCCTTTATGTGCTTGTTAATTAAGATTATATTTCATTTCTTTTTATTTTTATCCATATATTTAATAGCTGAATCAATAAAGAGAATAGCTTATGCATAGAATTTTTTCTTATAGCAAGCTACTTTAAGTTCTGAGCTCCTGAAATATATTTTGTTTAAACGTGGATATACGTTTCTGGGACTTGTGTGTAATATCTTCTCCCAGCCTGAGTATGGAATTATTCGAGAGCAAAAACAAAAAATAGTCAGACGGAGAGGGCCTCCTTTTCATTGGTAAAGTTGATGTTGGAGAGCGTGGGCAACAATGGAATTCGTCCTGTCATCCTGCACAATTAGCCCTGCTCATCCAGCAGCAGACAGCAGCAGATCAGAGTAGGCCTCGCCACATGGGGTCTGCCCCTGTACAACTTCCAGCACGGAGGAGCAGAGCAGAATACCAGCTTCCTACGGTAGATAGGAGCTACGCACGTCTCTGACCTCGCCCTATACCCGCAAACAGGTAAGTTTCTCTACATGATGAGAACGAAGGGGAATCTACAAGGTGTGAGTGCTTGGGGAAAATTACTTCTTCAAGGAAACCAAAGGAATAGGGTAAGAGCATTCCTCTCTAACACTCCTGAACAGATGATGTGATGTGTGCACATATCAGATGATTGATGGCCATCAAAGATGAGCAATTTTGTTGTTTCTCTCTCTGTCTCTGGTGATACTTCTAATATTAACCAAACGGTATGTTTATTTTGCAACTTTTATTAGACACTCTTAAGACTTTAAAATTAGGTTAAAAATGGTTAGCTTCTTAGATAAAACAAATTGTTGTATATTATTACTTTGCCATTTTCAACTGCATAACACATGGGAACAAAGTCCCTAATCTAAATAGTTAGATTAACAGTTATGTGGAGGCTGCAATATCACCCCACAGTTGAATACTTCACTGATGTGAGATTAACGTTAACAGAAAAAACTGAGCCAGGACAAAACACATCCAGGCAGTTTTTGGCCCATAGTAAGCAGCTTCCCTGAAACCTCTAAGGGATATAAATGTTGTTTTTACTCTTGACAAAAATCCCTCTTCTTACTTACTATATTTTACATAATATTTACTGTATTTTATATAAATATAAAATTATTTTTTTGGCCCCATTAAGTAATCAGCCCAATTAAACAAACAATAGATTGAGGTAAAGAATTGGTTTGAAGGGCCAGCCCAGTGGCACAGTGGTTAAGTTTGTGTGCTCTGCTTGTGTGCAGGTTCGGATCCCAGGTGTGAGCTTACACACTGCTCATCAAGCCATGCTGTGGCAGTGTCCCACACTCAAAATAGAGGAGGATTGGCACAGATGTTAGCTCAGGGACAATCTTCCTCACCAAAAAAGAAAAGAAAGAATTGGTTTGATGGCTCAGACAATGGACAAGTTATTTCATTGGAACCCGGTTTTACCATCCTATGTCCTTATTTTATGCTGTTATGTATTGACTCTCAGATCACTCTTCCATATTTACTGAGGTTTTGCTCCCAACTGTCCACAGTCTACATCTTGCAAATTCTTTCATTCCCTCCCTGAACAATGCTCTTTGATCTTGTCAAGGTCTTCAAGCACCAGGCATCAGAAGGAAAGTTCTGATTCCTTTCACCCCATTGGTTCCTCAGTGTGTGTGCATGTTTTTTTTAAAGTATATGTTTTTTGGTGAAGAAGACTGGCCTTGAGCTAGCATCTGTTGCCAATATTCCTCTTTTTGTTTTTTTTCTCCCCAAAGCCCCAGTCCATAGTTGTATACCCTAGATGTAAATCCTTCTAGTTCTTCTATGTGGGATGCTGCCACAGCATGGCTTGATAAATGATGTATAGGTCTGCACCAAGGATCTGAACTGGTGAACTCCAGGCCGCTGAAGTGAAGCACGTGAACTCAAACACTTGGCCATGGGGCCGGCTGCCTCAGTGTTTTATATTCTGATGTGCACACATGTTCTTTGTCTGCTCAGTACCCCTTGAAGGAATCACTCCTGTCTTAATCTTGGCTTATGGATTAGATGGCACTGATATCATTCCCTGGATCCAGGGTGGGCATGTGACCCAGGCTTGGCCAATTATAATACTCCATTTCTTTAGTCATAGTGACTGAGTCAAGGGTGGACATGTCAATCCAGATTCGGTTGGCATTATTGGGGAAGAAGCATCCATTTTCCCATGGGGTTGCTGCGTTGGTGAAGTGTATGCCTGTTCCTGCTGCTGATCGTTTTGGCTATCATTTAGGGAGAACCTTCAGAGAATAAAGCCCACACAGACAGAGAAAAGCAGAGCTGAGAGATAGCATTAGGTTCCAGTTCAAGCAAATAAAACCAGATATGCCTAAAGAGACATTTATTCTTCCAATGTTCAGTTTCATGAGCCAGCAAATTCCTTTTTTTTCCTAAGCAAAATTGAACCAGGGTCCCAATGAAGTTCCCTTCTTATCTAGTCTGGATGCCATTGAATGCCATTTTGGCCACTTTTTTAACTACCAAGGCTGATGCCACTACAATCCTATGACCTCCATTCCCAGGTGGGCCCTCAACACTGCCTGTTGATCCCTGACTATGTGCCAGGAGCTTTGCTAGGCACTGAGAATACAGAAAAGAATATATCAGGTAAGACTGCTTCCCTGTGAAACATTCTATTAGGGCCAACAGCCAAAAAGCAAAAAGGCAAATAAATGGATGATGTAATTACAGGTAATAATACAAGTTATAAAGAAAGAAAAAAGAGCATGGGGCTAGAGAATGATGTCGGGGTTGGAGTTTATTTTGTATGAGGTGGCAAAGAAAGGCTTTCTGAGAGCCCTGTGAGTGGAAACTTGGATGAAGTGAGGGAATCAGCCATGCAGTGTCCAATAGCCCTGAGGCAGGAGCAAACGTGGAGTGTCCGCACGATAGTGGAAGGTTAGTGGGACAGGAGTGCAGGTGCAATGAGAGGAAAGGACACAGATCAGAGAGGCAGACGATGGCCAGAACACACAGAGCCAGCCATCTGTTGGAATCTCTGCCTGGGTATAACATCAACACATTAAGCAGAGCATGTCTAAAATGAAACTCCTTACATTTCCTCTCACTCCTCAACTTCTCTTCTCTCTTTATTTCCCTTCTCAGCAGGCGGAACCACCATCCATATGGGCACCAAGCTAGAACTGTCATGGCCGCCCTCCACTCCTCCTTTTTCTTCATACCTTTGCTCTAATCAGTCACCAGGTCCTGTCAATTCCATCTCTTAAAGTTAGTCCAAGTTTGCTCTCCAGCCTTCCTGCCAGCGCCTTATCAGGCCTCATCCTTTCTCTCCTGGGTGGTGCCATGACTTCTCTACGTCTGTTCTTGTCCCCTTGTAGTTCATCCTTCATATCACTGTGACCCCTCCAAAATATGGATTTGATTTTGTTATTCAATTACATAAAATCCTCTAAGTACTTCCCATTGCCTACTGTCTAAGCTCCTTAGCATGGCATATAGAGTATTTCATAGTCTGGTCCCTGCCTACCTTTCTAGCTCCTTCTTCCTCCTTCATCTCTCATTGTTTCCCAGCTATACTGAATGGTTCCTTTCTCTGTGCTCTGCACACTTGTACCCTTCCTACTACAGCGTTTACCTTCCTAACTATTTTGCAAGTCTCAGCTCAAGGGCTCCCTTGTTTCTATTCCTGTAGAACTCCATATCAAGCCATGCTCTCGCAGTTTTCACATTGCTTTGCAATTGTTTGTGTGTCTGTCTTTTGATCACAAACTTGGCGAAGGCAAATTATTTTTGAGGTCATTTATTTTGTCTCTAGTTCATAGCACAGTATCAGCACACAGTGGTTACTCAATGATTGCAAACAATGACATTATAATCTTTGTGAAATTCTCCCTTTTGAAACATTTTATCACTCAACTAGTTCAAGATTATAATTCTTTTTTTGAAAGTATTTTAGACTATTTTACTATTCTATTTGTTGTTGTTATATAAAAAGATTCTCATGTATTTAAGGATGCACACAGCCACCAACACACTTATATCGGTATATTTCTTAGAAGTCCATCTATAACCTAGTTGTCTAACTTATTTAGGACATTGTTTTCAAATTTATTTTTTCAATTAATAAAATTGTACCCTTTGTGGTTATTACTCCATGGGGTGCAAGCACAAAATTTAAAACTTCAATTAAAATACATAAAACAAAACAGCAGCAGTTAAAATAACATATTTGAAAAATCTCAGCTTAAAGTGATGCCCCAATGGGGAAGGGCAATTTAAAAAGATATATATGTATACACACACAGAAGAAGCTGTGAAGAAGAAAATGTTGATAATTTAAAAATAATCTTCTTGTGTTATAGAAAACAGATGTGGATTTATACTTTGCTCTTTTAAATCGTCATCTCTTATTTTGTATGCACTATCTCATTCCTAATTGTATAAACAGTCAGTATTTATACCATTGTTAAAAAAAATCACTGAGACATTGGGTCACCATCTTCTAAGTATTTTGATGACAGGAACATGCCCATTACAACAGGAGGGTGCCAATAGAAACCTAAAGATTGAGAGGAAAATCCTTCATGGAGCAAAAGATGTTTTTCTGTCAAGTAAGAATGCTACTTACCCTGAAATTCTGGCTGGTTTTATCTTTAACATTTTGTGATAATCAGAGATCTTTTGACTTTTATTTCACTTGAAATTATGTTTTGGGTTTTTGGTCAAAAAGTAGAAGTTGAATGGAAAACACTTATCTAGCCAATGAAAAAATCTAAACAATGAAGAGAAGAGATATAAAGGCTAGTCTACACAGTTCCAGGGATTGGTGACAGGTTTTTATTTAAACGTTTTATTCTAAAAAAAAAAAATGTTAGTCAAGTGCCTTGAAGGGAAATAGGTTTTGTGAGTTTCTGGATAGAATTTCAGGTAGTTTTCCAACTCTCCAAAAAAATAGACATATATCGAGAGCCTGTTATGTGCAAGACCTCATGGGAGACAGAAGGCAGAATAAGTTACCGTATCTGCCTTGAAGGAGTTTACAGTCTATTGGGGTAAAGGAAGTGTGTGCATGGATAGAAAACAGGCATGTTAAACTTAGTGAGTTGAACACGTATGTCCATCTTGTACCTCCTGAAATACCACTAAAATGAGAGTAAAGAGAATATGAACTGACAAGATAACAAGAATGGGAGAGGACGCGACAATAGAGCAGGCCATTTTTAGAAGATAGAAATGGATGGAAAAGTTGGCAGAGGTGGAACACCTGATTCTAAGCACCTACAGGTGGTATTGGCAACGAGAAACCAATCAAATTCTGCTACAGGACTCTAGAAATTCTCAGAAATTAAATATACCTGGTATATTGTAATGTTTCATTTAAGACAGGAATAACACATGGAATTGAAAACAGAATTGTTCGGAAATTTCTATAATGAGAAACTAGAACTCCTTCCTTCTCCAATGTTAACAACAAAACGGTTTTATTTTGCGAAAAGATTGAGCTGGAGAGGCTAGTGGGAATGGTGGGCGGGAAGATACTGTACTGAAAACAGGAGGACTAAATGAACGTCATACTGAGTGGTAGCACTCTCTGACCTCCTTGAACTGCTTGGCTGTAAGAAGCAGCTTACAGGCAGGAGAGGGGAAGATTTTCTCTGGAGGTTCTGAACTATTGTGGAGTGTCTGTCTATATCTGTCTACATAGACTTATCTAAATCTCTCATCTAAAGGGTGACGTCTCTAGCCAGCAATGAAACCCACCAATTAACAAATTCCACCTTACACAGTTTCCAAACAACTTTCTAGTTATTCACTTTTAAACATGAATGGGCTAGAACTCAGCAGATATCTAAGGATAGCCTCCAACAAGAAAGCCGAAGGAGGAGAGAAAGAAAACCAAAAAGAACTCAAAGGAAAATATAGATAAGATGGGAAACATTTCCTGCTTCAAAGCCTTTAATAAAATCCTTAGAGAGCTGAGAGAACATAGCATATGTGTGAATCAAGAACAAGATGCCATTAAAAAGAACACTTAGAAGACAAAAAAGAGCTTTTGGAAATTAAATATAAGATAGCCAAACTAATAGTAAAAAAACAATAAAAAGTTTGCAAGTTAAGTTCATTTCCAGAAAGTGGAAGAGAAAGACAAAGAAATGGCCAAAAAAATGAGAAAAGATCAGAACATTAGAATACCAGTGCAGGGGCTGGTCCCATGACTGAGTGGTTTAGTCTGTGTGCTCTGCTTCAGTGGCCTCGGGTTTGCTGGTTTCCATCCTAGGTGTGGAACTAAACACTGCTAATCAAGCCACGCTGTGGTGGCATCCCACATAGAAGAACTAGAATGACTTACAACTAGGATAAACAATTATGTACTGGGGCTTTGGGAAGGAAAAAAAAAAGACCAATCCAGAAAGACCAATATCTGACTCATAAAATTTCCAGAAAGACAATGGGAAAAAATGAACAAAGAAATCCTGTAGGAAAATTTCTTAGAACTAAAAGACATATATTTCCACAATAAAGGAGCCAACTGAGTGACCAGCATGAGGGCTGACAAAGGATCTACACCAACACACCTTACTGGGAAATTTCAGGACAACAAGAATATAAAGAAGATTCTTCAAAATGTAGGAAAGAAAAAGTAGCTCACATACAAAGCATTGAGAATTATAATGGCATCAAACTTCTTAGTAGCAACAATGGAAGCTTAGAATTCTATATCCATTCAAACTATAAATTAAGTACACAGCAGAAAGAACACATTTCACATACAAGATCTCAGAAAATTTGCCTTCAAAGCATCCATTTGTAGAAGCCACTTACGACTTGCTCTAACAAAACCAAGGCGTTAACTAAGATAGGAAAAGATATGGGAATGAGGACACAGGGATTCTTCCATACAGGAAGAAGAGGAGGGAACAACTGGGTTGATGATGAAGCAGCAGGACTACAGGACGAACAGTCTGGAATGGAGCAGGGGATGGAGCGTTCTAGAAGAGCTGGGGTGAGAGATGACTGTTTTTCATTCTAAGGTAGCAGGATCAATTGACTTAATGTTCAGTTTCTTTCTTTTTTTATTTTGATGAAAAAGTTAAATAATGTTTTTAGAAAGATGCTATGTGCTATCAAATAGATTTGCAAACGTAGCGCCTTGGATATTGAGGAAGCAGAGACTCATTTTGCCTACAAGGCAGTTTTCCTGGAGGAGGATGAGTGGAGCAGAGACTGTCAGTGTTTGGAAGCATCCATGCACACCTGCACATCTTGCAGAGTCCCTTGCAGTTAGACTGGGCCCATGTAACTGGGTTGTGGCCAATGGGATGAGAGTAGAAGAGATGAAAGTAATTTGTAGGCCTGGCCCTTAAAATGGTCTTGCAAAATCCTGTGGCCATTTCTCTCTCTGTGGTAGCAACCTTTAGGGCCCATTCCAGATGGTGAGGAAGGTGCCTGACCCATGTTTCACTTTGCATGAATGAGAAATAAACTTTACTGTGTTAAACCATTGAGATTTTGGGTTTCACTTATTAACACAGTATGCTTCATATATAGGCTATATGGAAGGTAAGAGGTAGCATAGAATAGTTACTAAAGGCAGGGATTCTGGGACCTGACTGGGTTCAAATCCTAGTGCCATCATGTACTAGATGAGGGATCTTTGGCAAGTTAATTTTAATGTTTCTGAGCCTCACTTTCCTCATCTCTAAAATCAGGCTAGTAATAGTTTCTATCTCATAAGGTTGCTGTGAGGATTAAATAAATTAATATGTAAAGCACTTAGAACAGTTTTTAGGACATAATAATTTCTAGGTAGGTGTTGGCCATTATTGTTATCTCAAAAGTAGGGAAGCAAGGAATAGCATCCTAGGGGAAGTGATAGAATGAAATGGAAGATAGGTTCTCCTTGAGTTGTGGTATGCGAAAGTAAGAGTGGGATATAAAGATGGTTAGGGTGTATAGTTTAGTATATTTATGAGGGTTTGGTCAGGGAAGGAGGCACACTAAGAGTGATATGAAATAAGGGATTTATTACAGGGATTGGACCACACATAATTTTGGGAGCTAGGGAAAGAGTCTATGGAAGGTTGTTGCCTCTGCTTCTAGGTCGGCAGGAATGGCAATTGGGGAGAGAGGCTGGATGTAAAGAGGGTGAGAGTGAGGACAAATGCTGTGTGGAAGCTGCATCTATCACCACCTCCAACCTTGATGACATGAGTGCCCTGCAGAAGGACAATAAGGTGATCCAAAGATTCGGCATCAATGTATGGAGTGACAATGGAGCCTGGTACCCTACGTTGGCTGACTTTCAGAGCATAATGGCTGCTGTTGCACTTTTGGCTTCCAAATCGCATGAAACTTTCTCTTGTGGCCAACCCACCCAGAATCATATAAGGAATAGACTTCTGGAAATGTAAATCCAGATTAGGATCAAATTATGGAGGGACCCTGGATGCCAGGCTGATGAATTTGGGCTCTCCTGTGTTAGCTATGGAGGGCTGTGGAAAGTTGACTAGCTTAATAGATTCAGAATTTAAAGCTGCAGGACCCTCAGCCAAGTTGCTTTTGAGGATATTGATACATTGTTAGAGTTGCTTTTAGTCACAATTTATTGCATACCTACTGTGTATTTGTAAATCAAGTCTGCCTCATTTCATTCCTTAGGAAGCCTCACTGCACTTGCGTTTTTTTGGCTCATAAGGAATAATCTTTATTGCTAGTACGTGTTGATAATTCCACGGACAAGAGTATTAGACATAGTGCATGTGATTCAGTGTCATTGCTAATAAGGTAGTAATAATATCTTGTGTTTTTAAAGTACTTTAGGGCCTTTGGAGGAGAGGTATTACTGGATGTGGGTATAAAGTTAAAAAGGAAATTCAAGATGAATGATGGTTATGTGGTGATGGCTTAATAATGTGTTTCAGAGGGACAGGTGAGCTGCAGAGTGTGAGAAAAACGCACGTTGCCACTTAATGGCACAAGCTGCCCAAGTTTAATCATTTTAAAGAGTAGTTCTCTTTTTTGGCAAGGTTAGAAACAAAGGTGTAGTGACTCCAAATAGAAAAATAGCTCACAATGTGATTTCTATGGTGGTAGATATCCTCTTCTCCATCTATTGAAATTCTTTCATCCTTCAAGGTCCACATATTCCCCATTCCTTCCTCGAAGATGTCTCCGATGGCCTCATCCAGAAGGCATACTTCCTTTCTTTCATTTTCATGGTACATTGGATTAGATTTTGAAAAGTTATTCTCATCATGTACTGCTATCTTTACGCTGAGATGTAGAGCAGGGCAGAGAGTCAGAGAGATCTGGGTTAGAATCCTGGTGCTCCACTGAGCATCCCTTAGATTCAATTTTAATTTTCTCAAGTTTTAAAACTTGCATTGAAGTACCTACCACATGGGTATAAAATGAATGCTAATCTCCCTCATTCTGCTTTTTCTTTCTTTAAATTTGTTACAGCATCCCTAATTGGGTTGAATCACTTTAAAGATAAGAGCGCTATCTTAATCATTGTTAAAGCAAACAAACAAATCTTAATCATTGTTGACTCCCTCTCAGCATTTCACCCAATGTCTGACTCTAGGCATTTGAAATAATGCCTTGATGAATAGACTAAGGAACATGGAAGCAACCCACTCCAGTCTGGGCTCCTACTGGATAATGCTGCTGGGAATGGGCAGATTCCTCATCTGGAGTCTTGATACGTACCTTCCAAGGGCACTTGTTGTTTCGTCAGAGAATTAAGGCTGCACATCTCAATGGAGCTTCCATGTGACATCCACTGCTGAAGGTTAAACAAAATCAAAAGTACTTCTGGAAAGAACAGAAAGGAACTTTTGAGATCTCCCCACCTCTAGTCTTCACTAGGGCCCAGGGGATGCTTTCAGAAGTAGAGCATGATGGAGTGTTGGCTCCCAGAAGCCCACCTTCTTGTCTTGAGCAGAATATCAAAGTGAAGGCGGCCTTTCTGAGAGAGCTTCCTCTCATGCTGGGCCCTACTGAAAGACCATTATTAACCCCAACAATTCATGTCCAAGTGGCATCAATCATTTGGGTCACACAATGCCTGACTGTAAATTATGACATTATCTCTGAGTAGGAAGGTGATAATAATAATAATCATTAAAAAAAAACAGCTCCCGGCATGTCCCCGGCCGGCTGAGGACCCTCGCCGGATCTGTCATATTTGTTCTGAACATGAAAGGCCTGGCTGTTCCCTTGCAGGCCCATACATCACTGGGCCTGTCACAGGTTTCTGTAGGACCAGTTGACACAGCTCAGAGCAGCAGCTGCTGGATGGCTTTGGGGAGCCTGACTCAAGAAACAGTTGCTGGGGTACAGGGACCACAAGCATTCTTCCAGAGACTGACATCCTGTTGTGCTGTCCTGCCACTGCCCTCAGTAAGTCACAACGAGGAGTAAACTGCTGTCACTGAGATGAAAGGCCCCCTTCCTCTGATCTCCCCACTACAAAATTACTTCAGTGCCACACTGTATTTTATGTCAATACCTATTTTATTTTTCAAAATTGAAAAAGATATAAGTACATTGTTCCCTGAATTCCTGATGCTCTGGGTAACCTAGCAACCGAGTATGCCACATAGCACACAACAGAATATTATCAGGCTCTCCACTCAACTAACAAGCAAGCAGCACAGATTTCCCTTGCAGATGATTTAGGCTAAATTAATGGTTAATAGTTGCTGTTAATATTAAAAATAATAATAACCTCCTTTTTTTCATTTCTTAGAGGTAGATTTGTAGGGAATAATGCTTGGTTCTAATTGTACATGTGGGAGAGCATTTTTCACCGAGCCTACATCTTCCCAGTGATTTGCATGGGATTTAGGTAGCCAGCAGCATGCTGCAAAGCGATAATCACATGAAACAGGAGGATACCTTCAGGACATTTGGAAACCATGCAAAATTTTCAAGTTCAGAATTGACTCACACTTTCCACCTCTGGGAAGATGCTGTCGATAAGGGACTTATGGGCACTGATCAGGCTGTTTAGCCATGCTGACACCGCCCCCATCCTAAGAGAAGGCTGCCAGGAAGCCCTCTGGCAAGCAGCTCTAGGACATGAACGAAGCCAGAACAAGAGTCAGGGTCATGGAGAAGTTCAAGGAGCCCTGACCTGAAGCAACACAGGCAAGGTCCCGGCACGGAGCAAGAGCGTGCTGAAGAATGGCAGAGGTCACAGGGAAGAGAAGAAAGTAAAACAGAAGTTGGACAGAACAAAGGAGAAAAAAAGGACGTCTCCGGGAACAAGGAGGCAGAGCATGAAACACACGTTGCGTCATGAAACAGGAGGTGGGTGGGCTTTTTCAATAGCAGACCGGAAGTTCAAGAGTGGGTGGATAGGTACCGAAAACAGGCTTTTATGTCCACTTGCCCTTCACTTTAGATTTCCTTTTGAGTCGACTCACCTTTTTTTTTTTTTTGTGAAAATCAGCTACTTAGTTAAAAACGCACACACACACACACACATTTTCATTAATGGGGCCTTGTGAATAATTCACTGTTCGCTCTCTCTTCTTTCCCTCCCGTTAAAAGCAATCAATTTAATTTGGTAGCTTCTTTCCTGAGCCACCGGAACTTTAAGAAGCCTTTGCAACTTTCTTAGAACTCAGACCTCAAAAAGAACCCTTGAAAAGTCCTGCTGTTTCTCTCCTTAACTAGTCACCTCAATCTGAAGAACTAAGGGCCTTTCATTTTGAGTACGCCCTGCTGCTTTTTAATAATCTCCGAGTGAATTAGGCATTTTCGCCTTCAGGTTACAGCTTTTGCAAATAATGTTTCCTTCCAATCATGAAGAAAATATTTTAATACTTTCTGAGACTCTGAACAACCTGTTATGTGGAAAAAGTACCCAGTGTCTCATCTAAATTGAACTAACTTCATTTGCAGATATCGATATACAGCTGATTTTTGAAAGACTGTTGTTGTTTTTTCTTAGTTAGAACAAAAATTTAAGAACACATTTTGCTTGTCAATAGGCTAAGGCAATTTTACTTATTTAGAAAGCGTTTTGAATTGGAGTCAGGAATAGCCCTTCCTGTCTCTGGTTTCTAAGCGCTCTCAGTTTGTGCCGATTAAGTAGCAAACCATTTGGTTGCACTCCTTGCCACCGGGGAACTGACAGGACACTAAATATCGTTGCAGTGCAGCAAAGCATGGAGATGCTCTGAGGACAGCAGAGCTGAAAACATGAATACAATGCATAAGCTTTTGCCTGGATGGCAGCAGGGTGATGGGAATCGGGAATCAACAGAAATATGAAACTGTGCGGTATTTGGATTTGCTCAATTTTAAGAAAAGTATTTTAGAAAGCAGAGAAACCGGTGTGATGATTTTTCCATGGAAGCCTAGAAGGATCAACTGCTTAAACAAATGCCACATTAATGTATTTGTGCCCAAACGCTTGTAAAAGCCAGACCACCCATGGGGAATGTGGTCTTGTCAAAGCCATAGTGGAGTGACCTGTGCATCCGAGGGTTTCTGTTGCTGAGGTGATGGGATGGGAGCTGGGAGAGATGGCTGCCTTCTGAATTTGCGAGAGCCCTTCAGGGCAGTGACACAGAAAGGACGAATCCCTCAGTGCGTTAGAATCAATCTGTTAATTGATTCAGGTATGGAATTTTAGGGAGGGTGTGACTTCAAGTGATGCTCCAAAAGAAGTGAACTTTTCTTTTCCCTGTTCTAAAATGCTTTCTGTTAAAAGAGCATTTGATACAATGGAAAAATGTCAAGAGCAAAACTGAGAAATCCTAGGACAGATTATGAAGACACCTGGCTGAAATGTTCCTGGTTTTAGAGCATGTGGCGAGTCAGGAACTGGGAGCGTCACTGTCAGCGAGGAGACCACGCTTGTTGTTTTCATCTGAAAACAGCTGTGAAGAGATGGGCATCGGTTTAAAAAAAAGGAACAGCTTTAAAATTGAATTTGAACTTTGTGAGTTTTATATTGTAAAATATCAAGACTACAAAAAAAACCCCTAAATACTATTAAAAAATCTTTCAAAGTTTTATCTAGACAGACTAAAAAATTATCCTCACAGGCTTACCTCAGGATGCTGTAGGTAAGTGAACTCTTGGCCCATGACCCGTGCCCCTGCCGTCAGCCCTGGATGAGGGTGACCCAGGTCACACTGCAGTTTTATACCGAGAACTTGAATACCCTCAAGCACAAGGATAAGGTGGGCATCGTTTGCCCTCAGTGAATCTTAATGCTTTTCAGGGTTGGGTCCTGCTTCCTTTCTTCACAGATCCACTCCCAGGTAAGCAGTACCCTCAGGCCTGTCATTAATATTACAGTGTTAGAGATATCACTTCTGGTCTTCTCAGTTGGGCATCTATATCTTAAAAACAGACACTTGGAGCGGCTATCATTTAACCCAAAGAAATACAATGTTAGTGATGGCATTCTGGACATTCCAGTGAAGGAGATTTATTCTGATGGGGGCCAAGCCCGGGACCCTTCAAATTATTTCATGCCAGCAAACTGCCTAGAAGTATACCCATGCTCCGTCTGTCAATTGAGCGCTAAAGGCCTCATGACACATCACATTTTTATCAGAACATTCAACTTAGTGAAAATCTATTATTTTGGACGTAGAATTTTGCCTGTTTACAGACGCTGCCTTGTTATGTTTTAAATTTAAGTTGTTTGATAACAGAAGATAACATTAGGTTAGAAACCATTTTTAGTAACCATCTTGTGGAACTCTTGATAAAGACAATGATAGGCAATATGTATGTAATAGCATTTTACTCTGATTGGAAATCAATATAATATGCTTTAAAAAGCATTAGAAGGTATTAGAGGATAATATGATATGTTGAAAATTCGCTTAAAATGGTACAATGTTTAAGCAGTAGTCTTGCTTAAAAATGTGATTATGGTTCAATTCAGAAAACAACCAAAAACCAAACCAAAACAAGTCCCTTATGTAATTTCAAGTTAGACATTATTTTTAAGTATGTTAAAAACAGGGCTCCTAATTTTCTTTCACCTATCTACCCGCTCCTTTCTGGTTTTCTCCTTTCACTATCTGCCCCATATTGCAATCAGTCAGACATATTCTGGCAAAACATGAACGCTGTTATCCTGTTCCTGCTCCGGTTGAAGCAGCTCCCAGCTTTGGGGAGCGGGGAGGCTGAACTTCAGAACACCGTGGTTGGCAGCCCTGCCAGCTGTCCCCTGACATGGAGTAGGCATCGTGGACGTTTATGATAAACGTGCTTCAGCTTCATAACAAATACCTTCTGTTGTCTTTTAGTGGCCCACAGAGCAGCTTTTTTTTTTTGCCACTTTGTGAGTGGTATTTCTTAAAATTCAAGTGAGGCAGGTTGCCTGGATTTTGGGTCATGTGGGGCGATATGTAGCAAATCAAGACGGCATAGTCTTCGTAAAGATGTTCTGTCAGATGAGAATCCAGAGCTCTGGGCGGGCATGTGCGTGGGGAGGGCCCACCACGCCATTTCTTAGGAGCCCAGGATGCCTGGCAAGGAGAGAGCTGTTTTTCCTTCTTCCTGAATAATTCAGTGCACTTCCTCCGAGCCCTTACTTCTTTTCAAGCATGCAGTAGAGATCAAAAACCCTTGCTGGAGAAGGTTTAAAATTTCTTTCCCATCAAACTAAAGATTCTGAAATAATCCTACTATTTCAAACCAGAGAAGGAAAAAAGTTGAATGGGGAAGTTTGAAATTGTACGTCCCCTGGCCCTCACCTAAGCCCTTTGCATTGAAGTATTTAAAAAGCACATAGGAAAAAATTAGGAAAATCGAAGAGACACTTTTGTTTCAAAAAATAAAAGGTCCATCCCTGAATGTAAACATGAACTATAGTCATAATTTGTCATGTATTTTTGAATTGTAATTATAAGAATGCCAACTATGGAGTAAATGGCTGGTACCAAGCATTGATCAGTTCACGCGGTTTTAATGTTTCTAGTTTCTTTCACTCAGGGAACACCAAGTAACACACAAACACTGGCACGAGCTGGAGAGCTGACTTCCAAGTTGGGAGGATAGATTTGGCCTCAGTCTCCTGCACTGAACAGTTGAGAAGTGGTGTCCAGTGTGTGTGTGTACGTTTATGTGGCTTCTATTATGAGATGCCAGTTAGTCAATACATTTATGTTTCTAAATATTTTTTCTAATAATTTACAATACCATTATGTGTACTTATCTAATTCATAACCCTTGGAAATCTGCTTATTTTCCCAGGAATTGCAGATATAAATATAACTTTATTTCAAGGTCGATTGACTTAAAATGAAGACAACAACAACAAAGCCAAAAAAATGCAAATAACAATAAGAAACAACAAAGACCACTCCACCCCAAAACATACACCCACACATACGCAAAAAAACCTTTACTAGTGAAGTCCATTAGTTCTAGTCACAAATGGTGGACAATGGAGTTAGATATCAGAGGAATATTCTGCTCTGGTCATCTCCCTACAAGGTCATCTTCTTGGCAGTAGGACAATGCTAGACACATGCTAACAGGGTTAATTGCAGCCACATGTAGGTTTTATATTTGGATGATGGGCCACTGCCTTAAAATTGATCTGTGCACTGTCGAGGGACTAATTCTGGGCTTCCTTTCAGCCCCATCCCTCACCCGGTGACAGACTGCTGCTACCTCCAGGCTCTCGGACACACTTGCCTGAGTTTGCACGAAGTGTGGGAACAGGCGCAGAGCTGGGTCAGAGGGCACGGAGCCAATGTCGCTACATGCATGTCTCTGCTTTTGTGCCGGCCCTGGCTTCGTCCTACTTTATGCAGATTCCACCTCTGCGAGATCCAGATTGTGCCATATGGGATTCCTGTGTATTACTAGCGAGGACACATGCCTGTGGGAACTATTCTAATGAAGGACCAACCCAGGCCCTGCTGCCTGAACAGTTGCTTTTCCCAGGAGAATTTTTGTAAGGGGGGCTCAGGGGTGATGTCTGGGGGCAAAGACATTCTCAATGTCTGAGAAAAGAGTTGTGTCTGGTTCTTTACAAGTGTGTGTATGGAAATGGGAAGTTTTAGGGTTGAATTTTCTGAAGAAAAAAATTTACTTTTTCTTTTCCCCTTATTTTTTTTCCTTTTGGCACTTAGTTCTTTTATTACCATTATTTTTTGTGCCTGGTCTTGTGTATTTCCTTTATCATTTCTGATGTTTGCGTTCCTTCAGTCTAATTACGCTTAATTTTAAAATGTCGCGCTTGGATTTTCTCTCCCATAGATTCGGTTGCTTATCTGTGACTTTGAGTCACATTGCATTTGCTGATGCTGCGTTCCGTTATCAACCTGCACACATTTGGAAGCTCTCTCTTGCTCTCTTCCTCCTATATGCTCTAACTTTGTACATTTCTTTCCTGGCATTGATGTTCCTCTCTCTTCTTTTCTCCAAACCGTGGTGTTTGTATCTCTGTCCTATTGTTTCATTTAATTATTTTTGAAAGAAGCATTCATGTTATAGTTATTAAGTAAAAATAAAAACAACAGACGTTCTTTCGGTCTGTCTTCTCTGTTGTCTACTCAAGCTTCTTTACATTTTTACCCCATTTTTAAGGCGTTTCATCTTTTTATTCAGCTCTCCAATCTCAGCAGTAATTTTTGCTTTCTATTTCATGAACGCATTCATCTCTAAAACCCAATTTCTCTCTCCCCCTTCGCTTTTTATAAATTTATTTCTCTCCTCTTTCTAGTTTAAGAATTTTACTGATTGCAGATTTTATTTGCTTGGTGTTCATAGTTACTGTCCTCTGTATAATGCTATTACTTTTCAGAGCCTGAGATTGGCTCCTGCATGGTTGACAGAGTTCGTAACTTGGGGTCAGGTGATCTGAGTAGAGACCTAACTCAGCCTCTAGTTGTAGGTTCGTTATGTCACTTACTCACTCACTCACTCATTACTTACTGAATTTATTAAACATGTCCCAGGGTCTAGTCTGTGCCACCATGGTCCTGGGTAAATGCCTATTCCCTTGTCCTTTGAATTAGCTTGATCTCAGAATTCTTCATCTGAAAGAATCCTCTTCTAGGTTGATTGATTCATTTTGGTGGGGCATTCAGGCTTTCTTCAATAGGAAGGACAATTCAGCACCACCACCATTTCCCTGATGACAACTTTTCAAGTTGTCAATGGAAAAAAATATTGAGAGCTGAGACCTGCAAGGTTTCCTCTGGCTTTTATTTACAACTTCAATGGAATTGCTCAATGTCTGTTTCCACGTAACCTTGGTCTTTCATAAAGATGTATCTCTGGACTTAGTGTCAGTTGTGTTTATGGCTGGAGGTGAATTGATAAGTAAGGCTTTTCTTACCTGTGGATGGTGTGTTTTAACAGTGCTGAGGAGCCTCTTGGATTCCTCAAATACCTGTGCTGCTTATACCTAATACTCTATGGTTAGAAATTAATTCCTTTAGCTTATGAAATAGTTCTGTGTTAAAATGTAAACACTCCTGGGAGGCTAAAATATTCAGTCATTAATGCCTCAGAGGATCTTTTTCCCTAAAGTATATATTTTGTAGCCAGAGGAACCCAGGTTCAGGGGGAAAAATCAGTAATTGTAGGGAAGTTAGTACTAAAGATATAAGAAATGTGTTTTGCTTATTATCAACCCTACCGCAAAGGCAACTATTTACCATAGAATGAAACCTCTCATCACCCTTCATTGCCACAGTGTTTAAAGGTCCTGGCTTACACATGTTGACCAAGAGGATTTTTAATAGGGCCTACTTCTACATTCAAAAATATCCCAGTTCGATGAAATATATAGTCACTGTACTTCTAGATAACATGGTGAGGCAGAGGAGATAAAGGGGAAAAGTTTAAGAACAATGTTATATTTACCACTTTTTAAAAAGTAATGTTATTTATTTGCTTCTTATTTTATTTTTATTTATTGCGTATTTATTGCCATATGCTCCAATTCTTTCCGTTGGCCTCTTTGATTCTTTACTCATTATCAGTACTTCTTGGTATAATTTGTTTCACTTGAGCACTTTTTCCTATTCTCACCTAAGAACCGACGTATTCCTCCAATTCTCTGGTCCGATGCCGTGTGGAGGCTGATGCATGGCCTTCTGTTTTACATGTATCTAAGGCTCGATTTGGGTGAAACCTTTATTCTGGAAATTCTCATGTTGTAAAATCAGGAGCAGGAGATTAAGGATTAAACTTTTGCCTCTGCCCTTTACAGGCTGTGTGACTTTGGACAAGTTATTTAACTTCCCTGAGCCCGTTTCCTCTTCCGTAAAGTGGAGATAATACTATTTACCTCTCAGGAAGATTGTGAGAATTAAATGAGCTCATGTACACAAAGGGCCTGGCACAGAGAAGCGGAACAAAAACATATGACCCCTTTTCTTGTGTGGTTTCATGTAAGGCAGGCTGTTCTTTTAAAGAGGTGCTCTCTGACGAGTGCTATTGTTATCCTTCAGTTTCTTAGTGCAAATGTCCAGATTCTTTCGGAGACCATCTTCCTGGTACCGATTTACATCTGATTCTCTTTTTCCATTGTTCCAGATTTCACTTTAGAGGATTCAGGAGACATGGAGGCATTCTTTCAAGTTCCATCAGCAAGCAACGATGCTGAGAGTCAATTCCTGACCAAGGGCACAGATTTCCCCAGATTTTCAGGGAAATGTTCACAAACACAGAACAGGCATCATTTCTATTATGTTAAAAAAAAAAAAAAAGAAATAGATTCGAATCCCAAAGCCCTTTCCTGGAGCTCTGTGAGTGCCCTGTGAGGCCTTGCAGCCTCTTCAGGTCCGTAGTGCTCAGCGGTAGGTTTTCAAACCAACAACGAGTAATTCTTTGTTGTTTCTCCCCTTACCTTGGCTGCACGTCACCCCAATCATCTTCCATAAAGGATTTTGGAGAGAAAGAAAACCAGACTTTTTTTGACTTCCTCCTTTTTTCTTTTATTTAATCATGCAGCATTTAATATAGAGAATGTTGTTAAATTTTCACTTGGACTCAAAACCCATGTCAATGTGATTACATGATTTAGGTTCAATTTAGATTAAAAAAAAAGTATTAGGGAAATAAAAAAAATTCCTGCCTGAGTCCAATTTTGCTTCTTTTTGTCGTTTATTCAAACACGCAGTTGAAGGCATTATTATAGTAGGATGACTTTTTAAAAAGTTATGTTTAGGGCAGTTCCAGAGTTATTCTATGACTTTATAAGAATACCATGAGTCAACATAGATTGGGTGATGGTTGAAGAGGATTTGGGCAGGGCCCCATCCTGTTCCTTGACAGAAGAATAAGAATTTATGGTATAGAAATGGGATGGCTTCCTCCTGCCTTCACCTACATTGCTGAAATACTTACAAGGTTAGTCTGCACACAGCAGGACATTTCTTTGGCTGATCTGGTGGTGGTGATTAGGGCAGATCCTATTGCTGCCATTTAGTTGAAAGCCAGAGTAAAGTCATTTTCTTATCCCAGGAGCTTGCATGAAGCAGTACAGAGGGTTAAAAGACTCCTTATACACATTGGGTTGTACCAGTATCCTAAACTTGCACCATAAAGATGATATTTATGTTATCCTTTCAAAAGAGGATTCTAAGTTCTGATTTTCCATTGTTAGAGGTGATAAGCTACTATAGAGACTCAACTCAGAGAGCTACTAATCCCCATAAAAGGCCAGAAAATGAAGAAGAGAGGTTAAGGTCATTGACTACGGGCTACCCTGTTCTTTACTGATAGAGGGATGTTGGCTAAAGAAAGTTCTTTTATTTTCAGAACTACTCTACCAAGGGAGAAAGCATGAACTTGCCACTACAAAAATAACCTTGTTTGAAACACAACTAAGCCAATTAAAGAGATGGCTTCATTTTTGGGAGGAGTCCCAAAAGAACCAACCATGCTTTGCGTAAAGGAAATACTGTGCCCAAGTTTTCCACAGTCATTTTCTTTTTCATCTAGGTTTTGTTGAGCTGCTCCATATGCGTACACAAGCTATGTGTTTATGTGTAAGAGATACTTCTCTATTCAATAGAATAAGTCACTTTTACTCACTGATTCTGTGATAGCTTATGTATTGGTAAATCTTCTCTGCGTTTTCCCATACAAGAAGATTGAAATCATTTGACCCAGATAAAATCTTAAGAAACATTTTTATTCTCCAAATAGAAATAAAACTCTTCTGTTTCCATGTACTGGTCCTTGACTTCTAATGTGTAATGAAGATGAGAGTCTTCTTGAATAGTGGCTTTTGTCAATCACATGTTTGCAGGGGCCTAAGAAGCCAGAGATGTCAGTATTCTAGAAACACATTTTACACAAAGTGTGACTTATAGTTCTCCAGTATTTCTTCTCTAAATTTCATTCAATGAGGTAGACCATGGTAGGGTACGGAGGGTAGATAAGAGATAACGTCACACATCTAACTAACATGGCCTTGGCTAGGTGCTGAGCACCTAGAGGTTTTTAAAAATGCTCAAATATTGTCTTTCATTATGAAAGACATTAGAATATGATGGATACCATTGACACGTACTATCATTGTAATGGCAATATGGATTACTGAGTCCCTTCTAGCCTAGTGCAATTTGCCTTACTGTACATATTCTATATTGCTTTGGATAGTAATTCTTGATTTACTCAATTCTGACCAATAAGACAAGTAAGTTAGTTATCTGTGGATTTAAGTCATATTAATACCTTCAGATCTGGGATAAAAATGAAGTATGAGTCAGGTTGCATTTTAGGTATGTTAATTTTATATTGTTATATAACTAATTACCACAAACCTAGCGGCTTAAGATAACATCCATTTTTTAGCTCATAGCTCTGTAGGTCAGAAGTCTGGCACAGCAAGACTGGATTTTCTGCTCAGCATGTCATAAGCCTAAAATCAAGGGGTTTGTGGGCTGCGTTCTTTCGAGCTCACATGGTGGTGGCAGAATTCAGTTCCTTGTGGTTACAGGACTGAAGATTCTGTTTCCTTGCTGGCTAACAGCTGGGGACTGCTTGCTACTCCTGGAGCACCCCACATTCCTTGCCACGTGGCTCCCTTCATCTTCAAACCAGCAATGGCAAATCTACCTCGTGTCAAACCCCTTTCACGTTTTGAATCTCTTTTTTTTAGGAAAAGCCCTGTTCCTTTTAAGGGCTCACCTAATTAGGTCAGTCCACTCAGGATAATCTTTCTTGAAGTCAACTGATTTGGGACTTTTACATCTGCAGAAGCCCTTCAGAGCAATACCTAGGTTAGTGTGCAATTGACTAACATTTGGTTGGGAGCAGAAATTTTGAGTGCCATCTGAGAGCTCTGCCTACCTCACCAAGAATATTGTTCATCCAAATCTGAGTTAGTGGGATTACCTCAATTTTTCCTTTTTTTTTCTATAGAAAGGAATCAGTGATAACAAAAAAATTTGGCCTTTGCCTTGATGATCAACATCAAAGCACTTACTGAATTACTTTATTTAATCTTATACAGTCTTATGCATTCCAAAAGAATCATGCCAGTTTGGTTCAGTATTTTTATTGGCATAGATATAAAAATAAATATAAATAAAGATATACAAATATAGATATATACTTTATATCCCTGTAGGGGACAGACCTAACGTACTAAGTATCTAAACTAAAACCAAAAATGCAGTGATCTGCTTAAATCAAGTAAGTATTTAACATTCACTTAGGATTTGCTGTGTTTCTGGCACTGTCTTCAATGATGGAGATAGAAATGAGACGTTCTTTCTCAAATTAATTTCTCAATCTAACTAAATTTCAATTAAAACATTTAAGGCATTTTTAGGACATTCTAATTTATATGCAAAGACAAGCAAACAATAATAGCTAATTTTTACAAAAAGTATTAAGAAGGGAGAAGAATCCTTCAAATGATTTAATTTGGCAAGATTACAATGGTTAACACAGTGGGTCAGCACAGGAATGTAGGCAGATCAATGGAACATAATTAAAAACCCAGAAAAATAAGAAACATCCTAATATATATGAGACTTTAATATAATTTTAATATATAATAAAATTGGCATTTGTAATTACTGATAATATGTTATGAGAATTGTGAACTATTTGGGAGAAAATGGAGCTAGATTCCTTTTTCATCACACATAAAAAAATCAATTCCAGATAGTAAAAAATGTGAAAGTTAACAATGAGAATTTAAGATGGTATGAGAACATAAGGTGAGTATTTATGTTATTTTAGGGCAAGGAAAACCTTCCTTTTTGGTGAGGAAGATTGGCCCTGAGCTAACACATGTTACCAATCATCCTCTTGCTGGAGGAAGATTGTTGCTGAGCTAACATCTGTGCCAATCTTCTTCTATTTTGTATGTGGGACGCCACCACAGTGTGGCTTGGTGAGTGGTGTGTAGTTCCATGCCTGGGATCTGAACCTGTGAACCCCAGGCTGCTGAAGCGAAGCATGCAAACTTAACCAGCGTACACCACTGAGCCAGCCCCCCAGGAAAAACTTCTTAAGCTTGATCCCTAAGCATATGTCAACAGAGAAGAAATTGACAGATTTAACTCCGTAGGAAACAAACTCTTCTGCAGATCAGAAAACATCTCAAAGAAAATAAAAAAGTGATAAAATAAGAAAAAATGTTTCCACATATTTGGCACAAAGGAATTAATACCACCACTGCACAGTGAGCTTTTACAAATCAATAAATAAACCAATTCAAGAAGAGAAAAAGGGAAAGGAGTAAATATGAAATTCACAATGAAGAAACATAAACAACTTCCCTCAGAAGAAAAAGAAAAATGCTCAAAGTAACTAATAATAGAAGAAATTAAAATTAAAACAATGAGGTGTGTTTTTCATGTAAAAAACTGGCAAAGATTTAAAAAGTTTGTGTATTAAGTATTGGAGAGAATGTGGTGAAATAGGCACACAGACTTTCTAGAAGTTAATCAAACAATTTATGGAAAAGTCCTGAAAGTATGTATACTCTTTAACACAGAATTCAGTTTTTATTAACATATCTTTTAAAATAGCGAAGAATAAATACAAGGATTTAACCACAATATTTTTGCAATATTGTTTATAAAAATTAGATATAATCTAAATGTCCAACAATAAATCATGGTAACTTCATAATATAGACTATTATATAGTATTCTGAATTATTTTATAAAAGAATATTTCATTCTCTAATGACTGTTAATTATATATACAAGTAAAAAATATCCTTTCCCCACTGTCTACATCTAACTTTCTCTCTCTCTAATTGTTAATTTGGGGGATATATAGATATAAAATTTTTTTGTGTAACAATTGTGTTTATACATATATGTAGACAGTTTTATATCTATATCCCAAAAGGTAACAATTTAATTGTCACATCCTAAAAGTTCACAATTTAATTGTCTCTGGATTATGGGATTATAGGCAATCTAAATTTTATTTTAGCTGGTTTTATTTTCTAAATTTCGCTTGATAAATGTGTTATTTTTGATGATCCATCCCACTCTTATTATAGATATTTTTATTACAAAAAGAAACTGGCAGTGGAACACAGCCTAAAGAGCACAGATTTTGGAATTTGGTGCACCTGCATTTGACTCCCGGCTCATGGGTCTCGGGTCATCCTGTGAGGAGTGCGTCTGCATCAGGTGCTTGCCCTGATCCAATCAACCATGGCTGGCGGAAGCAGAGTCACAGGAAGTCGTAGGCTTTGGGGCTGAATAAAGGGCTGTGGAATCACGAAGAGAGGGGAAGAAGTCTCCTGAGAGAATGTCACTGAAAAGGTGACTTTCGAACGACCGCTGTACACAGTAAAATTCACCAGCTGGAGAAGAGGAAGCAGGGCAGGTAAAATGTACGAGAAGCAGAAGAGTCCTCGTGAGAAGGGTGGAGGCACGAGCAAGCTGAGTGTATCTGGAGAACAGCAGGAAGAATGACTAGAGTGAGGAGTGCGTGCAAAACAAAAGGCCGGCAAGGTAGGCTAGATCCTGACTCTGATATTTAGGGCAACCAGTTTTGTCATGTGTTTGTTATTTCTGAAAATGATCATATTTCAATTTAAAGATTCCCTTGCGATCACTCAGGGGTTCTCAGTCTTGGCAGCACTTTAGAATCACTTGCTTTTGAATCATTTAAAAAGCAGGGATATCTCGGGCCCCAACCTGGATCCAAAATCCAAATTTTGGGGAGATGGGGATAGAGTACGTATTGAAGCTTCTCCGGTGATTGAAATGGCAGCAAAGAAGGTCAAGAGCCTCTGTTATAAACTACGCTATTTGACCTGTCTCCTGTTTTCCGTATGGTCTCTAACTCCTCTTTCGAATTCACCCTACAGTATTTAAAAATACACGCCAAGCTCTCTGGGTATGACTAGAACTTTAGCCTTGGCTTATAATTTTCTAAGACTGTGGAGTCCACTGCATGACTGTTAGAGCTTGATAAACTCTAATAGTTTCATCACATTCCAGTTTCTTCATGATTTGCAACTCTCAAATTTCCAAGATAAACTCACCAAGAATTTTCTGCCACCATTAAACCTTTGTTCTAGAGCCAGGCTGCGGGGACCTCTCCAAACACCTTCCACGGCCTCTGTTTCCAGCTCCTTACACTCAACCCTGCAGCCCTTTTCTTGGCTATGACAACCATTAATGGACTCTTCCCCTTGGGGTTTTTACCTCTCCTGTGATACTTCCCATAAAAGTGGGTATGGCTTTCCTCTAATCTTGTAGGCCAAATTTTTTCCCAAGGTTTTCATTTACTCTTAGAACATTTATTTTTCCTTATAATTGTCAATACCCTGATTTTTTTTTTTTTTAAGACTGACAACTCTAGGCTTTCTTTATTACCACATTATTTCTGAATATGGCAAATGTGGAAGAATTCAAACTCTTAAACAATGCTACTTTTTAAGGAGGACACTGGTAGGATGCAGATTATTTCAGTTATAGGAAGGGTTAGCCAGGCTGCCTAGGTTTTCTCACTTCTATTATCTCATAAGTGTATCAGGGGATTCATTAACAAAAAAGGCACCAACCATGGCCCATAGTCCTAGAACTGATGAATGTGTCATAAATCCCAGCTCTCTCCAGCAAACTCTCGATGACACAGGTTAAGGAACATGATCTTTCAATTCATCAATTTCTGTCTTACCTTGATAGCAGTCATGAATGCCTTCCAATATCCAAGCAGGGCAGAGTTGTAATTCAAAAAGAATAAGATTTGCAAACCTTGAAAAACTTCTTTGGATTTATGGGCCAGAATCAAAATTTTATTTCTTCTCCCAAGTGTAGAACTCTCAAAAAAAAAAAAGAGGGCCATATGGGAGCTTACCTGCCTTGCCTTCACAGGAATGCAACAGACTGTGATGTTCTTTTATGGGCCTCCAATGCATCAACCCAAACGTTTCCAGCTTTGAAACTCATAATCTATAAATGTTCAAAAATAACTGTTACCTCAATTTGCCTAAACATGAATTTGTCATACTGACTGTTGGTCGAGTGGATGACAAGGACCGTTCCTCTCCTCCAGTTAATTGTTCTCTGACAACTGGTGTGCTTGCTTCTTCAGATTTTGTCTTGGCTCTCCGAAGTCTTCACTATGTTCTCAGCTTTTAGGATTTCTATAGGCCTCATATCCTTTGTCATTTAATGTTAACTTCTGGTGCCCTCTGAAAAACAGAATGATAATCTCTGAGAAACTAAATGCTGCCTTTTGGATGGTGAACAACCTATACTTAAAGGGCTGTTTTTAAGTTTTCCTATCAGCTGAAGACATGTTCCTGATTTTCTGTGCAACATGATTAGATGTTCAATTTATAACTTAATTTAGGAACACATTATGTAATCTACTCTTAAAGACTGTGATGGAACAAATACAGTTTTTCCAGAACTGAAGTGAAGTGAAACTAAAAATGTTCAGTAGTTTGGCCCACTGTTAGAAATAAGAAAACTTTTCCTACATGAGTAAAAGCAGCCCACCGTGAACTGACACTTGGAACACACCTGTCATACAGGAATAGGCAATCAATTAAGAGGATCAAAAGTTCTTTCTAAATATTTCTATCCACTGGAGACTTTTGTTAACATTAAAGGAGTGATTAGGATGAAAAGAAACAGTTAAAAATTAACATCTTATTTTCAAAGATGAAAATTGGCAATGTAAAAGGAAAAGGTATATTAGGCATCATTGAGGGATGATTGTGATGCCAGAATATTCAGAGACCATCCAAGTCATCCCTTCCACTTCTCATAGAGGCCGGACCATGAGGGACTTGCTCAGGGCTCCACAGGAAGTCACTGAAAGTGTGCCTCCATTATCTCAGTATTAGAGATGAAAATGGAATTGGGGACATGTGTCCTACATCCCCTTTGGTAAATGCTCAATCTTTGCTTGTTTTTTATGTAGGGTGTATATAATACTACATATAGTATATATATATATAAACTATAAAATGTATATAGGTTTAATCATCATTAACCCTTTCCTTTATAAGCATATGAGAAGGTAACCATTGAGTTTGATCCAATTATGACTAGCTGCTGTTTCTGAGGTGGTTCTCACTGGTGCTGTATGCATCTTTTGAAATATTATACTCTAATAAAAGCAATAATTTACATAATATTGTTGATGGAAAAGGCAACATGTAACTAACTTATGGATATCTAGATGAATGGTTTCAAATTGTATCCATGAAGATGACACTGTGGTCTGTGCAAAAAGCGTCCCTGATGAAAGAAGTTTGGAGAACCCAGCTTAAAGAAAGTTTAACCAGGTTCTTTCTTGTGGGGCGATTTAAAGCCTGTAATAATCTACTGAGCCCTGTGAATCCCCCTGTTGGGGTAAACTATGTAACATTTCCCAATTATATTTGCTCATGGAACTCTTTTTTTATTTTTTATTCACTAAGTAACTATTAACAATCTACCAGGTTGCTGGTGTTTTGAGAAATACTATGTAGAAATATAATTCTAAAGCTTCTCTTTCAGTGTTTCTGAAACTCAGGTTTTCATGTAATTCAATTCTAAATATTTATATTGACATCTATGATCTCAATTAAATTTCCTGGAGTTCTGTTATGAGAAGAATATAGTCGAGGTGGGTTCTGTGACTTGCTGGTTGGCTCTTGGTTCTCCCCATGACATTTGTGCAGAAAGCCTCCCTTGACATCCTGCTCTCCCCAGTCCAGGGGACCTGCCTTCATTCCATTACCATGGATATTACCATTGTTTGTTTGAGTGTGGGCCCTTTTCACAGGACTGTGAGCTCCTTCAGGTCAGGGACCATGCTCTATTCTTTGCATTCCCGTTTTCTAGTACAGGGCCTATTGTTTGTTAATTTAACAAATGTATTTTTGATACTGCAACAAGACAGACAAGAACTCAGGCTTTCTAGGTCTTCTCTAGGCCAATGGAGGAGAGAAAGAAGCAATTGCCATCATGTGAGAAACGCTGTGGTAGAAGAGATGCAGTCTGTCCTCGGAGGAGCGGGCTCCTGAGGGAGGGATACCTATTTGGAGACCCGAAAAATGGCCAAGAGATAGCGAAAAGGGGCATGTAGTAAACTTTCCTGGAATGTGTGTTGGAAGAATTAACGTATTTCTGCAGGAGACAGAACCTTGCTCACCTTATTTTTATGAAGCTATTCTTTTTCCTTTCATCAGAAGCAATTTCTTTTTGACTGTTAAAATTATTGAACCCATTTTTGAAGTTTTATAAAGCTTTTGGAGACATGCTTAAGAGGTTTACTTTCACAAAGTTTTTCTTGCCCTCACCTTCTTATTGCTATTATTATTGGAATTCATTTCAAATTTTTATCAATATAATTTTTTTGTACATATTTGTTGTGCAAAATAACTCTTATAACATTTACAATTAAAATTTTATGCGTAGAAATGATATAAAGCATTGAAATATTTACATCCACATGTATCTGCATCAAAGCATATTTTATAGACTGATAACTTCTATTATACTGATTTTACTCATTACTATAATGCTCAACAAGTTTTCAAAGCCCTTTTGCATATATTATCTCATTTGATATGGTAAATTCACAACATTTTCAAATCAGTCATTAACTCCCCAAACAGCCATGCAGAGTAGACAATACCAGCATTGTCCCTTTCTAAGTAGTCCAACTCCACACATGAAGAAAGAAACTGAGTCAGAAAGATGACAAGTAATTAGTCTGGCTGCAAAGTGGTATTATATAGGGCATTTAGCTATTTTTGGATTACCAAACGTTTATTCATTTTGTTTCTTATGTAAATGTGGCAGATATCTTTATCTCTTGGATAAGCACTTCATTGTAGGGAGCCTTGTGAATTGCTCTTAGTCATCTTACATGAGAAATTATTTGTGCTTAGAGAAATAATAATTTATGCTTTACTTTATGGACCAAATAATGGCCGGGGAAGAAAGGCTGTCTGATACGAGTTTTGGTTTTGGCACTTTGATGTTCATCTGCAGAGACTATTCAAAATGTTTAAGCTCTGTATTGTTACTGTTCTAATGCTATATGTAGGTGCAGACTGCTTGCACACGCAAAGCTTTGTCATTGGTTGTGTGTTTTATGTTTTCTTAGCCTAGGTCCCAAGATGTCCTTCAATGTCTTGAAAGTGACTGCATGAGCAGCAGATTAAGATTTACCTCAATCATAGGTGATTTTTTTCCTAAATACTAAGATAGGAATCATCTATAAATGTAGCAGTTAAAAAAGAAGGTTGTGAGGTGGTTGACTTTTTGGGGCATTAAAAATGACCAGATCAGGTGGTCAGCACAAAGCACATTGAATTTAGCTGTCCTAGTTCCATTTGCCCTACAGACTCAGTTAGAGGTTTGAATGCAGGAACACCTTTTTATCAGGAGATCATTTATTCATCTACTGAAAGTAATGGGGGATGCAGCTAAGAGCAAGGGTAGGCAAAGAAATTTTTGAGAAGTGAACACAGATGCCAAGATGTCTTTGCACTATATTTCACATATTAAAGATAAGGAGAATGCCTCATTACCTCACATAATTCCAAAGTTAAGTTATTGGTTTCCTAGCCAATTAGAATTTGATATTAGCGTATTAAAATGACTACTGGACACAGGAATATTGATAGCAGTAAGTAGGGACAGCTGAAAGCCCACAGAGATAAACATACATAAATATCAGATATATGGAAATAAAAAATAGCCGTATGGAAGAATTTCTTTTCAAAGCAAGTAAACTCATTATTAATAGCCAATAAGAGTCTTATTGCACTATAATTGATGTTTATGATGATGATTCCAAGGCATCAATAAAATGATGATTACATCAGTATAATCAATTTGAGAAGGCAAGGAAGTATGAACTACATTTCAGAAAGAGTTCTATAAAAAAAATATTGAGGTCAACAAGAAAAGCTTTGGTATTGAGCTTCGCTTGTGCGGAAAAGCTTAGCCCCCGTCAATGCTAGAAATGTGGGGTCATTGTACCTTGTAAAGTAGCTGGGGACTTCACAATAGGGTGGAAATTTCCCCCAGACATTTAAGTTTTTAAAAATAATATTGAAGGGCCCCAAGTTTGGAGGCTTTATTTTCTGAGTGATCCTATGAAAGGAAAGAGAGATCGTAATAACTATTCTCTTTTTAGTCATTTGCCCTTCCATTTGTTTTGTTTTATTGTATTTTTCATGAAAATTCTGATGTCTCTTATCTCTGTGCCCTCTTCTCTTCAGAGAGCCATTTAAAGTCTGTCGTGTTGTATGTTATAACAACATCACGTTGTTATATATAACACCATAAAATATATGTATGTGACGGCTAGTCATAACTACGTCAATGAAGATGATCAGATTCCATAAAACATTTAAAAAATTCTATATGATATTTACATCATAGGCTACTCCCATGCTCATCTCTGTGGTGCTAATTTTTAAAGCCATCCCTATTTTTCCCTTCAAATTAACCGTTACATGGAAAACAGATAATTCAAAGCAAAATTACGTTTTTGGGACTTAAAGATACATTCTTTAAAATCTCAGATTTTTCCTATTCAACTCTAGTGGTCAATGCATAAATTCCACGCCATCTGAAATAAATTATTTGTAAGCATAAAGTAATGCTCCCAAGCATGTTATTTTAGAAAATTTGCAAGAAAAAATTTACAGTGACCTTGAAACAGGGGAGAAAGTGAAGTCACGTGAGACTTGATTTGCTGGGGACCCGTGATGGCTACAGCCGGCCTCGGAATTGCTGCATTTAGATCTGTAGAAAACCTTAGGAGGAATCCTGAGGGACTACTTTTGCTGCCACGACCATCATTGTGGCATTTCCAGGGGAAGCCCCTCTGCTTCTTTTGGGATTCTTGTGTCATGTTTTTGGCAACTTTTACATTTTTTCAGAGGTTTCATTAAAAAAGTCTCACAATGAACATTTCAAGCAAGTGCAACAGAAAGCCTTTAAACAGACCTGAAGGATCTTAACCATTTTCTCTCGGTGTCTCTTAGAAATTAGCTGAATTAAAGCCACTTCGTAATGTTACACTATCAGAACTCAAAATGGAGGAGACAAAATGTTTAATATTCCAAACATGACCCAAATACACAAAACAGAGATCTGAGAGAAAAGACTTCTGCCGAACCCTCTGTAGAGAGCTATAATTGAGAAGAAAAAACCCAACGAAAATAACCAATCAATAAATAAAGTAAAATAAAAAGACAAAGCCTCAAACCAAACCAACCACACAAAATCTCAGTGGCTACCTAACTTATACTTCACGTCATTTTCCTTCATGCTGAGGGAATGACTAGCTAATTAGGATTTTTGAATAGAACTATGTGCCCCCCCACCCCCATTTTTTACTTTGCATCCTCTTAGTCAGGTATCTGCAAATACTATTCGTGCCAATTGTCTGAGAGAAAAATATAGACTAATTAAAATGCTAATCTTTAGTAAACACATAAGTACTTGCATGAAAATTAAACACTTGGGCTGCTAATTTATGAATACGTGCTCACACATCAGGAACACTGCAACTAGTGTGGACTTCACAGTCTTGAGCTTAACAGCTTCGTCTACATGTCAAATCCACTTCGGGACTGAGAGTATCTACCATTGAAATCACCCAGTGTGCCTTCTCTCAAGAGCGTCTAAGGAGAAAAGAAAAGTGATGTGCACTTTGAGAAGATTATTTAAAGCCTGCAGATTCATTAGGGGAGAACTTAATTGTGATCGAATCTATAATCCTTTCGGTTCATCCCATAAATAATAACAGTCTGAACTCTATTGAATCACATGGCCTCTTTTGCACAAACCTATAGAAGAGAGTCCTTAAAATTGAATAGATGGAATTGAATGGACCTGGGAAGTGGGAATTGGAATTGATGGACAGCCTTTCACCTCTAGGTTATTGGTTTGTCTCTGACCCAGGTGATGAAAAGTCGTTGTTCTACAATGGCTGTTTAGTAGTTTTCTGTATAATGAGCTGTTGGCTCCAGTCCATTCCTCAGTGGACAGGTGTCTGCTCACATTCCCAAATCACCATTCCACTTGTCAGTCACATTTGAGGTCAAGGGCTAAATAGGAACTGGGGCCGAAATACTTTCTCATTCTGATGAGTACAGGCCTTCCTTTGTTGGTTGACTTCGTTGAAAAAACGAAAACTGCCATAGTCACTCTTCATGTTCTGCCTATTTTCTGTGTAAGAAGATTTTATTGTTTAAGACTTCTATCATAATGAAAAATTATTAGGTTCATGAATGTACGTGTTTTTATTGTTACATATCATGAAAAGACATGCCTAAAGACACTCTCAGACCCAAGAGATATTAAAATTTAAATTTATTAGTCTAACTGCAACAGGATTCTATCATGCCCAGAAAGTATTTGCATCCGGCTTTTCTTCACTGACATACAAAAATCGTGGTATAGGCTCCGAATCCCCATAAAACTGGCAGGTACAAGATATCTAATGGCCAAACATTTTAGATATTTTGACCGGAAGAACAGCCCTTTTTGAGTTGGGAGGTAGAAGACATATAGACAAGTATTTAATGCTTCTAGGAATTTATGAAATGGTGATGAGACGCTTTAGTTTAAACCTGGTTTAAATACTTTTGTTTCTATAATTTCCACAATTCTACAAATATGTATTTATATTTATAAGCATTTCTGGAAAAGTTTGTTCCCTAGAGTGACTGGTCAAGGTCAGAAGCCAGGACACTCAGATCTCTTCACCCTGAACTCCTAGGAGAGTTTTCCACCACCAATGTATGATGAGGTTTTCTGTATAAATTAACTGGATATTTCAGACAAAGATGTGTTGTGAATAAGAGTTGTACAGTTCTTGTTCACTTGCTCTGTAGATCTGGTCTCTGTTCACTTAAGAAAGAGCATATCAACTTAGGTCATTTTATTTTCTATCCTGATGGAGTTTATTGCTGAACCTATTTCTAACTTATTGAAAGTGACTGGATTGAATGACAAACTTTAACTCAACTTTAATCATCGTGGGCCTCCCAGCTCCTTTTTAAGCCTGAATCTTTTTTTGTGATTACAAATTGTCAGTTAGCTCATCAGACTGTTTCTTTATAGATCTAATAGCAAACGTTTTATAGCCATAGTTCTTTGAAATGACAAAAGTAAGAAAATATAGGAACTCTGAGGTCTAATATGAAACCAAGTATTTCATCATCTCTTGAGAGAGATATTTTCATACCTTTGGTCAGTTTTTTAGGCCCATTGAGAAAATGATACATTTTTCTAAATCTTTATTGATAAAAATGAGTGGGAGAATTCCCATGAGACCATCTGAAGATAAACATCAATTGGTGTTTTCTCTATGCCCTCGTGATACCAAAGGTGATTAGCAAATCTAAAGGATAAAAGTTTGACTTGAACCCTGACAAGGCCTAAATAGAAAACAAGCTTTATTAACATCAATAACTTACTTAAGTTTTTGAAACATCAGCAATACCATAAATATTTATTGAATGCCAGGTAGATAAGAACTAGTGAGGGCCAAGAGTCTCAGAAGAAATTATGATAAATTTTATTACAAATTAGAACCAGTGCAGGTAATCAGGATTATTTGTATTATATTCTCTTTCTCTAATGAGATTTTAAGAATAGAATGAGTACCCCTTTGTATGGGAGGAGGTTTCTTGAAGCAAGGGGTAGACGATTTTATTGATGGTTATTTCTACTGGACTTGAGGGCCTGTGAAAACCCTGACACACCGGGCATCTTGTCCCACCAAGGCATCCATGTTTAACCTCCTCACTTGATTCTTATTGCTCTTGTCTGTATTCAGTCCGATCAGTCAACACCTGCCTCATTTGGAAGGATTTAATTCTTAGTGCTTTTCTGATGCTTGTTCAATGATGCTTACTGTGCTCATCATGGCTTCAGGCCCACAATGCAGGATCCTGGTGATAGAGTGTGGTAAGGGGGTGCCGCTCAAATTTCTAGTGCCCAGATCCTCTACCAGATCCTCCACCTGAAGAGATTAATCTTCAGAAAAACAAGCAAGTTGAGTCCAGAATCCTCCAGGTTTGCTTAAAAATCATGCCAGATGCCGGTTGCTTAGTAGCTGTGTGCCGTGAAAGTTTTGGGCGGGTGATAGAGGCAGCTTGTGGCAGCCCCCCTTCAGAGTAAGTGATGCTCAGTAAGGACAGATAGGTGGAGGGGGACCTGCTTAGGAGCCTATACCATCGTCAAAGGTGTGGCACGCGTGCGTGCGTGTGTGTATGTGTGGTGTTTTAAACATAACTCTGTTCAGTTAATTGCATTGGTGGGAAACAAGTCTTGTGGTGACATTAGTAGGAGGTTTGCATCAAGTTATTCAGTCTGGCAATTATTGCAAATTAGAACTTGATTCAGGGAAGGATATCAATTTAAGAGTAGACGGAACACATTTACTATAGTTAATTCAGACCCTCTTTGAATGGGGTAGATTTTCTTAGAAGCAGCCATAGAGATAAATGCATCACGTGACCCTCGGAACCAACCTGCTGAATGAAGATATTGGAAGACTGGAGCTATTCATTTCCATTTACAGAATCCAAATTGCCGAAAAGTCATGGGAAGGCAGGAAAGAGACTTGTTGTTTTTTAAAATGCTCCCTGGCATTTGTCTGCCTGCGTCATCCAATGCAGTATGTCATTCTGCTGCCACCCGGAGTCCCATTCACTGGTTTGTTTAACCTCAAAGTGGGAAAGTAACTAACACAAATACATTCATTGTCCATGCTCTAATAGAATTAAGATTCCCAATACACTGCCTGCATTTGAATGAGGTTTGTTACACACTAGCTTTTATGGTCACACCCTTTTCCCTTGATAGTTCTTAAGAATGGCAGAAGCGAGAGACCAGAAATTATGTAAGCTCATAAATATGAAGCACTCTGTGTTTAAATAATGCCAGGGTGGTGATACAAATGGACCAATGCCAGGAAGCTCAAAGTTAAAGCTAACAATTCATCCTTACACCACTATGAATAAGAGGGAAGGAGAAAGGGGCACTGTGTTCGTTATAGTTGTATTGCCAGCCGACTAGGACAGCTCTGTCTAATGGGCCAGCACAGAATTTGAATTGTACATTGTTTACCCAGAAGACAGGAAATAGATCTATTCTGCTCCAGAAAGGCCGACTTGGTATTGGGGAACTACATACTGTAGTTTATTTCACACTGCACATTATCAACTTGAGTGATTGCAAGCTTTTGGAGTAAACCTATCTCTAGTACCCTGCTGGTCAGGGGCAAGGACCAGCCCAGGGCATTGGAAATGGAAGTGGTCACTCTGTGACCATGTGGGCAGAACCGGAACAGGTTTCATCAGCTCTTCTTCCTGCCCTGCTGCTTAGCTGTCGCTGCCCTCTGTTTCCTCCACCTGCAATAATAGCAAGAACCTGAGCGTTGTCTTGTAAACACTGGGATGAAGAATATCAGAGAACTAGGCTCGCTGTCCTTTAGAGATGGACTCACAGCTTTGAAACAAAATGCTATGTTTTGATGGCTTTAAAACATTTTTTTTGCTTTGACATCCTGGAGTTTGCCTTTGGTTATTTGGTGACTCTCAGGGATCTTAATTTTGCTCAATCTTTGCCAAAATGAAACTAGTGGTGTGCTTTTGATGATTAGCATGAATTACAGTTGAGATTGTGGAGAAGCAAAGGTTTGTCTTCTTTTAAGGCTAAGGTGAGAGGAAGATAAACTCCTTTTAATTAGCAATTCTTGAAGAAGTAATTTTCTAAAATACAAACACTTTTAAAAAAATAAAATGATAAATTACATGTCAATTTCTTCTTGATATGTGACTACATTGAAGTGGCCTTGTTCTTAATATATGCATTTTGCTTTCATAATATTTAACTCTATATTTCATATAAACTAAATTTCTTATAATTCCAAATTGCAATGCTCTGCTTTTTGCTTTCTTTTCATTTCTTTTTTAATGAACTTTAGTGCTGGCCTACATTTCTCAATGCCTGGGTAACCCATGATTGTAGACAATGCCCCTTTGGCAACCACATTAGTTCTTTTGGGGTTCTAGCTTCTCTTGTAGCCTAATTAAACCAGAAGGATGCTTGAATCCTTGAGTGTTCTCTACCCCAGGCTCAGGACTCCAAAGGTAGTGTGCTTAGTGTGCTTACCATGTTGGAGGTATATTCTTTTTCCTAGCAGGTTTCAAAATATAATAATGATGATGATGATGATACTATTACTATTACCACAACTACTAGTACCACTACTAACTAATAACAGTTTACTCAGTTATCCCTATGTGCCCGTCCTGTGCTTAAGTGCTTTATACGAATTATTTTGTTTAATCTTTACAAACAGCTCTCTGGAATAGGTACTATTACTAATCCCATTGTATCAGTTAGAAATACTAACAGCTGCAAGTAACTGAGAGCTCAGCTTATAATAACTTAAAATGAGTGTTTATCTTACATAAAAGGGAGTTTGGCAGTCAGCAGTTATGGATGATTATTCTGTGGCTCAATGATGTCAGGCCAGTGTCTCTGGGATTCTGCTTGCATTTCCTTCAGGTTGTAAGATGTTTGCCTCAATTTCAGACATCTCCTCTGTGTTCAAAGCAAGGAGGTAGACAAAAGGGTGGAGCCAGCTACCATGGTCCCTTTTACAGGAAAGCAAATACTTCCCTAGTAACTCCCACAGACTGTTGGTTCTGTCTCACTAGCCGGAATGACACCATGTGACCAGCCCTAACTTTCCGGGAGTCTGGTAAGCAGGTCCTTAGCTCTTTCACCTTCTGTAGGTAAAGGAGAAAGATGTTAGGAATGGCACTGAGTTAGCCTGACTCAATGCTGCTCCCACTTAGAGACCAGGAAAGCAAGGCACAGAGGGGCTACATGGCTTTTTAAGGAGCTGGTACATGGCAGAGCCAGGATAGGAACTCAGGGTCTTCCAGAGCCCACCTGCTTTAAACATGATGCTACACTGCTTCTAATTCTTCAGCTCATTTTTTCCTTTATGGAGTCTTGGTGACCGGAAGAAATGCTTAAATAAAATAGTTCTCATCAAATTTGAATCTAAGACTGCAGGACTGTACCAATGTTAGTTTAGTTTCTACAGCCCTTATTTGCCACTGTATTGCTAAAGATGGAAATCTCAGAGCATATTATCTAACTGTATTTAGACAGGCTATCATCTTGTCACTTTCGTGTGTTGTTGAAGAATCTCACCACTTATGGACAAATGCTGGTTTTTAAAGAGGTTTAGTTCCTTTTATTTATTCATTTTCCTGCAAACCAAGCATGCCTAAGTACACATTGTTATCTGTAATTAAGATACAGGCTGTCTTATTTCCAAGCGATTTTTCCTTCGCACCACAAACCCAGTAAGATTTTTCTATTGCAACCAATTGTCAGAGATATTAATATATTTTCTCCAAATAAAAAAGTGACATCAGAGCTTCCTCTCACTTTTAAGACCCTTTGGTTTAAATTTATTTGTTAGCTTTGTTATCTGACCAGGAATTAGTTGTAATAATAGACATTTTGGGAGATATCTGCGTATCTTACCAGAATATAAGGAAGATGGAAGATATACAGGATTAGTTAACTAGAAATTAAAGCAACAAGGAATGGCTTTCTTCAGTTCTCACTGCCGCTCTTTTCTCTGCTATTGCTAGTGAATAGCACAGGTGTAATACCTCGCAATACCACATATATTATACACTAGTTTTATTTGGTTCATAATAGAGGTGATGCATTCCAATTCCAAAATGGATGAGACTTACATAAAGTCTAAAAAAAAAATCCAACAACTTTACACCGTGAAGGTCCTGGGATGTGTAAACATAAAATATGTAATCTATCTTTGATTTGCGCCATAATGCTCCTTTGCTTTGAAATCATGGCTGTATTACCAAACTGACAGTTTTAATGGAAAAAGTGGCTTTCAAAAGCTGCTGTTGAAAACACACTGCATAATTCTCTAAGTCGTGAATATTTTACTACCAACATATGCAGGGAGGCAGGGAAAACACACTGACATTTTATTCCCTGGAAGCTGGGATGGAGGAAATTCACTGGTGTTAAAACCACGTGTTTGTAATATGATGCAAATTCATAAATACCTATGAATGTACACTTGTTATTGGCAAGCAACAACGCTTTGTAGAGTCATTTGAAAGATGATAAACGGGTATGCTTTCATTTGTAATTTGCTTATTCAGCAAACATCTATCAAGGGCCCACTATATTTCAGGCACTGTGCTAGGCTCAATACAAAGATGAATGGGGAAAACACACCACAATTACTTTAAATGACTTGTGAAGGTGTTTCATGCAGAAGGTTGTGGGCTAATACTAGTCGCCTGGGCAGGCTAGAACTCCTGGGCACTGATCATCGAGTGCATAGTTCCTTGAGTCTCTTGCATGCTGTGGAGGGTGCATTTGGGCCAGAGCACTGTTGATATAGCCCTGTTTGACTGTGTACCAGGAGATAGACCCCATCCTTTCTAGACTGTCACTTTTTATGAGGTGAATGTGAGAGTGGCCCATGGGATGGTGGTTGGAGGCCTGGGAGGTAAGTATTTTCAGCTCAGGAGCTGAGGAGTCTAGCATCGGTGCTAGCTGTTTAGGGGAGAGATGAGAAATGTCAGCTTCCTACACCTAGAGCTTTGGGACCTTTCGTCCCTTGGGAAGTGAAGTTGGGGTATGGTCTTTTTTTCTGAAGGGAGAGATTGGCCCTGCTTCCTGCCAGCTCAGTGACAGGCCACCAAGGATGAACCTCGATTGGATCCTTGATAAAAGAGAACAAAAAAGCTATCAATACCATTTTGAGGATAACTGAGGGTATTTAAATATGGGCTCTATATTAGATGATCATTGATTTAATTTTAATTTTTTTTGGATGTGATACATTTTTATAGAGAATGTTAAAGTACTTAGGGGTAGGGTATCATGATAGAGGCAAATGATGTTCACATTTTGAAATGTGTGTGGGTGTGTGTGGAGAGAGAAAGAGACAGAACAAGCAAAAGTGGCAAACATTACAATTAGTGAACTTAGGTGAAAGAAACAGGAATGTTTATTTAGTTTTTAAAACAAAATTTTAGCTTTGGACATTTCCAAAATAAAAAGAAGTTGGGAATAAAAGGAACGTAGAAATAGCAGCAAGTTGGGACCTTCATCCCATTTCCCTTCTGGCTAACCACTGCCCCATCAGGAGCCCTTCCCTGGCCTCTCAGATCCAGGGGAGGGACCCTGCACATCCCCGTGAGCCACGATCACCCGGTGTGCAATTGCTTATCTTCTTGTCTGCACATTTGTCCAGATTACAAGCTTTCTGAGAGCAGGACTGCAAGGGACTGGAAGATCTCATTTACCGCCGTATACACAGTTTCTGGCATATAAGCATCATTCAATAAATATTTGTTAAATGAAGGAATCCATGAAATTCATAAATGTTGACAGTATATATGCCCTAATTAGGAAAGCTCGCACAGAAATTGAGTGGCTAAGCTTGGCTCACTGTTGTAAAGGACAGAGTTGTGAAATTCAAATATGTTTATGAAGCTAAAAAAACTCTCATGTATCATTATGTTACAATTATATTGTAATTGCTTAGCTAAATGAAAATTTAGTTATTTTGAACAAAGTCCATGATGAAAGTAATTAATACATTTTCTGGTTTTTCTCCCAAGCTAGGCATATTAGTCAGGTTTCTGATATTCAGTGTTTAGAAATGGATGTAGAAACAGATTTATACTTAGAGAAAAAGATTGTACAATTGGATTTGGCAAAAATCTGTCCTCTGCTATCTCCCCAACCCCTATCACTACATTTTTGGGAATGCTTCTTGTTTTGTTATACAATCTACATCAATACAGTTAGATGTTGATTAATCAGTAAGATTATCGAAACTTTTGGATTTTTCTATCTCATTCTTACTTCCTGCTATCTATGTTAGTATCCATTGACTTTTTGTCAACAGAGCAGGTGGGAGAAGAATGAAGAATGTTATGGACTGAATTGTGTCCCCCCAAATTCCTATGTTGAAGCCCTAACCCCCGCCCCGTACCTTAGAATGTGACTGTATTTGGAGACACGGCCTTTGAAGAGGTAATTAATGTCAAATGAGGTAGTAAGGGTGGGCCTTAATCCGATATGACTGCTGTCCTCATGACAAGAGGAAGAGACAGCAGGGATGCTCATGCACAGAGGAAAGACTGCATGGGGACACAGCAGGAAGGTGACTGTCTGCTAGCCGAGGAGAAGGGCCTCCGGAGAAAGCAAACCTTGATCTTGAACATCCAGCCCTCAAAACTGTGGGAAAATTAATTGCTTGTTGTTTAAGCCCCCCAGTCTATTTTGTTATGGCAGCCCTAACAAACAAATGTAAGAGGAAAAGACTGAAATGACTTAGCATGATTGGTGATATGTAAATGTTTGTAAAATCTAGGCTGGGGAATGTATGTAAATCCAATGGTTGATTCAGTGGTTTCTAGTTCTGTTTTAACTGTAGTTTAATATTTGATGGTTTACTACAACGTTGGAAGTGACCTACCTGTAAAGGTGCTTAGATTCCAGTTTGGCATTCCTGGCACGTGACCATCTAGCTTTTGCTGAGAATAGCTCTAGTGGTGAGGAACATTCAACTTCTCAAGAAACTCTGCCATTCTAGAGTTATTTATCAGTTAGAAAACATTTCCTTATGTTGATTTGGCATCCCTGTGGCAGAGACCACTGGTTGTCTCCCAATATCTGTTCTTGTCCTTTTTAAGTGGTAGAACTCTGATTATTAGCCAGATGCGTGACTACCTGGACTAAAGATATATTCCCCTTTGAAACTGAGTATGTACATGTTATTAATTTCTGCCTAATGGAATATAACTGGATTTTGTACGTACATTCCAGAAAATATTCTTAAACAGAGAGAGTGTAACTCTTTCTCATTCCCCCTCCACCTTTCTTTTCTTTGCAGCTGACTGGAATCTAGGTAGGATGACTAGAACTTGAGCAACCATCTTAGACATGAGGAGGCCACATGTTGAGGTTGTTAAGAGCCTGGGTCTCTGATTGTAGACTCTTTCAAAGAGACTGAACTGTTTATTTCCAGATTTTGTTTACTTGGGAGAAACAAAATTCTCTCTTCTTTAAAGTAGTTTGTATTTTGGGTTCTATGTTATTTACAGCTAAACCTGCTTCTAATTGTTAGCTAACTGCTCCTATGTAACTTTCACTCATATGTCCTCCATCTACTCTTATGAATTATGTAGTATAGAACAAGTCTAAATCTATTTCCCATGAGAAACATAATATTTGAGGACTGTTGCCCCATCCTGCCTAGGTCAGTAGACAAAACATAACTGATTCCTCAACTCTTCCTCTTAAGACAGGATTTCAAGCTCTCTGACATCTTGATTACTCTCCTGGGGTTCTGATTTACTCAGACTTTCTTTATTTCCACAAAGTGAGAGTTAGCTGCATTGTACATATTTCACAGAACTAGGAATGGTACAAGTTAGAAAATAATACCAGAGTGCAATAAAAGGACATATTTGGTAGGGAATGAACTGCCTTAGAAACAATTTCCATAACAGACAAGATTTTCAATTTATTCCCATTCTTTGAATCACAGATCTCAGTTGTACTAATAGATGAGTCAGTTTGTTTAGTTTATTACCCAATAATGTTTATCAATATCTGACGATTGAAATCACTAAAGAGGAGAGAGAATCTTCGGTCGTTGGTGGGCAGAAGTAGGCATGTTAATAGGTAATTTGTTTCTGACAATTCTGCAGCTGGTCTTCTAGTTAACATGGTGAAAGGTAAGCTGGATGGTCAACATGAGTAATTTGCTACAATCTGCAACATGGAGAACATTTTTCAAAAACCGTCTTTTACCTTTGCATGCATGATTCTCACAGACTTGAACAAAAATACCCCTGCAATGTGTACATCCTGGGTCTTGGTCAGTTGGCCAAGAACATTTACTGAGAATTTAAGTAGTATACGTAACACATTCTGTTGAATTTAAAGGAAGAAGAAGATAGAATTCTTGACCTTGAGAAGTTCATGTGCAATTATAGACTTTTTGTTAATTGTCCAAGATTTAAAAGAAACTCAAAGAACTGAATCTCAGTGGTAAAATATAATCTATACTAGGACAGGGACTTGGTCTGTTTTGCCTACTACTTTATCCTGGTACCAAGCACGGTGCCTGTCACATTTTACGTGCGCATGGTTTATTTTATTTTATTTATTGTAATTTAGTTTCTTGTGCTTGAATGGAATAGAGATTTTAAAGTATATTCTTCTGATTCAATGCCAAGTGCAATAAACACTGGTAAAACTAATATCTGTTTTGATCAGTGTTTGTATAATATAATACACAAATGGAAATTTAGCATTATTTAGTTGATCCAACTAACTTGGCAAGTTAGTCCAAATTTCTGTTGGTATATTTGACAGTCTGAACAATATAAACATATATTAAAACTCCACCTGTTTGAATTTGGTGTATATAAACCCATAGAGATACTCTAAACTATTTTAGTAGTGTCTTCTTCTAAAAGGAATTAATTATGATGTATATTTTTAAACTTTTTATTTTGAGATAATTTTAGACTTCTGGCAGAGTTACAAAGGCAGTATAAAAAGTTTCCATATACTCTTCACTCAGCTTCCCCTAAGGTATCAGAGCACAATTGGCAAAACGAAGAAATTAGCATTTGTACAGTACTATTGACTAAACAAGAGACTGGATTTTACCATTTTTTTCCACTGACATCGTTTTTCTTCCAGGATCTAATCCAGGACCCCATGTTGAATTTAGTTGTCGTATCAGCTTACTCTTCTCCAATCTATGTTCCTCAGTCTTTCCTTGACTCTCATGGAAGAGTACTAGTCAGGTGTTTTGGAGAATGTCCTTCAAGCTGGGTTTATCTGATGTTTTTTCATGATTATATCGAGGTTATGCAATATTAGGAAAAATACCATAATGTTTATATGTCCTTCTCAGTGCATGCTATGGGGGTACATTATGTAAATGCGTCTTGTTACTCATATTAATTTTGGTCACTTGGTTAAGGAGCTGTCTGTCATGTTTCTCCATGGTAAAGTTACTATTTTTTCTTTGTAATTAACAAATATTTATTTTGAGGGAGGAACTTTGAAATTATGCAAATATTCTGTTTTCCTTAACTTTTACCCCCTGATTTTAGAATCCATCACTGGATCTTGCCTGCAGGAATTATTACTGTGGTGTTCTAATGGTTATTTTCTATTTCCCTTATTTCTTGTACATTTATTAATTGCAAGTAAGTAAGTAAAGAAGAGTTGTCCCTTCTGCTCCATTTTAATGGAGCTCCATTATAAATAAATATTTTTAGGCAAATAAATATCTTAAATCAAGGGTACTTATTTTTTGGTTTATAAACCAATATTATTGTTATTTATTTTGTTGTTCAACTTGTAGATTTGGCTGTTTGGGATACTTTCTTGTTGGCTCCTGTATCCTTGCTGTATCTGTATGCCCCATTCTATTTTTGGCTCCACAGGATGCTCCCGGCTTAGCTTGTATTTTACCTGCCCCAGCCTTGGAATCAACCACTGTTCCAAGGATGCTTTGTTCTTTTTATTAGAAATGGTACTTAGAAACCAAGATCTGGATACTAAATGTGCTAATTCCTACTGGGATGTCACTATTTCTAGGTCTTCCCAGTAGACAGAGCTAGGAATATGTATGTATGTATAGTTACCTGTGCCTACACACATCTATATTTATTTTTGCATCTCTCTATCTGCGTATATATTTTAAAAAGAAAGAAGCATGAATTGGTACTGATATGATGACATTCATACTGACGAGCTCATACTGAAAAGAAACAGAGTTCATTCTAGTCTTTCCCCTTTATAAATAACTTCTTTCTCTGACAGTGAGAAACTTAGCTCTGAATACTACAATACATTTACTTACTTTTTCAACCTTATCATTCACATAAAGCAGTTTTAGGATTCCTATTCCATACCCCTGTGAGAAGAAGACTTATCAACTAGAGTACACAAGTACAATGTTTGGGCACAGTTCTTTTTGTCTTTCTCTTACCATCTCTAGTCAAAACACTGTTTTCCAGAGTTGCTTAGGTCAGCCCCATTATTCCCCACCCCCTTCAGGGTTGTTATGTGATTTATTTGTTATATTGTTAGACTAATTTTTCATAATCTGCATTTACTTTTGGATTCTCTCATATCTTAGTACATTTTAAAAAATTACACATAGCAAAATTCACTGTGTGATGCACAGTTCTATGAGTTTTGACAGATGCAAAGAGTTCTGTGTGTACCACTACAGTTCTTTACGTAATAGTTCCATTACTCCCCAAATTCTCTTGTGCTTCTCCTTTGTAGTCCACCTTCTAATGTCTATTTTTACTACTAGAAAATTAAATTTTTGAGAGCATCCTTTTATGTCAACATTTTTCCATTCTATGTGCTTATAACACTAAGTTGATGCTCAATAAATGCCTGTTGAATAATCTGTGCCCTAACAGCCAGCACAGAATTGGCACTGAAAAAAATTCTAAGTGAATGAATAAATGAATGACTCAATAGACATATATATGACAAAGGTGACATGAAATGACATTTTGTTTCAAGACTGAGCACTTAACTATTGTTGTTAACAAACTGTATCAAAACCCAGTAGCTTAAAACGATAAAGATTTATTTAACTTAGGAGTCTGTGGGTTGACTGGATAGTTCTTCCGGTCAAGCTTGACTGATCTTGGTTGGGCTCATTCATATACTGGTGGTCAGCTGGTTGGTTAGCTGGAGTCTGGCTGGTCTAGGTCAGCCTCACTCATCTGTCACTCACCAGGCTGGGCTTGTTTCATATGGTAATGGCAGGGTTTTAAGAGAGCCAGTGAGTGGCAATGTGCAAGGCCTCTTGAGCTGTAGGCTCAGAACTTAACAGCATGGCTGCTGCTGCATTCTAATGGCCAAAGCAAGTCACTAAGGCATGCCCAGATTCGAGATCGGACATAATCTCTCTTTCTACATGGGAGAAGCGTCAATGACAGATTGTTAAGGACATAGATACAGGGAGGAGTAATGAATTTCAGCCACTTTTGCAACCCATCTATCACAGAATCTATGCAAATACATTTGGAGGCCTCTCAAATACTCTTAATATAAATATTAAAGTCTTCCTGCCCCCTACTGGTCATGATCTTGCGTGTTCATGTTTCTTACCTGCTTCCCACTGCCCCAGCATGCCTTTAAAAACAATCTGATTCAGCAAAACTGATGTGAGACTCAGAGACCAAAAATTGTCTCTTCTGAGGGGTTCGTCAATATTAGAAAAAGAACTTCCAATTGTTAGTCATACTTTTCCCCCTTTGTTTTCTCCATTATTTCTACCCATTTTGGTTGTAGGCAGTTCTCCAAATCTAAATTTATTAACTTAATTGAGCAGAGCCAGTGAAATGACAACCACACATTCACACGTGATAAAGGGAAACTTTGTGAAAATTGATATCCTAGAAGTGAACTATATGCTGAGAATGTAAAGATTTGATCTTACGTTCGCTTCTGTCGGATGCTTGTTTCTTTATTGTAGGCTTAATTACTTGTACACGATTACTTGTATAGATTAAATTAGTTGAACGATATTATTTCTGGTATTTGAACTGTTTTCCTCCTAATCATCCCATTCCAATCAAAGTTTTTCATAAAATTTCCTGCATTGTTTTCTCTTCACGGTCCGCATACCACTCCCAGTGACAGCTTTCATTAGAGTGCAGTCAGTTTTGCTTTAATAGTTATTCTAAGCATTGAACAGTGATGGTGCATGTATCAGGGCTGACATATTCCATCAATCTAGGATACTTGAAAAGGAATGGTTAAATTGATGGCCCAAAGTTTGATTTTTGCTTCAATACTTTTTGTTGGTTTAAGCAAACTGCTGGGTACAGATGTCTCAAAGTTCCCAGACAGCCTCTTGGAAATTCAGCACATCTTGAATAAAAATGTGTTGGAGAAAAGAAAATGATACCCAGAGTCTAAACAGGTGCATCAGGCAATGCATTTAATGAAGTTGCTAAATTTTGATTGTGCAAAACAAGGCTTCAGTAGGAAAAAAAATCCTAAGAAAGATGATAATTATGTGATTTGCTACAATTGCAATATATGTGTATTGCTGTCTTTAGGGAACAATGAGTTATTCTAATAAATCCTACATCTATCGTGGAGAAAGAAATCCTCTTTAACTATATTTAATAGTGTTAGTTTAGAGGCAAATGATATTAAAATGGCTGGACATTTGGGAATAAAAACAAAAATACCTTACACTTAAAATCTTTTAGTCATTTGCTAAAAAGATAACTCTTTCTTATGATAAAACCACCCTGGAATTGTACCTTTAGGAAATGAAGGGGAGAAAGTAAAGGAGGCAGTGCGTCAGTCAGCTGCCCCAGAGCAGGGAGATTTCAAACTGGGCTCTGGGGATCCCGAGGGGTTGGGGATCGGGGGCTGTCATGTGGGGCTCGTGCTGGTGAGGATGCACCCTAACTACTCTCCCGTTTTCTATCTACCATCACCATCCTCAATCTAGGAGTGTAATTATAATTGAATTTGTTTTGTATATTAAGTTTGTTGGAAAAAGTTCTTAAAAAAAAAGAGAGAAAGAAAACTACTATCTTGGAGTATCAAAAAAAAAAAAAAGCTGAAATTACAGTAGGTCTTTTATCTATTGTGTCTGATTATTCCACAGTATAAAAGTGGATAAGGCCAGAAACATGGGACAGTGTTGGTGCAAATATAAACCAGCACATGACAGGAACGTGCACATGTTTATAACACCTTTTACTCACATATTGGAATTGTCCCGCCACTCCAAGTAAGAGCGACCATAAATCAATGCTCACGTTTTTCATTTCTACATGATTCATTGGTTCTTTAAGAAAATATACTTGATCTTATTTTAATGCTATCCTGTTCCTTGTCATATTTTTGATTCCATATTTTATTTCTTTAATATTAAGCATGTTTATTTAATAGTCTAAGTTTTATATCTAATCATAACAATTATGTAAAGTTTATAGGAGTCTAATTGTACTGTTTGATGTTTCTGTGGATTCTCTCTCATGGTAACTTACTTCTTTACGTGCAACTCTAGATTGTGAGATTATATTTGGCTGAGCCTTACCTTTGGGAAGCCAGTAAGACCTAGCTTGAGGTTGACTTTGCTTCCTTCAAGCGTCCCAGTGTGCCAAGTCCACTTTAGATTAATTTTCAGTCTGGAGTTTCCTGGGCCACATGGGTAGCATAAATTTGAACCTCAAATCTGTATGAAGCAAGGCCCACACATTCTCAGGAGAGATTTTTTTCCCCACTCTGCACCTAGGCTGAAATAGATAGATTTTCTTCACTTTCTTTGTTGGTGGAAAGACTTTTTCTTCTGGTCCACTTTTTCACTAAGGATGGAGCTCTGCCAACGTCCAAACTTTATGTTGGGGTCCTCAGCCCTAACACTTCATCTTTGCAGGTTCGAGATCATGTCTCCTACCCCTGGTGTAGCTGCAAACACTCTCAAAACTGTTGTAACTTATGGTTTTCAGCTTTTTTGCTTTGAGCCCCTGAGGACGTGCTTTTTGTTTTTCCTTGTGAGTTCAGCTAAACATTTAGAAGGATATTTGCTATCATATATGTGTTTTGTATTATGAACTTTTTCAGGATGTCTGGTCTGTAACATTTCCTTCAAATGGAAGTCAATTAAAATTCAGTGGCACTGTTTTGAGGATGTTTAGAGAAAGCAGGCATGGTGTATATAAGACCATATATCTTAGAATCATGAAAAATATTGGGCAACCAAAAAGGAATCTTGAATCGCTCTTTCTTCCACGCAGGGGCAGTTGGAGTTGTCTATCTTCTACAGTCATTAAGTGATAGTTCTCAGGATGTTGAATTTTATGGACGGTAAGATTTTAAAAATGATGAGGAACAACATAGAGGATGGCTTCACGTTTTTTGAGGACATTCACCAACAAAAGCTACATCTACTGACATCATCATTTCATAAAAGGAAAGAGAGTTTAACACCAAAACTCTAAGAAGGATGAAATCTCAGAAATTTCACTCTGTATAGTAACACGCCATCTGTCTCTCTGTCTGTCTGTGTCTCTTTCTCTCTCAAACAGACTAGTCCAAATTGTTTTCTCTCTATTTTTTGTTGGCGCAGTGGTGATGGGGATCGAAGTTGTTTGTAGTCTTTTTTTTTACTGATGAGTTCTAGAAACTTTTCCAAAACGTTCTGACAAGGTAGTTCACTCAGGCACAAAATGTATCATGGCTGCCTCCAGGATGTCCTGGAAATGGAGATCGCACTAATCGGTTTCACTTTGCATCAGAGAAGGTGATGGCTAGAAAGGAGCCCTCAAATTTACTGTCGGCTCCCTAGATATATCTAGGTTTCTGTGACTTGACCCAGATATTTATGGTTAGGGGAGTTAATCAAAAACACAAAGTGACCTTGTCACAGACCAGATTTCAGATCTTTGAACATTCTGTTAGAGGCTCTGTGAGGTAGGGAAACATAATAGTTAGTATTTATTGACCGCCTCATGTGTTTCAAGCAGGATAGTAAGATTTTTACATACGTGTGCCATTTAATCCTCAAATAACCCTTGTTTGGTAGTTACTATTATCTCCTTTTTACTGATTGGGAAACTAGTCTTAGATAATGTAATAGTTTAAATAACTTGCACAAGAATACACATACACACGCACATGTACACGCACACACACAGGAGAGAGAGAGAAAAAGGCTTGCCTGCAGCCTGGGCTGCCAGGACCGTGGATAGGTGGGAGGAAGTCTTAAACTCAGCTCTTGCTTCTCCCCTCTGTGGGGCAATCACTGCATCACTTCCTTGCATGGCAGGAATCAGTGGCATGGCTCTTTTACCAGTGCAGGAGTCCGCTGAGTGGTAACATGGCAGGGCATAGGCCTTGCGGTGGTGAGGACTGGACGAAAGTGTGTGCTGGCTCTTGGTCACTCAAACATTCGCTCTTCTACTCTTTCACCTCAAACTCCTAGTGTTCAGCTCTCCCCCAATGGCACTGTCAGACAGAGAAAGCAGTATATCCAGGGCTACATGAACTCACAGGTGAAAATAACTAGATACCTGAGAGGTATAATTCACAAAAAAGAAAGACCACGGTGGTGGCTACTGTTAGCTTTCTACAAAATTAATTCTGCTCTTCTTATAAGTTAGACAACATTTCCAAGCCTCCCCTTTGGTTAGGTTTGGCCGTGTGTTTAAGTTTTCATCAATGGGATATAAGCTACTTGCATTTCTGAGTCTTAAGGTGCTGGGCATGCCTCCTCCAGGCTTTCCTTCTCCCTCTGCTAGCTTGGACCCTGACTTGGTGGCTATCCATCTTCAACTACGCAGAGAGTTCTAGTGACCTGGGGCTGGCTGAGCAGCACAATGGGAGGGATCTGGTATTCTGAACAATCACGTGGGACAGGGCTACCTTGCTGACCTTTGCTTTCCCCAGATCTGTTAAATGAGAAAAGTAAGTGTCCATGTTCCTTAAGCCACTGCATATTTGGGTCTTTCTGTAATAGCAGTTTGGCCTAATCCTAACTAATGTAAAAACAAATTGAACAATATATGTACTTATGTGATCTAAAGCAGATTATTGAAGCAGAATTACCATGAATTGAAAAGAAGCATGATAAAATACACTTGAGGAGATTAGTGAAGTGAGTAACCAAATGAAATAATCAGGAATGATAACACAGTGGAAATGTTAGCTATCAGAGTACCTTGCTTTTCTACCATTCTGCTTTCTCTGAAAGTCACAAGTACCTGCGAAGTCACGGGTACCTCTCATCTGTCCTCTCTCCTCCTTTCTCAACTTGTTGACATCTCTTGTCTGCTGTCATCTCCCCTCCTGTTCATCCTTGTGAGTTTATGTCTTTTATATTCCTTTGCTGCCATCTTAGGAGGAAACAGAAAAGGCAAGCGTGTTCATATTCCACGTCTAATGGGAAGGCTCAGTTTCTTCTTAGAGATCTTGTTTTTTGGATCATGGATGCTTTTTACACGTTTGCATTTTCTATAGTGTAAATTGCTTTTATAAAACGTAAAATTTATAAATATTTGTTCGAAATTAGGAAAAAGCTAAGTACATTATGGTATCCATGTGTTGGAATATTATTTGGTCATTAGAAATGATGTTTATGAAGAGTTTTTAATGAGAAAATATTCTTGTTACAATGTTAACTTAAAAAACCCATACAAAATTGTATATACATTAGGTAACTCTAGTTCGTCTAACATAAAACGTGCATAGGATAAAGATCAGTAGAAAATCGGACAAATTGCTTTGTCACATCCAGGAGCTAGGGTTACCTTTCTTTAGTATTTTCTGATTATTTTCCTCAAATGTTTATTACTCTGCTAAACAAACAAATATGAACCAATTGTTCCATTGAATTTACTCATAGCCTTTTAAAAGGCCTTCTTAGATGATTTGCCTCTATTAAAAGTTTAGGGATAAATCATGTATTTTTCTTTGACCTTGTAGATTTATCTGTAGCTCAGTGATATACAGTTGGGGTTGGTAAATTACTGCCTGCAAGCCATATGTGGTCTGCTTCTGTTTTTGTAAATGAAGTTTCATTGGAACCTGGCCACACTCATTTATTTATGTATTGTTCATGGCTGCTTCCATGCTATGATGACAGAGTTGAGTAGTTGTGTCAGAGACCAAAAGGCCCTCAAGACCTAAAATGTTTACTTTCTGCCTCTTTACAGAAGAAATTTGTTGACCCCTGGTATAGAGGAAGATTGCTTTGCCATGTCTTACACATAATATATGCACCTGTCCCAAAGTGTCTTGCTAGAGGTCTTCTAAATTGAGCTGATCTTTTTCTCACAATGCTACCATGGATTATTTTTAATAAGTTGAAAAGCAGTCAAATTATTATTTAATTATCCTAATAATTTGAAAGCACTTCAATTTAAATCAATTCAGCAAATATTTAGAGAGGTCCCACTGTGAACCAAGACATTAAGCTAGTCATGATGGTGGGTGGGGTAACAGTGGAATGAAACAAAAATGGATATATAACCCAGCCATAACATTTTTACAGTCTAGGTCTAGTTGTGGGAGAACTGATGTTCTGACTTTATCACTTAGTCTCCCAAAGAATTGATTTCTGGGTGATTTTTGTTTTTTAAACAATGCAAAGAGTGAATTTAAATGCTGGACACAAACTCTTGTGCTGATAGAACTTTTGCTTGTGCATGCAGGCAGCCATGTGCCTTTTTTCATCAGCTGAATACTTTCTGAACACTCTGCCCCACTTCCTCCAAATAACTCTCCTAATGACCTTCTGGGGAGATCTCCATTCAGGCTGAAAGTTCCCACCAGTAGAAACTGAAGGGGATATTGCTGCTGGAGTATACTCTGGGAGGGCAGAGACCCACCTACTTTGCTGGCAGTTGTATTCCTTGTATCTAGTAGTGCAACTTCTAAGAATAGTAGGTACTTAATTACTACTTGGCCAACAAATAATTACATAAACAAATGAATGAAAGGATCTGGCTAGTCTTTTCCTTTTAGCATGCTACCACAATTTTGATGCAATTAAGGAGCTGATTCTGGGCTGGCACAGAAGGCCCTGCTAAAAAAGGAGTCAAATAGAAGAAAAAGGGCCCATTTCATAATTTTTTTCCCAAGTGGATGCACATATAAAAACTACTATGGTCAGTTTAACGTAATAATAATAATGCTTGTTAATTCAATTAATACTGGTATTTGTATGGTACTTAATGTTTCCCAACATAACGTCATCTGCCTTTATGATTTTAATAAGGGACAAATCAAATTGACGTCAATTTATTCAATTTAATAGACATCTTGAAATATCTACCACATGAAATTCACACTGATATGCCATGCTCAGAAATGCAAATTTGGAAAAGATCTCAGAGACTTTCGAGTATCTTGGTTTATTTCCAAGAGGATAAAGTCCAAGCCATCAGTTTCCAGAATAAGAAAAAATTGTGGCTTTTTGAAGCAATTACAACTTGTCTTTTAGCAGAACTGCAAACACAATCACCACATTAGGTGATAGTTTGTTTTACTCTGATTTCAAAGGATGTTGGCTTGCTTTGTATTCCAAATTTGCAGCCTGATCTAGAACTCCTACCATTGAGACTTGGCTGAGGTTCCTTAGCTAACCTCAGACTGTGTTGTAACCATTTCTCACATTGCAACTTGCATTGTGCAGCTGGCTGACTTGATCTGATACCTGACTTCTGGAAGAGCCCAAAGCTCAACACATATTTAAAAAAAAGTAGAGAAATGAAATAATAATTAAGTAAACAAATTTTTCTACTAGTTAACATTGACTTTTAGAACTAGAAGATATCTTAAAAATGAGCTCATTCAATTCATCCCTAGTCATAGTGCCCTGATAGGGAATCACCCAGGTTGGGGATGATTTAAGTTTATAAAACTTGAGGATCTACTCTATGTCAGATGCTTCATGTACTGTTATTCTATTTGTAAATCCAGTGATGGAAAATTCCTTATGTCAAAAGAGGGCCTGTTTCGTCCTCTGGAAGCTCTAATTGTTAAAAAATTATACTGTATGTTGCATATTAATATATGCCTTCCTGCAAATTTGAATCATTGACCCTAGTTTCAGGAAACTAAATTCTTCTGCTAAATGGCTGACATTCATATAGTTGTAGACAGCTATCATGTCTCCTTGGAATCTGGAATAATCTCAAACTCTGGGGCTCCCTAGAACAATTTGAAAACCAGTATGGCATGGACGTATTGAATCACACATTTTCATTTTTTTCTTTTTTTGATGTATTAAAAGAATGTCTTTTTTAGCAAAAGGCCTGAAGATCTTAAATGAAAAAATGTTTCTAATATTCTGAAAACAATAATGCTACTATCAAATGTTCAGCCATTTTGAACATCAATAAGCAGATTTAGTAGCATGTAAACTAGAGATTATATCATTTATGCCAAATTCTACTTTATGACCCTCTTTTATAGACTGTTCCTCTGTGAAATCTAAGATCGGTTTTGAGTTGTCACTGACCCAAATGCTGTTCTTTCTTTTTATTATTTATTTTGCTGAGGATGATTTGCCCTGAGGTAACATCTGTGCCAATGTTCCTCTATTTTGTATGTGAGTTGCCACCACAGCATGGCTGCCGATGCATGGTGTAGGTCAGTGCCTGGTTGCACCAAACTTAACTGTTAGGCCATGGGCCGGCCACCTGTTCTTTTGTTTTAAAAGAAATTAAAAAAAATATGTTGGAAACCAGCAAGACCATGGTTTTCCATCATCATGGATACAAAGCACATTAAAATCTGCTCATACTTAACTCCGGGGAAGGGAGGAAGGGTAGTTAATAGGTAATTCTCCTTACTCTTCCACAGTCAGTGAGCATTAGGTGTGAGTTTGCTGTTCCCCCTGCTGGCTACAGCAATCTGTAATTCTCTTAGCGTGAACCTTTTGTTGCCCTGGTTGTAACTCTAGTGTTTAAATATCCGTCTTTTTCCAATGACATGACTCCTAATTACAAGCCAACTCCATCATCTGGTTCTTAACTGAGGAAATAATTGTTGGAATCAGTACAGGAAGTGCCTGTGTTGGACTTACCGAGAGATGTCACTTAACTCTACTTTGTGGTTAATTTGTGGGATGTTTTCTGGTAATTGTGACTATGTTTCCTCTGTTTAGACTTTAAAACTTATCCACAACTAGAAAAGATTTAGCCTAAAGGCTAACGATTTTTTCTTCTTTTAAATGAATACTTTACAGGGGAAGAAAGGAAGATTTTCATAGAGATCCTAGGAAAGGATGAGGCCAGCACTGCATTAGCTGTTGAGTAATTGTTATCCAGACCGAGAGTGGAAATGCAAGTATTAGAAGCTCATTCAAATCAAAGGAAGAGGTTTTGACTTTAAGCTTAATAGTTTTACAAGAATAACTGGAAATTTGGCTTTCTTTACAAAGATGCAGAAATATATGGATTGGTGGAAATCTCAGTGTGTTCTTTGGGAAGTTACTCTCCACCGGACCAGTGCTGCTGATATAGACAAGCAATATGCCAAAGTGGTTGCTGCAGGGAAGTTAGAAGGAAGATAATAAAAAGCAAGTCCCTTTAATCCCTTGATGTCATTTCCTCTTGGCATTTTTGTGTTTCCTAGAGACTCTGAGTGCTTCTCTGGGTGGGAAATGGAGAGATGCAGTAGTCACTTTACTTGTCATTTACAATTTTTTGCTTACAGGAATTTGAGACATGTGAGTGACAAGGTGAATATATAGGATAGAGGAGGAAAGTGTTGTTGAGTGATGAGAACCGAATTGGGTCAATGTTACTGTTCGGTTTCACGTGTGTCATCCAAGTGATTTTAAACAAAAATACTTTAGTTTCTTGTTCCCCCTCTATCTACACAATAGGCAACAGATTTTAAAGCAAAATGGAGTTGATTTGTTTTAAATATACACTTTAATTTAATAGAAGACTACTGACATTTTCTTGTTTTCATTTTTATATAACAAATACTTAAACATTGTTTACTAAGTGAAAGATGCTGTTCTGAGCACTTGACAGATACTAATTCATTAATTCCCATAACAACTTCATGAGGTATGTACTGTTATTGTGCCCATTTTACAGATGGGGAAACTGAGGTGTGGAGTGGTTAAGCAACTTGTCCAAGGTCATATGCTAGTAAATGGCAAAGCCAGGCTTAGTCTCTTCTGTTTAACCTCAGAGTGCCAAGTAAATATTATTTAAAAAGATGAGTCCTGATGAAAAAATGGTTGAGAAGTACTATTCTAGAGAACAAAAACAAAACAACACAAAACACAAAAATCCTACTACTACAAAGAACTGAAAAATAACTAACATACATTTAAAGGCATGACTGTTCTCACAAGAAAGTAATCACTGCGTTTTAGAAATTAACCTCAGTGGTGAGCCCAATAGCTGATGCTGCAGCTACTAGGCGTAGGGGTGGGCGATAAACTGGGTAGTAGAGATTATGGGACATGGAAATCACAGGACTTTATTTCTGATGCTCAAAGCAGAGTACGATTTGGGCCTGTCCAAAGAGGCGTATTGAAACTGAAATCTCCGTATATTTTAGGATTCTCAACAGGCTGCAAATTCAGTGAAAGTAGGAATAGAAAAACATCTGCCATTTTCTTTGGGCTTGGATTCTAGGTGGAATAAAAGAGTGCTTTTTAGAATGTGTAACCATGGCCCGTGCTTCTTGCAAAGGTGAGTGATAAACCACCAAGTGGAGAAGGCAACAGGTCTAAAGAAATTCTCCATAATGCAGCAAAGCGAGTTACAGGTTGGAAATTATAAAAGAGAGAAGGAGGATAAATGAGAAGTTTCAACCTATGCCTAATAGGACTTTCAGAAGGAAAGAATGGAGGTATGGGGGAGAGTTTTCCAGTAGCACAGTGAGTCCCAAGTGTGATGAATAAAAGTGTTTTCAGACCTTGAGACAACACAGTAAAGCTTCGAAACACCAAAGACCAAGAGAGAAGTCTTGAAAACAGCAACAGAGAAAAGAGGGATTGTCTATAAAAGAATTCCAACTAGACTAAACTGTAGACTTCTCAACAGTAATAAGAAGCCAGAAGATAATGGAAAGTCTGCAAAATGGTGAAAGAAAATAACCGTCAACCTAGAAATATACATCTGGTTAAACTCCTAACTATCCAGGAGTTAGGGAACAATATATCAGCAACAAACGAAAAAAGCATCTACTACAGTAAGAAGGAAATTGAACCTAAGAACAAGGACTAAGATGTAAGAAAGTTGAGCAAATAAATTTGTAAATGTGTCTTTAAACAGATATTGACTATAAGTAAATATAATAAAAATTGAATAATTTGAGGAAATTAGTTCAAGTAAAGTGGAAACAAATCGCTTGTATAATTAACATACAACGGGAGGAAACACTAGAATGAAAACATCCTGCAGTCCTATCCTTATTTGCTTGTCACGTAGCCTCTTTGATTAAGTCTGCTCAAGTCTTTAGCCCATTTATATATTCTGGGTACAACTCCTTTTTCAGATATATGGTGTACAAATATTTTCTCACAGTCTAGCTTATTTTTTCTTTCTTGTAACACTGTTTTTTACAGAACAAATGTTTTAAATTTTGATGAAGTCTGATTTGTCAATTTTTTTTTCTTTTCTGAATTGAGGTTTTGATGTCATATCTAAGAACGTTTTTCCTAATGCTGGATCACAAAAACTTTCCCCTATGTTTTCTTCTAAAAGTTTTATCATTTTGAATTTGATGTTTAGATTTGTTTCATTCTGAATTGATTTGTATAAGCTGTGTCATGTAGGTTAAGATTCGTATTTTGGCATATGGATGTCCAATTATGCCAACACCACTTGTTGAAAGATTATCTTTTCTTTCTTGAATTGCCCTCCACGCTTTTTGTCAAAATCAATGGGAAACATTTGTGTGGGTCTATTTCCGTGTTCTCTGTTCTGTTGTGTTGGTCTATGCATCTATCTCACTACCAGTACCACACCATCTTAATTACTGTAGTTTTATGGTAAGTCTTCAAATTTAGTAGTGTTATTCAACTTTACTCTTTTCTAAACTGTTTTGGCTGTTCTAATTCTTTTGCCTTTTCATATAAATTTTATAATATGCTCGTCTATATATATATATAATTCTACTGGGATTTGGATGGGATTGTGTTATAAACGCCGCTCGATTTGGAAAGAATTGACTTTACTATACTGAGTCTTCCAGTCCGTGAACACAGTATGCCTCTCCATTTATATCGATTTCTTCTAACCATGCTTTATCGTTTTCAGCATTGTTAGGTATCCCCCTCCAAATTCATATATCAAAGTCCTAACCCCCAGAATCTTAGAATTCGACCTTATTTGGAGATAGAATCTTCAGAGAAGTAATCAAATTAAAATGAGGTCATCAGGATGGGCCTTAATATAATATGCTTGGTGTCCTTATAAAAAGGAGAAATTTGGAGACAGACAGGCACACAGCAAGAATGCCATGTGAAAATGAAGGAAGAGATTAGGGTGACACAGAAGCCAAGGAACACCAATGACTACCAGCCAACTACTGGAAGCTGGAAAAAAGCATGGAACAAATTTCTCCCTCACAGACTTCAGAAGGAACACGCCCTGCCCGCATCTTGATCTTGGACTTCTAGACTCCAGAGCTGTGAGATAATGCATTTCTGTTGTTGAAGGCGCTTGGCTCGTGGTACTTTGTCACGGCAGCACTAAAGAAGTAATGCAAACTTCAAATGTACATATTAGATTTATTTCTAAGTATTTAATTTTTTGAACTTTCAGTTCTGAAGTTCTAATTATCTCCCATTTGCATCATAATGAGACAAGAATTTCTCAAATTTGTCAGTGTTTGTGATCTTTCAACCAAAAATTCTGCTATTTAAAAGGAAAATACAAATTTCCAGTGAGTTCTCTAGGCCCTACCACTACTTAATTTGTTCACTTTTATTATCTCTTTAATTTAATTTGCCCAATTAAATATCCTTGGGTGCTATTTGGAAGCTTCATTGCATATTTGTGAGGAAACACTTTGAATCAAATTGTATCCTGACAATCTGTGATTTACGCTGCGTGTATTTTCTTGAAAGTAGCGTTAAGGCACACACTCACTGAATTCTCCCGCATGGACCACCGATGCGCAGAAAAATCATTTACATGTCTCATAAAATTCAATCAGTTACATCTTCACTAAACCCATTTACTTTTCAAATAGAAGGCATTTTAAGGCCATGTCTATGAAGTCTGAAAGTTTTCCTTTAACTTCTCCCTCTTTTCTCCCCAATTCTCTCATCACCACCACAATATGAGACGAAAACCAGCCTCATATTACATTTAAAATCAAATGACTTTTCTAAATATGTCCTGAAGCCATGCACATCTCTTTCTTGCCACCAGGACGTCTGCCTTGGTTGTCTTTGGGCCCTTCCTGGTGGGTCAGGGGCCTCCATGGAGCACCCCATTCACTGCACTCTGTCGTCTTGTGTATCAGGGACTGTTTGAATGCACTTCGCGGCTCTCCTCTAGCAGGGGGGACAGAGGGTGTCCTCAGCCCAGCACAAGGCCTAGTCACTATGCTCTTAGCCCTAGTGTACGGCAGCAGGTGTTCCATGTACATCTGTGCATTTAATGAATGAATAAAGGGAAAAGAAAACCAAGCTGAGTTGAATAGTTTTCCCACAAAATTCCAATTTTATAACCATTTAATGTAGACAATTATCTTTTTGGGCATTCATTATCCATTTTACTGGAAGGCTAAGAAAGCCAATGTATTCAAGTTTATAGATATAACCTAAATTAATCATACCTTCCCAGCTAAATTTGCTTCCAACACTTCATTCCAATCTCCTAATACTTACCTCAGGATTGACATCCAATGTTCAAATAAAATATAAGCAGCCTGAACTTTCTTAGGGAACTTAAACTGAACATGCCAGGAGTTGCAGGGCCAAGGATGTTTCTTCCTTCACTGCAGGAAGCCTGACTTACTAAGAAGTAAGCTGAGGCATGAGAAGGAGGTCCGTGTTTTCCTGAACTGAAACTCTGCTCGGCTGTCTCTGGGTGTTTTCACATATTGGTGAGAGCCAAGTAGACCTACATTAGCCTGGATAAGCAGCAACAGTGATGACTCTAATGGACACGTGAGGAGTATTTCTGCAAGTGGATTGGTGCAGAAGACATTTTAGACAGTGGATAAAGTGCTGCCCTAAGGGGCCAGCAAGTGGGTTTCTAGACTCAGTTTCTTCACTTAGGCAAATCATTCTAAGGTCTCTCTTTGCTTTCGTTTTCCCTCTTTATTGTGGGTCTAATGGTACCCACCTTGCAGGAATGAGTGTGAATTAATTGCAGAGGGTCCCAGGAGCTCCTTAGAAAAGAATAATATTCTTAACCTGAACATGTGTTTTGTACTGAAACTGAATTAAATAGAGTCTAGGTCAACTTTATTTAACGCTTATCTCCTAGGACATTAGCAGCTAGAAGGTTAGTACTTGAACTTGGTGAAGTATTAAGCATCCTGGGCTTGTGTCCACCCAATTGTGGCTCCACAACTGAGTTTTTCTGTTTTTTTCAGGATATTTGGAGGTGCTTAAACCTAGTCTGTGAATGCTGAGGAAATGCTGACTCAGTATGTTTCATGAGTGAGTCGTTCATCATCACATGTTTGGGCGAGGTAAGTAAGATATTGTCACCCTCACCTGCCCAGGCTTACTTGATAAATGCTAATTGATATCATCTGACTTTCAAATGAATTGTGAGAAGGTGGGTTTGTTACATCCCTTCTTGTTAATTTCAGTGACTAGTTCTGACTTTCGCCTAACCCTGATGAATAGCCGGTATCTGATTGTCTTGTGTTTGCTTCACACCTCAACACTGTTGGGAACAATACAAAGGAACTCTGCCTTCCCTAAACAGGAAAAGCAAAGAGAAACCTAAGGGAGTCAGCATAAAAAAGATAAAAGAAGAGTGAATACCATGATTATATAGAGGCTCATAGATCCTTGTATATCATCACAGCCCCCTAGAAAGAAAAGTCTTCTCTAAGGAGGAGTCTGAGGTCCTACATGTTTTCTATTAAAAATATAGACTAATGAAAAATTTGTAGTATTTAATTTTAATTATTGTCATTTTTTTTAAGATTTTATTTTTTCCTTTTTCTCCCCAAAGCCCCCCTGTATATAGTTGTATATTCTTCATTGTGGGTCCTTCTAGTTGTAGCATGTGGGACGCTGCCTCAGCATGGTTTGATGAGCAGTGCCATGTCCGCGCCCAGGATTCGAACCAACGAAACACTGGGCCGCCTGCAGCTGAGAGCGGGAACTTAAACACTCGGCCACGGGGCCAGCCCCAAATTATTGTCATTTTTAAATCAATGTGCGCAAACATATGAGTTGAAGCAGTCTTTCTTTGTATATGTGTGGATTGCCTTAATGATTAATAGACTAATATGTTTTAGAAGAACAAATCTCACCTTCCAAATGCTTCCAGTATGTCAATTATTTAACTCAAAACCTGTTATTAAATTTAACAATTAAAAAATGTACTTTGTAGAGTAAAGGATTTTCATTCCCATAATGGTTTTATGGCCTTAATCTTTCAGGCTTTTTCCTGTTTTAGCAGCAAATCAATTGAAAATATAGTAAGAGTTGACAGTACAGAACCAATTCACCATAATTATTTTGATGAAGGAATTAACCTCAAGCTAGGCTACACTCTCATTTGCTTGTGACCTGTGTTCAGGGACACTGATCGTAGAAGAAAATGGAATTAGCTTTTGCCTAATATTTCTCGGTTGCACTGTGGTCTTAGCTTTGTTAATGGCTCTGTTCCCTAAACTGTTTTAAAAGGAAAGGAATAGTCATACGGCCAGTGGAGAGGCCTGCAGGGCACCTAGAGCTCTCTGTGTAGAATGACTTGGGAATTCAGATGGCTGAAACTCTTGACATAAAATTTAGTTTGGAAGGCACTCTGAAAATCACTCTCAAAAGGCACACTATCAATCATTCTTCTCCACTAAGTCTACAATATCATCTTAAAGGAGCAGTGGAGGTACATCTTAAATTTCTACCAAAAGATAACTGAGTGGCTTAAAAAAAGTTTATTCCAACAACATCATTAACACTAAATCACTCTCTGGAAGAAGGTAAAAGAGTGGAAGCTGTGAGGAATGGAAGCAGCGGAGAACGGGTCATCATACTACCATTTTCTACGGCATCCTAAACTGCAATGGGTACCTGAGCATAGCTGTGTTGCAATTTCCAGCCTCTGAGTCAAGTTAGCACCACCTGGTGTGATTTGAAATGACCCCAAAAGAGCTGGTGATGCCTCATGTTAAATTAAGAAAGACATTCTATTTAGCAAATGTTATCCCTCTTCAAGTCAAAAGGTTATTGTTTTTTCCCAGTTCATTTTGCTCCCTTCATTTCTGACATTAGCTCAGAGGATCTTTGTTCATCAGAGGATCCACTTCTGCTTTATTCACTCCAGATTTGCCTTTAGGTTGGGGCGTAATAATCCAGCTCTATTCTTGCAAAGTAGATTGGGCCAATATACCATGGATTACTTAGCCTGTTGCTTTTTCAGGTGTCCTGGGTATTGCAGAAACACTGCCACTGGAGTTCTATCTCTCAGACTTTTATTTTATGTCTCCCTGTAAGTTCTGTTTCCAGTCCTGATCCTGGATTGCCAATGCATCAGTGACGGGAAGTAAAGAGCAGAGAGGGCAGATTATTGATGCAAGTTACTATCAACGCTCCTTCCTAAATCCTATCTACCCAAGGGTATTGTAATTTCAAGAGACATTAAAAGCCATAAAACACCATTTTGTTCCATGGGCCAGTCTTGCTGATGATAATGTGCTGATTGGCTGTAGTCCAGAGAGGTGCCTTCCTTGACCCCTGCCCACTCTCTGTGAGTCAAGGGAATAGGTTGATATTAGAGAATTTTAGCCAAAAAAATTTAGTGAAGCGTCGGGGTAATTGGTTTGGCAATCTCCGGTCACTTTGTCCCTGGGCTCAGCAGCCTAGCTTTAGGAGTGCACAGTAGCACTAGAAAGGATGATATTTAAAAAGGCAATGGTGATCTGCTCTGGAGCCCAGTGGGGCTTCGACGTATTCTAAAGGGACCTAAAAAAAGTTCCCAGTTCAACTAAGACCTGAACAATACACCTAAAATGAAATAATCTGGTTTCTCCAGGGCGTGACTGAGATTGCAAGATTACACAGGCTTTTAGGGGGAGACTGAGAGTCTTTCACATCCATGTCATTCTGGCTACAAGTGTGTGGTGACCTTTTATGATGCCTCCTATACATTTTTAGGGGTTTTGCTCAAGGAAAAAGACATATGCAAACTCCTTTCCTACCCACCTATGGAAGGGTAGATTAGAGCTCTCTCGTTTTTTTTTTTTTTCACTTAAAGCTACCATGAGACCACGTGGGATTATCTAGATGAGGGGCTGGCCTGGTGGCACAGTGGTTAAGTTCTCATGTTCCACTGGCGCAGCCTGGGGTTCGCTGGTTTGATCCTGGGCGTGGACCTATGCACCACACATCAAGCCATGCTGTGGCAGGCATCCCACGTATAAAATGGAGGAGGATGGGTATGGATGTTAGCTCAGGGCCAGTCTTCCTCAGCAAAAAAGAGGAGGGTTGGTAGCAGATGTTAGCTCAGGGCAAATCTTCCTCACATACACACACAAAAAATAGATGAGAGGATGAAGAGAAATGAAAAATTGCCAGAAAGTAAGAAATGTGGACTTCTTATTCCAAATCTATTGTTTCATAAAATAATCTAAGCCTTTTCCCATCTCGCATAAGGAGATGACACTTCTATTCATGATTCCTTATGAGAATAGTGTGATATTCATCAATTGCATGTGAGGAAACAGTGAAGAATATTACATAAAACAATACTGTTATTTATGTATCTTTAAGTGGAGAATAGTTGCATGTTGTTCAAAAGGTGTTTTTATAGAGTCCAGCCCAGCTGCCAGAGTAGCCTAAGCCAAAATAATTTATTTCAGAATGTCCTGTCACTTGGTGCTGGCACATTAATGGAAAAGGTTCTCTCACATTCGTTTTAAAGAACAATTAATTTAGGGGGTGTCGCCTGGATAGATAGATTGTCGTCTTGTACTGCAGAGTTGAAACTTAATGATTTCAACACAGTGGGCTTCAATACCAACATAAACCAGAGATAAATTGTATCCAATCAGGGGCTGGCCTGGTGGGGCAGCGGTTAAGTTCGCATGTTCCGCTTCGGTGGCCCCGGGTTTGCCCGTTCAGATCCTGGGTGTGGAAATGGCACTGTTTGGCAAGCCATGCTGTGGTAGGCGTCCCATGTATAAAGAAGAGGAAGATGGGCATGGATGTTAGCTCAGGTCCAGTCTTCCTCGGCATAAAGAGGAGGGTTGGCAGCAGATGTTAGCTTAGGGCTAATCTTCCTCAAAAAAAAAATTGTATCTAATCAGTAAAAGGGTTTAATATATGGCCTCCAGATTATGGTAAACAATATTTATAAGCATATTATTTTAAGCATATTTTTTATTATTATTTAAGCATATTAATTATTTAATAATTAAGATAATTATTAATATTATCTAAATTCTTAAGTGAAAGGCATCATAGAAGTTGTATTATAGTAGATTGTGTTCAAGTCACAAAACAGTTCTAACTTGTATTTTTCCTGGAGAAGAGGAAATGAAAAAGAAAAAAAGACACTTTTAGTTAGGCTAACACTGTATCCTCAAATGTAACTTGGATGTTATAAAGAAGAATAAAACACTTAGAAAAGTTTAATAAAACTAGCTTTGAAAAGATTGACAAAGAGCTGAGATTTTTCCCCTTCCTTTTCCCAAAGGCTAACCTCCAAACAAAATCTTAGGCTGAAGTTTTGAAGCGTCTGCTGCAGACAATTGCCACTCCCCAAGTGCAGACTGCCAAATGCACAAAGAGCAAAGTTTAGTCAAAGTTCATTTTCAGGTCATCCACCCTGGAACCATCAATCTGGACAACCTCTGGGTAACCTCTCCCAAGCTTGTGGACTGGAGCGGGATCCTTTGCAGCCTCATTAGAGCATGCAACGATTAATTTGTCTTAAATAGGAAATTAAACAGTCATGTACAGTGTAGAGAGGAGGTCAGAAAGTGGGTCTTGAGGTGCATTCACAACCTCTGTTTGGGAGTCTCCCAGGCCTGCAGGGAGGTGGGGCAGACTCAGAAGAGAAATAATTGTGTAGGACAAACATTACAAAACCTCCGTGAAAAAAAGCATCCATAAATAGGAGAGAAATTTGACCTGAGAACAAATCGCCAGTGTTTTTATGTTGCTCAGGCATGCCTGTCTTTCAGCAGACTTAGGGTGAGAACTCAGGCAAAGATGACTTCACAAATCCAGTGTGTATTAACCCAGAAAACTCACCGTTGTCCTTGAACTTACTTCTGATTGTATCCTAGACTTGTATTCATGAACTAGAGATTCTGCCATGAGAAAATGGGAGAAAAGGTCTGATGTGGAGTTCTATTGAGTCAATGCTATTTGTGAATTCATAATGAATCGAACCATTGTCTTCCAGGATACCATTTTGACATAATTAGAAAAATTGAATGGTTAGCATTAGCAGTGCACACAGGAAATTTTGAAAAATAGATAAAATCCTATTTATTTCTTAGCAATAGCAGAATGCAAAGTTTCCAACTACTGTCTTATCCAAAAACTTATATTTATCTATCTAGTTAGAATTTTACTATAATAAATTTCATTAATTGAAAGTTAATTTGTACATAGTAAAATAGAAATTAAAATATTGTGGCATTATATATTATATGTGAGGATGTGATCAGATTTATGAAGATTTTTGGTCTTTTATTTAATGAACTTATTACAATATGTCCATAATGACAAATTATAGATTTATTAAATAAGATAGTATGCCATGTATGTAGTAAAGAATAAAATTTAAACAATGAAATAAAGGTAAAGGCAGGTAGTTGAAAGAGCAATTGTTCAAAGTTGCAAGAGTTGGAAAGTAAAAGACTCTGAAAAATTAGAGTATATTAGGGAAATCTATGGTTACACAGCATCAAGAGAAAAAATGATATCATCCCCCAAGTCCATTGACTATTTTTCCATAGATCTAAAAGAACCACATCTTTGAACATTAAAAATTCTGACCATGGCACTACTATTTGATATTAACTCTCTATCTCTTCTTCCACATCATGCTCATTGTGAAGGCCAGCACCTTAGTCCCATAAGACTATCATTTTAATTTTTTCTCCGAAAATAAGCAATAGTCTTGTAATCTGGGTTTTTTTCAAACATCAGGTTCATTGAAGTATAATTGACATAGAGTAAAATTTAGTCTTTTAGGTGTACAGTTCCATGAATTTTGATAAATACTTATGTAAATATCTAACCACCCCCGGAATCAGGATATTGAACATTTCCGTCATCCCATAAAATTTCCTCATACCTCTTTCCCAATCTCCTTTCCCAATATCCTGGCTACCACTGATATGATTACAATTCTTTTAGTTTTGCCTTTCCAAAATGTCATATAAGTGACTAATTCATATGATTGTTTCTGTCTTCTTTCACTTAGATAATAAATATGTTATATTCAGTAGTTTGTTCCTTTTATTGCTGAGTAATATTCCATTTTATGGTTGTACAACAATTTGTTTATCTGTTCACTGGCTAATTGATATTTGAGTTGTTTCTAGTTTTTAGTGATTATGAATCAAGCTGATATAAATAGTCATATACAAGTCTTTGTGTGCACATAAGCTTTCATTTCTGTTGAGTAAATATCTAGGAGTGGGGTTCCTGAGTCATATGGTAAATGTATGTTTAACGTCATAAAACTTTGCAAGAAATTGCCAACCTATTTTCCAAACTGGCTGTACCGTTTAAGATTCCCACTGGCAATGTTTGAGTTCCAATTGTTCTGTGTCTTCACTGACATTTGGTATTGTCAGTTTTTGAATTTTAGCGGTTCTAATGTATGCATAGTAATATCTCATCATGATCTAATTTGCATTTGCCTAATGGCTAATAATGTTGACCACTTTTCATGTGCTTATTTGCCATCCATATTTCTTCTTTGGTGAAGCCAAAATACTATCAAATTGCTGAACAAATGCCAGTAGTTGCTTGCCTCCAAACTTCTTGTTTAATGAGGAACATAAACCTTATTTGTGTTAAGCCACTGGTAGTCACATTCTTCATTGCATCAAGCTGGATAATCATTCCCAAAGTATACAATCTTCTTTTTAAATTAAGATTTTGTGTTCACATTCCTATATTTCCTCTTTTCATTAATGGCATCACCATTACCCTATCATCTAAGTCAGAAAATTAATCCCATTTTTATTTTTACTGCTTTCTTATCTCCCAAGGCAACAATTCACATCTATTGCATGAACTATCGCAATAGCTCTTTCACTAGTCTCCATGCCACCAGTTTTTCCTCCATATTGATATTAGATTTAGCACTTTAATATGTAAATAAGATATGGAAATTCTTCTGCTTAAGACTTTTGGTAGTTTATCATTACCTATAGGACAAGATCTGAGCGTCTTAGCATAACATGCACAGTCTTTGACATTCTTTCCCCTACTTCTCAGCTTGGTTATGTGCCTCTGCTGTGCCCTTTCCTTCCCTCCCTCACTTACTTCCATTGCTCCTGTGCAACAGAACCTTTCACCCCTCTCTTTCACAACTCAGGGTCCTTGAAATGTTTTTGTTTTGTTGGGAAAGACCTCTCCCCTTTTTCTCCTCTGGACAATCTCAATTCATCTTTCAAGGCCAATGTCCTATGTCACTTCTATAAAACACTCCCCAATTCTCCTAATGAGAATTACATACTTTATCCCCCCTGCTTCCATGAAACTTTACTTTCTCCTTGATTCTTGTACTCTCTCATATTATGTTTTTATGTGATTGTTTCTCCTACAGTATTTTTGAAGGAGGAAATAAGTATAAATGCTACTTTGAGATCTTTGATATAAAACAATCTGTGGTTTTTAGAAAATGGTTACAGAGCGACAGTTACTGTAATATTACCATAGTTTATTGTATACCTTCATAATTGGAGACAATACTGAATTTGAGTTAGAGGTTAGTGGAAACAAAGATTTAACTTTTCCTATTCAAATTCACTTCTGCTTTGTTAAGAATCTCTGTTGTAGAGTACAAAGAAGGAAAGAAGGTGAGGGTACAATCTTTAGGCATTCTAACATTTAAGGGTGGAGCAGAGGTGAGTAAAGGAGGCTGAAAAGAAATGGTCAGAGAGGTAGAAATGGAATCCGGAGAGTAATTAACTGAGCCAAGGAGTGGGAGCACCCAAGTTTAAGGGAAGAGGCCAAGAGAGATTTGTTTTAAAAAGAGTCTCTAGGATTTGATCGACAGAAACCTTTACTTGAATGATTTCTGACTTTTATGGCAGCCATTAGCTTTATATAGGTTTGGGAGGAGTAAGTTATTTTTTTCCTCTGGCTCATCAGACCATCAAGTTTGCACTCACAGAGCTTAGAGACCAAATCCTATAACACAAAAAATAACCTTGAGGTCTTTTCTGGCCATAAAAATACCAGTCTCATAAAATGATTAAAAGTGATAATGTTCAGTCTATAAATTAATCAGGGGAAATGGGGACATAAATTTTAGCAACTTTGTGTCATTACAAGTTTGTGTAAAGGATTTTCTTAGAAGAAATAAAGAGTTAAGACCACGTGACTTGTGAACTATGTTTCCAGATAAGGAGATGGCTGGGCAAATGACTCCTTGTTTAATCACCTGTTCTATTTTTTATGATTTAATATATGAATCTCTTTTACATGATTGCATTTTAGATTTGATTGATTTTCCTTTTTAATTGTTAAATATGGAATTGATTAGACTTAGTTTTATGGGAATATAATTGGACGTAAATTAGGCTTTGGTAAAATTTAAATTGAAAATACATTAGGGCAAATTCCTTAACCTTTTTTGTTTTTTGCCTCAGTTTCTTCATTTGTAGAATTGAAGCATTGGACTAGACAACCTGGAAGGTCCTTATGAGATCTAATAGTCGAAGGCCACAGTTTTATGTAGAGGAAATAACTATGTAGTTAATCAAATCCTTCATTTTTCAAGTGATTATTTTGGCTTCTGAAAGGTTCTGAGAAATCCCTTCATTATGACTATTTGTATCCATTATCCAGACATTGTCCTTATATAGATGGGGGCGAGTAGTCGCATCAGTCCTAACTTGGAAAATGATGTCTTTCTTTCCAGTTACCAAATTTTAAACATGAAGGATGGCAGGCTCCAAGCAACCAGTGCTCTCTGTCTGACTTACCTATATGGAATTATTGCAAAATCATATTAATGTTCAGAATTGCTTCAAATCTTGAGAAAGTTTAATACTATAGAACCTACCAGATCACACGACCTCGGAGGCTGAGCTGCTTGCCTGCAGCCCATTGCCGTGCTGGAGAGTTCTTTCCTGTCCTCCGCCACAGTCAAAGCTGGCTGCCTTTCAAGTTTATGTAGAAAGTTGGGCAGAGCATGGAATATGCTGCTTCCAGAACTTGAAGAGGATACCACGTGCCATTCTTCTTTCTTAGTGGTGGGAATTCCAAGATGTAATAATTTGTGCTTTACTTTTGAGGGGATGTTCTAGCATACTCCAGACCATTCGACCCCTTAAAATGTCTCTGTTATGGGAGGTCCCTGCATCTTTGTAAGGTTTAGTCTCCACTCTCTGGAGCACATGTGTCTTACCAAGGCCTCCCACGTAGTTGCCAGTTCTTGCTCATCTGGGCTGATTAACATGATGTCATCAATATAGCGGGCCAATGTGATGTTTCATGAAATGTCCAGGTGATCCGGGTGATTCATTTGGACTGTCTTCTGACAGAGGGTGCAGAGTTAACATCGCCTTGGGACACAACTAAATGTATTGTCCATCCATGTAAACGTAACTGCTTCTGATCCTCTTTCCTGAAAGAAGCAGAAAAGCTCACATTTGCGATGTTAATGGCTACATAGCTTGTACCCGAGGCTATATTAATCTGTTGCAGTAAATATACCACATCGGCACAGAAGCTGCAATTGTTTGTTTGTGGTTGTCAAATATCATATACAGTATCTATCTGACTTTGTAGAATTCATTTAGGGCTATGATGAATTTAAATGGCATGTGATGGTGTCTACCACCTCTGCATTCTTTTTTTTCTTTCTTTTTTTTTTGCTGAGGAAGATTAGCCCTGAGCTAACATCTGTTGCCAATCTTCCTCCACTTTATATGTGGGTAGCTGCCACAGCATAGCTGACGAGTGGTGTAGGTCCATGTATGGGACCCAAACCCACAGACCTGGGCTGCCCAAGCAGAGCATGCCAAACTTAACAACTACACCACGGGGCTGGCCCCTCTGCATTCTTTAGGTCCACAAGGGTGGCACTAACCTCTGCTACTACCACCAGGATGAAATACTTTTAGTTGTGGAAGGGACGTTCCAGAAGTTCTCACTGGGCTTTCTCTATCATGGTAGCTTTTACCAGATGTGGAGGTTCTGTTCTGTAGACTACTAAGTGTGTCCAATCCGATTATACACTGGAGACCAAGGCAATGACCATCATGGACCTAGTAGACCTGTGGTAAGCCAGACTTAGACCAAGACTCTACTTAGTACATGGCTCACATACATCTCCACTCTAACAGGGGGCCATGATACCTCTTTGGGCCTCAGGTTATCATTGCTAATTTGGACCCTGTGTCCAACAGTCCTGAAAAAGTATGGGTATTTCTCTTTTCCAAGTTTATGGTTATCTGAGTAAATGGTTATAGGTTCTTTTAAGCAAGGACTACCATATACATTTGCTGTGCTGTTGCAAGTTTCTTTCTCCTAGGGACCCAGTGTCTCTTCCAGTCATTGGATTTTAGGTCTGAGAACTGGCTCAGGTCTACAAACTTGGCTTTTTACTGGGGCAGCTGCCCTAAGCATCTTGATTATCCATCCTTGATTTCTTTTTGTTCTACAAATTAAGAAATATACTTGTTGGTTGCCCACCTCTTTCTCTTAGGAATACCATGTTCTTTGAACCGCCCCCATAGCAACTTGTGAGTAATTACCCACTCACAATGCTAATAGCTTCCAATTTGCTTCTGATGGCTCAGCATCATCACTTGGCCTCTATTATCACCCCTATCAACCCTATGGGACTCTCTCATCTCTACTGCTTTCAGGGAGAGAAGTTTATAATAGAATCTCCTACCATTAGCTCTGGCCTACAGAGGATATTCACCGCTGATGTTTTCAATGATTCTGGGGCCCCTCTAACCAGCACATTCTTTATCATGTTATTTAAGCCGTCCCATGGAATGTAGTCCATGGGTGTGTTCTCCATCCTCATGTGGTCTCTCTACTCTAGAATGCCTATGTCCCTGAACCTGTTGATCCTTCCTGCCACATCTGCCGTGGCAGTCCTGGCATTCTACTCTACTTAGTATGGATCATAGCCATTTTGGGACTTCTAAGCGCCATCTAGGAATATCTTTGCACTGTTACCACGGTCCTTGCCAGGGTATTAAATCATGAATCAGAGGAGAATGCTTCTATAACAACAAACTCTCTTTTATGCAAATTTATGCTCCACACTCCCTTCACCCAGCACCATCAGGATCTAGTCCGACTCTCCTGGTTCCCACTAGTATGTTTTCTAGGCCCTGTAACTCCTTCAGCATATTTTTCCTTTTCTCCATCAATAAGCTCAGAACTTTCTTGGCCAGGTTATGTGGTGACTTGACCCTAACAAGTGTTTTGGTAGCCAGAGAAGGAAGAGGGGGTGGATTCTGAGGAGGGAATGTCTTGTCTTTCAAGGTAGAGGCTCTGTAACACCTGCAATGAAGGGTGGAACACTAGCCTTTAACATGAATGAATGGGCCACTTATGCAGGTCCAGAAGGTTCAGCAAAACTTAAGGATTCCAAATTTTTGAGTGCGTCAACCTAAATGTTCCCATCTCATGTTTCATGGTCCTATTCTTTCCTCACTGGGGCCCTGACCTTGGAATAGCAGACCTATTGGGGCTGAAAATTCAGCATTTTCTGGAAGTATGCTACCTCATAAGTACTGGGTCTGATACTTAACTTTTCTTGCCTTTTGGCTGCAAAAGGTTGGAGCCCCTTTATATGCTGCCAAGGAGCCCCTCTGGCTTTCAAACTTAGCCTTAAATTAATGGTTAATTATCCTTAGCCCTTCATGATAATCTCCATTACTAAATCCTCCAGGCTTCTCAAATACCTGACATATTGTCCACACTATTGCATTCGCTTCCACCAGTTTGCCATTGGTGAAAGTTATACCAATGGAACTGTTATAGCCTGCTAGGGGCTACCAGTAATCCATCTAGCCCCAGTGACAAGGTCCTCATTGCCGATTGGCCAGTGGGTGATCCAGCTCCAACATTCCATCTTAGAGTCTGCTTCCTAGAATTACTCTTGGTACTAGCTTTCTTAGATCAAATTCCCTGGAAAAAAGACTCTAAGACAGAGATATGTGTTCAGGAAGTTTACTGGTCAGTGTTCCTGAACCAGTAAAGGAGCACGGGAAGATATGTAAAGGAGTAAAGGAAGCAGAATTGGGCAAAAAGAGAGATTGATTTGCAATGTAGTTGTAAGAAGGGCCTCAGCTGATTGTATGGGGAGCTCTGCAGCTGGGATGGCCATTTGGAGCTGTCCTAATTTGAGGCAGGCAGGCCAAGCTTTTGTATTCACACATTAACCAGATGGTAAGTGAAGGCTACCTTTAAAGATAAAGTGAAACTTTGGGCAGGTGGCTTTCTTCTATCAAAGGCAATTTCCAGAAAAAAATTTGATTGTAAGCAATCAATAGCCAACACCCTGGCAGATAGGGGAATAAATGTCATGGTCCTGGAGGGGGTCTTGGTGACACACCACAGCATTCACTACTCACGTCATAGGAAGTGATGCTTTAGCATTCTTTAAATTTTTCTCTGATTTGTGTCATTTTGTGTTAGTACTATTCTTTAAAGTGAGTGTTCTCATTTATAAGAAAGTAACTTGAAACTTCATCAAAAAAACCAAAGCACATAAGCTTTGCAATTTCTAAATTTCTAATCATCTTTTCTCTGATTTTTAGATTAAAGTTTTTTCAAGTTTTGAAGTAATTAGAGAAATTGATATGGTTTTGGAGTACCTTAATATAATTAAATCAGCAGAAAAGTCAATGTCAGAAAACACTGATTGATGAACCATACTTCTTATGTAAAAATGCCATGATATGCTACCCAGATTCTTCCCAAGGGAGATCTCTCCCCAGGTCCCCCATCAGGACCAAGGCATGCATTGTCTCAGCTGCTGAGAGTGTTGGTTGCCATAACTCACAGATGAATTCCCTCTATAGGAATTGCTCTTGGCCAAAGGAGGCCACTTTGATTATGGTTATGCCTTGCCCCAATTCCATGGCACCCCTCATCCCATGATAGGGCCATGTGCGTCCAAGGCCTTGATCCCCTTTTCTCAAGTCAGGACATTCTTGAAGGACCATTGCAGCGAGAGCTCACATAGGAAAAGCTAAGATCTCTGGTGCCGTTGCCTCATAGTTCAACACTTCCCTCTGTCCCATTCTGCCTTCCCTTTTTCCTTACGCATATTGTGCCTTAGAGCGTTTCCCAGTAAACTTCCTGCAGGCAAACATCCTTCTCAAATCTGTTTCTAGAAAACACAGCCTAAGTAAACACTGTTTTTGTATCTTGATTATGAGAGATTATCGTTATCCTCCAAATAATAATGAGCTAGATACATAATACGAAGTGAATACATAATGTATTGTGTTCTAAAATTCAATTTTCAAAGAGAAGAGTTACATTTCCAATTAAGCATATCAACATGAAAATATGTTTAAATTGATTATTCTGACTAAATTTTTAGTGGCTGTTATCCAATTGTAATTAGCAGTTTGTTACTGATAATCAGAAATTTTCAATTACTCTTTAATTCTCGGAGTGGTCTTTCACTAAAATGAGCTTTGTCAGAAAATCCAGGAAAAGACATTGCAGAGATTTTAAGGGAACTATACCATTGCCAACCCTAAGAAAAAAGACAAATAAAAAAAGAAAATAATGTTCTCAGAAACAAAATTGGAGTCACCCTGGCAAAGAAATTTAATGTTTCTGAGCATCACTTCTTCTTTATATAAAACAGAGACAATGCTGACATCTTAGTACAAACTTTAGTTTTGTGTTCATTCAGCCTAGATTCCACTTAAAAGCATCTTGAAGTCACATTATAGACTTCTGTTGCAGGCAACATGGCCGAGTAGATGTTTGAATATTTCTTTATTTTTTAAGTTTATTTTATTATTTTTTTCTATTTTATTGATGTCACAATGATTTATAACTGTTAAATTTCAGGTGTACATTATTATTTATCAGTTTCTGTATGTACTGCATGGTACTCACCACCAATAGTCTAATTTTTTTTTGAGGGGGGGAGGGTTGAGGAAGATTGTTCCTGAGCTAACATCTGTGACAATCTCCCTCTGTTTTTTATATGTGGGATGCTACCATAGTGTGGCTTCACAAGAAGTGTTTAAGTCCATGCCTGGGATCTGAACCCACTAACCCGGGGCTGCCGAAGCAGAGCACGCAAACTTACTGACTAGGCCACGGGGCAAGTCCCGGCCAATAGTCTAATTTTTATCCGGCACTATACATATGTGCCCCTTTACCCCCTTTGCCCACTCCCTGACCCCTTCCCCTCTGGGAACCACTAATCTGTTCTCTTTATCCATGTGTTTGTTTATCTTCCACATATGAGTGAGATCATGTGGTGTTTGTCTTTCTCTGTCTCTACTTACTTAACATCATACCCTCAAGGGCCATCCATGCTATATCAAATGGGACAATTTTGTCTTTTTTTATGGCCAAGTAGTACTCCATTGTATATACATACCACATCTTCTTTATCCGTTCATCGTATTTTGGGCACTTGGGTTGCTTCTAGATCTTAGCTATTGTGAGTAATGCTGCAGTGAACATAGGGGTGCATAAAGGGAGAACACTTCTTAGGGAAGAACATTGAATAAGGGACAAACACAAAAAACACATTTCTAAATGCATGGCTAATTCATGAGCTGAAGGGAAATCTTTGAAGGCCAAACGAGAAAGCATGAATCTAGAGATGTGAGCGAGCACAGTACTGGGCATTTGGCGGAGGGGGAGTATCTGCATTTCCCGGTAGCCTACTTGGATTTGTTCAAGTTGCATGTGTGGAACAGGCAACAAAGTCTGAGGCCTGTATAGGCATCAAGATCACCTCGCAGACCCTGCACAAAGTCTGCTTTGCTGGCAGAGGCCTCTAGAACAAACTCCTCTCCTTAGATTGCTTAGGCATGATTCTGACATCAGTCCACTGTGCTTGCCACACTCAGAGGACGTGTATTAGGACCTCAGGATGGTCACTAAAGTGAGAGGCAGGTGCCTCCCACCCTTCCCCTTAGGATCTCTCCTCACCATGTGCAAAAGTCAATTCCAGATGGCTAAAGGAGAGGCAAGACTTCAACACTTCAGAAGTAAATATGTAATCTCTGCATAGGAACGGATTCTTAATCAATACATCAAGATCACAAAACATGAAGAAAAAGTGATAAATATGATATTAATTTAGCAAAAGACCCCCCAAAATAGAGGAAATTTCAAATCACAAGCTGGAAGATATTTGCAACACATATAACCAAAAAAGGATAGTGTGCAGAACATAAAAAGAATGTCAAACCAGTAAGAAAAGACAATCTACTGGAAAAGAAGGTAAAGGACATTAACAGACATTTCACAGAAGAGGAAAAATAAACAGCCAATAAACTTATGAAAAGATGTTCTACTTTATTGGCAATCAGGGATACGCCAACGCAAACCACAATGAGATATATGTTACACCCATTATATTGGTAAAATGTAAAGGTATTGTAATATCAAGATTTGGAGAAGATATGATAAACTGCACAATCACTTTAGAAAACACCTTGGCATAATCTAATGAAGTTCATATGCATCATATACTTCTGCAACCCATCAATTGCGTATATATACTTTATAATGTTTTATAAGCCCTGGTATGCCTAGAACAGTCTGATTCATACCACTTTTCCTAGGATAATTTTTAATAGCATCTCTTTGCTCTCCTAAAATTTTTCTAGTTTGATGCAAAAGTTTATGGTTATTTTGTCATCACCATTAAAATACATATATATGTATATGATTTACTTAATGAATTCCTATTATTAGGGATTAAGTTTTGGTAATTTTTTACTCTCAGACTTTATACCATCATTTTTTTTTTCCTTCTAAAAATATGCAAGCACTAGAAAACAATTAGATTCAACGTTTAGATTGTGGCCACCATTGATACGGGACACATGGCCCTCCTGTGGAATCTGCTCAAGTCAGGCTGGGATTTAAGAACCTCCCGACAGAGAGCAGTACCTGATGGCTAACATAGGGGAGAATCTGACCCAAACATTCTTTCTACTTCTTTATTCATCTCTTGATGATCATATAAATCTTTTTCTGATTTCTCAACATCGTAAAACAAAATTATTTTCCTTCAGAGAGACAAATTTTTTCCAGATTTCCTTAGAAATACTTTCAGAAAGAATTACCCCTTGAGACCACCATCTCAACCTCTAAATCACTTAAAAATGTCCTTGAGAGTCTCCTGAAAATTTTCTACCTGGCTTCTTACAAAAATAAGTCTATTTTTCACGAAACAAAGCATTCTTAAAACAACTAAAGAAAAAATTATAGTAGTCTTGTTACTTTTTATTATGTCTTTACATATTTGTAAATTAGTGTTGCAATGGTGGTTCCCATATTTTTCATCATGAATGCATATTTTTTCAACCATCACCCGTATACGTTATGTTCAAATATAACTTAGCGTTACATGAAAAAAATGCATTCTGTGTAAGTAAATTGCAGATTGACAATCATGCTAAATGGTGCCACCTTGTAATATTTTAGGGCCAAGCACTCTGTCTCAATAATTCATAATGTGTTCAGCTCATCCAAGTAAACCCCATTTAAGCATGAAGATATATTTTACCTTTAGTAAACTCCTTCCATAGTCCCTTCCGTCTTCCCATCCTCAAATACTTATTAAGCCTGAAATTTGCTAATGATAGAAAGATACAATATGTGCTAATGATATAAAGGCAGTGTTTCTCAGTGCTGGGTATATCCTACTATAAGTTATCTGTCTTTTAGAAAGCACATTATTTTCTGATGTCCTAAGACATTTTAGAAAATAGACACCGTGGCCTGGGCTATTTGACAGCAGTAGAAATGTACAGCATACAAACCATGTCAGTATGTATTGTCCTAGCAGTCTGTTAAGCTGGTTCTAAGTGTCTCTACCCTTTATATATTATATCTCTCTCCCCTTTAATATCTCCACTCTTTAATATTATGGTATGAAGGTCAACTGTTCTAAATCCAACTGGCCAAATTTCTTAGTTACATACAATTCTACCGTGAAATAAAGAAAATTCTATTTGTAGACTGCATAAAACACTAACAGACTGAAAGAATACCAGCAGCTTAAAGAGGTTCCTAACACAATGGCGGAGCTGTGCCCATGGAGGGTCAGAATGGCTCAGTTCAGGATGTTTTGGAGGCTTGCATAAAGGCTATGATTTTATTGATCATTTTGCCCATGTCATAACCCAAGAGAGTTCATAAGGGGCTTTCTAAAATTTTTCAGAAATAGAAGGATATCCTTTATATCTTCATTGGAAAAATAATTTGTTTAACAGCAATACTGATTAACACTTACGTGAGAAACTCTAGGTTTGTTCTAAAAGAACTTCATAGCACAAGCTTGGGACAGTTCTCCCCCTTCTCTTTTTTTGTATAAAGAAAGAAAAAAATCATTCTCAATGTCACTTCAAAAGTAAGTTACCCAGTTTAAAAATGATCAAAGAAAGAGGAAAACATGTTGAAGAGCACTGTGACTGTCTTGAATTGCATTTCTAAGGGCGTGACACCAGTGACATGATTGCTTACCTTTTGTGTTATTATACTACATGGGAAATAACCAGTGAATTCTGACTGAGGTAAACCATCACAAGATTAAGTGTTTCCCATATCAAACTGTCAACTCGTGCATCTTATTTATCTCTTGGTTCTTCCCATGGGAGGCCAAATATGGGTGAATGCGAGTGTGACATTGGAAAAGACTTGGACTGTTTTCACCTTTCAAGACTCAGCAGTTTTGCTTTTTCTGCTAAGTACAAGACACCTTCAAATAACTTTTGCATTTTTTTTAGCTTTATTGAGATAAATTGACATATAACTGTGTAAGTTTAAAATGTCCAACATAATGATTTGATATATGTGTATATTGTGAAATGGTTACCACAATAAGATTAGTTAAAATATCCACTACCTCGTATAGTTACAGTTTTGTGTGTGTGTGTGATGAGAACTTTTAAGATCTGCTCTCTTAGCAACTTTGAAATATACAACACAGTATGTTGACTATAGTCACCATTTTGTACATTACATCCCCGGAAGTTATTCATCTTATAACTAGAAGTTTATGCCCTTTGACCATCTTTACCCTTTCCACCCTGTTATGTTGGACATTGAAGGGTGATTAAAAGGGAACACTAGAAAAAATACTTGGCCTGGAGGTGTTTTCAGTTAAGCCAAGAGGAATAAGGACAATCACAATAACGAAATTTAATTCGTATTACAATCAAGGAAAAACAATTATGAAAATGATAAGTTTCTCCTTGCCATAGATCAGGCTATCGGGGAGGAGGTACTGAGCGCCTGAAGCATGCAGTAGGACTGAGTGTGGGCTTGAGGAGTTCACCTGACCAGGTCACGTTTCTTCTCACCCGGGTGTCTCCCAGTCAAAGGAAAGAATGACTTTCGGGCCTGCTGTTCTTCCTTCCCATCCTATAACTTTCAGATTTAATCAGCATTTTAAACCTTCACCAAAAACTAAACTTCTTATTCAAATGGTCTTATTGGAAAATTCTACCTACTATAGAAGGAAAAAATAACACCAACCTTATGCAAAGTCTTCCAGAAAATAAAGAAGAGTGACTGCGTTCCGATGTGTTTATGAGGCCAGCATAACCGTAACACCAAAACCTGAGCAGGGCAGTATAAGGCAAATATCAGGCCAGTCTCACTCATGAACATAGATACCAAAATCTGAAAACAATATTAGCAAATTGAATCTGGCAATATATTAAAAGGAAGTTATATCATGATCAAATAGATTTTAACCCAGAAATGCAAAGTTGGTTTAACATTTGCAAATCAATTAGTGTGATTTACTACATTAATAAGGTAAAAGAGTAAAACAGATACAGGAAAATAATTTTATAAAATTCAACATATATTCATGATAAAAACCTTCAGCAAACTAGGAATAGAGGGGAAGTTCCTTAATCTGAATATGAGCATCTACAGAAAATTTACAAGCATCATACTTAAAAGAGAACTGTTGCAAGCTTTCCTCTGAGCTAGGAATGAGTGAGAAAGACCTGACTTCTCGTCAACATTGTTTTGTAGGCAAGAAATATTAAAAGCCACAAGGATTCAAAGGAAATGAAAATATTGTTATGCTTAGACAATATGATTGCATACATTGAAAAGCCAAAATAGTCTACAGACAAGTTCTGTAATTAATCAGTTTAGCAAGGTTTGTGGGTACAAGGTCAATCAATATACAAATTTTTATATATTTCTATATAACAGAAAAGTGACTATTTTCAGTAGCAATGAAAATATAAAATTCCTGAATATAAATTAAAGGAAAGGTATGTAAGGCGTTTACACCCAAATCTATAAAACATTATTGATAGAAAGTAGACATAAATCAAGGGATGTATGTACCATGTTCATTGATTAGAGAATGCAATATTGTAAAGATGTCAACTCTCCCTTAATTCATTTATCGATTTAAATCACAACCAAAAGTTGAGTGGTTTTTTTTGTCATTAGTGTTGTGAAAGTTAACAAGCTGATTCTAAAATTTATGTGGAAATGCAAAGGGCTGAAAATATCCAAAATACTCTTAAAGCAGAAGAAAAACGTGGACAGCTTGTGTTACTGAATATCTTAGCTAAAAGCCATAGCTATTGGTGATAGACCAATGGAACAGAATAGAGAATCCAAAACTAGACATACGCAAACATGAACACTTGGTTTATGATAAAGTTTACAATATAGGAGAGAAGTAAAAAGAGGGTCTTTTCCATTGATGGTGCTAGGTCAATTCGTAGGATATTCATACGGAAAAAAAAAAAAAGAAACGACTACTATCTTATACCACCATTAAGAACAGTTGGATAGTGGAGCTAAATATAAATAGTAAACTAAAAAAATTTCTAGAAGGCAACATAAAAGAAGATCTTCATGATTTCGTCATGAAGAAAGATTTCTCAACAAGAGGAAAAAGCATTAGTCATAAATGAAAATATTAATAAATTGGACTACATTAAAATTAAGACATTCTAATCATGAGAAGATACTATGAAGAAAGAAAAAAGGTCAATCACATAGTATGAGAAGATATTTGAACTACATCCAGTTGACAAAGGTCTCACTCCCAAAATATAGAAAGAATTTCTACAAGTCAGTAGGAAAAAGACGTAGACAATCCAATAGACTCTTGAAGAGGTACCTTACAAAACACCATCTCCAAACGGTCAATAAGCGTATGAAAAGGTGCTCAACTTTATAAGTCATCAGGAAAATGTAAATTAAATCCACTCTATGATACCACTACATATCCAACAAATTGGCTAAAACTTACAAAGACTGATGCAGAGAAACGGAACACTTTATATCCTGCTGGTAGGAGTTTAAGTTGATAAAACTCACTTTGGGAAATTGCTTAACATTATTTACTAAAGTTGTACGTGTCCATAACTTATAATAATTCTACTTCCAGGAACACGCTCAATAGATATTGACACAAAAATACATACATACGAATGTTCATGGTACCATTATTCATAATAGCCACAAGCTGGGAACCACCAATGCTTGACAACATTAAGATGGATAAACAAATTCTGCATATTTATACCCTTAAACGCCGTGCTGCAATAAACATTAATAAACTTCATTTGCATGTAACAACATGAATTGATTTCAAAAGAAGAAAGAAGACAGACACAAAAGAATATGTATTGTTGATTCTATTTACATAAAGATTGAAAATACGTGAACCAACGGTGTTAGAAGTCAGGATAGTGGTTATCCTTGTGGAGGAGGAGACGTGAGTGGCCTTTTTTTCCTCCACCTGAGTGATGTTTACATGGGTGTGTTCACTTTGTGATAACACATGGATTCATATGTCTGTATACATGTTATCCAGAATCTGAACCAATTCTCTCCAATGCCACTGCTAACCCCCAGGTCCAAGCTACTATCATTACCTTTATTTCTCACCTGACTTGCTGCAATATTTCTTGATTTTTCTCTTTGCTTCTACTTTCGATCCCCTTTAATGAATTCTCAACATAGTAACCTGAATGTTCTCCTTAAAATTAAGTCAAGTTATATCACTCTGCTGCTCAAAATCCTTCAATGGCTCCATGTTTCACCTAGTGTGAAAGGTAAAGTCCTTACACTCGCTGGCAAGAACCTACATGGTCTGGTGGTCAGTTAGCTCTGTGTAGTGATCTCCTACTCCTCCCCCTGAGCTTTCCCATCTGCTTCTGTCCGCCACTGCTCCATGGTGCCCACACTGGTCTTTGTGTAGTTCTTGGAACACACCGGCATGCTTCTTCCCTTAGGCCTTTGCAATGTTGTTCCTCTAGTCTGGCGTGCTTTTTCTCAGGCTATCTGTGGGCTAACTCACTTCCTCCAAGTCTCCTAAAGATGTGAGGTGTTACCCTCACCACCCTATTTAAAATGGCAAGTTGTCCCATCCCCATCAGTGCTCCTAGTTCCCCTTACCCTGACTTCATTCTTATTTTTTGTGTAACACTTACATCTCTTCAACATAATACATTGTACTTTTATTTTTCATTCTTATTATTAATTTTGTCTTCTTGCTAGAAATAGAACAATGCATTTATCTGTCACTTCCCTTCAGGGATCTTTGTTTCATTCACTGATACATCTCAAGCGCTTAGAATATTGTAGGTTCTCAATAGATATTTGTGGGATGAATGAATGAATGAATGCATTTATTGAATGTCTAACATGTGACAAGAATTCTGCTGAGCACCAGAGTGTAATGCTGAGCAAAACCAGAAGCAGTTGCTGCTCTTGTAGAGCATTTGCCAATTTAAGAGACAGTTATCATTTGATAACACAAACAAATATTTAATTACAAAATGTGGTAAGAGCTAAGGGTGCTTTGAGAATGCATAATTAAGGAATTTATCCTGATCTGAAGGTGGGTCAGGGAAGAATTCCCAGAGAAAGTGATGTTTGAGCTGAGATATGATGAAGCTGGGTGATTCTGATGTCATAGGCCTGGAGCGGGGTGCAGGTTTGGACATTTTTAAGAGAACTCCCCAAGTATTTCTAACATGCAGGCAGCACCGAGAACCACTCTATATGAGGGCTTCTCCAGCTTTGATGGGTATATAAATCACCTGGGAACCTTGTTGAAGTTCAAATTCCAACTCAGAAGGTGAGATGTGGACCCTGCGATTCCGTAGTTCTACCGAGCTCCCAGGTAATGTTGATGTGGACGACACATTGAGAAGCAAGGCTGTATAGCACTGGCCCCACAGGGCTTTCTCATGACCGTCGTGTTTTCTAAATTACCAGCTGCTTTGGAATCCTCCCTCTTTGCTTCAGCTACGTGAACTATGCGCCCTGAGAATCTAAATATTTCAGCTCAGCCACGTGGATATTGTTCACCTGCCTTCTGAATTTGTGCTGTGTAGACTTTGCATGTTTTGTGTGTGTCTGTGTATGTTATGTTTTCTTCCTCCCCTATGGGGCGCGTTCTCCCAAAGGGCAGGGATTGGGTCCAAGTCATCTTTGTGTCTTCTGACTAATCTACTGTGGCTGTGATAAAGACTCGGTTAATTTCTATTGAACTACTGACTCTACCCAGGTAAGTCCTTTTCTTTCCATATTATAAGTATAAAGGATAATTTAAATCATCCTTTGACATCAACCATTCATTTTCACCTTGCCATGGATATGAATGACAATATTTATATTTACAATATGCCTGATCAAACACGTATTCATGAGAAAAAGGCAATAATAAATGTAAAAACTCATTGTTAACTATGGAATGTTATTGGATTTCAGATATTATCATTATTATTTTTATTACTTAAACAGTAATAATAGGAAATATTCATATTTCCAGCTGAGCATCACAGTATTTTCAAAACTATGGGGAGAAGTTGAGTTTATAAAAATAGGACACTATGGCAAGTTTATTTGATGAGAATAGAGTTGTACCACGGAAAGCATGCTTAATTTTTTTTCTTTTTTTTTGAGTCGTATCCTAATTCTACAGCTTTGCTGCAAGCTTTCTAAGAGCAGGGATTTTAATAACTAATTTTTGAATTAGTATTTATTTAGCACCTATTATTGGGGCTTGAATTGATAGGAATATTAAAGACCTATAGTGGTGATTAGGAAAAGGTCCGAGTATATCAGAACGTTGGTGTTTACCTTCAGTGGAAGGGATAATGCTCTCCTGAGATATCTGACCTATATTGGCCAAAGTCTCATACACTGATTTTCTCTTTAAATCAGAAAGCCAATGAATTGATTGTTTAAAATTTCAACAACAACAAAGGAACACTTATTGAGTGCTACTCTAGGTACTTTGCGTGTATTAACTCATTTAAAAGGCAATTATTATTATTAGCTCAATTTTACAGGTTAGACCCTGAGGCTCAGAGAGGCTAATATTGAAAATTACCTCTTCCTAGGACTAGAGTGTATCTCAGATACCACTGAAAATTAGAATATTTCAGAGAGGCAATGGAATGGAGGAAAAAAAAATCATAGCTCTGGAATTGGACAGATTCACATGAGAATCCTGGTTCTGCCACTAATTCCCAGTAAGTCCTTGGGCAAATCACTTAACTTCTCAGGATTGCAGTTTTTCGTCTACAAAAGGGGATAAAATCACATATCCTACTTAGTTTACTTGAGTCACTTATGTCATTTCTGCCCTATCACTACCATGGCTAGGAAATGGGTATCAAGAGCAACTGGCGAAGACAGACCTGTCATCATAACGGGCACCTTCCAACACCAACATAATCAGACCGGGAAATCACCTTTCCTCTCCCTGTTTCCCTCCCTCCCTTCCTTCCTTCCCAAGTAACTACCATTTGTTATCCACCTGCTTCATGCCGAGTGCTTTACAGACACAGACTAAGCTTTTCTTTTTTTCTTTCTTCTGTTTTTTTCCCCCCAGTTATTTTTTCCAACAGTCTGGTGAAAAGGAGTTGGTAACCCTAAATTACAGAGGGGGTAGGGAAGGGGGCTGGTCTAGGTTGTCATTGCACGTCATACAGGAGTGCTTGGACCACACACTTCAAGTGATAAAAAACTAGAGCAAGGTTAATTTAAGCACAAGAGGGATATGTTTGTTGATATTTAGTTACGTCACTTGGGAGTCAGTAAGGAGAAGGGATTTGGAGAGAGTGTTATGAAAATTGGGATGACCAGTTAGAAGGCAACAACCACGGCTGCTGTTGATAAATGTGTCAGGAACTGTGCTAAGCACTTTCTGTGCATAATCGCACAGCAACTCCATGAGGAAAACAGTATTAACCTCATTTTACACGTGAGAAACTGGAGGCCTGTGGACATTAAATAACATAATTTTGAGTTGATATCCACCTTTTTCTTTGCATGTTTAATAGATTCAAATATATAGTTTCTTGCATGTGATGAAATTGTTAGTTTAAAAATAAATATTTGATACCCCTCGTAATGCATTATACAATATATGAATATGGATAAGCCTCACAAACAGAATCTTCAGTAAAAGATGACCAAAAAATCACATACTGTATGATTCCATTTATGTAAAGCTCAAAAATAAGCACATCTTAGCTAGGATTTTGGAAGCAAGGATAGTGCTTAACTTTAGGGGGTAGGAACTGGAGGGGGCAGGTGTTCCTGGGGGCCTAGTAATGTTCTTCTTGATCTGGGTGCTATTTTACATTTTCATTTTGTGAAAATTTCTTGAGCTACACTTAAGATTTTTATACTTTTATGAGTATATGCTGAATAGATGTACACTTAGATTAAAAGTAAGTAAATAGAAAATTCATGAGTAATCTTTCTCTTTAATTCCACTTTTATATCACTTCTTTTCCTCTTTGAACCTATATTTCTATTCTGTTTTCCTCATAGAATTGTATACTAATTGAAAAAAATTTGGTTATTTTATAACCATAATGTTCTAAGTCTTAAAATGTTTTTTTAAGATTAAATTATCCTTAAGATCTTTTATTAACACACAATTGGTAATATGTAAATATATTTTGAATTTTGATATAAAATTACTAAGCATTAGAAGTAAATTTTATTAGAAGTGCATTTTTAAGTCAAGTGGTTAGCTTTTTCTCGGGGATGAATAATTGGAACGAAAGATGGTTCCATATCAATTCTATTCCCAATATAGAGCGAGCATGGAATGGATTGGAAGGCCTGAATTGGAATGAAAGGAATTTGTTTATTTTTCATAACAATCTCTCACAATTATTTGAATTCATTCTGAGTTAAATAACAAAAACCACAGTAATAAATCACAAAAAAATCGTTTTTAATAATCTGTCATCGTGATAGGTTCTTCAGTTTTGTTGAGAGCAAAGAATTGTGAAAGAATTTGGAAAATAGCCTTTATGTTTATTCAGTTTCAGAATTTCTGGTGAGTGTAACAAAAATGTTTCACTGAGACTCGTTAAGTAACTATTAATTGTTAAGTAACTATTAATTGTACCTGTTTCACTTTCAGTAAGAGGCACTTTTAAAAAACAACTGACATATTCAGAAACTTTTGGGAACATTGAAACATTGTTAATTTCAGTATACTTTTGCCAATTCTGTAACTTTTTGGTAAATTGCATTTATTATATCACATGGTTTAAATATTTTTTTCATCAAAACTTTGGAAGTACAGATTCAACTCATTCAAATTATGGAACATATCTGTCTATAACCAAATAGGCAAGGCTAGTTTTCATTATCAAACCAATCATGTAAATTAGGATTATTTTCTTTTAGACAAATCTGACTTTATTTATCAATTTGAATAAATTTGTTAATACACACTGCCTGACATCTCACTTTTTTTTTTTTTTTGAGGAAGATTAGCCCTGAGCTAACTTCTGCTGCCATCCTCCTGTTTTTGCTAAGGAAGACTGGCCCTGAGCTCACATTCGTTCCCATCTTCCTCTACTCTATACGTGGGATGCCTACCACAGCATGGCTTGCCAAGCGGTGCCATGTCTGCACCCGGGATCCGAACCCGAGAACCCCAGGCCACCAAAGTGGAATGTGCACACTTAACTGCTGCACCACCGGGCCGCCCTGACATCTCACTTCTTAATGCTAGTTTTAGGATAGATAAGTTACAGAGCCTTACTAGGAGTTTGTTGCCTAAACGAAAAAACGTTCCGCTGTTTTCAATATTGCTTACCCATACCCTCTATGCTTTATTCTCTTAGGCTGTCCTTTAACAGTGTTGCAGTTTTTGGTAAATAGTTGAGTGATGGAAGAGATGAAGTCCTTAAACTCATTGTCACTCCCTCTGCTGCGCTGCGTAAAACCCCTAAATCCATGACATCCCTGCAGAGCCCCAAACTTCCTATTGCTATGCCACACTTGGCTTTTAACAGAAATATGTATAAGACAAAGAAAAACATGAAGCCTACCCAAGATTTATGAAGTCTTGATTAAGGGAAGCTTTAGTACCCATATTTTTGAATTTTTTCTTTGGGACCCTGGAGGTTTTCAATATCTCAAAGCATTGCAATACAGTAAAATTAGAATGAGAAAGATTTTATTCACTTATCTACCTATGTATGTCTATATGTATGCATTTACGTGGGAAAAGGACAAATGAGGAATTGAAAAAAATGAGGTGGAAAGGAGAACTGTCACGATGCCTTCCATCTAAAACCATCCTCAGACAGATCAAGTTCATAAAAGAACATATATGCAAGGTGAGGGGCTGGAAAATGACCCTTAAAACCAGAACTGGTTGTGTATTCTTTGAAAACTTGGTACGTACTCTCAAGGGTTCTTGTTGTCTTTTTGAAGAATGCTGATATAGAATTACAGATGAGGAGGTCAACAGAATGGTCCCCAGAGTCCAGGGTGGAGTGACGAAGGTGACCGAGGTAGCTCATGGAGTCAGTAGTTGTGAAGCTGAGTGTGTTTAGAAGGGGACAGAGGCCTGGTCTAGGTCAGGAGTGAGTGGCATTGGGGGGCATTGATAGTATTGAGTAACTTGAAATTTGCCCTACGGTGGTAGAATGCAGTAGATTTACTGTCTGTGGGGAAAGAAGCAAGGTGCTTATCTTTTGTCAGAAGGACCTCCACATGGGTCAAGGTGTGGTCGTTTGACACAGTGATTGATTTTTGGGATGACAGGATAAGAAATTTGAGGATCAGGAAGAAGATGGCAGGGATATTTCTGTCACTGAAGATTGTATTGTGATTAAGGGGATGAGAAAAGAAAACATATTTTTATTATATCCTTATTTGTTTCTAGCAGTGTTACATATACAGTAAATACTTTGTTAATTGGTTTCATTAATTAATTGCTATTTTAAATTGTTATATTTAATTGTTAATTATTATTGAAAAATACTTGTTAATTGATTGGCTATATTAGTTTATAAGCAATGTAATTCAATTCTGTGTCTGTTAAAATCATAAGAAGGAAACTCCTAAAAAGGAAACATGGAGAGTGACTCTTCTGTATTCATCACATATCAGATAAATGGTAGATCAAACTATAGTAACTTATTAAAGAAATTAGAATTTGGGGAATATTTCCTTCTGAGAAATTGTAAAGAAGTCAAATAATCTCTTTGTAGGCTAAGTTACTTCAATTTCCGTAATCAAGTCACTCAATAGTGGACTTTTGATAATAGTTGTGATAATACACTGCATGTGTTAAACAGTATCTGAGAAACATCTTTCCTATTACTTCTGCATCTCTCTAAAGGACAAGTATTATGTAAAACAAACATGGAAGGAGGTTCTGGGAAAGAATGAAATTGTGTATATGCTTTAATTAAAGCAAGGTTTTATTCTTCAGAATTTGTGATAACCTCTGAAAGTATGAGAGAAAACACACAAGAAAATATGAATGCAGTTACGCGCACCTTGGTAGTTTCCCAAAGGAGAAGAAACCACTCACATTAGTTAGCAAAGATAAGAATAGAAAGAATGGATTTGAATTTGAACAAGAAGCATTTGGAAAAGTGCGGAAAAATTTAACAGGAAGATCAACTGGGGAATCAAACCAATTTCTGGAAGACATGATGGGATCAAAGTCACATGAAATCTTAAGGTTGCCACTTGTCGCACAGCTAGAAAGAAGAGGTGAGAGATGAGATAGATGCTGTCCCACGAAGGAGAGCAGATAAGAAGACCCTCCAAGAGTCTCCTTGAGGCCTCTGCTACAAAAGAAAGATGCACCCACGTGCTTAGTGTCCCCTAAAGACACAAGTGAAGGAAGCAGGTGCGAGCATTGAGCAGAGGGACAGAGAGGGTGTAAATCTCTATTTTGGGGGGGCTTTCTTTCCTCTGCAGTGTGACAAGAGAGGAGCTGGAGACCGTGCCTGTGCCTGCATGGTGGGTGGGGACAGTTATTCCATTGTTGTGTGATAGCCGTCTCTGCCTGAGGCTGGGAGCCAAGCACAGGAATCCTACGCTTCTTTTTTCCTCCCATTGGTGTGGAAATTCAGGGAACATGGAGTCAGATTTCCTCTTTATCACCAAGAAGTGTAGTTTTAAAGGGATAACAAATACTCTCTCCTGGAAGAATGGGGTCGATAAGTGGTCACGGGAGATTCATTACTTTTTAGGACACAATGAGGTCTAGGAGAAATCAGGAAAGCTGAGCACATAGGCTGGACAGATTTTTCCCTGAGTAGCTCAGGAGTCACTGTAGAGAACACTGTCCTGTGAGTGGAATTTATCTTCCCAAAGCAAAAGAGGATATGGAGAAAATAATCGAGAAGAACAGAAAGTGCCTATGACCATTTCTGTCATACCTTAGGAGCCGACTTGAATGCAGAAGTAGTGATGTAGGACTGATTATAAAAATGATGCCTTAACATGTTTTGTAGCTTATTTTATAAGTTGACTGTCAGAGGGTTAGAGTCTACTGCACATAAATTAAGCTATCATTTAAACAGATTCTAATGCTAGCTCTTTTGCTGTGAGAGTAGGCCATTTTGTGAAGCACAGAGGCCCCTGCACATGCTTCCCATGTCCTTGAAACAGCTGGATTGTATTGTGGCCAGCTGTTCCCCCTGTGGAGAACGTCTTTGTCACCTGTGGTTGTGAGTTGACTTGTCTTCCCCTCTAAATTCATATGTGGACGTCCTAACTCCTGGTGTCTCATAATGTGAACTCATTGGAGACAGGGTCTTTACAGAGGTAATCAAGGTAAAATGAGGTCATTAGGGTGGGCCCTAATCTGGTACGACTGACGTCTTTATAAAGGGGAAATTTTGACACAGAGATATACATGGAAGGAAGATGATGTGAAGACGTAGGGAGAAGTTGGCCATCTCTAAGCCAAGGTGGGAGGCCTGGTAGATCCTCTGCTCATGGTCTTTGGAAGGAACCAACCCTGCTGACGCCTTGCTTTTGAACTTCTAGTCTCTAGAACTGTGAGCCAATAAATTTCTCATTTCTAAGCCAAAGTACCAAGTATCACTTTGTTATGGCAGCCCTAGAAAACTAATATACCCACTAATTATGGATTCACATAGACTAGATTCATTCATTCAGTCATCCTGCTATGGAGCACATGCTATGTGTTGGACACTGAGAATACAGTAGTCTTGACCCTCAAAGAAACTCTAACGACTTGATGAAGATAGATACACAAACTGACGGTTTTAAAGTGCTGAAGTAGAAGAAGTAGGAGATATTCAATGTAATTATTTGGTGTTGATTGCGTACTAAGCTGCATGATTTAGGGTTAAGAATTATATTTGAAATCCTGCTCTGCCACTGCATTTTCTTCAGGCTGAAGAGCTATTTAATCTAATTGTCAGCTTCCTCATTTGTAAAATGGGGAAAATGATATCTCCTAATGGGATTTTTGTAAATTTTAAATGGGATAATGAATGTAAAATGCTTAGCATAGTGCCTGTGACTTAGCTCAGGCTCCTCTAACAAAATACCATAGACTCGGTGACTTATACATAAGAAATTTGTTTGTCTAGTTCTAGGAGTCCAAGACGAAGGTGCCAGCAGATTCAGTTTCTAGTGAGAACTCTCTTCCTAGTTTGTAGACAGCCACCTGCCTGCTGTGCGCTCACGTGACCTTTTCTCGCTGCATGGGTGTGGAAAGGGAGCCATCTGTATGTCTTCCTCTTCTTTTAAAGGGACTAATCCCACCTACTCTAAACCTAATTACCCCTCAAAAGCCGTGTTTCCAAATACTATCACATTGGGAGTTAGGATTTCAACATATGGATTTGGGGGGGACACATTCAGCCCCAAATAGCCTATAATAGAATGCATAGCAGATATTATTAATTGCTGCTTGGGGAACATTTGATAACTGGAATGATATGCAGACAAACAATTGAGTGGAGGGCTGAAAAAATAACCAAACAGAACATGTAGTCCGGAATTCTACTTTGCTATTCAGGTAAGCTTTTCATTGTGTAGTGTGGGAGGCATGGCTTGAGTTTGTACAAAGATGGCAATAATGCTTTATTTAGAAAGATCTGGGTTAGGTATTCCTGCCTGGTCTCAAGGTCTTGGGGCCCTGAAAGCACTCTTCCTTTAGGAGCAATGGGTTTTTTTGGAATCTCCAAGGGGAGCAAGAGTACTTCTGGATTTGTCTATGACATTCCCATTTTGAGCTGGGAAATGGAATTTGTATGAGTGGTGTCTTGATGATTTTGTGGTTGTAACTTGGGAAGGTGGACATGAGATTTGATGGTTAAAGCCATAAAAAATAAATTTTGGCTATTTGGAAATTGCCAGCTTGTTAAAATAGCAAGCTCAAGCAGAGTGGGAAAAGGCAACTATTGTTTTAGGAGGAGTTGGGTAAAATGATCTTGCAATACAGTTCAAGAATCTTCTCTTGCATTTTTATTTCAAGAGCAATGACAGAAAATAATTTTAGCTTCAGTGTTCAGAAGCTTTTGGACAATGGAGGTGTTGGAAATAGTTTAGTATCTGAATGGCACTTGTCTGTCCTTGACTTTGTTAAGATAGGGATATTTTTAAAGCATAGAACTCTATGGTTCTCTCTCAGGCAAATACAGTCATCAACGTGCCATGTTCTTCCTCTGGAGAAGGCTCTGGTCACCCTTCAGGCTGTGTGGAACCTGAGCCAGGCTAGGATCTTCAGGATCTGACGGCTTCTGCTCCATCCTTGTCCCTGAGTGACTTGGGATCACTAACAACCCTCTGGCATATAAATGTGGCAATTTTCCTCATTTCCATTAGAACAAAAAACAAAAAGCAATAGATAAACCATTTCCTTAAAAAGGCAGTAGGACAGGGGCCGGCCCCATGGCCGAGTGGTTAAGTTCTTGCCCTCCGCTGCGGCAGCCCAGGGTTTCGCCAGTTGGGATCCTGGATGCAGACATGGTACCGCTCATTGGGCCACACTGAGGCAGCATCCCACATCCCACAACTAGAAGGACCCACAACTAAAATATATACAACTATGTACCAGGGGGTTTTGGGGAGAAAAATAAAAATCTTTTTTTTTTAAAAAAAGTAGTAGGACAAATCACTGAGGACATAGTCAAAGGAGTTGTGTTACAGTTGCATAAGTCTGGGAAATGATTTCATCTCTCGGAACCTCTGGGTCCTCTTTTTAAAAAACTAGACCTGGACTAGATGATCTCACGGATCCCTTCCAGCTTTGAGGTGCTCTTGGATGTACACAAAAGTATCTGGAAAATGGTACAGTGCTTTGATTTCTGTAGAAGGAGTAACTGGCATGGAAATCTTTCCGCAGAAGGTAAGTTTTGAATTATATTATGAATATTTGTAACGATATAGATTGGCAAATTGAGGATTAGAAATGGAATAAAAAAGGCATTGTTGGGAAATGGGAAGAACAAAACGTTTGGGATGGAAGTTTATGAAAGCCAGAAACATCAGGGCCTCCCTCAACTCTGGCCCCCAACTCAATCAGACATCAAGTCCTTTCCATTCTTTTTCTTTCCATCTACTTTCCTGAACTGAAACTGGCGGGAGAAGTTGTATCACAACTTGAAGTTGTGCTAGGCTACGCCCAACGTTACACTCCTCAGGCATTGATTCAAATTATGACAGCATTAACGGAGAGTGAGAAGACTTAGCTTTCATCCCCACATGGCTCTTTCAGGTGAGGCTTCTGTGTGGCCTCACCTATTAAAGGCAATTGGTGATACCTGCCCATTTTCATTTCGCCAAAGACTAATGATTTTAACCTCACCAAATTTGGAAAGAAATTCCAGATAGACTTCAAAGGAAAACAGTGATCAGTGTGTTGATGCATTTTCTATATTACAGATATGGCTCTTCATAAAATTATTTTTAATTATTAAAAATAGGTTATCTTATTTCATGCATTTGAAGCAACAGGGATAAAACCTGCTTTTGAAGTAAGGATGTCAACCCAGATGTGAGGAACACGTATGTTGACACCAAAGTTAAAAAGACCCCACAAAAAAGACAAATGATAAAGAAAAGCACTATTACAGCAGATTCTGACCTTTTGAAAATATGATCAGCCTGTCAGCACTAATGGTTTTCCGTGTTCATAGCAAAAAGCTATGAGCGCCTATATTTGGATAGAGGTCAGATGATATCTCAATATAAAAATAATGAAATGGTACCCTGTCAGACACAAAAAGATCATTCTGCAACTCTCTTTTTCCTTTCTTCTCATTTTGCAACATAGATGTACACGTTTGCATAATATGCATATGCACACTGGGCCTGGCTCTTTTTCCTGCCAGCATCCCAACTAATCCAGTCCCAAAGAGGAGTCTTAACGTCTCTGAAAGGTATAATGGCACCTAGACTAGTTATTAGGACCAAAGGGTTTTTTAAGACTTCAGAGAATGGGGTAAGGAGTCCGGAAGTGGAATGTAAGTGGAACGTAACAGTGACATCGAATCAATTTGATCTACTTAATACCCTTATCATGCGCTTGCAACTATCGCCTTGAAGCTTTCTTCAGAGGAATCGCCCATGGCGATAATACACCTCCTGGAAATTTATCCTTTTGCCTAAAAATTCTTCCTCCTTACCTAAGTTTCTTGAATTTATCAAAGAGAAACGTAGTTTTCTGGAAAGGTCCAGCAAAACAATGTTTTCCTGATTATCTGGATTTTTATTAATGGGTCTCATAGGTCGATAGACAGGAACTCAGGAGAATAACATCTTGATTTGTACAAGAAGTGTGTGCAAGGTGGGAGGAAGCCCTCTGGAGGCTCCTTTTGTTCCTTGGCAAAGATTGACCGTGGTTATGGTTTAAAGGATAGTAAAAGAGAGAAGGTTAAAGGTCGGGTGAATTCCTCCTGAAAATGAGAAAGAAATAAGACTTCAAGGACTGCACTGGTACACAAGAGTGTGTAATAATAGTAATAAAATCCTCGTAAAAAATATGAGAAATAAGAGTTACAACTGAGGCAACCCGCTATTGCGGATGGCTGGTTACTCAACAGGAACCGTGAGCAAGTCAGGTACTTTGACCCAGTGTCTGGATATGAGGAAATTCTAGTTAAATAGGATTAGCTGCTTTAACTGGGGGAATCAACTGGTCCATGCAAAAAAGGTATTTAATTCATTGAATTGATCCAGCAAACAAAAAATAGAAATCTAATATCAATTTGGCCTGTATCAAGAGATTTTTCTGTAGGCTTCTTGCCTATGTGTTGTGTTGTTATAGCCAGAGACTGTATCCAAAACTGTTTGAGTTTAAGGATAAAGTTTCAATTTGTAATTTTTTTCTTGTTTTTCCTCACCCCATCAATTCTACACTTATTGTACCCGTGATGTCACAGACCTGCTTGGGGAATCGTTTCTATTTTCCCCCAATTCTCCTGTATGAATCAAATTAAGAGTGACTTTTTCTTTTCACCTCATGTGACATAGCTTCCCAAGGCAGGGCAGCCTTGTCTGTGGAGAAAGAGGGTGAGAGAAAGTTCAGTCAGGTCTCTGAACTCTGGAAAGGCACAGTTTCAGGTCTTAGAAGTATCTTGAGGGATTCTTCATCCTCAGGTTACATTAAGTCAAAGATTTTCATTTAAATTTTATATCTCAATGGGTAAACTCCATATTAATCACCTCTGTGGGTCATGTTCTTGCTGGCATTTCTCTTATTCCCAGTCATTTGACATTTCCTCCTCAGGGTAGCATGACATACATGAGCTATCTCAGAATTTCTTGAATAAATATTCACTATAATCATTTCAAGGGAGGCAATGGTAAGTCATTGGCATGAAGGGTTCATTGGAATTTTCCTGAGTTTCGAGACTATTTTTCTTTGTGGCCCAGCAGATAACTGGGAGTCTGACATTTATTTCCTTCCTGTTCCATTTGGCCACAGGGGAAATATGCGTTGTTTTACCTCAGTGATTTCATATGCAAAATGGGAATAATTATACTTTCTCTTTGGCTCACTGGAGGATTAAGAAGATTAATGCATTTTTTTATTTAGAAAATACGTGTACTTCATGAGTGAAATATGCTTTGAGTAGGAATTATTATTAGGATTATCATCGATAAGGATTTAAATGTATTCTTTGTCAAATAGAATCCTAAAAGTTAGAATTCAAGCTAATAAATTAAAACAAGCTTGAGGGGATATGAACTTGAATGTCTGTCAATGACAATTGGATGCAGTGAGTAATCCAATTTACTTCAGGAAATACGTGGCTGTGGCAGGGGTGAGAAGTAGGTATGAGGATGGAAGACTAACAAAGGGAGTATATAGATATTCATTAATTCCTTCAGGAAACAGTGGGAGGAAAAGGAGGGGTCGGAAGACATATTTACCAAGAGAGGAAAGGAAGGAAGTGTAAAAGGATAAAATAAGAAGAAAGCCCTGAGAAGCCAGAATCACTGAGAAACTGGCAAAATTCACAAAGCACAGACTTGGATGTTCAGGAAATGTCAACTGACTGACAGACGCAAAGGAGATTCAAGGAGAAATCAAGGGGTTTGAAAGAAATAAAAAAAAGCCACCCAAATTATTCCATAATTAGAGCTAAAGTTTTACTTAGGAGGAAAAAGAATGGTGGAAGATATATGAAGCTGGGAGAAACCACTGAAACTGTTCCGGAATTCTATATCCCTAACTAAATCTACACGTCTAGAGAAGAGAACTAAGGTACTCAAGGGCATGGGGGCGCTGGCCTATGATGATAGACTGAAGAGCTTGGGCTCTTCTGTCTGGAAAAGGGGAGGTGGAATAGGCACACGATAAAAGTCACTAATGTCACAGATGGTTTCTATTGAGAAAGTACAAACTTCTCCTGTGAGCCCCACAGCTGAACTGAAGGCAACTCCCCTGGAAGCCGGGAAGAGCCCATTTAGAGAGCGCAACAGTCCAACAGGTGGTAATAACTACATGTAAATAGATGTAAGAAGATACGTTAAATTCAGATATGGATTTTTTTAAATGCTTTTTACACTTTTATTCTTTACAGTGAGATGAATAACTCTAAATTAAAATTGGTATAAACTATTGGTTGACTAGGAATACATTTTCATTTTAATTTAAACTTTTTATTATAAAATAAAACACAAGTCCAGAAAACCACACCAAACAAATGTATAGCTTAATGACTTACTTCAAGCAAAAATCTTGTAACCAGCATCCAGGTCAAGAACTAGAAGTTTTTGTCAGTCACCTTCCCTGTATGCACCTCATCCTGGTCTTACCTCCTTCTTCCCCCAGAAGTAATCACTGTCCTTTTATAGCAGTCACTTCAGACATGAATTTTTAATTTTGATGTTAAGGTGAGCAGATCCTGCCCTTCGTCAATGTCTCCCTGGGTGTTTCTTCTAGACGCAGACCCACAACCTGCACGGGCCAGGAATAGCACTAACTGTACATATTCACATGTCTTCATATCCTAAGTAGGAAATCAGCGATTTTATGTCTCACCGTCTTTTGATGTGAAGGAATGAAAAAGGCAACATTCCTCTTCTTAACACAACAAGCTTCATTCATGCATAACTCCCTGCTCATGGACCTGAAAATGTGGGGCGGGTAGGGGAAAAGCATATCTGTTTGCCCTCCCCTCTGGTGCATGCCTTCTCCTGCCTGTGCAATCTGGGGGCAGGGAGGGGGTGGTTAGAAGGTGCTGGATAGCATTCTGCAGCTGAGGCTGCCACGTGGTGGTAATTTAAGCTTAAAGAGGAAGGCCTGAACTGAGGTTATAATTTCATCAATTTTTGCTTCATCAGAAATAACTCTCAAAGGCCAATTTTCCAAGGTTAGCTTCAAATATGGGAGGTTCTTGAAATTTCTGTGTGAGCTTTGTTGACAAAGCAGTGTGTTGCACATGACAATAGTGTGATATTCGTTTACTTATTCAACATGAATTTTTGAGTACCCTTATTTTCTAGGCAACAAGATACAGAAATAGTCCTATTCTTCGTGGAGTAACAATCTGAGGCAGTGGTTTTTGTCTCTAGCTGCACATGAGAATCACCTTGGAAGTTTAAAAAAACAAGATGAGTCCTTCCTTCCCCTCTCCTCCAACACACACACAAACCTGTAGATATTCAGGTGTTTTTTTTTGTGGAAGATTAGTTTGAGCTAACATCTGCTGCCAATCCTCCTCTTTTTTGCTGAGGAAGACTGGCCCTGAGATAACATCCGTGCCCATCTTCCTCCACTTTATATCTGGGACACCTACCACAGTATGGCTTGCCAAGCAGTGCCATGACCGCACCTAGGATCCGAACTGGTGAACCCCGGGCCACTGAAGTGGAACGTGCAAACTTAACTACTGTGCCACTGGGCCAGCCCCAGAGATTCAGTTTCTATTGGTCTGGAAATTTTTTAAAAGCTCCTAGGAATTTTTTAATGTGCACCCAGAATTGGGAACCATTGGCTAAGAGAAAAGACATTGAATACATGTAATCACAAGATAGTGACTGTTATGATAAAAAGTAAATGTGTTACAATGGAAGTTTGGAATATCATGGACAAACATCTATGTAGAATAGATGCAAACGTTTTAAAATTTATAACGTAAAAGTAGCAGGTTTGAAGGTTATTATTTTATTGTTGAGGTTTTTATCATTAAGGTTACGTCTAGTTATAAAATTCACTTCCTAAATTGCCTTGCCTAAAAAGATCAATGGAAGACAATTAGTGGGTGATAATGTACAGGTTTTCTCTGAAAACTCTCTGGATCAGGATATGTATGCACTTGCTTCACTCCAATATATTACAGCAGAAAGAAATGTAATGGAGCACACTCCTTCCAGGGTAAGGGAAGAAAGTTTCTCTCCAATGCTGTAGTTTAAAAACAAAATTACTGGGTTAGAGTATAGAAAACTAAGCCAACTTGAATCCTTTGGAATGTTGCTCTAAAAATTGACAGTCATTGGTCATCAAAATAATCACAAGCCAACAAGCCAATAACAAGACAGGAGCTTAGCATCTTCCCGTTATTGGCAGGTTACATGAGAGTTCTAGTTTCTACACGGCATTATCACACCGCCACGCCTCAAGTACCACCTTGGCAGAGGTATTTTTCATAACAAAAGACTCTCACACATTGTGGTTTCTCTACAACAGTGCCAGATGGTGGTCATGGAAATACTCTTTCTTAAAATCACATGGATCACTTAGACTCTTATTTAACCTGTAGTTATGGGCAGGATACTATATGAATGAGAACTCAATCTGAGGTCACAGGTTACAAAAGACGACTAATTACACTCGTGCAATTTTATCCTTCTTAAAGTCACTCTTCTTTTTTTATGGCACATTTTAGAGTAGCTCTTCTCAGCAGTAGAGTTCTTGTTTATTTGCAAATAATTGACTTTATCCTCAACATCTAAAAACAATGTTACCAGCATACTCCAGGAGGCAAGGAAGTTAGACAGATAGTTCAGAGCAGAAAGGCCCATTTGTTTTTGTAATTCCAATCTATGTAAAGAAACATCATCCCCTGAGGGCCAGTCCGGTGGTGTAGTGGTTAAGTTTGGCATTCTCCATTTCCTCGATCTGAGTTTTATGGTTGGGATCTTGGGTGTGGACCTACACTACTTGGTCAGCCATGTTGTGGCAGCAACTCACATATAAAATAGAGGAAGATTGGCACAGATGTTAGGTCAGGGCTAATCATCCTCAGAAAAAAGAAAGAAAGAAACATCATCCCCAAACAGATATTTAATAGTGACTTCTGGGCCTCCGGTGCATTCTACAATTATGGTCTGATGTAAACCTATCAAGATGGAAAATGTATATAAGTTACAATTTAACTTCCTCTGACGAGCTCTTCAATGTCAATGGATCTATTTGTGTGCTCTGATTCGTTAAAAACAATCAGAGCTCTCCACAGACCTGGGGCCTCTCTGGATGGATTATCATCAATATTGGAAGACTTCTCAGCTTAAGTGGAAACTACTGAAAAATTGGTCCAGGAGCCATCACTGACAAGCAAGTGTTTCTGTGGCAACAGGTGCCCTTTTTGTGTAGGAAAAGAGACCTAAACCAACCTTCCAGGGGCAAGGGTTGGGGGCAGAGTGCTCAGCATGTAGGTCTTTCAGAAGGCAGACCCAAGGCCCCTCAGGAAAGAAACTCCAGATCACTTCCTTTGTTACTTGTGCCTTAAATTACTTCTGTTGACCCTCTGAAACTCAGGGGGACACCATTTAAGCTTGACATGGAAGTATCTAATATTTTGGCATTTCTTAAAAAATGTGCTCTGTTGGTAAAATAGTGAAGCATTCTCACTTAGCAAGCACTAAGCTCCCTTGAGTCTCCTGTTACTGGGTATACACCGCTACATGCTGCTGTTTTAACCAGACATTTACATACAACCAAAGATTGCAGATGGTCTTAGATTCTTATCACATTCTCCTGAGAAATGCTAGGAGGCTATAAACATCTGGGGTTTTCATCCTTTGGCAAAACATGGATATAAATGCTTTTCATTTTGTTAACTACATATAGTTTTATCTCTGGGAGGTGCTCTGCCTTTGTGGCATCTCAGCAAGACACTGACAGTGTCTACTTTTCTTATGAGTAGAATGCATTGCTACGAGGTTTATAATTACATGTTTGTGACTTCATCCCCAACAGCCTCCTCCCATGAATACAGATAACATCTTACAAAAGGGGAGGCTGGGAATGACTCAGACAGACAGGAGGAAGAGAGGGAGACTGATGTGCTCAGTGACCATCTCCTGGAGAGGCTCAGGGACAGCCAGTGGGGGAACTCGGCTCTCCACATTTCCAGAGCGGCCTCTCGTCTAAAACACTGGCCTTCTGTTTCACGGGCCGTGAAGCACCCTTGGGAAGAAGAAGAAATACTCAACCTATAGGTTGACATTTTATTTATATCACATCCGTTGTTGAATCATTATGAAGAACCCAAGGTGGCTGTGGCATTCCTTCTCTTTCTTCACTTGGTTACAGTTTAAAATTTGAATAGCTGTTTATGCTGGAAGGCTGAACACCCAATCAACAGTCTTTGAACTGAAGCTGTATTGTTCACTCATGGAAATGCCTGTTTCATCTGTCAGCTCTCTTTTATAGCGAGCCTAATAATTTATGCTTCCTAAAGATGTTTTCTGACCTGTGATTCCATTGCCAGTCAGGAAAGGGCTTTGGCAGTATTCACACTTCCTTTTGTAATAGGGGACCACTAAGGTACAATTTAGGGAAATTACTGCTCCAGTGCGCTAATGGTACCCAGACCCAGACTGAGGGAGGGCAGGGAGCAGGGATGAGGGACGGATGAGGGACCCTATCCTTTAGAGAGGGCCACTAGACTCCGAAGAAAGATCTCCTGGAAAGGGGCCTCCCTGGGGGCCACCTCCCTCCTGGAGGTCTGCATGACCTGGTGGTGCCCTGATGGCTGAAAGAGTTAAACACGCCGCAGAAATGCCGGAGGGCACCGCACACATGGGACTTCACACAGTGTCCACTAAAACAAATGAAAATGGATCATTTCATCCAGGAAGTTTGCATCATCTTTTCCAATTTACCTTATTTAAAAAAATATTGTGATCCTATTAGATAGGATGACCCATTTAAAAAAACTCGACAGTAAAAATCCCTTGTGCCCTTCAAAAAAGAGGATCTATATGCGCTTGAACTATGTACTCTTTCTCTTATTACTGTTGAAATCACATTTTGTTAAGTGGGACTTCTTTAAATGGGCCACCTTGCATTATAATTATAGTCTTTTCAGATATTTAATTTGCAAGTTATTGGCAGACCCGTCCTGAAAAGAACTTTTCTAATTGCAAATGGAATTATTCTCCAGGAGAAGTGTACCTTTTCCTTTTTGTGATTCTCTCATAAAACTTTATTTTTATTTCTCTTAGAGAATTTATCTTATCCTCAGTAATAATCATTTGTGTACCTGTTTTATTCTTTACCAGTTGGGCTGTTTCTTGAGGTCGCTGACTTAATCTCATTCGTTTTGTATTTATCATAGACGCTATCTCAATGCCTTTCTTTCAGAACGGACTTAATGAATATTGGTGAATTGATTTCAAGAATATTTTTAACAAAACATCCCAAATTGAAATAGACTCTCTCCCCACATATTCTAATTAGTTTGAGAAACAGATCTGAATACGCAATGACGTTGATGAGTATGTTCAGAAAGCAGACTTTGCCTTAGCATATAGTTTAATACGACAAGGAAATAACAGTCGTAAATAAACACTTCAAAGAAGAGATTCCGTGAGATTTTGTAATTTTAAACAATGTAAGTAGATATTTTGCATAAAATATTTTAGAAGTTTATTCTTATTGACTTTTGGCTTTAATTGTTCTGGTAATAAAAATGCTGAAACAGCTCTGGAGAAGCTGAGGTGTTATGGGCATATTGTTGAGGCGAATAAAGGTTCTGAGGTGTTCTAAGACAATAATAACTGGTGGTGTTAGAGCACGTTGACGTTCACAAGGGGCTTCCATATTGAGGCAAGCATTAATAATCCATCTCTGTGGATGACTTCAGAAAGCTTCCCTGACTTGCTTGGGGTCATTCAATGAGTAAGACCCTGAGCTGGAGCCCAACATGAGACTCTGCCTTTCTGTTACGCCTGCTGCCTCATTTTTGTCTTCCAAGTTATGTCTCCTTTTTAAAATAAATAAGCAAAAGATGGTCTTTATCATCTTATTTAATTATCGATTTCTGCTTTACAGAAGCAGAATTTCAGAGTTAGGAGAAACTGCAAACTTTGGACACAAAAGTTTCTATTTTACAATTAAGGAAAGGAGAGCCCTTATTTTATTACTTTGTTGTTGTCAAGAACAACCAGTTGTGGAGTTTGTGGAACTCATTATATTCTAGCTGTTGAGCTAACAGCTCTGTGACATGGATATGATTTCTCTTCTACCAATAAAGAAACAATGTGCAGAAAGGAGCAGTAATTTTACAAACATCACACTTAGAATATGACAAAAATGGGTCAGCTATACTCACAGCCAGGTACAGCAGTTCAATCGTATGTTATGCCAGCTATGCCATGCATTAACTACAGTTAACACAAACAGTTAATGGTAGAATTAGGTGTCATGACAGATTATAGCATTCCACCCAATGCTTTTGCTAAATAATCAATAAAAACCGCACGAAGCTCCTTGCCTCCATCTTCAAATCCCTTTCTCTAACGGAACCTTTTCTTGAACTGCTCTATAGGAGCAACGGACATAAAAAATTGGTTCTAATTAGTATTTTTCTTTCTTTTTTTTTTTTGAGGAAGATTAGCCCTGAGCTAACTGCTGCCAATCCTCCTCTTTTTGCTGAGGAAGACTGGCCCTGAGCTAGCATCCATGCCCATCTTCCTCTACTTTATATGTGGGACGCCTACCACAGCATGGCTTTTGCCAAGCGGTGCCATGTCTGCACCTGGGATCTGAACCGGTGAACCCCGAAGGCCACCGAAGCAGAACATGCAAACTTAACCGCTGAGCCACCAGGCCAGCCCCTAGTATTTTTCTTAACTCAAAGTTTTGGCCTATATTACTCTGGACTTAGATCTGACTAAATTTTCCTTCATGAAGATTTTTACATACCAAGTTCAAAAGTGTGTTTATACTTAAACATACTTAATGGAAAGTGAGAAACAAGTGAATGCCACTGGAAAATGTCCAGAGAAGAGCCACTGAAATGATAAAAGGGTTAAAGGGTGTTTTCTGAAGGCAGATAAACTAAAAGACAAAATTTGACTTCAGTCTAGAAAGATGAAGGCTCTAACGTGGGCAACATCTTGATCAAAGTTAAAAAGTTGTTATGTAATATTTCTAGGGCAAATGTGGACACGTTCCCAAGACCCCAGCACTCTCCCTAGGGGATACTTCTTTTAGACTTTATATACAGCTTATGTGTAATTTTCCACAGCAAATTTCTTGCTCCACGATCATTGCAGACACTGTGTCTGTGTATGTCTCCCTCTAACTGATTATCTGTTTTCTGAAGCTTCCTTGCCCACCTTTGCATTTCTGGTTGTTCTTGCATAGTTCCAGTCATTAGAGAACTGAACTGTAAGTGTCAGATAAACAGGAAGCATGGTTTTATAAGGTGCCTAATATATATATGAGTCTTGTTACCCCAAGAAGTGACGATAGATTTAAATTCTCAGCAGATTCAAGAAATCTTCAGGTAGGTTAAATACTGGCACACCTATAGTTCACTGTTAAGGAATTAGTTACATTTGCAGAAATAAATTACTTTTGGAGGTGTGAACCTGAATGACGTATGTCCTTCCATAGTACAAACGCCTGTGGCATATTGGACTGAATGATCCTTGGTCTGACTTAATAAGACATTATCTTTACTGATATTTTTACAAGTTGTACTAGATGTGTGTGGAAACTTCATCTATCAATTTCTTTCAAACATTCTGCCAGGTCATAGTCGTTATGAAATATTATCATGCTTGTCATTCTAGCTGATATTCCTTTGACTAACCTCAGTAGTTTGGCTTTTTGGTGAGGTGAAGACTTTGAGAAAGCCAGTGTGTTAACACACTTTTAACTCGGTGTTAACAATGGGAAAGAAGGATTCTGTTTTTCCTTCCTAACCAGTATCACGCTGTTCCTCAGCTGAACTTCTTGGCTACGATCTCCAGACCTTCTAAGATAGGCCCACCTAGGCTGCTGACATAGATGGATCAGAAACAGGTCTCAAAGAACAGCTGTGGATAGCTTCTGATTATGACTTGTGATAGTGGAAAGCTCTTATTACCTATTGTCACCTCTTTTCCCTTCCTCTCACCTTCTCAGTCTCCGGTAGGGATACAAGCACCACAGCTACTAATAAAACAATTTGGCTTTTTGTAACAGATGGGGAGCTCCATCTGGTGTAAACATGTAGAGGGATGCCCTTGGTGCTAGTGAGAAATGTGGGAAGCAGAGACGAACTCATCTTCATGAACCACTTGCCCTGGGATGAGCTTGTCACTCAGTAAAGGCTCTGGCAGCCCGTTAGGCCCTCCAACTCAGGCATGACTTAGGAATAGATTGTGGTTACTTATGAACCACAACTCTGCTGTTGAAAAGTAGTTACTGGTGTAAAAGTACAAACAACTCTCCTACACTGACTTTAAAAAGTAAAATGATCTCAGTTGTTATATTTGCACAGAATAAAGCTATTGCTCAGAACCAAGCAGATTGTAGACACTCACTCTGAGATGAATGCATGAAAGATGACCAAAGCACAGCCTGACTATGTCTAGGTGAGCTGGCAATGGTGGAGGATATGAGGGATATGTTTTTCCCTTTATATCTAAAATGAGAGGGTAGAGGTTGAGGGCAGAGTGAGTTGGTCATAATTAAGCTTCAAGGATGGGGGCAGAATTCCTCTTGCTTATGTTTATCACCTTTTTTCCCAACCCAACAACTAAGTTGCGTAAAACAGGAGAAGTTAAGTGAGCATAGCTTCTGTACAGCTTCTATAATCGGGGAGACTCCGAAGAAAGTAGTTTAGCGTGTGGTGCTTTCCTCGTGGAGAAGGTATGTGGTGCATCCTGATGGTTAATTTATATCATCATGCTGTGGCTGTTATTCTCGTTTCTACGGACTAGGCAGTGGGCCGTACTTTTCTGTGGGGCAGATATCACTTCTCCACAAACAGAATCCTTTGGCTCTCCTGCTTTGGTTAGCTATTTGATGAAAAGATTAAAGAATAAAGCTGTATCTGAGACCCATTTTGTAGCCTACATATATTTACATAAATTCTTTGAAAAGTAAACAAAAAGAACCGCATGAATAAAATGGCAAAGACATGTGAGATCCAGAGCAACTACTTCTTTGAAGGGAGGAAAAAGACAGTCTTGTGTCATTACAATTAAACCCAGGACGCCGGTTCATTTACTATTTTCGGTGAATTTTAATTGAGTTGTGTCTCATTTTTATAAATGTTGTCAATCTTCATTTTCTCTGTCTCCCATGCACCAACTTAAACACACACACACACGCAGATCTACACCGTTGTTCTGGGAGAGCACTATCTACAGACACACCCTGGCACCAACTTATATATAGTGACACGTAGTGCTATAAACACTAAAACATCCAACCTTGAGAGAACACCCGTAAGACTGAAAAAAAACCCACTGCTTTTAATGCATTTATTTTATCGACACAAAAGCTCAGCTAGTAATCAGTTTTGATAACTTTAGATGTCTGTTTCCCTGATGTAATGACTAGACTGAGGCAATAACAATACTTCATTATGCTATTCAAAGTGTACAGCAGGATTCAGTCAGAGCTACACTCAAAACCTGGCCCACGGCTGAAAGCAGAGATGATGCGTTAATCCACAGCAACACCCTCTCCCCCACTGCTCCCCTCAGCCTTCAGCCACTAATAATGGATATCATTTTTCTTCGTAAAACTAGTGGTACTTGAATCAAGCACGTGACAGTTAAGGTTTGTTGAGTCTTTCAAGCAGGTGATTACAGGATTGAACTTCCCAAGTGAGAAGCCGATGGAATACAAATAGTTAAGAACACGTTTGAAGGGGGAAAAATTGTCCAGCCCCATCTGTCAAACTGTGCGTATGACATCATCAGATATTCTGCACTTGTCCGCAGCTATTCAGGCCGGCCCGCCCCGCAGTCTCGGCTTTGTGTTCCAGTTTCCTTTACAGGGCCAGCGGGCTGGAAAATTACCACATGCTGTCACAGTTAGCTCAGCCAGGTCTTGTTATCATTGTTTCCAAGGAATCCATTCATTCCGTTATTTTACATATTGGGCAGACGTCCTGCCACTGAGGCTTGGGCTGCAGTAACTTGAAGGGCCAAACGTTAATGGGCCTCTATTGTTGGTACAATGGCAGTGCAATACGTGGGAAAAAATGCCCAGACAGCTCCCTGACACTGGTTTAGGACCTCTAGACTTAGGGGGTAGCCTGTGAAGATCTTTTATGTAAACAAGCCTTCAATAAACAATGAATATCTCTTGTGTCAATATTCATAACCCATCAATAAAAAAATATATAAATCTTCAACTAGAAAGAAACCCAAATGTATTATGGATGATGGAGCTTTTCCTTAAAGTAATCTATAGAGTATGGGCAAGTCTCCTTCTAAACACTGCTAATTTATGGGGGGGAGGGCAGCATTGTTGGGGCTTTGAGGAAAGAAAGGCATTTGATTTGGGGCTGGCAGTATTCTCATTGCAATAGATAATACAGTGTGTAGGTTTTGCAGCTTCTACCACTGCTAGATGGAAATAAAGACAAGGGCCTTGGTGACACATTACGTCTTCACCATGCTGGCAATTTAAAGAAAGTCAGTGAAAATATTAGAAAAGTTGCTTAGGATAAAGTCTAACTTTAGGATGGATTATGTCATCTTGATTAAGTACAGCACAGATAAGTATAACGTTCCCAGCATTGAAAAAACCCTAGCAATATAGAAGTAGGAAAATACATTCTCTATGAAAAATATACAGTGGAGCTGAGGTTCTTATTATTGCCCCTCCTTCTTTAAAAAAAAAAAATGGGAAAGTTTCTGGTTTGAAGATGAATCTGATTTTTTTTTTTTTTTTTTTTTTGGTGAGGAAGAATGTCCCTGAGCTAACATCTGTTGCCAATCTTTCTCTTTTTGCTTGAGGAAGATTGTCCACGAGCCAATATCTGTGCCAATCTTCCTCTATTTTGTATGTGGGATGCCGCCATAGCATGGCTTGATGAGTGGTGTGTAGGTCTGCACATGAGATCTGAACCCTGCATGGCCTAAGCAGAGCGCGGGAACTTAACCACTACACCACCGGGCTGGCCCCTGAATCTGATCTTTTGACCACATAGTGTCTTGGGAATGGATCGCAAAATGATATGGCTGTTCCAATTCTTATTACCAGCTTCAGGAACTTCTTCCACTTGATTGTCTTTGCCTCAGGCAAGAGAGGACTTGATGATAAGACCTGGATACTCAAGCTGGGACAGATATGGTAATTAGCTAAGTTCGTTGGCATTTAAAAAAACTTTAATTCAAGTCATCATTTTAAACAGTCTCATGATTAGTTCAGCTGTAATCAATTTGTTTTATTGTTTCTCCACGGATGGATCTCCAAATGGCCTTCTAGAAGTTTACATCAGAATGGATCTTATCCAAAATCAGTTTTGAAAAATTGGAACACAGTGTTGAACCCCAGGAGTTGGAGAAAATGAGAAAGAGATGGAAATAGTCTGGTTCTGACAAACACAATCCATGCCATATTTAAGATAAAATATACTATATTAAAAAAGTTGCCTTGCCCTATCCAAAAGTCGTTTTTGTCATGTTGTCTCTCTTATAAAACATATTCTAATTTCAACTAAGATGATTTTTGTGTCTGGCAGCTAATTTTAAATGGTTCCCCTTTCCAGCTGACATTAAGAGCCAATTGAGATAAATTTATTTTTCCATAAAAGTAATATATGTCAGGACTAGATTTCCTAAGCCAAACCCTTCAAGCAATCATAAGCATTTTGTAAACCATTGATAATGTCGTCTTCGAGAAAAAAATCTTTCTTCAGTGTATAAAATGTTACATTAAGATAAATATTAAAATGTGGCAATCTTCATTCAAATATAGTATTTTAAGAAATCTTATCAAATTTCAAAATCAGTATTTTTAAAAGAGTAAATAACATCCTTTACATTCAATTATTTTATTCTTCCAACATTTCTTTCTGTTCTCAGCTTGATTCCTTATGCCAGGTTTCTGCAACATGAAACATAGGTTTTGATAAAGAAGTCTACTTTGAGTCTAAAGTCACATTAGGCACATTACTTCTGATACCCCAAGGTAACATCCTTATGCCCAGATTGAAAGTAAGCTTTAGGTTTCTACACTATTTAATAAAGCAAACTACTGAATGATATTTTATCACATTTAATAGCTCAATAAATTAAAATTTTTCAGTAAGCACTAAAATACTGTTCTCTTTACTTAAGCAACACCCTTCATTTATTCTCGCATAGCATATATCAAGCTTATTGCTTAGCAATTAATAGTAACTTTCACATGAAAGCAAATTATGAAGGGAAACATTACTAATAGTGGCTTTCCCTACAAAAAAATAACCAGAAAAACAAAATCACTGTAGCTACCTCCTGCATTAAAAAAAACCCACCACCAACAACAAAACTCAACCTACTAATCAATACTCATAATTGTTTAGAATGGATAAAAAAAATTCATGTGATATATTATCTACCTGAAAGAAATATTTTCCATTCATGAATCTGTCCAGCAAGGATGTCTTCACGCCCAATTTCGCCTTCTTTGTCACCACCTGGTTCCTATAAGGAAAATATTTCCAAGAAATCACACTGAAGTAACTTAAACTTTTTTTTTCCAGATGGGCCTTCACATCGCATTAGAAACTTTTTATAATATTAGCAATTTTCTTTCATCTTATATTAGAATCGTATAATTTTAGAATTTGTCGCCTAACAAGATATGACCATGCAATCATTTTAGCAATTTTCATATCATATTAGTGAAAACAAAAACTAATGTAATAGGATGCTAACATGAAAAACCTTAATAGAACATGACACAACTTTTCATATTTTATTTACGCATTCTTGTTGTTCTTTTCCATCTCAACATTTTCTACTTCAGTTTATGGGAAAGTAGCATGGGCTTGCATGTTTTTGAATATCAATTAAGCAATATTGTAATGCAACAGTAATGCAAAAGTTAACTACTATCATTTTGCTATAGGACCGATAGACTTCTCTGGGTCATCGAGGCTTTGAATGATAATGCTTTCATTTGGTGTTGTTATTTATTTCAATTAAGTTTAGAAACTGAACTATTTGCAAGAAGAAAATAGAAACTTTGAAGTTGAGTATGAAGATGCTACAAGTTAAAGAAATAATGCAATTATCTGGATAGTTTACTGCCTCTCCACCACTCCAAGTATCCAGGTAATAGAGAGAAAAATGAGCTTTTGCCTTGACTTATGCAGCCAATTGCTTTCATTTTATACTCTCATTCTCTTTCATTACATGGAGCACGTTCATCCAAAGAGTCTTAAACCCAGTTCGTCTGAGCAGGGTTGCCAGCAATGCCCAGTGAGGAAACAAACTGGAAGGAAATAGTCTAATGTCTCATCCTGAGAGTCTACCAGTAGAAAGGAAGAGCAAAGACACTGTCAAGGGCTTTTTATGCGGGAGGGGATGGTGAATCCAGCTCATTTGTGTCAAGAAGCATTGCACTGCCATTAAATATAGTATTCTTTCAGGCAAGAAAAGATCTCGTCCTAATGGTAAAATGCTTTGATCTCAAAATTGCTTTGCAATACTCAACAGTTATAGCTAAAAGAAAAGAGAATGACCTTTACAGTGTTTGGCAGAAAACACAACCCTACCATCGCCCCCTGCACTTCATTTGTGTACATGTATTGTGATCTGTGAAATCAAACAGGAAAAATTTTGGCCACTTAAGTGCCTGGAACTTTTCTTTCCTATCATATACCACCTTGTCATGGAGTAGAGACATAGCTTATACATTTCAGTAAACAGGATTCACACAAGGTCAAAATTACCTTTGAAAAATCCTATAGGAAGGAAGCACATTGGAGGATATATTTATTCCTCCTGTCTTTAATAATCTACCACAACCTATTTGTTTTCTAGACTGCTATTAATTTGATTGCAGATAAAATGAAGGCAGTGACTTGTGTTTGATGGTCAAGGCGTCAAAATACTCAGATCATTCATGGCAAGGTGTTCACATTATGCATGGCAGGTGGTAATTGAAATTTCATATTTTCTGGATCATGTTTACTTCCAGACACGTTATCAATGGGAAGAGAGGCAGGCAGAGTTAAAACTTTTTATGTTTCTCTTTTCCCCTCTGCCAACTCTTCCTCTTCTTTCCCTTTTTTTTTGATCTGCATGAGTATAGGTGACAATGAGTAAGTTAAGTACATCTATGACTGTCTCCACTGGAATTACTTGGCTAATTTTCTGTCTCCCCCTATAATGGAGGCTCCATGAGCAACAGAACCAGGTTTATCTTGCTCACTCTTGCGTTCCTGGCATCTAGTTCAGCTTTTGCCATGAAGCAGGCACTCAGGAAATATATGTTTAATAAATAAATGAATTACTCAACCAATTTCATACTGGTAGGCTCACGCACACTTGACTTAGAAGCAGAAACTAAAGGTATTTCACACCACAGATGCAAGCAATGTGGAATACTCTTGGAGCCATTGCTAATGGAGGTCCACTGGGTACTGGGGCAGCCATGCTTCAGTGCTGGCATTGGGAGAGGTTGGACTGAGAAACAAGTTATCGGACTCCTTTACAGAGCAAGTTTGGAATTGGAATTGTGGTGGGAAATGCCCTGGGACCTAGGTTATGGCAAAAGCACTCAACATACTTCCACACAGTCATAACTGTGCTCATTCACTCCAAGGTGCTACTTTATTACACGCTTTCCTCTCCTGCCAAATGTTGGTGAAGCATGGTAGAAAGGGAATTATAGGACCTGGTTCTCCAACAGATCAGTTGAGTATATGACATAGTTCTCCTTTTCTAACAGTTTTCACAGGAATATATTTGGATAAAGTGCTCTATAGGGTGATAAGACATTACCAATAAGATGCTGCCTTTTTACCCATTTGGGCTAGATAACTCATCCTCAATGGATGCTCTCCATCGCAGGACATGACCTTGCATAGGAGACATGACTTAGGTATCTTTAGAATTAGCAGTGAAATACTGCCAAGTGGCTTTTTGTGTGATGGGCTTTAAGCCATGACCAGAGGGACATTGTAGAAATGGAAGGAAAATGAGAAGTCTTGGGCTCATCAATATGCAAATCTTTTAAACAGTACATGAATGATTTACATGTAACACATTTGGTTTCCTAGAGAAAATAATTTTCTTTCAGTGATGGCAATACGTCTCAGAGAACAAGCAACATAGTAGCAGGCTTAATGTCCCCTTTTTCACATTTAGGGGAGAGCCATAGTAACCTGTCCCTGCCCCACGTTTTGTGCCTGGTGTGGAATCCTGGAGCCTCCTTCCTATTCATATCTTGACTGTGACAGTTCCAAGAAGCTCCACGTTATGCAAAAGTGCTCTGTGCCTCCTGAGATGATCTTGGTGAATTGGGTGGGGATAAGGAGGTGGTGATACAAGAAGCCAGAAAGGCTGTGGCAGAATTTCTTCATTTTGTTGAAGCATCACAAAAAACAAAATACCTAATCAGAGCAGCCGTGTATGGCGAGAGTTGTCGTAGCTAGGTATGCTCTCAGAACCTCAGGTGAAACGGAGGCAGGACAAGGAGGCAATTAGAAGGGCAAATACAGATTAAGCTATATTTATATTTTAGCTTTCTCACCTTTATAACTTGTATGACTTTAGGCAAGGTACTTACCTCCCTAATTCTTAGATTCCTTGTCTGCGAAACGGGGATAGTAATGGTACTTGCCTTTTAAGATAGCTGAGAAGATGAAACAAGATAATGCATCTAAAGGGCTTAGACACTTCCCGGCTCTGTAAAGTGTTGGTCTTTATTCAGATGTTGGAAGCCTGCTTTAGATCACCCCTTATTTCTCTCTCAGTTGGAGAAAAGTAAGTTTGTATATAATACGGCATATATGAATGCAAAATTTTAATTAGTTCCAGGAGATTTATTTTGGTACTTGGATCTTCTAAGAAATGGGAATTTTAGATTTTGTTTCTGGACTATCTTTTAAGATAATATTTCAGAAACTACACACATTTCTTGTTTTAATTTTCAGTTGTTTTAATTATTGTTCAATTGTTTTTCAAACAATTACGATTTTTAAAAGTGTACAACAAATTACTTAGTGAATTCATATCTTTTCAGGAATAAAGTAATGTGTAAATGAATAAATAAGATTACTCAAAATCAAATTGCAGATGATTGTATTTTTTCAAGTAATTTTATTGAGATCATAATGGTTTATAACATTGTGTGGTTTGGGGTCAGCATTATTATTTATCAGCTTCTGAATACACTTCATTGTGCAGATGACTATCTTTACTGAAAATATTCTATTTGATAATTTGAAGAAAATTAAAAGAATGTGTTACTTACATTTTGTATCCTTGGCAATGCATTTTGGATGTTCATTCATTAAACACTGTGCAATCTTTCTTTTTTACATATATCTTTAAAAGTCTTTTTTGGTAAAACCATTTTCCCTTCTGATTTTCTTGAGTGTCTTTTCTCAGAGGTGTTAATATGATTAGCACAGTCTTCCTAGTGAAAACACTTAGAGTCAAAGAAATCAGATAAATTACTTTATACTCTTTAAGTAGTTCCACATGTTTTCTTATTACTACCAAGGTCTTGCCGAATTAAGTGTTCTGTTAAAAGAAACCCAGTTTGTCCCCGGCAGAGTAGGTCCCAGATCCTGCCTCTTTCTCCTCAGTCGGTGTTATCCACCACCATTCCCTCAGGTAACAGCATTCTAGCAGAAATGCAATGGCTGTGGCAGACCCACCGGGGGCCATGTCAAGATCTTTTTACGGTTCTTTAAGTAGAGGATGACTTGGGTTGTACTCTCTCTTTGGGTTATAGCTGAGTTCTTAAGTTTCTATTCTGATATTTCTATCCTGATATCATAAAAAGTTAGATTCTATAATGCTCAGAATGTATTTTAAATCTTTATATTCTCGTTATAAAATACCAGGCAAAATTATCTGACCTATCTTAAAAGCTCCTGATTTTATTTATTTGGAAAATCCCAAGGAACTTACACACTTTTTTGAAATTCTCTTCTAGGATGCAAAGAGATTGTCCTTTGCTTTGGTGTTCATTCTGTTTAGTTACGTTTTACTTTGCTTGTCTATTCATAGTTCATTCAGTGTAGGACTACAGCAATAGACGCACCTGATAATTTTACAAAGCCTTATATGACCTGATGTTTTCATTCTGTGATTAGAAATTTTCAGATTAGTTTTAATCTGAAGAGAACTTGAAAGCCATGTTAGTGCTGATTCCTTTTTTCAGGGGACACTTAACTCCTGGAATACACCTTCAAACAGAGTTTGACTATCCGAAGAGATGGGAGTCTGGCTCTGGGGCCATTTCAGGATATTGTTGACAGCTGCCCATTTGGGATTGATTTGGGATTGGGCCATCTCTTCCAGTTAGAGCAGAGGTTTTTACACTGTGTAAAGAACCACTGAAGCATTTGTTAAAAATGCACATGCCTGTGCCCACCTCCAGAAGTTGGTTATAGTAGATCTGAATTGGGTTCCAGGAATACGTATCTTAAATAAACTCTCTCTGTGATTTTAATGAATGCAAACTCTTCACTCAACTACTTCAGAGAACTCCAATGACCTATCATAGTCTGTCTGCTGTCCTTGTGGCTGAGCTACAAATGGGATGGAAATGAAGAGAAATTTCACACAAAGTTGGCACTCTTTGGACAGAAAACAACAGGTTTCTCCCCTCTGGAGAATTCCTATGTTTCTCGTTTTGGGAGGCAGCGTTGAGGAAAAGATGGGCAATGGAGCAGAAATCCTTCATGTTTCAAGTTCACTTCAACTTCTGACTGGGCCGTTTGCTTGCTGATCGAGCTTGGACAAGTTATTTGACCTCTCTAGCTGAAGCTAAAGCTCATCTCAAGAATGGTGATCGTGTCATTGTAGGGCAGGTTTACAATAACGGAGGTATGTGATTGTGTCTGACAGGTAGCGGGCACTCGTTTTTAGTTTTTGCTTTCTCTCGGAAATGTGGTATTAATATTCTTCTATCCAAGGGTGACACAAGACAAAAGGAACTGAAATAGGCCCTGGATTAATGATTTTCAAATACCTTGGATGTGCTAATGTTCCAGCACATTGCATAAGCATCTGAACATTTACTTCATTTCTACTCCTAGGGATGTGGTCATGACTACTGCATGCATGTTATCAAGTGCTGTCATAATTTAGGAGCAACTTCCTTTCCCTCTCCTTATGAAATGTTGACTTTTCTTTGGGTAAACATTTCAATGTGGTCTCATGATGTGAAACCCATTGCAATGTGGAATTTTATTATAGGGAAGCCAGTGCCCAGGCTGTGATCTTTTTGTAGATTAATCTGTAGTCTGGGTACTTTTCTGGGCTTTTATAATATGTGCCTTAAAAATAAAACTCAACAGGGGCCAGCCTGGTGGCATAGCACTTAAGTTCTCCTGCTTTGCTTCGGTGGTCTGGGGTTCGCTGGTTCGGATCCTGGGTACACACCCATGCACCACTTATCAAGCCATGCTGTGGCAGGCGTCCCACACATGAAATAGAGGGAAGATGGGCACAGATGTTAGCTCAGAGCCAATCTTCCTCAGCAAAAAGAGGAAGATTGGTGGTGGATGTTACCTCAGGGCTAATCTTCTTCAAAAAAATCAATAAATTAATTAAAATAATAAAATAAAACTCAACAAAACTCCAAAGAAAATATATTAACTTACGTGACCACCTTCTGTCTTTTGTTGGCAAATTTTCCATTCCATGACATTATACTAAATTAGATGTTTTTCTTTTTTGCCTCTGAAACTCTTGATTTGAACCTCTATGGAGATATTGGAAGTTTGGGCAATGATCTTCAAGCTCAAACACCACACAAATACGTTGTTAGGACTTTTTTGAGACTGAATTATCTCAAGTGACTTTCTATGTTGTCTAACTTCACTGTAATTGCTCAATTCTGTTGCTTGAAGAGAGACCATTTCTGGTCGTATTTAAACACAGTTATTGGCTCACCACAGAATAGAAGTGGCCAGTATATTTTCCAAAGGCCTGTCTTAATGATTAAGTAGAACATAGTGCATTTGGCCACCATTCATTTAAACAAAACAAAAGAAGTGGTTTCTACATGTTGTACCTGTTGGTTCTGTTGCGGTGCTGACTGACTCACAGTGACAGGATGTTTCTGTCTATATTGTCATTTTAGTAGAAAATAGCATACTCATTCTTCTCCCACTGAGACAAACATTACAGACATTTGTCAATATGCCGAGGCAGCATGGGTTGGATAGAGCATACTCAAAACGACAAATGTGACTTTATGTTTTTGCTGAATCATTCTGGAGTGCCAATTTTACTCCATATTGGGGACCTGTTACTTTTATTTTAAAAACAAATGCGTAGAGTGAAGTCCAAAATTCATGTGGGATTTTATGCTAAAGTATTGAGATATTAAGGAAACATTAACCAGATGGTAGACCAGTTTGGGCTAAGCTCACAGGCCACCAGGGGTTTAAATTCACTTTTTCTGGTGGGAGAGTTTGAGACCAAGCATCTTCAGGGACCCTCGGCAAGCCTGTCACCCTCCGCCCGAATCTTCTCTTATCCACTGGATAGTGATAGTTCTTTTCATAACACTTTGAAACCTCTTAAAATGCAAATATCTCTGGGAAGGTAATGATTCAAGCTATCAGCATTATATAACTTTTTGTGTCCAAAGGATACCAGAGTTATTTTTGATATGGGGAGATTGGGAGGAACTAGCCATTTTCCCTTCACAAACTGTACCAGCGACTAAGCCTAAGAACAACCTTTTCATCATTCTGTCATCATAGGAACATACGTAATCATCTTTGAGCTATTTCTTTAACCTCATGCTATGGTATGTGAGTTACCTTTTGGTGTACTGAGCTTTATTAGGATTAAGATCTACTTTAAAATTCTGTTAATCATAAGACGCTATAGTAAAGGATTCTCCCAGTTCCATAACTCAAGCCTTGATTGCGTTGAGTTCACAAACATTTGCCTGAATCTTAAACCTCTAAACACTTACCATCTAGAAAATATCATTTCTTTCATTTCTGCCTTTATATAGGTTCGTACTTTATAGTTTAATTGTAAAGTCCTTTATGTTATGGTTTCTTGTTTCTTCTCTGATAGATTCTACCATTATCTATCATATTTAATACCAGGAGTTAAAATTTCGCTCATAGGGCGTTTGTTCATTGTTAATTAGGAGGGCATTTTATGGAAATGTGACAGATGGAAGAAGCACATAGCTTTAGGAGGGTTAATTTTCAATACTTGAGTATTTGTAGATTCTATTCAAAATTGGGGAGGAAACCACAACTTATAGGAAAAAAATTTCCAGGAAAAAATATGCTTTTCCAACCAACTAATGGTTAATATAGCAAGAATACACTTCCAAGAGTTGTGGAATTCTTCCTCTAAAGGAAGAAAATTCTCTGAACAAGTGGATTATTTAGTTCCAGTCTGTTTTCTTGCTCAATTTTGAAAGAGAAAATTGTGAATTTAAAACAAATAGGTGTACAGAAAATTGACCCATTTGAGAAGGCCATTACAAGACAAAGCTTTGAATTAGGAATTTTTTTTTTTCTCACCCTGAGCTAACATCCATTGCTAATCCTCCTCTTTTTTTTTCGCTTGAGGAAGATTAGCCCTGAGGTAACGTCTGTGCCAATCTTCCTCTATTTTGCATGTGGGATGCCTCCACAACATGGCTGATGAGTGGAGTAGGTCTACATCTGGGATCCAAACCTGTGAACCCTGGGCGGCAGAAGTGGAGCACGCAGACTTAACCACTTGGCCACAGGGCTGGCCCCCAGGAAATTTTTTTTTTTTTTTTAAAGAATTAATTTTTTTCCTTTTTCTCCCCAAAGCCCCCTGGTACATAGTTGTATATTCTTCGTTGTGGGTCCTTCTAGTTGTGGCATGTGGGATGCTGCCTCAGCGTGGTTTGATGAGCAGTGCCATGTCTGCACCCAGGATTCGAACCAACGAAACACTGGGCTGCCTGCAGCGGAGTGCGCGAACTTAACCACTCGGCCACGGGGCCAGCCCCAGGAAATTTTTTAATTTGACAACATCTGTATCTCTCCCTAAGTGCTTTTTCCTTCTTGGCAGTATTTTCCTCCTCTGATCATCTTCTAGGCAAGTTCATGCCAAAGTTTTACTTTCTTTCTAAATTGTCCCTCTTCCTTTCAAAACTTACCTGTGTATATCTCTTTGCCCCTCAGCCAGTAAAAATTATGTAAGTTTTTTATCACCAGATAATGGCTTAATATAATAACTCTATTGATAACTTTACAGTTTTATGAGGACTTTTGGAGATAAGCATTCCAAAAATTAATTCAGAGAAATTAAAAAGTGATGGTGGAATTAGAAATACTAAGGAATATATATTTTTGTACTGACAAAAGTTTTGCAAGCATCCTTCAAATTACATCTACTTACTTTTATATAACTACTCTGCTAATATTAAACACACTGAATTCATATAACAGAAATGGTTCACTTGTTATTTGAAAATGGAATTCATTAATTATTACAGTGGTTTACATTTCTAAAGTAATTTCATATGCATTTTCTCATGTGATTACCTCAATAACCATAGGAGGAAGAGCACATTGTTTCACTTTTTTGCAAATAAGAGAATTGAGTCTCAGAGAGGTAAACAGATTTGCTCAAGGTTGCCAACCAGTGTGTGGTAAGAATAGGCAGAGAATCAGTCTCTGATCTCCTGGTCTAATAATTGTTCCATCATTGTTAGTTAAGAGATATAAGTGATTGAAATTCAATCTAATATCCTTCGCTTTATTTTGTACATGTATATTAAGCACCTGCAATATGCTTCGACCTATAGGATATACAGACAGGCACAGACATGACCTTGCTCAGAAGGAGATCCCAGCCTCGTTGGGAAGGTTAAGGCGTCTAAACAGATTAATGTAATTGAAGGTAGGAAGTGAAAGTTCCACAGTTGAGGAAGAGAAAATGATGAATGAATCTAGAGGCAAATTCTTTAGCTGGGAAGGGAACATCGTAGTCTTCATGCTGGAGTAGGCACTTGGGCATGGCTTTGCCGGATATCTTGGACGTGGGCACATAGAGGTGAAAGAGGAAGAGAGGACACAAAAGCAGAGAGAAGACTAAAAGCAAAGATTCAGACAAGGTAAAGGGAAAGTGATACAGAATTTGTCTGCATTTTGTTTGCCTTCCATCAATATCCCTTCCTCTGTTCACACAACCCTAATGCTTCTCTGGGCAGCCACCTCTCTCCAGCTCTAAATTTATGTGTTTTTTCAGGTGACCAAAGAGGACCATAGTACTCACGCTTGGCCAGTCAGAGTTACAGTGGTCCATGGATATGCGTGTTATCCGGGACTTTTGAGAGAAAGCACATTTTTTCTTCCTGCCAAGGTGACTCAGATGGTAGAATACAATTGGTGGGCTTCTTTGCTACCTAATAGAGAACGCCTTCTGTTGGGAGACAATTCTCCATGGGTCTCTCATGTTTCTGCACATCTTGTGGACAAAATACTGATCATTCTTTGTTCCGACTATATTTTTATATATGTTTGCTTAGTAAACAGCCTTGGGAAGAGAGGGTTAGGGATCCAGAGCAAAGAAAAGGAATGCTTACTGCCTATTATAAAAGATTCAGGTTCCCCAAGCTCAGGGTTCTTCTCCTGTAACACAACATCCTGCCTTTGCAGGCATCTACCTGGGCTTGTCTGTGTCACCCCTGTGGGACTTGGGGATACGGGAGATTCACAGAAATATGCTTATGTTCATACTGCTGGCTGTGCCATGGGCAATAAAGTCCTTTGTCTGTTCAGGAGTCTCATGTCTTCTGTCAACATTATGTAACTGAGGCAGATTGACTTGTTAGCTTACAAGCTGGGTCAAATCTCAGACTTGTCATTTTCTGATGCTTTCCACATAAAAAAATCAACATACAGGTTTCTAGAAGGGTATGTAGAGAGAGAAGTTTGTGACAATATTTTTTTAAACATCTGTATCAAATTGTGCCTGAATCCAGATGTCTCTATACCTCTCAGTTACTTGAGCCAAACCATTTCCTTTCTTGCTTATGCTTTTTAAAGTTCCTATCACTTGCAATCAAAGAATCCTGATTAATCTTGATAATGCGCACTATCTAACAATTTATTTTAGCTGAAAGTATAAGATTCAGGAATGCGATGACAAAAAGATTAGATTAGAAATGGATTTCTAGAATAGCTGTGGATTCGACTTGGAGAAAACTAAAGGAATGGGATCTTCCCATTAGACTGCAACTTTGCACACATCTAATTCTTGAATTTCAATATGGTAATTTCATTCCAGTGTGTTCTATGCTCCTACTCAAGTAGTGAAAAATATATGTAGGTCTATAATTATCATCAACTCTGAGAAGACAAGGAACAGACATTATTTACCCATAAGCAAATTCAAATCGAGTGACTTACCTGAAGCTGCACTGGGGTCCGAGAGCAAACCATAGTTTATGTGATTGCCTTTAGAGACTCTGTGCCTTTTCTCCTGGTATATTTCACTTCAAAATATATCATCAGGCTAATAAATTTGAAAAAAACACATAACATAAAATAAGAGAAAATTTGATATATACATTTAAAATAAAATGATAGTCTATAAACTCAAGGGTTTCATTTTTTAAGTAAGGGACAAGATATATGTAATATTATGAAAAGAGCATTAGCTTGGAATAATTTTACTACATTTTTACTGGAATTCTGGGTAAGACTTAAATTCTCCAAGTATTATATGTAAATTAGGATATTAATCCTATGTTCACAGAGCGATTGAGGATGAAGTGAACTATACGTGAATGTGTTTAGCAAGTCCTTGGAAGAAACATAAGAGGTACTTTACAATATTTTCTTTCTTTTCTTTTGTATAAGGTGCAAATATAAGAAGTGTTTTTTGAAATACTCAAAGATAATAAGAGGGGATTTAAAATAAATAAATGTTTATCTTTTTGGAATAAATGCTGAAATTCTTACGATAAGTTCATCTGAAAGATTAATACATGACATATGAAAAATAAAAACGATGGGACTTGCTTGCCTTCCCAAATATTAAAATGTAGTACAGAATGAAAATAATTAAAAGAATGTAACATGTATATAAGAATCAACAGACAGCTCAGTGGAATAGGCTAGATAATTTTAAAACAAATGCTAATTTGTAAGCTAACATAACATGAAACAAATAGAAAAGAAATGTAATTCAACAAATGTTAGAAAAATCGGCTCTTTGGGGGAAAAAAATCAAATCATTATATCATTTACCAACATAATTTTTATTTGAATCTACAAAAGAATTCTTAAATGGCAAGGTATTTTTTAAGCATGAAAACATGGACAAAACCATATAGGTAAATATTTAGTAAATTGACCACATATAAACGTAACACTTATGTATGTCTAAATCTAAATACAAAGCAAATGATGATCTGGGAAAATATTTATGAAAAATGTGAAAAAAGTATAGTTCTTGAAAATGATTTAAAAATTACAACCTAGTGGAAAAATGAATAAAGGTCATGCACAGGTACGTAAATGAGAAAGAAAAACAAAAGGGCCATTTCTAGATGGAAAAACATTCAACTTCAGTAGTAATCAAAGAAATACTGATAAAATGAGATTATTTTCATCATTATTGGAAACTTTATAGTGATCTGGATTGCTGATAGGTGTGCAAACTGATACAAATGTTCTGTAAAGAAGTTTGTTAATATACATGAAGAAACTTAAAAGTTCACATCTATTGCCTCCCTAATCCTAAATCTAAATTTAATTCTATCCATAGCCATAATCACTATTTCCTAATCTACTTTAAGCAAATGATTCAAATAAAGTAATCAGTAATCCTGATCCAATTTAATATACATTTACTATAGTGGGATTTATAATAAAAAATTAGGCAAAGAAAAGAATACAAAAATAATGAAATAGTTAAATACTACATATACATGTAAAAAGTTTTATGCCACCATTAAAAGTTACAGTTTCAAGAACCGTTTGAGAAAATGTCTATGATATAACATTAAATGAAATACAGAAGAAAACATGGCACAGACAAGAACACGATCTGATACCTATTATGACCAAAAGGAAAATACTTTTAAAAAAGAAGGAAAAGAATTGCACCAAAAATGAGATCATGCTTATTTCAAAATGGTAACATTATAGGTGTTTTTTATTTTATATTTTATAATTTTGTATTTTCTAAATCTTTTTTTACAATGCAAAATATTTCTATAATAGAAAAAAATCAATGTTTTAAAAACAAAGTGCACAAGTGAAAAATAAACATTCTTCCCTTGGATCAAATCAGCCCATCTATAAAATTTTTTACTACTCAAGTTTGAGTGTATCTAATAAGTAAGAAAATTAATTTGATTTTTGGTACAAAGGTTCAAAATTGAGATGCACACTACATGCTTGTGATATGAATATTTCTAATACTGGAACCACCAACAGAGAGTACACTATTTTGCATATTTTAGCTCTTTTCTCTTAGCATTACGTGACCTTATGCTTGATTTGCATAATTTAAATGACTCCTTTGAGTGGCATGTAGTTGCATAATTATTCTTTTAATTACTGTTATTAACCTGTTTGTGTAATAGCAGATAATTTGAATAGATCATTTTCATCTTTCAATTTTTGCAGTTTCATATGCAATGTAGATAGACTATATTAAAATGGCAAAATTACATGAATAGGCATAAAGAGAACTGTAGAAAGATCTTTAGGATCAAAGATTTGTCTTTTTCCTAAATAAGCACAGAAAAGAAGAATCTACATTATTTGTCTAAAGAATCAAAAGGTAAATATTTAACTGTTACATCGTGCATAATTGTGCCAAACCATCTGGAACAAAAGAATGGAATAAACATTAAATTGTTTGACTCTGTTAAATAATATACGTTATCTTATTATCTTTTAGGAGAATTTTTCTTATATAATGAATCTGAGAAGAAAATCATATATCAGTAAAGTACATATGCTCAATTCTAGATCATGATATAAAAATAATATTCAGTCAGATGAATTTTGATTCTATTTTCACTTTCTAGAGTTCTCTAAAAGCAAAATAATTTGTTACTTGTAAGAATCCTTAAAATTTAAATTATTTAACAACCACTCCCACTCTTAGATTTATTAACACTAATAACAAAGCTCTTAGAATTATAGGGCATGTCAGATCCTTTAAATTTCCTTATTTATCTTCCAAATAGAGTGGGCATAAGGATTGTGGAGGTGAGGCAGATGTCTGATACCCCATGAGGCTCTGAGCATGGTTCTGTAACTTGGGATCAGAAGGGACTGGGCAGCTTAGGCTGGGATGTTACAGCTGTCACCTCTTCCTATAATTAACCAACATTTCTTTAAAATTCCCTCCACTTTGCCATAAGGAAGCATCTGATCGGCCATAATTGAAGTCAATTTTGTTTTCTTTGGGCATATGTCTATGTCAGGTGTTGTGAAGACAACCAAGAAATAGAAGGCAGGGTCTTGTCCCTCTCTACAAAGAGTTCACACTTCCATTAGGGGAGGCTTGTCAATGTGTATGCCTCTTGCCCCCAAATAACAATAGGACAAAGTCGTGTGCTTTTGAGCATCAAAATGTGTGGTATAGAAAACAAGTCCCCCAAAACAAGTCACTGAGGGAAGATATCAGTGCAGTCAGAGGACTAAATGCAGATGGAGGGTTTTAGCTAAGGTGGAAGGGCCAGGGCTTGCCAGGACCAACAAGCGGCCTGAATCAAGATACAGAAGAGAAAAGCAACAGAGTTAGAATCAATTACACTAAACAGTAGATGTGTAATTACCCACTTGAGCCAGAAAATCTTCCTAGGAGTATCCTTTTATCTCTTACATCATAATTGCAATAATTTACCAAACTTGTCAGTTCTACCGCTTTAACATCTCTCGCACCTGTTACTCCTATACCATGTCATCCTTAGTGCTCTTACCCTAATTTAGTACCCCAGGAGTGCTCAACTCAGCTGTTGTAATATCTTCTAACAGATCTCCTTGCTTACTGTTTTAGACCACCATAAATCCATCCTATATTCTGCTGTCCATCTGACCATTCTAAGGTGCAAATCTTGACCATGTTAATCCCTCACTTAAAACCCTGATCTCTTCATATTAGCTCTAAGGTCGAAGCATATGTAATTGCTGATATTGGACTGCTTTTGACCTATTAAAAGACCAATTCTATAATAGAACTGCTTAAAACCTGTATCAGGAAACTTTGGGCTGCAAGTAACAGAATATCCAACTAAAAATGGTTTTAAAATGAAAACATTATCTCATATAAAGAATGCATACATATCCTTCAAGGTTATGCTTCATACCATCCTTTTTAAAGAATTTCTTCTCATTTTTACTTCCCCTAGGTAGAATAAACTATTAAATATCCTTCCTAGCAACAGCATTTATTATTAAAGGTCATTCTTCAACCTATCATAAGTTTTAGTGCCTTCCTCTCATAATAACTTCAAGTTCTCTGAGGGCAGGAGCTATGTCTGATTCACCTCCATATTTCTGCAGCCTTGCACAGTGCCTTATGGTTTAAGAGAATAAATGAATGGCTAGACAGATTAACAAATAATTGCTAAATAGGGTGAGTCAGATCTTATACTTTAGTCGTATGGATGCAATACAAATGTCCCCAATACCTGCCCCCCACCATAGGTTACAGATTGAAGATTTTCAGAAGAACACATCCTTTTCCCAGATTGCTCCAAGTGAGTATGTGATAACTGAGGTTGTTGCCAAAACAACTATCTTCTCGTTTAAAGGTCTGACAATATAAGTACAAGTTAACATCCATATCATATTAATTGTGTAACTTGTCATCCAGAGGCAATCAAAGAAAATCAGTGCCCTCAAAAAACATATTCCTTTACTCCTATTCCACATAAATATTGCAACCATGTATATTTATAATTGTACTCTCAGATAATGTGATTAAAATAAACTTCTATTTTTTTAGTGCTAAATTTCAGCATAATATTTACTACTGTCTTCAGAAAGTATTTTTGAAATTGCTAGTTAATATTCCCTGCAATATTTGTAAATAGAAAAATAAGGCTTGCTTCATTCAAAAGATGCTCATCTAAAGACGTGTAAATCCCATATGGAAATTTAAGGGATTTATTACAGCTTATATCTTACTATATCTTAAATTAAGTGTTGATGCACTTATGTGAGAGAGTAAAACAAAAACAAACTGCATTCTGAGAGCACACATTAAGTATCCAATGAAATAGCTCTGTAGGTTATCAACCTGACAGGGGTCGTAAGGTTATATAATATCTTTGCTTTCCATAAAATATTTTATGGTATATGCCAAATGATTTATCGTTGTTCCAGATTAATAGAATAACATGTTTGTCCAAATCTAGACTCTTTGTACCGTTCTAAGCATCATATAAAACATAGATCCCTAAGAGGTTTCGCTGAGGTTCTCATAGCTTATACTCAAAAGAAAGTTCCCTGCTCAGAATTGCATACAATGGAGTAAATTTATGATTCCTAAAATAGATTGCCATTTCTAACATTCAGGGAAGTACAGTGGAGTCAGAGGTGTCTGGCCTTACTTATTAATTCCACCTCTCCAATTCCCTCTTTGAGCTTCATACTTTTGTTTCCCAGTTGAGAATTTTGCAGAGGTGAGTGCTGAAAAGAATATAACCAAGTCTTGCATTATATAATAAAACACACAGTTAGAAATTTTATGTGGGCTACAAAAAAAAGAGTAAATCTCAGAGTACAGAAAGTTAACTCTAGGATAACAGTATATTCCAAGGTGACTTATCATTATAAAATGGAAGGACGTGTGTGTGCAGGCATGTGAGCACTATTATAAGCAAAAGTACCATCCTGCAATTTCACTATGAAAGATGGTTCAACAATTAAGTACCCAATTTTTATCTCTTATTGACGACTTTATTTTCAGAAACTTTAGTGAAATTCGAGGCATCTAACATATGGCAAATTGGAGGAAGCACTCTGGATTTGGGAGGTCCCTACTCTGTGACTCAGTGACTCAGGAGGTATCTAAGAGTGGAGAAAAATTCACAGCAATTTACCGGAATTACACAAATTCGCAATTCCACATAACAAGTGATACCACCGTGAATTTCTGACCTTTTTCTCCTACACTGTTCACATCAGGAATGAGGAGAGGAAACGTTAAGCCAGACCAAGGGAGGACTATAACCAAAATCTGTCCTAAATTCAGTTATAAGGAGATGGGATCTGCTGCCCAGTCAAGACTAGAGTATCTGGATATATCATATGTCACAGGATATATCAACCTAGAAGGTGGATCTGAGACAAGCATAAGGCAAAGAGACATGTGGGACACATCGGAGTCCCTTTGAACAAGTCTGAAGTCATATCTAAGATACAGGCTGTCAGTCCAGGTAGAGGAAAGGGTTATGGGCAGCAGCAAGTAGTACAACTTGTTCACAGAGAGCCTGGAAACCAGTCAGAACCAAGTCGGCCACAGGAGGATTTAATGGTGAGTGCTCTCAACAGCTGGGGACCCTTACCTCCCCATTTTTGTTGTTGTTAATGCTGTCGAGTGGATTCTGACTCCTAGCCACGCTTCATGTAGCAAAGCTGAACCCTGTCGAGTCTTTCTGCTCCATTCTCTTACCTTTCAGTGCCGTATCAGATAATGCTCACAGGGTTTTCATGGCCAATTTTTTCAGAAGTGAGTGGCCAGTTCCTTCTTCCTAGTCTGTCTAGACTGGAAGCTCTGGACACTCCTGTCTACCTTGGGTGACCCTGCTGGTATTTGAAATACTGGTGGCATAGTTTTCAGCATCACAGCAACAGGCACCTGCCACAGTATGACAACCGGCAGATGGGTGGTGTGGTTTCCTGACCAGGAAACCAACCCGGGCAGCAACTGTGAGAGATAAATATTAACCACTAGACCACCACGGCTGGCTTCCTCCCTACCCCAGGCCTACCCAGGATTAGTCCAAGTGTGGTCTCCTGCTGAGCCTACAGGTGGGAGAAACAGAGGAATGCAGAGGCTGGTACTGTCAGTTACTGTTAATTTTTGAGGCAACGCAACCTGGGCTGATTGCCAGGCAACAATGGCAACCCTGCCTCTGCCTTCCTCCAATTGCCCCAATCAGAATCTATGGCTACCATCTGCCTTCATCCTCTAACCCCGCCCTGCACACACATCTCTTGGTTTCTCCCTGCACCTCTTTGAGAATGTTCCTAGAATTTTCACGGAAATGGATAAGGAATTTTCTTCCCTCCTGGACAAGGAAATGTTAACACTATCCTCCAATCAGCAATCTGTCCACATCTCACTTCCAAGTGACTCTAAACCATCTTACAGATTTATGTCACGAGGTTGTTAGGCTCGCTAATACGTTCATTTTGCCATTTGACTCCTTGCTTTCCAGATAATCTGCCATTTCTCTTCTTCTCTAAACAAGTGTTCTTAATGTGAATTCTATGAATACATAAGATTTAGATGATCTGTGAGTCTCTTGAAATTATGATTAAAATTTTGGGTATATTTTTGAATGGGAATTTTTCTGAAGAGATGCCATGATTTTCATCCAATTTTCAGTGGGACTGGTGACATAAAATAGGTGACATTTATTTTCTTCATTGGCTTCCTGTCATTTCCTTTCTAATGCAACAATAGTACCACTACCACAACCACTAATGGAATTTGTGCAGCACTTTACAACCTACAGTATTCTCTAAAATGCTCTTTCGTGTTCATACTTTCATTTGAAACTCATGACTCCTCAGGGGAGGGAAGGTCTTATTACATCCATTTTACAGATGAGAAAAATCAGTCTCAGAGAGGTTAAGATCCATCCAGCTAAAGATATGGCAGAGCAGAGTTGGGACCAGGGCCCAACTATCTTGACTCTTGCTCTGAAAGTAAAGAGATGGATCCTTGCATGGGCAAGCCATTTAGTACCTACTTGGGACTTTTCAATCTTTGGGCTGCATTTTTTTCCTCTTTAATACTGTCCTTAATGCTGTAGAATAAGGTTGATGTGCATTTTATCCAGATTTCCTCTATTTCCAAATGGGGGGCTGCTACATAATTTTTCCATTGGACTGTAAATCTCCTCCAGTATATTTAGAAGCAAAATGATTCACTGACTTAAAACATAAGACAGGAAGCCAGTAGTTCAAGGAACTAAATGTGCCCCTGGTTTAGGTTTGCTGAGCGACCTTAGGCAAAACACTTAACCTTTCTTTCTCAATTAATCTGTGAAATGGAGTTAAAACATTATCTTGTACTAGTAAAGTCACAGTTAATAACTCATTGAACGCTTAGAGATTTACACATACTATGTAAATAAAAATGTTTCTCATGCTATTTTGAGCAGGTCAGTGTTTCCTGGGCTAAATTAATAAAAAAAAAAGTCCTGTGAGTACAAGATTGAATGTGTAATTCATTTCCTGATTAGACTGTTTATAAAAGAAATCCACATTTTTTTTCTGCATTTCTGGTTGATTATTTCTCCCACTAAATTTACTGTCTCATCAAAGCAGTGTTTGTTCATTTGTAGAATCATTTAGCATGTATTGGACTATGGGGACCTGAGATGGAACTTTTCCCATTTAAGAAAATAGCCACTCTGTATTTAGATTCCTGTAGGGGACACTTTAGGAGAGTGATGTTGTTATAGCATGCCTGCAAATACCTCATCTGGGTTTGGAGTCTCTGATATATCTGCTCATTCAAGATAGCGGCATTTAGCAATTCAACGAGATGTAAGTTGGCTAATCAACAAAGCCAGTATTCTCTGGGGGTTTGAACAACACTTCCTGTGTTTGACTCTGGTTGCCCTGAAGTTGTTTTAAGCCCAGCACTGCTGGTGATGTTTCCCCTGGTGCACTGAACAGCTCATGCCATGTCAAAGGGCGTTGACCTTTTCACTCCTAGAACAAAAAGACTGGAAACAAATTATGCTCTGAGAACTGGTCAAAGGATAACAAAAAACACAAGGAAGAGGAAGAAAAAAAAGTGCCTGACCCAAAAAACGAGTGATGAACACAAATTCTAAGCTTTAGGGCATTATCTTTAGAGTATTTGCTCTTTAACCAATTTTTCTTGAAAGTGTAATATGAGCATTTGCTTCAATTTACTCTGAAACCGCCCACCCAGACCCCCTTGGCTCCCTTTGCAGAACACGATGAACCAGCTACTGTTGTCTCCACTCCCCCTTTCCAACTGAATCTATTCCAATTTACGAGCTGTCCACCACGGTGCAGAGGCTTCCAGGGAGGGTGACTCATCTGCAACTTTCACTTGTGGTTTCTAAGAGTATATTTAGTGTGAAGAACTGGAGAATGCAGCATCTCCAAACACATGCTGGGGTACAGAATTTGAGTGGGAGGAAGAGGATGGGGCTAAAATAGAACTGTAAGAAGCCAACGAATTGGAGGCCTGGCTTAGCCTTTTCAGCTATGTAGCTTCAGCAACACCTACAGTTCCCCGCCAAGAATGGCACGCCATATTAATGCAGTGAAAAGGAGGCCTCTCTGGCGGTTTGCTTTGGAAGGGAAAAAACATACTGTAAAACATACTTAGTGTAAAAAGTAATCGAAAATAAGATGAATAAATGATGCTGTGCATCACTATTGTTTCAAGCTGATGGACAAATAATTTCTCCTTATGTTAGTGAAACCAGACAGCAACACTTGCCCAGGAGCTACTTATGCAGATAGCTGTGTTGGTGGGCTGATCTTAGTGCTTAAGAAATTGTTTGGGCTGGATCTTCCATAGTCAACCCAAGTTGAATTTGACGCAATTGCAGAGACTGCTCTCCTCTTCTTTCTCCCAACTGTTGGAGGTCATTTATGGAGACCCAGTTATGATCTCACGTTGGGAGAGTTCATCACTTCATCAGTGTTCTGCTCCTGAGTCCGCATTTAAAAGCAGTGACCACAAAAGTTAACAATCAGGGGTCCAGGTCCCAGCACACTCTACAGTGTGACCAATGTACCTCTCTTTTGCTGGAACTAACACTCCCGTCAGAGTCTTTGACCACACTTCTGTCTTCCTTCTTTCCTTGCTTTGTGGCTGTTTGTTTGTGTTTCTCTTTTTCTGTGGTTATCACCCTCTTTTTCTTGTGCACCCATCTCTTGTCTTTTTATTTCTTCTGTGTTCTTTTCATGCAATCTTTCCTCTCCTGTTTCCCCCACCTTCATCTATTTTTCTTAACTGATCATGTCATTGAACTAAAGACTGTTTAACTAATTGTTGTAAATCTCTGCAGATTTTCTCTTCTTTAAATCTATAATCAATAAAACCAAAGTTTTATACTGCTCTCTTAAAAAACGCTTAAGTTATTGTGTCTTTGTATGAAAACTTGATTTCGTTTTTCTCTTAGCAACTTTTGATAGAAAAAGGAAAAATTTTCCTCAATCCTGATATGAAAACAAAATGGATTTTAGGAGTAAAGCAGTTCAAGTTGACCAAATAACCAGGAAAAACTTGTGTCTAGCCAGTTGCCTTGAAAATGATTTTCCTTCGGTTATCCCCCAAACTGATTCTTGGAGAGATAGTCTTTGATTTGCTTTATGGACAAGGCTAGCAGGCTTCAGTAATTTTAATTGTAATTTCAGTCATACTTTATAAATAACTCAGATGGTTTCAATTTTCATATCTTTTGTTGTTAGTCTAATGTATGATCCATTATATTTAGGTTAAATCTTTACTGTAGTCTATAAAAATATGGCAACAAAATCATCAACCTATCTGATAATCAAATAAATATAAATTAAAAGAAGAGATAGATATCTCTCCTTTTTTGGCCAATCAAGTAGGCAAGATGAAAAAAATTATACCCCCAATGCTTGCAAGGGTTCTATGAAATTCAGAATTTAGTTTATACATTGTTAGCAGAGTAAAAATTGGTTTTCTTTGTCTCTCTCTCTCTACACACACACACACATATATATACACATACATACTTATGCATAATACATATGCTGTAAGAATGCATATATATTATGTATTTTCTCTGTAAGAGCACACACAAATGTGTGTGTGTGGGTGTGAGTACATACAGATACTCACACATATACACATATTTATATCTTTTGACCCAATAATTACACTTTTGATAACTTGTCTTAAAGCAACAATTCTAAGTTTAGGGGTAGGGGTATAGGTATTATGATGTTTTTTAGAGTATTATTTATATTTTTGAAAAAGATAAAGCAAATCAATGCTCAATTATAGATGAATGGTTAAGTAAAATTTCAGTGTTTACTTAATCTACTCAAAAACGTTTTATTCAGACATTGAAATAATGGTTTTGAAAAAGAGGTAATAATGCAGGCAAATCCTTATGATATAACGTTACACTTATGCAATCTACGTACAGGAAAAAAAGCTGGAAGGAAAAACAAAATTGTCAAAAATATTTGTATCAGTATTAAAACTGTTTTTCAAAAATTTCTTGTGTTGTCAAGTTTTATTAATGCACACATATAACCTTTTAAAACACATGTAAATATCTATACCAGTCACTATTTTCAACTCCTCTAGTAAGATAATTGTAGTTGTTTTTGAGAATCTTAATGCTCTTGTGTATGCTAATAATTTGGAGGAACATTGCACCAGAGTCTTGTAAACTTTAAAAATGTTGAAAGGTAATATCTCTAAATTACTCTGCACTCTGAGGGAAAAATTGTATTTGAACATGTGACCTCTCTTGATGACCATTATTTATGATGTTGTAGTAAAAAGTTGCTCTCCAATGCCACCAAGTAAAAATACTGTTTTCTAAATATATAAAGAATTTTAAAAATCCAATTCTTATAGGCTTATTCATACAAAAAAAAAAAAAAAAGAAAAGATAGGGAGAAGATGTTGTTAAGAGTTTGGTACCACCATGAGGACAGAAAAAAAAGTGAAATGCAAACAGAATTCTTATTCGTCTTACAAAACAATTTTATTTCTGAAAATTTTACCTTACTTTTCTCTTTGCGCAACACTTAATATCTGGGGCTTATACATAACACAGACAAAAACATACCTGAACAATTGTGATTATGAGTGTTGTGTTAACAACTACTGCTGTTCTATCAAAACTGTGAACAGAGAATGGGTATTAATTAATGGGAGACATTACCAGGCGGGAAAAGTTGGGAGAGTATTCAATAAGCTGTCAAAACAGGAGCTGAATTCTATAGAACGGGTGTTCACATATCTGACAAAAATTGATCCTGAAACTTTGCTTTTCCGTTTTTGCACAGAAACAACATTACCCAGACTCTCACCTACTAATCTTTCAATAGCTTAGAATAATGGTGTTTATAGCATGAACATCAAATTTATTTTAGTACCTTTGAGATCAACAAAGCCACTATGAATTGTGACACAAAAGGGATACACAAGTGTGTATTTAGATCTCTGCTTGAAATTGTCTTATTTTATCTTGGAGGATTAAAGACTTCCGAAAAGTAGAGCTTGGCTTGGGAAATAAATTGTGTCAAATATTCCGGTTAAATAAAGGCTATAGAAATCTTCAGAAAATAAACTGGTTTTTAAATTGTAATTTCAAGTATGTAAATTCTATTTTAATCTGTGTATTTAAAATTCCTGTGGGAAAAACAGATGGTGCAGTGCCGTGTAAACCATAAATAAAATCTCTGACTTCAGTCAATTAGTCATAAGCATTTTCAGTGAACATCGTGAGGGATAACTTTGAAGAAAAAGCAAAAAATTTAATAGACAAATACCTTGATTTTCTAAACTCCTGTCTCACAATGGAATACAACCTAAGGAGAAGCTCCCGTCTCTACAATTTGGACATCTGACACAGTGTCATTGTTATTCCTGGCAAAGGCTCATAAAGGTCTATGATCTAAAGGACACTTAAAGGCAGATTTACCAAAAAAAAGTCTTCATCCTTCCCTTCACTCCATACCTGAATTTCCAGCATTAGTTACGTTATTATGTTTCGAGCATTGACAATCATTTGTGAAACACTTATCAGAACACTGCAACAACGGGCTATAATAGTAAATTACAAAAGAGAAAATACAAATGACCAATAAATCTATGAGAAGATGTTCTGCCTCACTGATCATTGTAACATATATATTTCTAGCAAAAATCATTGTGTCAATATTTACAATGAAAAACAATAGTCTAAATGTCCATCAATATGTTAAAGTATGTTATATCCATATTATGAACTACTTTGTTGCTGCTAGAATGAGATTTACATGATATTTGTTGACACAGAAAAGTGTCTGTGGCATATAATTGAGTTAAAAAAATCAGATTACACATAAGAGCTTGTGTAGAATGATACCATTTCTGTAAAATTGTATACCTGTGTTTATAAATGTCTGTATGCCTAGTTATCTCTGGATAGCTGGTCAGCCTTGTGATTGTGACTTTCTTTCTGGGCTTTTCTATACTGTTCAAATTTTTTAAAATACTCTAGATCATTTTACAAAAAAATTACGCTATAAAAATACTGTATGCTGTTCAAAAATGTCTTAACGTGCTTCTTAAAAATCAGTTTGCTGTTAAGTCTTCTAGTTGGACATAGTTAAAGTTCAACAGATCATTTTAGCATTCATTGATAGCCTACACTAGTAGGCCTTTGGATAAAAGAAAGACTAAGACATGCTTTGTCTCCAATTTCCAGGTAGCCACAGTTTAGTGGACGAGATCTACTTGTAAACACATCATTATAAATCCATACAATAATATAAAAATGAAAAGGATAGAAAGGCTATTGGAGAAAGAAGAATAACCTATGACTGCGGGGTAGGAGTTGGAAGTTAAGGAGAACTTGAGCAGAGGAAGTAAGGCCTAGGCAAGGTTTGAAAAGAAAGGGTAGAGAGTTGTCAGGAAGATGGCGAGACAGGCAGAGTGAGAGGGAAAAGCGAGAACAGAATACGGAGGAGCATTAAGTCTTGGCAAAGCCATGGAGTTGTGAACCTACAGAGCTCAGTGTAGTTGAAAATGAGGCTGGACAGGCAGGCTGGAGAGAGACACACGAAATGTTTCCCAGGATTAGATGTTGGTTCTAATCCCCTTTTAGGAGCTGATCTAATTACTGGACACAGTTGTAATTTTAATCAATCATGTCAGGATTTTATAATTTAGACTTAATGGGAATGTCCACACTTTATTTTGTCCTTTAGGATGAGACAGCAGAGACCCAAAATCACCAGTTTAACTGGCTTTTTCACTGGCTCTGCTCCTGGTAGATTTTGATTCATAAACTTAAGCTAGTAAAATAAACAGTAACTGAGATGTACAACATTGTTCTTGAAGATACTCAGTTAGCTGTGCATGTCTAGTGGCTTTGCATGCTGGCAAACTGTCATTTAGTTGGAGCAGTTATCAGCCAAGTCGGGCGGAGGAGATGGCCGCCTGAAAGCTGTCAATTTCTACCTCAGTGGTCACTGAGACGAGCTCTGCCGTCTGTACCATAATTCTTCATTATTAAGTAACAGATCCGTGTTCTTCTCGTGCGATGTTATTGCAACACATATCAAAGCAAGGAGCAGCTTAGAACTTCCATTAAAGTGGGAATTAGAAGGCTGGCCTGTGGAGAAGATACTTGAAAATTATAAGTGGAAAGAAAATTAGGCTGATGTGCAACTAACTTCAGAAACTAATCAGGAGTAAAAATGCTTTAGACGCAATTTCTCTCCGTGCATAGACATGATTCAGCAGCTTTCTTCTTTAGGTCTATCAGCAACTTTGAATTGATTGTGATTTCACTGGCCGTGCTTCCTGGACCGGGTCCTTGACAGGGCCTGCTTGTGGTACCATCTGAGAGAGGGGCCCTGCCCTGCAACTTAGACACAGTTCCACTAGACTTATACCTGACATTTTGAACCATTTTTATCTATGGTCTCTTCAGAGGATATCACAAACTGCTGCCCCATATTAAGAAGGCCCTGGGAGGCACAACTGATAAACTAATTGCAAAACATTCTGCAATATAAAGTGCTATGCAAATGCTACTTAATACTAATATTCAGAAGTTCCTAGATGTGCGAGGCCAATGCTGTATATTAGAAATTTGAAACCATGCACAACCAATTCAGCAGTTCAAAGTATTGAAGGTAAGTCATGTGTTTTAATCTTCATTGAGATAATTGTCATACATGTGTGTATCAGGAAATACAAGTAATTTACTTTTTATTTTAAAATATAAAAATGAACGATCCATAAACAGAAGAACAAATAGTGCAGTTCAACTCTTTAACTGACTCTTAAAATTTAAATAGAAAATAAATTAGGTGACCTTATTTAGTGACTCGCACAGAGGGAGACGTCTGGACTGGTAATGAAGGCTCCAGGTTTGGGCCCTAACCTGGGCTGACAGGACTGTGATGAGATCAAACTCACAGCTTCAGAGCCAGGCAGCCTGGCTTCAACTTACTCTCTGGACTTGTTAGATAGGTGCCCTTGGGCAAGTCGTATGACCTCTCTGAGCTGTGTCTATTCAATGCAGGAGGACTGCAATGAAGAACAATACATTTAACACACTGGCACATGGTATGAACTCCAGAGGTGTCAGCTACTTTGACTCTCATTTACAAGCTACATCCCCTCGGGTAAAACTAACATCATTTATCTTCTGTGAGGTCCAATTCTTTGTCTACAAAGTATGGAGACTAGACAAGAAGAAAAAAGGGAACAAATGGATATTGACAAAAAAGTTCAATGCCCAAATCTATTTGGTAAGAACCTCAAGTACAGCTCTCTTCGGGGGGTTCACAATCCCCATCAACAACGTGAGGAAGGCTCCAAGAAGCCCTTCAGGAAAGAACCTTCTATTTTTCTTTTTAACCAAACGTTTGAAACTTTGTTTAAACACGAAATACTTACACTTTTCAGAGCACCTGTTAACATCTCTTAGAACAATTTGAGATCTATTTGATCAGCATTTTCCATAGTCTCGTTCTGGTCCGTGAAGGGGTCTTTGAAAAAGATTAAACTTTTTATTTGGAAATAATTTCAAACTTATAGGAAAAATGCAAGAATAGAAATAGTTCAAAGAATACTTTTTGCCCAGAATTCACCTGTGTGAACATTTTGCCCCATTTCTTTTATCATTTGCTCTATCGTCTATCTATGAATAATACTGTTTTCTGAACCATTTGAGGGTATGTTTTATACCACATGGCTCTTTATTCCCAAATACTTCGGGGTGTATTTCCTAATACAATATTCTTTCACATATCCATGGTGCCACTTCTGTAAGTTTAACATTGAGACAGTACTTTAATTTATTGTCCATTTTCCAAATCTTAAAATTGACCTCATAACGTTCTTTACAGTATTTGCCCTCCAGTATAGGATCCAGGTCAGATAACGCATTCATCATCATGGCTCTTTAGCCTTTAACCTGGAGCATTTCACAGTCTTTCTTTGCCTGTAGTAGCATTGATTTCTCCCTTCTTTTTAAAATAGAACATGTCTCAATTTGGGTTTGTGTGGTTGTTTCTTCAGGAAACTTCAGATCCAGTTTATTCATTCTTGGCCAGAACACTTCCTGGGCAATGTTGTGTCCTTCTCAGGGTATTACCTCTGCACATGCGTGATGCCCTTTTATTCCTCATTGGTGATAATATTTTTGTTTATATGGTCAAAGAGTTGTTTGATTTCTCCACTGTGTAATTGCTATTTTTTCTTCCTTACCGTTAATAAGCAGTCTATGGGGACATAATTTAAGATGATGCAAATATGCTTCTCCTTGTCAAAATTCCCCTCTAGATTTAGCATCTACTGATAATTTTTGTCTGCCCCAATATTTTCTGTAACGATTGCAAAATGCTGATTTTTCAACTTCAGCACTCTTACCACATTTATGAGTTGGCAATTGACATTCAACCTTAAGCAAGATCGCTTCCTTTTTATTTATCTATTTATTATTGAATTATTGATATGGACTCATGAATTCTTGTTTTTTTAATAGTTTTTTAACTTATTACTGTTCTTAATTATTTTAGTTGACAAACTGTCCAAGCTCTGGCAGTGGGAGTCCCTTCAAATAGACTTCTTTGTTCTTGTGACATATTCCATCATTATTTTTTTGACACTTTCTGGCCTAACAAAATATTCCAGGCTCATCTTGTATGTTCTCTGCTCCAGCCCTGAAATAAGATGCTTCTCTAAGGAGTTCTAGTATTAGAGACTAGGTGTGCTCGTTGCTTTTTGGGTGTCATTGTTTCTTGGCCCTATAAAAGCGTCTTTTTATTATCCAAACATCACGACATTAGGTAGCTAGCTAGTTGGATAAATAGATGGATGATTTTTTGGTCAACTCTAGGATAAAAATCTGGCAATGAGGGGCTGGCCTGGTGGCATAGTGGTTAAGTTCACGTCCTCTACTTTAGCGGCCTGGGGTTCATGGGTTTGGATCCCCAGCACCGACCTACACATCGCTCATCAAGTCACGCTGTGGTGGTGTCTCATATACAAAATAGAGGAACACTGGCACAGATGTTAGCTCAGGGCCAGTCTTCCTCAGCAAGGAAAAAAAAGTCTGGCAATGGAATGACAACAATTTAGTTGTCATCTGGTCTGACTTTTAATGGATACAAGAATCTAATCGACAAATACAATGAACCTCTAATATAATAGATTTAATATCACTAAATCTTGCAGAAAACTTTCATTTCTATTTTAGTTCATATGATAAATCTATAAAAATTTCCTATTGATATCTTCTCCACTTCCACATTCTCTCTATTTTCATCACCTTCCTCAGATTATTAAGATGTCTTAAACATATTAGTGAGTAAAAATCTCAAAATATTTTTAACACTTTGCACAAAGCATAAATCACTTTGATGTAGGCCAACAATAACAAAAAAGAATGAAATTTGTTATAAAGATACAGGAATGTCTTGTGAAACAGGAGAACAGCATTACACTCACGTGTTAGGAAAGCCTGTGATCCAGAGACTGTTATGAGCCTCTCGTTTTGGCTTCTTTTTAAGCGCATGCTTCATTCTCCTATCTTTACAGTCCAGCTTTCTCTATTTCTCCAAACACATCTCTCACAACCCCTGAATTTCAGGTCACGATTTTTGCAACATGTAGAAATAATCTAACTAATAGTCTCTAAGTATAATTGCATAATTAGGGGAAGAGGATCTGATTAGAGGAAGCTAGGTGAGGTGACCACCCTGGCCTAGTCAGCCCTAGTCATGAAATATAAGCTGGCTGGCATAGGGCCCATTTCTGTAGAAAGCCATTTTAAGGTAAATCAGGAATCCTTGCGAACTGCGCCGAGTATCACAAACAGGGGTATACTGTATTGAGCCATGTTCAACACGGAATCTTTCTAAAAATATAAACTAGAGAAAGCATGCCAGGGTAAGGATTTTCACTGGAAAAAGAAGACATAAGTATCTCCAATATATGGAGAATTGCTTTTTCTTAACAAGGGTGAAGGAGTCTAACAGAGCCACGGGGCATGGAAATAAGCTGTTAGAACCCCTTTCAGAATATGTATGTGAATTAACAATGGGAAGCAAAGTTAGAGGCCCTGTAAATTTTAGGATCTGCTTTTCCCCTATTTACTATTGATGACACAATGAATTTTGTAAACTTTACAGTGCTGAAATACATTATTATCACAACCGCAAGGAGGACCTGGGAAGTGGGCATCACCGACATTTTCCTCACTAATGAATGCTTTTGAGTCCCTTAAAAGGGCCAGCGTCAGAGATGCCAGCAGCCAGAGAGTTTGTTTGGGATTGACCTTGTGCACAGTGGAGGCAGACAATCCCAGGAAGCATGATCACCACTCACTCTACTGGACAATTTAGATGGCAGCAGGAGGTAATAAAAGTATTCATTTTGGGGGCCGGCCCAGTGGCATAGTGGTTAAGATCGTGTGCTCCGCTTTGGCAGCTCGGGATTCGTGGGTTTCAATCCTGGGTGTGGACCTACACACTGCTTATCAAGAGATCTGTCATGATGTCCCATATACAAGAAATAGAAGGAGATTGGCACAGATGTTAGCTCAGGGACAATCCTCCTTATCAAAAAAAAAAGTCTTCATTTTTCTGTTGTATATCCTTTTAAACTAAATTAAGTTAAATACCCTTTCATGCATATTATTTTATTGAATTTTCATTCAAAAAACTCGATAGGTGAAATTTGAGAGCATTGGCGTTATCAACTCTATTTTACAGATGTGAAAACTGAAGCCTGGAGAAGCTGTGCCAAAATCAAGCACAGGCAGTTGGGCCATGATTCAAATGTGAGTCCCCGACTTCACTGCCTTTTGTTCCATCCCACAATACTTAAAAGCGACAAGCAAGAGTCTAAATCCTGGCCTTGTGTTTGGCTGGACCAGGCCTGGTGCTGAGGTGGGGGCTGGCTGACAATTATACAGCACATGAATGAACAAACAGGAGCATGCTGGATATTTGTTCTAGATGGCCTGAGTAATAGGAAAACTCCCAGACTCTCTCAGTGGGTAAGGACTCGGCCTCGCATCTGCAGATAAAAAATATTTTACTAGCCTAATAAGACCACATATTTGTTATTTTTTTATTGGTCCAAAATGAATTTTTAACTTTTGACTAAATCTCCTTTGCAATTTAGAATATGTTGAACTAAAGAAAAATCAGAGTCAAATTTCGTGTAGAACTCAGAATAAGAACGCAGAAAGACCTTGAAATTATTGAGTAGATTTCAACACGGAGCCTTTTCTAACGAAGAGATTCCTTGCAGAACCCTGCAGGAGAGAACGAGGTCATAAAGATGCCCCAGGAATGATGCCCCTTGCTGAATTTGTACTCTAGCTGTGTTGCTCTTGGTCAAATGCTCGGTTTCCCAGGCGGGGAAAGGCATCTTCTCTTCTTTGGATGCCCTTGGCACTCTCTCCTTTGTGCAGGTTGTGTTTGTTGCAGGCACTTAGCAACATGTTTTCCACCCCATGTTTTTCAACCACTGCTGTGTGCTTCCCACACTGATTTTGACTTTCATCTTTGAAGCCTACAGGTACTGTTTGCTGGATTTTAAATGCTGGCATGGCTGGATGACAGTCCCCAGAAAGATGTGCACTACCTTTCAAGCTTTTATGCCACAGCTTTGACGTGCCGTTGGTTGTCAGACATAGACCAGTGTGACTTCCAGCTCAAAGTCCTTCAACGTCTCAAGTGGAAGGAAGCTGGAAAATGGTGCCTGGGGAATTGTACTTTATGATTAAAATCCCCGCACCAACTTTCTTCTTATCAAAAGCGGAGGGAAAAAAGACAGGTGCAGTCTTACACAAACATACACTTTTTTAAAAACCAATTCAGAAAAAAGTCATGCTACCTGCCAAGACATGTAAAATCCCAAATATCTGCCAGCAGTCTATAAGATCACAAAGTTCAAAATTGGCCAGACCCTTCAAACAAATTAAAATAAAGAGGTCGTGTCTCAATCAAATGCAACCTACTTCTTCCTACTTTAAGTGTAAGTGTTGAATTTGCTTTGTTGCAGCTACATTTTCTGATGTTGTTAACAGAGGCAAGAGACCTCTGGCAGTTCAGTAGCGGGGTGGGGAGAAAAGTCTTTTTCAATGTAATGGCCGTATTTTAGTTAACATGTTGTCAGTCTTTAATGACTAGTGGTGCAACAGCTGGTTTTGATGTAATTTCTTTTGAGACCACTAGATTACAAGCAGTTTATTGCATTCTTCCTCTCAGACTGCTCCCTGGATACAACCTAAAGTCAAAAGGTTAAAGGTCTAAAGCCATAATCTAAAGGATTTGTCTTCATTTAACAGGTCACTTGTTGCTATGTACTATGCAAACTGAAAAATTTTTAGTGAGCCTGCCATTCTGATATACATATATATGAACATATTGTATATAAATATAATATTTGAATATTTACATATACAAATTTTTTTCTATTTCAATAGGAAGGAACTGAGAAAATCCAGTTGGAGACAAATTCTCAGAAATCAGAGTATACTTTAAATGTGTATATATGTATAAGTCTTCAAAAAGGTGAAAGAAAAGTTAAAAAAATTGATTTAACTTTCGCTCAAAGGATCTGAAATTGGGTAATTAACTTCTGCAGAAACATGTTAAGATGACACCAGATCTTTGAAAGAGCTGTAGGTAATATATCCAAAACTAAAAGTGAGAGAGACAAAGGAATGGGGTCAGACAACTCAGGGAGGTGCTAAAGGTCACGGAGCCCTATTGTTGGTTCATTGCAGATTTGTAGCTTTTCAATCTGTCAGAGTCTGATGCTCCAGCTACACTGTCCCAGCCAAGGGCTTTCTTTGTTTAAGGAAGGAGCCAATCTTTGAAGAGCGGGCTGGGTAAAACAGGAAAACAGAAAATCTAGAAGAGAATTATGAAACGGAAGCCTAATTCCTGTAGACATCAATGGTGGGCTTGAGGGAGCTTTGCAGAGTATGTTTACCTATGTAGAACTCTGAAAGAAATAGAGCCAATTTCCATTGCGTTTGATTTTATGTAGGTTAGCTTGTTAAAAAATTCATGTTTTTATATTGTCACAAAATGCTGTAAATAAAATTTCGGAAATGTTCCTAGACAGTTTGGAGTCTTTTGAACCCATGGCTCATCCATAGCATCACCATTCTGGACTCTGCGTCAAGATGGTGACACATTGTGTCACTTCAGTCAAACCCATTTTCTGTGTATCTGTTGCCCTCTAGGGACTCCAACACGAAAAGAAACATCCGATGTGGACATTTACCAGAAATCATTACACCATTGGCTTTTCTTCCTGTCACTCATTCAATTTAATCTCAATTTTCATTCTTAAAAACTTGTATTTAGCATTTCTGTGATCTGAGTAAAATTAATTTTAAAAAAATAAACCTAAAAAAAATCAACCTGAATTATCCTTCCAAACTCTAGATATATTGCAAATATTACAACTTGGTAATCCTGATTATTTTCTATTTGGTTCTGTGAGTTTGACAGAAACAGAAAAATAGTATAACTTTTTGGGATAGAAAAAGAATAGATTATAGTAGTAGTAACATGAAAAAGATTTCTGCATTTAATAAATTAGTTTTCTATTACCTTTTAGAGTTTAGGTAAACTTATATGAGTAAAATGTTGAGTTTAAAATCACCTTTGTGCTAAATGCATAGTTTCTTCACAAAAAAAGGAACAGTCTGTAATAAGTGGACATGTTTTAGGCTATGCTAGCAAATCTTCCTTGGCTACAGCTGGCTAAGTGGGTGCCTGATCTGAAGACAATAATCAGCTGGCTGGACAGCTGCCTATGAGGTAGCCTGGGGTAAAATGGTATTCTGAAGTAGAAAATAGCTAAACTAATCTGATGCACACTTTTAGAGATATTTGGGACATATGAAGAGTATCAAATAGGTAGCAGCTGATCATGATTATCGTGATGCCAAGGGGCATGCACTAGAGCTACAACGAAGGAAAAGCTGTGAGGTAGAAAAAAGATGCAGAGTAAATCCAGATGGTAAGAAGTGGAGGAGAAAACACAGAAAAATAACCAAAGACCAACAGAGAACTGTTTTACGTTAATGGTCAGCACTAGGGTAAGATCCCATAGTCTGACTGCCATGATCCCCAGAGCTGATGCAAATCTGGAATGACCTAGTCCAGCCTCCTTGAGAGCAGGTTGTATCTCGGTTCCTTGCCGGTTCCATTCCTTTCATTACTTCTGGTAACTGAATTGCACCTGAAAAACCCAGACTCCATTCAGTATAACAAAATCCCTATAATGAAGATATCAAAAAATTCTCTTCTAATTAATCAAGCAAGGGCAGGTTTTCTCTAGTATGTTACTTATGTAAAAATTGTTTGTCTGGATGTTTAGAATAAAATTGTTTTTAGTCAGTGTTTGTGAGCCTAGATGGGCGAGGAGGTTCTCGTACAAAAGCAGATATTATTCTCCGCTGTCACCTGTGTTTCCAGTTTTCATCTTCCTGTTGCCAACAAACATGTAAAGGAAACTCCCTTGGCCCTCAACACAGGTTATTTAATTTCTTAGAGTCTGTTTACTCAGTGGTATTGAGGAAACTCAGTTGTAGGGAAGTGAAATAAACCATGTTATGTGTGAAATTATTTTTTAAATAAAAGAAATTATCCAAATAGGAAAAATTGTTACTCTGTTTCTGGACTGCCATCGGGATTACCACCATCTAGCAGTGTGACCCTAAATTCTTAACTTCATCTCTTGGAACGTTGGTCTCTATGTTTACTAATTCTTTGTTTTCTTGATTTCTCAGTTTCTGAGAGAGAGTCCTTAACTCTTTCATTGCTATTATAAATTGGTCAATTTCTCCTTGTCATTCTATTGAGTTTGTTTTGATGCTGTGTTGTTAAGCACATGAAAATTCAGGATTGTTAAATTTTATGGGTGAATGTGTTTATTTACCACTATATGATAACTCTTATGTTCTTAATCTTACGTTTTTACTTAAGATCCACTTTGTCTAATACATATATTGTGACACCAGCTTTCTTAGATTAGTAGTTTTCTGGAGTATATTCTTTTCCAACCCTTTTCCTATCCTTTACTTTCAAGCTTTCAGTGCCATCATAGAAGATAGTATAGCATTGTGGTTAAGAACATGGCTTCCAGAATAAGACTGACTGTGTTACTTACAGCTGTGTGTGCACCTTGGGGTAGTTATTCAACCTCTCTATGCTTCAGTTTCTTCATCTGAGAAGTGGGAATGATAATAGCACTTACTTCATAGATTATTGTGAGTGCTGAATATGTTAGTATGGGAAAATTACTTAGCACTTTGCCTGTCACGCAGTAAATACACAACAAATGCTGGCTATTTTATTCTTACGAAAATGATAGTAGGACACAGTGGTTAAACACAGATTATGGAGCCAGACTGCTTGACTTTAAAGTCCCTTCCCACAACTTCCTAATAATAAGGCTTTAGGGGTTGTTGCGATGACAAATGTAGTATTAAATGTAAAGTCCTTAGAAGATAGCCTAGTATGCAAGAAGCTATCTATTATTAGTCAACTGTAGGATGGGTCTTGATAATTGCTTATGGTTGGATTTTTTTTTTTTTTTGCCCAATCTGAGAATGTCTGTTTTACATTTATCTATGTTATAGTTATAAATACATTTTCTACTTATCATGCTTTATAAAAATTTGTTTCCTCTTTTTTTCCTGCTCTGTCTCTCTCTCCATTTTAAAATTCCCTTTTCTCTTCTAGAGGGTTAAATGTTTGTATTCTAGTTTTTTATTGGATATCTTTAAAATAATTCACATACATGCTAGATTTAACAAAGTCTACGATTAATATTTTTTCCCTTCTTACCAACAGTACAAGGCTCTTTGAATTATTTGATTCTGATTATCCATTATCTTATCTTCCAAGTTATTATTGTCCATTATTGTCTCTAAACCTGTAAAATATACATTGTAGTAATTTCTTTAATAGCTAATGCTTTATCAGGCATGTATTTGTGTTTCTCAATATTTTGCTCAAATTTCCTCTTTCTAGTTTTAATTTCTCACTTAAAAGTAGCTAAGAGTATTTAGAATCTAGGAATGGTAAATTCTCTCAGTTTTTAAAATAGAAAATATGTTTATTTTGTCCTCTTGAATGATAGTTTTAGATTAGCAGTTATTTTTTCTTGCTCTTTAAAGATATTATTCCATTCTCTTCTAGCATCCATCATAATTGATGAGAAACCTTTTCTCAGTACAAATGTCATTCACTTGTACATCTTTTTTCCTCTAATTGCTTTTAAAAATTTGTCTTTGATGTTTTAAGTTACATATATGTATATTTCATGTATATACATATGTACATATATAATGTATATAAACATATGTATATACACATATATACACATGTAAATATATAAATAAACATAATATATAAGTATATATAAATTTATTTTTACTTTTTTTATACCTGGGTTAATCACACTTCCTTATTCTAAGTATTCATGGTTTTCATATGTTTTTGAAATCCTTAGCCATATCTTTGGCTATTACCTTTCTTCTGTTCTATTCTCTCTTTCTAGAATTTCTGTGAGATATATGTTGAACTTTCTCAATCTTGCTCCATTCCTCTTAGTCTGTTTTTTGTATATTCAATCTCTTTGACTCTCTGTGCTGTAGTTTGACTAACTTCCTCAGCTCTGTCTTCTGGTTCACAAATTCTCCCTTTAGTCGTATCTAATTAGCTTTCAGTCCATCTACTGAATGTTTAACTCGTGACTATTTTTCATTTCTACAAGTTCAATTTGAGTCTTTTTCAGTTTCAACTGCTTTTTTCTTCATTGTGTGTTCTTTTATTATAGTTTCTATTTAATGTTGTGAACCTACTTGTTTTGTGGTCTCTTTCAGGTTATTTTATTATGCCAAGGTCTTGGAGTGCTAGTCTTATTTTAGCCCTGCCAACTTTCCTTCATGGTAAATCATATACTGTGTGGTTTGTAATTTTTGATTGTATACTTATCTTCAGTTGTGGTTGTTTTTTGGAAGCGTCCAAATTCAGTATTTTTGTGTTAGCTCTCGCAGGCACCCCAGAGGTTTTATTGGTCTTTAACTAGTCTTTACTCTAATACCTTTTTGTGAGATTCCACAATAATACAGGTAGCATAATTCGGATTGCAAATCTATGTGTGGGAAAGGGTTGGAGATATTCTTTCTCATGGCACTTTTTATTTTTCTTTTGTCTTAAGGCTAAGACCAGAGATTTTACAACTCTCTTTTCCCATAGGATGGAGTTGTCCCAGGATACCAGATTTATGCAGCACATTCAGTTTCAGCACCACATTTCAACTGAGTCCAAGGCCACATGTCTTGAAACTCTCTGAGTAGGAAGACCAGAATCCTTAACAATAAGAGTTTATAATGACTACCTCCCTGGCCTAATATGGTGTCAACCATATTATAAGTACATAATATAAGTACATATTTGTTTTTAAGTCAACTAACCTAAGTATATATCTGTTTTTAAGTTTCTTCTTCATTCCTGGTGTCTGAGAATTTCTTTCCTTTCTTCAGAGCTCAGCCATATATTTTAAAATTCTTTTTAAACATTCTATCCAGCAATTGCGTATTTACAACTAGATCAGAAGGTAGTTTTTATTAGCTCAATATGCCATGTAGGAAAACTTAAAATGAAAGAGTTCACCACAATTAGGATTGGTAAATAGGTTTCATGTTCATAGCTATTCCTGATAATTGGTAGTGGTCATCTGGAGCATTGGGCTACACGTGATGTCAAACCAAGTTTAGGAACAAAGGCAAAGAATGTTGTGATCGATTAGTGGTATCTGCATGGGGGTTTAGGGTGGTGAATGTTAACATGCATGTCTTGCATTTACTCACGAGGGTCAAATAATTTCTGTCTTTTACAGTATTAAGCTTCTATGATATCTTAGTGTGTAAGTGCATACCTTTAAAGTCTTTGATTAATTTTAAAAGGTCAATGAAATATTCCTTTTCATTTCATTTTCATTCTTTTAGTTAAAAAGAGGTTGATAACATTCTCTTGATGTGATTTTACTGTGTAGTGTCTTCATCTTCACAAATATTACTTTGCCCAGATCTTTTTTTTCTAAACACAGAAAGTAAACAAAATAACTTTTACCTAGGTAATTAGATAATATTGGTTTTCTAAAGAAGAACCCACCACACTTAAAGATATTTAAAGAAACGAAAAAAATTAAGATATGGGCATCCATAAACAAAAACCAAGGAATTGAAACGTACGATCTATCCTTTGGTCAAGGAATTACACAAGTCCCTTACATGCATCCCATAAGTGAAGCACTAAAACTTGGACCTTCATGGCTTCTTTTGTCATTTTTATATATGCCAGTCTTCTTTGCCCTACTAAAGATTTTTTTCTTAATTCATCAGAGTCTCATGGTTTCCTCTAGTATATTTTACACAAATGTATTACTCAGACCACTGTTGCAAATGAATGAGAAACAACTTCCTGTTTCTCTGTTCATTTCTGAATAATCTGTACAGAAGTACCAGGAAGAGGGGAGTGGCACAAAGTACCCCATACAGCCTGACATCCTGCATTTCAAGGGGAGTAATAAAACAGCTTTTTCCCTTTCCTTGGGTTAAGATTTATTACTCGTATACCATCATCATTCATCATATAATAAGTACCCATTGGACACCTGGAAAAATAGTAGTTGCTATGGCAAACCTCTTCATCTGAAGAGTAATACTTGCATGCATTCTTCATGGCTTGATAGGAAAAGAGGAAATAGATGGGTGACGAAGAGGTAAGAGAGTTGGGAAATCTTTCTAATGTTGTTTTTCAGGTTACCATGAATCGAAAGCATTTTATATTGGGAAGCTTTCTCTCTCTTTTGTTTAGGAGTATACATGCTGGCTTTTAGTTTCATCAGACTCAGATAGGACTAGCGGTGTGCTGACAAATGTTAACAACCTCTATTCGTAGCATTTACTGATTTTTCTGGTATTCTCCCCATAGCAATTTTCAAGCTACCAATTTGATGTTACTGAACATAGAATTTGGAAGAAATGCATAAAATTGGCTCTCGTGAGCTAGTAAGAGCTGGCTCCAGCACACTGCTGACTAGAATGCAAACTTTTAGAAGAAAAGGATTTTGTGTAACCTATAATATATAACTATAATAAATTTGCTACATGGGCCTTTTTAAAAGTTGGGTATTTAAAACCTTAAACTTTCTATAGCAAATAAAGAATCAATTTTTAGCAATTCATGGTGACAGAAACAGGCACTATTATGTGGATGAAATTAAATACATGGAAATACCCAAACCCTATTATTAGGCTTTAATTTTTGCATTATATCAAATCTTTAATTAAAGCATCAAACAAGTAACAAAAAAAAAAGGATATCACTTTTTCCTACTTTTTTTTGTTTCCATCCTTACCTACAGGTCACATGTAACCTGAAACCATAAAACTCCTAGAAGAAAACATAGGCAGTAAACTCTTTGACATTGATCTTAGCAATATATTTTTGGATCTGTCTCCTCAGGCAAGGGGAACAAAAGCGAAAATAAACAAATGGGACTACATCCAAGAAAACCATCAACAAAGCAAAAAGGCAACCTATTGAATGGGAGAAGATATTTGCAAATGATGTATCTGATAAGGGGTTACCATCTAAAATATATAAAGAACTTATACAACTCAATATTAAAAAAACAAACAATCTGATTAAAAAATGGGCAGAAGACCTGAATAGACATTTTTCCAAAGAAGATACACAGATGGCTAATAGACACATGAAAAGATGCTCATCACTAGTCATCAGGAAAATGCAAATCAAAATCACAATGAGATATCACCTCACATCTGTCAGGATGGCTATTGTCAAAAAGACAATAAATAGGAAGTATTGGTGGGGACATGGAGAAAAGAGAACCCTAGTACACTGTTGGTGGGAATGTAAATTGGTGCAGCCACTATGGAAAACAGCATGGAGGTTCCTCGAAAATTAAAACTAGAACTACCATGTGATCCAGCAATTCCACTTCTGGGTATTTATCCAAAGAGAATGAAAATACTAATTCAAAAAGATATATGCAGCCCTACATTCATTGCAGCATTATTTACAATAGTCAAGATATGGAAGCAACTTGTGTCCATTGATAGATGACACTGTGACATCGATAGATGAATAAAGAAGATGTGTATGTATACATATATGTATATAAGTGCATGTATATACACATTGTATATATGTATATACATACACACACACACACACACACACACAATGGACTATTACTCAGCCATAAAAAAGAATAAAATCTTGCCATTTGTGACAATATGAATGGACCTAGAGGGTATTATGTTAAGTGAAATAAGTCAGACAGAGAAAGATAAATACTGTATGATGTCACTTACATGTGGAGTCTAAGAAACAAAACAAATGAACAAGCAAAACAAAACAAAACCAGACTCGTAGATACAGAGAACAGACTGGTGGTCACCAGAGGGGAGGAGGATGAGGGGATGGGAAAATAGGCAAGGGAATTAAAAGGTGCAAACTTCCAATTATAAAATAAGTAAGTCACAGGGATGTAATCTACGGCACAAGGAATATAGTCAATAATATGGTCACAACTTTGTATGGTGACAGATAGTTACTAGACTTATTGTGGTGATCATTTTGTAATGTATATAAATGTCGAATCACTATGTTGTACCCCTGAAACTAATATAATATTGTATGTCAACTATACTTTAATAAAAATAAAGTCAATATAATCCACAATCTGAAAAATAAACATCTATAGAATTATACTAAAGCAAAGCTGCAAAAAGATTTGAAATAATCTTGTAAATAATTTACCTTCATTGGCAGAAATTAGTATATTTGATTCCATTTTTCATAATTTAATTTGGTAGAAGAGTCTCAAGCAATGATTGTAGGTTCATTTCATTCATTCATTCATTCATTTAACAATATTTTTTAAGGGCCTTCTATGCACTAGGTGCTATTCAATATACTAGGACACAGAAGTGAACAAAACAGACAAAAATCTCTACCCTCATGTGGCTTACATTTGGGAAAGGGAACCAAAAACTAGATAAATAAGCAAAATACATAATATGATAAATAGGGATCATTGCTAAGGAGATAAAATCAAGTAAAAAAGGGAAATATTGTGAATTTTAGATTAAAATGTTAGATGGGTAGATAGAGAAATTGCGGCAGCCATAAAGAGAAGTCACCCAAGGTCTTGACCTTTGCCTTGTCTCAATTTGTGAAGCGCTCTACTAACCAACCCAAGCACCCAAAGCTAGTTCTGAAAAACAGCAAATTTCCAAAGCCCTTGAATAGATATTTCTTTAGTCTGAAACTACAGAAAAAAGAAAACACATCTAAGGACACATTTAAGAGATAGAGCCCGTGAGGGGACACTCTGTAATGAGATGGGAGAGAAGTTTCCTTTGTCTTCACCAAGAAAGGCTCAGGGAGGAGAGGGTCAGCAGTAACAAAGGGGTGAAGAAAGCATATATTTTCCCTTGATTCCTTATTTTTTTGCTCAAAAAATAAAAGGTTAAACATGTTGAAGATTTTATGTAAAAAATTTGAGATAACGAATTCAAAATCGCTCTTAAAAGTTAGGACATATTGCCACAAACCACATTCTCCACTTTCTGATTTATAAAAAATTTCAGAAATGTCCAGTGTAACAATGATAGAGAGTCTAGAGAGCAGAGGAAGGGCATAAGTACCCATGAAATGAAGAAATGGTGGAAACTCCTGGGCAATATGTTGGTGGAATGTAATTTTTATAACCTCTTTAAAGCTACATCTTATACTTCAAAAATCATTAAAGATGAAAAATTTTAAATTTATGAAGTTTTACTCGATTCCATTTATACAGTATGCCATGAGTAGGCAAAATAAAACATATATTTCAGTTACTATGAGTTCTATCTTTTAGTTTAGAATGTGAGCCGTTTGTCTCACAGTGTGGTGAATGCCGAGATGGGGGTGGGGCGGAGATTTGGCGCGATTCAGGATAGGGCAAAAAGGATGGATTTGATCTTGGTGATTCAGGGCCTGGGAATTCAAGTCGACTTCAGAGTGTGCACTTAGGCAATTTTTGTTTAAATAAATGGAAAATTGGCACACGAATGACTCAGAAAGAGTTCAAGCCTGCCTAATATGCAATCTAGGGAGAGAGAGAATCCAATTTGATAACAACATTCTAGAGAGAAAATTTTACCAAAAAAATCACAAAGGGCCTTTTGCTCTCTAAAAAGAGTTCTTTTGGCAAAGTGCCTGCTTTCACATTAGACTCCTGCTTATGATGTTTTCTTTATACAATTTACATATTCTGCTTTTTTTTTCATTTCACAAGTTTTACTTAAAAGTCTTTCTACAGCATTATTTATATTTTATCTTATTCTCATTATGGCAGTTCCTAAAATAAAACATACAAATGCTCCTTGGTTTTGCTTTTTTTTTTTCTTTTTTAATGCTGCAGAATCCTGGGTACTGTGCGTGTGGTAATAGACAAATGAGAAACTCCACGGGGGGTATAAAATTGCAGATACATAGGAATTTGGGAAGATACACCGGTGATACGTGAATTGTTAATTTTAGATTTTTATGATAAAATACATCAACTGCCACTAAATTGTGTGCTCCTTTCTCTATATTGTTTTAAAGAAGAGAAAATAATAACACCTAAGATTCCACATATTGTCAAACTGAAAACTTGCAGTAATTTCTCCTTATTACACTAATCTCAGACATTCTCAATAAAATAAATAGAGAGATCAATAGCTCTCTAATTGGTAGAAACTCTTGGTATGGTTGTATAAAGTTCATTACTGTTCAGACATTTAATAAGCAAATGTCCTCTCAGCAATTCCAAATAGCTTCAGTTCCTATTGAACACAATTCTCTTTACAAACCATTGATGTGAAATGATTCTATTGACACTAGCTATTGAAGAAAACCTTTAGTTGGAGGGAACTATGTCCAACATTTATCTCTATTGGTGGAATTTTTTCATTTTATTTATTATTCTTTTATTTTTCATGTGAGAAGGAAAAAACAAGGTCAGATCAAACACATCTGTAGAACAAAACAACAGGGTTCGCACCAATGTACAGGGTTGGGAAGATTCTACTCTCATTTGCTCTGAAAAGCCCCAGTGCATTTTCCCATACACAGGCAAAACAGGGAATGCCTCGGCCACTTTTGTACGATGCCCAGGAAATGTGTCACTTATTAACATGCAGTTTTCATGCTTTCCTGGACATACCTCTTGAACTTCCTTTTCCTTCTTAGTTCCTGTCCTTTTTTAAAGAAAATAGTAGATAAATTTAGAAATAAGCATGAGTGCAGTGACTTATTCAATTTGGAGAGGGAGCGGTACTTTTTCATTCTCCCAGGTGAATATTTGAAAAAGGGTCTGCAGCTAAATTTCCCAGACTGACTGTTTTTATTCCACGTTAAGTAGTGATACCAGTTGAGTAAAGACACTCAGAAAAGCCCTTCTGAGCATCACAGGGTTTCTCTTCCCTTTGGCTTTTGAAGTCAATGCTTACTACCTACCTACCGTCCACCGGTCCTTTAATCAGTGTCCAGCCTGTCCGATGAGAATAGCCCCAGGATGGTGCCCCAGACCAGGCCATGGGCAGCACCCCTTTGTCCCTCTCACATAGATGGGACATGATTCCACAGGATTAGCCAACAATTATATGCTCTGAACTGATCAATTCAGTCAATTTACTGTGCAAAGTAAATTGATCCTTCAGAACAAAGGGTTCTGTCAGCAGGGAGCTACCTGAGAAAGCAGCATGCCTGTGTAAACAGTTCTGTCCTTGTCCCAGTGTGGAGTGGCCCTGCGCCATATGGTGCCACTATGAACTTATTAGCTGACGGATTAACTGATCTCCGCATTTGGGATCCCCAGTTTCCAGCTGTGAGAATGATTGATGGGCTAACTACTGCTCCAGTCTTGGAAGTTATTTCCTCCATTTAACAGAGTCAAGAAGACAGAAAATTGCCCCCTTTGTAAATGCTAATCTCACCACTCCTTCGAACACCCAACATAGCAATTTATTCAAGGCAAAGTCTTAAAATTGGTATAGTGCACATCAAATGCATACTAATTAGCAATTTCTTTTGAAGGCTCCATCACTTATTAAGGGTCTCCTTTTCCATATGTTCATCATGCCCCACTTCACCCTTTAATTACAAAACAGCACTTTCAACTAATTGTGAGAAGGTATATTGTGCCCGGAATCTGTATTAAACATTATACCTTCTGAGGCCTAATTTAGGGTCACATGGAAGGCAGACAGATAAGCGGGCAAAAAAGCTCACAACTGTCGTCTGCAGTTTTCGGCATATTTGGGCGTTGTTCAGGAGGAGCATTTTATCTAAGATGGCAGCTATGACACTCATCAGTGGCCATTACAACAAGCACTGGGCAGAAAGAATGGGATTAATCGTAGGTTAATAATTGAGACCTTTCCTAGTTTGAGAGGAACTCACATGAAATCAACAGATACATGATAATATTACTTGCAACTTAACAATCCCTTCACCCACAAAAGGACCACACAATTTTATAAAGCTAATAATTTGTTACTGGATTAAATGCCTCACAGTTAAATATATATACCATAATTGCCTTATAGAAAGGGGAATTTTACAAAATACACCTGAACTATACTTAAAATAAATTCCTCCTCTTTGAAATCTTGGTGTTTTGCTTTATTAAAATTCAGAGATTTCAAGCCACCCAGGTAACTCTAACCTTGATCCCAATGATACGCCTGTCATTTGGTCTGTTATTGTTAATCTTGCTGCAATACTGGGTGATAAAGAACTGGTCAACTCCTTTCCCTGGCCAGTTATTTCCACAGAATTTTCTAGACAATGTAGTGGAAATTCCTCCTCAGGACGCTGGCACTTACAGAAAGACTTGGCGGGAGTTTAGGATTCAGGTATACTTAGGCTGCAAAATGGGGACTGAACCAAAGAACCCTTTGGATTAGTGGTGGGGAAAGGGTAGAGAAGGGATCCACACTTTTTAAGAGAACTTCCTTTTCGGAATTGAGGGTTTTTAGAGACTGTCTCTGTGGAATAAGTCCCATAAAAGTCCAGTGAACCTGTCTTCATCTGATAAGAACAGCATTCCATAAATACTCCAAGGAACTAGTCAGATCCGTCCATCTGTAAGTGAAGACCGCTTTGAAGCAGTCTTCAAAACCCTTGCTGAATTTGCAGCTGATGGATGGAAGAGATGGAAAGAATGTGAATGGCAAAATAGGTATAGACTTTGCTTTTTTCTCTAGAAAATAATTGCAGGAACTCTCGAGCAGCTTCTTTGTTGTTGACTGTCTTCAGCCAAATGTCCTTGTTCAAATCCAGACTGCCTCTGTTTCTGATGGTTATTAACACTTTAACTCCCAAGCTCTCAGGTTCAGAATCACTTTGCTTCACGTTTGTTTTAGTGAGTTCCAACCAAGCTTCATCCAGGATTTGGATCCTGGTTTTTTAGCTGTGTGACCTTCTGCAGATTTTGATTCAGTCTCTGAGTCTCAGCTTCCTCCTCTGAGACTCATGAGAGAATCATACCTCACCTCAGAGGTTTGGGTTAAATCTGATATGCTGATATGTGAGCACACTAGAGTGTCATGGAACAGAGATGGAGGCTAAAACATTTCTTTTCTTTTCTTTCCTTCCTTTCATTCACTAATCACTTTGGCAACTTGATTTCATCAATTCTCAGTACCACACTCACCATTTAGGTTCCTTCTGTGGGAAAAGAGCTTGGGTATTTCTCTTCCCTAAAGTTAAGAACATAAAGAAACTGTCATAAGGAAAATGAAAAATACCATATTATCTTCTTTCAAGCAATACACAATATACTAAATATTAATGTAGTATGAGGTCAATCATTATTTTAAAATGACTCTCTGAAATTTGGTTGCTCTTTCTTTTAATAACCAGTTGAATTTCCATATTGAAATTGTGATGTGTGCAAAGAGAACAATTCATGCGAATACTGGAGTTAGAGAGACGATCATCATATTTATGAAAAATTGGTGTCAAAGGCAACTTGAAGAAGTCATCTGTATAAACCTGGCAAATAATTGTCAGGTATCAAGGATCTCAGCATTCTTTTTTTTGTCTTTTGTAGGTTTAACAATCTTAGCAAGTTTATGTTGAATTGGGGTTGTGCAGATAGCCAAATAGACTGCCCCAAATATCTTCAGATTCACTAGACAGTAATTTTATTTTAGCTTTGAGGATCTGACCAAAATAAATGCTTTTATTATAGAAAGGTTTACAGTATTTTAAAAATTAGATTCGATGTATTTTGTTGGGATATTAAGGTTGTAAGCTACAATTTGTACTTTGAAATAAAATATGTAAATCTTGTTTCTGATTATCCATGCTCATTGAGAGGTTTACCTGAAAATAGTGTGTGGCAGATAAGTGATTTATATTTGGTTGGGAAATAGAGTCTATTATTTTTCCATCAGATTTATCTTTTTTTCTCTGCCTTGTCCTTCCCCACTTACGCGATTCTCTTAGACAAATGCCAGCAAGCTGAATTTCCACCTCTATATCAGATTACTCAAGGATAATCACATGTTTAATAACGACAAAGGTGCCACCAGATTTCAAAAAGTTGCTCTTTATATTTGCTGTTGATTTTTTCTGCACAGGAGAAACCATGAATGATATAGCATTCAGGTTAAAGAACTTCCACCCCCAAATGTTAGGGGAATTTTATCCCTCGGAAAACCTCTCCCCAACCCTTCACCCTGACCAATTTTTGAATTGCTAGTGACTTGAGGGTAAAAACCCTATTTTGTATATCTATTTATATCTGGTCTTTGAAAATCAGTCAGTATTCAGAGTAAATGTGGTTGAACACAAGAGATAGTCATGGTCTATGGAAAGCAAACAGCTATTTGTACTGTCAAATAGGAGCCGAGTGTCCAAGAGCATCTGTGATATCCACCAGCCTTGTACATGAGTCAGAGCTATATATTCTGAGTTTTTAAATTGTGACTTTTAGAGAGTGGAGGACACAACTCACACCTCTTCTCATCTTCTCTAAACGTTTACCTACAAAGATTGAGTTGCAGAGCGTTACTGATTCTATATGGGCTTCTTCACAAAATTTTATCTGTTCCTCTGTCCTTCCATTTGTGTGTGTACATATGGATGTGTCGGTGGCAGGATTGGAGTGGGTAGGCCAGTAATTAGGTGAGGAATCCTTCCCTCCAAAGATTGATTGAGCTTGGGAATTTCATTGATGAGTGTGTATCAGTTCATTTGATATTACAGAATGAACAAGAGCTGTGAGATTACCTTAGTTTTATCCCTTGTGAGTTCACAAAAGCTACTCTTCACATTTCCTAAAGGCCACATTTGGAACCAGCATTAACTCCTTAGTTTAGCATAACTTCTTCAAGTGTTTGGACTTTTTAATTTTACAGTTCAAAGGTTGCTACTGGATGTTGTTTGCCTTCAGGACCCTAATAATATGACCAAGCTTGAAGTGTTCTATTTTGAGTGATAAATATATTCACAGTACAAAATGTAGAGTACCTAAGTCAACATCAGAGATTTTCCAATTTTAAAAACCCTCACAAGTTTATATGCTGAAGTTTTCCTGAAAGAAAAGAATTGGTTTCAATATTGCTTTGTATTTCCTGAAAACACATCAGTCCCAGCTTGGGAAAGGAAGGCAGACAATGGCCATAGGAGAATTAAGTGTTTCCCTCATATCTGTCGTAATGTGGGTAATACACAGATACACAAGCAACAGTTGACCAACACTACACTTCCTTCTCAGCCACAGACATGGAAATGCTTTACAAAGCAAGATGAGTAGTAGTGTGATGTTGGACTTGGCACTATTTTCGTAACAGAAAATGAACGGTCCTTAAGAATAACCAAGTCAGAAATGTGCATCAATTTGTCAATAACTACATCATCAATGAAAAAGAAGGTTACATAAAGAATGGAACATACATGAGATTCCAGAATTTTACATTTAGTGGAAATTTTTGAGATTTACTCCTAAAACTTCTAAAGATGAATGTAAAATTGCCGAAAGAAATCATTAGTCATATTAGAAATACACTAGGAACTATTCCTATGCTGGGAAATGGATCAAAACCCACATTTCTAACTGACATTTTACAGGTATTTTGTCTTCTTTTTTGAAAGAACAGTGCACTTTTTCTCTCCTTTTAAATATTTGTTATGACAGTAATCCCCATTCAAATGAATAGAGATATTTTTCATTCATTTGGATCAAAACCAGTATTGAAACATTTTTAGACTAACTCTTTTGCACATTTCTTTTAAACTAGAGATTGACAAAAGAAGCATGAAAATTGTATACTTTTTTATTTTTTTATTCAGAACTGTCTTGAAAGACTTCAAATACTTTTTTTTCTTTTCCATAATGGCAGCTGGACTAACAGCCCATATGCCAAGTTAAAATCTGAAGTAGTTTTAAATGACTGAGATTTTAAACCTCAAAAATTACTGTTTATAATGGAAACTCAGACATAATAGTTCACGATGGAAATTCAGTCACCATGGTCAGGTGGATGGCGATGCTGCAACAAGGAAATGTAATTAAATTGTCTATATCAGGAAGAGAGTTGACTAATCATACATAGGGAGCCTTATGTGCTATAGTTTTTTAACTTTTTTCCTTAATCATCCTTAGGTATTTTATTTTCAGCTCTAACTTTGTGCTGATCAAACTTGCTTCTGATTTCTCTTAATTACCAATGCTGTGAAGATGTTGTATCTTTTCCATGCTCCCTTACAACCGACTTTCAAATCAATTTAGGCATCTCAAAAGCATTTCTAAAATACCAGATGCTCTGTCAGCTGCACAGAACAATGTGCTAATAATTATATTTCTCGTTCTTACAGCAGATCAAAGCCAGAGATGAGGTGGCATACACCTAAGATATTCAAACTCTGGCTTGAAGGTCAATTGGATCTGCCGACATGTGTTGCTGATTTTGTAACATGAAAGCCAGCTAGAAAGAACAGGTCAGTGAAATGCATGTACTCCGTATTCCTCATCTCAGCCCTATCCAAATGTTTACAGAATAGTTTGAAGAGACTTGCAGTTTCCTGTTATCAGTCTTAGTAAAGCTTGGCAAACCTTTAATAACAAGTCTATCAACAACCCACCAGGGATTTGATTTTAGTCTTTGAGTGCTTGAATTTTTATGTTTATTGAGCAATTTTTAATTGGATGAACCAAGACCTTTCTTGATCAGTTGCCCACATTGCCTCATGGAAGTGTGGCATGCATGCTCAGCTTGAAAAGGCAATGGCAGCTGGGGAAAAACAGCACTTTGTGTAAGCCGAGAAGAGGGCAGGCAGACAGACAAGAGGCAAGAGTCCCCTGGAAGAAGCTTTAGTGTGAGTGCTTTAAGCCATCCAGAGAAACTAAACTCGACTAATCACTACCTTGCACTTGTGTTATGTTTCCACGGTTGAACGTCAAACATTGGAACAAGGAGACAAGCACCATTCAAAGGCCAGAGTCCCTCAGCTAAACCAGAACTGGGGGTCAGATTCACGTCTGTCAACTACATTGCACATTTGAAACTGCACTTTAGAAAAAAGAGAGAAAAATAATGTAGCAGCAGTTTCCTCTGTAGTCAACGCCACACACCAGTGCCAGATTAATTTTATCATGTTTTAGAAATGTCAAAACCTTCAAGGATTTCCCTGTGCTCCCAGAGTAAACCGCCAGCTCCTACATTTGTGTTTCGAAGCCTGCTCTAATATGACTCCATCCTACATGGGAGCCAGGGTTCTGAAGCCAGAATATCTGGGCTCAAATTCCAGCTCCCTTGCTTACTAAGCTGTGTCACCTTGCACAAGTTACTTAACCTCTTTGTGCCTCTGTTTTCTCCTCTGTAAAATGGAAATTAAAATGCTGCCTGTATTATGTGGCTTTTATGAAGATTAAATGAGCTAACCTGTGAACGTTCTTAAAACCATGCATAACACCTGGTGAGAATGACACCGTACCAATGCCTAATAAGGAAAGGAGGAGCCGCTGTACCACAGTGCGAGTCACGCTCATTCACCTCTCTTATTCTCTACTCATGGCCTTCTGCCCTCTTAAAATTCTTTATAAGGTCAGAAACGGTAGGAGGCAAGAACCAGAAATCTAACTAACATGAGAATCCCTGGGACGGGGTTTAGGTTGACCTTCCAGAAGGGTCTGCTCAGAATTCCCCCAGCCCTTTTCAGGCTCTACTCCTTTGCTTATTTGGTTCTTCTTCTTTGCTCTGTCTTTCCTTCTCCTTTTTATTCAAAACATACTCATCTTTCAGTGTCAAGATCAAATTCTCTATGATGCCTTTCTAGAATGCTTTGGGCTCTCTCTTTTTTTTAATCAACTGTATCTCTTATGGTAGTTGCCATTTTTTGAGTCCTTAATCATACACTGATTTGTTAAGTTAATATTTGCTTGTATATTGATCTCATTCTTCCCAAATATATATATATATTTAATATATATACCATATAGATAATACCACTATATATGTGTAATATAGCTTACCAAGGACAGGGGCAGATGCTTCTTTTACATCTCCTGTGAAACTGAGCCTAAAGTAAGTGCTCAATAAACTTTATTGAATATAATTTAATACAGTCAGTTAATGTCTTTTCTTCCAGTCCTCTCTGCAAAACTAGTCACAGTAACTCAAAAGAAAATGTTTAAGAAAAGACCAATAAAATACTAAAAGATACCAGGGACAAAAGAAACCTATAGCTACCAAAGCTAAAGTAGATTTTCATGGGCTGAAATGAAAAAGATGGCCTTTCCTCTGAGTTACTTTCTAATTTATTTCGCATATTTAAAATACATTTACAAGCAAAGAAACTGGGCACAAAGAATCCCACAAGTTAAGACAGAACTGGTGCCAGAAACTCTGTCTTCTGGGGTTCTGTCTGGTTCACCTTGTGTCTACACCACCATGGATTAAGTTGAGAAAAGGAATATCCAGAGTGGTTCAGTCTACAGATTTGTTAATCTAGGTGGAGTTAGGAATTAGATAGGCAATCATATTGTTCCCTGATTTCCATGAGTAACTGCTATTAGAAAACTATTGTCATCTGAAACTCAGTGTTTTAGATATGCAGTGGGCCTTTAGCCCTTGATGAAAACCAGCAATCTCATTCTTGAATTTTGATGCCAGGCTAGTTGGCATGTGTTCTTATTTCTTGACTGGTTATGGTTTATGCCAATTATGCCAAATTTATATTAAATTTGTCCAAATTTTATTTGTCATCCAATAGTAAACCTTGGCTATCTTGTCAACTTCTCAGTGCATATTTAGCCAAGAAGAATTGAATTAGAGTCAGTATCATTCTGATGCCAGTAAAGCTATATAACAGAAACTAATCTTTGGTGATCATATCTGTATATTTAATATTAAGTATAGATCAAACATACATGCTTGACTTCTGATGCCACTATTTGAGTTTTGAAGTAAATCTGAGGCTCCTTGTAGGGCTATACGATGGTCTCTTCAGTTGAATTTTCATTGACTTTTCTCAACATGTAAAAATCTCTCTCCCTTAATTTCCCTGACTCTACCCAGTCTAGATTCTCCTTCTGTGTCTTCCTCATCCCTTTTCTAAACCTTAGTACTTAGCCCTTATTCTATTTGCTTTATAACCCCTCATATTTCATCTTAGTCGCTTAGTGGTTTCAATTGCTATCCCTATATGGATGACTGAAATCTACACCTCAGCCTTCAAAATTCCAGCTAGCGCTCCCTCAAAGGCCTGCTAGACATTTCTTCTTGGATGATCTCCCATTATCTCAAGTCTAATGTGTTTTAAACTGAATTCATCACTTCCCTGGACTTGTCTCTGCTTCTTGTTTTTCTTACATATTCCTTCCATTAATTAGGAGGGAAACTTCGGAGTCTCCTTTGACTCCTCTCCTTTCCTGACTGCCTATAGTACTGCCTGTTCGATCTTGCTACCTGCAAAGTCCATCCCTTCTTTCTGGCACTACCTTTCCCGTTTCTTCAACTCTGTTGGCACAATAGGTCAGTGCCCAGAACTACACATAATAATTGCTTATCAAATTAATGAATGAGTAACTTCTCTGTCTCAATTTCATCACTCCTTCAACACATTCCAGATTAATTATTCCTTTAAAACTATGTATTCATCATGTCACTGCTATGTTGGAAAACCTTCAATGGCTTCCACTGATCTACAACAGTGTTTTCCAGCCCTGCCTTCATAGGAGAATCATCTGGGGAGTTTTTAGAGCATTCTACATCCAAGTCTCACCCAGACCAAATAAAAGAGACTCTAGGGGGAGGGCCCAAGCATTGAGGGGTGATACTCAAAGAATTTGACAAGTGATATGACAGAACACCAACCAATCAGACAACACTTTACTGACCAATCAGTATGGACACTGGCTGCAAAAAAGATAGAATGGCCCTGAATACCAGGTAATTGTTAGCCTTGCCAGTATCCATAATTTTTAAGATCCCAAATAAGTCATTTTAATGAAGCACTGATTTACAAAATAAACTGTGTTCCTGACCCTGACAATCAAGGTTCTTTATACTATGGCCAAATCTCCCTTTAGAACTTTATTGGTTCTACCCTTTATATGAGAAATCTGCTTTAGTTCCCATGCTCATACTCACTAAACATGCTCTGTATGTTGACACTTCCTTGCTTTTACTTACAGAGTAGGTTGGCTATGACAGAGCACAACTTTGCCTCACTTAATTTTAATGAGGACTACAACAAACATAAACTGGGACATAACATACTCAACCAGTGATGCAGCAATTTACAGTGTTGGTGAACTTTTTAGGACATCTATGTTTACTTACCAATAGTGGCACTGAATACCAAAGAATGATGAAAAGTTATAATAATGGAATAAAAGGGAGCAGAAATGAGATTTTCAAGCCTTGTGTGTAGAGGAAAGCAATTGCTGAAGGAAAGAGAGTAGCTGTGTATGTCTATTAAACACTATACTTCTAATCTTTTTAAAAACACTTGTTTATGAATTTCTCACTTGCCTTTCATGAAGTTATGTTTCCTTCTTTTACATAATGTGAGGACATGTTGACTAAAGAAATGATGAAGTGGGTTGAAAAAAGGATAATTTCCAAGAATAATGAAAAGTAATCCCATTATTCCCACTCCATGGAGCTCTTTCCTCCCATGGCATTTCTCATGTCCTTGGCCACTTCTCGTATCCAGCATCGACAACAAAAATGCTAAAGAGTAAAGGGCATGATTTAGGAACCAATAAAATTTTATCTGATATATGTCTCATTCATAGGAGGACTCAGAGGACACATAAAGGGCGCTGATGTAGGGATGACTAATCACCGTTAGCTGGACTCATGGCCATGTGAACCATAATTCCCATATTTAAGCAAGAGGAAACTTTAGATCACTGGATTACATCACTCAGTCTCAGAAAACTGTTTCAGGCTATATTTGTGTCCTGAGCATTTCTGCAAATTCAGAGGCCCATTAAGAGGATAAGATGATTTTATGGGGTTTGATACCAACCTGGAGTGGAGTTTCCAATTAACTCCTAAAAGTGTGGGCTGGGGGACCGGTTCTCTCTTTTATGTCTACCTGGAATAGAGCTTCTGCAACATGGGGCAGGGCGTATGAAAATTGGCAGCCTGTTTCTCCTGGGGTTAAAATGTAGCCCCTCACGGGTTGCTTGGAGGAGACAGGACTCCTGTCTTAGCTGCACATGCCCAGTGTAGACTTCCTGAACATGGAGCTTGGGACGAGTGGGTAAATGGAAGAGTTGTGGCTCAGATGCCACGGCTGTTCTTACTGAGACTGGTAGATTTTCTTTAATGAACGTTTCTTCATTTGTTGTATGCCTTTAGGACAATTTCCGGAGACTTTAAACACATCTTTTGGTTTGGTTTTTAATTTTCACCAATTAAATTCTTGTTTTCTTATGGAGAAAGTCTGACGAGCTTCTTACTTTGTCGTTCTGAAGGTCCTCTCCCCTCATATTATTTTCTTGAAGTATTGCAGGTGGCTTTTGCACACTGTTAACTAGCCTGCCCAATGCTCACCCATTACTCCTTTTATCTTAGCCACCTGCACTTCACATTGCAGGTGCCCAAGTGAGAAAAGGCCACTGAGATGTTAGTAGAAGCTTGTTTGGCGAGAGGTTTCTGTGTGAGCTCCTGCTTTCCATTTGCCATTTGCCTCTTTCCTCTCTTTCTGCTCATTACATGCTTGTGGTATCTTGAGTGCTGCAGCCACATTGCAATCATGAATTGACCAGCACATGAACAACACGCTGAGATGACAAAGACGACTTGGAATCCGGATGGCAGTGTTAATTCAATGCTAAGGAGCGACCCCAGCCTGGCACTGTCTACCTTTGGACTCCTTTTTATTTAAGAAAAGCTAACCTTCACTTATTTAAATCACAACAGTCCGAGTTTCTGTGGTTTGTGAAAGAATGCACTAACTGGTGTAGTGCAGAATGCCAACAACCAAAGGTATCCTTTACTCTCTTTGAAGTGAATGTTGAAGATAAAGTTTATTAAGTACATACCTCAGTTTAACTCAGTTATACGTTTACTAACTATTGAAGAATCAGGAATTTTGAGGGTCAGGACCTAGTTCTAGACCCACTTGCTGAGGCGGGGATGTACACGTCAGAACCAGTTTGGTATGTGGAACGTAGAATCCAAAGATTATGAGAACAACGGATAGTGGGAAGGACAGGTAAGTGGTGAAATCTGAGAACTTAGAGATTTAGAGAAAAGTACAGTGGATCTCTTCAGGATTGCATATGCTGCTGAGGAGAATCCAGCAGGAGGAAGGGCAGAGATGAAGGAAATTGGTATTTATTGAATCACTGAATTAGGCAGTGGACATATCCGTGTCATTTTTACCCTCCCAGCAACTTATAAATTTTCTTACTCCTATTTCATGTGGTCAGAAATTGAGGCTCAGAGAAGCCAAGATATTTACCCAAATTCACAGAGGAAGCAAATGCTGGAATGGGCTTAACATCCAGATCCATTTGTGTTTGGCATCCATAATTTATTCCTCTACCCTGAATGGCATTGGAAATGCAGAGACCAGTAGCTAACACCAAAAAAAGCTTGTCAGTAGGGAGTATGGCTCTAGCTAAACGAATGGTGGTGTTGGATAAGATTCAAGGCCCAGAGAAACAAACTGGCAAGGGTAAGATATAGACCCACTCCCAGGGACCATCTTCCTAATCAATTATAAGGAAAGGGACTCAGACACAGAGGTGAAGCAGACTTACAACTCAGACTATACGAGGCCCAGATCTCTAGACAAGAAATTCAATTCAAATCAACTAGTATATTGAGCACTTGCTGTGTGCTCAGGACCATTCAGCACACTAGGGCTACAGCAATGCACAAGTCACTATCTGTGTCCTCAAGTTGTTCAGAGTCTAACGGGGACTCAGGAAAGTTGACAGGCAGTTGCACTGTTGTGTAATACCGTGTCAGAGAACATAAACCTGGAAGTTTTACAGGTTTACAGAGAACATAGGCGTATCTAACTCAGTCATAGGAAGTCAGTGAAGGCTTCCTAGAGGAGGTAAGGTTTAAGCTGAGAACAGAAAGACAAGTTGGACCTAGACAGGTTGGGAGGACAAAGTGGCATTTAGGCAAGGTGAACAGCAAGTACAGAGATCCTGAGGCAAAAGAGCACATGGCATATTCAGGAAGCTGCAAATGGCTGAGTCCCACTGAAGCCAAAAGTGTGAGGGTGGGGTGGTGAGTGATGAGGCTAGTAAAATAACCAGAGGCAATATAAAGAAAGACTGGCTTGGCATGCTAAGACATTTGGTCTTGATTCTGTGGACAATGGAGAGTCATTATGGGATTCTAAAACAGGGAGTGATATGTCCATATTTTTAGTTGAAAGTATTATTTTCATTAGAAGGCAAAGAATATTTTATAGAGACACAAATCTGGGAGCAGGAAGACCAGAGTGGAAGAAAGTTTACAAGCTGTAATTTAGGTAGAGATAATGATGAAATACAGTTACAATGAGGATGGACACATTGATGGAAATCTAGAGCTTCTAATGAAGTAAAGTTAGCAGGACTCAGTGATTGAAGAGGATCAGAATTTGTAGAAATCTTTAATTTGCAAAAGAAAGGCTTTTATCCCATTAACATCAGGGAAAACTGAGCATATTTTAGTTCTGTTGGGAGAGAGTCAGTAGTAAGAAGAGACAAGTAAGGAGTAGAGCAAAGTCCTTGAGGAGAAAGAAGAAAAAAGGGGTTGAGAGTCCAGCTGGAGAGGTTAGCTTTCTTTATTCTTAGATGAGGAACAGCATTTCCTCCATGACAGGAAGGGATAGAGGTCACATCTGAGAGATAGCAAGAGCTCAGGTTGTAGATTCCAGGTCCTGGGGAAGGGATCGCCAAGTGAAGAAGGAGAACATGGATATGTCACCTTCCCTAGAAAATTACTTGAGACCCTGTCCACTTACCTGTGCTCATCCTAGTTGAGTTCCTGCTTGGAAACGGCTACTGTTTTGTTAAGTAAGTTATAGTCTAAGGGCAAAGAGAAAGTTTTGAGGAAGGTGGAGATGATTTGAATAATCACCAAAAGGCATAAGAGAGAGCACTGACTAGGAGAACAACAAGATTGCCAGGGACTGTTAAGATCCCAATTAGTGGGAAATTATAACCTTTTGATGGCACCAATCTTTGCCATTTTGTGGCTCTCTCTGTAGGCACTTGGCTGCCTCAGTGTGAGGGCAGGAAGGCTGGCAAGTTGATCAACATCAGGGTTTTACCAAACAGAGCAATGACAGGGCAAGGTAAGCTGTGATCAGAGAGTAGGGATGTTAGAATCTAAAACGGTAGAGATTCTTCTCTTCCACGTGTTGACCAGGTCCACTGGTTGAGTGTAAAAGAAAGCTGATGAGGTAATGTGGAGGTGAAGATCTTCAGAGATGAGGAGGTCAAGATTTGGGATTTTCAAGGGAAATATATCACTTATAGGGTGTAGAGTCTACATGAACACGTTTGACAGAAATTCTGCTTTACATAGATTACAGCAGTCAGAATTTACAACATACCTATGAAGAAAGTACTTTTGTTCCAATTTTCAGATTAAAGAATGGAATCTTAGAAAGTTTGAGTAACTTGCATAAAGCTACACAGATATTAGCAGTAATAATAACAAACATTTTACAGAAATTTACTATGTGCTCCCAGGCATTGTTCTAAGTGCTTTACATTCTAAATTTAAGTGCTCAGAAAATTTTTATTATTTTTTATTGCCACATTAGAGAGGAGACACAGGAAGTTTCTGTAACTAAGGTCACATGGCTACCAAATGGCAAGAGCTTGGACTTAGAAGTGTCAGAAATAGGCTGTGAATCAAATTCCATATTACTCCAAAACTCATGTGTTAGCCACTCAGAAATAGCATGTATTTATGACATTTAGAGTGCTTTTTGTCCAAGAGATTCTATTAAAAATATCTTTCAAGAATACTAATAAACAGTTTAACCTGTACAAGTTTAGAATTTTAAACGTAATGAAATAGATGAAATGAGGAGTTGGTGTCAAGATAGTGGCATATGTGGACTCTGAACTCACCTCCTCCCACAGACACAGCAAATTTACAACCACCCTTGGAACAATTACCCCTGAGAGAGAACTGAAAACTGAATAAAAAGAACCCTCACAACAAGGGACAGTGCTGACTGAGGCGGAAGAGGCATAAATTCCTTTCTGGAGAGAAAAAAATGCCACCTTCCCAAGCCATGGTGCTTCATGGCTGACTGGGAGCAATCCTAAGGTACACAGCCTTCCCTGGAAGAGTGAAGAATCTGAGTGGGGGAGCATACCAGTCAATAAGCAGCTGTTGGACTCAGTACAATCTAGATGAGTGTCAGAATACCTGGCTTTGCTGGCTATTAACTACAACAGAGAATAACCCCAGAAAAGCTATCAGACATGAGGGGAAAAAAGCCAGTTCCTGAAAGGCCCATGCACAAATTCTCCCATTTCAAAAAGCAACCTAAAATAACCAGAAAGAAAGGTGCACAGTCCTTTGGTGAAAAGAGACTCACCTGATAGGCTTTGGGTGCATTTTGGTGAGAAGTGAGACCTCTCTAGGGACTGAGACATTGGCAGCAGCCATTATTGTGACCTAATACAGGCGTGCTGACCCGGACACTGGCAGACACTGTTGGAATTCTTCTCCTGGCCTATTAGCCCAGGGTCTGCCCCACCTACTAGAACACTGATTTAATCCAGCTCAGCCAGGACAGGCAGCCCACCCTAAGGACTGGTCCCACCCAACACCAAGCCCTTGGGCAACTTGTCGGCCTGCATAGGCTGGGTGCCTGGATCCTCTGCAGCCAGGTGAGTGGGTCCACCTCTGCAGAGCAGGCATGCAAAAGGAGCAGGTTGAGTGTGTGAGGCATTGGTGGAGTGTGTGGGGCCTCTGCAGCAGGGTGACTGGGTCCACTTCTGGGGGTCGGGGCATGTGCATGGAGCAGGGCCTTGTTGATGATGTATGTATAGACAGTGGGGTTTGTCAGCAGCAGAAGACTTGTGCTTCTCAAACAGTCACATAAGAGATTGGCCCTACGTTCCAAAGCCTGAAATATTTGGGTGCTCCCTTGCCTGGGGCAAGCTTCATTCAGCTGCAATCCTGAGAGAGCTGATAACAACCTTGCAGGCTGGAGGCCTGCAGCAATTGTAAGCCCCTGAGACTAGCAACCAGTCACACTGGGGGCCTACTTACTTAACAGAAAAACTGCAACAGAAATGTGCTATTAGACCTCGCAGCCAACTGTGTTGGGGCTCCCTATGCCTGATCAAGTGACTGAAGGGTCCATAGCAGCCACATAAAGCTGTGCATTACAGCCAGCTGGCCAAGGGGACAGCCTAGCTTGCCTGGGTACTTGCAACAAGAGCAACTCTGCTATAGCAGAAGGACACATGTAGCCCACACAGTGGTCACTCCTGGAACACTTGGAACTGATGATGAGAGGGAAGAAAATTGCAGGGCCTCATGAGGCATCTCTTATATAAGGTCACCTCTCCAAGATCAGGAAAGGTAGCTGAGCTACCTAAAACACAGATATAAGCACAGAGAAAGAGGCAAAATGAGGAGGAAAAGGAATATCTTCCTAGTAAGGGAACAGGACAAAACCTCAGAAAAAGAACTAAATGAAACAGAAATAAACAATCTGCCTGACAAAGAGTTCAAACAAAAAATTCATAAGGATGCTCACTGATCTTGGGAGAAGAATGGATGAACTCAGTAAGAACTTCAACAAAGAATTAGAAAGTATAAAAAGAAATCAATAAGAAATTAAGAATACAATACTGGAAATGAAAAAGTCACTAGAGGGGCTCAATGGCAGAGTACAAGATACAGAAGAACAGATCAGCAAGCTGGATGAAAGACTAGAGGAAATCACCCAAGCTGAACAGATAAAAGAAAAAAGAATTAAAGAGAACAAGAACAGTCTAAGGGACCTCTGGGACAACATTAAGCACACTTACATTTGTATTATAGGAGTCCAAGAAGGAGAAGAGAGAGACAAAGGCACAGAGAATCTATTTGAAGAAATAATAGCTGAAAACTTTCCTAACCTAAGGAAGGAAACAGACATCCAGGTACAGGAAGCACAGAGAGCACCAAACAAGATAAACCCAAAGAGGCCCACATCAAGACACATAATAATAACACATCAAGAATTAAATATAAAGAGAGAATCCTAAAAGCCACAAGAAAGAGGCAAAAAGTTACAAACAAAGGAAACCCCATAAGGCTATCAGCTGACTTCTCAGCAGAAACCTTACAGGCCAGAAGGGAGTGGCACAATATATTTAAAGTGCTGAAAGGAAAAAACCTATAGCCAAGAATACCCTACCCAGAAAGGTTATCATCCAGAATGGAAACAGAGATAAAGAGTTTCCCAGACAAGCAAAAATTAAAGGAGTATATTACCAAGGAGCCAGTCTTACAAGAAATGCTAAAGGGACTTATGTAAGAGGCAAAGAGAAGACCACAAATAAGAACAAGAAAATTATCTGAAAAAAATCAATAAAATCACTGGTAAAGGCAAAAAAACAGTAAAGGTAGCAGATCAACCACCTGTGAAGACAATATGAAGGTTGAAAGACAAAAGTACTAAAATTATCTGTTTCCATGATAAGAGGGTAACTGATACACACACACATGAAAGAAGAGGTTAGACATGATACCAAAAATATAAAATGTGGGAGGAGGGGAGTAAAAGAGTAGAACTTTTAGAAAGAGGTCAAACTAAAGAGACCATCAGCTTAATATAGATTGCCATATATGTAGGTTATTATATATGAACCTCATGGTAATCGCAAACCAGAAACCTATAATAAATACACAAGAAATGAAGAGAAAGGAACCCAAACATAATATTAAAGAAAGCCATCAAACCACAAAGGAAGGGAGCAAGAAAAGAAAAAAGGAACAGAGAAGAACTACTAAAACACCCAGAAAAAAAGTAACAAAATGGCAATAAGTACATACTTATCAATAGCTGCTTTAAATGTCAATGGACTAAATGCTCCTATCAAAAGGCAGAGGGTGGATCATAGGAAAAAAAAGACAAGACCCATATATATGCTGCATAGAAGAGACACACTTCAGACCTAAAGACACTCACAAATTGAAAGTGAAGGGATAGAAAAAGATACTCTATGCAAATGGCAAAGAAAAGAAAGCTGAGGTAGCAATACTTATATCAAACAAAATAGACTTCAAAACAAAAACTGTAACAAGAGACAAAGAAAGGCACTACATAATGATAAAGGGAACAATTCAACAAGAGGATATAACACTTTTAAATATCTATGTACCCAATGTAGGAGCACCTAAATATATAAAGCCATTATTAACAGACATAAATGGAAAAATAGACAGCAAGAGAATAATAGTAAGGAACTTTAACACTCCACTTACACCAATGGATAGATCATCCAAACAGAAAATCAGTAAGGAAACATTGGCCTTAAACAACACATTAGACCAGATGGATTTAGTACATCTATACAGAATATACCATCCAAAAACCACAGAACACACATTCTTTTCAAAGGCACATGGAACATTCTCCAGGAGTGATCACATGTTAGGCCACAAAACAAGTCTCAATAAATTTAAGAAGATTGATATAATACCAAGCATCTTTTCTGACCACAAAGGTATGAAACTAGAAGTCAACTATGGGGAGAAAATCAGAAAAGCCACATATATGTGGAGATTAAACAAAATGCTACTGAATTGCAATTGAGTCAATGAAGAAATCAAAGGAGAAATAAAAAAAATACCTAGAGACGAATGAAAATGAAAATAGAACATGCCAAATTTTATGAGATACGGCAAAAGCAGTTCTGAGAGGGAAGTTTACAGAAACACAGGCTTGCCTCAACAAACAAGAAAAATCTCAAATAAACCATCTAACAGTGCACCTAGAGGAACTGGAAAATAAGAACAAGCAAAGCTCCAAATCAGTAAAAGGAAGGAAATGATAAAAGAGCAGAAATAAATGAAATAGAGACTAAAAAAACCCAGAAAAAAATCAATAAAACTAAAAGCTGGTTCTTTGAAAAGACAAATAAAATTGACAAACCTTTAGCTAGACTCTCCAAGAAAAAAAGAGAGAAGATTCAGATAAATAAAATCAGAAATGAAAGAAAAGAAATTGTAATGGACACCTCAGAACTACAAAAGATTGTAAGAGAATAGTATGAAAAGCTGTATGCCAACAAATTGGATAATCTAGAAGAAATGGATAAATTCTTAGAATCATGCAACATTCCAAAATGGAATCAAGAAGAAATAGAGAATTTGATTAGACCAATCACCAGTAAGGAGATCGAAACAGTAATCAAAATCTCCTAAAAAATAAAAGTCCAGGACAAGACCACTTCACTGGTGAATTCCACAAAACATTGAAAGAAGACTTAATATCTATCTTTCTCAAACTCTTCCAAAAAATTGAAGAGGAAGGGAAGCTTCCTCACTCATTCTATGAAGCTAACATTATCCTGATACAAAAACCAGACAAGGACAACACAAAAATGAAAATTACAAGCCAGTGTCACTTATAAACATCAATGCAAAAGTCCTCAACAAAATACTAGCAAATCGAATGCAACAATAAATTAAAAAGATCATACACCATGATCAAGTGGGATTTATTCCAGGAATGCAGGGATGGTTCAACATCTGCAAATCAATCAACTTGATACACCACATTCACTAAATGAAGAATAAAATTTGCATGATCATCTCAATAGATACAGAGAAAGCATTTGACAAGATACAGCATCCGTTTACGATAAAAACTCTAAATAAAATGGGTATAGAAGGAAAATTCCTCAACCTAATAAAGGACATATATGACAAACCCACAGCTAATATCATTCTTAGTGGAGAAAAACTGAAAGCTATCCCTCTAAGAACAGGAACCAGAGAAGGATGCCCACTTTCACCACTCTTACGTAACATAGTATTAGAAGTCCTAGCAAGATTAATCAGGCAAGAAAAGGAAATAAAAAGGATCCAAATTGGAAAGGAAGAAGTGAAACTGCCACTATTCGCAGATGATATGACTTTGTATACAGAAAACCCTAAAGAATCCACCAAGAAACTTTGAGAAATAATAAATGAATACAGTAAAGTTGCAGGACACAAAATCAACATATAAAAATCAGTATAGAAACACTAACAATGAAGTAGCAGCAAGAGAAATTAAGAATACAATCCCATTTACAATTGCAACAAAAAGAATAAAATACATAGGAGTACACTTAACCAAAGAGTTGAAAGATCTGTACCCTGAAAACTATAAAACATTGTTGAAAGAAATAGAAGACACAAAGAAATGGAAAGATGTTTCATGCTCTTGGATTGGAATAATTAACATAGTTAAAATGTCCATACTTCCTAAAGCAATCTACAGATTCAATGCAATCCTTACCAAAGTTCCAACAACATTTTCACAGAAATAGAACAAAGAATCCTAAAATTCATATGGAACAACAGAAGACTCCAAACAGCCAAAGGATTCCTGAGAAAAAGAACAAAGCTGGAGGTATCACACTCCTTGATTTCAAACTATACTACAAAGCTGTAGTGATCAAAACAGCATGGTACTGACACAAAAACAGCCACACAGGTCAACGGAAGAGAATTGAGAGCCCAGAAATAAACCCACACCATCTACGGACAGCTAATTTTTGACAAGGGAGCAAAGAACATACAATGGAGAAAGGAAAGTCTCTTCAATAAATGGTGTTGGGAAACTGGACAGGCACATGCAAAATAATGAAAGTAGACCAATACCTTACACTACACACAAAAATTAACTCAAAATAGATTAAAGACTTGAATGTAAGGCCTGAAACCATAAAACTTCCAGAAGAAAGCATAGGCAGTACGCTCTTCGACAGTGGTCTTAGCAGCATATTTTCAAGTACTGTGTCTGACCAGGCAAGGGAAACAATAGAAAAAATAAACAAGTGGTACTACATAAAACTAAAAATCTTCTGTACAGCAAAGGAAACCACCAACAAATGAAAAGACAACCTAACAGTTGGGATAAGATATTTGCAAACCATATATCTGATAAGGGGTTAATATCCAAAATACATAAGAACTCATATATCTAACAAAAAAACCCCTATCAACCCAATTAAAAAATGGACGAAAGATCTGAACAGACATTTCTCCAAAGAAGGTACACAGATGGCACATGAAAAGATGTTCAATGTCTTTAACTATCAGGGAAATGCAAATAAAAACTACAGTGAGATATCACCTTGCTCCTGTCAGAATGGTTATAATTAACAAGACATTAACACTTATTTAACAAGCGTTGGAGAGGATGTGGAGAGAAGGGAAACTTATACACTGTTGGTAGGAGTGTAAACTGGTGCAGCCACTTTGGAAAACAGTACGGAGATTCCTCAAAAAATTAAGAATAGGACTACCATATGATCCAGTTATTCCACTGCTGGATGTTTATCCAAAGAACGTGAAAACATGAATGCGTAAAGATACATGCACCCCTATGTCCATCACAGAATTATTCAAAATAGCCAAGACTTGGAAGCAACCTTTGTGCCCATCAAGGGATGAATGCATAAAGAAGATGTGGTATATATGCACAATGGAATACAACTCAGCCGTAAAAAACGACGAAATCTGGCCATTTGTGACAACATAGATGGACTTCTAGGGTATTACGCTAAGTGAAATAAGTCAGAGGGAGAAAGTCAAATACCTCATGATCTCACTCATAAATAGAAGGATACACAATCCCAACAACAACAAACAAACACATAGAGACAGAGATTGGATTGGTGGTTACCAGAGGGGAAGCAAGGGAGGGAGAAGGATGAGGGGGTGATCAGGCACATGTGTGCGGTGATGGATGGTAATTAGTCTTTGGTTGGTGAATGTGATGTAAGCTGCACAGGACTCGAAATATAATGTTGTACTCCTGAAATTTATATAATGTTATAAACCAATGTTACTGCAATAAAAAATAAGAAATAGATGAAATGAAACTAAAATTCATGTTGTAAAAAAATATGAAACAAAATAGAGCATTTGAGTCTAAAAGAGGAGAAAGAAAGGACAGGCAAGGCAGAAATATGAAAGACAGTGAGACAAAAGTCAGAAATCATTGAAAAGTTCTCTTTGTTAATGTTTCCTATCTATAAAGTGGCAACTGAGTTTTCCTGCTGAGGATTTGGGTTCCCATGAGCATGGTTGCAGTTTTCTTAGGCCAACAGCTGAAGTGCAAGGATTTTGCAAGGAGGAGTTTCACACCTTGTGCAGTTTTTCCTACTACTGTCCACCTGAACCCCTGGGAAAGAGGAAGGCTGGCAGCTTCTCTGACAATCAGCCACCGCTTTTTCCTATCAGTCCACATGGACCCTTCTGTGCCTACTTCATCATCTGGACACCAGCCTCTGTTTTCCCTTCTACTCAGTGGCCTACTGCCCTCTCTTCCACAACTACTGATTAACATCTGCCAAAGGGGCATCAGGAAAGTGAGAGTGGTATGTCTCTTGGCTTGCTAGTTATGCTATGTTTAAGTGTTTCTATATGAGTCTGGACTTACTACAGTGACAGTGACCACAATTTTTTATTTACAAATAACATTAACAGACGATGGGAACCCAAATATTGAAGAAGTGTCACAAGCACAATACTTTTCCTTCAAACTTAGGAAATCAGTATAGTTTAAGGAAAATAAAAGCCTGTGTGGCTGAGGTTGAGTTTTAGAGCCTTCTCTGTCACATCATTTGATCTCCCTGAACCTCAGTCCCCTTGTCAATGTAGATAATAACCATGTTCAGAGAATCATTATAATAACCAAATTATTGTAATGAAAAGAGGTAACATACGTGAATAGTCTGTGACCTATGACAGAAAACTAGCTCATTAGAACTCTCTCCTTCTTCATTTGGAAGACATACATCTCTAGACCTGGGCACTGTTTTATTTGCTAGGTACCTGGTACTAAGATCAGTGTACACAGCTGAAGTCAACGCAGAATGCTCAGGTTATGACAAAGACATTATTTCACATTTGTTTCCTCGTGGAGCAAATGAATATTTCATTCACTAAAAGATGAAGGTGGAGAACTTTCTTACCAGCCCAGATGTTCAAAGTGCACAAAATATGTAGATTATTATTATTTTCCTTTTTATCTGCATAGGTCTGTTTTTTGAATCAAAAGGACTAGTGCACGGGAGCAACATATAATTGGAGTTACTGTAAAACTCACAACTAAATGAGAGCATATTTTTTCAAATATGTGGTTTTGTCAGCAAAACACTTGGGGATTTTATTATCAATTATTGTTTGCTTTATTTTGGGGGAAATAAGCAGAAAGTAGGGAGATCTTTATCTCCTTTAAGATAAAGGAGACTTATCTTTTGACTTGGACTTTTAACCAAAACTCTGGCTGGTAGAATATTGGCTTTCTTAATTGCTCTTCTGGTTAATTTTAATTTGATTATATCAAAATTAAAAACGGCCTGTGACATCTAGTCTCTGGGCTGAATTCAGCCAAGGGATATGTTTTGTTTGGGCAGCACAGATTTTACAGGTTGAGAACGGTTGGACCCCTGGGACAGGTGTGCACTGTCCACCATTCTAAGGCCCCACCTCCGCACACTCTGTCTTACACCCAGTGGCTTCAGTCATTTATGTAAGTTGCCTGGTTCCAGCGGGCACTGGAGTTTGGAGCTGCTGATTCATGGAAAGGAGGAAATCAGAAATCACCTAGGTATTTCTTTTTGCATGACTCTGTCACTGTAGAGTGGAAAGAGAGTTCCATTTTTATTATGAATGCTGTTACTGCATTCTCTGACTTTGAAAAAGTTCTGCCACTGAAATAATCTAGATGGGAACTAGTTTTCCAACAATTCATTCAAGCGTTAAGTAAACAGCCGAAAAGAGAGTAAAGGCCACTGGATATTCAATTAGAGAGAGAGAATTCCTGCCAACCTTACTGAAGGAGGCAAAAAAGGCCAATCGGGCAGGTGGACGGCAGTATGACTGCCTGCAAAGCTCTCGCGATCTGGCGTCAGTGACAGCACAGCTCCCTTTGCTCATGCATGGGAACACTTTTTGTTGAAGCTACTTGAAAACATTTAATGTTTATTGTCTACTTGTCATTCCGAGAAACTACACACAGACTGTTTAGGTTACCCCTAATGGCAGTTTTTATTCATTTTACAGTTTAATGTTTCTTTTTATTTAGCTTTGTTATGGTTTCACCATTCTTTTCATTTATTGGAATCGTAGACACGTTTGAAATGTGATTGCCCCCATAAGACAAACACACTTCCTTACCTTTCCCTCTCCTGGTGTGCAGCCCTTTGTGAAATCTGCCAAGGGAGCAAGATGTGGCTGCGGTGACAGAGAGAGGGGAAGGATGACTCTGGAATGCTGGTGGATTTCATGGATATTTCTTTGAGAAGGCTTCTTTGGTGAGAAGGGAGCTGTGGGATAAGGGACAAGGAAGTCTACAAAGTGCAGGGCAATAATAAGACTTCAGCAAGGATTTTTCTAAAAATGTAAAGTCCTTGGGGAAAAGCTAGCATTTAGTTCCCTTTCCTCCCTAGTCCTTTGGACAGGAAAGTTATACACACTTGTGATTAGAAAGGAATCACCTGTGGAAAATCTGAATCTACACTTTGCACCCTATCCTACCTTCAAATTAGCTAAAACTAGGAGGTAGAGGAATGAATATTTTACGTGGGATGGGATATTAATGCATATGACAAATAATTAAGAATATTGACCATATTTGACTTACTTTGGCCTTTATATCACAATAAGACTCACAAAACAAGGGAGCTGTTAGCTTTTGTGTACCTGCCTCCAAGAATGTTTCAGCTCCTGGATCCAATGCTGAAATCCATTAAGCTACATGGAGAAAATGAATGTGAGCCAAGATGCCACACTTTTGGTGTCCAAAAGAAAGTTACGGAGCCGAAAGAAAAAATTGAAAATACCATTCAGGAATAACCTGATATTCAAATAGAATCAAGGAAATATTGACATTGGTAGTTGAAAATTGTAGCGTTGGACTGGAGAAATTTGAGATAAAATAATAGAGCTTTGCTGAGAGTTTGCTGTATACAACAGCACAAGTTTGGGGAAATAACTAAGGCTTCCATAACTACTTGTGCAGGTAGTGGCCCAGAAGAAGGTACGTCTCAAGGGAGGGTAAAGCTACAGAATAAGTTGAAGCTCAGGTCCAATAGGAGCTTTGTGAAGGCAGGGAGAGCTTGAGATGGAGGCCATACGTCACAGAGCCATCTTCAGTCCATGGGTGGTCCCAGGGGATTTCATCAAAAGCAAATTGAAACTACAATCTAGTTAAAAATGAATAGTCCCAGCTAGCAGTTTTTTCGTGTATTGCTAATTTGGGTGAACCATCGGAATCAGATTTTCCACGTTTCACGAGTCTTTAAACAGTTAGATCAATTTTTAGTTTTGGTTACTTGTTCTCTCAATCATGGTTTTATTTATTTATTTTTTTAATTAATTTTCAGGCCACTTAGACTTGCTGTGATGTTTGACTATCTTCATGATTTTTTAAAGAAATTACAAATTGGTGGCAGATGAATGCTTCCAAATATGAGTTTATATTCCTACAACCTTTTCATACTTATGGGTGATGTTAAAACCCTAAAAAATTATTTCAAATAGGGTTGATAAGGCTCCTACCACAGGAGGAGGGAGTCCCAACAGTGAAATCTCTGTGATGTGGAAGGCCGGTGAAACAGAAGTGATGAGGGATGGCGAAGGGTGAGCCAAAGAAATTGTGTCTTTCATGGGTCATGGAGGCTGTGGTCAGAGATGGTCAGTGGGGCTTCTGAAGAGCTCATGGATGTGCCGCAAAAGAAAGAGTCCACTTTCAACATATGTCTGGCCGAGAGAGTGGGAAGCCAAAATACGATTTACCACCCATCAGCCAAATAAGAGCCATTCCATTCTTTCCCTTGATCCTTCTCCTCCCATTACCTGTGACCCAGAAGAGAAAATGAGAGCAGCTAATGAGGTGAGGAAGAGGTTAGTGGAGAAGGCAGGTGGCTTGCCAATCACAGGCTGGAGAGAGGAGAAGGCTTCCTTTGTAATGAAGATTGAAGGTTTGCTTAGTATCTTGAACTTTTGAGAGTTAACATTTCTAAATGAGACTGTTTTATGACTTAAAATGACTATAGGATTTTCTATTACCTGAGTGTGAGCAGAGGAATCAGGGGTCCTCTTGAGTTTTCATTCAGTGTCATGGGGAAAAATTTCTACCCACTAAATAATATGTCCAGGGATTATAGGAAACAACATAAAATCACATTTACTCACATCCCATGTATGTTTAACACATTGGCTAAAAAGTAATCAAAAGAAAATCTTCCTCAAACCGGCTTAAACAAAGAGAATTTATTACGTTATGTGACAGGGCGGTCCAGAGGTTGGGTTGACATCAGGTAAGGCTTGACCATTCACCCCTTTGCTTGGCTTCTGTGTAGACCTAAGATGTTTGCTAACAGTACCCAAAGCCACATACTTTCTGTTTCTTGTCTAGCTGGAAAGAGAGTTTCTTTGTTGTGACTTATTCAACAAAAGTCCTGAGATTCCTCTTAGTTGAAAACACCCATGAAACGATCTGTGTGAGCGGGAGCTAGATGTTGATTGCTTAGTTTAGACCACATGCCAGAGGGTAGGATCATCTTCCCTGGAACCACACAGGCCCTGCCTAGAAATCACTGCATTGGCAAGGGGGAAATGATTAATGAATTCCAGAGATACAACTAAAAATGCCTGTTAAAATCTTTAATCTTCATAGCAAACTTGTGAGTTAGGTCATATTACCCCATTTTTCAGATGAGAAAAATTTCCCAAGGGCAAATAGCTTGTAAGTAGTGACTTGAGAATCAAATCCAGGTCATCCTAACATCCTCAGAGTCATTCTATTTTACTGCACTCCCAAGGTTGCACAAATTAAACATATATAAGGTTATCTGATCTACGTCAGGAAAGAATTTTAGGTTTTGTCTTCCATAAATTTCAGGCAGTAAAGGAACCTTATGGGAAACTTAAGAGTCTTGAAGTGATAAATAAATAACTTTCTCTTCCAGGAACTGAAAATCTTATCAATCATATATAAGAAGAGTTTTACTTAACAATCATATATAAGAAGAGTTTTACTTAAATTTTTGGAAACTTTAAAAAGATTCTTTTATTCTTGTTTATGGAAAACTCGGAAGAAATATACCTTGAGAGCAAAGCTCCTGTTGATTTAAGAATTATCTAATCACCCCAAATGCCACATGTAACAATAGTGGTTTTTAAAAAACAATTAGTTTGGACTGCGTATGGCAAGGTGTCAAGCTTAGGAAGTCAAAGAAAGAGAGATCCTAACAGCCGAATCGACTGGAGAATTCAAGAGCTGTTAGCATTATGAATGGAAGCTATTACCTGAAAAAATATTGCTGCAGGAGGTTTAGAGTGGGACATTAAAACAAATCGTTGTCCTGGGCTTTGGAGTTAAATAAGGGGGCATGATAATGAAGTTTCATTGTCTTGAATCTGTGGGAAATAGATATTCCAGGGCTATGAGCTCTTAAGCATTAATGCTGTAGGACTGTACCTTGATGAGGCTCCTTTGGGGAAAAGGGAACTGAGCAAATTATGCTGGTGGTACATTGGCATATCGTATAACCCACTTCTTATTTTAGAAATGCTTAATATTATTAATTTACCTAAATGCCAGGGGAGACAGATGCTCAGAGATTTTCTAATTGCCCAAAGAGTTATAGTCTAAAACTGGAACCCCCAGGAGGTCCCACCTCAATTCTGAATGGCAGGAGCGTTGGCTCGCTGCGGTTCTCTCCCCTTATCCAGCAGAGCGGATAATGCCTGGTCACTTTTTCCAGCCAGCTCTCGCCTTGTTTCTCAGGACAAGATTCAAATTGAATTGCTGAACAATGACAGCAGGGGCTTCAGAAAAAGCAGGATGGATTCTTTCATATTTAACCACCTCCTTCTCACACCAAGTTTCTGAACTGACACTGAAGCAGGAGTAGGGGAGCTTACACAATAAATAGAATTCCAAGGCTTATCTTAATCAAATTTCTTTCAAGAGGAGCCCCATTTCTTACTTCTTGAAGTCTCTCTTCCCAATAAGAAAGAAAAGGAAATAAGAGACATGACTTTCGTATTGCAACATCTATATGTCTACTTTATAAATGTTATTACAAATGCTTTTAATGTAAATCTGGGAAACTGATGAAGTAACAGATTTTGTTCTGCCTGTATAGGCAAGTCGCAACCATCCTGAAATGTCAAAGTCTTAGGGAGCTCTGTCTTTAGGGCCTTAAAACTAATATCCTTTTAGGGACACAGACATATTTACTGAAATACATAACATAGAAAATAAAGTTCTTTGCCTTGCTTTACACCCTGGAGTGTGATAAATTTTGTGGGCTGTAGAATAAGCCAGTCTCCTTATTTCTCAGAGGATTTAGTTCAGGCCCAGAACGTCATTGGAATTTTAGTACTCGATCTTTCGGCCTTTGGAATGACCATTTGTTTTGTAGAGTACATGATGTAAACTCCTCTGAAATGTTATTAATGCCTTTTAACCATTTCCTATAATTATTTCAATAACTTAAAGGAAAATTCTTGTTTTAAAAGATCACCTTTCTGGTGAAGAACAATTTATAGCTGATGCGTAACTCAACAGGAAGTCAAGAGAGCAATCACCAAGAGGAATGAGATAGTTGCAGTTGCTCCAAACTAGCACATAAAAGGATTTCTTGGGAACTAAACTCAGCAGTAAAAGAACACAGTATTAGTCATACTGAATTGGATGCACCAGCCCCGCTATTCTTTCTCCTGAGGGGAAATGCCTAGTGTTCTATAGGAAAATAGGAAGGCCTCCGGATATATTCCACCAGTTGTTTCCTTAAAGGGAAAAGATTATTTGAAAAATTCTTGGGTGGGAATAGGAGAATAGAGGCAATGGAAAAAAAATGTACTGAGTCGCCAAGTTTCCATAATTGGTTAATTTTTAGTTTTTATGGCTATAGTTATCAGAGCAAAGAATGATCAAGTCCTCAATTGTTTCTACATGTAGAAATTATCACTTTTTTGTCCCATAATCACAGAAAATATTTCAGTAGAAAATACCTCTCCATTTTCATCATCTACTGTAAACTGGCAAAATATAATGGTGAGTTCCTATTCAATGGGCACAAATTTGTTATGCAAGATAAAAGTCTTAGAAAGCTGCTGTACAACATTGTGCCTATAGTTAATAATACTATATTATACACTTAAAGATTTTAGAGGATAAAGCTCATGTTAAATGTTCTCACCACAATAAAAAACAAGAAATCAAAAGCAACAACAACAACAAAAAGTAATGTTCCAGAAAGTGGAGCCCTCACTTGTTGTCAAAGGCAATGCTAGCTTGGACAGAATTGGGTACCGGATTGGGTTGGAGCCACTTTGATTCCATCTTCTCTCCAGTTCAGAGGTTTCAGTATGTTCCTTGGGATTCCATGTTGGCCCTGGGAAGGGCCTCACAGGAGCCACCAGTGGAGAGACTGGGCCCTACCCCCATCTTCATATGTAATTCAAAATGAAAGTTTAGTTTTCAAAAGGATACTACTTAAAGTGGTGTAGAAAGGAACAGCGTTTCCTTATAGATATTTTTCAGTTTGCAAAATTCTGGATACATTCATCAAAGAGGAACTTGCCTCTTTTTGATTTCATTCCCCACCTCCCTGCTTTGTTGAGACGAGCGACTAGTCTGCTTATTGGGAAAGCCAGCACAGGCCTTATGCAGCAGTAGGTTCTATTGCATTTTCCTTTGATCTTCTTCTAGATCTCAAAGCCGTTTTAAAAAAATCAGAGCTGACATATGCTTTGCAAAAGTTTCTTTGTCTCTATTTTTGTGGTTAATCAGCTTAGTTTCTAAAGCAAACACATTTCTCAACTGCATTTTAATTTTTCTGGTCATAGCTGTTTTTATCTTCTACTGCACAAATTGATGCAAAACTTGGCAATGTAATATCCCTTTAACAAAACGGTCTCCACAAAAATATTTGCCACAAATCACTGCCTTCCTAATGCCACTAAGTGTAAAGGATTTTATAAACCTCCCTGGTTTTAGGTGGGTCAAGCAACGAATTTGGAATTTGTTGTTGTCTAAAAACCTTGATCATCTAGAAACTCTTTACTGTAAGTCATTCTCTCATCCTACTCTTAAATATGCCACCATCTCCCCTTTCCTCTGCCCAGATACACTAGGGAGAACTAAATATGTCCTCTACTGCCCAACCTCAGTTCCTTGCTATGATTTTCCCGTGTCAATTCTCATTGCCTTTTGAATACTCTTACCCTTCGAAGTGGCTTGGGAAGTGGCTTTTGGAAATTTGCTCTTAGTGGTATCTCCAGTTATTTTGATTTTTTTAGACCATTAACCCTTATTTTTTCTTCAATACCAAATATGTAGGATTTTTTAGAATAGTTTTGTTTTAACCATATAATTTTTTGCTCTCTTTACTTCTCCTGGCTGTATCTTTGGAGAGATATCAAAGTGGAAGGAAGAATTGGAGGAGTAACCAGCCCTCACCAAAGACATGAAAGTCAGCTGTTAATTCACAGTACAGAGTTTTAAAGATGACAATGTTGCCTCGGATACTTAATCAAGAGTCACCAGAGAATGTGTGCACTTTAATAACTGAAGGTCCCGAGGAAAGAGTCTCAAGTGTGAGGAAAGAGGAAGACAGGGAAATGGACTAAAGTCAATATCTCAAGTTTGAGAATCTTGAAACCAAGAGAAGTTGCAGGAAACTTCCAGGATCCTATGAGACTCAAATTTTCACAGATGAAAGAGACTTCCAAAAACTTCTCATAGATTTTCTCTTTCATAAATTAATTTTTTAATAATACTATAATTAAGTTAAGACCAACAATAACCCAAAGATTCGTTTGGAGCAGTTGACAGATTCAGATATGCTAGGGAAATAATTTATAAACTCCACCCCTACATGTAACCACCATCACCAGTTCCTCCGTGCTGTCCTGGATTAGGGGACACATGAAAATCAAGGGCTAATTCTACCATGGTGTTGCCAGGGACATGAGCACTGAGGGACCAGAAATACAGGAAGAACTGACTGTCCCAGTGTTTGCACTGCTACCACTAAAGATTTATTTCTCTGAGACATGAGCCCTTGTCTTCAAATCACAGAATCCTAAGGATGAAATGAATCTTAAAAATGAGTCGAATTCCACCATTTTATAGATGAATAAACTGAAGTATGGACTAGTCAGTTTCTCCAAAGTCATAGTTAGTGTGTTAGCTATTTAGCTGGGACTAGAAATTAAGTCTTTTTTAACCCATAACAATTAGTTATGACTGAAATCTAACCCAAGGGAAATTTGCTGAAAGAATACTGGGTGTCTTAGCCTGGGTTCCCTCAAAAGCAGAGCCTGACACAAAGGGCTCCTTAGAGTTTATATGGGAATATGATGCCAGGGAACAGGGGTACAGGGCAGAGGGAGAGAAACAAGGAAAGAGGAAAAGTCAATTGAAGGAAGAGTTATTAAGGTGGCCGCCCTAACTTGCATCAGGGGATCAGGTGACTGGTGCTCAACCTCTCTGAGACCCTTATGAAATAAGCCTGGGACAAGAGGAGAAAGACTTTATCCATTGGCTTCCATTGGTCAGTGGTGGCTCCATGGGCACTAAGTCCTCAGACTCCCATATTGTGCACACAGGAGTATGGAGCAGATTCCCACACTGTGGCATCACGGAAGTCCCCAGGTAGGAAGCAAGAAGTAGAGAGTTTGGGCCTTCCATGAGATGCCATCTAAATGTACCTTCAAGAAGTTGATGGAAGCCTGCATCGAACCAGTGGCCACAGTATGGCCGCCAAAGAAGTTAGATCAGAAGGATTCTGAAGGGAAGCTTGAGAGGTGTCTTCTGGACTCCAGAGAGCTGCTAAAAACAGCTGTGGGAAGGGCAGGAAAACTGCTTGGGCCCCGTTCCTCACCACTCCTCCAAATAAGTCTTGTGGAATCAGCATCTCTAATGTTTCCCAAATTCTTTCTGTCTCTAGTTGCTATATATCAGTGTCATTCTTCTTTCTTCTGGTAGGCTGGCTTTCTCTGTATAATATAAATGTGGCCACCACTGCTTCCCAGGTTTACTATCTTATATGTTTAATCCAGGAGAGAAACTGCTCTGCCTCTCTCTGCCCCAAGTTTTAAATATGAAGGATGGGATATTGGTCTAGCCAAGGCCGAGTGCCAACTCCTGGGTCAGAAGGCAAGATCATAGAGGACATGGGAAATGTGAGTGGAGTAGGAGGGAAAGTAGTTGTCATAAGAAAGAAATGTGGTTTGTGATAAGTGGATGAAACAGTAGGTACCCCTAAACCAGCCCAGTGTTTTTCCTTTTAGATGTTTTCTACTAAAATGAGACTAGAAGAAGTAACACCAAATTAACATCTTAGTGGGCATTCTTCAAGCATGGATGGTCTCTGAGACAGTGGAATTGGGACCCAGGATAGATCCCTAGTGAGGGGGAGATGACACCACAATAGGAAAGACCACTTTTTCTAGAATTAATCAGAGGGTTATCCCTGGATTCAATCCTCCTAAAGACTATGAAGGTGTAGGCAGTATGACACAATATTAAGAATGAATACTCTTTTTAAACCCTTGGATAATACTTTTGTAAAAAGAAGAATCTCTGCAGATTTTTTTCTATCTTCCAGTACATCTTTATCTATTGAGGTCATTTTTTTCTTATGGTGGAACTCACTTGGAGATGACAAGAGGGAATTAAATCTTCAAATATGGCAAAAATGTTGGTTTACACCCTCTCATCAGAAAATGAAAAGTCAAATGGTGATTTCAGCACTTGACACATCTAGAATACTTGTTATCCCCAAATAATGGCTAATATCCTCTGAATACTTACCATGTCAGTCCACGTGCACCCCTTGTGCATGCGTTCACTTACATGATCCTCAGAACCACCCTGTGAGATAGATGCTATTCCCTTTTGATTTTTCCGGTTGAAGAAACAGAAGCACAGAGAAATGATGTGCTCTAGTTCTAACAGCTGGTACACGATAGACCTGGGATTCAAACCCAAGCAGTCTGGTTCCATAGCCTGTTTCCTTAACCCATTTGCTATATTGCTTTTCGGATGAATTATGAAATTAACTTGAAAGAGATTGCTCTGAACCACTACATCAAAAGGGAAAAGCGCCCTTCAGATGGGTTTTTAATTGCAGACTTATTTTTGTTTTGCCTGAATTATCCTGACTTCTGCCTCTACAATGATATTTATATAAAATTGACATCTGTTAGGAATGTTATGTTGGTTCACGTCCTTTCTGGATTGTGAGATAATTGTGGTATTTCATTCCCTATATTTTCAGAGATGTATACCATAAAGTAAACTTTTGACAAAGTAAACCAAAGAAAGATATAAACAAACAATGGTAAACCTGATAATTAAGAATGAGCAAAGTACATGGGAAAGAAGCTTTAAAATATTTTTCCACCTGAACACAGGTAGAAGTGAGAACCTTAGCCACGATAATATTCTTATAAAATACTCCCCATACCTTGTTAGATATTAGATATCTGTCCTCTGATCTCATATTCTTGAGATCATTTAATTCAAGTACTGCCTGTTAAATTGAGAACTACAATTCAAAAGACGTCCTGAGGGGGCAGCATAAGCTTAAATACTGGTCCATCAGAAAAAAACAATTGTGGGCCCCCTTAACCTTTATTAATCACTAAATAATATGTATACGTATGTGTGTGTGTTCAGTGGAGAATAGTGTTCCCCTTTTCTTTCAAATTTCCCTTCCCAATCCTGCTTCCTGGAGACACTAGGCTCCATGAGATGAACAGTATTTACATTTATCAACAGCAGCCCACTCTTACCGAGCCCTCTCTGTCCACGCAGTGGCTGTGATAGAAGCTGGGGCTACATCAGATTCTATGCCAGGGTGCCTGTCTTACAAGCTAAATGTGGAGGCAGAACCTGCATTCAAAAAGGTAAACTATAATGATAATCACATGTTGAGTTCCAAATGAATGATGCTAACACATGAGCGCTATGAAAAGTCATGGAAAGACCGGTTGCTGAGAGCTGGGGTGGGGTGATAGCAGTAGAGACAGGAAGGGTGGGATCTAGATCCCTAATTGTTAGGGTTTTCTAACATATGAATGTTTTCCCTAGCAAAACATTGCCTGGATTTTAAACACTCATTTGAATCCAATGTTTTGGGGAGATTTTGAGATTGAAACTGTTAAATTATCACAGGTTTGTGCCAAATTTGGCATTATCACAGTTGAAATGAAAGTATTTAATTTTAAAAAAAGATTTTATTTTTGGTGGTGAAGTGGGAGCAACTTATTACAGGTTGTTCTTTGCAACATAGCACAAGAGGAACAGAGAGAGAAAGCTGCCAAGTGTCTAATGAAGCAAAAATAACCTTTATTGGTAAGTGAGATAAGAGCTGAGTGGCAAACTCTAGTCCACTTTTCAGAGTCGGGATGAGAGATTGAGAATTAATGGAAAAATTGGGAAATGTTGTTTTGCTCTAGAAATTGAGTGGTGAAACAGTGTCCAATAGTGATAATTATTAGAATATATTGGATACATCATGTGTCATCTACTGCGCCCACAACTGATCATATCACCTTTAATATCACCTTTCTTCCAGCTTGGGTAGCAGTGGAGGAAGGAGGTTGGAGTAAAGATCTGATGGACGGACAGCAGTCCAGATGCAATAAAGGAATTTACTCTTTTATAATTGTAGAAATGAATATAAAAATAAAATTCTATGTGTGCCTGGTTAATGCTACTATCATTTCACCTCAGAAAACTGCATATTAATTAGAGGGAATGCTATGTTCCTATAAAAAAGGAGGTCCAACAATCTTCTTTTTTTAAAAATTGGCACCTGAGCTAACAACTGTTGCCAATCTTCTTTTTTTTTTTCTGCTTTTTATCCCCAAATCCCCCCAGTACATAGTTGTATATCTTAGTTGCAGGTCCTTCTAGTTGTGGCATGTGGGACGCTGCCTCAACATTGCCTGATGAGCGGTGCCATGTCCACACCCAGGATCCAAACCTGCAAAACCCTGGGCCACCACAGTGGAGCCCGTGAACTTAACCACTTGGCCACAGGGCCAGCCCCCCAACAATCTTACAAAAACAGAAATTTATTTATCTCTGATATAACAGGCCTGCTTAGAATGGTAGGTAGCTGTGCTCCACCAACTTTTAGGAACTTGGATTCCTTTCATCTTGTGGCTCCGTCATCATTTACAAAGTTAGGGTTTGGGTTGCTGTCTCATAAACAGTCCTGCTTAGTGGAAATAAGAGCCCAAATCCAGGAAACGCAGGCTGTCTTCAAGTCAGAGATAATTCAGAATTCATATACATCATTTTCACTCACATCCCGTTGGCTCCAACTTAGTAATGACCACACTCAGCAGAAGGAAATGTTTCTGGCTGGGCATTTTCATCAGTGACTAGAATAGTGCCTGGCACATAATAAATGATCTATAAGTATTGACTGTTGTTATTATTATTGTCAATATTATGACATCATTTGCTGGAGATTTGTTGAAAACGTATCTGAGCTATTAAATCAAGGACCCAATTTGTGTCTTACCCTGACCTTGGAAGGTCCTAAGCATTGTTCAAGACTGGACAACTAACCTTCTCCCTTGACTCCTGCTCCTCCCACAGTCTTCCCCATCTATCCTTCTACCTTTTCAGCTTAGAAACTGTGTAATCACCTTTCATTCCTCTTCCTCACACCTCAAATCCAATCCATCAGAAAATCTCATCCCTTTATCTGCAAGTAATATTCAAAATCCACCTGGCAGAATCTAGTTACATCTCCATCGCTCTTGTTTGGGTCCAAGGCACCATCATCTCCCACCTGGATTATTGCCATTGCTCCTAACTAGTCTCACTGCTTCTAAGGTTTTGTATCCTGTATATGAAAATACAAAAGAGGAAATGTGCAGTAATATTTTAAAACAATATTAACTCTGTTAATATCTTGGAGTACTTTGGAAGATATTTCTAATCTTGGAAGATACCTCCAAATGTAAGCTCCTTCATGCCAAGGATCATGTCTATCCTGTTGATTGCTGAACCTTCAAGTTATGGTAGTTAGTAAATACTCAATGAATAAAGAGGTAGGAGTTTATTTAAAATATTCCCTCTCTAGTTCAGAATACCTCCAGAAAATTACCTCACAGATGCCAATAGACTCTGCTGGCAAAAAACAATTAATACTAGTACTCCATAGTGCTCTGGTCCCATCTGGAAAGTTATCCACCTTTCTATTCATCTATCTGTCCATTTATGCATTAATCTATTGATCCATACATCCATACTTCTATCTACCCAACAAGTCGTCATTGAACACTTACCATGTGCCAATTATTGTTCTGGGTGCTAGAGATACAGTTGTGAATAAAAAAGATAAAAATAAAAATTTTTTCATCCTAATGTAAATTCTTTTCTAGGGAGGGGAAACATCTCATAAGCAATTATGTAAAACTATAATATTTTGATGATTATAAGTGCTATGGAAAAAAATAAAGTAGAAAAGAGGATTAGGGAGTGTCAGGGGCAGTGTTATTTTAGAGTGGTTAGGCAAAGCCCTCGTTGATGGACATTTAATCAGATACCTGAAGGAGTTGAGGGAGTAGCCATTTGGATACCCGAGGGAAGGTCATTCCAAGTAAAGGGGACAGGAAGTGCAATGTCCCTGAAGTGGCACCATGCTTACCAAGTATGTATCAAGGGGACAAGAAGACTAGAGTAGAAAAAGCAGAAGATTGAAAGGTAAGAGAGAGAGTGGAAGCAGCAAAAGTTCAGCTCATTTAGGGCCTTATAGGCACTTTGATAGAGGCTTTTTCTCTAAGGGACATGATCTAATTGATAATATACTACATGATTAAAAGCAGGAAGACAAATTAGGAGGCAATAGCAATAATCTAGGTGAGAGATGATGGTGCCTTGGACCAAGACAACAGTGGCAAAGATCTATTAGGTTCTGCCAGGTGGATTTTTAATATTATTTGAAGATAAAGAGATGGGATTTTCTGATGGATTGGACTTGTGGTGTGAGAAAGAGGAATCAAGGATGATTACATGGTTTCTAAGCTGAAAAGGTAGAAGGGCAGATGGGGAAGACTGTGGGAGGAGCAGGAGTGAAGGGAAAGGTTAGTTATCTTGGACAATCATATGGAGAGTTCAAGTAGCCCATTGGATATAAAGCCTGGACTTTAAGGAAGACATCTGTGCTGAGATACAATTTGTGCATCATTAATGGATCAATGTGTTAAATCCATGAGTCCAAATGAGATGGTTGAGGACATATAGAGAAACAAAAAATATATATTTTTGAATTCTTTAGAAATAATAACTATCTCAAACTGACTATCAGGCTAGGGAAAGCATTCACTTTAATTTTCAGAGGTACTTAATAAAATTTGAATTCATTTCAACCAATGACTAATGTTTATGCTAGATCCTGAGGATTCACATATGAACAAGACATGTTCCCAGCACTTTGGGAACTCACATCCTCGCGATAAGACAAAAGTATCAACTCTCTAACTCTCTAACTCACTAACAATGAGAGAGGTTTTGGGGAAAATTCTCATTCATTATAACATTTTATAAGAATATCACCTCTAAAAGCCACTTAAGATGATGGCAGAGAAGGTGTTAGCTAGAAATGTTAAGCATATGTAACAAGAATAATATTGTTTTAAAATATCACTGCACTTTTCTTTCCTCTTTTGCATTTTCACATACAGGAGTTTCCTTCTAGTCATCCAGAAACATTTATTTTTATCTGGAAATATTAGTCATGAAATAGGGAGAACATGAGGAGATATAAACAACCAAAATTCAGGTTTTCTCTACCGAGGTAGAACTTTTCAGCACCTAGTTAGGAAACAATCTTAAAAGCCATAAAAGTCGTAGGAGAAAAATTTTTTTTCTAAATTCATTGAGCTCCCAGCTTTACCGTGTGCAATGAATGTGATGTATGGGAAGATCCTACTACATAGTAAAAATCCAAACTTCAGATGCAAGGGGAATTGGAAAGACTAAGAAGTCCAAGCATGCAGGCGGACATATGCATCCAGACTTCCCACTCAGGGCCAAACTTGGGGAATAGCATTGAATGAAGGGGGGAAGGTAGAGATATCCAGAGAGAAATGAAGGAATCTTAGTTTATCTGTGATAGTGGCCTCTTTTCTTAAAAGTGGCCAGAGGATGAAGCCAATGCTTATCCCAGAACCATTTTCAACCTAAAGCATAGCAGAAGGCATATTTATTTAAATAGACATGAGATAACCCTCCAGGTTTCTCATGGCTGCACATAGCAAGTAGATAATCCAGAAGAATGGTCATACAATGAGTTGACCATTGAACCAACAGAGGTATAGCCTTGAAAGAAGGGGTTATATAGGGTAGTATAGGGTATTTGAGACTAGATGCAAATGAATAGGACCATGAATATCAGCCATGGGAACGTGACGTTTCATATGCCTCAGCAGATATTGCAAAGGGCCCTACAAACTCAACCAGACTATCCTGGATCAGTCACCCTTAACTAAATCCTTCCAGGGTCCAGAGTACAGCATAAAGCACTCTGAATCAAATCCATTACTTCTCCCCCTTCCCAAACTTCCACAAAGGAACATAATCCACCTCCCAAATACCCCAGTGCTATCCTGGGATAATTCAGGGGCAAAAGAACTCTGAAGCGGAGCATTACTCCCAAATAGACTGTTTTGAAATGAAAACAGTCAAATGACTATTGTCAAACTGGAAAATAGTAAGACATACTATTTCTCACATATATAACTTACAGGGTAGGTGTTCAAGTAAGATGAACTCAACTATATAAAATGACCCACATTTCAAAAATACAGTAGCCATTTGGGTTACTGAGCATCTTTTAAACACATAAAAAGAAAAGCTTAATTTTCTTTGCATATTTGAATATTGTAGTGACATAGCTATCAAGCAAGAACTACTGGTCAAGGAAAGAGACTTAGAGCACAGAGAAGGTGGACAAGATAGCCCATGGTCAGATGAGGGGAAAGTAGACTCTTTTCCACTGGAAAGAGAGATGACCACAGTTCAGGCTCATGGCTAATACTTTCCCGGTCAAAACCACACCACATTGAGCTAACAATGGAATCTACAAACTTCAAAAAATTCAACATAAGCAGCAGTTTCACATACTTCTCTCCACTTGCAAATTCCATGGGGAACACCTCTGTTGCCCACAATGGTGAACCAGTCCAGCTGGAGATGATTCAGGCCTTGCTTGGTCAACAGTAAGTCAGCGAAATCAGCGAATGGTTGTCTGGCCTCTCCTTTCCTAGCCCTTCTGTTCTGGTAAAATAGGAAGAGAAAGAGAAACAATAAATGCAATTTAGAAAAAGTTAAGTACCTCTGCCTTTATTCTGTTTGGTTTTAATTCACCTTAGAGGAAAGCTAAGAAGAAGATTAACATACTTTAATTTGAGCTTTGAGATTCAAATCCAAGTCAGGGAATTTTTCAGAAATAAGGTATCAGGCTGCCAGGGCAGAATCAGGGGAGTCCTGTAGGCAAGTCTGCTCTGAACAAAATATCTCTGTCTATCCATTTAACAAACAAGAGATTCATTTGGGTTAAAATCTGCTTTTAAAAATTAAAAATATTTACTAGTAAGATTACAGGTTGTCACAGTCCCGGAAAAAAACATGAGACTGGTAAGTTTTCGGTAATATCTAGCCTTGCCACACTAGTGTAGTGGGAATTTTGATTGGGCTGAGAGAGAGGTAGGAGTAAGGGAGCAAATCTGCTTGTGGGGGTGGGGGGTAGGGTGGGGAGGGTTATACAGAGGCATGGTGGACACTGTGGGTCTTTCACCCACACTGAAGGGCCACTGACCAAATGGAGGCACTGATCAATTGGGGACCTAGGAAACAGGAGAGTTTTTAGGAAGGTGGAAGTGGTCCAAAGGCAATTGTCTTCGGTTTTGTGGTTGCCCAGGTCATCCTGGGGAGATAACTCTTCATACCACAGGAAACTTACTCTTACAAATAGTTAATCTAAAAAGCTAGAAACAGTTCAGGCAAAGTTCTTTCTCAATTTCCCTATAATTTGAAATCATAGGAATAGTTGAACAATTTCCATGATCTTTTGTTTGTAATGAGAAGTTGATGATCTTCCTTAATTTCCATACCTACAATGATGTTATTCTCCCCAAAGGTGTTCTCGCTAAGCAGAAGAGCAGAACAGGAGAGAAGCTTGTTTCTGGAACATGAGGGAATTAAGAGAAGATTTTGGGGCAGTTTTCAAAATCCTGTGTGAGTAATTATAACAGGACCTGGATGACAGTGATGGAACCAGCAAGGTTTCTTTAGATTACATAAATCTGTATAAAGCTAATTTCAAGGTCCCTGCTTTCTGCATTGGGTTGTGTTCTATTTTAGAGCAACACGCCCAGTTGGAGAAAAAAAAAAGTCCAATAAAAAATAGGCATTCTGTGATGAAATAGGTTCCTTAGGAAATAGGAGCAGATAGACTTCATTCATTTATTCACCCATTCACTCAGTTATTGAAACAACCATCTTGAAATGATCCTGATTTCTCAACCAAATCAGCTGAAAATTGTCAAGTCTAATTTAGCTGAAATTGCATCCTGAGCACAATATTAAAATGCACAGTTATAGTCAGAGAATTGATACGTGTTTTGGCATTGTCACTTCTCGCCTCACTATTTTGTTATATTCTTACTGCCTATCAGTTCTGGAGAAGGTCAGGAAAGGTCAATGCTAACTTTGGGATGGTGTAGATGGTGGACTTTTGCACTAGTGTGTGCGTGTGTGTGTATGTGTCTGTATAAATAGTGTGTGTGTGTGTGTGTGTGTGCCCTTTAGAAGAGAAACAGAATTACAAGCTCTCTGGGCTCAGGTGGAGTCTCATGACTCATCACTCTGTATCTAAATCAGCCTCCAAAGACACAAGAGCTCCTGCAAATCCTGAAAGCTCCCTTTAACACTTACTTACCCCTGACCTCCTATTTAGGTTCCTGTATGCGGCACTCTTGTTTCAGAAACAAATCGTTTTCTATTACAATTCAGAAACACTCAGGTCCCCAAACGAACCTGAGATTTCAGCTATTCAGCAAAATTTTTATTTGCAAAGCACATGCCTGCTAGCCTGTGCGATTGCAGTTTTATTCATATGAATGTTGGCAACATTTCATTGTAGGGGTCAATTATGGTCATTTACCATGATGACATAATAACAACTGCAAAAATGTGAAAGCTAAAGTAGGGTTATTATTACTGTTTGTAAAGTGTGTGTCCCAGATGTTCCTGCCAGGAGAGAGAAAAGCTGGAGCGCAGAGATAGCTGACAATCGTGCTAACCATTCAGATCGCCAGCGGATTGAACAATTTGCAAGATGGGATGTAACAGGAGGCTAAAGCTGGCATTCGGGTTGCTGCCCCTCCCTCACCTTGAACTACAAGCTCCCCCCGCCACTGCGCCGCATGTCATACAGAAACACTCCCTCCACACCCCTGCACTCTATCCCGGGGTTGAAAGAAAAGGAAGAAATACAGGCAGAGCATTGGCCCAGAGAGATGGGCCAACAGCCAATGTCATCCAATGATATACAGCCAAGAAGGAATTTATTTCCAACTAGTAGAGGATTGGGGGGCTCGTAAAACTGTATAGCTTCAACCCAATGAATTAAGGTTAGTAAAATACATAAACTCTGATACAGCGCCGTGAAGTATGCCTCTAGTCACCTGCAATTCACCAATGGCTGCGTGATAGATATTGCCAGCACCTGGCTGTTCCTTGTCAGCTGTGACCGGCGTGTGCCTTTCAGCAATGCTTGCCCTCCTTCCCCCCGCGACTCTCCTCCTTTTCCACCCTGGGCACAGGGCTAACGCTCGGCCAGCAGCAGGCTTGCTGATTGCCAAGGTGCTTAGCAGACCATCCTACCACACATACCTTGAGTTATAACATTCTGACAGCAAGCACCAGCATGAGACAAAAGCAGCGTGTTTGTCGAATGAAAAATACGGCTGCGGTTGAATAGAGGAAAAGGTATAAAAAAAATCTAGCTCTAAAAAAATATTCAGATCTAATGATGCCTGTTTTTTTTAATAGAGAAAAAAATCACAGTAGGCAGAAGCGCCATTTTTTTAACACTTCATACTTCTGTCAGTGTGATGTAGAGCAAGTGCCATTAATCAAGAGTGCTGTTATTCATTAGGCACAGTGATGTACTTGAATTGTTACTTTAGTATCATTGTTCAGAGCCTCTGGAACAGCTTTAAAGAAGAAGGGAAAAATTTACAGCTATAGTTTACAGTTAGGACTGGAGAAGAACTTTCCCACTATTAACCGAATGTTAAACTTGGTAATAACAGTAATAATACCTTCTATTTATACAGCGACTGTCTTCTGAGAAACTCAAAGCACTCAACAAACAGTAGTATATTCATTGTCAACAACATCCTTTCGAAGAAAGCTACGGGGGATATTGTTATCCTCTTTGCTATCAGGCCAATAATAGGTTCTTTGTGTTTACAGTTGTCTCTGATGTATGCTGCAGGGGAGGTGACAGCCGAAGGGAAGGGAGGATGGGGAGATGGTGTATGTGTGGTGGTGACGGGAGTGGATTGAAGGAACGTGTACCATTTGAAGAACTAAGCCGAAATGAATCCTTTTACTGTGTAGTGGTTGTGAGGGATTTGTATACACATGATGGTAAAACTAGTCTTTCTGGGCATCAGAAGTTAATTACGGCATACTACAAACAGAATGCACTTCCTGAGTAATTAACCTGATGGACTCTGCCTGCTGGGAAACGGAAGAGCCCCTCAGGCTCTCGGGCAAGGGCTCTGATACCCAAATCTGAGAGAGTCAAGCTCCTTCTCAGAGCGGCTGGTTCCGGCCCTGCCCACTTACTCACAGCTGATTGGTCCAGGTCTGGACCAATCAGATTCCTTCTCCCTGGTGTTTGGAAATGGTCTGTGAGGAACCTAGTGCGTCTGATGGATTCCTGAGCTGTAAAGTGGCTTAAACCAGACCTGTAATGACTCTGTTTGGCCCATGTGGATAAGAAACAGAGAAAAAGAAGGAGAGGAGCAGGGAGAGAGAGCACTTTAGTTCTGGATGGACGTTCTGTTTCTATCCTAGTCAGAGCCTTGTCAGGCTCTACGGTCTATCCCTGATTTTCTCCAATAAATTATCCATCCAACTTAAGAGCTGTTGATTTTTTTTGCCTGGAAGAAACATACGTTCTCTGATTAAGATAGGAATGTCCCAAGATAACTGCACACAGAAGACTTTGTCAGGGTAAAAGACCCTCCACATATTTTATTTGGTGGGCCCTTAGCCCCTACATATCTATTAGCTCTTACAGAGAGTTCAGCCCAGCAGAGAAGTTTCTAACTCAACTCTGAAAAAGGTGATTTTTGTGTGAGTTTTATTAGCCTGTTTCCTTTTCCTTAAATTGAATCCTATTTTGTTTATTTATTTGTACCCACTGCAAATCAGTGGTTTTTAAAACAGCAACAACTTGAAAGAGCTTGGAGAAGATCGACCCGTATTTGTGAATCACTTTGATCCCATAAAACAGGAACAACAAAAATCTTAACACTTGACACTTGAAGCAGACATTCAGGTCTGAGGGGAAAACCAGAAGTCTGCTGAATCATTAAGAAAAGTACTCAAATGCAATATTGCACCCTCCAATTCTTGCTCTTTTGACACAAGAAAAAGAAGCCACATTTCAATTCTATTCCTCTGCACATCTCCTCTTATCCTGAAGCATTTTCATATCCACCTCTTTATAACAGAATAGAACAATGGGTGTAGATACTCAGGGCAGAAAAACAGCAGTGCTCATAACAATAAGTGAACAAGAATGGGCCATTTAAAGACTTCTCCAGGAGATCAGACCTGCCAAAACAGTGACCCTGGGGGTTGTCTTAGAGGCTGTGACAGGCAGGCCAAGGACTTTGGCATGAGGTAGGCCTTCCCAGCTTTTTAAAAGAATGACTTTGGATAGGTTATTTAAACTTTCTGAGGCTGTTTCCTTGTCTTCCTTACTTGTAAAATTGAGTTAATAATAGCTACTATGTTGTGACGATGAAGTAAAATGATGTATATAAAATACCAGGCATTTGGTGGCAGAAAGAGAGTTCTGTGTGTTTTGGAAAGGATTTGCAAAATAAACCTGCACTACCATGACTCAGTACCCCAGTGATTATATGAAGACACTGAGATTCACATACATTTTTCCCTGGATGTTTTTAATGTTTGAAATTTAATGATTAAGCCTCAAAATAGATTCAGATGAAATTAGATGATCTTGTGCCTTGTGTTACTAAAATAACCAAAGCGTTTCATAAGGTTTCAAGCTGCGATCCCTCAGCATGAACACTGCTGACAGTGAGGCTGACAGGACTTCATGGGTAGTGGAGGGACTAATCTGCACCCTCTCATTTTGGAAAGCGCCACTTACACGATTAAAATTAGACTTTAGGGTACAAGGGGGCTGCTGCCATCACTGAGCAAGGCAGCTGTATTCTGAAGTGGCTTCAGCAGCTTGTATGTGCTAACTGACAGCAGACAATTCGAAGCATCTCCCAACGGACTTAAACTACAAGCTGAATAAAGCCTCGGGTCCTTAGTGCCGTGACCATTCAGGTCCTTACTCAAGAAAACTTAAATATTACAGGATGTGACTTTTTTACACTAAAAATGTCATAAATCTTTAACATGTCTGAATCTATTCATATTCCCAAAAAGTTCACTGGTTCTCTGAATCTAGAGCCCAGTTTCCCAAAGAAAGCCTGAAAAAGCCATCTCTTTAGGACTTTTGATTAAATTTTACTTCCATCATTCATTCATTCGAGAAAAATTTTTTTAGTCTCTACTTTGTTTCAGTAGTGATGATACAACACTGAGCAAAGCTGATTTGGTCCTGTCCTGGAACAGATCCCCCTGTCCCTGTCTCTTCAGCCTCTGGTCTCTGATCTCACCATTGACAATCTATAGTTTCCACTCCTGAGCTTTCATTTCCCCTTATATCTCTGCGGGTGGATGTACTTTCTTGTTGGAAATCATGGGATTTAGGATAAAGTCTAAACTCCTTAGCAAGGCATACAGGGGTGTTTACAATGTGGCCCCAACTTAAGTCTTGTAACTTCCTTCCTCCAGTCCCACAATAATCAAATTAAACTCCCTGTTCTTCCTGGTGAGCCTCCCTCTCTTTTCTCCCCTTGTCCCTCCCCCTTGTCCCTCTCTTGGCTGTCCAGGCCCCATGGAACATGTAATTACTACCCAGAATTTCCTCTGTGACACCATAGGATAAGCAAAAGGTATTTGACATTGAGTCACTGTGCCTATAAAGGGATCACCTTGGGGTGAAAGGACCTCAAGAATTCTCAAGGGAGCATCTTAGTGGGGGATAGAAGGAGGACTTTGATGAATCTCAGGGTATCAGCTGTGTCATCAAGAGTCAAAGTGGAAGCCTGGTCAGTGGGAAGACAACCGGCTCTCCAGAACCAATTGTGAGGCATTGCCCACTCCAGGGCAGTGTTGCTCTTGGTCACTGCCGCAGGAGAGGGGCCAAGTCCTCCAAACCGGAAGTGATAAGCTCAGCTGTGGGTCAGAGAGAGCCAGCAGAGACCTTCATGTGAAAACCTGAGCCCCTCTGCTGGGATTGCAAGACCTTCTACGACCTGATATCACTGGGGAAATAAATGAGGAGAAGAAGAATAAAAAGCACACAATCTGCATAGTAACCTCCCCGACAGCCTTCACCTAACATGAAATCAGGAAAACTGATTTACATTAAATTAGTAAATTAATGTTTAAAAACATTTTTGCTGCTGAGTGAAAACAGAAGCACAAGAACACGATGAAATCGGCTAAAGAAAAGAGGTGTGTGTGTTTGTGTGCGTGTACAGTGCAGTATTTTTAAGTTGTAGTGAGTAAATTTTGACTCTACTGTACATTTCTGTCTATTCTACTAATTTGGACTCAGCCCATGTTCTGTAGGATTGTTATCCATCCCTTGTTATATACCTCCAAATAGATTTAAACTCCTTTTTTGTCAAAGATTGTGTTTTACATCTTGCTATCCTCAGATTCTGATGATGTCCTATACAAAGTAGGCTCTCAATGTAATAATAAATCTAGTCATATCCCATGTCATTATTACACCAACGGAAGGCTCTATGATACACTAATTCTGTGAGAGTGCACTAATTCTATGAGAGACAGCAGTGGCACAAATTTGACGGCATTTACTTCTCCAAATTGAGGAAGTTTTCTTGAGGGAGGTAAGCCTTGAATAAAAGGAATGAAGAAGCTTGGAAAGTAAGGCTGTCCTTGATAGAATGCTGGTTTATGAGAAGCTCCATGCCAGGGAAAGGATAAATGTCCATGGGGACTGGCTTGGAGATCAAAGTAGACAGGAGATAATGAAACTATTTTGCGAAAGAGAGATGGAAATGTGATGGTCACTGTCAAGATATTGAAAATGATTCAATGTGACCTGGGGACGAAGAGATTTATCAGCCTGTAAAAGAATGACCAATGGGACAAGAGGTGGGAGATACATTTGGTAAAATCATTTAGGATGATCAAAGGAAAGAGAAAAAAGAAGTGGAGCAATCTTTAAGAAAAGAGTAGGTTTCTGTGTGTGTGTGTATGTATGTTTGTGTGCAGGGAAGTGCCTTGTGAAAACTCATATTACAGATTAAATGACTTAATTACATAACATGAAGTACAAATAAAAACAAATAAGACATACAAAATGGTTTATGAATGCGATTATATATAAAATATTGTGCGGTATCAAAGTTATATCTGCTTCACTGTGAAATATTCATTACCTATTTCTGAAGTACTAGTTTTCAGCATAACAATTCATGATCCTAAGTATTATTAATGTTTTTTATTGGATGGCTACTGAACTTCAACGTATGCTAAGTGCTATAGAGGACATCAAATAAGACATTGTTCTTTCCCTGTGGGTTCATAACATAACTTAGAGGGGCTACCTTTTTTTCCCCCACTTAGTGTGGTCCATGGCTCATCAAGCATTTTAATATCCCAAAGGCCAAAGATGCACTGCACATTTATATTCAGGTTCTGATATTTATATATTGTAATGTGCTTGGATCCATATTACTTTCAGTAACACCATCTAGTTCTAAAGGGCAAAGTACATAGAATTCCGAATAAATTCATCTTTTTTTTTCTTCTTCTTCCCTAAAGGAAGGAATGGGAAATTGTCAATATTCTTAAGAATTTTAGAGCGGGGAACAATGGAATCTTCTTTTATTCATTGCTGCTTGTACCAACTACTTGATATTAAGGACTCTTATTTTCATTATTTCAATAATTATTTCTTAATTTGCAATGAATCTTCTTTTACTCTAATCAGCAGCAACTTTGATCACTAAAAACTGATTAGAAGGGATGCAGAATCCATTTTTTTCATTGCCTTTACAGAATCATAGCACTTTAGAATTAGCAAGAATCCTAAAGATTATTTATTCCAGTAATCCCTGAAGCCTGTCCATAGACTTGTTGCCACAAAACATTAAAACATATAGGACATTAAAAATGCTAATTCCAGGGACTCACCTACCTTAGAGTTATTGAATCAGAATCTGCAGGGTGTAGTCCAGATATTTGTGACAAAAGGGATTCTGATGAGGAACCAGACTGGGCCCTGGTGCATCGAATTGACTATTTTTCCGTTAGGGAAAATGGCTCTCAGATAGGCTCACATAATGCCTTATGCCAGGTTCATGCAGGTAGATGCTGTCAGAGTTGGAAACAAAATCTGGATTTACCTTTTCTTAGTCTAGTCCTCTTTCTGATACACAACACTTCATGAGATATTTCTTAGTTCTGGGCAACCTGTGCAATGTCAGTTCAAATCTTTTATAATCACTAATAGAACTCTCTTCAAAGCCAGTTCACACACTGGGCAAAAAAATTCATACAGTTTTGACCCAGTGGCTTACCTAGATTGATCTTTCAATCTGTGTATTTTGCCAGTTTTGACTCTGAATGATTTTTGGTTTTAGCAGAATTCCAATCCATCCTCAAAGGACCACTCTTGTCCTCAATGGAATCTAAGTCCATCTTCTACAAATTCTGAGTTGCCATAATATTTTAAACAATACTACGTCATTGGAATTAACATCTAGCTTCTGTAAAATACTTCTTTTGATGAAAAACAGGTATTTAAAGCACTGAATTCTGCCCAAGATAATTTAAACAAACCTTTCTAGGCACACCTTTGTGTTGTTTCACTTTTTTCAGTTTTAACCAACACTACGAAGAACATCCCACTACATACATCTGTACTAGTGGGTTATAGTTATTAAAATTTAAAATGTGTATAATCTCTGACCCAACAGCTATACGTCAAGGACTTTATACTGATTACTTTTTTTAAAGATGAGAAACTCCAAACCATAGCCAAAGCAGAAAGATAGCACTTCCATTTCTACTTATATATATCTTCTAGAGGATTCTACTGTCCATTTGATTTGGCACATATGCTGGCTAATAATAACAGCAATTTAGGGTGCTATCTGCTGTATGACTCTTTTATTTTTATTTCTTTTTTTGTCAATTAGTTCATTTGGTTGAAGTATGCTGCAAATGAAAACAGTCATGGGCTCAATCCATATATCTATAACATATGTAGATTTATAACCTAAGACATACCATTTACAAAAACTTCGAAATACATGAAACATTTAGGGATAAATTTAACGAAAAGAGTGTAAGATCTGTTCATTGAAAACTACAAAGCATTGATGAAAAAAATTAAAGACCTAAATAAGTGGAGAGATATATGGTGTTCATGAATTGAAAGAATCAATATTAAGATATCAATATTCCCAAACTGATCCATAGAGCCAAAGCAATCTCAATGAAATTCCAACAGTTTTTTAAAAAAGAAAACACAAAGTCTATTCTAACACACACAGAAAAATCCAAAGGACCTAGATTGGCCAAACAAGATTGAAGAAACAATTTGTACTACTTATTTCAAGACTTATTATAATGCTAAAGCAATTAAGACAAAATCGTGTTGTTATGAGGATAGGCGTATAAATTAATGAAACAGAATAGAAAAATCTAGAAATATACCTACACAACAGTTGTCAATTGACAACTGATAATCCAGGAATTTCACGTCTAGAGATTTATCCTAAGAAAACAATTAGAGATACACACTAAGATTTATCTACAAAGATGTTTAATTTAGCATTATTATTAATAATAAAAAATTGGAAATAACATAGTCAATAATAGAAAACTAAAAAAATTAATTTTGGTATAGCTATATGATGGAATGCTATATGTCTTTCAAAAATACATATGTATGTGCACACATATGTATTGTATGATTCCAATTTTGTATAAATAACTTAATGGATGCAACAGAAGTGACCAATACAGCATAAATGAAAATGTTAACAATGGTCATTTCTGGGCTACAAAACTGTTGCTGATTTTATATACTATATACTCCCTAATACTATATGTTAAACGTATATTGCCTTTATGATTAAAAAAAATTTAAAAAGTAAAATAGTGATCATCTTCCTCAGCAATATTTTGATAGCAAATGGATACAGTTATGACCAGCCATGTCTCTTTCTGTTATAATTCTTTAGCCTCATTCAAGCTAGAAATCCAGAAGGAGTAAGGATTTTCTATGCTTAGATATTCAGCAAATGGATTTTTTCAATAAAGTTGAATGTGAAACTCCATTATATGGAGTTCTTTCTCCAGGATCAGATGCTTAACTAAGTCCTGGAGAAGAAACTGGGATACGAAAAACAAGATATTGGCAAAATCAAGGAAAGAATCTCATTTTTTGACTTTCCAGTCCAAATTTTGTTTTGCTTTTTCCTCCTAGGGATACTCTACCTACCAGGGTACGCTCCATCCCCTGCCATTGCACTTGACAGTTGGTTTTTGCGGTCCGAACCAGCAGTTGTAGACACACTCTTGTTTTCTAGAGCAATGGTAGTATAAATCCACTACAATACATCAGCATTCCTGTTGCAAATGAGTTACTCCATGAGGATTTCTAGTCCATAGGCCAGTATATGGGTTTATTCACACGATCCTTCTTCTGCGGAAAATAAAGTCACTCTCAGGGGATTTCTGTTTGTTTCTTTGCTAGAGACACTGAATTAGCTATTTCTTTTCTTAAAAAAATCTTATTGATGTACATTAACTCACACTTGACTCTTTGAAACCTACATATGTAGAAGGAAATGTGTTGGAAGGGGATTTGAAGTTGGGAGAGGTTTGGTGTGAGGACGTGCCCAGAAAGAAGGGAAGGAGGGATGTGAGAAGTTTGTGTCATTTCCAGAGATATAACTGCCCACACAGTTCAGAGGCCTCCTACAGAATCCCCTCTCGGAGATTTCAGGCAGAACCCTCCCCTGTTCTGCATAGCATCTGTGCACAGTGCTATGGTACCACTTTGCCACCAGTTACTGAGATTGTCTATTTCTGAGTCCATCTATCATTTAGCTATGAGCACTTGGAGGCCAGGAATTTTTCTTTCTGTTTTTATTTTTTTTTTTCCCAAACAAGAGGTATAGTTGGCATACATTAATTGCATATATTTAAGTTGTACAATTTCATAAGTTTTGATATATGTCTTCACCTCACCTCAATCAAGTTAATGAACGTATCTATTACCTCCTGCAGTTTCCTGATGCCCCTTTGTCACCCATCCCTCCCACTCCTGCCCTCCCCTTCTAAACCCCATCTCCAGGCAACCACTGATCTGCTTTCTGTCTCTATAGATTACTTTGCATTTTTTGAATTTTGTATAAGTGAAATCATTCAACATATGCTTTTTAAAAATCTGTTTTCTTTCACTCAGCATAATTATTTTGAGATTCATCCATGTTGCTGCATTTAACAACAGGGCCTTCTTTGTTATTGCTGAGCATTACACTGTTGTATGGATATACCACAGTTTGTTCATCCATTGAGCTGTTATGGATATTTGGATTGTTTCCAGTTTTTGTCTATTATAAATAAAGCTGCTATGAGCATTCATGTATTCACTTTTATATAGAAATACGCATTCAATTCTTTTGGGAAAATACCTAGGAGTAGAATGGCTGGTTCATATGATAGATATAGATTTAAGCCTGTAGTTTTCTTTGTCAGAAAGCTTTTGACTCTAAAATTAAATATCTTTGCTAGACATTGCACTATTCATTTTATCTATATTTTTTGTGACCTTTGGTGGTTTGTGACTTTCAAGGAATTTACCCATTTAATCTAGGTTGTTCACAATATTCCCTTAGTGTCCTTTCTAATATCTGTGGATTCTACAGTGATATCACCTCTGTCTTGCACAGTCTTGGTAATTTGCGTCTTTTTCTTTTTATACTGAATAGTCTAGGTAAAGGTTTATCAATTTTATTCACCTTCTAACAAAACCAGATTTTGGTTTCTTTGATTTTCTCTGTTCTTTTGTGTTTTCTATTTTACTAATTTCCTGCCTGATCTTTTAAAATTTTCTTTCTTCTCCTGACTTTAGGTTTTATTTGCTCTAGTTTCTTAACATCCAAACCAAGTTCATTCATTTGAGACCTTTCTCCTTTTCCAATATAGACATTTAATGCTATACATTCCTCTAAGTCAGCGTTCAGCAAATCTTTTCTGTAAAAATACCAGATAGTAAGCATTTTGGCATTGCAGTTCCCATGGTCTCAGCCTCAGTTACTCAACTCTGATGCTGAAGCTTAAGCAGTCTTAGAGATTATGCGAAAAATTAGTGTGGCCATGTTCCAATGAAACTTCATTCACAAAAGTAGCTTATGGGCAGAATTTGGCCCATGGGCTGTAATTTGCCAACTGTTTTATCTGCATCCCGCAAATTTTGATATGTTTCTGTTTTTATTGTGAGAAATGCTGTCCAATTTTCCTTTTGATTTATTCTTTGGCCCATGTTTTGTTCAAAGTATGTTATTTCGTTTTCAAATATTTGGGGATTTTGCAGATATCTTTTAGTTATTGATGCCTAACTTAATTCCACTGTGGTTAGAGAACATACTTTGATTTGAATTTTTAAAAATTTATTGAGACTTGTCTTACGGCCCAGAGAATGATCCATCTTGGTAAATGTTCTGTGCTCATTTGAAAAAAAAATGTGTATTCTGCTGTTGTTGAGTGAGGTGTTTTATAAGTGTCTCTTAAGTTGGTTGATAGTATTTTTTAAGTCTTCCAAATCCCTATTGATTTTCTGTCTACTTATCTTACAGTTATTAACAGCAGGATGTTTAAATTTCTGACTATAATTATCGATTATTCTATTTCTTCTTGTAGTTCTATTAGTTTTTGCTTTCTAGGTCTTGAAACCCTTTTCCTTCTGTCTGAAAGACCCCTTTTAATGTTTCTTATAGTGCATATCTACTGATAATGAAATTTTTCATCTTTTTTATGTCTGAAAACAATCTTTATTCCACCTTCTTTTTTGAAAGACAGTTTCTCTGGGTGTAGAATCCTAGATCAATATTTTTTAAAATCTTTCTCAGTACTTTAAAGATAGTGCTCCACTCTCTTCTTACGTAGGTTGTTTCTGACAAAAAATCTGTCATCCTTGTGTTTGTTTCTCTGTACATAATGTATCTTTTCTCTTTGGTTCTTCATCGCTGATTTTGAGCAGTTTGATTATGATGTGCCTTGGTATAGTTTTCCTCATGTTTCTTGTGCTTGGGGTTCATCGAGCTTCTTAAATCTGCTGGTTTATGGTTTTCATCAAAGTTGGAACGTTTCCAACTATTATTTCTTTTAATATTATTTCTCATTTCCCTCCTCTGCTTTGAGAATTCCAATTACATTCTTATTAGGCTGCTTTAATTTTTCCCCAGAGGCCACCAATGGTCTGTTAAACACTTTTTCTCTATTCAATTTGGATAGTTTCTGTTGCTATGTCTTTAAGCACACTAATTTTTCCCTCTGCAGTGTATAATCTGCTGTTACTCCATCCAGTGCATATTTAATTGCACAGATTGTAGTTTTCCTCTTTATAAGTTCAATTTGTGTCTTCTTTGTATTTTCCATGTCTGTACTTAACTTGTTCAACTTTTCCTCTAACTATTGAGTACATGGAACACAGTCATAGTAACTACTTAACGTCTGTCTCGTAATTCTAACATCTGTGTCAGTTCTTGGTCAGTTTGGATTGGTTTGTTTTTCTCCTTATTATGGATCATATTTGCCTACTTCTTTGCATATCTGGAAATTTTTAATCAGATCCAGATAGTATGAATTTGACCTTGTTGAGGCTGGATGTTTTTGTTTTCTTATAAGTTTTCTTGAGCTTTGCTGTTGCCTGCAGTTGAGATACTTGGGACAAATTTTGGCCCCTTTGGGTCTTAAGATTTGTGACACAAGACCAGGCTCTTTTTTCCCTACTACTGAGGCAAGCGCTTCTACTCAATGCCTCATGGATTACAAAGTTTTCCAGTTTGCCTGGTGGGGACTGGCACTATTTCTGTCCCTGTGAGTACTGGATGTTTCTTCCTCTAATCCTTTCAGGTAATTCTTTCCTGGGCCTTGGGTAGTTTCTTTACATGCATGTAGTGATCAGTACCCTGATGAACACTCAAGGGGGCCCCTCTGCAGATTTTTGGAGTACTTTCTCCTTGGAACTTTGTTCTCTCCGATATTCTGCCCTTTGTACCTCCTTTGCTGGATCTCCTTCCCAGATTCTCAGACACATATTCTCAACTCAGGGAGTCCACTGGGCTCAACCTGTTCCTCCTAGTGATTGTTCTTATCAACATGTATTCCTGGGGTCTACTATAGTGTCTAAAACATGGAAGGTTCCATAGAAATTAAACAAAATAACTTTTTCTGGATAAAAAATTTTTGCCCTAGCCACAAAAAAATGAGTGGCTTTCCACTAGAGTGAAGCATTCATAGAAACATATCTGTGCCTCTTAGCCTTGTGGAATGCCTTATGAATCAAAGACTGGTCTGGATATCATTGATTTTCTCAAGGAAAATATTGAATCACCTGTAATGATGCATTGGCTTTAAAAAAATCACAAGATGAGCACTATTTACTCAGCTTTCAATGGTGATAATACAGGTGAATATAAATATGTATTGAATTAGTGTAAAGATATGTGTAGATATACAATAAGCAATGATATTTAAAATCCATTACATTGGTGGTTCTTAACCTAGTATGCATCAAAATCCTCTGGGGAGCTGGTTTGTTCCTGAGAGATTCTAGTTTCATCAATGCCTTCTAGATGGTTCTATTGGGGGTTAATCCACAGGTAAAATTTAGCGGGTCAATTTCCTCTTCTGCAAAAATGAGGACAATGGTTATTCTCTACCGTATTGGGTTGTTATGAGACTCAATGAAATAATGCATTCAAATCATGTCACTCAGTGGTTGCATTTAGTGAATACTTAAATATCATAAATAATACGTAAAACAGATTTTCTCGAGGAAAGATATACGTGTATGCAAGAGACAATTTGTTGTTTGCTTTTAAATAGCAGTAACTTATACCTAATCTCCGGAGTTTCCTATTAATTTAACCCAAGTAGTCTCTAATGACTGTTAAATTACTGAGAATTTAGGAAATTAGGAGTTTTCTATCAACAGATATAAATGTAAGTAATTGGGGCTGAGGACCACGATGGAAAATAGGCAAGTGAGAATAACTGGGAAGTGGCCTGATTCTAACTACAGGAGTCATACAGAGTATTTTCTTCAAGAAAGTGAGTCACAGAGGGTGTTCAGCTTAGAAGATTTCTTCATAATATTGTGAGAACCCAAGGGAATCTTTTCTCTAGGCACCTCGGCACTTCTAACTGGTCTTATTTCCTTTTATTTCCTTGGATGGAACCAAAACTTGGATAATAGCACAGAGAGGTGTGGGAGCATTAGTATTAGAAAAGAGCTAGTTTTCCTAATACTTACCTAGGAATCCAGGTTTTTGCTAGCTGTATTAAGTTGTAATTCTGCAAACCTGCCTCAGGTAAACTTCAGGGGCAGGTCTCTCACAGCTCATCTGGGAGTATTAAGTGTCTATTAACAGACTCTAGTCAAGTCACACTTTATTCTTATAATGTACCAGGTAATATAGGTCAGTAATAGAAGTGGGAAAATCCCATGATCACCTAAAAATCAGATCAAGTTGGAAGGTAAAACTGTTGAACAGTGAAAGTATCTACTATGAAATGCATTACAAACAAGGAGATCCCCCTTATTTCTCTATGATTGTCCATATTATGTATGTCTGGGGAGTGATTTCTTTTGTTAATAACCACCCCTATAGAATGTATTGAGATCTTACAGGGTGTAGTTCACTACTTTGCATGAGACATGGTGGGAATTTCAATAGAAAAAGAATACTGCATCTCCCAAAGGTCCAAGATATTGAAAAAGAAAACTCAAAACTTAGAATTCCTTAACAGCATTTTAACTATATCCAATACAAAAAAATGAAGGATTCACTCTTTGCCTCAGATCTGAAAACTTTCCAATCTACATTTAAGCATATTCAGGATGTATTATTTAGCTAAAAAAAAAAAAAAGAGTTATTATGAAAAGAACTCCATGGATCTGATGCCCAAAGATCCAAAACATAATACTGTATGCTTGCAATTTTCAATGATGGATCTGTTATTTGTATCAACAAGAGCAATTTTACCTCCTAGTAATTAACCCTTCAGGCACCTCCTAAATTCATGATATTGTATAATAATGCATGCCAAAGTGCTTTGAGCTTGGTTAATGACATGTAGAATCAATTGTTCTATGTCCAAAAATAAAGCTAGACAATTAAAAGGAAAACATCATCTGCTGGAATTGAGACATCACAAGGGCACTTACACTGTAGATTGTGTATGTGTGTAGATCGTAGGGGGAAAGTGCTTTACTGAAATAAAGGTAAGAAAATGATTGCGCTAGCTACAAAAACTGAAATTGTGTTTCATTTTCAAAACAACTTTCATTTTGATAGGAGTGATGTTAGATATTTTTTCCACACCATTTACCTAGCTCTTCTCTTTATTCAATTATTTAGCAATGATAAGTCAAATGGCATTTAGTTTACTAAGGTTTGTGTAGTACCATTTGTTGAAATCAAAAGTGATTTATAGCATGCAAAAAAAATTTCTGTGTACTAAGTCTAATTAATTATATTTATAGCAGACAGTAAATATTTCTGTACATACTAATTATACTTTATTATATTGAGAACAGATAGATTGATTTAAATAGCATAGCCACAAAGGACACTGTTAATAAAGTTAGGGCATGAAACTAACCACAACTGCTTTTTGGAAAGACATGAAAAACAAGTATTTTTATGTTAAAGAAATGATTTGAATGCATATCTATTTTCTGCTTCAATTTTACCTAATAAGTCAATGCTCATTTAAAGAAATTACACATTGGGGCTGACCCACTGATGTAGTGGTTAAGTTCAGTGTGCTTTGTTTTAGCGGCCCAGGTTTGTGGGTTCAGATCCTGGGCATAGACCTACACCAATTGTCAGCCATGCTGTGGCAGTGACCCACATATAAAGTGGAGAAAAATTGGCACAGATGTTAGCTAACCTTCCTCAACAACAACAACAAAAACTATGCACACATCTTTTGGATATATAATATTTTAGGGGATTATCTAACCTGTTCTGTAAAGTTCAAGCTTTTTCCCACAGATGTTTGTGGTAAGTGATTAAATACCTGTGTCCAGTTTGAATCAATAATGAAAGTTGGTTGGCAGCTAGTGACTAGATGTATTTTTTTTTTTTTAAAGATTGGCACCTGAGCTAACATCTGTTTCCAGTCTTCTTTTTTCTTCTTCTTCTTCTTCTCCTCCTCCTCCTCCTCCCCGCCCCCCCAGTACATAGTTGTGTATTCTAGTTGTAGGTCCCTCTGGTTGTGTATGTGAGACACTGCCTCAGCATGGCCTGATGAGCGGTGCCATGTACGTGCCCAGGATCCAAACTGGCGAAACCCTGGGCCGCCAAAGCAAAGAGAGTGAACTTAACCACTCAGCCACGGGGCCAGCCCCAAGAACGTGTATTTTTCTTCCTGAAGAGGTTACACAGTGCACCTCAAACAATTTTGACATTAGGCCTATTGAGAAATCATCTTTATAAGCAGCGTGGATTTAACAGTAGCTTCCTCACAGGTTTATGTGTTTAATTAGCTGACAAGACAGACATAACAGTAGGAGCTGAAGACTCGCAAGAGAAAATAACATGGAAGTGTAGGCTAGTTCTTATTGTGTCAAGCACTATTAATAACAAAAAGTGAAGAAGAGGACTAACTGAACTTTTTCATGTCTTAAAGAATCCAAATTTCATAATTCACCTGGTTGTAATAAATTGTAGATCCCACAAACCACTCACTCAGTTAAAAAATGCCCCAGTTCAGTTCAGTGAAACCAAATTGAAAAATAGGAATGAGATTGTGGTCCCGGAGGTGGTGAATGACGAGAGATTGATGTACTCTAAGTCAGCCTCTCATTTTATGTTTTTAATATCTAAATGGGAGCTCAAGAAATAGTTCCCTCATGCCACTTGCTTTGTTGTATCCCAGATAGTATGTATTTTTCTTATGTTTTGATAAAATCTCACGTATTTAAAAAATATACATACATATTCAAGATAGTGCTTTTATTTGCGCATGTTTATTTATAGAAAATAGTCACATGAATATGTAATATTAGTATCTTATATATTATATTAAAGCATGGAAATACTTTTTAATCAATACTTCTATAACACTACCAAAAAATATGTGAGTTATAACAAAAACATATTTAAGAAAATAAACTAGTCTAGGTACTGAGTTCGCTGTTGCATTTTACGTGGTGATCACTGATAATGGTAAAATGAATTCGCTAATTCAGAATTTGTTTGAATCTCTTGGTTATAGTACTTGATTTGATTTGAGCCATGTGGGAGTTTAATTTCTCTTCAGATTTTTTCAAAAAGAGAACATCCTTATTTTGAGAGAAAGAGAATGACTTTGAAGAGATTATACCAAAGATTCTAGGGATTCTTGCATATCAGTTGGTTACAAAATAGAATTTTTGAGGTGTTATCTGTGAATAATTCCAAAATGTGTAAATTTAGACACGACTGCTCTTACTTTAGGATCAAGCGCTTGGAAAACTATATGACAATTTTTGCAGGATCAAAATGCAGGTGGCAAATGGGGAAACCTTTCTCTGAATCTCAAGTAATAATTATAGATTAAATTATACTAGCTGTTTCTTAAAGTTGTCAGTTCATGCATTTGGGTCATCTGCCGTATACTTCTTTGTACCTGTGGTGGGACTAGCAAGTCTCATTGCCCATGAGGTTTCACAGTTGGAGCATCTGGACTTCGCCTGAGGCACACAGACCTAAGACAGGTGGGGACCCATAACACTCCTTTATCAAGGGAACTCCAAAACTCCTTAGCCAAGGAGTTTAAAAGCCCTTCGAGGCCTGGAGATGCTGATCTGTGAATGCAGCCCCAAGGGCAGATTTGAACACATCCGGCTGGGGAGAACCATAACAATCCTTGGGGTAAAAAGGGTTATTTGAGGAAAAAATAAATATTCGAAGATCAACCCCATTCAGAAGAGAGCAGATCACCCGTATTCACCTGCTTAGCAGGAATCTAGGGTTTCCAGAATCAACATGGGAACCTTGCCTGTGGTCAGAGAAGCCCTGGTGTCTGTACCAATTGGGACTGATGCCTGGCTATTGGATATGGTAACATAGCTAATTTCCCTTTCTAATTAATTTGAAGTAAAGATGTTAGTCAAATTTATTAACATTCTGCACATCATTGGAAATTGGTTAAAGCTAAAGCCCCTTTCTCCAAGAAAATCATATAGTTCCTGAAGGCCTGTGTGTGGGGGGGTGTCTCTGATAGGAATAAAGATAAGAAGTGTTGTCAACAGATGGCTCCCACTGTTACCTTAGCTTGACAGACTTACCTTGGCCCCAGCAATATATCTGGTTTGGTTTATTGTTGTCTTTTGAGAGTGAGTCGCCATTGAAACATGACAAAGACTGGCTTTTACTTGGGGAGCCAGTCCAGGTCTGGTAACTCAGGTGCTTGGGGAAAATAATAATTTTAGGTCTATAATTTTGTGATCAGTGCAATTCTTGATGAGTGAAGGTACAGTAATAATAGTGGCATTCACTGAATATGCTCTGATAGGTACTTTCTACACATTATCTCATTTAATCCTCACAGCTCTCTGAGGTCGGACTAATATTGTCCCTAGTTTACAGATGAGGATAGGTAATTTGCTTGAGAGGGCAGAGCTAGAGCGATAGTTGCAGGACTGGAAACCATGTGGTCTGACTTCAAGCCCTGGTGATCACTATAGCCACAATAACAAAGCCATCTTTTAATTCTGCTTTTGGTTGTCCCAAACCCACTCCCCACACTTCAAGTGGGTAAGAAGTATTCGAGAAACAACCTCCCATCTTTTGCCTTAATTCACTGCTCTGCTTCATCTTCTCATTTTCTTTTTAAAATATCCTCCCTTGCATTCTTTTCTTGTAACTTCCCAGTAGAGTCAAGAAAGGGAGACTAGCTGGGGTGGGAGGGGGAGGTGCTCATGCTATTTCGATGACACAGTCAGGGTTGGTAAGAAGGAGACAGAGTCTGATTTTTTAATTATGGGGATTACTGCAGCTCTTTTTCTATCCCACCTTAATCCTTCACTAAATGGTGACGGTATCAACACAACACTCCTGAATAACTGTTCATGTGTACGATCTAAGAGAGCCGGATAACACAGGTGAGGGAGAGTTTGAAAAGACAAGTTTGAATATAAGACAGAAAAGATCAGGACAAACCAATAACTGCCACACGAATAAGGCTCGCTCAACTTTTCCTATTAAAGTGTTGCCCTCTATAGCTTTTTCTTGTGTTTTGTCTCTTGCTTAAAAACAGTTGTAAATATTTATTTTTAAATAAACTTTTAAGATATAAATACAACTAAAAATTTTGAGTCAGTCACCTAAAAGTTTAATGCTATCTAGACATTTCTATTACATTAAATCTTTGCATCCAATAAATCATCAGGGACTCTTAATTTTTACCAAAAAACAGACCAAATAATTGAAAGGCAAGACAAAAGCATGACTTGGAGTACAAAACAATTGATATTTGAATATCATTATTTCAAAGAGCTGCTTTACTTTAATTAAAATAAATTGATATCATTAACATTTTGTTCCTCAGAATAGTCTATATGATCAGTATTATCTTTATTTAGAGATTAGGAAAATAAAATAGGCTATGTTTTATTCAGGATTTTGAAGTAAATTGATGAGAAAAACCAGTTTTACATGAAGAAAATGAAAAGGAAAATTGAGATAATCATTCATATAATAAAATCTCAAACTGCCATTTTTTGCATTGATTGCATTTTGTTCGAATGAAAGGTTTTTTTATTCCTTAAGAGCAAATTCCTAAAATAGATATTTTTCTCTCTTTAAGAATGGCATTATTTAATTATGGAACAGGCAAGAAGGCTTTCGACTGACTGACTCACGTAGCATTTCTTTTGGTGCATCTATTTAAAGAAAGTCATAAAGGAGAAAATCACAGCATGGCTTTATGTTAATGACTGATGAAAAAAATACAAAGTAGAGGACAGTTTTTTGGTACACAGTTAACCCTTTAAAACAACTAGAGTACATAGCTGAATTTGATAGCTATATTTCCTAAAATTTTTCTAAAATGAATTCAAACGCCCAAACTTGAAAACTACACTCCACGGCATTTGTAACAAACTAATAAATTATTCTAATTATATTATATTAACAACTAACTGATTTTCAAAACAGATTTTTGGACAAAAACACAGAAATTAAATACAAAAACTGGAAGTGTGGATGTCAGCGCCAATGAGAATAGGATTTAAATATATGTTATCATTCACAAAATCACACAAGTTCTTTTCTCTATAAAGGGGCTAGAGCATAGAAACGAGAGCTGTATCCCTTTACTCTCCCATTTGCCTCTGAAAAAACAGTCTAATCTCTTTGTTTCCTAACCTGCAATGCGAAAACACAATAGTGTGTGATTTTCCTGAGGAAACTATTTCCTTTTCTTAAATCACAGCACGAACCAGAAGGCTCAGTTGTTCTTAACTTCCTATTTTCGCATATCAGCAATTCAAGGAAAAGGAATTCTGTTGGGTTTTTTTCCTCCTGGGGAAGGGGTGAACTGACTTGAACCTTCAGGATGAGCTAATGCGTCCTGACAATTCTTGGAATTGGTGAGTTGCTGTGGTGATCCCCTACCAGCTGCTCTCATTTGGAGCGTGAGTGCCAGAGAAGCTACAATGGGTACAGGCATCCTCTTGAACAAAAAAGAGAACATTGTGAACCAAATATGTTAATTGGCCAAAATGTAAAATCCGTAAAAATAAATGAACTGGGAACCAAAGCAGATGGACGCTGGCAGCTTGACTATTTTTTCACCAGATGTTTTCCGTTTAAAACTATTTCAAGAAATGTCACAATGAAGTGAGTAAGCAGGACTCTGCTCGTCACAAAACACACACTGTTGTTAGTTTACCATCTTGGAAAACATTCACGAAGCTGATGTGGGACTGGCTTACATATCATGCCCTGCATTTGTCCAAGATCAAGAGTGATGGATGAAAACTTAGCTTCAGGTGGCAGTCATGGATGCAGAGAATCAGGTGTTACTAGTATTTGGTCAACAAAAATTGTCTGAGCCATTGATAGCTTAATATCTTGCCATTTTGTGTAATAATTTCCTATGTCATATAAAATTGCTTTGAAGCCTGTGATCAAACACTGTCCCACTGGAAAAATATCTAACATCTGTATTTTCTTGCTAAGGTCCAAATTGGATCAAATGCAAACTTTATTTGAAAACATAAGGTATAAAATGGTCCTTCTTATGTGTTGTAATTGGAAGCATTCATTATCTAACATGAAGGAATCAGAATCATAGAACTGCAGAAGTAGGTTTTATTTTCAAACGGAAATAATAATTTCCATCATTTCTGTTGTTGGCAATTATAAGTAGGAAAAAGTTGGCTCTCTATTGATCATTTCAATGGAACACAAACTAATGGTTACACTATTCATATACTGTCAAGAAACAGGCCTTTCATAAGCAACATCTTTCTCATTCTTACTACGTACCCCAGATATGAAGTAGATATTAACTGGAAATACCATCCTACATTATGCAGATGGTAAATGTTTCTCCAGAAAAGCACCGGTTTGATGTAAATTGCTCTCAAATGTCCAGGTGCTTAAAGTTATTATGGGTAACATAATCAATGATTGGCATATAAAGATGTGTTTTGTGCCTCATTTCTTTAAAAAAATAACCTCTACATTTTTAAAAACCATTTTATACGTTCGGGCATGGAGGCATAAAGAGACAGAAAGCCAGCATTTCTGTTGCTCCGAACTGCTTCAACATGTCTAGACATAAAGTCAAGATATGGAATAATTTTCAAATCGACTGTATGATCCTGGTACTGGGATCGTTATTTTAAGAAAGCCAGTTGGCTATTACTCATTGGGGTTCTTGCTATCATTCTGCCTGTTACTAGACTGGGGTGCAAGTGGGATCAGAACTTTTTAAGCTCCCATATTCTGTTCACAAATGCCTTAAGTTTAGGCGTAATAGAAGCACAAGCAGCATCAATGCAGACATACGCAGACACGACCAGGCTAACAATAACAGTGGCAAAACAGAGCAGATTCGCAGGGCCCCCGCTTAGCAGTAGATCTTTATCTGCACCAGATAGCCACGGGGTGGGCACCGACAACACAAACCCCGAAGCCTTCTCTGGAGGACGTGGCACAGACCCAGAGGATCTGCAAAGTGGCAATGGTCTCTATTAATAAGAGGAGCCCAGGACAGGGAATCCAGCAAAGGGGGAGCATGGTCTCCAAAGGCAGGCAGGGGAAATCTGACAGGGAATTCCATATCTTGGCTTTTATCTTGAAAGTGTATACGGTCCATTTGCATGAGGTAAATTCTCACAATTGTTCAAAGACTGACTCCAGCCTCAAGGGGCATTAATAAGAGCAAGGAAGGGTCTGGTTTTGGAAAAACAAACAAACAAACTATTATATGGGAAATGACAGAGATATTTACCCAGACAGAGAAATAAGGCAGAGCCACCTGACTCAACCGAGGTAGAAGATCAGAGCTGGTAGGGGTGACTGTAACTCCCCAGAAGGACAGGCTAAAGCTTCATAAATCCAGACCTCTTTCTGCCTGCTGGTCCAGATTGGCCCTCTCAACTAGACCAGGGAGTAATAGGCACAATCAAATGACTCTATCTCTGGAGAAAGGAAGGCTTCAGAGTCTAGAAGACTCTGAATATTTCAGAGAAATACTCTTAGAACCAAAACAGGAAAAATTTTCATCAGCTGACTCTGCAAGAAACTGTCTTGTGTCCAGTGGATATCTTTTATTGGATTCCCTCACACGCTATACAAGTTTCACTTCAATGGAAGTATTAATGACAGATGAGGCCTCCAATAAAGTTCTCTAGCACCTACTATATGCAAAACAAAATTTCCCTAGTCATAAAACATAATTAAGAGAAAAAGTAAATGGAAGGCTCTCTGCCCTCCAGAAATTTAGAATCTACTACCCATGAAGAAAGCCATATTGAGGTGCCCTCCACGTGGTAGAAGCTGAGAACTAATCACAGATGCTAGATGTTGGAGGTGAAAATCTCTTACTGTACTAGAAATAGGAGCTTTGGGGCCACAATATCAGAAAGATAGTCCAGCCCATGGCTCTAAGAACCAACCCAATACCAGCATACAATACAAGCTATACTTTAATACACTGATGATTAACAATTGCTAAACTATAGTAAAAACAAACAACAAACAAACAAATGAATAAGAAGGAAAAAGTAAAGGAAGCCAAAAATGGGGAGGCAGAAAGACCAGACCTGTCAGAAGCTTAAGAAATTGTTCTCTACACACCAGCAGAAGGAACCAGAGAGGCTGGGGAAGGTGACATCTGTAAGCTTCGGGATAACTGCCTTCAGGGAAGTTCCAGTATCCTAAGGAAAATATGTCCCCAAATTCCCACTCGTTATTCTCCAATTTTGTCTTAATTACTAAGTCAGTGTTCCTGTTATGTCAGTATTTTAAGAAAGCAGTTATCCAGATCTATCTTATTTTGATGTTGAACTTTTTTCTCAAATGATCCAACTTTCTTTTTCTAAACTGAATATGTCACAGAAATAAATTGCAGTAATCGGAAATAGAGTTTATGATTTTTTTCCTAAGCTATTAAAAAGATTCAGCATTAGATTCTTACCTACGTCAAAAGAGAAATAAAATGACCCAAGAGGTGGCATGGTCTTTTGCAGTCAAAACTGGAGGAGGAGCTCACTAAAACTCCTATTGCTTAAGAAACAAAGCTTGGAGGAACTAATTTCTAAGTTCTAAACCATGATATAATATACAAATAAAATACTGGGTACTAACTTGCTAGTAAAAAAATAATCTCTAAGAATAATTTCAGAGCATCACAAATAAAAAAACAATGATTTCTTCTAATAGAGAAAAACAGTGATTGAATGAAAACCTGTAGTCAAACTTAAAAATCCTTAATAACATAATGACATATAAGAAAAAATGAATTGGCCACACAAAAGACAACACATTCATCAATCAGAGAGTGAAGAAGTTCCTATCACGTGTTTAGTACAGGGTCTCTTGGTCATGACGTTTATGATTTCCCTTCTAGAAGATGCCCATCTTCTAGAGGCAGAGGTGGTAGACATTTCTGAAACTTAAGCTGCACCAAGGTTAACACTGAGAAGACTCCAGTGCTGAATGAAGATAGAGAAACCTGAATTCACTTTCATTTTTTCTACTGGAATAATTCGTTTATAATGGCAAGACACACCAAGCATGCACAGTCAAAGATTCTAGAGTCCGCCTACATTGTCAGGCGTGACCAGGAATTCTTACATACCAAATACATCATGTAGCTCCCTTACTGTGGCAAATTGCACTCACAAGACAGTAACAGAATTTTCAGAAGGGAAAAATGTGTATCATAAATATATGTCTTTATTGACAATAGGGTAATTAACTATAAAATAAAATCAGAAACTCAAGATTTGGCAATACAGAATTGTACATAATTGAAAACATTACTCAATTTTTAAAGAAAATGCATATATAAAACAACTGTTACTAAAATCATCCAATGATTTTTTTCAAATCCTTTGAAAACGTTGAAGAACTGGTGCATATACTTTACTTTAAAAAAACCAAATTTAAATGTGTGCATATATATTGATATGTTAACTAAATGTCCACGTAACTGGATTCTAAATTTGTGTCTTTTTGGACCCAATATTTTTCTTTAATTTAAACTTACCTGAATTAACAACTGAATTCACATGTGTGGTGAATCAATGTTATCTGAACAATATATTAAGTATTAGTCTATATGTTAAGATTTGTCTTAAATTTTATCTATTGTGGACATAAACAAAGAAGCCTTGTCACTCAGAAGGCCTATATCCAAAGGGACTGTGACTATGAAGTGTAAGTTTTCAAGTCGTGTTTCATGCAGAGCTGCAAGAGATTGTGATCTTGTAAAGGAGAGACAGGCAGATACCGGGGATATGACTCCAGGGCAGTGTGATTATTTTGATTAATATAACCAAACATTTATCAAAATCACATGTTTCAAAGTGGTCATCTTGCCAGGTGTTAAACATTCATTTCAATGATACTACCATTGTTCAAACCCAGTATTGGATGTCCTCTTTTGATAACTGCCTTCAGATGCCACTGCCCACTCCTTTGAACATTTTTTTATAATGGAAAATCTTTGTCCAATAAATGAAAATTGACTTTGGGAAACTTATATGGAGTTAAGCGTGGTGAACATAGATGTCTTTGCTTTGGGTTTAAAAATGAAGTATGATTATAACATAAGAATATTTTTCTAGCAGCTAATAATCTTACTTTGAAGCCAATTCCAAAGAGTTTGCTAAATGGTTTGAGCAATGGGGAGAGGGGAGGGCACTGGCTTCAATGAAACGTGTGTAGACTCTCAGGGTAACTGCTGTCAAGAAGACCATCCAAAATATCTCGTTGCTTCATGGTGGTCATACTTTGTAAAAAGAGACAAAAGAAGAATTGCTCACTGATTTTCCTGTGAAATCCCCCAGTGGGACCTGGGACATTAACATTTAGCCTGAAAGTAAGGAGATTTGACTTTTCTTCTCAGATTTTCCCTCTAAGAAGGAGTTTGGTTTCTAAGAATTGTCTTAACAGATGTTTCCAATTTCCCTGTGCTGAATGAGAAATTAATGCATGTTCTTCACTACTATGAGCTGAGCATGAACCAAAAGGCCTTTAGCTTCGAGCTACAAACATCTTTTGGATATTCTGATGAAACTGGAGAGAATCCTACTGATAGTCTATTTTCACCCCAATGAATCTTAGGGAAACTATAGCCAAGTCCATCCAGATATCTTCTCATGAAAACTCCGGGAACAAAGTTAAGCAATCTCACACTTTTACAAAGTTCTATGTGAAAAATACTGCAAAATTTCCTGTCCTGGGAAATTAAATTTTCATAAATTTTTCAAAAGTAAAATATAGAGAAAATGTAAGATTCTGAAAGAGGAGAATCCTTATGTGTAGAAAGCACTATACTGGGTACTTACCAACTTCAGAAATGACAATTGAAACATTTTGTCAAAATTCGTTCCCATGAATCCATCACAAATAAACATTATCACAAGTGAGACATGTCTGAAAATAAAGTATTAAAATGTTACCACCAACTCAATTTTAAAAATCCAATATCTATTTCATTGAACTAATATTTCTCTTAGTATCAATATTACTTCAACTTAAATGAAAATTTGCCCTGCCCCCACTAAATAATAAAGTGAGCATGACACCTGTCATTAGAAAAAATAAATCATATTGAATCCAACAGAAACTATTTTGTGGACTACATTCTAATAGCATTCAGGATATTTTCAGTATAGCTATTCAATTTGAAAAGTTTATTTAATTTTTATTTTTATGTCAGATGCATGGGACTGTTTGAGGCAATGTTTTTCTAGTGTAGAAGGGAATAATGCTTCATATATATATATCACTATAATCCCGCAGCTTGGTTTCCTTTAGGAGAGTGTTTAGAAGATATGAGAGAAAAATCTCTTTATTTTTCTTTAGCACTTCGATAAATGAGTCATTTAAGAAAAAGAAAGATATATGTGATCATACAAGAAGAGTAAACTTCTGTCATACAGGCTGCTTTCTGTATTCTCAGTAGTTTTAAAAAATTAGGCAAAATATGTCACTTTTTTTCACTATAGTTCTAATAAAAATTGAAGTAATTTTGCAGTATTGTTAAAACTGCTAAATAAGTAACAAGTGGGGCACAATGTTTGTGAAGATGTAAGCATACGAAATTCTAGACAGAGATGGCAGAACTTACTAAGAGACCATATATGTAATTTGACCACAAAAAGTCACATAATAAAATGAGAAAACAGAATTAAATTTCAATTTTAAGGAAAGTGATAAGGATTGGAATTATTATAATTTAGTGCTGAAACCAAAATAATTTCTAACTTGTTTGCAATCTTTAAATGTGATGGAAGAGAAAGAATTCAGGAAAGGCACCTCCAAGTACATAACGATATGACTATTTGGTAAACCTCAAGTATTATTCTTCTCACATATGACAGCATCCTGAGCAAAATTTTGATATTTTTCTTACTACAATGGTTTATGATTAAATAGAATTGTTTCAATATAGTTTTCCCAAACAACTTAAAGAAGAGGTAAAATTCTAGCATTTTAAAAAATAGAAAATGTACTTCAAGGACACTTAAAAAAATACTATTATTACAACTTAAAGGGTCAGTTATTTTACATTCTAGCTACTTGCCTAAGATAGAGGGCAATCTACAATCGCCAATTGATGACTGAATTAAAAATGTATCGTACATTATGAGAATAATTCTCAGGTTTCTTTTAGCAAACACAAATCAGCAAAGGAACTGAACTAATCAGTATAAAATTAACAGGTAACACTCACTTAGAAAAAAAATCAAATCTAGTGAAAATAAAATTAGCAACAGATTTTGTCATTTAATTATCTATATTAGGTAGCATATGAAAATTTAAAGCTTTTAAACTGGCTTGCAGCATTTTTAAAAATGCATGCACATCCTCATGCTTTAAAAAGAGACAATTATCCAACATATAGCTTGGCAACTTTTTGTTAACTGTTCTGTTCAAAGTGCTTTAAAATAATAATCGAATATATTGTTTCAAAAGTATTAGGCATACGTAAAACTTTAAAATTTTTAGAGTATGTCATTAGAAAAGTGTCGAAATAAAAATACAAAAATAAGATTTATAAATTGTAATATCTGATGCCAAATATTTAAAAATGTTAAAGGAATGTAATGCCTAATTTCAAAGTTTAAGCTAACAAACCCGGGAGACTCCACAAATGGAAAATATTGATCAGCAATAAGATCAAGTTTTGAGTGACATTTATGTCATTCAATAATAAAATCTAATTTATAAATGCAATTTAAAACTTTGAAAATTGTGTAAAAATAAGTTATGCAATATAAACAAATAAAATTTTTCCTAAAAATAATTTCATAATGTCCTCATTCTCTATGTTTATTGTGTCCAACTTAAAAACTTTATTTCCTGTGTGTGTTTTGGAAATCCATGATTCAGAGGTGGATTTTAACAACAAAATAGAACCTCTGCATTCATTCTTATGCTTTATTTTTAAAAAGAAACATTATTATTAATGCTTTATTTTCAAGTGGCTACTACTGTTTTTATCCATCAAGGAGAAAAGAATTCACCAAGATAAATTTGATATTTAAATTTCTGTTTCTATTTTATACAAGCCTTGATTTCTATATTCTTCTTAAGACAATGATAGTTGCTAGAGATTTCTTTTTCAAATGTCATTTTCATGGCATATAATGCTATTTCCACAAATAATTATTTCTCTTGAACTGAAAATTACTTACCTTTGAAAGCAAACTAAACATTTTAGTATCTGGTCCTTTTAACCATGATTGTTTTCGATAGCAACACTAACGGCTGCTTTTTTTTGAACTGTGTAACCACTATTTCTAACACAAAAGTGTTGGCTTTACACCTGCATATTTTCTTTCTCCTTCTTTCCTTCCTTCTCCCTTCCTTCCTTCCTTCCCTTTCCTTTTTCTTTTCTTCCTTTTTTTTTGGTTGAAGTTATTGAATCAAGTAGCTATCTAGAGGGAGGAGAAAATGTTATTACCTGTAGTTAACTGGCAAGAAAAATGAAAATCTTTATCACACAAGAAATATTTAAAGCAAACAGATTTACTCAGAGTAAGGCCTGAAAACAGGAGAGGTTGCTGCAGCCTAGGACATAAGCTTAATTCTTGTTTAGGAGTTTTTGGTGGAATGTCTTTACTTTCTGAAATGCACTCTGCTGATTAAAAAAAAAAGCTGACAGTTAATTAGCACCGAGTCTTATTACAGAAGTCTCCTCTCAAGCAGCCATATTTGAGTTATACTGAGGTGATTGTCATAAAGGGGTTGTTTGCTGTGGCGCTCACAGATGGCGGGAAAGACAGCCCAGGAACGCAAACAGCCTGATAATCAAGATAGCCTTAAAATGTGGGTGAGTTTTCAACTCTGATTCTGGCAGCAGCCTCTTTTCAGATATCTTGGGTTGTTATGTCCAAGTGGTTTACTTTAAAGCAGGCTTGTCATCAAAGGGGTCCCAGAGTCAAGAATAATTATGATAATTACCCAGAATTGCACCCCCCCAAATAATCATAATAATAATCCTGAATCTTAACCAAGTATAATATTGTTTGTGCAATACACTGCTACATTCAAAACGATGAAGTGCTAGACAACCAAGATCTATTCTTGACTGACAAAGCTGCTATAATTGTATGACTTTCTGGGATAATGGTTTAAACAAAAGTAAATAGTTAAAAAAAAAAAAAAGCCCCTTCCCCTCCCCCCCCAAAAAAAGGATTGGAAAGCTTAGCTGTGTTTAGTGCCCATTGATGAAAGCAGTGTTCTCTGATCCATGCTGCTATTGTTGGTTTTAGTTTAGCTCCCTCTCAATCAATATCTAACAGGGCATGATTTAATAAGGTTTTATAATCTCCAAAAATGCAGGGGGGGAAGGGGGTTGTGGTATTGTCATTCATCAAAGGGGGCCTTTCAGGTTTCTTTGCTTTCACCTGCTGGGACCCATTTGGTCTCTTTCAAAGAGAATGCAATGACAAAATGAATGAGAAATGCAAGAATAAGAGTCCCTTATTCTACCCAATAGTATAATCAATGGGTACTTGTAATCCCTATTGTACCTCACAGAGGTAGTTGTAAGACAATTAAATCTCGCTTCTCAGGCAAATGATTTTGGTAGTTAACCTGAAACAGCCAACAATATTGAAGAGAATGAATGCATATGAAGCAATGATGTAATGGGATACCGCCTGGCCAGAAAAGCATGCATGTGTACTGATGTGTCTATGTATGTGTATGTTTATCTCAATACTCTATGTCCATAGTTTTCATGGTTTATAGTCCCTTAAATATTACAGAGGTAGGTGGCAAAGATTTTAAATAATTTTACAACTTGTCTTTTAATTTTCATTTTAAATGAACATGGAAAGATTCTTATTTTTGAAACATTATAGACTCTAAACTCTAGTTTCATAAACAGAAAACATTTACATAGTTAACATCAGTTTGATGTGACAACCAATTTAGTTTTAATTTCATTTGCATCAGCTAAATTCAATTTCTCTTTCCCTCCTTACTGAGTCGCTTGAATGTCAAAAGGAGGCTCGTAGCCTTTGGAAGACACACACACGCATTTCGGTTTGCATTATTTGTCCACCTTTGTTGTGTTGACTTCATACTCCATTCCAAGTATTGTCTATCAAGAAACCTCATGGTTTACCCTTTTTGTGAAAGAATAAAAATGTGACCACTGATAAAATTTCATAGCACACACAAATTCTAAAAGATTTGTGAAGAAAACGTATCCTCTTGCTGAGAAGTCCTGTGCCTAGTGATAAATATTAAATACAAAATAAAGGGAGCAAAGAGACTGCTATATCAGATATACAAAGATGCATTTTAGTTTGTAATAATTAAAAAATTAATGGGCCTTTCTTTAACGTATAATTTAAATATGCTCTTTTGATTTCTCTTACATCTCATTTGTGTTTGAAATCTCATTTATGTTTGAACATCTCATTTATGTTGAAAATGCTCATATTCCTTAGCCAAAATTCTCTGAGAAACCTCAATGTTACTGTTGACAGTAACATCCAATTTTATTCCTGAGGCAAAATCTTACATTTAATTAACACACAAATATGTAATAAACACACTTTTATCTCTGGAGGTACACATTTTCTTACCGACCTAAGGAGTTTTTAATAAAGAGCTGATTTAGTAGATCTATACCCAAAAAATATATTGACTCAGACACAGCAATATTCACAGATGTGTGCTCTGCACCCAAGTGCATATGTATTTTCTTTAAGTTATGCAGACGTATAGTTACCTTGTATGTAAATAAAATAGCTCTTCATTGATGCTTGTACACATAATTCTTTCAATTACCTTTAAATATTGAAAAGCAACTCTCAGGGAACTAGAAGTGCTGTCCTTTTTGACATCCAAGGCAGAAATATTTGGCATCGGAATTCTACATACTTGTAGATTATTTTTTAAACCTGTTATTTTGCTATGTTTAGATCATACAAGAATAAAGAAATCCACTCGAAAAATAAATTGACCTGAATAAAACGATGTATTCTCTCATAATGCTGAGTTTAGCGAAGAGTAAGACACCTGACTCCTCTGGATACTTCCAAATGAGCCTAGCTAATTGGGGTAACCCTAGCCAATGGCCATTTGAAAGACTCAAGGTCAGGTGTTTTATTACTGGGATAGTATTCAAAAAAATGACTGTCAGGGGTGAACGAAGAATTATGTCAAGAGCATTCAGCATTACTGCCACTAAAGAGAGAGGAGGGGAAAAACATTGTGAAGAAAAACATGTCATTTTCTAAATGAGCTAGGGGAGGCGGATAGGGCAATAACGTGGCCTTCAGCTGTTGGTTTATTAGGTTTCCGTTCCCATGATCCACATCTGCATTAGGCAGAAATAGTTTTACTTTTAATACAGTTGCACTCCACTACTTTGCTTTCTTGTAGAGTAAAAAATAGCTGTGAAAAACCAGCAGATGAGGTTTGCTCTTTGTGGTGGTTTGTTTCCCCATTCCCTATGCTGTTTTCCTGCCTCTACGGCCGGTCTCAGCATTGTCGTGTGATTTGCCATGCAACAGTGAACATTGCTTTTCCTAGCCAAATCATCCAGTGTTAAATGGTATGTGATACAGATCAATAGGGCATCTACAGCTGTACAAAAAGGGCAATGTTGTTTCTATGAACGATTTTGAAAGAGAGTGTGGCCTAATGGTTAAAGGATTAAATTGGGTACTCAGGTTTTTGCTGTCTTGAATTCTAATTCTACTGAAGCCATTGGATTTCTGAAGAAGTTGTTGGCAAGTATGTTCATTTCTCACTCTCTCTGGACAATGACAAAAGTGATCCACAGCAGTATATTCATGGGTTATGTACTTGCCCAATCGTGTGACCATTCAACAAACGATGAAAATCGGGAGGACTGATGAAGAAGATTGGAAAAACATCTTCAAAATGTATGGTACTTCAAACATTCTATCAGATTAATTGCTCATATTCTTTTTCACATAATGTTTCTGTGCTTCAGGCTGTTCTTCCATCTCGTCTGAGCCCATTCAGCAGCAGCTTCATACTTATACATTTGGAGTTTAGTCAAACTGAGACAAGGGCTTGTTTTGGTTCTGGTTACCTGCGTTCTCCTTCGGGAACAGGACACGTTTTGTTTCACGTGAGCCCCTTGTCAGTGGCATTTTAATGAACTGCAACGTAGAAAATAGCTTTGGGAAAGCGGTCGGCTTTTTGTTACCATTGCCAATGCCAGGTGCAAATGGTCGCTCATGAGGATTAGCAACACACATCGCCCTTTATTTCAGTTTGGGGTAGAGGCCTGTGTGACTGTGTGTGTGCACATGTGTCCATGTGAGAGAGAGAAAGAGAGACAGAGACAGAGGCAGAAAGAAGAGTTTTATAAAGTTGTATATTGTTATTGACTTGAGTGAAACTTTGAAAGGAGGCTAGGCCCTCATATTGCATTTCCTGCTCAGATTTCTAGATTCTGGTTTATCTGAATCCTTTCTTTCTTCCTCCTTCTCTCCTTCACCTTCTCTTTCTCTCTGTTTATCTCTCTTTCTCTCTCTCTCTCTTTCTCCCCTCTCCCCGGTTCATTTCAGAATGTTACATGTTTTGTAAACAATTCACTCAAGCAGCAAATCAGAGAAGGAGGAAAGTGACATATTATTCTTGGTGTAATCAGATAATAAGGGTCCAATATTAAGCGTATTTAAATGTCTACGGTTTTATTTTATTTTATTTTGTTTTGTTTTATTTGTTGGGTATTGTACTCAGTAGAAGTGGAAACGTGGTCCTCTAGTTGAAGACTGGTGAAAAATTAAAAGTTCTGAGGCTGGAGAGATTGCCTAGGAGATAGAGATGGGGGCGCTCGTTTTGGGTTTGGTAGTGCCCCAGGTTAAATGCTTAGGGCAGTGCATTGTGGGAAGACACTGTGAAAACACTTCGAAACTAGAATTAATATATTGATAAAGTAGTTGCCTTGATTTTTAGGATAGATAACTTAACCATTTATGTTCCTGTGAAGGAAGTAAATGAAATAGCCAACAAATACATAGCATTCTTCCCCCAAATGAATGGCAAATTTTTAATCATTTCTTCTATATTTTGCATGCTAAAGAGATATAAGATTTAGTCACCTCCAGTGGCTGCCTTGTTGACTATGGCCTAGATGCTTTCTATGGACTTCTTTAAGTTTTTTTTCTTCCTAATTTGTTCAACTTAAGATTTTCATATAAAAAGTGTAATTCAAAGTTAATACTCCAAATCACAAGGGGATAGGTCTGTGGAGTTTTTCTCCCCAAAGAAGTATATTTATTTTATTAACAGTTTCCGAATTATTAGTGGGTCTCTTTAGTTTTTCTTAAGGGTATACAATGGCTTGTAGAATCTTCACCACAAGCATGAAACAAAAAATCACTAAGCGAGAGCAGCAGAGGAGCTTATTTCTATGTAATCACTACTCTGCTATTTAATACGTGCAATTTATTTTCACAGAATGAATGTGATATTCAATTATTAAATAATTTGATATTCAATTAATTGGTTAGCTAGATAAGCCAACAATATGAAAGGAACAAAGCCTCTCTTAGAAAAAAAACAGAAACAAACCTTTTATCGTTTAAGTGAGATTCTGATCAATAGATTTTCTTCTATATTTAGAAATACTGATAGTACAGAAAATCAATGACAAATGAGAATATAATGCATTACTAATCATTGCAAATATTACTTAAGTCTGCTTGATGCGACCTAAAATATATTTGAATGTAGGCTTTTCTGCTTGACTTATTGTGTCTACAAAAGCATTTTCAAAGTTCTTCTTTTTCCCAGTTGTTTTTGTGTAAAATGATATGTTTTATCAAACTCTTTGAATATATGAATGTAAAAAGAACAAAACAAAATGTTAATCTGTGTCACTTACACCTACCATTCCTCTACCATGAATACTTGGAAGTGTCTCCATTTTCCACTTTATGGAAATAATTTAGTGATTTATTCATATGGGAATCAAATTTTAAAAAATAATTTAAAGAAAGGTTTTCATTGAGATAATTCATTGCAATCATTATGGAGGCAATACCCCTCTTAGAACCAGTGAAGAGCTATTATTTCGCAGCAAGTGATCAAATAGAATGAGCGGGCAGTGTCTATAACACATACATAGACTTCCAGGTGGATTTTTAAGCATAAAGTGACTTTATGCCCCACTGGTGTTAGTCAGATGGCACAAAAAAAAAAACTTAGTGACCATTCATAATCAGTTGAAATTAAACTTCTAAAAATTGTTTTAGATTCGTATATAAAATCGCTCACTTTTAAGTATTAAAGCATTAGTCTTGTGTTATATCCCTTATGACCAACGATGAATTACACAAAATGTCTAAGGAAAGAAATGAGTTGTTCACACAAGGCTCCTATTTCAAGAGATCTTAGCTTATCCATCTATCTATCTAATCCATTTTATAGCAACTTATTGTATAATAATAATGGAGTTTGGGAGAAGTGACGATTTTAAGTGATATATAATATTAGAGCCAATCAGAAGATGACTCCCAGGATTCATCCCGTGGACCTACTCACATAACAGATTAACTTACGGTCCTACAAACCAGAACCACACAGGGTGGAAACAAGATATAACATTGCCAATGCAGCAAGTTTTACCAAGTTGTTCATTTGGTGTCTGATATTTGTATATTAAAGAGAAGTGATTACATTTTTTAAATCCTCATTTTTCCAAATGTTTTAATTGAATGTCCTCATACAATCTCTGGTTTTCATAAATTCATTGAAATCAGAGCTAAGAAGGTACTTGAAAAATGATAATCTTACTCTGAGACACTATATATATTTAAAAAAAACTTTTCAAGGGTAGCTCAAAATTTAAAAACATGCTTTTAGAAATCTTTTAGATTTTGAACTGAGATGATATATCAAAACGGTAAAACCCATCATATGTATAAACATAGCTATATCAGTAGCACATGAAATAAATTATGCAGTTCAGTTTGCCAATGTGTAATATAATTTTTGATCATATGTAAATTTGCTATAAGAGGTTTTAAAAGGAATCTTTTAAAATATACCCCAAACTACAACAGATTTGTCATTCATGCGCTGCTGAGCATAGAGGCCTAATTTTACCTTTTTGCTATTATTTTAAATTAAGGCACTTATCCAAAAGATCAAAACAGCTTTTACAATGGACATTTCGTGAAGAGAGATGGTGATAAGATCCGCAGGAATATGGTAATTGTTCCTGTTGCGGAGGCACAGGGAGCTCTACGCGTTATGCATATACTGGGGAGCTGGAAATACACCCACCCGCTATAAAAGTAGATCCCACAGTTTGGAGGGTGGATTAGAAGGTGCCTCGTGATCAGGCAGAAACATTAAATGAAGCAAAAACATTGCATTTGAACGGCAAGAACAAAGACATTTCCTTTTGCTTTTCTGGTAAAGAATATTAAAAGAGGACAACCGCCATTCTAACAGCAGTTTTAAATCCAGCTTTTCATATTACGATCCTTAATGAGGGACCCCACAATATCAGATGAAGAAAGACAAAGAGAATTTTTGATGAAAAAAAAAATCAGGGAAAAGGAAAAGATGACTGAGAATATGCAAACTTTGTCTGCCGATGTTTGCGCACAGGGAGAATGCTGAAGGGACTTCTTTCCCCCTCTAACCACCTATTAAGGAAGGCTGCATAACAAATAGCAGACTATCCCCTCAAGAGCTGAAAGGTAAAGTTCTCAGGAAGCCCCAGTAAATACTGAAATGATTTTTACTATTCCAAATTTAATTCGACATTTTCTGAGTGTGTTGGGGGGAAGGGTGGAACATCCCCTTTGTGTCCTGAAAAGTGTCATGCGACACAGAAAGATTTCTCTGAAAGAAAATGCATCTTACTTGACTAAACACTGAACTCTCGGCGGGAGAATAAACGCCTGGACGTTGCGGCTTCCGTTGGCTGAGCGGGCCCAGTGCAGTGCTCTCATGCCATCTAGTGGCTTTCTGAGAAGTCTCTCGAGCACCCTCTGATCTCAAGGAACCCTTCCTGTTTGTATTTAGCGTCTACAAGGCAAATGAAAGAGAAGAATTGTCATAATTATTCAGAGAATTCAGGCAACAAGGAGTTATTTTGCTTGAAAAACATAAAGATTTTAGGTTAAGGCATCCTGGCAGTTTAAATAACCGGCTTTAAATTTTTGGTGCCATTTTGGTTTGGGTGGATATAGTCGAAAAATTAGGGTTCTTTTTCCTTTCTTTTCCTTAACATTCTATTCTATCCCATTATTTCTGCCCCACTTCTCTTTAAATTTCCTGTTTTGATTTTCAGTTTCTCAAAGACGAAGCTTTTTTAAAAAAATTTTTGGGCCTGTATCTATCAGGCTTTCTTTCTTTTCCAACAAAATGTCCCGTTCAGCGCTCTAATATTGAGATAATGAGAGGTGATAAAGTCAAAGAACCACCTTCTTGGAAACACCTGAAGTAGTTACACTGACACTCTTCCATCCCCACTCCTCGGAGCTCTGCCAGCAAGCAGCACTTGGAGCATCAAATTGTAAAGGTATTGTTTACAAGCTAAGGTATTTTTGTGGCTCTCAGAAATACAGCTTTCCATTGTTATCCTTGCAAAATGTCATGCAAATGGCCTTGTCCACACTATGTGTGTGAATAGAATGTGTGCTTGAACTTTCTCTAACAAGTCAATCTTCAACTGGTATCCAGTGCACCTAACCAAAATCACACATCTCTGTCTTTCCTATCTGAGATTTATTCCATAGGCATAGGAATTCTCCCTTTTGATCTCATTCATTCACTTTTTAATATTACATTTATTGTACCTCCAGATATAAGCCATTCTACTCTGGGAATGTAGAGTTGCCTTCTTGGATAATGTGAAAAGATTAGATTTATAGCGTTTTCACTGATGAGTTATAGATGCTTTCTAATGATGCAAAGAAGCTGATTTCTAAATTTGTATAAACAAGCATCTGCATAGTTTTAGTCATGGACCAAGGATTGAAGTTTTTAAGTAACCATGAAAGGGGCTGTTATTGAAAAGAGCTGAAGCATTATATAGATAAGACAGGAATTTTGAAGACCTCATGGCATAAGAATCATATATGTTTTACTGTGGTTAAAAATCATTAAGAAATTCAAGTTGTAACTTTGTTTATATGCATAGTGTTCAATGGCTCATAAATATTTTCCATAAAACATCCCTACTTGAAAGGATTTAGTAAATGAATTTAGTACCTGTTGAAGAAGTGTAGAAGTTTAACGTTTCCTACCTTTTCAGTAATATTGCAGTGGGAAAATAATTGTATTGGTTATTTTCCTTATTTTTGGCATATGTGTTATAGCATTCACTTTCAAAGATTCAGTTATGAAAAAACAGAAATTCATAAAAGATGAATTTAACATCTGTCTGATTGATAGGATGTATTTGCCTTAGTTGTGCTCTTTTTGAACATTTGTGTTTCCACCATTTAATTTAGACCATGAGCAGATATTTTAAAGTAAGGACGCTTTTTTTAAATGCTAAACCAAGCAGAATGTTCTTTAATTTCTTCACTTTGTACTAAATTTTAGTATAAATGTGCTTAAAGAGAGGTCAAGTCTGGGTTTTCACCTGTCTCCTTACTTATAGATTTTAGACAACTATGGGGGAAAACTCATGTGACATAAAATACTAAATATTTTCCCTAATTTTCCTCCTTAAATGGCAATATTAGATCCTAAACAAGACATATTTACTGATATATATGTGTATACGTATATATGTTTATTGTTCAACTGTTTAATGATTTTTTAAAGTGATTTTCTTATATAATTTCTTACCTGAACGACCTTAAAAATTATACTCAATTTTTACATTTTCTTTTTACATACAATTATTATTACATATTACTTCAGTTTTATTCCCATATGTAAAAAGAAGCTACTTATAAAATTCTGAGAAATAGTCGTCCAATTTTTAACGTAATATCTGTACTAGTTTAATGTATACATATTTCAAATCCAGCAGCTTTTCTACACTTTTCAATGTCGATAATATTGATAACCATAAAGAGTAGTGTTCCTTAAAATGTCATTCAGCTAGAAACTTTTTTGTTGGGGAGCATAATATGCTTTTTCACATTTCTTCTAAGTAGATTCACATATACAGAAAAGAAAGATAAACTTCCAAAGAGTTTCTAAAATATGTCTCAATAAAATGTCATTTTTCTGATACAGATAAATTGAGTACAACTACACATATTCATTGTTTTAAAGACACAGGAAAAAAAATCTCAGGAAAATTTCGTTTCAGAGAAAAAGGCATATGGGCATCGTACATGTTGCCGTCTGAGGACAGTCCTGAATTTTGATGAGAACAAGGAGCTATAATTGGAGTAATAATCTTTTACACTGTTTTTAATTGTAATCAGTGCAGATGTTTGTGGCTTTATGATAGGAAAAATGGTACTTTAAAATATGTATAGTTGATCATTTTTTAGGCCACAGGCTGCTCAACTTGGCTCATCTTAAAAGATGAATTTGATATTCAAAATTACCGCAAAGCACGAAATCCAAAAGTATTTAAAAACAAAGGAAAATCAACCATTTACGATGAATCAAAATGTATATGTTTTAACCTTTATACTAAGCTTACATAGGTAATTTTCTTTTTCTTTTTTGTATCTTTTCTGCATGAAGTGAAATAAAGAAAGAAGTTCCACCTATAAAACTAGAGAAAAGGAGAATTCAATTATGATTAAAAATATTTTTGATAAAGAAAATATTAAGATCCTCATAATTTAACCTTGGTCTTTCCAAAGATAAAATAGTTTGGCTCATTCTTTAGGTGTGAGAATTGAATCCTGATGAAAGCAATTCTATGCAAGTATGACATTTTGCATCTCTTTCTTTTTGCCTATTTTTGTCTTAGGAGGAATTTACCTGATATATATATATATCTCCAGGTAAACTCAGATTTAGATCGATACAGATGTCTGCATTTTTCAGTTTTTATTCATATGCTTTTAATGGAGTTAATTGACTTTGGCATTTATATTATATATCCGAGGGAGAGTCTTCCTATATTTTCTGGAAGAATGATTTGCAATCTCATAAACACAAATCAAGGGCGCCCTTTCCTCCCTTTCATGTGTAGGAGTGCATTTCGTGTATAGGAATCTCCTAATGAATGTCCTTGCTCAGGTCTTCTCCACCTCACACTGCACTTAGAGGCAGACATTCTGGGTAGCGGATGCATCGTTCACTTTTTCTGGGCTGTATTCCTCTTTGGGATGCACAGCTAGGCTGCAGCACTGCCCCGTTCTAACTGCCTCATGAGTGAAGCAGAGGATGGAAAACCACGCCTCACACAGAAGCATCTGCTGTATTTAAAACAATACATGTGTTCAAGACTCAACAAGGCCTTTTGAATCACAGTGAGGCTTAGAAATGAGCAGATTAATTTTCCACAAGAATCCTAGGGGAAATCAGCTTTTTTTCTTTGTATCAAAAACACGGTGTTTTAACCTATCTGAAACATCTGATTATATTTTGTAGAAAAGTGAGTATACATATGTTATAGCTAAGATTCAGAACTGGTTAATATCTAAATGAAGGACTAAAGGCAAATAAATTTAAGTAGTGTATTTCTGCCTACAAGACACTAAATTCCTAATTTAAGAAAGATGTCCTGCCTTCATTACAATATCAATTTAGAAATTGATTCATTACCAGAGTGTTTATGAATTTTATAAGGGAACTTGCAATTGTTATATGACTAATATGATAATTTTAATAATAATACCTGCTATTTAATGGCACCTGCCATGGTTTACATTTCACTTTTGTTCATCTTGAGAACAATCTCACAAAATAGGAAATATTCATATTTTTTATACATGAGGAAATTGAGACTCAGAGAATTTGGTTGACTTGCCCATGACCACCAGGCTATCAAATGACAAAATAAATTCAAATTCTTGTCTGCTTCATTCCACCACACTTTCTTCCCTGCCATGTTGACTACTAATAGGAGTCAGAAACTGTTCCAATGTTCTTTATATATATCACTTGTTTGATTATAGAGTCTGTGGCTTTTCCTAAATGTTTCTTTAATTGAACTGAATATGGATTTGTAAATAGCAATATATTTACAATTCAGTCATGCGTCGCTTAATGACCGGGTATGTTCTGAGAAATGTGTCATTAGGCAATTTTGTCATTGTGTGAGCGTCATACACAAACCTGGATGGTATAGCCTACATGCACACAGGCTATAGGGTATGAATCTTATTGGACTACCATGGTATATGCGGTCCATTGTTGACTGAATTGTCATTATGCAGTATGCGACTGTGCTCACTTTTCAGAAAAAGGCGACTCAGAACTCTAATCAGTTATGTCAGTAACCATAGCACTATTCTTTGGTCAAAATCAAGGGCCATAATGCTAACAAACTGGTTTAATACAATATTAAAATAAACTCTAATGGATGAATTTGATAATTATTCTCTTTCACATATTCTGTATACATTATTACTCCGTTTTATGGATTGTAGATGCCACCATTTTTCCCTTGTTCATATCTGCTGCCATTTGTCTCGTCTGCCTAGAGCTTCGTGCACTTGACTCGTTCATCTTACTGCTTTCAGCATAAAACACAGTAGACTTAGCATGACTTGTTATTCTCTGCCTTGCCTGGCCTCATGCCTTCTTCAAAGTTCAATATGAGACTCATCTCCAGGGAGTTTGTGGTGGTTGATCTCACTTGATTGGATTCCTTTCTGTCTCGACACTGCTCACCATTAATTTTTACCATATCTGCTTTACTATAAGCTTATTTCATTTCATATATGTGCTTGATATCTTAAATCATATTCAAAGCTTTTAAAGTGGAGGCAATTTTCATTTCTTACATTTCTATAATATCCGTCCAAGATCCTTGGTGAAATGGTCCAAAGAAGAGCTACCTTGTTCAAGAGTTAAAACTGAGCCGGATGGATGGCAGGTCATTAAGTCAATTCCCCAGTCTTAGAATTGTAAGATATTGTTAGATAAGATGAGGCCAAGACTAATTCGTATAGAATATTACTTGTTTAACATTTTCTGGGATGGTCCAGAGTCTGATAACCTTTCTCTGGGTACAGTTTTATGTCCACCTGAATATTGTTACTTAATCTTAACCATAGGTTACGGATGAGCACATCATGAGGACCAGAACGAAAAGTTTTGCTGAAGTTACAGTACATTATAAGTATTACTATTTCTCCATCTACCAAACATTTTCAATAGAGTAAGAGGAATTGTTCTTAATTTAGATACGCTGATTGTGACTGAATATCTTTAATTTTTAAAGGGTGTTTGCAGCAGTATCTGTTGGAAACAGCTGCATACATTTCTACCCATTGCACGGGCCACATAAACAGAAACGGATCATCAGTCCACACTGACAAAGGGATAGCTTCTAAGTCACATCCCACCCTCACACGTGTTTTGTTTGGCCTGCTCAGTTTTCAAAAGGAATTTTTTTAAATTCAAAAACAAAGACATTTCACATTTTTAAAAATCTTTCCTTCTCACCGAAGATTTTGTAAGACTGGGTCCTCCCTCTTGCAGGGTAAATCATCTGAGACTGAACATTAGCTATTCTCTTTAGACAGGGCATACTTTCTCCAATTTGCCCCAGTCCTCTGTTCTTCTTAGGGAGATTTCCACCAAGCCCACTTCAGGCATTCATTATCTGCCTTCCATCTGTAAGAATTTCGGTGATTCTTGATTTAGTCTAAGCCCTGCATTTTAAGCTATTAAAAGGAAAGCTGAGTCATTTGTAGTGATGCATCTAAGCCCTGGGTGTTATCCACTGAGCCATTAGATGCTTTAGGAGGGAGTTACTTTTAGAAATTTCAAAAACATGTTTTAAAACAGTAAAAGCTTTCTATTATAAATTTTCACATACATATGTATATAATATAATTACTCAGATCAGCTGTGACATGATTTATTATATAAAAGATCTTCCATATCACATTTTTCTAAAAGTTGGACAATAAAATGGGTAATATGTGTTTTCGTTAGATATGAAAGACGCAAGGTGTTCTGTATATATAAAAGGAGAAAACATAAAAAGTTTCAATGTGGATAGTTCTTCCTAGCTGAGAGAGTTGATTTCTCGAGCCTGTGGTTAGAGCTCCTTCTTCCTTGTTGTCTGTCTGTCAGTTGGTGCTAGAGTTTCTGATGGTGCAGAAAATCCAGCCCCTGAGAGATGTGCTGTTGGGACAATCTGACACTGGCCCCAGCACTAGAGGCTTGTCCTGCTCCATGTCCCCCCAAGAAGGATTAAAAGAACTGAAGGATCTTACTGCTCCCAAGAGCTGCCTAGTAACCTGAATCCTTGGAATGTTCTTGACATCCTTAAGCAGAAATTCTGACTCTAGATTAGGGAGAGATTCTTCTCTAAATAGATCCTTTTCTTGAGAGTGAGCTAATTCAGTAGCACTGAATTCATTTAAAGAAAAAAATTGGCAATTTAATTCCTTTTTTTTAATCATTCATAACAGAGCATTTCTTAAATGAAAATGAATACTTCCCCCAAACACACACACATGGGCACCACCTTGGGACATGTCTTTTTTTGTCTATCAGGTTTACTCCAGGCAAACTGAGAAACCTAGAAAGCCAGTTTCAGCATGATAGCAATAGCTGATAAGCCCACCTGCCACCATATACAGGAGCTTTTATCAAGGCATAATAGAATGTTAGAGAACTAATTGTAGTATCATTTTTCAAACATGACACTCTTTAGAAGCTCAGGTTAATTTGTTCTCTCAATAAGTATTTTTTTGAATGCAAACTTGATGAAAGGAGCTGGTCAGCATGCTGAAGATGACGGAACAAAATGTAGGATCAAAGCCCTGCCCACCAGTGGCTTACTGTCCAATTAGAGAAAAGTCACAATGCAAAATTGTGTTATGACCAACATAAGGGAAATGGGCAACAAATGTTATGGCTCTAAGACAGAAGAGCTTAATGAATGTGTTATAGGAGAGGCAAGACTTGAGCTCAACCTTGGAGAATAGGGAAGATGGAGTTTGAAAAAGACTTGAGGTCAGAAATGTGCTTTGTTCAGTTGATAGTGAGGATCTCCGGCTGTCTAGAGAGGAAGCTTCACATTGGCAAGGAATAAATTAGGTAAGCAGGAGGCAGCTTCATGGCTCAAAACTCATGTAGGGCGAAGCTGCCTGGGTTTGAATTCTGGATGTGTCACGTACTAGTTGTGTAAACTTGGGCAGATGACCTCACCTCTTAAATCCTCAATAAAGCATCTGCAAGGGTTATAATTAGAATAGGACTGATCTTATAGAGCTGTTTGAGAGATTATGTGAGTTGATTTATGTAAAGCACTTAGCACAGTTCCTGGCACATTAAAGCCACTCTATAAATGTCAGCTACTCTTAGAGGTGGTAGAGAAGCCAATATTAGACAGATTTGAATGCCAAAATGAGAAGTCTAAACTTGATCCCATAAGCAAAGTGAAAGCCGTTAGTGTTTTTTGCTTGTTTTTTACTGTATTTGAGACATGATACAGATGATGTCTTAATAAGATTGATTTGGTGGTATTACTGTAGAGGATGAGTTAGAGAAAGGAGATAGGAGAGAGGGAAAGCATATGGGAGGCAGAGTCAGAGTGTGAAGCACTGAAGATCGAGATGGAGAAATTTGAAAGGAAAAAAATCATTGAGAAGTTGTTATTGATTAGCAACAGGATGCTGAATCTTAACCATTTGGGCGCATGGGCTTTTTGTCAGTGTATCTGATGAAAGCTAGGGGTCATATTCTCACAAGCGTACAAATACACTTGCATAAAACAATCTGCATACAAGAAAGAGAAATTAAGAATACAATCCCATTTACAGTTGAAACAAAAGGAATAAAATACATAGGAAAAAACTTAACCAAAGAGGTGAAAGATCTGTACACCGAAAACTATAAAACATTGTTGAAAGAAATCGAAGAAGACACAAAGAAATGGAAAGATATTCCGTGCTCTTGGATTGGAAGAATTAACATTGTTAAAATGTCCATACTTCCTAAAGCAATCTATAGATTCAATGCAATCCCTATCAAAGTTCCAACATTTTTCACAGAAATAGAACAAAGAATTCTAAAATTTATATGGAACAACAAAAGGCCCTGAATAGCTAAAGGATTCCTGAGAAAAAAGAACTATGCTGGAAGGATCACACTCCCTGATTTCAAAATATACTACAAAGCCATAGTAACCAAAACAGCATGGTACTGGCACAAAAACAGACACACAGATCAATGGAACAGACTTGAGAGCCCAGAAGCAAACCCACACATTTATGGACAGCTAATGTTCGACAAGGGAGCCAAGAGCATACGATGGAGAAAGGAGAGTCTCTTCAATAAATGATGTTGGGAAAACTGGACAGCCACCTGCAAAAGAATGAAAGTAGACCATTCCCTTACACCATGCACAAAAATCAACTCAAAATGGATTAAAGACTTGAATGTAAGACCCGAAACCATTACACTTGTAGAAGAAAACATAGGCAGCACACTCTTTGACATCGGTCTTAGCAGCATGTTTTCAAGTCCCATGTCTGACCGGGCAAGGGAAACAAAAGAAAAAATGAACAAATGGGACTACATCAAACTAAAAAGCTTCTGCACAGCAAAGGAAACCATCAACAAAATGAAAAGACAGACTAACAATTGGGAGAAGATATTTGCAAACCATATAGTAGATAAGGGGTTAATATCCAAAATATACAAAGAACTCGTACAGCTCAACAACAAAAAAACCAACAATCCAATTAAAAAATGGTCAAAGGATCTGAACAGAGATTTCTCCAAAGAAGATATACAGACAGCCAACAGGCACATGAAAAGATGGTCAGCATCATTAGCAATTAGGGAAATGCAAATCAAAACTACAATGAGGTATTACCTCACTCCCGTCAGAATGGTTATCATTAACAAGACAGGAAACAACAAGTCTTGGAGAGGATGTGGAGAGATGGGAACCCCCGTACACTGCTGGTGAGAGTGCAAACTGGTGCAGCCACTATGGAAAGGAGTTTGGAGTATCCTTAGAAAATTAAGAATAGATCTACCATATGATCCATCTATCCCACTGCTGGGTATTTATCTAAAGAACTTGAAAATGCAAAGGCATAAAGATACTTGCACCCCTATGTTCATAGCAGCATTATACACGATAGCCAAGACTTGGAAGCAACCTAGGTGCCCATCAAGGGAGGAATGGATAAAGAAGATGTGGTATTTATACATGATGGAATACTACTCAGCCATAAGAAATGATGAAATCCGGCCATTTGTGACAACATGGATGGACCTTGAGGGTATTATGCTGAGAGAAATAAGCCAGAGGGAGAAAGTCAAATACCATATGATCTCACTCATAAGTAGAAGATAAAAACAACGGCAAACAAACACATAGCTTTGGAGATTGGATTGGTGGTTACCATAGGGGAAGAGGGGAGGGCAAAAGGGATGATTAGGCTCACATGTGAGGGCATGGACTATAATTAGTTTTTGGGTGGTGAACATGATGTAATCTACACAGAATTCGAAATATGAGGTACATCCGAAAGCTAAAAAAAAATCTCTATACAGTTTCAGGGCGTCATGGTTCCTGAAAGCCCTCCCTTGGATTCCACATATAGGGGATGAAAGAAAAGGCAAAGGATGAGGGCACTATTATGAAAAAATGCAATAATAGAAACAGCATAAAGATAAAGTAAATGTAATAGATCATATTGCATATTTTATATTGCTACTTTGCACTTATTGGTTTGTAAATTGTTTTGCAATTTTAGTTTGCCCCATAGAGCAGTGACATATTTTTGTGTCTCAATTTGTAATCATATTTCCTTTTATCCTTAATTTTTTCCTCCTGAAAAATCTTACTTCGTTTAAGTGATCTGTCAAATGCTGCTTTCATACTCAAATGGTAAATACAGGATATCGTATTGTGCTTCACACTGCCAGATTATTCTCTTCTCTCCTGTTTTGAAAATTGGTGTCTTGTGTCTTTTCCACTTAAATTTCAAAGTTGGATAGTAAACATTGCACGAAACTATTTTTCAGTTTGAAAATTAAAAAGAAACCAAATGGGAATCTTGCCTTCTCCATTTGTAACACCAATTAAATCTGAAAACTACGAAGAAGGGCCTGAGGAGTCTATTGTATCAGTCTTAAATCTTCACTGACCACTGATTGCCCTTATGACTGCCTCTGTCTACCAATCCTATGCCCCTTATCATAGTTAAGCTGGCTAAATAATAGCCACTGTACCCCTAATTTCATTTTCCCACATTCTTTCCACAAAAGGAGACGAGAAAGTACAAGCAGAGGATGTGCATTTTCTTTGGATCAGCTCTCTGATTCCTAATGATCACTCCAAGTGCCTATCTTTAGGTCTTTTATTATTTCTTTTATATTCAGAGCAAGCTCACCCATACTTAATTTTGTGGCAGAAACAAAGAACGAATTGTGTCTTAATTAAAAGTATTCATATATCACACAAGATGTGAACATAAGTTTTTACTAATAATCTATCCATCTTCTTTCTGTCACATTGATCCTTTAGGAAATCTCAAAAAACATTTTATGAATATTTCCCAAGCTATCATCCATCCTGAGGATCAACGATCTCCTCCTGCCATTCTGGCTACAGCTACCATGAGACTGGATCTGCTGTCTTGAAAACTGATCAAATTCTGTTAAACAGGGTAAACTGTGGCAGATAATAGAGCAAATAACAAATCAACTCTTTAGTTGGGTCAAAATTTTAATATTTTCATAGATGTTCATCACATGAATATATCTTTAAAGTTGTAGTAATTATTATTACAAATGTAATTCTCCCCAAAATACATAGGCATTGGCCTTTAAAAAGGAAGTGCGGTATCTGAGATCTTCAGTTAGTCCTACTCTAATCACTGGAAAATGTAGATGTGCCCTGACTTAGAGATTCAGTTTTATATGATGCTAAGTGTGTTAGAATTAGTCTACAATTTTTTCGATAATTATTGATATCTTATGTGTTCATAGAGGTTTAAAGATGCTAACAAACTAAAACCAATTTAGTTTGTCAAAAATTTTAAATTTAAAGCAATAATTGAGTTTAAGTTAGACCTAGACTAATTAAAAAAATTTTTTCTTAGTTTCACTGACCGAGGAGAAATGACAGCTTTACGCATGGTCAGCCTGCCGTGATGAAAGCCTTTCTAAACTAGAAGTCTGAGGATTTGGCTCTCTATTGATTACATTCTGTCACTTAGGCCTCTGAGGCCATTTCCTATCTGTAAAATGGGAATTAAAATACCTTCCGTAGCTCTTTAGCAAGATAATTGTAAGGATCAAATGAAATAAAGAGTGAAAAGAATTTAATAAGGAATTATTAATCTTAGGTGAGACAAAGTTACTTAAAGAGCATATTACACTATTCTGAATATTGACTTGTTTTCCTGCAATGGTCATTTTTCCCTTTGATTTCTTATTTATGGTCTCTGCCATCTCGCACTGGAGAAAACCTTGGAACTATTTTATGTAATTGAATAAAATTAGTAAGAATCCTGTATCAAGTAGCAAGATGCCTTAAGTATTACATGTAAAATTCCGAAGAAAATCCTTTAGGCCTGCAGGCCCCATTCAGGGATTTCTATTTTATAAGCTATTTGGTGGCTAAGTGTGTGAGTAGACCTCCACTTACTATCCTTAACTTTAACCCTAACTCCTGCAGACAAGGCCGTGTGAAAAGAAGCCCAGATGTCCACTCTTCCTTCCAGTTCTCGTGGTAACAAAGAGAACTGTGTCTGTCCATTTCAGCAAAGCAAAGGAGGAACCTCTTTTTCCTCAGCTACCTTTAACTGGCAACATGCCACGTGACACTACAATCCTGACATGGCAGGAGTGGACACAGGGGAGCCCTGCACATCCTTTACTGTCCAGACCTGGGCCGAGAACTTGGCTCGTGCCCCCAGGGGGTGGGGAGCTGTGGAGCTGGGAGGAGGGTGTGACTCTGGGCTCCCCTCAGCACTAGAAACAGAGAGGGGGAGGGACACACCACTTGGTATCCTTTCTAAGTGATTCTTGGGTTACTCTGATTTTGTTTTAGTCATCACGTGAGTTAATTACAATGCTAATTAGCCCAGTTTACGAGACTGCCGTGCATTTGTACACGGCGTTCTTTGTTTGATCTGCTACATCATAAGCTTAGTCATCTGCTTACCAGCACGGAGGGACAGCATGTATAATTGAACGTGGGAGAACACACCTTCATCTGTATTAACGAAGAAAACTATTGAAAACCAGCAGACTAATTAAGGGTAATGATGAACAGTTTTGATCAGCAATTTAATATTGAAGTCTGCCACTGGAAAGAGTAGAGTAGGGGAAGCTCGCTTTCCAGCTTTCTACCCAGAAAGGTAAAGAGAGAGAGCGAGATCCTGCTTCATTTCCATTTCTTCTCCTACAAACTGTTTTAACATATAATTGAATCGATGCCTTTATTTCAAAAGAGAAAAAATAATTATAGAGCTGTTGGATCATTTTCTGAAGAGAGGACATTATGCGTGCATGAATTCCATCGGTGATCTGAGGAGGAGCAGGCTACTTGGACCATTACCCATCATTGTTGAACAGCAGAGTAATTAATTGGGCAAATACATCTAGATCTGGTGAATTCACATGCACAATAACTGGGCAGCAGCAACATACATACTCTTTTAATATGAATAAAATAGTAATAGTTTTATGTGCTGGATGCTATGTCAGATGCCATTTTTTTCCCTCTTGGCTTTATCCATTCTAGATTATTTTGTCCATGTTTAGGCACTTGCTTGAAATGGGTTGTTTATTATAAAGGGAAAAAGATCTGCAGGTGAACAAGTTCGATTTGCACATGTCTGTTTATTTGTAAAGAAATGAATTTGGTTCAGTATTCCTTCACTATATAATTTTTAAAGTAATTTGATATTTGCACTAAAATGGGTTAAATCAGCAGGAGGAAAGAATCTTTTTACATTCCAAGGCACTTCTCAAGTAACCACTACAGCCTTCTAATTATTGTACAATATTAATGCAAAAGTTTAATTTTTCATTTAAAAGTTATCTAATGGAGGTCAAAAATAAGTCGCAGCTTTTGCTCTGGATAAAATGATGAAGGATATTTGATCTCCACCTTCTTAAAGTAGTTCTCTGTCAAAGTAGAGGCCATCAAAAAATCTAACATTTTATTTGAACGTTAACAAAAAAATCTGACAAGTGTTTAGAGGAAAAAGTATTTATTATTGTTTTGTTTCAAATGTAAATCATCTATGATCGTTAAATCTAAACATTAACAAGAAAGCTTAGGTCTTGATTTAAAAGGAACTCAATTCCCCAGTATCTCCACTTCTCAAGAGGTTAAATGACAATTTTTTTTTGTTCTGATCATATTTTAATCCAGATAACAGAGGACTCGCACTTCTAATTCAGACTTTCTGGTAAGGCTCAGCTTGTCACAATGTATAGCTTTCTTTCCTTTGATAAGGTCAGTTTGCCAAAAAGAACAAAGTGCATATGAGTAATACATTACTCAACCACTTGTATACATACATCTATTTTTCTTACCAGGTCTCACTATTCAGAAAGGTACAGACATGGCACCATGATAAAAAGGGTCATTTAAAAGACTTCGCAGAGGCTCTGTACTGTGAAGGATTGAATTTTCACTTGAATGCCTACATTTTCACATCTTTTTCTTTGCAGAAATATTCCTTTTGAATGGCAGACTGCAATTGGGTAGGCTTTTTTTTTTTTTTAAATCACTGACCGGGAATATATAAAATATTAGAAGGCGTTTGTCCCAGTGGAAGAACACAGTTCACTAGAAAGTACTAGGTGGGTATTAAGGAGGTTTTTCAACTTCACCTCTTCTGATTGGAGGGCTCCCTTCGACAAGAGCCTCAAGTCCAGTCAAGGTGGAACACCAAGGCATGCCTCTTCTAAATGATAGACAATTTAAATAACTTGTGAAATCATTAGCCCCAAAGCCATCTACCTGGTAATTTTTCATAATCACGCTCAGTGTGTATTTTAAGGAACAGGCAATGCTGATTCCAATTTATTTCATCTTTCTAGCTACTTCAAAATTTGATCAGAATATTAGGAGAAATATGCTCATGACTAATTTTTGAAACCTCTAATTTTTCCTTAGTGGTTTTAAATGTACCAAATTCACTTAAAAGAGGAGGAGGCAGCAAGACAGAAATCTATTTAATAAATACACTAAAACATTTAATCTTGGTTATTGGATTCTCTGTGGAGTTAGTGTTAATTCAGTTCAATTGAATGCAACAAATATTACTTATCTCTTACTATCAGTAAGGAATTGCACTAGGATCACGGGGAGATATAAAAGGCATCTTCTCTACCCTTAAGAATTCTCCAATCTCATGAAAAAGGTAAAGTGTACACTCATAATAAAAGGTAGACTGTGATGAATAAGAACAGGAAGTCACAAAATTCCATCAGAACAAATCAATAGGTTTCTTCTGGCTGAATTAAGGAAGACTTCACAGAGGAGAAACCACTTACCCACAGTCTTGAAAGATGCCTTCAATTTAGGGTAGCAGCACAGGAGGGACAGAAATAGTCTGACAGACAGAATTGATACATCCCAGATAGGAAAATGGCAAGAAGAAAAGCATCAAGGTGGGCAAATGCAGGACGTTTTTGCAGGGCATGGAGTACCTAGGCTGGGTATAACATAAGCTGCTTGAGGAGGAGTGATGGAAGAAGAGTGAACAACTCTGTTGACACTTAATGACTTTACTAAGGAGTTTGGGGTTTGGCTGTGATTCTGTAGGCAAGAGGGAGTTTCTGAGCAAGAGTGTCTATCAGAACTGTGATGTTTATACCTCACAAAATATTATTTCGTTCTTCTCGTGTATAATTTGTCTGTGTTTGTCTATACTACTAAAGATTTTTCTTGAACTTTAATTGTTTTTTTTTCCCCTCTCCTGTTGGAACTAAATCAGAGGGATATAGAAGTCGCAGATGATCCCTGCCACACGCAAGTATTCATGTCCGTTTGGGAACTAAACTAAATTGTTAAGAAACTCCATAGTAACAATAATGATTTTGTGACTCTAAGTCTAGTAGAAATTGCATGTTGTTATTTTGTAAAAATACTCAGAATTACTTCTGAGTTATATGGAATCAGAAACAATTTTAAATTCTTTTGAAAGCAGAACAAGGACATCCTGTTCATATTCTATAACAAAAGTGGATGGAAAGATGTTTCTCAGGCTTTTAAGAAACAAATTTGCAAGGCTACCTAAAGTGTGGACAATTTTATTTCTAAATTTGACTTTTGGAAAAGTTGTAAGGAACAAAATACATTGATTAGTTTGTATACAGATCTTCCTCAACTTACGATGGGGTTACAGCCCAATAAACCCATTTAAGTTGAACATATCGTAAGTTGAAAATGCATTTAATACACCTAACCTACTGAACATCGTAGCTTAGCCTAGCCTACCTTAAACGTGCTCAGAGCACTTACATTAGCCTACAGTTGGGCAAAAATTATCTAACATAAAGTCTATTTTATAATAAAGTGTTGAATATCTCATGTAATTTATTGAGATGAATTGTGTGGGTACAGAAAACAGGATGGTTGTATGAGTACAGAATGGGTATAAGGGCATTGACTGTCTACCCTCACGATCGTGTGGCTGACTGGGAGCTGCAGCTTGCTACCTCTGCCCAGCATCACGAGAGAGTATCGTACCACATACCATTAGCCCAGGAAAAGATCAAAATTCAAAATTTGAGGTATGATTACTACTGAATACACATCTATTTCACATCCTCATAAAGTCAAAAAATTATACGTCAAACCACCATCATCATATTATTCGAATGCCTTGTTTAGCAAGCTCCACCCATTGCCGTCCAATTCCCTCCCTGATGCTTTTACGGCAAACTGAAAAAGCACTTACATTTTACAATTCAAACTCAGATTAGTAAATGATCCCTTTCTAAATTTTATGTTATTACTTAGCTATGGAAAAATAAAACAAATTCTACTTTGAAAAAAAATGAGACGTTGAAATGGGAGAGAAGATGGCTACAAGGGTGAATTTCAGTTCAATATGGTTTCCAGGCAAAACAGGTTATTGTGAACAAGATTAATAAAATTGGAAGGTGAGCTAGAGCCACTCTGATGGCCGAACAGATCAGTTGTACGTGGGTGAATGACAGATTAGACACATTTTATTCATTTTGGTGTCACATGTTTTGTATCCAATCAATTGTTAAATATTTAGCCATTATGACAGCTGAAGCAAAATATTTGACACTGAAATAATTGAATTAGTGGCCCCACATTCACGCTCAATATCTGGAGTGGGCAGACACAATGGAAAAGTGGGAAGACAAAGCTCATAAGGCAATTGGATGAAAAAAGAAATGCTGTTCTTCCATTTACATATGAGAATATTTCTATTCTCATATATAAACTTTAATAGTCTTTTGCAATTTCAAAACCAAGAGACCAGTTTTTTTAAATATGAGAATAATGGCATTAGCTTAGATATTCTGTCTTGGCTTGAGATGTTGACCTCAGCATATAAAATCTTATTTCTCCTTTTGTTGAAAATTGCTACAACTAAAAATTACAATTTAGAAAGGGAAAAGAATTGTGATCCCTGGAAACGTAATATATTCACAGACATGGCAACCAGCAATAAGCCTGCATGACTCATATTTTCTGGTTTCATGAAATGTATTATACTGGCCTCACTGTAACATTCTTAAATTTGGACACCCATGTTCAGTTTATGCTTATTTTGCCTTCCAGGAAATATAGTTCAACTAAGAATTTCTATCTCTACTTAAATATCCAGATAAACATCTGATGAGGATGGCAATACCTAGTCCATGGTCATTCTTCTTAAGAATTCCATGATTTTTTCTATTCCTTGGTACCCCCAAGTCCCTGGAATCTCTCACTCTCCTACCCCAGAAGAGCCATTTCATCCACATGATATTCTCTTGCTAGATGTATTATCAATACATCTTATTCCTGCCATGAACCGTCTTCTAAGAAGTGGTAGATGTCTCTCTCCCAACTATTTTTGTAAGATTCCCACTTCCCACTCCTTCCTGCCGTATAGTGTATTTCTCCCTTTGTCCCTCAGATAATCACAGCATCACTAATAGTGGACTCCTTACAGAGAATAATTCAGAGACCTCCCTGATCTCTGAAAATATTTGATTAGGTATAGGTTTCCCTGGTAAAAGTTTACGTGTGACATCCAAGTTCAGGAAAATGGCTTCCTGTCTTTCCAAACTAGTTCTGAAACATATGGCCTGGCGTATCTAAATGTAACAAATTAAGTCAATATTATTTCTTGGAGAGCTAGCATGAGCAAAAAGCTGTGTTAGACAATGTGTGAAATACAAATCAGGATCTTCCGGGTGTTGTGTAGGGATGAGGGGAAGGATTTGTAGACATATGACCTGAGTTTGAGATCCAGTCAACACTTGGTAGCTCTAATATGGGGTAAAACACTTAACCTCTATAAACCTCATTTCCCTCTTTTATAAAATAAAGACAGCAATACCCTCTATAACAAAGAATACTTGAGAGATTTAAAGAGGATGATGTAGGCAAAAAAGTTTTTATAAATAGTAAACTATTAAACAAACAGGAAGAAGTGTAGCAGGGATCCACTAGGAGGGATGGCCTGAATTTGGGGATGAGCTGGGTGGAGACAAGGATTTGCCTTGAGGAAGCCCCAGTCCCTAAATAATAAGGGAGATGAGAAAAATAGCAGTTCCCTCTGGAGGTAGGAGGAAGTACCCAAGGCTTCCTGGTTTAGATTCAAGGAATAAGAGACTTGAGAAAGATGTCAGCTCCTAGTAAAAGGAGAAGTTACAGGTCCCAGTCTTGGGAACTGGAAAGGCAGCCTCTCTCTACTCTCAATACTGCGATGGAAATACAGAAGTAGCAATACCATTCTTCCAGCTTCATTTCAATAGCTTCACTTTGCAGCCACACAGACAGATAATATGAGAGGGCATACTGCTCTGCCTGGAACTTAAAAACATAGCTGACTAAAGAAGCAAAACCAGCACCAAAAGAAAGAGAAGTAACTAGAAGTAGAACCTGTGAGAGAAGAGACATGGGGAAGAGTTCCAACAATCACTCCAATGAGCCCTCAGGACCATCAGTCTTGTTTTATTATTGCTGTTCTGACTCCTATTGCTTGATTTGACTCCTTTGGCTGGTGAAGCCTGGAAAGCACCTGATACTTAAACACACAAGAACTCTATGTTGAGGTAAAACTTCCTTTATGGGATGTTGCACATGATTGGGAAGAAAGAGCATCCTAGTGCTCTTTGTCTCCACTTTCCAGAATCCTGATTGGATTCAATTTTGGCAGGATAATTAACAGGATAATTTGTGTTCCATTCTTACTGATATACATACTTCCCCCTCCCATCTTAAGAAAATTGCCAAGTCCTTGTCTTTCTGTGACTCAGGAGTTGTTACATTTCCAGGAATCCAAAGACAATCCCCACCCAGTACTTTGGTTTGGGAAAGCCCAGTCTCTTATAAGGATGAAGACATACTTACTAATGAGGAGAAGACCTCCAAGGATTAGAGGAGCCAATTGGATAAGTAAGAGAGGTTTAGAGAGGGTTTTTTTTTTTGGAGATAGAGCAAGGAAGTATCTAGGGTCTTCCTGATTCTGCAGGGGACAGGATCAGAGCTTTGGTCCCATGCAACATCACAAAGAGGCAGCTAGACCTCAGATGGCGGCAATTATGGCACTACCTGGAGAGGGTGGAACCAAAGTCCTGAGTCTCCAATTTGGAACAATGAAGCCACCTGTTTTCCAGGGGCCTTGCTCTCTCAGACAATGGGGGCCAGCATGGACTGAAGACCAGAGGGTGTTTCGTGGAACAGTCTGGAGTGGGTAGCACCCTGGAATTCTTACATGACCTAAGGAGTAGGAGTTTCCCAAATTACCACTAATATCAACTTTCCCTCCATCCAATTGGGAAGGCGCTTGAAGTAGTTTTATCTGCTTTATAAAAAACAAAATTGAAAAAGTGACAATTCTTAAACTCCATGAGTTATAGAAAAGAATTCATGCCTCCTATGTCATGAAAGGTTTTAATATTTTTAAGTACCTACATATTAATAGTGACTGTGTAGTAGACCCTGATTTATATTTTTAAATGTTTCAATAAGATAGGTATTACCATAACGATTTTACAGATGAGGAGAATGAAACTCAGAGATATCATTTATCTTACTCCGGGTTTCATAACTCATAAATTATAAGATCGTGATTTAAACTCAGGTCTCAAGCTGCAAAGTCAAATTCCTGCCATTAACTATGCTGCCTCCTAAAGTATAGTTTTCAGAGAATGATATGGCTGATGTTAGAAATGGGTCAATTGAGAATCCCTTCATTCACTCATTCATTCATTCATTCATTCATCTAATATTTATTGAGGGTCTCCTATGGGCCAGGCATTGTTCTAGGGGCTGAGAAAACAGCAAAAAAATGGTCCTCATGGATCTCATGTTTTAGTGATGGAGAGTTTGGGAGGAGACATTAAAAAAAGATGGATATATATGTCAGATGGTGATAAGTGATAGGAAGAAAAATAAAGCAGTGGAAAGGAGACCGATGGTGATAGGATGCTGTTTTGCAAATCATGGGGGAAGACATCCTTGATCAAATGACATTTAAGCAAAAATGTGAAGTCTTTGATGGAGGGAACCATGAAGAGGCAGGAGGAGAAGCTTTCTGGGCAGAGGAAAGAGCAAGTACAGAGGCCCTGACAACACAAGGAGGCTTGGTGTGTTGAGGAACAGGAAGGATCCAGGGTGACTTCAGGGGAGGCGAAGAAACATTGAAGGAGAGGTGACAAGATGGAGGTGGGTGGCCAACCACATCAGATGGGGCCCCCCAAGCCAAAGTGAGATAAACACGGATAAACTCAGAAACCACCTCCTCTGGCTTGACACTTAGGCTTCAGATCTTGGCAGAAGTTGTTTCTAATGTTGTCAACCAATTTTGGGTTCTGATGAACTCGGTGCAAAGGTCTTGATGTATTTTTGTACTTACTTTGCAGGTATGGTCTGTGGGTCATATTTCCTGTTGAAGAGTCAAGTAGGATCACTTAACGATGATTATTTTAGTCACCTTATGAGATCAAATTAATGATCCCTCTAACCCAGCGTTGTAACATGGTTATGGTGACACTGCTGAGAGGGGCATATCTTGCAGGAAGGACAATTTTCATTCATAACTAAGCACAAATGTTCAAGGATGAATATCAGAGATGGTGAAATATGACTTTAAAGAAAATAAAGCTAGGAATGGCTTGGCCTTTCCATTTGAAATTTGGAAATCTTGTGATTTCCAAAAATAAATTTTGTTTTGTTACTCATTTCGTGCCAAGTGATTATCCTTAAGTTTTGTCTCTGTCTCAATCTACCATGCTTTATGAGGGCAGAGTAAATTTTCCAATGGGGTGAAAAGATTTAAATAATATTTCGTTCTAGTAGTTTGGTCACATAACGTTAATTAGAGAGATGACAAATAGAAAAGTTAATTTCAATTTTACATGACCTGCTGTGTATCTCAGCTTCCGGTTCATCCAACTTGTGTCCTTCTCTTCTCCAACAGATCAGGTACTCCGTGTGGGGATGCCATCTGAATAGAAATTAAATGATCTATTCTCCCACCAGTGCCTAAGGAATTTCCGGGCTAACTTTCATTAACCTTGATGGATCTTGCACATCAAAAGCCCTTGAATGTCAATGGGAGACTAGACTCCAAAGAGTTTCTTCTATTTTCTTTAATCTTGTTCACTTAATCAAAGAATGACAATAAAGCATTTGCCATCAGAGATTTATGCAAAAGTATTTTAAAACTTCGAATGGGACTGACAAATGATTCACTAAAACGTGTCGAAGATGATTGCTACACTTTCAAAAATATTTATTGGTAAAAAACCAAACCAAAACAAAACACAAAAACTGCTTCTCCCATTCTTTCTCACAATTCACATGTGTTAAAGTAAACTCCTTTAGAGAAATAAATCATCTGTACCAACATTTGTCACTTGCCCTAAAACTTAGTTTCCCAGCACATCATGGCAATATGTCTGAAAGCAACCACAGTGCTCTGTACTTTGCATCATTACTGAGCTCCCTGTGCATGGGAAGTGCTGCAGCAGGCCTCTTAGAAGTCTCAAAATTATGCCCATTTTGGAATCAATAAAGTAAATATTAAATACATTAAGAGGAAGGACAGCGCCTCTTGCTCTCCCACTCTGTCACCCCTCACTCACTCACTCATCAAGCACAAGAGCTCATTGACCTTATTGATAGGAGAGGCCACTGAGGATTGCAGAATTTTGCAAATTAGTTTGTGTTCCCCTGTGAGCTACACAGTAATTTATACTTAATAGGAATTATAAAGAGGTCTTCCACCAAAATGTGTCAGAGAGGCAATGGGTTAATAAGAAATGTGAACTTAAATTCCATAGAGAGGAGGCTGAAAGCCCCACTCCAAAAGGAATGGATGCATGAGGGAATGCAGGGAAGGCAGCGAGGGAATTCTGGAAAGGTGTGAGCGAAGTAAGAGGAGCCTTGAAGTTGGAGGCAGCGGTAAGCCATTGCCAAGGCAAGTGACTTTAGTAGGGAGGAGGCAATTTGATTTAAAAAAAGAACAACATATCAGTCAGTTTAATTTTGATGGGTTTGACCTCTCTGGTGGCGGGGAGAATAATGAGACAAATTGTTAGATGTCAGAGTAGACAAAAATATTCAGTTAACTGACGCCAGTTCTTCATTTTCCGACAGACCGTTGTGGTTTATAAATGCAGCATTGGTACGTGAATGTGTATGGCTGCGTGTGCCCACGCATGCTTGTATGAGTGAGGTAGGAGAGGATAAAGAGAGTCAAAAAGAGGTCCTTACCATGGGACAGGCCTGTGATAATAACATATGGGGCTTCGGTTTTCCTGACGTTCATAGTCGGAAACTTTAGCGATCTTTGCTTAAAAAACCAAAGGTAGATATCTAAGAAAGTGAAATTGTTTTAGATTATGATGCCTTAGTTTTGAATATGGCATTTCTGTGTGTGTTATGTCACTGGTAGTTAGCAAGATTATCTTTTACACATGCATACCACAGATACAGAACTACACACATGTGGAAGATTATTGGGTCTATGCCATTGTATATTAGCAGTGGAAAATAATTTCAGACCAAGAGTTCTCAAAAAATATATCAAAAAGTCTTCTAAAACTATCCTCGTTTTTTCTCTCTCTCACTCTCGTTTCTTTATATTCCTTAAAGCTGACTCTGGCTCATCCAGTGAGAAGCAAAAATGGTAGTGCAGAAGACTTGGCTGCTTAATCTTTTTTCTTCCAGGACCTTTAAAAACCAACGGGAGATCTTGGCAATTGCTTCAAATTACAGCCATTTTAAAATAAACTGATATCAATAATGATTTTTTATACCAACAAAGATATAGCCATTAATAACTAATAAAGGTTTGTTAAACCATGCTGGTTTATTCAAAATAATAGGTAATTCAAAGTAACTGTAGTCCTTAACTGATTAGATGTTACGCATTCTTTATAAAATACTGAATAATCTGGAAGAATTTAACCTCAAGTCAATTAATTAACGTTGTTGAATTCTGGTTTGTTGCTTGTTGAATTAAGTAAGAGTTTGCTGCAATCAGTCCTAGCCTCACCTTTGGGCCTGAAAGGATGCCAGATGTGCACTCCAGTGGCCTTGAATGGGTGACAGGCTGCTCTAGATTCCCTTTCTCTGCCACCCATCTTCTCCCACTATTCAGTTCCATTTTTCACTGAGAAGAGAGACTAGCGCAGCTTGCTGGAGAAGCTGCATGGCCTGGTGGGTGGAAGCATGGACACTGGAGTCAAACTAGGATTGCAGTCACAGCTCAACCACTTCCTAGCTGGGAGACCTTAGGCAGGTTACTTGATCACTCAGTGCCTCAGTTCATTCACCTGTAAACTGGGGGCGATAATAAAGCTACTTGACTCATAGGATTGTCATGAAGATTAAATGAGTTATTGTTTATAAGGTGATCAGAGGGGTGGCTGCCACAGAGAAAACTCTATGTTAGTATTGATAATAAGTAAATTTTCTCAGCAAACATGATGTCACTGGGGTATTATGATTACCTTACATGACCATAACCATCTCTTCATAAATAAACAGCAGCAGTCAGAGAGGAAAAAGTCCGAGTTCTGTTGTTCTGGCACGTTTCCATTTGGAACTCACTTTAGCCCAAATTCCTTGAGATTCAATTATGCACAGGAAGGGTGCTTTTCTGAGCATTCCCTCAACCCAAAAAAGAAGAACAGCTTCTGTTGTTGTGCTTACAAATATCTCTTCAATTAACACTGAAGTTGCAATTTCAGAAGATATGGGTAGACAGACGTCTTGTATGGTCTCAATTAAAAAAACACATGCCCAAATTTTCCATATCTTCTAATATTGAATATGTCCTAAGTATGTCTGCTTTATCTCAAGAGGGAATTAAGCTGTTGTCTATTTCTTTAAATGAAGAAATAACTGTGAAGCACAATATATACTCTGTTTTTCCAGAAAAGAATAACTGTCTTCCTCTGAAAGTTTTTCCCTATGGAATTATGACCTTGACTTCCTCATACTCTGCACATTAGCCAAAGATGGGGTATATCAACACTCCCCTGGCGATGACGTCTTTTCCACATAAGATCCAAGTTCAATCATACTTTTTTAGTCTGTTTAAAATCAATATAGTAAAATTACCCTGTAATTTCTTGTTATGGATAAGAGTAAATCTGAGATATAAATTATTTAATATCTCACAATTCAAATATGATCTAAATAGGGCTATAGGGAAAAATGGATCCGTGGAAATGTATCAACACATTTGTACTAATTGCCAAAAAAATTCTCAATGAAAAACATTTTATGGGATATTATAACTAATTTTTCACACTTCAAGGAACTATAGTATGAACACTGCCCCCAATATTCCATCATTTCAAAGAGAAATTTTTAAAAAAAGCTGGAATCCATAATAGACTGAAAGCTCATAAAACAGAAGTATTTTCCTAGAAATCTTCAATAAGAGAAAAATGTGTATTTATAGAGATAATTTTTCACTTAACTTTTAAATTTTAATTTCAGAACTTCCTATTTATTAAAAGTAATTATTTTTGCTTTTTAAAAAAATGAAAGCAGTTTTAATTATCTGACTCTCATTAACTACTAATGATATAGTGTAAATCTTGGAGAAAAATCAGGGAGAAGAAACAACACCATAGAATACCTACCATCTGGCTTGCTTGCTCAGCTTCTCTGAGTATCAGAGGAAAAGGAGGCGAGCTCCCCCCTGAGCAGGATCAAAGAATGCTGCCTGTGTCTTTCAGCATAGGAGAAGGGAGGTTTGGGTGTCTTAGTGTGTCTCTACCATTTATCCAGTCATTTCTGTGTGCTAGGATGCTGCCAGGTGTTTGATACACATGGTCTCATTGAATCCTTACAACCGTTATTCCCGTTTTACAAGAGAAGAAACTGAACCTCTGTGCAGTTAAATGATTTGCTCAAGGTCACACAGTAGTAGAACTGGGATAAAAACCAGGTCTGCGTAACTCCAAAGAATTCTGAATCGGTAAAGTGCGTCTCTTGAACACAGGTCATAGAAAGGCCACACATTTATGGTAGGGCTTAAACTGACGCTTCAAATTCCGCATCTCCTCCACAAGCCAAAACTAAGCATTGTATTGGCAGATATCGAAAATGACTAAAACATGAAAATTGCATTGTGCTTTTTATAACACTGGTGATTTCTGGGCTATAAAAGACAATAAATGATAATAATAACACCTCTGCCACCACCTCCGAGAATAATTTCCACTGCCATTTACTAGGCATTTACTTTAGGTTCTTTGCTGGGCACTTTACATAGATTATTTCATGAAACAAAAAAAGAACTAGCCACAAATTTTACTCTCTAAATCCCAAACTAAATTGAAACATGTATGCATATTTTTTCAGAAGTAGACACAATTTTCCCTTTCTCTGATTCTTCTTTCACTTCAAGAAGACAGATTTTCTATCGTTCAAAGTCCGGTTCATACAGGTCTGAATGATTAAGTCCAGACCTTGGGCCCGAAGAACATGCAAAGGTACTGAAGTGAGCAACAGCTTAGTAAGGTAAGACTCAGACCAAAGACCGAATTAAAATCAAATTTACTCTTCCTCTTTTTCTCACCTGCTCATGCCAGGTGGTGGAAGCTAGATGCAGTATGACTTCCGCGCTTCTCTCAACATTCACTGAGCTAGCAGGCCAGCATCCTGTCACCCTGGGCTAACTGAGAGTAATTCTGCCATCCCCACCGGTACAACATTAAGGGAAATGAATCTCATTCTCTTCTTTTTTGGGGAGTAATTTATCAGATGATTTATTTACAGTGCAGTCAGCATGACAAGTAAACAAATATGTTATTTTTGCCCACTGTAGTTGGATTTTAAACATGAGAAAGAGAGAGAGTAAGTGTCTTTCTAGGATATGTGAGTAGCTCTGACAACAGCTTTGAAAAATAAAGGAACTCCATTACGAGGCATTTAGCAAGAACTGATTTACATACTGGAGTAGATGTTTCATGAATTCTGCCAACGTAGAGACGAAAGGGGAGGGGAAAAAAAGGTTCCGATAGCACGCTACCACTGTGCATGTTGATGAATCCCCCAGCACATGTTAATTAATGCCCTATTGTGTTTGGCAGACTACCAGGGACTGTGATTGTACACGGGCTGATCCTTTAAATGGAGAGTGGCTTACTCTATATTGAAAAGAAAAAGATTTGTATTTGTCTAAGCCACAACTATTCCTTAGGAATAAGTGTTTTGCTTTTAGTGCAATTAAGAGAGAAGAACTGCCATCTATCACAATATTTTATCATTACACATGAAAAAAAATCCTCAACCCCAGTAAAGTAAGTAAAAAATCACAGAAATGTCGTTGTTTTTTAAGGAAAAAAATAACATTGCTCCCATTGCCCTATCCAAATCAGGGTCCAAATTTCACCCACAAGCGATAATGATGAATGCTGCTATCTACCATCTTGTGCTCTGGCTGAAGCAGAGGATTGTATTCAAGCAATTAAAAGGAAATCCTCATAATAAACACAGGACAATCTTGAAAAAATTAAATAAATAATGCCGCCCTGGCAACAGAGGCGAATCAAAAAGGGAAAAAGGGCCAGAAGATGCAAATTCTCTAGGCTTAAAGCTTACAGAAATCTATGTCCTGCTAGAATGTTAATTTGAATCATGGAAAAAGAAAAAAGATTCACTAATCACTCAGCTCTTATTTCTTATTTGTTTTAATTTGCTTTTTACTACTTGCACTGTAAAAGCTGATAAATATTGAATGTCTTAAAGCATGAGTGGCCTAGAAAAATAAATTGCTTTATATTATTGCTCCTTATGAATAAAATTGACATATCTGAGAAGCTGCTGCAGTATAGTCCAGGAAGATATTGCAGCCAAATCGACTAATTAAGTGTCTTTCACCATTCTAAATAATAATAAAATTCAGCTGCAGCTTACTAACGACCCCACCCACCTTTTCCTATTTACATTGCTTTGGCTGAAATAGGCTGAAGTCTTTTTTTATTTGCATTTTTTCCTTAATGACATCAGTCATTTGGGCTTCTTTCTGTGGAGAACTCCCTCCAGATTTCCCCCAGTACATTTAAGCTTTATTTAAAATAGTGATCCTCAAAGTGGGGTATAAGGGCCACCTAAACCAGAATTACACGGGAATGTGTATTTAAAAAATAGGTTCTGGGAATCTGTGCCTCCAGAAGCTGTAATTCAGTAGCCTATGATAGGATAGAAAAATGCCAGCAACTGGCATTTTTAATAATTACCCAAGCGATTCTAAACATTTAAGCTATTCTATATGCTCTTTTTTCTTGGCATTCAATAGCTCTTTTTTTTTTTTTTTTTTTTTTTTTTTTTAATTCACTAGCTCTTCTTTTTTCTGCAGTGCTTGATTTCACTGGACAACTAGGGTCCCTTAGAGCGTGTGGTGTCACGAATTTTGTTTTACATGGCCAGATCTATCCTTCTGCTCTGAGGATGCTGAGACCCAACACCACAAAGACCTTTAACTCAAAGTGCCAGGATTGTTGGCCCTCTGCCAGTGGAAAATTACCCCCTGCACTGTGAAGACATGTAGATTCAAAAGATAGAGATCATCACAGAGCGAACACAGGAGGGCTTTAATGGGCCCTCCAACCTTTGGGAAACCTCTTTCTGGGATACTACTGGCCATACTAATTCTTAACTCATGTTTTTATCAACCTGAGTATGCAGTGAACTAAGGGTACAAAACTCTAGCCTTATAAAACAGATATATCACTGATTCTTTTTGCAATATAGGATTGTTGGGCCTATCAATAAATAATAGCAACAATCTGTTGAGCATTTACTATGTGCCAACCAAGAGCTAAGTGCTCCATATATATTACATCATATATCTTTTCAGCAATAATCCTTTGAGATAGGTATTACAATTCCCCATTTTATAGGTGAGGAACTGAGGATTCGAGAGGAAAACTGGTTTACCTGACGTCCCTGGTGGTAGACTTAGAATTCTATTCCAGGGTGGTCTGACTCCAGGGCCTGTGCTCTTAACCAGGAGGCAATCCAGCCTCTAATCTTAAGTGGGTTGTCTCTTTCCCTTCTAATCAGCTAGTCTTTGTGCCTCATGTCTTTGAAATAAAGTCTAGGTTCTATATGAGCATCTGCTTCCTTTGGGAGTGCTTCTAGCTACTATTACTATATTATAAATTCTTTGAGATGAGAACAAACGGATTGAGCCCCACCTCTGGGTTTCCTTGCCAGCACCGTCAGAACCACAGTACAATGGTGAAGTGCTCAGGCTAAGTAAGTGAGGTCCTGCCGCTCTATTTTAGGACTCGGAGCTCTGACAGAGCTCCGTTACAGTATCGCACAACGTGATTACAATAGATGAAGTCACTTTCAAGGGAAGCCGGAGCCTATGCCCTGCCAGGACTTTGTTTAATGAGCCCAAGACAAAAATAACAGCATCTAATGGGCAGGGAGGCTGAGAGAATGGCACAAAACAGTCTTCAGAGTGCAATTCTGAAAAATAAAGTAAGGTAAAGGCAAACTGAGAACTGATTTTTAAAATCTCACTTTGCCCCAAATAATCATGCTTTGCAAAGACGATTTTCTTTCTTGAGGGTATCCCAGAGTTCTCCAAAGTAGCATGACCACTCTCCCATCAGGCTCTTCCCCTTCTGCACGACTGCGCATGCTATTGCTCTCATTTGGAAACCTCCCCTACCCCAGACATCTCCTTTCCCAGACTCCATCTGGCCAGTGGCAGACGATTTCTTTGAAGATGAGGGACAGTGTGGCTGGGAAGGAATGCTCTTGCTCTTTTAAAAAGAAATCTATGCATAAAGATTTAGTGCCGGAAATAGGTTCTGGCACCTGAGTCTTCTCTTAAGTCCACAACAAACCTTGATGCTTTATTTGCTTCTGCATGTTCTTTACCTGGTTTTGGTCATACCTCTGATTCCAAAATTCGTTCCACTCAGTTCTTACAATTGCCCATCCTCATAAAGGAGTATTGGATTGTGGCTTTGCCCCTGGAAGACACAGTTCTTCCCTGGACTGGCTTTGCTGGCTGGCTGCTGTCAGTTTAGTATCATCCCTCAGATCTCTAGATCCACCATGATTTTCCCTCAACCTATGGCTGATGTTTGATTCAAGAACTGTGAACTAACAGTCGACCTCAACCAAAGTCTTGCCTGGTTATTCAGGCAAGAAGTTATTTATTCCTCCCCTGTACTTGATTTAGACCTTTTTTATGGCACTTGTATTGCCTGCTATAATGATTATTTATACACATCTAGTTTTCTCTGCTGAATTAACAGCTCCTTGGTGTTAGGGACCAAGTCTCATTCACTTTGATATTGCCCACAGTGTTTTGTATTACTAATAATAGTAATAATATTAGATAGCATTCGGTGAACCTCTCATATGTTCCAGGCACTATGCTATAAGGTTTTTACTCATTATCTCTTTTAATACTTACAGGAATGCTGTGAAGTAGGCATTATTGTTATTAATATTTAATAAATGAAGACACCAAAGCTCAGAGAGTTTCAGAAGTTTGACTAAATTTACAGCTAGTATGAAGCCGGGATTCTAAACCAGGTCTGCCTAACTTCAGAATGAGAACTCTTAATCATTGCACTGGAGTTTTTAGTAAATTGATCAAATGAATAAATCCATTCACAAAACTAAATTGTTAAAATATAAAACTCTATTCAATGTTTCAAATAAATACATTACAGATCCAATATTTTTAAATATTGAAAGGGGTCTTTTTTCTCTGACTCTACCATATTAAGGAATTTTTGGCATTTGGAATTGACGTGTAAAAGAAGTTTACGTTAAGGATGAAAATAGAATGAGATTCAGTCAACCAAGTTGGACAGCTAATGGAAAGCGTGATGGAAGGCTTTATGGTGCTTTATACAGAGGAAACACTCATGTTTGCTGAATGAAAAAAAAGATTGAATTAATAAACCATTCAATCAATGAGCAAACATGTTGAAAATCAGCCTGCATACTAGCTGCTTTAGAATAATTAATGAAAATATATAACAACTCCTATAAAATATTTGGAGTTAGAGTCACTATCAGTAGTGTATATCACTGCAAGGATGGAAATACATGTGGAAGATGATCCCAACAAAGTCTCCATAGTGGAATCACACCTGATATCAAATCCCAGCGTGAGCAGCTCAACCATGTCACTTGTTTCTAAAGGAGATGGCTAATCCTACTTAATCATAGCAATGTAGATTAAATGAAATGTAACATGTATGTAAAATAACTTGGCACATGACAGGCACTCAATGAATGTCAGTCCTCTTCTCCCATCCCACACCTTCCTATCCTATTCATTTGTTGGGATGGCTTCAACTAATTCTATCTTCCTGAGACCATGCTTCCTCTAAGGTCTTAATCACCATCATAATGGTGGAAATCATACCTGGCTTCCCAAGAAGTCCTCAGTTCCATCAACAACGGACAAAGGAGAGTTGAGTATTAGCGGTAATTCCTCTCCTCTCTCAAGAGAGGTCTAAAGGGAACCCTCAAATGAGAGCAATGCCTGTGCTTCCTCTTGGTCTTCTAACTCTCCTCAGGGGTAAAGAAGGGGATTGTGAGTTACACCAAAACCCAGCTTCCTCAGAAGTCTCAACTCCATCCACGAGTCTCAAGGCTGAGTTCATGGCTTTGGACTTGGACCATCCACAGCTACTCCAAACCTCATGGCCTCTGCCTAGACACCCAGACCTCCCAATCTTCTCACACTTACTGCATTGCTACTATGCTCTGCTTGAATCTGCCAGAGCTAATCTCACTATTCCCATTATCTTTGTCTACATCAGTCATCAAAAGAAGCCCAGGACACCAGTCACTCCTCATATCTGTCACTTTAATTCTCACAGGGCTCTGCACAGCCTCTGACCTGTTCCCCTCTCCCTCCATTCCCCAATTCATGAAATCCTTCCACTGTGCCCTCTGGAATTCACGGTCTCTAGTCAACAAAATCCCCTAGAGCCTTAACTTCTCAGAACACTCCCTTCACCTTTTTTACTCTAATGGAAACCTGGCTTTTACCTGAGAAGGCTGCTTTCCTTAAAATGTCTGTCAAGTGGTGGCTGGGTTTTTTGTTGTTATTTTTATCATTTCTTTTTCTTCCACAATCCTCATACATCTGGAACTGGAGGTTAGGGACACGTCCTTCAAACCATTCTTTCTTACTTACCAGTGACGACCATATTGCTAAATCCAATGGTCAATTTCGGTGGTCATCTTACTTGACTTCTCATTAGCATTTGACAGAGTTGCTTCCTCCTCCTTGAAACTTTTCTTCATTTGGCTTCCAGTACACTGCATTCTCCTGTTTTTCCCTCTACATCACTAGCTATTCCTGCTCAGTCTCCTCTGCTGGTTCTTCCTTATATCTCTAACAAAGTAAATATTGGAGTTCCTCATGGCTCAGTTCTTAGATCTTTTCATTTCTCTACTTCATTTTCTCACTGATTTTGTCCAGTCTCATGGATTTAATTATCACCTAAATGTTGACAGCTTCCAAATTTATATCTCTAGACTTCTCTTCTGATCTCTAGATTCACACAGTTAACTGCCTACTCAACACCTCCGTTGGTGTTGGAGCTCTACAGTAGCAGAGCTCTGGTACCCTGCTCAATCTATTTTTGTGGCCCCCTACAATCTATTTTTAATATGGCAGGCAAAAAAGATTCTCCAACATAACAATCAGAGCATGTCACTTCTCTGTTCAAACCCTGCAATAACATCCTTTTCCACTCAGAATAAAAGCCAAAGTCCTTACAAAGGCCTACAGGATCTTATAGGATCTGGACCATGGTACCTCTCTGACCAACTATGGCCACGCTTCCCCTCACTTGCTCTGCTCCATCCACACAGCTTATATGCTCCTACCTTAGGGCTGTTTGTTGGACCTGCAGAGCTCTCCCACAGATATCAGAAAGTCCAACACCTTCCACCACCACCTTCCAGTTTTTGCTCAAGTGTCACCTTCACAAAGATGCTAACCCTAGTCTGACATCCCTAGTTCATTTTTCAGCCCCCTCCCCAGCACCACACTCATAGGCCTCTTTACCTGGCTCCATTTTTCTTTCTTTTTCTATTGTACTTATCCCTTTTAACATATGGTGACATTTACTTTTTTTTTTTTTTTTAACATCTGTTGCTTGTTTCCTGTCTCCCCTACTAGATTATGAGTTCTATAAGAACACAGTTTTAGTTCTTTTTCGTTCTCTGATTTGTTGCAGGAACATGGAAATGTGCCTGGCACATAGTATGTGCATAATAAATATTTGTAACATAAATGCTAGATTTGTACAGTGTTTTCCATTGTATGGCAAGCTGTGATGTGTTACAAAATTATACCCTTACAATGACCCTTTGTTATTGGCCAAGCAGTTGTCATCCCATTATTCAGATTAGGAAGCTGAAGCGAGAGAGAATTTTTTCTGGCTCTTAAGTTCATTGTTTTTGCTACTTCATCCTGGTTATCAGGGCACTGTTCTTTTAAATTTTGCTTAAATCATAGCATAGAACCTTGATCTAAAACATTTACTGGGCACTGACTGCTGTATGCTGACAATTACTCACAAACACAAAATAGAGCCCAGGGTCTGGCAGACAATGTATTTGGATAAGAAGGATATCCTGGGTCTTGACTCCTGAAAGGCAAAGTGCTTTTCCTTTATCAGCCTCATGTCCATAGTTTCTTTTCCACTCACAAGCCACCTGGCATGCTGCAATTGGTTTGACATGTTCAAATCAGGGTTTTGATCTCAGCATTACTCTGGAATGACACTTTGGAAGGTGACTAATACAATTTTATTAAATTTAGATTTTGGTAATTTGTCAGCACTTACTCATTTGACTTGGGGAGCAAGGGTCCTTTGGTACTTCTGATCATGAAATTTAAATAATAAGGCTCTTGCTGATTGCTCTTGAATGCATTAAGCATATTTTAGGCACAGCTTTATGACTGGTGACCAGAAGCAATCTTGTGGTTAGTTGGCAGTCTCAGCTGAATAGAAATTCTTTCTCTGGAAGTCTCTTGTTTCTCTGAGCAGTGGTCAGGGTCTAACTTTGGCTTCCTCGTGGAAGGCATACCGCTCTTTAAGAAACTTCTGGACCTACACCCAAGACATATAAGCCTTTATGGTCTTCAAGTTTTTAAGAGCTGTTACCTTTGTTCCTGGCTGGCTCTTGAATTCTCAAATTCCACTCAGGTATTGATCTAAATTTTCTTCATTTAAGGGTTTTGATTTCTGACCAGAGAGAGCAGTTGAACTGATCCTAGTAATCAGCAAGGTCGTTTTGAAAGTCTTGAAGTTGATTTGCTATAATTATTGGTTTTTACTGAGTGTGAAAAGGAACACGTTTACTGAGGGCTGACTTCTTATGTGTCCCAGCTCTTTTAGGAACTTCACATACGTTAGTTAGTGGAGTTAGCCTTGCCATCACCCGAAGAGAAAAGGTAACTTTCCCAAGGCCACACAGCTAGGAAGGGGCAGAGCCAGGCTCTGAAACCACATCTCTAGACTGCCTCAAAATGTATTGACTATCGTTCTTTAGTACTGCACACACCTCAAATGTAGCCACACAAAACCCGAAGAAATATGGAAATAACAGCTAAGACGATCTCACATTTGAGAACCATCCCTGTAAAATGCCTGCAACAGGCAGCCCTAAGCCAATCCAGCCAACCCCACAGGAGTCAGGCTGAGAGGCACAGAGGCACCTCTTGTCAGTCATCTTGTGAGTGATTAGCGACCAACCAGATATGTAGGAAAATAATTCACTTTGTTGGAAGTTAAAATAAACTGATAAATTGGATGTGGCCATTCAGACAGGAGAAAATTTTGACCACATGCTTTCACTGCCTCAGTGCACAGCATGCGGACTAAGTTTGATCTGGTGTGTTTGTCTCAGTCAAGCCTCATGACCTCACGTGCCAGAGAAAGAATTCTGGTCTTCCTTCTCCTCCTCCTTCCTCTTTCTCTTTCTTCTCTGCCTCCTCCACCTTCTTCTTCTTTTCTTTTTCACATTGGAGTCCCTGCTACAGAGAAGTGGAAAGACCCTAACATTGATAACTCTGTTCTCGGAGTCACTGGTTTCCAGGTTTTAAGCCATGATTATGGAATTTTCATTATTAGAGTTGAAGATCAGAACATTTCTATTAGTGTTCCAATTCCTTTTTGCTTTCTGGAAAACTGATGAAGTGTCTTGGCCCTGTTCTTTGGATTATAAAATACTCTTCTCCTGACTTCTGAATGCCTGAATTTAATTAATTTTCCGCTTAATCCTAGTCCATGCTCAACTTCTCAATATCCATTATTTAAAGCAGGAATGCAACTCCAAGGCTCTTGTGTAAATTTGCCTTTGTTTTAGAAAATCCCACCCCTAGACGTATTTAATTTGGTTATCATAGTTTTCATTTTGTTTTTAATGTAATTTGAATGGTTTTAGATGAGGCATATGCTGTCCTGTAAATCGCAGTCCTAAAACCTCTCAACTGTTTAATTTCTGACTCCTTCCTACATTTATGATACTTGCTTAGGCCCTGAAGGCATTTCAGTTTGCAACCATTATTTAAATGAAAATCAACAGTAATATGATTTAATGATGGTTCAAAATGTCTTCAAGAATATGCATATAGGTTCATCATACAATATATTTCATTTCACATTTTGTGTCCTTATGATCAGGTGATGCACCAACAACGTTCTTATCCATATCCATTTGAAAAATTCATTGACATTTTAGCAGCATTTTTTTCTTCTAAAATGGATATGAATTTCACAGAGTCATTTTTGGGAGAGAAATTCATTCTAGCAAATAGATTTGGACCTTTATCTGCCATTGATAGTTTGGTGGTTTCAAATATAAAATTAACTGTAACCTTCCAAATAATTTTTAAGCCAAGACATCTTTGTGCCTGTAAAATCCAGCTATATGAGTATAGATATTTCTGAGTGACTGTCAGTGTTTAGGGGATACATATATAGTATACAAGATAACTTGTTAGAGATTTGTTTTGTTCAAACCAGGGAACTTACTGATCAATGATGGCTACGTAACAAGTTGTTGATCAGGTTCTCATTTTATGGAAACTATCCAACCCCTAAATGAAGATCTGACCCCGATGGGTACCTAAGAGTGTAAAATAGTTTGAACCTGAAAACATAAACTGCAATTCATTTGCAATGCAGAAAAAAGTGCCAGTTATGTTTTTGGTGTATTTTATTTAATATATTCATTTTGAATAGAAAATAAACGTACTGTACTTACCAACTTAAGGGAAATATTTGTGTATTTAAATAATTATTACTCTGTTAAGGTCCTTGTATATTCTTTTTTTTCTGTTTGTCATAAGTCAAATTATCAAGGAGTTGACTTGAATATTAAAAAATCAAACATATTTTAATATTTCAAATGTCTCTTGTAAAATTCAAAGACTTAGTTTTCAAATGTGAATCAAGTTGTTTGTCCTTGAAAAATCTATGTTAATTCTAAGTACCACTAATGCAGACACCTGAGAAAAAAAGTTGAATATTTACTAGCAAAGTCAGAGATGAACAAAAATTGTTGTCATAAATTATTAGAAACAGTCAGGATTATTTAAAACTTTGTAGAAAAGAATATCTGTATTGTGAGCAACAAAAAGCCTCAATGAGGGGCCGGCCCTGTGGCCTAGTGGTTAAGTTCGGTGAGGCTGGGGTTTGGTTCCCAGGTGCAGACCTACACCACTTGTTGGTGGCCATGCTGTGGTAGCACTCCACATACAAAACAGAGGAAGATTGGCACAGATGTTAGCTCAGGACGAATCTTCCTCAGCAAAACAAAAAACAAAAATAAAAAAAACCTTTGACGCAGTCTTCACACATTTAAAACTGTGAAAAATTAAGGCTAGAAGGAGAGCTGAAGTTTCTTTTGTTGAATACTTCTTTAACAAATGAGAAAACTATGATTCAGCTAGTTGTGGAAGAACTAGAAGTAGAATCCACATTTCCTAATACCTACACCAATGTTCTTCTCGCTACCATCTGTACCCATATAGGGCATGATATATAGTCAGGACAGCTACCATTTGTGGGGCTGTTATGTGTCAGGCATGGAAAGTCTTACTTGCTTTATTCTCTTAACAATCCTGTAAGATAGATTTTAATATCCTAATTTTACTGATGAGTCAATTATAAATTTCTATTTTGAGATTAAGTAACTTGCCCAAAGTCACCTTATAGAGCCAGCAATCTAATAAAAGTCTGTCTGAATTCAAAGTCTCTTCTCTTGCTGCAGAACTATCTAATTAAAAAAAAAATCAGGTCTATAGAGTTGTATAGGAAATGGAAAGTACAATATGCTGATTGGCCTTTCTCTTTTCAGCTTCCCCATCGTGTAGATAAAGTTAAATATTTATGTAAAATTTATAACCTGTACTCATCATGGGATATTTGATCCAGAAGAAACCTGAGAATAGCTAATCCACCCCACTCATTTATAAATGAGGCAATTAACACCAGAAAGGTCAAGCGTTTTCCACCAGGGGAATACTAGTAAAACGAGAATAGAGCAAAAGTTCTGGCTTGAAGTTCTCTGATTCATCCACTATTCCACAGTCATAGTTTTATAGGTGAAGTGTGGGGCAGGAGGATGAAGAGGAGGGGGTGGGAAGACACATAAGCACTACCATAGAGTGAGCTGAGCATAGACAAGATCAAGGCCAGGACATACTGTCTGTCTGTGACTAACCTTCCAAAGTTCTGGTAACTGTTTGGCTTTTCTATGAGTGTTATGAAGGACAAATGACCAGACTGTGCACTCCATGTTTATCTAAGAAAGAAGAACCAGTAATCTTCACATTTCATTGTGTCCTCCAAGTAAAATGTACATTTTATTATGAAAAGTGAGAGAGAAGGTAATTGTTTGTTAAAAGACTAGTTGGCAATTAATTGTAATTTTCTTTTATCTTTGTAAGTCTTTTCATTGATTTATCTTAGGGGAGATTGTTCTAGTGGAAAGAAAAGTATCTATGGCACATTTGTAGTTTTTTTCCCACATGTGGTTTAACTTATTTTCTTGAGGAGAGTGAGATGGCTATAAATACCTTTACCGCTTGATCTTGTAACCTTAAATGAGGGCAAAACTCCTCTTGGTACTAACAAGAATTTTGTCTACGAATAGTTACAAAATTGGGTCCATGATGATTATGAAGCAATTTGGTTCTTTCCCAAGAGATAGAAACGGCAGCACAATTTTCAGATGGAATACACACGCTAGCACCTTGTCCGTATTCCTAATAATAACAAGAATGGAGGAGGAAAAAAGCCAGGAATTCTTGCGGGCTTTAGCCGGCTTGCTTCAAAAGCCTGTCAGCTAAACAAATAAAGTGAAGAAGTAGGAGGGAAAGGCAGGAAATTAACAGCTGTGGGCTATAGTTAATGAGTGGTCCGACGAGAAGGAAGTTATGGCCATGGAAGTGTACACATAGAATGAAAAACATTAACACTACTCAAAAGAGTGAGCATGCCCAAATTAGATTTTTATCTAATTCCGAAGTTTATTGCTTTCTTGTGGGCTCTGCCTCCAACCAGCTACAGAAGCTGTCCCCATCCCCTCGCCACCAAACAAGATAAGCAAGATCAATCAAGAGATGGAAACTTTGAAGGGTGGTTAGGCTGCTGGGTAAAAGCATGCAAGATATTTGTGAGACTTCATTAAAAAATGCCTACACAACACCTTGGGTAAAATCCGCAGCAGCTTGGCATTGCCGCCTCATTAGGAGTAAAATGAAGTGGTCATTCCCTGAAGACTGCCCCTGCCATATTCTGACCAATCCCAGGAGAGTCCTGCTCACACTCAGTGATTTACAGCCTAACAGGCCACAAATCCTCTCTTAACTCGGTCTGTGCAAAGATCTGTTGGCTTCAGGCAATACAGCCCAGCCAAGGGCAATATCTGTCTAGGCTCACTTTTAAAACAGGGGACCGATCGGAGATTTTCTACAAATAACTTCTTGCTCTTTTTCAAAAATTTGAAAACAAATGAATTATCAACAACTTCCTTGAAGAACTAAACTACCCATTAAAACAAACACTGCTCTGGATGTAACAACGACTAGGGTTTTTAGAGAGAGGGACAATATAGAGAAAGAAAGACATTCCTGACACAAATGCTTTGGTACCTGGGATCCCTGTACCAGATGCTGCAAGGAATTAAAAACCAACAATCTCCCAGGACAGGAGAGGAGCAAGCCTTTCTCCTCTGTGTTCTCAATGATAGTGCTACTTCAAATGTGCGTCAGGGACCAGCATCACCTGGGAGCTTGTTAGAAATGCAGAATTTGAGGCAGATCCCAAACCTGAATCAGAATATACATTTTAACAAGGTCATAGTTTTGCACATGAAAGTTTGGGAAGCACTGTTCTGAGTCAAGGGTTCACAGTGGAGAATATCATGGAACAGTAATGATAAAAATCCTTGTAAATGTCATTCTGCGTGAACAACTTACCTTTGAACCCCCTTTCTGTCAATGTGGTTCCAAGGAGCCTAATGACACAAGAGGCTTCAGAATTATGCTAATGACAGAGTGCCAATACTTTGAGACCCAGCAGTCAGTTGCGTTTGACATAAAATGATGTGGGCCCATTATTTCAGTTAAAATACTGATGGCACCATTACTAACTTTTATGTAATATTTTATGCTGGATGTGGAGAAAGTGCTATAAATCCACTTATTTGTGTTTGTTTGTTTTCCAAGAATAAATCTTTAAATAATGTAATTTACCCTCAAAAGGACATAGAGGGGCCTAGACCAAAGTTCTCTGTCGAATCAGTGCCTCAGTTTACACTAGTAATTTCCAATCGAAGCTTCTTACAATCAGAACTAAGCTAATATTGTCAAGGCCAAACCTATCATCAGCTCCACCTGTGTTAGCATGTGCATGGATGAGTCAATGATTGCTGCTAAGGTGTCCTTTAGTTAAATTAATGGCTCTATTTTTTAATAATTTTTTCTTGTATGTATGCCTTTGTTGTGACTTTGTAAAAAATACAACTGAATCTTAGACTGAATTCCTAAGAGCATGACAAATGCCATGAAGAGTCATATTAGATGGACCATGGTCCATCAGCCAAACTTTATGTCAGCCAAGATCCTGATTGTCATCCTGAAATTTGTCTTTACAAAAACAGGCGTATTTCTGGCTTTCTTATTTTCAGTTACTGCTACATTATAGGTCTTTGATTTATAGATTTACCAAATCTAGCATTTTCTAAAGCATGTTTGGAGGAATACAAATGCTAAGAGACATTAAGAGTTCTATGGTTAATTAAATTTGGAAAATACAGGATTAAATGAAATTATGCAGATTACTTTCCTGCATGACTTCTTAGAGCCTTCAGTAGGCTAAGATGCATTATTAACACCCAGTAGCAGGGATAGAAATGCAATGGTTTTGACCTCAAAAGCCACATGTTAACAGTATTCTCTATGATTTGTGTCTTGAGTTACACATTTTGGGATGCTCTAATCTAATTTAACTTCTAATCCTGTTTGGATTTTCATTCTTCTGAGTACCTTATTATACCACTCACAGTAAAAATAATAAACCAGCACATCTGTAGTCTGTACTACACAATTTAGCACATACTTATATGCTGTTTTCTATTTTTCATTGTTTTGTCCACTGGTCCTCCTTCCCAACTAGACTGTGACTACTTGGGCAGTATCACTCATGCTTCATACTTTCATATCTGTCACAGAATTTAGCACTGAGTTGGATATGGTAGGTAATAAAATATGTACTGGTATACTGACCTTTGCTAAAATTAAGTTTTTCAAGTTTCTATAGATGTTCCATTGTTTTAATATTTCAAGATTTGATGAGATAATCTGTTTACTTTAAGTAGAAATTTCTCAAGATTTTGTAAACTTTGATCCTATATCCAATAAGCCTTTGTTCTTCTGAGCTGATGAATATAAATCTCTCTTGTATATGATTATCAAAGTACTACTGAGAGATCTGGGTCCTTTTCCAGACTTAAGTCTTTAACACAGATTTCGCCTGTCTTATATATGCCAGATATTCTTTCTTTAATTGCAGGAAGCAGACATGGTAGGAAAAAATCTAGTGCAGATGCACCATTAATTTGAACCTGTTTTGTTATTTATTTCATCACCAATGAGTTCCTTAAGGAAACCCAACAATTGTTTGAGTTTGACACTACAGAATAATACTGAAATTGTAAGTCTAGAAGCTATCCAAACCTATATTCGTGGATAAAGGGGCTGAGGCTCAGGAAAGTGAGGTCAACATCCTTCAGGGATATTTACAAAGCTGCTGTATTTGGTCTTGATATGGAGAGCTTGTACTGAATTTCATGAATTGATTAATAATAACTGGTCATACCCATACCTATTCAAAAGTATAATGGTTTATAACAGACTAGCTTCTACTTGTCACCCTGGAATTTACTATCATCCAGTTATAGAATTTGGTTTCCCATAGCAGACACTCATTTGGGTAATATTTGGAACTGCCTCACTGCCTTAAATTGGCATCTTGGTAAGCGGGGAGAACAAATTGCTTCTTTCTCCATTTAGAAGATAAATATCTTTGATTGTTTTAAATATCTGTCCTAGGTGGTTTGGCTAATTACTTGCCTAAAGGCAGAAAATTGGGCCCAATTATTTATCAATATCCTTTATTATGTTAGTGTATCTATCCTTCAACTGAGTACGTTTTTAAAAATGTTGGCATTCCAAGCAGTAAAAAAAGAAAAATCACCGTCTCCCAAAGGACTTGTGCCCACACAGATAAATTTTGTTCTCAAGCATAAAGGTTAAAAAAAGTAAGAAAGTGAGATTTCAAAGTCAAGGAGATGCCTCAGAACACCTATCAACACTTCCACTCCCACCCTGGCCTCATCTGGACACCATTAGGAGAACCACTAAAATTGAATTCAACGGCTATGTATTATGCATGACTACATTGTTTCCTGTGTTGTTTTATGCCATTCAGTTCACCTGAGATGAAATCAGGGAAAGGAGGTAAATTAAGTCCACCTTCAGAACTCCAGACTGCTGACTCTTATAAAAATTGATTTACTAGTTTATCTAATGTTTTAAAAACTCATTTTATTAAGTTGTAAATCATATCATTCAGTACTCCTATATCAGAAGGTAAAATTAATGATAGAGATAAGGACATTAGAAAAAGCCACAGCATGGCTACATGACAACATGAAAAAAATTGATGAATAGCAGCTTAGGAACAGTGACATAGGGTTCAGATTTAATTTGAATGGTGAAGGGCATCATCCTGTTGAGCCGACTGGACAAGGGTAAGCTCGTATTGGCACATGGTTTGATGTCATCGTGGGTGACATGGAACAGTGGTACAGTGAGAAAATGACAGTGGCATTTTGAAGACCAGAAAAATAAAAATTTGAGGTTAGCCCTGAATTAGTTGCTTTTTGTTTGGCAGTTAAAGAAACACTACCCAGTAATTCTGAGATCTAAAGTTTTTTTTCCTATTAACTTTTTAGAAGTAGCCTAAAAGGAAAACAAAATTGATGGCAGTGATGTGGGGTCATGTTAAGTGTAGGTGGCAGATAGACAAGTTTGTGAGTGAAAATTTAATATCTGTATAATTTTATCAGAACAAAAGAAATGCCATCATAACGAGATGCACACTACATCAGGAATTTCAGTACCATTCACACAACAAACTTGCTTCCTACACCTTATTATACCAGTGCTCATGCCATCTCAAAGAAAGGGGATGGATTTAAATAGAGGACAAAATGATCTTTAATTTTACTTAGAGATGAAGAAGCTGAGGTATGAAGGGCGTATCAGAGTAGGCAATGCTTTCTACAAGAAATTCTAAGACATCAACAATTAGGTGTTCTCAACAGATTGATCATAATGTTTCATTAACTCTCAAAGCCGTGTATTGGTTAACATCCAATCCAAGTCAGCAACTTTTGCAGTTGGATCTCCCGGCCATCGACTGTCCTGTCTTTACCTGCATCGGAAACTGGCTCTGTCATGGCCAGCAGTGCACATGTCCCACCCGAAAATGCAGTCAAAACATGTAAGGAAAGTCGATCGCTGCTCATCATCACAAAGAATTTGGAAATCCTGACTTATTTGTTTTCCTGTGGCAAATGTGCTGGTGAAGATCCGAGGGTGTCACTTCACCACTGAGGAAAGTAAGACAAGAAAGAGAAACCCTCTCCTTTTAATCACCTGATGACACATCTAGGAAACGAATGCTGGTTTTCTGTCTCTGTTTTAATAAGCCTGATCACAGCAAATAATCAGTTTGCTGCCTTATTCTCCTTTCAAGGGAGAAATACTGCCTATATTTTGATTGAATCTGAGAAGGGAAATGTCTATTTTCGGGGGGAGAAAAATGAACACATGTTGCAAAATGTAAAATTTGCATTTTTCTCTCATGGGAGGGACTAAAACTAGTAAAATTATAGGTCTTAACAACACAAAAGTGAGAAAATAAGATATTTAACAAAATCCTTAAAATGCTATAATATTGAACCAGTTACCAGAGTCTGGAAACAAATCCATCTACATATACGACAATAAAGATTTGGTGATGCTAATCCTGGGAATTTAGTATGTGAGTCAGGCCTCCCGTTTGATTTGAAATGAACACATTTAAGGCCTGGTGCATGTGACTGTCTCCTGGGTTATGAGCGAGATGGAAGCAAGTGTACACTTGCCCAAGGCAAGTAGACCTCTCCAGAACTCCCCTTCTGACCATTGAAGAATCACAGTCACAGCATGAAATAATCAGGTCTTTGCTCATAAAACAACCACATTCATATTTCTCTACTCCTGAAGGACTAAGAATTGATTTTTAATGATGAGCAAGCAATTTTGTCTTTGAAATAGAAACAGGGTTTTAAAAACTTTTATTTCAGTGCATGATACGTACCCGCTCTCCATGTCCATCTCTACAGCTATGTGTGAAGGGCTCAGTGCTGTAGCACCTAAGTATTTTATATAAAATAAAGGAACATGCTAAGATCTTGCAAGTGTCTCGAAGAGATTTGGGCAATAGTGGACATGCCCCAGCATCACTTGACTTTTCTTCAACACAGTATCTTTTTTATCAATTACAAATGGAGAAGTAATACACAGACAGGAAGTACAGGAGTGGGAAAGAAAAACAGAAAAGAACACAGAGTGTTATCGAAAATAAGGAAAGCAAAATACCTAAGACAGTAAAGTATAGGCAAGAAGAGTGCCTGGACCGGAACGTTTACATGTGACGAAATGGTAAGTATGTAGCCAACTTGATTCTGTGCATTATGTAAATTTACGGTATTAAAATTTGTACTCATTCACTTTTTAATCATTTCAACCTCATTCTTATATGATAAACTTCTTATCTGGATAGAATTTAGAGGTCCTATTTCATTTTTTAAAATTTACGAAACAAGGAAATACAGAGATTAAAGCAATTACTTTCATTTTTTTTGGCAACGAACATTTATTAATGTCCACATGCACAACCGGAAACAAATGGACTTAGAGAATAAATAAGAGCTCATCATTCTAGAAGCATGGATAAAAGTAAACCAAGAAATAAAGATAGTGAAAATAAATACAATATGATTACAGCTGATTTTCACTTTGAGAAAGGGGTCACTGACTAGCTTATCATAGGAAGGATACTAGCGATTGTTGAGTGGTTTCTAGGGAAAGCTGAGAACAATTATGGGGGAGGGAGTGAGGGTTCTTACAGGAAATGACCCGCTACTATGCCTCATGTAAAAAACTGGAACAGCAAAAATAACCAGTGTGTTTCATATGCTTTATCAAGAAAAAATAGATTTTCACCTAAAATGTTAAGTAAAAGAAAAAGCATGTAATATCAAGGCAGACTGTCTTCATTTTGCCCTTTTTAAAAGACTTTTCTTATATAAGGCAAGAGAAGAACATTTTAATGTTCTTTCAATTATACGTTCTCCTAAATCTTAATCCAAATATAGATCAGTTGACTGGTAATAATCCATCAAATTTTGGCTGTATGGATGGCAAAGTCAATTATTAAGGGCAAATGACGTGGTCATGTTCCAAAAGTGATCCTGATATTTTGATTGTACAATAAATCTGATTTCCAACTCTTTCCTCAGTTTCCAGTGTTCAGGTAGACAGACAGTTTAGAAAATCCCATGCCACTCAACATTCCTCCACAGTCTGGAAGGAGCAGACAGGAAACTCACAGGTCATAGGATTGTCTACCAGCATTCAAATCTCTGCAGTCTGGCCGAGGGCAGAGCTGCATTCGTGCAGACAAAGGTCCTCAGTTCTCACCCTGCAGGACTAGGCGACTGGAGCCTTTGCTCCTTAAGACCCACTCACATGTGTCAGTGACTGAATTCTTAGGGACAAAAGACATTCCTGCAATCCTTTTACTAAAAGCAAGATTCTGGACTAACTGTACGGAAACAAGATGGGTGAGCCTTTAGAAATAAAAAGTAAGTGCCCTTAGCTGTTTTAAAAAAACAGCGTAAACAGCTTATTTGGTTTTATATTATGCTAAATGTTGTGCTAGAACCTATAAAGAAAAGAGAAACTACCTTGTCTCATGGACAAATACCATTTGCATAGTTATATTACAGCAATGAGGTGACCATAGGGGTCCAATAATCAGAGACTAGGCCGTGGGCATGAGCCACTCCTCCTTCTTTCCATTGTTTGCCTTATCCACAAAAACAAACTGTGCAGCTCTCTTTTCCTAAGTTAGATAATAATTCAGTCTATTTACACATTGTTTACTTTATTTAATAAATCCTCATATCTAAGGATTTCCCAAATTATTGCTAAACAGAAAAGAGTAGCAAAAGGTAAATATTTTCCTCTTGCATCTAATCTTTTATTAATCTGCATACATGAGGTTCCAAATATATACATGTAGATCGCCACATATGTATGTGCATAGAATGTATAAATACATATATATTATACATGAATGATTTATTACAGAAATATCAGTGTTTCTAGATTACACTGCATACTTGATGAGCTGTCATTAGTGCAGAAAGGATACATAGCTTTTCAACAAAAGAAAAGAATGAGGCTGCCAGAGTGTTGCAGTGGTTTGGGCTTTTTTTTTTTTTTTCCAGCATCCATCCCTGCCAATCTCTGCACTGCCAGTAGGGAAAACCATATCCATGGCAACCAACCGTACCATTCCAACCCACATCAATGACGCCTCCAATCTAAACTGTCAAATATTCTATGCACATCATGTAAAATAGGTCTCTTTCCCCTTATACCTCTGTGCATCTCGTTTCCGTGGCTACATGTTTATGCAAATGAGAATTGTCCTTTCTCTCTCAGGTTGATTGAACACTGAATTTGTTTTGCACCTTGGCAATGCAAAGCCATGCTGTCTTGCCACCTGGTCTACCACATAATTGCAAAAAATTACATTATAATGATAACTGTCCCCAAATTAGCCTGATAACACCATCTACCTGCCTTGTGAGCGAAAGAAACAGTGTGCAATAAAGAAGGATGTTAAAACAGAGTCGAGATAGGGGAATAATGTTTAATTGGCTCTCCAGAGTCTACTAATTTTCAGAATTGGAAACCTAGTGTTTGATTTGTTCTTTTTAGTCAGTGAGAAGAAAAAATATCCTTCATAAATTCTGAATGACAAATTTGCCCATCCTCTTTTGCATGTAGTTCCAGCATCCCAGGGCATCTAAAGTGTCATTTCCTCTCTGGAAAGAAAGGAAGCAGAAAACATGCTAGGTATGTATCTAAATTTCCACTCAGTATCAGCTCTAGCTATAAATTTCTCCCAATCCCTGCATGTGCCTCACTGTTTTCCCCAGCCTCCTCCAAATCTTGGATCAATACCTTTCTTTTAAAGTTAAGATACAGGATTTTTACAGGATGACACATATTAAAATAAAATAAAGCTGGGAATCTAAAAGAATTACCTTCTCTCCTCCCCGTCTCCTTTAATCTATTACTTCCCTCTAGACTATGTCCTGAAATAATTTTGTTGTGGTGGTGGTGGGAGTGGTTAATTTCTTTTTCAGAAAAATCACAATTAAACATTTTGTAAATAATAAAACAATCGATTGCTTTTTATTTAGTTCGTTTTAAATTATAACTTACATTGATGTGGTGACTTTAACCAGGACTTTTTTTATGTTAATTTTTCTACAAAAAAGAAGGAAATGGGCAGGTAAAAATGTGGCACGCAGTGTATTTCCCCAGGGTGTAAGTGACAAAATAAAAGATACTAGATCCTGTTATGATAAATGTTAAGGGTATGTTTTACTTCTCCGCCTGCTTAATACCTTTCTCCCTGCAAAACAAATCCTTCAGTATTTAACAGAACAGGAACAATGTTACACAATTTCATGAGATTTTTGTCTCAGATTGATCTTTTGAACTTTGTTTATATAAACCCCCAGTTACCTTTGAGTAGATTAGGGGGAAGCAGAAGGTTACAAAGGTGGGCAAGATCCCTTTTCAATCTAACAGATCATCTGTCCATGTGTCCTGGACAAAGATTAAAAAAAGGGAAGTTTCCAAAGCCAGATTCTTAACCTATCTTTTCTGCCATCTCCTTGTCCAAACTCTACCCACCTTTAGGCTTCAGCTGAGGCCCCACTTTCTGCCTGACTAAGAAGATGACCAAGTGATGACTGCCTTCTCTGACCTCTTGGCTCTATCAGCACTGTAGTACCAGCATTTCTCAGACGCCGTTTCCTGTTGGTGTGAATTACTCTCTGACAAGATTGTAAACCCCAGGGCAGGGTTGGGGGAAAATAATTTCAGACAATTCTTTTGTATTTTGGATCCTTAAAGTGAATAGTTTGCTCACTTAAATGCAGTATCACATCTTGATTGTTCCTGGGTTTAGGTCGAGACATTTAGGCTGTGAATAGCCAATTAATATGCCTCAGGTCAAGGCAGGAGAAAGGAAATCAACTTTTTGTTGTGTTTACTGTGTTCAAGAAATCAAGAAATCATGTCAACTGTTTTACATATGGAACAATAATCTTTTCCTTGTTAAAATTTACTTTTAAATAACAGATTATATTTTGAAAAGCAAGAATATTTGAAGGAGAGGACACGACGTCCTTAATACTTCCGTTTGATTGTTACATCTCTGCCAATAATGTTCTTTCCTCAACACTGTTCTTGGCTCTTTGGGAAATTACTAAGGACATTCAAGACCTACTTTTATAAAGATTACAGTCAAATAGGATGATAAATATATAGAAACACAGGTGATACAAACAAAAACTATGTCTCAATATCAGTTATGACTGTTAATATTATCACTCCAATGGATTTACCCAATCTAATATATAAAATTTCCAAGTATTTTGGAAGGATAAAAAGATGATCATTGGAGTTATGTTCTAGAAAAAAAAAGTATAGATGAATAGTTTGAATCAAATTTACCTGAGGAGGGCAAGTATTTAAGGATCTGACTTTCTCATAAAGTCAATTTTTTTAAATCTGGAGTTTGTACATTTGGACTATCCCCACTAAGTGTCAGTGTTGGAGCTTGTCTTCCTCTAAATAACCTTTCTCTGAGCACAGGAAACTTTCTTTCAGAATTTCCTTCTATTCAGGCATCGGTTGCTGAAGCCACCTTATTTTCCCTCCAACTTTGCCTATGCATGTGAAGTGAAATGGAGAAATGAGGCATCGCCCAAAAAGCTTGTCTGAATTCTACAAGTAAAAAAAGAGGAGTTTATGCAAATAACTAGAAATTGCCTCTTCTCTTATCCTGTTTTAGTACCTACACAGTTTACACTGCCTAGAATTTTCCTATGAAGGCAGATTTTTTTTATAATGCAGAGAAAAATAAACAACAAACAGAAAACAAAAAAATCCTTCAACCAAGACTACCTACTTACTTGTGAAGCGATAATACTATTATCGAATAAATAATAATAGTAAATTCTTATGAGACACTATGTTCAAAGCACTATTTTAAGCCCTTTACATAATTTAAATCATTTACTCCTCGCAACAGTTTTATAAATTAGGTACAATTATCTACCATGTTTTACAGCTGAGAAACTGAGGCCTTAGAGAGGCACCCAGAGTTATGCAGCCAGGACGTACTTGATCTCTCAGGACCAGAGAATCTTGCTGTAAAGTCTCAGAAGTGTTACCCTTTTCATTTCTATGCCATATGACCTTTTGAGAAATATTTTTACTCTCAATTATCACAATAAAGTTGTATCAGTAAAAAAATCTCTTAAAATTGTAATATTCCAAAATTCTGTCTTCATAACTCAAATTCCCTTTCATTTAATCTTTCCAAGCGTGAAATTTAATCTTCTCTTGGGGAGAAAAAGCCCTTTCTGAAAGACTTCAAAATTGGAAATATTACTTCTGATGCCAGCGATGATTTAGAAGGCCTGTGGTGATTTTTTAAACATCCAGACGTGTGTTCGTTCCCTCAGTCAGTTGGTTAACAAATAGTGCACACTTACTAAGTGCCAGCACTGTTCTTGGCTCTAAGGATTAGGCAGTGAGCTAAAGAGAGCCCAGGCCCTCCCAACACCCACATTCTAGAGGGAAGAGAGATTAGAGTAGAACAGATATCAGATGGTGAGAAGGGTTGCAAAGAAAAATTAAACAGGATAAGGATATGTAGAACAAAGAAAAGGAGGCTTCTCTTTTATTAGGCCAGAAAAGGCCTTTTTGGTAAAGTGACATTTGAGCAGAGACTTGAATAAAATGAAGGAGGGAGCTCAGGGACAGGAACCAGCTCCCCAGGTTTAAGGATGTTAGGGTGGCTGGGCAGAATGAGGGGGCATTGCTGCAAGAAATGCCGTCAGTGAGGCAACAGATGCTCACATCATGGAGGGACTTGCAGGAAAACTTTAAGTGCTTTCTCTTTTACTCTGAGAGAGACAGAAAGCCATCTGAAGGTTTTCAGCAGAGGAAAGATAGGCACTGACTTATTTTGTAAAAGACTCACACGGACTCAGAGTGACATATAGATTAGAGGGCTGAGTGAAATCAGGGAGCTGAGTTGAAGAGGTTTTGTCCCATCCTGAGCAACAGGTGATGGGGATTTGTACTGGGATGGCAAGAGGCGACTTGTGAGAAGAGATTGTTAAACTAGTAAACTAGTAGATTTATAATATATTAGAGGTGTGATGTGAAAATAGAGGAGTAAAAATGACTATTCTAATATAAAAAGAGAAAGTTTTATTCTTAGGTAAGAAATTGTCTATAGGTAAAAATGGAATATTTGAAATTAGTTAAAAGTTAGAAAACAGTCAAAATTTTTTCTCAGACTATCTGAATTTGGTAGATACTCAAAACAATTATTGGTCATTACTTCTTCATTGCCAATGCGTTTTTGGCACTATCCAAATCTTCATTGAAGGTGCAGCTTGACAAGTTAGCAAAGTTCTCTCTAACTTCCAACGACAGTCCTCCGCTTTGAAACACCCTCTTTTCTCACTTTTCGAATCTCAGAAGTTCTCTCTTTTTGTGAACTTCTTAAGCCATTTCCTCTTAGTCTTTTTTCAGGCTCCTCTTCCTCAGTATTTCTTAACTCTCAGCTCTTCCTTTGTATTTTTGTATAAGCCGTCTTTTTGTATCTATCACTCTACTTGGACCAACTCCAACTTTTGGGGCCAGCTCTGTGGCCTGGTGGTTAAGTTCACATGCTCTGCTTTGGTGGCCCACGTTCGCTTCCCAGGCACAGACCCGCACCACGCATTGGAGGCCATGCTGCGGTGGTGATCCACATACAAAATACAGGAATATTGCTGCAGATGTTAGCTCAGGGTGAATCTTCCTCAGCAAAAAGAAAAAACAGCTTAAATTTTATCCGAATCCTGATGACACTGAATTCTCTAGTCCTACACTGTTGTTTGGTAGCCACTGACCACATGTGGCTTTTGAGCACTTGAAATATGGCTAATACAAGTAAAAATGTGCTGTCAGTGTAAAATACACATTGAATTTTGAAGACAGATGAAAAAGGAATGCAAAATATCTCAATCATTTTTGTATGCATTGTATGTTGAAATAATTTTTTGATACATAGGGTAAATGAAATGTATTCTTAAAATTGCTTTCATATATTTCTTTTACTTTTTTAATATAGCTACTAAAATATTAAAAGTTACAGATGTGCCTCACATTATATTTGTATTAGGCTGTGCAGCTCCGGCCATTGTACCTTTTGAGCATCAGACTTAACCCAGAGCCTGACACATAATATGTTAATAAATATTTATTGAATAAGTAAATGAATGTATAAAATGAAAACTTCTTATAAATTGGAATAAACTTTACAAGAAATGTGCAGGTGGTATACAAAATTTATTGAGAGATGTTAAAAATGATCTACTTATACAGAGAGAGCATGTTTTGAATGGGAGAACTCACTTTCCTAAGAAGTCAACTGTTCCTAAAGTAATCTGTACATTTAAGGAAGCTACGCTCAAAATCTTTACTATTTTTCTTTCGAACTTAACAAAATGATCTTAAAATTCAACTAGCAAACTAAACATGGGATGATAAATCAAGAAAGATTTGAAGCAAAGAATAATTATAGGAGGATACAGCTAATCAATTTTCAAAAGAAACAAATTATAAACCTTCAAAATTAAAACAATATGAAGTTTGTGCCAAAATAGAGAGATCAGTAAAACAGAACAGAAAGTTCAAAAACAGACGAAACTACAAATAAGAATTTAGTATATAATAAAGGTGGCATTTAAAAATCAGTGAGGGAAAGATGTATGATTTGATAAAAGGTTTTATGGCGACCAGTTCTCCCCTTGGCAAGAAAAAATTTAGAGCCCTAAGCCACACCTTAAAATAAAATTAATTCTCCAAATGGATTAAATATAAATACAAGTAATAAAATTTAAAAGTACTAGAAGAAAATAGAAGTGGAAATATATAGGTGAAGAAATTCCTTTCAATCAAGACTCATGGCAAAAATGGAAAGATCTAACTAAATAAATATTTTAAGACATTTGCATGGAGAAAAAATACCACGATCCAAATAAAGAAGTAAATGACAGACAAGGAAAAATACAACCTTGTGTGACAGAAAGGGATTAATGACTGTAATGTATAGAAATCTTACAAACTGGTAGTACAAAGAACATTTAACAGTAGGAAAGCAGGCAAACGATAGGAACAGGCAAGTTACAAAAATCAGAAATACAAATGATCGATAATATACGACAAAAAATATTCCATCTTAGTAGTAATCATAACCATGAACAAAGACCAGATACTTTCTCTATGAGGCTGTCAAAGAATTAAAGAAGGAAAATGCACAGGATGGTTGAGACTGAAAAGAAATGGGCTCTCACAGATTTCTGGCAGGAGTAAAATTAATAGAAACTTTCTAAAGTGTAATTGGAAGTAATGTATTTAATTCAGAAATTTTACTTCCAAGAATTTTTTTCAGTGATCAAATGGATTCAGAAAAAGAGAAATGTGAAGCTATGTATCAGATATTATTTACAATGGGGTAGAACTGAAAATAATTTAAATGAACAGCCATAGGTTATTATTTGAATAACTCATACAACCATAAAACGGAATTCTACTTAATCATTACAAATGACGGTGTCGATCTATATTGATCAATATGTAGCATGTCAATGACATGTTGCTAAATGCTAAAGGTAGTTTTCCCAAAAGTATATCCACTATAATTCTATTTTAAAGATACATGTATTTCATCTATACACATTGAAAATAACCTAGAAAAAATATTGTCCAAAATGCTACTAGTGGTTATATGCTACTAGTGGAAATAAGGCTAATAGTGCTAACAGTGGTAAGATTATGGGTAATTTTTTTCTGTTTGCTTTTTTCTTTTCCGCTTCTGGTTTTCCTATGTAAACATGAATACTTTAAATAATTTAAAATTGCAAAAGACAAATACATATATTGAAAAATTATGATTTATAGAAAGCAAGAAGCTTTAGATGAGTTGCTATATTTATATTGTAGGACCTTGCTTGTGCCACATCCCTTTTCTCCTTTCTGACACAGTGAAGCCTCATGTCCAGAAACTCCACAGCACATCTCTGTAGGTGGTCACATAGGAGCCCATAGACATCCAGTTCAACTCTGAGGATAGCGAGCACTGCCATGCTTGCCCTCAGGAGAACATGGCGGCATTGGCATTGTCCCATACTGGGTGCCCGAGCTTGAAGGAGAGGTTGTTCTTAATCCCTTACAAAAAGGTTCACTTGTTGTTTCCACGTGCTCTTGTTTCAGCCTGGTCCTCCTTGTTCTGGGAGGAGAGCTCAGCTTCAATTCTTTATTCTAATATTCAAAACAATAAGAGTTTTGCTCATTTCAATAGCCATTCGTTAATTTATTTTCCAAAGAACCTTGGGAGCCATGATGCCTGTCTCCATCTTTCTTCTCACGTGTTAGGAAAGTAAGGTTCAGAGACTTTATGTGATTTTTTCCAAAGCAGCAGCATAAGGATCCAAACGCAATTATTTTTCTTTGAAATCTGAGGCTCTATTTTATTTTATCACTTGGTCTTCCACACTTGGCATTGAAAGTCACAGCCTTTAAGTAACTAGCAAGAAGAGAAAACCCAAACACTTTTGATTATAAATTACGACTGATAAGAAATTATAAATAATTACTTCACAAAATGTTTTCCAACTTTTATTTTTATTTTGCACAAAGAAACAGCATGAAAAAGAAGAGAAAGGAAAAGGATTCTTTAAAATTCCCCAGACTATTTTCCAAAAGCTACTTCTTGCCCAAGAAGTTCTTTTCTCAATTACTTGGCAAATAAAACTGGAATAAACACGGTGTGTAATCTACTGATTTATATGTATTACAGACAGTGTACTAGAAAGAAAACACTAAATTAGAGGAAAATATATACGATACAGTGCTGCAAAGTGTACCACTCTTCTAATTCATCTAGTATTCTTCAAGTATAATGAAAATCATCATTATATTTTTTAAGTGATAATATGGATTGTATCTTAAAAGCTAAAAGAAAGGTGGAAAATGGTCTAAAATATCTGTAAATCAAATGTTTACAGCTAAATATTTTATAAAAGCATAATTTGGTGTAATATTTTTCTAATTCTGAAGGGGCATCCTAGTGCATTAACATCCACCCATGCAGCAGTGTCATGCTCTATGAACATCATTGTCAAAATGTCCAATCAATTTGCTTGTATTATGAATCACGCCCTATTGCTATTGGTTTTCTGCACATCAACATTCAACTAACGGACTCCAAGTCCTTGTTATGTATGTGAATCTAAACTTCCTCTATATACAACTTCTGCAGAAATAACTGAACAAGAGAGCATACCAGTCATATTACTTTCATGTTTGAAACCCAAAAGCTGCACTCTCTGGGTCAATGCCAAATGGAGATTTTTCTGGTAGGTAATATAACTTTTCATTACTAATTGGATCTGGCATATGCTCTTGCAAATAGTCACATTTCTTTTTTCTTGATTGATTCTTAAATTAGTTGTCAATGCAAGGTCAATAGTGACTCCTCTCAGGTCCTCCAGCTGTGGGGATTGGTCAAGAGCCTGCTGAAATGCTAATCAATTTGATGTTATTTCATTTGTCTTCTTCAAGTTGACAAAAGTTCACTGACATACAGACCCACGGATCCGCATGCTGTTTTTAATGAGTTATAAACATTTGTTCTCATTAAAATAATATGTTTTAGAAAATTTGGAGAAGAAAAGAAAAAAAATCACACAGTCATCATAGCAACACAACCATTATTTGTGTTTATTATCTTCTAATCTTTTTATTAATGAATTTTTTAAAAGTATTTTATATTTAAAAGAATATTTGTCAATCTCCGCCCCCCCCCCTTGGCCTTTAGGTACACATAATTGCAGGAATCAAAATTCTTCGTTCATGACAACATTCTCATTAGTGGTTCAAGCATGTACTTATTTGAAATACAATAAGATTCCTTACAAATTCACCACCATTCCTCAAAAAAGCTATGAGCTTGACAATAGCCTACATCAAACACTGTGTCCCCCATTCCTCCCTCTGCCTTCCCTCACAGAAGAGAGCAATCGTTAAAAATTCTACTTTTATCATTCCCTTATTTCATACATATGAAATACATATATTATAAATATACATATTTATTGTGTATATGTATATATACTCATATAAATTATAAATTGTATTTATATGTATATGCATTATATTGTGTACATATATATATTCATATATAAATTATAAATTGTATTTAGATGTAATCCTAAAAAGTATATATTTTATTTTTGACTTTATAAAAAGTTTACTATACTGCATGTAATCTTTTGGAGTCTACTTTTCTCTTTAATAATCTTATAAAGACTTATTCATGACATTGTCTAGCAGTCTACAGCATTCATTATGACTCTGTATAATAAACCACTGTGAACATACCACACTTTTTTCATCTATTCTCAATTGGATGGGCATTTGGGTTGCCTTATTATATTCTTCATGACTATCAGTTTTAGCAGTTTCATGATATTCCATCAATTTCATTAATCAGTTCTTTTTTTGTTATTTCGTTGCATCTAATACTTTATGGATCAAGGTTGAAGTGAGAGCCTTTGTATTAATAGATTTTTCTACGCTATATATTATACCTTAGATAACTATTATCAGGTCAAAAGATGCTAACATAATAGATATTTCCAATTTGCATTCTAAAGGATAACTCCATCAGCAATTGTATAATTACTAGACAGCCCATAAGCACTACCTCATCCATTCTTTGGTGTTAATTTAAGAGATATGTTTTGCCTTTAGGACTCACTGACTTCAATTAATCAATACTGACATATTATAGAACTTCAAATCTGGAACCTTATCTCCTGATCTGGTAATTTTTCATTTGGTGGACACGAAAGTAAGGCGTTAAGAGTGAAATGATGGCTTATCACCTGGTTTGAAAGTCTAGTTCAAAATTCTGAATGACATATATTGTCATTGTTTATTCTTACTAAAGTGATTCTCAACTTGCAATTAATGAAGCTGAAGCTCAAAGAAAATGAGTAACTTTCCTAGAATTATATAATTTTTCATCACATTATGTTGCTTCCTAACTGATCAAACATAAAATAGACCATCAAAACTTTTCATTTCGTTTTCATTTTTGAGTGATCTCTTTTCTATATTCCTGTAGGATTTATGATCCTGGCCTTACAATATAGTACTTGAACATGCCCCAGTGTTGTTTTTTTTCATGAGGAATGGTCCTTTCTTGCCTATTCTTCTCCCTTGAATTTATCCCTCACAATGTGTTGCACAGTGCTAGGCCTAGAGTAGTTTGTTAATATAGACCTCCTGAGCTGACTTGTCAGAAGTTTTGGTCTTTGTACATTGGAGACATTGCCTTATCATTCCTCTAAATTAGAGTAGTATTGATTATGTAATTTTGATATCTCATTTTCATTCTTTTTTCATATTCCATATGTTCAATAATAACATTAACTAACTGTGGTTTGCGTCACATTGTGGCATAATGTGCATTGCTGTGCTTGTCCAATTTATATAAATTCTTTCATGCCCTCACAAGGATCACATTCCTTAGCCAATGGAAACAGTAATAGGGAGATTTTTTTCAGCCTCACACGGGATGAGAACGCTTCCCAGGTATTCACGACACACAGCCGCTCTCTTCTCAGTTACCGCAACCACAGACAATTGTTGTTCAGTCTGATTCACCCTAACAAAGCAAACACATATTTAACACTTGGTCTTGATGACTAAAGTCAGCGATTTTACCCAGCATAACTGCAAATTCCCACCCTTTTCCTCCACGCCCGCAATCTGCATCTCAATTGCCTGATGAGTGCTCTGCTCGGGTCATTTTGCCCACTCTTGTAAACAGTTGCCAATCTTTGCGGCCCTGTGCAAAAATAGACCCCTGGATGGGTCATTCATTGTGTGTCCAAATACTGGGCAAGTTTGTAAAACAAATTCACGTTTACACTTTTGTCATATTCCTCCTGACTTCAACCTGGAACAATTAGCTTTCCCTAGGTTTTGTTAAACAGGAGTATGCCCATATATAACCTATTTATTCTTCCTCTTTTTTCTCCTGATAGAGCAGTTTCTTTGACTAGAAGAAGATGAATTTCACAGATTCATCAGATAAAAGATTCTCAGCCCCTCTTCCTCTGTACGTGACTACAGCACACAACGTTTAGTTCGTAAAACCCTTTGCCGTATTAAAAGCATCCTTTCTTTGCAGCCCTGAAAGTCTATGCATTTCCAGGAACATGGGTTGATTTTATGTGCGCAAAAAAGTAGACGATAAGCCCTTTAACACAGTATTCAGTGGTGAGCGTACTCTGCACTGTGATATATAATGCATTTTCTCAAGGACTTTTCTGTATTTTACGAACAAGGACTGAGGGTATTCAGTAAATGTGGAATATGACTCACAAGAAGCAGAAATAACCAACCTCAGGTCAAACAGGCCTTCTCCGTCCAATTTTGTTCAGAACCTTGATCTTTTCACTCTGTCTTTTACTTTAACATTATGTAGAATCTTTTTTTCCTGCAACTAGGAAAAAAAAGTTTTAACAGACATTTGAGAATGAATTTACCTTATACTTATCTTGATATATAAAGCCTTGACTGTCACTGCTCAGCAAGAGAACATCAAGGGAAGAAATTCAGTTATTTTGAAACACCATCCACAAACACCATGAGAAATGTGGACTGCTTTAAACTGGCAAATTCTGCTAGCTGTGAACTTTTTAAGGGATTATGTGAGTTAAAACGTTAATTTTGAAATTAGTTGTTTGGATCTTCAAACATATTTTCCCATTGAAATTATGTGTATTGCTGGTTATGCTCTCAGGAAAGAATGAACAAAAAAACCCTATTTAATGCATATAATGGACTTAAACAATGGTAACAATATGCTATTTCAACTACTTCTCACATTGTTTCCATGGGAGAAAACGTTTCAAGATCCAGACTTTCACACCAGGAGCACTTCAAAAGCCGATGTGACTGATTCTGGTGGTGGCAGCGAATACATAAGGAACACACCAGGTGATAGAAGACGTAGAGATGGGAGCAGGATTCAAAACCGGTGCCTTAATTCCACATTTCTCTAGGATAAATGACATTTTTTCATCTGCTTAAAGGATGTAGACACTCCCCAGATTCTCTGAATTGAGAAAGAACAAGAAGTTACTCTCCTGCAAGTGGAGGTCTGAATGCAGACCATCCCTCATCCATGTGTAGACTTGCTCTGTGTGCAAGAGAACAGTCTCTCTGTTGGTGACACAAGGCCCAAGATAACACACAGGATGGAAGTGTAATTGAGAAGGGAGGGAACATATGGCAGTTTAAGTCTAGGTAAGAAATATCTTAATTTGTAGAAAACATACCACTCATAGTGAGAAGGAAATAATATTGAATGATGAGCTAAACTCATAGTGGGACTTGAACTGAGGTAGAGAACACACTTGTTCAAAGGCCATGATTTTAAACTGCTTCCAGGGTAGCTTCATGAGAGAGGTGGCACCGAGTGTCATGATATTGAGCCAGACCACTTCCTGTCTCCGGTCAGGATTTAACCTGGAGAATATGGTGGAAAGAAGGCATCACCAATTATCAGATCATGTTGTGTGGTAGTAGAGATTTCCAAACTCTTCAAATGCCTTTGGTTTTGATTTTCCCCTTTCCCCCTACTCCACTGAAAATTCTACCATTGTAAGTCATTATTGCTGATGAAAATAAGTCATAGTCCTTGGCTGTGATGGGGAGAGAATATGGTTGAGACTAACGGTCACCTTGGGAGAAGAAGAGAAGTTATACAGTGACTGAGACCAGGCAGAACTTAAAGAAATATATTAAACATCTGATTGTTTTAAGCCAAATATACATAGCGTTAGATCTATCTGCATAAAGTTAGGATTAAATTTGCTTAGCTGTTAAACAAAGATGCATGCTATATATATTCAAAGGATTGGAAATAGCTATCATAATAATTATTGATAATAACTTTCTGTTCTTATTCATGGCCTTGAAATACATAAATATATTGACATATTATGTCATGAATTTTCTAACATTTCCCCTCAGTCCATATTGACTTTGCAGACACGGCTTTAGAAAATATTTTGTACACATCCAAGATAAGCAAGACAATTACTTATGGGAATTGAGTGTGTCGTTCCACCTGTAATATTCTTCAGTAGGGAAATGCTTGTCTACCAATTAAAATCATGATTTTAGAGATTTAAAGAAAGACAATTTGTTGCTAAACAATTAGTAAGAATAATCATATTACAAAGAAAGAGAAGAAAATTCTTTAAATCTAGAAACACATTTTCACTTAGACTCTAAACACTTGAGAAATTTTGTTTCCCTTTAAGTGGCTGAGAAGTCTCCATGGCACACGCATGGACAGTGATCCTTATGTCCTAGGTGGCTGAGCCTTATGTGTAAAAGAAAAAAAAAGTTTTAATAATAGGTTAAGTAGATCAAAGTTTCACTAACGTCTGAAACACAACAATAGACTCTCGATGTAATAATCACCTCCACCATTCATGAGTAGGAAAGACATTCAATAAGTACAGAAGTCATTTTTCTCCCACGTTAGTTGTTAGACATTTCAACTCCTATTGAATCTGACAGGCGCTGTAACATTAAAGAGAGAATTGGAGTAGAAGATAGAAATATGAAACTAAACTATAAAATGGAATTCAATTATAAAACGTGGTACTTAAGCATGACAAACTTAAGAGCAAGGATTTTTACATAAAAAATTGTAATAAGTTAGATGTGAATTTTCAGTGCCGTGTGAGAATCAAAGTATCATATAATTGGGGCATCAGGACTTCAGGAAGGAAAAAATGAAACTAATATTTATTAAGAACCTAAAATAAGTCTGGTGCTATTAGATCCTTACATATTTATTAGCTCATTTTAGTTCTCACAGATCAATATTAATATTGACAATATAGCAGACAAGAAAACTGAGATTCTAAGAAATCAAGCAAATTTGTCTAAGATCGTACACTTAGTCTTTCTAATTGCATGAAGCAGGGCTCCAAGTCTGTGGTATGCAAAGGCTAATCCTAAATTTTGCACCTATGTTCTTTTAGGCACCTTACTACTTGAAATACTCGAAGATGTTCACCATTTGCAATGATGAAAGTTTTATCCATTAAGTGGGCTTTTTAGTCAAAACAAGTGCTGTGTTTTGCCATTTGACCTTGGGCAAGTTGCATTATGGATGAGGAAGAGACTGTGCCTGTTTCCTCATCTGTAAAATGGACACAATAGTAGAAGCTACCCATGGGGTTGTTATGAGAGTGAAATAACATACGGTATGTTAGGTACCTTGAAAAGGGACGGAAAAATAGGAAGTGCTTAAAAAATTATTATTTATGATTTATCATTTACTATTATGATAATCCTTCAGTTACTTCATTGGTTTAAATAACCCTTTTTAGATTATAGAAAAAAGGAGAGGTGCTTAAATACTTGCTACTTGCTCTCCTAGACATTAAACCTTTCAAGAGAAAAGTGAAGACCATCACTCAAAGCGCCAAAGTGTTGTTGTTGGGAGTGGTCTATAAAGTGAGCCCAATCATTCTATTCCAGATCCTCACTAGCCCAGACAATCAAGATTTTGGAAAGAGTTCAAGCAAAATTAGATAGCACATTATGAAGTATTGCGTGAACACACTGCATATACTGAAGACTGAGAAGAAGATCCAGTAATTATGTCATAGTTACCTGATACTGTTATACAGATTTCGAACATTCAAAAATTATTTTTCATTATTTTTTACTTTAACTTCCTTAATGCCTAACCTGGATACATATGGCAATGTTACTCTCAAAGGGAAACACTTACTTTTCACTTTTCTTGTGAAAATACTTAAAAGTTGAAAATAATGTGTTATCATAAGAAAATGCTAAACAAGGAAGAAGTGGACTTTCCTATACTGTAAATTCTGAAAACAATAAACCTGGGGACAAAAGACAGTAAATATAGGACAGGGATGCCTGGAGTCTTCAAATAAAATTATCCATGTTTTTAGAATATCCTTACAAACAAGGATGTCTGAGGACACCTGAGAAAAATGAGACAACAGTTTCCCATGGATAAGTCTTCATCTGCCTGCTCACCGGCTTTTGTCTTGATTTCAACTATTTGTTTCCAATTGTGTAGATGAAAAGGAAGAGAAGATGGTAGAGTTGAATCAGATTGGTCAGAATCTCCACCAGGTATTTTTTGTGTTTTCTTTAAATGCAGCAACAATTGTGATACATGTTAATTTTTTTTAAATTAAAGTCATGCTTCCTGACCTTCAATTAACAAAAAACTGCTAGTCTCACATTATGAGGATAATTTAATAGAAGCAATGGCTTGGATGAGGGAGGAATTTTAAAAGAGAGAAATTTCTTATCTGCTCTCCTGGAATGTGGTAGATGAAAGGCGAGAATGTGAGACACTGTTCAGATTTGATCAGGTACACCTTTAGATAATTTGGGTTAGTAAAAATAACATTTTGAAAAATTGGAGTTGTAGTTCTTGATATGGTTACAGAGCCTATGTTTATTGTAATTAATGATTTAAACATTTCCGACAAACAATTTTAGCAATTCATCAGAATCTAAGTGATGAAACCTAGAATGAACATCCAGATATTTTTAGCAACCGTGTCCATGAAAAAGATAATCAACGTTAAAGAAATAACAAAACCAACAAAATGTGATTCTCTGTCTAAACAGTTCTGCATTAGAAGCAGACAAACAGCTTTGCTTCTCTTAGAGATGTGATTACAAGCCTTGCCCCACGCTACTTCCAGGGAGCTACTCATTCGCTCTTCACACTAGGTGAAAAGGCTCCATAATCCAAAAAGTTTGTAGAGGAAACATGCCCATTACAGCCCAGCTGAGGAGTACAGAGACTGCCTCCTCATTAGATTTTTACTGAGTTAGTAAGATGTGTTGCGTCTTGTAAAGTACTCTGTAAGCAGCAGAGTGAATTCCATTTCACCTTTCCTCTGCCCACAGTACTGTTTGCATCAATTATCAGAGTTGAAAAATGATGTCTTGGTGGCATTCTCAAAGCAAGAAAAGGGCTTGACCTTGTCAATCTGGTCACAATTAAAGGGGGCAGTGTGACCTTGGAGTAGAATCTAGAAAAGTTGGGCAGAAATAAGACAAACAAAATATTGTTAACTGATTTGCAAAACTGTAATGTGGTAATTTTGTTACATATACAACTAGAAATAGTCCACTGAAACAATAATCTAGAACCACAAAATTTCATTTTGAAATTCATTCCAAATAATTCAATGTAACAACTAAGAGAAACATAACATCAGTATATGTTTTATTTATAGTAATTTCAAATGTCTTCTTCCTTAGTTTAACACTATTTTGTTATGGGGTAGAAGTTCTCAATTATGTGCTTCCAATAATTCCTCATATGATGAATTAGTGAGCTGTCTCATTGCATTCGGAGATGCCCTCCAATGCCCAAGGCTCAGTCTCCCCTATCCAGCGTTAAATTCCTCATATTTTTCGTCCCTCCTAGTTGCGTAGCATTATGAAGGAATGTCCTCTTAAATAAATTGAGTTCCTGGAGTTCTGTCTTGTTCTTGTACTAAAAGCAGACATCTAAAAATTTAGTATTTAGTGTCTCATAAAAGTACATGTCCATTTCTTTTTCATATTCGAAGTCACCAGTTAAAACTTACTTTTAAAGAAAGAATGTATTTATTTAATCAAGATCTCATAAATGTCTGCTACTTGCCAGGAATGGTTCTAGGTACTGGAGGTAGACCGGAACCAAACTGTGAGTCAAATTGAAATCCCTGCTATCATACAACTTATATTTGGTTGCACAGGAGATAAACAATAAAGAAAATAAAGAAATAAGAAGTTTGTAAGATGGCTGATAAATGTTACAGAGAAAGATTAAGCAGGGCGGGGAGACAGAGGGCGCTGGAGAAAGGGGGAGCTGGTTATGAGGAGGCTCAGGGTATGTTTTACCACAAAGATCACATTTGAGCAAATTTCCAGATGAGGCAAGCAAGGGCGCCATCAGGATATCTTGAGAAGAACATTCCAGGCCAGGAAAAAGCAGATGCAGAAGGCAGCCTGCTGTCTTGGTGAAAGAATCAGTGTGCTAAAACTGAGGGCTGGGAGGAGGAATCAAGGATCAGAGAGGAAGATGTGAGTGTTGGGGGCAGGGAGCTGGGGAGGCAGGGTGCTTACTACTTGGTAGGCCATTCCAAGCGTGTCAGTCTTTCTCTGAGTGAGCTGGAAGCCACTGGAATAGAATCTGAGGGAATTTTTGTCTTCTCTAACAATTATAACACTCCGAGAAATTTTATGTTGGAGAAATTAAGGAATTATAATTCAAATATTTTTGTAAGTATATTGAAACCTTCTGTCTGCTCACTTTATGTAGAATGGATGTACATATACATTTTAAAATAGCTCTCTTTATGTTAAATCTGTCAGTCTACAAACAACTATTTTTCTTTCTGGAAGCCAGAAGTTGACTTTGCCAGCTTCACTGAGCCCACAGTATTTCGATAGCAATTCAGAAACTTAACGCAAAGCAGGGCTGGAGTGCTATCTAGTTGAGATGCTACATACATTAAAAAGATTCAATTAGTAATTGGGCTAAATGAAAACTTTCTAAATTATAGCAGGAACTACATAAATTCCAGTGAAATATAAAGAAAATATATTTGTGAAAACACAAATTAATATGAAAATTTTGTTTTCACTAGTAAAAGTTTTTGGAATCTTCATAATACTTATGAATAGTTATGTATTGCTTACTAAAAGTTTAGACAATGAGTAGACTCTTTACATGTATTATCATAATCAGACAACTCTTATTATGATTAATGTCATCATTCCTATTAGTAGTAGTAATGTTATCCCCATTTTAAAGACGTGAAAAATCAAGCTTCAATTTAGGGAAGTCAAGTAATTTTTACAATGCAGAAGAGCCAGAATTGGTTTCCAAACCCAGTTTTGCTGACTGTAGAGTCTATATACACCATGGAAAATCACCTCCACTTTATAAAGTTGGCATTGGTAAACTTAGACACCAACTTGCAAAGCTATTACACATAGAAGCATTTAATGCTATGATTGTAACGTACAGCTTGTGTGTGAGTGACACATAGTAGGAGCCCACAAAATTCTAGTTCCCTCACCATTTCCCCTCATAATTGGGAAAAACACTTCTTTTAAAAAGAGCAACAGAAGACTGCACATGGAGTGTGTTGAAAGAATGCACTTCATTTTTTTGTAAACATATTTGCAGTATTGGGCATCATTTCATAGGGAAATGCACTCCTCCTATTGATGCTTATGGTAATTCTCTCTACAACAACGGCTAGACTGTACACACATAATGGTAATTTAAGAGTGGAAACATATCAATCACAATTTGTACATATAATTTTGGAAGACATAGTGTGCTATACAGTGTCTCCAAGGAATGTGTTTGTTCTGCAAGGAAATAAAATGCAGCACTACAATAAATGTTACTGAATATATCACCACTGTGTTTCACCTTGCACTCAAACTCCTTGCAAAATTGGACTTTGACATGTATAAATTTGACAACTCTGAATCATTTGGAATCTTGACCCCTAATCCGAAAGGTTCCTCTTTTATACAACTAAAACCAGGCTTTCATTTTTTTAGTATAACTTAACTCTCAGCTTCCATCCCCAAATTTTAACTTTGGGTCATGTCAGGTCAGTTTATTAATTTTTCCCTTCAATTACCCTATTCACACACTGGAAGGTACATAAATTGTAACCTATGTCTAATACCATCCTCAGAGTTCGTGTCATGGAACTAACTTATAATGAGATCTTTTTGGCTTCTCCAGTAAAACTAAATCTTCTTGGAAAATATCCAAGTTGTATCTGTCTTGTATCAAATTCTGCTCTAGAGAATGTGGTGATACAAACGTAGACAACAGTAAATACATCTCCAGCGCCAGTAAAACAGTAACTTTAATTAAATATTAATTGGTTGCCTGTAATACTTTGCAGTTTTAAAGAGATTTCAGATATATTATCTCATTCTTCACAGCAGCCCTGTGTGATAGGTAGAATGGAAATTATACTCACATTTTACCCACAAAGAAACTAAGACACTAAGACAATAAGCAACCTGTCTAAGGTTAGACATCTGGAAAGGATTAAAGATGGTTACAAATTGAGGATTTCTGACTCTTATTCCAGAACTTTTCTCACCACATCATTAAGTCTAAGAGAAAAGTTGAGGTGAGGTCACTCTTAGACTTGTGAGTAAAATACAAGTACAATATTTTCTTTGGGGCCAAATATACAAAGAAATCTTGGAGTCATTCTTTGTTTGGCAATACAGGTTCTTCCTGCAACTGTCAAAGTTCTCTTCTGCTGAGAGTACATTCTGCAAGTTTCCTGGAAAAATATTGTTTTCAGGATGTTAAAAACTAAAAAATTACAACTAATAAAGGGAAACTTGCCCAACCAGCTATTAAACAATATTATAAAATTAACGATAATTTTTAAAATATGGTACTGGTACAAGATTAGTGTGGAATAGTTCAAAAACAGACCTAAATATATTAAAGAACTTAATGTACTCCACAGGAAATAGAGGTGGAAGAGTTAAATTATTCAAAGATTGGTATTAGAAAAATTATCCATCTTTTTTGTCCATCTCACAACAAAGAATGAAATATATTCTAAATGGATTAAAGGTTAAATGCAAATAAGATAAATAGGTAAGCATTTAACAAATTGAGATTGCTGAGTATAGTTGCCCAAGTTGTGTGTTGCGCAACTCAGGGATTATATTCACATAGACTACCGTGTGAATGGCACACCATCTTGGATGAACAACCCTAGCACCTCGTAACTGATTTTTGATTGGGGATTTTTTAAATGACAAAGCAATATAAAAGTCACATAGAAAGAGATTATTGGCTACATTATTACATGGTTGCATTATTGGTCTAGCAAAGCTTAGGACTTCTTTTCAGAATAATGCTTTTACATACATAACATAAAATTTAAGAGATTTCAAAAGAAACCAATTATATTGAAATGCAAGCATAAAACATTAAAATAACTTGAGATATAATAATAAAGATGCTTCTTTATTAAAACATTAAATAACAAAATATAGCAGTAGGTTTAATTACTACCATAATTTCAAAGTCTTGATGAGTATGAATTAAATTTCAGATACCTTCTCTAATTGTAGCGTGATACAAAAATACCTGTCACAGTTGCTACTAGTACTGCTAGTTTGTTGTTTACATTCACAATAGAAGAAAATGCTAACATGCAGTTAAGACGTCCCATCCCAAGTTCACAGACCCTGTGAATTCTATCCATGGACCCCTTGGAGATCTGTGGGCCCCAAGTAAAGAAGTGCTGCATAGAAGTTTATTTCTTGCTCATGTGATGTCTCTGCATGGGGAGGCAAAGAAGTGGGTCCGGGGACCAGCTGAACGAGGCCTGCCATGTTCAAGGTGTGGCTTCCGAAGTTTCCATCATTGTTCCCATCTCAGCCGACCAGAAGAGGAGATGGTCAGAGAGAGAAACCTGTGAGAGAATTTTATGGGCCAGGCCTGGACACGTGCAGTAGAATGTGAGTAGATGTGATGTGCACCATTTCCAGGCCTGGCTCATAAAATTCTCGCACATGTATCTGTCTGTGTTCTTCTCCTCTTTCTGCTGGCTGAGAAGGGAACAATGATGGAAACTTTGGAAGCCACACGTGAACACACCTATCTGCAAGGCAGGTTGGGAAATGTGTATAAACTGGATGGCCAGAAAGAAGATGAGAGCACGGGCTTTGGTGAGTATTTAGTAGCCTTGGCCATATCACCTCTCCAATTAGCAATTTCATTTTTAATAACTACACTCAATGAGGTAAACTTCAGAGTGAAGAAATGAGAACCGTTGTGGAAATAAATTGTGTAGAAAAACATTTTGGAGAGCAAACCACCAAGATGAATCAAGTGTTTTAAACTTGTTCAAACTCCTTGATCCATTAATTTAATTTCTATGAATTTCTCTTAAGAATACAATACAAATTGAAAGAAAACTTATGCACAAATTAGTCATAGCAGCATTGATTTAAACAAAGATGTAATTATTATTAATTATAAAAGATATATAACAACCAAAATAAATTAGCATCATCAATGAAACTGAGGTACATCCATGCGATAGGCTATTATGTTTATGAATTTTAATAAGTAATAGCTGAGAGTCCTTGAATGCTTACACATTCGAGGCATTGTGCCAGTCGATTTACATACCATTAGTCCTCACAACCACCCCATGAGATACTTTCTTGATCTCATTTCAAGTGTGAAAAAACTAAATCTCAGCAGAGCTAAGTGCTTTGCTGAGGATTATACAGCTATGGCTTAGTCTCTGCTGGTTTCTCACCCAAAATCCATTCTCTTTTCTTCCTTACTAACAGAACTCCAGAACTCCAATTTTGTTTGGGCTTTCAGTGTGCTCAGCTAAAAATGCTCAACCACCAGGCTAATGCAATCGAGGCTGGCCATGTGCATAATTAAGGCCAACGCAATTTCAGCAGAGATTGCTCTTCCGAAGGAAAACTCAACTGGAAGGAGCCTTTTCAGCCTTTGGGCCTTCACTTTTCCCCTATTCTTCCCCGAGACGAGCTTGTGAAGCCTGTATGTGTAACACTCATCTTGTGACCATGGCTAAGGAGCACAGGAGGCTAGGAGAAACCTCAATGATCTTAATGAAACTCTTGAGGACTGCACCAGCCCATGTTTGCCGCAGTCCCTTAACCCTGTTTGACTACCAAGTCACAGAAGTTAGACTTTTATTAAATGCAGCCGAATACAACTCTATCTGATGCAGCTGGTCAGCAGCAAAATCAAGACAAGCCCAGATCTATTTGACTCAAAGCCCTCTTAATTACAATTATGTATTGATTTTGTGCTTATTCTCTAATGTTAACTTTAAAAAGCAAGATACTAAAATGGTATATGCAGTCTGATATTAACTATATTAATATGCATAGAAAGAATACTGGAGAAGAAGACACCAAAATTTTAAAATTGGTTATCTCTGGGTGACAGGATATGAAGGTTAATTTTAAAAATAACTATATAAGGAGATTTTATCATTATAGATGTAATATGTGCTGATTGCAGAGAATTTGCAATTTAAGGGACAGAACAAAGGAAAAAATAAAATGTACTACCTTACAATTTTCCCTACATTTATATATGTTTTTCTTTTTTGGGGGGCGGGGAGGTGAGGAAGATTGGCCCTAAGCCAACATCTGTTGCCCATCTTCCTCTTTTTGCTTGAGGAAGACTGCTGCTGCGCTAACATCTGTGCCAATCTTTCTTATTTTCTATGTGGGATGCCGCCTCACCATGGCTTGATGAGTGGTGCATAGGTGTGCTTCCAGGATCTGAACTCGTGAACCCTGGGCCACCAAAGTGGAGCGTGTAATCTTAACCACTGCTCCACAAGGCTGACCCCCCTATGTTTATACTTTTAAATTGTATATACTATTGTGTGTCCTGCTGTTTTTACTTACTATTATAAGCATCTCTGATTGTTAGGAAATATTTTAGAAATACCATGTTAACAGCTGCCTATTATTCTAGCATGTGGATGACGTTCAATTGTCTAAACATTTTTCACTTGTTGAAAATTTTAATTAGTTTAGAAATAATACTCCAGGAACACCTATGCTTGTAATTCTTGGTCTGTTTTATTGATAGTTTCCTTAACATAAATTCTCAGAAGATTTCTGAGAATCTTTTGCTATCGTTATTGTCATGAACTTTTTAATAGACTCTTCAGAAATATTGCAACAATACTTGTACCAGGTGGGGTCAGCCCCATGGCCGAGTGGTTAAGCTCGTGTGCTCTGCTTTGGCAGCCCAAGGCTTCGCCGGTTCAGATCCCAGGTGTGGACCCAGCACCACTCGTCGGGCCATGCTGAGGTGGCGTCCCACATAGCAGAGCAAGAAGGACCTACAAGTAGAACATACAGCCTTGTACTGAGGGGCTTTGGAGAGAAGAAAAAAAAAGAAGATTGGCAACAGATGTTAGCTCAGGTGCCAATCTTTAAAAAAAATTCTTGTACCAGGTGTGTTCCATCATTCAGAGGTCTTGAGTACCCTCATGTCTTCATTCACCTCCACCTGATTACTTATGGTTGGGGAACTGGTTAGGTGGATTTCCAGAGTATGTTATTTTATGTTAATTAAAATATCCTTTGGGCCTGCCCTGAGGCATAGTGGTTAAGTTCTGTGATCTGCTTTGGTGGCCCAAGTTTGCAGGTTTGGATCCTGGGTGTGGACCTACACCACTTATCAGCCATACTGTGGCAGTGACCCACATATAAAGTTGAGGAATATTGGCAAAGATGTTAGCTCAGGGCTAATCTTCCTCAGCAAAAAAAACAAAAACAAAAACAAAAACCAAAAAATCCCTTGCAAAATGGTGAGGGAATTACTAATTGAACAAAAAAATACTTATAATTTGTACATAAAGGAATCACAGGAAAATGACAGAGCTGAAATTTCTCCTATTTCTAGTTGGAACTCTTCATCAGCCATATTATAAGGCAATACAAAGATGACAGAATAAGATGGAGCATGAAGGGGTTAAAAATAGACACTTGAAGGGCTGGCCCAGTAGTGTAGCAGTTAAGTTCGCACACTCTGCTTTGACGGCCTGGGCTTGTCAGTTCAGATCCCAGGCACAGACTTACACACTGCTTGTCAAGCCATGCTGTGGCCAGGCATCCCACATATAAAGTAGAGGAAGATGGGCATGGATGTTAGCTCAGGGCCAGTCTTCCTCAGCAAAAAGAGGAGGATTGGTGGCAGATGTTAACTCAAGAATAGTCTTCCTCAAAAAAGGAAACAAAAAAAATAGATACTGGAAAGATGTGTACTGAGATAAAGACTTACATCCACTAGCATTAAAAGCTAACCAACAAAATGTGTATTTTTCCTTGAAACAGCCAATGATAGTAAAAGATGTATATGAACATAAATAAATAAATATTTCTACATTGAGTTTGTATTTTCAAAAAATTTTAATTAATGAAGTGCATGGTCAAAAGCACAGGGAATAGTTTTTGAAATTAAGTAATTTATATTTCTGGTTCTATTTTTAAGACAGTATTTCCTTTTTTAAAGGAAAGAAAATGCTTCTAATGACCTCAGAATAATTACTTTCTCAAAAAAGTCTACTCCTTAGTCTATAATGATGTTCGATACGTATGTGTTAAAGTGAGCCGATATCTCATATGGCCAATGTCTACAGTATATAGTTCCATTTATCTACATTACTGACCTGACCAATTTTTGTATTATTCTTCAGTTGCACAGAACTGGATTAATCATAACCTATAGTTCATAATGTGCTCACATTATCAGTCTACGCATGGCTTATATTTTAGTTATTGTTTAATTAGTTACAACACAGTAGTATTGTAATTAACACTTATGAACCCACCACCCCAAACAAAACTAGAAACTTGACATAATCTTGTATATGATTTTCCCCAACAATCCATTCCTTTGCCACCAACAGTGTCTTCACGTTTTCCAATAAATTTTGAAAATCATTTCCTAATCTTCACATTAGTTTTGAAATGAATATTTTGGTTGTTTCAAATTGAAATAACAAAGAATTTTTCTATTCCAGAGCTTAATCTAATGTCATATTTGAAATCCAATTCAAGTAGGTAGTTATGAAAATATTGAATAGGTTTTTTGTGGCTTTGTAATGCAAATGTATCTAAGTGATATGTTCTCTCAGATCTAGAAAGTATGAAATTCTCTCATTGGATCTACGAGTAGATCTCAGTGGATCTATGAGTTTTGACTTTTGAGTTAAAAGGCAAAAGGGCTTGTAACAGTAATAAGCTTATTTTTTTTTTTAAACATTTACTGGTTCTTTATTATTTTAAGGATGTAGTTGGAGATTCTTTTTTTTGAGGAAGATTAGCCCTCAGCTAACTACTGCCAGTCCTCCTCTTTTTGCTGAGGAAGCCTGGCTCTGAGCTAACATCCGTGCCCATCTTCCTCTAGTTTATACGTGGGACGCCTACCACAGCATGGCTGCCAAGCAGTGCCATGTCCGCACCCGGGATCCGAACCAGCGAACCCCGGGCTGCCGAGAAGCGGAACGTGCCAACTTAACCGCTGCGCCACCGGGCCGGCTCCTAATAAGCTTATTTTAATTAAATTCAATAAATATTCATTAAGCACCTAGCAATTAGAAGGTAGAGTGTGGCATTGGTGATGACTCAGAATGACTAGGATAATGGTTTCTCCCTAATGAGTCTAAATTCTAGGAGAGAATCTAGAAATAGAACCACACACATATGGAAACTCAACACATGAGAGTTAGCAAATTAGGTCAGTGGGAAAAGATGGGTTATTAGGTATGTGGTATTGGGATAATTATTTGGTATTGACATGGTTCCAATAACAATTGGAATTATTATTTAATAAAAATTATTGGGATATTTTTCTTATGCAAAAAATAAAATTGCATCCGTATCTCACACCAATCAAATGAAATCTTATAGAGAGATATGTCACAAATCAATATGATTCAAGATAAAATGACACAAATTCTAAGTATTAAGTAAAAGCAAAGTAAAGGAAAGCAATTATTATTCTGACTTGGGGCTGGTGTTAGAGTTCATGAAAATTTAGCATTTGACGTAGGCCTTCAAGGCTGAGTGAGATTAGAATAGGTCTAAGAAATGGAGGTAAACATATAAGAGGAGTTGTTCCAAAAGGTTATTTTCAAGCAAGGTGACCAGTTTGTCCTGGTTTGCTTGGCACTTTCCAATGTTAGCACTGAAAATCCTACGTCATGAAAAAAGGACAAATCAGGACAGTTGGTCACCTAGAGAGCAAAGCCATACCATCCCTACTAGTCCCCCAATTTCCTAAACAAATAAATAAACACGTATATTCCCCAAACCCCAGACAATAGCTTTGGGAAATGGAACTCAGCCTTCCCCGCCCCGCCACCTTCTCTGAGAAGGCGGGCTCAAGATCTGAACGTTCCTTGTCCTCCCCAGTTACCTCCTGCAGCACCTCCCTTTAAGCCTACTCAGCCCCAAACTCTTCCACTGCTAAGACGTCAAATTCTGGCCTTTCTCTGATGCCCACCTCCTGTACTCTCACTGCCTTATTCCTGCTAAGCCTCCTGATAGTCCTGATATTCTTATCGATACCTCTGGTCCCTCAACCTCCTCCTGATTCTCCCGGTCCATCAGCCTGCTTCTTGTTTATCGAGCCTATGTACATACTAACATAACAGCCTTGTGGAGATAAAGCGCTTTGGCATCAGAAATCATCTCTGCCTGTGCTATTTTGTATCCATCTCTGCCTGTTACTATCCATATGAAGCTAAGCAATAGAGTCAACTTCTCTGAATCTATTTTCTCAACTAGAAAATGGGAGATAATATTGCTTCCTATTTCATAGGGTTCTTGTGGGAGTGAGTGAGATCATTTGTGAAATACTGTTTTAAAAAAGAAGAAAGTTTCAGAATTATATGTACACTGTAATCATACTTTTGTGTAAAAACATATATTGTGTTTTGCGTATAAACATTTATAAATGCAATGAAAAAAAGAAGAAAACGAAACTCTTGACAGTGGTTAGCTTTCAGAAGGGGTATGTGAAAGGGGAGAAATGTTGAGTAAATGATCTATCTTTGAATTTTGTGAATATTATACAATGAGCTTATGTTATTTTGAAATTAAAATATAAATGAAATCAGCACAAAAATGAAAAGACATAAAGACTTTAGAGGGGCATTGACACTTGAGTGAATCTTAAAGACTGGGTGTTCCCTATGTGGGAGATAAGAAATGGAAGGATTTTCCAGCAAAGAGAGTAGTGTTAGCCATGAAGTAGATAGAGCAATGCTGGCAGGACCCTGCAGAAGTCCTGAATGATGCAGGACAGGGCGCCATGAGAGGGATGTGAGTGCGAAGGTCACAAGACATGAGGCTGGAGAGATGGCCAGTGCAAGATCTGGGTGCCCTTTGAATGCCATCCTATGGAATTTAAACTTTATCCTCCGGGTAATAAGAAAGTGTTGATGGGTAGTAAGAACAGAAAAAATAATAGAAACTGCATTTTAGAAAGGTTCTGTGTTGTGGATCGAGGGGATGGGCAGGACTGTAGCTTTGAAATGAAATCAGAAACTTTTCCAGTAGTTACAGAAAGAGGTGAAAAAGACCTGGTTTATCAGTTGAGACCAAATAATATGTCTTTTTGTATTGTTGACTAATATTAATAGTTAGCATTTATTGAGATAGTTGTTTATAGCTAAAATTTATTTAGCCAAGTTTAAATAGGATAAGAATTATAAATGGATATCTCATTTATTTCTGACAACTCCATAAGGTAGGCACTACTAATATTTCTAATACATACATGAGGAAACAGAGACTCCTAGGGGCTAAGAAACCTGCCCAAGCACACATGGATGATAAATGGTGTGGCCAGGATCTGAACCCACACAGCTTAATTCCCTCGCCACACTTTCAAACAGGATGTCATAAAGCCTACCCTTAAAGTGCCCTCAGCGTCAATGAGAAATTGCACTGGACAGAATTAAACAGACATGAAAGACTTTAAGACTATTGCACTAGGGGAGAGAGACTAAACTCAACTCCACTGAAACAAAAAATGGAAGGTTTTTAAGTGCTGGGGTAAGCCAGTGCCAAAAAGTGCTGAAGGCAGGTTGGTCAATGTGATTTAGGCCGTCTGCGTTTGCCAGTTGTCGCTTATGGACGTTAGGCTCCTACCTTCCCACCCAGACTGGGAGACAGAGGTACTATGTCCCTTGATGTGCACATTTCAAAAGGATGGCTCCCAGGTCGTTGAGAAAGACATTCCTGGGTTGTAAAATTGGCAAAAATCTAGGAGGAGATTTACATCGCAAAGGGGCAGAGAAAGAATCTATAACTGAAAGTTTTCTAAAGTAAATGCTCCAAGATGAGTGAGGTCAGAGAGCTAGAGTCAGGAAGAAGCCTGTCTAAAATTTAGTCAAGCTGAGGGGAGCATTGAGATCTTCTTGGCCATCTGCAGTATGGGGTACAGTGAAATGCAGTGTGTTAGCCTTAATTCTCCTAAGGAAATCCACAGGAACGGCATGTAAGTCACTGAGATACATAATCCGATATACATAAATTATAATATATACACGAATATTTTAAAAGTTGACACACTGATATGCATTGCACAATGTAATACACATCATCAAAGTAAAATTTTCTATTTTATAGACCTTTTAAAACAGCAGATAATAGTGAACCAGATGATTCAACAACAACAAAAATAATAGGCAATATTTATTCAGTATTTATTATGTGCCAGATATTAAGCTAAATTCGTTCTCGTATACTCCTAAGAACAATCCCGGGTGGTAGGTACAATAATTGTCTCCATTTTTAGGAAGAGGAAACAGGTTCTTAAAAGGTCACACAGTTTATAAATAGTCTGAGCCCTAAGCGGGACTGGCTATCTAATTTCTGGGCCCAGTGCCAAATAAAAACATGGGACCCCTTGTTCAAAAATTCTGGAGCTTCGAAAGCCGCCAACAGAGCATTAAACCAAATGCAGGAACCTTCTAAGTGTGGGGTCTTGTGTGACGGCACAGGTTGCACATCCAGGAAAGTGGCCTGGTGCTTCCGTTTGTGCTGCCAACATTTAGACTACATTGCATCTCCCCTGAGTAAGTCACTAAATGGCGAGGTCTTTGGGGTTAGCCAGAGTTCTTAAGTAGTTATTAATTGACGTTTTTTAATGCCTGGAAAAAGACACTTTCTCACAGACAGGATTTGGATATTTAATCCCACCTGTATCACACAGTTTCTCAGTGGGATATCAAAGTATTAGAAGACTTGAAACTCCCTACTGAGTTTCTGTCTGAAAATAGTAAACGCCAGGAACAAAGGCCGTTCTTATAATACAAAGGAACTACGGCTAATACTAGCCTATGCACTGTGGCTCCTTTCGCAATATATTCTAATAGCAAGTATTACTGCATCTGATTAGACCTGAACTTGGATGACATCCTGTAATACTTAGATGACAAAGAACATTAGCAATAGAAACAAATAAAAGAGGGCTTGTCTCCATCATTTAAGTAAAGGGAAATATACATGATAGTACTGAGGCTACTACCGGGAGAGGAGTATATTAGTACTGAATAAAAAATCTTCTCCACACTGAAGCACAGCATGGTTGAGGAGCATTAAATGGAGATGCTTTCTAGAGCACAATTCCATTATTCCTGGAGGTGAGTGCTGTCCAAAGTGACCATCACTGTCACTACATGATGCATGATTGGGGACTTGGGTAACATTTCCTTGTAAACAGCAATGACAGAGAGTAACAGACTCAGATTTTATTACAAAGGAGGTTAGTTTTCATTGTGAAAGTCCATTTTGCTTTTTGGTAGAAATGGAAGCAAAATAAAGCTAAACATAGACCAAATATGCTAGCCCCCGTGCAGATGTACAGGTTAGGCGTATGAGGCATTCTTGTTTTTCTCTTCTGTGTGTCTAAGACCAGCTCCTTGAAACATACGAATTCTGTAATTAAAAATTTGTCATTGAGGATAAACAAGAAGATGTTGTCAGGGTGACACATATTCGCTGACTTGTTTGGCATATTGCATCGTTTTTTAAAAAGTAACCGGTCTTCCATTTGACTGTATTAACAAAATGTTAAGCAAACTTCTTGAATATTGTTATGATCCTTGGCATAAGTATGAATATTTTTCTTCAAAAACATGCAACCCACCCACAACTAGAAGGACGTGCAGCTAGGATGTACAACTGTTTGCAGGGGGGGGGTCTGGGGAGATAAAAGCAGAAAAAAAAAGAAAAAAAACATGCAATTCTCTCATGTACTGTAGTTTTTGAACTTAATCATTAAGATATAATTGACGGACAACAAACTGCACACATTGGAAGTGTACAACGTGAGTTTTGAAATCTGTATTCACCCATGAAATAGCACTAAAACGAAGATAGTGAGTATATCCATCACTCCGCAAAGTTTCCTCTGGTTTCTTGGTAATCTCTCACTTCCCCATGCCCAACGCCACTCCTACTTGGTTCTCCAGGCAACCGTTGATCCGCTTTCCATCTCCATAGATTAGCCTGCAATTTTTTAAATTTTATATAAATGGAATCATACAGTATATGCTCCTTTTACTAAGCATAATAATTTTGAGATTTATCCACATTGTAGCATGCGTCAGTAATTCATTCCTTTTAATTTCTGAATAGCATTCCTTTATATGGATGTACCACATTTGTTTATCTGCTCACCTGTGGATGGACATTGGTGTTGCTGCTGTGATCATTTGTATATGAATCTTTGATGGATAGGTATATTTAAAATTTTAAGAAAGTACCAAACTATTTACCGAAGTGGTTGAGCCATTTTCTATTCCAACCAGCAGTGTAAGAGTTTCAGTCGCTCCACAGCCTTGCCGACACTTGTAGTAAATGCAGTCTATTCCTCTTACCTAAATGATAGTGTCTTAGTAGTCATTTCAGATAATATTCATTGATAATGAAAATATAAAGCTTGATTCATTTGAAGAGGGTAGAGGGTAGAGACAAATATCCACATTTCAAATGCATCTTGAGAAACCTGTCAGTTTTCCGTTAATTTTTCTTGTCATTATCAGTAGCCAAAACTGATCACCCAAAATTTTAAATAGGTATTATTATAGTTATAGCTACTATTTGTTTAAGAATATAGATGTTACAAACGAGTCCATCAGAACTATAGGTGAAGGTTGAAAAGGAAACAGTAAAAGCACAGCTTCTCAAGAAATAGAAGCATAACTGGTGTAGTTCAAATGCATCAGCTGAGTGAGAAGTATCTACGCCATAAGGACATTTGTGGTTAGATTAGGGTAGCATTTTTATCTATTAAATATATTTATATTGCACTCAAAATAGTCTAGAGTATCTTGAGTCATGAGCCAGACCAATAATTTTGGCTCGGTTTCCGTCAGAAGACAGAGGGTGCTTTCGTCAAGATATAAAGTAGACATCAGATCTCGTTTCAAAACTTGCAAGAGATAAGGGTCAGAAACTATCTGGTGTATTTAACTCTTACTGGTTGATCTGAGAAGCATATGAATCAACTCATTAGCAGCTCCCTGTGGATGGTATTCACAATCCAACTCGAGTTTCAGCCGTTACAAGGCAACTGAAGATGAACAGTGATTAACCTGGCATCTCTGCACAGTGGAGAAGGGGTTATGGGTCCACTTCCTTCATCTTCCCTGGGTGCTACTAGCAATGATATATACCTACTTGACTCCCTTTTTATAAATGGAATTGCTTGATAAAATTGCATTCCTAATTTATTTCATCATGATTATAGAATGTAATCATAGACTCATGATCTTACAGTTGGAAAAGATCTCGGTACCTCCTAAGAAAGTCCATTTTGCTTGGAGAGTGTTAATAGAGAGAAGGTGCTTCCTTTTACTGAGCTGAAATTTACCTCCTAGCCATTTCTTTCAAACTAATGGAAGACCCCCTACTGCTAAAGAAGAGACTTACTGAGAGAAGGCTCTGGCAATATCATAAAAAGAATATGAGTTTGAATCATTGTTCCACCACTTTAACTTTTCTTTACAAATCTCAGATAATATTTATCTTCTTGAATCTCTGTTTCTTTACCTTATGAAATGGAGATGATAATAACCACATCTTACAGTTGTTGGAACGCCAAAGGAAATTATTGTAATGCACAGTCCCTAATTGCTGCTACTAGTTCCAACTATAGGTTCCATTATTCTCCCAGTGAACCTGATAGCCTAGCTTACATTAGGAAAGTCAGGCTTTATCTTGGCAGAACCCATTATTGCCAATGCTATTTGATCATGCTGCATTTTTAGAAGTTTCCTACACTACTTTTTTTTAGAGATTATATTTTTCCTTTTTTCTCCCCAAAGCCCCCTGATACATAGTTGTATATATATATTTTTTTAGCTGTGTCTCCTTCTAGTTGTGGCATGTGGGATGCCGCCTCAGCATGGCTTGATGAGGTGTGCCACATCCATGCCCAGGATCCCAACTGGCGAAACCCTGGGCATCCGAAGTGGAGCCCATGAACTTAACCACTGGGCCACGTGGCTGGCCCCTACACTGATGTTTTTAATGAGAATTGAGTGTTAAAATTTGAGTGCTTCCAAGCAATCTCTTTTATTCATCAATTCCTTTTTAGTCTTTCATTTCCAAAATTGCAAAGAATGCCTAACCAAAAGCTGTCGTGTAAAAAATAAACCAGAAATATTACACAATGACACATTAAATATTTTCACCAATAGTTTATTTTCACCAGTAGAAATATTTTCATTCAGTAGTTTTGGCTACAACAGTCTAGCCACAATTGTTTCAGTGCTGATCTGTCTGTCTATATCTGTCTATCATCTGTAGCTGTCTGTCTATCTGTCTATTTGTCACCTATCTATCTATCATCATCATCATCATCTATCACCAGTTGATTCACCTCTCACTGTGATCTATCACAAATCAACCATATTCCAGATAGATATTGCCAGTAGAATCAACAATAAAGACCACTATATCCTGGTCCTGTTGACTGTAGAAGAACTGGGATACACTTATCAAATCCAATGAGAAAATTAGGGGATATGTGTTTATCTGTCTGGTGAAATAGTGGCTGTGTGTGAAATACTCAAACTCTCACTGCATGCTTACTGTCAGAATTTATCGACAACACACTTTATCACTGAGTTCCCTACGTTTGGGGAGCTTCACTCCTTTTCTCTACTATTTTTTTTAATGTATCTTACTCCTACCTTTCAAGCGATCCACAAAGCTGTCAATGTTCTGATATGTGTTTCTTTCTCTGAATGTCTATGTTTCTGATGGCACCCAATAACTCAAAAATAAAGAATAGCCAGCATCCTACTCTAAGAGAGTACTTTCAATTTAACCAATCTGGTTTTATAAATTTGAAGTTATCAAATTTTTTGTTTTTCTTACTATAATTAAAACTGCCAGTTGCCAGGGGACAAAGTAAAAGTCTGAGGCAAAAATAAAAACAGAGACATTCAACACTTTTTATTTAGAATCCGGATCATTTACACTGTTCACAAAATAATGATCATTCTTTGTTTTTTCTCCTTCCACCTCTTGATTAGCCACTTGTAAGAGTTATTAGCCACCAAGAAGAATTCTTTATAAAGGACTCTGTGATGCCCTTTGTTCTCTGACAGTCGTTCAGTTGAAAGGCCAACTCTTTAAGCAAAGCTGTTTTTTCTCACGATGGAATGAGAACATTTTAGTCAATACCTCAGTGTGTTAATGTTGTCATTCTGGATTTCATCTGCTCTGTATGGTGACTCTGAACAAAACACTGCTCACCACACCCCCTCTCTCAACATGTCCTCTCAGTTCTACCTACCAAATATTTTCTGAATTTGGCCCTTTCACCCCTCACCACTACTCCCATAGTTCAGTCTACATTATGTCTCCCCTGGAATACCTCTGTCATCTGTTACCTGGTCTCCCAGTTTCTACTCAGGCTCTCAAATGCTCTATCCTTTACCCGGTAACCAGAAGAATAAGACAGTATGTAAATCTGATAAGCTTTCCAGCCATTTACCATTACCTTTGGAGTAAAATACAAACTCTTACTTTCACCTCCTAGGTCCTGAATGGTCTTTTCTCTGCCTTCCTTTGGGTTGTTCCTCCCCTCTGCTCTGCCTCACTCACAGCCCTCCAGCCAGACTGGGCTTCAGCTGTTTCTGCAATAAACCCAGCTCACTTCTAACTCAGGCCCTGGAATCCATTTTTCCAGATCTTTCTTTTGCTGGTTTTGCTACTTCCACATCAAAAACAGTCCTCACCCTTGTAATTTTCTCCCTTCCATCCTGCTTTAATTTCTTTCTAGAACATCCCATTCTCATCTAGAGTTACATTATGCATTTGTATACATGTTTATAGTCTGCTCTCCCAATTAGAACAGCTCTATGTGGGGCAGTCTTTGCCTTACCCGTTCCCATTCCAGCCACCCTGCTCCTCCCCTCCAGCCTAGATTAGTGTCTGCTACATCGAGGGTACTCAAGAAAGATCTGCTAAGTGAAAGCACAGCATGTTGAGTGGTATTACTAAATTTGTCACTGAGATCTCCTCTAAAGACAGTCTTCTAAAAATGCTCTTGTAAATTGCAACAAAAAATGAAATTTTTATGTTAGTAGAAAACATATTTATCTTATAAGATGTAGTTATAAAAACACCTTTTTTAAAAAAACAAAGAAACTTTAAATAGTTCAATAAAATCACAATACCATTTATTCACTAAACAAGAATTCCTGGATCATACAATCACCTGGTTGATAACTGAGTATGTTGTCCTAATCTGAGCATAGTGGCTAAAATAACATGAAGAGGCAGTGTTCCTGTCTGCAAGGGTAATCGTACTGAAGAGAGAAGATACTCATAAGCAACGGAAATTATTCAAGGGAGTTAATTAAATGATGAATTTCATGATATAGAGGATATGTTATAAGAATTTAGAAAATGGTGAAACCAAAATCAGAGCAAATGTAGATGAAACTATACCCAGGAGTTTATCTTGAACTCCATTGGGCAAGGGGCTCTTCTTGCCTGGTTCGTCCCTCCTGAACCTCAAAAACTGCTTAGAATGGTCAACCAGGTTAGGCATCTTTCCTGAAAATATCTCAAAGCAGTCTTTCAACAGAGAGCTTTATAGACCTGGAGGGTATGGAAGATTTGGTTAAAAATAACCAAGTCCACGTTTGGAATAACATTTCAATATGCGTACAAATTCATGCTTGTATTATAACTTATGTCTTTTCTCTATATCTGTCAAGATTAGAAAGAACTGAATATTTTTAAAAACCAAATAACAATAACTTTAGTAAGATGAACACATGAGTTTATTTTTCAGGTAGAAGAAATTCAGAGGCAGGCTTTCCTGAACTTCTATAGTCACTCTGAGATTTCACCAGAGAACCAGGCTCCTTCGATTTTTCTGCTCTACATTTTAAAAATATTGTGACTATTTTCAAGTTGTTTCATGGTCTCAAAATGGCTGCTTCAGCTCCAGCCATCATATCCATGTTCCAGACAGCAGGAAGGAGGAAGGAGCAAGTGCAGTGGAATATTTTTGTTGGTGCCATCAAGTTGGTTCTGACTCCTAGCGACCCTGTATACAGCAGAGCAGAACCCTGCCTCATCTTTTTGTGCCCTCCTCACATCTTCTGGTGCTATAGTAGACAACACTTTGCTGCTATTCATAGGATTTTCATGGCTAAATTTTTTTGAAGTAGGTCCGTCTGGAAGCTCTGCTTAACCTGTCTGCCATGGGTGACCCTGCTGGTATTTGAAATACTGGTGTGTAGCTTTGAGTATCCCAGCAACATGCAGCCACCACAGTATGACAATTGACAGATGGGTGATGTGGTTCCACTAGGGCAGAGAGATATATCTCTCCGTTTAAAAACTTCCCTGGAATCTGCATCCATTGACTTTTGCTTACATTTTATTGCGCGTCTATTTGAAAGGGAGAGTGGGAAAAGCAGCTTTATCTGAGCACATTGCCCCCCTCCCCTCCCGCAATAATACAGAGCTTCCTTTAGTAAGGAAAAAGGGGCAAATGGATCCAGGGTAAGCACAGAGTCTCTACCACTATACAAATATGACCAAATTACAAAAAATAGACATATATAACTAAAGCGTGAGTTCCAGGAGGAAGAGACTGTATGGTTTTCATTTACTGCTATATCCCCAACACCTATTGTAGCGCCCAGATCTTGATGTATTATGCACTCCCAATAAATTAATATATAAGTGACTGTCTGGTGCAACATTGGTCTATAGTTTAACCAGGGTGTAGCTAGGCAGATTGTCTCTGCCATTGTTCTGGTGGGGCCATTGCCTCTTTAATCATCTGGTTCTGTGTCATTCCATGAGCATCATCCAGGCTCCTTGCCAGACTGATCCCATCCAATTCATGTCAATGATTTGCTGGCCCATGTGAAACTTGATAGGTTAATAGCATGGTGTTCAAAGTTTTGATTTTACAAGTTCAGAGTATTCACCAATTATAATCTATATAATAAGCTATTTCTATTTCTATTTACTAATGCACAGATAAAGGCAAATGCTGCAATTTCAAGCTAAGCTTTCCAATTCTGTAAGTCAGTCTACTACCAGGAAAATTTTGTAAAGGCCTTCTCTTTGATGCGGTGGCTTTGGCAAGAAGAGAACAACTCTACCTCTCATATTCAAAAGTCTTGGGATCAAAGTTTCCTTCCAATGTCAATTACCCACCAGCAGCAACTTTCTACCTCACAAGAGTTTTCCTATTTCCATGCTCATCGTGTTTAGGTTAAAGAAAAAGCACCTAACAGCTTTCTTGAAAATTATCTTTTTTCCTTCTTTTTGTTTCTGAGCTGTCTGCTTTTGACAGCTATAATATTTGCACTTTGTGTGGAGTTTCCCTTTACTTTCTGTACTTTTCCATGTTTTTAAATTGTTGAAGTAATCAGAGGATTAAGATGAAGAATAAAGAATGAAGGTTTATACATGTGATGCTAAATTTTAAGACCCGGGTGAAATTTGTCGTGGCTTGACACATATGCGGAAACAACACAATATTATATGATAGCATCATAACCACAGAAACTAGACTCCTTCACACCCACAATGACTTTGAATATTTTCATGCCATGAATTCAGCTGCAAGAAAATAATGGAAAAACTGAGAGAGAAAGATCACTAAGAGTGGAAGCAAATATGAGAAAGAGTGAATATGAAGAAGGTGAGAGATAACGAGACCCACGCAAAGTGGGTGTCTAAGCCTTGGGAATGGAGGTAAGGATAAGAAAGCAAAGGAACAGAAGAGATATGGCTGCCAAAAACAAAAGGGGCCGAGTGACACAGCCCCCTACTCCATCTCAGCGTTTGCTATTGATGTTACTTGTTGACTGAAGGAAAGTCTGTTTCAACTAAACATCTCAGCATTTTTTTCTACTCAATTCTCCCAAGATAAAAAAAAAAAATGGAGGAACTGTGTTACCACTTGGTAGATCAAGATACACTTTAAGTTTGATATTTTGATGACCTGACAACTTGAATTAAGCTAATGGCAGGTGGAAGTTATCAAATAGGCATATCGCCTATAACTAATATATTTCAATATAGCGTATGAGTTGGTTCCAGAGATAAAATTCAATACACTGTAAGTTCCATGAGGACCCTAGAAGGGTGACTGTCAGGCAGTATACACTCAGGGAATATTTGGTAAGTGAATGAATAAATCGAGTAAGGAAAAAGTGGCTCAATCCTTGATCTGTGCAAAATATGTATTATCTATAATGTTTACACAAGGTTAAAAAAAAATCAATTGCCCACCTTAGTTGAGCTAAATATGAACTATATTAACTAGAGATGAAGTCCAGAATTCAGAATTCCAACCATACCTATTATATTTATTATGGAAATAACCTAATTTTTATTTTAAGAATTCAGTAGAAACCATTTGAAAGTACCTTGCATAATGTTTATCACATAATAAGAACTCATATGTTCCTCTTCCTATTTCTACTCTTCTTTTTGAAAAGCAAGGTAAGGGGACTGGCCTCGTGGCCAAGTGGTTAAGTTCACGCGCTCCGCGTCATCAGTCCAGGGATTCGCCAGTTCCAGTCCTGGGTGTGGACCTAGTACTGCTCGTCAAGCCATGCTGAGGCGGCGTCCCATAGCAGAACCAGAAGCATCTACACCTAGAATATACAACTATATACTGGGAGGCTTTGGAAAGAAGAAGAAGAAGAAAAAAGAGAGATTGTCAACAGATGTTAGCTCAGAGCCAATCTAGTAAAAGAGTTAAAATAAAATAAAAAATGAAAAGCAAAGTAAATTTTTAAAATCTAACTTAAAAATAACTGCATTCACATTGTGAAGGGCTATCAATATTAACCTGGGTTCCACATGATAAAATAGAAAACGATAGGCTTTTGCACTAGACTAACCCAAACCTCAACGTATGAGCAGTGTGGCCTTGGACAAATTGCTTGGTCCTTCTGAACTAAAGCTTCATCAATTATAAAATTTAGATGACACCAGTTCTTATTACAGTGCGCTTGTGAGGATAAAATGAGATGATACATCTAAAATCTTTAACATGGTATCAGACACATGGCACATCTTCAACAAATGTTCTTTAATTGCACCTTGTGGCCAGAGCAATACGAACTCATCAAAGTTCAAGCGTTATTTCAATTCACCTTTTTTTAAAACTATAGAAAACATATATGCAATTGCTGGAATGCAAAGATGTGATGTTACACGACATTGTTTAACTAACAGTAACAGAGTAATTTGCTGAGTTATTCTAGAAAGGAAGAATTTGGAAGGCTAAAACCCTAAATTTGACCCAGACCACACGGTAATTCTCTGATAGGGAAAAAATGAACAATCTCAGAAATTCAGCACTAATTTACATGGCCACAAGGCAAAAGATGATAAAACAGTAACAACAGAAAAATGCTGTGTGGTCAATAATTTCACTGCAGAAGATTTTCTCAAGGCATTTGACTTCCTAAAGAACATATGATTGCTCAATCCATTCAACCAGTCGATGACTGCCTTACTTCCAGTCGATCAAAAGTGATGTGTTTATAGTGCCAGAAATTATGCTTGGAAAATATTAGACATTTCATATTGAGTCACTCATGTTTTCCCTGGTATATTTTCACATTAGTAAATTGATTATATGAAATACACACATATATTTAACAAAAATTTTTTGGAGAATGAATCATTCAATGAAACATTTCTGTTAATTTGATACTTCACATTTAACCCGTGTTTTCCATTCTAAACCAAAAAAAGGAGGAGAGAACGTAATAAAATATTCATTAACTTCACTGAAGCCCATTTATAGCAGATGGTCTCTGGAGGGTAACTTTCAAAACATTTGCTAGAGAGCTCTGTGCAAAATATGCAGTTGTCCTGACACAGCAACTAGTGTGAAGAACAGCAAATGCAATAGGCTTTATTAGTACAGGAGAAGATCATCCATTGTGAATCACAATGCAGCTACCTTTCGTCATTTAGACTTAGAAAAGTATGAGTCATACTTGCTGTTGCTTATCATTTTGGGAATTTTATAGATGTCATAAAAGCTCAAGATATGTCCACAGTTTCATGAAATATTTTGGTAATTCCTAAAAATTCTTGACAAAGCTCCTTTCAACATTCGTTAAGTTGTTAGAGAATTAAAAAATTTGGAAACATGGCCACGGTAAGCACCCACAGGTATTGCAGGTGAAAGGAGGGAGAGAAAGGAGGATAATGATGTATACACAGATGGATGGATGGAGGGGCAAATGCAAGGGTGAGAGGATGGGTGGATGGATGGATAATGACAGGTAGATAGCTAGATAAAAATATCAGAAGCACAAAATGATAAAAATTCTAATCAGGCTACAAAACAAAAGATGAATGTTCTCTGAATCTCCTGGAACCAAGTGTAAGTAGATAATATCTTAGGATAAAGTGAATATTTTCTGGTTTGTCCAACTGCCTATTTGTTCAGAGGAATATAACAATTACCCAAATTTTTCAGACTCTAACTTTGCGTATGTTACTGACTTCCACTATAAAAAATACTTTGAAATTATACTGCTCTCTTCTTTCAAAAATTTGTAAATATGTGTTTTTAATTTGTTTCAAATCAATTCTTGTCAATAGTGAAAAGTTTGGCAAAATCTTCTATATTGGCTAATACATGTTGAGTTATTAATTTAAAAAAATTTAATTGCAGCAAGAAAACACATGAGACGGAATTGACCATCTTAACCATTTTCAGGTGTACAATTCAGTAGTGTCAAGTATATTGAGATTGCTGTGCAGCAGGTCTCCAGAACTTCATCATCTTGCAAAACTGAAACTCTATGCCCATTGAACAAAAACTCCTTCATTTTCACCTCCCCCCAGTTGCTGGTAACTACCATTTTACTTTCTGTTTCTATGAATTTGACTACTTTAGATGCCTCAGATAAGTGGAATCACACAGTATTTGCCTTTTTTGTGGTTGGCTTATTTCACTTAGCATAATGTCCTCAAGGTTCATTCTTGTCACAGCATGTGGCAGGATATCCTTCCCTTTGAAGGCTGACTAACATTCTATCGTATACACACACTACGTTTTGTTTCTCGTTCATCAATTGATGGATATTTAGATTGCTCCCACCTCTTGGCGATTTGGAATAATGCTGCTATTTGCACACGGATGTACAAATATCTCCTCAAGACCCTGTTTTCGATTTTTGTAGATATATGAGAATTGCTAGATCGCATGGTAGTTCTAATTTTAATTAGAGGAACCGTTAGGCTGTTTTCCATACGAGTTGCACCATTTTACAATCCCACCAACAGAGCACAAGGGTTCCAGTTTCTCCACATCCTCCTCAACACTTGTTATTTTCTGGTCTTTTGGTATTAGTCATTCTAACAGGTGTGACGTGGTATCTCATTGTGGTTTAATTTGCATTTCTCCAATGATTAGTCATATTAACAATCTCTTCATATGTTTGCTGACCATTTGCATATTATCTTTGGAGAAATGTACCTTCAAGTCTTTTGTCCATTTGTTTTTTAAATTGAAGTATAATTGACATACAATATCCTATTAGTCTCAGGTGTACATCATAGCTATTCAATATTTATATACATTACAAAATGATCACAATAATAAATCTAGTTACCATCTGTTACCATATAAAGTTATCACAATATTATTGACAATATTCTCTATGCTGTATATTATATCCCCATTACTTATTTTTTTATAACTAGAAGTTTGTCCATTTTTTTAATCAGGTTATTTGATTTTTTTGTGGTTGAGTTGTAGGGGTTTCTTATATATTCTGGACATTAACTCTTATCAGATATATGATTGGCAAATATTTTCTCCCATTCCATAAGTTGCCTTTTCAATCTGTTGATTGTGTTCTTTCATGCACAGAAGTTTTTAAGTGTGACATAGTGTTATTTGTCTATTTTTGCTCTGTTGTCTGTGCTTTTGCTGTCATATCCAAGAAATCATTCCCACTTTGAATGTCGTGAAGGTTTCCCCCTACGTTTTCTTCTAGGAGCTTTATAGTTTGGGCTGTTACATTTAGGCTTTTAATCCATTTTGAGTTAATTTTTGTAAGATAGGGATCCGCTTCATTTATTTGCATGTGGATATTGCAATATTCTTTTCCTCTCTCTCTCTCTTTCTCTTTTTCTCTCTTCCTGCCCCTCCCCTAGGCATTTACATGAAAAAAATTTTAATTAAAAGAAATCATCATCTGCTATTGCTCCCTATTTTCCTTCTCCTGCTTCAATTTATTGTTTAGAATATTACTATCAGCCTCAATGAAAATTATCGTGATACAATGATCAAGGGTTAGCATATCAGGTGGAAAATAAACAGCAGAAGCAGACGAATACTTGAGGCAAGATTCTTCTTGGTTTCTGATAATATAAAGAGCAAAAAGCTACACATTTTGACATAAAAAGGAAAGCATTTCTAAGCAACATAATGTTTTTTGTTGTGGCTGCTCCTTAACAGATTGCCTCTATGAGTCTCTGTACTTAGAGAAAGTACATTTATCATTTATTTCTCAAAGAAAGAACAGAAAGATAGAAGACATTTGATGTTTTATTTATAAAATATATACGGGTAATATAATATTGCATTGTACATGTAAAAGAATAACTCTTTTCCAGGAGAGTCTTTATATAATTGCAAGATCTGTTATGAGATTTGAGTCTATTCCCTGTTTGTTCCATTTTCTCATATAAATCTGACATCAGGTAACAATCCTATCAGGTCACACAGAAGTACTGTAAGTTAATTATAAGTAAAAATCCTCACAATCTTGATATTACTACTTTTAAAATATCATTTATTGTCTCATATGTATCAAGAAACAACCACCATTGAGACTTTATTCTCTATTCTATGTGAAATCAATTTCTCTCCAGGGCACTTTATGTGACTTATTAAAATAGTCTGTTGGTAGGCAAAATTCTTCTTACTGTGACCAGAAGACTTTAAAATTGGTGGCAAAGGAATTTGGGTATTCTCAGAGAAAAAGAATCAACTGAGTTGGGTATTTGAAGTTAGGTTTAATGGTCTAATTTCATGTGAAAATATAGGTACAAGCTCAGACATATTTTGATACAAGTATCTGGGAACTAGATATTGAACTAAACAACTTACAGACCTCGAAATAAGTGGAAAATTACTCTTGAAATCATATTAAAAAGCAAATGTAAAATTGATTGCATTGGAATAAAAATAATCATAACTAAAAAGTATTTCAGTAATGTATGATTTGTATTTAAAAGAAAATTATTTTCTACCACTTGGATCACTTGTATATAGTACTAACATTCAAATAATTATTTTCTTCTTCTCGAATTTATATTACATTTTTTAATCAGATAAATGAACCAGAGTCTTTATTAACGAAAGTAGACCAAATCAGTATTTTATAAATCAAAAAAAATGCAAGGGGGCTGTAATTGATGACAAAATTCTAACACTATAGCTGTCAGTCAAGGTTACTATATTCCACAACACATTGGATAACTTTGATAAAATGTTTTCTTCAAAAAGTTCTTATTTTCTTTTTGGGTTTTATTTAAGCATATTTATATGAAATTTCAAGTGTTTCCAATATGTAGCTTTGATTGCAATATTTGTTTAGGCCATATGATTTATTACGTTACCAGGCTAAGAGAAGAAAAATGAATGCCGATGTGCACGAACAACTCATCCTAGGACAATTTACGAACAAATGACTAAACTAAGCAAGCAAACCAAAACCAACTCTTCATAGAGTAAGGATTCAGTATGTGATTTTTTGTGTCTATTTATTAACTGAGAGCTTAACTTGACTTAATGTTAAAATACCAAAGATGTGAATTCGATTTTACTAAGAAAATACTTCCAAAGCAAGAAAAATACTGATGTACTTTTTCGTTAGTTTTGCCTGATTTTGAGAAAATTTTATGGGAGTGGTCCACTCACAAAATGGAGAATGTAAAAAAATCCCATCCAGATTTAGTGATCTTCTATATGAATCTTAAGTGATCATGTGCTGTATTGTGAACTTTCCACAAACGTTCTAAGCAATTTATGTAACTGCGTTTAATTCTAAGCACAATATATTCCAAGTACTACTATGTAGATTATTTGAATTCTCTCCGTCAAAGTGAAATGATGGATTTTCTTTAAAAAAAATCACATTATCATCAGAAGTTGCAAGATAAGAGTATTTTCAAGTATATTTCCTCTAAGGTTAAAGTCTACCCATAGCCATGTGCAATGGTCTGGTTGTGATTACTCAAGACAAAGGGTTCCTACATAAAAAATAAGTTCATCAAATAATAATTAATATCCCGCTTCTTTTTATGTTTATATGAGAGTTCCATTGGCTTCTAAACAGAATAACTTTGTATAGAATCATAGAATATGAGAGCTAGAACAAAGCTTAGAGGTAATCTCTAAGGAACTCAAGTGCACACAGCTTTAAAGAATAGAAATTAATACAATAAAGAATCAGCAATATAGATAAGATGAAAAGTCCAAAATTGCTCCTTTGAAAGTATTGATAATAGACAAACCTCTTGTGAGAATGGCCAAGGGAAAAAATAGAAAATCACAAATAAATAAAATACAAATTGAAAAAGGGGACACATCACACATGCAGTAGACATTTTATAAATCACAAAAAAATACAATATAGAAGTTCCTATGAGTGAAGTTGAAAACTTACAACTTCCTAAAAATATAAATAAATGATCAACATGTATACAGTAAGAAATAAATAACCCAACTGATCACTACCACTTAAGAATTGAATTAAGAAGAAAAAAAAATCCCCCCCAAAAGATGCTTGGTCCAGATAGATTTATAGGCAATTTACACATAACTCAAAGAAATAGAAAATTCATATGCAACCTGTGTCAGAGAAAAGAGGAAAGCTACCCAACACATTTTATGAGGCTAATATAATGTTGATACTAAAACTTGACAAAAAAGTTTAACACCCAAGTTTTTAACCAGTCTCACAGATAGTTAGAAATGCAAAAACACTATATACAGTACTATTTGGGTCTAGAGTGATTTATTCAAGGTTCGCCATTAAAAATCTATAAAGTGAATGCACTACACTAACAAAAAAGAGACAACATGGTAATCCTACAAGAGCCTCCCTTTTAAACAATTTGTCCTAAAGGTCTTTCTATTTGGAGTACTTGCCCCAGGTAGACTCTCAATGTGTCCTGTATGTCTTCCGTAAATGGTGTGATAGAAGACTGAAAATCTTTTATTTCCCTCTAAAATAACTAACCTTTAAAACAGAATTTTAATTACCTATATTATTTTTTGCTCTCCTCATCACTAAGTTCAGAATACCACTGGACCTTAGGAAATTTCAAACAAGGTCTGAACTAAAAATATAATAAAAATATATACTCCCTAAGCCTATGTCATCTTTATTGATATTGGCTGACAACCTAAGTATGATAGGGATCTTATTTTAAGAGTAACTACATAATTTCAAGTTATCCAGTAACATAACAAAACCTCACCCTATTAAAATATTGATTGCACAAATCCTAACTAATGGAGTCGAGTGATCAGAATAGCAGAGAGGAACTCCAGTCCCAACAAGAGAGCTCAAAAGTCAGCCATTCCGCCATCTTCTTTCTTCCTCCTCGACGTCCTCCTCTATACGAAGAAACTGAACTGGCTGACTCACACACAACGTTGTTAAACAAAATTTAATCTGTCTAGCTGGACTGAAACGGTATCAGTTCAGGAAAATGAAAAAGAACGTTTTAAGTAAATTTGCAAATTTGAATGATTGGGTTCTTGGGAGACGAGTGACACTGGGTGGAGGGATTTGTATATGGGTGATCGTGTCATACTCTTGCACCATAAATTAGATTAAGAATTCTTAAGGGATGTCTTAGCTTCATTGAGAACATTCAGTCTTTCATAAAGATGCATGAATTTGCTAGGGGATCCATACAAGGTAATAGATATCTCTTGCCTTAAGGTGATATTCAGTTCCAAACTTTTGTACAGACAAATGTTCCTTAAGGGTAAGACTTGACTTTATGTAGATCAATTTGTTTTATTCTATACAGACCAAAGTACTGGTTTGTTGCAATTTTCCTTAGCTACCAGTGGATTTAGCAATGATATATACATAGTGTTAATTGCTTAAATCCTTCACCAACAATTTTTTTGACAATGTAATCAAAAAACTAAAATAAGGATGCATATATTACGGATAATAGTATCTGAATATTTATTTTTTATCCACCAAATATAGGGTTACCAAATGTTAAAGAAAAATATCTTTTAAAGGACAGCATAAACGTATATTATGCCTCACTGCTTTTCTTTTTGAATGTCTAAAAATAGAAAAGCACTATATGAAATAAGACTATATTTGTAAGATACAAGTTATTTTTTTCTCTTTAGGAATGGAATGCATTATAATTTTAATTCTATTTTTGTGTTGTTTTCTTTTCCAAAATTTAGACAAGTGCTTTGTTTACTTTAAACAAAGCTTAAGCAATACAAGATGACTCCTGCTCTTCTCGGAAGAACCTCTTACTGAGATGGAAGGTAAATGCTGTGGTCACTCATTAGCTTTGCTGTTTCCAACTTCATTTAAAGTACGTTTTCTTTAAAAGAGCTTCAGTGATTGCCACAAATAGTATAAATGGCAAAAGCATAAAGGAACTTAGTTTATCACATTAGATTGGATATTTCACAATGCCTCCATCAAAAAGAGTTAGATGAGAATTTTTCATTTTCAAAATTATACATTCCTAAAATAGAATTATAAAACGCTGTCATGGATCTAAAGAACAGGACTGTCTTCTGTAATTATAACCATTCATTTCTTGCTTAGAAAATAATTTGAATTATTTTTGAAACAAATAGAAATAAATGTCTAAGAAATGTAAGTTTGGCTGATCTTATATGAAAAGTGCTCAATAGAATGAGCACCACTTGAATGAGAACCTTTGGATAAACAGTTCCAAATCTACAATCTCTATATAGTATGGCAAAGATTGTTTGGTGTTTATTATAGCTGTAAACATTTAATGGCTGATAATTAAATAAACGGCATCCATACTGAATTCCGCAAGATTTAATTAAACATAGCACGCTGCAGATGTGAGATTTAAATTACTATTTATAATTACATGTAAAACACGATTGCTGATATGAACACATGGAATTCTGAGAGAAATTTGCAATTTTCTCTCATTTTAAACAATTTTTGCTTTGAATTCTTTATTCCATTTATTATGAAGTGTTTTGTCAATGGAAAAAATAACAAATATGTCAAATGTGCTTATGAAAGTTGGTTCTGAGTGAAGAAATATTGTCTCAGAAATATTTCTTTAGTATATTAATTCCAAAGATGTAACAACAAAAGAAAAAGAAAAGAAAAAGAAAGAAAAGAAAATAGAAATAGACCCTCACCTAACTACACATAATTCAAACAAAGGAAAATGGGAACTAACCCAACACTATCTTTAGATGTATAGAGAGCTAGGAAGAAAATGAAAAGGAGTTCATTATTCTTTAGTTTCAGCATCACGTGAAACTCGTATTTGAATATTATTTACAAAAAGGCAGTAAAGAATGTTACAGAGTAATATTGATTTAGAGTGAATTTTAAAATTTAATATGGGAAAGCTATTATATCCTGACAAATTTTCAGCCTTCTTTATTCATTATTAAAGATGCCTTTGGTATTTTTATCCATAACGTATAGGAAATACAGTGAACATGGAGTATTTTATAGCTGATTACACAGACTACAGATTACACATACCATTCATATACCTTTCATAACAGTAATTGTTCAGCAACTTACTTGCGATACATTCCTCTATGGGGTAGGAAAACAAAAATGGAATGTGCAAAAGACTAAATTCAATTTACACCATTCTCCAACCCTGTATGTCTGTAACGTTGCAGGATCACGAATGTTTACAATGAGCGTCTTGTCAGTAAGGATTTTGAGACCAGAAATGCAAATGGCTAACGTTCAAGTGGCTAACAAAGAATGGTGAGAACCACCATATTCCTCATCTCCCCAGGCATAAAGAAAGCCACAATTTATTTTTAGTAACTTGTGGGAGTGAATCACACCCTAGTATCTAAATTAATTACCTGGGCATTCTTGATTAACACTTCTCTTGTCACTATCTTATTGCAAAGGACTACCAAGTTTAAAAAATCTGTAGGTGGGCTGGAGGAAACTATAAATTACGTATTCAACAAGAAATAATTTGTCAGATCATGTATGCTTATTATATGCATATATAGTACCATAATTTTTTGTGGCATTTTAAAATAGATGAAACAGTCTCAAAGTTATCTATTCAGAGAAGATTCTGATAAAGAAAAATAGATGGATCCTGGCAATGGAGCTGTCCAAGACTCCATATGCATGTGACAGTTTCTTATTTACATGTCGCTCATGTTTATGCATGTTCAAAAGAATACAGCTGCTACCCCATTCTCCAGAAATCACAGACACGGGTCAAGTCTACAAACGGTAGCCACATTGGAGCTTGTAATGTATTTATCACGAAAAGCTAGAAGCTCCAATGTTAGGGAGGAGGAAAAGCAGCACAATTTGCTTTGAAAAGATAACAGACATTTTTCAAAAAACAAATACTGTATATTCAATTCAGCTCCTTTAGGTGCTTTCATGTTATAGGAATTCTGCTGGTGATGAAAACAGCATTCAGCCAATCAAATGGCGGTACCCTAGTGCCATCCAAAGTAGAAGCCTAGTGTTTAAAATAACCCTGATGAATTATTCATAGGGCTGATGTTTATGCAAATTAGAGAATCGTGCACCCACCTGACCACCAAGGGAAGAAAAAAACACAGGGAAAAAAAACCCCACCATGCTTTTAGCATTCTCCAGAACCTATGTAATCAAATGATAATATTCTTTCATTAAATGCATCAAGGAATTACAATCCTTACCTGGTTAGTTTGTAGGGCCTTCAGATTTTCTGGATGAAATAACTGACTGTGCGTGCAACCAATAAAACTGAACTGAAAAGCTGATTAAGGGCACTTACTTAATGCAAAGCCACTCACTGAATATTCATATGATGCCTGTGTTTATGCAAATTAAAGCAAAAGAAAGCCCAAGGGGATTGGTTGCCATAGCCCACAAATACTGTGTACAGCAGAAAATACAGAGAGTAGTGACAAATAAATCTTGAAATTCATAGCTTTGGAGCAACAAAGAAGAAATAGTAAAATATTAAAAAGCCTAGGTGAATTACAGTTTTAAAGTGCTTTATTTAATCATATTACTTTAGCACTATTGACTATTCCTGGCATGTAATGATTTATAATTATCTTAATGCCAAAAGATACCCTCACTTGTGTTTGTCAGCTTTATTTATCCTGAAGTCGTTTATATGAGCAGATCCCTTAAGCATAGAATAGTAAAGAAGAAACAATTATAATAAAAACATAATTCAGTACACTGATAACCAAACCCAGGGCCATGTATGGCCCTTTAGTAAGTCCTTCACACAGAAATCCTCCAGTGGGAAAATCTTACTGGGGAGTGAAGCGTCAATGGGAGTCTTCCAACATTAGGTTAAGCTTTTTGCTTTCTTCATGCTGATGTATATCTGTATCATTTGAAATGGAGAACAGATACTGTGAATCTTTTGGCCAAGAAGATTCTGGCACATGCAGTTTTAAATTCCAAGGGTTTTCACTTTAGGAGCCCCAATGCAATAATGTCCTCTGAAATGCATGTTAATAGGTAGTGTCCTAATCGTGAAAAGCTGTGAATCCTTACCTACATATGTGAGAACCGACACAGGCATTGACAGGATTCATAACACCTATGGATACAATGCGTGTCTGGCATAAAATGCTTAACATCGTCGAGGATCTTCTCCTCTTTTTTACTTTTTTAATAAGTATGAAGTGGGGATGGCGAAAAATGCTGGAATGTATCTGGTGGGTTTTTTGTTTGGTTTTGTTTTTCTCTTTGCTTTCTGGAACATACTTTCCAAACTTCAAAAATAAGAGGGCAATGTTCTTCATGTCAGGTACCACTGACTCAAGAGTATTTGTCATTTCCAGTATTTTCCTAATAATTCTCACATCCTCACTCCGCAATCAGTCCTGTCTCCCCCCATATAACATAATGAATTTTCAAATAGTTTTAAGAGATGAAAATATTTAAAGCAATTTAAGCATCTATACAAAGCTGGCTACACTTATCATAAATGCTGTAAAGATTAGATCCAATGTTTATTTCCTTGATTGTGTTGATGGTGTCACAGGTGTAAGCATATATCTAAACATCAAATTGTATATATTGAATATGTGCCATTTTTTATATATCAATTAGATCTCAAGAAAGCTCAGGGGAAAAAAAGACTGGATCCAATTCCTGGACGTTGTTTTCCTAGAAGGCATTTAGAAAGAAAGAGATTTCTTTGTGGCACCTAATGCTTGCCTAATTACAGCCTTCATGGTTTCAAATAATTTCCTTTCTTTTAAAGCTACTCATTGGCTTTTCATGAGTATAACCCTCATAAATGTACATTTATCTACATCCACATACATTTTCTATAACTGATATTATATATATTTTGATTCTAATTAATGTCTCCTTAAAATTGCCTTTTCTAAAGTTTCAGAATTGACTTGGAAAACACAATGTGATTGACATATCAAGTATTTAGAATAAAATTGGTAAAATTTTAAAAGCTGTGAATTTCCATTATTGTTTATTGGTTACTTCTTTCATTTAATTTATTAATCATTATATTCATACATATCTGTTCAAAAACACAGAATAAAGATTAATGGGTAAGTAGTAGTACACCTGCCTAGTAATCATGCAATTCATTTTCTTCTATTGATTTAAGAATATATTATTCAGAAGGTGGACTGGTAATTTCTTAAAGTTTCTAATTAAAGAATCCTAAGTTAAAAACTTCTAAGAAATAATATTCAGGTTATTCAGCAGCAGTTGCCTTTTATGAAGCTTCCCTATCTCTGTAAAAATTATGTTTTTGAGGGGCAGGCCCAGTGGTGGAGTGGTTAAGTTCTCAAGCTCCGCTTCGGTAGCCCAGGGTTTCGCTGGTTCAGATCCTGGGCGCAGACATGGCACCGCTCATCAGGCCACGTTGAGGTGGCGTCCCACATGCCACAACTGGAAGGACCTACAACTAAAATATACAACTATGTACTGGGGGGATTGGGGGAGAAAAGTAATAAAAAAAAATGATTGGCAACAGTTGTTAGTTCAGGTGCCAACATTTAGAAAAAAAATGATGGACATAGCTAATGATCTGGTCCGCCACTCTTTCTCTAAAGAACATTTCTTCATGTGGCTTAGTTCCCAATAGAAACATTTTTCTGGTAAAATATACTCCAATAGTTAATAATGATGATGATAATAATAATAGTTTTGTTTGATTTTGTTTTCAATGTAAGTACCCTCACTGAAAGCCCTGGAAGAAATGCTAAGATTACAACACCAATCCAACATAACTGTGCATTTTCATGTTAGCAAGTTCAGATTTCTTTTTAAACATCAAAACTTTCCAACTTTCAAATTAAAATTCAAACATTTTTACCAAGACCAGTTACTGCTTATTTAAGCTGCATTGGCCGTGCTTTGGTTGCAAGAAAGCTATGGCTTCCTTGAGAAAGATACTTGTCTTTTGAAAGAAAACACCCTACACACATACACACACACACACCTCCAATGAGCTGTCAGAGCAAAATGTAAGTGGCTATCATTAATGTCATGCTTTGTCCGATTCCTGAGATCATTAGTGGGATTTTTCTTTCCTTTTCTTGGATTGAATCTCTTAATCTCTGGCCCTTGTACAAGTCTAGAGTATTTCTGACAACTTTAAAATATTTATAAACCAAATCCAAACTGCCCTAGGCCACGACCTCCTCAGACTTTATCCTCTATCTACACAGGGCAAGAGTAGCTTATTCAGTGAACCAGGCTCTGTAGAAAACCAAAATAGTCTATTCCACATGCAATATCCTAATGCTTTTGAGACTTAGTTAACTGATTTAAATGATGGATTCATAATTTCCAGGTTCATAATTCATTCAATTGTTTACTCTGTGGTCACAATGAAATCCTAGAGAACTATTTATAAAATCTTATACAGGTTTCATAAAGAGATAAAATTCAGCTCATTTGCCATTTACGTTAGAAGCTGAGTCTCTTTCTCTCTTTTTTTAAAGATTTTATTTTTCCTTTTTCCCCCCCAAAGCCCCCTGGTACACAGTTGTGTATCTTTAGCTGTGGTCCTTCTAGCTGTGGCATGTGGGACACCGCTTCAGTATGGCTTGATGAGCGGTGCCATGTCGGTGCTCAGGATCCCAACTGGTGAAACCCTGGGCTACCGAAGGGGAGTGCACGAACTTAACCACTTGGCCACGGGGCAGGCCCCCAACCCTCTCTTTTGAATTCAACTCATTGGGCTTTATATAATCAATTCAAAGAATGTGAATGAATATATGAAGGGAACTAAAACTCAATCAGCAAATTGATCAGGTGAAATTGATTTGGCCAGGGGCTGGCTTCTCCTTTTCAAAAAATAAATATATAAAATCTGTTTGGTCTATAAATGTTTCTAAATTAAAATTAGTTGCCAAGATTTAAAATTAGAAGATTTTATGAGAATTTTTGAAGTTTTTTGAAAATCAGGAAGTGCATCATTCTGGGCTGGCATTCCCATAAAGCAACAAACTCTTGGAGCCAGGTAGGAGTGCTTCCCCTGAGCAGGTCCTGAGTTCTCCGTTGGCCAGGAGTTCTCACCAGGATGCTTCTTTTATGCAATCCCTGGAGGCATCTGAATTTGTGACCTGAGGCATGTGAGTTGGAGTTATGAAATCTGGGATAGCACAGAATTTTGAGACTGTTTTCAATCTACTGTACATGTCTGATTTTTATGTTTTTATTTGATAGGTGTATGTATGTAAATCTATCTATTTATTTATTTATTTATCTGTTTAGTGAGGAAGAGTTGCCCTGAGCTAATATCTGTGTCAGTCTTCCTCTCCTTTGTATATGGGATGCCTCCACAGCATGGCTGATGAGTGGAGTGGGTCTGCATCCAGGATCTGAAGCCACAAACCGGGAGCTGCCTAAGTGGAGTGCACAGAACTTTAACCACTCAGCCACAGGGCCGGTCCCTGTTTATAAATTTATTGTTCAAGAAGTAATTCATAATGAAAAGTAATCTGCACAAAGGGTAGATTGCCACTAGGTAGCCAGGCGGCTTCCATGTGTGGAAATTTTGACAATTTTTGACATTTCGACAATTCTGTTTATGTCAGATATTATCACGCTATCTTTTACATAGCAACATCAACAAAAACATCTCTAATAGAGAACTGAAATGAAATATCAATATTTTACAGATTATTATTATTTCCCTATAGCAGACTTAGCAATACAACACACACACACACACACACACCCCTAGGTACACTGGGTACATTACTAACTGTTAGCAATGTCCTTTTTTATTAATATCTTCAAGGAGAGCATCCTTGAGTTCTTTTCTCTGTTCTCCTTGCTTTAATTTTCAAGTATCTGAATTTTCTAGAGCCTATATGTGGTTTCACCAGGGATCACAGTCCTCATAGTTCTCCTCACAACACTCATAATTTCTACTTGATACTCTACCTTTCTGATTTGGCAAGGGTAGAGGAAAAAGAAAAAAACTGTTCTCGGACACTCTTGAGAACTCGCCGTCTTCTCCTCCAGGCGGCCCTAACACAAAAGCGAGATTGTGACTACCTGGGGCCATGTGAACCCTTTGGCAAGAAAACTTGTGATCTTCTAGTCGAATCATAAGAATGGTATGTATCCATAACATTCTTTAGTAAGACTGTTTAGGAGATTCTTTTTTTCTAGAAAATGCTCTATCTCCACAGGGAAAAGATATTTTAAATCAACTCAAGGAAGCTTAACTGCTTCTTGAACGCTGTGGTTTTGTTATACACAAAGATGGGAAATTTGTGCACAGACAGCTAGGTCTCCTCCATCCCAAATTGAAAAGTAGGCGCAATCTTTCTTCCTCTTCCTTCGTCTCCCCTCTGCTGGGTTTGCATGGACCCTGCATCATAATTACAGACATGCTCACAACATTCAGCTCACCTGGGCAATATGCCTTGCTCTTGATTTTGTTTTTTTCCTTGCATCCTAAACTTCCTTTTACTTCTTCCTCTTTTTAAGGGTCTGACTGATGTCTGGTTCATTGAAATTAACTTGATAAATTCATTTGAGCAACAGTTTAATAGGTAAAAGAGCCAGTGGCAGAGACAATTGCGTTCAAATGAATATTTCAAATCACTCTATTTAAGCAAGTATCTGCCAAAACAATATTGGTTCTAGTGGCACCTAATTTAAGCTTTAAAAGCAAAGCAAGGAAGTAATGTTAGAGTAAATTCATTGGAAAAAACATTTACAAACATGGTCCAGATCTCATTTTAGTGAGGAAATGGGGAATCTCTAATTGATGGCTTGATTTAACCTGTGGTTCAATACTGATACAGATACTATTGTTGCAGCCCAGAGTCTCATTTCCTAAGGTAATTTCTGAACTTACATATTTCAGAGCACAGCCTGGTGTTCTGATAAGAATATTTGCAGAATACTAAACAGCTGCTGTCTTCAGGTTATTGTTTCACTTCAATCCTGTGAGACATCTGTTGACATTCACTGATCTGTTTGCATCATGATCTCCCCATCTTCATTGCCATAACTGACAGGCTTCATCTCCATTCTTTTATCTTTCTCAAATATTTAGTTAATTAACTTAAGAGTTTCCTTTCTAACATATTCTTTATCATAAATTTTGGCAGCTTCAACTTTCGCTTTATATATTTTCCAAAATTCTGGATTCAGTGTCCTTACTCTAAACATCTCAATTCCATTTCTACAAACTTTGAATCTTGTCATCACCTGGAATATTTCTGCACCTTTCTTTCTTATGTACCTACAGCTTATCTATTTCCTCTATTCCATTTAAGCTTCTTTTCATTCTCCTTGCATCTAGTATTTCTCTGTTTTTATTTTGCTCTGTACTGATCTGAATTCCGTGATCAGCCATAGTAAATGTGCTCTAAGTTCCTCAACTGTCTACCTTAAAAGCTCTCCTATCTAGGAATAAAGCCCACATGCATTTCATTTTCTCCCATTCCCATATAGTCAGGCATATAAACTTTGAGAGTTTTTTTTAAGTGCAAAAGGGACTCATGTTATCACCTTCAATCTCAAAAATGAGATGAGGGACATCTCAGATAACTTCCTTCATATGCTCTACCTTCCACCCAGGCAGAGTCGGATGGGATATTGAAAACAGTATGCCAATTGCCAGTCATGTATCTGACATTATGTACATGCAGAAATCTACCACTATAATGAAGATACAGGATATCACCATTACCCCAAAATGTTCCTTTGTGCTCTTTGCTGGTCAGTCTCCATGCCCCATGCCTGGCAATGGGCAGTTACTAATCTGTTTTCTATCACTGCGAAATATTATATTTTTCTTTTTATATATAAAACTCCATACAATTTCGTATAAATCGAACGTCATCTTTTGTGTCTGGCTTCATTTACTTAGTACAAATGTTTGAGATTCATTCATGTTGTTACATGTATCAGTGGTTTATTCCTTTGTAGTGCTGAATAGCATTCCATTGTATATATCACAATTTGTTTATCCATTCACCAGGAACTAGATATCTGGATGGTTTCCAATTTGGGGCTATTATAAATAAATTTTCTATGAATATTTGCATACAAGACTTTATGTGGAGATATGCATTAATCTTTTCAGGTAAATACTTAGGATTCAAAGTGGTGAGTGATGTGATAGTGTATATTTAACTTGATAAGAAACTACCAAATTGCTTTCCAACCTGACTGTGGGAGACAGACTTTAAGCTGGGCCCCACCATGCCTGCCTCCAGGTGTTCATACTCTGTTTTAACTACCACCCTTCAAGTGTAGGCAAGACCTGAGACTTGCTTCTAACCAACAGAATACGGCAAACGTGAGGGGAATGTCTTTCTCATCAACACGTTACCTTATCCAAGACTCTGTTGCTACTCAACTCCCTCTACAGTCTCTCTCTCCTTTGCTGTGTTTGAAGAAGCAAGCTACCACGGATTCTGCAGCCGCAAGTAAATTAATTCTGCCAAAAACCTGAGGGAGTTGGAAAAGGACCTCAAGCCTCAAGTGACCGGCCACACCTTGATGGCAGTCTTATGGGACCCTAAGCAGAGAACCCCACTAAGCCATGCCCCGACTTCTGGCCTACAGAACCTGTGAGATCATAAATGTGTGTTGTTTAAGCCACTGTTCGGGTAATTTATTCCTCAGCAATAGTAGAATAGTACAGCAGCTGTATCATTTCCCACCAACAAGGTGCATTCCAGCTGCTCCACATCGTTGACTTGGTATTGTCAGTCTTTTCCATTTTAACTATTCTAATTTGGTTTAAAAAACTTTATCAGTTTCTATGAAAAAGCCTGCTTGGATTTTGATTAGCATTGTATCAAATCTACAGATGAATTTAGGAAGAATTGACAGCTTAACAATATTGAGTGTTCTGATGAATGAAAATGGTATATCTCCCCATTTAATTAAATCTTCCTTAATTTCTCACAACAATCTTTGTAGTTTTCAGTATCTAGGTCTGGCACCTGGATACATTATGTTAAATTTATACCTAAATAATTTGGGCTTTTAATGCTAGTTTAAATGATATTTAAAATTTTTAATTTGTAATAGTTTATTTGCTGGTTTGTACAAATAATTTTTGTATGTTGACCCTGTATTCTGCTATCTTGCTAGGCTTTAGCTTTTATCTGCGGCTTCTTGGGCACTTTCAGCGTATGTTTGGCTGGGCTTAGAGTAGCCTTGACTCTAGGGCTAGTTTAGTCCTACATAGCTCTTCTTGGGTTTCTAGTGAATTCCCTGAGTGAAAGTAAGGACTCTCCTCTCTGTGAACTCTGGAAAGTGTTCAGCTTAAAGCCTCTGGTCCTTCTTTGCTCCCAGGCATGCATATCTTAGTATTGAGCAGACTCAAGAGAACTCCTACACAGAATTATGAAGCTCTTTTTCTGTATTCCTCCTCTTCTTCCTAACTCTGGCCTGCAGCTCCCAGGTGCCTCAGCCTCCTTGAACTCCAATCTCTGTGTCATCAGTTCACCAAGAGCACCATTCTGCCCTCCATGTTTCACAGTATGGAATGTGCCTCCAGGCAGAATTCCAGGTAATCACGGAGTTCACCCATTTTGTTTCATTAATGGTCTAAACTGCCTGTTGGCCAATGTCTTAAAACAGTTCTTTTAGAAATGTAATCCAGTTTCAGGTGGAAATATAAATCTAATCCCTGTTACTACATCATGGCAAGGAGTGTACATCTCTGTGTGTGTTTTATACTTTTTAAATTTTCCTATTAGATTTTCTATTCTCTTTCTTTTCTCCACAGATTACTCATAATTTCTGGCCCACCAGATACTGTTTTTTGCATGTTGACAGAATTGACAAAACACAACCATATTGAAAATTGATGAGTACACAGCAATTAGGCATTTCTTTCAGATATCAACAAATAAAATCAACGAAAGATTAGGTAAAGCTATCGAGAATTTTAATAACACCTTTAATAGTTTTAATCTAATTGATTTATGGAGAACTTTCTACCAACCACAGAAAATATGCATTCTTTTAAAACACACGCAAAACATTAAAAAGATAACCACTTGGCCTCAACATAATCTCAACAATTCCAAAAACCATAAGCCATACAGATTAGAATACTAGCAACAATGTAATAAAGTCTGTAATTAACAATAAAAAATAGCTAAAAATATGTATTCATCTGGAATTTGAACAAATGTGCTTTGAAATAACTCTTGCATTAAAGAAGCTCTCAAAAGAAAAATTACAGATAATAATGGAGTTGCATCACATGCAAATTTAACTTCTGCAGATTCAAATATGCTTATTTCTATGAGAGAAAAAGAATGAGATATAAATAACTACACAAATAATGTGCTTGATTCTGATTGCCATTCCATGCAAAGAGCAGATGCATGTGAAAAGGGAGAGATGTTCTGCTGGGTTAGCTCTACTGCTCTTCATGACGAGACTATCACACCATATTGAACACGGTACATATTCTAAAGATACTTTAAGGTGCCTTCCACTTTTGGTAGTGACAGACCAGGTAATTTGGACCAAATCACCAGGTGAAGCCAGCCAGAGGTGGATTTACCATGAAGCTAATAAAACTGAGGTTTCTGGCTCCTTCCTTGCAGGCTTCCTCTCAAGGCCCTGTGTCTAATTTTGTATTCTTTTTCTTAAAGGGAGACCTACAAATTGTCTAAGTTTCAAACAAAAAAAAAGTTCAAAATGATAAAAAGGAGTAACCCTGTCAATGTCTTGGAGAATATAGAAATCCAAGGACACCTGGTCTTTGGGGCTCCTATGCAGGAGACATTTGCAGATCTAGAAAGAACTTTGAGAAGCTGAGCGATACTTTTGACAACTTCTTCTATCTAGACCAACAAAAGTTGAGTCCAAGGCTTGGCAAGGGAGGGTGGCCCTGGTAAACAACCCGTTAGGGCCATACCTTAAGAGTAAGGATGAACAGAAAATAATGCAACCTTTGCAAGCACTGCAGCAGGCTGAAAGTCATCTGGGTTGCTCAGAAATCTTAAACCTTGAAATTGACTTAACGTTATCTGTTTTGCTTGGGCCCCAGATGCTTGACAAAAGTAAAAGGAAATTTTCTTGGAAGGAAAATAACTTCATTTTAGGCTTCCAATTATTTCTACAAATTACTTTTCAAATAGAACATCTAGTACAAAACCAAAGATAAGGAAAAAAGACAATATAAGCAACAATCAACCCAATAGACAACAAAATAGATCCACCGGCACACTAGTCAATGAAATTACCAGAAAGACTGTAAAAAAAACTATGCTTACTATACTCTTGGAATTAAAAGTGTAGTCTCCAAACGTCAGCTAAGAACTGGAAATTATGAAAAGCAACGTAGCCCATTAAAAAATCCTAGCCGAATTCTTCTTACCAGATTGTGTAGCATCAAGGTACGTAAGTGCTCACGCCCTTGGAGAGGTTTCTGTCTTTCCTTAGATTTCAGGTTAGTTACCCTGAAACCTTAACTTTCTGTTGGGCTCAAAACAAGTTGTGATTTTATAGTTATCTGCATTTTGTTGTTTTGTTAGGGTGGGAGTGATACAGTTTCCGGCTCTCTAAATTCTCAGCGGAACCCAGAAGTCCACTCATCTGTTCTGAGTGCCTCCCAAATCAAAGCAGAGTAGGCTCAAATGTAATTACCCTTAGGAATCTATGGTATGAAATATCAGCTTCACTTTTATATTTGGCCTCATTTCTATCCATCTGTATTTTTTTGTTGTATTGCATATATTTGAAAAAATAACCTCAAATCCCTCATGGAATTGGTGATTAATAAACAGATAGGAAGGTCTACCTGCTTTTCTGTTCCCTCTTCTTTTAAAGAGAATTCCAGCTTACCCACTCAGTTTCTTCCCTTCCCTTGTTTCTTGAGGAGTATTATCCTTTACCACACTTTCATCTGAAATAAAGAATCAGGAAGAAAGGGGAAGAGAAGAGAGACAGGAGGCATGCAAACTAGAGCTAGGGTAAGAGTTTTTGGTAGTTATTGAGAATGAAACATGGAAGTGTCTTGGACATGTGAAGTGAAAAAAAGAGAGAGAGAAAGGAGAATTTAAATTAGTGCCTCTGTGGAATGTGCATTCCTGCGTGGTATATGCATAAAATAGACAAATAAAAAGATTACTTTAAAATTTCTTTTTGGCTATAGAATTCTTTTATCTGAGACTAGGTCATGCATGTTATGTCATGGCTTTATCATATTGTATAAATAAATAGCTTGGTGATTTTGTGAAAAAAATCGCTAAAACAATCCAAAGATCTCTTTGGTCTTTAAGACATATCATTCTAGATTGTTTTATAAAACACATAATGTTCCCTCCCATTAAGTTACGTATCTTCTGCAGCAGAATTTATTTTTAAAAACATGTGTTTTGGAGACTTTTCATTATTTTTAAAAACTGCTCTAATGGTGATACATATGAAATGAAAAGATATACACACTGTGACAGAGAAATCTCTTTTCTGGAAATCTGTCCCACAAAAGCAATGGTATAAGATCAGTAGAAAGATATTTATTTCAGTATTATTTATGAGGCAAAAACCTAGAAACAATCTAATGTCCAGTAAAACAGAATGGCTGAATAAATTATGATGGGTCATACATATAAGGTGTCATATAAGTTATATATAAGAATTAAACAGAATGTGACATAGTTACATACATTAATTTGGAAATTTGTGCATGTCATTTAATTATAAAAAGCAATGTACTGATTAATAAGTAGAGTATATTATATTTTTCTAAAACTATATCTATATAAATATATGTTAGTAAATATATCTGCATAAACTTGGAAAATAGGAACAATAAATACCAAATTTAAAACAGTGATTATTTCTAGAAGTTACATCTGAAGAGAGGAAGAAGGGCAGAGGGAGAGACTTGCCCTTTATTCATACATTTTTTAAAAGTGGTAGAATCAAGAATGATTTTTTTTCCCAGGGTTTTTAATAAAGAGTTACAGAGAAAACTTTCACGAAAGGTCTGAAAGAAGCACATACCAAATAATTGATAGCGATTACACTTAGGGGTGAAGGTGGGGAAATGGAAGAGAGGATTTTTCACAAGAACACTATATACTTGTATTGTTTAATATTTAAAACAAATATAAATCTTGTTTTACTTAAAATAATATGAAACAAAATATTATTTCCTAGATTCAGCTCTATTTTTACTTTGAAAGCCTCTGGATGAATTCGTTAGGATCAGGATTATTTCTTGTTGCCTCCAGCAAACCAACCCTCATTATCCAGAAGAGATCTAAAGTGGATTCAGTCCATCTTTCTCTATAGGCATGGAAACAAAGTCAGATTTCACAATGACCCAGAACAAACCCAGGAACCTCCACACCACTTAACGACTCATTCATTCAGGTATTTATTCATTTAGCCAACTTTAAGCCACATCATAGACACTTGTTCAATGACCACTTATTGGGCAACTACAATGTGCTGGTCCTCTCTCCTCCAGGAACACAACATGAACAATTTTCAAGGAGACCGTACTGATTCTCCCCCAATCTAGGGTAAACCTTCTGTTCTGATGAGTCATATTCCTATGGCCTGTAATTTAACGTCCTCAAATTGTGTTTCTGTACCTCCCCTTCCACCACCACCACTCAAAGCATCTTCTGAGTGTATTCCTCAAGAATTCTATAGACTGAGAAGTGTCCAGATAAAAATGCCTATTGCTCCTTGTTCATCACTCTTCCAAAAAAGTGAAGGAAAGTTAGGAATATATGTGCTTACTTGTTATGTTCTATACCCACACCATGAACACAGATATCTGATGCTTTAAGGATTCTCCCCTCTCTCTTTCAACATCAAATTTCCCTTGCCGTTGGATCATTCCCATCAGAGTACAAACATGTTGTTATTTCTGACTGTCTTTACCTCAATTTCGTCTCCAAATATCGTCAGATTTCTCTACTTCTTTTTACACAAAAGAAAAAGTTCTCCAAAAAGATGTCTATATTTGCCAACTCCAATTTCTTCCCTACTGTTCTCTTTTGATTCTATCACAATCAGAATTTTGTCCCCAACACTGCTTAAAAAGTGGTCTTGTCAGGGCTGGCCCCGTGGCCGAGTGGTTAAGTTCGTGCGCTCCGCTGCAGGCGGCCCAGTGTTTCGTTGGTTCAAATCCTGCGCGTGGACATGGCACTGCTCATCAGACCACGCTGAGGCAGCGTCCCACATGCCACAACTAGAAGGACCCACAACGAAATATACAACTATGTACCGGGGAGCTTTGGGGAGAAAAAGGAGAAAAATAAAATCTTTGAAAAAAGAAAAAAAAAAGTGGTCTTGTCAAGGTCACCAATGACATAAACCTTGCTAAATCCAGTGAGTAATATTTAGCCATCTTGTTTGATGCATCAATAACATTTGAGTTACATTCTAAGACATGTAGCTGTCCTAGATTTCTCCTCCCTCACTGACTACTCCCTCTTGGTCTCTTTCCCTTTTTCTCCTCGTCTCCCTCAACCTTTAAACGTTGCAACACTGCAGGATTCAGTCCTAGACCTATTCTCCGTCTACCCTCAATCCATGGAGGAAGTTCTTCATCTATTAGCTTCAAATACTATGTATACACTGAAACTTCCAAATTCATGTTTTCAGCCCAAAAACCTTCCCTAAACTTCAGATTTATATATCTAACTAAGTGACATCTTCATTTGGCTATTAAAAGCAATGCAAGATTGAGCTCTGGCCTTCATCCTTCCATCATTCACCAACCCTCCCCTGCCTCCCCCCGCCCCCAAAAAACCACAACCCTGCTCCAACCACAGTCTTTTCCACTTTAGGTCCACAAATTGAGTAGTCGTGCTGTTAGACTGGAGACGATGTCTGGGCCCGATAGCATGGGCTTCTTACAGAGGCTGAGTATCTGACTTGTCAGGAGTGGAGTCTGATGTTAATTGCTCAATATGTTATAAACTCTTAAGGAGACCAGTCAGCCATTTGGTGGCAATTTAATTTAATCAATCCACATCATTCCTGGAGATGCATTTATGTGTAGGGGTAAACTAAGGCATAACTGACACTTGGAAATTCTCTCTGGATCAGGCTGAATTCACCCTCCAGGGGCCTTTGCCTAAAATAGCACCTGATTAGCTTCAACCTCTTCCCTGTCTGGCTTTCTCCCCTCTTTTGTTGGTTTCCCCTGGGAACACTTTCTTAATAAACCACTTGCACAAGAATACTTGGGTCAGGCTCTGCTCTTGGGGAATCCATCCTGAGACACCATTATCAACACTGGCAAGCCCATTGCTCTTCTGCGGGCTCCATCTCCTCAGGGTGTACCTACTGCCTTCTGTGTTAAGATCCAGCACTAGAAGTACAAGAATTTGGGCAAGTATCTGGAATTACCTCTACCTAATACCATAATTCATTTACATTTAGAGCTGCAAATAGCCCTATGAGGATCTCCTTGTGCCTTGGCATATTTCATCTAAATCCTGTGGTAGTGACTTATAGAAGGGCTTTATCTTCAAAGGTCACTTTAAGTTTTCCTGATGTATTAGGTGCAAAATGTCTAAGAATCTCATATATGGGGCCCTTTCTATTATGTAACCAACTTGAAACAGAAATTTTAATTTTTAAAAATAGTCAACTAAAAAAACATGCAAAGCTAAATACAATGAGTTTCTCTTACTGTTGATATCCACCAGCAATCTAAATATAGGCACGAAGAAGTTACCATAGGAAAATAAGTGTTAGTGTTGAATAATGGCTCTGATTTTTAAGACTGTTTCAAACAATTACCACATGTCCCTCTAAGTTGTACTTTATTGCTGAAAGAACACTCACATTTCATTCTTCCTCATTCAAACCTTGGTTTAAGAAAAAGCATAATTGGGAACTGAACTGAAATAACTCTGGATTCACTTTCTCAGCTAAACTGATTTTTTCATGTTTTAATTGCTCCCTAATTTCTCTATTATTGCTGTATGTCCTAAAATAAATTTTCCATCTGCTCCTTCCGTGTTTGATTGTCATGTTGGTTCCCTTTGAAACTGCTAAACAAGCAGCTTTTCTAATGGCAATTTGTGGCTGTGGTGCATCTCAATGCTCGCTCTGCATATAGAAAATGTACTTGCTGTTAAAAAAGACAGATAGATTGAATATAATTAGATAATCCCATTTGTGGATATAGATTGTACTCTGCAGCAGTTTTATTCCCACATTTAGTAAATTCTGGTGAAATGAACAATTTCTGGGAAAATGTGATTAAAAGGGAATAGCAAACATCTGTGCATGTCTCCTCCAAATTTTTCTCCAACTTTTACCCAGCTGACAGAAGTTTTCAGTTCAATTTAAAAAGGAATAGTGCATGTTTGTAAGAAACAAAAAGGAGAGGGGCAGCCCTGTGGCTGAGTGGTTAAGTTCTCACACTCTGCTTCGGCGGCCCAAGGTTTGTGGGTTCGAATCCTGAGCACAGACCTACGCAAGGCTCACTGAGCAGTGCTATGGCAGCAACCCCCATAGAGGAACTAGAGCGACCTACAACTAGGATATACAACTATGTACCGGGGCTTTGGGCAGAAAAAAAACAGAAGGAAGATTGGCAACAGATGTTACTCAGGGCCAGTCTTCCTCACCATAAAAAAAAAAAAGGACAATGACATATTCTATAATTGGACACCTTTCTTAAAAGGTAAGGAAACATGTTGCTATGAGAATATGTTTCATATTTCCTTTTTTTTCCTGCCTTTTCTCCCCAAATCCCCGCAGTACATAGTTGTATATTTTAGTTGTAGGTCCTTCTAGTTGCGGTATGTGGGATGCTGCCTCAACATGGCCTAATGAACGGTGCCATGTCGGCGCCCAGGATTAGAACCAGTGAAACTCTAGGCCGCCAAAGCCAAGTGCGCGAACTTAACCACTCAGCCATGGGGCCGGCCCCATCTTTGTGTTTCCTTCTTCTTCTTCTCCCCAAAGCCCCCCAGTACATAGTTATATATTATAATTGCGGTTCTTCTGGTTGTAGGTTTCATACTTCTGAGTAAGGAATTTACATTAAAGTGATTGGAATAACAATGAGTTATTTCAGAGACTTACCAGTATATGAGATGAAAGGATAGTTAAAAGTATAAAATTTTTTTCTATCTAATATTATCTTGAAAAGAGACAAGTTTTATAAAAAAGGAACACACATTCTTCAACAGTAAATTTAATTTTCTATACAAGCTAAGGAAGAATCCAAGAGCTTGACTCTATGACTTAAAACAGTTAATGGTCCATTGATTGTTAAGTGATTATTTTCACCATTCAAAAAATTATTATGAAAATAAAATAAAACCGATTCTACTTTTAGGATAAGAAATTGGTAAACTTGGGGAAGGTGATTTGACCATACACCGTACAAGCCTTAAAAATGTTAGTAACTTTTCCTGTAGTAAGTCCACTAAAGCAAGTTATTCCGAGAAAATCATCACAGATTCATACAAAGACACACGTTCAATGGTATTCATTTCAATGTTATTTATGATAGTATATAGTGTAAGTAATTTGTCCAATAAGAAAGGACTGGTTAAATAAATTAGAGTATGTCCATATATATCCATAATTTAGCAATTGAAAATCATTTTGAGGGAATATTTGATGATCTGTTATAAATGCTCACAAAACGCAAAAGTGAAGTTTAAAATTATATATTCATATGATAATTTTTAATTCAAATATAGAAAATATATGGCAAGATCATATAAAAAAAGTCAACAGTGGTTTTCTCTGTGTCGTGAAATTACTGTTGATTTTTATTTTCTTCTTTACATGTATATATTTTCCAATTTTCTACAATAGTAGTATTACTTTTTAACTAGAGGGAAACTACAAAAATTAGGCTTTAAGCTTTTTATGTTGTAATGCTAAGCCACTATGTTCTACATATATCAAAGAGAAGATTGAGGACCAGCTTATTTAATCAACAGGATTGTTGTGGAAAGAAAAATGTGGGCATGTGACTTTAAGTGAGCGTGAAATATGCTTGGAGGAAGTCAGGAGTTCTTAGTATTATTTAATTTTGAGAGGAGTTTTCAACATGAAGAGACTGAGAAACTGTTACCTTTTCACCTCTAGTTTTAAACAGAAATACGTGTGTGCAACCTGAATCCATGGGATGATATTTCTGTACCCCAGGCCTGTCAATCCCTCACCTTTCCAGAACACTAAACCAATAAAGTGAATTATTTTTAAGAATAACGAAACAGAGAAAATGTGATCCATAAATTGACTTCTTTGTTCTGCCAATTGACTAAGTGACACTTAGTCATCTTTAAGTGCCTGGAGAAAATAAAAGGCATTTCTTTTGTGAAGCTGGTGAACAATTAGGCAATTGTAAAGCATTGAACGACAAAGTGGAGAATGCAGTGTAATATTGTTTTATGCGTCTTCCCTCCCTTTCTCTTTTTATTTTTATTTTTGGAGAAAAATGCTTGAGGCAGATATTTTACTCTCCCTCCTACTCTCTAGCTTTTAAAATAATGATGAACGTTTGCTCCAGCTAACGTAGAAGGATACAAGCCATGGTTCAAATAGAGAAGTTGTTTTCTAAGTTAACCAGCACATTGTTTAGGGGGAAAATGCTGCCAGGCTTTTTAACTTTGTTCAAAGTTCAGAAGGTCTAGTAAGTACTCCCAAATTTCATTCCCTGACACAAGCACAAGTTTTTCATGTTAGGGATTATAGTACACTGCTGTTCACAGTATTCGTTATCTTTCGAACTCAGCCTAGATGGTTACAGGGAATCCTCTATAAAATTACAAAGGCTTTGAAAGATGTCAGTTATAAAGGCTTGTCTTGCGTTTATACAAAATGGCATAGCTCTCTTTATCAATTTAATGCCAACAAAAGCTATATTATGTGGACTCAGGTGAAATCGTGTACTTCTTTTACTTCATCGCTCAATTGATAATTCACATACATATGTACATATACATATATGTTTATTTATATTTGATGACAGTTGTCCAGGTTAGACCACTCTGTAAAGCAACATGATAGATTGAACTCTGCAATGTAACCCTTCCTGTTACAAACACATAAAAGCTGGATAATAATAAGTAAACAAATAGACCCCCTATAAATGTTATTTTGCCACAAATGGTCCAAACTCAAAGGATAGTAGGAAGCCTTAGGCAGCCCACAGAATGTTGGAAACTGAATACAGGTTACAGGCAATAGGGGTGGGGTTCTAACAGCCACAGAGACATGGAAGGTATGGCCTTAAAGCTAAATCACAATGGGAGATAAAAAAATGTGCAAATTTCAGAACAAGAACAAGAATGAAAGAGAATAAAGAAAATTCTAATAATCCAATAGTAGTCTACAAAGAGCAAAGGCAAAAGAAGCAAATATGGAACATAGTAGGTGAAAAACTCAACATAGTATAATAGAAATGACTTCAAATAACAATGATCATGATAAATATAAATTTAAATGGTAGAAGACGCATTCTCAAAAATAAATCTAGACGATATTAAAATAAAAGAAGATATAGAAAACAAAAAAGGAAAGAATCATGGAACCAATTCAGGTATTTTACCCAGAACAAAAGGAGAGAAGTTTCCAAATGAAAAGAGTCCATAAAAATGGATCAAAATGCACACATGCCAAATTATATTGTCATGAAATTTTGGACCACTGGGGGAAAAGAGAACATCATAAGTTTCCAGAAGCAGAGAAAAAATATTTCATCCGAAAGATCAAGAAGGCAGACCTCTTAATAGGAACACTGGAAGCTAGAAAAAATGGAGGTTCTGCTTACGGAATGGAAGAGAATATTTATAAATCATATATCTGACAAGGAGTCAATTTCTACAGCATATAAAGAACTCCTACAACCCAACAACAAAACATAAGTAACCCGATTAAAAAATGGGCAGAGTACTTGAATAGACGTTTCTCCAAAGCTGATATACAGATGCCCAGCAAGCATATGAAAAGATGCTCAGCATCACTAATTATTAGAGAAATGAAAATCAAATCCACAGTGAGCTGTCACCTCACATCCATTAGGATGATTTCTATCAAAACAACAGAAATTAACAAGTGTTGGTGAGGATGTGAAAAAATTAGAACCCTTGTGCACTGTTAATGGAACTGTAAAATGGTACCCCTGCTTTGGGTAATAGTATTGAGGTTCCTCAAAAATTTAAAATAAAATTACCATATGATCCAGAAATCCCACTTGTGGGTATATAAATCCAAAGTAAGTGAGAGCAGAGGCTTGAGTTATTTGCATACCCATGCCCACGATAGCATTATTCAGAATAGCTAAGAGATTAAAATAATATAATTTCTATCACTGGATGAATGGATAAAGAAAGTGTGGTATATATATACAATGGAATATTATTCAGTCCTGAAAAGCAGGAAATCCTGTTACATGCTACAACATGGATGAACCTTGAAGACAATACATTAAGTGAAATAAACCAGTCACAAAAAGACAATATGTGGTTCCACTTATATGAGGTACCTAAAATAGTCAAACATAGAATCAAAAAGTAGAATGGTGATTTCAAGGGCCTGGAGGGAGTGGGAAATGGGAAGTTGTTCTTCAATGGGTATAGACTTTGTTTTGCAAGATGAAAAAGTTCCGGAGATCTATTGCACAACAAAATGAATATACGTAACACTACTGAACTGTACTCTTAAAAATGGTTAAAATGGGCTGGCCCCGTGGCCGAGTGGTTAAGTTCGCGCGCTCTGCTGCAGGCGGCCCAGTGTTTCGTCGGTTCGAATCCTGGGCGCGGACATGGCACTGCTCGTCAGACCACGCTGAGGCGCGGACATGGCACTGCTCGTCAGACCACGCTGAGGCAGCGTCCCACATGCCACAACTAGAGGAACCCACAACGAAGAATACACAACTATGTACCGGGGGGCTTTGGGGAGAAAAAGGAAAAAATAAAATCTTAAAAAAAAAAAAATGGTTAAAATGTTAAATTTTATCTTTTTGTACCATAATTAAAATTGTTAAATTATTTTCTTTAAAAATGGAAGTTGTGTTCTGTTCAAGAGAGAATAAGCATATACTACCCTGTCTCTCCAAGTGCATGCAACTAAAATTCCTGGACAGAATGCATGGGCCAGCTGAGGACTAAAAAAACAAATGGCGGGAACACTAAAAGTACCACTGAACTAGCAGTGAGTTACAAGACTTTTTCCCTTTTGTATATCCTGGCCTGAATGCAAAAGCAGCCTGAAACCCAATACAGCATATCAGGTAGAGACAGAAAGAGCTCCATGAGAAGCTTTCTATTTCTGTTATGAGGATTGGGAAAGTGGACCTCTATGTGTCAAAGAGAGTGAGAAAAATGCCATGGTTTTTGTTTTTGCGCTTATTTTTTCCTTTTCTAGCCCCCAAGCAATTGCACAGTGGCAGTAGTAGAAACAGCAGTGGCAACTGGGCAGATGCCTAAAACTTCAAGGGAGAGACTGCATCTTTGCTCAGAGGTCCTGTGGTTGCAAGAGCATATGGAGAATCCCCATTGCTTTTTTTTCCCTCCCTATTTTTTTTACCACTTTGCCCCGGAATTTTACACAGTAATAGGAAGTGCATGGGAGAGCCAGGAAAACAAAACTCCAGCTTTTTAGTTAGAGAACCAGGAAGAGAGGCTTCTGGGAACTGCAAAGTGCTGGAGAGATTGTAGCGAGGAGGCAGCTCAAGGAAGCAATCCCATAAAGTTGTGTATGAATCTCTGGGTCACTCCTGAGCTGCACATGCATGGGTATTATCCTTAATAGCATAGCAAAAACTTTGGGCCACTGGGTGGTGTACAAGTGGAAATGGCACTGCAAAGGCTTTAAAAACTGAACTGATGTTGGAGCTAGAACATATAAAAGTGGGAAGGAGCTTGTGGACTGAGCATAACTGGATCAGTTGCCTGCTAAAGACAACAAATAATCAAAAATACACATTCTCTATGGGATTTAAACAAGATCAAGAGTCTCATAACATGATATTCAGATGGGTGGGGATATAGTACAGAATTACTTGGTACATAAAGAACTAGCGACATTCCAATCTCTCATAAGGAAAAAGACACTAGAGTTATTACACCAAGATGACACATATATTGGAATTATCAAAGACTTTAAAGCAGTTATTAAGAAAGACCATGTTCCTGGAAGTAAGGGTAAACACTCTTGAAACATATGGCAAGATAAAAAGTCTTAGCAGAGAAATAGTAAATATTTGAAAATGAAAATTTAGAACTGAAAAGTAAGATAACCAAAATAAAAATTTGCCTACATGGGTTCAAACAGCATAATATAGATGAGAGGGGAAAGATCAATGAACTTGAACATAGGTCAATAGAAATTATCCAATCTGAATGACAGAGGAAAAAAGATTGAAAAATATAGAGACTCAGGGGTCAGTGGTACAATCTTTTTATAAGGTCTAATATTCATTTAATTCTATTTCCAAATGTCAAGAAAAAGGAGTGTGTGCAGAACAAAATGTTTAAAAATATAATGGCTGAAAAGTTCTCAAATGTGGTGAAAATATAAAGTTAGACTTTTAAAATGCTCAGCAAACACCGAAGATAATACAGCCAAAGACATCTACTCCAATATGCACTATAAGCACTGCTGAAAACTAAAGACTTGAAAGCAGTCATAGAAAAAATGACATATTACTAAATTAAACTATAAATTTTGCATCATAATCCATGGAGGCCAGAAAGAAACAGAGTAACATTTCCAAGTGCTTAAAGAACGTAACTATAAACCCAGAATTCTATATCCAGTGAAACTATCATTCAGGAATGAAGGTGAAGTGAAGACACTCCCAGATGAAGAAAAGCTAAGAGAATTTGTTGCAAGCAGACTTAATCCAAAAGAATTGCTAAATATAGTACTTAAAAATTAAACAAAACATTTCTGTACACTCCAAAGTTCAAAGAGGAATTCTCAAGAAAAACTAGAAAACATTCTGAACTACATAAAAAACATTCTGAACTACATAAATATGAAAATGCAACACATGAAAACTTGTGGGATGCAGCTAAAACAGTAATTAGATGGAAATTTACAGCATTAAACTTTTATATTAGAAAAGAAGAAGGATCTCAGGTCACTATCTAAGCTCTCACTTTAAGAAACTAAAAAAAAATAAAGGAACAAAATGAACAAAACTGAAAGTAAGGAAGGAAATAATACGGATTCAAGCAGAAATCAGTGAAATTGAAAGAAGAAAAACAATTTTAAAAGTAATGAAACCAATAGCTAGTTCTTTTAAAAGATCGGTAAAATTGATAGATCTCTACCTAGACTGACAAAGGTAGAGCGAGAGAGACTGAGAGAGAGTGAGAGGGGACACAAATTACCAAAATCAGGAAAAAAAGAGGGATATCACTACAGACTCCAAATGCATTAAAAGAAGTGTAAGGGAATACTATGAACAGCTCTATGCACATAAATTTGACAACTTAAATGACATGAACCAATTCCTTGAAAGCCACAGACTATAAACACTTTCGCATAAATAAATAAATGACTTGAATAGTCATATCTATTATAGAAATTTGAGGGGGGAGAACACCCTCCAGGCCAGAATGGTTTCACTGGAAAATTGTACTTAAAACAGAAATAATACCAATTCTACACAATTACTTCCAGAAAATAGAAAAAATGTGAGAACTTCCCAACTCATTTGGTGAAGCCAGCATTACTCTGATGCCAAAACCAGACAAAAACAGTGCAAGAAAGCATAACTACAGACTAATATCCTTCATGAACGTAAACAGAAAATTCTCAACAAAATATTTATAAATGGAATTCAGCAATATGTAAAAAGAAAGATACATCATGACCAAATAGGATCTATCCTAGTAATGCACAGCTGGTTCAATATTTGAAAATCAGTCAATTTAGTCCATCATACTAACAGGCTAAGAACAAAAAACACATAATCACATTCAATTGATGCATGAAAAGCATTTGACAAAAATTCAACATCTATTCATGATAAGACACAGCAAACTAGAAACAGAAAGCAACTTTCTTAACCTGACAGAGGACACCCATAAGTAAATCCACAGCTAACATCATAGTGGTCAAAGACTGAACATTTTCCCCTAAATTTAGGAATAAGGCAATGATGTCCATTCTCATCACTCTTATTCAACATGGAATAGTAAGTATTATCCAATGCAATAAGGCAAGAAAATAAATAAAAGGAATACAGTTTGGATAAAAAGAAATAAAACCATTCCTATTCACTGACAACATGATTGCCTACTATGAAAATCTCAAGGTATCTACAAAAAAAATCTAGAATTCTTCTCAAATGAGTTTAGCAAGATCACAGAATCCAAAGTCAACATGAAAAAATCAATGATTTTTATATACTAGCAATGAATAATTGAAATTAAAATTAAAAGCAATTCCACTTGAATATCTTCCAGAAAAAAAAAATGAAATGCTCAGTGTGGTAGGAAGAATAATGGCCACCCAAAGATGTCCACCACATTCTAATCCCCAGAACCTGGGAATGTTTTATGTTACGTGGCAAAGGGAAATTAAGGTTGATAATAAGCGCACCTTAAATTAAAGATTGGCACCTGAGCTAACATCTGTTGCCAAGCTTCTTTTTTTCCTTCTCCCCAAAGCCCCCCAGTACATAGTTGTATATTCTAGTTGTAGGTCCCTCTGGTTGTGCTATGTGGGACTCTGCCTCAGCATGGCCTGATGAGTGGTGCCATGTCCAATTTTTTTGGAAATGGCCGGTCAGTTCTTCTTCCTAGACTATCTGGTCTGGAAGCTCTGCTGAAAACCTGTCCACCCTGGGTGACCCTGCCCGCATTTGAAATACTGGTGGCATAGCTTTCAGCATCACAGCAACACACAGCTGCCGCAGTATGACAACTGACAGTTGGGGTGGTTCCCTGACCAAGAAAGGAACCCAGGCCATGGTGGTAAGAGCACCAAATCTTAACCACTAGACCACCGGGGCTGGCTATGTTTAAAGCAGATCTATCCATAATTGCCTAAATCTGGAAGCAACTCAAATATCTACCAATGGGTGAATGCATAAACGAATGGTAGTAAATTCTTTCAATGAAATCCTACTGAGCAAGTAAAAAGGAATAAACTCTTGATTAGGCACAACAACATGGATGAATCTCAAAGGCATTAGGCTAAGTGAAAGAAGTCAATTACATACATATTGTATCACTCCATTTATATGACATTCTGGAAAAGATGAGTATAGGGACAGAGAACAGATCAGTGGTTGCCAGGGGGTTATGGTGTGTTTGACTACATAGATGCAGCATGAGGGAGATATTTGGGATGAAACTGTTCTGTATCCTGATTGTGGTGGTAGTTACATGAATCTATACACATATTTAAACCCATAACTGCACATAAACACACACACAAAATCAATTTAACCTTATGTCAATTTTTAAAAATAATACTAATGGCCCAAGATTTTAAGTGACCTAAAGATCTTGGAGATGATTTTCAAGCTGAAAAACTAAAAAACATAATTCCTATTGAAATAAAAACCTTGTTAGAAATAAAGAAGTAAATTTCACGAATAAATATTTCACTTTCTATTTCTAGATAATGTAAGAAAGATGTTTTGGTTGTTGCTATCTAACAAGTCCCCCACAATATGAACTGTTGAGAGTTTTACATGAAAATCTTGTAATTAGAGATATTTGAAGCTCAAAGGCTCTTTTTTTCCCCTGTATATGAAGGCTGAATTTTCTCTAGTCAATTTTCTCTAGTTAAAGCTAGTGTGTTTAATTAAATAATTTTTTGGATTACAAAAATAGAGTCATATCTTTTTTTTTTTTTTTTTTTTTTTTAAAGATTTTATTTTTTTCCTTTTTCTCCCCAAAGCCCCCCGGTACATAGTTGTGTATTCTTCGTTGTGGGTTCTTCTAGTTGTGGCATGTGGGACGCTGCCTCAGCGTGGTCTGACGAGCAGTGCCATGTCCGCGCCCAGGATTCGAACCAACGAAACACTGGGCCGCCTGCAGCGGAGCGCGCGAACTTAACCACTCGGCCACGGGGCCAGCCCCTAGAGTCATATCTTCAAAGTTATGAGAGGTGGTTTTCAAACTAGAATTCTATATCCAGGCAAAATATTTACTAATTGTGAGTGGGAAATAAAGACATTTTAGAGATAAGCAATGTCTTGAAATATTTACTTATCACACATTCTTTCTCAGGAAACTGTTGGAACCAAAGAAGGTAAAATAAGAGTGTAAGCCCTAGGATCAAGGATAAAAGAGCAAAATCTTGAGACTCAAAAAGAGTTTAGAATGAGATGATAAATGAGTATGGAAGAGAGTGAATAAATTAATAAATATAGTACCATAAGTAGTTCACTTCAGTTCAACAAAGACATAATGAGAGATGATACCATGTCAAATGGTTGGGTAAAATACAAACTATTTTGGAGTCTACCAACTTACTGAGTATAGTGACAAGTTAATTTATACAGTATAGCCTGGTATTATTAGGATTGGGAATATAGCAGTTGCTGAAGAAGGATCAAAGAAGGGCCCTAGTCCAGAAGAATGTGGGGGATAAACTAAGAGAGGAGAGAAGATGGGCTGAGTTCACAGAGGAGGTGATACGTTTGGTCGAACTTGAAATTTGAATGTGAGTTAGCCAAGCAAGGAAGGTATAAGAAGAATAAAATGGTTCTACTCAAAGAACTGGCTTGTGAGAAGGCCTCGGGCCACAGAGAACTAGAGGTGTTCTGGATAAAGTTCAATGTGGCTGGTCATACATTTTGGGGAAAAGACAAGCAAGAGGTGAGGCTAGAAATTTAAGCAGAATCTAGCTCAGATCATGCAGGCGGTGTAGACCATTTTGAACTGTTTTGGACGTATGCTAAGATTAACGAGAAGTTTAAGAAGCATGGGATCAAAAGTTCACTCTCATAGAGAATGGATAGAAAGGGTCAAATTGAAGGTAGTGGGAGAATTTTGAATGGCTGATGGAGATCCAGATAAGGTGGGGAGAGTGAAGCTGGGGAGGGGAAAACGGTATAATCACTATAATTTGATGATGAATGTGAGTAAGAGAGAAGTCGAAAATGAAACTGTCACTGCTAAGGCTGAAAAATGACCATTGTTATACCTTGTTCTTCAAGGGTTTCTGATTAATTGTACTTAGGACACTAAAGTTTGGAAAAATGAGGTCTTGGCTCTGTATGTGAAAAAGTGGATTTTTCCCTGAAAAGTGTTATCATCCTGGGAACTGAAAATTGGGATCGGCTTTTGTAAAGAGAAGGAAAGCAAATGGGGGTGGTAGAACTTAGGAAAAGATGTAGAGAATGAGAAGAAGAAGGGACCAGTATCAAAGAATGTGTGCCTGAAAAGGAAAACCTCTTTAGGGTTAATTGCTAAGTAAATGCAAAGTGACCCAGAAATGTTGTTACTTTAAGTCTTCAGTAGGTGGCCACCTGCGGTCTGGGTGGAGCATGTAGTGCAATTGATACAGGAAGTCCTAGTGCTGAGTAACTGCTCAAGTAACTGCAGGCATCACAAGCTGCTGGGTTCCCACTTGCTGACGGCGATCCTAGTTCACTACAAGACACTTTAGTGGGAGTCAAAGAAGATGGTGCTGGAAGAGCGGGACTCTTGCCCCTGCCCCACCCTTCCTCCCTCCCTGTTAATCACACAATTGGCAAGAATTGACAGAATCACAGTGTTTTAACACTGACTCTTCAAGGGAAGAGGTATCACCAAGAGGATCACCAGTTGCCAGCGAAGAAATCGGAGTTCCCAACTCTCTCTTTGCAAAGCCATCATAACAGGAATGAGGCTATGGATGATGTTAGTCTTTGAGTTTTGGGAATTATCAAAAAGGAGGTGGAGGGAGGGAATCATGGTTCGAAAGAAAGATAAGTTTGGAAAAGCCAAATGGGATTTGAAACATCTAATTTAAATAATCCACAGGTATGAATTTATTTTCCATCTCCAAAACTGGTAAAGTGGAGGTCATGTTTATATATATCCAAGTCACAATATAAACAAAAAATATTCTTTCTCCTTCAGTCACATCAAATATGAAGTAGACTAGAAACATATCTATAAACAGGAATAGAACCTTTGTCTTGTATCCTGTCCCACTACCTAAACAGTCACTCGGTACTTTAATGGCAGGTTTTCTAAGGTAGGACCAATCCCCATGTTAAAAAATGACTACTTGACTAAAGCCTGTCTACTCAATAATTCCTTCTGCAATCTGTCTGCTTGTTATAGAGATAGGTCTGAATTCACAGTTGAGATGGTTGCATAATTGAGAAAGAAGAATAGATATTTGTCTTGGCACAAGCAAATTTGTGTTTTAGGCATATAGAGAACTCTCATTTTCATTTATTTATAATTACTAGAAATGTTTTTTAAGATTTGGCATTTTCTGTTAAATTATGGATTCGATTGTCAAGTTAGTTTGAAATTAGACTCAAACTAGGTAACAGACATGTTATGTGCTTTTAGTATGACTAAGTTAATGAATACTGTTTTAATAATTTTAACAATATTCTTCCTGGCACAATAGAGTTAAATTCTGGAATTTTAAAAACTTCTACTTACTTTGATGATTTTGGTTCCCTGTGGAAAAAAAATCCTACTCTTAATTTAAAAAGTAACTTTGGTTTCTATTACCCTCTCTTAAAACAAAACCTTTTAAAAATTTGTGGTTCATACGCCTGAGCAGAGTGTGCAAGACCAATTTACAGTAGGGGCCATGCAGCGCTGATGAAAATCGGTATTTGCTCCTTCCACTGGGCAGCACATCACGTCTGTTTTTGTGACAGCATTGGATTCAGAAATTAAGCACAGCAGGAAGGAAGATCTTGCATAGATTCAAAATATATTGCATGTCTTGACATTAAAGGCTGCTTTTACGGAAGGAAAGAGCGAAAACCCCTCTACTGTACCTAAGGGAAATTAAACCAGAGGACAAAATCGTATGCCCGTCCTTCTAAGGAGCACTCATCCCCAAAGTTTACCAACAGCTAGTCCTGGCATGTCGTTGTGACTGGAATACATACGATCATGAGATTATTTCCAGTGTTGCACACAACCCAAATTTCTTGATTTCAGAAAAGTAACCTCTATCTTGAAAAAGTATTCTATGGTAATATATAACACATGGACAAAATACAGAAAACAAAAATGTGCATCGTAGCAAATTAACACAGGAACATCTATGTTACCATCAAACAGATCAAGAACTAGAACACTACCAGCACCCCGGAACTATCCTCACGCCTCTTCTAAGTTGCAGTCTGTCCCTAAACTCTGTAGTTTAGTACTGCATATTTTTTTAACTCCATGCAGGTAGAATCTTAGAGTGTATATTATTTCATTTTTGGTTTCATTTGCCCCACGTTATGTTTGTGAGATCTATTCATGTGTGAGTATAGATATAATTCCTTCATTTTTGTTGCTGTATAGTAGTCCATTGTACAAAAGTATACAAATTATTTATCCAGTCTACTGTTGATGGGCATTTGAGTTGTTTCCAGTTCTTGGATATTATGATTGATATTGCCATGAACATTGTTGTACACCTCTTTTGGTGCATATGTACATGCATTTTTGTATACCTAGAAATGAAATTGCTAGCTCACATAGTAGGTTCTACTTTAGATGATAATTCTAAAAGATTTTTCCAATGTGTTTAAAGCAGTTTGCACTCCATCAGTTGGTATGAGAGTTCCTTTTGCTCTGTAAACTTAGTTATTCACCACTGTTAAGTAATGTCAGTCTTTTCAGCCTGGCCGTTTTGGTGAGCATGCAGTGTGCAACATTGTAGTTTTAACTCACATTTTTCTGATTGTTGGTGTTGAACATCATTTCGTATGTTTATTGGTCCCTTAGATATCCTCTCTTGCTCTGTTTTTCTATTGGATTATCTATCTTTTTCTTATTGACTTGAAAAAGTTTTTACATGTTCAAGACACAAGCCCTATGACTATTATACGAGGCGAATATATTCTCCTGCTCGTGTCTTATGATTAATATATGTTCTTAATATAATATAGTAAAAGCAACCAGATATTTTTCTTTATGGTTAGCACTTTTCAGTCCCATTTGAGAAATCTCTGCCCATTCCAGGGTCATGAAGATATGCTCCGAGGGTTTTGTCTAAAAGCTTCATTGTGTTGTCTTTCACATTTAGATCTATAATCAACCTGGAATTAAATTGTGTTCATTGGATCAAGTGAAGTCAAGCTTCATTTTTTCCCCACATGGATTTCCAATTACTTATATCATCATTTGTCAAAAGAAATCACCCTTTAACTACTGCTCTGCAGAGCCGATTTCTCAAAAAACATGTCGTGAAATGTTATGAATCTGTTTCTTAACCCTTGATTCTTTTCATTGGACTTTTTGTATACCCCTGTGCCAAAAACACACTGTATTAATTACTGTAACTTTGTAATAAGTTTTTATATTTGCAGAGTAAATTATCGAACTTAGTTTTTCTCTTCAGTTATCTAGGCTACTCCTGGCCTTTATGATTACCATATCTAGTTTGGAATAGCTTGTCAACTCGCGTAAAAACTTCCTAGGATTTGTGTTAGGATTATATTGACCTATACATCGATTTGGGGAAATTTAACATCCTTACAATATTGAGATTTCTGATCCATGAGCTTGTACAATCCATTTATTTAGGTCTTAATTTCTCTCAATAATATTTTGTGGTTTTCACTAAAAAGGTCTTACACATCTTTATTTAATTTCTAGGTATTTCATTTTTTATGCCATTGTAAGTGGTATCATTTATTAAAATTTCATTTTCTATTTATTTAGTGCTTATATGGAATAAAATTATTTTTGTATATTGATCTTGCATCCAGCAACCTTACTAAATTCATCTAAGTATAATAGTTTGTGGATTCTTTTGAATTTTTTACATACCCAGACATACCAGTATGCAAATTATGATAATTTTATTTTTCCTTTGCAAGTCTTAGAAAACTTCTTTAAAATTGCATTGGTTCATACCTCCAACATGATGTTGAATAGGCATACTCATGGTAAACATGCTTGTCTTGGTAAAAATTTCAAGTGGAAAGCTTTCAATATTTCTCAGTGAAGTATGACATTTGTTATAAGTTCTTTATAAATAAATTTTGTCTTACATAGTAGTTCCCTTCCATTCCTAGTCTAAGAGATTTTATCACTAATTGGTATAGAATTTTATTTTATTCTGTATATTTCTATATTTATTGACTTGATTATATACTTTTTGTCTTTTTTTTCTGTTAATTTGGTTGACTTCTGAGATTGATTGATTTCAAAATGTGAAATCAACCTTACACCCCAGGAATAAATCAATAAATCATGATTTTTTATACTTTTTAAAATCATCAGATTCTATTTGCTAGATTTTGGGGGGACTTTTGCATTTAGGTTATGAAAGATTGGACTGTAATGTTTCTTTCTGGTGTTGTCCTTGTCTGCTCTCATAAAATGAGTTGAGAAGTGTTCCATTCTTTTCTATTTTATTGTTTTATTCTATTCTATTTGGATAAAATTGGTGTTATATCTTTTTTAAATTTTTTGTGAATTCACAAGTAAAGCCACCTAGGCGTAGAATTTTTGTTATGGGAGGGTTCTAAATTATAGATTCAATTTCTTTAATGTATATTGGCTTTTTCAGATTTTCTCTTTCTCATGTCAATTTTTGTAAGTTGTGTTTTTCTAGAAACTTAGTCATTTTATCTAAGTTTTAAAATGTATTAACACAGTTTTTCAAAATATCATCTTATCTTTTTAAAGGCTGTATGATCAGTAGTAATGTCCCCTCTTATCTTCCATTTTTCCCCATAAATCACTCCAAACAACCAGTCACTCTCATCCCTCCATCAGAGTCGTCAGTGGCATGCCTATTGCTGTACGCAATCAACAGTTCCTAGCTCTTATTGTCCAAGAGCACATACACACACTTTTCCTTCCTTTTCGTAGTCTCGTCACTTGACTCCCAGACACAGCACTCTCCTGGTTTTCTTAGTACTTCACTAGCTGTCTTTTCTCTGTATCCTTTGCTTCTTTCTTATCCCTCCACCTCTTGAAATTGGTATGCTTCTTGTTCTTCTTCTTCCCTCTATCTCACCAACTACGTTGGTTACTCCATCCAGTTTTGTGGTTCTAAATGCTATCTGTACAAGCATGATTCCCAAATAAATATCTCCATTTATAATCTCAACTCTAATCTCCGTACTCATAACATCCAGTGGCCTCCTTGACATCTGATTGAATTTAACAGTCATTTCAAACTGAACACGTCCAAAACTTAGCTCCTGACATTCCCCCATCCCCAGACCTGCCTCTCCCTCTGCCTTTCTCATCTTAGTAAATGGAAAATCCATTTTCTAATTGCTCAGATAGAAAACTTTGGCATAATCTTGATTCCCATTTTTTTCTCATACCCCACAGTCATTGATCAGACTATCCTGTTGGCTCTGACTTCAAAATCCACTTATTATTTGTCCACCTCTGCTACCAGTCCTGTGAAAACAACTTTTATTTGTCACCCGGTTAATGTCCTAACTAGTCCATTGCTTTTCCCTTGCCACCATTCAATCTATTCTCAACACAGCAGTCAGAGGGACCCAATAAAACCTAAGTTGGATGATGAAACTCCTTTGCTCAAAAATTTCCAAGGATTTCCCATCTCATTCAGAGTAAAAGCCATAGGCATTGCAACAACTGTAATTCTATGTTATCTGGCCCCAGTGCCTCTCTAACCTCAATTCCTTCTATTTCTGCTCTTTCTTACTCCACTCCAAGCATACTTGCCTCTTTGCTTCCATGAAATACATCAGTTATGCTTCCATGAAGACCTTGGCATTTGCAGTTCTCTTCACTTAGAATTTCCCTTCTCCAGCCATTCATGTAGCACACTCTTTCATTGTCTTCAGGTATTCATTCCAGTGTAACCTTCTTAATGCAGCTTTCGCTGGCTGCCTATCTAACATTGTAACTTTCTCCTTCCCAAAACTTTCTACTTCATTTTCTTGATTTTTCTCTTTTTGACTCATTATCTAATATACAATAAATTTTGCTTATTTATCTCACTTATTATATATCTCTCCCACTACAATATTGTTCCATGAGCTTGGGAATTTTTATCTGATTTGCTCACTGCCACTCAAAATAGTGCCTAAGATAGAGCAAGTGCTCATAAATTGTTGAATATATAAATAAACTATAAGCTGAACATATTGTTACATAGTTTTCAAAAAAATGAAAATTCACATACAGTATTACATACACACAGTATGCAGTATATAATTTAATCTCATCTGTTATACAAATAGTATGCAAAATCCTATTGAAGTGTGATAGCATCCAAGTTATGCTATTGGGGCAGAAATTGCATTTTCTCTGTATGGTTGGAATATTGTTTTCTGTGGTTTTGGTTTTGGTTTTTTGTTTTGGTAGCTATCAATATAGCAATAGAGTGATTTCTCAAGTAAAACGAAATAAGCAGTAGAATGTGTGAGAGAGTGATTGCATTATTGGTCCAATTCTTTACCCTTCCTTAATTCAATATCCTCTGCCATGTACATTTGAAGATCTTTCTACGACTCCTTGATACTGAGCTTAACCATGTGACTTTCTTCAGCCATTGGATCTTAGAGGATGTGACACAATCAGAGGCCTTGCCATGAGACCATAATTGGGTTAGTCTGTTGAAGAAAGAGACATGAGAGAACTGGGTTATCCTAGTCGGCTCAGCTGTGGTTATGCTACATCAGTCAAATCAGCCAACCCAGAGATATTTGAGTGACAGCAGAAATGATCAGAGTCTCCTAACCAACCAGCTCACATATGTGGCATAAGTGATTATTGTTGCAGGTTCTGTGATTGTTTGCTACTAGCATTCCCATGCCTATAATAACTGGTACAGAATGATTTACAATGCTGGAGAGATATGTCTTTATGTTTTAGAGTTTTTGTTTAAAATAACTAAACATATTTTGGGAGGCTCAATCATTCAGACAACATTTTAAGATGAAATTCTAGCATTATATTTGTAAAGAAAACAATTCTTATAGACACTAAGATTTGGAATGAGAAGCATCTCTGATTTTAAACATCTTTCTCAAACAAGCTCTTAATATGAGCTCGATGTTACTTATGTAGATGAACTCACAAATAAAATCTTATTACTAATTTCCTGGAAAAAAATATTGATTTTCCTGGTCTAGTTTCAAGTATTATTTTTTGTTTTGAAGAATAGCATTAGGTTAAATACTTTATTTAATGTCTGGTAAAATGTAAAAATTTCAAATACGCAAAGAGAGTTGATTTCTTCTGCTGATCATATTATCAATTTATGAATCCTATTCTAAGATAAATTTACATAAAGAAAAGCTTATGTCATGATCAAAGGCTTCAGTAGAATAACATCCATAATGATAAAAATTTGATTATATAACTTAGTATAAGTGACAGGGCTAACTGTGGGCATGCTGGAGTTCTATGAGCCTCCTGATTCTACATTCAGAGAACAGATTTTCACGTAGCTACTGTCAGCCCCATGACGAAGATCAAAACCAAAACAGTACCTAAATGACCAGAAAGAAGGTCACAGTGTAAACTCGCACCAGTGTGTAGAATCTCAAGAAACTTGGTTGGATCTGAATTTGAAAGCCGACTCTACAGACTTTGGGGAAAATTCAAAATCCATTATATCTACAACTTTTTAAGTGTGTTACACTGCAAGTATCTCTTAAAGTCCATGCTATTTTAGCTAAATGTAGATGAAATGGTAAGTTTTTTACTTAGTTTCTGACATGTTGCTATTTGTTTAAATGAATCTTAAAGAACAGCTGTGTTATGAAGTTACCAACAATGCATTATTTTGTAGCTTAGAAATATGCAATATTTCTTAGAGAATTTTGAAGCACTGAACACACAAATTACTGTGTGGTACTTATACTTAATTCACTTAGGCTAAAATAGGTAAGTAGTGAATATTCTTTTTATTCAGGTATAATGACATCTGTAGAGTTACAGAATAGATTTACCGTGTGAAGGGAAACACGTTGAACTTTAAGACAACATTGCCTTAATATTTTGTTTTTGAAATTATCTAGTTTTTTTTCAACTATGCATATACAGACTTCATCTATAATTCTTTGCAACATGCTCACACTTACCGAAAAAATTGTAAGTTTCATGAAAAATACATGACATTTCCATATACATACAATTGTGAAAGTTGTAACATGGTGCATTACTTTCAGCTGGCACTACAACTAACATAAATTGGCAGGTTAAAGATTATTTAAATGTAGAAAACACTACATAAAATAGACTATATAAGTAAATGGTGAATAAAAATCATGAATTTTTAGCAGGCCCCTACAGCAGTATGTTAGAAACAAATAAACTCTTTGCTTAACTGTTTAAATTCTACTTAAAGAAACAGAGCAGTAAAAATAACTGTCCCAGTTTTTTAATTTAATAATGGTAATAATGGGACTTTGTAGCAAACCCTTTTATTTCTTACGGGATAGTTGGGAGTTTGGTATCAAACAATCTAGTATTCTACATGTTGGGGGAGGAAAAATACATACATATCAATGTTGCATACATAAGCCAACTTGCATGAAACAAATTTGAGTAGAAAAAGATCATGGGAATGCCAAGGTGATATGAAAACTCTTGTTAAGATATATAATGTGTGTGCCCAAATTATATCCCAAGAAACTCTGTCTCTATAACAAAGGGTAAGGCCCAGTCCAGGCTCTTTAGATGCTCAGAAATCATTATGAACTAAGGTGCATGAGAAGAGATAGTTTTTCCTTGATTTCTCAGCTTGTCTCCAGCCAACGCTATTTGACAAATTTGATGAAGTGCTGCAGTATGTTATGGCAAATAGCATCGAATAATTATAGTGGTGCTAGTATGTATTCCATCTTAATGAGGCTGCCTGTATACCACATACAGGCTTGGTCTAGCTGTCTTTATTTCCTTAGACAGCTTTGCCATGTTTAAGTGGAAAGTCCAGTTGGTCACAGAGGAGAGCTATAATGAAAACTCAAGTGAAAGTGTTGAAAGGGGTAAATAAAGACAACAACAATTATCTTGAGTCATTTTGACCCCTTTTAGGAGATTAGAAGTAGAGAATCTCTCACGCATTCCCTAAGGAGTTTACACTAATGTAAATACATTAGTGTCTTACACTAATGATGATGCATAGAAAGTATAAAGTAGAATAGTCCATTTATAAGTTTACATATTTCTCTTATTTCTTCCATGTAATTGTACTTTTTGTAAAATATCTTTGGCAAATAAGTTTCTACATGTCATGTGAGCATCTTTACATCTATGCTCTGTCTTCATCAGAGAAAGACTTTCTACACATCAAAAAACTCGACCACACTTCCCTCCATTGCTTAGGCCATGTATGTAATGGATCACATTATTAGTTTATACGAGCTCGGGGGTCTATTTTTACAAACTGTTGGTTTGCTAATGTCCCCTACTAAAAGCAAAGGTTTTGCTGGCAAAACTGTAATTCCCTTTGACCTTCTCTAGATCTTCTTGGCACATGACAGTATTGCTGTCAGATGACTCATTTACAAATAGTGTGAACGGGTGCACTGTGGGACTTCTAAAGTACGGATGGTATATCCGTGCTGCCAGCTGCTCTAATGACAGATAAACTGCACTATTCTAAGCTTCAAACACACTCATCACAGTGGGACTCTGTGACATGTGTGAGTGTGTTTGAATGTGTATGAACGTGTGCATATATGTGTATTTGCATTTGTACTTGGACATGTGCGTAAGTCCACGTGTTTAACTGAGTTTATTGAGTTTTGATAGACAATTCAACCCATTTTAGGGCTTCTACTCTGCTGGCTTTTTGAATAGGGACCTGCTAGGATAGAGGAAAGTAACTGTGATACTGAGGGTACCCAAGTTCAGAAGAGAATGAAGAAAAGAAATAGGGGTTGAAAAACAACTCTCTGTTGACTTGAAATGTATTTGTAGTACATCCACCTCAAAAGAGGATGAAATGTGGGATTGCAGAACACACTCTATAGAAGGGATACATGACTGTTTCTAATATTTTGGGATTTTGATGTTGTCGATTTTTGTTTTTCTTTTTTTTTCCTTACCTCATTCCCTCCCTGTCTCTCATGTTTCTTCCCTCTCTCCTTCTGTTTTGTTTTTGAGAGTCAGAACTCTGAAGTTGGAGGTAAAAAAATCTATAGGAAGGACCATCACATCTGCACCAGAGTCTAAAACGTTAATACACTTTGAGCAGGGTCTGTAACAAATCAGCGTTATTCACATTTCAAAGTCAACCTTAATATCCCATTCCGGACCAGATCTTAGTGATCCTGAGCATAATTAAATTAGTTGCAGAAACTGTGGTCCCAACATGTAATTTCAAGTGTCTCTCTGTGCCAGTTACCCAGAGGCTGTGATTTGAGCTAGTTCTAGGACCCTTTGAGGACAGTAACGTTGCCTGTGACCAGTGATCCTATAGTTCTGTTTATCTAATTTCTAATTCACCTCCTCGATGACCAAGTGGAGAGGATTTTACCATCCATCAGCCCTGAAGTACAACACCAACAACCCACAGATGTGCCAACCTAGCCTCGCCTACTTTGCTAGCAAGTCTTATTTAACGATATTTTTCCTCTGATGATTTTAACCCACTTACAACTGGAAAATATTTGTCTATATACTTTTATTCCCACTTTAAGCTGTCTTACAAGCTCTGCTTTTGAAGTATCAATTTTAAATAACAACAAATAAGCCAAAGGAAAAGGAAGGACAGGACGTGTTACTATCCAAGACCTAGCTTTCTGAATGGCACTGGCCAGAAGGAAATAATACAATGTTGGTTAATTTATTATTAATATTTTAACAGTACATTCTCTAAAGTGTCCAAAATGACCCAAAAAACTTATAGATCAATAATAAAGTATAATTACGTATTTATTCTAATATTCTGAGTAAATAATTTAACAAATGGGCTTAGACTGTGCAGTACAAATACTAAATAAGTTTTGTAGCTAAATATTTATAGTGCTTATTACTAATCATGCACAAGAGAAAAAAGACAAGGGAAATGGAAAATGTTTGCAAAATATTAATACAGTCATGCACTGCATAGCAACATTTCAGTCAATGACGGATCACATATATGACGGTGATCCCATAAGATTATTACCATATAACCTAGGTGTGTAGTAGGTGATACCATCTAGGCTTGTGTAAGTGCACTTTATGATGTTTGCACAATGATGAAATTGCCTAGCGACGCATTTCTCAGAACAAAGCCCCATCATTAAGTGACACATGACTGTAGTGATAAATTACACAATTCAAGAAAAATCTACTAGAAATATAATGCAAACCACATACATAATTTTAAATTTTCTGGTAGCCACATTTTAAAAGCAAAAGAAACATGATATTAATTTTAGTAATATAGTTTATGTGATCAAATAGATCCATAATAATTACTTCAACATGAAATAAACATAAAAATATTAATGAGATATTTTACGTTCTCTTTTTCCTGCTGTCTTCAAAATTCATTGTGTATCTTACACTTACAGCATATCTCAGTTCCAAATTTTCATTGGAAATACTTGCTTTAGATTTGAAAAAATATAAAGTTGAAATAACACTTCAAAGTTATTCCAAAGATACTTAAAATTTTTGAGCAACTAAATTGAGTACAAAAGAAATCATTTCCTCTAATATTTGCATGCACGTTGATATTCATTAAATGTTTTTTAAAAAATGAAAGAAAGCATGATCTTAGATATCAACAATCTGTGTGGGTTGGGCAGACAACCGTGATCGTCTTTTGTTGTTCTCTAAATAACCATTTTAACAATGAGGTAGTGATGTGGTCCTCTGATTCAAAGGCTGAACTCACTTGATTTAATAGTCTGACAAAATATAAGTTCTAGTAAGACAATTAATTCTTTGCTTAGAAGAAATGGATATTTTCAGCTCCGTTCTCCCTCTTCCCTTGGCACAGTGTGTCATCTGGTTTTCCAATGCATGTCACCCTGGTCATAATCCCTGTGAGTATTGTCTTCTTGTAAGAGTCCCAAATTTGACATAATAATATAGTTTTCAGCGCAAAGGCAGTGATATGTAGGCTCAGAAGGGTTTCAGGGGTGATTTGAAGAAGGAAATGGAAAAGAACCCTAAACTTTAGAAAATATAGTGAGAGTTAAAACCAACTTGGTGAAAATGTCACCTCTCTACCCTCCGAATGTCTCCAGATTGACAATTTTAGCTCCTTCGATGATCCCTGTTCTTTATCAGTGTCAGGAGCACAGAATCCATGATGCCATAGGAGGAGAGAGCCAGCTGTGCTGCTGTCCCTGAGCTCAAACCTGATCAAGAGATGAGAATTCATCTGACAGATGATTTCTGACCTGAACTTTTTCCTGCTAGTGCTAATGTGTGCAAGAGAAAGTAGCATCAATTTGCAAAAATGGTACTGGCCTATAATACCAGACTGTCTTTTCCTGATAAACATGGGAAATGTAATAAAGTGGTGCCCGAAAAGGAAAAGATAAAATGCTTAAACTTCTCAGGACATAAATTTGATTTTGACAGTGAGAGCAAAAATGTGAGTTTATTCAAAGGAAATTCAGTGCATCCAAATTAAGCCAGTTGGACTGTGTTTCCCTGGAACTGCCAGTTGGATTTATCGAGGGGAAATCTTAGATGAAGTTCAAAAATTTTCTCTACATTTACTTGTGCTAAAATATAGAAACTGGATAAATGGCATCTCAACTGCAAAAGGCAGGTCAATTTAATTGTTCAAATTCCTTTTTTAATGCAAAGCAGAGCTCAGGATCCAACATGGTAAAGAATACAAATTTCACAGGAGAAGCAAAAGCAGTGATAATAATAATAGCTAATATTATTGAATGATAGCACTGTCCTGGGGGCTTGACGTATATTATGTCGTGCGATCCTCACAACCAAACTGTGGGACTGGTATTTTTATTATCTCTACCTTACAAAAAAGGAAAGTCAGTTTAAATAATTTTCCCAAATTCCCTCTGGGTATACTCAGAATCCTGGCTAGAACCCTGCCTCCCCGCCCGTCTCCATAGGCAGAAGATTTGTACTTTTAAATCACTGAATAATGGAGGCGCGTAAGTTTAAAAATTTAAAGAAAAAGAAAAGCTACCTAGCTAGCAAGGCAAAGAAATATTTTTGTTTATCTTTTACTTATTATGTATTATTCCTAGTATTTCAGTGTACATTTAATGTCCCTTACTGTAATTTTGAGGACAACTATAATTTTTCTCAAGCAAAAGTTTTCAAAATTAATTAGCATTATTGAGTATATTTCAGGCATTGTGCTCCATACTGAGGGGACAAATATTAACTACTCATGGCCTCCTCCTTTGAGTAGCATATAATCTAGAGGAGGAGGCAGCTTCATAAACAAAGGTCTCTAAGACTATTGGGGCAAATGCAAGGAGAACTCAAAGAAGGGGAGAATTCACTCAGCTAAGGTCAGAAGGAGGTATGGTTTTAGAGAAAGGTATGTATGAGTGGAGCCATTTGATGCAAGAGCACCAAAGAGATTGGCATTTGGGGAGAAATTCTGTGAGATTAAAGTCTGGAGTGTGTGGGAAGGAAAATAATAAATATTGAGACAATAAAGCCATTTTAGAAGCAAAATACACAGTGGCCTTGGATGTAACTACCATATAGCTCAAGATATGATCTACATTAGGAAAATACTGAGGCAAGAAAACATTGATAAGACATTTTTAAAAGATGAAGACATTCTAAAATTTTAGGAAAGATTCCATCAGACTTCATATCCATTTTGAAAAACCAAGCAATAAAAATGTGGCATTAGATCAAAAATCCTCCTGTGAATTGCAATTTATATTTAGCTTTACAAATTGGATGAACTAGAATAGTTTGTGAAATTAACATTCAAAGCCACAGAGAAGAGATGCATTTACATTCTGCCATATGCCATCTGAGCTCCATTTTTTGAAAGATGGACAAGCTTCGTGCACTGCTCAACTTTTTTTTCAATTAATTACCCAATTACTTCACAAATTATATACTTGCTGCAAGTTGTGCTATTTTGAGACATTATATTTAAACCAATTTTCTTTCTTGGATGTTGAAAAACTCTCTACACTGATTTCATGTGGCTGAACGCCCCCTATTGCAAAATTTTAATTCAATTCATAAAGTTCAGCTTGGAATTTGTGGTATATTTTGCTCTTTACAGATTCTGTTGGTGTGAAATGCACTAATAACCCACATATCACTCACTTGCTCACTCTCTCTTACATATACATACACACACATTCACACACACACACGGACCTCAAATAATAGTTTAATTTTCCAACAAATAATTTGCTGATCCATTATTAAGGATACTATAGCTATATATATATATATTGTTTTTAATAATTCCTCCCTAAAGGAATCAACCTTTTATAACCAGGGGAATCGACTTGAGTCTTTCTTACTAAATATCTAAAAGAAGGTAATAGAATCATTAATGGAATGATGACATTTTTATCTTGTTACAGAACCGTATAAACTGGGAATTTACAAATAACTTTAACATTTAAATACATTCCAATCGAAGGCTAACTCCTGTGCCTACTCTGTGTCCAGTTCTTAGTTCTCAGTTTGTGTCTGTTATCTTCACCTGAATTCACCAAGATGCACTTCTGAGACAGAACAATGAAATTTTACAAAATTTAATCTATGTAGCTTGAAATATTGAACAAGTAAATGTAAACTGAAGTTTCTTTATTTTACCTAAAAGGCCCTCAATTTTAGAAAATAATTCTAAATAATATTGCTCTAAATAGTAACCTTCTTCATCTCTTTACATCATTCACACATGTTGTAAAGAAGAACCTTTTATGTAAACTCGAGGAGACCATTGTTTTCCATTCTTTTAGAAATATGATAAAATGTTTACACATATGTAGGAGGAACAGAAACAGAACAGAAGAAAATAAGCAAAGTTGAAACCTTGGAGTCAATAAACTTTCAGGCAAGAAACTTGAAAATCATATATATACTTATAATCTTTTCTCAATTCTAAAATGCCATTAATTTCAAGATGATTTAGCTTCGATTATTACAGCTTTTTGACAAAACAAGATGTAATACCACATTAAACGTGTGCATTGGGGCCAACCCAGTGGTGCACTGGTTAAGTGTGTACGTTCCGCTTCGGTGGCCCAGGGTTCGCTGGTTCGGATCCCAGGTGCTGACATGGCACCGCTTGGCAAGCCATGCTGTGGTAGGCGTTCCAAATATAAAGTAGAGGGAGATGGGCACAGATGTGAGCTCAGGGCCAGTCTTCCTCAGCAAAAAGAGGAGGATTGGCAGCTGTTAGCTCAGGGCTACTCTTCCTCAAAATAAATAAATAAATAAATAAAAATAAATGTGCACATTGCTTAACCTATCCAAATATCACAGATATTGAAATATGAATAATGGAGTTGAAAAAATTTAGTTTATGCATACTTGGGAACATTTTCTCTGTATAATATGTGTATTTGCCTCTGTGTGTGTGTTTTGTGTGTGTACGCACACACATGCCTATAAACACACTCATAGAGGGGAGGGCAGGGTGACGGGAGACTGATTGCTGGCTGGCACAGGTGCACACAGACTTGTCTGCTTCTTGAAATCTCTTCCACTCTTGAGTTGCGGACGCCTCAGGCATTCAGCTGCAGAATGCAAAAAGAGACAAATACACACCCACACATCAATACTCTATTTAGTAGTTTAAAACACCTATCATCTAAAATATAGTTCTTTAAAAATTCTAAATACAGCTGAAAAGCTGTTACATAATGACAAAAAGGAAGAAAGAGGTAGCAACTGCAGCACCGTTTAATGGAAATAGATATGTGCTCTGGGCAAGATCTGTTGGAGAGGCGAAGGGTCAAGCTTTGAAGATTTGATTCCCTCCCTATGCTGCTTTTTAACTTTTCACAGTAGTTACTAAGCTCATATCTGTTTTTGTATTCTCGGTGCTCTGGCATCCTTTTAAAATATTTAATTATCTAGTTCAAGACAGGAAAAAAAGGTGCCAAGACTTAAAAAGAAAATCATATAGGTGACATTTAAGTTTCGTTTGACAGCCTTCAGTTAGATATTAGCTAAGAGAACTGTACAGATTTTCCTTCCCAAAATAGACTGCTAGTACTTTCAAAGCTTGAGGGTAGGGATGTTTAGAGGAGAGTGGGAAGATAGTCCAGTCACTCGATGAACTTCTTCAGAGAGTCTCATATGAATAATTTACCCTATAAATCCAAAGGAATAATAAACAGCTTATATAATTTATCCTCAAACTCTCTGTAGGCCTGTGTCTGGTTTTGGTTACACACACACACACACACACACAGACAAAACTGCTTTATTTTTGAGGAAGAGCAAAATGTAGGCACAGAGATGCAGAATCCAGAGAGAAGGTTGATGCTGAGTCTCCTGAAGCCCATTTGGTTTTGATAAAGTCATTCGAATTGAGTTCATGCCAAAATGCAAAAATAAAACTATTTCCATAAAGAATATTGTAAAAATTGTGCTATGACAAAGGAAGGTTATAAAAAATTTATTTCCTAAATATAAAGAAGGATGATTAAAAGTGTTGGAAATTGTGAACTCATGAATACCTATTGCTATATTTTTATATACGTGAATACCTCCCCTCAATATGAGAAACTCCTGCAGAGTACGAGCCACCTCTTACATTTCTTTGTATCCTCAGAGTCTAACACACTTGTGTACACAGAGTAGGCACTTAATAAATTGTTGATGATTTATTTATGCATTCAATTTAAGTGACTCACTGGTATGTCCTGTGAATTGCACCTAGGGTACTGAGATGAAACAATATAGATCCTATTTTCAAGAAGCTCTCAGGCTAGGAGGGTAAATAAAATACATAAACTATGTGTGAATATATGATATCTAAGATATATAAAAAAATAAGACAAACTGAAAAAATGAAAATGTGGTAGTCAAAGTACAGACAAAATTCAGTTGTAAGCTCAAAGGAAGAAGTTTGGTAAATGGGGAAGGCTCATGAAGGAGCGAGACTCCAAAGGTGATGGTGGAAAAAATTTGAGCCAATGATGTAGCATTATTTTGGAAACAAATATGACTAGAAAAGAAATTTGACACGAAAAGAATTAGGTTCCCTGGAATATAGAAATGTTTAAAATTGTTTCAAGAAAGTGGGGTTTTTTTATGTTCATCTATGCGATGTCTAACTGATAAATCTATGCCTTTCCTAACAAAACGACTCACACATATGTAAAGTATAAATTCTTATTTGTCTGTCTTTTCATACATGTAGTAAACATTTGTCTAGTGATAACTATTTTAGCATAGTGTACTAAAAGCACAATAAGGTATTAAAAATAAATGAGACAAACTATGTTCTCAAGGAGCTTATCACTTATTAAGAGTTTATTTATACAAGCAATCATTATTAAGGTAGAATTTGCTAATTATAAACATCCACAGTAGTTGTGTTTGGCTCATCCAACATTTTTTTTCTTTCTTCTTTTTCTTTTTTTTTGAGGAAGTTTGGCCTTGAGCTAGCATCTGTTGCCAATATTCCTCTTTTCGCTTGAGGAAAATTGTTGCCGAGCTAAAATCTGTGCCAATCTTCTATTTTATGTGGGATGCTGCCATAGCATGGCTTGACCAGCAGTGTGTAGGTCCACGCCTGGGATCTGAACCCTCAAACCTTGGACCACCAAGGTGGAGCATGCAAACTTAACCACTATGCAACCAGTCCAACCCCAAACACTTTTTTTCCTAACAGGAAATAGTCCTATGCAATTTTATCAAAGTTAAAATACAGATGATTCCTGCCTTAAAAACATAATTGATTTCTACTACAACCGAAGTCCTTGTAAGTCAATCCCTCAATATTATACAGTTAGGGTTCCATTCCTGAAAAATCATTTAATGCTATAATATATTAAAGTTATTCATGAAAGTAAACTAAAATAAAACAGAAACACCTTTGATATACACATATTAGTTATATGTGGGGAAAACTGTATAAAAGTCACATTGTAAATATTCCTTTACATGTATGTTTCTGTAATTGTTACTATGGCTATTTTAATTACAATAAGAAAGATCATACAAGCAGGATGGAACATTTTAAAATATTATTAAGTCTGGGCTTTCCCATGAGATAAAATACACTTAGAAATTTTATAGATTATGATTTTTTATTCTGTTTTTAGAAAACACTTCAATTTCTTGCATTGCCTCACTTCATCATTTATGTGACTTATTTGGTAAAATTTTGTGATCTAGTCTTTACATTTGAGCTGTTTCTTTAAATTCTGGATAAATAGCCAACTGAAAAGCCTTCTGACAAGTATAAACATAAACACACAGGATTGACTGGAATAAAATGTAAAATCCAGAGATAACTTAAGCTGAAATATATAAACTTGGTGGTTAGAGGAAAATAAACAAGTGAAGAGTGATGAGCAAGTGGGGATGAACAAGCAGGCATAATTAGAGACCCAGTTATTGACAATGAGTTAAATATCACAGTATTGCCTGAGCAATGGTAATCATAGTCTATGTATTTCCAAAGTTTTCCGCTTTACATATCCCTATTTAAGATTTGAAACTTACTAAGACTTATTAACGTCATTTTTTTCCCTCTGCATTTGTACAGCAAATGACATTGTCCTCTTGTTATCACAGGTTCAGGCATTTTTTTCTACACTGAGTCACAACCATAATTTACTCATCCCAAGGTGTACCCTGGCCAACACTGGACAAGGTTGTTCTCTTTATGAAAGAAATAATTCCTGAGGAAGGCTCTTTTCCTCTTTGATGCTATTATAGTGCTGGCGTGGTTATTAATCTGCTAAGGTGATCATGTCCTACTTCAAAAACCATCTTATCCACATGCAAATGAATCATATAGGGAACTACATTCATGTACTTGATTACTGGTTTTATTTCATTGTTATTTTTAAAAGAATATTGGCATCTGAATATGTAAATTGAGACGATAAATGAAAGTCTGTCATTGCAATCTCCATTCTCCTACATTCTCTGTTATTTCCCCTTAGTGGTTTTGCACCTGACTAGTTGCATGGTTTTAGCCCCCATTAAAGTAGGTCTGACACTTCAACAAAAAGTAAATTGTGCCTGAAATTGGGACTATTAAAATTCTACAGTGCCATCCAGAAGCCAGCAGTGGCACTACAGAGGGCCTGTAAAGAACAAAAAAATAAAAACGCATGAAATGTGATGCTCCATTCGTTGTGGCACATCTAACATTTTAAGCTCCCGAAGTCAGCTTCATGTAGTTTTATCAGGTTATAACTTACAAAACCAAGTTTGGTGCAAACTAGCTCCATGTTACTTAGAAAAATTTCCTTAGGAACTGAAATTTTCTCAATGACAAATGTCATCTTCGTTATCATCAGCATTCTTTTCTATATGTAGGGTATTTACAAGGCAATTTAGCAAGTAAAAAAATAATAAACATTTCATCCTCTAGAAGTTGTCTGTTCTAAAAAGCAATCTGCAACAAAGAGATGTCTTTTCATACATACATTACATGTTGATAGGGGAAATAGTGGTTTTTACTTCTAACAAAGACAAGAAAAAAAGGCAAAATTAGTGCAAGAATTCAAAGGACAGGGAAAGAAGTTTAGCGTCCTTACACACTAACTCCTTCCACAGTATCCGTTACCGCTGCCATTAGTAAAAGTCTTCCTCAGATCTTCAAATGGCTCCCTAGAGTCCATAATCAAGTGACTACAGTGCACAAGCATTTTTATGTGAATGTACACACATTTCATTACAACCCACCCCTCCTTCTTACATAAAAAGAAGATTTGAGCTCTTAGAATGACTCAGTTCAACTAAACAGAACTCTTAACTCCAATGTGAGTTTTTTACACAAATGAAGTATACAAATACGTCAAGATTTCAAACCTGAGGTATGTGGGTAAGGAAATTGATCTCCTTAGCCAGACAAACCAATTGCTCTGGAGGAGTAAGTCTAGTTTCCAGAACAGCTCATCATGCTGACTCAGGGATAAGACGCAGCAGCCTGTGATTGCTCTGATCTGTCCTTTCAGGGAAAGCTGGGTGGGAATGATGGTTGAGATGTGAAAACTGAACATATTGCACATTTGAAAAAGTCCCCTCTGTATTACTGAGTTTAGCATTCCACGTGGAGCGAGTGAGAGAAGGTGAGAGGGAGTGGGAGAGACACCTGAAAATAAATAAATTTGCTTGCAAGAAGAGATCTGGTTGTACTGTGAAGATTGTCGATCTACAAAGATTCAAAATGTGCTCTATTTAACAGCGAGAAAAATGGCCTGCATTCCAACTGAGTTGAATTCAAGGTAGGAAAGTTGTGGCTGAGTTATACCTACCTGTGTTTTGCAAGTCTATTAGGTTCTGAATATTTCTTATACTGTTAATTATCTTCTATGCCTACCGTACTATTGAAAGCTTATATACTATCTGGGACACTGTTCATCCTCAACGGGCTAGTCTTGCAATGCATTTCTGAATAAATATATATTGTAAAATGTCTATTCCTATATCCCACAGCTCATCATTGTCATGTCAAACAGCCTGCTTTCTACTAGGGTCTTCACTACAGAAGCACAATACCAATTAATTGATTATAGTTGTCCAAATCTGTCAAGAAATAAACTTATTAAGTTAAATTATACAAAGGAAGCCAAGCAGTCCGAATTAAAGAGCTATAACAAACGGAAATGTCTTCTTTGAATTGCAATCAACCAGTTTTTCTAAAGCACCTAATCAAAAGGAATTAATACTTAATCCTCACGCCCTACCACACATTATTTTCAGTGTGGGTGTAGAACAGGCACATTATGTTGGGTTGAACAGATGTGGAGATCCGTAATACCATCATCTAAAAATAGACTATGGCTTAGCTTCAAAGTGCATACTCAAAAATACACTGGCATTTTGGGTAACTATTATAATACTAGCCCACATAGCTAACTCAAGGCAAAAGCCATCCCAATCTAATTACCATTTTTAAAGTTTGTATGTCAATGTGTTTTTGAATGCTGATATCAATTTGGAGTTTTCTGGTATTCAAACAGACCATATTTTGGGGGAAAATAATCTTAGGAATACAACATGACATCTAGGAAACTTTCGTTTTAATTGTGCTTCAAAAGCTCAGCTCTCATGTGTGCATTTTAAATTAGCTCCCTTCTAAGACATTTTTTGCGCTGTTCTCTCTCTCATCTTTATTTTCTCTAGTGCTAATAAACTTAAATTTTGCCCATGGAAGCAAACACTGTGTTTAACAAACTGCTTAACATATCTGTAATTAATAACTCTTGCTTGAAGAAGTAACACGTTATTTTGTACTTAAACATTGTACATACCAGTTGATGTGTGTGTCTGCTTTCAAAAGAACGTATAAATGAAAGAATTCTCTCTCTCCTTTTTTTCATGATACTTGAATATTTGAAATCTTGCCAGCTTTCCCAACATTTTACAAACATACTATCATCTTCAGGTTAATCATCAACATTACGTAGTAAGTAAAGAAGAAGGAGAGCTGAGCAAAAAACAAGTCAATTCAAACTGCAAAGGAACAAAACAGTAATTAGGTTGGGTCAGAATAGAATAGAATCATAGCAGTTCTCTGGAAGCATTTAAAGCTATTCTAACGAGTTAATAGGATGAAAATACTTATATTCAAGAAGTTCCTGTGGGGGCTCAGCCACTAAGGAATGGTCCCAGAGTGAGAGAGGATTGTGGATTCTGATGCTGATTTGAATCAACCTTATGCTCCTCGGCAAGTAGTTTGGCTTTATTGGGCCACACAAAGTTCATCTAAAGAGAAAGATTTTATTCGCGAGAATTAAAAATATATATTATCAAAAATGTTACAAATAAGAGACAGATTAAAACTCATTCTCTAAAAAAATAGGATAGGAATTGGTATCCTAAGTATGTTATACATTAATCTCAAATATGATATACACATTTCCAATAGTAGCAATGTTATAGATTATCAATTTACTACAGCTCATGAGCCTTTCTTTGTGCATATTTGGTATAATTCTTCCAATCTTTGATCACCTGAGTAAGAAATTTAATGAATTTTCAATTACATCAGATTGATTATTTTCAAGTAACTATGGTGTTTACGATATAAATAAAATATTCTTTTGAAACCAGCTGAAAGTTAAACACAATGATTATATAAAAAAGAATATAATAAATTTGTCTCTTAAAGAAATCAGTGTTTTCAAGTGTGGCCACAAATATAAATTAGGATTTATGGCTTTTATTCAATACTAAGTTACTTACTTTTTTTATGTGTGTCTTTAAGTTTTATTCATTTGAAATTCTAGTATCAAGATTTCCCCATCTTTTATTTACCCCCAAAAGTATCCCAGATGACGAAAAAAGTAAAGTCCTAAAATTCTTTCAATTCTTTTAATTTCAACTTGCAGTTTCCTAATATGGAATAAACTGAATAATTACATGACCTAAATCCATTTGAATGAGAATCAAAATGGATATATAAAATTTAGCAGAACAGACATAAGGTCATAGAAAAATACAATAAAATATAATAAAACACAATGCAATAAAGTAATTTCTAAAAGGCAAGAAATAAGCTGCAAAATTCTCAACTTGTAATTTTTCTTACTTCAATTTTTTATTTTAATGTACTTTTAATTGTATAAACAGTATGCAACCAAAGATAACAAAACTTTTTAAAATGCAGCATATTAGTGAGAGCGAAAATACTTAGCTATGTTAAGAAAGGGCCCTAAAGAAAAAAGCTTTCAAAAGCTTTCATTCTTCTTTAGAAATCACCATTTGTGTCTAAATAAAATTTATTTATTACAGATAAAATTATGCCCCAGTGGTAGACAGGGTGGTGAAATGAACGCTTACCAATATTCTAAATTTGACTATTCTTAAATTATATTTCTCTTTTTCACCTCCCAAATTAACTGCTGTTTTTTTCCCTTATATCCCATGTTAAAAGCTCACTAATTACTTCTTAACATCACCCAAGAAATATATAATTTATTTAAATGAACTCATTTTTTTAAATGGAAGGAAAATTAAACAAAGCCCCTCAGAGTCAACATAAATGGAAATGAATACAAATTTTTGAACTGCATCAATTATCTTTGCATTATCAACCAAAACAAGATAGGCACCCAATAAATGTAAATAAAATGATGATTTTAACTACCGATAAATATCTTCATACAACACAATTTACATGTTCATAATTTGAATGACTTGTAAAATAAACTTCAGAGATGCAAAAGAAGGTTTATGACATCTTGAGTTTAGAGGGTTCTTGGGGAAGGAGTTACCAAGATGAGGACATCAGACTGTGTGACCCCAAAAAGTCTATCAAATCATATGTCTTAAACAGTCAAATTAACAGTCATAGTTTCACCATTTGTGAGAACACTCAGTGTTCCCTCAATGTGGCCCTGAATCCGTTTGACTCAGAGAAGCCCGTCCCCTACCCCACCTGCCTCTCTCCCCTCAATTTACAGTGTAGCGTACATAGTGGACATCACTAATACACTTCTTAAGGAAAGACATCTCCAGCCCTCCTCTGCATCCTTTATCCCTTAAACAACCTCAACAGAAAAGGGCATTTTCAGCCCGCCCAGGCAGAGCACTGGTGCGGCAAACTCTATCTACATGGTTAGACAGAAAACCAGTTGCGCACTTAGTGGTGCTACAGTTTGATTGGTCCCTGAGCAATATGGAAACAATCTTTAAATTTCGATGTCACCTGCTATCTATTATCATATTAGGCAGTTTAATATTCATATCTGTTCTAGATTAAGAATATACACTCTTTCTGGATTTTTAAAAATATTATATATGGGAGGAACAGAAGGATCTTTTGTTTAAAAAAAATCATGCAAATAAACGTTACCCGATCATACCCACTAAGACATCTTCTGGAAAAATGTTAACTCTAAAGAATTGAAATATTTACTGGCTTTATAACTATTAAATTTTACTAAATGCATGTGCCTACACCCTTTTGTAAAGGAGGTGGCATAGATAATCTTTGGTAGCTTTTTTTTCTTTAAGATCCTCAGGGCTGCGTTCTCATAAAGAATAACAAAATGATACACCAGGTTTATTCAGTTTCGAAGGCGGAGAACCTCAGGCTCTTCTCAGGAGAGCAATACTTTTAATGACTCCAGAGACAAGGTTGTTACTTGGAAATCAACAAGCACAGCCTGAATTGACAGTGGCCTCTTCGTGTTTTACCTTTTAATGTGAACTAATACTTTCTCCAATTTCTCATTTTTTCCTACCTACAAATAAACCAATATAAAGAGTGGCCGATAATATTCATCCCATGTCTTCTCTATTCGATATGGCAGCACCGATGTACCAGGTCCCTAGACTCATCCTTTACTGGGGATAGAGCTTTTTTTCCAGAATAAATAAAACCAGAAATTTCATCTTAATAAGGCAAGTGTACCCCTCTGCTGCAATTTCAGCTACTAGCAAACATTCTGTGCATCAATTTAGTTTTCTTGGAAAGGAAAATAATGCATAGTTTCTATCTCATTGTATATAGTGGAGATCACTAATACAGCAGTTCTTAAGGAAATGCATCTATAAATGAATGAACAAAGATACATGTGCTGCATAATATAATACTCTGTAGAAATATTTAGAAAAGGAAAACTTAGAAACACTCAGGAAAGAATTTCAAACTGGGAAGCCAATAATCTAACAGATTTTTGAAATAATGTTTCAACAATACAACTTTAGCACTAAAGAGGTATGGTGGCAGAGCAATCTAAATTACTTTTATTCTCTCATGCTTATATTTCTTTTCAGGCAGTCCTAGGTCTAGACAGCTGAAAAGTAGCAATTCTAAGAAAAATGTAGATGTAGAGAAACTTAGTTACGACCATGGCACATAACTGAGGCAGAATAAATAAATAAAGAATTTTGATTTTTTTTTTTTCCTCCCAAGGGATAAAGTTGCCTACTCCTTTAAAACAAAATGCTATATATTCTCACTATAGTTTCATTTTTACATAAGTTGCTAAAGTGGAAAATGGGTGATGAATTTAGGAAGAAAAATATGTTTTGTCACATTAGAAAATAATGAAAACAATATCCACTCCATACTTAATTCTGAATTTCCTATGAATAAGTCAATAAAGTCCATAAAGCATACTTTCTAATGACAGGGGCCACAGACCATTTGCAACAGAATCATCTGGAGTGATTGCCAATAATTCAGATTTCTAGATTCCATCCCAGATGCAATCATCTGAATCTCAGGGAATCTGCCTTTAATACAGTTCCTAGAAATTCTCTGTAGCTTGAGAGCCATTTGGACACTACTATTACTTTTTGTACAATACTAGTACTTTTACACTCAAATATCAGCAGAGTAAGCCTGTATAAGAGCTGTAAATTAGCGTATTTAGTATTGTAAAGCTATAAGATCTAACAGTAATGGAATTTGGGGAGGGAGAACTAAACCACAAAGACTTACAGAAGAACAATAATAATGATTGAATTATTAAAAGTATGTTTCTCATCCCAGGGTTTCCCTGGTTCGAATCCTGGGCACGGATATGGCACTGCTCATCGAGCCATGCTGACGCAGCATTCCCACATGCCACAACTAGAAGGACCCACAACTGAAAATACACGACTATGTACTGGCAGGGGGCTTTGGGAGAAAAAGGAAAAATAAAATCTTAAAAAAACATAGTTTAAATAAAAAAAAAAAAAGGGGGCTGGCCCCGTGGCTGAGTGGTTAAGTTCGGGCGCTCCGCTGCAGGCGGCCCAGTGTTTCGTTGGTTGGAATCCTGGGCGCGGACATGGCACTGCTCATCAGACCACGCTGAGGCAGCGTCCCACATGCCACAACTAGAAGAACCCACAACGAAGAATACACAACTATGTACTGGGGGGCTTTGGGGAGAAAAAGGAAAAAATAAAAAATCTTTAAAAAAAAAAAAAGTATGTTTCTCATGCTTTCTGAGTGTCAGAACTAAGAGAGAAACTTCAGATGCAATGATACTTCAGATGCAATGATTAATAGTTCCTGTTCCCATCCTTTGGTGAGAGGGCAACTCACAGCCTGAGACAATAGATACTGATTGTTTTTTCCATATTTTGGGTATCATCGAGTTTTTTCAAACTCTCAATCATAATGTGATTTTATTGAATCCCTGTTAATCTTGAGACCTTTATCTGAGAAGAGAAGAGAAGAGACCTTAATCATTCTGCTCCAGATTAGATTGGTTGTCATCTGGAGGGTCAAACAGCTTTCTCCTTGCCTACTTTTTTGAGTTAGAACTGCTGTTTCCTGAAGCCCGAGATATCCTCTTTTTTGGTTTACTCTCTTGTTTTCCTGGTGTGCATCCTTGAATAACTTACTAATAAGTTGTACGTAGGAAGTGGATTTTCTGAGTCCTTGCATGTCTGAAATTACTTTATCCTCTCTTTTCTTTTGATGGCTAGTATGATCGAGGTGCAATCCTAGGTTGAAATTACTTTTTCTTTAAATTTAAAGGTCAATTGTAGTCTTCAAGCATTCCATATTGCTGATGAAATGTCTAAGGTTAGTCGGATTCTTTTTTATTTATAGTTGACTCTGTTTTATCATAGAACCAGAGCAGTACATGGTGATAAAACTCTTAGAAAATTTGACTTGTTTTCCAGGAAGTTTGGAGTTACGAAGTCTGATAACTTAATCTCAACTGGAAAACAGCTGAGTGAAGACAAAGAACTCTAGTAGCTGCAACTTGACTACTCAAAATTTGGTGGGCCAAAAACAATGTTACTGTTGTTGTCATTGTTTTTCCCCATGAGCTAAATAAATAAAATAAAAAGCAACTTGGCTAGAGATGACTTGAAAGGTCATTGCCTAAAGACACTATGTCTGTGCAAGGCCACATCATCAGAAAGGAAATGGAGTCTTCCGCCAGGGCAGGAGCTGAGGAGACGCCCTAGCAGGTCAGCCCTGTAAGGGAGAGACTCCCAGCTCCAGTGGGGTGGATATGTGGAATAGGTGCATCTAAAGACATGGAAGTAACTCTTAAGAGAGAGACAGCATTCAGAAGGCTGCCAGAAAGTACACCTACCAGCCAAGAAAGAGTTGTAAATAGCATTAGTTCAATAAACAAACATTTTCTTTTCCTTTATCACCCATCACTTATTCCCATTTTAATCTTGGAAGAAACAAAGACAGAACAGTGAATGGAAGGAAGAAGTGGAAGAGCTGAGAGGAATCAGTAAAATACAGAGCATGTTTCCCTACCTTGTTGCAAGTCTTCAAGTGTGACTCAGCCCTCAGCGAGGGGCGGAAGTGAGGAAGGAGTAGAAATGCAATCTTTCAAACGAATACAAAATACAAATTTTGATTGGGGTTAGACTAATGAGACTACAGTGTTATCAGAAAAATTTATCAGATATACCTGGGAAATCTCCAGGATGGAAAGGGAGATTCGACATTGCACACTTGAAAACAGAGGTTAAAAAATGTTACAGTTATTTTTTCTTGCATCTCCACTAATTCCAGCCCATTCAATAAACCAGTCATAATATCTTTTTTCTTCCTTTACTATCATTTTAATGAAATTCTGGTAGAAAAAGTCAATAAACATGTGAGCTCAGTCCAACATTTTAATTATAGGTTCCAGGAGCTTTTTTAAAAATGTTTTTGAATGGGAGTTTATTTTTTCCTATTTCTTCCTTATTGTTCTTCCTGTTTTAATGTATTTTTTAAATATGGAAAAGATGGAACTAAGAAACTTTGGATCTATGACAGAATATATAACACTCAATAGCTAGTTTGGCTGCTTTTTCTGACAAATACAGTATGAAATCAAAACTAACACACTGTTTTGGTTTCAGGGAGATACAATTTATATAAATGTGTAATCAATGTCATAAGTGGCTAGGTTTCAGATTGGGTAATAAAAAGCCAGACAAACCAGTGAGTAGTGTGAACATGACAGCAAGATATATAAAAAGACGATCAAGGTCAATTTGAAATGAGACAGAGCTAGAGTGAGGCAGAGGGTCCTTATTCAATATCACAGGTCAAGAAGAAAAGCCTCCATATTTTAGCTGCTGCAGTTAAAATATGTGTGTAAAGCACAACTGCGATATTTGCCACCATAACACCTATTGGACAGCTGAGCTGGAAAAGATGCTTTTGCTATAATGGGCAAAAAGAGAAAAAGAAAAGGAACAGTCAGGGAAAAAAAGATGGAGGAGGAAAAGAAGCAAAAGAGACTAGAAGGAAGAAAGAAAGAGGATGGGGAAACATAAGATTAAGAGCAGATGAAACTGAAGGAAGTTCAAGAACAGGCTATTTATGTAGAAAATTGACTCCCTTAAGGGCAAGCTCTCAGTCTAAATGTTAGGCAAGAGAAGGCTCCAAAGAAACATTCTTTCTCTAGAAAAATGATTCAGATTTTTAGCTATGCTGTCAAATACAAAAGCCAAAAGTTACATATGCTATTTAAATTTAAGGTTAAATTGATTTAAATAAAATAAAATTTAAAATTCAGTTCCCCAGTCTCGCTAGACTCATTTCAAATGCCCAAGTCACATGTGCCTGGAGGCTACCATATTGGAGAGCACAGAAGCATTTCCATGGAAAGAGTAGCCATTGGTTGGGCAATTTAGGTTGATCAAGAAAGGTGAGGTGAGACAATTAGTAGCTAAGGGCATATGTAAGAGGGGGTGAGGAAGACCAATTATGTAGGACAAGGACATGTGAAGGCCACAATGGAAGAATCTGTTATAGACCCTCCTGTTGGTCAATAGTGAACCTGAGGTCTCGTTTTTATTTTTACCATATCTTGTTTCGTTTAGTTCTCCAGATTTACTCCACTCATGTCATTTATAGTTTCACACTTGTTCTCCTGAATTTTCTCTTTGAGGTTAAATTTTGATCAGTTGTTGAGTGAATGGTTGTCTGGGAGAGAACATAGCAAACACTGTGAGGACCAATAAATAACAATTACTAGATGATCTTGGATGATGCCACTTAAACATGATCGCCACCAACCTGGGATCCTCCAGAAAAACAGACCTTGTCTCCACCTTGAGTCTGTACAGAAGGAAGGTTTGATATTGATAGTTTTGTTTATTCTCCTGATTAACCCAGAGTAACAAGATCAAGAAAACAACTTTAAGAATCTCGTTTTAACAATCAAAAACCTTAAATCAATGGAGACCTATGCACCAAAAAAATAGCCATCGAAAGACGGAAGAAAAGAGAATGTGGCAATTGACATTCAAGGGTTTTGCTTATAAGATCTCAGGATCCACATCTACCCATCTGCTGCTTGACTGGAGGTTCTTGGGAAAGCTATCTCCTTTAAGATGCCATATGATTCTGGAGAATTCTAAGAGATTCTCACTTTTCAATTTCATATTGGCATGGAGGTTTAGGACATAGATAAAAGGCATCTTTTTAACCGGGAGATATGAATCCAAAGATCAATTATTTGGAGTTTGACTGCAGTGTTTGTGGTTAACAGTACCTGACAAGCTTCCTTCAAGGTTCAAGAGCAGTATTACATTGGTGTCATTTCCAGTAAATCAGAGCTCCAGGTTGAAAGTCACAGGGTTGTGCAGCTTGTCTTTGGGGAAAACACTTTGATCTTTTTGTATACCTCATTAAACCTCTACAATATTTGGCCATATCAGCCTTAAAAAGAACAGAGTGAAGGAGAAGAGATGAGATCACCTTAGTAGGGCATCTGGCGACCAGCTTGTATGTGGATAGTCTAGGAGCTCTTGTTGGAGAAGAGTTAATGACCTCAAGAGCTATGAGTAAAGAGCTATGCTTTGACCACAGCAACTAGTGTTTCTTGAATAGTTTTGCAAGTTTTAGTTTTAATGTGCCATCCACTCTGAGTACTGGAGGAGGAAGGGGCAGCAACGCTTCAGAGTGACAGGCAAAGCCTAAAGAATCTCTTGATTCCTGTTCTAGTGAAATGGGTAGACAAATCTACCTCTATAACTACACAAATGTGGGAGTATTACCCAAGTCAAAAACTTCTTTACTACTATGAGCAGTTGCTTTGTAACAAGGAAGGGCTTCTAGCCAACAGACTATAATGAGAAAATCTTCATAGGTGCATAAGTGGGATAACTAAATAAAAATCTATTGTGTTATTGAGTTAGAATCCTCAAAGTTCATGTACAAGTAGAAAAAGTGCTTATGGTGATTGGGGAATTTTTTAAATTACAGCAAACAGTCTTTAGTGAGTTTGTCCAGGTCAGGGACTCACTTAGTTTTCAATAGATCATACACAGGGGAAACCAGTTCAGAAAAGTTAGTTATTCAATGTCTACCCTATCCCATGAGACCGAAAAATCCTCCACATTGGTAATTGGCTAGGAAAAGTCACAAGAAGCATTTGATCTTTTAGGGGAAAGAGGCTTTCCGTTTTGTGTCATGTCATGGCCTAGATAATGGCCTTGGGACTAATAAAATTGATATTTATCTTTAAAGACTTTGTGTACCTTATACACTAAAATTGTCAGCAAAGAAAAAGAATAAATTCTTCAAGACTTTCACTCTATAAGAAAGTTAAGAGAAGACCATCCACATTTTATATAAGTGTGGATATGTATAAAATATGTATTTTTAGGAGTAAAGGAGAGTCCTGAGGGAACTGGATGTCTCTAAGCTGGCTATGTCTAAGGTTAGGATTACATAATTTCAAGAAGTAAGAGGGTGCTTCTGTAAACCTCTGGAAAATATCTGTCTATGTGTACTGTTGGTTTTGCCAAGTGATGCAAATAGACACAGGGAGTGTGAATGCAAGGTCATTCTAAAGAATGCTGAGCATAGATAAACTCTATAAAGTGAGTGGCTACTTCTATGAGGATGAACTAGTGTCAGGGTCGAGGACTACAGGGAAGTGAGAAAACACAATCTTCTTAACCGCCCTTACATCTTGCTCAAAGCAGGAGCCATGCCCATTTGTCTTTTTGAGGGGTGAAGCAGGGGCATTACAAAGCCTAGTCCTGGAGATAATGAAGTTTTCTGTGGGTATACAGATGGACTGCAGTCCTTCAAAAACCTCTTTTTTAAGGGTAGTTTGGGCCCGTTTCAGTAAAGGTAGAGAAGGATTGATTGAGCCCTTTAAGGGCTCATCCTCCTTTACGTGTTCCATGTCTGAACTGTCCTTGGCCCAGAGATCAATGCGGGACAGATTCAAGGTCTGAGATGTTGGTAGGGGAGACATCAAATAGTAGGTAACCAATCTGTGCTGACATCAAATTACAGGCCAAGACTGCTTCTTATTTGGAGAGTTCTAGATAGACTGTCAGGTCCACATTTAGTAGTGGTGTCCCATTAACAAATAAGGTCTCTTCTCAACAGATTCACCAAAATAAAATCACCCAGCAGAAAAGCACATTGACTAGTGAGAGGACCCAGAAAGACAGGAAGTGCTAAGAGAAAGGCAGAGTCTGAAGGGTGTGTGAGATGACTACCACGCAAGGATTTTTTTAAAAAGCAGCTTTATTGAGGTATAATTGATAGACAAGAAACCTGTAAAACATTTTTCTTACTCAGAGAAAGAAGTGATGAAAAAGTGATCAAGTTTATAACAGCGAGTATAGTCTCAATATCAACAAGAAATGGAACATTCTAGTTTTGCAATTGTATGAAAATCATTCTGTTTTTTGTTAAGGGCAATTTTTGGAGATCAGAGCAGCTGCTTACTCTGAGGGGTGTTAGTCTGTCAGACAGTTTGTGTTTTTTCTTTTTAGATACTATCTTTTGCTCCAAGGTAGGGCAATTGTTCTTCCAGTGTCCTTATAATAACAACAAGTATCTTTATCTAGACTAGACACAGGGGTGTCCCTGTCCTTGGGTTTTTCTAATTGTTTAATTGAAAGAGCTATTAATTCAGTCTATAAATTTTCTCTTTTTTAAGTCAAGATATCTTCAAGGAATGCCATAAACTCTTGTGATTCAGAAAGAGACAGTCTGCCATCCTATCTGTTTTCTGAATAATCTGCCATCTCAGATGTAAGACCATCAGAAAAGAAAGTATACAAGGCATTTGTGAAGTCTTACCCTGTTATTATACTCTTTTTATGTCAATCTGTAGTCTAATTTTGACCCATGTGTATTATATCAATCTGATTGTCAATCCTTTCTGCTTTTTCAAACCAAGTTTTAGTATTTCTGGGTCTCACAAGGAGATGAGCCAATTGATAATTATCAGAGAGTCCTAGACTTTATATCCCTAGGACAGTCCTAAATTCGTCAGTGGACCTTTGTCATTCCTTAGGAGGGTTTGCAAGTCCTTAACTAGATGATGCAAATCTGATCATGACCAAAGATTAAAGTTACAAAAGCAGGGAGATTGGCCATCATCTTCACCCATGTTGGTTGTGAATCACTACCTAAATACTAGCAATTGAGCAAATGACTGACTCAGCTGTCCTGTCACTGAGACTCCAAGGAGGGAGATGTCAGGGGATCTCCGGCATTCTATCCTTGTGCAGGTGTCCCAGGCTGAGCAGAAGAGGGCCCGATCCTGATCCAAATCCAAATCACAGCACCGAAGACTGTGGAAGAAAATTAACCAGAGCAACTCTTAGCATAAGCCAGTGGTTCCCAACTCAGGAAAGGGGTCAGGGGACAAGGAGAGAGAGGGGAGCAATAGCACAAGGGACATCAGCCAATGTCTGAAGACATTTTAGGTTGTTACAAATTGGGAGGTGGGTGTGCTACCAGCTTCTAGTAGGTAGAAGCCAGGGATGCCACTGAACAACTTGTAATGCACAGGACAGACTCCCACAACTAAGAATTATCCCGCCCCAAATGTTAATGGTGCAGAAACTGAGAAATCTTGGCATAAGCCTTCGTGCTAAAAGCGCCAGACATCAGAGGGCTCTGAAAGAGAGGTTTGTTTTGGGGAAAGAGGGCAAGCTTTTTAGAGCTTTAGCAGAAAGGGTCAGAAAAAGTTCAGTTAATTGGGGAACTCGTTGGTCCAAAATGGTTCTATGAATAGGGAAGAATGTTCTTGCAGGTTACCAGGTGTTGGTTAAGTAATTCATATTTATCAAGAGGGGTGAGGAAGTGTTGGGAGCTAAGGTCATGGGCAAGAGAAGGTTGAGAGGAATAGCTGTGAGGGTCAAGGACAAGGAAGGGCCAGAGTAGAAAGCTCCCTTACAAGAACGATATGAAACACATACAGGGTGTCCATGGGAGTGAAAACGTTATCAAAATGCAGGATTCTGCCTAAAGGAGGAATTTTGTACCTTTAGAATAAATAAGAATATGAAGCATAGTAATTAAGTTACTTTACTGTTCAAAGAACTATGTATATAGGATACAACCTGAGGTACCAGTCTGGTCAAGGCAATAATATTTAAGTAGAGAATATTAGACCTTTGTGTTTCTCCTTTCACCAAAGATTTTTAATTGAGGTCTTTTTAACCTCACAGCTCCTTACCAGGCTGATCCTTATGCAAATTAAACTGAAGTGGGCAGGATTCTTACCTGTGGTGGAATATCTCCTAAAACAAACATATGGTTAAATGCAGTGAAGGGACAATGATGTGGAATATAGACAGTCTGGATTGTTCGACCTGGTTGAATGAAATCTGTAAAGATTGCCGGCTTTTATTCAGCAGTACAGAAGCAAGTTTCTTTGAAAAATATTTTTAAGTACAAACACCAATTCCTCATTAAATCTACATGTTTTTAAATGGTCCTCCACTAACTGTTTTTCTAAGAGTTAAACAAAAATATTTGAAGGAAATTTAACAGGTTTCAATAGGTGAAAAAGACTTCCTATCACAACTAGGCAGAGAAAATGGCCTTTTCGTGAGTGGAGGCCCGCCGTGGAAATACTTTGAACAAAGCATCCCCCACAAAGCAACCTGGTCAAAGACTGAGGAACAGAGATATGCATATGAGGAAGCACAATGCCTGGTAATAAACAGACCTGTTTCTTTTTAATGTGTAATCTTTTAGCTTTCTGCCTGGATGATGTTATATAAGGCCATCATAATCAACAAATTTCACTGCTGCTGAGGAAAAGAGGAAGTCTAAACACATCAGCAATTTCTTAAGAAAGTGCAAATGCCAAACAAATCAGGAATTCATTAACTAGATGGTGCTGACATTTCCCAATGGCTTTTGGAGAACTGAACCATTCATTCTTCAATCTTTACCCTGGAACAGGCGACTCTGACAGTACGTATGAAGTGTGATTTTCTTTAGACTTTTTAAAAAACATCATCTGATGTGCATTCCTACCTTCTGGTTTTAGTATTTTATTGGACATGACCTGAGGTGCCTCAGTGGATGACAGACCTTCCATCTCTTATTCCCAATATTCATGCTCATTGCTCATCTCTGACCAGAAATGCTGAAGTTTCAGCATCATCTACAACTTGTCATATCACGGAGTAAACGGCATAAAATTTCTTGCTAAACTCCTTTTACATTTTTCTATAGATTATATTGGTTGCTCCCTCTGAAATATTAATTTTACAATTTCGTCTTTATAATATTTGATTCACTGGAGTCAGAATCTATTCACAGTCTAGAAACAGAAAGGCCAAATAATAAATGGTGGTTCCTTTCTCTTTACCACGTGAATAGACTGGTCAGAGTAAGAGGTGACCTAAAGGGAAGACAAGACGTGTATAGAATATAGACACACAGTTTCACCCAGGGAATAATTACGTTGAATAATTGAATAAAACAAAACCTCGCAATCATGTGGACTAACAAACAATGAATTCCCAGCTTAGGTTCCTGGGTAAAAAACTTCCCCGAATCCTTCCCTACCATAAGACACTGACTGATTCTTGAGTTGTTATAAACTTCCTGTCCACATAAAGTAAAAATTTTAATCTTAGTTACATTAAGAAATAGATATATTCAACAGACTATTGTAATATGAATATTATATTAGCATTTCAAAGAGCTTCTTACTCTAAAACATATTGATATGACTTTGGACATTTGGGCATATTGGTATGACATAGGCCCAAAAGTGTTATGGAGAGTTATATTTGCTTTTTAAAAATTAAACTATTTTTAATTGATTTCTGAATTAAAAAATTTTTAATTTTGAAATTGATTAAGTTGCTATAGGCACTCTCATTTTGAGTATTATTTGGGGGTGTCATTTAGAAAGTTTTTCAAAGTTTATTAAAATTATATTTGAGTATCATTTTAGATTTTTTTCAAAGTGTAATTTATTTTATTTTGTCGTTTAGTAAGAAATGAGAGAAGAGTATACTGTTGTTTTATAAATGTAGCAATTTACACCAAAATGTTATTCAACTATAAGAGTTCATAAGTTTGTCAAATCCCCAGCAACCTATTTGCCTAGTCAATTGAACTCTTTCAAGTTTCATATTTTTCAATCATTCCAACTATATTCTAAAGTATTTAAATTATTTTCTATTAGAAATAGAAAGTTCTATTCTACCAAGTTGATGACTCATTTACAGTGAAAATCAAGATCCACAATTCTTAGTGGATTCTAAAATTTTGCTGTCTGTGTATAAGATCATGGCCAAGATCTGGAGTCCCATGACTCCTGAGCCCTAATTTTTCCCTATGCGTACACGTACTGCCTACATAGCAGAAAGCTAGGCAATTGATCTGAAAATCCGATGTAATTAACATACCAAATTCCAAATTCTCTGGTTATCCAATATATTCTAAAGCCAAGAAGTGGTCAAGTATATCAGCAAAAGTGTTATAGTTAGTACCAGAGAATTTTTATAGATAGCTAGTAGTAGAGAATTGTTACAGACAGTGGTAAAGAATTGCTACAGATAGTTAGCAGTAGAGAATTGTTATAGATAGTTTGTAGTTAAGCTCTTAAGTATACAACTAAAGTTACCACCTATTAGTCTCCATATTATTCTTCTTTCCAGAAGTTTTAACCAAAAGTAGTTTTAACTATATTTATACACTAGAACATTCACTATATCTTTATAAATCTTCTGAAGATTCCAAAACTACTAGTCCTTTTGCCCAAGTTTTATCAATTATCTCGTGATTACTTGAAGTTTGCCTCTAGTACTTTCCTCAAGAACAATTTATTTGGGCAATATTTCTTAAGCTCTTGCATATTCAAAACTATTCCATCATAGCCTCTAAACCTGAAGTAAACTTGATTGGATATAAAACCATGGGCTTTACGCATTGTTTCCCTGGATAATTATAAACTTTATTAGACAACTTTTATCTTTAAAGTCCAATAAGTCTACCAAACAACGTGTCTGTGTGAGTCATTCTGGGACACTTTTTATCTGCTAAAAGTGTGCCCTTTCAATTTGAAATTTCAAGTGGTTTTTTTTTGTTTGTTTAAAGAAAGTATTTCGTTACAGTTTTAAATAGTTGTTCTGCTTGTTATTTTAGTTGTGCTTTTCTGGGACTCCAATTATGCACTTTTTGGATCTCCTTTGTGTGATTAATATATTTATCATTTTCCCCTATAATCTCTTTTTATATCCTCTTTTTTTTTTTTGGCATTTCTGTCTTCCCTTACTGTGCTTCTATGCTCTGAGTAATTAGTCTCTATTTCTCAAAATTTTATCTTTTTCTTCCATTTCCCTACCAAGTTCTTTCAGTTCTAGTTTCACACCTTTCTGTTGTCTGACCATCACTTCCCTGAGATCTTATACTGCTATTTTGTGAATTTTTCTTTATGGCTTCATATTTCATTTTAATTCATGTTGGTATGCTGGCTACAGTTTTCATGTGCTTTATCTTAACATATTTTCTGGTGCATTTTTATCATTAGCAGGGAAGTTGTACTACTGCTTTTCGCATTTTGATAATATTTTCATATGAATACTGTAAACATTACTTTTTCTGTTATTTGAATAAGTTAAATTTTCCTGGAGTTTTAAAAATATTAGGAGAGGCTAAGATATCTTTCCAAGCTTCCCCAGTCAAGGACTCTCTAGCCAAGGCCATTTCCTCATTATCGGGAGCCTCCATGAAGACGTGCCTCCACTGCCTGTTAGAATCTCATCTGGCTCTGGCAGACTTGTATTGCTGGCCCTGTTTCCCTGATTTCTTTGTAGGTTGTAGTCACAAGTGAATAATGCTTGTCTTTCAGTGTTTTTCTTTCTGACTAGAACTGTCTATCCTCACCAACCCTAGAAGTCCTGTCCTGTTCACTCTCAAACCTGTCCATAGCAGTTCACTCTCAGGATAGGGGCTTATTGTTCTGGGATGAATATTTGCTGTGACTTTATGAGATCTGCTATGGCTGAGCCCCTCTGTGCTCACTTTCCTTCCCCACGGCTCTGTCACAGCCTCCCTGCGGGCCTGCTTCCAGGTCCGCTTGGTAGCCTTTGCAGCGCTTGCACATAGTTTTGAGTTTGCAGGATTCTCTCACCTTGATTTGTAACAAATACAGCTTGTGGATTTTTTATTTGTTTGTTCTGTAGGGTTTCCAGGAGGAAAAAATGAGGTGATTCAGAACTATGCTGCTGTACTCCAAGAGGAACTGAAAATCTCTTAGGAACTTTTGTTAATTATAATTCTCAGACAAAATAAAAATAAATTTTTTTTTTTCTTTTCTGGTGTCAAGTTACTAAGCAATGATATATTCTGACGGCAAATGATCTCACATACTAGAATTTAACAAAACAAAATAAATTTTAGCATGCTATGAAATACATTTGTTTCACTTTATTTTAGGATGAATTTTGCCCCCCAAAATTCATATGTTGAAGTTACCTAACCCCCAATACCTCAGAATGTAACCATACTTAAAATTAAGTTATTTAAAGAGGTGATTAAATTAAAATGAAGCCATCAGGGTGGGTCTTAATACAACCTGACTAGTGTCCTTATAAGAAGAGAAAATTTGAAAACACAGAGATGCCCACACACAGAAAAAGCCATGTGAGGACACAGCAAGCCATCTGCAAGTTCAGCCATCACAAGTCAAGGAGAGGCCTCAGAAGAAAGCAAACGTTTGGTCTTGGACTTTAGCCTCCAGAACTCGGACAAAATAAAATTCTGTTGTTTCAGCCACCCAGTCTGTGGTGTTTTGTTATGGCAGCCCTAGCAAACTAATTATACACTGCTACCTCTGAAATCCGTTTAGAAAGAGTAAGTACACCTCTCTAGACCCAAGGGAGAAGAAAAGGGAGGTTTGTTGTTATGAGTTGAGGTAAGAGGATCTAGAATGCTGTCCCCAGAATCTATGACTATACTCCATTTTTAGCTGCAGGGCCAATTGTTACATGGCTAATACATGATTTTAATCCCGAATAAATAGGTTTTTAAACGATGCATTAAACATCTATTAAAAATTAGCAATGCTTACTTTTTCCTGTTTTTTCCATCTTTCTCCCTAAAATATTCCTTTTCTTAATGCCTAACATTCCTTAATCTTCTGCGTACATCCTTATTTATCACCTTGTCAAGACCCCCTTACCAATCATGAAGATTTTCTAGACAACAGCAAAACATGTGTTTTCTAGTACCTGCACACATGTTAATGTTGCCACATAGTTGATTGGGGATTATGAATTGCAGGGAAGAATTGAGAGGTATGGGAGCCATAGAACATGTGCATTGGCATTTCTGCTCTGGTACTCTCTGGATGGTTCTAAAATGCTTCCCACCCTCAGTACTCCACTTCAGCTATAGCCTAGTAATTCCGCAGTTAAAAGTTTAATTCATTTGTGGGGCTGGCCCCGTGGCCGAGTGGTTAAGTTCACGCGCTCCGCTGCAGGCGGCCCAGTGTTTCGTTGGTTGGAATCCTGGGCGCGGACATGGCACTGCTCATCAGACCACGCTGAGGCAGCGTCCCACATGCCACAACTAGAAGAACCCACAACGAAGAATACACAACTATGTACCAGGGGGCTTTGGGGAGAAAAAGGAAAAAATAAAATCTTTAAAAAAAAAAAAAAAGTTTAATTCATTTGAGAAATTCAAGAAATTACTCATAGAAAGTCTTCAAAGGGGCTAATCAGATCTATACTTTAAGGGGTCAATAAAAGAAGGGATCAATAGAATTGACTTGAATGCCACATTCACAATAATCCTAAAGTGTTTGAGATCATGGAATAAACACACTTGCCGCAAGAAACTACATTGATGTACAGCATGATTTTCTGTTTACTTTCATTTTCCATAACTATATTTTATCATGTGTTATGTACTTTTATGCTGTTCCATTTACATTTCGATAGAAGTATTTTTGAAAAAAATCTTTAAAATGAGGATTTAAATGAGAATTTAGCTGATATCTAAAAATATCCATATGTACTTCTAAAAGATTACATTTATCTGATGATATTCTAACATTAAATACAAATTAGACCACTGGTCTTACCTTGCCATTCGTCTTCTTACCTCTATATGTGTGTTATACTATTAAGATTTAAGAGAAAGTTTCCTATTTTTAAAATGCTTACATCAAGTACCTGTACTTACTATTTCTCTAGCCAAATATTGAAGCATTAATATGTCAGAAAGGCTTTTCTGGATCGGACTCAAGACTCTCAATCCATTTACACTACAACTTCCATTTCCCAGTGTCTGAATATTCTTCCTTACCCATTTTAAGGTTCATAATCCATCACTCTCTAACAACACCTTCAATTCCCTTGACAAACTCTCTCTGTTGTCCTTACAAGGTAAAATGCAACTGTACATTAACTCAGCTATCATTCTACTTCTCACAAGTATCAGCATAATTAGAGATGGAGAAAAATACACAACAGTGGTGACTGGCCTTACTATCAATTTATGACCACATACTTCAAATAAACATTAAGTATTGCCTAAACATTTTACTTCTGTTGTATATGTACTCCCCCTCTCTCTAAAATAACTTTCCACTTTTCCCCTCTCCAAATATCCAACCCCCTTCCTTTGCCTCTTGACTCTCAGCATATTATCTTGCTTCATATTTCGCTAAGAAAACAGAATCCATCACATGGGAACTAGTTTATCTTCTCTCCACCAAATCTAAACTTCCCGGCATCTGGACCAATATTATCTGCTTTCCCTACTAAGGAAATTGATGAAGAGGTAACCCATCTCCTATCCAAGGTCTGGGCTTTCCCTTGTGCTCTGGACTCCATCTCCTCTCTCACTCCCCTTCCTTCTCCTGATCATCAATTTCTAACATCAGCATACAAACATTTGTCAGTTTCTCCATCTTTAAAAGGAAATTCTTCTTTGCCTCCTATTCCTCTTCTGATTCCTTCTAATTCTCTGATTCCCTTCATAACAATTCTTAAAGAAATTGCAAATAGTCATTCCTGCTCTTCCTAATAAAATGTTCTTTCATTAATCTGCTCAACTTGGGCATCTGTTGTCATTGTTCCATTGATTCCATTATAGTCACATCATAAATGGCTTCCAAGTTCTTACCTAAGACAACCCTTCACCCACCTTCCACACAGTAAACTACTTCTTCCTACCTGAAACTCTCTGGATTTTATAGAATCACACTCTCTAGATTTTCTCCTACTCCTCTAAATGATCCTCTGCAAATTTGTTTTCTGGCTCCAAATTTTCTTCCATACCTCTAGATATCGATTATTCTAGGACTCGGCCTTCTTTTCTCTATTTACACAACCTTCTTTCTATTTACACAAGCTCTTACCTGGTCTGTTGCTAGTCCAATAGCATCTACCTGACTCAGTCTATGCAGTGCTCTCCATTCTCACCTTAGCTACTTGCCTTGCGTTCTGACTAGAGTAGCCTTAGAAATAGTTTGCATTGATCTCATGATTATAGAGACAGGTCACTGCCACTGCTGCTGCTGTCACTACAGACCAAGAAGCTCCACACAGGAGGCTAACCTACTTCTACCCTCTGGTTGAACTGGGCCATTGGGACTCTGGCTTCCCCAGTGGCTGCCTGGCAGGGGAGTTAACACCTCATGGAGGAGAGTTAATGCCCCATGGAGTAGACTGTGACGAAGGGAAACATGGAACAAGAGTGAGCCAGGAGATAAATTTTTCTCCTTTCCTCTCCACTGGAAAGACCATTTAGAGACCTGGTGGTTTCATACATCCTCACTGAAGACATCTCATATGATCAAGGAAACAGCTTACTGGCTCTGTAATGCACCCCCTCATATTTGCTCTCTGTGTCTCTGCCTCTCTCTCCTTTCTGCTCATTCCAGCTTTTCTGAATTGCCAATAAATTGTTCACAAGTAAGAGTTAAGACATGATCAATATGCAGATAATTCCAAAATATATATCTCTGGCCCTAATCTCTGAGCTTGTATATCAATTTGTCTCTTGAAATCCTCACTTGATATATAATTGACCTCTCACACTTAACAAAATTCTAAAATTTCTTCAGAACACTCTTTCTTCTCAGTCTCTGCAAGATCGATACATAATGTCAGATACACCTAGTTGTTCAAGCCGACAAATTTTATTCATTCTTTTTCTTCATCCCTCACATCCAATGTATCATCACATCCTCTTGGCTCAATTCAAAATATATCCCCAAACAGTCCACTTCCTTCACCTCCACTGTTTGTTAGATAGAGCCATTATCATTTCTCACCTGGGTTACCCCAGTGTTCTCCTGATTTCTTGTTTCACGCTCTTTTATTCTTAGAATCCATCCAAAATGATCTTTTTAAAATACGAAGTAGACCATGTCACACACCTACATAAATCTGTGCATTGGTATCTTCCCATTGCTCTCGGGAAAAAATCAAACCTCTTCTCATGGAGCCTGGAAGACCCTAAATACCTGCCTCACTATCCAGCTTCATCTCCTAGAACTTCCATTCTTGTCTGTTGGGATCCAGTCCCCTTGGTTTTCCTTCAAGCTCATTTTCACCTTAAAGGCTTTGCACTTGCCGTACCCTCTGCCTGAAATTCTTTACCCCAGGACAGTCCTAGGGTGGTTTGCTTTTTATCATTCATGCCTCAATCAAAAATGTCACATCCTAAATGTGCCTTTCTCTGACCATCCAATTAAATTTTTGAATGTCTCTCCATAAGTCATCCCTGCACATAAGCCTGTTTTATTTTTTTCATGGCATTTACTACTACTTAAAATGATCTATTTATTTGTTTTCTCTCCCCTCCCCATTATCATATAATTTTCATGATAGTAAGGACTTTATATGTCTTCCTCATCACAGTGTCCCCATTACCAAGGAAAGGACTTGGCATATTGATACTAACTGCATGGGCATCCAGTAAGTAAGTTACCCGGTATATGATTGAATGAATGAATAAATGATTCTAAACAATTACATTGCATTCTTTCCAAGCTTACTTGAATTTCATCTAGATTATTTGAGTGCCTTATTATGTTTTAAAATGATTCATTTTTATAAAAAAGCAGAGTCTACTTCAATAGCTATGCCTATAAAGATCATAGGAATCTGGCAAACAATCTAATTAGTTTGTTTAGTATCTTGTGTCCCCTACTAATCCATTAAAATAATCCACATAACTTCTGTTTCATAATAATGATCTCATTCAATTATTCATTGTGCAATAGAGACATAGGATCCCAAATAAAAGACAGTTTTTTAAAAAATATCAAGTGAAATGAAAGGAAAACTTGAATTTTTTTTTCCTTTCATTCCACAAAGAAAGAGAATTAGTGCACGAATCTCCAGGATCCTCAGCCTTGGGTACCGAAACGGCCAAGATGTTGGGTGGAGTGACAATTGCTCTGCAAATGGGTCTGCATTGAGATCTGTGCTCCCTAAACCCGACTGAAGGAAATAAAGCAAGAAAAAGGCAGATTAAGAGAGCATCAAGGTGGCCAAACAGCTTGATTTACTCTCACATCTCAGAAACTTTCATTAAGATTTACATCATGATGCTGACCTAAGTGGCAAAGCAATTTTTTCATAGCTGAACCAGAAAGCGAACGCCCTCCAGCTGGACCAAGTAACCTTTTTCTTGCTCGCAGCAAGTAATGGAGTTTGCCTCGTGTGAACCAGACTGACCAACGGGCACATCTCGCTGCATTCCAGTGAAGCAGGCTCCCCATGTGATAGATTTGCACTCTACTTATTAAGGTTTTTTAAAAGCCCTTTCTCATTTTATTCATTTTTCTTAGTGAGCCTAAGAAAGGCTATATGCACACTTTAAAAAAAAATGCACAAGCTGACATTAATATGCCCCGTGTGCTTTTCAAAAGCACCTGGAGAAAAAATGACCCAGTATCCCAGGAACCAAGTTCTTAAAATAAAACTAAGAAACAAAGCAAACACACACACCCCATATTAAAGAGAGTTAAGTGATGCCAGAAATGAATTAGAATGTTATCTTATGAAATTGATTTCAGAAAAACTGATTTTTCAAAGTGAGAATAATCAAGGAAGAAAGACATTATAGAGAAACAAAGTGACTCTCAGAAACTATTGCAAAAGAATTAACTAAATAAATACAAACTCTTCCAGAAACTGTTGCATTTACTGTCCCAAAGCAGTAAAACGTAGTAATCATAGTGTAAACTAGAGAATGGCATTAATGCTGTTGAGTGGGGTGGGGGCCACGACCCTCACAGCCAGAGAGAGACAGCAGGCTGAGTCCCTCTAGACTCTCCTTGGCTGTGTCAGGGAATTTTCTTTTCTTGACTATGACCAACTGGTTCTTTTGGGCCACTACTAATGCTTATGGTGTCTCCACGTGAAGATAAAACAAAATGTATTCCTTCCTCAGTAAAAAATTTTTAGGGGAGTGTATTATTAATTTCACAATAATAACAATAAACACATTTCATATAAATTATACAAATCAAATAATTGAATTTAAGGGAAAAGAAAATTGGGAATTGAGAGTCAAGTTATTAGAATATAATAATTTGTTATAAAATAGTTATTTGTCGTACTTTCATGGAAACAGAATTCTTTGTGGCAGTTGTGATGCTGACTTGTTCCAGTATACACAGAAAACTTTTCTTAGACATTAGTGACTTTAAGTTTTTAATGATTTGTAGTTTTGAGATGCAACGTTCTCCAATGAGAAATGATATTGGAAAAGTCAGAGATACAAAACTACAAAAGTATTGAGAAATCTGTCTTTTAAATGATTACTGCAAATATATTGCAATAGTTCAATTGGAGTCATACCACATTCTAGAAAACAATCGCAGTTTATAAAATTTCTTATATATCAATATCTCACCAACATCACACTCCTTTATTATGTTCCTTTTTAAATGTCAAATGTGAATTTTTACCTAGTTGTAATATTTCATTTTCAAGTAATTCTTCAAATTATTTAAATCATCTAGAGCAGGGCTTCTCAAACATTCATATGCATGTAAATCACAGGGGATCCTGTTAAAATGTGGTCTATGTCTCAGGGCCTGACATTCTGTATTCCTGACAAACTCCCGGCATGCCAGTCTTGTTGGTCTGTGGACCACACACAAAGGCCATGATATTTTGTCAATATTGTAAAGCATTCTTTAACGAAGAGTTAGTATTTTGACTTAGAACTTGTAGCTTTTAAAAATAAAATGTAGGGGCCAGTCCAGTGGCACAGCAGTTAAGTTCACATGTTCCGCTTTGGAGGCCTGGTGCTCGCCAGTTCAGATCCTGGGTGTGGACTTACGCACGGCTTGTCAAGCCATGCTGTGGCAGGCATCCCACATATCAAGTACAGGAAGATTGGCACAGATGTTAGCTCAGGGCTAATCTTACTCAAAAATAAAATAAAATAAAATGTATATTTTAAGCTGCTAAATTTCAACAAAGTTAATTTTTATGCTAATGAAATTTCCATATTAAAAATAAACAATTTCCATAATATAATTAGCTAAGCATTATTTCGTAATCCTTAATTTATATCTATCTTATACCTACTTTGTGAATTATTAATGGCAAGTGTATATTGATTATTACATAGTGACATGTCACAATGGAGGGACTTTCCCACTTTAAATGGGGACTTAAGTAAAAAATTGCAGATTATATCAACTAATATACAAAATGTCAAATTAGCCAATACACTTATACTAAAAGGGTTTCTTAAATTTTTCTTTTGTGTTAAGGTACCAGTCAGAAGATCAGTGTGAAAAGTAGCAGAAGCTCCTTCTTGAAATGTTGTTGTATCAAAAAGCCCTCTCAATTACAGGTCTTTCCTCTATAAAAAAGCAAATATAAATTCTGTTAGAATAAGACACTTTACTTTCATTTGTCAGTAAATTATTGTAATACACTGAATTTGTTAGAATAATATACTCTACTGCCATCTGCTGCAAGATTGTCATAACAAATATATAAATCACTTATATGTGGAGACAAGAGAGTTACAATAAAAGTACAAACATTTTCCAACCAATCTACCATCTACCAGGTGCCCAGTGCAGCCTTGCATATGGCTCCTTGTGTGGTGTACCACCTAAACAAACATCCACAGGAGTTTGACTCCAATCCTTTGATCTGAGGATGAAGGCTGGTCCTTAAGTGGTCTTGGACCATTGAAAGAGGAATTGATGCTGTCCTCATGGCACAGTATCAAGGACAGTTGCAGACCTCATTAGCACAGATGAGGTACAGCCTTCACGTGAATGGAGGCTGGAGGGTCTCCAGGGTCTGACATGACCACCATGTGGCTTCCCCTGGTGCAGGGTGGTGCTTGCTCAGGCAGAGGATGGATTCTCAGTTCTGACTCAAGAAGCACTTTCAGTGGCCATCGCCTTTCAAAAATGCAGTCATAGAGAGACTTCTCTCCATTCCGTCAGGAGAGGTAAGCAGCTGTCATAGAATCTAATTACATCACTTTCTCCATTAAGTTGACATCAAAGATTTTGAAACTTAAACATCAAGAATGCAGTGCTTCCTTCTGCTTTCCCATTCCTCTTGCCCATGGCAACTCTGCCTGGATAAGAGCCTGGACTTGGAGGTGGAGACCCTCCTGTTATTTGAATATTTCACAATATTATTCCCTATTGATTCACAAGCTATAAGAAGAGGTGTGCCATTAAAATAGTACACCAGGTTGTTCCATTTAAAAGAACGCTTCAAGCTAAATTACTTTTATGATAACTGTACTAAATATAGTACCTGCTGGAGACGTTTTTGATAAATACTAAATAGAAACATCTGTCATCTTTTATTTCTGTTCTTTGATGGATATCATTCAGAAAGTGATGGTATAAATCTGACAGAAAAATGTTTAAAAATTGTATCAAAGGGATGTCTGGCAACATAGTGGGCTAAACTGATAGAAATAAACATTTTTCTCATTACAAACTCATAGATCAGCTGGATACATTATAAACAAAAATGTTAAATGCATAGTCGAGTTCAAAATGAAAACGAGGGAAACCTCCACATATCAGGAAGAAGACAGAAATAAAACTAGAGCTGAGAATTTGCAGGATGTTTCTAGCCAGTTATAGGCCCTGGGACGTGAGGACCAGGGTGCCAGTGATCACGTGGGGGCAAATATGCGACCACAAGCTATAACATGTGAATGACTTCATTCAGAAACACTATTTGCTGACAACTCCCACATGTATTTCTTCTGGCAAAAGCTCTCTCAGGAATCTCCCTTCTCTTAGTTTTTCCCACCCAGGACAATTCAATACTAAAGCCATCAGATGGGTCTACATGTGATGGGAGTTGGGACAGAGGCCCAATGTGGAGAAACAAAGCCCAAATGAGATGAGAAGGGAATTTGCATGGGGTGAGAAATTGGCCCAGAGTGAGCTTCGGGGCCCAGGAAGGGTGAGGAGGGCTCCTGTGCAGTGATGCAGAGCAGCACAGGGAATTGAAACAGGAAAGGAGGAAAGAGAAAGCAGGGCATGCAAACAGGACGTCAGAGCTGGTGGGATGAGGTGGGCATGTGCACAGGTTACACACAAGGAGAATGCTGAAATAAACACATATAACCAAATTTCCCACATTTGGAATCACAAATATGAAAAGGAAGAAAATTTTATTGAACCCTGTGCTGTTGGTCTGCAATCAGGAGTATCAGTGAACTACTGCTTTTCAATATTTTAAAATAGAAATAGAAATATAGATTTACATGTGTGTATATGTGGATAATATACATATTCCTTGGCTCTCTCCCCTTAGAAGGCCTGGTACCAGTGAAAATCTTCCAAAGCAATGAGCATAGCTAGCATCAGATCTTGGTTTTAAATATCATTATCCACTTAAAGGAGCCCCAGGCCTCCTAATAGAAGTGTCTGATTCCAGGGCTAAGGCAGGAAAAGTACAGATGTGCCTGAAAGATTTTGTTGTGCTAGAAGGCATCGAAGTGTTCAAAGAGTGATGGTCATGTCAAAAAAGGCACAGGAGTCAGCTTCAAGGAGATCCCAATGGTCGAATCTTGGACAATATGAGCACTAAATAAATAATACTAATGGATTATAGCCTGCTAAATAAAATAGGAAATCAGAGTCCATTCTGACGAATGGATAAATTGAAAGCTTTTAAGAAAAAAATATATTTATCTAGCTTCACAAGGAACCTCCCCCTAAATACTTATTAATCATAAAGTTTAAAAGTGGAGATTCTGGCAAATATCATCTTAATCAAGGGATCAAGGGAACATCAGCAGTAACAAGATAAATCACAATTTGTGCCCAACCTTATAGGATGTAACGACAAGAGCATACATCCTTTTGTGATACTTTTGCCAAAAATGGATAACCTGAATCTAATCATGAGGAAACATCCAACAAAACCAAACTGAGTGACATTCTCCAAGATAACACTCCTATAATCTTCAAAAGTGTTAAAGCCACGAAAGCCAAGGAAAGACTGACAAAATGGTCCAGACTGAAAGATGCGTGAGATAAAATTATTGGGATAATAATTGGTGAAACTTGGAGTCTGAGGATTACACACCAAGCATCAGTGTTAATTTCTTAATGTTGACGGTAGTCCTGTGGTCATGTTAGAGAATGTGCTTGTTTGCAGGAAATGCGCACTAAAGTATTGGGGGGACCAGGTGGCAAATAATTCTAAAATAGCTCAGAGGAAAAGTTATTTTTACTGTATTCGCAACTTCTCTGTAAGTTCAAGGTTGTTTCAAAACAAAAAAAGACATTATTTTAAAAATGTTAATGTTGCGTCTATATAAACAGTGACAATCCGCAGCTATTTGTGTAACCTAAAATTGTGTGATATGAAGAAAAATGGAAAAAAAATTTAAAGCACATCTGTGCTAGGCATGATTGTAATCACTTTTTACATACAACCAATTTAATTTCACAGCAACACTATGAGCATTAAAAAAGGCAAACCTGAGGCACATGGAGGTTACATAACTTGCCCAAAGTTATATCAAAAGTAGGTGGCAAAGTAGCTATTACATTGATATAAAATATTTATATCCTCTCTAACCATATAGGAATGTAATTGGTCCGGAGTAATTTTTTTCTGGGTTTTGCTTTAATACTACCTTTACTCAGATAAAACTCTCTTGATCTATACAAACTATTACATCAAGCTTTAGATATATGATGTTTGTCCAGGGTTAAGATGGGTCCTTCCAAAGGGAGTCGCAGAAAAGCTGCCTGCTCAGAGTCAACAAATGCACACAGCAGGAGCAACCGCAGCATGATTGATTGGAGAGCTGGTTTCAGCACAGCTGACTCAGTAAAGTCCCTGTTCCCCTTTCTGCTTTCCATGGGTACAGAGGATGATCAGAATTGGCAGCAGGGGTAGAGCTTAGGCGTAGGATAAAACCTAAGAGCTATTCTCTCAAGAGAGTGGACAATCTTCATGGCGAGAGACTCACATGGGTACTGGGGACAGCGATAATAAAAAGTATCTAAGACCCTCAAGGACATACTGAAATAAAAAAGAGAAAAAGAATGTCAGGGGGTTGGCCCCGTGGCCAAGTGCTTAAGCTCCTGCGCTCCGCTTTGGGAGCCCAGGGTTTCGCCGGTTGGGATCCTGGGCGTGGACATGGCACCGCTCTTCGGGCCATGCTGCGGTGGCGTCCCACATGACACAACTAGAAGGACCCACAACTAAAAATACACAACTATGTAGCGGGGGGCTTTGGGGAGAAAAAGGAAAACTAAAATCTTTAAAAAAAAAAAAAAAAAAGAGAGAGAAAGAAAGATCTATTCAGAGGTCAAATACTCTAAAGCTGCTCACACCGGAATAAAGTCCCATTTACTTCTGCAGTTAAGAAGACCGCTAGGCTGCCTGCTGCACACACCTTCATAGGAAATCTCACCTGGCAACACAGAACAAGCAGTTAGGCCTGCTTCCGTCCACTCCACACCCACACTGAATGACCATTGAAGAAAAAAACTTACTTAAGCGCAAAGGAAACCTATACTAATCTTTCATTCATAAAGACTCTGACAACCAAACCAAAATATCAAACATTTTTTAAAAACCATTAGCAAGAGAAAGGAAGATCAAGATGAACGTGTGAAAAAACCACTCTTTAGAGGTCACCAATAGAAAAATGGACAATGGATGTAAATAGCCAATCAAAAGAGAGGAAACTAGAATTGCTAATAAAGATGTAAACAGACAGTCAAATTGGAGAAGAAAAAACCTCAGTCTTGGTATGCAGATGGTTCTGCATAATTTGCAGGCATCCTCTGGAAGTATACACCTGCAGCCTTAGAAACCCACCCCGAGTGGCTCTGAGGACACTGATGAAGGCAACTTCTTCCAGGAGGCCTCTTATTTATTTATTTATTTATTTATTTAATTTATTTGTGTCATCTTCCATTTCTTTCATCAAGGTCTTATAGTTTTCAGATTATAGGTATTTCACTTCCTTGGTTCAATTTATTCCTAGGTATTTTATCTTTTTGATGTAATTGTAAATGGGATTGTTTTCTTAATTTCTCTTTCTGATAGATCATTATTAGTGTATAGAAACACAGCAGATTTGTGTATATTAATTCTGTATCCTGCAACTTTACTGAATTTATTTATTAGTTCTAATAGTTTTTTGGTAGAGTCTGTATAGTTTCTATGTATAGTGTCATGCCACCTGCAAACAGTGACAGTTTTACTTCTTCTTTTCCAATTTGGATGCCTCTTATTTCTTTTTCTTGTTTGATTGCTGTGGCTAGGAATAAGAATGGTGAGAGTCGGCATCCTTGTCTTATTCCTGACCTTGGAGGAAATAATTTCAGCTTTTCACTGTTGAATATGATACCGAGGGCTTGTCATAAATGGCTTCAATAATGTTGAGGTATGTTTCCTCTAGACCCACTTTGTTGAGAGTTTTTATCATAAATAGATGTTGAAGTTTGTCAAAAGCTTTTTCTGTATCTCTATATTGAGATGATAATGTGATTTTTATTCTTCACTTTGTTAATGTAGTGTATCACATTGGTTGATACGTGGATATTGAACCATACTTGCATCCCTGGGAGAAATCCCACTTGATCATGGTGTATGATCATTTTAATGTATTGTTGAATTCAACTTGCTAATATTTTGTTGAGGACTTTTGCATCTATGTTCATCAGGGATATTGGCCTATAATTTTCTTTTTTTGTGGTATCTTTGTCTGGCTTTGGTATCAGGGTAATGCTGGTCTCATAGAATTAGTTTGGAAGCATTCCTTCCTCTTCAATTTTTTGGAATAGTTTGAGAAGGATAGGTAGTAACTCTTCTTTAAATGTCTGATAGAATTTACCTGTGAGGCCATCTGGTCCTGGACTTTTGTCTGCTGGGAATTTTTCGATTATTGATTCAATTTCCTTACTAGTAACCAGCCTATTCAGATTTTCTATTTCTTCCTGATTCAATCTTGTAAGAGTATATGTTTCTAGGCATTTATCCATTTCTTCTAGGTTGTCCAATTTGTTGGTGTGTGATTATTTATAGGAATCTCTTTGTACTTCTGTAGTGTCAGTTGTAACCTCTCCTCTTTCATTTCTGATTTTATTTAGGCCTTATCTTTTTTTCTTGATGAGGCTGGCTAAAACTTTATCAATTTTGCTTATCTTTTCAAAGAACCAACTCTTAGTTTCATTGATCTTTTCTATTTTTTTTTTAAGATTTTATTTTATCCTTTTTCTCCCCAAAGCCCCCTGGTACATAGTTGTATATTCTTCATTGTGGGTCCTTCTAGTTGTGGTATGTGGGACGCTGCCTCAGCGTGGTTTGATGAGCAGTGCCATGTCCGCGCCCAGGATTCGAACCAACGAAAACACTGGGCCGCCTGCAGTGGAGTGTGCGAACTTAACCACTCAGCCACGGGACCAGCCCTCCTTTTCTATTGTTTTTTAGCCTCTATTTCATTTATTTCTATTCTGATCTTTATTATTTCCTTCCTTCTACTAACTTTGGGTTTTGTTTCTTGTTCTTTTTCTAGTTCCTTTGGGTAAAAGGTTAGATTGTTTATTTGAGAATTTTCTTGTTTTCTGAAGTAGGCCTGTATTGCTATAAACTTCTGTTAGAAGTGCTTTTGCTGTGTCCCACAGACTTTGGAACATTGTGTTTCCATTTTCATTTGTCTCAAGGTGTTTTTTGCCTGGAAAAAGGGATAGCAAGTTATACAGATCTATACCAATACATGAGCTGTAACTAACATTTTAAGTAGCTAGAGACTTGGCAGGAAAACAATTGAAAAATCTCTCTGAATGAGCACAGAGTGTGAAAATATTTGTATCTCATGTGAGTGCTCACCAAATGGTGACCTTGTCAGAGGAAGATTTTAATAATTAGGTGGAAGATTACCTGATCTGAGGACAGCAATCAACATTCTTCTCTAGGCACTTAATTTATTTCCCAATAGGCTCGTGAAGAAAGTGGCCACGGCAGCAGGTAGGGAGGTTATACGTGGGTGAAGCAATATGACTTCTACTCACTAAGGCCCATCTGGCTACAGCCAACAGCTGAGTACTCGATCTTCCAAAAGCACAAACCTGATATGGCACCATTCTGCAAAAGTACCAGCCAGCTACTTGGTAGCAGGTTGATCAAAGTGGATTTCTTCCATTGTGGAAAGAGTAGTGTTTTGTTCCTACCAGAATAGACGCTGTGACAATGGATGGGCCTTCTCTGCCTGCAAAGCGTCTGCCAAAACTACCATCTGTGGACTTACAGAATGCCTCATCCACCATCAAAGAATTTTTCACATCATCATTTCTGTCCAAGGAACTCATTTTACAGCAAAAAAAGTACAGCTGTGTGTCCATGCTCATGGTAGTCACTTGTTTTACCACATCTCTAAAGCAGCTGGCTTGACAGAACAATGGAATGACCTTTTGAAGACAGTTAAGAGCCAGTTGAGTGGCAACACATTGCAGTGCTGGGGCAATGTCTTCAAGGATAGAGCATATGCTCTCAAGCCATGACCAGTATAGGATGCTATTTTTCTAAGAGCCAGGATTCATGGGTCCAGGAACAAAGAAGGATGGGAGTTAACTTCTATCACTTTACTTTTAGTAATAAATTAGAAAACTTTCTGTTTCTCATCTTCACAAATTTGGACTCTGCTCGTCTAGAAATCTTAGCTTTCAATGGAGGAATGCTTCCACCATGGGACATGCAATAGTTTCATTAAAATGGAGGTTGAGACTACAACATGGTCACTTTAGGCTTCCATGCTAAAAAATTAACAGGTAAAGAAGCGGACTACAGTATTGGCTGGGATGACTTATCTATCATGATGACCAAAGGGACACTGAGTTACTACTATACAATGAGAGTGAGGCGGAGAATGTCTAGAATACGGGCGAGCCCTCAGGGCACGTCTTAACACTCTCATAACCTGTAATTAATGTCAGTGGAAATCTGAAACAACACAATAGGAAGGACTACTAATGGTCCAGACTATTCAGCGATGAAGATTTGGATCGTCCCACCAGGTAAAAAGCCACAACCAGCTGAAATGCTTGCTGAGGGCAAAGGGAATACGGAATAGGTAGTGAGCAAAGGGTGTTGTAAATAACAAGTACAATGATGTAACCAGTGCAAGAATGACAACTGTAATAGTTATGAATATTCCTTCCCTTATTGTTATACGAATATATTTGTAAGTATATTACCCAGTTTTTTCTTTCCTCCTCTCATCCTACTATCATCTAACATATGTCAATAGTAGTTAACTTTATACCTCCATATTTAAGCTAAAGGTTATCCAAGTGGATGTGTGATTTAGCTAGATAAAGAATGAACATCACCCAAAGACAGATAACGTGACACTGTATCCTTTTGAGGGGAGAAGGTTAGCATGCTTCATTTATACGCGAGATAGGTGCTTCATCATGTTTGTTGGTTTTGTGACGTGTAAACTTGGCTAAGCTAAACTACATTGGCCAGGACCCAATTCCCTGAACGTTTTCACTTAGACTTACCACAACAGAAACTTGCATGAGATGTAGAAGGCAGAAGTGAAGGGATAGCTATGGTTTACTGTCTGAAGCTCAACGCACCTCAGGCCTGTGTGGCGTTAACGTAAGTGTTCACTGAGCTAGTGCCTCACTTCGTTGGCACTGGCAGCAGCAGGGCCGACAGCTCCTCCAGCTGCTGCTAAATCTTTTCTTTCAGCTCCTCAAAGTTCTGGGCCACGTACAAATGTGGCTCCTCAACAAAACACAGCTTCCCCAGCAGGTCATCCATGAAAGCAAGGTCAAAGGCATTGAGATGGAGAGAGGCCAGGGGGAGCTCTGCAAGCGATGGACGCAGGTTTCAGCTTGTTCCTCAGGGTTGCCAGTTGTTCACACTCCCTGTCACTTCACCCCCTCCATTCTTCCCAAAGCCTGCCATGTGTCCTCAGGCTCAGTACCAGATAGGGAAGAAACAGCCAAATAAAGACTGTTTTTACCAGTTCGCGCAATTCTTTAAAGTTAAATCCCTTATTCTATATCATTCCCAGTGATTCTGCCTCTCTGATAGGACCCTGGCTGATAGAAGAGATAATTTTGCCACTCATGACCTGGAAGGAAAAAATATTTTGATTCCTAGAATTACTAAATCTTGTCTCCCTAGGTAAAAGAGAGAATTTGAGATAGTAATAGACAGACCTTTATGTCTTTAAGGGTCACTTAGGAGTAACTATACATTAAGAGAAGTGTTTTTCTGGGTTCCTGAGAAAGCAAAGTCTGAGACAAGGAGGGAAAGTGCCAGCCCAGGACTGCAAGGATGAAAAGAAAGGGGAATGCAGTAAGGAAAGATGAGAAACACTATAAAGTGAAGCACTCTGCTGCTGAATACTGCTTCAAAGGAGTGAGAAGAAACTGGCAAGTCACATGGCCAAGGCATTAGCTCAATCCATGGGGCCTTCCTAAAGAGGCTGCCAGGAGAAGCTGTGCCTTGAAGGCCTCTGTGGGACAGGGGATAAAGGGAAATTACCTGCCTGGCCCCTCCCATCTTGTTTCCCAATGATCAAAGTTCAATATAGAATGCTAATGCCCCTACGCATTCTGGTTTCATTATTGGCCCCTTTCAGCCGCTTCTCCAGAGGCCAGACCCCACACTAAGTGTGCCAGTGGCGGGAGAATGCAGAAATTCCCTGTGTGCAGCTGGGGTGAGGAAGCAGCACTCTCAAGGCAAATGACCAGTTGACCTCAGCAGTGATGGTGCTGCATCTTCAGAAGGAAAACGGCATCTTTTTCCCTCAGAAAGAGGGAATCCAAGGGGGCCAGCGAGCCCTGCGTCTGATAAAGTAAATAAGTCAAAGAAAGATAGTGAAGGCTGGTACTTCTTATGAAAAGCCTTGGGCGAGTCCAGTGAGAAGGTCCCCTGGCTCTGCAGGCAGAATTTAAAGGGGGAGCTAAGTGTATATCTGAGCACATCGTGCTTGATGAAAAACACTAAAGCATGCCTATACAAGTCAGGATCAAGGCAAGGATGGCCACCAGGATAACAAGTACTTAACATTTCTCTGCAGAAGCTAGTTTTCATAATTATAAAAGGGGAAGAAATTATCAGTATAAAAATCATAAATGTTCGAGTGTCATTATTTGTAGATCATAAAATTGTATGTCTGGAAATGTAGTGGAATTACTTGTATTATTAACAAGAGATTTCAGGGAAATAGATAGATACATAATTAGTAAACAGAAATCATTGGCTTTTATTATACAAAAAGAACCATATTATACAGGTTGAAGCTACAACATGAAATGAGCAAGAGCTATATAAAGAAAACTTTAAAAGGCTGGTTAGTCAAGAAAATAACTTGTGGACAAATAGAACAGCATTAGATGATCTTGGATAGGAAGATTCCATGTTTCCAACTCTTGCTAAGTTAATTTATAAACGTATTACAATCTTAATAAAAATAGAGATTTTTTTAAAACAAGATAGACTAATTCTAAAGTCTTTTCTTGTGGAAAAATAAATGAGCAAGAATAGCCAGAGAAATTGTGAAGAAAAAGTGATAATAAGAGGTGACTAGCCCTACTAAATATTAAATTATATTATAAAACTATATAAGTAGAAATAACACAGTGCTGCTTCATGAATAGAAGACATCATTTTAAAGTCTAGAAATAGACTCAAATATATATCAGAAATTAACATATGATAAAGGTTGAATTACAAATCAGTGTGGAAAAGAGTTGCAACTCGATGAACAATGTTTGGGAAAATATTAGGGAAACTCCAGACCCCATATGGAAATAAATACCAGTTGGATCACAAGTTTGAATGTAAGAAGAAAAACTAAAAAGAAAATTGAAACTATTAAAGTAATAGAACCTGTACTATCCTTGATAATCTCAGAAAGGAGAAGGCCACCCAGGATGGAAAGCTGACACAGGGATCCAGAAGGCTGCCTCCTTGCCCCAACATGGGGTAAACCGCATAGCCTATGCTCCAGAGATTCCATGGGATCAGACTGAAGCTCAACTCCAGTCCAGACCATTCTGCCTCTTTCTCTCACGCTCCTTTTCCCATAGGCACTTCCTAATAGATGACGTAAACAAGAATGCCTGTCCCAGGATTTGCTTCCAGGGAACCGAACCTGAAACACTGGTGAATTATTGTCTCTTAGGAAATTAAAACAAAAGTTGAAATAAAACCTGCATTCTGAGCCCTGGTTTCAGGTTAATTTCACTGCTGAGCACATCATGCTTTATTTACTTTATTCTTGGAGATCCAACTTCAGCCTTATGAATTCCCTCACAAAAGCAAGCCAGTTAACTTAAAAACAGACCCCAAGCACAGTCAAGTTCTGGGCCACATGGCCGTAGTAACATGTTCAGCCACTACTGTTTGAGGAGAAACTCCAAAATTGTGGGAATTCCTTCTCTTGACATCAAGAGTGAGAGACTAGTGGGAGGGGGAGAATTGAGTCCATAATTCTTTTTGTTCTAGTGCCTGATATCTGAGATCACGGAACCATGAGATTGAAGACTAAAATGTGGAGACTTCAACACTGTGAGACTGAACTACCAGACCATAAGATCTCTTTTTTGCTTTCCCATCCTGCTCCCCAACCCCTGCTTTCTCTACAAAATTGCGTGAAACTTCTGAGCCAAGAGGATTGTATTTGCATATAGGGCTCCACTAGATTTAAACGCAGCGTGCCAGCCCATAGTTTTGTCAAAAGCTTGACTGATTTCACCTCATCCCAGCATAGACTGCCCTTTCATAGCAGTTTCACTTCTCACTGTCCAACCCCAAACGCAGCAGCTGGTCCCCAGTATAAAAGCAATCTCCATTCTTGATCACCTAGGAAGAGTTCTTCCCACTGTGATTAGTTCTTTCAGTGTTCTCTGTGTCTCTAGCTCTTCAATGGTTTTAAAGAAGAGTATGTGGATTAGGTTTATCTGTCAATTTCTTGTTGTTATGGAAGGAGTGAAAATTGTTCACATCCTTATGCTTTCTAGTAAGAGGTGGAACCACCACTCCACTTCCGATTTTTTCCAACATTATTCTGGAAGCTCTTACAATACAATGAGATATTAAAAAAACATAAGAAACATAATAGTGGAAAGGATGAAGCAAAATATTATTTGCATATCATCTGGATGTATACCAGAGCACAAGAAAATTACTTAAAAATTAGAATTAAGTGAATTCAAAACTAGTTGGAAGACAGAATAAATAAATAAAAATAATTTTCCCATGTAACATGAAGAATATGAAAGAAAATAGAGTAAAAGCTTATCAATAGCAACAATTCCTACAGCAAGAAATAAATATCTAAGAATAAACAAAAAACTAGTAAGATCTTTAGGAGAAAACCTTACAAATATTAGAAATTTGAATAAAAGAAGGGGAATACCTCTCCCTAGATAGGAAAATTGAATATTGTTTTTAAAATTCCATTATTTGAGAATTATTTTATAGGTTTAATGCAATTTCAATCAAAATTGAGGGTACCTGTAATTTTAAATTGGGAGTTCAAAGAAGAGCTCACTGAGAGGGGCCATCTGAGCCAAGACCTGAAGCAGGTGGGGGCAGCCGTGAGCTCTGAGGAGGAAGATTCCAGGCAGAGGGAACTGAGGCCCGAAGAGACACAGGAGCCCTGAGAGGTTTGAAGGAACAGAAAGAAAACCAGGACAGTTGGAAGGGAGTGAATGAGTCATAACAGGATATAGCAGGAAGGAGATGAGAGGGGAACCGGGCTCCGATGATGTAGGCCATTACAAGGGCTTTGTTCTGAGTGAAACGACAAACCACTGGAGGGTTTTAAGCAAAGGAGTGACATGGACTGAGCTACATTTTAATAGGATCTCTTTAATTGCTGAGTCGAGAATAGCCTTGTATGTGACAAGGGTGTAAGGAAGATAAATCAAAAACTATTACAAAGTTAAAACTAATTCACTTGTACAATTAGAAAGCAATAAGATTACTATAGATAAGTAAGCAAAGGACACACACAAGTTTTAAAAACTGAAATAAATATGTGAGAAGTTCAATTTCACTTATAAGTAATAAAAACTTCAAAAGAAACTCTGAGATAACATTCTTTAGCCAATTACTGCATTATCAAATATCTTATAATTTATAGTAATGTATATTGGCTGGCATACATCCAATTTCAAGAACTACTGGAGAAGATGCATACCCATTGACTTAGTAATTGCCATTCTAGTCATTTATCTTAAGGAAAGTCAGAAATTTAGAAACTAATTTTTGCACAAAGATGTTTGTCACTGTGTTACTTGTTTGTACACTTGCAATGAACAGCCTGAAAATGAAATTAAGAAAACAATTCCCTCTACGATAGCATCAAAAAAATACTTAGAAATAAATTGGACAAAAGAAGTTCACGACTTGTACACTGAAAACCACAAAATGTTATGGAACAAATTAAGGGAGATTTAAATGGAAAGACCTCTCATGTTCATGGACTGGAAAACTTAATATTGGTAAGATAGCAATAATCTCTAAATTGGTCTACAGGTTCAGTGCAGTCTCCATCAAAATTCCAGGAGCCTTTCTTTGCAGAAATTGACAAGCTGGTCCTAAGATTTATATGGAAATGTGAGGGGTCCAGAACAGCTGAAACAATCTTTAAAAAGAAGAACAAAGTTGGAGGACTTATACTTCCCAATTTCAAAATTCACTATAAAACTAGAGTAATTACTGTAGTAAAACTAGTGTAGTACCAGTCACCCTGGCATAAGAATAGGCATAGAGATCAATAGACTAGGACTAAGCTTCCAGAAGCAAAACCATGCAGCTATGATCAATTTAAGGTGTACAACATGATGATTTGATAAATGTTTTCAAAAAAAGAAAATGATAGACAGGTAGAAATAAGGAAAGCAAAAGTGAAATGAAGTAACTATTACTGCCCTCCCCCAAAGGAAAGAAGAAATGTTCTACTAGAAAAGAAACATAACCGTAGTAAACAAATTGGCAAAACAAAAAATATTTGCGTACTCATAATGATGGAGACATTGACTTGACAAAAATTATATTGAGGGGATGGAAGAAGGAGCAGGTAGCATAGAAATCATGTAAAAGCTAAATCCTCAACTATCAAAATAGGAAGTTAATAGAATACATTTAAAGTTGATAAATTAAGAAATGCTATAATTATATCACTTAGAAATATAGACCAGTTAAAAGGACTCAACATGATCCCTGAGGAGGTGGATTGAGAAACAGGGTGGTACGTGGTGGGACAATACACTTTATTGTCATAAGGCTGTTAACACAAATTGACTTGTTAGCAATTGATAAAAATTACTAATTTTAAAAAGGAAAACTGGGGGCTGGCCTGGTGGTATAGCGGTTGTTTGCACGCTCGGCTTTGGCAGCCCCAGGGGTTCGCTGGTTCAGATCCCAGGTGCAGACTTACCACCGCTTATCAAGCCACGCTGTGGTAGGCGTCCCACGTATAAAGTAGAGGAAGATGGGCATGATGTTAGCTCAGGGCTAATCTCCCTCAAAAAAAAAAAAAAAAGAAAAACTGGAATCATTTGGGATATTTGAATAACAAAATGAACAAGCATGTCAAGTATGTACCTTTTTAATCGTCTCAGTTTTTTTTCCCCTTTGGACATCTTTGAAATCTTTTGCATTTTATAATCAATGGCATGTCATTTTTATTGGAAATGAGTTTTCTTTCTTAGTAGAACACAAAATAATACTTTATATAATCAATGGCATCTTAGATTTGATGAAATATGTATTTTGTGTATTACTGTTAAAGAAAAAAGAATACAGTTTTTTAACATAGATCATTTATAAAAATTAGTCAGATAGGAAGCCCCAAAGATTCTGTCAGATTTGTGGCTACTGTGGACAATTAGAAGTAGCTGATATACCGGTGAAGCAGGCCCAACGGGCTTAGTTATACAAAGATATCGTGGAATGAAGAAAGAAAAGAGCAAGAATCAATATGGAGTTGGCAGTGAGATGCCTATTTGCAGGTGCATATAAATATATGATTGGAAGTTGAGAGCCATCTGCAGATGCACTGAACAGGGGAAAAATTGAGGGATAAGAAGACAAACTGGAAATAATTTTGGAAAATGTCAAATGGTTAAGACCAAATAAAATTAGTCTAAAATCAGTTATGACATTCTGGACACACTGGCAAATATCTTATTTCAGCAAGCTGACACTGGACAGGTAAGTCTTTCTGATACACAAAGGAAGGAACCTACGATAAGCATCTAGCTAAATTTGCCTCAAGAAGACAGGATGGTGACTTCATGAAGCTCATCGGGGTTTGTAAAGTTGCTAGTGACAGTGCAATGGCAGAAACGTCCCTCAGTGCAACTCCTTAAGCTTACGTCTCCTAATTTCCCCATATTCTACTGTATAAAGTACTCAGTTCCTCTAATGGAGGCTGCAGTAATTTCCCAAGAACCTTTGGATGGTGAAATTGCAGAATGGGGAATAATGAGTAAAGAAAGGTCTAATGACTACAATCATCATGCAATTTCTACATGAAAAACTCATATTATGGACTTCAGCCACCCAGGATGACACCAAAGGACAGAATACATAAATATTATAGGATAGACGGATAGAAACCAATGAGTCATCAAAGCCAAAGGAGCAGACCCCTGTCACTCCCAGACCCCTGCTCATTCCCACGCTTCCAAAATCCCCACAGTCACTAAGAAAAACCAACTCTTATTTCTACTTTTGGGTACAGAACGTAAGTTCTGTCCTGTAGGCTTTTTTTCTCTCATTTGTTTTCAATTTTTTTTCAAGCGTCTTGAAAGCAAAGAGTAAACTTTGGTATACTTTTTTAATCCTCATTTTAAGGCTCTTTAAGACACTAAGTCAGCCTTTTTCGAGGTTTCTAAGTTATCTCCTCACCAATGAGAAATGTTAGAAATAGATATTCTATTCAAAAACCATTAAACCTCCTCAGTCACCTAACAATCTAGAAGCGAACTGTATCTTTGTAAGGAATACATGGTAACATACTTCCTTTTTCATATAATTTCTTAAACCAAATTATATGTTGATATTGACAACTAAATGGTTGTTTAACTTGAAGGTTGAGGTAGGTATGGTTGATTGTATTTATTGTAATAGTTGTCCTGTCAAATTTTTCTGAAATGTGCTGTGAAATCTCGTACAGAGCATAGCACAGATTTTCGCCCCTCTTATCTGCTTTCAAAGCAGACTAGTATAGGAGCCTATATTGAAAAGCCTACCTCAGTCTTCAGTCCCTTGTTGTTATTTGTGTTTGTGTGTTTGTTTTTCCCCTTCCCTTTGGCAGCACGGCAAGCTGGTGGGAGGAACCTCTGCAGGTGTAGGAAATAAGGAGGATGGTGACTATGGAGAATTCCAAACAGTAATAAAACCTGCTCAGAGTGGATCTGCTTTCATTATCACCATACTCCCCCAAATCTAAACAGTGATAGTAATAAAATTTATGTCCCGAAAATATTTTGTGTATATTCTAAATAACTGTTGCATTTAAGGCTGACTTTTTATGACTTATAGGTAAGCTTTGAATTAGCACCATTGCATTACTTCTCCTCTAAACAAATACTGTGTTCTCCTTAGACGTTCGTTCAGAGAACTTGGTTCTACAGTTGCCTCCCCTATAGATGTGGATTCAGCTGCATGGACGTTTGGAGGGTAATTTCCTAAGGTTCAAGGTCTTTGACTTGCTTCCAGCGCTGCTGGTGTCTTCATCCCCCGAGGCACCACACACTCCTGCCTTCAAACAGTAGACACCAAATAAACTATGAGAGTGCAATGACTGTAAAGACAAAGGACCAGAACTTGAGTTACCTAGATTCTGTCATTCTGTGTGATCACATGGGGTTTTTGTTTGTGCTTAAAATGTTTAAAACGGAAACAGGGTGCAAATGAAGAGGTGTAACTTTTTTTTGTAAGTACAAATTTTTTAGATGGGGAAAATATACATGAATATGCATGAAATATATGATTTCATTTTACAGTTATTATGAAGATGGTTTTCCTAAATAAAGGAGGGAAGATATTTTAAAACCATCTGCTCTGGGGTCAAATAACTAGGTATGCCACTGCCCACTACTACCCTCCTTCCATGCTACGCCTCTTTCCATCAGTACGTGTAACATAATGCAGACTTTGACCAGTAGATATTCTGAGGAGAAACATATCCAGAATCTGATTATTGTTACTAAGACAAAGCACCAAATTAACATTTAACTTAAGTAATAAAACTAATTTAGAATCCCCTCTGAAAAGAATTATAACCAACTCAAAGTAAGCCATAAATAAACAAATAAATGTGTGTGTGTATATGTAAAACACACAGACATATGTATATATTTATATGCATGTTATTTTATGTATCTTGGAAAACATTTAAACACCCTTCTAAATAACTGTTAGGTGAAAGAGGAAGTTAAAACTGAAAATACACAACATTCAGAAGTGAGTAAAGGGGCCGGCCCAGTGGCATAGTAGTTAAGTTTGTGACTCTGCTTCAGTTGCCCAGGGATCAAGGGTTCAGATCCTGGGCACGGATCTACACACTGCTCATCAAGCCATGCTGTGGCAGCATCCCACATAGAAAACAGAGGAAGATTGGCACAGATGTTAGCTCAGGGTCAATCTTCCTCACAAAAAAACACAAAAATTCATCATTATTTAAAAAAAAAAAGGAAGTGAGTAGCAATGACAAGGGCTACATAACAAATCTGTGAAACATGGACAAGATAGAATTGAAAGAAAAATTTAGAAGCTTTAATGTCTTTATTAGAAAACAAGCTTGTTAATAACAAATAAACTTTTAATACAAGGAGCTCATGGGAATATTAACTCTATATAAACAAAGAGGAAAAGAAAATGACAAAAATTAATAAAATAGGATAAAATAGTTGTAATAAATATAATAAACATACCAAGAATTAATCATAATCTTTACCTCCTGTAAATTAATAAGGAAATGACAAAAGAAATAATTATTTAAATAGAATAATAACATGAAAAGGCAAGAAACATAGCAATATGCTTAAAGTCATTTGCATTCAAGGAATTGCGACCGAAAATAAGAAAATAAAAGAATTTTCTCATTAGAAGGGCAAACCAGAAGGATTTGGGGAAGAAAATTTGTCAGTACTTATCAACATTACAAGTGACCATACTCTTTTGACCTGACAATTCAATCTGTAGGAATTTGTTTTACAGAAAGCTTTTTTCACATGTTCAAAAGATATTTGTACAAAAATATTCATTGCATCATTCTTTATAACAACAAAAAATAGGAAACAACTTGAAAGTCAACACGGCATTTCCATTTTATGGAATATTATGCTATCATTAAATAGAATGATGCAGATCTACATGTGCTAAAATAAAAACCTCAATCCCCTTAATTTCCAAGCATTTTATTGTATAAGAAAGCTGACTCATGTAAAAAATATAGTATGATCTCATTTTTTGAAATTTTTTTAAACTGAAGTAAAAATGCATACCCATCTTTTTTTTTTTTTTTTTGAGGAAGATTAGCCTTGAGCTAACATCCATTGCCAATCCTCCCCTTTTTGCTGAGGAAGATTGGCCCTGAGCTAACCTCTGTGCCCATCTTCCTCTATTTTATATGTGGGATGCCAGCCACAGCATGGCTTGATGAGCCATGGTAGGTCCGTGCCCGGGATCTGAACCTGTGAGCCCCAGGCTGCTGAAGCAGAGGGCGCAAACTTAACTGCTATGCCACTGGCCAGCCCTTGCATACGCATCTTTTTAGGTAAATGCGTGGAAAGTGTTCTGGAAGAACCCACAACAAACTGTTTCTTCTTGGAGTGGTGTTAGAATTGGGGTAGGGAGATAATAGAGGATTTTCATTTTTCATTCCATATATTTCTGTATTATCTGAAATTCTTACAAGAATACATTAATGAATAATTTGTAATTGTGAAATATGTAGATATATAAAATATATATCTTTTAAAATATATATGAAGGACAGCACAAGAATGGTCAGTGAAAGACAGCCCAGAAGCTAACATCAAAGACAGGATAGTTGGAGATTGGTCTCTGGAACCAGCCTGCCTGAGTTAGTCCTCTGCCACTATGTGATTTTAGGAAGGTAATTCACCTCTTTGTCTCAGTTTTGTCATCTGTGAAATAGGGGTAGTTAATGGAGCATTATCCAAGCAACTATGTGTAAAATCCTTAGACAAGTGTCTAGCATATATAAAGCACTCCAAGCATATATACAAAAAGTGTTGGCTCTTCTTATTAAAGTCAAGGGAGGAGTGTTTTCCTAGAAGGAAGATTTGATATTCTCAAATTGGGAACGGATGAGAAATGAAGGGAAACAACTGAGATGTTATTTTCACATTTGAGAGGACTGAACCAAAGGAATAGTTGAGTGTTGAGTCCTCAGGTTAATAAGAAGTAAAAAGTGGGAGCACCAAAAATGCTGATCCTTAAACCCATACACCAGAAAAGAAAGGCATGATGACAATGTGGATTAATTTGTGGGGGCAGGCTTGAGGGAAATGTTTTTAGAATAAAGTGTTCGGTCTGTTTATAGCAATGGAAAAAAGGAATCAGTGGACAAGAGACTGAGGGGACGTTGAGAGGTGAGGGTGAATGATGGGAAATGCTCCCAAAGGGGACAGAAAGACTTGGAATCCGTAGCACAGAACGAGGTGGTAGCAAATGGTTATTTCCAAATAAGATTTGAAGCATGGATCCAATATTCCAAAAAAAGTAAAACTAACAGAATTATAACTCTGGAGTTTGAAATCTGCTTTGTACTGAGCATATTCACATAGTTGATATAAGAGGAAGGAGCAGTTGCCATGGTGGTTGAGGAGATGAGTATGGCTATCATACTGAATGACAAATTAGGGCATTAGAAGGACAGGAGGAAATTGCAGAGCCTCAGGACTGTTGATGAACGTTTAAAAGAATTGTGGAGAAATGAGGGAAAGTGAAATCTGGATGTGGAAGCTTAAGGAGGGGTGTGCTAAATCAGTCAGTTGCAAGAAACTCTGAAGTTTTACTGAGATTTTCAAACTCTTCTCCAGCACAGGAAATAATGGAACTGGTAAAAGGAACTGTCTACATAAATCTCTAAGGGATGTAGACATTATATTTTTGGTCTGATCATTTCCATTAGCATTTGGGTAACATTTTGAATACCATGTGCTTAATTTGTACTAAAGTGCATTCAATCATAAGACGCTGCATTTGTTACTATGTTTTTTAATAAAGTTAAGACACAACATATTTGTTGACCCCTAAATTTCAATCTATATTTGTTTTTATAATTAGAAAAGAGACATGGAGAAGAGCCACAAGCATAATTTCAGCAACCTTGATTACCAGTGACTGTACTCATGTCTGTCATGTTCTAAATCCTTTGGCAAAAGGTGACGTATAAGGAAAGGTGAGACTAGGGTGGAGAGTGAGCCTGGGGAACAAACGCGATGAGAGGGACACGTGACATCTATTCCTCCACATGTTCTGACATGACTTTCCCATGCCTATAGCTATTCTAGTGGGACTTCTCTCTTCTTTGGCAAGTGTTTTGGAAGAAGACAGATGAAAGGGTGGACAGACACATGGAAAAAGTGAAAAGAGACAATATATGGCTTTGTGACAAGGAAAAGTACTTTTGTGCAAATGTACGTGGATCCTTGAAATGTGTAAAACTCTATCTCACTTTAAGTAAACTCAATATATAAAAATAATATTTAATATGTGCAAAACACAAATCAAGAAAAAATAATACTTTTCTAAATACTTTAGAAAATAGTTTAGAAAAGACTATTTCATTTCATGAATGTTCTCTCTTAAGTTTCTTTTAATTAGCAGTCAACCCCAGGGCGTAAAACATAAGACTTGATTTACATACAATACTTTAGCAATGTACCAAATTCGGCCCAAATTCCAACAGCAGAAGCATAACTATACCAAATTTGGGTCAGTAATAATATTTCTACAGTGCTTAGGTCTAACGTAGGCAAGCATGATGATATTTTCAAGCCTACTAACCTTTCTGACGAGTAGAGAGGTTTTCCTAAGCTATTTGTAAAATGAAATTGGAAGAATTAATGAAGAGGAAGTTTTTGCTCAACAAGTGGATTAGCTGAATTAGAAGAATGTTCTTGCTTTGTCATCTATAAAATTCAAGAAAATGTTTTATAATAGATGTTTGAATATCTATTTTCTTTTTCTGATCTTAGATCTTTGTAACACTAGAATGGAAACTTTGCCAGGCTTTATCCCTTTTTGATATCTAATTAAACCTGATTTAGTGGAGAATTTATCAGCATGCCTTGTCCCTCATATTTCATTTATGGATATGGACAGACACCCATTTTTACCATGCACTGTATGTTGAAAGATCAAATACATCAGCATAATTTAAATAAATCTGAGCCCTATAAATTCCCACTGGATGCAAGACCACAAATGGAAACAAGAACAAGGGCATGTTCAATGACATTAAAATGCAACTAATTTAAAACACAAAGGAAATACATTTCTATGGAGTGCCTAATAAATCTACAGCACTCATTTCCTCAGGATTTTAGCGAGCCAAATACCTCAGCAAACTTCAAGAAAGAATTACACATTCATAGCGCGGGGAAAAAATATTTGTGGCTATGAGGCTACATGAACTATCAATTTACATGCTTTGTTTTTGAGTCAAAGGAGACTCCAGCCAACTTTCAAGATTAGTAAAAATTCCTGGATAATTAGGGAATTTGCTAAAGTAAAAATATCTTTTTTACCAAATGAAGATTTGGAGTCTTCATTTACTTAATTATTTTATTTGACTGCTGGGTTTATTTCAAATAGCATGGAGGTTATAGATTGGCCAAAATGTTTTCTTGGCTATCTTTGAATCGATTACACCAGTAGATTATCAGTGTAATCAAATCAATCTGCAAAAACTGGATGATATGCAAAACTAGTAATCTTTATGGTAACACAAATACAGTCATGTCTCGCTTAATGATGGGAATGATCTGAGAAATGCGTCATTAGGTGATCTTGTAATTGTGTGAACATCGTAGAATGTACTTACACAAACCTAGATGTCACAGCCTACTACACCCCTACACTATCTGGTACTAATCTTATGGGACTGTTGTCATATATGCCTGAAACATCGTTACGTACAGCATGACTATATATTTGTATAACAGTATTAGTGGAAGAGAAGGAAAAGGGGAGAAAAATGATAGAGAGAAAAGAAGGAGTGAAGTGAGAACTGGAAGGGAGAAAGGAAGAACGAGAAAAGGTTTAGAGGTGATAACATGGCTGGAGCCACAGAGTGGTTCTGGACCAAAACAGAGATAAATCAAGTTTTGCTAATGAAATAACAAAAGCTTTTTATTTTCCCCTCCTTATTACTAGTGTTTCTTAATGCATAGTCCTCCATGTAATGTGAGTCACAATGTTTTCCTTTTTATTCCTCCTCCCATGTCAGCAATTACTGAAGATAAGAGGCTCACATAAGCTTCCCTTAGTCAGATATCTTCTTACAAGTCTCTCTGAGGTTTAGGAAAGCCAATTGTCCCTTCCTTTGAGCCCAACCTCCTGAACGTCATAGTGAACTCTCTACAATTCCAAGCTCATGATGCTCCCATTCATTCAACTATTTAGTGAACAATCAACTATCTCCCAGACATTATAATAGGCTCTGGAGATACAACAGTCAACAAAATAGACAAATCTCCCTGCTCTCGTGGAGCTAATACTCTACTATGGGAAGGTGGGGGCAGGTCATGGAAGAGAGGTAGATAATAAAACAAAAATGGAAGAGAGATAGATAATAAAATTAAAAAGTAAAATGTAGAGACAGTAATAAGTGTTATGGAGAAAAACAAAGCAGGGAATGTGAGTAGAGAGTGTGTTTGTGGAGGCCAGGGAAAACGTGTAGTTTTAAATAAGTAGTCAGGAAAATTCTCACTGAAAAGTGCTAGTTGAACACCATACAAAGTAAAGGAGTGAATAAAGTAAAGGAATATTCATGCTTTGGCATAAGTATTCAAAGCAGAGGGAAAAGGCAGCAGGCAAATTCCTAGAGGCAGAATCTTACCTGGCATGTTTGAGGATTAACAAGGCCAGAATGGCTGGCACAGAGTGAGCAGAGAAAACAGGAGATGAATTCAGAGAGATGATGGGGCCAAGGAGATATGACACAGAATGTGTAGGGCCCTGTAGATCCAGATAATGATTCTGGATTTAATTTTGATAAACATGGGACATCTGGGTCATATTGACAGAGTTGTGTCATGATCCGACCTGCATTTTAAAAGGATGATTCTTGCTTTGCAGTGAAAGTAAATGAACCTGAAGCTCTGCATAAGTAGATGTAGGGTGGAAATGTAGAAATGAAAATCTTTAGTACGGAGGCAGAAGTTCAAACCATGAAGGTTGGTGGCAACTTCCAAGGAAAGCATGTGAGAATAACAATAAAACAAGGACCGTGATGGAACTCTGCGGGATACTAATATGTCAGGGATAGAAAGAGATGTGTGAACTTACGAAATCCAAGAAAGAACTGGTCAGAAAAGTATAAAAAGAAACAAACAAGCATGAAAGGTAAAGACCGTTGAGCTTCATGAAGGACCCAGATGAGCTGAGACACTATGAATTCAGACTGACCTAAATATGGAATGACATACGATTGATCCACTTAGCAATGCTTCTATGTCAGTAACAGCATAGAAGCCTGACTGAAGAATTGATTCAGGGTTGTGATTTTGCTGAGCAGGGCAATGAACAACAGGAATATCAAATAACTGAGATATTGATAAAAAAGAGTGCATAAGATACTCAGCCATGTGGCTCCAGGCAAGGAAAAGTAAACAAATCCAAAAGAAGGATAAGTAATGAGGAAACTTAGGAATCAAGAAACGTGATGTGTCTAAGAGTTGGAAGAGCAGATTTAGTAGGAATGAGGTTGAGAGGGAGGACAGGAAAGAGTTGTTAGAAAGTGGGATATGGGCGCTTAAGATTTTTAATGTTGAACATAACATAATGAAATATAACTATATTGAACTCAATTAATAGTCGATGTCTTTGCTTAATGTATCTTGAGCTACAGATGGTTTCATTTCATGATATAGATTTAACCATCTTCATTTAACTTTTTTTGTCATTATCATAAAATCCTAGGTTAAAGGATTCTCTTCCAGGGGTTTTTAGCTGGAGATTTCTGTTCTAGGGTGTGCCAACTGACTATAGACAAGATTGAGAGGCCTGATGTAGGAAAGCTGCCCCCAACTTACAGAATCCTCTTTTCACAAGGTTCGTTTCAGAGTGGATGTGAACATTTTACTCAATTACATAGTTCTAGGGAGTCCAAACTTTATGAAAGAAGTTTGGGCTGTGATCCGACCATCAAATGCCATCTGAGGGTTTTTTCTGTTAAATAGTCTGGGTTAAAAGCACTCAGTCAGTTAGAAAAACCAAAGAAAATCAGATATAAAGATGCAAAGATGTATTATTTAAATAGAAGTGTATTGTTTACTACCAAATATAATAATAAAGATTAGATAGATAGATAGATAGATAGATAGATAGCAGATAGATAGATAAACCTTAGTTTTAATTTTAAATTCAAGTTGAATAACTCTCTTGAAGCAAAGTAAAATAATTGACTAGTTCTGCTTATGCTTCTCCAAGTTTTCTGTGTCTTTTTTTCTCAATCAGCAGAGCTAAGTCTGCCAGGTACAATTTTCACTTTCAGAGTGAATGCTGAAGCTAATTGCCTCGCCTTCTCTGACGTGAAGTGCACTACTTTGAGTTTGCTGCTGGGCCCTTTAAGCTCCAGTCACTAAGTGTGAACCTAAGCTTTCAGCTTCACACCTCTTTCACTGGTACTTAAGACTGGCTTGCTGTGGAATGGATGCTCACTACATTATATCGATGCATAAAATCATGACAAAATGACCCCACAGCCTTCTTTTGGTCACTAATCTCCAAGAGTCCCTCTCTAATGCAAACCTACAAAGGAAGAACTCGGTAACTCCTCGTAACAGAATGAAATCAAGATTTTATGGTCCTCAAAGTTAGTACTCCCGAAAATAAATCTAGCAGCACAAACTCCTCCTTTTTCACTTAAACCAAATATCCATTTTCCTGTAGCATTAATAGAGAATTTATCAGGAGAGAAAAATTCTCATAAAAGCTTAATTAGATGTTAAGAGATATAAGCTAAAAGAAAGAATTAATAAGAGGGAAGATAATATCAAGCATAATTTGATGAATAATGTCACCAATTTGTTAAAATACAGAGTAAAAGTTATGCAAATAGGAAAAAGAGCAGAGAAGAGGAAAAGGAACAAAGTCCTAGAGGTAGATACCAAGTGAAGAAAGGAATGAAAGAAAACAATGAGAAATAATTGAAAAAAGAGAGAATGGAAATTTCCCACCGTTTTTGAAAGCATAGCATTATTATTTTAATAATAATATTAAAAAATCAAATCACAGAGTAATTAGTAAACAGAGATAAAATATTTTCTTATTAAATTGTTGACATGCCACTGTATTGTGTTTTATTTAATATACTGCCATTTTAGTAAAAATATCTTTATCCCATTCTTATATCATTGGGTGGATTATTTCACATAGATAAGTTCATATGAAAACAGAGTACTCGCACAATATCTCAAATGCAGAGGACTCATTTTGTGTGTACATTAATCACAATGTTCAATTCTACTTGAATAAACTCAAATACGATGCTAAAATTTTGATATTTTCTGGGTGTCTAACTATTCCATCAATGCTGTAGGATTACCCACTTCTTTCAAATATAATTGGGATATCCCAAAAAATCTAATGGTTACTTTCTCATTAAAGCCATGTGCTCAGATTTATTCAAATAGAGAACAATTTCTGCATCATCTTTTAAGAATAAAAAAATAAAGTATCTGATTGTGATTGCTGTTTTGTAGGTTCAGACATTTTAATGCATTCTTCCTTGGAAAAAATAACAACAACTAGGAACAATAATCACAGGCAAAACTTTGCAACACCAATTGCCTTGAAAAGGAAACAAATATTTCCCATACACACAAGAAAAAATACTGTCCATTCCTGTCAGCCTTTTCAACCTCTTTTGTGTTCCAAGAAATTGCGAGTAATGAAAACAGGGCAGAGCCAATCAAATGGGTGTGTATACTAGTGCACTGTGAGAGTTGAAAGCTCTGCATTTAAAATAAGGTTTATGCATAATTCATAGACTATGCATGTTTATGTAAATTACCAAAGGCGGAAGTGTATACGAAACCAGAATCTGAGGTAAAATGACGATGTTGTAATATACTGCTGGACTTGCATCTCGCCAATTCAACATACCCCCGTTATACTACTCTTGAAAATTACATCGTGCCAGTTCACACTAGGAAACCAAATAAAACTTTGAGGCTTACACACATTGTATATTTTTCAACATTTCTTTCAAATTCAATATATTATTAAACACTGAAACTTAGCCATATATAATTCAGACAGCCTGGGAATAAAGATGTACATATATATTCCTGTTAATGGGTGTTATGTAAGTCGAGAGAAATCGAAATAATGCCTAGAAATTTAATTTAAAGATAGCAAGGCTTTTAATGTATGGGGATTTCCACTAAAAAAAAGGAGGAAAAGAAGTCTTCCATCATTGAACACCGTGCCAGTGAATTTTGGAAGGTAAAATACTATTCGGAAGGCAACCTCCCACCTAACGTGGAACACTGTAGTGGTTTCTGGCTGGTGTTATTCAGCTCAGACTCATCTTCTGGGTTAAAGTGTTCTTTTGAATCAGTCATTGTGGGCTGCCAGCGGAAAAGAAGAGCTCATTTGCATGAGCCCTCCACCTCCTGGTCAGCTCTGAAAATCTTGGCAGCTTAGCACCGCAATTGGCAAAGGAGTGTTTCGAAAAAAAAATTAATAAGTAAGGGCTTCCAAAGAAAACATTGTCAATGAATTAAGTCCAATGCACCTGAAATTCATTGCTCTGTTATCTTTTCAATTGTTATAAATATAGCAGGCATTTTAAAGTCATTTCTGTTTACTCCCTTCTTAATGTACTGTGTGAACCATTTTTCACGTGTGTTAACGTACTATATGCAAATGGCGTTTAATGTGTTTTATTCACGGAATGCATTTACAAATCATTTTGCGTAAGTGAAGCACTGCCTTCACTTCTGTATATGTGACATTGAAAAGGAGTGCATATCACTGCATTTCCAAAATGAGAGAAAATTTAGAATGAGGAAAGCCCACCGATGCTATAATAGAGATTTTCTGTTTTGAATTCACCTATTAGTACCTTTTTCTCACTTCACAGACTTTCAAAATCTGGTGCTGAATTTCCCTCCCTAAGAATTTTAAGCTCTTGTCATTAGAAACAATTATCCCTTCCATTATTCGTGCTTAAGTCCACCTGCGCTGTTGCTCTTAGAAATCAAAAGAAAACCTCAGAAACAGCAAACGCTTTTAGGTTAGGCAAAAATTAATTTAAACATTTGTTCTCTATGTATTACCAGAGAAACTGAGAGCAATTTATCACATATCTAATCATCATGTATTTTATTCATGGCATTTAAAATCTTTCAAATAATTTGCAACAAAATTTATTTTATTTTAAATAGTTCTCATACACCAAACTATGTAAAATCACTAGGTGTTTAAAAAATGCTGAGAGTAGATTAAATATTAAAGGTGTAGTAAAATTCCATTTTTATAGAATATTGAATATGTAACAAAAAATGAACATCTCTAATTGTGATAAAAATAATGTGAAGAATGTGTACAACATAATGCTTTTATTCTGCTAATTTATAGAAATAGGTCCCTAAATGGTTATTATTTTCATTCCATGTATAGAATGACCGGGGAAAATGCTGGCAATTACTCTGTGAATGGCGTTCCACCCTGGCATGAAGCTGTAACTAATTTGCATATAGCATTGTTGGAAATGAAGCCTGTGACATACGGATCATCATCAACGTTGGGAATTCACACTGCCAAGTGTACCTCCTCGTACAAATACACACTGCCACTTATGGATCAAAGGGACTGTTGCCACTGCAGTCCTGAGCTAATAAAACACATCACGCTACCGGAATTCTAAACACGTTTTAGAAGTGGGGTCTTTATCACCAAAAGGATGTTTTTTCCTTTGTTATGTAAACAAAAAGAATTCTCTTATAAACTTATCCTATGAAAATATTTATCTTATACCTACATTGTCATATTTTCCCCAAATCAGAAAGGCATATAGTACAAAAATAAAAATTTTTAATTATTTGATATGTTAGTAAACAGCACTGTACATTTCCTAACAGTAAGAAAATTAAAATATCTTCTTTAAATTTAAGCACAAGAAAGAAAAAGATCAAAATGTAGATACAATCCACTAATTTTTGAGCAATGGCTTTTTAGTTTCCATAGTGACATGAGTCCACAAATATAAACTTAAGTGGGGCAACTTTTACCTCATTTATCAAATACGTAAATAAATAAAAAGGCAAAACAGAATTTTGTTTTAACTTACCTGGATGATCCCCTCAGTTGTCTCCTTTACGTTGCACACATAATCACCAATTAGCTTATCTCCTACAATTCATCCTAACTCTTAAAAAAACTAAAAATTTTGCTCTGTGTCTTTTAGAAAGCTAAGTATTTTGAATTTAACATAATGAAGATTATTATTACTTCTTGATGTAAATAAAAGATTCTTGATAAGAAAATAGTGATTTGGCTCTGGAAATTGAAGAGACTTAAGCTCTTAGCAGTAACATATATTTCTATCAAATGTTTGAAAGAGGGCATGTGAAAGTATTAGAGAATTGACATCTGCCCTATGGGACTAGCTATTGTAGATTGTTTCCATACATTACATGTCAAGACTCGCCTATCGAGGCATATATAACAGATATGCTCTAGAGTATAATTTATAAAATATGCTTACAAGGTACTTCTATAACGCCCTCACCTCTTACCTTTCTTGTCCTCTAATTGTCATGAGGCTCCATCATGCATCTTATTTTCTATTTACTGAAGACGCTGAGTGATTGGTAATGGATGATAAGAGAAAAAAAATCAGTCAAATGTGGACAAGGCTGGTCTGATAAAACTGAAATGGAGTATGCTTTGGTTGTGTAATAATTTCCAGCTGTGCTCTAGTTTAAGAAAATGTCCAACATGACACTCCTAGCTTAACTCAGTCACACATTTCATACAGGTAGTATTTTTCAGATGACACCAAGTTAGAAGGGGTTGCTAACACTTCAGAAGAAAAGATCAGAATTCAAAGTGACCTCGATAAATTGAAGAAACAGCATGAGCCAGATGAAAATACTGGCTAGCTACAGGTCCTACAGGGAAGAAAAAAAAAATCTAAGCTAGAATTCATCACTCATTTATTTACTCATTCATCAAATATTTATTGAATGCCTACTATGTGCCAGTCACGAGCTGAATATCATTTAACGCAAATGCATTTTTAGTTTGGAAATCTGCGCCCTCCTTCAATGCCTGACTGGCCCCTTTTAGGAAATCAATCTCTTTCAAAATTGTATGTTGCTACATTGTGCAAAACCAATAAACTTAAGAAGAAAAAAATACGAGAAGATCAAGAAATACCAGCATCATACTGATATATATCTGTATATATCTATACATAGATAGGCACATATCTTACATATAGATATATCTATGTATAGATATATAGATAGACACACACATACACAATCTTCCTTCATTTTAAAGGTGAGTCACTTTGGGGAGACATAATAAGTCATATTTAATGCTTAATTTGGGGTTACCATAAGGTTATAATAAAAGTAATTAAAAAGACATTTTACTGGGTCAATCTTGGTCTGCCGTAATTCAGGAATGCTCAATTCTCTTTTAAAAATTTGATTCCAGTAGTGCCCTGCCTTTGTTTCCATCCTGGCTGCCTTGAAGAAGAGTATCACGTATCCTTCTTTGATTGGGACGGTTTACAGCTGCTTTCCCAGCATACTTAATCTCTTTCACTCTCAAGAGTAATCAATTTAAACAATAAATTATGTGATTCTCGCTACCTTGAGGTGTCTCTTCACCTGCAGCCAGCACTGTACCTTTTGATGGGGTCAAATAGGCCATTCCCGCCCTTGGGAAATTGGCTGGACACTGGGGGAGACAGAAATATCAACAGATTTTTTCAGGGGAAATCAAGGACCTGAAGGATGAACAAACTTCACATGGAGATATAGATAAAAAGGAGCTGGTACTCAAGAAGCCATTAAAGCTGTTAAATCTGAGAACATAGGACAGCAAAGCTTCATTAACTTACCAGATGCAGTTTCATCTTTGAGAAAAACTGCTTTAGATAGGTATGTTTAACTTGAAAACCATGTTCCAGAGACCAAACAAGCAGAAATGATAATAGTACATGATAGTAATACCCAAAAATAAATAATATATACCTAGATATAGTGAAAAGTATTATCATGACTTTTCCAGTCTTTTAATCACTCCTTGAAAATGGACAATGTCTATGTTTTTCTGGTCACCAGTATTTCGTAACTGTTCTACCTGGATTATATTTCTCATGTTTTTCTCCTCTTAATTTTGTAACCTTAGGTGGGAGGAAATAAAGAGTTAAATTTTTAAACAGCCACTGATATGCTCTCTAAAGCAATTATTCCTTCTGTCACCAAGAGATAAATGTACTACCACAAGACATTACAAATGTGCTCTTCTAGACTCTAATACAAATTACTGTCAGACCACATCACTTAAAGCCTTACTCCTCTTATTTAGTAAAGCCAATTTCTTTTGATTTTTTTTTACATATAAAGAAGAAAATATCTTGCTCTGATGGTTGTTGAAGACCTTTTAATAATTTTTAATTTTTTAAAAATAACATTAACTGCTTATTAATTCTTAAACCCATTCAATACTGAGACTCATGGACATTCTGGAACAAGTTGGTGAGGAAGAGAGCCTCTGGTACTGGGCGAGTTTTCCACCATCTGTTAGGGTTGTGGAAAGAACCTCAGTCGAAGAAAAGAACTCTAAAGTTAGTCCTAACCCCAAACAAGCCTATAAAAAAGAATTTAAACTGCAAAAATTGCAGTATAGGTTTATTTCCATTATAGTCTCATCCCAAGCAGAAATGATCTCAGGGTCATTCAGAGCATATCCATCTGCCTAGAGATTGTGAACACAGTGCATACATGTAAGTCTGAGGTTTTGCACCATAATTTTTTCAATTCTTTGGGCCTGTGAAAAGATAAGCCTAACCAGCAACTCATTCTTGGGAAGCTGAAATTAAAACAGAACTACTTGGCAGCCTACAGACCAAGAGAAGGTGCCGTGAATTAGCCTAAGAGCCAAGCAAGGTTGTGAAAGAGCACTGACTTTTTCAAGTAAAGGACTCCAATCTGTAGACTGGAGAATGATGTAGAAATGCAGAGCAAAGAAAAGATTTGACATAAGCCGGACAGACTGACCAGGCCTTAGGTGTGTTTCCAGACCACCTTGCAGGCCCAGCACTGGTTCCAGCTCCAGACATCCACTCTAACCACCAATCCCCTTTAATTAATATGCCTTAGAGCTCTCCTGCTTTGTCTTTTCAACTAAAAAAGAAATCTATTTGGAAAAATGTGATGAATTAAATGTATGAATAAAGTGTAGGACAGAGAAATTGTCTTGAGTACAGAGTAGAAGTTGTATGTTGAAATTAACAGGAAATAGGTTTAAATACTATGCCAAGAGACTTGGGAAATCTAGCTTTGAGACTATTTATCATAAAAAGAATTTTGTCTACCCTTGATTTGAAAACTTTCACTAAGTTGAGAATAGGTGACCACATGGCCTTGGCCTTTCCTCCCGCAAGATAATTTACATGAGATATAACAGTGGGAGGAAACAGAGGCATGGAATATTCTGCAAGTCTTGCTGTCTGTTTGGGGAAATTGTATCTTTATACTTTATAATATTTCTATTGGATATTAAAGAAAACCACTTTTTGGTGCCCTAAATAAGAATAGTTACATTTGGATGGCATCACTTTCATCATCATATTCATAAAGAGGGAATCCCATCACCTCACCTTCTTTGAAAGTAGTCAACCGATCACTTTCCCAGAATTTGGGCTGTGGACAAAAGATTCTTTTTGGTAGCCCCTCATAACACTGAGGATGAATTTTGAAGCAACCAAATAAAAAAACAGCAAACAGCCAAGACCCAAAATGCATACTATCTAATTATTACCTAAAATTAACTCATTAGTACTTAATGCCACCAAATCGTACACTTATAATGGTCAAAATGGTAAATTTTATGCTATGTACTGTAATTTAAAAATTAGCAAGTTAAAAATAAAAAAAGGTTTTGTTTAAAAAAAGAACTCCTTTGACTTCGTTCTGCCTCTTCAAATTCTGAGTTTTCGAGTCAACTGATTGTGAAAATAACTAACTAATTAATTGGGACCTGAATGGAGAAAGAAGACATCCCTGATCTGGGTTTTCTAAAACAAATAGGTAGGATAGGGCCAGAGTAAGGCAGGCCTTGAGAATGGGTTAGTGTTACCCTGGGAGCGCATTTCAAAGAAAACAAGCTCTGTCCTCAACCCGTCTTTATTTTTAAGGTCTTTATTACCACCATGAGGAAAGATAAAACAAATGACCAGGTACAAAGAAGAGGAGACAGGTGATAATTAAGAGCGGAAAAAATTAATTTTTAAACATTCAGAAGCCCTTAGTGTAGTGATTGCTTTGCTATGACTGCAAGGATATGGGGACTATTGATTTGTTCAAAAAAAAAAAAGAAAGAAAGAAAGAAAAAAAAAAGTTGTTGGCACATCAAGAAATCAAGCGAAATAATCCCTGCTTATATGTTATAACCATGGGCAGGATGAATCTCAGATAAACTAAGATCTCCTTACCCCTATAGAGAATGGCATTTTTCAAGAGACCAGATAGCATCAGAACTATATTTAATAAAATATTTCCTTTTTTTTCCCTTTTGGTTGACCATCCAATGCTGTGAGAACTCAGTTATCCTTTGCACAGTGCAAGCCAACGTGTTAAATTTCTCTACCAAAGAATGTACGCAGGAGGGAATTAATTCAGCTAAAGTCACATTTATGGACTATTTAACGGGCCTGTGATACCTCTCTCTGCTGTTCTGCAAAGCCATGCTCATCCTCTCCCTTTTGCCATTCATTGTTCTCTGCCACAAACAACCCTGTCCTCTTTCTTGCTTGGTTTCTGTCAAATATCAAGCAGACCTCATCAATTAAAACCTGAATGTGATAAGAAACTACTGACTGCCAGTTGTAAAAGCAGCAGATCTGTTTCCTTAGAAAAAAAATGGCAGACAGAGGCTCCACTTTGAATAGAATGATATATGTCTAAAGGATTATTTATAACAAAATATTTTCTTCTCCATTTTGTAGAAAATAGACAAAGATATGAAAAAGTCATGAGGCTTTGCTCTTGTTTTGCATTTCAGTGACATGCTGACCCGGGTCCAAAGACAGAGATAAAAAGCTTTGATTAAGGTTCTAGACAATAAAGACTTTCCCTGGTTTTCCTCCTTCTCACTTTCCCTTCACAGAGATAACAAATGAAAGCATCACGGCTATATGCATCAGCTCTGAGCAGTTATTCATTAGAAGACATTTCCCACCGGGGCTTCCCATCTCTCCTTTCCTCACCCCTCCCTTGTTGGTGAGATATATGTTGGTATAGCCTTTTGAGAATATCTTTAAAATTTAAAAAACACACACTCCTTGATCCTGACACTTGTATGAATATTTCCGGAGGATTTATTTTGAGAAAGAGAAAAGCAGCCCCTGACATCCGGGAACTGGCCTAACACTCACAGTGAGGACTTCATGGTGCTGGTTGCCCACCTGGTACCCACAGCTAGATGGAGGTGTTCTTCCATTGGACATAATTTCATAGAGCGTCAACATCGGACAAGATCACATTGTGACTGGTGAAGCGAGACCAAAGCAAAACAAACAAACAGAACAAAGCAAAAGACAGTTTCCTGGAATCTTACCAAAATTACCTAACCAAAACCCAAATCTGTAAGTGCCTTCTGACACCATCTTGCTGAGATTCCCCTATGGTTCTCTATGGTGTACATCTCCCTTATTGTAACAAACAATAAGCCCAACTTATTTTTTGGTGATCCTTGGTGGGAGGGCAAGAAAAGTTCTTAGAGGAAGAATAATGTTTACAGCAATATTTGTAATAGCAAAAAATTGGAGCCAACCTATTTGTTCAGAAATGCAAAAATGATTCAGTAAGTTATGACACATCCATTTTATGAAATAACTCTTGAAGAGTAAGTTAGATGCATGATTATTGGAATGGGGGAAAAGTCTCTAAGACGTGCTGTTACGTTGGAGGAAAGGGCAAGCAAGTTAAATAAAATTGCAAAGACTAGGATACGGTTCTATGTTTAAAGAAAAACAAATGTGTATGTGTGTAGAGAAAGTTCTGGAGGAATGCACATCAAAATCTTAGTGACATAGGGTAAAACAAATTTTTTCATATTTAAACTTAAACACAGCTGTATTGTTTTAATTTTTACAAGGTTTTGTAATTTTTAGAAATGACTATAATTTTTAAAAATTGGCTTCCCAATAAACAAGTGCCATATAATCACATATATAATGTGCGTGCACGTGGATTATGTATGTTGAGGGGGGACATATACACATTTCTCTGCATCTACTTTTTTATATACATCACAGAAATCCTCTAAGTCAACTGCTGTAGGCCTAACTCAGTATTTACAATACCTACATAACATTCCATAATAAAGATGCTCAGAAATTATTCATCCATTCTCCTATTCATAGACATTTGTTTTATGTACTTTTTTGACCACTATAGATTGTATATTTTATGTATATTTTGGCTACCAAATATATTTCCTTATATGTGTATACTTTCATTTTAGTGCTTTTTGTTTTCTATGGCATGGATTGACAGGTATGGGACTTGGGGACCAAAAGGCATGGGCTAGTCCCGATTTTAATAGATATTGACAAGATTTTCCTCAAAATAATTCATATTTCTACCAGAAGTGTTTGAGAATACACTCTTCCTTGAATCCCAGCCACCAGTAGGTGTCATCTCTCTTTGTACATTTTGCCAGATACAAACTAATATCCTATTTTTACATTATTTCGCATTTCCTTTTGTAAAAGTGGTTGAGAATATGTTCATTTATTAGCAATTTTGAATTTACTTTTCTGTGAATTGCCTTCATAGCCTTTGTTCATTTTCCCATTTTTAATCATTTTGTTAATAATTTATGAGTTCTCTGTATATTATAGATAAAGCCTTAATTTGCAAATATTTTTCCACATTTTCTCTTTTGTCTATTTACTTTAGTTTTGGTATCTTGCTATTTTTAAACATTTTATATGGTTAAGTATGCATTTCTTGTCTTTAATGTTTTGGGGGTTCTTGTCTTGATTAAAACATTATCTTTAGTACCTCAGCATTTACTCCTAAATTTTCTTTTAAAATTTATATTGCTTTTACTTCCAAGTTTTACTCCATCTGGAATTATGTTCTGCATTTTACAAAAGGTAAGAGATGATTCTATTTTGTTCCAAATGGTTAGCCTATTGTGCCACTTATTAAAAATGTACCCTTTCTGCAAAGAATTGATAAACCATCTTTCATATATTAAAGTGCCATATGTACCGATTTCATGTGTACCAGGATCTCTATTCTAACTCACTTTCCTGATTTACTCCACTCATTACGACCCCCAAAACAAGTTCAATTATAATAAAGGTGTACATTATTACTAATTTTAATTTTTGCTCTTCACCATTTAGAGCGATATTTGCTATTAATTTTGCACAAATAATCTTCCACAGTTAAGTATAGTTCCTACATTTTTCTGATTAAAAAATCTTCGTTGAGATTCTTGTGCAGTCTTATAGCAGGGAACTCTAAATCACAATTTGATATGGACCAGGAGTCTTGCACAAGGGAGAAACAATCTCATAAACCTAAAGATACTTTTGTTTATTCAGAAACTTTGCTATAAATAGCTTTTCACTATCCTGAAAAGGAAGATAGAAAATATTTACAAGTCCATAAACTTGAAAATAAAGCATTACCTGACTAATCAGACTAAAACAAAGATCCCGAATAAGATGAAATTTGACTATGCTCTATTTGAAATCATAAATTACAGATCCTTATATTGTGTTTCCCGACACCAGGATCAGCTATATAATTTGTGCAAAACAGTGCAAAATGAAAACATGAGGTCCCTTATTCAAAAAGCAAGAAAAGTGTGCCATGAAAGGCACTAAAATATAGAAAGTTTTCCTTTATCCCACAGTCTCTTTCTTGACCTGTCATGGAGTTTTCTATTTGCTATTTAAATGCATGTTCCCTGGGGCATCGCAATACTCCTGGGCAAGCACAGGCTCTCATAGCCACCAAAGGACTGGACTGTGATTTGGCCCGAAGGGACACTCACCTGCTGCCAGGTTCCCCAGCCATGTAGTCCCAGCAGTACATGTTGAAGAGACTATTCTTTCCCCGTTAAATGGTCTTGGCACAATTATTGCAAATCAATTGGCCATAGTTGTATGAGTCTATTTCTAGACTCTCAATTCTATTCCATGGGTCTATATGTCTATTCTTATATCAATGCCATTCAAAGCAGTGTTTTTACTATAGCTTTGTAGGAAGTTATGAAATTGGGAAGTATGAGTCCTCCAACTTTGTTGGTTTTTTCAAGATTGTTTTAACTATTAGCAACCCCCCATAATTCCATATGAATTTGAGAATTGCCTTTTCCATTTCTTAAAAAGTGACCAGTTGGAATTTTGATAGAAACTGCATTGAATATATAGATTGCTTTGGGTAGTAATGACATCATAACAATACTAAGTCTTCCAATTCATGAACACAGATGTCTTTCTGCGCATTTAGGTCTTCTTTAATTTCTTTCAGCAATGCTTTGTAACTTTCAGCGTATAAATCTTTCACCTCCGTGGCTAATTTTTTCCAAGGTATTTATTTCTTTGGATGCTATTGTAAACGGAATTGTTTACTTAATTGTTTACTTAATTTACTTGTTTACTTAATTTACTCATTTGCTTAACTTCTTTTTCAGATTGTTTGGTTTGTTCTGGTGTATAGAAACAAAATTGATTTTTGTGTTTTGATCTTGTACCCAGAAACTTTGCTCAATTTGTTTACTAGCTCTACTAACCTTTTTGTACGTGCAGATTTTGGGTATTTTCTATATATGAGATCATATCATCTGGAAATAAAGATAGTTTTACTCCTTCGTTTTCAATTTGGATGCCTTTTAGTTCTTTTTCTTGCCTAATTGTTCTGGCTAGAACTTCCAGTACAATGTTGAACAGCAGGGAGAAAAGCCAGCACGCTTGTCTTGTTCCTCGTCTTAGAAGACAAGCTTTCATTCTTTCACCATTGAGTATGACGTCAGCCATGGATTTTCCATAAATGCCCTTCATCATTATGAGAAAGTACCCTTCCAGCTTTTGGTTTAGTTTGCTCTTCTTTTTATAGTTCCTTAAGGTGTAAAGTTAGGTTATTGATCTTTGCTTACATTTTAAATTTAAGCTTTCATTTGTTTCTTCTAACAGTTCCATTTTTCTTCTAGTTCTTTCTCTCTATGGCTGTTGGATCCTCTTAAGTGAGTTGATATTTTTCTTTGACTACTCACTGGAGTTCAGACTGCCACCAGGGTACCTTAGGCAGTGGCAATACCAAAAGTGGTGGTAATCCGAGTGGTCTCTACCTCTGTGGGCTAGCTGCAGAGCAGCCAGCAAGTCACCAGGGCCCTGCCTGACAATGGAAGGAGGTCTCTCTGCTTCTAGACCCCTCAGCTGCAAAGTCTTCTAGGCATCTTATACACAGAGTAGAGAGAACTCGGCCAACCTACCTGATCAGATTCCCCTGTAGCTTCTCAAGTACTTAGAAATCAATATACCCTCTAGAAATAGTCACATGGATGTCCACGAGCCAAAATTAGTCTAAATGTTCTCTCTGATTGATGCTTCAGGGCTCTTTCTACTGGTCCACAAGCTATTGTCCATTCCAGGGAGGAAAAGTTCAGTACAGCCCTCTCCATCCAGACCTGGAAGAGCTCTAGGCTTCTAGGGCCCCATCTCCCCACTCCTCTGCCTACCAGCCTAACAGCTGCTGACTCAAAAAAGGTAGCTGTCTGAACTGAAGTTAAGAACACGGGCAATGATTGTGTGTTTTAGCTGCTATTTTCCCAGTCATTAAAAGAAAAAGTATATATTGGTAAAATTTTTCTCAACCTTAATGGACAGTTCTGTTACATCATACAACCATCCTTTTCACACTGAAATGCATCTCAGAGTTTTAAATGGGAAATAGGATCAATATACAAAAACTTCATATATTCATCTCTACCTTATATAAATAATATAATCACCACGCTCTATAAATAAATGGGTATTAGTACCATTCGTTCCAGGAAAACAATTTGCTATAGTCAAGTTATTTCTTGCAACCAATGAGTAAACAAGCATACTACACCTAGGAAGACCAATTCCAAGCACAGACTTAGGAAGTACAAAATATCTTTGGAATATTTTCTTCATGCAAAAGGCAAAGCTTCACTTATTTATTTTCTGAAAATAAAAAAAGTCCTAGAAAATAATTCAAATGAAACTTCAGAATAAATTTATTAGTCAGAGGAATGTACCCAAACTCATCAGAACAAGTTACTGTAATTTGAACATATACTGTCTTTCAATCTTAATAACCTTTATAAGTCAATGGTTCTAATGTCATTTATTTTTTAGTAAGTAACGATAAATAGTTTGTTGGAAGTCCCTCAGAGCTATTTTTAAAACTGTTAGAAAAGATACTGAACATACTTCAAAAAAATCTATTGCAAAGGATATTTTTCTCTAGAAGTATTTCCTCTAGTTTTCAAAATTATGAACAATGAGTTAGTGTTCCAACTCTCTCTCTCGCAACCTACAACATTTTATTGATCACCCAACCACATCAATATATAAAGATCTATTCCTCATAACTCATATACTTCTGAAGAGCAATAATTTTGGAATTATCTCAAATCATGCTTGCAAATATGTGTTAAACTCATAACAGTTTCACCCTTTTGCTTACAGTAGTCTCAGGAGCCGGTCATTTGTCACCATTCACCTAGCAAAATTTTTCACCAGCTAAAGATAAGTGGGTTGCAGCAATTTAGGAAGATCCTACAGATAGTAGTAGATTTTTCATTTGTACTTTGGTGATCTGTTTTAAGAGTTTTTAAATACATGTTTTTATTTTCTTAGGATGTTCATCTTTTGACAAAGAAGAAATAAAACCATTCCGTAATTACACAGGTAGTGCATGACGAGAAATAAATGGGAAATTTTGCTTGAATAGTTATATGATGCTCAAATTATCTGATTCTAAACTTTAAAATGAAAAGACCCTAACAGTTATAACCAAATCTGTCTGTTATCACCTACATATATACTTAATAGCTTTTTTAAAAAATCAGCTTTACTTCCTATTGAATTGCTTGCCGAAACTTATAATCTTAATGATATTTCTCTAGAAATCTACTTGCTATTTTTCTTTATTTATGACACCAGTAGACATTATATTATGATTTGGAAGTGCAACTGTGGCTGAAAATTCCAGTGTACCACTAGCGCCACCCGAATGACGGTAAGATAGCTCACTGCGCAGAGTTCAGACCACTCACAACTTCCCTGAATTATGTATCAGCTAATCATCCCACACATACTGATAACACGTGAACATTTTATTTTTAATAATTTATAACATAAAGATAATATTTGCTTATTGTGGGAATTTTGGAAAACAAAGAAAATTATAAAGAATTTATAAAGTCCATCTGTAAGGCTACCACTAACTTTACATTTCAGTGTGTATCACTTCATAAATCTATACATTCAGCCCACCAATATCAAGGTCGTCTTACACATCTTATTTTTAAGGCTAGTTTCCAGACTACACACATCTCACAAAACTTTGAAATACACTGGTGCTTGGTAGATCTTTACATTGACTTCTACATAAGTGTCATAGTAAGTATATCAGCCTTCCATGCCCAGAGTAATAAATCTGTTTCTTACAGATATCCAGATTGCTCCTTGAATTTTGCTGAGGTATGTTTAAGGATCTATTTCTTCTTTTAAGTAATTGATAAGAATTAGTACACTAGTTACTTAAATTCAGCATAGATGTGACCTTTAAAAGGTGAAATGCTCTTAGTTGTTGTTTTTTAATTATTAGACTCCAATTCTGAGAAAGTTAAGAGGCCATGAACAAGCTGAGTTGAGCTACTATATATGGAAGCTCGTTTTGTTTTATTTTTAAAGGCGCACTTAGGAATGTAATTCTAAATGATGAAAAGTATTGAAGGCCTCAGTAACATATAAAAGCTAAAAAGTACCATTAAGAAGTAGATAATTTTTTTGTTTTGCGTCTGATTTACACAAACACCTCCTTTTATAAAGGATATTTAGAAATTAACTATAAGCCCATTAAGGGCCTGAGCTGTATGCTTCTCTTCATCCTCAGTGCCCAACACAAAACATTTTTGTTTGTTTGTTGCTCACACTGCTGCTTCCTCTGTTGTTGATAAAATTGATAAAAAAAATCATCTCGCTTTCTGCTTCACTCTATTGCCCCTCAATAACTTAGGAAAGTTAACGTGTATTTGAGTGATCTCCAAAACAGAGTTCAACAAATATTGAATAATAAAAAATCTAAGCCCTAGCTGCTGATGGAGTTATTGAAAGGACTGTAAAACTGGGGCTATACAAATTGAATTGGGGTGAGCAATCTTGTGTGCCCAGGCCACAGGCAAAGATCTTACAGTGAATAATTCACATCGCCTTATTACTCTGGCCTGAATTTCTCTCCATTCTTATACTTTAAAAAATGCCTTCAGTCCTTTGCCCTTTGCTTCATAGATAATTTCATTTATGACAATTACTACTGGTCTTTAAACATCTTGCATTCTCATTAACAACCTATATTATTTATGATTCACTATATCTGTCTTGGAGTTCCAATATATTCTTGGTGTTCAACTTACTTACTTGTGCTTGGTATTAGGGAAAAAGCATATGACCTGAATAGTATCCTTGGACCCCAGGTACTGGAGTCCTTCAGCTTTTAACTGTGGCTTGGCTGGAACTATCAGGTCACCATCTGCAAGTCCTCAGGGGTAGGGGCTGCCAAAGACAGTCACCTCCAAATCGAAAGGGGATTTCTCACTTGCAGGTTTCCTCCTCCATCCTTGCTAATAATGGGAAGAAGGCTACAAGAACTGGCAAAGTGAAAACTGCTTCAATGGGGAAAGAGCATATACAAAGTTTTGTGAAACTTCTGAGAGCTTAGCTTGATATATTGCATCATATTCACCATGATTCCATTGTACATGATGAGGTTAGTAGGTTTCCTTGAATTCTGAAAATTAGACTGGTTAGTCTTTACTAGATTATCCCTGTGACTTCTTAGAGGCCAAGGCTACATGGGTGGAGGGGTCCCAATACTAATAACACTGTATTTCTCCTCTTATCTGAAATTTTTATATTTTTGTATTAAGAATAAATGAACTTGTAACATTTCCCACAGGCTAGGGTGTGGTCTATCACTTCTTACAACAGAGTCAGGCAGTGGGGTCTAGAGCAAAGTGGAGGTGATGACAGAAGGAAAATGTTATAGAGGAGGGAAAGGGGAATGAAGAGTGATCAGTATGAAATATTTCTGTGTGTTCACTTACTTGCACCATTTAAGATCCAAATCAATGATTTACTGTAAAATATTTACATTGACTAATTGAAATTCACTTCATTGAGGTTTTGACAGTGAAGCGTAACCCCTGAAAATAGTTCATTTCCATCCTCTTCATTCTCAGAAAGCCTCTCAGTACAGCAATTTTGTTTCCTTACCCATTCCCACCTCCACCGGCATCTCCTCCTATTATATGAAGCATCTTTATACATATAGTCACATACTATTATCTTCTCCATCTTCTTTCACTTTGCATGAATCCAGCTTAAGCTCTTTAAAGATCCCAGATACACACTAATTAGATTGGCCACCCTAAAGTTATCAGTAAGTCAGGCTGCTACTAATCTAGCCCTCTTTGTGTATTTGAAATGCCCTAGGATGCACCAGAGTTTTGAAAAATATCAACCCTAGAGAACAAGATTTATCACCCCTGTCAAATAACACTCACACTGATGAAGTGTGACATTCACCTCAATATAAGTCAGAATCCACTTATTATTTAATTAGCCAATTCTATGTAACTTTTGCCATTGAGTTTGACAACATATGCAGCCTCTCTCTTTTCTTATATTATGGTGTAGCCTAACATGAATTAAAGAGGAATTTAAAACTGAGAGTTCAGTCTTCAAAGTCATACATTCTTTGACCTGTAGGTTGGCATCCTTTGGGTGATAAGAGTTTCTATGAAGAACTAAACCCTCTTGAAACATTATAAGGTCTGGTGGCATTTTTAAAATGTGAATTCTTGACATGAGATTGAGAATTATTTCTAGAAAGGGTTAGCTTATAAACATATGGTTCGTGTGGTTTATCTGAAATATGATTATTGTTATTTAAGCAGTCTTTGTCTCAATTATCTCTCTATTGACAATCTGAACCAGATCTTCTCCCTCTATGGGAGTAGTGGAGTTTGGCAACAGAACTCAAAGTGCTTCTAATTCCACATCTTGCTTAGTTGATGAAGCCAGATTTATAAGTCTAAAGGGAAAGTGGATAACCATTCAATCCCTTAAACTTTCCTTTTTTAAAAAAGAGAAGCCCAGGGCCTGCCCCCACGGCTGAATGGTTAGAGTTCTGCTGTTCTACTTCGGCTGCTGGGGTTCAGGGGTTTGGATCCTGGGCAGGGACCTCCTCCACTCACCAGCCACACCGTGGAGGTGTCCCACATACAAAGAAATAGAGAAGGATGGGCAGTGGATGTTAACTCAGGGCAAGTCTTTCTCAGCAAAAAAAAAAAAAGAAAGAGGAGCCCAGCAAAATCCTAGTATCTAGAAATGTTTGCATGATATAGTGTACAGCAGCTGTTTTGTTAAACTGGCACCCTGTGCCACATTACATTATCCCAATAGCAATATCCCATTCTTTTATGGAATTTCTCCTTCTCCAATCCACCCATCCATGTGTTTTTACACCATGACCCTAGCTAAAAGTTGGGTGCATCCCTGACTCATACTGAACCAAAGGTACTGTTCCATCCCTGAGGTTATGCTGATTGTTCCAACACCAAATGGGTGACTCAAGCTGGACCAGAGGACTTCTTAGTAGAATCTAATAGAACATTGTCAGGATCTCCCTATTGCTTTTTGAGTTGTATAGATGAAAGGTTTTTAGTCTGGAGTAGTCTAGAGCCATGTTCTCAATCATGGAAAAAAATTCATCTGGAATAGGAAAAAAAGTCTGATATACAGAAAGCATTAAAGACAAGAGTCAGTGAGAGGAAGAAATTTGATTGGGTTAAGTCCATGAATCCTTTCATCTCTGAGTCCAATTCCACTCTTTCATTTGCTGTGGATTGGTTACATGAGACAATAAATTCTTCATATTTGCTTAAGTTGACTGAGTTTTTGTCACTTGCAATTATAAGTGTTTTAAATAACCAAATAAGAGTTCTGAACCCTAGAATACCTGGAAGTCTTAATAATATTTTTCAGGAAACCTAGTAGCCTCTGATCAGCTTAAAAGAATTTTTAAAGGAAAGGCATATTTGCCTCTAAGCATATATGATATGCAATACATACAAGATACATAGTGTTATAATATAATTGCTGCTCCTAATGATCTGTTTCACAGAAGAAGTGGCATTTATGAAGATGTTTAGATCATGAGGTTTGCTCACATAATCTGAATCCTGGTTCTGCTAGAGCTTAGCTGTGTTACTTTGGGCAATTTACATAAACTCCTGAGACTCAGTGTTCTCAAATGTAAAAAGAGATAATAATACAAATCTCATAGGATTCTTTCAGTGTCTGGCACATACAAAGTATTCAAAATGGTATCTATTATTATAACATGTTGAAATACAATCACTATATATCTCAGCTCCACCATTTTAGCACTTATAGCAGTTAGAACTAAGATGTCCTGACCAAATATCTTATGTAGCACAATGAGTGTAAAGAAACTTATTAATTTAAAATAATTATTGGGGACTTTTTTTCTACAAAGATAAATAAGACCTATAGTCTTCCCTCATAGAGATTGCAGTCTTACAGGAGAGAGTATAAATACACACATCTTGTTATTGTTGTACTGGGAAACAACACACAATATAAAATTATTGTGTCTGGAAATTCACCTTGCCAGAGCGTGTGAGTTCTCTCTGGGCTAGGTTTATAAGACAAACTTCTCATTAAAAACTATAAAAGCTGGAGAGAAAAGAATTATGTCTTTAAAGTACAGGGAAAGAAAAAAAGGTCAATCTAGAATTATCTAGTCAGTGAAAATAACATAGACAAGAGCTGAGAAATTTGTCATTAGAAGATTGGCATGGCTTGAAATGTTAAAGAAAGTTCTTCAGGCAAAAGGAAAATAACACCAGATAGAAAACATAAACTTACACAAAAAAATAGAGAGCACAAGAAATAGTAAACGTTGGGTAAATATAAAAGACCTCTTTCTTATTTTGTTTTCTTAAAGGATGATTTACTGTTTGAAGTGTATTGTGGGGTTTTTTGACATGTTTAAAAATAAAACATATGACAAAAATAGGCACCGGGGGGCCGGCCTAGGGGTGCAGTGGTTAAGTGTGCACGTTCTGCTTCAGCGGCCCGGGGTTCACAGGTTCAGATCCCGCGTGAGGACGTGGCACCACTTGGCAAGCTATGCTGTGGTAGGCTTCCCACATATAAAGTAGAGGAAGATGGGCACGGATGTTAGCTCAGGGCCAGTCTTCCTCAGTAAAAAGAGGAGGATTGGCAGCAGATGTTAGCTCAGGGGTAATCTTCCTCAAAAAAAAAAAAAAAAAAAAAGCACCAGGGCAGAAGCAGAGAAAAGAAGTATAGTGCTTTAAAGTTTGTGTATTCTAAATAAGGGGTATGATATAATTTGAAGAAATATGGTGATATGTAAAAGTTGGATATCATAAACCCTAATGCAACCACCAAAAAAAAGTCATATGGCTCATAAGCCAATGATAGAGACAATATAAAATACTAAAAAGTATTTAATTAAAAAAGATACAAAAGGAAGGAAAACAAACCAAGAACAAACGGGACAATATACAACAAACAAGGTGGTAGACTTAAACTCAAGCATACTAGTAATTTCATTAAGTGTTAATGGTATAAACCCACAAATTAAAAGGCAAGATTGCCATACTGAATAAAAAGTCAAGATCCAACTGTCTACAAGAAAATTATTTTAAATATAAAGATAGAAATAATTAAAATGGTATGAAAATATACCATAAAATACTAAGCATAAGAAAGCTTGAGTGACTACATTAATATAAGACAAAGGAAACTTTAGAACAAGAAATTTTACTAGTGATAAGAAAGAACATTTTGCAATGATGAAGTAAGTCACTAACCAAGATGACATAACAATCCTCAATGCATATATACCTAAAAACAGATGTCAAATCACATGAAGCAAAAACTAATAGATCTAAAAGGAGAAACAGACAAATCCACAATTGTACTTGCTGATTTTACCACTCCTTTCCCAGTAATTGATAAAAACAAGCAGATAGAATATTAGTCAGAATATAGAAGATTTAAATAGCATCATCAACTAACTTCATTTAATTAACATAAATATAACAGTAATACTCACCAATTGTAGACCACACATTCTTGTCAAATGCACATGGAACATTTGTTGAGGGAGGGCACATTGTGGGCCAATTTAAAGGGATTGAAGTCTGATAGAATATGTTCTCTGACTACAATTGACTCAAATTAGAAATCAATAATGGGGTGGTTCAAGATGGCAGTGCAGGAATATCCTGTACCCACCTCCTCCCATGAACACACCAACTATATACAGGATACAACTATATATAGGATAACTGTCTTTGAAAATGACCTAAAGACCAGCAGAACAGCTCTTCCACAACTAAGAACATAAAGAAAAAGCCACATCAAGACAGGTAGGAGGGGCAGAGACACAGTCTCATCAGGACCCACACCCCTGGTGCAGCAACCAGCAAGCTAGAAGAATATCACAAATGTGAAGTTCCTCTCTGAAGAGTGAGAGATTTGAGCCCCACATCAGGTACCCTAGCCCTTTGGACTACACCAGGAAGATGAGCCCCCATAATGTCTGGCTTTGAAAACTAGTGGGGCTTATGTCCAGAAGAACCAACAGGCTATAGGAAACTGAGATTCAGCTCTAAAAGGGCTCACATACAGACTCCCTCGCTTTGAGTCCCAACACAGAGGCAGCAGTTTGAAAAGTACCTGAAGTCATAAATGAAGAAGATTCACTGACTAATCTTAGGGCATATACTGAAGGGGCAGGGTCTGTTTGAACTTTATCGGGGAATGGGAGTTCTGGCAGTTGCCATTTATTTTACTTTTCTTCTACCTTGCTAGCTCAGTGCTGAAAGGCACCATTTTTGGCATTCTCCATCTACTTACTAGCACCACTTGCCCTGCCCCTACATTCACCTGTGACCCCACCCCACCCAACCTGGCCACCGAGGCCTGGTGCTCCTCCACCATGGTAACCAGCCTGGCACCCTTCCACCACGGCCCCTGCTCTGCCAGAAGCAGAGGGTGTGTGCACTCCACACAAAGGATGCCTCTTGAACACCTAGCCCTGGTAGATGGGGAGGGCTTGCATTTCTAGGCCCCACAGGACTGAAACAATCAAAGAGACCATTCTTGACTGGCTACCACTCCCTAGGCACTGCACAGACAAGTGCATACCCCCAGTCTTCCAGTGATCACTCCTTCAATACTGGGAGAGATAGCTGTTTTGGCTAATACATAGAAACAAATACGGAAAGTCAAGCAAAATGAGGAAACAGAGGAATATGTTGCAAATGAAAGAGCAAGATAAAATCCCAGGGAAAAATCCTAATGAAACAGAGATAAATAATCTACCTGATGAAAAGTTCAAAGTAATGGTCACAAAGATTTTCACTGATCTCAGAAGAAGAATGGATGAACACACAGAGAACTTCAACAAACAGAGAAAATATAAGAAAGTACCAAAGAGAAGTCACAGAGCTGACGAATGCAAGAACTAAACTAAAAAATATACTAGAAGGGTTCAACAGTAGGCTAGATGAAGCAAAAGAAAGGACCAGTGACCTGAAAGACAGAGCAGTGGAAATTGTCCAAATAGAACAGAAAAAGGAATTTTAAAAAGTGAAGATATCTTAAGACACTAATGGAACAACATCAAACAGAACAATATTAACATTATAGGGGTTCCAGGAGAAGAAAGAGAGAAAGGGACAGAAAACTTATTACAAAAAATAATGTCTGAAAACTTCCCTAACCTGAAGAAGAAATATACATCCAGATCCAGGAAGCTCAGAAAGTTCCAAATAAGATGAACCCAAAGAGGTCCACACCAAGACACATTATAATCAAATGTCAAAAGTTAAAGATAATGAAAGAATCTTAAAAGTAGCAAGAGAAAAACAACATGTTACAAACAAGGGAACCCCCATAAGACTATTAGCAGATTTTTCAGCAGAAATCTTGCAGCCTGGAAGGGAATGGAATGATATATCCAAAATGCTGAAAGCAAAAGATTTCCAACCAAGAATACTCTGCCCAGCAAGGTTATCAACCAGAATGAGAGAGAGAGAAAGTGTTTTCCAGACAAGCAAAAACTAAGAGAGTTCATCACCATTAAATCAGCCTTACAAAAATGTTAAAGGGATTTCCTTAAACTGAAAAGAAATGGTACTAATTAATAAGAAGAAGACATAAGAAAGTAAAAATCTCACTGGTAAAGGTAAAGAGGACTAATTAGTTATAAAGCTAATATGAAGGTTAAAAGACAAAAGTAGTGAAAAATAACTATAACTACAACAATTAGTAAAGAAATACACAAAATAAAAGAAATTAAGTGTGACGTCAAAAACATAAAACGTGGGAGAGGAGAGTAAAAATGTAGAGTTCTAGAATGAGTTAAAGCTTATCTTGCTTTCAACATAAAATATACCAGAATGTATATAGGCTGTATGTGAGCCTCATAGTAACCACAAGGCAAAACCTACAGTAGATACATAAAAGATAGTAAGAATGGAATCTAAACATAACACTAAACCAAAGCCATCAAATCACAAAGAAAGATAATAAGAGAAGAAGAAAGGAACTACAAAACAGCCAGAAAAAATTAACAAAATGGCAATAAGTACATACCTATCTATAATTACTTTAAATGTAAATGGACTAAATTCTCCAATCAAAAGATATAGAGTGGTTGAATGAATAGAAAAACAAGAACCATATATGTTGCCTACAGGAGGTTTACTTCAGATATAAGGATACACACAGACTGAAAGTGCAGGGATGGAAAAAGATGTTTTATGCAAATAGAAACTGAAACAAAGGTGGAGTAGCTATACTTATATCACACAAAATAGACTTCAAAGAATGTAATAAAAGACAAATATGGACATTACATAATGATAATGATATATCCAAGAAGATATAACATTTATAAATATATATGCACTCAACATAGGAACACCAAAATATACAAAACAAATATTAACCAACCTAAAGTGAGAAATCAACAGCAATAAAACAATAATAAGAGACTCTAATACTCCATGTACATCAATGAAGAGATCATCCAGGCAGAAAATCAATAAAGAAACATTAGCTTTAAATGACACATTAGGCCACATGGACTTAATGATACATACAGAACATTCCATCCAAAAGTAGCAGAATGCACATTCTTCTCAAGTGTACATGGAACGTTCTCCAGGACAGATTATATGTTAGGACACAAAACAAGTTTCAATAAATTTAAGAAGATTGAAATCTTGGATCACAATGGTATGAAACTAGAAATCAATCACAAAACAAGAACTGGAATAATCACAAATATGTGGAGATTAAACAGCATGCTATTGAACACCCAATGGGTCAATGAAAAAACCAAAGAGGAAATTAAAATATATCTAGAGACAAATGAAAATGGAAATACAACACTCCAAAATCTATGGGCAGCAGTTATAAGAGGGAATTTCATAGGAATACAGGTCTACCTCAAAAAACAAGAAAAATCTCAAATAAATAATTTAACATTACACTTAAAGGAACTGGAAAAAGACAAACAAATGAAGCCTAAAGTTAGTAGAAGGAAAGAAATAATAAATATCAGAGTGGAAATAAATAAAATGGAGATTTAAAAAGCAATGGAAAAGATCAATGAAACTAAGAGGTAGTTCTATGAAAAGATAGACAAAGTTGACAAACCTTTAGCTAAAGTCCCCAAGAGAAAAAGACACAGGGCTGAAATAAATAGAATATGAGATGAAAGGAGAAGCCACAACTGATACCACAAAAATACAAAAGATCATAAGAGACTGCTATGAGAAATTATATGCCAACATTTATACAATTATAAATTGGAGAACCTGGAAGAAATGGATAAATTCCTAGAAATATACAATCTTCCAAAACTGAATCAGGAAGAAATACAAAATCTGAATAGACCATTTACTAGTAAGGAGATTGACTCAGTAAAAAGAAACCTCCCAGCACACAAAAGTACAGGACCAGATGGTTTCACTGGGGAATTCTACCAAACATTCAAAGATTTAATACCTATCCTTCCCAAAATCTTCCAAAAACTGAAGAAGAGGGAAGGCTTCCAAACTCAATTTATGAGGCCAGCATTACCATGATACCAAAACTAGACAAGGATGCCATGAAAAAAGAAAATTACAGGCCAATATACCTGATGATCATGGATGCGAAAATCTTCAACAAAATGTTAGAAAACTGAATTCAACTATACATTAAAAGGATCATACACACGACCAAGCTGGATTTATTCCATGGATGCAAGGATGATGTAATATCCACAAATCAATAAATGTAATACACTACATTAACAAAATGAAAGATAAAAATTGTATGATCATCTCGAAAGATGCAGAAAAAGCATTTGACAAAATCCAACATCTGTTTATGATAAAAACTCTCAACAAAGTGGGTATAGAAAGAGTGTACCTCAACATTATAAAAGTCATATATAACAAACCCACAGCTAACATCATACTCAACAGTGAAAAGCTGAAAGCTTTTCCTCTAAGATCAGGAACAAGACAAGGATGTCCACTCTTGCCACTTTTATTCAACATATTATTGCAAGTCCTAGCCACAGCAATTAGGCAAGAAAAAGAAATAAAATGCATCCAAACTGGAAAAGTAGAAGTAAAACAGTCACTATTTGCAGATGACATAGTACTATACACAGAAAAGACTCCACCAAAAAATTATTAGAACTAGTAAATGAGTTCAGTAAAGTTTCAGGATACAAAATCAATACACAGAAATCCGTGGCATTTCTACGCACCAGTGATGAAATATCAGAAAAAGAAATTAAGAAAGCAACCCATTTACAATTACATCAAAAAAAGAATAAAATATCTAGGCATAAATTTCATCAAGGAGGTGAAAGACTTGCACACTGAAAATTGTAAGACATTGAAGAAAGAAACTGAAGAAGAAACAAATAAGTGGAAAGATATTCCATGTTCATGGATTGGAATAATTACTATCGTTAAAATGTCTATGCTATCCAAAGCAATATATAGATTCAGCATAACCCCCGTCAAAATTCCAATGGTATTTTTTCACAGAAATAGACCAAACAATTCTGAAATTTGTATGGAACCACAAAAGATTTCAAATAGGTAGAGGTATCTTGAGAAAGAAGAACAAAACTGGAAGTATCAAGCCTCCTGATTTCGGACTATACTACAAAGCTAAAGTAATCAAAAGAGCATGGGTTTGGCATAAAAATAAACACACAGATCAATGGAACAGAATTGAAAGCCCAGCAATAAACCTGCACATATGTGGACAATTAATTTACAACAAAAGAGCTAAGAACATACAATAGGGAAAGGACCATCTCTTCAATAACTGATGGTGGAAAAACTAGACAGCCACATGCAAAAGAATGAAACTAGACCACTATCTTATACCATACACAAAAATTAACTCAAAATGGATTAAAGATTTGAATGGGAGATCTGAAACCATAAAATTCCTAGAAAAAAACAGACGATGAGCTCCTTGACACCAGTTTTTGCAAGGTTTTTTTGGATATGACTTCAAAGGCAAGGGAAACAAAAGCAAAAATAAACAATTGGGACTGCATCAAACTTAAAAGCTTCTGCACAGCAAAGGAAATCAACAAAATGAAACGGCAACCTCCTGAATGGGAGAAGATATTTGCAAATCATATATCCAATAAGGGGTTACTATCTGAAATATATAAAGAACTCACACAGCTCAATAACAAAAAACAAATCTGATTAAAAAATGAGCAGAGGATCTGAATAGACATTTTTCCAAAGACATATAGATGGCAAACAGGCACATGAAAAAATGTTCAACATCACTAATTATCAGCTAAATGCAAATCAAAACCACAATGAGATATCACCCCACGCCTGTTACAGTGGCTATTACCAAAAAGACAAGAAATAACAAGTGTTGGAGAGGATGTGAAGAAAAGGGAACCCTCATACATTGTTGTTGGAAATGTAAACTGGTGCAGGCACTATGGAAAACAGTATGGAGATTCCTCAAAAAATTAAGAATAGAACTGCCACATAGTCCAGCTATTCACTTCTGGTTACTTATCTGAAGAATATGAAAATACTAATTTGAAAAGATATATGCATACCTATGTTCACTGCAGCATTATTTATAATAGCCAAGATGTGGAAATGACCTAAGTGTCCAATGATAGATGAATGGATAAAGAAAATGTGGTATCTATATAATAGAATACTACTCAGCCATAAAAAAGAAGGAACATTTACCATTTGCAACAACATAGATGGATCTTGAGGGTATAATGCTAATCAAAATAAGTCAGATGGAGAAAGACAAGCACTGTATGATTTCACTTATACATGGAATCTTGAAATGAAAAGAAAAGAACAAATAAAACAAAACAAAAAAGCACATAGACACAGAGAACAGATTGGTAGTTACCAGAGGGGAAGGGGGTTAAGGGAGAACGAAATGGGTGAAGGGGATCGATTGTATGGTGACAGATGGTAACTAGACTTACAGAGATGATCACTACACAGTGTACGCAAAAACTGAATTATTATGTCATACACCTGAAATATATAGTGTGTTATACAAATTTTACAGCAATAAAAAAAAAAAATTCACTGATACTCTCCAAAAAAAGAAAGAAATCAATAACAGAAAGACACCCAAAAAATCCCCAAATATTTGGAAACTAACATACTTTTATATAACTAATGGACTAAAGAAGAAATGACTAGATATAGAAATGACTAGAAATAAAATATTTTGAACTTAATGAAAATAAAAACAATATATTATGTTATAATAAATATTAACAGCTAAATGCTATTAATTTACCAATTCTCCCCACATTGATGTATAGTTACATTGCTCAGAGTGGCAGCCATTAGTCACAACAGATTATTGAATACTTGATATGTGGCTGGTCTGAATTAAGATGCGCTGTACGTGCAAAACCACACCAGATTTTGACAACTGAGTATCAAAAAAGAATGTAAAATATCACATCAGTACTTTTATATTGATTATATGTTGAAATGATAATATTTTGATATATTGAGTTAAATAAAACATATTAACATTAACTTCACAGGCTTTAATTTTTACTTTTTCTATGTGGCTGCCAGAAATATTTTAATTATATATGTGCCTCGCATATTTTGGCTTGGATTGTACCACGGTCTGAATATTTGTGCCCCCCCCCCCGCCTCAAATTCATGTGTTGAAATCTAATGTCCATGGTTGTAGTAGGAGGTGCCTAGGGATTAGCACCCTTATAAAAGCAGCCTGAGAAAGCTCCCTTGCCCTTTCTGCCAGGTGAAGTTACAGCTAGAAGACTGCTGCTTAGGAATCAAATGCAAGCGCTCACCAAACACGGAACCTGACCATGCAGACACCCTACGCCTGGAGTTCCAGCCTTCAGCACTGTGAGAAATAGATTGCTGATGTTTCTAAGCCATTCAGTCTGTGGTGTTTTGTTGTAGCAGCCTGAATGGACTTAGACACTTTATATTCCCATTGCTCAGCATTGATCTATAGATTTAATGCAATTCCAATCAGAATCCCCACAGGTTTTTGCTAAAAATTGACAAAGTGATCATAAAATTTATATTAAAATGTGAAGAACCAAAACACCCAAAAGAATTTTCAAAAGTAGAACAGTGTTGAAGGATTTTTACTCTCTGGAATCAAGACTAGTTATAAAGCTACAGTAATCAAGACAATGTATTTGGCATAAGAATAGGCAAACAAATCAATGGAACAGAGCAGAGTCCAAAAATTGACCCACATATAGATCCTCAATTAATTATTTACAAGGCATGAAAGTAATGCAATGAGGAAAGGATGGTCTTTTCAACAGATGGTGTTAGAATAACTAGACAGCTACATGGAGAAAAAAATGAACCCTGATCCTTGTCCCATGCGACACACAACAGTAATTTGAAATGGACCATAGAACTAAATGCAAACTCTAAAATTATAACATTCCTGGAATAAAACATAAGAGAAAATCCTTGCAGCCTTGAGGTTGGTGAAATTTTTTTAGGACAAAAAAAGTACAAACTGTAAAAGACCAAAAAAGTGATGTATTGGACATTATCAAAATTTAAAACCTCTACTTGATGAGAAACATCATTAAAAAAGGAAAATACCACAAACTGAGAGAAAATATTTGTAAAAAGTATGTCTCACTAAGGACTTATCCAGAATATACAAACTCAATAATAAGAACACGAACAATCTAGTCAAAATTAGGCAAAGATTTTAACAGAACTTTCAGAAAAGAAAATAGATGACAAATAAGGAAACAAAAAGATGGTCAGTATCTCAGTCATTAGTGAAACGCAAATTAAAACCACAATGAAATACAACCACAAACCCAATAGAATGGGTAAAATATTTGAAAACTAATACTACTAAGTGTAAGCAAGGATATGGAGTAAGAATTCTCATATATTGCTGGTGCAGATGTACAAGGGTACAATCACTGGGAAATGGTTGGGCAGTTTCTTATAAAGTTAAATGTCTACTTATCATTGAACTCAGCAATTCCATTCTTAAATACTTACCCAAGAGCAATGAAAACAGGTCCAGACAAAGACTTGTTTATGAAATTTCATAGATGTATTCATAATAGCCCCAAGTCAGAACAACCCACTGTCCATCAATAGGTAAATGGATAAGCAAATTACAATATCCATACAAGGGAACACTACTTCACAATAAAAAGGAATGAACTTCTGATGCATTCAACAACCTGAATAAATATCAAAAACTTTATGCTGAGTGAAAGACTTTAGATACAAAAGACTATGTACCTTTTGATTCATTTATTTGAAACTCGAAGAAAGGCAAATTGAATCTACAGCGATAGACAAATCACTGGTTGCCTGGAGTCAGAGGACAGCAGAGGGACTAGCTGGAGAGGAGCACGCAGAATCTTCTGCAATGTTGCAAGTGTTCTATATCTTGATTGTGGTAGTCACCTGGGTGTATATATTTGTCAAAACTCATAGAACTGCTCACTTAAGATGAGTGCATTTATTGTATGTAAATTACTCTTCAATAAAGTTGGAGACTTTTTTTAATTAGTGAGAAAAAAGAAATTTTTTAAGTGGGATTATAAGACTATTTCAAGTTTCTATTTAATGCTGTTATTATAATTTTTAGTTAAAGATAAATTCTTACCAATAACATTCCCTTTTTCTTCACCCTGTTCTTCACTTCCCCATTAAAATATCTGTTCTCACTTTATGGTTTTGGTCCATCTTCTGATAAAACAATGTTAAGATCGTGTTGAGTTTTAGGTATGCAAAAAAATAAGAAACAGTTTGAACACTACTTCATAAACCTAAGAAGTCAATGGCTCACTAGCCATTTGGAGAATAATTTTGTTTTAAAGAAGAGAGGAAGAAACGCCCTCCAGAGTTCAAAGCCCCCAGTGCATATCTATAAAGGAAAAGTTGCCATTCCAGATAGTCTGAGACATCATTTGCTGGCAGCCAAGTGCAGTAACCCACATACTAGACAGAACATCTTTGTAAAAGAATGAAAATTCTATCTATAAGACAAATTGTTATAGCTATTGTCTTTTTTTCACAAGTGAAAATAAAGTTATAGAATCTCAAGTCATAAATACATGGATCATAGCTTGTGAGTTTTGTAACATTTTATCAACTATAAAAGAAGTCTAGTGAAGCTAAACACGTACGTTTTTTGGTTACTGTTTTATGCTATCCTCAAACTATTATCTGTCAGTAGCCAAACAAAACTGTTCATGCTAGCTGGAAGTGAGAAAGTTCAACTTGTTTATCAAGAGAGAGATATTTTATTGCTTATGTTTTCCACACTGAAGCAAACTGATAAGCTTTAAAAGAAGAAATCCGCTCATGCTAGGAATATGATCGAAGAAATTATCTTTAGGCTTAACTTTCCTTCTTGGCATAAGCATAAAGAATGAAATTTTCAAACTGCATTTTTTTGCATCATGCTAGCAGTTTACATTTCTATACATTTAGCAAATAAAGAATAGCCCCAAAAAGTCTTCCAGCTGTTAATGGATAAAAACCAAAAACATGTGTCCCTGTCATTTTTATTTGATTATAGGTCCACCATCCTCACAAGTCTAACCAAACTATAATTACAGCTTTGCCCCAACTCACCTCGTGTCTTGGGGAGTCACTTCATTTCTCCGGGTTTTACACGTGTCTCTGATAAGATGAATTAAAGCAGACAATAGAGAAGGGTTTTCTTGAAAACATATAGATTTTAAAGTTAAGGTCAGACGATTTCCAATTCTGCATTCATGCTTGTGAATGTCCCGTAGATTATAAATGGTTCCAATTTAGGCTACATCTCATTGTCTTCACCCCAACTGGACACGCCTTTACTTTTTGTTTTTCCCTTCCTTCTACCTTCTTTGTTTCAACACAGCATTGAAAGGTGCTTGTCTCTGCAGTGGAAGTCACTTTTTTTTTTTTTTAAGATTTTATTTTTTTTCCTTTTTCTCCCCAAAGCCCCCCGCCGTTACACAGTTGTATATTCTTCGTTGTGGGTCCACCTAGCTGTGGCATGTGGGATGCTGCCTCAGCGTGGTTTGATGAGCAGTGCCATGTCCGCGCCCAGGATTCGAACCAACGAAACACTGGGCCGCCTGCAGCTGAGCGCGCGAACTTAACCACTTGGCCACGGGGCCAGCCCCAGTGGAAATCACTTTTCCGTCTCCTTCATAGCCTCCACTACGTGTTCAGACAGCAAAATGGCTGAATGGTTACCGACTGCTTATATACTTATATTCTTATGACTGTTTATTTATTTGCCCTTCTTTCTAAAGTTTCAGTTCCAATCGGAATACTTCACAATACATACAAAAGCATAGTGGTGACTTTAATCTAACATTGATAGGGCAATTGATTATCCTCGTAGACATAAAATGGAATCAAGTCTCTACCTCATATCATACCCAAAAGTTCATTACCAAAGGAATAAAAATATAAATGTGAAGGATAAACCATAAACGTTATAGAGAAAGTATATTTATGACATCAGGATAGGAAAGGCTTTCTTAAACAAGACATAGAAAGCAATATTCATAAGGTAAAAGGTTTAGGAGAAAAGTACAACCTCAGGACAGGGAAGAGTTTTTGAACAACACACCAAAATAATAATTATAACGGAAGAGACTTCTAAATTCAACTACAGTAAAATTAAGAATTTCTGTTCATGAAAAAACACATAAAGAAAACAAAAATATACTGCAAACTGCAAGAAAATATTTGCAACAGACATAGGCAGAAAAGGATTAGTATCTAGGCCAGGAAAAACTCTTATAAATCAAAAGAGGATTCAGAAAAATAGGCCAGAAAAAAAATAAAAAGAAAGAAAACAAGCATTTCATAGAAGAGAAAACACAAACAGCTCATAAACTTAAGAAAAGAGGCTCATAACAATTATTAGTTGTCAGGAAAATGTAAATTAGAAACACAATTTGATAATCATTTGATGTCTACCACATTGGCATAAATTTACAAACCTGACAATATCATGTATTGGCCACAATACAAATCATTCAGTAATCTTAAACACTACTGGTGGAAACACAAATTAGCACTATAACTTTGGGGAAAAAGCTTGGTATGTCTTGTAAAGGTGAAAAATCACATTCTGTACAACCCAGAAATTCCACTCCTGGGTACAGAGCGTCTTTCTTACATATATGAAAGAGACACATATGACAAGAGCAGCATAGTTAATAAGAACAAAAAACCTAGAAATAAGCTAAAGTCTATCAATAGGAGAATGGATAGGTACGTATGGGTGTCGTCACCTGATAGAACATTATACAATAGTGAAATGAATGAACCATACTTACCTGCTTTGAATCTTAGACACATAATATTGCACATAGAATAGACAAATCTTAGACATATGATATTGAGAGGGAAAAGCAAGTCACATAAAACTATATACGAACTGATGCTATTTTTATAAAGCTTTAAAAAACAATGCATTACTTAAGTGTACATTGATATACGATTAATCTATAAAAAGGTAAGTAACTGATTAAAAAAATTCAGGCTAGTGTTTACTTCTTGGAGAGATGGAGGGGCATGGGGAGGGTAGGTGCACACAAGTAGTTGCAAAGTATTTATCTATAATGTTCTTCCTAAGTTGAATTGTGATTTCATTGGTGTTTATTTTATAATTTATTTACATGTGTCAGATATTTTGTAACTAAAAATTTAAAGATAAATGTGTGTTATGGGCTGAATTGTGTCCCCCCCATCCCTCACCAAATTCATATGTTGAAGTCCTAACCCCAAGCACCTCAAAATGTGAATATATTTGGAGACAGAGGCTTTAAGGAAGTAATTAAGTTAAAATGAGGTCATCAGGGAGGGACCTAATCTGATATGACCGGTGTTCTTATAAGAAGAGGAGATTTGGACGCAGACATGTACAGAGGGAAGAACATGGGAAGACACATCGAGAAGACGGCCCTCTGACAGCCATGAGAGAGGCCTCGGAAGACACTAACCACATCGACACCCTGACCTCAGACTCCTGGCCCCCAAAACTGTGAGACAATAAATTTCTGTTTAAGCCACCAGGTCTGTGGCATTTCATTATGGCAGACCTAGATATGACTCTATAAAACAGGATAAATTACATTAATTACTTAATTTTTTAGTTATTTGCAAGGTTAATTTGTTTCTGTTAACTGGGAACCTAGCCATCGTTTATGACGTCATTTCCATTAGGAAATACATTCCACGTTTCAAACAACTGACTTATAAATTAGCATTTTGATTACAATCCATTCACGTATGCGGGGCTCAGATTTTCTCGTCTCAGCTCTATTGAGAGGCCCTGATGTAAGCTCTTTAGGCATTTTGTTACTCAACTTTGATTTTCTTAAAAAGTACATCATTCTTTTCAGGAATGGTGATACAGGTTTCCCCTACTATCTGGAAGCAGAGCATTCCTACAAAACCTTTTGTAAGCCAAAATGGTGCAAAGCAAAGAGGCAGTTACCATCGATTTATATGAGAAAAACTTTTGAGTGTTCCCAGAAAATAAAATTTTCCAGAAAATAAAAAATAACCTGCCAAATCATAGCAAATAAAACATAAAACCTAAAACAACACAAATATATTGTAAAAGTAGAAATGATATGATAAATACAGAGCCTATATAAAGTAGAAATAATGCATGTACAGTGTAGCTTCACTTACCAGAATAGGGAAGACAGCAAGCACACTGGAAGGCTGAGAGGTGGCGGTGATGCCGTGTCAGGCGGAGTCGTTGGAGGTTGGGGCGGTGGGAGGTACGGGAGACTGGGCTGTAGAAGAGAGAGGAAGAGAGTCGGCTACTGTCCTCTCATCGTTATCTGAATCCGTCAGGGTAGGCAGGTCACTAACGTCTACACCTTCCATGTCTCCCTGCCTCGACGTCATAGGTTGAGGTTCATCATCTGTTGTGGCTGATGTGGCAGGCTTGACTTGATGTGTGCTTGACTGCTTAGCCTCTAAAACGGCTAGTGGTAAAGCAAACGCCGAGTGCTATTTTCGCTTTGTTTTTGTAAAAGCAAAAATCCCCTTTGAATTTCTTTGGTTAGCAAAACCAAGTACTAATGTAGGTCTTCATAAAAGTGAAGTGGCATAAAGCAAACTTTCCTATAGCAAGGGAAACCTGTATACGATTCTTTTAAAGCAGAGCCTGAGACGAGGACTTGGGTGGCAGGCAGTTTATTTGGGAGGTGATACCCAGAAGCAGGAGTGAGGGAGTGGTGAGTGAGGCAGGAAAAAAGAGAAAGCCAGTCAAGGGTGTGTTATGGAGCTGGTTAATGCTGTGGACAACTGAGGCTCCATACAGCTGGGGACCATCTAAGCAGCTATGACCTTAGAACTGTCCCTCCACAGATAGAGGCTGGAGCTTATTCATCAGCTCCTGTCCTCCACTCTTTGAGGGTTGCTCCCAGAGGCATTAACTCCCCTGCAATTCCACACTGCCCAGCTCCTAGCTGAATGTCCTGTGCTTGCAAAAAGCCTAAAATATAAATGCAGAGAGACCCGGCAGGCACTTGAGGCGGGGCTGTGGTATTATGCATGGAAACTGTCCACCATAGCTTGTTGCTCAGGACAGAGGTAGGCTGAGGGGATGTGACATGGGGCACAAAGGGCATCTGCTACCAATATGTATTTCATCAATCTAAAAACAGTGTCTGTGCTGTTCACAGCAGCAAGGAGCGTCTTAGCCTATTGCAGGGGAAATGACATTACTGGAGGAGGGAAAAAGAATCTCAAACATGAGGGCTATGATATCAGCAAGGAAGATGAATTAAAAAGAAATCAGTACCTACGCGCCTGCTGTCGAGCCTCAATACAGTAAAGGTGAAGAAGTCTTACATCTTACATGTTATGAATTAGATCTAATCAAGCCATAGAACAATTCAAATAAAACCAATTGAGTACTTAGCAAATATAAATGGTAGAGGGAGTTCAAGTTAAACTTATAAATAGTATAAGAAATCATTAAGAAAAGTGTCTATAGATCTGGTTTAAATAAAATATCAGATACTACATATAAAGCAAAAAGTCACTGGATAAAATATTGCTTATATATTTTACTGATAGTAACATCAAATTATAATTCATATTATCTTAACTAACCCCTCTTTCTCATTTGATATGAATAATCTTCCTTTTTGCTGGCTAAACCTTAATGCCACTAGTATCAATATTGACAAAAACAATGAATGAATTAATGAATCTGACTCCCTGGCATAGGGCAAAATTTGAGGAACAGGCACATGCTTGTGATTTGCAAATCACATTTATTTTACTGGGAGCTATGATCAAAAAAGACTCCTTAGTTAATGAGTCAAGTCTGAACTGATGCTGAAAAATGACATAGAATCACCATTTTTAATATAGTAAAACTTCTTTCCATGCAGAACATAATCTGAGAAATGCATAGACATATGTCACCACTTCTGGATCAAATTTTTCCCATGTTGCTGCTAGAGCCTGGTCTTTGTTAGGATTTTCTCTACTTAAATGCCCTCTCCTTTTTTCTAAGACTGCATTCTTCCCATTCATCAAGACCAACTCAAATCTTCTTCCTCTAGGAGGTTGTTCTGTCTCTTTTCCAGACAATACCAGCCCCTACTCTTGAAACCAATCTCCCTTTTTCAGATCTCAAACTTGTTGGGCCTCCATTCTAGCCATTTATGATCTTTTTCCACCCACTAAATTATAAATCCTTATATGTACACATATAATTCACATCTGATGTGTCTTTGAGTTTCTACTGCATCAAAGACAATCAATTTGCGTATAGTAGGAGTTCCAAAAATATTTATTGGCTCAGTAAGTTAAATGGTTACATATTGGTAATGTGCCACATTATTGTTGCTGCTTGCTTCTATATCATACAAGTCACTTTCATCCCTGTACTTGTAGAAATCTAGTTCTTTCATTAGTCTGATCAATTTTATAATAGATGACTTTTCACTTTAATTCACAAATTGTTTATTGTCAATCTCTGCCAATTTGGACTTGTTCAAGTTTTCTGAGAATAGATTCTCAGAAATCTAGTCAAGCCATTGATAGAATTAGCAAATGATAAGGGACAGAACTGCCAAATGAAACACTTGTCTCAAATTTTTTTGAAAATAGAGAGCTTATAAATGAGTTTGTGAGCTCACATAATAGTTCCTTATTTATTCTAGATATCTTTGTAATTATGGTATCTTCATCTATGCAAAATTAAAAACTTAGTTGTTATTCTTGCTAGTCAGTCTTTCTAAAAATGATTTCTAAATATTACAGGAAATGGGAGAAAAAGAAATTTTGCTTGACTCAGCCAGTTGGCAGAGATAACCCACTCGTGTCCTTTCTTTCTCTGTTTCTTCTCTGTAATGTCATTCAGAGAAGGCAAGTCGCTCCCTGTAATCAAGGAGGCTGGAATGAGACTTTCTTCAGAAAAACTTATAGTTTCCTCAGTTTAGTCATTCAATCCACAGAGTACGTTTACATTCCAAAAATAGTACTCATAAAGAAATTCAGCAAAGAGCTAGTTTCTGCAAGATATTTTCAATTCTATTATGCTAATACAACAATCTGATATACTAAATCTGCAAAGAATTTTTTTCCAAGAATATTTTACGGGATGAACAGAAGTAGCTAAGTTTGCCACTGGTTTCTAATCTGCATAAGCATATTGTCATCAACTTAATTACAGTCTCTGGGAAGAACCTTGGAAAAGTTCTCATGATCATTTAAACATTTTTTTCAGGAGTACCTAATATTGAATCCGGAAAACACTGCCAATCTACTAAACTTTCCAAACACCTCTAAAGGTAGACTTTTTTATCTTACTAAGAAAAATCATATTTCTTTAGGGTCAGTATGGTAACTTTTAAGAAACTGAACTTCAAAATGCCTTTGGTGATATTTCATGTTCTAGCCCTGTGCTGTCCAATATGGTAACCATGAACCACATGTGGCTATTACGCACTAGACAAATGACTAGTCCAAATTGAGATGTACTTAAACATAAAATACAAGTCAAATGTTGAAGACTGAGGATAAAAAATATGATATAAAAATGTAATTAATAGTATTTATATTGATTATATGTGGAAATAATAATATTTTAGACATTTGTTTAAATGATATATAATTAATTTCACCTGTTTCTTTTTCCTTTTTATAAAAACAGCTATTAGAAAAATTCAAAAGTACATATGTGGTTTGTATTTCTGTCTCACATTATGTTTCTATCAGACAGCATTGCTCTATACCTTAACCCAGTTTTGCTCAAATTAGAAATATTTTTTCAGGAATATATAGCAGTCTCTTCATTATTCTAGATTTTACCAATTGTTAGTAAGTCCGTAAATTTAAGTAAATAAAGGATAACAACTGATTTTTCAAAGATGGGTCAGTGTTTGAAAGGTAATAGTTTGACAAGTGATCTTTTCTTTCATCAATGGTTGTTTTCAGATATCATAATAGTTTTTTGACTTAGGCTGTGTGCAATACTCAGATACCAAAGTTACGTCTGGTTGTGTGGTATGAGATATACATATATAAAATGTAAAGTGATGATGGGCAAGTATGGAGAGCCATGTTCAGCATGCCACTTCCTATCTAATAAATTTTTAATAAACAATGACTAATAACCACATCAAAATGTTAATTTTCTAATGTCAAAATACCAATAAAGTAAGTGCACAGTTCAGAAAAGAATAAAGACTTTAAAATAAAAGTACTATAAAAAATTAAATGAAGTTACTAAGTTAGAGTGATGTTTTTGCCTTTCCTATCACTTAATCTACAGATTGTTTTTTGGCCACTGGTGTAGAAAGGATAATTTTTAAATAATAAAGGTGTAACGGGAGTTTTAAAATAATTTTCTAAAAATCTGGTTGTTGCAAATTCTTTACCTGCTTTGTCTTTGAGAGAGGAAACTATTTTCAGCTTCATGTCATGAAAAGTGCAAAAGCAGTAACACACTAATAGGAAAGAGATCCTTTTGGAGGTATCTATTAACATATAAAAGTATATTGCACACTCGTCAAATTTTCCAATTCTTTCTAGACAGTGCTGGTTTGCTGTAATTCCATCCCCTAGAAATGATTCAGAATCAGATACTTAGCATTCAGATCCTCTGTGTTATTTAAACCAGAGGAAAAGAGACCTGAGTAGTGGATAAGTAGTATGGGTCCCCTTGCATGGTTATTGTTGCTAGGGAAACCACTTCCTTCTAATCCTTGCATTCATCCTGTCCATCCCACTATCTGGCATCATTGCCTCTCAAGAAGGGCAACATCACAGCATGGCAGAAGAGCAGGAAACAAAAAGGACAAAAAACCAGTCCATTATCCTGCTACACGCAAATGTTTCTCAGAAAATCTACATGGTAGTGACTTCTGGGAAACAAAAAGCAAAACCAGTCTCCTAAAACTGCTATAAGCACATGTGCTAGTGGCTACAAGAGACCGCATTCACACATACAAGTATGCAAAAACACCAATTTCCGAGTCACACTCGTGATTGCAGAAGAGAATATAATGTGTCACGCCTGGACAGGACAGGGCTTGGCAGATCAGAGTGCCAGGGCTTGCTGGGTCAGTAGGCAGCCCTGTGATCTCTCTGAGAGGCAGAGCCACTGGCAGGCAGTGTGATCAGTGAAGTGACTTTGTGGGAGTAGATTCTGAGAACCAGTACAAGAAGGATTGAGACCCCTTAGGTCCTGGGGTCAGGCTGAGGTATGAAACAGGCCAGCTAGCCAAATAAGAGAATCATTATGAGTAGGTAAAAAGAAAGTGGACGTGTGCTGGTAAAAGAACCATAGGCCATAGAGGCAACTATTCTAATAAATCCAATATTGGCTTCCTCCTGGGCATCTTCGCAACTTAAAGACCCAAACTGGCTCTAAAAAACAAACAGAAAACCAAAACTCTGAAAAGTGTTATTACGCAGTAATTAATTTGAATGAATACAGTTAAAAGCACAGTTCTTCTGTGCATCTACAACACGTCGAATAATCTGTTCCTCTACTGTTAACATTTTGTTTTACTCTGGTTTTCTAGTGTTAGTGCATGTGTGTTGCATAAGCATCTGTTAAATTGAATTGAACGTACGAGACTTAGTATACCAAAGGGTAAACAATGTCTGCTAAATTCTGAAGTCAATGAGTGACATAAAAAAGCTGTAGCCATAGTAGATACTAACTCAGCTACAAGACTGCCAAAAAAAACTAAACTAATCTGAAAGAACCATTAATTGAAAATTGCTTACTGTGAACCCGGTATACTAATGGGTACAGCTTGGGACCACGTTCAAAGAGTCTGTTCAGAGTCAGCCAGCTTCCTTTATGTCTGTGTAAGCGTGGGACCTCTCACCTTACGTTTGACTCACCGCCTTCCAACATACATGCTGCGTCTTCTAGAATGGTGATAGAGAACCGTCCCTGAACACTGCTGCTGTGCAGAGCTCCTACGAAGACCTCCTCCCAAAACCATACCAATCGAAAAGGTTGTTTCCCTCAGGCTCTCAAGAGTGACATTCTGTGCAAACCCACAGTGCATTCACCAGATCACCACCGCACAATGTTGTAGCAACCTCTCTATCAAATATACAAAAATAGAGGCACGTCGTCTCAAAATCTCTGTCAGCCCAGACAGAACCAAAACTCATCCATCAGTTTCTTGATCGCTCATATAGTCTCACAAAACAGACAGAGCCCTTCAAATTTTCCTCCTGTAAATATATCTAAATTGTCTTCTGGAACTCCCTTTTTACATGTTTATGTCATTACCTTTGAGATTCTGAGACAGGTCTGAGACCTCTGGGAGAGAAATCCAAATTCATTGTTAAAAGAGTATGGAGAGGAAAATAACAAATTGCTATTGATCGTAAGAATTTCAATTCTCCTTATGTTTTTTCTGGATAAAGACTCTCTTCTCAGTGACCTAACGTGAAATATAGGATTCCCTTCCTGAGATTTTGAGAAGTTAGTTGCAAATGTAATGAATACCCTATGCCCATGCAAGGTAGGAGCTACTTAGTTATTCCGGCAATAGAGAGAGACAGAAAAAGAGGCAGGGAAACTTCAAGACTATCTGCCTAAATGTGACCCATTTCTGCTCCCCAAAATGCAGCTTCAGCATCACAGCATGAAAGTCGGAGTCATACACAAGACAAGTTGCAGTCTTCCAAAGTCGCCTGCTTTTATTTTACTCCACAATCTGATGCGAGTACAGCCCTTTGTGATGTTGTTTCCTTCTACCATTAACATTTCTAATATTAGTATAATCTTATCATTTTATTTTTAGGCATGAACCACAAATACAATTCAGTAACTTAGTTCTGATAGCCATCATCTCTGTGTTTGCTAATCAGGTCCTTTATGAGTTGCAAATGGTTGAATTAACTTTGTGGTTTGTTTGATTGGTTCAGATATTGGTCACTGATGCATAGAAACAACAGAGCTATTTGAGGAGACTGCATATATCGTGAAAGAATGTTTGATAGCTTACATATCTTCCAATGGAACAAGAATTTATGTGTGAAATTTGTACCCTTTCCTTCACCATCTCATGCTTCCCCACCACACTCCCAGTGAAAGTGCGTTTGGACATGTCCCATTTAGCTTCTCCTGCTCCCTACAACTCTGAGAGAGAGAGAGAGGCTGAAAGCCATTCAAACAAGTCTTGAGGGAAAGAGCAAAAGCCAAAGACAGACTACCTTTCACTAGAGGCTGACTGTGGGGGCAGCTGGTGCAGTGTCTGCAGGCTCCACGTGGGCAGGCACAGTATGACGGAGAATGGATTCAGAGAGCGTAAGAGGCTAAAGGAAGGAAAAGATAGGTGAGAATTTTGGAATCCCTCTTTGGAGTGTTCTTGAAATGTTAGCCCCATGCAAGACTAGACCCTTTGCACTACACATAATAGTAAGTTTTTGTAAGCACTACACATAATAGTAAATATCTGTGATATTCAGGTCAGAAATTTCTTTAGATGAACTTCTTCAAACCCAATGATCCCTCTAGGGGGAAAAAAAAAGCTAAAGAAAATCACAAAACAATTCCATAACTTGGATGAATATAGCAGTATCATGTCATGTGTGACAACCAAGTGTGCCTGATCTCCTGGTAGACTGGCAGCTTACTTATTATGTATAAAATCATCTTTGCACACCTAAGCCACGGCCTGGGCAGCAGCAGAGGCTACCAAACACGAGCCCTTCCTCTAGCCTCCCCTTGCCTCTTACGTTTTTCTTTCTCTCCAAGTAGCCCAGAGCCCCATTTTAATAAGTGACCTTCAACAAGCTGAATAATTTCTTGAGTACATGGGTACATTCAAAAGCCTCGGAGGATTTAGCTGTAATAAGTAGTCCTAGCAAATATACGGTCTTACGAAGCCTTTGAAGTCTCTAAAAACTTCCCTTAAATAGCCTCAATTGAAGGTTTGGGCTGGATGATTTACAGAGCCCCTTGCAAAGCAAAAATCCTATGATTTGGGATCAGCAGAACCAGCTGCATATTTCAGCTTACTGCAGTTAATATGGCTTTCCCATCTTTAAGAATATTTTTGGATCCAAAAAAGGCTGCTTGAATTGTTCAGCTATTAACTATTAATTAATGTCCAGTCTTCACAATGCTAGAAACAAAACCAAACAAGACAGAGATCTGGACTCTCATTCTCCCACCTTAAAGAATGATCTGATAAAATTTTTCCATTAAATTCCAATGGAAAACATCGTACAGTACTGCAAAGCCAAAGATATTTTCTTGTGACTCTCGATCAATTGTCATTTAGCAGATTCAGGGTTTGTGTTTTTTTCTACAACAAACTCCTGCACTTTACTTGTAACGCATGCCATCCACATCTATTTCTGTAACTTTATACAAACTTTATTTTCAAACAATAAGTTTGAAAATAACACAAGATGTTCTTAATATTTCATTTTTCAGTTGAAGATGTAAAATAGAGAAATTTTCTCTGGTGGGTTGATGAAATCAGATTTCTAATCATATGTGCTCTGATATCAGTTCTTGAAATCTTCAAGGACTTTTTATGCTAATTACTGCCTTGAAAATAGTAATTGCATACTTATCACATACGGCATCTAGAGCGTGATTTTTGGAGAAACAAAATTTTAAAGTACAATAACAAACAATAAATACATAAATAGAGAATCAGCATCAACAAAAAGCATAGAAATTAACAGAAAATTAATCTGTTAAAATTGGCTTACTTAATAACCAATTCCTGAATGGCCAAATTGACTGATCAAATTTACCAAAAACTTGTTTTTAACAAATATTCTTCTAGAATATATTTAATAAAAATAAATCTTTTAAATATATCTGCTGAATCTAGTCTTTTTGTCCCAAACATTGATGGAGGACTCAAGATGCGTCAGCTACTATTTTAAGTACTTTATGCAAATTAATTTATTTACTCTTCACAACAATCCTGAGGTATATTCCATTATCTTCATTTTTAGGGAAGGAAACAGGCACAGTCCAGTTGAGTGATTTGCCCAAGGTTACACAGCAAATAAGCTGCAGAATATGGCCCACTGTACCATACTGCCTCAGAAAATGACATTCGCAGAAATTATATTACTGAGTTTATTTAAGAATGTATTCAATATACCAAAAATAAGGATATTAGATCAGTTGTGACTCTTTGCTTTCAAAAGTTTGAATATTTCTTAAACTACTGCTAAGGAGGATATCTTCCTCGACTGAAATTTAGGGAGAACAGATTTATACTTACTAAATATGTTTAAGGAGAATATTCCTAAAACACGCTATCACTTAAGCTTCTTTCAGTTCATGAGAAGAGCGTCACTAGAGCCAAGAAGGAAGGGAATTAAGCTCCACTGCTGGAAGGGAAAATCGAAGAATTTGTCGACATAATTTAAAACCAGCACACAAAGAAAAATTTAATCAACAGAAAATCTTAAATGTAGAAGATTTTATACGAAGATTTCATGAAGTGAAGCTAGAAATACCATAGGTTAGATGCCCTATGAACATTTTATTGAGATTAGGGGTTTTCTTTTCAAATATTTTCTTTTAAAAAGAGATAAATATTCAGTTCACTATCTGTTTTAAATCTTTTCCATGCTAAAATTTTTGCAGCCATACTCAAAGGCAGAGAATGTTTAAGGCAAGAAGGTCTTGTTTGTGTACTCAAGGAAACAAAATCTACTTCTTGATTAGATTATTGATTTGGTTTACTGATAGCCCCTTAATCCTATGGGAAGTGGGGTGGCTTATACTTCTGAGTCTGTTGCTGTACCAGGGTCCTCAGATTGTATGAGATGATTTCAGTCCTAAACCTTTTTGAGTTGTCTACAGCACATTCAATCTATTTTTTCCTTCCGAATTTTCTTAAATCTCTGACTGAATTATTAGTTAGACCTCCACGTAGAAGTGTGCTAGTCATCTTGGAGGGAAATTTAAGAATCAGTTATGTAGCTCCTTCCTGTGTTTGCTGTAAGGATAATAGTGAAGATGTTGCCCATTACTTTACGTGGAGCGTTCTTCGTCAAGACCCAAAGATCCTTCCTCATCTCAGTATAAAAAAAATGAATTTCTCTTAAGCAATTGATTTATTTTTGTCTTACGGACACTGTGAATCATATAGCTGATTACATTTTCCTCTCTTTCCTTGGCAACTAGAAAGTTCAGAACCATGTATTCAGTGTATCTAATTTTACGACATATGATTTTTGAAACAACTTACTCCTGCTACATCATTTTCCACCTATTTTCATTCTTCTCTTTGTCCGTTTCCTTCATCACATTTTAAATTTTACTTTATTATTATATTGAACATATTTATATAAACAGACTTAATTATTCTTGAGAACAATTTGGAAAATACATAAATATATAGATGTACCAATCAAACCTCTTGTCATTCCGACACTTCAGAACATGGTTTTCACCTAACTTTGCCACTTTTCACTTAAATATAATCATTCTTTAATAAATCCCTCTTCAAACATTTTCTCACAGTTAATTTTCTTGCTAAGGTATCTCATACACATGCATGTCTTCAGCTAGCACCTAAACTAGATGTGACAACCAGGAAGGTGTGCCACTCAGATCTTCCTTCAGGAAAGAACTCGTCATTCAGTACTGAGGAGGGATGTTAGGTGACACCGTCTAGCTGTAGTTCTTTCAAAACTCACTACAATATTTAAGCCAAGGTTACTCTTTTCCTGGGAAGCACCCAGCCAGTGACTGTGATCAGTAGATGAGCTAGGGCCTGGCCACTTCTGCCCAATGAGGGACTCCTCTAATGGTCAGTCTTTGGTCTGGGGCTCACCATTGAGTTGTCTAGGACTTTGCCATATCTGCATCACAGGCCGGCGCTCTCACTCCCCAGTTCTGTCTTTTTCCTGTCAGGTGTCAGATCCACATCATGGTATGAAAGTGTTCCATGACCAATCTTTTTCTCAATTCTTTACCTCTATTGGCATTAGCAATCCTCCATATCTCTGATCAATAAACTTCTTGCACTTCTAGCTTCAAATCAGCATCTAGTTCTCAGAGAGCCCAAAATCACATACCAGATAACTTACAAGTTTATAGCTCCTTGCAGTTCCAAACCTAAAATATATACATCCATTTAAAGTCATGTCCTGGTTGTCTCAAAGACACCTTAGATGGAATTCAGCCAAACTGAACTTATAATTGTCTCCTAATTTTTTATCTATTCTGATTTTCTATATCAGTGGCTAGGCCTAGCATCCATTTGGTTGTGCAAGCCAGAAACCTGGAAGTCATCATTACATTTCTTCTTGCCCATCTCACATCTCAAGTCATGGTGGTTGCACCTCCTAAACATATTCCTCCTTCTGTTCCTCTCCAGTTCCACCACCATAGTCTTAGTCTAGAGTACCATCCTCTCTTGATTTTATTCTATACTTGCCTCCAAAGACCTTTATCCACTATAATCACCAACCGATCTATCATTCTCCATGCTACAGCCAGAATTATTTTCAAAACACAAATCTGATAATGTCCCCATCTGGCTTAAAATCCTTCGGTTGTCTCCCATTGCTCTTACAATAAAGACAAAAGTTTTTAACACAGCAATCCTCCTGGTGAACTCCAGCTTCATTTCCCATTCCACTCACTCCACCATATCGTGACTCCATGATGGCAGGGACTGTGCCCATTTTATCCCAGAGTCTGCTTGACCACCTGGCACACACTAAGTGTGCTCAATATTTGGTGTTTAATACATAATTAAATTATTAAGTAAATAAATGAATCTATTGAATGAATCTATTCACAATCCACTGGACATACTTTGTGCTTTCTATTGTGGTACTTTATCTCAGAATTGCCTATCCATCCTTTAATTATCAGCTCAAATATCAACTCCATCAAGAAGCCTTCCTTGACTTATCTAAATGAAAATGGTTATGTACCCTATTACAAAATCCTATATTCTTCCTGTATGCTATACTTAATATGTAATCTAACATAACCAATACACCCAATTAAAGTCAACATTCCTTGAAGGCACGTGTTGAGTTTATGCTTTTAAGTATTCTGCACATCACCTAACATACACATACGTGTATATGTGCTTTACTCGATTGAATGATTTGATTGACTGATCTGGCAACATCTGGATGATTTTTCCTGCCACTAGAGCAACTGTGGTAATATTAGAAAGAGTGGATAAGGCTAATAAAAATGTGATGACCCAGTAAAAATGTTGGTTAGGCAGTATATCTCTAGAGTCTAACTTTAAGTAGCAAGAAAAGGAGACTCATTTGGCCTATAAATTTTTGTTGGTCTTCTAAACTCAAATGTCATAAAATCTACTTTACAGCTACAAAATGTGCAGTGGCTGCATGTCTTTAAGAATTGCCTAAGCTTGAGATTAGAGAAATCTTCCAAAAGAATAATATGTGTACCATTGGCAACAGAAAAGTTGATTTTAGGTGCTATAAAGACAGGCTATTTAAAAATCTTTAATTGTTATGAATATATATTAATGTACATTAGAAAAAATAAACTACCACATCAAAACCATAGTGTCATAGCTAATATTGCTTTGGATTAGGTTAAAAAAACAGGCATTTCAGTTTAAAAAATAATAATTTTAAATTAAAATATTAAAATAATAAGTGCTATCAAATATGGCCAAAACCATGACTGAAGCTTGAGAAACATTTTAGAAAACTGAAAGGTTAGTCTAACCCGTTATTGAAACCTAGGTTCTAATCACTATTAAATCAATAATTAGTCTGCTAGCTTTCATTCATTGGTCAGATATTTACGGAGCACTGCCTGTATATGTAAAGTACTGAGCTCAACACTGGAGAAATCAAATGATTAAGAAAGTTTCTTCCCCCATGGAGCTCATAACCCCAAGGGGAAGGCACCATGAAAAAAATAAGCCCAGTCTAAGTGCCCGAACAGAAGGACATCTATTGAAGGGTCAATTATGACGGGAAAAAAGGTAGGAATGATTAGCTGTGTTTGGTGAATGGGGAGAGAGGTCAAAAGAGGGGCTTTAATACAGGAGCTGCACTTGTTCCCCTGTCAAACAGGCGAGGTCGCATCATTCCAGGGGAAGGCACTAGTCTTTGTGAAGCTAGAGAGGAATCTATGACAAGAAGTAACCCCAAATGGCTGGAGAGTGGGGTGCCACATAGCAGGGTCTGGAAACTAAGGGAAAAGAGGCAAAGCCTAATATCCCATGCCGAGGAGTTGCTCCCATACCTTAAAGGTAATAGAGGCCCAGGACACAGGACCAGGATAGGCACATGATCAGGTTTCTACTTAAAAACATAACACAGTAATAATGCCAGAGGAAGTTTGTATTCTTGTGCCTTTCGATGCAAGAAGTTTGAAAAGTGCTCTTTCTAGCAAAGATTCTCTTAGAAAAAAATTTCTCTAAAACATTCAAAAGTGAGATTTGAAGAAAAGACAAAAACTGTGGTGAGATGAGAAACTTAAAAAAACGTTAGAGGAAAAAAATCACAGACCTCCTTGGCTTCCATGTCCAGTCTTGAGAGCCTTGCCTGTTTCTTAAGGAAAGCACTTCCTAGTCATCCACTCCTTCCCAGTCATCTTCCTTTCGCTGTGACATTTCCTAAAATATCATAGCATTTCTGTAATCTTTTATTGACTAATATATAGATCAAGAACTTTTTAAAAGAATTTAGCATTACAATATAAAACGTCAATGATATTTTTGGTCATTACTCAGATTTGATAATCTAAGCAATTTTTTGTGGGTGAGAGGAGACGGGAATTTCATATCTTGATGTTATTTGTGGTCTCAAGTGTGGCCGCACTTTGGAATCACTTAAAGAATGTTAAAAACTTTTGTAAGTCAGAGAGAGAAACTTAAAAAAACCCACCACATACGTTCACACCATAGGTAAGTTAAAAGACAAATGACAAACAAGAAGAAAATATCTGTAATACTAGCATATAAAGAACTATACAAATAAAAAAAAGAACAAAATTCAGAAAAATGGGCAAAAGACGTCAATAGACATTCGTAACAAGATATCGATATAGCCTTTAAATAGGTGAAAAGATGCTCAATTTCAATCAATTTCATTTATAGAAAGATTAATACAAATGAAATTATGGGGAGATAACATTTGAAAAATTCTGAAACTTAAAGTCATATACCCTGATGCAGAGGCTATGGGAAAACAGGCACTCTTCTTTTTTTTTTTTTTTTTAAGAAGACTAGCCCTGAGCTAACGGCTGCCAATCCTCCTCTTTTTGCTGAGGAAGACTGGCCCTGAGCTAACATCTGTGCCCATCTTTCTCTACTTTCTATGTGGGACGCCTACTACAGCATGGTGTGCCAAGCGGTGCCATGTCCGCACCTGGGATCTGAACCAGCGAGCCCCGAGCCGCCAAATCAGAACGTGCGCGCTTAACCGCTGTGCCACCGGGCTGGCCCCCAGGCACTCTTATACTTTGCTCGTGGAAGGGCAAAATGACATAACGTCTTTTGAAATAAATTTCTAAGCCCAAGATGGAGCCACTCCCGCTGGGGTGCCACCTCAACAAACCAAACAGAACTTTCGTGTTCTCTGAAATGCTCCGCTTGATCAGACATGCAGCATGTCCAGTCAGCCAATTCCCAACCGCCAAGCTCAATGTGGGCTCTATACTCATTTCCTGTTCCTTTGATCCTTCTAGATTAGGTCAGATATGCAACCCCAGCCAATCACGAACTGTCTCCGCAGAACGGCTTCTAACACTGTGAAACTCCTCTTGCCCGACAACCCTTGGGAACAGTGCTCCCACTGTTTGTGAGGCACTGTACTCCCCTAATCCATGGGTTGTGTTCCCTTGAATAAAGGACATCAGACTCCTTACTAAATTATTTTATTTTTGTCATTTGGCACATTTAAGGAGAGGAGTTGACAACGTCTAACAAAACTACATATGCATTTTACCTTTAACACAACAATTCTATCAAGTCAAGGAATTAACCTTAAAGATACACCTGCAACATTTGCAAAGATACATATATATATGCACAAAGTTATTCACTGAAGCATTATTTGTAATAGCAAAATATTGGAAAAACCTAAATTACTATACATATCACATTGGTTGAATAAACTATATGTCTACACCATGAAGAACTATGAGTAAATAGCCATAAAAAAGGTGGAAGATCTCTAAGTACTGATATATGCGGAGTGATTTCCAAGACTATCCAGGATTATTGGTAAGGGAAATAAGCAATGCTATATAGGATATCTACATTATGTATATAAAGTTATATATATATAACATTTTGAGTAAGAAAGAAGTGAAAATAGGAATGTATTTTTATATTCTATATATGCTTATTTTTGCAAAGCAAAACACAAGAGCAATATACCAGAAAATAATGAAATGATTGCCTACAAGGAGTGGGCGAGAAGGGGGAGGGAAGCAAATGAAACTTCTCTGATAATCTCTCTTTTTTTTTTTAACTTGTTAAGCATGATTCTGTTTAAGTTTTTAAAAATAAACTCAATTTTTTAACACACAGAACAGCGCACAATTCATAAGTGTATATTTCAATTAGTTTTGCCTGGTTTTGACTACTCTGTATAAATGGAATCGTGTCTGGCTTCTTCCTCTTATAACTCCATGGGTGAATTCACCCACGGTGTCAGATTGGTTCATTTTCTTTATGGTTTAGTGACACATTGCATGACTATACCACAATTGATTTACTCTTCCTTCTTTAGATGGCCACTTGTGTTATAACCAATTTTTGGCTCTTATGAATAATATTACTTTGAACATTCTTGCATGTCTTTTATGGTATTATCTCTTCATATAATTTTGATTTTGTAAATTGTTAATGTCTTCCAAAAAATCAACCAAATAGAAAAAAAATTGAACAAAAAGGCAAACAAACGGACCCATCTATATATCAAATTGATAATCACACAGAAGGAAAAACTAAATTAATTCAACTAACTCTTGAATGCAATATTCTGACAGTACATGCTCAATGAAATATATTCTAAGGACCAGAGGAACTGCAAAGAAACATTGAACTTTACTCAGTAGGTTTGTTGGTGGTGGTAGTAGCATCGGTGGGGCAATTTCAAACTATTTTATTGTGTCTTATAGGTCTGAGAAATGCGTAAACATTTGATGCGGTTGGGAACCAGTCTTCATGCTGTGGGACAAGATAGATTCTGAATAGAAGACAAAGAGGAAAAAAATAATAGAAACATTCATATGAACTTTTAAACATACATAAAATTCCTACCTCTCTCCACTAAATGGCCCTAGAAACAATGATCCCAATAGCACATGAGCACACCAAGCTCTCAGATCAAGATGCCATTTCCCATTAAAAGGAACCAAGGATTCGGAAAAATGACTGATTCCGGTCTGGGGCAGTAAGAGTGCAACAAGAGCTTAGAACACCCTGTTGCTCCAGAAAAGAAACAAGTGCCCCCAAAATTGAATGGGGAAATGTCAAGAGGACAGAAAGCCATCTGAAAGCCATTGAAACTTCCCATGGGTCAAGTTTGTGATAATCTGAGCATTACAAGGAATAATGACAGATATTGAATATGACTCTGAATTTAAAAATGCATAGGTATGTGAAAATTAAAGAAAAGGGAGAAGAGAAAGAAGAGGTCTTCTTTAGATTTCTTTAGGATTCAAACTTATAAATGTAGAAGGCGTGATAATAATTTTAAAAATCGTCATTTTAGGGGCCAGCCTGGTGGCATAGTGGTTAAGTTGGTGCCTTCTGCTTTGACAGCCCAGGGTTCACAGGTTCAGATCCTGGGCATGGATCTACACACTGCTCATCAAACCATGCTATGGCAGCATCCTACATACAAAATAGAGGAAGATTGGCAGAGACGTTAGCTCAGTGACAATCTTCCTCAAGCAAAAAGAGTAAGATTGGTAACAGATGTTAGCTCAGGGCCAATCTTCCTCACCAAAAAAGAAAAAACCCATCATTTTACAAACACCATTGTAACAATTGATTCAGGCAAGAATTAACAATAGATGCTAAAACCATCATGTGAAAGGTTGTTGGGAAACAGGATGTTGACCCAGTCTCAAAGTGTCACCCCACTTATCACATTTTTAATCACAAAGTAAAAAGGGTACATTTTTATTGTAAAAATCATCAATCAAGTGATCAGAGCTAACATCACCAACAATGGGACAAATGACATCATGTGCCCTCAGATATGGAAATAATCTTCCTGCCAAAATATTTAACCTAATCTAATCATGAAGAAGAACCATACAAATCCAAGTTGAAGGACAAACCAAATTTCATGAAGGTCAGTGACAGGTTGGAGAATTGTTCAGATTAAAAAAGAAAAAAGAGACAAGGCAAGTTAATATAATGTGAGATCTTTGACTGGATCCTGATTTAAAAAGAAAAAAATAAGCTATAAAGGACATAATTAGGATGAGTTGAGAATTTGGAATATGGAATATGGATGCTAGTATATCATTGTTGAATTTCCTGAGTGTGAGCATTATGTTGTGCTCATAAAGAAAAATGTCCGTGTTCTTCAAGTTACATGCAGAAATATTTGGAGGTAAAACTTCATTATTTGAGAGTAAGTTACTCTCAAATGTTTCAAGAATAAAAAAAAAATTAATATTGACATAAATAGAGAGCTAAAACAAATGTTGCAAGGGTATATAGATGTTGATTAACTATGCCAGTGGATATTCTGTGGGCTTGACAGTTTCTCAAAATAAAGTATTAGGAAAAAATGGATGTCTGAGTCCCATCCTCTAAATTTCTGATTTAATTGGTTGGGGGTGGAGCCTAAACATGGTGACTTTTCGAAGCTCCTCAGATGATGCTTAAGTTGAAAACCACTGCCGTAGTTCAAAATTATTATTTTACAATTTTGTGGGGCGGAAAAATCACAACTCCTTGAGCCTAGCAGTTCTTGAGCTCTGACTACATGCCAGACACTTTAAAGGTGCTTAATGTGTATTAATTGGCCACATTAATAGATAGCACAGGGTGTAGGTTGAATAGATGTTTGATTTTAGTCTGCTATTCATTTTTACAAGATATACCCATGAGTGATTTACTTTGCACCAGAAACCCAAACCGTTCCATCCCATAAATACGGTCAAACCACTTAAAAGAGCCTCTGCCTAGAATGTGTAAACTACCAGGCCAGAGAGTTAAAATTTGAGAACCTTATGTGAAAAACACTCAAAATTATATGCGATCATGATATATATCAAGGAAAGCGCAAGAGTTTTTCCACACGAAAATATATTAATGTAAGAAAACGGATGATAAAATATGTAAACAGTTATCCCCAACACTGAGAGAGTGACAGAAACATAAATTTCTAAAATCAATAGCTTAGTAAAATATCAAACTATATTTCTAATCTTCACCCAAAATAAAAGAGTTAAGGTGAAAACCTCAAGTTCAGTTATTATTTTATGTTATATTTTCAAAAAAGGTTTAATGGATGATATAATAGCAAAAGGACTTTGTATCTCTCTGGCTAAGTATAAAATTTAGGCTTCATTTGGCCGTGATTTCAGGGTTTTGTGTTACTTGCTATGGGAAAATTAGACATCATCTGGAGCTATAATTACATCTTTTCTTTTGCCTAATCAATGTCTTTGCTCTTTCCATGTTTTTGTGCGTCAAAAATTAAATAAACAGTAATATTTCTACAAAAGGGAAGTTCACACAAAGAATAGAAAATACTCTTCCATAGAACAGATTCACAATCTTTGGGTCTTTGTTGTCTCAAACAATATTACTTCTTTATTGTTATTTCAATAATTAAATTTATCATTAAACAGAAGTTTATCCTTTAACAAAATGCAAATAATGGGATCTACCCTTTTACTACATTTTTGCTAAGTGAGTTCTAGCTGCACAGTTAAAATTCAGTATCAAGTTTAGTGCTTACCCTATACTGTTAAGCACAGAAAGAGTCTTTATCTTCCAATATTCCCCCAAAATAAATTTTATTTGGCTATTACTTCAAACATTATCCCCATATGTACATTAGCCAAAGCAATTCAGTTCTACAATTGTTAACTAGAAAAAATAAAATCTCTTCTCCCATTCCTTGCTTCTTCACTACCATCTGCCCCTGAAGACCAGAGAGAATGGTGCGTTATTTAAGAGCAAGAATGTCCTTGTTTGGTTTGGTCTATACGGCTAAGGAAGCAGCCATTAGAAACATGAATTAGTTATTTATTTATACCTAGTAGATTTAGGAGATACAGTTTGGAAATGGGGGTTAAATGAAAATTGGAGTTAAGTGAAAAGAAGTAATACTAGGCAAAATTTTGGATAATGGTGGCCTCAAAAATTATAGGGAAGGGAATTAATTCTCTTCTTCCTTATGGGTTTAGTCTTTCCTGTCCCTGAACATTAATATTTGCCCTGGGAGGGGAGGGGGTGTGTGTGCATGTGTGTGTCTGTCTGTGTGTGGTTCAACAGCTACTCACTGAACATTAAGAATAAAGATGCCCATTTTCAGCTCACACCATTTGGGAGATGTTTAGAGACTAAGCTTGGAAAGGCCAGGCCCACTCTAGACCTTTCTACGAGATTGGGAGTATGAATGCCAAATCTGAACTGTCCTTCTTGAGCCCCCACGGGATTATTCTAACTCACACTTGGAAGAATATAGTTCTGGGAAGGAAGGAAATAGATTCTGGAGTAAAACTAACTCTTATGGATAAGGTATAGAGTTCCTAACAGTAGTTGGAGAGATTGCCAAGGAGAAATTCTTAAAAATCTGGGGATAGAATGAGGTTGGGAACTGGGACACCTTCCAAGAGGCCCACAGGAAAGGTGGAAACTCTCGGCTGCTTTCCCTTGAACTATGCGAAAGCCATATCTAACATACTCGTTTACAATTTTTCCTTCATTACTTTTAGTTGTCTTCAACCCTTTAATAAATTCAGATACAACTTAATAACTGTTTGTGGTGGTTGCGATGTAGAAATAAGTAAGGAACAGGTCCATAAAGGTGGAGTGGGCCTGCATCACTTTGACATACGTCTTCTGCAGAGGACTTTGGCAAATAGCACCATTTTCCCGAGGGGACCTGAAGTGCGTGAACATCATTCTAAAAAGTCATAGTAAAGTCTTGTATTTATTTTTTCTAAGGTATGCCATTGCCTTCCTTGTCTCCTCTTCCTATATACTATATTAGGTATTGTGAAAAAAAATGTTTTTAAAACTGAACGTTTATCCTCAAAAAGGGGAAGGAAAAAAGAACTAGAAAGGAATAGTGTAGAATGTTGAACTTCTGTTCCCAGAACTCACTGAACTTCCTTCTCCCCCCAACCTTCTACAGATGAACGTGGGCTGTCATAAACTCATTGTTAGAACCTTGGAGACTTTTATAATAAAAGTGTAACGCCAAAGAAGCCATGGTTTCAACTCACTCTGAGAAGAATGTGAAATGATTTTCATTTGAGAAATTCTGTTGAAAAAATACATGTTGATGTGAGCACAAATGGGCATTAAACACGTCGCTTGACCATAACCCACAACTAGTAAACAAGAAAGTAAGAATCTGCTCAGTTTTGTCAACTCCAGAACTCCTGCTGGACCCCACTATGCTGAACCACCCCCTAAGTGCATAAAGGCAGCCTGCACACCTAAGAGATCGTAATGAACTTATCAGTTCCCTGGGATCTTGTAGAGTGACAAGAAGCCCTGCTGGAACCCTGAGGGCAGGTCATGACAACATCACTTCTTTTGAAAATGTGGAGCAGAGTTCTGCTTATCAGTTACCAACCATATAAGGATACCAATACTTTCTGTTCTTTGTTCAGAATCAAGAAAGGGACACAGGAGCATCAAATCTGACATGCAGCAAGTTCCTCCTGCCTGCAGCCCTGAGAAACTGTGAGAGTTACGTAGTTAAAAGGTGACTGGCAGGAGGATCCAGTGAGCTCACCACATTGACACACGTATTAGAATGTTGGCTAACAGTAAAATTCTGAATGCAGGATATAGATTTCTTGTCATATATCATGTTTAATAGATGTATTTAATAGTCACTATTGAATATTAAAACTATATTCCCTTGAAGCAATAGAGGCATCAAGAAAGAAAGAAAAATGACATGTTATCTTTTTTGCCGTAGTGAACATTGAAAAAGACTCAGAATAAATACTAACTCAATCATGACAGCTGTGCCAGGGGAAAGCACATGGTAGTTACCAGAAGGACGAGAGCATCAGATGAGAAAGCCAGCAAGCCCAGTTCTGTTCATGGCTGTGACACCAAATAGATAACTTTGGACAACCTTATGTCACTCGCTTAGTTTCTTCATCTGTCAAAGGCAGCTAATCATGTGGCCTATAGTTATTATGAGGAGCAAACAAAATAATGGGAATGATCATAGAAAACTATCATAAAAATACAAGTTAGTCTAATGGTTTAATGAGATAATACACCTTATTCTAGGCAAATTCTACTCAACCACAACATTATGTTGATTTGCAACTACAGATCAGCTGAGCCATCCATGTAAAATTGGAAAATGCAAATATTAAACATGAGTATTTAAACAGAAGTGAGAGAAACAGTGAAGCAGCATTTATGGAGAGCAGCTTCATGTGCTGAATCAGCTTTCATCCCAATGACATGGAATACCTGTTGTTTTCACGGATAAAGTATATCAAACTCGTGGAAAAGTATTGATATTTTAAAAGAAATGTTTTCAATTAACATTAAATTCTGCATGGTGCAACGTTTTTAAAGAGGAGCTAGTACAAGGAGCAAATAAATTGATTTTCAAGTCTAAAAGCTTAAAAATTTAAAAAGCCAGATTTGAAACAGTAAAATAGTAGGCTGTAGAATACACATAAGTTTGCACATTTCCAGTTCTAGAAAGGCCTAACACTTTCACATGCCTTTCTCATATTTTCTAAAGCCTCCTCTGGTCCCTGGTACCAGCCAGGGCTGGTGGTGCCATCCACACAGTGATCTCTGAGCCCAAATCATGAACCAGAGGGGCTTCAGTCCTCATTTCTCCTCTTTGGGGTACACGCCGATCCTTTTCCCAGGATGTGAAGTCAACAAAATGCCTGAGGAGCTCTGGGACTCATGCTAATGGAGTTGTCCTGTACCCAGATATGTTCCCCATTCCAGAAGGACAGCCGGATGAGTGGAAAACTCCTGATACTCAGCACAGCATGTCTTTTTTCAGGATCATGTGAGATTGGACTGCCATAATGGCACCTACAAGCAGCAGATGTTGGTTGACTCTATCACTAGACGTAAGACAAGTTCAAGACTGGGCTACCAATGTTCCATGTGTGTGGGCTTGTGTGTGAGCTTTCACTCATCTCTGTTCTGACCACAGTGCCACCTCTGATCTAGCATCCAAGGGTGTGCTTTACCCTATGTACCTCTGGCTACTGGCCCCTCGCACAGTCACTCATCCATTCTGTAAGCTCCATCCATGCTACATGTCTGGCAGCCTCTGGCTGTGGCTGTATTTATCTATCCAAGGGCTTTGGACCAATATTTGCTTGAGCCTTTGATCATTGTGGTAATGTCATGCTCTTCTGAGATGACTTCCTTGAACAAATTGGACTGTTCTTCTGCTCTCCTCTCTCCCCAAGCCTCTCACCTATTCTCTCAGTGTGGTGGTGTGTGGAAGACAGGCAGCCAACACCGAATGAGATCACATTCTAAGAATACAGTTATTGTGACATAAAGGGTTTAAGAGACGACATGGTTGGAAGACATATTGTTCTATGTGCATGCTATAAAATTCTAAATGGTAAATTTAACATTAGGGGAAACTGAATTGTTGTTCACATTTTCCTGCATAGTCTAACTAAGGCTCACGTTTGTGGCCATCATCATAGAAGCACAGTGATATCATTTGAGATAGTCGGAAACCAACAATCATAGGAGGCACTATGGATGATACAGTTATGAGTAATCATGTAACCAGAATTAAATAAATAGTATTAGAGAACTGTAGAGGCAAGATCTATATTTTTCAATATAAGCAGGTTGCAAAGAGTGACAACCTTGTGAGTAATAACAATGTTAATGCCTTTTTTCTTAGAGAGAGATATGAAATTAGCCAGGAGCGATGCATTTGACAGTACAGAACATGAAGAGATGGTTCCTGAACCGGAGCAGGAAGAGACAATGCTTGGATACTATTGGGAAAGACCTTCTGCTGTGGGCCCTGAGCAATCCTGCACATTGTTGCTCTGTGTGCCAGATTACAAGGTTTATCCATCTCCTGATACTGATCCCAGGTTCTGTAACTAGTCACATAGATACTAAGTAGGTCATGGTGACTGCAGCAAGACTTGAGGGCGGGAGGTAGGGCTGCTTGCTACAATGTTTTGCAACTTTTTCAAAAATTCTGCACTCTTGGCCCATGGGTCCTCTCCTGTAACGCAACCCACTGCATGTGCAGGTGTCATCTGGACCCATTGCATCACCTCATGTGACCTGGCAAGATGAAGAAATGCAAATATGCTGATGATCATGCTGTTTGCTGTGCTGTGAACAAATAAGTCCTTTGTCTCGGACCCAGGAGTCTCCTGTTTTTTGCTAGCATCCTTGAAATAGGAACAAACTAACTTCTTAGATTGCAAGAAGGGTAAACTCTCACAGCCTTCACAGTTCTTGGCAGATACTACAAAGACTTTTCAGGCTGGACAATGCACAAATACATAAAATTCTCTATTCATTGCAGTCATGTGTTGCTTAACAAGAGGGATACATTCTAAGAAATGCATCATTAGGTGATTTTGTCATTGTGCAAATATCATAGAGTGTACTTACAAACCTAGATGGTATAGCCTACTACACACCTAACCTATATGGTACTAATCTTGCTGTACCGCCATTGTATACGCAGTCCATCATTGACCAAAACATTGTTATGCAACACGTGACTGTACTCTAAATTTTCACCAATATATCACTATAAGTCACACAGGCCTGTGAATTTCATAGTACATTTTAAAATCAAATTAGCCACAGAGACAGGGGCCTGACAAAAAACATTTGCCCTGGCTGCTGTACACTCTAGGGATGGCCCTAAGTAGACTTCCATTATTTGAATAGCTACTTATGCTTGTAAGCAGAGAATGTACCCAAGTTGGCATTTTGTCTTGTGAAACTAAGAGTTCTAAAATAATATAATATATATATTTATTATAGGTCTCAAAAGATGTGTTGTACAAGTAACCAAGAAAGATAATAATTTTAAAAACAGTGTCTTATTGAATTATCATATTCCAGGCACTGATCAAATGTTTGATATATCTCATTTAATCCTAAAATCCTATCATCCTCAATTTTTTTCAGCCAATTAATAACATGTCTGAAGTTTCATCCTTTGTTAGTATTCTAAAATATTCTACTTAAAGCTATGGATAGATTTAAGCCTAGGATAAGGATAGTGTTAAAGAAGAGAGTGGACATATCTGCAGATATATACAAAGGACATTGGATTAGCTCTCCAATCAGAAAAGAACAACGGAGACCAAGAACCACAAAGACTGTTTTTCAAGGAAATTAGGAGTTGAAACTAGAGATGCGAATGCCTCCTCAGGACTCTGTTTCTTGTCTTCTTTTCTTGGTTCCCTCTTCTCTTTTATTCTGTCTGTCTTCTGGGAACTCACAGTCCACGGCTGAATCACCACCACAGGAAACTCCTGGACTCATCCTCTCATCTTCACCACTTGAGATGAAAGGGCTCATCCTTCTAACTGAAGTTTAAACTCCTAGGAAAGAGTCTGATTGGCACAACATATATCATGTGCTCACTCCTTGGATTAATCACTCTGGCCACGGTGTGCTTACAGTAGCAACCTATACTAAATGTCGAGTTTTAATCCCAGGAGAAGGGAAAGATGCTCAGCAAACCAAGCAAAGAAATATCCACAACAATAGATTAGACAATTATGAGTCCATCCTTGCTTTAAAATTATAAACGCACCTTATCAATATCATTGGTGTGCTTTTTGCAAAGAAAGAAGATCAATTGCTATTCAACTGTGCAGCTTGAAAGCCATCTAGGGAGCCAGAACCCACATAGCTAAGAGCCTCCTACTGTTTATGAGCATGGCACTGAGAAAGAAAAAAAAGATGCTCTCTGTAGTCAAGAAATGTATTCTACACACATTGTAGTTATCAAGGATTATCAACCCTAAAATATTCCTATCACCACAAAGGGATTGCCTGGTAAGGCCAATAAAAGCAGCAGAGTTTATTATTTGTCTTTAATAGAAACACTAGTTAATTAATTCAGTAGCACGTTTGAATTTACATGAGAAAAGCAAACCACTTGTTTAGTATTGCACATAAATACCACCCATATTCTAATCATGGATTTTGACGTCAAAGGTGCTCAGCTGAATGTGAGCTCTTTACAATGATTAACACTTTCAAAAACCTTTATTCTTACCAACCTAAAAACTTTGGCAACCTCTTTCACTAGAGGGCATTTTAGAAGACTGCTTCTGAAGGTTGAGCATACACCATAGGATTGTATTATTTTTATGACTGCCCCCATTTCGAATATTGGTGCCTTTTTATTAGAGCAACATCAAGATGTGTCTGTTCAAAAATAGTGGCTTTTATATACCAAGTGACTCACTTGGATATAAGAAAGGTACATGTCATCATGAAAAAGTAGGTTAAGGGGATGATTAGAGGAACATTCTATAGTTGTTTGACATACGAGTACCAGCAACTACGTCCGCCTCTCCTGAAAAAAAAAAAAAAAAATTGTCCTGGGATAGATATTGATGCCCTGAAAAGAAAGACCAAGATACCTTGGCAACCACTATCAGCATTTATGCCTTCTAGTGGGCATGGATTCCAGCCTTGAAAATCTAGTTCAGTTAGGTTCTTGGCACTTCCAGGGTGAGAACTATTATAAGACCAAAGATTCTAAATGACTAACCAGTGAGTCCGAGGATCCACTAATTTAAAAAGAATAACTGCAGAGCATCGTCCCCCACAGGCAAACAGTCCGTTCTCTGTTGACTTAAACACAAATGTTAGAGTTGAAAATTTAGATCAAAAACACGTACAATGTAAAGCAGCTGTTACTAAGGAAGCTTTCAAATGTTCCCTTTGAATGGAATAAATTGGCAGGACACAGTGTCTGAGTTAGAATATATTTAACACTCGGTTAATCGGATGCCACCCTCTGCACTCCAAGCCTCCGAAGGACAAGCAAACACTTGGGAGTTGTTTGACAGAAATAAACATCCCTGTCCTAAATAAGGCAAAGCCATTTTACGTTATACATTTAGTCAATAAACATCAATTAGTGCCTCCTGTATTAGTTGCTAGGGATATGAGGCCAAGCCCGGAAGTGTGAAAAAACCCTGGTGACTTTAGAAGCCTGCAAGCAATTCTGTTGGCTGAGTCTTGGTGTGTGTTGGGGGCGGGGTGGGAGGGTGGGATGTGGTGATGACATTAGCAAGACAACGGTCAGATTTTGAAGGGGATTGTTGTCCTTGTTAAGGAGGTTGATTTTACCCTAAAGTTGATGAGGAGCCAACGAACGATTTTAACTGGAGGAATGGTGTGATTAAATGTATAATTTAGAAAGATGTCCATAGTGGTGTTAACGAAGCGTTGGTTTGCAACCTTGCTTTCAGGATAGAATCACCTGTGGAACCTTTAAACATGCCAATGTCCAGACTCCACCCTGCAAAGATTCCTGTTCAATTAGCCCCGTAGGGCCCCAGGCATAAGGGTGTATCAAAACCGCCTGGGCGATTCTAACGTGCAGCCAGAAGCGCTGCTACAGAAGACTGGAGTGGCTCGAGACTGCACTACGCTAAGTGAGAGATAATAGGAACTAAACTAATAGTACCAGAGAAAACTGCACGCAGGAACAAGAAATTTGGTTGGCTGGATTTATCAGGAGTTATTTCAAAACGGTGAGTATAGTAAAACTGGTGTCTCCAGCATCTAGCCACATGGCTCCACCATGTGGATAAACTGTGATGCATCAAGTCAGCTGACAGCTTTTTTCCCTCTGATCGTGCTTGCTGTTAAGATAAGAATATTAGAAATAAATTAAAAAGCTGAACATAGTGTGTTGTTTAGAAGAAAAATATGTACTTATACCTGAAAAGATTTAGAACTCAAATACTTTATTCAAATCTGCTATCACGCTTTACATATGAAATTTCTTTATAATTTTTCCTTGGGCACGCATTTATGGAAAAAGTATTTATTCGCATTTATTAAGTCTAAAATCTATTAAATAGTGAAATTATCACATTTGGTTTTGGGTAAAAGATATAAAGAGTGTTGCTTCGAGGACATGAAATGCCAAACATTTATAATTGCTTTTTATCTCTATAGGATTCCTTGAAAGTGACTTCATAATCATACCACTTGTATTCTTGGGATATACTGAAATAATTCAGGTAGAAATTTTAAATTGATTAGAAGAAGAGCAAAATAAATTGATTAATTTTTTATGACTGCAGAAGTTTCTCATCCTATTTAACTACTCACATAATTCTCTTTAAAAGCTTGGAATGTGTGATTCTTAATGGCAAAATAACGCAGCTTCATAGTCTGTAAACTTTCATACATGATTGGCTATTGTAATTTATCAATATCTCTTCAAGCAAATTCTGAAAATGAGATTATTAAACTAGTGAAATTAACATTGCGTTTCTAATTCTCCAGCCTCCAGACAATTTGCTCAATAAGCACTTTTTCAGTTCATAATTAAGCTGTACTTTTCATCCAAAGGTTTGAACCAAGTTTAAATTTCAAGTCTATAATATGATTTAACCTATCATCCCAAAGAATCACATTTTACTTCAAAACTGTTTTTGTTCTGAAAGAAACGTAATTCTCACCACTGAAATGTATCGAACTCTATTAAAGAAAAAATTAATTAGTTCTAAAAATGTGAATGGATAATATTGCCTCATTTGCTATAATGACGTCTTGTTGACAAAAAATGTCTTTAGATGTGGGACAGTAATTAACTTAATGGATATTTTTAGAGTGTCTGCCAGATCTAAGGTACTATGTGAGCATCATAGCTGATAGATGTCCAAAAACAGGACGGCTACTTTGAAGGAGTTTAAATCTTTGCGAGGAGTTAAGGCAGTCATATATTAAAAAGTTAAATAACAAGGCAACACAGGTTACATTTAAAGGCCAAAAGAGTGAAGCAAAGTGAGAGGAATGAGGAGGAAGCGATCACAGTGAGCTGGAAGAGTTAGCAGAAGTAAGAGGATTTAAGCTGGATGCGCCTAAAAGAAATTTGTTTAGGCAGAGCGAGTTTGGAGTATTGCAGTCAGGGACGGTGACAAGAGCAAAAACTGAGCAATAGAACTCAGTTTGTAGACCAGCAGCATTGGCCTCACCCAGGAGCATGTTAGAAATGGAGGATCTTGGTTTTGACCTACTGAATCCAATTCTGCATTTTAACAAGAACCCTAGGCAATTTGCACTTAACATTAAAATTTTTAAAGCACTCAGAGTATCAGTCCGCAAACTTTCTTCTGTAAAGGGTCAGATAATAACTGTTTTTAGCTTTGTAGGCCATATTGTCTCTGTCTCAACTACTCACCTCTGCTGTTTAGCAGGAAAGCAGTCATAGATGAAAATATGTAATGAACAAGCATGGCTAGGTTCCAATAAAACTTTATTATTGTGATGGTTAATTTTATGAACTCGACTAGGACAAGGGGTGCCCAGGTATTGGGTTGAACATTGTTCTGGGTGTGTCTGTGAGAATGTTTCTGAATGAGATAACATTTGAATTGGTAGACAGAGTGAAGCAGATGGTCCTCCCCAGTGTGGGTGGGCTTCATCCAATCTGTTCAGGCCTGGACAGAACACAAGGAGGGGTACAGGTGAATTTGCTCTCTCTGCCTGACTCTCTCTGCCTGACTCTGCCTGTCTGTTTCCAAGCTGGGGTGTTGATCTTCTCCTGCACTGGGACTGGAACTTAGACCATTGGTTCTCCTGGGTCTCCAGTTCGCAGATAGCTCATTATGGGACTTCTCAGTCTCCATAACTGTATGAGCCAATTCCTTACAATAAGTTATAAGATTTATATATATATATGCAAATGTCTCCTATTGCTTCTGTTTCTCTGGAGAACCCTGACTAATACGGTTATGGACATCAAAATTTGAATTTCCTGGGGCTGGCCCCGTGGCCGAGTGGTTAAGTTCTTGCACTCCGCTGCAGGCGGCCCAGTGTTTCGTTGGTTCGAATCCTGGGCGCGGACATGGCACTGCTCATCAAACCACGCTGAGGCAGCATCCCACATGCCACAACTGGAAGGATCCACAACGAAGAATATACAACTATGTACCGGGGGCTTTGGGGAGAAAAAGGAAAAAATAAAATCTTTAAAAAAAAAATTTGAATTTCCTATAATTTTCATGTGTCATAAAATACTATTCTTCTTTTGACTTTTTTCCACCATTTAAAATTTTAAAAACCATTCTTAGCTCGCAGGCCATACAAAAACATACATTGACTAGATTTGGTCTGTAAGGTATAGTTCGCCAGTTCCTGTCTTTGAGCAGTCAAAAGAGATCCTGAAAACAAGTTAGCCCTTCAATTATTTTTATTATCTAAATTCTAGAGTCTACAAAAGTAGAAGAGTAATAACTAAAGAGGCTGGTAATTTTTATTCCTCTGTAACTAAATGATATTTCAATCCCATTGCAGGAGAATGAATTTTTTCTTCACCTTTTTTAGCCAGTGGGAATTTGTTTATTAAGTTTTTTTCAAATGGATATTAAATTTCACCATGTTGCGTGTGTATAATGTAAGACCAACAAATGATTAAGCATCTTCGATTATTTTTTCTCACAAAGGTAACCTGGAATAAAAGTATGGTTTCCTTCGATCAACCTAACAGAAAATATAAAGGCTCTCCATAATAAGGGCACTGTCATTCTCTCCACCACCTGGGCTTGAAAAGTCAACTCCATTGACAGACATGGAATAGTGGGTCTCAAAGTGTGATCCAAGTTCCCAGCATCACCTGGGAACTAGTTAGAAATGCTAATTCTTGGGCCTCCCCAAGACTGGGGCTGGGGCCCAGGAATCTGTGTTTTAACAAGCTCTGCAAGTGGGTATGTTGAACCTTAAAGTTTGAAAACCACTGACCTTGAGAGAATTCTTGTTAAGAACCCAGATTCCTGGGGCTGCACTCTAGAGCTACTGTATGGGAATCTCTGGTTTGCATTTTAACAAGCTCCCAGATGACTGTTATGCTCATTCCTATTTGAAAGTCACTACTTTAGAGTTGCTGCTTCTCTTTCATCCCACCACCCCATACAACCTATAGGACTTTGCCAAGTCCTATAAATTTTATATTTGCAAAAAGTTCCAAACCTAATGCTAATCATCAGAAAAACCGAAGATTTTTATAAACACGGATTCCCAGGCCCTGCTCCAGAATTACACAAACCTATTATATGAATATATTACATCTCATATGGCATATATGATATATGGTATATATGATATGCTATCTATCTCTCTATCTGGGAAGAGGATGAGGAATTCACCTGCATAATCTTGATTCTGATGTAGCAACTCCAAGAGTAGACATTTGGGTCTCATGGTTAGAATTGACCCCTTTGTTCCATTTTAATTTACTTTAATGTGGACATTATAAAGTCCTCATTATCAAAACAATCACAAATAATTTCCAGATTAAAGTAATGCAATTCTGATCATTTTACTCTCTCACTCAAAATTTTTGACTATTACATACAAATCATTCAGCTTGACATTCAAGACCCTCTGCTACTCTTCTTACTAATTCATATCTCAGTTAATTCACCTTATTCTCCAAGCAACCAAGCTATGCTCTTTTCTGGTCCCATCCATCTGGAATGCCCTCTCCCTCAATATGAATAACAAGTTCATATTCCCACAAACATATCCTCCAATTAATCTATTCTGTGTGTCAATTAAGCAATAACTAACATTTATTGAACAATTTGTAGGAGCCAGTCACTCTGCCATATCTTCACATCCATTAACTAATTTAATCCTCACAACCACCTTATGAAGTAATACAACTATTTTCCTCACTGTTCAAAGGGTGAAACTCAGAAGAAAACAGATTGAAATGACTTTTCCAAGAATACACGGTAGCAAGTGGTAAAGTTGCGATTCTGCTTTCAGATCCTGAGCTCTGAAATACTAGGTCTCCTGAGTTACAGATGAAATCTTTCCACACTGTTAAATTGCTATAAAACTGTGTTGGAAACGATCATGTGGTACTTTATATAATAGAGGTATTCACTCTTGATTAATTGGCATTAAAAAAGGATAAGGTGATAACATCACTCTCAATCATGATTGTAACAGAACCAAGGCCAACCCTGTTTTTTGGATTAACAGTGATTTTAAAAAAGTATGCATAGGAGTTTCCTTCATGTTGACCACCTATCCCTGGCTGGCAGAAGAGACAGCCTTTGACTGAACTAAGGCTAGTTGAAGCTGAATGAACTAGACTCTGGGTCTTTCATTGGTTTCAAACCACATAAGGGTCTTATCTACATTAGTACCAGGCATCAGCACTCAGGGGCAAGAAATTGTATTACTCAGTCCCCTACTGGAACCTACCCAAAGCTACTGTCATTGAGAGGTGACGGGATTTGTGCATGTCAGAATCATTCTCCTACACTCTAAGGACCCTGAGGTAGGAACTGTGAAATAGCCATTTTTATGTCCCGTCACCATCATCACCACTACCTATCAGTTAGTACCAGGCCTTGAGTACAGTGGTGACTTAGTAAGATATACTGAACTGGACACGGATTTATAGAGTTTTCTCCTCAATATGTTGTCAAGCCTCTTTACACCTTCATTTTAAATAGTCCTAAAACAAACAAACAAAAAAGTGTTTCAATTTTTGAGGCTTACATTTAGATCAAGGATTTTTTTAAGTGCTGTCTCTTCTTTTTCTTTCTTTTCCTTTAGTAGTACTCTCTTTTGGAGAAACTAGGTATTTGCTGCAGGTAACTCCTCTTCTTCTCTTAGTCATAACTTGACAACCAGGAAAATAGTAGCAAAGGATTTTAGAGCCAATGCTAATTGTATATATCAAATAGAGTTGCAAAGGGCTTAACTGTTTTTGGATATCACTGCAAAGCTATATTTTGAATGTCAGAAACTCATGTCAGTAACTGAAGGGGTAGAGTTTCATGTCAGATTTTAAAGTAAGAAAGACATTTACGTGTTTTTGTGAGCATAGATGTAATTTATTTTCCCCCCTCCCTTTTCTACTTTGTGGTCCTGAAATCAGAAACTATGTGGATATGAGTATACTGACATGTTTGGGAAATAAGAACTATAAATTAATCAGGGAGTTTAACAAATCATTGCAAAATTATTCCAAGTTCCATACATTTATTGGTCACTCCCTCACCATTCTCACTCCCCTTTTCTTCCTTTACTGCTAAGATCAGACAGTCTGATCTTCTTTATTTTTCCCAAAATGTTAAGATCACTAGAGCAGAGCCTGAAGAAGAGGGAAGATTGTCCTAAAGCGAGAGAGAGAATTCCTAATGCTCTCATGGGACACTGGCATCGCACGTGGTAAGTCCAAAGCCCTTGGGAGGTGACCAACAGATGACATCTGCTCTGCATCACCTGATCTCTGATTGGCAAACCCATCTCTGATTGATTTAGAGGTAAGGCCAGCAGTCAAAATTAGAGTTTGTCTACAAATAACACACTGTAACACAATTTAACAACTGCAGCACAATGAAAGAGATTGTGTTTACTTTAAAAAATTACTTGTCATCTTTCCTGTTAACATTCACTTCTGGGTAGTGCCTAATGAAATAGTAATATCTTTGTTTTAAGTTTTGGATTTTTCTATTACTCTTCTAATAAGATTCTGTTTGTTTTGGTTTTTGTTTGTTTATTCGTTTGTTTGAAACATCTCCATCTCATAGCAGGGAAATTGTGACTTAAAAGTAATGAGAGTGCGGTGGGAGTGGAGGGGAATTGACCATGTATTGATCATTGTTGAAATACATTTTTCTCTATTCTTTATGTTTGAACTTTTCCATAAAAAAATAAGAGTTGAGAGAAACAGTTGCTACTTTTTATTTGGAACTAGCAATGGAAATAAGTAAAGGCACCAAGTTCTAAGTCCACAGTCTGCCTTCCACTGTAGAAACAGCCCAGGAAATAAACTTGTGCTTAACATGCTGAACAGGGCAATGTCACTCAGGCAGATAGACTAACACAGCATCCAACCTGCTCACCTTAATAAGAAGAAATCATATATGAGGGCATCAGCAACAGCTTTATTCTGCAGGTAGTTAATTTATGTACAATTCTTTCTACATCCCAAAAATATGGTCAGTGTTAATTTTCATAGACTAAGATTTGTTAAAGGTTTAAAAAAATAGTTATGCCAGCAACACCAGGTTTTTCATATTTGTCTTCCTAAATGAACTATGACACTTAGCAATTTTACTTTTATCCCTGTGGAAATCATATTCTGCCATCTCTCCCAAATGCCCATTTTTATTTCCCTTTACATAAAACTAAAGAAATTGCCAAATGTCTTTCAGAACAACAAAATAAAAAGAATTGACATGATATATATAACTGTCATGGGTCTAAGATTTTACACATACACTCATTTATCTGAATCACTTCTTTTCTTGCCTACCTTTTGTACCTTTCTGTTTTTCCTTTTAAATTATTCTCCCCCCTTATACAATCTTTTAGGGTACCCACAATCCATGAGGGTCTTAACTTGCCATATCCTTCGTTAACATAATCACATTTTCTTCTCTTTTTCTTTCCTTAGCCAATTTACTAGTCCAAACTACCACCGTATGTTCAAGGAGTGTCTGGATCTCCAAAATTATAAACTACAATTGGTACAAGTTTGAGGAATTCAAATAGCTGTGGCAAGCTCTACCCTCAAACTGCACCCACCAAATGAAACAAAAAAGAAAAAGCTCTCCCTTTCTTAAGCTGCTAAAAACATTTTCATAGAAAACAGAGTTAGAGATATCCTGCCATCTCTTTTTTCCTGTGTGACCTTTTGAAGACCTAAACTCTGCTTACTATCATCTTTACCTGCCTTTCATTTGTTTGTTTTTAGAAAAACTACTTGCTGTAGGAAATCCATCTTTCTAACTGGATGTATGATACACAGAGAATAAGGTATGTCTAAATCGGACAAATATCAAAACTGGTAAAAGCTTTTGGAATCAATGTAAATTTTGTGTCTCAAATGCAACTTTGAAAGTACTTGTAGTGAAAACAATTGTAATCTCTTAAGTATTAATGATAGCTTATTGTAAGGTTCCCTTGGCGCAATACTGAAGATGGGAATCTCAAAAAAATCCTAAAACTACCATAGGTTGTGGCTTCAGAGACGGAAATAGGAGAGGACTGGCTAGTGATCAACAGGAGGGGAGAAAAAGGCACAGAGAAAGAACAGACAGGGTCACATTAGCGGCAGAATAGTAAAGGACTGCTTCTAGTTTCCCAACCACGTTCCCTTCTCTCTGAGGCCGAGATTTTTAGTAGCGCTCCACGCACGCTCTTTCTCAAAAGAGCCAGGGATGCTTCTGCTTTAGGACCTCGGCTGTTTCATCGGCCGCAAAATCACCTCCACCTGGCTAACAGGCCTAGTCCATCAATTCTTTCAAGTCTTGGCTCAAATGTCACTTTCTCAGTGAGGCCTACTCTGACACCCTTTTTAAAAGTTGACACCCTAAGTGCCTTGCCCACTTCCGATTGCCTATGTGAATTGTTTACACTCGCCCAAACACAGCCTCAATTTACGTCCCTTTCGGACGCCCCCGACTGTCGCTTCCCCTTTAAATCTTCTCGGGAAGAGGCGGAGCTAGGGCTGAGGCTCGCAGAATGGAGGAGCGTTCCGTAGGCTCCGCCCTCTTGCGTCGCGGGCGACGGCCCGCCGAACGCGCGAGAGGTTCTCCTCCTAGTCCGCTCCGGAAACGCGACTGCGGACGGAATTCCCACGTGATGGTGACATCAGCGCGCCCGCACTGGCAGGCCTGCCGCCTTGGGCTTCCGCGGGTCCCCGGGGTCGGCTTGGACGCTTTACGGCCGGGTGTGGTGGTGGTTTTCTCCAGACGCCCGGGGCCTGGTCTCGGCCTGCACCATGTACCACAACAGCAGCCAGAAGCGGCACTGGACTTTTGCCAATGAGGAGCAGCTGGCACGGCTGCGAGCCGACGCCAACCGCAAGTTCAAATGCAAAGCGGTGGCGAACGGGAAGGTGAGGACTCCGGCGGCCGCCCCTGCCCCAGCCTCCGCACTCTGGAGCAGCCGCGGCCCGCCCCGTCCCCCTCCTGGGGCCCCCGGTGGTGGGGTCCCCCGCACTCCTCCTCCCCTGCTACCGCTGCCTCCGCGGCGCCGAGCGCGTGTATCTGTTTAATAACAGGCGGGCAGCTTGCCGTCTGCTGTGGGTACAGAGACGGACACCGCCACCCCCGTAGTCGAGGGGCAGACAGACAACCAGTAACCTGGCGAAGAGGAAACTTGTAGGATGCTAACGTGGTGCGGGCCGAGCGCCGCTCACTTGTCAAGAGGGAATGTCGGGGAAGGCTTTTCCTGGTAGCTGGTGCGAAGAAGGGGGGGAAGGACAGTCCAGGCGGACGGAGCCCCAGGTCCGAAGTGGGGGGTCAGAAGTTTCAGGGCGGGTCCGTAGAAGGCTCACGATCGGGTGTGGCGGAAGCTGAGTACCTGTGCCTGAAGGGCTGGAGAAGGTAGGCAGGGAACTTGTCAGCGGAAGTAAGGAGTTGGAAGTTACCATGAAGGGTTGGGAAATCTTTGGAAGATTTTTAATGGGAAATTCACCTTTTCAGATTCGGTTGTAGAAAGAGGGTTCGGCAACGTGGTGGTGAATGGATTGGATGGGGCAGGGTGGAGGCAGGGGGACAGGAGACCAATGGCACAAAATCGGTCTAAACAAAGTTGACTAAAAATGGTTTGGACTACAGCCTGCCAGCCAGGTCTTCCTGTTACAGCTCCCACCTCTGCAGTTGAATCTTGTAGCTCAAGCTTCCCTCCGGCAAGTAGTCTCCGTCTTAGACCTATTGGTCAGGAGGTACTTTGACCTTTAAGTCACGTCTGTTTCATGGCACTTTATTTTTGTGCTGCATAAAACAGTACATGTTGTGCTGTGTGCCAGGCACTGTTGTAAGCATTTAGCAAGTGTTAACTCATTTAATCCTCACAACTCCGCCGTGAGGAGGATACTGTTATTATCGTGCTTTACAGCTGAGGAAACTGAGGTACAGACAGGTAGAATAACTTCTTAAGGCAACATTGCTAGTAAGTGGCACAGCCAGCATTTGAACTGTAGCTCCAGTCTCTACCTGCAGGTTTTACATGATCTGCTCCCTGTGTCTCTCTTATCTTCATGTGTTCTTCGTGTAAGGGTACGGGGCTTGTTGGATTAGGAGCCCACTCTCCTCCACTTTGACCTCATCTTAACTAATTATATCTACAGAGACCCTATTCCAAAAAGGTCACATTCTGAGGTACTGGGGATTAGGACTTCAACATACCCTTTTTTGGTAGTCGTAGTTAAACCAGTAACAGCACCTAATGGATATTTATTGTAAAATTGTAATATTTATTAACCATCTAGTGTATTCTGTAAACAGTTTACAAAGATGGATAAGAGGTAATGTTTTAGGTGTCAAAATGATCTTTGAGACATTTGTTGATTTTTACTTCAACCTGTGTGACTTAATGAGTGACTGAGAAAGGGCTATTGAAAGCTTTCCAACCATTGACGATGTGTATCTTCTTTGTGGTTTATAATTGATGACATCAAACCTGTAAGCATGTGCACAAACTCCATCATGATTGCTTATATCATAATGAAGCGAATGTCCAGCTGACTTTCTGAGAAGTTGTGAAATGATGGTACGGTTTTGGTTTATTAAATATTTTCCTAAAGCTATTTTGTGTAATAATTAGCAATTCTGTGAAGAGAAAATGAGGTGTAGTATATTTCCCTTTGGTTGGAGATATAAACTAAATTTAATCCGGACAGAGAAAAATATGTTGATTATTTAACTCACTGATCTTTTGTTGTAACTTTTGATATAAAGCTTCTTCCAAATGATCCAGTCTTTCTTGAACCTCATGAAGAAATGACACTCTGCAAATATTATGAGAAAAGATTATTGGAATTCTGTTCCGTGTTTAAGCCAGCAATGCCAAGGTCTGTTGTGGTAAGTTATGGATATCTTTTAGCTGACTTCTGAAATCTTACCTCTTCTGAATTTGTAAATCATTTTCTCCATCCATTTTACTCAAAAATGCATGTTAGTTAAATAAATATTTATGTATTTAAGTTTTTGTCCCATATATTTTTCAATAAATGCCTTAAATTATGAATTCCTATACCATATCTTATGAAGTGTTTGAAGTCTCATTTCATAGTCAAAAGAATTTTGAGGTCTGCTAGACAGGTCATTACATCCTCATTTTATAGAGAAAGAAAAAATTAAATTAAATTACTTTCTCTCCAGGTTTTCAACTAGTGAGCAGTAGAACTGGGACCAGAACATAAACTGGTGCTTTTCAACTCTTAGCACACACATTCGTCATTTGAACTCATGCCCCAGCTGAAGCTCATGCCATAAGAAATTTTTAAACTTTGATTAGTAGAGGCTGATGATTTATCTTTAGGTAAAAAATTGTCTAGTGGTAGTTTCACATGTGGTTCTGAGGACTCTATTGGTGTGTTTGTGTGTTTACTGTGGTGGGGCAGCGGTGAGAAACAGGTAGTTAGAACTTTTTGGCTATATGGCTTCACATACACTGTCTGTATTGTTCCTATTGTGTGTGTTCTTGTTTATGGAAGATAAGATGAGATTAAAAAGCTGAAATAAAAGAGTATAAAATATTTTTTCCTTAGTATCTCACAGGTTTGATGTGAAGATCAAATATGAAAGTCTGTCTTAAGTTTTAAAGTTATACAGAGTGAATAACTTACAACCCAATAGAGAATAACCCTCTAGGAAATCTCCATTTTTATAGTTGAAAAAATTGAAGTTTATTGAAAATATTAAATCCAAAACTATTATTCATAGTGTTTTCTTAGTTTACTCGACCTTCATCTGAGAGATCAAAGATTCATAAAGAATTTTAGATACACTTGATAAGTTTCTATCTCCAGATTTAGTTCTATTCTTTTCTGATAAAAGAACTATAACATGAGGTAGTAGGTTTCAGTGATCTTTTCAGGTGAAGAAATTGAATCCTTGAATGAACTTCTTTGTGGGATTTGTCGTTATACAACATGTTTATTTATAATTGATGAAGAGTTTTGGTTTTTGCTTCACATAAAATGTCAAACTAAACTTTTGAAATATTTAAAAGGAAATACTCTTTTTTTTTTCTATCATAAAATAGATGTTCACTTCATTAGTTCTAGTCAGACGACATAGTGCTTAAAAGTAGTCAAGTCTTAGTGGAATCAGTCCTGTCCTTGATTATGTGTGTGACCTTGAACAAGTCACTTAGCCTCGCTGACACTCAGTTTCCTCCTCTGTACAGTGGACATAGCAGTACTTCACCAGGCTGCTGTAAGGATTACACTAAGATGATAGTTCTGTGCTTGGCACAGACTCTGGTACATGGGACATGGTCAGTAAATGGTAGGTGGTGTTCTGCTGTTTGGTGTGGAGCAGTATATTACAAATCTGGAGTGGATTTTGAAAGAAGGCTTATTGCCCCAACTGTGTTATTCTGTCAGTATTTTGATCAGATTGATTGGTTAAGTTGTGAACGTTTGTATTTTTTTCTCTTTTAACTTTTATAATGTGGGCTACTTTTGTTACCCTGAATTCTAAAGTAAACACACACACACACTTTTAACTAAGTCAGTGAACATAGAAAGGATAACCCAGGGTGGGTGGGGAAAGACAACAAAGGGTGTTTTGGCTGTGGTGTTTCTGTAGTAATTTATCACAATTTATTTTGTTTAAGGAAAAATTAACAAGTTTTGGTATTTTGTAAGTTCTGGTAACTTTTTCAGTGAAACTTTTGCATAAGTATGTTTTTTTCCCTTCAAAATTTACCGTGTAATTTATGTGTGAAAAATTCTGATAATATGTGTATTTTTAACTTTAGGGTACAGCTTGTATGTATTTCAAGCGTTTTTACCTTAATAACTCAGTAATGGAGTATCACCCCCGGATAATAATGTGAGTATAAGCCTGTCTAATTTATTGATTTTCATTTAAGAAGACCTGCATACTATTTGTGTGCACGTGTGTGTGTAAAAATGACTTACTAATAAAGGGTCATTTAGATGTGCGTTGTGTTCTGAACTTAAAATCCCTCTTTGTACTCCTTGTATATTCATAATACTTCCCTCCCTATAATAGTCATGGCATCTGAACTTCAACTTGTCCAAATTCAAATTCTGTTTTTCTCAAACTAGCTTCCCTAATGTCTCTTTTCTGTCAGTGGCACGTTTCCTCTCCCAGTTGTTCTGAGAAGCATTTGTGGTACCTCCTCTCTCTCCCTCTACGTCCAGTCACTTTACAAGTCCTGTAGCTCCATATTCATTTCTGTTGAACAAAGGTCTCTTGTGTTTCTGCTCTCTGCTGAGCACTGTGCTTATTAAAGATAAAGATGAAATTAGTGAGAGACTCATCAAAGAGCTTGCTGCTAATCACATTGTCCCTATTTAGTTTCTCTTTTTCATTCCCATTTCTACCAATCTAGGTCAGGCCCTCGTTACTTCCAGTCTTGATTTTTGTGGTGATTTTATTACTAGTTTCTCACTGTGAAATGTATGTAGTAGCCATGAGAGTTTCATAGGTCTGTTTCTGAGGTAATAATTCTCTATTCAAACGCCCTTGGAGACTTCCACTGGTGGCCTTCCACAAAGTGTTCCTTTAACCTAGCTTTCTTCCCGTGCTCGTAAGCTACATATGCATGTGCTGTTGTATTTTTCCTCTTCCATCTACATTTCATGATACAAAGTACTCTTATTCCTCAGTTATTTTGTTTTTCCATATATTTAGGTTGAACTATATGAAACTGCCATTAAGTCAATAGTGGTTGAATGTTGTAGCAATATTATATGGTTCAACCTAATTTTATAGTCTCCTAATGGATAAAAAGTCTGAACAGGAAACTCTTTTTTTAAAAAATAATTTTCCTGTGATGTTTAGCTTAATCACTTGTGAATATTAGGCAATTTTAGAAAGTACTTTTAGTAATAAAATATTTAGCTATTTCTCAAAGTAAATGCATATCCCTCTCCCCTCCCCTTATTTTCTCCTCTAGGCTTACTTGTGCATTTTTAGCCTGCAAAGTAGATGAATTCAATGTCTCTAGTCCACAGTTTGTTGGAAATCTGAGGGAGAGTCCTCTTGGACAGGAGAAGGCACTTGAACAGATTCTGGAATACGAACTACTTCTTATACAGCAGCTTAATTTCCACCTTATTGTCCACAATCCTTATAGGCCGTTTGAGGGCTTCCTCATTGATATAAAGGTAATCTTGTTGGTATAAAGTAAACTAGTAGAGTATACTCATTTGCTATTGTTCTTTAACCAAAAGAGTCAAGAATTTTATTCTAACCTGTCATCATCCTAATTGTTAGAACATGGGCTAAATTAAAATATTGTTTGGCTTGAACCTCGAGCGCAGTGGTTCTCCACCTTCAGTGTGCGTCAGTCACCCGGAGGGCCCGTTAGCTCGGACTCTTGGGCTGCAGAGCTTCTGAGCTAGCACATCTGTAAATACGGCTCCAGGACTATAATGAGAGTCATTGTGAGTTTACAGCAATGCTTTTAAAGACTTAAGAGAACTCTTCTCACTTTGAAGTATACTATCATGGATCTGATTTTAAAAACCATAAAAAATTCTTAATTTTAAATAGAAGATTGCTAAGTGACTTGTGTTTTTTATGCATTGTGAACTTGAATCAATATGTAGGCATCAAAAATATAAGTAAATAAACATTAACAAAAGTGACTTAAGTTGTTTTGGTCCTGAAAGAGGATTTGGATAGTATGAGTAAAATCAAACAGAAGTCAGAAACTGGTTGATTTATCTCAATTGAGCAGCAAAATTTGGGTACCTTCTATATGCCAAATGTCGTGCTTGAAGATTTAGCCAGGAACAGCCTCAACTTTCATAGGCCTTACAATCTGATGGGAAAGACAATCATCATATATTCAGGGCATTAAGTATTACAGAGGAGGAAACAGAGGGTACGTTAGAAGGAGATAGCAGGTTGAGAGGAATAGAAGACAGTTCTAGGAAGGTGTCATTTAGAGTGAAATTCAGAGCAAGAGTAGGAATTAGTTAGTGGAAGAGCATCTGAGTCAGAGAGACTTCTTTGGCCAAAGGCTCAGATTCAAGATACCGTGGTGCACTAAAGAACCTAAACAGAGCTTAGGGATAGAGGGGGGAGCCTGCCACGGAGTGCTGCCTGAGTGGAAGTCAAAGTCTAGACTGTGGAGGTGATATTAAGGCCTTTGAATAGAGCAATGGGAAGCCAGTGAAGGGTTTATGTCTGGAAAGTGGCATAATTAGGTTTGTAGCTTAAAAAAATCATGTTGGTGAGCCCATGCATCAGTCTGCATCAGATGTTTATTGCACATCTGTATGTGTGAGGCATAACGTGGAGAATGGATGAGAATGAATGAAGGGATACCAGTTAAGATGCTGTTAAAGTAGTCTAGGCAAAAGATGGTGGCTGGTTTGACTCATGTAGTGGCAGTGGGTACAGAGGGTTTCCTGGACTTCAGAGATAGTAGGCAGAATCAGTAGAGCTTGAGCATTGATTGCATATAGAGAATGAAGACAGGAGCAACCCTCAGGTTTCTAGCTTGAACACATAGGTCGATGGTACACTTACTGATACAGGAAACGCTGGCACAGGAGAGATTTGTTTGTGGTGGAGGAGTGGGGAGTTGATGAATTTGTTTTGAGACATCATGAATTTCCCTTGCCTGCAAGACATCCAGGGTGGGTAGTCATCTGTGGGTGGAAGTCTGAGAACATGGCTAGGGTGGAGGGAGAGATTTGGGTGCCATTGCCTCAGGAAAATTTAAAGGACCATTTGGCCATGAGGTCAATTAAAAGAGTAGTTAGAGAGATCCAGAAAGCTAGTAAGGAGATTGAAGAATCTCTAGAGAGGTAGGACTTTTTGGAGAAGTAAAACAAAGTAGAATACTTTTAGAAAATGAGCACAGGCAACTCTCTAATCCTGCTCAGAATTCAGGCATAGTAGAAGTAGATGGGTAATGTTTGCTGGATTTGGTGCCAGAAAGGTCATTTGTGATTTTGGTGAAATTAGTCTCCTTGGAATGTGGAGGAAGAAAGCAGATTGGAGTCGGTTGAGGAACAATAAATAGAAGGATGAGAAAACGAATATATGTAACTTGGATTCAGCAGCTTGTCTCTGAAGTGAAAAAAGATAGGATGATTGAGAAGACAGAGGAACTGCTGGAAATGAAGGGATGGTTTTTTGTTTTTGGCAGAAACTAATGCAGGGAGCTGGCAGTGGGAGAAAGCTTAAAGGAAAAAATGGAAAACAGGTAGCTCAGCTTTCTCTTTGGAGTGAAGTAGAAGGGGCAGGTGTGAGATTTGAAGCAAGATAGAAGAATTGGCCTTAGAATAATAATAGCTCCTTTTAATGGGGAAAGAGGAAAGCATGGGTGATGGTAGTGTTGTGCCTGGGGATTTGGTGGTGGCAGGAAATAGAGTGTCTTTCTTTGTCAAGAGCAGAGATAATTTTTGGAGAGTGATGGAATTCCTGAGAATTAGCAGACATTGAGACAGGTGGCAGTGTTTAACATAGTCACTGAAAAATGGGAGAACAAATATTCTGCGGAACATTATCATAGCTAGGCAGTGTTGAGAGCCCTGCTGAGGTCAGTGAACTTGAATTTTTAGTAATGTTACCAGACTTCTTGGTTGTATTGTTTTCTCTAGCAGCACCCAGAAATCTGGGTATAGTTGCAAAGCAGAAGGTTGGTTGAATTCACCCACTCTTGAAGTTTGGCAGAAATGTGTTAGTAGCATTTCAGGGCAGGGAGTTCAGGAGGGAAATGTGGACCAGTGGACACTGGTGAGTAGGACCAAGTAGAGGGATAAGAGACTAAAGGCTCCGAGGAGGAAGTCAAAGAACAGCTGTGAAGTAATTGAACAAATGTATTAGGAAAAGGAGCACTGTGGTCAGAGTGGAATGTCTGAATTTGTCATTTCAGAGGTCAGGCATTTTGGATAATGACAAGACCTGGGTGTGACTGTACAGTTGATTCTGGATAGTTTTTTCAGAGTATACAAAAGATTTCTAACTGCACTGGGACTTGAATTTGGATATCTGAAGTAAATCAGGGTTTAGGATTTAGGGTTCATCTTAAAGGATAAGAAGAATTGTCAGAAAATGTGGGATCTTCTATATTTCTTGGGCGTATTCTAAAAATAATTCTGTAATCAAACCAAGATTCATTTCCACTTCTTCACAAAAGTAAACTTTAAATTTCAAATCAAAATGAGATGGTGCTTTGTTCCTAAATGTGGCCTTACATCTGAATCCGCTGGATTGCCTGGGAAGCGTTTACCTGGGAATATGTATTTCTTAGGTCGACTTCAGACCCGATCAAATCTCTGAGAGCCTCCTTTCTCTTTCCTCCTCAGGTGGAAAAGGACAAGGAGAGCAATTAACTTGATGGGAATAGTGCCAAGTAACTATACTTGGAACGTTAGATGTATTACCTTGACGCATATATTTCTTACTATGGGTTGTGTTCAAAAAAGTTTGAAAGCCACTGAGTAAAAGACAGATTCCTAAAACATGCAGAATTTAATGACTGCATTTTTGGTATGTTGTAATTCTGAGTACAAAACAATCTTACATGGAAAGATTGTTTGTTGTTGCTGGAGTGTAGAAAAGGAGTTACTTTTATAGCATCCTGTGTTAAGCACTTTCTGGTTATATAAATATTTTTGAACTGTTATTACTCCACTAAACCCTCAGAAGTGATAACATTTACAAACTTACTTTCTAGACTCGCTATCCCATGTTGGAGAATCCAGAGATGCTGAGGAAAACAGCTGATGACTTTCTTAATAGAGTTGCATTGACGGATGCTTACCTTTTGTACACACCTTCCCAGATTGCCCTGACTGCCGTTCTATCTAGTGCATCCAGAGCAGGAATTTCTATGGAAAGGTATTAATTTGTGTTTTAACTTGGATCAGAGTCCTAGTGTCGAGTTTTTCAGTAAGGTTCACTTTGTGGCTATAGTCCTTTATGTCTCCTCTGGTTGGGAGGGTTGGTCAGGGCAACTGAGGGAAGAAATGAAATCACCTTTTAAGGGAATCTTTAACAATTGAGTAAGATATCTTTGAGCTAAGAGGATGCTTTTATGACTAAAGTGGCAGTAAATTAGTTGCTCCTTGAAAGACTGATATAGCTATCAGTATATGGCAAATTTGGAAGTTTTATGAACTCGTAAGCAACATGAGTGCAGCAAATGTGTCCGCCTTGTTATATCTTTATTCCCCTCCTGGGGAGCCTGTGTGGCGCATGGAATTCAGTAAATATTTGTGCAACAAATAATGCTTTAGGAAAAATGAGCTGGAATTGAGCTGTAAATAGTAATAGCTGATAAATAAATGCACAGTGAGAACCAGGCTCTGAAAGAATTCACTTCACGTGAATTAAATTCACTTGATTCTTACAACAATATCTTGTGCACAGATTAGTTAAATATCCTCATAGTCATTTATAACTAACTCAAGCACAGGCTAGCAGCAAATTAGACTTTTTAAGACTTTACATTTAATTTCTCTATTACCTTTGAAGTTCTGCTTGATTTCATTCTTAGAAATAGCTGAGGAAGAAAGATGATAAAATTTTCTAAACTTAAACTCTTCTATATGTTTGTAATCCCTCATCCATAATTTCAGAATCTGTTGATAGGGTGGCAGCAAACAGGAACAGATGTAATTTAGTCTTTATTTGACTTAATGGGAATATTTATGTTTCCTTGCAAAAATATTGATATTACTGATTACAGGATACTGCCCCAGACATCACTGGAGTGTTTCATGTTTCATGGTATATGTACCAAATTACCTTTCTAAGACATGTACAATTCCAAATTTCAAAACAAATCCAAGAGAAGGGATTTGTGGGCTTGTATTTTAATTTATGGTATTCCTCTTCTCTACAATCACAGCTCACCAACTGTATATAAATATATACATTAATACCACAGTGATCTATACCTCCATTTATTTACTAAGCATTATTTACTGTACTACACTTTAGGCATATAAGAATGAACAAACTATAAATCCTGGCTCTAGTTAGGAAAGATAGCCCTGCTAGTAATTGATATCAATGGAGTTTAGGTGTGGAGCCTCCATTCTCTAAGGGAAGAAAGCCTCTCTTCTACAATTCAAATAACCAAATGTTTGATTAATCTGGTTAAGTGTTGTATCTTATGTACAGTGTGTATACAAATTCTCCAGTGGTGAGATTTTTCTTAAGTAAATAGGGATGAAGCATCCTACGGTCCAAATTAGGGTTTATTTCATTTTAGAAGTTTAGTTATAATTTCAGATAGGTGAAATTGAAATTGTGGTACCTTGAGCTCACTGCAAATTAAATAATCTTTTGTAGCATTCCCAGGAACTGTAGACATTTGGGTGGGTTTTTTTCCTTTGGGGAAGTGCTTTTAAATCATTTTTAAGTTTTGATTTACTTTGCAGACTTTTGGAATACATGGAAATTACGTTTATTCCTGAAATAAAAAAGGGAAAGCCCTTGTACTGTTGTTACATTCTGGGTGATCCTTTGGATTACTCATAGGATGTTCTGTTGTTGTTAGTTCCAGGTTTTCTTCTTTTTCATTGGATTAAGAGCTTTCTTTCTCATCTTCTAGTTTGACTTCCTAGATATTCTTGCTTGCCTATGGATTTTTTTAAAAAAAATCAAAATATTAAATTTCTAATTCAGGATTGAGATTGAGAGTTGCTAACTTAAAAGTTTCGTGGAGGTAGAGAGTCTGGTCAGCTAACTTTTAGAATCAAATGTATCTATCACTCTTATGCTTAAGTGGAAAGAAAAAGAAGTATAAAGCAAAAAATGCCAAAAGTGTGAGGAATTTTAGGGAGAAAAGGGAAAGGAAAAAACTAATCGTTATTTTGAATTATGGTTAACCAGAAATGCATTAGTTGTTAAGGGAGTTATTGATTTCCATATCTAAAATAATTCCCACAATAGATAATCAAGATGTACTATCAAACTTCTCAGAACTTTTTAATGTGATTTAAATAACCCGGATAGTTTAAAGACATCCTTCTGTTTTTGTAACTATTTACAAGTACTTGTTGAAAGAGAAAAATTAACATTTTTTTGCATTCATGTTTGAAAGAAAGAGAATCTATTCACTTGGGCTTTTATTAATTACAGATCAAGTTCAGGTACATAAAACCTCAGAATAACTAAAAATTTAAATATAGAAATTATTTTTTTCATACTAGTATTACTGGTTCTGAGAAAAACAGGTAATTGGGCTTTATATCACATTTATGGAAAAGTATTAACACCTTTGATTTGGACTGGATGCAAGTAAGATATAATAGATTTGTAAAGAATGGAGTGATATTCTTACTGGTTTGAATACCTGTTAGACCTAAGAACAACTATAGTTAACGTGGACTTGATATTAAGGGGAGAGAGAATCCTTTCCAGTGCCAGGTTCCAGCTCTCCTACTTCCTAGCTTTATGATGTAGGGCAGATTACAAGTTCATGACTTGTCTCTCCCTGTGACTCAGATTCCTCATCTGTAAAATGAGGTTAGACTCAATAGGGTTTATATATTATACACTTAATATTAAAAGTCTTGACCATTGGGGCTGGCCCCGTGGTCGAGTGGTTAAGTTCGCGCACTCCGCTGCAGGCGTCCCAGTGTTTCATTGGTTCGAATCCTGGGGACACGGACATGGCACAGCTCATCAAACCACGCTGAGGCAGCGTCCCACATACCACAACTACAAGGACCCACAACGAAGAATATACAACTATGTACCGGAGGGGCTTTGGGGAGAAAAAGGAAAAAATAAAATCTTTAAAAAAAAAAAAAAAAAGTCTTGACTATTACTGTTATTTTCATGCCATTTTCCCCCTGAAAGCTTTATGTTACAGAATTTAATTAACTTTTTTTCTTCTCCCCCCTGAGGAAGATTAGCCCTGAGCCAACATCTGTGCCAGTCTCCCTCTATTTTGTATGTGGGTCACCGCCACAGCATGGCTGACAAATGGTGTAGGTCCACATCCAGGATCCAAATTCGAGAACCCAGGCTGCTGACATGGAGTGCACTGAACCTTAACTGCTATGCCGTGGTACCGGCCCCATAAACATCTTTTAATCTAAGTTGTAGTAAATTAGAGTTAGAGATTATATTTTGTGGAGTTCAAAGTATTGTTATTTAATACTTTTAAAATAATTTTAAAAGTGACCTTGATAATGAAATGAACATGGAGGAAAATAACTTATGATGTCATGTTTTCTTAACATGCTGTGTGTGTGTTCAGTGAATTAAAACTCTTTTCCTTTTTTTCCAGTTATTTATCAGAAAGTCTGATGCTGAAAGAGAATAGAACTTGCTTGTCACAGTTACTAGATATAATGAAAAGTAAGTAAAACAAAACACTTTACAAAATATTTTATTACAAAGCTACTTTCTAAGTGAATATCATTTTGGTATTTAACTTGAGATAACATAGATTATTGTTTAGATTTACTTTCGTTAAATTATTATATCATGGAGACTTGGTGGAGAACAAACACAAGGTACGTGGAAGGAAGTAGTTTTCACACAATGTATTAGGAAGGTGAACATACCATCAGAATCAGGAAAGTCAAAGAATCAAACTGGGACCCTTTTAAAGTATACACAAATGTATGCCAAGCACTGAAAAACATCCACAGGGAACTAAACTAAAGATAACACCTAAATTTGGAACTTCTGTTTTGTAAATAAATCAGCTTTAACTAGTTAATACATGTTATTTGCTAGTCATTTTGTTAACTTATATTACCAAAGCAGTGGTTCTCACCTGGGTGTGATTTTTTGCAAAGTCTGGAGAATTGTCAGCTGTCACAACTTGGCGGGGGAGGGGGTGGCTTCTGCTGGCATCTAGTGAATGGAGGTAAAAATGCTGCTAAACATCGTACAATTCATAGTTTAGCCCCTTGGTTGACTGAAAAATGGCTCCCCAAAAGATATCAGGAAACTAATAGCCCCTCACAACCAAGCTCAAACTGTCACTAGTGCCCATGTCAAGAAACCCTGCGTTAAGAGTTCAATAGACCCCCCACTTAGTTGATTGGCTATATTTGCCAGCTCTCTCCATTCTTTTTTTTTTTTTTTTTGAGGAAGATTGACCCTGAGCTAACATCTGTTGCCAATCCTCCTTTTATTATCTTGAGGAAGATTGTTGCTGAGCTAACATCTGTGCCCATCTTCCTCTGTTTTATGTGGCATGCTGCCACAGTGTGGCTTGACAAGCGATCCTAGGTCCACACCCAGGATCTGAACCCACAACCCTGGGCCACTGAAGCCCAGCACATGAACTTAAACACTACACCACTGGGCTGGCCCCAGGCCCTCTGCTTTCTTCGTTCTTGCCCATGTCACATTGAATCCTCATGGCTACTAGACTACCCTTGAGGGTTAAAAGTCAATTGTGCTTGTCCCCAAAACTGTTTTGCCAATTGTCCTTGTTAATTAAGTTTGTAGTTTAAGTCAATACTGAATAAACCAATAAAATATGAGATTGAAAATCTTGATCTTAGAAGATAATAGTAAATGGGTATACTTTCTGTATGTTTTATAGTTTAAAAGTTAAGATGCTTCAGGGCATATGGGTAAATTTCTGGATTCTCTGCATGAAATGGTCTTGAGGGCTTCCGTCTTTTTTTTTTTTTTAAGATTTTACTTTTCTTTTTCTCCCCAAAGCCCCCCCCCCCAATAGTTGTGTCTTTTTAGTTGTGGGTCCTTCTAGTTGTGGCATGGCCCACAGCATATGGCCGCCTCAGCATAGCTTGATGAGTGGTGCCATGTCCGTGCCCAGGATTCGAACCGGCAAAACCCTGGGCCACTGAAGCGGAGCACGAGAACTTAACCACTCGGCCATGGGGCAGCCCCAGAGGGCTTCCCTCTTTAGTTGAGAACGGTGGGTTTGTAATTGATGAATCATAAAACCGTATGTCTTCAGTTATACCACTAGAGGGTTCACTTCCAAAGCTAACAGTGATTCGGCCATAGATTTATGATCATGGAATTTAGTAAGTAGAAGGGGCCCTAAAGATAACCCACTATGCTCATTTTATAGGTGACAGTTTTATTACTGATTTCTTCTTAGTACCTTTATTTTAATATGAAGTAAGAACAGCCCTTGATAAAATACTCAGACCTTTACCAATATTAAGGTATCTTATTTAGGTTATCTTATGAGGTATCTTATTAAGGTTCCTTATTTTGGAACAAAAGATATCCTAAGGGTCTTGAGTCACAAGTATAAATTCAGTTGAAAACACTGCTTTATTTGCATTATGAAATAAGTCAGCAGCATAGTCACCCATTTGGAGCACGTGGCTGGCTAACAATAAGCCCTGGATCTCTTATCATTCTCCTAATAAACCTTGGGATTTATATTCTTGATTTCTTGTGGTTGAATAGCAGACCAGGTAGAGGATGTTTCTGCAGTTAGAAAGTCACTGCTGTATTAGTTTGCTTTTAGCCTAAAGAGGACATTTTTGTTTTCTTGGTGATGCTTCATTGTATAGGTTCTGCATTTTGTTAAAGCAAAGGATCATGGACACATTTTTACTAGGCATCTTCCCTTTATCATCTTATGTAATAATGGTTTCCTTTGTAAACGAGAAGTACACTTTTGGTCCACAAGTTCTAAGGTGGAATGTTGTGAATATGGTTGGTGGCGGGGAACAAAGCATGTTCACTAAATCATGTAGAGATTTAAAAAAAGCCTTAAAACTGAGCAAAAAGTGACCATGGGAGGATTTGAAAAAAATAGTGACTAAATTGTAGGGCATGCTTATCTTTATGCTGTACATGACATGGGCTAAGCAGCATATAGCTATAATTACTTGGACTAGAAGTATGGTGTTCATTGGATTTTTATGCAAAACAATATAATTCTGATAATAATCATCACATCAATTCAAGACTGTTTTTTTTCCCCATAACAAGATGTTAAAATATTATTCAGCTTATGAGAACAAGGCTTTTTATTATCTAGTATCAATCCTTTTTTTAATCTCCATATAGGCATGAGAAACTTGGTAAAAAAATATGAACCACCCAGACCTGAAGAAGTTGCTATTCTAAAACAGAAGTTAGAGAGATGTCACTCTGCTGAGCTTGCGCTTAATGTAATTACGTAAGTAGATGTGACAGTGTTATTCAAAAATAGATGTAATTTTTATCCCATCCGGCTGGTCCTTAAAATAAATCATTTAATTGGTAAATGTTTGCATATCTGGTAAAAATGGACTTACCCATTAAATCAGGTTTTTTTATTGAGTGGATATTTCTTACAGGATTAAATGAGATAAATAGTTTGGTTTTCATAGTACGGGTCTGCTGGTGCTGTGACTAATGTGTTCTTTGGCTCACAGGCCCTGTCCTGTTACTCCTCATAGGATCCCATGGGGCAGAGTCTTCCTAGGGGATCTCTGAACCTCTTCTTGCCCTTTTAATCTTTGGGTTCTTTCTGGGTCTGATAGCTCCTCTGAGGAACAAGTATACTGTTCCAGGCTTTTTTCTTTTAGCTAGAGTACAGAAACTTGACATACTGTCTTTCAGTGGTAAACGTTATATTGAAGACAGAACTAGTAGGAAAATGTGCTGTTAAGAAATCCTCTTGCTGCCGTAAGGAGCACCCATAATGTCTCACTGATTTGTAGGCTTAATGTGGAAATCATCATATGCAGGCTCTTTATGCTTTGCAAATTGAAGGATCTGCTTACACCTAATCTTTTAAGTGTTTAAACATTTGGGGACCTAGGCAAGTAACAGGAATGGTAAAACTATTATTTTCTGTGGAATGCGTTCTGATTTAAAAGTTGTTCTACCTTATTTATTAAAATTTAGTGGGAGTGAGCTCTATCGTCTTACAGTTAAGGTGCCTTTTAGATGTTTTTGATCCCTATAATTGGTGAATATATGCTACTGGATAATGTCTGAGAAGCCAGAACAACATTCCAAGGCCTTCAGAGCAGGTACACATGACTCAAATTCTTTAACTATACACTTATAGTAGGAGAATATCCAAGGACTTAAGTGTGCAAAGATGGGACTGTTATATTCATAGCTGTAACTGCAAAGCATGGCGTAGCATAGAACTTAAAATTGGTAGATTTCACTCCTGGGTTTCAATAGTAACCAACCGGAATGAAGGAGTAGTTACAGAGGAGTAAAGAAATACTGACTTTAATGAATAAAAGTATTAATAGCACTGATTATGTTCTTTTCACTTTGACTTTGAAATGGACTTAGACCAGGGCTTGGCCAACTATGGCCCATGAGCCAAATCTAGGCTACTACCTGTTTTTAGAAATAGTTTTATAGGAACATAGCCACGCCCATTAGTCTGCATATTATCTATGGTTATTTCACACTACAGCAGAAGAGTTGGGTAGTTGTGACAAACTGTATGGCCTATAAGGCCTAAAATATTTACTATCTGGCCCTTTAAAGAAAAAGTTCAGCAATCTCTAGATCAGACAATTGAACTATTAATCCTGCCCTTCAAGCTGGGTAATTGAATAGACCATAATCCAAAATTCCTAATTGCCAGAGTTTGTATCTTACTCCAAGTTCCCATCTGTTTTGTACTGTGCCAACCAAATTCTACATGAGTACTTGAGGGTGCTTCTCAAACTCTCTGTAAGGGGCTGCTGTTTTTTTTAAATTCATTACAGACCTATACTTTTTCAAAACAATAAAAACAAATTACTAGAAAAATGAAATTAAGACATAAAAGCTTGAATTGTATTAGATTGAAGTCATAAAATTAATTATAAAATTGCTGTAAAGGTTTCTAAACACATACTCAATTTCTGTACTTCTCTGACTGCATCCTGGAAATGGTTCATAGACCACACTTTTATAAGCACTACTTTAGGATAAAATATTTGTTTTCCTTGGTCTTTGTAATTCTTTTATCTTGCTTTTTCATCACAAGTAATAACTATATTGTCATTATTAAAGTCAGTCAGTCAGGTAAACCAAAGTCCTCTTTGACCAAAACCCAAACCCCAGTTGTGATCTCAGAGGGAACTTAGTTTTGCTGTTTACCTCTGCCAGCCTTTTCTCTGCATATGAATGTGTGTGTGTGTGTGAACTGTTTTTTTCTTTTCATTAATGTTTTCATATTGTACATTTACTAGTATCATTCTTTAACTTTTGCCAGTCAAGGTGAAAAAATACTATTCCGTTGCTATTTTACTTTGCATTTCGTTACTCTGAGGCACTGATGTTTCTGTGTTGAATAGTCATTTGTATTCTTCTGTACTGCTTGCTTAGAATCCTTGCCCAATTTTCTGGTGTTATTTTCCTGATTTTAGTTCTTGATATATTTTTTTTTTTTTAAAGATTTTTTTATTTTTTCCTTTTTCTCCCCAAAGCCCCCCAGTACATAGTTGTATATTCTTCGTTGTGGGTCCTTCTAGTTGTAGCATGTGGGACACCGCCCCAGCGTGGCCCGATGAGCAGTGCCATGTCCGCGACCAGGACTCGAACCAACGAAACACTGGGCCCACTGCAGCGGAGCGCGCGAACCTAACCACTCGGCCACGGGGCCAGCCCCTTCATATATTTTATATACTCATCTTTTTATATATCATATAGCTATTTTCTTCTGTTTCTTTCTCTTTGTATATATAGAAAATTTGTCTTTTGCTTTATGCTTTTATATCTGAATACATTTTTCTTGCCCTAAATTAATCTGTATTTTATTTTCCTTTTCTTCAGCTGTTAAACTATTTAGAATTGTTTGTGAATGCTGAGGTAGAAATCTAATAGTATTTTTTTTCAAATAAATAACCTGTTGTACCAGCCATTTTTTAGTATTTCATAATTCCCTAGTTATTTTAAATATTCATTCTTTACAGATTAAATTCCTATATATACATAGTTGTTTTTTGCCTATTTGCTCTCATCATTGCTCTGTTCTTTGCTAATGCCACACTTTTAATTACCATAGCTCTTATATATAGTGTGTTTTTTTTAATAAATTTTTTTCCTTTTTCTCCCCAAAGACCCCCAGTACATAGTTGTATATTCTTCATTGTGGGTCCTTCTAGTTGTGGCATGTGGGATGCTGCCTCAGCGTGGTTTGATGAGCAGTGCCATGTCTGCGCCCAGGATTCGAACCAACGAAACACTGGGCCGCCTGCAGCGGAGCGTGCGAACTTAACCAGTCGGCCACGGGGCCAGCCCCTACATAGTGTGTTTTGATGATAATTGGGACAAGGTTCCCACACTGTTCTTTTTCAGGTTCTTTTTGCTGTCTTCACATAACCTTTCCCAGGTCAAAGGATTTTAATTAGAATTGCATTAAATTTAAAGATTAACTTGAAAGATTATTCTTCTTTCCATTTATCCAGGCTTTGTTCTTCAGTAGATATATTTCATATAGTCTTGCTAGTTTATTTTGTAGTTTCTGTTGCCAGTATTAGATTCTTATTGATGGTTGCTCAATTATAGGAAGAAGAGGAAAGGCTATGAAGATGATGATTACATCTCAAAGAAATCCAAACATGAGGAGGTATGTTCTCTAAAGAAATTCTAAGTTACTCTTGTTGTACGTTCTGGTGTGACCATACTCTTAAGATTTTATTCCAGAATCGAAGCATTGTAGATAGAGAGGTGTGGGTTTTTAAAAGCCTTCATTTTTTTTTACATCCTTCTTTATGTACATTGTTCATTATTACGGGGATTTTTCTCCTTTCTGTCTCAGCCTGTTCTGAAGCAGTATAATAGTTAATTGATGAAGAATCCTTCCTCTGGTCATAGAAGGCAGCAGGAATATACATACATGCTAAATTTTTGCTCCATTTTTTACTCTCCACGGATTGTTCTACCCTTTCAAAAAAAATTGTACCTGGCAATCCGGATATAACTAAATAATCAGAGGCAGAGGGTCACAACTCTGTAGCCTTTATTTCTGTCATTGAAGTAATCTGGTAATATCAAGCCATATTACTATAAGATCAAGCTATTACAAATTCTCCTGGTTTATTTTCCGTCTGTGATCAACCAGCATAGTAAAAGAACATTTTCCTAAGGGGAGGCAAGGAGGTGAGCAGTATAGGTCATGTTTCCGTGTAATGTTGTCCTTAACTACATTTTCTTTCCTTCTTAGGAAGAATGGACCGATGATGACCTGGTAGATTCTCTCTAACCGTCTCAAATTGACTTGTCAATGCTAACTCATCAACAGCAGGGGGAAGCATATCTGGCTTTGTAAAATGAAATAATGTAAAATCATCTAAATATATTAAATTTTTCTATTTATGTTATGTAAATATTTTTCCTTTCGGGGTAGCTTTTTGTGAAATAAAACGTTTCCAAAGAAGCCAGAATAGCACCTGGTTTGGATAATCTTGCGCCATTGTGACTAATATAAATTAGTTTTTCTGTATAGCCAAATTAAAGGTGTAATTTATCTATATTGTTGTTTATTGCCTATATTGTTTTAAAAAAATGGGATAAGCAAACCTATCCTTCTTTTAAAAATGCACCACAAAAAACAGCTTTAAACACGGTTAGTAGTCAGCTTTAAATGTGCTGAGGAATGTTTTTTGCCCTCTGGAAATCTTTATAAATGGCTCCTCAACTTCCATCCTGATAAACCTAGCTATTTGCGTGTTACTACTGAACTAGAGTGTACTTCACCTGTTAGGTGGTACTGAAAGCTAGTCACCCACGGTAAGGAATCTTTGTTTTCCTCAGTGAGTTATCTAGCGTTTCCAAAGGGGTTTTTAACAAAAAGAAGAAATCAAATTATCAAATGTACAGTCTTGAGTAGTTGTCTAGATAAAAATCTTAAGTTGCAATAGGTAAGTAGGTAGTAGCAAATTGTATATTCAGTTTTATAATTAACTTGTTCATTCACCTAAGTGAATCCAGATATAAAAATATAAAAGCACAAATGATGGCACCGGATTTCTTGGGTTTATAGCATTTGTTCAGTTATTTAACTGTGATCTTATTCAGTTTCGAAGTTGGAACCAAACTGTGGATGTCTGTCAAATTTGTTCTGGCAAACTGTGTTGAAGAAATTCTGAGAAACTCAACTGCTCTGAATCTAACTAAGTTTTATGGATACACACCTCTCCTCAGTATCAGTGCATCCCAGGCTGTCCTTTCCAGAAGAGAGTAGGTACCATTTTAATTATATCTTAGTATTTGAGGGCAACATTTGCTATAGGCATATTCTCTCTAATAATTCTTTACAGTTTATGTTTGAGTTTTTTGGTTTGAGTCTGGTCGTTGTGGAACGAGAGGAATAAAATTCTTGGAGTGCAAGTTTACGGAAGCAGAGTAGACGAAGCCAAAGCCGACAGTCCTCCTCCAGTGCGGTCCAGGTTAGGGAGCCGTGCTGTTAGGCTCTGGACAGAACTGCAAGCTGTTCACAGTTGAGCTGCTTTCTCTTTTAGGTCAATAAACTTTGGCATCAGAGCAAGGTCCATATTTATCTTTGAAAATTTTCTTACCCAGCCCCATTAAAAAGCATTTTAGTTTTATTTCATCATTGACCAGCTAGTTACTACAAGGCCTACAAAGGTAAATGACAAGTTACCTATTCCAGCTTAAGAGACAGATACGCCATTAAAATAGACCAAGTAGGGTGTCTTTAGGTTTGTGTTGTTTTAAAAACGAAAGGCAGAAGAGGGAGCAGCATTTCAGATTGAGGAATGGCAGATAGGTCAGTACGGCTGAAGACTGAATGAAGTGTGATTACTGGGAGAGAACCAAATGGCCTCACTCTAGAAGTTGGACCTTTTTGCATATTATTGAAATGTTTTCAAAGATGTGACAGTCTATATCCCTGCTGGTCTATCCTGTAACGCAAGACCAAGTGGGATACCACTGTGGTAGTCTAGCTGAAAAGCAGGAGAGATGGAAGAGAGGAAAGGAGTGTGATTCACAGACAAGAAGGGAAGAAATGGAAGTGAGCTGACATCAAGGAAAAGGAGCACAGGGTGTGGTGAGTGTTTTGCTGTCACTGTTCAGCTGTGACTGCAGCTGCATCAGAGCTAGCTGCCTTCACAGAAATCACAGCCTTTTACAGCTTACAATTATACTATGCAGATAGCTTTTAAACCCTCGACTAGGTAACGTTTTGTTTTTTCCTATATTTTGAACGTCAGAGGGATAGAATAAACTGTTGCTCTTGGAATCCAGACCTTTAGAAAATTTTTCTTTACTGTGGAAATAGTTTTCCCATTACCTCCTTTAGCTCCTGTCTTGCTCACTTTGACTACGGATGATATTCTGCCACATTTTTTGTGTGCCTTCTCTCCCCTTATGAGAAGGAAGGAATTGTTGCTTAATATATAATGAATACATTAATGGAATCCTTCAAAAGAGACAATTGGCCAAAAAAAAAAAAAAAAAATCTGAAGTTTCAGCCTCTCCCTGGGCCTTGCTCTGTCTGGTTCTAAATTTGAACTGCCCCTAAAAGGGGAAGAAAATACTGAACTTAAATGCTTAGCTGTATTTAGACAAAAGTAATCAGTTATTCAAGATATCCCTTGGTTTTATTTTAACTTAACCCTTGTGAATACTTCACAAAAATACACATATAGAAGCAAATAAAACTATACAGTCAAACTAAATATCCAGCAGATAAACAAGTAGTCAGAAGTTCAAAGATGGATAGCTGTTAAGTGACTGGTTTGCAAAATCAACTTGGAATTAATGAACGAATACTTTCAACAAAAGCATTGTAGGGTATTTTTTAACACATAAAGAAATTGGTAATCTAGAAAATGGCTGAATGGGTAACATGCATTGATCAATACAATGACCAATAATATTTATTGAATTCAAACTATTTACTGTTGTAAACATTTAACAAAAGCATTATGAGATCTAAATACAGTCTTTGACAATTCCAACAAAATAAGTGTATGTTTAAAAAATAAAGCTGATGAGCAATAGATCCATTCTATATATTTTCTTTCAACAGTTCCAGCAAGAAATAGCACACAGTATTTTAAAAAAGTATACAGCAAAGATTGTTCCTATTATAATGGCAAACTCTGGAAACTGTAAATACAAATAAAGTCATTGAACAGTCAAATGGTCATATTCCTAATCAGGAAGAAGTTACAGTAAGAACAGTCTGGAATCCAGTTATACTCAATTGTCAACAGAGAATGCTTTTTCTTGTCAGTTGATTTCATAGTTCTTTTTCCAAGAGACAGCAAAACTTTGGCAATTGGATGTATTGAAAATATATTTTCAAAGTTCAAGATACAGTCATAGCATTTTGTGTGAAAGGTGATCTGTACACCAAGGCTCAGAGGTTGGTAAAGATTGATTCCATTTGTGGAAAAAGTGCAAATATCCTGCACAGATAGCTTACAAAGCTGCTGGCAGTTATTCACCAGCAGAATCTTGAGTTCTGTTTGCATAGCTCACACATCACTGGAATGTGGAAAGGTGTGCTATTTTTTGGCAAGAGCAAAGGAGACATTATACTGATGTGAATTGCCATGTTGAATCCATGCAGAACACTTGGGCAAAGGCTGCTACCTGACATCATTGGTTTTTGTATACTGGTTTTGTTTTTGTTGAAGCAGTTCTGTTATAGCCAGAAGCTTTTTCAATACATGCTAGATAAGGAAAAACAGTATGAAAATAATTAGTAAGTAAATGAAAGCTCAGTCAGAAATTTCAGGGATGGGAACTTGTATTTGATAAATGCCCTGTCTACTCAAAGGAATTCATAAAATAACATTACCATTCTACTCAAAGCATAAAATTATGAAAGTTCCTATTCAGCCCTTGACTGAATATCTTTGGTCATAATAGAATTTTTGTACCCTGAAGTGAATAGAAATTCACTTGTTTGGCGTTCTCAGATCTACTTATGCTAGAACAATCCAGGATGGAACATCTTGCCAGAAGACAGATTTATCATTATAAATGACACATCTTAGGCCCTATAAGATCACAAAAGCGCAATTAACTTGCAGCCAAGTGAATGCTTTAAAGAATCAGGGAAGAAATGTGACTACCTTGGGCCTAAAATTAAACCAAACAGCTCCTTTACCTTTCTTTAAAAGTCTTATTTGGGCCAAATTCTCCGATAAGAATTTTATTTTTAGTTTAATATTTAAAGCAAGTCATATAATAAACCCAGCCTCAGTGTAGCAAGAAGACATTATACATGCCTTGAGCACATTAAGTAGGCCCATGGTGCATATTTGCTTAAGTTTTCTAAAGTGATGGAAACCTTAATGAGCCAGACAATCTAAACTTGATTTTAGTATCTCCTGTTGAAAAGAACTCAGAATCGCCAAACTCAATGCTTTAATCTCTTCTACAAGGTTCCCTGCCAAACGGTTGGCCAGTGTAGTGACAGTAGTCAGGAAGAGCTTATTAAAAATGTCAACTTCCAAGGCCACACTCCAGAATCTCTGGATCTGGAGCTTGAAATATTTTTATTAAAATTCCTGAATAATTCTCATGTGTTTGACAGCTTGCAAATCATCTGGCCACAGACTCACTGTGTCGGGGAGAGAGAGAGAAACAGAAAGAAAAAGCCACATCACTAGTGACTTATCATTAGCTCATCTGCCATCTTCACACATGCCACTAGAGTGTATGAACACCACCATTTCTTAGCAAAATATTAACATTAATTTAGTCTCAACACCAAGATTTGACATTTTGCAGTATCAAAAATACATATCTTAGTCTGTGCCTGTTATCCCTGTTTGTCACAATCTTTTTGGATTATGATTCAGATTCTTAAAAATTTAATGTAACTGATAAAATAAAAATGACGATAATTCAGCTATTTATTATTTCTCAGAGTCTCATGCTGACATTCTGCTTAAGTGCTAATGAAACACTGTTAACGAAGGCTGCCGAAAACCTACCTGCTGTGCACCACGCTCATTACTGAGCGTTCGCAGTTCATCTGAGTGGGCCACGCAAATCTCATGCAGTGCTGCTAAATCACGGGACAGGTCAGTTCTAGAATGCTCTGTAGTGTCGGGAAGTTCGGGCACATTCTTTAAGGGAATCAAAAAACTGCATTTAGAAATACAAATCTTTATAGTCTCTTCTGAAAATATCCTAATTAGTTATAGTAGATAGACTTTTTAACATATAACATTCTCTTAAACGTCTCTTGAAATTCTAAGGACACACTGAAATGTAATATGCAGTGCTAATTCTGATGAAACATAGATTTTGTGACCTCAGCATTCACATCAAAACCAGGTTCCATTTTCTTCCATAGCATGGCAGAATATTGTGCAGTATTACTGCTATTCTAAATAAATGGGTTTCCTAAACTTGATAAAGAGTGTTTTTTTTCCTAGATCTGGAACATATGGCAAATAAACAATGTAAGCATTAACTGCTAATCTGGATTAAATGTAACCTAAATTTAAAATTCCTCCACTCCTTCAGACTGAATTTCATTATTAACCTACTATAGTTTGTCCAAGTGGACCAGCATGTACAAGTAAGAGCTACTTTATGAAAGTGTGATGAGACTCTGTCAGGCCTGTAATTATCTGTGGACTGTGCCCAAAACACCTGCTAACGTGTGGAAATGATCGGTATTCAATATGATATCTTCAGATAGGTTTCATAAAGTAACGTAGTCACTATAATAAGTTGATATACTTTATTAGCACCCAGTGATGTTATTTAGAGCATTAACATGTGCTCAGATCACCAGTAGTTTTGAATAAATCTATTCCTCTCCCTAGTGGTGCCAATACCTTCCTAAAAACTGCACATTCCTAAAAACTGGAAAAGACATAGTTTTCTATGGTATAAAGAAATATGATTCATTCTTAATTCATTAATTGCTGCAGTTATTCACTTGTTCATTCCGAGAATGAAGGAGCACAGAGATGGAAGACACTACAGTATCTGCCTTCAGACAGCTCACAGTCTAGTAGAGACGACACAGGTTATAGCAACTCAGAGTTCTATAGCCAGCATACACCCAGCTAAATTCACAGATGTATGCTCCCTTTCTGGTCTCTATATATATGAACCAAACTCTAATTTATTTATTTAGTTTTATATCGATTCAATATCTGAAAATCTATAACAATCAAGAAAACTTAACTTTACTAAGAAATCCAGTCTTAGAAATTATTTAAAAATTGCCTATTTTAAATTTTATAATCACTATTTTATTTATAAAGGCCCAAATAAGGCATAGGTAATCCCACTCAACGAAGTATGTTATTCCTAGAAAAGCCACAAGAACACTCGTTCTCTAACCCATTTACTTATTTAACCTGGTCAGAACTGTAGATCATCCATCTTGTTTGACATTCCAGAAAGTAGCAGCAAAGTAAAAGTAGCTAAAGTGGCAAAAGAATGTCACAGTTGTGAGATGAACAGCTGAGAGGATAATGAAAGATGAGACAGAAACTAAAAACTGACACAAGTCCAAAAGCCACAATAGTGTATGCTTGGTGCCAACTATTTAGCGTAAGAGTAAATGGTTATAATAATTTGTTTAGGAAGGTAGACAAAAATATGTAGCTTTTTCTTTTTTTTTTTAAATTCTAGATAGAAAATCTTTCTAAAGGTTGTTGCTTAAATGAGCTTACTCAGTTATACTAAATATAGTTCTCAAAGTACTTGAAAGATTATATACATACCCCAAGTTCATCTAAAAACATGATCATACGATGTTTGTTACTTTTGATGAATGGATTGACACCTTCCATATAGGGCTCCTAAAAATGTAAAAATGAAAAGTTTACTATATACATCAAGAACAAACATTATTGTCTAATCTATTAAAAAACCATACATGTAGCAAGAATTCTTACAAATCTAATTATGTCTGTCAACAGCAAAACATGTTTACAAGAATTAAGCATACAATAACAGTATTTTCCTTCTAATATAAACAAGCAGCTCTACTAAGGAATTGGAGTAATTTTAATGAAAAAATAAATTCTGGATGAAAACAAATCAAAACACATAGCCTAGCAGACACAAATTGCTATATGTAATTCATTCAAAAATTATTACTGGGAAACTTATTTGCCACGCACCAAGACAAACATGAGGCCAACCCAGAGGTTAGAATCTCACAGAGAAGATAGGGAACTGAAATCCAGTGTGATGAGGACTGCAATACGAAAATACATCCCTCATAACCTGCCTCAGGATTCAGGTAAATTCAAAAGTTAAGCCATACATATAAACTGCTCTTCATATGAAAATCTTAACCCTGTTTAAAAATATGCTGTGTTGTAATAGAGTAAAGGGTCAGTATTAACACAAGCTCTCTCAAAATCAGTGAGAAACTGAGTAAGATGAGATAAAGACCTAAATAGTCAATTCCAACAAAATACAAGTGAAAAGTCGTTCAGTCTCTCCAAGAGGAATGAAATAAGAACTAGAAAGTAATATTACGCCTTTCAGATCAGCAAAAATTAAAAAGAATAATATTCATTGAGTTTTCGCAAGGCTGTAGGGAGCAAAGAGTCTTAGTAATTTTACTCCAAAGTTAAAGGAAATAAATGGATGAGTTTGATATTTGTTACAGCAATATTTATAACAGTGACAAACTGGAAGCCATCTAAATATCCAACAGAGGACTACTTAACATCTACATGATGGCATACTACATAATCATTCAGAATAATAAAATAGTTATATATTCCCAGGTACGGCAAGAAGTTTGTCACATGTTGACAAAAGCAGGTGTGTGATAGTATGATCCCTACCAGGATATTAAGAGTCATCATCCTTAGGTAGTGGGATCACATACAGGTGTTTAAAAACTAGTCCAAGTTTTAATATTTACAGTGAATAGTTTATTGTGAAATAAATATTAAAATGGTTGGGGTGCATTTAAAAATACGCTCATTGATTTTTTATATTTAAAAGTGGTAGAATTTGAGTATACTGGAAATTGAAAAAATACTTTTCCATAATACCTACAATGGTGGTTTTAAAAATTCCATTATTAAACTGTAAAATCTAAACATTTTAAAAATGTGAACATACCAACAAAAACCTAAATTCTGTTTATGAAATATCCACTGTTAAAAATTTACTTAAGCTATGTTTTACGGCTTTACCATGTCGATGTTTCATTCCTTGTGACATTTTAAAGTATCAAAATGTTTTTACCTTAGCTCCAAATTCCACAAGATTCGCTAAGTTCTGCACAGATTTAGCCACTAATATCAGAGTTCTTGCAGCAATAGGAGACGGGGAATCTATAAGAGAATTGGGCACAGCTAATGACACCAACTCCAAAGATACTTCCAAGTAAGCCATGATAAATTTAGCACTTTAATATTTCTTTACTGTTAAAAGTACTAACATTCTTCTATTCAGAACTCATAATGTTTTTTGGAAAATGTATGACCTGTATAATTCAAAAGAACTTGAGTTAAAGGGGTAAAAATTGAATATACTTATCAGTGCTTCTAGGTTTGTGGAAAGGGTTCTATAAGACTCAGCAATTCCCAACCGGTTGATAATATTTCAAAATACCTCAAAGCTTTATCTTTATTGCTAAAAAGACTGTTACACTGCACACACTTCGAGACAATGCACAAAGCTAATTTCAACCCACTCAGGTTGGCAATTTGCAATCTGAGCAATTCCCTGCTCCCAACCTTCACTGACTACAAATACTTCATTTAAAGCTCAACAACAAAGATAAAGTTTGAGACCTCTGCTTTATTTTGAGAAGAAAAACATACAATTTAATAAACTTTTAAAATATTTTAAAGATTAGTCAGGAAACATTTCCCTATAAAATACAGATACTAGAACATAAATGAAGAGTATTTATGGCTATTAAATATAAGCGCTGAAACTTAAGATAATTATTTAACAGTAAAAATCTGTGGGTAGTCTGCCTGACTGACTGGTTTAGATTTTACTTTGTATCTTAAGCTGGTAAACTATAAATAGTATTGCCTAGTGGTTCGGAGGCCAACATTTAGATGAATAAATCTCTCTAGAAGAATTCTAAACCATAGCCCCATAGGTTTAACTGTCTTAGCAGCAATAGAAGATAATTACAGAGATGTGATGGCTATAAAGGGAAAACTTAAGTATTCCAAAATATTTATTTATACAACTTTGAGCTTCAAATTAAGAAAAAGTGTTCCGCGTTAACATTCTGTTACTGATGGCTCATTATTACATTCATAGTCACAAATATCACTCTTACCTTTCTTTGAAAAAAGCCTACAACAATGGAAAGTCATTCCATAATGGACATACATGGGTGATAAGTAAAACCACATCTGGTTTATTGGAGTTTAAAATGGCCAATTAACACAACTGGTGACAAGAAATCTCTAAGCTCTAAAGAGGCAATTTTCATAAGTATTCACAGAGCATTACTGCAACTGTAGCTATAATTTTAATTTGATCTTAAAATTCAACTAGCAGGGGCAGTGACAGGGTCTAGAGAGGGCTTAAAACGGACACAAAGCTCTTCTTCCCAACCTGCAAAAGCCAAGTTGCAAACTGGAAAAAGTCATCATAAAAGAGTTTGAGACACAGTAGGAATGGAAAAAAGTAACGTGTGCCTAATCATGCCATCTTAGACTTCAGGTATCAGATGGAAAGAGGGTAAGAAACAAAATGGAAAGAAAAGGTAAAGTAGCAAAAAGAAGAAAGAAGAAAAAGGTGCTTTGGAATGTTTTATGCCAAGTCTTAGAATTGATAATAAAAAAAAAAAGGAAAAATGAGTAACCTTACCAAAATAGTATGAAACTTCATTCTAATTTTTTAAATTTCAAAATATATCAAAAGCTGATTACCTGAGATGATATTAAACATCCGTGGATTCAGGATGGCAGGACAGATAAGTCGAAGAAAAACAAAACCACTGAATGGGAGGGAAATTTTTCTTTAGAAAACTACTACATAAGTGTGACATTAAAATAATAAATATAAACAAAATTTTTATACTCGTAGAACCATGAACTTTAAACTAAGGTAGGGAAGCCCAAATATGGCTTTAAGAAAATAATAAGCTAAAGTATCATACTTTAAGAACATACTTATTTGCATTAAAATATATTATTCACTTTTCCCAAAGGTGGAATTTTAGATTTACCTTGGCAGGATTTAAGTTATATCTGTACAGTTTACTGTCTTGTCTATTATTTATTTATTCTAAGCTAGTAGCGCCTTTTCTGCTTACTTTGAGGATGCAGTGTGCTTAGGAACACTAAGAAGTTCTGAAATTCTAGAGGACTACAGACAAAGCTTCCTACAGACGCACAGTCCCATAAGGTCTGAGACTTCCCTGCTCTCACTTCTCTTTCTTTCTTTAAACAGAACACCCAGTAAAGGCAGTTATAAATCAATTATATTAATTTTGTTGATGACTCATATAAAAATAAGAATCCACTGTACTAGGGAAAAAGTGACTTCTTGATAAATGAAAACATATACAAGAGAAAGCTGAAAGCTTTCATGGCAATAAAGAAAGACGCTAGGCTTTCTAAAGTTAGAAAACGTTTTCAAATTATAAAGTGATAATAGCAAAAACAAAAATCAGTATAAAAACACATGGCTTAACAACGTTGTCATATATGATAAATACCTGCTAATGTTACTCAGGGAACAGTTATAATGTAAAACTGCGAGCTTCTATGGCAATTCCTAGTCTGCCTCCTTAAGTTACTGGTAGAGAGTATGTGTCATCATGTACATTATTCTCTAATTTCTTTTTAAGAGGAATCCATACTAATAATTGACCTCTCACTTGCTCCTTGTAAAGATGAGCATTATTCCCAAAATAGTTGATCAAATTCTTTCTAGAGATTAAACTAATCGTGCAGTCTCTGTTGTCTGCTAGAGTGGATGACCCAACTTCTCAGCGTTTACCTTCCAACATGACAGTGTGCTAACTTTTGGACTCTCAGAAAATGAATATGTTATTTCTCCAATAGCATTTATTGCAATTATAATATACAACAATTATTCAGTCTAAATTTCAATCTTTTAAATTAATTTATGAAGAATCTTGCTTGAAAACATTTAGATGCTTAAATAGACCTTTGAATCTGAAATATAACCTGGCAACATTCAAACATACAAGAATGTCGGTGTGCACATCTACTCTTTGAGAGTTTTGAGAGGTCTTTTTAAATTTAAGAGGGATACTAGGTACCTACACATATATTTAAAAGCTCTAGGGACAAAAATCATCAACTTGGGCATAGCTACCCAGTAAAACACTGTAGTATCAAACAATCCACATAGCAGAATTTCCTGCTGTATTTGCTTAACAATTATACTTGTTTGAAACCTACAGTTTATAGAATAGTTTTAATTTACATTACACCGATAACTGTGATAAAACATTATATGCTTGTAATTTTCTATTCCTCTCAATCACTACTAAAGCCAAGAAATACAGAATCTACAATTCTTAAATGTTTGTCATATCATTACTAACCAAGAGAGATTTTACCTTTAAAAAGAGTAGAAGCTTTTTTACAAAATTTAGGTTGGAGGCAGGATTAACATGTTTTCAAAACTAATTTTATGATATTGGTGTCTTTATTGGTTGCCTAATTTTTTTCCATGGGATATAATATGACTGGCAGTATATATCCTACATAATAAATTATTTTATTATTACACTCCCATATTCTCTGGTGTTTTTGCACTAAATTTCCAATTGTCTTGAAGGAGTTGGGGTGTGTTTAACAAAAGCCTGTAGTACTGGTGAGGATATTAGATTGGGTCCTAGAAGGTTTGCCTTTAGTTCTGCCTTAACCACCAACTTTCTAGACAACCTTAAGCAAACTATTTAACCTCTACGGATTTGCTTCCTCCTTGGAAAAATCAGTTAAAATAATAATAATGAAGTCCCCTTATATAAGCTACAAAATTTTGTGACTTGCCAAAGCTATTCCTCCTAATTATTGCACAATGCGCACACTGAAACAGCTTCAGAACCAGAGGCTCTGCTTGGAGATTAGCCCAGAGGGACAGACTGTATTAGAAACCAATTAATCAATATGTAAACGGTTCAATTATTGCTCTTCTTTCTTAGCACCAAATCAATCTCTCTTTCCCTCTTCTTCTCTTCCTATATGTATGTATATACCATGTATGTGTGTATCAAGAGTACTATATCAAGTTACCTACAGATTTTATTGGTTATATAACTTTTAACTTCATTCTGTAAGATAAAAAATCCCAAATAGTAAATAGACTGTAAATGAATGTTCAGGTTTTTAGGAAATGCATAGTGCCTTCCAAACAACAAACATAGTAAGTGAAAGTTTAGGAGCCATCTGAACCCAGAAAATATTCAACAGGGCTCTGACATAAAAATAAAAGAGAAAGGTCTTGAATTAGTACTGTTAGTCTCAAATTTTCACATATTTTTACCCCCTTGACTGTCAATACATGCTGTATACAATGATGTAACAAATGAACTGATGAGCCTTACCTAACAACTCTTGTTCTCATGGTAGTATTTGTAGGCCACTTGTGCTGAACAGATTTCTGTAAACACCCATAAATATATCTCAGTGTCCTGCCAAAATAACACAATCATCTCAATCGAGAAAGAAGGGACACTACTGATCTCAGTGCAGCCAAAAGCTTAATTCACCAAATACACAACATTTTAATGCAACTGGCCTTTTCCCCCCAAAAAGTACTTTGCTAAAAGTAATGATAGACACATTTAGCAAGGGATAAGGAAAACTTAAATAAATTTTCATCAGCAATTCATTTAGCCAATCCTTCACATTAAACAATCTTACCATTTTGAGACTGCTTAGAGACAGATTTTGACTTAACAACTTCTATGTGAATAAGTGAGTTTACGAACTCTGGGAGCCACTAAGCAGATATTGAGTACTTATCCGGTGGACATTTTAAGGAAGACAGTCAAGTAGAGACTGGACAGATACATGTTTTATATGATCTCCTCAAATCTGGACTGTGAGTCTCTATTCATTCCCCAAGTTACTATGTAAAGCAGACACTGGCCTGTATTAAAAACATGATTTGTTTTATTTTAACGTAACTATTTCACTATGGTTTCTTCAAGTCATTCTCCTTAAACACAATTCATCTTATAAAGATTAACTTTTTCAGAATATTACATCAGGACAGTGAAAAAGCTTACACGTTTTAGAAATACAGATTTTTCAAAATGCAGATATACAATTTCTTGTCAAATTAAAATTTCACCACTTACGGTGGAAGTATTTCTGAAGCCATGAATATTTTCTCCACAAGCTCTGAAAGTATGTTCAATAGGTGTGCTAAATTAGTGTTCACATCTTCATTTTTTTCTAACTTTGATGGACTTAACTAAGAGAAGGAATAAATCAATATAAATGCACCTTGGCAATGATAAATGCAAATGCAAGGTAATCAAACAGTTCTAGTTTTTAAGGTTTTCTATTTTTCATTCTGCATTAGCCTTTCTAGGGGGTGGGTGTAAATGGGAATTTTTAAGTAGTTTGCTCTATGGAACTCCTCCTAATGGGTTTGTTACCATCAATTCTCAAGTACTCAACTGAAGAGCAAGAAGTGACTATTCAACAATTTTCAGTTGCTTTGGGATTAATACCAGTATGTAAAGTTCTATTCATTTACCACACTTTACCATAGATTTTTACAGGCACACAAAATTGGATTAGACTTTATTTTAGATATAGTATTCTCAACTAGAAGACAAAAAACCCAGTTTCAGTGACCACAAATTCACAAATATACCTGGAGTATTTAAATGTGAAGAAAGATCACCATATTATTATAATAAAAGCTATGTTAATTCTATTTATTTCAGGGAAAAAACTGATATTGAAAAGCTTTTCTGAATAAGATTTATTTAATGACTAATAAAATACCAAATGCCTTAAGCAGAATCATGAACCTTTCTCAAAACTTTTCCAGCAATCCTTAAAATCTGAGCGTTCTGATCTAGAATCAGTGGAGGAGATTTATCCGGGAAGTCTCAGTTCCCCAGCCTCGATCCCACATCCAGAGACTCTGCAGACCTGCTCCTCTGCTGGGTCCTTTACAGGTCCGTCCACTATGGGGCCACCTCAGGTTTTCAACACTAAATCATCAATTTCTACCCTTTAATTAGTAAAAATTGACAACTTGGTGCAGAATTAACATTTAACAGCTCCCCCAGTGTACATTATCAAAAGCAATTGCTTATTTTATTAATTTTGTATCAGATCTAAAAAATATATTTAGTATCTTCCTTTTGTAGTTGCTCTACCTTCCAAATAAAATGCGACAGCAGCCATATAAATGAGATTCCATTCTTTATCTTAATGGTTTATTATGAATTTATACTAAAGCCTTAAGAATGAATCCTAAGAGGATGTTTTTATTTGCTTTTGAGGGGATTATCTCATATCCCTGCCCCTGCCCCCCACCAAAAACCTTCAAGGACAAACCTAGAAGTTATTATGAAATGCCACATAGAACTTACCTAGGTTATACAACAGAAGTCTCTAGCAAAAACTTCAATTTATGTTATGCACACCTTCTGAAAGTAGCATATACTTTTTATCATTAGTACAGTAGGAGAAATAATAAAATACCTTCATGAATTTCTGGTGCAATTTGAAGTTTTTAATCCCCAAATAAAGTACATCTTTTTTAAAGAGTCTGTTTTGCATAACATTTTTCTAAAGCTATTACAAAAGATATAACTGCTCTGACGAATAATTTTAGAAAGCTAATATATTTTCCTTAAAATGTAATTAGCTATAAAGTATTACCTATTAAAATGTGCTCTTCGCTGAAATACTTAAAAACATTCAATTCTTACCTCACAAGACTGCTTGCTTTCCATTATCTTTAAGATAGAGTCTTTCAAAGCATGATGAACAAACTGTGTAGCAGTGGCTTTCATATACTGCTCCATCAAGGTGCTTGCGAGCGTTGTGGCTCGAAATAGGGTAGTGGCTTCATCTACATAAATATTAAAAGATTATTTTTAAAGGACTGTACTAATGTGAACCAAACTGGAAATTAAATGAATTCATTTTTTCCTTAACAATTACAGCCATTTAAGTATGCTTATTTGCATGCAGCATTGAAGTACTGATTATAATGACATCTATATTTCTGCAGACTTAACTCTTCAAAAGACTTTATTACTTCATTAGATCATCATCATGATTAGAGATTAACACTGTCATGTTCATATGAAAAAACAAAGGCTTCGAATGGTTATATGATTTAAGGCCTTACAGCCAGTTAGTGACAAAACTAGGACCAGAATCCAGCTTTGCTCTCCGCTGAGCCCATGCTTTGAAAGATCTGAATTAATTTCCAAATAAGAATATAACATAAAATCCCAGTATAAATTATTAGCCTAAAATATGGCTAATTAATGACTTTTTAATAAAATCCTAAGAAATACAAATATTATCAGAAAAGACAATTTCAGTGTAAAATATGCACCATGACTTTATCTTTCCTGACAAATCTATATATTTTTACATTTTCTATGTTTAGGAGCAAATAGTTCCAGATTTTACAGTTTATTTGGGGAACAGAAGCAAGCCCTGTTACTAAGTCGAAGTCCTGGAAATGGGTCATTCTGATATATTTGTAAGCCCTTAAAAAGCACTATATGTGCCCAGCCATCCTGCCTGAGAACTACCTATTATAGAAGCTGGAAATAACACGCAGCTGACACCAACTTTTATGCAACGAATTAGTAATGAGAACATGCTAAGTATACAAACTATTCTTAACAATCAAGCACTGTGAGCCATTGCTCTGGACATAGAAGTCACTTTCTTATGGCTTCTAAACTAATTTGCCACGACAAAAACCTGTATCGGAAGTTCTAACCGCCCCCCCATATTAGCCAGCATAAAAATCAAAACTGACATTCCAACTGTAATTTTTAATGAAGGAAAAACAGAATAACTTATTGTGCAAAATTATTTAACTATTTAATATAGTCTAAGAAAGAGTCCATACGTACTTGATATATAAAACCTAATTGTTAACCCAGTTTTTAGAAGTATCACACTAACACATCCATACTATACCTTCCATGCTTATTTCTCTGTCATTTAGTGTACATAACAACAATGATTCAAGCTTTTCATGAAGAAAAATCCTCAGTAGGATGCTAGCCAGTAGTGTTCGGTCCTGTCCACATACGTGTGATAAAGCATAGACTACATGAAGCTCCTTTTGCAGCATAAGCTAAAAATGACATCAAGACAGATTATTGAAAGTACACAGCATTTGGCATTCTCAGTGAGATTGACAGGAAATATGTTCTTATATTTAGGAATATATTCTATGGAATAAATTTATTAAAAATAGAATGAGTTTGTAGCCTATGTATTTATAATCTCTTAAGACCAACATCATACTACCACAAAGCTTTTCAACCTCTGCCTGTCAGTGAGCCACTAGGCGATGAAATTACTATATTTAACTTAGTGGATCTTTTATTAAATATTAAATATTTCTCTTAGTGCCATCAAAACTAATTAGACGGGAAAATAACTTAATACCTCTTTAAATTCACTGTATTCTTCTTCTGGCATGATTTTTTCCATAGAATACCGTGCTCGGACACGCAGGGATCCTGGTTCAATACCTTTTAATGGTATATGGGAGCTGAGCAAAAACCATTCATCTGTGGCATGCCCTTTCTGCAACCGGCTCAACTGGCAGCGCATAAATACTTTGATAGAAAAACATCAAATGATTACTGTCTAAAAAGACGACAGTATAATTAGTCACAAGCAAATTTTCCTGATGTTCTGTCTTCTCTATAGTGTTAAATGCTTTTTATTAAAGGAGTTTTCAGTGATATCACAAATTCAATACTTAATGCTTTGCTTCATTAATTCACTGAATGCCTACTATGTGCCACACTCTGTGACAGACAGGGATATGAAATACAGATGTGATTAGGACATGGTCTCTGACTTGCATGATGGTCACGGTCTAGGCAAGAAATCAATTATTCAGTGTGATAAGTGCTGTTAAGAGTGGTTAACGCTACTGGAGAACAGAGAAATAATATGTAATTCAGCCTTTGGAGGTTAAAAATCCATTCCAGGGGCTGGCACAGCGGTTAAGTTTGGATATTTCACTTAGGCGGCCTGGGTTTGCCGGTTCGGATCCTGGGTGTGGACCTATGCACCGCTTATCAAGCGGTGCTGTGGCAGGTGTCCCACATATAAAGTAGAGGAAGATGGGCACAGATGTTAGCTCAGGGCCAATCTTCCTCAGCAAAAAGAGGAGGATTGGCGGCAGGTGTTAGCTCAGGGCTAATCTTCCTCCAAAAAAAAAAAAAATCCATTCCAAACAGGTAACCCTTAAGCTGACTTGTAACAGGTTCTGGAAGTATAGCTAAGTAGAAAAGAAGGGGGCGGAGGGGAGAGCAGTCCAAATAGAAGGGATTGTGGATGCTTTTAAAATCCATGGATAATTTAAGAGCCATAAGACAGCTGGTATAGCTGAAGAGAAGGATATACAAAAGATGACACAGTGAGAGCAAGTGGGGGCGGAGTGGATGAGGAAAGGGCCTTTCTTCTGTGTCATTACTAGGGGGTTTGGATTTTATCTTAAAAGTAATGGGGAACCACTAAAAAATGTTAAGCACTTAAACAGTACAGAAATTACAGAATAAACATAGAGGAAAACTTAGGCTTTGATCTGTCCGTTAACACTGTTACCACTTCCTCCCCTGAGCCTGACTTTTAAGACGGTATTAACCTACTTCACTCTGATATGAGCCGCTGGATCCCACCACCACCTGTTTCAGTGAGAGGCTGGGAAGAGACGCGCCGCTGAGAACAAGAACTGGGAGGGTCTGACTACCAGAAAAGAATAACTCGTGTACTGTGGTTTAAAGACTTTTTTTTTAATTGAGCGCTTTTTTTCACTTACAAGCAAAATATAGGAAAGTAGGAAAAACGTAAAAGGGAGAAAGGAGATATAGGGGAAGCACCACGAAAAGATGACCACTGCTGCTGTTTTCTTCAGCCCGTTCACTGAGGAGCAGAGGGTGAACAGACATGTAATTTCATCTTAAGGGCCTGAGCTTACAGTTTGTACCATTTAGCAATTCTGGCCTTTTTTTCTTTCTTAGACATTTCTTTCACAACAATCAATACTTTTAGAGGTACAAAAAGAAACTCTCAAATTATACTACTTGCACTTCTATGTATTTTTTAATTTTCATTTTAGACTACATTTCATTATGAATTTAAAAACTATATAAAACATGCTTTTTTATTTTAGAAAGAAATTTCTGTATTAACTTACAGATATCAGGATCTTTGCTTTTCTTTGTTTTATTACTAAGAGTTATTTCAAATCTGTTGATGTCAGGAGGAAGATCACTAAAGGAGCAAGGAGAAAAGGAATTAACAACGTCCTGGCATCCAGCTGTCTCATTCCTTTACTTCTAGTATCAAATAAGCCCCTATTTCTGCTGCTAAACACCTGGAATAGGCTGGATTTAAAACTAGACTCAAAACACCTTTTATTATTTGGTATACAAGAATACAGACAAGCAAAATTATACTTTCCCTACCATCTTTAACCTCCTCGAGTAAATCCTGGAAACATTTTCGTTATGTGTGTTAGTAAATGTTTTTGGACTTTCTAGTAATACGAATTCATGTTAATAACTAGGTGAAAAACCAAGGACATAGCACTTTACTAATAAAAGTGAATAAATACAATAGAGAAAAAAATGTATGTACTATTAAAATGCCTGAACTTGGTACCTTGTTCTGACATTTTAGATACAGAGACCAAAAAAGTGGAAAGAGAATGCAATATGGTAAAGAAAAACGATTTCATGTAATGATAAAAGAAGACTTACTCGAAGACAAACTCTTCTGACCACACAGGGTTTTGTCCTTCCCGCGCATGAGTTTTGGCTACCTGGACACTATTCAGGTAGATGTTACAATATGGATTAGTAAAGTGTTTTACTGGGAGTTTGTGGGCTTCTTCAATATGTAACACAAGACTGCTGACCTGAAGGAAACACAAAAATCGTTACCCCAGAGTTCAAGAATTATGCATTAGGTTTCAGAGGCAATTACCATAAAATAAAAACCCAAAATAGTGACTTATTTTTCCTTTTTGGCAAAAATATGACCTTCAATTATATTTTCCCTTTTATGTGACATATAAAATACAACATTCACATACTTAATTCTTCCTACTTAAAAAAATGCAATTTTGGGGCTGGCCCCGTGGCCGAGTGGTTAGGTTCGCGCACTCCGCTGCAGGCGGCCCAGTGTTCCGTTGGTTCAAATCCTGGGCACGGACATGGCACTGCTCATCAAACCACACTGAGGCAGCGACCCACATGCCACAACTAGAAGGACCCACAACGAAGAACATACAACTATGTACCGGGGGGCTTTGGGGAGAAAAAGGAAAAAATAAAATCTTAAAAAAAAAAAATGCAATTTTGTTTTACAACTTATTCCTCCAATTATATTTTTACAGAAATAATGAAATACGCTTTTTCTATTATAAAACAATGGTTCAGAGGAAGTGAAGCTGAGAAGAGGATTTACTTATTAATATAAGTAAACAACTATCATCCACCCAAATCAAAATCCCGTATGTTACATAATGCTCATCTGGAAGATTTTATTTCTATAAAAAGTTTCACAGCTAGAAAATATTTTTAAAACACTCATTCTACATTCTCACTTTAGGGAAAAGGATACAGATCCAAAGAAGTTATCTGTCAGTTTTGATGCCAAAACTAAGACCATGTACCTTCTAGCATCAGGGCCTCTTTCTCCCTTGCCACCCCTGCTAGTGGGCTGTGAACAAGTCAGCCTCTCTGAGCCTTGCATTCCTCAAATATAAAATTAGGATAAAGTCTCCACTGCAAGTTGTTGTAAAGATTAGAAATAATATGTGTAAAGCACACAGCAAAATACCTGACACATAGAAAGGGCTCGAGATGTTAGCTATGATTATATCATTTTATACCTACAAAGGATAACTTCATGGCTACAGTTTCACACAAGACACAATTTATAAAAATTCAATCTGATTTTCCATAGCTTAAAAAATTGTAAACTGTTTTGAGAACACATAATGATTATGTGCATAATTAAATGTCCCTGGGGAAAGGATCAGACTTTCAGCTGCAGGGAATATAATTTGTAGTCACCTAAATATTAACAATTTATCTACTTCCAACAGAACAATATATTAAATTCACTAAGCTGACTGGAAATTCCCATAAATAAAGCAAGAGTCACTCTGGTAAATAAATATTGTACTAAACTTTCCTTAAAACTCCAAGAATGCCAGGGCCAGCCCCATGGCGTAGTCGTTAAGTTCAGTGCACTCCACTTTGGCGGCCCAGGCTTGTGGGTCCAGATCCCAGGCAGGGACCTGCACCACTCGTCAGCCATTGTGAGGCAGGGACCCACATACAAAACAGAGGAAGACTGGCACAGATGTTAGCTCAGGGCTAATCTTCCTCAAGCAAAAAAAGAGGAAGATTGACAACAGATGTTGGCTCAGGGCGAATCCTCCACAAAAAAACCCTCCAAGAATGTTAAAATTACCTTTTTACAATTACCTGGAGAGAACTATAAAGAAAAAAAGCAAAGAAATAGAGGGTGTAAAGTCGACTTTACATACCTAGAAAGAGAGACTGTCTAGCTTAACTTTCCATAAATCAACATGTAGGACATGTTAAGGTTTTAAATAAGATAGGAGATGACCTCAGAGTTACGCAACAGGTTTCAAAAGCAGTTACTATAAAATGAAAAACCAAAAAGTTTATTGGAATTAGTACACTCTGAAGTCAAATGATCTTTTTACTAAGTACCTTTAGGTTCCACTTTTTTGAAATAGGCCAAAATAATTTTTTGAAGAAAAAAAAAGTGCCCAACAGAATAGTTTCTATTGTTATTGGTTCGGTATTGTTATTTTAAGTGGAAGAAAAAAAACAATCATTGGTATATATTCAAAAGATGGCATTATGGACTAAATACCCCAGCAGGTATATAAAGAACATTCTCTTTCATAAAGAAATAACCATTTCTCCTGCTATTGAAGAAGTGGAAGCAAGGCTATAAAATGCCTGAAAAGATTAACCTCTCAAGAACTCTACAGTGTTTGAAATGTTGCCTAAAATCGTTCCCACAGAAATAAAAATACAGCAAAGTGATAAAGCAAAATGTGACAATAACAAATCAAAAAAAATTAACTTTCACCTGACGCAGGCGTTTATTAGATGTCCCTGGACTACTTTTCCGTAAATTGCAAAATGCCTGTAGACCTTTCATCCAATCCTACAAAAAAAAAACACCATTTCAAAGAAATATACTATGCGATAGTCCATTCAGTTTCCAATCATCAATGTTTTTTAAATTCAATAGTTCTTTCCTTCCCTTGACTGCCACTTCTATAGAGTATGCTGCACGTTGATATATCTGTGCCACAATAAAGTAAAACAATGCCCAAAACAATTATAATAATTCTGTAAAAAATTGTATTTCTGTTGAAACTCTAAATTAATGTTAAGTACACCAATGAGTGGCCATTAATTAGCCAAAAAGTAAAATTTCTGTACAGTTAAGCTGTCACGCTGGGTGCTCTAAAGCAGAATTTAACTTGATGCATTTTGTCAAAGGACGGCTGACTGCAAAACCAACTGATAATGTGATGATTGATTTCATTCTAATCCTCACCTCAGATCATCATATAGGCAGAAATGTAGAAAGGGATCTGGGTTATTTGTAAGCCTTTCAAATATAATATTAGATTTAAAAAAATATTTCAGCCTAATATTTAAATTAAATTGCAGCTATATTTCAAAATGTTTATCTATCTAGTGCTCTGGAGAAAGGAGAGAATAGTTTTAGGTTATCAAAAATAAATCTAAATATTTCACTTTGGCTTATGTGTTTCTAGAAAACTCTGTACTACTGCTGTACTCTATCATGTCTTTAGTTTGTTGGCTATTTCAATGAATCTGAACTCTGTCAGTGTTTAGAAAACATCTTTATAATAGAGCAAATTAAGACCAAAGCAATTACTATAAGCTTTTGGAAATAGAAGAGAGTAACCAGAGACCCCACAGGCCATCAAAGTAACAAAAACTAGAAATACCAGTGGTATTTTTGGACTTTTAGTAGTATATGGAAATGGAGAATATGGAAAGAGTATATAAAAATACAATTAAAAAATGTTCTATTTACACAGCTAAGGCATGCAAAACATACTGAAATGTCATCAAGGTATGTAACATACCTTTATTTAGAAAGAGGGAACATGGTAAAATAGCTGGAAGATATCATACTGAAGTTTAAATTTCTTCTGAATTTATAACATTTTACAAAAATGTCTGTTACTGAAATGTTTTCAGCCCTACTTTTTGCATCTAAAAATTAGGATACATACCCACAGAACAAAGTTTTATGTGTGTTATATGTTAATAATGAGTATTTGAGATATTCTGCAAACATTTAAAACTTGACATTCAATTATGAGCCATCAAACATAGTGGCTCATTCATCAAGTTTATCCTAGAGTCTAAGATATTTTCCTAATTTATGAGTCAGGGGCCCAAATCAGGATCTAGTTTTAAAAGCATCTGCGTCATATCCAGGGTTGGCAAATTATCTTCTATTTCAACAAACTCGCATTCTTTGACCTCTTAACCACCTTCAGGTTCCTTCCATATAGTACAGACAGAAGAAACACCGCCTTATTTCTACAAAATACCACTAAACACTAAATACCAGAAGCATTATGGGTCAAAGAAATCAAAATATTTTTAAAAGGAGATTTTTAAAAACATTATTTCTTCACAGCGTTACTTACAATTTAATAAAAGTTTTAAGAAGAACATTGTACATGATAAATGGCCACTGCTGAAAGTAGACATTTTCTCTAAACTTAAGAGAAAAACAGAAATTCCTAAAATATTTTCCCTTTTGATGACTGAACTTCTGTTTTTAGACATGTAGTTCAACCAGCGAAGAGTAACAACGCTTGTTAGCAAAACTAACTGGCTTACCTTTTGATTGCACTGAGAATGCCCCTCACCCTCCTGCAGAGAGGAGTCTAAATGAGCATTCTCAGTTGGACTCAACACCATAGAGGATTTTAAAGGTCAATTTAAAACGGAGTTTTCATTCCTAATGACCCTTCACTGCGTTTTTCTGCATTTCTTTCAAAAATTTTTTTTACACATACAAGTTCTCATTCCTTAAAATAAAAAGATGATTAGATTTCAGGTATCCTTTTTATTGCTTTGTCTTAAATGCAACAGTGTTCTATTCTAGTTAAACACAAAACATGGCTAAATAAAGGTTATCAAGGTTTACAGTAGTTAAAGAAACAATTAACTCACCTCTGCTTGTTCAGGGGTTTCTCCTGCAAAGTAAAAGATGTAATGTTCTTCACTGAAGTGCTGAACGACTATCTGAAAACAGTTTGGCCTTTAAAATACAAACAAAAAAGTTATTAGGAGGCTTAACAAATGATATTAAAACACTAATACCAACTTTTTAACAAATCACAATACATAATTCTATAATTTATATAAAATTAACATTAATTCTCAGAGAAATAATACTCCATTGTACCAGTCCATTACTAGAAAGAAAATATCAGCTGAAAACATTTTTGTCTGCACTACTTGAAATGTTATCAATCTTTCAAAGTTAAAAAGGTTTTTAAGTACTGTGTAAATTAATTTTAAAAGACATTACAAATAGAAAAGTTACAAAGAAAGTGAAGGAGAAATGCTAGAAGGGCACACAGCCAATCTAAACACTTTTTTTTTTTTTGAGGAAGACTAGCCCTGAGCTAGCTACTGCCAACCCTCCTCTTTTTGCTGAGGAAGACTGGCCCTGAGCTAACATCCATGCCCATCTTCCTCTACTTTATATGTGGGACGCCTGCCACAGCATGGCTTGCCAAGCGGTGCCACGTCTGCACCTGGGATCCGAACCGGCAAAGCCCAGGCCGCTGAAGTGGAACGTGTGCACTTAACCGCTGTGCCACTGGGCTGGCCACTAAACACTTTTTAAAGCAAATAAAATGTTCTGAGCTCATTGCCTCAAGATGATACATAACATACATTCATACACACTGGAAACAAACTAGACATGTTCTTAGACCAAAAATGTTCTTAGTGCTTATCTCTCAGTAGACTGTGGGTGATTTTAATTTTCTTCTTTATAATTTTGTGTATTTTCAAATTTTTTACAAGTGACCATTTTTCCTCATCTGTTAAAATGGAAACAACATCTACTCATACATATGCTTATTCTGAGGATTAAATGACCTACCAGGGGTATATAGTAAATATCAGTTTTTGCCCTCCTATAGTATGCGCTGTACTATAATTCATTTGACACGTAAGTACAGTATTAGATAGCAGGTTTTTTTTGAAGATTTGATGGTGCTGTCTTTCCTCCTAGACTTGAAAATGCTTATAAAATGTTTAATAAGGGCCTTCATGTATTTGAAACTCAATAAATGTTTCTATTTCTTACTTTAACCAAAGATTATATCTTATACTTTAGTGTTAGAAGGCCATAGCAGAACACCCAGAGTATAAGCTTAACATTTATTAAAGATAAAAAAAAAACCTTTTCACGCTTTACAAATGCCATAAAATAATGGAAAATGTAAACTGAAAACTGATTCTGAAAGTGGCTTATATCAGACTAACCCTCCTGGCTGGATAAAATATAAACGAAACAAAACAAAAAACAACTGTTTGAAGTCACTGGATAACAACCAAAGCAGCTAAGACTTGAGGGGCCAAGATGATAGTGAAGTGAGCCTGAAATTCCCCATGGCTTTTCCTTTCAAGGCATTTGCCAAGTCCTAAACTGCGCAGGGCAGGAAGTTGAGAAGCTGAGAAGTGAAGGCAGAAAGCAGCATCTAAGAGGCTGCAAAGATAACCAGCACATTCAGCAGTTTCAGCATGCTGGGAAAGACCAATGAGTTCAGGGCCTTTAAAAGAGAAAGCTTGCAGTTGAGACCCCTGAAAGGCTATGCCTTCAGAATAAGGGCCAAGCAGAAACAAAACAGCCTTGACCAACACCTGAGCCACAGGGGCTCAAGATGAAGCACCCCTACTCTAACTTATCCGGCAGAAGAACAACCCTTTCTGGAGGGAATAACATTACCCACAGCTTCCACAGGTTTTTATACACAGTGCCCACCATTCAGTAAACTTAAGCAGACGTTAACAGGAATCAACATCAAATGACTGAAAAGCCAAAAGGAAAAAACAGACAAAGGAGAAAGACCTACATATAGTCCAGATATTGAGTTGAGATACAACTTGCAAATTACTGCAATAAAAATGTTTAAGGAAACAGATAACAAAATAGAGAATTTTGCCACAAAACTACATCTATAAAAGCAGAATCAAATGGAAATTTTAAATTGAAAACTGTAATAAATAAAATTAAGACCTCAACAAATGCATTTAACTGCAGAAGAGTAGATTAGTGAACTGAAGGACAAACCAAAAGAAAATATCTAGCCTGAGGCACAGGGAGGAAAAAATTATGAAAAACATAGAAAACTATATAATAGACACATGGGACATGGTAAAAGGTATAACATGTAACATGAATCCTAGAAGATGGAAGAGAATATGGCAAAAGAACTGTTTAAAGGGACATCAACCAAGAATTTTTCAAAATTGACAAAAGACATCATGTCCCAGATTGAAGCAGCTCTACAAATATTACGATAACGTTTTTTTAATTTCACAGTAGGAACATTATGGTTTAACTGCTGAAAATCTAAGATAAGGAAAAAATCTCAAAACTTCCAGAGAAAGATGAAATATAGTATACCTTGAAGAGAAAGAAAGATACATTATCTCTAAAAGAGAAACAATCAGAATGACAAAATGTTGGAAGGCAGAAAACAATCTTTAAAATGCTGAAAGAAAAACTGCCAGCCTAAAATTTAATATCCAGCAAAAACATCCTTCATAAGTGAAGACACAACAATAAATCCTGCCAAAGTGAAAGATTCAGCCTATGAAAAGACAGAGGCGTAGAAATCCCACATAAATGTTCACTACAACGACAAGTCTGTATCACTGAAATGGCTTTCAATTTGTGCTTCTCAAATGGTTAACACTTAAAGCAGTATTAAAAGCAAGAAGTTTAATGTAAAGAAATTGAGTGCTTAGAGATCTCTTACATATACTGAAAATAATCTGAAAAAATTGTACAGCTGTGCAACCAAAACGGTGCAGGAAAAGAGGCAAATGAGCAGTGCTGTCCAGCATTCCTGCCCCACGGGCTAAGCACGCCGCCAGCACCCCACTGTAGAAGGCTGCTGGTAACTTCCACATGAGACTTCATCCGCACGCCAAAGTCAGTCACTGTGTTGGGTTGTAGGCTTACAACAAAGCAAGAAATGCTCAATGCCTTATATATAGTTGATAACACAACAAAGAAGATAACAGCATTCATCCAGTTTCCCCTTTTGTGCTCTGATATTTTGCATTCTATGACACATAATTTGACATCGACCTATTTTCTACCAGTTCTATTATCTGGTAGTGATGTCTTTTCACTTCCTTAAAATATACTTTGCCGATGCTGTTTTCCTTGGCATTCAGTCTTTCTCAGTGCTTCCCAACTATTTCACAGTAAGGCACACAAAAATATAGGTGATGGTAAACAGGCATACTTTGGGAAAAACTCAGTTTTTTAAAATAAAAGACTTGTGCTTGCTTCCCATGGACATAACTTTTTCATATCAGGTTTACACTGGGTATTATTAAATACAATTCATGACCAAGACTTTTAAAATACCTTCAAATTCCTGAAAGTCACCTTCAACAAGAAACTCTACATAAGAAGCAAGCTGTGATCTTGTAGTAAATGGTCAATGTGTATTTACTGTTTTCTCACTACCTGACAAACTCCTTTCTTGATATTAACCAGAAGAGGAATAATTCAGTCTCTTTAAATTGTACTTCAAAAATCTGATCTTTAACTCTAGCAGTTCTTTTCTTTAATTGGCAAGTGTAATGTTCACCTCTCTTTTGACAGTGCAAACAGGTTTTCAATCCAGTTGCACCTGTTCATATACAGTATGTCAAAATAATGGTAAAAGCTTTTCCCTAAACTTACACAGATCCTGCTTTATTACTCTTAATAATTCTTTCAGATTCATCTTATTCAAGTTATAATAAGTATTACTAGTGAATCATTTTTAACCTCACTTTTCCAAAGTTGAATTTCTGCTTTGAATCCATAAACTGTCAGAACACATTAATATCTTTTTGTGCTGTACTTGTAATTTTAAGGAAGTTCACTCATTCTTCAATAAATCTGCAAAGTGAGAATCATTCACCAAAAAGTTTTTTCTTGTAGATAACGAACTTTAACAAAACTCTTCTTTTGGACAGCTTATGTACTTCGGTATCAAACAACAGGTGGCGTTCTGATCCCATTTCCTCCCATAAAACCGGAAACACATGCAGCTGAAATAGCTTGCATTTTATTAGTCTCCATTTTATAATATTATTTAATGTAGAATTCAGGTCTAGACAAACTGTCTCATACTATTTGAAAGTGGTATCTCTTCTATCTCTTTTGATTTTTTGGCCTCAAACATAGAGTGGACAATTTCCATGCAGACCGGTAGAACAAGCAATTCTGCAACTTTATGTGAAACATTCTGGCTTTAGCTTTAGCTGTTAACTGCACGTTCTCCCAACAAGCTTCCCAAGTGTAACTGATACTGTAGGAACAGATCTATGAGAAGAGGGCTGGGGGAGAGGGGGAAGAAACTGTTTTATTTGCAGCTTTACAGTTCTTTAGTGGTATGGTGCCAGCACAATGTGCTTGACACCAATGATTTACTCAATAACTTTTTATGCAAATAAAATATTTTTGCTGAGGAAGAGAAGAATTACTGGATTTAGCTATCTAAATTCAATACATTTCTTATTAAGCCGCCTAGTTAATAGGTTGAATTTTTTAAATTACTGCTACTGTTTTTATTTTCTGAATTTAATGACTTTCTAGCTTTAATCATTAAATTATCCTTTCTGGTGGAAAAAGTAAATATCTGTACATTGAAGCTGCTCCGAAAGAAGAAACAATGAAAGAAATAACTAAGTTAATTATATTTACTTCAAGAACTCTCATATATTTTACAATAATGAAAACAATTTTAACTTTTCTTAATTAAAAAATGTAAAAAGCAAAATGAAACAGTTTTACATATGAACACAAAAAGTAACTTCATTGATGATCAACAAAAAACTGTGAATAAAGTAATATTCAGAGGAACTGGGTGATTTAAGGAGAAAGTCAGAGGGAAGTACTGAGGTATGGCCACTATAGGGAGCTTTCTGTCTACAAGTGTTATGTACCAATTCTTTTGCCATAATAATGAATTAGAACAGTTAACAGAAGGAATCATATAATTTCAAGTTGTATAATATTTGAAATGTGAAACATTTGTTTTAATATTTTTATTCTGATAACACTTTACAACAACCAATATCTCAAGAGACACCTATCACATATTTATGGCACACTGGTTCAGAAGCTGCTCTATCTAAATGAATTCAGACCCATTCTCTAAGACTCAGCTAAAGAACCACCTATTTCATATTACTTATCTCAATAAGCTTATCCCCCAAATCTCTTCCCTCTTGCAACTGCTCATAGCACTAATAAATTACATTTGGCAGTGAATAGTGTGGTTGTCTCCCCAGCATCCATGTCACCCACCCCCAGAGTATAGAAGCCTCACTATTTGGCTGGGATCATCTCCAGCAGCAGGGCTGGGCACCCAGTGGCCTCACTTTATGAAAATAATCTCATTCCTTTGCTACTTCAGGTAAGTCAAGACCAGAGACTCATTCAGAGGTGGCTCTATAGCATATTCTCAGGACTTTCAATAGTGACTGGGGGAATGCTTACTTCTCCTTTCTCTGAAACTGTGTGCCACCGTGCTACCATGAAGGAAGCTGGTTTGTGAGTACGAATCCAGCACACACAAAGGAAGGCAGAACAGAAAGAGGAAAAGGAGCTAGAGATCTGATCCAACCACGCCTGCAGGCCAAGATTCCCATATTGTGGGAAATATGGAAATATGGTGGGAAAAAAAGTCTTAAGAAATCCTATCTTAGCCAAACTTTTTTTGCTTGTTTTTTTAAATAGCTGCTTTTATCAGATATTAAAGTGCTCAAAAAAAAAAAAAAGAGTATCAAGGTCAAATGAATTCACAAAATACTTTGTATTATACTCCCCTCTTAGTGATTCACAATGCAAACCACTGGATGAGACTCCAAAAAGCCCTCCTGTAAGGAAAACTATTTGTTCAGTTCAGCATTTCCCAAACCTATTTGATCATTTAAAAAAAACTAATTATCTATTAAAATTACAAATGACACTAATGTGATCTCCTAAACACAGTTTGGAAAAAAGAAATGACAGGGCTGTATGCTCTACAGGTATTTCTCTTGAAGTTTTCCCAACTTAAATAGGATAAAACTAGATTTGCCTGGTAGAAAGCCACCCTGCAGCAGAAAAACCAGTTGTTAAAAACATTTGTTTTAATTGCTTTGTGTTTTGTAAATCATAACTATAGGTAATAAAGTGGTAAGTATATCTAAAAAGACTCTAAAGTGCCTTACTGATAAAACCAATGGTGAAAGGTAAAGAAAGGCCATTCTTCTTGAGCAAAAAACTAGATGCAATTAAGAGCGGGATTTGCCTTGTGAGATTCAGGATTTAGCTTATACATTTCTATTTATTTATTTTTCAAAAAACTATGAAATTAATGTAAGAAAAAATGTTTTCATTTCAATTCCGAAATATTCTCCTCTTTCCTACTGAAATAATTGTTTTTATATTATGATTGTTTCTGAATTTCAAATTTCTTAGGAACATGCCTATCAAGTTAATAGTACAACTGAGTGTACCCAATACTGTCAGGTACAGGGCAGGGAAGAAACATGCTACACACAGATCAAGTCTTACTACTGGAAATGTCATCCCAAAGACTTCTATGTAATACAGTGTAGTAGAATTTTATGCATTGGTTAGTCTAAAATCAAATCTGACATTTTCAGATGATTTTAGGGCTGTCAAAATTAGTTTGCTATGCTTTGAAATGATCACTATTTAGTATTAAAAGAATTCAAAAAAAATAGGAAAACAATTTCTTACCTGCCAAAGAGACTATCGTGAACAACATAGACAGAGCATACACTAAGATCTATTAATCCCTTTGGTTTTGTAGCTCGTTTTTCACTTTCAAAATAAATAAGTTGGGCATCACTGCCCTCTAAGATAAAATATAAATTTTTCCACCGTTTTCCTTTGCCTGTTAAAAACAAAATTGTTTTCCCTTAGCCAGATAATGAACTGTGAAGTAACATATATTAAAATCATAAAAATTATCATTGCTGAAAATAAATATTTTAACTTTTATTCCAAAGTTTAAATAACACACCACTCCTTACAAAATGAGAATATGCCTGATTTATCTGTAGAAAAATGACTTTTGTTACACTGCTTGTTTTAATGAATCACAGAGTAAATGACAAGGGCACCTTAACTACATCTTCGGAGATTTCATTATGATTAATCTTTAAAATTCTTGCTTAAGAGTAATTCTTTTCCAATCATAAGAAAAAAAACTCTTCCACTAACCACATGCCCCCTCCAATCCCTTAACATTTCTTAACGTCAAATTGAGGCAAATCTATAAAATAGAAACATCAATACCGTGAATGTGCCAAGTGCCATAAGCAGTAACTTAAAAAAAAAAAAGTACAAGGCAGAGAGGGGGTCAAGACTTACTGGGAAGTATGTAGCTTATCTCCTAAACCTCTGTGTGGAAATAGACACTTAACACACCCGGGCTCTAGACCGTAACGGATGCCTACACAAAAGCTCTAAACAAGGGTCAGCTACTAATAATTCACATCACAACAGCTTACTGAATACATACCTCAACGACAAGCTTTGTATCCAATATTTACAACGCATCCAGGAAATGTTAATGGTAAAATACTGAAATTGATCTTCAGTCTTAAAAGTTTACACTTACCCTTTTTTAGAAGATAACCTTTTTTAACAATATTTTTATAAAAGGCATCCTTTGTTTTACGACGAATTGTATTATAGATTTCCTTGCCATCCACTGTATCATTGAGTACTTGTTCTTGATCCTGAATTTTAAAAATATTAAAATTATTTCATGAATTCTTGATGGAAATGAAGTAAAATCTAGTAAACTACCAATTAAAAACCAGATGGTATGTCTATCTAGACATTAAAAAAATGCTTTTAATACTAAAAAATCTAAAACCGTGCAACACATATATTAAGAGATCTTTTGCTTCCCAGAGAAATTCTCAAAAAGGTTCCCTTACCATTTCTCAAGAACATGGGCAACTAATCAGCTGTTTTCAAAAATACAGTCAGTTTTGTTGTGTTTACAGCAAATAACATTGTTTTGAAAACATGAATTTGTCCCAACATAACTGATAAATGAGGGAGCCAATTTAAGCAGAAAGGAAATTCACATTTGCTTACGCCCAATTACATCCACGAGAAAGACTAGGTGAATGCAGAAAACCGCACCCAGCTCAAGTGAGATGCGTGGGAACACACAAACACACACTCGACTACCTACGAGCCCCTTCAGTTCTCCATGTGTTATGTGCCATACCCCGCTATCCACAGCTGGTGTTACAACTCTGACTGATTTCAGATAATCCACCTTCCACCACTTCATAATATTCACAATCCTTCTGATGGCCTCTTTCACAGGTAAACTTCAAGTCTTTTTCAAGGTAAAGTGCCATATTTATTGCAGTATTTAAATACTTCTTAACCATTTAGCATGTATAAAAACTACGCTACATTTTTATTAGGTTCTTGTCTTTACGTGTCACAGATGAAGTTTTTAGTGTTGTGCCCCTAACCCCACTTTTCTGAAACCCTGTGGTTTTTATTGCATGATTTTATGCAACATCTTGACTTTTAGGAAGGAATGTGTCTTAACTGCTAAATCCCCACAAATAACAAAAGGAATTGTGACATCAGGAAGAACATAAAGAGAAGAGAGCCTTTAGAATGACCTTTCCAAAATAAAGCAATCTTCAGTATTGCCATCGGGCTCCAACGGACTCAGTTTTAGTTTTTCAGTTTCTTTTCTGAGCAGTTCTTATTATTCGCGAGGATTAATATTTTATCACTTTGTTTCTTTAGAGATTTCACAGGGCTAGCTGATCCTTTTATAAAATCTACGATATGGGATTTTCGTGAATCTTATTTTTCCTATATCCTGAAACACTCTGCTGCTTTATCATCCTAGGAAGCATTTCATCATCACTCAACAATTATTCCCAAGTACGCTAAAGCACAGCAGTTGGCAAACCATGGCACACGTGCCAAATCCAGCCCACTGCCTGTTTTTGGATATAAAGTTTTACTGGAACATAGCCACGCTCATTCCTTTACATATTGTCTGTGGTTGCTTTCACCTACAAAGGCAGGGTTTAGTAGTTGCGACAGAGACTGAATGGCCCACAAAACCTAAAATATCTATTATCTAGCTCTTTACAGAAAAGTTTGCTAACCCTCAGCCTAGAGGACGATGCAGCAGTGAAATAAAGTACCTCTACTGCGCCACCCTTTGCCTTTTTTACCGTGCTGCCAACTATCACAGCATTTTCCAAAAAAGTATGAAACACCGTCTTTGTTGTCTTTTTACTAGCTTCCATTGAAGACAGCTGAAAATTCAGAACTCTGAATTTTCTGCTCATAACAGCAAAGAGAAAAACGGACACAGGAAGATGTTTGACAAGCATGAAAAGAATCAGAAGATGAAGGCAAAGAAACAGCAGCGCTCTAAGCTCCACTGTGATGATAAAAGTGATTTCGATAAGCAAAATCTCAGATGACAATTCTTCGAAGATCCTTGATAAATTTTCTCAAACTCAAGAATTGCTGAGTGAATGATATATTTCTAGAGGAAAAAAACGAAATATGGTATTCTCATCTAGTTAGTAATTCAGTAGGAAGGACATCATGCAATATTTTGTGACAAAAATCTAGATTATCTTGTTTTGCTAAAAGGAAAGAGGGTTCTTTAAATTTTATGTATGTTTATGCACCAAGATTTACTTAATATGATTTCTAAGTGGACAAAAGGAACTTTGTATCCAAAGGTTACTGAGAGGAAACATATAATGTAGAAATAAAAAAATTCACCATATTGATCATTCTAATTGATGTTTATCAATCTAAACATAAATGTATTTTATACTTACGGACCAAAGAAGACTATACTTTCCAACACAATTATGAACCATCAAAATTTTCAAAACTATTGCATCTGATAATGCAAGTAGGAGAACAACAAGAAAGAATCATAAACTAGAACCCAGTAGAGATATATTTAAAATCTGGAATCAGTATTGCATTTTGACAGTGAAAGTGTGAGAAGAAGAATCAGAGTAAATTATATATTCTAGTAATAATAGTAAATAATAGTAAAAATAAAAATAGTAAAAGAAAGAACTTACTAGAGATTGATCTGAAATCTGGTATTAGGATTTACAAAATGGCCATGTTCCAGGTCCATGCAAGCCAGTGGATGACCGACCAGTTAGTTGCATTCAAAAGACATTGCCCATTTCAGGTATGTAGTAACTCTTCATAACCAAGGCAATATGGAACAAAAATTTGGGTTTGCTACCTTGAAATTCTTATTACATTTTCTAACAAAGTTGTTTTTGGACTATCTCTTTATTCCTACTTCTACAAATTATTCTTAAAATGACTTAAGAATATAAAAATTTAAAAAGGACACATTGGGCCCAGATGATACTGATGACTACCTTCCTGGTTACATAGATTTGTACTTAGTCTTTATTTCAATAGTGATACTATTTAGTATTAGCAGTAAAATGAGGCCTATTTGTAGACTGTTATTTAAAACATAATACTACACTAATATTTGGACTTAAATATCTGATTTCAAGATAATCTATATAGGTCTCTTCTAACTTATATTAAGGTAGGGGCTGATGTACTGATCTACAACTCCTAAAGGATTCCAATGTATTACAAGACACTATGAGCAAGGGCACAGGTCACCCTCCAAGTTCTAGAAAATCACTGCATGATAGGAGGGAAGGCTTGTTGATCTATTCTTTACACAGTTTTGGAGAGGGGATTCTTATATACTCCTCCTCAAGGGAAGTAGATAATCTGATGGTGAGAGTCTGACAGCCACGGAAGCAAGCTTTTGCAGAGAAGTTAGGTATGCAGGCTCCTGAAGCCAGACTTCAGTTGCAAATTCTGCCTGTCACTTAACTGCTAGGAAAACTCCAGATTAACTCAATAAATGTTTGTTGAGTGCAAGGCACTGTTCTAGTTCCTGAGATACTTCAGTGAACAAATCAAAGATCCTTACTGTCAAGGAACTTATATTCTAATGAGGGAAAGAGATAACACACATAACAAGTAAGTAAACCGTACTGTACGTTAACAGATGGTAAGTGCTTTAAAAGTAGGGCAAGTAACAGTATTAAAGATAAGGTGCATGGGTAAGTCACATTGTGAAACTAATTTTTGAGCAAAACTTGAAAGAAGAGAGTGAGGCAAGTGGCTATTTGCGGGAAAATCATTTTGAGCAGAATGAACAGCTAGAGCAAAGATCCTGATGCTGGAAAGATCCTGGCATATTTTTAAAAATAGTCAAAGAAGCCAGTATGAGTGGAGACAAGTGAGAGAGAAGGATGGCATAAAGAAATGAGTTCAGAGGACCAATGCGATGCCCTTCTAGGGGCCTTGTGCCACTATAAGGACTTTGGTTTTTACTCTGAATGAAATGAAGAACATCTGCAAGCACTAAACAGAGGAGTGACGTGATCTGACTCACATTTTAAACGGATCCCTCTGACTGTTATGCGGTATTAAGGGAGCAAAGGTAGAAACAGGGAGATGAAGTCAGATTCTGGTGATGGTCATATTCTAGATCCATTTTGAAGGCAGAGTCTGCAAGACGTTTCAGACAGTTTGGATATAGAGTAGAGGAGAGAAAGAGAAGAGTCAAGGCTGACTTGATGCCTTAAGTAGTTTATTTAACTTCTCTGGTCTCCGCTTCCCTATCTGTAAAATGGGCATAATGACAGTATCAACCTCATCAAATTGATGAAAATTTTAATTAATTAATGCATATAAGAAACAGTACCTGAAACATAGTGCTCAAAAAATGTTGGCTATTTTTATTGTGGGTGCACTGTCTCAAAAGGCTCCTCCTTCTCTTCTAGTATCTGTCTTAAGCAGTGTTAGCTCCACAAAGTAAGCAGAGCTAGCTGGGACTCTGCTCCTTCTGTTCCAGCACCTCACCCCGAGTCGAGGTATGCATGGTCACCTCAGGGGAAGTGAACTATTTCTGCTAGCTAATCAGTTTTTCAATTAACAGAAGGAGGTTACCAGCCTTTGTGTTCTTTACTAGGTAGAATCCTGCTGGGAAGGATAGGTAAGCGTTACGATTCCCAAACTTCTACTGTAACCTACTTTTACTACAGCCCCAAAATAATAGACTTCACAAAGCATTTAATGGTTTTTATGTAATAATCAAGTTGCTTTGTAATCAGCATCAGTTATTTCTGAAGTATTCAACGCATTATAGGCACTTCTGCAAATGACAACAATTTGAGGTTTGTTCAGTTATGACACAGTAACACGAGTGGGCCACGCTGTATATTGGAAGTAATTCTTTTTTTTTTTTCTTTTAAGATTGGCACCTGAGCTAACAACTGTTGCCAATCTTTTTTTTTCTCCTGCTTTTTCTCCCCAAATCCCCCCAGTACATAGTTGTATATTTTAGTTGTGGGTCCTTCTAGTTGTGGCATGTAGGATACCACCTCAACGTGGCCTGACTAGCGGTGCCGTGTCCGCACCCAGGATCCAAACCAGCAAAACCCTGAGCCGCCGAAGCAGAGTGCGTGAACTTAACCACTCGGCCACAGGGCCAGCCCCGGAAGTGTTCTTGAAACCTTAAAACTTAAGTACAAAAGTTTACTAGACGTCATATGCTATTCACTTTTTAAATAACAAAAAATTAAATTAGAAAATTCTAAGCACAAATTCAGGATGGGAAAAATGTATGGCTTAATTGTAGACAAAATAAAATTTGTGGACTTATGAAACAAATTAAAACTATCATTAATTCAAACAGCCAATGTGAATCAGACTTCAAGGTATACAAGGGGACTGAGTGGCAGGATCTGCCGTCCAGAGATAAAGGCACCTCTGAGTCCTAAGAAAAAGACCCCGAGCAGTGGTTTCTAAGAAAGCACCTACCACACCATGTGGTTAGGGGGAAAAAAGGGTTAGTTTTATATATACAGTAATCAGAATAGTGAACAGCCAAGGTCTGCCAGAACTGTCAACAAAAGTGGTACATCAAGGCTGCCTAGTTTATTAGGAAGGTGTCAAGCAGGACATGAAACTTGAAATGGATCTTAAATTAGCGGTATTTAGATAGAGAGGAAGAGACTGACACGGAGATAACGGCAAGCACAATGGGATTAGGCCATACTACTGATAATACAGAGAGGTTGAAATGCTTTCCTAGTGGAAAGCAGACAACCATTCATTCAATTAATACTGACTGAATACCTAACGCCAGGTACTATTCTAGGCAGTGGGAATATAACACAAAACCCCTCTTTCACAGCCCTCACATTTGACCAGAAAAGCATGAGGAAATGAAGCAAGATAGATTAAAATATGATCAGATGATGATTCTTTAGTTTATATTAGGCATCAGAATAATGATCCCCACACACACCGCCCCCACAGCTGTAATGACTGAGTAGTAGGTACAACCATCTGTAACTAACTTGTTAGGAGGAGGAAAACTTGAGAAGCCAGAGATGCTATAAATTGCTACCCAAGTTTAGGTGGGTAACCCAAAACCCCTCAGTCCTTCTTTACGTCCCTGGAATGTCACTACCTCCATTTTCCACCTAGGAAAACTCTTAATCACTCTTTTCAAGTATCTTTTTCTAAGCCCTGCTATAACCTTCCCCAGCACACTTCAGAAAGTATGAGAAGAAAGAAACAGGCTAATCAATCACCTCATGCACTAAGCAACTAAATTCAAAACCCATCATTCAAGACCCATCTTTCCTCCTATGTTCTAGATTTTAGTCATTCTTGCCTTCTCTAGGGCTTTGTTCATCAAGTACTGCCAACACCGCATCCCTCACCCACTACTGTCACCCTCCTCTTTACTACTGGCTTTTCCCAGAGTCTACAGACACGCTCAAAACTCTCTCAACATTAAACTATAGGCAAATAAAAAGTTTAAACCCCTCTTGGCCCAACATCATCTTCTAGCTACCATTTTTTCCCTTTTCTTTACTCCCCAAGCTCACCTAGATAAGCCTGACTGTGATTTATCCTTGCTGTCTCCACTTTTGCCTCAAACTCACTCCTTGACCCAGTACAACTTGGCTTCTGCCCCCACCACTGCATGTATTCTCAAAAAGCCACCAAGAACTTCCTAATTATCCAGACCCAACATAAATAAAAAATAAGCAATCTCTTACAATTCATTTCCTGAAATAATCTGAATAATCTGCAGTTTTAAATTTTACCCGATTTTAAATACATGAATGTGTGCAGAAACATACCACGAAAAATGCATTTAAAATAAAATTTAATTATTGCAGAAGGAAAAACAACACTAACCTGCAATGGTACAGCTTCCTTAAGATAATACCCTTCAACAATTTGTTCTTTTCGATAGTGATCTATGATGTCCCCAATGCTGTTAAAATAAAAATTACCAATATTGACATAATTTATCTCATTAAAAATTGCAAATCTTGAAAATACATGCAAACCCTGTTAGAAAGAATTATCTATTTACAAGTTTTTTCCAAAGCATATAACCCAAATATACAAAAACAAGAATGTTTCCAATATTCATTTACAGGTCAGAATACCTGAGTCAGAGATTCCAATTTTCCATAGACATAGTCAAAAAGTCACTGTAAGTGAGGAAAGGATTAAAAGTTCATTTTTTTTACACGAGTATTTCTGAGAGACTGAGAAAGAAGAACTTAAAGAGAAATGGCATTTATTAACAAGTGGTGAGTTCAAGTAAACTTAAAAATTTTTATCATCAAAATGTCTACATATTCTGCTTTTATAATAATCAGATGGAGTTCAGTCATAAAACATAAAAACAGCAGGCAAAAGCAAAAGCAAATTAAAAAAAAACCAGATAGACAGATCAGGAGCTAATCTTACATGCAGGATTACTGCTATAGCAGGAAAGGCTTATTGATTATTTTGGTAAAAAGTGCTAAAAATATTTTTAATATTTGGGAAACATTATAAATAAAATAAAACTGAAAATAAAATGACTATATAATGTATTTTAACACAAATTTTTGCATGACATAATGAGTTTTTTTAACATAAAAGTGTTTCTCTATAATCAGTAGGCCATTTTATTGTCTTAAATATTTAAACCCTAGAATTTTAAACTTTAATACACTGAAGGAATGGATATTTTAGGGACAGCTCAGAAACATTTCTCAATACAGATCTTATTTAACCTAAACCACTTGATTTTTCCATGTTCTTCCTATTGATATAATAATTAGAATATATAGAGATAGATAATTGAATATAGATGTCACTTGTTTTTTTCACAGCTCTTCCTACTTGATAGAATAATCAGAACAGATATATATCTTTTATCTTTGGAGATATATGCGTATATATACATATATATACGTGTGTATATGTATACACATATATATACGTGTGTGTGTATATATATATATACACACACACGTATATATATACACACACATCTCTCTCTCTCGAAAGATAAAGTATCTTTGCTATACCAGAAAATTAATTTAAACCAAATATAAATAATGTTAAAAAGCAAAATAAAGACTTGAAAAGATAATTAAAAAATGAATATGAATGAAGAGGAACTAAATACCAGAGGCAGCATTTAACACAAGGAGGAGATAGATGGTGGTTGAGACAAGTAAAAAGGTATTATCGTAAAAGGACAAGGAAGATTGCCAGTTTTTAAAGGAAAAATGTAATATCACACATAAATCTAAAAATGTAAAAAGAAAAATGAAAATCAGAAAAGAATATATTTGAAGATAGCTAGATACCACCACAGAGATAACGATGTTTTTCAAAGCAAAAAGCATCAAATCTATGAAAAAACAGTAAATATTGAAGGTTTCTGGCTCAGTAACTGCAAAATGCAATCAATCGTGTGGTAGCGCCTCAATGTAATTCTTGTCCATGAGCTGAAAGAATAGTATACTGTTGTGGAGTGCAGTTCAGATTGCCCAGGAGAAAACTTGAAAGTGTGTGGCAACCAATCAGATATATTTTTACCAAGGAGCTGGACTTTTAAGGTTTTTAAAAAATTACTCTTTAATTTATAGTCTACCCAGACACACCTACAGGAACGGTCAAGGAAGACACAACAGACCAAAATTTCCTACACATTCCATAAACGTTCTAGCCATGAAATCAGAGACCTATGTTTCAGAAAACTAAACTAAGTCCACTATAGATTTGTTTGTAAAATAAATGTGAGTTTCCAGAGATACTGTGTCCTATACTTTCATTTCAGTAATTTACTTAATAAATAAAACCAAGTCTTTCCCTTCTTGAACCCTAGATAAATGTTAGTAATCTTCAAGGTCTGACCAAAATCCTCCCTCTCCCTTTTCACCGCCATCTGAACAACACTCTTCCCACCGATTCTCCTATGTGTATTTGGTACATCCCTAAATTTATGACAGCCAGCCAACCATCTTTCCTAACAGACCTGAACACTCCTAATGTAGGAACAGTATCTTTTTCTTCAATGTATAGGTGCAGGATCAGTATAATAAATTTCACAAAGTAGATTAGTCAATAAACGTTTGCTGAATTATACCCACTGTTAAACGCCTCTCCTACTTTTCTAAACTGTTGAACATAGGAAGTTTAAAGTTATGTCTCAACAAAGCAGTTTCTAAATGAAACAGAAATAACTGCTACCACTCTAATGAAGACTAACGTAGGGCTAATGGGGAGATGCGACAGCGGAGTATGGCTCTGTTACTTAGATTTCTTGGATAATCCAACTTAATACTAACATATCTACACAATAAATGATAATCATAAAGGTGTATCTTCCTGGGAATTACTTCATTACTGACACTAATGCTGAAATGGAACATATACTTCCAAAACAATTATAAAAACTGCCACTATCCAGGCATCAGATTCACATAATTCTGGCTTTCCTTAAAAACATTTTTTTTAGTATTAAAACTAGAAACAACAATACTCCTGAATTTTATAAGATAAACATACCCATAGGGAATAAAAAGTCAAAAAGTCAAAGATTTGTGGGAACGAACATGAACACTAAATTAACATGCTTAAATTTTTTTAAAGTCAGACTAATAATTTTGCAATAATTTGGAAAGAAATATACATCAAATACTTCTTCCTATTTCATTCTGGTCTTCATCAACAAAAAAGACTACCTTTTTATGTTTTACAGACTGCCTCCATTATGTAGGAAGAACTTTCATCTTTGCAGAATGTGTATCATACGGAAGTTTAAGTCAATAAAACAAACTTTCCCCACCACTTAACGGAGATACATTCTGAGAAATGCATCATGGGGCAATTTCGTCGTTGTGTGAACATCATACAGGGCACTTAGACAACCCTAGATGGTATAGCCTACTACCCACCTAGGCCATATATGGTACTAACCTTATGGAACCACCATCATATATGCGGTCCATCATAGACTGAAAACATCATTATGTGGTGTATGACTGCTAATTATTTTATCTTTTAAACAAAGTCTCCCGGTAGACATTTATCAATTCAATTAAGAATATGATGTTTTCAATTTATAGTTTTATATATTCCAAGTCCCTGGAAAACTAAACAATGGGAAAAATTAATTTACCTTGACAAAGAGCTCAAATTGCAGCTAGCTAGATTTTCAGTGAGGATGCTTAGACCAGACTGTAATGCACAAACTACTCAAGCAGCTTATATATGACGTGCGCAAAAGGATCCAACTGTCTAGACTCATATCTTCCATCTCACGTCTTATAAGTGTCCACTGAGCTTCTGGCAAGCAGTTAGAACTTGGTTTTGGTTTTCTGTCTTCCAGATTAACCAGCTGCTGGATCTCTATACACCCAAAGGTCAAGCTGGAACTGAGAGAACTTCTAAATGGGATGGAGAATGCTGCTGTGGTATTAGGGGATTAAATGAGGCAAACGCCAGCATTTTCATTTATGCAAGCTTCCAAAAGAGGAAAACAATGCTAGCCTAGAGTTATCCGGTACAGGAAAACCTTTACATTCAGAAATAAAACGAAAGATTACTTTCTATTATACAGAAAGAAATAGCTGACATTATATCATATCGTTTTTCTAATTAACTTATCTTCCTAAATCAAGTGGCTCAAGTCCATTCTGGGTTTTGGTAGAAGCAAAGAGTTTACTCAGAATTTTAAAGGTGAGTAGTAGGAACCAATAATTACAAATAAGAAATATCAACTTGAGAACAACCCAATTAAATGGTGACATTTGTACTAAGTGTCAGGTTACTCCAAGAACCTTTTCTTGCTATTAAAATGTCTCACTGATAAAAGAATGTAATGTATTTTCTTTTTCTTAGATTAGATGTTTTGCTGCCCTTGAAGATAATATATGGATTTAGTGAATAGCTTGTGCATAATCAAAAAAAATTAACATAAATTATTTTGGAAGGAAAAGTTACAAGTTATCAATTTATATTCATGTTTGACATTATCAAAGAATTCTTGGACATGACTACTACTAAATTACATTAAAAGTATTTTATATAATTTTGGATCTGATATACTAATATATCAAGATTTCAACTACTTTTGCCAAAAGTAAAAGACAAAAATTTCTCACAACTTACCTGTTATAATATCGGCCTCCCATCATAAACTGATTGTTTGGTGTTGGACATATTTTAAATCGCTGAATATTTTCATTGGTCCGAAAATAAAGTGAATAGTCACCAGGAGTATTATCTGAGGGCCTCACAAGAAAACTGCAGACTTGGCCAACTGTAAAAATTAAGCTGTTAGTTTTATTCCCTAATTATCAAATAAAAAAGAAAAAGTGTTAAGTAGTATAATTACAAAGTACATTCAAAAGTCATAAACATAGGTAAATTTTCACCAGGAACTCGTGTTACAATAAAGACAATTTTAAGACAGGGTTTTTTTCTTTTGTATTTTCTGGTTTATGAGCCACAACCACCTATGATGTTGCTTGTCTTTATTATATAAAATACTGGGCAGACGTTTGTAGCAGTGACTTCTGGTTAATAATGTCTATACCTGTCATAACTTGGAAAGAATAATCTAACCACAGGTTAGATTACTCTAACCACAGCCATGGGATACTGGCTCACACTGCTATATTCTGTTTGCAAATCCCCTTAATAAGAAGAGTCTAAAAAAGTTAAAGTGAATTTTGCTTAGAAATACTCTGTACTTAATGCTTCTGATTACACAGTAAAAAGTGGTAACTGTAATAAAATAGTACCAAAAACTTACAAAGGTAGAGTGAAAACAACTGAAATATTTGTGTATCTTATCAAAATCAGTACGCATGCACTATACTTCATTCAATAGGTATGATCCTGAAAAGTCACGTGGAAGCAAATTATCATATATTAAATATTTTCATATTGATTTTAGAGAAGTCTTTTTGCTATCTTCAATTGGCAGTGACTCTTAACACTAAGATACTTTGCCTTTTCTCTGTTTACGTCCTAATGACATAGAAAAGATCAGAACTTGATTGCTTTTAGGAAAGTACAATGAACACGTTGAGTATTAGATGTAATTTTTATGTAAATTACTAATAGTTCCAATCATCTAGCCAAGGCACTTAGTACCAAGTAATTTCATGTTCAGTACAAAGAGTAGGAATTACTGTAAAATGGTGCATGCAAGTACCTATGTGTACTTCTCAGGGAAGAAAATCACCAGATTCTTCAAAGTGCACATGACCCAAAGAAAATAAAAACTAATGTAAGGAAATTAAGTTTAGTTCCTTTTCAGCTTTACTTGCCTAAAACCAGAGTGCCTCAAGTATTTGGTGGTGCAAGTTCGAAAATATAAACTTACATTCAAAATTCAGCAAATCCACTAAAATACATATTTTAGTCCCACTTTGAAAGCCGATAGCATGTCATTTTGGTTGAGCATTTGGTCACTATTATTACCATATAGCATTCTCATGTTCTTTAATTCATGTTTAACCTACTCAACCTACATCTTCACAATAAAACTGAACATTTTTAAAACTACCTCAAATCTTTCAAAAGAGCAAAGTATTAATTACATTAAAATGCAATGCCTTGGGGCTTAAGACAGTATCTGAGATACCATCTTTAATAAGCAGTAGTTTATTCACCATATACAGAAACTATTGAACTCCGGTTCTTTTTAAAGAACTAAGACTTCTAAATTACAAATTACGGCTTAAACTTGTCTCAGATCCTCATAAGGCATGGTTTACTGAAGAGATATTTGGCAGTTAAGTTAATTCAGTCTTAAATATTTAGTTAGGATACATGATGACAGGATGGTTTTTCTTTTAAATAATAAACCCATCATACAAAAATCAGGTTTTACTTTGCATATACTATAACCACAAAGTTCTGGGAAATGTCAAAATTAATATATTTTAAATACGGTCCAACTTTATAATTCCACAAGTGCACAAAGATAAATGCAAGAACATCTGCTGCAGCTGAACAGCAAAAAAATGAAAACATTCCTCTATAGGAGGCTGATAACAAATTATGGTATTTATACAAGGGAAAGCTCAGGTCATTAAGAATAATGAAAATTCATATATGCAGATATGGAATGATCTCCCAAAATATATCCTAACATGAAAAAGGTGTGTTGCATGTTCCTGGGAGTGCATGTGTGCAGAGGTGAGGAAGTGAGATACACACACAGAAAACTTCTAGAAACAGAGAAAAAACTCTCATCTAGTGAAGAGGACAGGGGTCTGGGGCAGAAGCAAAACACACTTCGATGAATTTTACACTTATGTTTTCTACTAAAAATATGAAAAAACAAAAAAACACCAGTGTCTCTGCACTGGGCAAGAAATTACAATACGCATAAATATCAAATGAACGCTAAAGGCAAAATATATGATAAATGATTGGTTCTTTTATTGTTCTTTTTAAATAAAGACATTAGAAAAGGCAAGTAAATATACAAGTACCTGTCATTAGTAAATTATAAGCTTCTTGTTTGGAAATTTTCCCATGGAACCATCTTAAAAAGAGAACAAATTAAATATGTAAATCAAAAGTATTTTTTGCTGTTATAGGATCAAAACTAAACAACCAACAAAATATAAGTTTAATTCAAGCTGACATAATGAGATAAATGTAATGCAACTGATCAAATTATCTCATTCCTTTTACATTTGTTACAACACTTTCTCAACGTATAATTTCAACAAAATATAGAAAAATTAACAACTATCTAGTATGAACTATAATTTCCATATTAATTACCAGTACAAAAACAGCAATGATTTTAATTCTGATAATGACATACTGTTATATACCCACATCATAGCTAGCATTCTCTTTTCTTTTTATTGAGAGGGAAGAGTGGTACAAGTACAGCCCACTATAGAACTGCCCAGAAAAAATATAGTGAATTAATTTTTCTCATATTTCTCTCAAAGTAAATTTTCCTATAATATGTGATAAGTTCTCTCTTCAAATAAAATCAACATGGCTGATACATACTTTACTGAAAGTCAGAAAATATGATTGAGTGATGAGAAAGAGTAGAAACCAACATCAAGAACTGAAAGAAAAGAATGACTTAGTATTCCTATCTCTACTTGAGCTTATGGCCTAGCAAATGAGATTGCTAGAGTACTTCATATTCTGTATACTTAAAATAAGCCTTTATAAATTATTATAAATGCCATTACAGTCAAGATCCACTGCATATAATAATGATTTAAATTTTACCCTAAAATAAAATGACATAGCTGATTTAAAAATTAATTACTAGTAATTAAATTACATAAAACCTCCTTTCATTGACCTAAAGGACTATTATCTATCTTGCTGATTGACACATGTTAATGCCAAGCTGACAACCCCAGATCACCTCTCTACCACTTTGCCATCTATTTTTAGGGCCTACAATTACTTTATTTTATTTTTTTGGTGAGGAAGATTGGCCCTGAGCTAACATATGTTGCCAATCTTCCTCTTTTTGCTTGAAGAATATTGTCCCTGAGCTAACATCTGTGCCAGTCTTACTCTACTTTGTATGTGGGACACTGCCACAGCATGGCTTGATGAGCAGTGTGCTAGGTCCACACCTGAGATCTGAACCCGTGAACCCCGGGCCACTGAAGCTGAGTATGTGAACTTAACCGTTATGCCACCGGGCCAGCCCCTACAACTATTTTTAATAGTGGCTTAAAGAACAAGTTGGAAAGTAAAAATACTACAAGACTAAACCTACAAGTGCTCTAAAGCCCAATGTTCCAAGTTTAAAGGCTGTTCACACGGTTTTAAATCATCCACATTACCACTGGTCAAAGTATAAAATATAACTGTTTTACCTTTTCAAATGAATGAAATCTTAAACTTTTAAATTCTCTCCTTAACTCTATTCTAACCATTAACTCCCTAATTCAGATTTCCTGGGGCTCCCAATGCAAATTACGAATAATATAAAGCAAGTATACAGTAACTGGAGCAATACAGGCTGCCTTAAAAGGTGGTGAGGTTCCATGTTGCATTTTAATAGTCTAAATTACGACCATTTACTATAAATGCTACAACAGGATTTCTGTATTCTGGGGGAGAGTTGATTAGATGACTTAGAAGGCCAATTGTGTATTTTTACAGCTAGAATAAAAGAAAAAAGGGGAATTCAAAGGGGGTGGCAACAAATGGGGTTTAGAGAACAAACTGACAATATCGTTTCTGAAAGGATTAGATCTGAGTTTTCTCATTCAGACATTTATTACCTATGTGTAAAATGTATATATTTCAAGCACAGGGTTTCCACCAATGATAGAAATGAGTCTCTTCTCTTAGGAAGTCCCCATTCTAATAAGAAAAAGGGACACAAATATTGTATAAATATAAAAGCAATGTAGAAAATATGATAAAATGCAGTGATAAGTATACACTGAGGGCATTTCTGGAATAACAGACAAGGGCACGAATTCGGTAGAGTGTGTCAGGGAAAACATAAAGGGAGATTTCTTGGAAAGAATGATAAATGAGTTAAGTCTTTAAGTAAGAATAGGAATTAACGAAACACAATGGAGGGGAGTTCTGGCCTAGGAAGTAGCTTGAGCAAAGGAGAAAAACAGCACTATCGCAGCATGTGAAGGTCTGCAAACTGGCGAGTAGAGCATAGAACTGGAAGTGACAAGAGACAGGACTAAGGGAAGACACAAGAGCTAGATGAGATGACCGTTCGAGGCTCTGCGAAGACAAAGATGGCAGAGGACCACCGAAGAATTTTAAATGAAAAAGTGATAGTTAGATAATGCATTTTAGGTAGATGATTCTGGCTACTGGACAAAAGGATTTGAGGAGACTAAGGCATCAAGGGAGACCAACATGGAGCTTACTGCTACACCCAGCCCTGGTGAGAGATGAAAAGGGCCCGAACTAGAATACGGTTGCTTAAGATTGAGAAGTAGCCATACATTCGAGAAACATTTTAGAAGATAAAATGATCAGGACTTGGTACCCGTGTCATGGAAATAGGGAGCCAGAAAGAAACACAACTGAAGTTACACTGACTGTTTAGCCTCAAAGGGTACTTGTGGATGTCACAGACGACACTTTACTGCCAGTTTCCATCTTAGGAAATGAGAGGGAGCTGACAAATACAGAAAAGAAACCAACGATGCAAATTTAGCTTATGCTAAATACCAAATGAGTAGAAAATTATAAAGTTCAGAAAATGGAACGATCACAATGATATTAAAGATTTCACAGTGAAAGTGGGATTTATACTTTACACTATGAGAAAAGTGGATGTAGCTTTAAATATTTACTGGTACATTTTTTTCTTTTCTTTTTAAATCTATGGTATTATTTTAAATAGGGAGAAAAATATAAATTTCTAGCTTCTCTGGAAAATCAAGATTTCACAAACACTAGACTCCCATTCTTGCACACATCAGTTGGACAGGGCAGTCACCTTCCTGGAGGCAATTACTTTCTAGTTTTCAACTTCCTGCAGTCTTCCCTAATACAAAGAGTTAATGTTAGCTGCCATTTAATCCCCACGCTTGCAGGGTTGTTTTCTTACAGTAAGGAAATAGTTCCATGTACCTCGGTCTCTATCCAAGAAGGAAAATAAGAAAGATCAAGATTATTGTAATTTGAGAAAAACAGGAACAGACACACCTGACCCACTTCACTTGCTTACGTTATCTGTATGCCTCCTCCAAGCACGAAGTAGAATTCGTAACTCCCGACACAGGTAGTGGGGAGGCTTCAAACTAACACAGTCAACAAGGTACAGTCTCACTCACCGAGCCTATTTTGCAGCTACATAGAACAACAAGGAAAATGAACTCAGAAAATAACTCATGCGTTCCACTTAAGGAAGGGTGGGAAACTAAATAAGGTGACAGAAAGTGGAGTACTCAGTTTAAGGTTCTATGTTCTAATGGTTAGAACAAAGAATAAGAAAACACTTGAGAGGTAAGACAAATTCCATCCATAAATGCTGACAGGATGGTAAGGGAAAAATGTGCGACTGAAAAGATATTAGAAGATGAACAGTCTATTAAAATACTATGAGTACAACAGAATTGGGATTAAGAGTTAAGGTCTTTAAAAGAAAACTTATATACAAATAAATGTCACGAGGGATGAGAAGGACAGCAAAACAGATCTTCAAGAACCATAATAAAATGAGAGCAAGGCTGAAATATCAGATGGAGTGATTTCCCAGAAGAATTATTGGGTACAGCTGATAACTTCTGGAGTCTAAGAGAAGAATGTGGCAAGCGGTAAGTGCAGTAACACCTGGTCTTTGAATGAGCTCTCATAAGATACTTAAAATCAGCCTGAAAAGATTATGAAAACAAAGTACTTGCAGAATCTTATTAATATTACAACTATGATCTTAGGGAAAAGTTCTCTGACTAAAAAAACCAAAAAACTGAACCATAAAATATATAGAAGATGTGGTGATGTAAACAAGAAAGATGATGAATAAATCAACAAGGAAGTAGAGAAAAATGCGAGGAATTGTGCATTCATAATGTTATTAATGTAATGTTTATCAGAAAGTCTTCAGTTTGGTGATATAAGAGTTGTATCTATAGGTATGAGCCTCCTTCATTGTTTAAAAGAAAGACTTTATCACTAGGTCCTTAAGAAAATATTTAGATAGCAACTCCTGAGCCAAATAAAAAAAAAATTTAAGTCAGCCCCAAAAGTATCAATTTTCTTTGAAATATTGTTTGGCCAAAGTTTTCCAATTAGCAGGTTTACAATATATATTTTTTGCTTTTAATAATTAACACAAACTCACATTTTGCCTTCATGAGGATCTTCTTCCCGGCCCTAAAGGGGAAGACATTAAGACAATATTTTATATAATTAACTATTGATCTTTATTAAAATTAATCAAAAACATCTTCTACCATGTTTCCACCCTGCCCTTCATATTTATTTATGAGTATACAAGAAAAGGTGTTTCTGTTCAAGAAATGTCTTTCCAAACCCTCTCCCTTACTACTTTTCTCCCCTCGTTGCCATTACTCTCATTCAGGCCCTTTGCCTCCCTTTTCTTAAACGATTACAGTAGCCCAGCTAGGACAGCCCTCTGTGGCCCATCCCACCCCACCACTCCAATCTGGGTATCTTCATGGGTTTCAAGTGCAACTTTGCCCTGCATTAAGAAACATCAAACCAAACAAAAACAAACAAATTTTAAAAACCTAACAGTACTTCTCTACTGTCTAGAAACTCTTCAGTTTAAAATCAAAATCCTTTACCATATGACTCAGGTCTAAGTTTACTGACTCATACAACCAATTCTCTTTGGGTATCTATACCATGGTCACACAAAACTACCTACTTCCTAATCTACATTCTCCCACCACTGTAGCTTGTTCTTTTTTTGACTCAAAATGTCCTTTCCACTCACTGCTTCTGACCTATTAGTTAAAACCTAAACCATGTAGGCAGGATTTCCCTCAAATAACTACCTCCTCAGGGAGACTGAGTTCCTAAAAGGTAAATACAAACTTTATTTTGAATAGAAAAAGGCATCATCCTTCTTTCATCATCTTTTAAACTATACCTTACTCTATTCAATATTTCTATCGTTTAAGACACACTAGTGTTATTCATTCCATTACAGAGGCTGTAAGCATCTTAAGATCTTAGCCGTTCTTTGTTAACACCCACCACCACCACAACCACTAGCACAATGCTGGGCATATAATTTTCACTGAACATCTGTTGAACTATAGTCCTAGTACCCAGCACAGTACCTGGCACCAAGTTTTCATTGAATAATGAAGGAAAAAATAGAAAAATTGTCTAACTACGCATGGATTTACTTCTCTCAACTTGGTCCTCACTCACCAAATACCTAACCAAACTAAAATCAAACATTCACTGAATGCCTACTATATTACAAAGCAGTATGCTAAAAAAATTACATAAAAACAAAACGCATTATCCTGACACAAAAGGAGTTAATCTCTATAAAAGAGGTTTACACAATAAATTCATTTCATACAATGTAATGGAATGTAGAATTAACAAGGTGCTATAGAAACACAAGAGGAAACAACCTAGCCTAAGACAGACAGAAAACCTCTGTGAAAGAAGGGGCGACATCTGAGCTGAACCAACAAAGATAAATCACATTTTACAAGGTAGTCCAGCAGCACAGGAGTGTCAAGGAAGAGGAAGAAGTATAGGCACGAGACATTCATTCATTCAACAAACATTTACTGAATGTCTATGAATGTCAGACACTATTCTAGGCAACAGTGACACGTCCTTGAATCAGAGACAAAGATCCTCACAGAGCTAACAGCTAGAGTTATGACATAAAAGTATAAATGTGCTCAGAGAGCAGTAAGTAGAATTTCAGAGTGGGAAATTCCTTAAATCCAACCACCATCCAAATGCCTGAAATCTAGACAATCTCAAAATGGCTTTTCAAGCTACAGGGAATCACTAGGTGCCAATGAAGATCATTATGAAAAATTATTCTAAATATTGAGGTAAAAACTGCTTATAACTCTAACTTGGAACCATTCCACTACTAATACAAAGGATGACTGTATTTATTTCCAGCAGCCACATCACTTTGTTCGCTCATTCTGAGCTGTTAACTTGTGCTCTTTTTTCTTTTTTTTTCCTTTTATTGATGTTAGGTCATGTCTCCTTATCTTAAATTGGGATATTTTTTTTCTGCATTCATTGGATAACTTTTGGTTTTCCTTACTAAAGTTTGCCTTGTTAAATTTGACACAGAATTCCAAGAGCTCAAGAAAAGTTCAACTTATACCATAATTCCTTTAAATACTTAGAATAATGGAGGGAGGGGTTTACAGCAGGGAGAAGAAAATTCAACATAAAAGTTTTAACTAAGAAATTTTGTAGTACAACCAACACAAATAGTCAGATTCTTCAGTTTGAATACTTCTTGCTTATATGGAATAAATCTCTCTCCTACTATACAATACAGAATACTAATCCAGGAATTAGGAGTTCTAACCCCAGTTCTTGCACTAAGTAACTATGTGACTATAAGTATGCAATGTATCATACCATTTCCTCAACTCCACCCACTTTTCTTCAGTGTGTTTTACTTCTATATATCAAGATCTGGCTGCCAGAATAGGCAGACAAGAGAATTAATAGCAGAGAAAACTATTCTCCACTGCCATCTTCCTGGAGCAATCATCAGAGCACAGGTGTCAGCATATTGGCAGGTTCGTGGCATATTAAAGACAATAGCTCTGAGGATTGTAAAAAATACAGAAAACCATTCCATCCTGCTGAACAAATCTGAAAGGGAAGGGTGAATTCCAAGATTGTAATATAACGTTCGATAATGTTTCAGTGATGCTGACTATTGTCTCTGCGATGCAAATGTTGCTTAAAGGCTGACCCACTATCTAAAAATGCCATAATTTATACTGTGTGATAAGATGACTGATAACGTAATATGTGATGACAATGAAAACAAGGGGAATACTCAAAACGTAAAACCATGTGATAATATACGTGTAATATAACTAAGTTTTCCCAATGTTACTAGAAAATTATACATATATTTGGGAGACAAGGAATTTGAAACAAATATGTGCAACCATTTGAGATTCCATGATCAGTTCAACATAACATCATTTATGAGGAAGAGTAAGAAAACAAAAAGGGATACAGATAAGCACAGATGCTAATACATTTAAAAATAATTTTTTTTTTCTGCTGAATGGGATTAATCAGCCCTGAGCTAACATCTGTGGCCAATCTTCCTCTACTTTCTATGCGGGTTGCCGGCACAGCATGGCTGACGAATGGTTGGGTGTGCACCTGGGATCCAAACCTGTGAACCCAGGCTGCCAAAGCATTCAAACTTAACCACTACACCACGGGGCTAGTCCTGCTAATACTTTTTATTTTTTGAGGAAGATTAGCCATGAGCTAACATCTGCTGCCAATCCTCTGCTTTTTGCTGAGGAAGATTGGCCCTGAGCTAACATCTGTGCCCATCTTCCTCCACTGTACATGTGGGACGCCTGCCACAGCATGGCTTGACCAGCAGTTCATAGGTCCACACTTGGGATCCAAACTGGTGAACGCTGGGCTACCACATTACAGCGTGCAAACTTAACCACTGCACCACCAGGGTGGCTTCCCTGCTAATACATTTTTAATTCTTAGAAACTCATGAAATCTGAAAATTGGCAGCTACAAATTAAAACAGGCTAGTTTGGTTATGCTCTTTACAAATAAATAGTATTTACTAACAGTAAATGCATTTTGGTGAAAATTCTTTATACTTATGAACTGAGGTTTTTCATAAAAGAAATATATTCATAGCTAATTTCTCTGATTACGGACAAGTTCCAAAATTTTACACAATATTTAGAATTCTGAGAGTGAGAAGAAAGAAAAAAAACTTACCACCTCTTCCACTAGGTCTTCAACAATAAGGCCTTGTTCATCTGTTCTTAGATTTGTAACCCACATCCATCCATCTTCTAATTCGTTATGAACAATGAACATATCTCCTTTTAAGAAACTGAAAATAGCAATTATGAAGTTACTAAAATTAAATAAAAATTTTAAACACAGAAATTTAAGTAATCATGTACCACACAGATAATATGATACTGTAAAATGCAAAGGATTAAAGTCAAATATCCTAGATTTTTGTCTTGTTTCTGGCATTATCTACATGTAAAATTTTGAAGACACTTAAAAATCTGAATCTTAATTTCCTTATATGCAAAATAGGCTTAATAATGATAGCTGCACTATCTATATCACTGTATTATTGTTAGATTCAAATTGGGATTTTCGTAAACAGTAATTGTACATGTATTACAGGTTTTGGGGTATAACTCCAAGAAAACTGAACTTAAAAATTTCAGTTTCAGTGTTATTACTCTCTCAGATGTGGGTTAGATATAAAATTGTAAACATAAAATAAGTATAATTAATTCATTATGCATATACAAGATACAGTTACTTTAGAAAAAGTTTATTTTAAATAAGCACAATTAGCCTTCTCAGGCAGATGCTTATGAGAATTAACATTTTTTCTCATTAGAGTTTATTTCATTTACTCCGACATCCATGATTCAACACATAACATTCTTTCTCTGAAAGCGGCAACAGGAATATATTATGAGAACACATGCATGCTTTTCTGTTATCAGTTTCTTAGTAGAGGGATGCACACACGACCTAGTTTCTTTTTATTGGAATGCAGATGTTTTCAACCTCCACATAATCACAGGAGAAATAAGCTGTTGATAATAAGTTGTTGATGTATGTCACCAATATGAAACCATCAGCAATTCCTTGAACTTTTCCTTTTAGGTTTGAAGAAACGCCTCAAGCTTTCAAGAATGACTGACTGCTACCATTGACCCTACATCTATACCCATATCTATTACATTTTTTAATCAATTTTCCTTTCAGTCTTAATATTCACAGACCAACGTTTTATTAAGTAAACCTCTTCTCATACCTTTGAAAACTTTGTTTTTCTCTAAAATATCTCAAGTCTCACTGTTTCTTGGACAAGTTCAAGAATAGAAAACTTGTACCCAACACTTTAGCTGCACTCTATTTGAATAAACACAGAATACTGCATTCTATCTTTACTCTACAACCCTTGATAAGAATGACCAATATTTCACTAGCTAAATGGCAAGAGACTTACCACTTAACCAAATAAATTATTCCTTTCTAGAACCAACTACCTAAATAAGTAAAGAAAACAATCATGAATGAGTAAAAAGGGAGTACGTATGGACAATAAGTAAAAAAGAAATGGGAAATGTTTCATTTCAACTAAATTTCATTTCTTGATCAAAAGCAGTTGTAAGAGGTTTTTTTTTTAATTTCGACTTCTGTTATGCTGTTATTATCTTCTGTGCACATTTCTGTTGCTCTACTACTAATTTTTTAGGGCATAAAAAACAAAAAAATTCAAAATAAAAAGCTTACTAGAACAAACAACATAATCATAAGATTCATTCTGTATTATTTTGCATTTTTCCCAAAAAGAAGTTAAAGTGCTTTATTAAATCTCATTAACGTTCAGATGTTTTTACCTGAAAGAAAAAACTTCACAGGTATATACAAATTTCAAAAAGACTAATAACTTCAAACACATTTATATCATCAAATCAAAATTTATACATTTTAATTCTTGTTTAAATTTTCATCTTAAATTTATCTTAAAACTAGATCAGTAGTTCTCAGTTTTGGGGGTGTCTCTCAGGACCCCTTTATACTCTTAAAAACTGATATCCTAGGGGGCTGGCCCCGTGGCCGAGTGGTTAAGTTCGTGCGCTCCACTGCAGGCGGCCCAGTGTTTCGTTAGTTCGAATCCTGGGCGCGGACATGGCACTGCTCATCAAACCGCGCTGAGGCAGCGTCCCACATGCCACAACTAGAAGGACCCACAACGAAGAATACACAACTATGTACCGGGGGGCTTTGGGGAGAAAAAGGAAAAAATAAAATCTTTAAAAAAAACAAAAAAAACTGATATCCTAAAAGGCCTTTATTTATATGGATTACATTTATTTATATTTACCATATTAGAATTTAAAATATAAATGTTTTTAAATATTTACTAATCCCTTTAAAAATAATTATATACCCCATTACATAATAACAAAGAATATGAAAATAATTAAAATTGTTACAAGTTCAGTGAGAATATTGTCGTACATTTTTGCAAATCTCAGTGTCTGGCTTAACTAAAAACTGCTGGATTCTCCTATCTGTATCTGCATTCAATGTGTTGCTATTTTTTTTGTTTAAAAGCAAATGAAGAAAATCTGACTTCACACAAATATGCAGTTGTGAAAAAGATATGAGTATTTTAACAGCCTTTCAGATAGAGATATTCTATGATATTACACCAAAAACTCAGCAAGTAGTACTTTCTTGAAGGTTAGTTGTAACGTAGAATCTAAAGCTATGTATCAATGAATTTTCTGTGCACATTCCAGTAAGATCTACTGGTCTATCTTGCACTTTGACTGGATCCTTTACCCGTGCATAATTTTGTAACACTATGCATTAATCACTAAAAACAAATTATATATAAATCAAACTATATAAAAATAAAAACAAAATATTATCATGTTCTATAGTTCTATACCATTAATAACACTTAAAATTATTCACCCGTGATGTAAAATAGAAGTTTAATCATCATTTGAGTACCATTTACCGTTAGGACATAAATATCACGTAGCAAGAAAAATTTAAAAAGAGTATAGAATATAGCAGAACTCTCCTTACTTTGTTAGAGATAGCCTAATAAAAGCTAAGATATTTCTCCTATCATCTTCACTGTGGCCACTCATCCAAATCCAGCGTGGACTGACAAGCCAACACAGGAGTACAGGAACAATGGACTCAACATGAAAAGCACTTTTGCCTTGCTGCCTGCTATTTCCTCAACTCCAAAACCCTCTTAGTCCAAAAGCAATAAATTTTCAAAGTCTTTCACATGCCTGTCTCAAATGCCTATAAATGAAAATATATTATAAAATACCTTATTTCATCAGTGTCTGGTACTTTTGTGTAAGGGAGAATGGCTCGAACACGTCTTCTATCTTCTACTGGCTAGAAACCATAAAAAATTGATTTACTAAATATAAATAACCTTTTTATGTCAAAATAAAATCAGGTATGTCCACACAAAGTTAAAGCCAATAAAAATCCAAATTATAAACTCCACAGGATCATTCAAACTATTTTTTAGTGAGACTCTAAACATCCGAAGCCTAGAAATGTTTGTCTTTTTATACAAATTCTTTTAACAGTAGTACCCAATATACTTTTTCCAAGTAATGTGAGTTATCATTTAATCTTAAATAAACTACACAGAACATACAAATTAACCTTTCTCTGATGATGGAGAAGGCTTTTCAGAACCTTGCAGCAGCTTCAGCAGTAGCACTATGATATCAGTAATTACTCCTCATTCATTCAACAATATGTTTTAGGCTATCACCATACAGTATTATATAAAATAACTTCAATACAAAATAAAAATTACTTTTTATTGTTTTTTAAAGAAGTGGTCAGTTTTGCTCTGACACTACAATCAGAATTAAAATTTAATACAACATATACCTCTTGAATTATACCAGAATAAACATTACAGGAAATTGAACAAGAGCTAACCCCATCAGTAGAGCGAAACAATGAAGTTTTGAAAGATATTTTATTCAAGTTTTACTTACCTCTGGTGGTGCAACTGGATAAAGCAATTTTTCTCCTTTAAGCAAACAGGAAACATGACTGTAATAACCTATTAGGTCTGACAGTGAAGAAAAACGTCTTCCACCAATGTAGTAATCTCCACACATAGCAATAATCCTATTGGTACAGGAAAAAAAAATACAGAATTAACAAACACCTTTAGAGTCAGTTTTGAAGACCAATTTCCATAGGAATTATAAACCATAATTTTCATACTCTTTTCCTTTAACTGCATCCCTGTATTAAAATACCGCTTATTAATACCATCAGCATATGTAAGTTACTTGAGATTTCTTTTAAAAATACATATGTATGCATTTGATATGAAATACATATCTGACTTATAAACTTCAATTACATAATTCATTAAAATGTTTGTAGGCTCGGATATCTCTTCCCACTTTCCATACTTAAGACTAAATACTATTTTAACAAATTTTCTCTGGCTAAAAGTACCTTACAGATCTCTTGAAATATTTACAGAGTGTAATAATAATTTCACATTCTACATGTGGTATAATAGCATTCTTAAAGCTTATTTTCAAATCTAAAGATCAAAAATATACAAACATTTTTATCAGTTAATGTTATAGACACTAGATGATTTTTTTCACTGTCTCTCATAAAAATGAAATTGAATACAATATACGTAAATATACGTGCACATGCAGACTTTGATACCTGTACTTGAAAATCTACATGCCTGTTTAATTGAAATGACTGTTTGCAAAGAGTTTCAGAAGAGTGAAATAAAATGAATTAAAGGCACACAGCTTGACTCTTAAATACTGTTTCTTGTATTTTGTTACTCCCTAGTCTAAAAGTATACATTTCCTTTATTTCTATTTTACCATTCAAAGTATCTTTGCAATTCTTTATACTTTAAAAGTGATGATTATATGTGGGATTAGCACAGTGACACTAGTAATAATATTGTTTTTAAACCAAAATGTAAACATTCAATAATATCTACTCTAAAACTTAAATCGTTTAATTGAAAACAAATTTCCTTCTCCATTATGTAAATGTCACTGAGTCATTCACCTTTATTAAAGCAGGTATACTTATGACTATTACAGCAAAATAGCTATATTATATAGCCTCATAATAGGAATAAAGACTTACCTAAAATGGTTGACAACATTTGTCTGGCTAAGAAATGAAAGAACAAAGGACCCTGGCCTCCGATCACTCTCTCTTATAAGGTAGCTTCCAGACTTCCCTGCCTGCCTGAGGCGTTCTTCTGCGATAGTTCTATCAAGTTTTCCATGATACCACCTAAGGGAAAAAATTAACGGATTAGAATCAAAACGGCAATCGTAAAATTACTATTGGTAGAAAAATATACTGCTAGAGGTTAAAATACCTACATGTAACTTAAACATTGACATTTTACTCTGAACCAGTTCCCCCAATTTTAACTCAATTATTTTTAACTTTTCAGTGTGTTAAAAAAATTAATTTACTCAGTTTCAAATTTGTTCTATAACCTCAGGCCTAATCACCTCACATATGAACATGTTCCATTTCTGCCCATCTACCTCCCTCCAGCATCATCTATCTGTTCAAATACGAACACTTCTTACAATCAAATCCTTACTTAGAAAAATAAGAGTAAGATGGACAAATTCAAACGAATGATTAATTTACTGCCTCTCTGTATACGAAGGAACCAAGACTTGACATAACATGGCACATGGTACATGTGAGAAAATACAACTTTATTCCATGTAGCGTTTGTGCCCTGGAACCAGGAAAGAGAAGGACACTGTCTAAAGGCTACTATTCTAATTTCCTCTTTCAACATGAAGCAGATTATTTTCTTTGGTTTTAGGATGATCTACTCCATAACCACACATTTGAACTCGACTCCTCAAATTTACTTAACAAACACATGGGAAATAAATAATACCTTTGTCCCTTTAACTTTCCTGCTCTCAACTTAACTATATTCTACCCACCATGCTACCCCATGATCTGCTTCAATGAGTGGCTATAATGAGCATAACCCATGCTACCAAACTACGTCTATAAAAGTCTCATGGATTGATATAAATAGAAGCATACTTAAAAATAGATTGGAATTTAAATTTGCAAAGTAATTGTTATGAAATTTTTTTACACTTTTAATATGTTAGCCATCCAAACTTATCCTTTGGTACTTGTAGTCTATCTTGAAACATTCAGAAAACAATAAACTTTCATCTTACACCGACATTTAGTATCCAGCCTTAACTCAATAGTCTGAACTATTATACTACTATGACTATTTTCCTAAGCCTGCTGTAATGAAAGCTTACTATTCTTGACTCCTTAGTTTATTTAAAAAAAAAAAAAAACTTAAAACTTCTCAAAAGAATTATTTTCAGTTTTCTTCTAAAAACCAACCCACTTCTTTGGAAGTCTGTCCTTAAAACTGAAATCAAATAATGAGAAACTTAGTCGTGGAGCTTCATTATAACTTAATAGGAAAAACATAATTGTAAACTGTAATTCCTCTAAAATTCTACTCTCAGTTCAACCACTATCTTTGAGGCTACTGACCAGTAAATTTAGCTTCCAAGAGGAAAAAGTTTAGACTAAAAGGAAAAGTTTAGACTAATAATCATTAAAAGTCCCTTGAAGAGCTAAAATTTAATGATACATGATCAGGACAAAATTTTGAAATTCCAGGCTAAAAGCTTATTTAGTTGTGAAAGTATATGAGACACCCTTAGAACATGAAACTGGCACATTCTTTATTACCTGGGACAGCAGTGGAGCTATCCCACAAAGCAGACTTACACACTGAACAAAGACAAAATTAAGAACAATTTTAAGCAAAGTCCCTATTTTTCTGTACTTGATATTTGTTTAATTTCTATTGTGTCTTATGCAAAATGTCAGGATTAAAAGATTTTATTTAATCTTCTTCATCTTGTGAACTCACCATGAGATGACACACGAAGGTGCCTGAAGCATTACACAATTACTAATAATAAGTACCCACCTAAAGACCTTTACTGATACGTTAAAGATATATTTGCGACTTTTATTTTTTACATCTATGTACTTTCTGTAAGATCCTGGCATTAAAATAGGTACTCAGTTCAAGACAGACACATTAACTTAAATAAACAACTTTGTTTCTTCAGTATTAGCTCATTCCCTTTATGGCAAAGCTCATAAGCTTCAAAGACAAAGAGCAAAATATGTCAATTCTTGCTTATGACTATAAACTGAAATTAAATTATCCAACAATAGGCTTATAAGCACACATGCTGTTGAGGCTGATCCTCAAAAAGTGTTAAAACATTTCCTTGTTATAAGTCTCTGGCTGTTCTAGGAAAAAAATGGAATGGTATTCATCAAAACTCAGTGGCCGAGTGGTTAAGTTCGCGCTCCGCTGCAGGCGGCCCAGTGTTTCGTTGGTTCGAATCCTGGGCACGGACATGGCACTGTTCATCAAACCACGCTGAGGCAGCGTCCCGCAAGCCACAACTAGAAGGACCCACAACGAAGAATATACAACTATGTACTGGGGGGGTTTGGGAAGAAAAAGGAAACAAATAAAATCTTAAAAAAAAAACCAAAAAAAACTCAGTTTCTTGAATTATCTTTATTGTTTAACTTCAAATTATCAAGGTGAATCATAGTAACAAGAATATTTTAAATGAGCCTGCACAGATATTTTAAAGTTACTACTGAGGCATAAAAAGCACTTAAATTAAACTGTTACCATATGCAATCTTTAGCCCATTTAAAAACTTGGAAATCAAAAAAATCAGTATCATACTAGATAAAAGTAATCATTTTATTAAAATTGCATATAGCATCATGATATGCAACTATAACAAATATTTTATAAATAAATCATAAACCCAATGATTTTATTCAAATACTTCATCGATCTTTAGAACCTAAGCAAAGCTCTTCATCCATTGAGCACTAGTCCTTGGGTTTACTCTCAAACCATCTCTCTCAACCCCTTTTTAACCTATGATCTTTTTGATGAACATAAAAAATTTCACCTCACAGGAGATTCAGAGTCCCTAAGGTGGCAATTTCTCATAGAGAATCATTATCTATTCTGTTTAACCCCAGCAGCCAAGAAAATGCTGCCTACCTTGATTTTCTGAAATTTGTAACGTAATTCATTTTTATACAAAAAATCACGTGGCATATGCCTTGTCAAAACATACCCCCAGACCAAAGATATGACACTCTCCTAGAAAAGACACTTCCTTAGTAGATATTTGTCTAAAAGTTTCAGTTTAACAAAAATGCTAAACTTTCTGACTGTACAAATAGTTACAGTAGCATCATTACAAGGACATGAAAGAAAACATATTCAATCATCTCCTCTATTCTCTTAAGACGTTACAGTCAAAGCCTTATTGTATCTCTTTAAGGGCAGTTTTGCTGGTGATTGTTTTCAAATAAGTAAATAAAACAAGAAATGCAACTGGAATCTAGAATACTTCAAAGGAACACAGAATAACCAAAGTGTCATATTAGGGGTATGAGGATATTCTGAGTGTAACATGAAATTACCAAATATCTATGGGCTCTATCAACTAAGGTAAACTTTTTACTCTGTTTATATTTGTGGCAATTATAACTCACAGACTGTACCTGGCACATAGTAATATTAATTTGAAAAGTATTTGTTGAATGAAAGAATTGTTGAATCACAAAACATAATGTTGGAAAAGACTTTAGAAGGCTAGTTCAACTTCCTTGCTAATATAAAAAAAAAAAGTCTTCAATGTGCACACTAAGCAAGTTCTGATCTTTGAAGACTGCTATGTCTGAAAAGAACATGAAAACAATTTAGGGTGACAGAGCTCAAAGAAGGATGGCTACACTGACACCTCCTAAACTTACTAAAAAGAGACTAAGCTGACTTACCAGAAACCTCCATAACTATAGTCAAGTTGCTACATTTGGACCTCATTACCATCACTTGTAAAATAAGTAAATAATCTCCATCTCAAACTCAGAATAAATATTTATCCTAAACTCCTTCAAAAAATATATAAAAATGAAAACGTACTACACAGGCTACATAGTATAACGGTTAAGAGGAAAGACCTTGGAGCCACAGCTTGTGTTTGATCCTAGCTCTGCTACCTGGCTGTACAAATGTGGGCAAATTACTTAATTTCTGAGCCTCAGTTTCCTCATCTATAAAAGGCATATAATAACAGTACCTACCTCATAGATGGGTGCCTTGATATTATTATTAAATGAATAATATTAAACTATATACATATAAATTATATAGATACATACAAAAGACAATAGGACTGATTAATACAACTTCATCAATGAAAATCTCAAATTTCATGACTTGCATAATGGATAACTAATTTGTGGTGACCCAAGCCTCAATTATCTTCCTATTTTCCAGTCTTGATTATCTTTCATCAAGTTTTGGGAAGCAAGAGAAACCAATCTGTTTCTGCGAAAGCACTGATTTTAAGAGGAAATTTCTTTTCCCAAAACTCCTTTTTTACACATTACAGATCATACATAATGATTGGGGCTAGAGGCACCATGCTATGCATAAACTAGAAAGTCTTCCATTTCTCTTGGCAACTCTAGAACGAATAGACCCACTCTTTCCCCAATGTGGATATCTTCTTTGGAGGGATAGCAAGACAGGATGCATGAGATATTGTGACTTAAATTTGCCTAACATAACACTTTAATAATAAAATATCTAATATTCTCCTATTTAAAAGTAAAACATCTCTTTTTCTCTCATTTAAGGAAGATGGGGGAAAAGGCAGGATATTTAAGAAGTAAATACATTTTTGTCACCTAGTTTTGCAATTTTTGTTGAGAAATCTTACAAGCAGATATGGAGTCCCTTGATTTCATTTTCTTAGAAACTACACAGTTTATCTAAAATATCATTCCAAGATGAAACTACATATCAAATAAGTCAATGAAAGAGACAAGTTGGACAAGCTACAGGAGTCATTTTTATTTTTAAGTCTGGAATGACATGAATGTTTTCTATAAACATATGCTGTATATTGCTGGAGCACTTTTGAGGAGCCGTGCAGGGGCCTTCGTACTTTTTGGTCTGTCTCTCCTGATCAGGAAGAATAATACAGAACTCCAGGCGATAAGAAAATAACCTGGTGTGAACATAGACAGACACTTCATTCAAACTACATGATTATTTAAAACTAACTTGACAATTCTAAATGGAAACTGCCTACTACAGCAGAAAAACATTAAAATAGTGCTATCCTCAACAGACTTCCTTCTTCTGAAAAGGAAACTAAATTGAAGTTCCCAGCAGATCACTTTTACTTTCCACTATGCTCTTCCTCTTAGTGATGCCAGTGAAGGTACCAAAGTCCTTACAGAGAAACACATATGCAGAAATCCAATTGCCAAGAAATCTCTTTTGTCACCTGAATCACTTACGACTCTGTGCCTGATCACACCACAAACTTCTAAAGTTCTTCTTTAACTCTCAATGATTTGGATTTCCCTACAATGCTTGTCCTTTCTGAAATTAAATTGGTTACTTCAGGCTGATAAGACATAGACCTATAAATTTGCTAAAACTACTATACATTTCCTAAAGCCCCCATATTTCCTTTTAACAAACATGTTTCTACAGTCATACCGTCTGAGCTGATGGTTAAGAAAAAGAAGTTTACTCTGTAAAGTGAAGGGAAAAGTAAAGACAATATACCTTATACTAAGTGATTTTACTCAGTCTTTTCTTTCTTATCACTATGCAGAGATTAAAACTTGGTCACTAGTAAACTCACTTGAACAAACACTAAACTAAGCATTATAGGTGTAATACCCATACCCCTTAGACCAACTACATCACTGAAACTTGAGAAGAACACTCATGTGTATATGTTAGAGATCTTGAGTTCATTTGTGTGTTCAGGCAAATATCAGTATGTGTGTGTGTTTGTGTAAATATTTAGTTATAAATCTCAGATCAAATTAGTACATAGCAAGAGCAGAAATTCTATCTCCTTTTGCCACAGGGAACATAATTACAGAGTCTGTAGTTCTGTGGAAGTAAAGAAACAGCATCATCACATATTCTATCCACCCAAAAATTCAATGCACTGAAAGACTAATATACAAAAGGTGGGACCCAATACAATGCTTATAACAATGCTTATAGTGAACTGCTATCCACCAAGACAGTCTCATTCTCACTACCCTTAACACCCATCACACTAGAAAACAGATAATGATGGGTAGAAAAGGCCATACCTTCTCCAAAAATGTTAGGCATTAATCAAACATGTTAAAAAGAAAAACAAAAAAAAACAAGAAAAAGCAAAATACCTACTAGTAGGAGGCTAACATCAATTCCTACCTAACATCTTCAATTACTTATCTCTCTGTAATTTCACTCCTCAAAAACTACCAATTCTCACAATTGAGTTTTTCTAAGAACTTCATCAATTGCAGTGTTACACGTGCAACTAAGTGATGAAACCAGGGCAAGAAAATGACTTGCAGCCATCTGGTCCAAAGCACTGCTGCAACAGGTGTAAGCTACCCGGAAGCAATCCTTTACTTAAAAACAAACGTTTTTTTTTTTTAATTTCACAATGCTCAATGTAAAATTTGGAAAGTATGGTGATTCAGCGGCTACCTATTGAAACCAAAACATTTCTTAAGCTGTATTTTAAGATGGACCTTTAAAACACTGACTCTGAAGGCTAAAAGCAAACTTTACTCTAACACTGCCTTTTATTTAGTCCATCTCCGACGACTACATGCCGAGCATCGTGCTACATGGTAGAAAAACAAGTTAGCACCACAGAACACCACGACGGACGTTAACGATCTAGTGGAGAATAGAGACAGACAGGCAGTTGCAGTCTGCTGCAGTAAGTACTGGCACATGGGGGCACACAGAAAAACATCAGTCATTGGGTTTTAGTGCACACTTCTTGAAAAAACTGATGGCCACATGGAAACCTAAAAGTAGCAAGTGATTCAGAGAAAGCAAGGGACTGGGAAGGTGAGAAAGATGTCACAGGCAGAGGGAACAGCACAGGCAAAAAAAGTTTATATATACATATAGGAACATGAGAATACTTTAAACTTCCAAAAATTACTTTACAAGTCTAATTCTTATCAGATGAAATGAAAAGAATATAAGCTTCTGAATTAGGCTAGACTTATAACCTTACTTGCTGAATCAGTTCCTCAAACACAAATATATCTCAAAGAACATTTTAAAAGTTCAAAATATTCTCAGATCTATCCTCTCATCTGGTCCCAGCATGGGAGTGGGGGTGGGGATGCATATTATACCACAGCACTCAAAGTTCTCCACTATGCGCCCGTTACAAGTCCCCTACATCCTAACCAAATTACATTTATTCCTCAACAAATATTTTTAAGCACCTATAGGTTTTAGGCCTGTTTTAGACATTGGTTTTCTCCCTCTGTGCCTTCTCGAGTTATTTCCTCCTATATAACATTTTTTTAAAATGAGGGTGAAAAGATTATGCGATTTAGCCAAAGGTCATCCTAAAATTAAGCTGTTTCCTATGGGTTTTTTCCGTCAGAATTTTCTATTTCTCTATTTGTTCTTACTTAGGGAAATAACAGGACCTCCTCAGCTCAGACTATAACCTCTATGAAGACAATTCCCAAATCCTTCTCTCTAAACCTGGCTTTCCTCCTAAGTTCAGGCCTAAGGTAACAAGCAGCTGCTAAGAATCTTCACCTTAAGGTGAATATGTCTAAATCTAAAAAATCAGCAACTACCCCTACAAACATAAACACACACACACTCCTCTACCTCTTTACTCCTCTACTGTTAATGGCACCAGCATCCTTCCTAGTGTTCAAACCCAAAACTTCAAAAACTACTCTGATTCCTTCCTCTCTCGCTATAAAACCATCAACTTGTATACTGCATCTCCAACATCACTGGAGTTGTATTATACAAGTTATTCTCCAGTTTTCCATTCCCTCATCGATTACTCTAGTTCAGGCCCTCTTTTCCTCTCAGCCTGTTTTAACCCTTCCTACAACTGTGGAAAGATTAATCTTCCTAAACCATAGGCTTAATCATCTCACTCTAATAACTCCAAAGTCTACAAATGGCTACCCATTACCAAACGAAGTACAAACTAGTCAACCTGGCATTCAAAGGCCACTACAAAAGGCTCCACCTACCTATCAGGGTGAGGGGTGCAGAATTTAGAGAAGAGAAAGATGAAAGAGAAAAAGAGGGTTAGGTTTTGAAGTATGTTTGTGATTGTCAAATTTAACTGTCTGTCTACTGATGATCTGGAAATCAGAATAAGCTATTCATTGACTTTTGAAAAGCTGGTTATTTTTTCCACAACTGTTTTTTACATTTCTTCAAGTGCATTAGGAAACCAAGAGGCCCTCAGTAAGACAACCATAGTAACCGTTCAAAGAAAGAATTGTTCCCCAGGTACCATGGCCAAAACAATGATACCTTAGAGGGCATTGTTAAAGGCACGAGAGCTAAGGCACAGGTGATAATTATTACTCATAGTATGTGCTCTAAATTTATACGCTTCTAGCTTCTTTTCAAATAAACAGATCTGCTCTCAAGGCATTCTAGCACAAAGAAATTTAACATTAATAGTTCTCTGAAATTTATTCACAAAAATTTCAGTTTAAAATATATTACTTTGATAGATTTGAACATCTGTCTTAATTTTTTTCTAAATTTTAATACAATTACAAATAAATTGAATTACAAATAAATTTTCTAAGAAGCCACAGAAAATTTTGATTAAAATTTTGAACTTTCTGTAACAGAAATCAAAGCATCAGCCTGCATATTCATTTTTAAAATTAGGTTTATTTTTACCCGTAGTGTGCTCTATTCTATATCAACATTGTTTCTTAAGCAAAACAATAACCACAATTGCTAGGAAGTATTTAATTTGCTTAATTAATATAGAAAAACAAAGCTACTTCCTGTTTAGTAGCATATAAAATATAATAACACCAACAGTTGTTGTTCAACCCTCTCCCATATCAGGTATTCTAACAAAAGATATCAAACAGTACTCTAAACCTACTCGAGACTGAGATGTTCTGTAAAAACCCCAGAAGACAGTGTGCTTCTTTAAAAACACAAGATTTTTTAAAAGGAAGTATTTGCCTGTTAGCCATCAATAAGAGCTGCAACATAATTCTGTACTTATTTATGAACACAATGAATATGAAAATCAGAATATATCCATTTTAATATAAAACCCCTTACATTTTAACTAATTTGGAAACCTTATTTTGCCTAAATCCAAATATAATGTCCTCAAAAACAGGTATAATATTCAAGATTTTGTTTAGGATCTCCAAATCAAAAAGGGGAGTGCCACTTATATAAACTAGATCACATATCTGTCATACTCATCTAGTGTCACGATATAGAGTATTTACCAATGTAATCATTCCTAACTCTCCAGTCGGCCTTAATGCAGACCTGCATTTCCAACAGCTGCTGGACCTTTCAATCTGGAGGTCTCAACAGACAACTCAAACCCAACACATTAAAACAGTGACCTAATCATCATTCTTCCCACATCCCTCTCCTAACCTCTTCTTTCTCTCCTGCTTCTCATCTTTACTTATGTCATACATCAGTCCATTCACCCAAGCTATTAGGTAGAACAATACAGTGCTGTTTTTTTAAGGTCAAAAAAGCAATTACAGATGGTTTCACCTGGTGGAAACCTCTCATCAGTACCTATGACTTACTCTATGCTGTTTCCCTCCTATCCAACCAGTCACGAAGTCTTGACAATTCCAAATTCTCAATGCCCTTTTAGCTATCTCATTTTTCCCTTTCCCACTGTCAATGTCCTTCCTCATCACGTCCTGTAGCAGTTCCTGCAATAGGTCTTCCAGCTTCGCTGCTCCTCCATTTCCTTATACATCTGTATTAACACCTCCAGAAACAGCTACACCTGAATCACAACTCAGACACTGAAATGGTCCCACTGCTTAGAGAACAAAACCCAAACTACTGGCACGGCATTCAGTAATTTTTATGACTTTTCCAGTCCCCACAGCACTACTTGTCACCTCCTAAACATATTAAGCACACACTACTTTCAAGACTCCATCCATTTGATCGTGCCATTCCTTTCATTTGAAATGCCCTTATTGCCAGCCCTTTGCCTATGGAAATCCACACCATCCTTCAATGCCTAGCTCAAGTGCCATCTCCTTGATCCACTGGTCATAATTAATCTGCTTCTACCATGCTCCCAGCTTATTTTTCATACTTTTTTTTTTTTTACACTTTATCTCATCTGTAATATAGTCAGTCATTTTCACATCTATTTTCTCCATTTAGTTGAAAGGTACTTGAGGATATTGGGGACACTTACACCATCTTCACAATCCTCTAGTCTAGCACCTGGCACAACGCTTTGAACATAGTAGGCATTGACAGGTGGGAAGCTGAGAAAAACAAATTTGTCAAAAATGCCTGCCTACGCTGAAATTCTAAAGTCATAATCCCTTACTGGAATCCACTTATCTAGCCAAACTGGAGAATGCCTTGCATTCTCCCATTCAAGCTATTTCCTCAACCTGCATTGTCCTCCCACCCCCATTCTAGAGATTCTTTTATCACTCTTCCCTCCAAGGAACACCCATGCCTCAGGCAGAGCCAAAATTCCACCTCCTCCAAGGAATCATCTCAAGACCACTCTTGCCCAAAGTGATGTTTTAAATCTAAAAACCACCTAGCATATAATGCCTTGTGATTACATCCATTTTCTCAGTAGAAAGACTGAAGCAGACCTGTTGGTTCCCTCACCTGGACCCCCAACCTCCCCTACTCAAACTCTCATCATATTTGCAATCTATACAACGTGCTGATACTCAAAGATGCTGATTTGGGAGTTGCCTGTTCATCATTCATCCCATATACACTCATACCTCCTTCTCTGGGACCTCTTTCTCCCCCAATTCCAAAAACATGGCTTCTGAGGAAGCTTTCATTTTCTTTGAAGAACCTGACCCAGTCAAAATTGATCATTCCATGAGGAGCACCTGAACTAAGCAGAGTCAAAGTTTCTTTTCAAGTATTTTTTGCACCCTGGAACTGAGAAAGAGTCAGTCTTTCTCTGATGGCAAAAGCTATAGGATGCCAAGTCAAAGAAAGGGTTTTTGTTTATTTATTTATTTGCTAGGTTTTCCACTACTTGGAAGAGCCAGTGTATAATAACAAAGTGAAGCTAATGGGGCCAAACAGATAAAGAGATGGAAATGGAGATTTATGGTATCATTAAAATCCCTGGTTCCAGTTACCTCTGAGATCCCAGTTACAAGCCTACCCTTCCCTTAGGTTAGTTGTTCATTTCACCCTTTTATTACCTCTAGACCAGCTTTTTGGACTCTAGGTCCTTTCACATGTTTAAAAAACTACTGGACCCCCAAAGGAAGTTGTTTGTGTTGGTTATATCTATCAATATTAACAGTTTTAGAAATTAAAACATTTAAAATATGTTTACTATTAATTTTAAATTAACAAATAATGGAGTTATTGTTAATACAGAAAATATATTCTTATGTAAAATAACTATATTTTCCAAAACACATTTAGTGAGAAGAGAGCATTTTTATAGAGTTCTTTAACAGCTAACTTAACAGAAGATAGGTGGATTCTCATATCTATTTCTGCATTCAATCATTTGCTGCATATTGTTTTGGTTCATAGTATATGAAAACTGTTATTTAACCTTAATACTTAAAAGGTAGATGTCCACAACTAGAAGGACCACAACTACAATATACAACTATGTGCTGGGGGGATTTGGGGAGAAAAAGCAGGAAAAAAATTAAAAACAAAAGGGAGATGAAATGTAGAATCCGACCATGCCTATAAAACATTCTAAACTCTGATCTATTAAAATCCATTGGTCAATCATTTATTCATGCATATTTTGTAGTACCATGCCATAGTCATTTAGCAATATTGGTTCACTGAGCTATGAAGATCTTCTAAGTGTTAACACATTTTGTTTTATAATATCAAGATGTCACATCCTTTACATTACCACTATGCAGTAAAGTAGGCCTAGGTTGTCCAAACTGCACATTCGACTCTTGCCCAGCTCCTGGGAGACAACTCTGAGCCCTTAAAATATCCTGCCAAATAAGAGTGTCTTTATTTACTGAGAACCTTGGGCCTTGCCAGATTGTTTACGCTAACAACATGATTTATGGGGGGGGGGGGGGGGGGGGGTGCCCTTGGTCCAGATAACGTGCGTTTGATCTCTAGAGTCAAACTGATGGAGTAACTAAGGTCAGCCACACGGGGGCTCCAGGTCTACATGACCAACTCCCAGTAAAAATTCTAGACACTAAAGCTTACATGAGCTTTCCTGATGGGTAATACTTCATACATATTGTCACACATTGTTGCTGGGAGAACCAAGGACTGTTTAGATGACTCCACTGGGAGAGGACAACTAGAAGCTTGTGTCTAGTCTTTCCTGGACTCTGCCCTATGCACTTTCTTCCGTTGCTGATTTTAATCTGTATCCTTTTGCTATAATAAACTGTTACCGTGAATTTAACAGCTTTGCTGAGTTCTGTTAGTCTTTCTAGAAAATCACTGAACCTCAGGGTGGTTGTAAGGACCTCCAACAACAACCATCAATATCACTAGAAAAGTCATTAAGAAGCTCTCAAAGTCACAGCTGCAGACACAAGGCTTCCAAAATTCTATTTTTTACTTGAAAGCTCAAATTTTGCTTGAAACACCAAATACTGTCAGTTATCTTCCTTAAAGTGACAGATCTCACTTCGTTCTTTTTCAAGAAAATATCTGTCATATACTCAAGACTGACTAATCATAGTTTGTCTGTCAGTCATTCTTTATAGTAAAAATAGTGTGCATTAAAAGTGGCAGCTAGTTCAGCTCTCTAATCAAATAATCACACAACTGCTTTTCCTCAAGACAATGTACTTAAGGATGTAGTATTATGTGTATTTTCCATTTCGCCACACAGAATATTAAAAAGACATACACTGGGATTGTAACAATAAAATTAACAATTTTTACTGCTCCATCAAAGACATTCTTAATTGAAACTGGCTTCTTTTTTCTCTGCAAGTGATGACTACAATAACTACTAGTACAGTTGGGTGCCACGGCATCAATTTATACACAAGTACCAGAAGTTTTACCTCCTATTGCTTTGCACCATCACTGCAAACGTCAACAAAGCAAAATGGCAAATAATAGCTTAGTATTATGAAAACCATTTTGACTTTACAGACCTCCTGAAAGGGTCTCAAGGAACCTCAGGATTTGGAACCAATATCCTAGTCAAAGCAGACAAGAGTCTATCAACCCCCTGGAAGCAATCCAACCTCTTAGCTGAAGAGTCTCAGCTAAGCCTGTCAACTTTCATATGGAAGACAAGGCCATCACCAATATCTTAACGAAAATGTTAATTCTTTCCTCTCTATTTCTTTATGCCAAGCCCAGACAGCCTCCATTAGTTATGAATTTTTGGTTGTCACCCTTTTTAAATAAAACCTACTCTGTTATAAAGGACCTAATTTCCCAATACTTTATTAATTCAAACATTATTTTATTTTACTGATATGTTTCAGATTTTTTTTTAACTTCCTAGCTTTGGCGTCTTTCTTCTGCTTACTAATATTTTGATGACCATTCCACTCTTTTTAGATTACTAATTTTTCTTTAGCTGAATCACTGGCTTAGGGAATTCCTTAAAATTCTTTGAAAATTCCTTAGTTTCTACTTGATAGTTTGCTATGTTCCTTACTTTTAACATATTTTCAGCAATTTTTTAGGATTGCCTTACTTATGGATCACAAATTTATGCACAAAGCAATGAACTTCACAGCAGCCAATTATCACCTAATTGATCTTCAAAATCAATAAGCTCCTTGACATTACTTGCCATAGCCAATAACATTAAGTCTTTCCTCTAACAAAAACATTACATATATCTGCTTCCGCTGCTTCCTCTCTAAAGCCATCCCTGCAGATCACCCAAACAGCAACACAATTTCAATCACCATGTACACAGAAAAGGACCATATCACACATAAAAATTTAATATACACTGGGATGCATATCAAAAAACATATTCAATAAACAGTCCTGCAACAATCAGTTAGATGTTTGGAAAGTAATCAGCTCAGATTCCCAAGCAATAACAAAATAAATGCCAGAGAAATTAAACAACTTTTTAAAAAATCAAACTATAAAATCTATAAGTTTATACATAAGCTTTGATATATGCCAATCTACACTTAAAAGCGAAAAAAGAAAAAATTACACAAAGACTGAGATTTGACAGCACAAAAACTATGTCAAAGTAAAAGTAAGCAAAATATTAAATGCACACACGTGCTCATACAACACACACAAGAAGGGTCACTGTAGCTGTTTACAACATCATAAGATTAGGTAGAACAATTATTTAACAATTGGAGATCTGAGTAAATAAACTTTGTACATCCAATAGAAAACTATGTAGCTACTTAAAAGAATACAGTAATTCAAACATACATAAGTAGACAAATGTAAAGACTTGAAGGTACTTAAGGTACCTTTACACAAAAATCTCCTCAATGAGTCCTATTCCCGCCACCCTGTTTAAAATTGCACCCTCCCTCCTGGCACTACCAATGACCCCCTTTATCCTGTCCAATTTTTTCCTCTCTTTTTGTCATAGCACTTATTACCTCTAGCATTTTGTACAACTTATTTATTTATTAATGTTTATTGTCTTTCTCTTTCCAGCAAAACGTAACCACCAAAGGAGCAGATATCTTCATGTGTTTATTCATTTATCCGAAGCATCTAGAACAGTGCCTGGTATAACCGGGTTCTGAAAAATTTAGCTGTTACATAAATAAATATACAAAAGAGTGGTAAATAGTTGACCTTAGAAAGTATAACTGGAGAACTGAGAGCGAGTGGTAGAAGGGGATTTTTTTAATCACAGAATAACTTTTTATACCATTTTATACACATTGCCTTTTTTTCCTGTGTGCAAATATATATAGACTACTGGAAAACTTAATAATCTTAACACACAACAATCATATATATGTTACACATATATATGCATGAACAAACATACACATACATAATAGCAACAGTTACTACTAAGAAACAGATTAGGGAGGTATGAAGTAGTGGAGACATTTTCTCATATTGTTCATTTTTGGTTTTGTTTTTTCCACAGGAGGTATTCATGTAATACTTGTAACATTATTTGCAGAAGATTGATCCTCCCACCAAGAATAACTAGCAAAAGCAAATAAAATACAAGAAAAAGAAGAAGTTTCTCTATCTCAAGTCATCCAAGAGCTCCTGAGATAATCAGAACATGAGGAGACAAAACTTCAGTGAAAGTAGAGTGCCATTCAGCAGCCACTTTGCCACTTTTTCCCTCAGAGTATTTGCCAATTGTGGTCACAAAGCAAGAGTCTGAGGATCCATGCAAAAGACCCAGGCGTTCTGCGTGGGTCCTATTAGGAGGAAACGAATCCAGGAGAGCTTCTGGTAGTCTCACAAAGCTGCTCAAACACATATTAAGAGACTTGAAGGGCCAGGATTCCAGTCACAAAGGAGACCGAACTGAACCACAGGCTGAACTAGTTACCCTCTAGAGACATTTACTGAATTCTGGAGCTGGAGGGATAAGAAGTCCAGCAAAGACTCTGCAGAGCAAAATGGAGTGTTGGAAAACTTTCTAACTAAAGTGATTTCACTGCACTCTATCCACTTAGCAGAGGAAAGGGTAGGTCATCCTCTGCAGCAAATTATCATTCAGATCGTCCACAAATTGTCAAACACAATGTCTGGCATTTAGTTAAAAATTAACAGCATGCCAAGAGACAGGATCCAATAAAAGAAAACAAACAAGCAAAAAAATAAAACAAAGATATAATAATAAACTTAAGAAAAAATTCAAAAGTTAGTTCTTGGAGAGACTAATAAAATCAACAGATTCTAGTAAGACTGATCAAAAGGAGAAAAATGTCACAAATTATCAATTTTAGACCCAGAGGTGAATAAACTTAAAATTAATAGAGACTTTAACAATTCACAGAACTATAGAAAAAGATAAAATAGATATAAAAATGGACTTTAACCATAAAATTGGAATGATTAAAAAGTAATCAAATTTACAAAATTAAGAGCTACATATATGAGATTGACAGTGGATCAAGCACATTTTTAAAAAGTTAATGAATGAGCAACACTCATAGAAAATATTTTTACTACAGCACAAAAAGAAAACAGGGACAAAATATACAAAAGAAAGCATAAAAGATGAATGGGACATAATAAAGAAAAAGTGGTTAACATATGTGCAGTCTCACAGGAGGAGAGAAAGACAACGGAACAAAAGCATAATCTTAAGAGAAAATGGTCAAGAATTTCCCAAACCCAATGAAAGATATCAACCCAAAGATTCAAGAAAATTGGTATACCCCATGCAAGATAAAAAAAGAAAGCCACATCTAGGCACACCATAGTAAAGATACTAAAAACCAGACAAGACTAAATTTTAAGAGGAGTCAGAACAAAAAGATGCTAACTTCAAAGAAATAACAAAAAAATCTTTGCTGACTTTGCAATAGAAATACTGGAAGACTGAGAGAATGGAATATCATCACATTTCTGAAAGAAAATAACTTCAAACCTAGACTTTTATGCCCAGCAACAATATCCTTTAAAAACAAAAAGAAGTATGTTTTCAGATAAACAGAAAGTAAAGGACATTAGATGTTTACCAAAAGAAATATTAAAAGAAGTTCTATAGGCAAAAAGAAAAAAGGTTCCCACGGAAATGCCGTATAAAGTAAAAAGGGTAAATATACATGGGTAAATCTAAATAAACAGTGACTGTGTAAAGCAATAGTATCTAGTGAGTATTAAAGCACATGCACAATGAAAATTCAAGATAACAATGTAAAAAGCAGAAGTGTAAGTAGAGTTCAAGTGTTCTAGGTTCTTAGCATTGTTAAGGAAGTGGTAAAAGTATTTTTGATAGACTGCAATAAGTCAATGATAAGTGTTGTAATTTCTAGGGCAACCACTAAAAGATCAAGATTGCCAGAACGGATAAAAAATAAAACACTTATAAGAGATACATCTTAAATAAAAGAACACAGAAAGGTTGAAAGTAAAAGGCTGGAGGGCAGGCCCGGTGGCACAGCAGTTAAGTGTGTGCATGTTCTGCTGCAGTGGCCCGGGGTTCGCCAGTTCGGATCCCGGTGCAGCCATGGCAGTGCTTGGCAAGCCATGTTATGGTAGGCATGACATATAAGTAGAGAAAGACGGGCACGGATGTTAGCTCAGGGCCAGTATTCCTCAGCAAAAAAAGAGGAGGACTGACAGCAGATGTTAGCTCAGGGCTAATCTTCCTCAAAAAAAAAAAGAAAGTAAAAGGATGGAAAAACTTATACCATGCTAACACTAATCAAAAGAAAAATGATGTTAGAAAAATTAGATTTTAAGACAAGAAGTATTATTAGAGATAATATGGGGCATTTCATCATAATAAAGGGACCAATTTACCAGGAATTTATGCTAAGCTAACAGTGCACATACCCAGTAATGTGGCATCAAAATATAAACCATAGTCAGTCGGGAAACTTTAACATAATTCTCTTAACAGAATAAGCTAAGAAAAGAAAAAAAAAAAAATCAGTAAACATAAAAAGATTCATAAATATAATGTAATGATCTATATAGAAACTGCATCCAATAACAAAAGAATATATATTCCTGTCAAGTGAACACGGAACATTTATCAAAACTGCCATATGCTGAATCAAAAAGGAAGCCTCATTTCAAAGGACTGAAATCATTTCAGAGTATGTTCTCTGGCCTTAATGAAATGAATCAAGAAATCACCAAAAAACACCACCAACAACAAAACTCAACAAAAAACCTACTTAAAAATATTTGGAAATTACACAATATACTTCCTAACTCTTGAGTCAAAGGAGAAATCACAATGGAAAATAGAAAGTACTTAAATGAATGATAATAAAGCAAGGACATATAAAAAATTGCGACATGCAGTTGAAGCTATAGAGTAAAATCTGTTGCCTTAAATGCTTATATCAAAAAAGAAGAATGACAGGGCCAGCTCCAGTGGACTAGTGGTTAAGGTCAGTGCACTCTGCTTCAGCAGCCCGGGTTCAGTTCCCAGGTGTAGACCTACACCAATGTGTTTTAGTAGCCATGCTGTGGCAGCAGCTCACATGGAAGAAAAAAAGAGGAAGACTGGCAACAGATCTTAGCTCAGGGCAAATTTTCCTCAGCAAAAAAAAAAAAGAAAAGAATGACAATAATTATTTAAGTATCTATCTCAAGAAATTAGTGAAAGAACAAAAAGTTAAACCTGAAAAAGGCAAAAAGAAAGTAGAAAATAATAGAATTAATAAAAGCAAAAGCGTAACATAAAACTGCAGAAAAAAACATAAGTTGGCTTTTGGAAAGATTAATAAAATTGATGATTCTAGCAAGACTAATCAAAACAGGAAAAAAGTCACAAATTGTCAATTTCAGTAACAAAAAGGGGGAAATCTTATTGGTCCTACAGAACAATTAGTCATGCTATCATTTATCAAGACTTATTGCAAAGACAGACAAGTTAACCAAAGGAATACAACTGAGATGCAAGAGACTCACACACAGACTGCCATTGACTTACGACAATGATAAACCTGAAAGAGAGCGTCTTTTCATTAATGTTGCTGGGTCAACTGGATATCCACATCAGAAAAAGGCGACCCCTTCCTTGCTCCATACACAAAAGTCAATTCCATACATATCTTACATCTCTAAGTAAAAGCTCAAAACCTATAAAGCTTCTAGAAAAAACATAGGCAAATATTTTCATGCCCTTAGAGCAGGCAAAGATTTGTTAAACATGACCCAAAAAAGCACCAATCATAAAGGGAAAAACTGATATATTAAAATTAAGACCTTCTCTTCATTAAAGACAGCATTAAGAGACTGAAAAGACAAGAATTGGTATCTCTAAGACATCCAACAAAGAACTCATAGACAGAAAAAACAACTAGACATCAATAAGAAAAAAGCCAACAGAAAAATGGCAAAGACTTTAACAAATAATTATGGAAGAGGTTATTTATCCAAGTAAGTCAATAAATATGAAAAGATACACACCTTCATTATTCATCACATCGGGAAAATACAAATTAAAACCACAAGGGCTATCCACCCTTGTAGTTACATATATAACATCTACCAAGCTTATTGTATGAACATCCTATGACCTGGCAATTCTAATCCTAGGTATGCAACTAACATAACGGCACATATATGTTGATCAAAAAACATTACAAGAAAATTCACAGTATACTATTTGTAACAGACAGAACTGGACACAACCTAAGTGCCACATCTAGCAATAGCAGAAAGCGCCAGGCCCTAGCCCTGTCTCACCTGTTCTGCCTCCCTATGACTAACAACTCATGATCACTGAGGTCAGAGCAACGATGGGACTGCATCGTTCTGCCTCTTTGGCACGTGTATTTTTATACCTCTCAGGATTTTGTCACCATTTTTCACTTTCTCTACTCATTAAGTAGTTATGCAAACTTTAATCATATCCATCATTTTTAATCTTTTTCAATAATAAAAAATCTGAATACTTTAGTCTCTCTTCATACAAAAAGCTCTTCTATCCCCAATTATTGTAGGCATTAGTCTAAAACTCATACAGTTTTAACTTCCCTAGAATAAAGCAATTAGAAATGTAGGTGTTATCTCAAAAACAACTGCATATGATTTTATGCCAACATTTTCCATCATGTTTTCTATTACATTTCTGTCATTAATAAGCAGGATAAGCTTCCCTGCTAGGGATACTTCCTCTTATCTCTGTAAATCTTAATAAGTAACACTAAAATGTGTATTTATTCTTGCTTTATTGTCATCTTGTCCTGGCCACATATTATAGTGTGTGCAAAGAAAAAGATTACATGAAAACCTAAGTTCTTAGCACTGCTGCCTCTAAAGTTAACAAGCTATTGACTTTTTTCTTGATTCAGTTACTATTTCAATATTTATAGAGATTTCTGTGACAATTCACATCAATGTCACCTGCCCCTAGAAAGTGTAGGAATCAAAAGTCCACCTTCTTCTAAAAGAATCATATGTAAATTTTGTATATAAGTGCTCTGCTAAAGCTTTTTGATAATTATAAAACATCAACATCACTATGAATAAGAAATGGAGAAAAGTCACTGTGTTTCACAAAAGGAAAACTGAATCATGAGGAAATTAAATAAATTTTCCAATACAGTGATTCAGTAAAAGCATTAAAAACAGAAACGCAGGTTTTCCAAAGCCTAAACTATGGGTTCCTTCCTCTATACTACTAACCCTGTCAGCACCAGGTGGATAGAAACCTAGCTACTTGCTATTACCACGTTTCTCAAAGTTCATCAAGCATATAATTAAGTTGAGGAAAAGCCGAGTTAACAAAAAAGTTTGTTTAGTACATTAAAGAGCCAGGAATCTTGTATTATGTGCATTCTAGATTTCTAAGAACACGGACTGTCAAAAAAGTCACAGAATACCAATCCTATAACTGAACAATGCAGTGCACAATTTACAAAATGCTATGAATCACTTAAGAAACAGTGGACACCTGCTGACTGGCTAATAATTCCTTCTTTTTGTTCAAAATTGCTTTCTTCTAATGATAAAATCTCTACCTTAATTCTTTAGATTTTGACTAAATACATTAACATATGTTGAAAAATAAAGCATAACTTGCTTTTGAATATGCCGGAGTAAAAATAAGAAATCCAAGCTAAATGATTGTTTAAAAAGACACCTAGGGGGCTGGCCCCGTGACCCAGTGGTTAAGTTCGCGCACACTGCTTCAGCAGCCCAGGGTTTCACCAGTTTGAATCCTGGGCATGAGCATGGCACTGCTCAACAAGCCATGCTGAGGCGGCATCCCACATGCCACAACTAGAAGGACCTACAACTAAAAATACACAACTATGTACCAGGGGGCTTTGGGAAGAAAAATGAAAAATAAAATCTTAAAAAAAAAAAAGACACCTAAATATTTACTATTAGGAGTAAAAATATTTTCATTCAAATTACTTCTCTATGCTATTTTGAAAAAGCTGCTCCCCTTACTCTGCCATCCCCTCTGGCTACCATTCTCCTGAAGGATTTAGCCTCCAAATTCCCACACACAAAATTCTTTTTAACCTCTTTAAAACTTTTAACTTAAAATTCCTTTAAGCCACTTCCAGGTTCCAGTTAGGTGTATAAGGAACTTAGAAGTTGCTACTCTGTCTTAACAAGTAAAAAGCTGAAGAAACTGAAAAATCAACAATTCTTCTTAGATCCATGAGAGAAGTGAGGTCACAGGGCAAACTGCTGCCCCCAAAACTGAGAGAGAGACAGGCAGATGAAGAGAATCATAACTTATCTGAGCAGAAACCTCCCTAGGAACCAGCACCAGAGTAGGGAAACCTGAACTGTAACTGATGAATTATTGGAGGCTCAGTGTAGACAACTCTGAGAGTTAACAACTCCAGGGTGACCCAGTCACAGAGTGGACCCCCAACGCTTTTGTGAGTTTTATTTTCAGGAGTTCTACGAGGTCCTTGGAGTGAACATCTGAGAAAAATCACCTCATGCTTCTAACAGGGGGAAGGAAAGAAACCATTCTGAAATAAACCAGAAATAAACCATTCTGTTCGTAACAAGACCTGTCCCCAGGGGAAATTAATTTACCAGAGCCTAACCTGCTAGGGTTTCATCAAGAGTCCAATCCACCTGAGGGAAAGGAAATGCCCAACTCCAGCCAGCTCTAGCCTTCCATGTAGGCGAAGGGAAATACTCAACACCAGGCCTCTACAGACATCCTCTCCCACCTAAGCGGGTAGAGAAAACAACAGAAGCACTTAAGTTCACAGCCCAGGGGCAGAGGCCCGCCAAAAGACCAAGTCCTAATGATAGCACTATAGAACACTTCCTTCCCTTACACCTTAGCATGACATTACTAAAGGCCTACCTAGTGCAGTTACTTCTACCCAGTACACGTGCCCACTTTTCAAAAAAAAATTACAAGGCATACCAAAAGGCAAAAAAAAACAAATTGGAGAGATAGAACTAGAATCAGAACCAGAGTCAGAGATGGCAGGAATGTTGGAGTTATCAGACCAGGAATCTTTTAATGGAAAAAGAAGACAACATGAAAGAACAGAAGGATAATGTAAGCAGAGAAATGCAAATTCTAAAAAAGAATCAAAAAGAAATTTTACGAGATCAAAAATTCTGTAACAGAAATGAAGACTGCTTTTTATGGGCTCATTAGCAGACTGGAAACAACTGAGGAAAGAATCTCTGAACTTGAAGATATGACAGTAGAAAACTGAAAAGCAAAGAGAGAAAAGAGACTGAAAAAGAACAGAATATCCAAGAACTGCAGGACAACTACAAAAGATATATATGTAACGGGAAGGAATGCCAGGAGGGGAAGAAAACTATTTAAGCAATAATGACCGAGAATATCCCCAAATTAACGTCAGACAACAAACCACCGATCCAGGAAACTCAGAGAACACCAAGCAAAATAAATGCCAAAACAACTACACCTAGGCACATCCTATTCAAACTTCAGAACATCAAAGATAAAGTCTAAAAGAAGCCGCAAGGGAAAAAACATCTTACCCATACAGGAGCAACAATAAAAATTAAATCCAACTTCGCCCCAGAAACCATGCAAGCAATAAGAGAGTGGACTGAAATATTTGGAATGTTGAGAGATGTCACCAACCTAGAACTCTGTACCCTGCAGAATTATCCTTCAAAAGTGCAGGAAAAATACTTTCTCAGACGGAGAAATTGAGGGAATTTGTTGGCAGTACACATGCTCTGCAAAAAATGTTAAAAGAAGTTTTTCAAAGAAGAAAAATTATATAGGTCAAAAACTCAGATCTACATAAAGAAAGGAAGAGCACCAAAGAATAAATAAGTGAAAGTAAAGTTTTATTTTTTTTTATCCTTAATTGATCTAACAGTTAAAAATGAACCAAATAGGGACCAGCCCGGTGGCACAGCGGTTAGGTTCCCACATTCCGCTTCGGCAACCCGGGGTTCACCAGTTCAGATCCCAGGTGCAGACATGGCACCGCTTGGCAAGCCGTGCTGTGGTAGGCATCCCACATATAAAGTGGAGGAAGACAGGCACGGATGTTAGCTCAGGGCCAGTCTTCATCAGCAAAAAAGAGGAGGATTAGTAGCAGATGTTAGCTCAGGGTTAATCTACCTTCAAAAAAAGAAAATTAACCAAATAATAATAGCAACAATATATTTGATTATATATATATCATATACATATGCTCATATATAAGTGAAATGAATGACAGTAATGATACAAGGGATGGGAGGGAGAAATTAGGAATATTTCATTATAAAATAAACGCACTACCTGTGAAGCAATATAGTATTATTTGAAAGTGGACTTAGATATAAATGTATATTGTAAATTCTAGGGCAAAAACTAAGAAAAAGTAAAACAAGAAGTACAATTGATATGCTCAGAAAAGAGAGAATATGGAATTATATAAAATGCTCCATTAAAACCACAAAAGGCAGAAAAAGTGTGTTCGACAAAAATAAGAGCAAAGAACAAGGGGAACAAATAGAAGACATTAATATGATATTAATCCAATTATATCAATAATCATTTTAAAGGGCAATGGTCTAAAATAGCAGAGTGGCACAGCAGAAGTGTGCCGGGCCCATAAAGGGCTATGGTCTAATGTACCAATTAAAAGGCAGAATTGTCAGAATGGATCAAAAAACAAGACCCAACTATATGTTGTCTACAAGAAATCAACTTTAAATATAAAGACACATAAAGATTAAAAGTAAAAAGACAGAGATCTTAAAAGTTCTCATCACAAGAAAAAAAAATTTTTTAACTGTGAAAAATAAAAGTAAAGAGACAGAGAAAGATATATCATGCTAACACCAATCAAAAAGATAAAGCTGGAGTAGCTATATTAATTTCAGACAGAGCAGACTTCAAAGCAAGGAAAGTTATCAGGGATAAAGAGGGTCATTACATGATGATATAGAGGTCAATACTCCAGGAAGACGTAACCGTCCTTAGTGTGCATATGTCTAACGACAGAGGTCAGAATATGTGTGGCAAAAACTGATAGAAATGCAAGATGAAATATATGAATTCACAATTATAGTTGGAGACTTTAACAATCTTCTCTCACAAATGGACAGACCCAGCAGGCAGAAAATCAGCAAGGACACAGCTGAACTCAACAGCACCATCAATCATCCGGATATAATTGACATCTGTAGACTAGTTCATGCAACAACAGGACATAACACATTCTCTTAAAAGCTCACATGGAACATTCACCAGGACAGACCACATTATGAGCCATAAAAAACACCTTAACAAATTTGAGACAGACATCATACAATGTCTGGTCTCGGACAACAATGGAATTAAAATAGACATCAATAACAGAAAGATAGCTTGAAAATCCCAAAATACTAGGAAACTAAACAACAAACTTCTAAATGACACATGCAGCAAAGAAATCTCAAGAGAAATTTAAAAACATTTTGAACTAAATGAAAATGAAAACATAACATTAAAATCTGTGAGATGTAGCAAAAATAGTCCTTAGTGAGAAATTCATAGTACTGAACACATAAATTAGAAAAAAAGATCTAAAATCAATAATTTAAGTATCTACCTTAGGAAACTAGAAAAAGAAGAGCAAATTAAACCCAAAGTAAGCAGAAGAAAAGAAATAAAAACTAGAGCAAAGCTCAGTATTTTGAAATTAAAATTGAAATTGAAAACAGGAAATCAATAGAGAAAAAAAATCAATGAAACCAAAGGTGGCCTTTGAAAAGATCAATAAACTCAATAAGCCTCTAGCTAGGCTAAGACGAAAAAGAAGACACAAATTACTAATATCAGAAATTAAAGGGGCCGGCCCCATAGCCAAGTGGTTAAGTTCATGTGCTCCACTTCAGCGGCCCGGGGTTGACTGGTTCAGATCCTGGGTGCAGACCTAGTACCGCTCATCAGGCCATGCTGTGGCAGCACCCCACATAGAAGACCTAGGATGACCTACAACGCAGATATACCACTATGTACTGGGGTTTTAGGGAGAAAAAAAAAGAGGAAGATTGGCAACAGATGTTAGCTCAGGGTCAGTTTTCCTCACCAAAACAAAGCATACGCTACGAACAACTCTATGCCCACAAATTTGATAACCTAGATGAAACAGACCAACTCCTTGAATAAAACAATTTATCAAAACTCACACAAGAAAAAACTGATGATCTGAGTGGCCTATGTCTATTACAGAAATTGAATCAATAAGTAATAACCTTCCAAAATAGAAAGCACCAGGCCCAGATGGGTTCACTGTGAATTCCACCAAACACTTTAGGAAGAAATTATACCAATTCTCCACAATCTCTTCCAGAAGACAGAAGTAGAAGGAATACTTCCTAACTGATTCTATAAGGTCAGCAATATCCTAACACCAAAACCAGACAAAGAAATTATAAGAAAAGAAAACTGCAGAACAGTATCTCTCATCAACATAGATGCAAAATCCTCAACAAAATATTAGCAAATCAAATCCAACAATGTACAAAAATAATTATACACCATGACCAAGTGAGATTCCCAGGTATGCAAGGCTGGTTCAATATCTGAAAATCAATTATTGTAATTCATCACATCAACAAGTTAAGGAAATATCTCACGATCGTAAAACAGATGCAGAAAAAACATTTGACAAAAATTCAACACTCATTAAATAAGACAGGGCCAGCCCCGGTGGCCTGGTGGTTAAGTTCAGCACACTCCACTTCAGCAGCCAGCCCAGGTTCGGTTCCTGGGCATGGACCTATAACACTCATCTATCAGTGGCCATGCTGTGGCAGCAGCTCCCATACAAAAAGAGGAAGATTGGCAGCTGATGTTAGCTCAAGGTGAACCCTCCTCAGCAGGAAAAAAAGATAAGACAAAACCTCTCAAATCTAGAAACACAAGGGAACTTCCTTAACTTCAGAAAAATCTTACAACTTTAAAGAACTTGACGAAAAACCTACAACTGACATTACACTTAACAGTGAGAAACTTGAAGTTTCCCCACTAAGATTGGGAACAAGGCAAGAATGTCCTCTCCCACCAGTCCTTTTCATCATCACACTAGAAGTTTTAACTAACATGTTAGACAAGAAAAAGAAATACAAGACAAAAAACTTGGGAAGGAAAAAATAAACCTGTTTTTCTTTGCAGATGACAAGATTGTCTACATACAAAATCTAAAAGCATCAATAAAAAAACTCCTGGAACTAATAATAGATTATAGCAAGGCTGCAGGATACAAGGTTAACATACAAAAGCCAATAGCTTTCCTACATACCAGCTATGAACTAGTGGCATGTGAAATTTAAAACACATTACCATTTTTATCAGCATCCCAAAAACTTAAAGACTCAGGTATAAATCTAACAAAACATGTACAAGAGCTATATGAGGAAAACTATAAAACTCTGGTGAACAAAATCAAAGAAGAACTAAATAAAATGAGAAATATTACACGACTGTGGATAACAGGACTCAATACTGTCAAGATGTCATTTCTCCCCAACTTAATCTACATCCAGATCTGGGGTGCGGACCTACATCACGTGTCAGCCACGCTGTGGTAGTTACCTACATATAAACTGGAGGAAGACTGGCACAGATTTTAGCTCAGGGCTAATCTTTCTCATGCAAAAAAAGAGGAAGATTGGCAACAGATGTTAGCTCAGGGCTCCTCTTCCTCAGAAAAAAAGAAATTGAATTGGAAAAATGCAACACTCCTTTAAGCCTACCTACAAGCATTCACTATTTTACTCAAACAGCATTGCTGTTAATTATCCATCACTTTTAACCACATTTAACCAAAATCCAATGCCTTTTCTGATAAGCATCCTCCTAGCCCTAATTATTTTGAAAAGGTCACTGTAAAAACATGTGAAACAAAAGGGTAAGGTGCCAGGCAGAATTAACTCGCTGGCTGCCAAGAGACTTCATAAAGAATCAATAACCAAGGTGACTTCTCCAGGGTCTGTAACTCAAATTCAAGTCAGTCAAGTTGAAGGTGTGACTGGACTCAAGACCGCTGGTCCACTCTAACAAAGCTTACAAGTGGCTAATAAAGAAACCGCAACAATGCTTCTATTAACGACAAAAAATAAATGCCTGCATACATCTCTTCCTAGCTTACTCTCCCCCTGCAGGCCTGTTAAGTGGGAAGCCAAACTATAAAGAGAAGGTTGTGTGATGAAGAATGCCAACTAATAAATTTCAAAGGAATGATAAATAGGAAAAAAAAAATGACCATTTTACAATACCATTACAACAGAGTAATCAATTCAGGTAAAAATCAATAAATACTTAAACCACTGGGTACTTATTGCTTATTACCTTTTGTTAATGGCAAAATCTGGTGGAATCCACCTAAACCAAGTTCAAACTTATGTATGTCATCAATAGGACAACTGACATCATGTGACCCTGGTTGCGATGTACCAAAAACTCATGACCTGCGGAGTATTTCTGCCAAGAACGGTTAACCTAAATCTAATGAAGGGGAAACAATCAGACAAATACAAACTGAGATACATACTACAAAACAACTGTCCTGCACTCTTCAAAAATGTCAGTATCCTAAAAGAAAAAAGGAAGTTAAGGGAACAGTTCTAGATTACAGGAAACTAGACACATAACAATTAAATGCAATTCATTAAAAAAATAAACAGATATAAAGGACATTATAGGAGCAACTGAGGATGTGTGAATATGAATTATATTACTGTTTAATTCATTCTATTTGGCTATGTAGGCTATTGTCCTTATTCCCAGGAAATACATGATGAAGTATTGAAGGGGGAAGGGACAGAATCTCTGTAAGTAACTCACGAACAGTTCAGTAAAAGTAATAGATACATACACATAAAGACAAAAGGATAAACAAAGTGTGGCAAAAGGTAAAGGATATATGGTTTCTCAGTACCCTATTCTTACAACTTTTCTGCAGATTTTTCAACATAAAAACTTGAGAAAGGTTGCTTATTGAGCTTGAAATCTGGACCAAAGGACATAGGTAATTTATATATTTAATGAAAACAATTATGTAATAAAAAAAATAACTGCACCAGATAAAAAAGCCCACTCCCTGGAGCTTAGATGATCACTGCCAAGCCCCGCCGAAGTCTCCATCTTCTGTGAGTCCACTATGCCCAGGTCACTGCTACAATCCCCATTATCTGAATACGTCAATACTACCAACCAGGTTACTGTCAGGTCTTTCTAACTAGAAAGCATTTAATTTCATTGCTATTGTTAATTTAATTGAGATATTGTGGTTTAATGCTCTGAGGAAACACTTGTTTCCGAGTCTGTTTAATGAGAGCTCTGTTGCCACCGTTTGAGAAGAAACCTTTATTTTTGTCATTATACATCACCTTCAGTAACGTCTCAGCTATGTTTACAAGAATGAATGAGAGGTTGCCACACAATCAAGGTAGGGAGAAGGGTACCCCAGACAGAAGAAATAGTAAATGACAGAAAATAGCATGGAAAGTTTAAGGAATAAATAGCATTAAGTATGCTTTAATTTTTTGGTCTCAACTTGCAGGTCTCAAGCCACTGGGTCAAGAAATCAATTTAATAACTCACAGTCAGCATTCTTTTTAATGAAGTGAAATAGAAAAGAACAAAACTGTAAATAGAGTGCATCACAGTAGCCAGGGTAAGTACTGTTTCATGAAACTTTTGTTTCTGTTATATATAGCTGTTTATATATGTCTGCTGGGTCACAGATGTAAAATCTACTTCTTTTGGTGAGTCGTGGTCAAAATGAGATTTGAAAGCCACTACTCTAGACAATGCAGACTTGTGGAAAGGTTTCAAGAAAGAGTATGATAAGATTTGTCTTTACAAAATCATGCTGGCAGTAATATCAAGCAGTTTTTCAAACTGCTGGGAGTCTCAAATTCAATTTAGTGCCTCTCCACCAGTATTTTTTTTAAGTAGACTAGAACAAAGGTAAAAAGAAAATAGTATGCGTCACCAGTAATAATCTTTAAAAAGGGTATGTTTCATGCAATTTTAGTTTCATTTTTTTGTATTTACAGACACATAAAGTGTGTCACAATGCACAATGAATTTCTTAATTTTTACTTACATAAAATAAAAAAATTTTGAAAGCCATTGACAAAGAGAGGTAGTAATTGTCAGGGAAAGAGATCAGTGACAGAGAGAAAATTAACAGACCACTCCAACAGGAGGAAAGAGAAAACAAGAGTTTGAAGCCATAGGGGGAGATTAAAAAAAAAGATTCTAGGGCAATTTAGGAGATAGAAAAGAACAATCCTAATAAATGATTAGATTGGAGTGGGGGGAGGAGAAAAAGACAGATTGACTGAAAACTTTAAGAAAAAAACTGTTTTGAAAAGTTAAGTAGCAGAGGATCACATTCTATGGATTCCACATACTTCCACTACAACGCACCAGCTCCTTTCTGTGGCATTTAAAGCATACCACCATACGGCTGCTAGCTATTATATTTCAACTGTTCTTTTGTTGTACTCACTCAGAGGCTCTGTGCACGAGGCAAAGAAGACCATTTCCATAAAAATTAACACTAATTTATTAAAAGACACCGTTTCTCCACAGCACTCTAAGACTTTGTAGGATTTCTGACACTACTTTAGTGTTTAATGTTCTTTTATCACATTACATAGAACAGGTCCCTAAAAAAAGTGTCAAAATAAAAAAATATTAGGTATTTTTTATTCACTTCTATAGTTATTTCAAAAATGAATTCACGATGAAAACATTCTGAGGATGATATTCAGGAATTCTAGTATTAATTACAGGATGTAATCTCCTGTCAGTGTGAGATGTACATTCCTTTCTTCTGAATTCCACGAAAAATTAAATTTATGCAATGACTAAAAGCAAACATCAAACCACAAAGTTAACTCATCTTTAATTGCCAGCAATGACAAATGTAGAGAAATTCTTAGAGGGTTCCAAGGAAGTACTGAAAACTAATTTAAGTTTTATTTCTCTTATCACCAGCCATAAGCAGTGCTGTGTCTGATAAGTAAATAAGTGCAGCAGCAATTCCACTCTAGATACCTGGATTAGTTTTCTTTCCTTTTTTTTTTTTTTTGAGGAAGATTAGCCCTGAGCTAACTACTGCCAGTCCTCCTCTTTTTGCTGAGGAAGCCTGGCCCTGAGCTAACATCCGTGCCCATCTTTCTCTACTTTCTATGTGGGACGCCTACCACAGCATGGCATGCCAAGCAGTGCCATGTCCACACCCGAGATCCGAACCGGCGAACCCCGGGCCGCTGAGTAGCAGAGCGTGTGAACTTAACCACTGCGCCACCAGGCCAGCGCCTGGATTAGTTTTCTTAGTCAAGTAGGAACTAAAAGGCAGTAAAATATCCCTAAGTCCTCATATAGTCACCATTTAACCCAGTGATTAGGAATTTCCCCTAAATCCATGCTCAGGCAGCTACACTAAAATTCACTTGATGGGGGTCAACAACCAAGCTTACTACACAGATATGATGAGCAACGTTACAGTCACTTAAGTGAGATAACGTGCGGAATTTCCACACATTCATTGCTCAATAAATAAGTAAAGAAGCTAGCAATGATTAGCTTAAAAAAAAACAAGACTATTCTCTTGATAGGAGACAAAAACTTGTAAAAGAAAAAAAGACCTATTACCACTTCCCATTCAAATTTAAGGAAGTATTTGCAGTCATGCGCAGCATAACAATGTTTGGTCAACAATAGACCATGTATACAAACAAAGATGGTCACCTACGATTACTACCATGTAGCCTAGGTGTGTAGTAGGCTACACCATCCAGGTCTGTGTAATTACACTCTGTGATGTTCATACAATGACAAAATTGCCTCACGATGCATTTCTCAGAATATACCCCCATCATTAAGCGAGACATGACTGTATTTATTTAAATATCCCTTAGTGAATACGTTAACAAGAGGTATCAAAGCTCCTTTCTCTGCTACCTAAGATAATCTTCCAAAATGCATGTATATACAGTTGGCCCTCTGTATCTGTGGATGGGGAACCTGTGGATATGGAGGGCCTGACTAAGAGATTTGAGCATCTGCAGATTTTGCTATCCTGGGGAGGGAGGGGTCCTGGAACCAATACCCTTGGATACCAAAAGATGACTGTTTATGTATCTAAACATATTCAAATATCTATAAACACATATTGAACTACTTAAACACTATGCAAAATGCCTGAAGAGGGTTATTAAGCTATTGATTATTCCTCCTCAAAAAAGTTCTTTCTCCTATTGAAACAGTTTTTCTGAAGTGGTAAGGAAAAAAAACAGAACAAGAGAAAGTGTACCACAGTGGTTAAAAGTATAGAACCGAGGGGCTGGCCCGGTGGGAGAGTGGTTAAGTTCGCGCGCTCCGCTGCAGGCGGCCCAGTGTTTCGTTGTTTCGAATCCTGGGCGCGGACATGGCACTGCTCATCAGACCACGCTGAGGCAGCGTCCCACATGCCACAACTAGAAGGACCCACAACGAAATATACAACTATGTACCGGGGGGCTTTGGGGAGAAAAAGGAGAAAAATAAAATATTAAAAAAAAAAAAAAAAAAAAGTATAGAACCGAGGAGTCAAAAGCTTGGGTTTAAATAATTTGGTAGTTTTGTGACCTAGCAAAGTTACCTAAATTCTCCTTATCTCAGTTTCCTCATGTGTAAAAACATTAGCTATAATTATATTTGGATGGATGGGACTATATACATATTTTCTTTCATATATAAATAATATGCAAAAAATTTAACAGTAGCTATATTTGGTAGTGTAAGAGCAATTTTTTTGTTTGTATTTTCCAACAGTCTCCAAATTTTCTACAGTCAACATCTATTAACCATACTTAAAAGAAAAAGTAGTTTTGAAAAATTATATAGGGGCCAGCCTGGTGGCACAGAGGTTAAGTTCACATGTTCCCCTTCGGCAGCCTGGGGTTTGCCAGTTCGGATCCCAGGTGCAGACCTACGCACCACTTCTCAGGCCATGCTGTGGCAGGCGTCCCACATATAAAGTAGAGGAAGATGGGCATAGATGTTAGCTCAGGACCAGTCTTCCTCAGCAAAAAGAGAAGAATTGGCAGCAGATGTTAGCTCAGGGCTAATCTTCCTCAAAAATAAATAAATAAAAATTTAAAAACTAAAAGAAAAAAATTATATAGAAAACAAAACACCCAACAAAAACATCACTCATCATACCAAGAACCAACAAAATCACTACTTGAATGAGACAAAGACAATCAACAGACACCAACACTGATATGACATTAGATATTGGAGTTATCCAACAAAGATTTCAAAGCAGCCATCATAAAAATTCATCATCAATCAATTACAAATTCTCTTGAAACAGACAAAAAAATACAAATCCAAGCCAAGAAAAAGAAATTAGAAAAAATCAAATGGAAATTATAGAACTGAAAACTGCAATAAGAAAAGAAAAACTTATTGGATGAGCTCAATAATAGGCACTACACAGGACAGAATCAGTGAACTTGAGGACAGAGCAATAGAATTTACCCAGTCTGAACAAAAGAGAGAAAAATTACTGAAAAGAAACTAACAAAGTCTCAAAGATCCATGGGACAATAACAGAAGATCTAAGTCCCTACCACTGGAGTCCCATAAAGAGAAGAGAAAGATGGCGGAGTTGAAAGAGTATTCAAAAAAATAATGGCTGAAAACTTCCAAATTCAGAGAAAGACATGAACCCATAGATTCAAGTAAGCAGACCACAGAAAGGTAAACCCACCAGAAACCATACCTTGACATATCATCACTAAGCGTCTGAAAACAATGACAAAGGAAAAATCTTGAAAGCAACCGCAAACAAAGAATGAATTATGTATAGGGGAACACCAATTCGAACAACTGTACGTTTCTCATCTGAAACCACAAAGTTCAGAAAAAAGTGACAAAAAATTTTTCAAGTGCTGAAAGAAAAGAATTGCCAACCATGAATTCTATATCTGACAAAATTATCTTTCAGGAATGAGGGGGAATAAAGACATAAATAGGAAAAGGAAAACTAAAAGAATTTGTCACTAGTAGATATATCCTTCAAGAATGGCTAAGAAAGTTCTTCAAATGATAAGAAGGAATCCTGGAACATCAGGAAAGAAGAAAGAACAATGGGAAAAGCAGAGATACGAATAAAAACAATAGACTCAGTACACTACTCTTCTACTCAAGAGGTTTTAAAATCATAGTTAATGGATGAAATAAAAATTATACAGGCAAAAAAAATAGGTAAGTTAGAGTTCATCAAAATTAAAAACCTCTGACACAGAGTTAAAAGGCAATCCATGGAATGGGAGAAATATTTGCAAACCATTTATCTGAAAAGGGAGAGATACCCAGAATATACAAAGAACTCCTAAAACTCAACAAAAGAACAAACAACCTGATTAAAAATGGGCAAAGGACTTGAACAGACATTTCTCCAAAGAAGATAAACAAATGACCAATAAACACATGAAAAGATGCTCAATATCACTATTTATTAGGGAAATACAAGTCAAACAACAATGAAATACCATTTCACACCCATTAGGATAGCTATTATCAAAACAAAACAGAAAACAACAAGTGGTGGTAAGGATGTGGAGCAATTGGAACCCTTGTGCACTGCTAATGGAAATGTCAAATGGTATAGCCATTACAGAAAATAGCATGGCAATCCCTCAAAAACTTAAACACAGAATTACCATGTGGTCCAGCAATTTCAATTCCCAGTATATTTCCAAAATGAAAGCAGTGACTTGAACAGACATTTGTACATCATGTTCAAGCAGCATTATTCACAATAGCCAAAAGGTGGAAGCAACACAAGTATCCATTGCTGGATAAGTGGATAAACAAAACGTGGGATAAGGCTAGAACAGCACTTAGCCTTAAAAAGAAAACTCCAATAAATGCTACAACACAGATGAGCCTTGAAGACACTATGCTAAGGTGAAATAAGTCAGTCACAAAAGGACAAATTATACAATTCCACTTATATGAGGTACCTGCAGTATCAAATTCATCGAAACAGAAAGTAAAATGATGGTTGCCATGGGCTAGCGGAGAGGGGAATGGGGAGTTAGTGTTTAATGGGTGCATAGTTTCAGTTGAAGAAGACAGAAAAGTTCTGGAAACAGATGGTGGTAATGTGCAACAACAATGTGAATGTACTTTACATCACAGAGCTGTACACTGAAAAATGGTTAAAATGGTAAAATTTTATGTCATGAATATTTTACCCCAATAAAAAAATATTAATACCATCTGATGAGGTTACTCAATGTATGCAGAAGAAATATTCAAGACAATGATATTTACAAAGTGGGAGGGTAAAAGCATCTAAATGGAAGAACAGTTTCCACACTTCGTTCAAACTGATAAAATGTTTAGACCAACAGACTGCAGCAAATTACATATGTATACTTTAATATCCAAGACAATCACTAAGAAAATTCTACAAAGTGATAAATTCAAAAAACATTACGAATAAATCAGGATAAAATCCTAACAAATGTTCAATAACCCATAGGAAGGGAAGAAAAGAGAAACAGAAATGAGAAACAGAGAGGACAAACAGAAAACAAAAAAGTAAAATGCCAGACTTAAGTACTAACTTATCAATAATTACTGTAAATGTAAATAGTTAAAACATAGTAGTCCTCCCTTATCCAAGGTTTCACGTTCGGTGGTGTCAGGTACCCCTGGTCAATCTCAGCCCAAAAATATTAAATGGAAACTTCCAGAAATAAACTCATAAGTTTTCAATTGCATGCCACTCTGAGTAGTGTGATGAAATCTTGTATCCTCTGCTCCATCCCACTCAAGACATGAAGCATCCTTTTGTCCAGCAAATCCACGCAGTATACACTACACACCCGTTAGTCACTTAGTAGCCATCTTGATTATCAGATCAACTGTCAGAGTACCACAGTGCTTGTGGTCAACCAACTATCAACATCATCTGCTCCTGACATCCAACCACTGCCATTGTCATGGCTTGATCCTCCTTCTTCTGAGGTATCAAGCTTAACAGTAGCCTAACACTACGTCATTCACCTATGTCATCACTTAGGCACTGTTATCATCTCACATCATCACAAGAAGAGTGAATACAGTACAATAACATATTTTGAGAGTGAGAGACCACATTCACAAAACTTTTATTACAGCATATTGTTACAACTGGTCTATTTTTGTTGTTAATCTCTCACTGTGCCTAACTTATAAAACAAACTTTACCATAGGTACAGATATATAGGAAAAAACATAGTATATATAGGGTTTGGTTTATCTGCAGTTTCAGGCAAGCACTGGGGGTTTTGGAACGTATCTCTTGTGATAAGAGGGGACTACTGTACACCAAATAAAGGCAGAGATTGGCAGTGTGGACTTAAAAAAAAATGACCCAACTATAGGCTGTCTACAATTAACTTACTTAAAATAAGGCGTGTGAAAAGCAAAGTATGGAAAAAGATGCATGTAAACAAAAGAAAAGCAAGAGTGGCTATATTAATATTAGATAGACTTTAAAGCAAAGACAATTGCTAGAGACAAAAGAAGGACATTATATAATGATAAAAATGTCAATCCACCAGGAATATGTGGCAGTCCTAAATATGTACACACCAAACAACAGAGCTTCAAAATGCATCACGCAAAAACTGATAGAGCTGAAAGGAGAAATAGACAAATTCATGATTAGAGTTGGGTGCTTCAAGACTCCCCTCTCCAAAACTCACAGAAATATTAAACAGAAAATCAGCAAAGATTTAAAAGTTCTAAACAACACAATCAACCAAGAGAATCTGACATATATAGAACACTCCACCAAAAAAAGGACAAACGCACATTTTTTTCAAGTGTCCATGGAACATTCACCAAAACAGACCATATCCTGGTCCATAAAACAAACCTGAAAAATTTTTAAGTACTGAAATCATAACAGTATGTTCTCTGACCAATAATGGATTCTAACTAGAAATCAGTCACAGAAAGACAACTGGTAAATCTCAAAACACCTGGAAATTAAACAACATACTTCTAAATAATCCATGGGTTAGTAAAAATTAAAAAAAGAAACATGGAATTGAATGAAAATGAAAAGACACGTCAAAAGATGTGGGATATAGCTACAGCAGTGCTAAGAGGAAGAGGTACAGCATTAAATGCTTACATTAGGAAACAGGAATGGTCTCAAGTCAATAATCTAAAATTCCTACCTCAAGAAACTAGGAAAATAGGAGCAAAATAAACCCAAAGCAATCAGAAGAAGGGGTACAATAAAAATAAGGGCAAAAATCAATCAAAGTGAAAACAAGAAAATCATAGAGGAAAATCAACAACACATAAAGCTAATTCTTTGAAAAAGTTAATAAAACTGGTAAGTCTTTAGCAAGACTAAGAAAACAAAAAGAAGATACAATCTACCAATATCAAGAATAATATCCTACAGCCATTAAAAGGATAATTAGGAACAATACAAATAAGTTTATGCTCATAAATAAGACAAATTAAAAGAAATTAATTAATTCCTCAAAACTACATGCTACCAAAATAAACTAATAAACATAATCCAATAACCATTAAAAAAATGAATGCAGGGGCCAGCCCAGTGGCACAGCGGTTAAGTGCACGTGTTCTGCTTCAGCGGCCTGGGGTTCGCCAGTTCAGATCCTGGGTGCAGACATGACACTGCTTGGCAAGCTATGCTGTGGTAGGCGTCCCACATATAAAGTATAGGAAGATGCGCATGGATGTTAGCTCAGGGCCAGTCTTCCTCAGCAAAAAGAGGAGGATTGGCAATAGATGTTAGCTCAGGGCTAATCTTCCAAAAAAAAAAAGAAATGAATTCATAATTTAAAATCTCCAAAAAAGGAAATCCCAATCTGAGATGTTTTAACAAAAGAATTCTACCAAATATTTAAAGAAGAATTAATACCAATATGTCACAAACCCTTTCAAAGAATGGAAGAGGAGGGAACATGTCCTACCTCATACCATGAGGCCAGTACTACCCAAATACTGAAATGAAACAAAAATGTCACAGGGAAGCTACAGACCAATATCTCTCATGAACTTAGACACAAAAATCCTGAAAATATCAACAACCCAAATTCAGCAATGTTTGTAATGCATTATACACCATAACCAAGTGGGATTTATTCCAGGTATGCAAGGCTGGTTCAACATTTAAAAAAATCAGTATAATCTACCATATCACAAGCTAAAGAAAAAAATCATACAATCATATAAACGAACCCAGAAAAAGCATTTGACAAAATCCAGCAACCATTCATAACAAAAACTCTGAGTAAACTAGGAGGAGAGGTGATCCACCTCGACTTGATAAAGAGTATCTATCCTACCCCAACAAAAAAAGCCTCTAGTTACTATCATGCTTAATGCTAAATGCTTTCAACCTAAGACAAGGAACAAAAAGCAAGAATGTCTGCTCTCACTATCCTCATTCAATATAGTACTAGCCACTGTAACAAGACAAGAAAAAGAAATAAAAGGATACAGATTGCAAATAAAGAAGTAAAAACTGCCCCTATTTGCACTTGACATGATTATCTATGTAGAAAATCCCAAGGAATCTGTAAGAACCTCTTAGAACTGAAAGGTAAGTTTAGCAAGGTTGCAGGACACAAGACCAACATACAAAAATGAATCACATTTCTATCTACTAACAATGAACATGTGAAAACTGAAATTGAAAACATAATAACATTTACAAAATTGCTCCAAAGAAGGGAAACTTAAGTATAAATTTAACAACAAGTATACAGAACTGATACTCTTAAAATTACAAAATGCTAATTAAAGAAATCAAAGAAGACCTAAATAAATGAAGGTACATACTATGTCAACATAGTTAAGATGTCAATTCTCCCCAAACTGATCTACAGACTTAATGCAATTCCTATGAAAATCTCAGAAAAGTTTTTGTAGACATGGACAAGCTTATTCTAAAATTTGTACGACACAAGCCTCAGAATAGCTAAAACCATATTGAAAAGTGAAACAAATCACTCTACCCAATATTAAGGATTACTACATACCTACAGTAATCAAGAGTATGACATTAGCAGATAGAGACATACAGATCAATGGAACACAACAGAAAACTCAGGAGTAAACCCATACATATGTGCCCAACTGATTTACGACAAAAGCACAAAAGCAATTCAATGGAAGAAGGATATTTGCCTTTCCAACAAATGGCGCTGAAGCAATTAAATATCCACAGGAAAAATCTGAACCTCAACTTGAACTTCATATCTTTTATTAAAATGAAATTTTAAAAATGGATCATGGACTTAACTCTAAAACATAAAATTATTAAACTTTTAGGGAAAATTAGGAGAAAATCTCTGAGACCTAGGCTAGGCAAAGAGTTCTTAGACTTGACTTCAAAAGCACAGCCTACAAAAGGAAACATCAATAAATTAAGTCTCGTCAAAATTAAAAACTTTTGCTCTGCAAAAGCAGACCATTAAAAGGAGAAAAAGACAAGCTACAAAATGGGAGAAAATATTTGCAAACCACATATTAGACAAAGGACCAACAGAATACTTAAAGAGCTCTCAAAATCCAGCAATAAAAAGACCCAAACAATCCTATAGGAAAATGGGCAAACGAGATGAACAGACACTTCACCAAAGAGGATATACAGAGAGCAAATTAGCACATATCAATGTCAACAGCCATTAGGGAAATGCAAATCAAAACCACAGTGAGATATCACTAGATATCTATGAGAATAGCTAAAATAAAAATGACGACATCAAATGCTGGTTAGGACACAGAGAATCAAGATCACTCATACATTGCTGGGGAGAATGTAAAAGGATACAACCACTTTAGAAAACAGATTGGCAGCTTCTTGTAAGACTGAACATGCAACTACCTTATAATTCAGCAATTGCACTCTTTGGCATTATCTGACAGAAATAAAATCACATGCTCACACAAAAATATAAACACAAATGTTCACAGCAGTTTTTCTTATAATAGACAAAACTGGAAACAAACCAAACGTTTCCTAATGAGTCTTCTCTAATGGGTGTTTTCTAACAGTTGAACAAACTGTAGTACATCCATACCATGGAATACTACTCAGCAATGAAAAGGAACAAAATATTATACATGCAACAACTTGGATGAATCTTGAGGGAATTGTCATAAGCTTTTTGAAATAACCAAATGAAGAGAGATTAGTGCTTGCCAGGGGTTACAAATGGAAGGAGGGGAGAAAGGAGGTGAGTTTTGTTATAAAAAGGGCAGCACAAGGGATCCTGGTGGTGATGAAACTGTTCTTTATCTTTACTATGGTGATGATTACACAAATCTACACATGATAAAACTATATAGAACTAAATGCTTCACACACACACACACAAGTGTATGTACAACGGGTGAAATATATCAATGTCAATTTCCTGGTTGTGATACCAGATGTTGCCACTGAGGAAAATTCAATGAAGAACACATCTCTATATTATTTCTTACAACTGAATGTGAATCTACAATAACCTCAAAATAAGTTTAACTTAAAAATCTGAGAGACGAATCAATATTTAGGTAGACAGACATGGATGCAAGAGAGAGACAGAGATGGTTCTATTATATAAGCATCTTAACTGTGAACCCAGTCTAATGGATTACACCTACAAAGAAGGCTTAAAAGAGTCGGGGGGGGGGGGGGGGGAAGGGGCTGGCCCCGTGGCCGAGTGGTTAAGTTCGTGAGCTTCGCTGCAGGCAGCCCAGTGTTTCGTTGGTTGGAATCCTGGGCGTGGACATGGCACTGCTCATCAAACCACACTGAGGCAGCGTCCCACAAGCCGCAACTAGAGGGACCCACAACGAAGAATATACAACTATGTACCAGGGGGCTTTGGGGAGAAAAAGGAAAAGAATAAAAAAATCTGAAAAAAAAAAAAGAGTCGAGGGGGATCTCTAGGTCTTTCCCTTAGCTTGAGACAGATATATAAAAGGAATTTTAAAAGCTATATTGAACATCACAACAATGAATACAGAGTGAATACAGAAAATTTGCTGGAGTAATGTCTCACCTATAGGATTTTCCATGGCTACCATCCATGGTCATATGTAGGATCTTTTCACACTATAATAACCAGACATGCATTTAAACATGTTTTCCATCTTTCAACACAGGTAGAGAGCCAAAAGAGGAGATAGAAGACACTAACTCACAAAGAAAGAAAGTAAAGCACAAAGTTGTTCTTTCCTACAATGAACGACAGGAAATAAAAGAATGAGGATCCTGTTTCTCAAGTAGTAGATGTGTATTTAATCTGCTCCAAAATCATCCAAAGCCATTTTTAAAGACGCAGGGTTACCCAGTATATCAGTCACCTCAGGCTACTATAACAAAATATCACAGACTGGATGGCTCAAACAGCAGAAATTATTTCCTCACGGTTCTGGAGGCCGAGTCCAAAATTAAGGTACTAGCAGAGCTGGTTTCTAGTGAGGCCTCTCCTCTTGGCTTGCAGATGGCCACGAACTCACACAGCCTCTTCTCTGCGCACATGTACTCCTGGTGCCTCTTTCTCTTCTTATAAGACCAGTCCTATTGGATTATGGTCACCCTTATGACCTCATTTAACCTTAATTACCTCCTTAAAGGTCCTATCTCCATAAACAGCCACATCAGGGGTTAAGGCTTCAAATTATGAATCTAGGGGGCACAATTCAGTCCTAACACCCAGTGACTGGCCAGCCCTGAAGCATACTAAGTTTTGTATGGGTACATGGACATACATGTGTATTATATGTATTAGAAGAGGGCAAGACAAAGGAAAAAGTAAAGTATGTGCATTAGAATTCCAGTTCTATCATTCAGTCTTCTTAACAATAAAAGTGTGAATAGCTATTCTCACTGTATAGTTGTGAGACTTAAATGAGATAATCTATGTAAAGTGCCCAGAATATGGTAAATGTTCAGTCAATACTGGGCATCTGCCTTTCCATCCCCTCCACCCCAAAATTAATTATAAATATTACTCAAATCTAAACCTAACTGAAAAATTATGGGGACTGGATTCTGTCTCAGTTCTCCCACTATCTAGCTATGTGACCCTAAGCAACCACTCTACCTAAGTCTGCTTCTGCGCCTGGGCACTGAGAGTTTCCTCTATCACTAAAATACTATGTATCTTTACATATCACTCTTACTAATATAATATCAAACACCAATGCTACAAAAGTTAGTCAAACTTTCTAGAAAACTTCAGTGAAAGAGGATTACAGTACGAAATTTCAATCATTCTTTCATACACTTCCATTCTTCCAACTTTTCCATAAGTATCCTCTAATTTGAAAAACGTATCCATATAATGTGTCTCCAATTTAATCATCTTATTTTTCTATCACTAATGCCTCATCTTCCACTAATTGTATATTCTTTTATATTTCTTTTTGTCCCCCATAACGTTCATTGTTTTATTCATGTAATCATTGAAACACCTAAAATTATACCCCAAATCCTGCTGAGATAATGATTAGACATATGAAGAAGTTATCAGTAAATTATATCTGATAACAACTACTTTTAACTTAGCCCACAACTGAAATGTACTGCAGGTAATTTCAAGATAACACACCTACCATATATATATATATATATGCATATTCCAATAATTACCCATAACCAACATCTACACTCAGTATCTTTGGTTTAAAATTAATATAATGGTGGTCAGAAGCAAAATATTGTAGGGATATCTGAATCATTTAATAAAAGACAATCTACCACATTGAGCCTAAGGGAAGGACTCTTCAGTACTTGCCCTTTCTCCCACCTCCTCCCTCACCTCTAGTCTTCCAGTATTATCTGATACTACACGTAAATACACGCAGTCCGGCTGTACTTTGGTGCCCCCAAGAAATCTCACCTCCCAGCAGTGATGCCTTTGTACAGTCCCTTCCCATATTAAATCTGGAGCGGGTCATGTGATTAGCACTGGCCAGCAGAACATTAACATGAAGAACACACAGTCTTGCTAAGTGTTGGCACAGTGAGGCTTGTCCTCTGGGATAGCTCCCTCGCTAAACCCAGCCGCCCATGCTGTGAAGAAGCTCAAGCTAATGAAGTAGAGACTACAGGAGTGGGTAGAGGGGGGGGGGGGGGGAGATAGAGGGAGGGACAGGGAGGGGGGGTGGGGAGAGGTTCTAGCCATCCCAGCTGATGCGCCACACTTATGAGCTAAGAAGTCACCTGGAACATTTTGGCCAAGAAATGACACATGGAGCAGTCCCCATCAGGTCCTGCCCAAGTTTCAGAATCAAGAGCAAATAAACGTTTTAGCAATTAAGTTTTGGAGTAAAGCAATACCTAACTAAAACAACACATGTAAACCAATTAGAACATTCCTGTTAGGTAGTAAGCAACCAAGAAATGTCAGCAGTAATAATTGTTATTGTTAATAATCATTATAAGCACCCCCCTCCAAGGTACCACTGTTTTGGGTCTTCGAGCTGCTCTTAAAGGCATTCTCTCACTCTCCTAATGGCCAGTAAAGAGACAGGAGCAAAGCAAGGCCTACTCTGCATCTTCTCTTTCTTCTTCCTAATTTAAGGCTGTCCTTTTTCTTTTTGTCTCTGTCAATAATGTTTGCCTGGTTTCCCCAGAGTGGCTAATGAATGATCCAGACCAAGTCTAGCCTTTAGCTGGGGATCTGTCTTTTCAGTAACTACAGGCGCCCCCTTCAACCTCCCTCCAGACCACAGGTAAATAATTAAGAGTTCAGTAGGACAGACTCCACTAAGGGTCAAAAGTTTATACTTATTTAACTCATAACTCTTTCTCTTCTGATAGAATCATTAGGCAAAGGGCATGGGACCCAATAACTTCTCGTTCAGAAAATAAATGAAGCAGCAGGGAAAACATACCTGCTACTTTTCCTCAAAGACTTTATTGATCCTAACTATATAAACTTCTTATTCTTTTAACCTTCATGACCCTTTGCACATACTTCACTCATGATATTTATCTTAAGCTAGGCTGAATCATACTAATTGGTTTACTTGATTTCCAACTAGATCTAAAATTCCCCCAGAAGAAAATACTCAAATAAGTGTAACAGTTAAAATTATACAAACTTTTCCAGCCTTAACGAATCTGATGAAAATGCTCACTAATAAACATGAGACTAATGATTCACCATGCACACAAAAAAACAATGTACGAAATACTAACAGCATTAATATATTTGCACTGGTCTATCTACATATTGTCACTTGACTCTCTTGTGACCAACACACCGCACTAGCTGGATACAAGGTTGAAGTCTGTGAACCCTAGTGTAACAAACCACTGTGGATTCAATCCTGTGACCCCAACCTCCCTAATACCATCCTATCAAGAACTAAGGTGAACAGTCACTAGTAATCAAATATTAATTTAGGCCAAAAACGTTTCTTCAATACTTTTATGACAGATTTGACATTATTCAACCAAGTCACTAAGGCTTTTTCCTCCTTTCATTTAAAAATAGGAATCTATAGAAAGTACTTGAATTTCATCTCTAAACCTGCTTAATTTGCTGGAAGACTTTATGAAGTAAAAGTAAAATTTTTAATACAATTAATCATGGTAGGCAGGCCTTTGGAGCTCAAAACACTCTTTAAAATAGATATTAGTAAGGGAGTGCCTATACCAATAGAATTAGTAGGCAATTTAATCACAATAAAATTATATTATTGTTATTTGGGGAGATTATTTACTTATTGAACACCTACTATGTGTCAGGCACTGTGCTGAATATGTTCAGGGTTTTCATTAAACTTTAAAAATGACCATATGAGGGAGGTACCATTATTATCCCCATTTTACAGATGGGGAAACTGACCTTTCCAAGATCACACAGCTAGTAAGTGGCAGAGTCAGGATTCCAACCCAAATCTTGTCTAACTTCAGAATTTGCACGCTTAACCACTACACTGTATTGCCTCCAGTGACTGGGTTGATATCTAAGATAAAGAAAAGAGGGAAATTTGTACTTCTCAGTGGCAAATTTAAAAAACACACCAGAAACGGAGGATACTTTTTAGAACATGAACAATTCTCATACACATAGTCATACAGATATTATTTTTATTCCCAAATACAGATGAGGTAATGATGAAAATCTTACACAATGGACTTCTCACAAACACAATTTTTCCTATGTACCCACTCATGTTTATTATTAAAAATTTAATGGCAATGCTCTGTATTTTCTGCTCAATTTTGCTGTGAACCTAAAATTGCTCTACAAAATAAATTCTACTTAAAAATACTTAGAACTACAATACACTAAATATGCCTAACTCAATCCAGGGATGAACTGGAATAAGACAGCATTCTTTCAGTATGAAAAGCTGCACTTTGTTTACTATAAGGACAGTGCTGAAAAGGTAGTGGGCACTTAAAATTCAAACCTGACTGAATTTTTCAAAATGGCTTGAAAGTGTGCAAACAGTGCTGAAAATTCGAATGTTTAACACTCTCAGAACACCTTCAGAAAAGTCTGCAATACATAGACTTAACATAGTAAGTTGGAGTAAAATTACACAAAAAAATTGAACTCATGTTGAATATAAAAGGAATACAACACTCCTATACCATGGCTGACATAAATACGACTAGCTTTCATTTTCCACCTTAAATATCAGAAGATGCAGCCTTAAGTCAAAAATGGATTATTACAGAATCTTTTCCTAAGTCTTTTTATGAGTCCTTTCTAAATCCTCCAAAACAGCTTATCCAAAAAAAAAACCTTTCAATTGTCCGGAGTGACTGTCAACATATGAACCAAATCTTTTTTCCTCTGATACTCATTAAAGGTTGTCGAAATTCTAAAGGTCAATGAAGACAGAGGTGAGGGATCTGTAAAACAAGTTTTGCCTATTACCACTTCCCATCATCATTTCCCTCTCCTCAAGGTCCACCTTTATAAACGCATACCTAAGTTCACTTAGGAAGAGAAGAAGTAAGGGGGAGGTGTTAACTTCATACAGAAAAGTCATTTGCTCTATATATTGTGCAGTAGACTGTCAAATTTTCAAATAAAATATTGTATTGGCCACCAACAAAAAGTGTTGAAGGGAAGCACACTATTATGTTTTACTTCAATATTCTATTTACAAAGTCGCAGCTATAAAAAGAATTACACTAATATTAATAAATGGGAATTCTATGGCACAAGTTAGAGATTGCTGGAGCATGGGCCCTTAATCACACCTGTAATTCGCGGAACTCCTTTCGTTTCTCACTGACCCACAGTTTCGTCAGTCATCCAGACTTTTCTGCATCTCTATGCTTTCAATAGGCAGAAGTTGGGATTTGCAGTGCAACAAAAACAAAGCATTCTGACCAACGCATGTTTCAAATGCTATCAGTACAATACTCATTCAAATATTCAAAGCTTCCCACTAATCGTCTAGCTTCAACAGGGAACACACACACGTTGATACAGACTCTGCCTGCCTCGGGAGCTGCAAGCTCAGCTGAATCCCAGACCGCCACCTCAATTTGGAAGGGGCAGAACCATATCCGGTTCTCACTGGAGACACATTTTCCCATGCTTCCCATCTTAAAAACTTTACGTCTTCCCAGAGGAGCAATAAATATACAAAGACGCCAGGGAGTATGCCTGTAGGGAAGATGAGAGATCATCTTAAATCCCTACGCAGGGAACCTGAAGCTTCAAAACTTTTCAGAACAAATCATAGCTGAAAGAAGGAGGTATGTTCCCCGACTCCTTTCCAGGAGCTAGCTTCCCCAGTCCCAGAACAGCGGTCTTGACTTACTGGTTAGTTGGAGGAGCGGTCAGCGGGATGGCCACCTCTTCCTCCTCGTATTCTGGTCCATCCAGAGAATCACCTTCGTCCACTGTTCCCAGGCCCGCGCCCAAAGGGGGCAGCAGGGGAGGGGGCGGCAGAGGAGGGAATCCGCCGCCCGCCCCGAAGGTCTCGGCAGGCAACGAAGTGGTCCCCTTGGTGAGAGCCATCTCCCCGCCAGGGCCGGCGGCGGCGGCGGCACCAGCCACGCCAGCAGCAGCACCTCCCCCTGACAGTCCGGCTCCCCCCAGTGTCCCCGCCACAGACCCGGTCCCTAAGAACCCTGACCCCACAGCGGCTCCGCCACCCAGAGTCCCGGCCACTCCGGGCTCCGCCAGCCCAGGATAGGGGGCGGCTGCCACAGGCAGAGCCGCGGGGATCTTCACCCGACACACTGCCGGATAGGCGCTGGAGCCTGCGGCCGCGCCGCCGCCTGCTGCCCCGGCGGTCACCGGGCCGCCCTCCTCACTGCCGCCCTCGGCCGCCATCATGTTGAAGCCCGCTCTCCTCTGCCCTACCCTGCCCGCCCGGGAGCCCCGGGGGCCACCAGGCCCGGGCTCCGAGCCGCCCCACCCAGGCGCGTCCCCCCTTCAGCTCCCCGGGCGGAGGAAACAACAACAAAAGGAGAGAGCCCGCCGCCGCGCCCCCTCCTCGGGCCACAGCCCAGGCTCCGGAGCTGCCCGGGTTACGGGAAGCGAAGTGGGCAAAAAACCCAACGCCGGCACAAACGCCGCCCAAACCTTCACCTTACACACCCACACTCACGCACACACACATACACAGAAGCGAAAAACTTCCTGGCTGCCCTAAAGAGGAAGGGAAGCACAGGGGAAGCGGCTGGGGCGGCTGCCGCTCCCTCAGCCACCGCCGCCGCCGCCACCGCTTCTTCACCACCCCAGTTCCGGCCACCCCCACCGCAGCCACCGCCGGTGCCGCTGCTGGGGCTGGGGCCGCTGCAGCCGCTTCATCCTCCACCGGGCTGGGGATGGGAGGGGTGGGGAGAAAAGAGGAAGGGGGGCGGGGTAGTGGGGAAATGGACTGAACTGCTCCTAACCTGGAGCTCTCAGTGAAATCGACAAGAGAGAAAGGAAGGCGGGGCACAGGAGGAGGAGCGGAGGGAAGGAAGGGCGGGGGAGGAGGGCGACGGCGCTTCTGCGCAGGCGCGTTCCCGGCGCGGGGGTGGGGGGGCCAGGCCTGGAGAGAGGAAAAGGAAGAGTCGGGAGGGAAGGAAGCGGCGGGCACGCGCGGGGCGCGGACGCGCTCCCCGTCCCGCTCCGGTGCGAGCGCGTGGCTGCGGGGCGGCTTCTCCCGTCGGTGTTGCCGGCGGCGCGCGCCTGTCTGCCTGGGCTTTGTTTGATGGGCCGGTGGGGCGGAGGAGGGGAGGAGTGAGTACCTGAGCACGCGGCCGCCCTGCGCGCTGAAGACTAGGCGAGGCGGGAGGGGCAGGGAGGCGGTGGGAGGAAGGATGGGGAAAGGGAAAGGAAGATGCCTCGGAGCCACTGCTTCGCTTCCGGGCCGGTGGAAAAAACACCCTTAGCCGGCGGCGCAGAAACCAGACAGCCGAGGCCCCGGGGGAGGGTGGGTATTGCTTCGAAGGTCGAGGCAGTGATATTTATGTTTTCATTTTCGTTGCATAATTTAAATCACTATACGACTACTACAAACTGAAAACTAAAATGCAATAAAAAATTAGGTTCTGAAATTCAAGACAAGAAAACGAAATGGCTAAAGAGGTCCATGTGGGAAGGGCTAAGAATTTTGGTGGAGATAGTGGTTGTGAAGCAAGACCGTACACGTTTTATTTTCTCCACCGACCATCCCTCTCTCTCCCTGTCTCACACACACACATTTACCTGTGCCAGTGCAAGTCTGTTGAGTACTAACGAGGTGTGGAGAGGAGCGATGCCATAGACAACACTCGTCAACGCACTTTGTCCTTGTTTGTGTGCAAAAGACGGCAGGGCATGCTCCACGATGCACATGCGAACGGACGGAGCACCTTCAACAACGCAAATGTCAAGAAGGCCCCAAGTGCCAGTTATAATTATGTATAGTTTCAAAAATTAGCAGTAAACTGAAGTCTCACCCTTAATATAGCTAAAGGTTGGTTGGTTTTGTTTTGTCTTCTATAATAAACTATTCTGTGCGTTCATGTAGGTGGAGGAATCATTCCCATTGTTTGAAATTACAGTACTAGTAATTTGCCCTTTTGGATTCATATATATTTTTCTTATCGTTTAAATTCTCCCAGGAGGAATCCCACATTAAATACCATTAAATATTGATCTTTGAGATCAATATTTTCTCTGCTAAAGATGATCAAATCAATATAGGACCACATGGGGGTTGGGAAAGGGTTGTAATAGAGGCCCAGGAGAAAAGGAATCGACCACTGAAAGGGGGCAAGGTGCACACAAGACATTTTCCTTTCCTTTAGAAGTTTGCATGAGTCTATTTGCCAAATCCATGACAAACTTGATTAAACAGTAATCTTGAGGACTCCTTCATGGTGCTGTTATGCATTGTACCACTTGGGAGAGTAAGATGGACTAGTCACAAGAGTAGTCTCTGACCAGTATTATCCTAGGAACTGGCAAAAATACAAATTTGGGAACCCCAGCCCAGACCTTCTGAATCAGAAACTGTGCAGCAATCTATGTTTTAATGAGCCCTCCAAGTTTACACATTTAAGTTTAAGAACCACTATGCTAGAGTATAATATGCTAATCAAGAAGGAGGTGTGCAGTGGTCCTGAATGAAAGAAAGAAGAGTAGATGAGAAAGCCGGCTCAATGTCATTCATTAGGTAGATGGATAAGAGATGTTGGTATTGGATTGCTAAACTCTGTGCTATTCTAGAAAGGAGGTTAGAAAATGAGAAAGTGCATAATGAAGTAAAGCCGTAATCCTTAAGACAATAATGAAGTACTGCTTCTTACAGTCACCTCGCTGAAATCAGTTTTTCTTTTAAACTTAGACTCTCAGAGTTAGACCATCAAAGTACCTGTTCCACTCACTGCCAGCAAATTTTCATGTAGCCTGTGCTTGAGAGCCTACGGTATGTTAGCATCCCAGTCCTCCAACACTCCCACCCCAGTTACTACCGTCAGCCTCTGACTATAGGACATTATTCTGACAGGTTACCCCAGCTCTTGGTTATCACTGATCTTCCCTCAGTGCCCACACACCATCTATATGCTGCGTGAGATTCCAGGTCAGGCTCACCACTCTAATTTGCAGAATTATCTCCTTCCCCTTTGTTGAAAATTCTATAGCACTTAAAGGCCAATATTTAATGCAGTCCAACGCCAATTATATACTGTTATACTGTTTTCTAGTTACTTTTAGGTGTATGTATCCACAAAACTATACTGCAATTAGTACCTGTGGTCTATCCTACTTCCTAGCCCGGTACTAGGTATCCTGGCCAAATGCTTTAACAGATCTCCATGCTTTTAACAAACCCTGGATTAGGTCAGTTCACATCTTTGGACATCAATTGCTCAACTAGTAGGAAAGACATACTATGTCTATTAGTTTATCAACCTAATAGTGATATCTTACCTTATATTCAATCTTAGAGTGGTGCTGTCCTGTTCATCCAAAGAAATTACCACATATTTTAGATGAGTTATTTTCAAATATTTTGTATACTCCTTTTATTGGACAGATCTAGGCTTTGATCTTTACTATTCCTTGTGTATTTCCTTCATCTCAAATCCATCTTCTATCTTCAGTGACTTTATTTTTTCCAAAAGGGTTAAGTGTTTCTACTTTCTTTATTTTTGTGTTTCCTTTTTTCTTTTTCTACTCACCTTGATCTTCTGCCCTGCTCTCATTTAGAGTCTCATGTTCTCTTTTTTTCTGCTGATTTCTCCCTCAATTTCTGCTTCTACGTCTTCCTGTTCTTTTCTTCCAAGCCCTTGAATTTTCTGACATAAATATACTCCTTAAAGTTTCATGAGTCAAAAACCAAGAACTATTTTTAAAACAAAAACTATGAAAAATCTATTTGGAGAGAGACATTGCAGCACAGAATTGGTGTTAGGTGTGGTGTTACGTAACATCAGTTAACAAAGGGAAGTAAACAGTCTGTTAATTAAATTCACAGATAATACTAAACAGGGAGGTACTGAAAAACAGAACAATATACAAAAGAAAAGAGGAAAATTCAAAGTAGCTTTTACTTTTAGTAAAACAACCTATAATTTTAGGAAAGTTACTCCAGATATTGAATTAAATATAGTATTTAATGAAGAATAAACAATCAAAAATGCTGGACAAAGACTTGTGAGTGAGAAGAATATGAATGTTTAATTAAAAAAATGAATTTGGCTCATTCTGATTTTATTGGCCACTCAAATATGCGTGTAATACATTCTGAAATATTTTGCAGTGTTGATACCCCAGTAAGTGAAAAGGTAATTCTGAGTTAATACAATTTTAGAGAGCCTCAAGGGGTTCAGAGCAAATATATTAGGAGTTACTGAGAGGAAGACTAGATAAGAAGTGATGAAAAGCTTACAGCTGTGTTTGAAGAATCCCAAATTGTGTTTCAAGCCCCAGTAGATGCTCAGCCATACAAGTAGGCTTCCAGATTTATCTAAATAGCATCAGAAGATTTCAATGACCCAAAAATTTTGAAAGGAAGCCTTTACTCCTAACCTCTAATAGCCCTACTGCATTTGCTGACCTCATCTCAAAAATCCTCAAGAGCACAAATTTCCTCATTAGGGAGATATTTTGAGAAAGTAATGTTGAGCAGTTACAGGTTAAAGGAGATTATTTTGATGATAAAATAAATAGCTCTGCAGAGATTACAGTATGTGGTATAATAACTAAATGAGATTTATGAAAAGTATAAACACCTTGGAGAAATTAAAGGATATTATCATCTCTGAGGCTATGAAACTTCAAAGGAAATTATCAGGAGCCCTCTTGAAACATTTAAACTTATATATGGTTAAAAGAGCCTAGAGCAGTTGGATCTAAATACCCCTTTTCTTGAAAGAAGGGGAGAAAAATGTCTCTACTTTTTATTTAGTTTGTCCTTATTCGTCTGTCTTTATTTGCTGATTTTTCATTATTCTTTATCAGAAATTTCCCCTCCATTATGTCTAGTGTGTTTTTCTTTGCCTATTATTTTCCTCTGACCAGGAACATTTATATATTTCCTTTCTGTGCCTTGGTTCCTTTCCATGACAGTGCTCCATGGTAAAAATGAAAGAAAAAAGGAAGTGGAATGGTTTCAGGGGAAAGAAAATAGGGGAGTCCATATTTCCCTCATAATTACACTCCTGTTCTTTGTGTATGTCAGCAACAATTTAAAGGCCACCTGAAGCACGGTCACGGAATCCAGCTAACCTTTGACCTCTTCACCTTAGGAGTCCTGCAAAATCTCTAATTCAGGCTGTGTTCTTTGGTCTACCTGGGAGTTTCCTGGTAACTACCTTTCTAAGGTATTTCTAACTATACTTATTTCTCAATTCGCATGTTCCTTTGCAGAACTTTTCAACTTCACCTGTTATCTTAACACAACTTTTTCATTTTTTAACTTTCTACTCATTCTTTATCTAATCATTAAAATAACAATGAAATATAACATGTAGCTCAGCAGTAATTTCCAGATTTCTGGACTTTACAGACTAGTAAAGCTTCCACAAAAATTGAGAAACTATTGAATTGTTACGAGTTTGCCAACTTTAAATTTTGTGAAGTGAGAAATATTTTGTTGTTATTAACTATCATTTTCAACCACTCTATTTCATGAAAGAAAAGGACGCTTCAAGGCAGAAAGAGAGAGGAAGAAGGAAGAGGAGGAGGGGGAGGGGGAGGGAGAGAGAGGAAGGAAGGGAGAAAAAAGACAAGAAAAGAGAAGGAAAGAATTCCAGAAAAAAAGAAGTCTTTTGAGTTACATAAATTTAGCTTCATGAAATGTGCATCGTATAGTACGTCTTTCTTTTTCACTTTTTCATGAATTTATTAAAAGTTGGCATTGGTTTGCAGACCAGGTAGCTTAGTTTGGGTTTCCCCAGAAGCAGATTCTGAAACTAGGACTTGACTATGAAGTTGTTTATTTGGGAGGTGATCCCAGGAAATTTCAGTAGGCGAGTAGGGATGGGAAGGAAGCCATTCAGGATGTCTTAATGAGCAGGATACTGCTAAGAGCATTGGGGCTCACTGCCACTGCACAGCTCTGGGAGACAACACAGCCCCAGCCCGAGGGTTGTCACACCTGAGGGACAAAGAAACTGTGGTTTGTATTCATCAGTTCCCATTTGTCGTTGGTTGAGGGCTGCTCCTGGAAGCATCTCCTCTCCAACGGCTCCAGATTGCCTTGTGTGCAGGCTGAGGGTCTCCCCTGGCTAGAGAAAGCCCTCAGGTAGAGAGTTACTAATATTTGCAGTGAGAGGCCGTTGCATGCCCAGAACAGGTGAGTGCTAAGGAGGTATGGGCTTCACACTGACACCACCTTCTACACCAGGGTTTGAGAACGTGATGAAGAACTTAGTTCAATTAATTATAGGTACTTTGGAATGTTATTTTTGTTATGCTTGACTATTTTAATATTTAATTTATCCTACTCTATGACCTACTAAGGCTATTTAGCACGAATGGCTAAGTTATTCAGCATTAATCATAATGTCACTGGGATGAGAACTCATCATTTCCCAGCAATGCAAATATCCCTGGAGCAATGCTGACCAGAGGGAGTGATTTTCTAAGACTATCTATGTATTGCTGGATTCCAAACATATTTCCTGTCTTCTTTTTTTAACATGTATTTTGAGCTAGATAATATAATAGGAGCAACGGTGATTATGCATTGGACATAAAATAGCTTATTGATAGCCAAATGGGAAAGATTCAAGAAAAACTATCATGAATATTACAACAGCGTTTTTGAAGAAATAATTTGATAGCATGTTTATTTTATTAAAAGTGGTCCAAAATTCATGTCTTGTATTCAAAGAAAATTTTAAATTTGTCAACATGCTTTCTTGTGCAGTGTCTCTTTCACAAGTCTGGAAAAGTATGACAATGTTATTATCCTTAATTGACAGATATGTAAGCTGTTGAGTTCAAAAGTGTGATCAGTTCACCGCAGGTGATGAAAGTTTATTATAAAGATTCCTGTGGAAGTCAGGTAGGACAAGAAAACTGTCCCACAGTAAAATGTCTAGTCTCATAGGGAACTATAATGTCTTGTGTTGTTCAGGATCCAGAAGCAGCTCTAGGGAACTAACAGGCATGCTTGTGGTCATGTCTGAAGAATGGGGACTGTGTTATTATCTCTTTCAGGGGCGACACCATCCCCATGACTCAAGTGCTGTCACTACTTCATTCTGTTTCTCCGCCTAACATAGCCACCGCTGGTTCGGACTCCACCCTCAGTACCAACCACCCCGCTCCACCTCATGATTCCTGCTTACCCGTGGCTTCCAGTACTTCTTTGCTCCCACTTATAAATCTTTATTAAGTACCAGGGAAACAATGGGGAGCCAAAATAGACATGGTCTTTGCTCTCATGGAGCATACAGTTTAGAGAGAGAGGTAGACATTTAATCAACTAGCCACGTAAATAAGTCCAGCATTTAACACTAAGATAAATTGTATTAGGAAGAGAAAAACTAAACTGACTTGAAATCTTTATGGTTTTTATAGTCACTTGACGAAGTCTTTGGTGAGTGTTCACAGAGTGTTACAGTGTAATGATGCAGACAGTAAACCAGTCCCAAACCTGGGATGCTGGGGCAGACAGACTGTTTGAATCCCTCCTCTGCCACTCTGTGGCAGAGCTCTATAACTCTGGCCAAGTTACTTAACCTCTCTGAGTCTCAATTTTCACATCTGTTATATGTGTGGATAGCAATACCTGTTGGCGTAGGTTGGGTTCCCCCAGAAGCAGACCCCGAGACTAGAACTGGGTTGTAAATTATTTGGGAGCTGATCCCAGGAAGCCTCATTGCACAGGGGAAGTGAGACAGGGACGGAAAGGAAGCCAATGAAGGGTGTGTCATCAGATAGGTAATCACTGTGGGCAAGGGATGAGGGCTTGATTCCATTGGGGAACTATGGGAAACCATGTTAAACATGTCTTAGAGGAGTGAGGAAGCTCGAGGTACTTATCCTCCAACTCCCTTCTATCTTTGGTGAAGAATCCTCTTCGATTCCTTAACTCCCTGCGCTTCTGAGATGTCCCATGTTCACAGGCAAGAGAAAGCTCCCAGACAGTCACCAGGTAGACTGCATGGACAGGCGCTAGAATGGTGACCAGGGAATATGAGGGGGCTGCTGACAGCTTCTACACCTACCTTTAGGAGGTTTGCATGAGAATTTAATATAACGAGATAATGGAACAAAGTAGGAGCTCAATGAATTGTATCTATTGTAGTGGATAAAAATCTTGTCGAGAGGATGAGATTTGCACTTTTGAAATGGTGACATAATACTACACTACAATGTAAAATCCAATGTATAATTGTTTACATGAGGTAAAGTGTTAGATTACTGCAATGGCAGTTGAGAAGAATCAGATGGTTTGTGTCCTGAAGCAAAAGGGCAAAGTTTTCCTTGAGCTTCTATTAACTTTCACTAATTCTTTTAATGAAAAAAAAAAAAAAAAGAAGTGAAAGAAGAGGAACTAGACGTCCCAGGTAAGGAGATAAGAAAAGGTGAGATGACATGAGGAGCAAATTCTGTGGTAGAGAAGGAAGAAGCAAGCCATACTAGAGCAGAGAGTTCATAATCAGAAAGGAAGATGAAGAGGAAGTTGTAAGTTAGGGCAAAGTTATGGAAGTTTTTTAAAGCTAGGCAGAGGCGTTTGAATTTTGTCTTGAGGCAAATAGGCAGCTGCTGAAGATTGTTGAATGAGGAAGACTATCGTGGAAACAAAAATCTGAGGATGAACAACGAGACTTAGGGCTTGAAAAGGATATTGGAGTTCAGCTAATATTAGTCCTACTCAACACAAAAGGCCTTTCTAGAAAGTCTGTGACTTGGTGAAAATGTGAAATTTTCGGTGATTCGATGTTCTTAAGATGTGGCATTAGCTGTAAGTGTTAGAAAATAGTTCCCTTTATTGAGCAGAAATGTGCTCCTGGTGACTTCCTCAAATTGGTCCTAGTTCATGTTTCTAAATTTATATTAAACATAGAGCCTTTAAAATACTCGAAGATAACTAATAAGTCCTGAAAGATGTCTCTTCCTCACATAAAAAAATTCAGTTGCTTTTGTGATATTTCAAATGGCCAGATATTGACCCCTCACCATCTTGCTCCTAATCTGGACACACTCCCATTGTCACTATCACTTGATCATGGTACCCTACATGGCAGGTAAAGATATATTTTGGCCAATCTAGTATGGAATATAAATTTTATATCCCTTATTCTAAGCTTCTATTAATACAGCTTAAGATGGCATGTATCCTCATCTTAACTGTTCAGCAGCATCTAAAAGTTGGTCCCTTCCTCCTCCTTGAAACATTTTCTTTACCTGGCTTCCAAAACATCACTCTATCTTAAGTCACTGGCCTCAACCCCTTTGCAGATGGTTTCCCTCTTAAGTTCTAAATGTTGGGAGTACCCTTGGCTTTCTTCACCATCCACTGTTCTTCCTAAATAATTTAATCAAAATCCATGACTTTAAATATCATAGATAAGCAGATGACTCCCAAATTAATACCTCCAACCCCAACCTCCCGTCTTAGCCCAAACTGTCCCATGGCATCTCCATTTGAATATCTCATGTCCAAAATAGAACTCTTGAATTTACCACACATAAAAACCCCTCCCACAGAATCCCCATGTAGTAAATGGTATCACCACTCCCCTAGTGGCCGAAAACTTAGATAACATTGATTCCCCTCTTTCTCTGGTATTCCACGTTTAATTCATAGTACATTCTGTAGCTCTGTCTTCAAAATGCATCCTATATTTGATTGCATTTCAATCTTAATTGCTAGCACTCCAAGCTAAGCCATCATCAGCTCTTGCTTCGACTTCTACAATAGACTATTCTAGCAGTCTTCCTGCTTCCACTTTTACTCCTCTTGTTTATTCTACAGACATTAGCTAGAATGACCTTTTTAAAATGTAAATCAAATGACCTCACATCCCTTTTTAAAATCCTCCCATCACACATAATAAAAGGCAAACTTCTTCCCGCCCTCTGTAAGGCCATACATGACACGGCCTCTGCCTCTCTCATAAATCTCAGCCCCTCCCACACACTTCTATCCCTCTACTATAATCCTATCACACTGAGTGTCTTGTTGTTTCCTGAATATATCAAGAATTGTACTGTCTCCGAGCCTTTAGATTTACCGTACTCTGCATGAAATACTCTTCAACAGAGCTGTGCATGCCTTCCTTCCTTCCTTCACTGAAGTCTGCTCAAATGTCATATCCTCATAAAGTTCTTCACCAGCTGCTCTAACCACAAAGAGCCTCCACTTAACACTGTTCGATTTTTCTTCTTTCTTTTCAGTGCCTGAAGTTATGGCATATTTTTATTTGTTTACTTGTTTATTCTCTACCTCCACAAATAGATTCTAAGATTCATGAGTGCAGGACTTCTGCCTATATTATTAACTGCTATATTCCATTTGCCTAGGACAGTGTCTGCCACATAGTAAGTGCTCAGTAAATCTCTGTGGAAGGAAAGAAGAAGAGAAAAAAATGAAAGAAAAAGGAGGGAAAGAAGAAATTGGAATTCTTGGCAGGTCACATCCTGCTGTTGAAAAACATTGTTTACAGCAATTACTATTGAAACATTTTCCCTGTGAATGTTCATCAAGTCAAGTTTCCCCGGTGCTGTATTTGTGCAACTCATAGTATTTAATCTAGTGCATTATTTTAGTTTGAATTTAATATTTCAGGCTTAAGGATTTTTTTTTAATTCCCCATTGTGTAATACAGTATATTGACTATTTCTTCCACCTTTTTGGTATCTGTGATGGTTAGTTTTATGTGTCAATTTGGCTAGGCTCTGCTACCTGGTTATTTAATTAAATACTATCTAGATATTACTTTGAAGGTATTTTGAAAATGTGGGTAACAGTTCACTATAAGTAAAGGAGATTACCTTCAATAACGTGAGTGGGCCTCATCCAATTAGTTGAAGGCCCTAAGAGCAAGAACTGAGAGTTCCCACAGAAGAAGAAATTCTGCCTCAAGACTGCAGTGTCAACTCCTACAAAGTTTCCAGCTTGCTGGCCTGCCCTGCAGATTTCAAACTTGCCCACTCCACAATTGTGTAAGTGAGTTCATTAAATAAAATCTCTCCGTCTCTCTCTTAGATATATATAGAGAGATACGTATAGATATATATAGAGAGAGATCTCTTTAGAGAGAGAGATATAGATTATAGGTAGATAGATTACTATCTCCATGTATCTATCACCTCTTGGTTCTGTTTTGCTGGAGAACCCTGACTAAACAGTGTCCAATTATGTGAAAAGCAAATCATGTATAGTATACTCAAATCCAAATCAATAATACAATGAAGAACAAGTACGAAGCCACCAATCTCTGTGTGGACAAAAATCCATTATTAGATACTGTTTAGGTGTATTTGTTCAACAAGCAATAAATCCTCTTACCCTTTCTTTATCTTATTTTCATCTGTATTATAAGTGATTTTGAAAAATACCTTGCTATTTCAAAAAGAATGCCTGCAGCATTTTTCCACCTATCAATTTAACAACCTTATCCAAGGACAAAACAAAATAAAATAAAAGAAAGCTTGGTATGTCTTGTTCTGAATTGCTTCATGGTGAACATAGCTAATCATTGTTTCCCATTCTACACTCAAAATAATTGGTTAATAATCTTTTCTAAAGTTTTGTTAGGCACTGGTGTATTTGTTATGCATTTCTGGAAACTGTTTTTATTATTTTTTGTTTATTTATTTATTTATTTTTTTAATACTTTTTTTAAAAATTTTTTTCCTTTTTCTCCCCAAACCGCCCCCGGAACATAGTTGTATATCCTTAGTTGTGGATCCTTCTAGTTGTGGCATGTGGGAGGCTGCCTCAGCGTGGCTTGATGAGCAGTACCATGTCCGCGCCCAGGATTCGAACTGATGAAACACTGGGCCACCTGCAGCGGAGCGCGCAAACTAAACCACTCGGCCATGGGGCCAGCCCCTCTGGAAACTTTTTTTAATAGAGAAAAGAGCTAATATTTTAAAATTCAACCCTGTGTTATTGTCATCTCATTTCATTTAAGCTTCTCAATGACATTACGGACTAGATATTACTATTCCCATTGAGTAAATAAGAAAACCAAAGCTCTCAAGTTTAAACTACTTGCCAAAGTCACGCTATACCGTAGCACTTTTGTAATCAGAATATGTATCCAACATCTATCTTCTGGTTTCTCTTATAATCATTACAACTCATCTAACTTATCAGGGAATCCCTCATCACATCTGTAAGTTCTTTCAGCAGACTGGGATGTAGTTTTTATGAAGCTGATTGTTAGAGCCCCTTTAAAACAACCATGATCCCATTCTGTATTCTCTAACTTCTCTTGGATGGCAGTTCCTTCTTAGGACAATCTCCAATCAAGCAATACTCAGAGTACATTGGGGGAAAGAATTGAAGGGAGTTTGTAACTGATTGGATGGGAGGAGGAAAGAAGACAGGTTTTTGTTTTGTTTTTTAATGACTCCAATATATTTAACCTAAGAATATAGGACTGGTAGATTGTATTCCTCACAAATTGCTCCCTGCTTATCTGTAAGAGGATTATATGTCCCCATCCGTTGCCACGTGGCTAGCAGTGCCTCCCGGTCAATGGAGTGTACTTTCCTGCCTCAATGTCAAATTTGGCCATGTGATTTGCTTTGGTCAATGATATGTAAACAAAAGTGACATAGGCCATTGGATTTTTCTGCCAACAATCTTTTTCTTTCTCATTGCCATAAGAATAGGATGTTCTACACAGAAACTATTCCTTCAGTAGGGTCCCAGGAAAAGATCGATGGAGCAAAACCACAGGCAAACTTGTCGGCCAGCATGTAATGTGAGCAAGGAATAAGCCATGTTATTTTAAGTAACAGATTTCTGGGACCATTTGTAACCGAAGCAAAGTTGACTAATAAAGGCAATGGGTCTATAACAAATAGAATGAAATGTAATGAAAAGTAGTGGTGATTTAGAATTATGCTAATAGATTGGAGAATGCTGAAAGTTTATATAACCTAAAATCTAAATTATAAATAAGCTTTTGCTACCATTTGGAAATAACCAAAAATATCTTCCATAAGATTATGAAGAGTATTGCTGAATGAAAAGGCTTTAAAATCTGAGTTATCTAGATACCTGTCTACACAGCCATAGCTAGGTCAAAATGCATTGATTTAGCTGCAGTGTTTGAGTAATCATGATAGGTAGCATAGATAATTACGTTTTTGTTTGGAATAGAGATTCTTTGTTCTTTTGGACTGAGATATAGAAATAGATTTTATATTTTCAGTTTTGCCATTTCTCCATAGGCTTTGTTTATTAATAAATCCTAAAGTTGATGAGGATTTCTGAATTTGTATTTTGCTATTTGATATAAATATTTTTTATGTCTTAGCTAATAAAAAGGATATCCATTAAATTTCCATACTTTTGGGGATTCTTGACCAGCTAGAAAAGCATGTCAAGGATTTTTTTGTTTGAAAAATCAAAACAAATACAGTAGGTTGAAAAATATAGTGCCATATTATTTTCCCAGTCAGCTAAAAATTTATCAATTAAGCACACAGCCTGGCTTGTTCAAAATTGTGCTTTCATCAGGTAAAATAATCAGTCTTTTAAGACTAGGCATTAACCAAAGCATGAGATGATTTTGGCCTGAAGTTTCTTAAATGCATTATGTATTGATGTTCTTATTTCCTGAGCTTTCTGGCTGAGGTCATGGGCAATATGCCGCTTATATAATCTTCGTTCTTAGATGGTATAAGTATGTTTCCTTTTTAAACCATTCTACTAAACCAGTCATCATAACATCCCAGGACTAAATTCACCTAACTAAATAATTATTGGAAGATTGTGTACTTCTTTTTTTTTTTTTGAGGAAGATCAGCCCTGAGCTAACATCTGCTGCCAATCCTCTTCTTTTTGCTGAGGAAGACCGGCCCTGAGCTAACATCCATGCCCATCTTCCTCTACTTTATATGTGGGACACCTGCCACAGCATGGCTTACTGAGCAGTGCCATGTCCACACCCGGGATCCAAACTGGCAAACCCTGGGCCGCCAAAGCAGAATGTGTGAACTTAACTGCTGCGCCACTGGTCTGGCCCAAGATTATGTACTTCTACTTATTATTTTCTTTTCTGTATTTTGCAACTATAAAGGCTGCATATTATATTGTTAATCTGATGTGAATAACAGTTCTAAGATGTTTTAAATGAAGAAAAATCTGTGATTCATTTTCATCTAAAATAATTTGCTCTCCCTTATAGTGATTATTTTTATTTTTAAATTGATTTGAAATTTTCTTTTTTGATAAGTCGATAAAGTATTAACATTTTCTTTCTTTTTATGTAGACTAGGTAAATATGTTTTCTTTAACTGAGACTATCTATTGTTCCATGTTATAATAATAGTATTTATTTCTAAAACATACTAGTTATTTTCTATAGTAGCAAATATTTTATAATTTATATTTTTGATAATTTTTTGACATAGCACTTATTTGGCCAATGTAATTAAAGTAAAATGTTAGGAAAAGATAAAGATCAGGCAATGCTATGACAAGATTTAAGGATTCTGCAAGGAAAGGACACAGTAATTATGGCAGATCCTGTTAGTTGTTTATCTATAAATGTCCTCCCACCTCCTTACCTCCTGACTGAATCTTGATTTTGTTCAGGGTGGCAATGTGTCCAGCCTGAGCAATGAATACTAACTGCTCCAAGTCAATTTTTAACAGTCCTGGTCCCTTTGGCAGACACTTAACTTCCCAGCCACCCTTGCAACTAAACATGGCCCATTGATCCAGTTGGGTTCCTTCATGGCTTCTGGATTTGTGTCATAGTGTAAAAGACCTTCTCCATTATAAGACTGTGTTTAGGAATTCTCCCAAGTTATCTTCTGGTACTTTTGTGGTTTCAATTTTTATGTTGTTTAAATCTTTAATTCACCTGAAATTTATTTTGGTATAAGAAATGAAGTAGTCATCTGCCTTTTTTTCCTCTCTCTAAATATAACATCTGTCTTTCATGGACTTAGTTATTGTCTTTACTTTGTTTTTTCTACCATTACACACTTGCCCTGCTTTAAAATAGCCTTTGAGGGGCTGACCCCATGGCCGAGTGGTTAAGTTCCCGTGCTCCGCTGCAGGCGGCCCAGTGTTTTGTTGGTTCGAATCCTGGGCGCGGACATGGCACTGCTCGTCAAACAACACTGAGGCAGCGTCCCACATGCCACAACTAGAAGGACCCACAATGAAGAATATACAACTATGTACCCGGGGGCTTTGGGGAGAAAAAGGAAAAAATAAAATCTTTAAAAAAAAAAATAGTCTTTGACTGTCAGAGTGAAATATTATTTTTTCTCTCTCTTTTTTTTGTGAGGAAGGTTGTTGCTGAGCTAACACCTGTGCCCATTTTCCTCTATTTTATATGTGGCACACCACCACAGTGTGACTTGATGAAGAGTGTGTAGCTCTGTGCCCAGGATCCGAACCTGTGAACCCTGGGCCACTGAAGCAGAGTGTGCAAACTTAACCGCTACACCACCAGTCCAGTCCCTGAAGTATCATTAAAGGAGGAAGTAACATTAGGACTCTCATATTTTAATTATCTGTGGTATTCAGGGCAAGCTTCTATTATATTCAAAAGTTTGGATAATGGGAGATCAAGAAAAACCTGCTTGAAATCCTCTTCTTCCACCTCATACAAACATCCACTCTAGAATGAAAACACCAAGAAGGAAAAGAGAAACCTCTATAAATATAGTGAAATATGATGATTTATCCAAAATTGTGTGGAAAATCCTTTTGAGAGTCAAAGAGATTTCCGGCACCACACTTTTCAAAAGTTGAACAGAGGCCTTTTGTAGTCAAACACTGTATTTTTACCAAAGGAAGGAATCACTTCCTGCTTTCTGCAGTGGAGATAAGCTTCATGTATCTTTCTCCTCTGAATTGATCCTGATTCTCTTTACAGATAGAAACAGAATAACCATTTACAGTTATGATCTAGGTTAGGAACAAAGATTTACAGGAAGATCTCCTTTAAAATAATATCCATCCTTATTAATAGACAAGAAAAGGTAATTTTTTATAGAACTGGCAAAACATGAATACTTTTGAAGCTGGGTGATAATGGTACTTGGAAGTTTACCATCCTATTCATTCTATTTTATATATGTTTGAAAAGTTCCATAATGAAAAGAGTGATATTTAAACTTCTGTTAGTCATTTATACCTTACTTTGTATAAAGATCCTTAGAACAATGGGGGAGGAGTTTCCAGCAAGAGATGAGGGCTTACCTCAGAGAGGTGCGTTCATATCAACCAATCACTGGGAATAAAAAGTTATCATTTCCCAAGTATTTGGCAATACCTTTGTCCAACCAAAAGGAAGGAAAAACTTGAAAGGAGAATTGTACAAAATGGTTCTGAAGCTATCCACCAAGCATTCTTTGTTCTTTTTTTTTTTTTTTTTTTTGAGGAAGATTAGCCCTGAGCTAACATCTGCCACCCATCCTCCTCTTTTTACTGGAGAAGACTGGCCCTGAGCTAACATCCATGCCCATCTTCCTCTATTTTATGTGGGACACCTGTCACAGCATGGCTTGACAAGCAGTGCATAGGTCCACACCCAGGATCCGAACCAGTGAACCCTTGGCCGCCAAAGTGGAACGTGTGAACTTAACCGCTGAGCCACTGGGCTGGCCCTACCAAACATTCTTGAAAACTCATTGTTTTTCCATTACACTGAAGTTGCATTACAACACTCCACTCATGTAGCTGACTAGTTGTTATGAGTCAATCACACCTCACCTTTTAGGACATTATGTCAGAGTTTTGTAGCTATTACTTCTTTTGTGAACAAAGGGTCTTTCTGTTTACTATAGTTTTAAACTGTTAAGGCAAATTTAGAATCTAAAATAAAAACAATATTGCAGTTAGATTAGTAAGGACCAAAATAAATAAATTAAATTAACAAAAATATATGTATATATGTGTGTCTGTATACATATGTATATGTATATATGAGACCTCCGATTTCCATTTCAGTGCTAAGATTCAAATATTCTTTGATTTAAAATGAGCTAAGACTTAAATAGCTTGATGTTCATTAAAGCCACATTTGTACTGAATTCTCACTCAAATTTTTCTAATCATACAACTTCATTTTTATCAGGATTCACTTCTGCAAAAATGTTAATTAAAACAACAAGAGGAAAGGGTTGGTGAATGTGGTGTGGTTTGTTCCCAATCCAGATCCCTCTTGTGGGTGATTCAAGCCAAAAGTTAAATCACGTTTATTCTGATCTCCATCTCCAAAAAAATAAAGGAGACAATGGGATGGAAGGGACCAAGAAAAATCAAGAATCAAAATTGTTTTCAAGTACATCACAGAGATGTATAAGAGAGGAACTGGAATAAGACTGACTTTTTTATATAATAAAGAAGTGGCAACAGAAGGAAGGAAGAGATAGGAGAAAAAAAACAATACGAAACTGAAGAGGGGAGTTATGTTTTGTTATTGTTTGTTTTATTTTGGTAGGCAGAAAGGAACTTTGGGTAAAACAAGATGTGCAAAGAAGGTTTTCATGAAGTTTTGAAGAGTGATTGGAATATGCATAATTTGCTTTTAGAGTCATATATGTATTAATTTTGGATGTATTTCCAAAGCGACATGGATCTGAAGTTGAAACAAAGTACGCCCAGTTTTATTCAAGTTTGGGTTCAATAAAATGACCTTCATTTATGTTGACCTAAAGCATGTGTGTTAATGATGATCCTTAAGGTCACTATTATATGCATGTTGTGTTAATTTCATCATCAATGACTCAAATATTAGTTAATGTTAAATGAAAAGACTGGGAGGAGACATTATATGTGGAAAGGCCTCATTGCTCATTCATTTTTCCACTAAATTCAGGATACAGTGTAATAAAAAGATCACAAGCATTGGTTTTACATAGAACAGCTTGTGTTCCAGATCTACCACATACAAGTTGGGTAATTTTAGGCAAATCAAACTTAATGAACTTCTGTTTCTATATATGTAATTTCAATGACTATATTTTTCAGTTCTAGAAGTTCTCTTTGGTATTTTTTCAAAAGTGCCTGGTACTCTTGGAGAAAGTCATTTCGTTTCTATTTTTTTAAAATATCTTGAATCATTTGAAACATGATTGACTATGCTATGATCAATATCTAATAATTCTACTTTCTAAAGTTCTTGGGGTCTAAGCATGCTGTTTTTTGTGTTTATTGACTTTAACTCATGATGGATTATTTCCTCATGTGTTTTGTAATTTAGATGGGTGGTGCATTTTAATCAGAGCTTTATTTGTGGGAATCCTGTATGGAATGTCCTTCTAGAGTGGTTTGTACTTCCACATCTAGGCAAGATGGAGTAACAAGGACTGTATTTACTTTTATGCCTGAAACACTTAAAAATCCAGGCAAAATATATGAAACAACAGTTTTTAAAGACAACAAACATTAAGCAACAAAGACAATGATCCCAAAGAGACAAGAAACAAATGAGATGAGCTCCATGATTAAAAGGGTTTCAACATACTTCAATTAAAAAAAGAGGGTTTCCAGGGAAAGTATGCACAGGAGGAGCCTGGCAGATTTTCTGAGGTGAGGAGATAGAACTGGGAATGTGGAAAGGCCAAGGAGGTTAGGGTCTACAAATCAGAATATCAAGGAGGAGAGAAGTACAGAGAGAGAGAGAGTTCCCGAGATCTGTAGAGGGTCTCCTCAAGTCTAATTAAAAGGCAGATATTGACAGATTAGATGAAAACCCAAGTCCTAACTATGCACTATCTGCAAGAAATCTGCTTTAAATAATAAGATACAGTTTAAAGGTAAAAGGATAGAAAAAGATAGACCATGCCAACACTACTCAAAGGAAAGTTGGGGTGGCTATATCAATAACAGACAAGATAGATTCCAAAGCAAAGAATACTACCAAGGATAAAGAGAATCTTTTCAGAGACTGATTTGGTCTTTGCTTCTGTAAGTCTCCCCGTGAGTATTATCAGCTTTCATATTAATGGACAGACAGGGAGAGGAGAGTAGGCCTTAGACAAATCAGAGGCAAGGAGTTGGCACTGAGGCTGGGAATTTCTTGGCTTAAAGGTTTCCAGGCCCTACAGAGAGTATAAATTCTAAAATCAAATCTGAATGCTGTTCTGAGGCAAATTCTAAGAGGAAACTTTGTTTTCTGACCCAGAATGCAATGAGATGACAAGCTATTGTGTCTCCCAGTGTCGCTGTGTTACTTTTTTCTACTTCATCCTTTCATTGGATCCCAATGAGCCCATCTTTTTGCAGAAGGTCTCAGTTCTAATGCCACACCTTGCCTGATCCAAGGCTTACCTCCTCATATATCTACACTTAGAGTGAATGAGAATGACTCCCGTGCCTGCCCCAAGACAACCCACCATCACTTCACACTTTTAGCTCTAGTTTTTAGTTTTCTCTTCATGTTTAACCTCTGAGGATTTCCTTTACTTTCTTGCAAACTCAGCTATCCATTTACAAAGATATTTGTTATATTTTATCCAGCATTGTTTTGTGTGTTTTTTGGAGGTTTTTCAGATATAGATTGCCATATTGCTGGTCATGGAAGTCTGTCTTCCTCTAAGTGAAATGAGAGTAATAGTATCTACTGTAGGATGAGGCTAAAGACTTGAAGATAACATTCATAAAGTGCTCAGCACAGTGCCGGGAGCACAACCAGTGCTCAGTACAGATCATTATTGTGAGGTGAGTGACTACAGTGTCAAAGCCATGATGCTCTGGAGGTTACAAAATCCTGGGAAGAATGTACACTGGAGAAGACAAAAACAGGTTGGACATAGAGGTCTTGCTATTTTTGTAGACTTTCTATAGGAATTTATCAAGACATTTTTTCAAAAACTTCCTGTTTTTGTATTAGTGATAGTAATTTTTTTCTTTATGTGAGTACTCTTCTGTTTTTGTGAGGAAAAATTGTATACAAAATGGTTTAATTATCTGAGAATGACTACTGTGTAAAGGGACTATTTATCGGATAGAAGACTAATCTAATTCTGAAAGAAGGAAAAATTCATCTGTATCTTCGTGAAAATTAGTATTAAAGATACTGAGAGCCAGCCCTGATGGCCTAGCGGATGAAGTTCCACACATTCTGCTTTAGCAGCGTGAGTTCCATTCCCAGGCATGGAACCACTCCACTCATCTGTCAGTAGCCATGCTGTGGCAGTGGCTCACACTGAAGAACTAGAAGGACTTATAACTACAATATACAACTATGTGCTGGGGCTTTGGGGAGAGGAAAAAAAAACAGAGAAAGGGGAAGATTAGCAACAGATATTAGTACAGGGCAAATCTTTCCCAGCAAAAAAAAAAAAAAAAAGATACTGAGACAGATATAGTTTTTGTCCTAAAGGAGCTGGGGATCTGGTGGAAATATGAAATGCATACATACTTGCAAAAAAGCAACAGATTATATTACCAGAAAATATGGGCTTTAAAAAAAATAGTTATAGATAATAATACTACAGGAAGGTCGGAAGAGAGAAAGCATTTTGGGTTGAAATAGTCAGGAAAGACTACAGCAAATTTGAGGATGATTAGGTAGAATTGGGTAGGGGAAGAAGGTAGCCAGAAGAGAGGAAAAAAAGGTAAGCATGGGCATGGAAGCAGTAGAATGAAGAACTGAGAAGGCTAGCCTTTAGAAGGGAGACAATTTGTAAAAAGGAGCAGTGAAAAGGAAGAAAGAGCACACTGAGGAAGGTCCTGAATGTCAAGAACTTATATTTTCAACATCGAAGAGCAAATGAAGATTGAGACGGAGTGACATAGTGAAAGAGGCTCTATAGGATAATTGTCACTCCCAGATGTTATATGAAATATTCTTTATAAATGTATCTTCCTTCTTGCTCTAGAACATATACTTCCTGAGGGCAGGGGCTTTCGGCTGTCTTGTTCAGTGCTGTAGTCTTAGCATTTAGACAAGTGCCTAACAGAGGTGTCAAAGAATGAATGAGTGAATGAATCAATAATTCATCTGGCAGCAGTACACAGAATGAACTAGACGTAAGGATTGTTTAGAGGGAAGACAACTAGGCGGGGGGCTTTCAACACAAAACAGGCGCAGTGAGAATGGAAATTGAGGGAAACATTGTAAAACGACCACACTGGATGCTGAGGTCCTTGAAGCAGGAGTCATGACTTAACTCACTGTGCCAGTTTGGGAGCCTGGCATGGTGCCTAAAGGCAGCAGACCCTCGGTAAATGTTTTCTTAATGAAGGAGGGGAATGTTATAACCTAGTGACTCTATTTGTGATGGGGATAAGGTGGGGAAAGTCATGGAAGATGACTTTCAAGTTTCTAATTTTAGTGACTGGGAGGATGGTGATGCCATGAATAGAAATAGACAAATTAGGAAAGAACAGTAGTTTCAGGGAAGAAAGTGCTGCATTTTATTTTAGAAATGTTGAAAACAATTTAAGCTCTATGATATATGTAAATGCCTGCAGTCATTAAACAAATTCAATGACAGCTTATATTTCACAGGTAGATTAGCTACAAAATAATTTTTATATCTTGTTGCAAATGATTTCTAGAGTTATTCTTTTTGTAAAATACTAGAAAAATTCAATAACATCCTTGCATGGGGTATTTCTCTTAAAATTAACTATTTTAGGATAAAAAGCAAAAATACTGGCAATCCAAATGGGTTTCTATTTTTAAATTGTGTACTGCACTTTAGCATGATAATGTTAAATTTATATAGTTTTATAATATATTTATGTATTATCTCTGTAATTTTTAACACTGAGTCATCACAGTTTCTCCTCCTCCTTTAAATATATCTATCACATTTCTTTCTAATCTTCATGTCACAATAAAGTGGATTTTTTAATTCATCAAATATGCTTCTTATGCTGGGAATTTATATACGACTAATATGAACCTGTGGTAAGCAGGATTCTATGATGACCCCCAAATCCCCACTCCTCGGTATACAGACCGCAGAGAATCCCCTCCCCCTGAGACGGGGTAGGGCCTATGAATATGATGGAACAGTCGCTTCCTAGATTAGTTTATATAAGACTCCATTTAAGCAGACTGAAGGGACAGATTTTCCTTCTGGCCTTAAAGACTTGCCATTTTGAGGAAAAGACCACGTGGCAGGGAATGGTAGGCAGCATCTAGAAGCTGAGAAAAGCCCTCAGCTGATAGCCAGCAAGAAAACAGGGAACTCAGGCCTGCAGTGGCAAGAAAATGAATTTTGCCAACAACCAGTGAGCCAGGAAGAGGACCCCAGAGCTTCAGATGCGATTGTAGCTCCAGTCGACACCTTGGTTTCAGCCTGATGAGAGCCTGAGTTGAGGACTCAGTTAACTTGTACCTGGACTCCTGACCCAAATTTATTATGACCTAATAAATTTGTGCTGTCTTCAAGCTGCTAAATTTGTGATAATTTGTTATGCAGCCATAGAAAACTAACACGGCACCTATAACTTTATTATAATCCACTGGGCTTCTTTATCTTACATATTAAATGTTTGTATCATATTCTTTTTTTTAGTTTTTAGACACCAATGACCCTAGTTTATACATTTCTTTGTCCTTAATTATTGAAATCTTAAACTTTAATGGCCTCTGTCATGGATTAGTAGCTAAATTGCTTCTAGATTATTATCATTTTAATTTTTTAGGACAGCTTAGAAGACTAATTATTACTGACAAACCATAACCTTCTTCTCAATCTTTGTTAATCATATAATTCAATTGATAATATTTTTAGTCATGTTTATTGTTTGTTTGTTTTTTGAGGAAGATTAGCCCTGAGCTAACTGCTGCCAATCCTCTCTTTTTGCTGAGGAAGACTGGCCCTAAGCTAACATCCGTGCCCATCTTCCTCTACTTCATATGTGGGACGCCTGCCACAGCATGGCTTACGAAGCAGTGCCATGTCTGCACCTGGGATCCGAACCGGCAAACCCCGGGCCGCCGAAGCAGAAGGTGCGAATTTAAGCACTGCGCCGCTGGGCCGGCCCCTAGTCAGGTTTAAAATACAAATTGATGTTCAGGTTTTAGTTAATTATACATAGTCATCTGTGGCACTACAGACAAAGAAATAAACCACGTGTAGGTGGAATATCCATAGGTTATTAGCAAGCTTTTTGATTTCAAATAAATATTTAGTGCTCATATAGTTTTATCTGAAGTTTTAGCAATAGGCTTAACAATCTTTCAAGTGTTAACTTTTAGTCAGTCACCATACTCGGGTACATAGGGACATGTCAGTGAAGCGCTATTCCACTGAGGTTTTGGGATGATGAGGTGGATGGTGCATTAGTTCTGCTTCTTAATAAGATATTACTGACATGTAACATGCACAGCAATGTACAAATCGTAACTCAGTTGATTTTCACTCCCAAGTAATCAGCAACCAGAACAATAACAGAATCTCAGAAACCCGTTTCCACTTCCTAACTCCCTTGCCCAACAGAAACCCCTGATCTGACGTCCAACACTACAGCTTCGCTTTGCCTGTTTTGAACTCGCATCAGTGGACTCACACAGCATCTTCTCTTTTGTACCTGGATTCCTTCACTCAGCACTATGTGTAGGTGTTTGTGAGATTCATTTGTGTTGTTGTGGTTGTAGTCCGTTCGTTTTTATTGCCATATAGTAGTATTTCATGGTATGAATACACAATAATTTGTTCCGCTGTAGATGGACAGTTGCCTTGTTTCCAGTTTCTGGCTATTACAAATAGTCCTGCTATAAGTATTTTTACCCATGTCTTTGTTGAACACATGTATACGTTTCTGTTGGGTTTATGCCTAGGGGTAAAATTCCTTGAACATGTGATATGCGTATATCCAGCTTTAGGAGATGCTGCCAAACAGTTTCTAAAGTAGTTGTCCTAATTTACACTCGCAGAGGCATATATGTGGTCCGCTTGTTCTACCTCTTCACCAGCACTTGATATTGCCACTTTGTAATTTTAATAATGTTGGTGATATAAAGTGGTGTCTCTTTATGTTTTTAATTTGATTAGCCTGATAAATAAGATGCTCACCTTCATATTTTATTGGCTATTTGGATATACTCTTTTGTAAAGTGTTCTATGAAGTCTTTTGTTCATTTATCTATTGGATTATTATCATTTTCTTTTTTATTTGTGTGAATTCTTTTTTTCTTTTTTTGAGGAAGATTGGCCCTGAGCTAACATCTGTGCCCATCTTCCTCTACTTTATATGTGGGACACCTGCCACAGCATGGCTTGATAAGTGGTGCAAAGGGGATCTGAACTGGTGAACCTTGGGCTGCCGAAGCGATGCGGACCTTAACCACTGCGCCACCAAGCCAGCCCCTGTATGAGTTCTTCATGTTAAATCATTCTGGACATGAGTTATTTGTTAAATATATCAAAATAAAATATAGTTTTCCACCCTATAGCTTGGCTTTTTACTTTCTTAATGGTGTCTTTTGATAAATACAAATTTTTTTTTAAAGATTTTATTTTTTTCCTTTTTCTCCCCAAAGCCCCCAGTACATAGTTGTATATTCTTCGTGGTGGGTCCTTCTAGTTGTGGCATGTGGGACACTGCCTCAGCATGGTCTGATGAGCAGTGCCGTGTCTGCGCCCAGGATTCGAACCAACGAAACACTGGGCTGCCTGCAGCGGAGTGCACGAACTTAACCACTCAGCCACAGGGCCAGCCCCGACAAATACAAATTTTAAACTTTAAGCTAAGCCAATGTTTTCTTTTCCTTTTAGTTTATCATCTTTTGTGTCCCATTTGAGAAACATTTGCCTACTTCAAAGACATGAAGATATTCTTCCATATCTTCTCCCAGAAGCTTTATAATTTACCTTTTACATTTAGTTCTAAAATGCATCTTTTATTTATTTTTTATTGCACAAGCACTTGGAAATAATTTGTATTCTGATGTTGTTGGATGCAGTGTTCTATTTTTGCTGGCTAATTCAAGTTTGCTAATTGTGTTGTTTAAATTTTCTATACCCATAGTGATATTTTGTCTGCTCTTTTTATTGACTCTTGAGAGAGGTTTAAGTGTCTTGTAAAGCTTGTGGGTTTATATATTTGTCCTTTGAGATTTGTCAAACTTTGCTTTATGTATTTTAAAGCTATGTTATTAGGTGCATACAGATTTAGAATTATGATATTTTCCTAGTGGATTAATCCCTTCAGTGTTACAAAATTTCCCTCTTTTTCTCTAGCAATGCTCCTTGCCTTTATGTCTACTTTGTTCTCTTGTTATTATAAGGGTGTTTTAGTTTCATTCCAAGATCTCTTTGATCTAGGCTGTTTTTTGTTTTTACTTTTGTTTTTTTGGTGAGGAATATTGGTCCTGAGCTAACATCTGTTGCCAATCTCCCTTTTTTTGCTTGAGCAAGATTCACCCTGAGCTAACACTTGTGCAAATCTTCCTCTTTTTGCTGAGGAAGACTGGCCCTGAGCTAACATCCATGCCCGTCTTCCTCTACTTTATATGTGGGACTCCTACCACAGCATGGTTTGCCAAGTGGTGCCATGTCGACACCCAGGATCCGAACTGGTGGACCCTGGACCACCAAAGGGGAACATGTGCACTTAACCACTGCACAACCAGGCCTGCCCCATACTTTTTGTTTGTGGGATTCTACCACAGCATGGCTTGATGACTGGAGTGTAGGTCTGTGCCCAGGATCCAAACCCATGAACCCTGGGTTGCCGAAGCAGAGTGCATGAACTTAACCACTACACCTCCAGGCCAGCTCCAGATCTAGGCTGTTTTAATCCTGGATTATCTCAATGTGAAAGGTAAGAAGGGTTTCTGGTATTATCGGACAACATAATACATTTAAATGAAATGCTAATAATCTTGTTTTACATGATGCTTTTAACTTTTTTCAAAGTAGTTTCATATATGTCATATTATTTTCATAACCTACCTTTCTAGGCCAGGCTTATTTGAAGATATTAATACACAAGTGCCTATAGTCAATATATTTTACTACTAATGATGCGTCAGTAACAACCAAGCAGAACAGATATTGTTAAATAGGGCATAATGGTAGATAGAGAATGAATAACTCAGGTTACACCCAAAGCCCTCTTTCTACAGTTATCAAGCTTATTCTAATAAAATCAGAGTAGTTTGAATATCTGCATACTGAAAGATAAGATCAAGATAGGGAATTAACTAAAAGTGAATCAATGGAAGTTTGATGGTATAAAAAGAAAAATTCAGAGAAGACTAGAACAGAAGTTATTCTTCACCTCCTTGATGGGGGGTTTTCAGTATTTTTTATTAAAGAGGATTCCTGTGACTAGCCTTTATAGTCCTTATATATATATATATATATATATATATACACACACACACATAAATATATCATATGTTAAATATATATATACTTATATTAACTACTTAATGGAATATAATTGTTGTTCTATATAGCTTCAAAATCCTTACAAAATCCTTTTGCCTTTATAAAAATTACAGTTAAATAACTCAGCCATGTATTGTTATAGTTAAATAATTCATTTAAGATAATTGTGCTCAGAGTGGGCAAGACTAGGTGAACCATACTCCCATGAGAATGTTGTTTAACAATTCTTCTTTCTGCCTTGTTTTTTTTTTTCTTGAGGAAGATTAACCCTGAGCTAACAAGTGTGCCAATCTTCCTCTATTTTGTATGTGGATTGCTGCCATAGCATGATGAGTGGTGTAGTTCTACACCCGGGATCCAAACCTGTGAACCTAGGCCACTGAAACAGAGCGTGCCAAACTCAATCACTACACCAAGGGGCTGGCCTCTGCCTTGGTTTTTTGTTAACACTTTTTATTGTACCATTTTGTCACTTTCATAACATGTTCTTTGACTTCTTTTCCTAATGGCTATGTATAAAGTTGTCCAAAATATATTTGCCAAGGGCAATATATCAACCTCTTTCTTGGTTAAAAGAAAAGAAATCATGAGAGTGGCCAGATCAAGGGAAACTTGTAAGATCACTTTTATATTTTTTCCTTTAATATTGTTTTAATAGTATATCTCCTTTCTTACAACAGATGTAGCCACAGCCAAATTTAATGCTCAGTTATAACAACTATATTAGACCTTGAAATGAACACTTTGGCTTCTCCTTTTCATCATTTCAATTTTTTCATTTATGTTTATTAGACTTTATGAATGACTTATCTTTTCCCCTCAAATCCTTGTTGAAAAGTAGTGGTGTATAAATAAATACCTTTAAGACCAACAGGTATCAATTTTCTATAATACTACAGAAGCCAATGCATTTAAAAAGTGCTATGCATCATCTTTTTTTATATGTAATTATTTTAGTGAGGTCAGATTGGCTTACAACATTGTGTAATTTCAGGTGTATATTATTATATGTCAGTTTCTGTATAGACTGCATTGTGTTCACCACCAATAGTCTAGTTTTCATCTGTCACCATAGATATGTGCCCCTTTACCGTTTCACCCTCCACTCACCCCTTCCCCTTTGCTAACCACTAATCTGTTCTCTTTATCTATGTATTTATTTATCTTCCATATATGAGTGAAATCATATGGTGTTTGTCTTTCTCTGGCTTATTTCACTTGGCATAATACCTTCAAGGTCCATCCATGTTGTTGCAAATGGCGTGATTTTGTCTTTTTCTATGGCCGAGTAGTATTCCATTGTATGTATATACCACATGTTCTTTATCCATTATCTATTGATGGACACTTGGGCTGCTTCCAAGTTTTGGCTATTGTGAATAATATGCATCATCTTTTTATTTATTTTATGTATTTATTTTTTTTAGGAAGATTAGACCTGAGCTGACTACTGCCAATCCTCCTCTTTTTACTGAGGAAGACTGGCCCTGAGCTAACATCCATGCCCATCTTCCTCCACGTTATATGTGGGACGCCTGCCACAGCACCATGTCCGCACCCAGGATCTGAACCAGCGAACCCCGGCCCGCGGAGAAGAAGAACGTGCACACCTAACCGCTGCGCCACCGGGCTAGCCCCTGCATCATCTTTTACAATTTCTCCCTGAATCCTATAACCTTGCTTTCTATGTAACGTCAAGACACCCAACACCAACTTAGTTTCTTTCTAACCATTTATGGTCAAACTTTCCTTGATGGCTTTCTGAAACTTTACAGTATTGATTTCTGAGAGCATGGATTGTATATTTATTTGAATCTTTTCTAATTATATATGCCATATTTGAAAAGAAGATAGGGTAAAATTTCAAAATGTTGGTGGCAAATTCAACCTTAAATTTAATAGTACAGTTATTCTAAATGAGATAAATTCTATTTCATGTACTAAAAATGTATATATAAATTATAGCTCACCTATACTCAACATAGATTTGAGATGAGTTTATGGACTTACTTTCATTTAAGTGTAAAACATGAATGGAGATATACTTATTTTTACATGTACCTTTTCCTTGCATTGTAATTAATGTTTTAGTATCTGTTTTCTATTTCAAGATGACATATTAATGTCACATAAATGTAATGAATAATGCAGGTGTGTGGTTATTAAAAATATCAGGAACTGGGGCCCGCCTGGTGGCTCAGCGGTTAAGTTCGCACGTTCTGCTTCTCGGCGGCCTGGGGTTGGCCAGTTTGGATCTCAGGTTCGGACATGACACCGCTTGGCACGCCATGCTGTGGTAGGCATCCCACATATAAAGTAGAGGAAGATGGGCACGGATATTAGCTCAGGGCCACGCTTCTTCAGTAAAAAAGAGGAGGACTGGCAGTAGTTAGCTCAGGGCTAATCTTTCTCAAAAAAAAAAAAAAAAATCAGAAACTTAGTTATAAAATTGCAAGAACTTTGTAGAGAGTATTCTGCCTTGCCTGGCTGCGGCTCCACTTATAATCTCCCCAGACTCCAGCATGGTTACTAGTTGGAGTTAATATCTGTCACAGCACATTGACCTGGAGGGGTAAGGGTAGCATAGAGAGGATGCAGTGTGAAAGCTGATAGGGCTCCTAAACTGTTCCATAGTCCCCAGATGGCTTTACTCACTACTTTATTTATCTATATAATCTCACACTTTGCTCTTTTCATAAAACTATCTAACCTTTACCATGTAGCATAGCAAAATTTCATTCATTCATTCCACAAATATTTAATGAATGCCTACTACAGGGCAGTGTATTAGTTTTCTATTGCTGTGTCATAAATTATCACAAACTTGGCAGCTTAAAGCAACACAAAGTTGTTGACTCACAGTTCTGTAGGTCAGAAGTCCAGGCACAACGTGACTGGATTCTCTGCTCAAGTCCCATCGAGCTTAAATCAAGGTGTTGGCTGGGACTGCACTTCTCATCTGGCTTCAGGTTCTAATTCAAGCTCATTCGAGTGGGCGGAATTCAATTCCTTGTGGTTGCAGGACTTAGATCCCTGCTTTCTTGCTGGCCTTGAGCTGGAGTCTGCTCTTAGCTCCTAGAGGCTGCCACTATTCCCTACCACCTGGCCTTATCTGCAACCTGCTGTTGTGTTTTTCTAGACCAGTCAGAATGTGTCTCTCTATCTTCCTCTTCTGTGATCAGCAGAGAAAACTCTCCATTTTAAAAACGACTCTTGTGATCAGGTCAGGCCCACCAGGATGGTCCCCCTATCTTAAGGTCAAGTGACTCGAGACGTTAATTACACCTGTAAAATCCCTTCACAGCAATACATAGATTGGTGTTTGATTGAATAAGTGGAAGAAGATATATGTACATCAGAGACCAGGAATCTTGGAAGACCATCTTAGAATTCTACCTAAGAGTCAGATATGTACTATGTATTCCATTACTTGGAACACATTAGTGAGAAGAAATATAAAAATACCAGTCCATGTGGAGCATACATTCTAGAAAGTTTAGGGGAAAAATTACATATATATATATATACACACACACACACACCTATATATAAGATGTAGTATCTTATTATTTTAGGAGCTTTAGGAGATGGCCAGATATAAACAGTCATCAGAATAGGCTAATATACCTGTTTTTATAATTGTTATTCTCTGTTGGTATTCAGTTAACTATCTTAAACAGATGGCATGTTTTTTCTGTATGTGCTGATAAATGTGTACGTAAGCAAAATGTCAGTTGTAATTTTACTATTTGAGCACTCCTTTTTTATTTCAGATTCCTGGAATTTTGAGGAGGGACCTTAAAGATCTTGCCATCCTTTGTTAGCATTTAAGGGTAAAGAAGTTGAAAGGAGACTTTTCCTGTTTATAGTTAATAAAATATCAAGGTTCTGTTATATGATTTTTGAATATGTGTACTTCTTTTCAAGTGATAGCAGATGTGACCATTCCTAATGAGTGCATTTCTTGAAATAGAGCAGAAACTTAAATAGCTAGAATGGGCAGGATACCAAGGAAACAGACTAATCAGGCAGATGGTGACCATTTCCGAGGGAAAGTCTGAGTAAAGCAGTAACTCTGCAGCAGCGATCTGAAAATAAAGGAACATTTGTGGGCATAGAAAACAATGTTTTTTCATTACATTGTAATAAATCATTAGATTTACAAACACACTTTTTGTTACCATTGATCATATGATGAAATTTAATTTTTTCCTTCGCTGTAATGTTTTCTCTTCATATGAACAAAATTTTGTCAAAAATAACATTTTAATAATTCATTTAGCAATAGATTTCCTTTTTTTTGCAAAACCTTTTGAACATTTGTTTGTTTTTTAAATTATTTCATTGTTTTTAAATGAATTGATTTTAAATTTAATAAAACAGATTTATATGGGACCAAACTCTGGTTCTGTAAAAAATAAAAATTGCAATCAACTGAAAAGCATTTGCTGAAGAATGAAATTTTGCATGAAAAGCAGAAGTAAAACACATATCCTATCAGGAAACCAGAAACGGAATAAAAACACAGAAAGGTATCTCTGGCACAGTGCCCCGAAGGTCAACAAATATAGCCAAGAGTGTGAGGTAATGTCAGCACTAAGAAAATACCCTGGGGGGCCGGCCCGGTGGTGCAGCGGTTAAGTGCACACGTTCCGTTTCTCCATGGCCCGGGGTTCGCTGGTTCGGATCCCAGGTGCGGACATGGCACTGCTTGGCACACCATGCTGTGGTAGGCATCCCACATATAAAGTAGAGGAAGATGGGCATGGATGTTAGCTCAGGGCCAGGCTTCCTCAGCAAAAAAGAGGAGGACTAGCAGTAGTTAGCTCAGGGCTAATCTTCCTCAAAAAAAAAAAAAAAAAAGAAAAAGAAAATACCCTGGGTCAGATCCTTGTCACTCTGATCCCAAGGCTGTTAGTGATCATGTACAAATGTAATCTGTACAGTGATTTATAAAGTTGTCATCTGTTGCATCTCCTTCCTGCCTCATACCACCCTGGCGAGGCAAAGCAGTTCTTGTTATCCCTGTTTTACAGATGAATAAATACGGATAGAGAAATTAGTTTGCCAAAATTCATAGTTACTAAGTGGCAGAGCAGGAACTAGGACTGAGTCTTCTAATTCTGAATCCACCACCTTTGGATTGAAAAGTGGAAGAGTCAGGAGAGAGAATAGCTATCAGCATAAGAAATGAATTTGTTTCCATTTAGCCTTTTAATATATAAGCAGCCCACAGTTTGGCTGATTCTTACTATAGTATGCTGTGTTTAGTTTATAAAAATAATGCCTTGAGGTTAACATTATTAAAAAAAAAAAAAAAGTTTCCTCAGTTTCTTTCCGAAAGGTGTGACGGGTTTGCATTGTTTCATGGAAATCTCCTTGTGTGAATCTCTTTGCTTTATCTCTTAGCATCAACTGAAAGAAATCAGAAGCAACCACAGAACAGAGGGAATCTGATGGGCCTGGTGAATCCTTCAGTGATTTCATGATGCTTAAGATACTTCCTACAAACATCCAAGTTAATTGGAGAGGGATATGAATGTGAAAAAAGTGGTGAAGAGGAAACAACTTTTGGGGGACCCGCAATCTGATGCCCTCACCGATACCCTCTGGCGGTCTGCTCTTCTCTTAAGAGAGAACAACTCTCTTAAGGAGCCCAGTTGTTTGTACTTTGCATCTGACCTCCTCCTCCATCTATCACAAAAGAAAGGTCATACCTTAGGAAGAGTAGGAGTAAATAGAATACTTCCAATAACCCAACATCTATAATCCCTATAGTTTTCTAGAGAACAAAGACTCTGATGTATATATATTTTAAAAGTTCTCCTTTACCCTAGATAGAAATGCTAAAAATTTAATTGTTTACAAAGCATGTGTATATGGAGGTCTTTGGCACAGGCTAACTACTGTTCCCCACGCCATTTGGACGAACTACTAAACATTACCCAGCATTCTTTGCAGTCAAGCATATCTATAGGACTAAATTCTATGTAGCCAGTGGATTCTAAGAGAAAGTGTGGCGTGTCACTTTTATACTAGGTCTACGTAATCCTACATGCTCCTTCCCCTTTCTCTTGCTGAATGTCAACGTCCGGGATGATGTTGAAAGCATGTAGGGAAGCTTGTAAAGTCTCCTTTAGTCTGAACCACTGAATGACTGTGGTGGGGCAAAAAGACCCCAGCGCCACCTGAAAATATTCAGCTGCCTTGAGCTGTTTATGTATGAGAGAAATAAATTTCCATTTTGTTTGAACCATTATACATTTTGGGTCACCTTTCATCGCTCTGAGTCAGTTAGCCCACCTTAACTAATCCAGTGCCCTGGACAAAGTGATCCACCAGCGAATATACTCATGGTTTTCTTCTCTCTTTATAAACCAGAACAGTTGCCAACTCTTTCCCGGTGGCCCACTCTCTCCACCTGGGACTCTTCACTGTTGCCTCATCTTTGAGCTGCTTGTATCATTTCCAGAGAAAACAATGTGTTCCTGTGCATCTTGTGCTCAACAGCATTGGCCCTTTCTAGCCCTAATCTCAACTGTTTCATGTCCTTTAACTCAAAGGGCCCTGGTCAATTCAGTTAAAATTTCTGTCTACTGAATATAATAATCCTGGATTAGGAGCAGTCAAGACTGTTGGAGACAACATCACATTGGTATCCGAGGCGTTAGAGACCCCAGGTATCACCCACCTTCCATGCTGCCACTCGGTTACGGTTAATGCTTAGAGCCGGACTGGACATCCCTGTCTCTCCAGACACTAGTGAGCCTAAGGGGAACACTGGAGGCATAACTGGGAAAGTGTGGAAACTTCCAAAGGAGTTAGATTTGTGCAGGAAGGTGGGGGATTAAACATTTACACTCTGAGATAACTGTGTGTGTTAGCTAGGCTCCAAAAAGGGTGGTGGGCACCCTAATTATAAATACATTTACACAGATGTAGCTAATCTAATGATACTTTAGGTAAAGGATGAAAAACAGAAAGGGCAGTGGCACCTGAGTGGTGTCTATGATCCTTTTTCTCTCTGGCAACAACTGTCCATCTGTGTGGGAGCGTGACGGGAAGTTGCTTATTCATTTCTTTTTTTAATTTTTAATTTTGAAAAAATTTAGGATTACAAAAAGTTATTAAATATTACAGAGAATTTCTGTATTTATTTCACCTAGTTAGCTCAAACGTTAACAACTTACCACAGGACAATTACAGAGCAGGAAATTAATATTGAGAAAATACTATTAACTAATCTATAGATGTTATTCAATTGCATAGAGATCACACATTGTCATATCTCCTTGGTCTGCTCCAATCTGTGAGTTCCTCAGTCTTTCTTTGTCTTTCATGACCTTGGCACTTTTGAAGAGTGCTGGTGAGGTATTTTGAAGAATGTGCCTCATTTTGTGTTTGTCTGATGTTTCCTCATGATTGCATCTGGGTTAGGCATTTTGGCAAGATTACCACAGAAGTGATGTTGTGCCCTTCTCAGTGATCAGAGCAGGAGGCATATGATGTTGATATGTCTCCTTACTGATGATGTTAACTCTGAGACCGATCAGCATCATGTTGCCTCCTGCTCTGATGCACAGAGATGGGCACATGCTCAAACAAGCTCCTTTCCTCTTCACTGGCTAGATGTTGGTGCTCCGGGTGACCATGGATGTTATTTGGGGAAGATATGGAAAAACCTTCTTCAGCCTGGGTCCCTGAAAGATTGCATGGGACGGAATCCTTTCCAGCTCCTCCCACTAACTTGCAGCTGTCTTGGTCTGTTTATGTGTGAGGAAAATGAGTTTTTATTGTGTTTGAGCCAAAGTGAGCCCAAGGACACTTTGAGTCCTTTCATTAGAGCTATTAGCCTACCTTGTTATATTACCTGGAATTAGGTAGATTCAGTGCGCTACTAGAAAAAGTGCTTCATCCGAAAACAGTCCTGTGATTTTCTTCTTTCTTTATCAGTAGTTCCCAGACATATTCCTGTAGTCCATACCTTCCACGAATGTTTCTATTCACTTACCCCCAGATCCAAGTACTTGGAGGGTCTGCAAGTGGTAAACTCTTTTCTTCTTTATTTCGCTTCCATTGAATAAACAAGATTTATTCAATAAATGTTGAATGAAAGTTTTATCCTTTGAAAATATTTGTTCCCTAGCATCAAACTTGTAAAAACAAAAATGGATTAAGTTCACCTGAAAAATAGAGATTCTCACATTGGGTTAAAAAACATCTAAGTTTAAGCTATGTTTTTTATTCAAGAATCACACTTAAAATATAACGATCTCAAGGGATTGAAAGAAATGGGATAAAAAAAAGTCATACAAAGAATCGAACCAAAATAAATCTGGCATTGATTCTAGAAAAAAATCTTTACAGCAACATCATTATTAGGGTTAAAGAAGTTGATTACTTAATGATAAAAGGATCAATTCACCATGATGACAAGGACTGCTGGAGTTCATTGACATCCATTTTCTCCTCTTTTTGGGGGGCATCTAACTAAAATACTTTCATAAGCTTCTTTGAATTTTATTGGGACCATGTAGCTGATTTTTAGTCACTTCTAGGACTGGCACATTAACTCTTGATGTGTGACCTTTCAGACTGTCTTCCAATTCTGCAGCGACTTTGGAGATCTGTTGAGATGGATATGCACTAGGTTCTGCTGCGTGCTTTCCATTTTTCCCATCACCGATAAGAGTTGTTATAATTATTCCATCCGTGATAGTAGATTTGTATGTATGTATGTTTGGGAGTGGTAGTGAAGACCCATTGTGTCTTTAGTTCATACCATCCATTTCAGGAGAAACCAAATATTCACATATGGGAGAAGACTGCACATTCCTCAGATATTTTGGACTTAGAGCTGAATGCACTGACTGGAAGGGACTTTGGGTCGTCTTCTCTGGGGAGGAGATGAATATATTCTTCATGTAGAAGTAAGAGTGAAATGAACACAGAATATTCCTTTCCTCCTTTTCTTCCTGGACAATATAGTTCAAATATATTTCTCAGATCTCTTACAGTTGGGTTGGGATCATGTGGACAGAAGTGATCTATGCCACTTCGAGTCTCCTGGTACACAAAAATCATTTACATGCCCATCCTCCATTTTCTATTCCCATTCTGGGATGACCTTGGTTACTGCACAATGAAGACTGTGTGCCACAAGAAGAAAGATGACTGGGTCCTTGATTAACTGCATTGATCACTAAACCAAAGGCTGGTTCTTCCCAAAGAGTAATAAAATAGATAATCCTCAGAAATATTGATCAATGATGCAAAGAGAGGGCACAAATAAATAATATTAGGAGTAAAGATAAAGTAATTACAGATACAGTACAAATTAAAATACCAAAAATCGTAAGAAAATTATATATTAAAACTTTACAAAAATAAATCTTGAACATATCGCAAATGGGAAAATTTCTATAAAAATTTAAATTACCTAAATCTGTGGCTGAGGAGACAGCCATCAGAAAAATGGAATCAACAGGCAAAAATCTAACCAAAATAAAGGCATCAAGTCCAGACAGTTTTATAGGCAAGTTTTACCAATACTTCAAAGCACAAAAAAATTCCTCTTTTGTAAAAACATTACAAAAACATAGAAAAAGAGAGAAATTCTCCAGCAGCTTTTATGAGTTGAATGTACTTGAGATACCAAAACTAGAAAAACAAATAAAGGAAAGGAAATTGTAGGTTAACCTCCCTAATGAGTACACATGCAATATTTTACTGTATTGACAAACTGGATCAAACAAATATTTTAAAAAATACATTATGTTCAGATATGGTTTATCCCAGGAAGAATGTTTGAGCATTATAAAATTCCTGTTAATATTAGGAATGAGCAAATAATGCTTATTATCTCACAAGTAATTATCATTGCTCTGAAGTTTCTACACAATGAAATAAAATCAGAAAGAAATAACAGTTGTATGGGTTAGGAAGAATCAAATATTTACTATTTAAAGATTATTTGCATAGAAAATCCAATAGTATCTACAGCCAAACAACTAGAACTAATAGGAAAGTTAAGCAAATTTTCTGCATACAAGAGCAAGGTACCAAAATCAATAGGAAATCTGTATGGCAGCTGCTAATGACATACAGGGCAACTTAACATTTTTGCATGCAATGAATAAATAAATGTCAGTGATATTTCTCTACTAGATGTTGCTATCCTAAAATTATATTAATAAAACTGTGTTATTGTTTCAGAAATAAATTGACCAACAAAAATAAAACCTGGAGACAGGAACTGACACACGTGAGAATTTGGTGTATGTCAGCCAGGGCATTACAATTCAGGGCTAAAAGAAAAGACTACTCAATAAATGATGCTGGGACAACTGTTAGCCACATGGGAAAAAAATAAAATCTCTGCCTCACACTATCTATAAGAATGTATTCCAGATGAATGAAATTTAAATATAAAGAACAAAACTTTAAAACTTTTAGAACAATATAGGAGAATTTGTGACTTCAGGATAGGAAAGGCTTTCTTAAAACAGACACAAAAAGGAAAATATTGATAATTTGACAACATTAAAATGAACAATCTATGTTTCATAATAGACATGAAAATAAAATTAAAAGACAAGTCACAGATTGGGAGAAAATATTTACAATGTATGCAACTTATAAAATACTTCACATGTAGAATATATAACGAGCTCCTCAAATAGATGAAGAACAAGAGCAAAAGAGGACAAAAATACAAACGCCATTCACAGACGAGGAGATCCAGATGGCTAGTTAACATGTGAACAAGAGCTGAACTACTTTAGCATCAGGAAAATGCCAATGTGAACTATTGAGTTTACATATAACACACAACAGACACCTAAAAATTGAAATGACTGAAAAAATAAAAAGCCTCAAAACAAAAGCAAAAAGACACCTAATAGCAGCATGAATTTGTACAACCACCGTAGCAGACACTACATGGATAGCTGCCTATCCGATATCCATTCCCCTTTCTTCGTAAAGAACAGAAGAACAATTTTGTCCAGGACGAAAAGAGGTGAGTTCCGAATGATGACTCATGATGAGTCTAACCCAGTCATATCAATCTTGTCTCCTGTCTCTCAGTCATCCTTGAAGATAAGGGCTCCATATGAAACGTTTCTGGCCAATGAGATATAAGGAGAAATATTCTGGGGGTGTTTCTGTGAAAACTTCTGTTGTCTCTATCCCTGTTCACCCTTCTGATTTATACTCAAAATGATGGCTGGAGCCATGGCAACTAGCCTGTCACCATGAGCAAAAGACAAAGAGAATTGCAAACATAGCAGTTGCTGTAGTTAGTTCTTTTACACTTGCAGCCAAATGGAATCCTACTTAACAAAACTACATTGGTAAGCAATTTGTCAACATGTAGTAAAGTCGAACATGTCTTATCCTAAAAACTGGGAATTCCGTGTCTATTTGTATATCCTATAGGAAATATTGCACATGTACACAAGGAGATATGTGCAAGCCCACACTACAACATTGATCGTAAGAGTAAAACACTGAAAACAATCTAAGTCCCTTAGTGGGTAAATGAATAATAAATTTTTGTACGTTTGTATGGTAGAATGAGCTGGATCAGGTTAAATGAGTGAATTAGATCTACATGTATCTACACAGATATTTCTCAAAAATGTATTTTTGAATTAAAAACAAGTTATGCAAGGATAATATATCATTTATATAAATTTTAGTACACATAGGCTAATTTTTATATTGTTTAGGGTCCCATATTTATCTAGAAAGCATAAAAATATGGGCAAGAAGAAATACGAACTTCAGGCTAATGGTTATGTTAGATGAATTGCAAAAGAAATGGAATTCGGGGAGAATTCCAAAAGAGTATCAAGTGTATTTGAATGTTTTATTTAAATAAAAATATCCATTTATATTGTTTATGTATGAATTCAAGTACAAATTTATTTTAACCTGTGTACTTCACTATATGTTTGAAATATTTATGATTTGAAAATGAAAAGGGTAAAGAAGAGAATGTCAGTAATTTCCAAGAAGAAAATTATAAAGCTCTTTTGAAGGACATAGATGAGGCTCTGAATCTCTCTTTCTCTCTTTGAATGAATATTAAAAAGATTGGCATTTTAATATATTCTAACATGGAAATATATCCAAGATGTAATTAAGTGAATAATATGGGTCACAGAACAATATTTATACACACAATCCTACTTACATAAAAATAAAAATACATAATTTATATGCTGTGTATGTGGATATTTATACAGATATATGTACATGTATGTAAGTGTAATGTGTACAGAAAACGGTCTGGCAGAATCTTCTACCAAACGATTCCTTCTGACAGGGGTGAGAGTTTGGGGCAGGAAGGCTTGAGGTATGAAAGCAACTTTTTCACTTGTAACTCTATATATTACTGCATTTTTGAAATTTTACAATGTGATTGTTTATTTACTTAAGTAAACAATTTTAGAAAAAGTCAAATATCCATTATGTCAGTAATAAAAAGAAACTACAATTTTGGAAGAGAATTAAACAAAATGTAAATAGTAATTTTTTGGTTGTATTTCTCGTTGTAAAATATTAAACTTTTCTATGATGACTGTGTTAATTTTGTAATTAATTTTTTTAAGTGAGGGGAAAAAATATACAGTTGGTGCCTATATCAGACAACATAGGTACTTCCTCAGACCTTCCTGTTTTACCCCAGCCACCCCTGTTGGAACTAACCCTGGATAGGCTGTGTTCCGCTGCGTCTACCTAACCAGTTTCTCAGGGCTGCAAGGCAGCAGCACTATTCTCCTGCCGGTGTCTCTTGCCTCTCACCTTCCACTCCAGGACTTCCCTGTTGCCTCTGAGTCATAAGATGGTGTAGGACCTGCTCCTAACCTGGGCATGCCCAACTTGGAGGTGCAAGAGAGTAATTTCCTGCACAGAGAACTTTTTCCAGTGGGAAATAAGAGCTGGAATGTAAATTCTTCTCTCTTCTTTTCTTATGGAATGTCTGGTGAAGCAGTAATTTATAAGGCCACTTGGAAGACAGTCCTATGACAATCAGTTGTTCGCGATACCAAACAGCGGTGACTGGGTAACGCGCTCTTCTGAATGCCCTCTGCCTCACAGCCCTTTTTTCTCGCTCTTGCTTCCCTGGGATGGGAATCTATGATAAAGTAATAGCATGTAAGATGTTGCCAGGCCATGCTTTCTGGGGAACCCAAGCTAAGAGAGTGGCCTAACTATGACCCATCTTCTCTGAAGAGTTAATCTGAAAAAACTTTGTTTTATAAACACTATAGTTAATAGTATATTACTAGTAAAAACAATACTATAACTGGCTGCAAAGGGGAGTCATATTAGACTGGAAGGATGTAAAGTGAACAAATGAGATTTTTTAACGAAGTACACATATTCCTTCTAATTGGATGCTATGATTAAAATGTCATCTGTCAATATACAATTATTTTCAAGTTAGACACTGAACTTTTTAATACACTTAATTATAACTGGTATTTAAATTATAATTTCAAACAACAGTATTTACTTAATCTGTGATTTTTGACCTTGAGCCAGAATGCAGCTGTTAGAATTTTGCTGTTTTCTGAGCTAAACGTTCCCCAAATGTTTGTAGGACTTATTATGAATTAAATACATATTAATTCTACTGTTTTACAAAATAATATATTTGTATATATAATTCTGAAAGTTAAAATTTGTGGGATAAAATACCACTTTTTATAGAATAGAAAAATATCAGTTTAAATGTTAAAATGTACATGACGTTGGACAGGAGATGCCTCATATCTGTTAGAGGAAATATAATGTAAATAAATCGCTGATATATACACATGTAATGACAAATATTTTGAATTGAGGCTCAGAATTAATACTATACTTAAAAGATGAAATTAGTGATCGATGATACACAAAATATTCTATACAGCAATTTATCTTAAAATGAAAATTAATTTATAATTAAATACAGAATAAGAAATGAGCAAATATTGTTTGAGAAAAGGATTCCCCACAATAAAAAGTATTGCCTTTTATCTTTTAGGAGGTGATTAAATTTAACTTTCACAATTTATGAATATTATTTTCCCATCTCCTGGGCTATAATTCTCTCCTTTTTTGTGGAACATAGATGTCTGATGACTTCACTACCACCACGGAGGGAATTGTTGCAAAATAGACATTAACGGTAACTTCTAGAAGGCTTGGCTCCATAGCGAGATGTATGCTCCTAAGGGATGCATAGTCAAATCTATAGATAGATAGGTAGCTAGCTAGCTAGCTAGAGATATTAAACTTTACTTACATTTAATATACTGATTGACTGGAGTTCCATATGGGTCTGACGATAATCACACTTCACATACAGTACATGAGGTATGACAGAGAAAAAAGTCCCACAGTGTGGACGATTTTACACTGGCACTCACATTTGTGTAAAATCATATTACCACATGATGCAGTTTATATGTTCTTGGTTAAATAGATCAGATGATCATATTTCCCATATTATCTGAAGTATTGTATAATTAGAGGAGGTGTTACCCCGAACATATTTTCTACAATAAGAGGTTCATACCTTATCTCAGGGATAAGTATTTATATTAGCTTGGGTCCAGAGCCTGAAGGGAAGTCTTATGTGCTACATCCCCACCTAGCAATGCAAGCCTTTGTGCCCAGGAATGGTAGAAAAGGGGAGTGAGGCAGCGAATGAGAGACAGGTAATACAAAGTTGCATTATCGAGTTTCCCACTGTCAGTATCAAATGCCACAGCGCAGTCTCATGTGATCATCTTCCACGAGAATGTAGAAGTGACTTCATCTTCCCTTCATTGTCCCTTAGGAGGAGAAATGGGGAAGTAATAATCTTCTGGCTCCCTTCTACTAATCTAAGATTATCGTGGTTAATTTTATCTAGTAACTTGAATGGGCAACGGATGCCCGGTTATCTGGTTAAACATTATTTCTAGGTGTGTCTGTGAAGGTGTTTCTGGAAGAGATTAGCATTTGAATTAGCGGACTGATTAAAACAGACTGTCCTCCCCAGTGTGAGTGGGCATTATTCAATCCATGGAGGGCCTGAATAGAACAAGTTGAACTGTCTGCCCAACTGAATGGTGGGACATTGACCTTCTACTGCTCTCGGAGCTCCTGGCTCTCAGGCCTTCAGACCTGGCCCGGAATCTGTAACATTGTCTCTCCAGCTCTCAGACTTTCAAACCGCACCATAGGCTTTCCTGGGTCTCCAGCTTGCAGATGGCAGATTATGGGACTTTCTAGCCTCCACCAGTACATAAGCCAATACTCAGAGTAAATCTCATTATACATATATATACATATATATATATATACCCTACTGATTCTGTTTCTCTGGAGACCCCTGACTAATACGAAAGTTCACCCTGTGGGGCTTTAATTTCCCTGCCCTTCTGGCTTGTGCATGTGTGACTACAAAGCAGTCTCATGGCATCTTTATGTCTCAGCATCAAAAGAGAACCCAGGGGCTGGAGGAGAGGCACTCTTGGGTTGTACTCGCATGGATTTGGTTGACATCCACAGAGTATGTCGCTGCAATGGCTGCTGGAGTAAGTGTGCAGAGGCCCCAGAGACTGGTGAGGCCAAGAGAGTAAATCATTTTCCATTGTGAAAACAATTGTTCCAAATACGTATTTTACCTAACAGCTTTTTAGAAAAAAAAAAATTCTTATATTTAATCTGTTGCTTGAAGTTAAAAATAGTATTTTAGCAATTGGTGAGAAAGTGAGTTGTTTTTGAGAGATATTTGTGTTACGGGGAAAACATTTTGAATATAAACCTTTGCAAATTTTCTGTCTTTATGTGATCTCATAGCTGAAAATGATTAAGTAAGCACCTATAAAAATCCCTTATCTGTACGCTTAAAAGAGAATTTTCCAACTTTTTTAAACCATCCAAATAATAAATTTCAGTGAGTTTTAAATTCATTTGTTACAAACATAAAAATGTTATACCTTTAGATTGGCTTATAGGAAAGCTGATTGAGACCAGGTTAAATTGAAATTTACTATATAAAAGTTACCAAAAACCTTTGTATATTTGGTAGATGGGATTGGAAAATGAGTATCAGAATTTGGCAACCATAGTCAATGATACACTTCTTTCGTTTGGGTATGAATGCTTTTATGAGGTTTCTTTGTCAGTTAGGAAAGTCATTAAAATCAAGTAGTGATATAAACTAAACTTAGTCCCAGAACTTTAAAACATGTATTTAAAAAGTCTAAATCAGGATTTAAAAAAATGAAATATTTTTCATTGTAAAGTGATAAATAATTTTCTAGTGAGGGCAAAAAGGTGTTACCATAATAAAATGAAATAATAGGTTTAAATATAGTTTATTTCACATAAATTTTCATCCTTTAAAATTTCTTCCATAAATATTTTTAGAGTAGCATATATGTAATTCATAAGTAAATAAATATTGTAGTGTAGGGGAGGAAGACATTGCCTCTACCCTCTCTGGGATCGTCTGGCCGGAAAACGAATTAAATTCACATGAGACAGAATAGCAGGAGAAAATTAAACAAAGCTTTATAACATGTATATGTGGGAGGCCCAGGCAAGCTGAGCAACTTGCCAAAATGGCTGAAGCCCCCACCTTAAGTATCATCTCAGCTGACGACAAAGGCGGATGTTGGGGGTGGGGGGGAGTCAGTTACAGGAGGTTACCAGAAATGGGAGTAAGATTATTATGCAGATTTAAGTCCTTGCCTTTGGTATTGATTAAGAGTTTCTGGAGATAAAGTCATCCCCCTCTTCTTCCCGGTACAGAGAGGGAGGTATCTTTACAGATGAAGATTTCCTTTACAATGTAAATGTCTCTTAACAAAAGGCAAGCAAGCTCCACTCCTCAGAGCCTCCTTTGCTGTCTCACTTTATCAAAAGCAACAAGCCCCAAATAATCCTTATGCCAGAGAGATATATCTTGGCGTGGCCAATACCAGTGCCCCTCAACAGTATATGCTGAAAATTCTTGATTGGTAGGAGTGTGTGATTAAAAAATGAAGACATTTATTTTAGAAAGCATTGTTAGTTAAGTAGCAGTACATATATTTTCCTTTATATGCTGCAATGTCTTTAGGACAATATCCTTATAAACTTAGCTGAACAGGTACTCTGTGCGTTCCTATCTAGTTTTAACATCTATGACATCTTCTTGGTGGTAATTCCTAGCTACCTTCCTAATCATTTCTCCTTCTTCACTTAAAACTTCAATTCCTGATTCACTGCCTTCCTGTACATCCTAATTCCTATCATTGTTCTTAGTGATTGCATGAACTGTGTGAATGAAATACCCTAAACTTTAGCTTCTCTGTTCCTTGACCTCTCCTCCTTCACTCTCTTCCTCAACTCTACCTTTGCCACCTACACTGAAATCTGTCATCAGCAGTAAAGAAACTCCCTTCTAAGTCTTTATTTAAGGCATCCTTCTTTAGGACTATCGCCTCCTATTCTATTTTATTCACTCTGGTCTCCCATTGCCGCAGCTCTTTATCCACATGCACTGTAACTCCAGTCCACATCTCCTCTCCTTGTCTGCACTTCAGTAGCTGAACACTGGTGGGGCAAACTAGGCTGACTGATAATGCTTGACATTCATGAGTAAAACTTCAAATGTCCATTCAGTACTGCCTAGGACTCCTGTATGTTTTCCTAGTTAATTTGCTTTTCACTTTCTCAGATGACTATTTCAAACTTTCTCTTCACCCTTAACACCTCTTCCCTGAGCTTAACTGAGAAAAGAGAAGGCGCCAAAGGTAAAGTGCCTCATCTTCCCACCCTAAATCTACCCAAACAGAACCTGTGTCCGGTTGGTCACAGTGAAGGAATTAGCCCTGCCCCTATCAAATGCAAATCCTTCTACTCTTCTCTGGATTTAATACCCTTGGGCTTCCTCATGGACTGGCCTCTGTGTCTCCTCTCCTCTCACCCTTTCTACTGGATCATATCAATTAACATAGCTAATGTGTTCTGTGTTAAAAAAGTAGTAAACACACTTCTGATAATCCTACATTCTTTTGCAGCTATTGCCCAATTTCTCTGCATCTTTCTGTTAAACAGGTTGAGCACGTTATTAATGCTCACTGTCACCTCTTTACTACTTCCGATTAATTCTTCCCCTCATTCTAATCTAGCTTCCATTTCCACCTCTTCATTGAAACGCCTTTTGTCAAGGTCTCCCACAGTTTCTGCATTGCTACACCTAACTCTGTCCCTCTCTCACTGGGTGCCTTGACAGCGTTTGACACAGCCAAATACCCCCTCCTTGGAACATCTTCCCTTGCCGCTGTAATACCACGGTCTCCTGGTTTTCCTCTTACCTCACTCTTTCCCCTTCTCTTTGCCAAGGCTCAGAGCTAGCCCTCTTTTCAATTCTATCAGAACTTTCTCCTCAGGTCATCTCATTTGGTCTCATAGATTTAAGTACCTTGTACATACTAGTGGATTTCAAAATTAAATTTCTAGCTCATTGTCCAAAGCCAAGCTTTAGATTTTCTTCACAAATCTAGTCTTCCACTACTCTTCTTCATCTCAATATTTGGCACGACCATTCATCCTTTTCCTGAAATAAAACTTAGATATCAGCTTGAAATTTTCTCTTTCTGCAATTCCCTACATCCAATCACTCATTCAGTTCTTTTGTTTCTACCAACAAAAAATATCTGATTTTGTCACTTTCCCCCTTCTGTACACCACCATCCCAAATTAAGCCACCGTAATCTCTTTTCTGTACTGTTTGAAATAGTTCTCCAACTGGTCTCTTTGCTTCCTTTCTTGTTCTTATTCAAAAATAGTTTTTCACGTAGCAATTGGAATTATTTAAAAACAGGAATCTGGCCATGTCACTTGTTCCTTAGACTCATTCAATGGCTTCTCACTGTCTTGGGAGTGGATCCATACTTCTTAGGCTGCCCTACAAGACTCTGCAGGACATGGCTTCTACCTACCTCTACAAAGTCACCTCCATCAATCTCATTGCCCTCTCTCCTGTTTCTCAAATTCCCCAAGTGCTTCCTGACACCATGGCCTTTGCATTTCCTGTTCTCTTTGCCTACCAAGTTCAGCATTTTGCACAGCTAGCTCGTTTTCATTTTTAAGTCTCAGCTTAAAAGACATAGTCCTAGAGAGTTCTTTCTTGACTTCACTGTACGTAGTTACTCTTTATTGCATCTCCCTTCGTAGTTCTTATCACGATCTCTATCTGGCTTGTTGGTCTTTTATTTCTTGCCTGTGATTTGTTACAGAATGTAATTTTTATGTAGATAGGAGTTGTGTCTTGTTTATTGTGTATCCTTGGGGTCTAATACTGTGTCTGGCACAAGATAAATTCTCAATAAATATTTGTGAAGAAATAAATGAAGTCTTCTTTTTCTTTGGCTACCTTATCTTGGTTTTCTTCTTACCACTCTCCTTTTCATGTTCCTCATTTACTCTCTTATGACCATATAATATATTCACAGGTTCCAGGAATTAAGATGTGGACATCTTTGGGGAGCCATTATTCTTCCTATTATACTGTCACAGCCATAGAATCAACCATTTCTCCAATGATTCCTTGTTCCTTTTATTGGAGAATGGTACTAGAAACCAAGATTTGGGCACTTGATATGCCCATTGCTGCTGGGGTATGTTGCTTTTAGCCCTTTCAACTGACAGAGCAAGGAAATATATGTATGTATATTAGGACGTGTATATTCACATACCTATACATTTCTGTATGCATCCATCTGCATCTACATAAAGCTAAACATGAGTTCATACTAATGTCTCCAACTCTAGTCTAGTATCTGCCATTCTTTTTTAAACCCAACCTTGGGCACTGTAAACATAAGATACTTAAAAGCCTCCTGACTGAGTGGTGGCCTTAGCTCTTTCCCTTACTTATTGTATATAGCACTAGCAGATCAATTTCCCTCAAAGACCACTTTTATCAGGTAACCATGCTTAGAAACGCTCAAGAGTATTCCATTCAACAACAATTTGTCCACAGTTTAGTCAAAAATCTTTGACTTACAGAACTGTGTATAATGAGCATCCACACTAACCCTCTGACTTAATTTCCCAGAATTCCCTACTATAGCCACTGTCTTCTCATAGCTCCACCAGCTTCCCTCCCACATGTTAGTCACATTAGTTTCATGGTCCCTCAAAATGTACCACCTCACGAAATATACAAAGAACTCATGCATCTCAACAACAAAAAACCAACAACCCAATTAAAAAATGGGCGAAAGATCTGAACAGAGATTTCTCCAAAGAAGATATAAGGATGGCAACAGGCACATGAAAAGATGTTCAACATCATTAGCTATCAGGGAAATGCAAATCAAAACTACAACAAGCTATCACCTCACTCCAGTCAGAATGGCTATAATTAACAAGACAGGAAACAACAAATGTTGGAGAGGATGTGGAGAGAAAAGAACACTTGTACACTGCTGGTGGGAGTGCAAGCTCGTGCAGCCGCTATGGAAAGCAGTATGGAGACTCCTCAAAAAATTAAGAATAGATCTACCATGTTGTCCAGCCATTCCACAGCTGGGTATTTATCCAAGGAACTGGAAAACACAAATGCATAAAGATACATGTATCCCTATGTTCATTGCAGCATTGTTCACAATAGCCAAGACTTGGAAGCAACCTAGGTGCCCATCAAGGGACGAATGGATAGAGGAGATGTGGTATATATACATAATGGAATACTACTGGGCCATAAGAAATGATTAAATCCAGCCATTTGTGAAAATATGGATGGACCTTGAGGGTATTACGCTAAGTGAAATAAGTCAGAGGGAGAAAGTCAAAGACCGTATGATGTTACTCATAAGTAGAAGACACAAACAATGAAAAATAAACACATAGCAACAGAGATTGGATTGGTGGTTACCGTAGAGGAAGGGGGGAGGGGAGAAAGGAAAAGTGGGGATTAGGTACATGTGTGTGGTAATGGACTATAATTAGTTTTTGAGTGGTGAGCAGGATGTAATCTACACAGAATTCGAAATATATTACGATGTACACCTGAAAGCTATATAACGTTATAATCCAGTGTTACTGCAATAAAAAAAAGCACCACCTCAGTTCTTAACATATCCTTGCTTTTCTAAATACTTTCATCCCTAACACTTCATAAATATTCAATTCCCTTATCATTGAAAACCCATTTAATCTTTCCCATGTAATCCAACCAACATTAATCTTTCTGTTCTTTAAATCCTATAGCACTTGAATAGAGAATCTGTAATGTCCTATCCTCTTAAAAAAATGTTCAGTCTATATCACTGAACGTTAACTTGTTATTTCTTAACTTCTTCAAGTTTATATGTCTTTCAAATAAAAGTCTGATTACTCTTTCCCTTCTTTTTTGCCTATTAGATTAAGGTAGAAAATTAGCCTTTTTAAAAAAATATCTTCAGATTTTAAAAAAGGAAGCCAAGACTAGTGTTAGAACTCAAAACTAGTGTTAAGTTTTCAAATGTTAGAGTAAAAAAGAATCACCTGGCAGGCTGATAAAAAGGCAAATTCCTGGACCTCATATCCAGAGATCTTGATTTGGTATGTATATTACTTTCCTATCACTATTGTAATAAATTACCACAAACTTAGTGGCTTAAACGACACACATGTATCTTATAATTCTGTAGGTTAGAAGTCCAACTCCGGTCTCACTAGCTTAAAGTCAAGGTGTCTGAGGGTTATGTTCCTTCTGGAGTCTCTGGAGGAGAATCCATTTTCTTGCCCTTTCCAGCTTCTAAGGGCTGCCTAGATTCTTTGGCTCGTGGCCCCACCCTCCATCTTCAAAGCTGGCAACATTACACCTCTCTTTCTTTTGTAGTCACATTTTCCTCACATCAATTCTCCTCTTCTGCCTCCTAATCCCCCTTTTTTTTTTTTTTAAAGATTTTATTTTTTTCCTTTTTCTCCCCAAAGCCCCCCGGTACATAGTTATATATTCTTCGTTGTGGGTCCTTCTAGTTGTGGCATGTGGGACGCTGCCTCAGCGTGGTCTGATGAGCAGTGCCATGTCCGCGCCCAGGATTCGAACCAACGAAACACTGGGCCACCTGCAGCGGAGCGCGCGAACTTAACCACTCGGCCACGGGGCCAGCCCCCTTCTAATCCCCTTTTAAGGGCCCTGTGATTACATTGGACCCCTGTGGAAAATCTGGGATAATCTCCCTATTTTAAGGTCAGTTGACAAGCTTAATTCCATCCACAAGTTTAATTCTCCTTTGCCATGTAACATAACATAGTCACTGATTCTGGGGTTAGGATGTAGACGTCTTTAGGAGGTTATTATTCTGCCTACCACAGTGGGATTGGGGTGGTGGAGCCCTTGAGACTGGCCTTTTAACAATTATTCCAGCTGATTCTAATAAAAACAGTCAAGGCAACATTTTGAGAAAGACTCTTCTAGATATTTAAGTATAACAGAGATATTTGTTCAACTTTGGAATTCAAATGAATGCAATAGAGTTCGTTTAAATTAGCAGAGTTGATGCAAAGAGAAAATTAAATTCAGACTCCAATAAGCAAAGTTATCTAGAAAGAGCTACTCATTCAGGAAAAAGAGGTATTGGTAGATTTCTTGATTTTTGTAGGGATTTATTTCCAAGGTGATACAGGGTGGAAATATAGTTTTACAATTAAATTTAAGAAATATTTTACAGCCTAAATACCAAACATCAGGAAAGACAACTAGAATATAATGTAAGACGTGAACATAAAATCTTTACTCAGTCGTAATACTGCACTTGGCTAAATGTTCTTTATTCTTTGGTCAGTATTATTTCCATATATATATCATTTATACTCCACCCGCCCCAGATATGTATGGCATTCACAGGACATACTGAAGTACTCTTTTCTATCTCTTCAAACCTGTAACTATGCTAGGAATAGTTTCTAATCCCTTAATATACATTATTGAAAAGATTGAGTTTGCTGAGAGTTATATTATTTATAAGGACGAATCCAGCTGTTTCATTGTATAGTTTATTCTAGTTTAATAGTATTTTGAATCATCATCTACTTTTACATAGCCTGTCTATTGGCCTATTGCCCACAAGTCACATTCTATCAAAGCTCGAGAAAAATTACGTTAAAAAACTCTGTTTGGAGAAGCAGTCATGAGATTTAGTAAGAGAGGAATGTTAATAATAAGCATAATATTTTTGAAGAGTGGGTTTCATCAGTCTAGTTGTCCTGTTCTTCAAAATACAAAATATTTAAATCTACTTATATGCTCAATTTTTCTAAAGTAAAGTACTTTTTAGAGCTGAAGCCTGGAAAGGCTATTCACAGTATTATTGTGGGAGAATGGAGAAGAACCTTAGAGAACTATTGTTTTAATAAATGAATATACAAATTAATTAAACTAATATTTAGTCAAATCCAACTAACCTGAAATGTTAACTCAGTTTATTCTCATCATAATCCATGAGTAAAGTATAATTATTTATCACTTCCTAATGAGGAAACATGCTGTGTTGGGTGTTTTCCCCTCGCTCTCATAGCTACTGAGTGGTAGAGCTAAGTAACTGTTCAAATATGGGTCTCTAATTCCGAGGTAAATGCTCTTAAGAGTATAATCAAACTCTATTTACTTTTTTTACTATGCTAATTATTGTGATTATTGTTATTTGGTGGGGAGACAAAGCTTCACTTTATTTTTAACTGAGTGAGTACTACTAATCCACAAGGGTAGAAGGCGGACTCTGAGTGGGGAAAGACTGGCCAGGGTTTACCCTGGAGTTGGCAGGTGATGATGCTGAACCAAAGAGCTGATTTCCAGAATGAAGTAATCAGTCGAGAATTAGCATAATGGGGGTTAGTCCATAATCTCAAGCAGTTTGGTCTCATGCAAGTCACTGAATAAAATGTCCTGTATATTAAATGATTATTTTCCAATGAAATCCTTCTTGGGTACTTTTACTCTATCTCATCATCTAGCAGCTTGTGCTGCTCCCAGGTGTGGAAAATGGAGCCCAGGAGAGTCCAGTCCTGAGAGCAGGGTGTGTGGACATGTTTCTGTACCAGACCGTGGCCTGGTCAGTAGCCGTGACCCCACCAGGATGAGGCCCCTGGACCAGACCCCCTCATACTGGGTGCTGTGATTCGTAAATCCTTCTCAGGTGGTAATTAAGAAGCTTTTAAGTCAGCACCAAATCATTCAAATCAGGCAGTTAATCTGTTTTTTGGACCTAAAATTCAATTAGCATTATCCTATGAAATTTAAGTATTATATAACTCAGTTTATCAATCCAAAATACCACTAAACGGTGTTTTCTGGAAGTGTGGGACACTTACCACTGATAATATCCAAGATGATATGTTGAGGCAGCAGATGAGACACGCGGTTCATTGATACGGCATTATTTAGCATTGAATCTCATAAAGACTATGCTACTTTCTCTGCAACCGCCTTTCAATCCCTGTGATTGCATTCAGGAGGAAGTCATAATTTGGTGTTAATCTGTGTCTAAATTTCTCAGATCGCCTATTTTAACTAGGCAGCACAGGCCTCTAAGATTTTTCAGCAAGTAAGATACTGGCTAAAATATATTACCATGTTTAATCATTTTTACTCTATTGTATTAATATTCACTGTTACTTTCTATTTACGGCAAATGGTCCTGGTTTTCTATTTGTGGTCATGATATAAAGTTTCTTCTTTATATAAGTGTATTAAGTAAAAAACAGTGAATAACTTTCAGAAAAAAATATTAAAAAAAGTGAAGAGGAAATAGAAATGACTGACGATTGGCAAACACTGGCATAGAATAATTGGAAGAAAGCTGACCTAGGTATCTGGAGGGGATTCTGCTGGTAACCTTGAGCACATCACTTAACATTTCTGGATCTCAATTTCCATATTCTCTAATTGAACAGTTTGAGCTAGATAATCTCTGAAGTCTCTTTTTAGCAATAAAATCTGGAATATAATTAAAATATTAGCAAAGCTCAGGGTGAGGTTAAGATAAATTCTGTTGGCTGGAAATACATTTTCAGGCCTATTAGACTTTGTGCATATATATTTTCATTCCTGATTGTGGAGTGAGCCTCTCCAGGGATCAAGTCACTGAAGTCCATCTTCTGTCTTCATTTCCTTCTAATCAAAGTTTACCTGTACCTTGTCACCAACTGGATTTCCTCTCAGATAGCTGCTACTATGGAATGCAAACTGGTGTACACATGGTCAATGAAAGGTTATGCTACACAACAGCTTAATGTGTTATCCCACTCAGAAATATTAGTATTTTAACTGTGTACTCTTAGGAATGACAATCCAATGGACCAAGAGATGACTGTGTAATGACGGAATATCAGGACTGTGGGAGAAATTTTGAGAGGCTTTTCTAATGTTCCTTAAATAACATCATTTACACAACTCTCCATGTCATTTACACATAACAAATCCAAATGCATCTTACTGCAAGGCAAAGAGAAAACGAATTCTAGAGTTAAAAAGATCTTGGGGTCCAAATAGAAGAAAGATTTTTGAGTTCTGAGTAGTTAGAATATATACCCTCCCTTCTTTCAGACAATGCCTGTTCTTTTCCTAAATGAAGACAAAGAATATGTTTTGTTAACTCTTACATTCTTATGGTTTTAGAGTTTATATAAAGATATCTTCATTTTTCCAGTGACTCAGTTTCCTTGCAATCTTATTGAAAGATTCCATCTAAGTATATTGTCAAGATCCATATGTTAGTATTTATCAGAAAATGGAAATAAAGTATTACTTCTCCTCTTGCCTTAATTTTAGTCCAGAATTTCCAGTACTGGCGCTACTTCTGCCTCAAACCTATTTTTTTTTAAAGGTACCCCCTCTGCCCCGAGGCTAATACCAACACAGTCCCATCACACAGGTATACCAGCCTTCAGGTATGGGATGGCAAAACATTTGCCGGAAATTCTCCTTGTTGCTTTGGGCATTCAGCCAGACCACACCTCTGAAGGACTCACTAAACAGTGTAAAGAAAGAACAATTTTCTTTTCTTTCTGGATAAACATTTCGCTGTCATCTTCTCCACGGCACCTTTAGTCAAAGGTTGGTTTTGGGACTGAGTCTTCCTCCAAACGCAGCCGGCTTTTGTCTGAAATCAGTGTGGTCTCCCCTAACTCAGTTTTCACTTGGCTCTGCTGTATGTGATTTTGTTTCTCCTACACTAGACAGTTGTTATTTCTTCTTGGTTGGCTGGCTTCCCAGTAGATCCTGATATTGAAAAACAGGTTAGATTCGTTTAGTCCGTGTCTGTCAAGTTCAGATTCTTTGGGTGGAGGAAATGATTTAAATAGATCTCACCCATTTTGAAACAGCTCTATCGAAGGCTGCTTACAAAATATGGCAGATGGATTTAGAAATGGCTGTCTTGAATGTATACCATGGCAAAGTCTACTGCCAAATTTTTCATAGCCTTAAGTGTCTGACTATTTGTCAAGTCTAAATTCCAGCTCTTTCTCACCATTTAATTACCAAAATCTAGAATATGAGACTTCAGTGGGAACTACTTCTGCATACTCTATTTGTCCATATGAGTATTTTTGTTCACAATTAAGAAAAACATTGCAATATAAACCACCCCAAATATACGTTTTGTATTAGGATCACCTCCAAAAGTCACTGGCAATGGAAAAAGTAGCCTATTTCCCTTTTATGTATCCTGTCATGCTAAACTTTGACTTCGTCATGGGTAAATTATTCTCCATGTACAGCTGACTAGGGCAGCAAGTGTGATACTGTAGGGGAGGGCAGAGGGGCAATTTGGGAAACAGTTGTTACACCCAATTATTCAGTTACACTCAGTTGTAGTTTAAGATACTAAAAGTTTGGTTTATGGTTATTATTATTATTTTATTATTATTATTATTTTAAAATTTCAGCCCTTTGGTCACAGTATAGGATTTTCTGGGACTTTTTAGCTAACTCAGAGAATTCAAGAGAAGGTTTTCTCCAAGTACATTCGTCATAAAATGAACACGACTAAAGATTAGTTGTGATTATCCGTATTTTCAGTTTCACTCCTTTTTTGGATGAATGTGAAGAAGAGTTACATAAAGTAGAATCCAAGGAAATAGCTAGACTCTATCTAAAGGTCTGACCCTGACATACTTACATTTCTTTTTCAAATTATTTGCATTGCTCCAGTTCGCTGAATTAAATGCTAAACTAGAGACTTTCTACTTTGACCTCTGTGCCTGATTTGATAAGCCCAGGAAGGCTAACTGGGGACCAGTGAGTTTGGTACTTTTGGGGTCAAACGATACAGTGATTCAAATGTGCATCATGAACGCCGACTTTACTCTTGGACAGGTCACTTCGCCTCCCTCAGCCTCAATTCCCTCATCAGTAAAGTGGGAGAATCCCTCATTGTAGGGAGACTTACTGGGAAGATTAAATATGATGTAAATGAAATGCACAGTGCATGATTACATTAGTGTTTAAAAAATGTTATTAGTTATAATGATTCGTTTTAAGTAAGAATAGGCCACGTTTGGTCCGTATTATTTCTAGATGTTGGTAGCATGATTATCATTGCTTCAATCAAAGCCAATTCCCAGTTCCTAGCCCTATGGCTGGACATTCTTTTCTGCTACTGTAATAGTGTTGGAGCCTTAAACCTTCCTTTTCATTCTATGTTACGCAAGTGGAACGATTAGTAATGGGTTTATAAAGATTACAAATCTATTTGTAAAATAAATAAAATAAATCAACCATATAGAAATACCTTTGATACCCATTTTCTTACACTGGTGCTTGATTCTTCTACTTTTGAGGTTCATAATGTAATTTCATTTCTGTAAAAACCAACTAACAACTTCTAATAGCGCATCTGACTCACAGTTGTCAATCTGCATTACTGCGTAAAGTTAACCAAAAACAGAATTGAAGGCTTTCTCTATTTAGGACTTATTAGTCTCTTTGATTAATATTTATTAACAGCCCATGGAGGATGGGGTATGGTCTGATTGCAAGATGTGATAATCAAAGTTCTAAGAGCTTATGACAAAGATAATAGGAAAACTGCAAGACGGATTCCTCTGCATTGCATGGCAGTGCCATCTAAGCTCCATGAGGCCAGGGAACTCTGTTTTGTTAACTCCTGTTTTCCTAGAGCTTAAAACAATTCCAGGAACAGAATGAGCATTGAATAAAAATTTGTTGAATAACTGAGCTTAGACTTATTATGATGTTCACAGGCCATTCTCTTACGTTTTGTATTTATCTTGTGTGTCTTAAAAGCCATACCAACATAATATGTGAATTTGATACTACCTCCTAAAAGTCATTGAATAAGAATGTACCTTTGTGATAGAAAGTGAATATTCTTAAAATATGACTTTATCTACCTGAAATACATTATAACAGCATGAATTTTCTTCAGAAAGATAATAAAATATAAGTAATTTTAAAGTGTTCAATTTAACACTTCCTCTCTCAGGAAGAATGCAGTTGATGATAAGCAATACTGCCACCTAAGGAATCCTCAGGATTTCAGTGTGAAGCAGGGAGAGCAAGCATATCCTTCAAAAAGCCGAGACTGCAAAACCTTTTTGTTTATTTACTTATTTTATTTATTTATTTATTTATTGAGGAAGATTAGCCCTGAGCTAACATCTGCTGCCATCCTCCTCTTTTTGCTGAGGAAGATTGGCCCTGAGCTAACTCAGGTGCTCATCTTCCTCTACTTTATATGCAGGATGCTGCCACAGCGTGGCTTGATAAGTGGTGCATAGGTCCGTGCCCAGGATCCAAACCAGCAAACCCTGGGCAAAGTGTGCAAAATTAACCATTATGCCACTGGGCCAGGCCCTACAAAACCTTTTTGAGAATCCACAGAATAGTCACAAAAATTGTCACGTGCTAGGCTGGGGATGAAACTTCTACACATTCCAAATATTAACATCGGCCTGACTATACTTTCTTACCAAAGTGTGGGATAATTAGAAATCAATAATAAATGAATAGCTTTAAAACTTCTACGTGTCTGTAATATAAGCAGCAATATTCTCTCTAGGCTGCTGATTCTGCTTAAGGAATTTAACTCTTCAAAAAATGGTAATAAGTGTATCTTTTGACAATACAATAAGTTTATCAATAATCTAGCATAGGCGACGCCATGTTTAGTGGACAATCTCATTATGGGAAGTGCTTGGGCCCTGCAGTCAGGATAATTTCATCTTATTTTTCTGTGCAAGTATTTGGTGGCACCAATGAATTATTTTCTTTTTCTCCTTTTTTCTTTGTATTTTATAACATTTCTATAATTAGTATGTATTACTCTTAAAAACGAGGAAGATGAAATCTCAAGGAAAATAAAGCGTATACCTCTGACAAGAAGCCCTTTCCAAACGTACTCTTGGAGAGTAGCCTCTATCAGGAACGATCGAATTTATTCATGAAAGTAAAATTTTTGTGTAACTCAGTAATTCACAGAAAATCAAATATGATATGTATTTTGGTTGGTAGGGAAATTATACTTAAAAAGTCCCCCTAGTTTCTTTAGAAAAGAGTAAAGTCAGTACTTTCTCATTATTTACATTTCATTAAGGGTAGCAACTAGATTTATTTAATCTCGACAGTTTAGGTAAACTCAGCAGTTGCTGTTGAAGGCCCTGTAGCCGATACTGTTGCTGCTCTCCTGTGTCTTCCTGGTCTGCTCTGAAGGTCACCTGCAGCTGTGGTGGACAGCTGCAGGACCTGCCAACAGCTTCCTGCCTCGGGCACTGGCGTCTCTGCCTCAGGGCCTCCTCCGGCTACTCTGAGGAGGGCTCGGCCTCAGAATAGGGCTGGCCAGCAGTGACTGAGTCAATCCCCCAGGAGCGGCGCTCAAACAAGGAGGGCAGAATGGAGGCATTTATACGCCTATGTCTCCCTTTAGGACACTCTGAGGCGCATTCTGCGTGGTTTCTCAGAGAGTCCTTGGCAGGACTGGGCCCCACAGTAGAAACCTACTTATTATTTTTTTCCGGGTTTATTGACATATAAAATTGTATATATTTCAATATATATATAAAATTATAATTGACATATAAAATTGTATATATTTCAAGTATGTAACATGATGATTTGATATACGTATACATTGTGAAATGATTACCACAATGGTTAATTAACAGATTCTTCACCTCACATAGGTACCATTTTTTGTGCGTGTGGTGAGAATGCTTAATATTACTCTCTTAAAAGTTTTCAAGTGTACAATACGATATTATTTACTATAGTTAGCATGCTGTACATTAGATCCTCAGACCTTATTCACCTTGTAATTGAAAGTTGGTACCCTTTGACCAACATCTCTCCATTTTCCCAACCCCAGCCCTTGGCAATCACCACTCGACTCTTTGTTTCCATGGAAACCTGCTTATTATTAATATGCCCCCTTTTGGCTTCCTTTCCTTTACTATCTCATTTCTTCACCCCTCACTTCTCAAATAAATTACTTGCATCCAGATCCTGTGGCAGGTCTGCTTTCTGTCAGGGGACTGGAACCTACGCTATATTTGCATGCTACATTTTAGATAGTTTCTTGAAGCTAAGAGCTTTTTTGTGTTTACTGAGGAATCCCTGATACTTACTTTACATGTCCCTGGCACATATCAAAAGGAGATATTTTCCTAGGTCTCAAGTAGAGCTGAATCTAGCAGGGGAGACAGCCATGGACTTCACAGAACGAGGTAGACTGGGTTTCTCTAAGAGGTGCAACAAAAGTGCGATGGGAAATAGTCACTAATCGGAAATTTGCAAATTGGCAAAGGCTTCAAGGAGGTGGTATTAAACAGATGTTGAAGGACGATTAAGATTTTGACAAGTAGAGAAGAAGGAGGGAAATGAGCGACAGCAAAATCACGTAAGTGTTAAGGTACATGGACTATTGGAAGAAAATAATAGTGTTCTTGGGCTGAATCTTGGGTTACATGAAGCAAGAGGTGAGAAAGCAAAATAAATCTAAATTAATCCATGGCAGCCTGGACATATGAGGAAGCCGTGAAGAGTGCAGGAAGAATGTTTCAGAACTGTGCACATAGAGCTATTTTTTTATGTGACTTCTAAAAAAAGTCTCGCCCACGCATTGGCAGTCACTTCCTTTGCTAACATTATTTTGAAAGTCTGACTCACTAATAGAGCATTTTTCCTGAAACTCAAGGCATTGAGAATCTTTCCTTTTCTTTTTCTTTGTTTCTTAAAGAGGACAAGGGACAGGAGCTCCTCTTCTTGCTTGAAATTTCAACAAATGTTTACATCTTGTGTTATCTATTGTATCAGAATTCATTTCTTTAGGCCTTCCACTTTGAAGCCATCATGCAGCCCCACTCTCCTGAGAGGCTATGATATGAGTGGCTCATTCTCCTTATCACAGAAGTACATTTGTGGACAGGAAGATGCCGGGAGCCAATGCAACAATCATGGAGTATGGTTAAGTAGGACGATCATTGGTCTGGAAACTAGGAAACCTGGGCTCTAGTTCTGGATCTGCCACACCCCAGCTTTTTGGCCTTGGGCAAGTCATCAAAATGTTCACGTTAAAATGTCTGCAAAATGAGGTGTTGGACTAGAAGAGCTCTAAAATACCTTCTAGCCCTAACCTCTTGTGATTCAGTCAAGATTGGAGGATAAAACCAATTCTTTTATGCATGTCAAACCTACACACACAAAGTTATTTGAAAGTTGATGACATTATAACTTTCTGAAAAAGTATATATGCAGACATCATTGCCACTAGTTCCTTTAAGAGATCTATTTTCTGATGATTTAATGTAAACCCCATCAAATAAAATAAGCATAATAGTGCTCCTATAAAACAGTAATTCTCTAAAATGCAACTGATGGCACCAGGCCATGGGGTAGATTCTGTTAGTTGCTGTAAGATAATAGAATTTCATTAAGAAATGTGTCACAAGCAAAGAACCAGATTCTGAACATACTGTATTCCCTGATGAAATGTTGACATTATTAACAGATGATAATCTGTTTTGAGATCTAGTGTTCTTGAAGACATTATTGTAGCACAAAATAAGAGGTTAAAAAAAATCGGTTGCTCCTCTATCCCTATGCACTGCATAAAACAGAGCCAGAGAAGCCGTCATCATCATTTCACTACCGCCTTCATTTATCATGCACTTTCTAAATCAAGTGGTTGGTTGTTTTTTTTACTGGAAAATGTTTGAGATTGTTCTATGAGTGGCTTTTTCCCATGTGATACTGACGGAAGGGTCTGGACTTACAGAGAAATGAGGATGGAAGCAGTCGCTGGGGAAGCTGTGAGCTCAGGGAGAGGCCAGAGCACGAGGGAGGAAGTCCTTTTGATCAAGGGTAGCTCTTGTCTGAGAGCACTGAACACAGCAGCGTTTGAATGTTAACATTTTTTATTTAGAAATCTGAAGTAGAGTACTAGTATTATTAAGGGAACCTAGAGAGAAAAAACTGCTGTGCTCAATAAATATTTTTTTTAAAAAATCATATTGGATTTTAGAAACCTTTAGCCTGATCGTTTACTTTTCAGACATCCAACAGTTCAGGGGAATACAAAACAAACTATACTTTGAACCTAATAGTGCAATGACAACATAAGTATTTTCCTTCTCAAATATTTGAAAATATGTCCAGTGTACTTCTTAAGATAAAATTCTAGATCCACAAACACTAAAGTCACAAAAAATGGTTTCGGTGAGAAGCGGTGAGTAGTCCTGGCAGGAAAAGCTAGGAGAGAAAGAGAATTAGCATTCAGAGTGTGCTCCCTCTGTGCCAGGTGCCCGATGTACGGGTCACACGTGCTCATTCATGTAATCCTCACACACAGCTCTGTGAGGTGAGGACTGTTTTTATTTTACAGTTGATAGAACTGAGGTTCAGTAAAGTGAATTAACTTGCCCAAGATCCTGTAGTTTTTAGTATCAGAGATCCCATTTGATTTCGAGAGTTGTGCTCTTTCTAACACCATGCTGTTTTCTGCATCAAATTATACCCCTCTGCTGGAATTAAAAGTGTGTACTGTACTGTACATTTATTTTCCAAGAATCAAATCACCATCATTTGCTTTTAACACAAGCATGGTAAAATTTCTAGAACATAAGCCCAACATTTTGTGGGGTTTTTTTGAGGAAGATTAGCCCTGAGCTAACTGCTGCCAATCCTCCTCTTTTTGCTAAGGAAGACTGGCCCTGAGCTAACATCCATGCCCATCTTCCTCTACTTTATACGTGGGATGCCTACCACAGCATGGCGTGCCAAGCAGTGCCATGTCCGCGCCTGGGATCCGAACTGCGAACCCTGGCCGCCAAAGCGGGATGTGTGAACTTAACCGCTGTGTCACCAGGCCTGCCCCGCCCAACATTTTTAACTTACTGCATACTTGAGTATCACAGGGACACCTGGCAAGCTGCTAGGACCTCATTTAGTCTGACTGAGGGTTTGATGTAGACTGAGGGCTGGACCGTTGGGGGCCCCTGACTGGTCACCAGGAGCCACTTGGAAACTGAGTTCCAATCCTATTACTTATTGACAAGTCCCGGCTAGGGTGAAGCAAATGAGGCATTTGCCTCTGGAGTAAAATTTAAGGGGCACCCAAAACTCGGTAATCAAGATAAATAGTATTTTAATACAATTTCTAAAAAAACCAAATCAGCAAATTACAGCTATGGGCCAGCTACCCAGCCTTGTAAATAACACAAGGGCTCTGAGTTCCAAACTGTTTCAAACAGTGGCCTTTCTTTATCGCTCTCGAGTCTAAGGAAGGAGAAAGATTCGACTCTGAGTGAAATCAGAACTAGGGATTCCCTGATGGGGCCAGCACCCTGTTCGGGAGGTTATCGGGATAACATTTTCTCTGGTCCCACCCAGAAGGAATCTTCTACCTTCTTAGGGTAGGAGCTAGGCTTAGGGTGACCAACTGTCCTGGTTTGCCCAGACTATCTAGGTGTTAGTGGAAGGACTGCATCTCTGAAAACCCTTCAGTCCTGGGAAAAACCACGATGGTTGGTCATCCTGATAGAGGGGATGTACTTAGAGTTGTTCTCTTAAAAAAAGAGAATACATAGATAATCTGCTTGGGGCTGACTCTCAGAGCTTAACATAGGTGGAAGAAGGATATTTGACCTAAATTTGACTATTAAAATCAGAGTCATGCTAACATGGCTGAGGTCACAGGTAATGTAATCTGTGCGTCCCAGGCTATACCAGCCTACATTACTGTATCACAGTTTCAGTGATTTCTCTGGCAGATATCCCCACCTACTCTATTTGGCCCTCTAACTCACTTCAAAACCTGTTCTATTTCTGGAGGCCCCAGGAGGAACTGTGATATTGAGCAAGTCCTCTTAGCCTTCATTGTTTGGCATAGACATTGGTGACCATCACTGTGATGGAGGGTTTGGGGGTTTGGAAGCAGCCAGAAGCAGCCATTGTCAACACTTCCTGCAGGGGTGGCCTCCTGCTTTACTCTGTCGTGCTCACTGAACTAAGATTTGCTTCCCAAGTCTCTCTTCTTTTCAATGAGTTCCCTGCACCTTTCCCTCTACCTCCCCAACTCAGATCTGAATGAAAGACTGATGGACCTTTGAGGGGCTCTGTACTAATTCTGCATGATTTTTCTTAAAGAAGACCCTTGGGTCTGTGCAGACTGAATTGTGTCCCACCAAATTCATATGCTGAAGCCCTAAGCTCTGCCATGACTATATTTAGAGATAGGGCTTTTAGGATGTAACTAAGGGTACCTCCTAAAATCGGTTTATAAGGCTGGGATCTTAGTCTGACAGGATTGGTGGCCTAATAAGAAGAGGGGGCTCTCTCATTCCCCATGTGCACACACCAAGAAAAGGCCACATGAGGATACAGCAAGAAGGCAGCCATCTGCAAGCCAGGAAGAGAGTCATCACCAGAACCCAACCATGCCAGTGACTCCAGAACCGTGAGAAAATAAACTTCTGCTGGTTAAGCCACCCGGTCTGTGGTGTTTTGTTATGTAGCCTGCGCTGACTGAGATAATCCATTCTTTCCATAAACCTACGTTTGACCATTAGGTGTGCAAACTGGAATATTCTTCTTTGCTTCCCTCAACCTCAAATTACAGTGATAACTTGCGGCCCGGAGAGGTGATATCAACACAGGGATAGAAATATTTTTTGGCCTGGAGATTTGATAGCAACTTAACTACTAGGAAGCTATTATTGTGAGCATCGCAAGTGACCACGGTAAGAGAATGAAAGCCATGAGGTGAGAAGGAGAAAGAGGTCCTTTAGACTGTACAACCCAAGGGAGATAGTCTGGGGGTGGGGCAGTGAGGGACATTTCTGAACAGGGGCCAGTATAGACAAGTGGCTAAAAGGATGACTCTGGACTCAATACCTAGATCTACTACTTGTTATCTATGCGAAAATGGACATGTTGTTGTATCTTTCTTTGCCTCAGTTCCTCATCTATATGATGGAGAAAACAGTAGCAGTACCTGTATCACAGAGTTGTAAAGAACAAATTTTATAAGATGTGGAAAGCATTTAGAACAATGCCAATTGCACAATGAATTCTCAATAAATTTTACCCATTTTGTTTATATTTTCAGCTTTCCTTAAATGGATGGCATTCTCATCTGCCCAGTTATACAAATCTTTGACTATTCCTTGTGCCTTGTACCCGTAGCCAATCCGTTACTATGTTTTGTTAATTTTATCTTCTAAATATTCAATTAATCTACTTTCCTCCATCTTCACTACAGAGAACAAATTTTCTCTGGGAAATAAGGTATATTTCCCAGCCTCTCAGAGAGGGAAGACTGGTTAAAAATCTTTACCATGGTGGGGCTGGCCCCGTGGCCGAGTGGTTAAGTTCGTGGGCTCCATTGCAGGAGGCCCAGTGTTTCGTTGGTTTGAATCCTGGGCACGGACATGGCGCTGCTCATCAAGCCACGCTGAGGCAGCGTCCCACATGCCACAACTAGAAGGACCCACAACGAAGAATATACGACTATGTACCGGGGGGCTTTGGGGAGAAAAAGGAAAAAAATAAAATCTTTAAAAAAAAAAATCTTTACAATGGACTTAGATTGGCACCATTTACTGCAATAGCCTCCTAAGTCATCTAGCTTTGCCCTCCCTTCCCTGTCCCCCATGGGTTCTCCACACCTTAGGAAGAGTGGATTTTTCCGCTCTCTGTGTGCTTCTGGTGTGCCATATTGTCTCTGCCTTCAGGGTTGCTGCCCACCTGGCCAGGAGGTAGTCAACACCCAGTAAGAAGATGTCTTAGGTGCTGTACAAGCTCTAGATTTCTCTATCCCTTCCTTCCTTCTCCCCTCTCTTCCCTCCCTCCCTGCCTTCCCTCCCTCCCTTCTTTCCTTCCCTCCTTCCTCCCTCCCTTTCTTCCTTTCTTCTTCCCTTCTCCTTCCTGGAGGAATTGCTTGAGTTGTTTAAGGTGAGTTTTCTCCCTCTTGCCCATCATTTAGCTGTTTATTTTTTCCTGTATTTTTTTATATGTAAGCCAGAGTTACATCATATTAAGAGATACTTAGGAATTAAGTGGATTTAATTCTTCAGGCTTTTTAAAAACACTACTAGTATTCCAATTCTTTAATACCAAAATAATTTTTCACCTCCACTCACCCCCAAACCCTGGGTAAAAGTTGCGTGTGTGGGCACCTCAATCCTCCACACATGAACACTTCCACTTATCGATTCATTTAATTCTACTCCTGAAGTGAAATAGGAAGGCATTACAATTTGGGTAAATAATGATTGCATTGTTCCTTTCTCATATAATTTACTGAGGCTTGGCACATCTTAGAGAAAATCACAAAGATCAGAATTGGACAGAAGTGAAGTGCAGCTGTTACACTTCCACGTACAGGCAACTTCCAAATAACAGTCAAAAATAGTTTTCCAACAGTGCTCTGTGATCTCGCCTGCAATTTTTCTCATTGCCCTCGATGTAATTCAGTGGAGGTAGGAGGCTTAAACCCAAAAGACTGCCTTTTAAAACACCTTAGTTAAAACTATTTTTAAGGTACAGAAAATAGCCTGAAGCTTGGTATACACAAATACATATTTGATTTTCTAAATTCTGTAATTATTATTCCATGCTGTATCAGTTTCACATATCTCCTGGGATCCAGCTGACAAAGAAGCTGTTGATTTTTGAAGCATTGATAATTTCATGTAAAATCTTAAATCTGACGTGAAATATTTTCTCTTGTCTTACTGATTATCTTTACATCAATACTAACCATGGTAAAATACAGAGATATAATTCAGTTTGTTTGTGACTGTGCCAATAGCTTTCTATATATACAAATGGACACACCTAAATTCAGTTTATTTTAAACAGTCTAATTTAGCTAAACTGCAAAATGGATTGAATTATTCTAATGTTTATGGGTGTGTAGGCCTTAGGAGGTGGGGAGAAATAATGATCTCAGTGATTATTATGGATTGCGTGGTTGACACAAATAAAATACAGTTGCCTTAATTTTACAAGTGTTAACTGAGAGCCAAATGGGTCCCAGTTATTATAGTAGGCTCTGGGATTAAACAAATGAAATTTCTTTGTCCCGCTCTGAACACTCACTCTCTTAAAGAGACATGCATGCAAATAAAGAGAACCCAATATGATGGCTGCTAGAACAAACGTATGTACGAAATAATGAGAAATAGGAAAAGGGTTACCTAATCTTACCTCATTCGGGGCTTTTAAATTTTCCTATGTTTTCACTTTTATAAAAAATACTTCAGTAACATATTTGCTATAAAAACCCTCCTCTACATTTCAGCTTATTTCTTTAAAATACATTCCTGAAAATGGAATTACTAAGATAAAAGGCATGAAACTTTTTAAGTTCCTTGATTGAGATGGCAAATTGCTTTTTTGACAGGATGTTCAATTTCGACTTTCCCTAGCAATTCTGAGAGTGCCCATTTTGCTATACTACCATCAGGGTAGTAGACTATTCTCTTTAAAATTAATCTCTTGTTTCCTTTCAGTGGAGACGACCACTGAAACACATTTCTTGTACTTCTTTCCAGAGATACACTATATGTATTTATGGTATTTTTTGACTTATGGAAATATATTTAGTTTTATAAAGACAAACTCATATATAGTCAAATCTACCAATATTTTTCATGATTTTTTTTCTTGTGGCTTTCAAGATATCCCAGTTTTTCTTTTCCTCTGTCCTTTATCATTGATTGACTGGCTAATGGCATCATTTTGGCCAAAGAAGAACCACATTGACCTTGAAGATTGGCAGAAGAAAACTTTGAGAGTGTTTGCATTTGCCCAATCCCTTTCACTCTCCTCAGGAGAGCCTGAGGGATGACCCATGCATAATGTAAGCCTTGGGATTTCCAAACAAAGTAGAAACAATCAGCTTGATTTCCTCAGAGGGAAGGGCATCGGAAACAATGTCTATCTACCGCTGAGAGGTTTGGAAAGTCACGGCGAGTCTCCCCACTGCCATTAGAGAATATAGACTTCCTAGAAAAGAAAGTGCGTCTATAAGGGGGAGGGAAGTGCAGAAATCAGAATGAAGCAAACTGGTGGAAGAGGTTAGGTAAGACTAGACAACTCTAAAGTTTCAGGGTTCTTTCTCTGAACGGTTTTCCTTAACAGCCCCTGCTTAGCAAAGAATGCAAGCTCTTTCAAATGCTCTCCTTATACTAAATTCCACAGTGACCTAATTTTCTCTTATAGACAGGATTGCATCCATAGAAACCGGCCAAACTGGAGGGCAGATGTTTTCTCTTTGTTCGTTCTTCTTAAAACATCCTTTTAAGTTATTTTGACATTCAGCTACTTAAAAGTAGAATCCCAAACAAAATAATTTAATGCCAGATCTACATGATGTCAGGATCTGGATAAAACGAATATAAAAGTTATCACCCAAATGTGCTATAAAACAGCATAATGATGTATTACAGAAGGTGTTAGGAAATTATTACAACTGTTCAAAAAATCCTGCCCTAAAGATCAGATTGTCTGAATTTTTAAAAAGAATCTTAGTGGAACCAGTTTATGTTTTATTAAAACTTCTCAGAAAAAATCTAAACCCTTCCCAGTGCAAACCCGGCAAAAATACTAAACGGCTTTATCTGATAAATATAAATTTAATTCAATGAAACAGAGTCTGAACCAAGGAAGAAAATTTGATAGAGGAGAGCATAATTCCACTTCTGTCGTAGAGTAATGTTGTAAGGTTTCCCGTCCTGCCTGGGGTAAACAGTATCATAATACTCACAGTATCTTATGGTTTCTTGTGATGAAAGGAAAGCAATGAATATCTTTGTGCCTCCATTTCTCTGACTTCAACATGGGGGAGATGGGCTTGATTTTTAAATTACATGCTCTTGGGTTCATCCTGTTCTCCCCTTCCTTGTAATCAAATAGGAATGGAGACCCCCTAAGTTTTCTCTCTTGTTGACAGTTGTTTTCTTTGGGCAGCTGGATGAAGGGCATAAAGGGAAAGAGAAGATTGTCCACCTACCCTGGGGTAGAAGGACTTTAATGGAGAGCAGGGAGAAAACCTGGAAAGAAAGCTACAGCCTACTGGAAGCAGCTGTTAAAGCAAATTTAGGGTGTGTGTGAGAGGAGTTCAGGCTTTTCAAAGCTGGTTATAGTCAGAAAAGAGGAAAAGGGCTGAAGGAAAACAGTCAATGGGTACTACACCACCAGTGTTTTTCCACCAGTAAGGGATAAGAAGTAGTCAAGTATTGTTGAAACAATTCTAGGCATCAGAGCAAAAGCTGAAGTCTTCTTGCTTTTAGAATGTACAGAACAAAGAAGCGTATCTTTGAAAGTTTTGATAGGAGTCACACATTTTAGGTACGATGTTATTTTCTAACTTCCTTTCCTGCTGCTCTCCCCTGACTCACTCTTCTCCAGACACAAAGCTGTTCTTAAACATGCCAAGAAAGCTCCACCATGGGGCTTTGGCACTGGGTGTCCCTTTCATGGAACATTCTTCTCCAGATAGTCTCCTGAGTAATCCTCTCAGCCTTCAAGTCTTTGCTCAGAAGTCACTTTCTCCTGGAGGCCTACTCTATTAGATGATGCAACTAGACCCCTCCTTCCACCCGGCTGACAACCCTTTCTCGACAGGCTTCCCCGTCCCTTTATGTGCTCTGCTCCTTTTTCCCACAGCACTATCATCCTCTAACATACAGTGAATATTAGTGATTTTCCATGTTTATTATTTATTGTCTGTTCCCTCCTCCACCCACCTTCCCTCCTTCCACCTTCAGATAGAATGCTAAGCTCCATGAGAGCCAGGATCTATGTTTTTTTCACAGATCTGTCCAGAAACATCAAGTGTGGTGCTTGACATTAAAAAGGTACAAAAGGTACTCAATCAGTATTTGTTAAGTGAATAAGTGAAGGCTTATGTAATCCACATGAACTGGGAAGTACATCTCAGCTAAGGAAGGCACTAGAGTGATTTTCACATACCTCTGAATTTGCTGTAGCTAGGAGATACAGAAACAGGAAGCCAAATAGATTCAGGGTTTGTTTTGTTTCCTGGGAGAAAAACTACCTAGAAACTGGTCCTTTTTACTACCCAGTTCACAGTATTTCCTGAGATTAATAATGATATCTTGCATTTGGGTGATGCTTCAAAATGTTTTCTTAAAGGTCTGTGTCAGAGATTAGCTCACTTGACTCTCTATTTTACAATAAGGAAACTAAAGCTCAGAGAGGCAAAAGCTTGCCCAATGTATCACATTCAGGAAATGGGACCTCACAGAAGGGTACCCAGGCTTTCTAATTTCGTAAGCCCTCTCATCACACAGAGAAGACGGCAGATCTACACCACTGAAAGGACAAAAGACAAAAGAATGGTGGGTATGTGTGTGTGTGTGGGGGGGATGTGGGGGGTGGGGGATGCAGAGTGTAATGTCTCCGTGTAGACCAAGATCAGATGACAAGAACAGACAGATTGTTAGAGCTGAAGGAGAACATGGCCATTTACAATGACCTACATTTATTATTCAATATTCAAAACATGTTTTAAAAGCTTCAGATGATATCTAAAGTATATTTCACAGTGTTCATGTACGCCTTAAATGCCACACAATTTAGACTTTGTCAGGGGATTTATTCTTATTTTTCCTGTTTCTTATCATGCAACTATAACTCGTTTAGAAAATAAGGTCAATGCTGAAAATTTGCCATTGTTTTTCAATAGTTCTCAGCTCTCTAGCTATGAATTCGTAACATTAGATAGCAATTTTTGCTCTTTGTTATGGTGTATTTATCAGATATTTATTTCTGGAATACACAGCTGTTAACTGCAAGACTATTCTTTTAAGTGTCAACCTTCAATCATTTAGCCACTTCATTTCTATTTTTTTCCCCTAGCAGCTGTTCTATTGATTGTCTAGAAATTGTCCCTTCTATGTTTAAAGTTAAAACAGGAAGTGCAAAATAAAAAGGTTATATGTAAAAAAAGGATTGTGAAATCATAAGAACCTAAGCCCTGTCCTCCAAGAAGCTGACATGTATACGCCCTGTAAACACACACACACATTTGGAATGCATATATACACACTTAATTAATTTTGGCCTTATTGAAACAATTCAGGAAAAATATCAAAGACATTAAGTGCATACTACTTGCTTGTTACTTTGCTAAATGCTGAAACACAGTTTCAGGAAGTGGGTATATTATTATTATCCTCATTTTACAGTTGAGGGAACTGAAGGTCAGGGAAGTTACTCTTCTAAATCTAAAGCTTATGCAGAGAGGCAAAAGACCCAGAACAGCCCACACAATATATTGGAAGACTGACACTGCTCGACTTCAAAACTTACTATAAAGTCACAGTAATCAAGACAGTGTGGTATTGGCAAAAGAATAGACAAATAGATCAATAGAACAGAATAGAGAGTTGAGAAACTGATCCCAAAAAATATAATCAACTGATCTTGGACAATGGAGCAAAGGCAATATAATGGCGAAAAGATAGTCTTTTTGACATATGGTGCTGGAGCAACTGGACTTCCACATGAAAAAAATGAATCTAGACACAGACCCTACATCCTTCACAAAATTTAACTCACAATGGACCACATACCTAAATATAAAATGCAAAACTATAAAACTCCTAGAAGATAATGTAGGAGAAAACCTAGATGACGTTGGGTATGGTGATAACTTTTTAGTTACAACAGAAATGGCATGAGCTATGAAGGAAATAATGGATAAGCTGGACTTCACCAAAATCAAAAACTTCTGCTCTGTGAAACATAATGTCAAGAGAATAAGACAGGGGCTGGCCCCATGGCTGAGTGGTTAAGTTCACGCTCTCTTCTTCAGTGGCCCAGGGTTTTGCTGATTTGGATCCTGGGCACAGACCTAGCGCCGCTCATCAAGCATGTTGAGGTGGCATCCCACATAGCAGAGCTAGAAGGACCTACAGCTAGAATATACAACTATGTACTGGGGAGCTTTGGGGAGAAGAAAAAGAAGAAGAAGAAAAAAAGATGATTGGCAACAGATGTTAGCTCAGGCCAATCTTAAAAAAAGAAAAAGGATAACAGCCCTCTAAATTAGGTATTATAAAAAAAGAGAGAGAGAATAAGACAAGCCACAGACTGGGAGAAAATATTTGCAAAAGACACATTTGATAAGAGACTGTTATCTAAAATATACAAAGAACGGGGCCTGGTCCCGTGGCTGAGTGGTTAAGTTCCTGCGCTCCGCTGCAGGCGGCCCAGTGTTTCGTTGGTTCGAATCCTGGGCGCGGACATGGCACTGCTCATCAAACCACGCTGAGGCAGTGTCCCACATGCCACAACTAGAAGGACCCACAATGAAGAATATACAACTATGTACTGGGGGCTTTGGGGAGAAAAAGGAAAAAAAAAAGAAAGAAACGTGGCCTTGTTAAAAAGGGTAAAACATATGTTTAAAAAAAATATATACAAAGAACATTTAAAACTCAACAATAAGAAAGCAACCAGATTGAGAAATGGACCAAAGAGTTTAATAGACGCCTCACCAAAGAAGATGTACAGATGGCAAATAAGCATATGAAAAGATGCTCCACGTCATGTCATCAGGGAAATGCAAATTAAAACAACAAGATACCACTACACATCTATTAGAGTGGCCAAAATCTGGAACACTGACAACACCAAATGCTGGGAAGGATGTGGAGCAACAGGAATGCTCATTTGTTGCTAGTGGGAATGGAAAATGGTACAGCCACTTTGAAAGACAGTTTGGCGGTTTCTCACAAAACTAAACATAACTCTTGCCGTACAATCCAGCAATCAGGCTCCTTGGTATTTACCCAAAGGAGTTGAAAACTTAAGTCCACATGAAAACCTGCACACAGATGTTTATAGCAGCTTTATTCAAAATTGCCCAAACTTGGAAGCAAAGAAGATGTCCTTCAGTAGGTGAATGGATATATAAACAGTGGTACATCCAGACAATGGAACATTATTCAGTGTTAAAAAGAAATAAGCTATCACTCTATCAAAAGACATGGATAAACCTTAAATGCATCTTACTGAGTGAAAGAAGCCGATCGGAAAGGGCTCCATGCTATGTTATTCCAACTAGATGACATTCCAGATAAGACATAGAGACAATAAAAAATCACTGGTTGTAGGGGAGTGGAAGATAAGGAGGGATAAATAAGCAGAGCAAAGAGGATTTTTAGGGCAGTGAAACAATTCCGTATTATACTATAATGATTGATACATGCCATTATATGTTTGTCCAAACCCATAGAATGTACAACACCCACAGCAAACCACATTGTAAACTACGGACTTTGAGTGATAACGGTGTGTCAATGTAGGTTCATCCATTGTAACAAATGCACCACTCTGGTGGAGGATATTGATATTGTGGGAGGCTATGCATGTGTGGGGGCAGGGATATATGGAAAATCTGTTCCTTCCTCTCAATTTTGCTGTGAACCTAAAACTGCACTAAAAACATAAAGTCTTAATAAATTAAAAAAAGAGGTCTGTGATTGGGGGTCAACATAACAGTTGTGTTTGGCACTTATGAGTAAAAATGAAATGCTACCTGGGGACATTGTCTGAGCTGTCATTATACAGAAGGAGGGTAAACTAATAGTATTCCAGCCTTCTGGACCATGAGTTAGTTCAGAAACTGTGCTGAGACCTGTATATTCAGCCTCGGTATAGACACATTTGTCAGCAGGCTGACTATATTGTCCTCGGAATGATCCAAGAGAGCCCCTAGTACACACTGGTCATACCGCAGTGCATTTGTTTTGCCTCCACTTATTTGATTCAGGTTCAAGATAGATTATCTGCCTGATTTGATTTATATGTTTGTCTTTGTCATGAAATTGTTAAGTGCTCAAAGTCAGGGACCATGTCTTATTCAAGTTTGTCAATCTCTATTTGGTGAAGGAAAGAAAGAATTATTCTGCTCAAAGATAAGAAAATTCACTTGGACTTACACATCCCAATCTTAAAAGAAGTCAGGTTACCTGACTATTTACAAAAAGTGGCAGTTAACCCCCACTTCACAAGCTTGCAGATATGAAGTTGGCCACAAAGTCTCAATGTGTATACGGCCATTGTGGGATTTCATGGTGACAGGAAAATCAATCTCATGAAACATTCTCTCCACGATAGCAATGGCAACTCTATTCTCTTCCTGTTGCTTATCTGGATGTGTGTTATTGACTGTGTGGAGGTGGAAGGCTAGAAGCAGCTGTTTACATGGTGTTATACGAGAAATTCTTAAAGATTCTCTGCCCCAAATTATTTCCACTCTTTTCTATGCTTTTATGCTTGCAAATTCTACATGTTTAATACTAAGAGAGGCTCTAATTGAGTATACAATAAAAATATCAAGTGATCTGTCTAGAAACTGACAATTAACTTGTCCACGATGCCCTTCTTTTCTCCCTGCTTCCTATGCTTTCCTTTTCGAGCTGCACACCCAGTCAGGAAAGACAGACTTCCTAAATTGAAGAGAGTTCCCTAGCAATGGGAAGACCTGGGTTTCTCTGCCAAAAACTCCAAACAAACTCTTAAGATCCATTTAGGGGCACAACATAGTTAAATCCTTAATGGTGAAGACCTGCTCAACAGAGCAGATCTAAGTACAGTGACAGCCCTGGGGAGCAGTGTGCTAGCACAAAGACATCGGATGTCTTTGGAATGAAGAAAAGTGGATAGGTATGCTTCCTTCCAGTTTCCTACTCTTTGGAAACTGTAGCTATTCTATTTTCTTCTTTTAAATAATTAATTCTGGGATTTGCAGACAGATGATCTTACCCAAAGTTATTCTTTTTTAAAAAAAATTTTAAACTTTATTTTATTGAGGTAACATGGGTTTATAATACTATATAAATTTCAGGTATACATATTATATTTTGATATCTGTGTAGATTACACCATGTTCACCACCCAAAGAGTAGTTACCATCATCACCACACACATGTGCCTAGTCACCCCTTTCGCCCTTCTCCCTTCCCCTCTGATAACTACCAATCTAGTCTCTGTATCTATGTGTTTCTTTGTTGTTGTTGTTTTTATCTTCTATTTGTGAATCAAATCATACAGTATTTGATTTTCCCCATCTGACTTATTTCACTTAGCATAACACCCTCAGGGCACATCCATGTTGTCACAAACGGCAAGATTTCATTTTTTTTATAGCTGAGTATTCCATTGTGTATATATCCCACATCTTCTTTATCCATTCGTCCCTTGATGGGCACTTAGGTTGCTTCCAAGTCTTGGCTATTGTGAATAATGCAGCAATGAACATAGGGGTGGATATATCTTTACACATTCATGTTTTCTTGTTCTTTGGATAAATACCCAGTAGTGGGATAGCTGAATCTTATGGTAGTTCTATTCTTAATTTTTTGAGGAATCTTCATACTGTTTTCCATAGTGGCTGCACAAGTTTGCACTCCTACCAGCAGTGTATGAGAGTTCCCTTTTCTCCACATCCTCTCCAATACTTATTATTTCCTGTCTTGTTATTTATAGCCATTCTGATGGGTGTGAGATGATATCTCATTGCAGTTTTGATTTGCATTTCCCTAATAATTAGTGATGTTGAACATCTTTTCATGTACCTTTGGCCATCTGTATATCTTCTTTGGAAAAATGTCTGTTCAGATCTTTTGTCCATTTTTTTTTTTTAAAGATTTTATTTTTTCCTTTTTCTCCCCAAATCCCCCCGGTACATAGTTGTATATTCTTCGTTGTGGGTCCTTCTAGTTGTGGCATGTGGGACGTTGCCTCAGCGTGGTTTGATGAGCAGTGTCATGTCTGCGCCCAGGATTCGAACCAACGAAACACTGGACCGCCTGCAGCAGAGCGCGCGGACTTAACCACTCGGCCACGGGGCCAGCCCCACTTTTGTCCATTTTTTAATTGGCTTGTTTGTTTTTTTGTTGTTGAGATGTATGAGTTCCTTGTGTATTTTGGATATTGACCCCTTATGTTATCCAAATTTCAATCCAAAAAGTTTCTCATAGGGCGAAGCAATTTCTGCAATTGACCAAAAAGTTCAAGCCATAAAAATCCAAAGAATATTTTCTTTAGAATCTCAAGAACATACAGAAATCTCAGCAGAGATGCTGTTGTACCATCTTCGTTATAATAAACAACACAATTCAAAGCTTTTGTATTTTATTCATCCTAAATTTTAAGAAGAAATAATCTGAAGAGCTAGTGACATAAACGGATCTTCTAGGAAGAAAGGACGCATGTATCCCCAGTTTTCAACTATGTAGTGAACATTCATGAACATGAACCATGAAAGAAGATGAGCAAAGCTTTGGGCAATTAAAATGCTACCAGTTACAGCACAAAAGGGATAAGAAGCACACTTTTCTCTTCAATCAATTGCTTTTTAATTATTAGGAAAATAGAACATTTCATTGAACATCTGTCAGTACTATTTTGAGTAGTTCTTTAGAATATTTTTACATTTAATTAGGGTTTCTTTTCATATTACCCTGAATACTATTCACTGGGGTAAAGACACGTAAGAAGACTAAACACATTAATCAATACGTAGGAAAATTCAACATGTAAGTGGAGCCTACCTATGGCATAAACTAATTTAAAAACCAACAAGCTTTGGAATGTATCCATTAATAAAACAAATGCAAAATTTAGTCTTTCAGCAAAAACTCAGGTTTGCCACGCTCTGAGCAAATACAATAAATGAGCATAAGAAATACAAAAAATATATAATATATAAGCCAGGGATTATTTTACAAAAGAAGTTTTTATTTTAAGAAAATGTTTTTACAGGAAGAATTTCACTTATATATTTAATATATGACTTGATTTACGAATATTTTATGTATTCCTACCTCTAAAGGATGCTAGGAGTTGATCAAAGTGAGCTAGTCTTGTGTTGAGCCAGGATACAGACATATAAAAAGTTCTTGAGGGGGCGGCCCTGTGGCACAGCGGTTAAGTTCACACGCTCCGCTTCTCAGCCGCCCGGGGTTCCCTGGTTTGGATCCCGGGTGTGGACATGGCACCACTTGGCACGCCATGCTGTGGTGGCTGCCCCACATATAAAGTGGAGGAAGATGGATACAGACGTTAGCTCAGGGCCAGGCTTCCTCAGCAAAAAGAGGAGGACTGGCAGTAGCTCAGCGCTAATCTTCCTCAAAAGAAAAAAAAATTCTTGAATGACACTCAGAAATACTTTGATCCTACATGTGTCTATTTCTTTCCTTTCAGTGGGGGTGATAATAGCAGGAAAAAAAAAAAAAAGCCTGTCAAAAGGACTGTTTTTCCAAATATGCCATATAAATCATTCAGATAAGCCACTTTTCTGATGAAAGACTGCAGGTCAATTTTAAGTATAAGAGAATAAGCCACACGGCCAAGTATTACACGGTATTGGACATTATACTTCTCACTACCATTCTGTTTCATTTTAAATTATTTTTCTGTACTTTTTGCTAGCCTTACCCCTCCTTTTTTTCGGTCCCCACTATATCTGTCTCTTTGTCTTCTATCTTATTTCTTCCTCTTCTTTCATTCCTTGCTGCGTATGCCTTATGTCTGCAATGGTACCCAGTGACATTTCCAACATTGCGTTGTTCTCTGTTAGTATATATTGTTATATTTGGGTGTGAGTAAATTGGTATAATAGGTAGATCAGAGTGTAGCAAGATGGCCTATGGAACTGCCAGGCTATCCAGTCAGTGGGTACATTGAGAGCCTTACTGGGAGGGCTTTCTCTATGAAACAGGAAACTGCATCCATATTTTGACTTCCTTGTATTTATTTGCCCTCAAAGAAATTTCTCAGAGCTTGACTTTACTTTCAGAGGATCAATCTGAACACTGATTTCAAATTTTGAAAAATAAGCCCTTCTGATATTTCTTAGCAAGACAAATGAGTAATTACTAATAAAGCGGAAAAGGTAGACCAAGCAGTTCACATGACTTCTAGTTATGTTTATCTACAACATACTAGAGAATTTGGTTTGGTAAATACATAAACAAATGAAAACACTGTGAAGCAGTATTTAAAGTAGAATAGGATTGCAAAATAAAGGAAAAATGCAGTGTTCTAGAGTAAATGGGTCTTCAAATAGTGCTTATTATTTTTCCTCAAAATAATCTGTGTCACTACTTAGCAGACATAGCCACGGTTAATTTTTTTCTTGTCTGCTGTGTTACTATCCATGTCATTTGAGTCAAAGAACGAGGCATGTATGAACAAAATTGGTGAGTGGGAGTAACAAAATGTATGAAGGCCATAAATTTGCAGATTCCAGTCTCCAGATTCTAGCGGTGCCTGCCCCTGGTGATGCCACCACAAAAATAGCATCACATTTTTATGTTGAGGCCATTTCTCTCAGACACTTTGAAAGTGTAACTAATGCCATAATACCCCACATACTAGTGAGTGAGGTGTCTGAATAGCTATTTACTGAATCATTTGCAGATTTATTTGAATTAGATTTTTAAAAAGTAGATGCAGGAGCCGGCCCAGTGGCCAAGTAGTTAAGTTTGTGCGCTCTGCTTTGGCGGCCCAGGGTTTCACCGGTTCAAATCCTGGGCGTGGACATGGTACCGCTCATCAAGCCATGCTGAGGCAGCGGCCCACATGCCACAACTAGAAGGACCCACAACTAAAAAATATATAACTTTGTACCAGGGGGCTTTGGGAGAAAAAAGGAAAAATAAAAAATCTTTAAAAAATAAAAAGTAGATGCAGAATATTAATAATGAAAGTTATATCACTTATTTACAAATCAATAGATCCCAATATAGAGGTAAAGCAATAAACAAGGTTAATTTTTAAAAACCTGAGTGGAGACATATAGAAAATGTTATATAGCTATATTTTCTTTTACTTTAACCAATTTCTTAAACAAATCAATGTTTGACTCTTCCTGTGGCTCTCTCATGAGTCAGTTGCCTGAGATCTCAAAGTCTCAGTTTCTTGCTCACCCTGATTTTTTTTCTAGTTGGTTAAGGTTACACTATCTTAACTGAGTTACAAATGTCTGTTTATATAAAAAGACTGTGGATAACCTTACACTGTTCACAGTCTGCCTTGTATTGCTGTAATTTTCCTTTACATTTTCTATTCATTTACTAATCCAAACATTGGGAGATAGAGTGTGTACCTGTGGATTTACTTATATCTTGAGAAAACGTGATTTGTCCAGGTGACTTCAAGTCTAATCACAACACCCTCTTGCGTGTCAACAAAGGAGCTGCATCCTCGCTGCCAGGACTCTAAAGTTGTTCCCCTTTGCAGAGTCCAAGAGAAGGGAGCTCAGTCCAAATGCTTCTATTTACTCATCAGTAATCTGACAGTCTAAGTCATCAAGGTCACACGACTTCTTAGAAACCCAAGGGAAACCAAAGCCTCAGGCTTCTAGTTCCAGTTCAGTGTCTTGCCCCTTCTACTGTAGCCGATTTACTCGAATATACGTCATGTTTACCGCACTTAGAGTATAGATGTGTATGCTACCAGAGGAATTTTCAGACAAAATCAAATTCACACCCAATTGTTTTTTAGTATCATAAGTAGCAATAGCAATTGAGCTTATAAAGAAGCACTTCACAATATTCTCTTATAGCTGCTTTTTTTTTTCATAGAAGGGAAAGATTCTATTAGATGATTTCTCTTGTTCCTTCCAGCTTTAATATCCTCTGAATCCATGAATCATCCCAGTACACATTGGGATGCAGCAAATGGCAAGAGGGATGTCTTTTTAAATTTAAAATGTTGTTATAAACTCCTTTAGTGCACGTTTACTGCTGAAAACAGAATAAGAATAACCATCACATCTGAAATGAGTATTTATTCTCCCTTTAATGTTGCTACATCTCATGCTTTCTTGCCCTCACTATTTTCCCATCTTATTCCCCATCAATCCATGTAATGCACTCTGTTCATAAACGCAGTGTGGTGGAATTGAAAGAGCGCAGGCTTTGACATAAGATAGAAATAGTATTTGAATCCAGGCTGTGCAACTTTGAACTATATACTTAATCTTTCTTTGAGTTTCAGTTTCTTCCACTGTAATAGAGGGATACTAGTATAAAACTGTGGAGGTAGTTATGAAGATCAGTGACCATAGATGGAATATGCTCAGTACAATGTTGGGATGATAATAAAGATAATGATAAGGTTCTTATTATCATTGCAAAACAAGTATTTTGCAAACTTGATGGGGGCGGGGGTAGGAGGAGGCAGAAGACCCAACTTTGTGCCCTTAAACATTTTATTGTAAACTCACTTTTCTCTTTGCTCTTGAATTACTCCGCTCTGCCCAAGTGCAAGGGACAAATATAGTTCACTGTTATTTAAAAAATTCGTTTAAAGCACACTTCTACTTTGGTGGCCTCTAACGTTACTGCTTACAAGTCCATTACAATGATGTCCGCCTGAATAATTGAAATATCTTAAGGCATTTTTTTCATTTTGCTCTATGTTTCTTGTAGCTTATATTATAAATGAGTTCCCATAGGTTTCAGATGAAAGTGTGATGAGGTAAATGTTGGATTTAGTTAGTAATGTTTAATTGTGGTTAGTTAAAATGAAGACCTAATATTGAGATGTACCAAGTAGGAAGAAGAAAAGAGATGGAATAGAAAATAAATTATGAAAGAAAAGTGAATCTGAGCCAGTGAACAGTATGCCTAATAGTTGTGAACTGAAAACAGGTGGAGGGAAGGAAAGGAATATAAAAATGGTGAAATACTTGAAGATAAAAATGTCTCCTAAAAAAAAATATATTAATTGGTTTTTCATGGCTCCTGTTTTCTAAGATTAAGGTGACTGCACTGAATGCGTTTTTAAGAAACTTATTTTACTGGCAATAAAAGTAATTTATGTTCATTGTAAAAATTTCAGAATACATGGGGAAGCAAAGGGGAGAAAAATAAACTACCCAAGATAACTACTGTTAACTTTCAGTATCTTTCCATCTGTTCTTTTTTCTACCCATAATGCATATATGATGATATTTCTTACAAAATGTGAATGTTAGGATACGAACAGCTTAAAAATTTTTTACTATGGATTTTTTTTGATATATCAAAGAGTAGAAAAACTGTGTAATGACTCTCCCTGTGCCATCGACAGCTATCAAGACATGGCCATCTTGTTTTATCTCTACCTTCTCCTATCCCTCCAGTCTAGAATGATGTTAAAGCAAATCCAGATGACCTTTCATTTCATCCATAAACACTTCAATATTTACCTCTAAAATAGAAGAAGTCTTTCACAAAACAAACCACAGTATCAATATCAATCATTAACAAATTATCAATAATTTCTTCATATTGTCAAAGAGCCACATTATATTTTTATCTATTCATTTTTTTTAAATCTGGCTTCTCTTAGACAATATCATGGTTGTCTTTTATTTACTTATTTTTTATTTATTTATTTTTTTGAGGAAGATTAGCCCTGAGCTAACATTCGCCACCAATCCTCTTTTTGCTAAGGAAGACTGGCCCTGAGCTAACATCCATGCCCATCTTCCCCTACTTTATATGTGGGATGCCTGCCACAGCAGTGGTGCACAGGTTCATACCCAGGATCCAAACCAGCAAACCCCAGGCTGCCAAAGCGGAACACATGAACTTAACCAATGTGCTACCAGGCTGGCCCCATGGCGGTCTTTTATATTCAGTACAAGAGTCTATTGCATAGAAAAGCTGAAGCAACTTATATTGACAAGAAAGTATACTAGTGCTAATTTTCCTAAATTTTATCCCAAATTGGATTTTATCCTCTTTTAAAGCATTGTCAACTTGTTAGATTAAAAAAAATAAATATTTTTTCATATGTTTAATGTCCGCTTATACTTTGTAATTGCTTATTCATGCCTTTTACCTAGTTACTATTGACATGTTTGCTTTTTCTTTTTGATTTGTAAGAGTTCTTCACAAACCTGTGTATGTCCTCAACTTGCTCACGCTCTGGCCAATATGGCTATAATTTTACCTTGTGTTTTCTATTCATTTACTAAGCTACAGTGTAGGAGAGAAACAGTATATACACTGGCTTTATTTATATTGTGGGGAAATGCTGCTTTCACAGGTGCTTCCAAGCCTGGTCACAGAGCCCTCTTCTCTGTTTAAAGATGGATATCAACCCTATGTCATACATATTGCAAATATTTTTCTCATCGTCATTTATTTTTCACCTTTATTTACAGTAATTTCTTTCAAACTAAAATTTTCCTATCTCAAGATGAACATACATAGTACTAATTTTCTCCCTGTATTTTTATCACTTCATTTTTCCATTTTAAAACCTTAACTCAATCTGAAATTAATGTAATATGAAGCATGAAATAGACTATAAATTTACTTTCATCCCAAATTGCCAGCTAATTGTCCCACTGCAATTGAGTAGACCATTTTTTCCCAATGATTCAGTATGCCTTCTTTATCACCTACAATATTTTATATATTGAATAATTTCAAAACATACATTATATGTTTAAAAATGTGTGTGTGTGTGTATGTAAATGTATATACACACATACACAAAAAGCAGAGCAGGGAGCTAGGAAATGGGATAAGTCGTAACAGAGGGGACAAGCGGCAGTCTACGTGGGGTTGATGGAGCATTTCACTGACATAGACGAACTAAAAGGAAACCCTAAATATTTTTAAGGAATAAACAATGAAAAATTGTGTAAATGAAGGAGTAAAACAACACACCTGTGAACTGCACATTTTCGCCATCTCACAGGTTTGCTGAAGACTTGTCAGAGGGCAGAGCTGGCTCTTCCAAGCTTGCCTCCGTGTATACTCCCTATGATACTTTTCACTTATTCAACATTTATTTAGCCCTAGTATGTGCCAGGCATTTTGCTAGGTGCTGGTTATACAAAAAAGAACACGATTTAGTCCATGCCCTTAAGGACTTCATGCTTTGACTGACTGTGCTTTTTATATTATGTTGCAATGATCTGTTTATGGGCCTAAATCTTTCCCCGACTATGACCTCCTGCAGGACAGTGTCCGTGCTTTATTCATATCCTAATCCCTAGTGTTTGGAGTAATTCTTGACCCATAGTAACTGCTGATCAACGAATATTTGTTGAATTCTCTGGGAGCAGAATCCCATTATTTCCAGGGTCATTCATACCCAAACGCATCTGCCAAGGGGAAATAAGATAAGCGTTCATTGTTGCAAATGAGTGGCTTTTTCTCCCCTGCTCAGGCTTCTTCCAATGTTGCCATACCAGATAACTTTCTTTTTCTCCCACAAATCCACTCTCTCCCCTAGTCCACCCTGCCTCTCCCTGCAGGGCTGACATGTTTTCATACCATCAGCGCTCTCCAGCTTCCCAGCCTTCTTCCTGTGAGGTTTCCTCAGGCTGACTCGGTTCCCCCACAGAAAGCCTTCAGTCCTCTCAAGGCAGCCTGCTGTGATACACTCTCCTCTTCTTTCGGCTTCCAGTAACTTCTCCTTTCTTTCATCCCTCCAAGTCTACAGTGGTGGGCGAATGGCGGCTAATAGCCATGGATTCTCGATAATCCTTTGTGGTTCTAATATATGTGCCACGAACTCCTTTTTGAATAATCTCTTTGTAAATAAAACCTCTTCATACTATACAATATTAAGTGTGCCATCTATTTACTTGCTTTCAATATTTTATTTTTATTATTCTTACTGCTTTCCTGGAGGGCATGGGCATGTTGGGGTAGGAGCGGAAGATGTGTAGGGGTGAAGTATAGTTGTGCATGTGCAGGAGAGCAATTTTATGTTTGAAAGTATCCAATAGTCTGAGAAGTAGTTCCAAAGACTGAAGAATACTTTGGCAGACGCGTCAGTGAAAATAAGAGGTAACACTTGAATACCTCTAAAAATAAATGTGCTCAGAAGGTACAGTGATCAGTTGGTGAGTCATGTAATTTATTTATTTTTTAATTTTACCCCAACACTAACTACACCTATCCTGGAACTCTCGATGGTTTTTTGTTTCTGGACAGGTTGTCCAGAAAAGCTATTTGCCATTATTATCTCAAGGTGATATTGTCCATCCCAAATAAAGAATTCAATTCTACACATACTAGCTGAGTTACAAAAAATGCTGTCAAACTTGTTAGAAACATAATCTAAAACTTTCAGGAGTAATTATTAAAGGACTTCAAGATGATATAATCACTGATCTAACTTTTATTTTCCTTGATTCTTAAGGTGCATTGAGTTGTGTTTGCTTTATTCAAAAGCATAGACTCCAAGGGAATAAAGTAAATTACGCCTTGTTGCTTTTGGTCACTTGACTCATGATGCTGGTGGATCATTCACTGAGTGCTTGCTACCGTGCTTACTCTTACATTATAGATAAAGAAATATGTAGATGAAAGTCTCCTAGACATTTTTACTTATTTCATTTATTCTTCTATTCAATAAGCTTTTGTGAGAAATAATTAAATAATAAATGTCATGATAGGCACTGAGTAATCATGAATGAATAAGACACATACCCTTTTTCTCAAGGTACTTAAGGGAAGAGTAAAGGGCTGTGAAAAGGAATTTCATTAAAGGTCAAGTCCCTTTCCCCTTCTGTTACAAAGATATCGGAAGGACTACTTTCCCTTCATTGTGAGCTTTTCAAAGTGACTGTTACGGGAGTAGTTCCAAGGACATCACAGAGACCGGATCCAAACCTGTGCTTGGTTATTGGTGTTTTTGCTGGGGAGTGCTACTCAGGAATTAACCTCCTCCACATTCTGAGACTTCTCTTTCAGTATTAATATTTTTATAATGTTATCACAGTTGCAAAATTCATCTCTGGTGTAGCAGGTTCAGACAAGATAAACTGCAGGTTTGACTTTTGTTTCTGTGTGGGAAAGATACACATCACAGAAAGCCCTGATGTGTGTGGAGCCAAGGAAGGCATGAGACTTTTTTGGTGGACAAGCTGTTAAAATAACTGCATTAGGTCCTGATGTCACTCTCCCTAACATCTTGTTATTGAAGTAGTTTTTCTGTATATTGAACGTAGCTCTTTGAAGCAACAGCGCTGTGTTATCGTTCCCCACTGAATAAACTTTAATAGGGAAGTGTCATGTGCCAGGCAACTAGGAACTCTTGCTTTTAAGTCACCATTTAATTCATGACTTTGCTATTGCTCGTCTCCTTGCATTTCCTCCTGACACTCCATTTCATCAATAATAGATAGATCTCTAGTCTTGACACGCTTCCTTTTTATGCACGAAAGTTTTTTTGGCTGGCATCTGCCGATATTCCACCCCAGGTGTTTCTATTTAGGATGATACCATTGTGCGTTGAATAGATACATTTTTAAGCAGCGATAAAGGAGCACTTTAATACATTCTACATTAGGAGGAATATTTAGTTTTTATGCAGTTTTTGAAGATGAAAGAATAGATTTTAAATAATAAACTTTTTAAGCAGTGCATATAGGTTGCTTATTTTCCTCTTTAGAAAGAAGAGTGTTGGCACTGTTGGGGAACTATGTCCCCTGTGTCCTGTAGCTTATAGTTCTGACAAGGCCTTACAAATGTCTGGGGCTAATCAGGCATGAGTTCAGATGTTCGACAAATAAATAAGTAAATAAATATTAATAAGAAGCAGCCCTGGACTGTGATTGTAAATGAAAGCAAGAAAGTAATGCCAATTCTCAAGAGAAAATGTACTAAGATCTTAAAGATTTAAAATTCCAATGAACAGTTGTTTGTCCGTTTTTGTGAGAAGCAAACGGATCTCCATTTGCCCCTTCATATAAGACAGTCTTATTTTTGGCATGTTGAGAGCTTACATTATTTACAGAATGATTTCAGAGAACATTGAAAAGATTCAATGGCTTTTTATGAAGTCTGTATTATCTTTTCTGTGAAGAACAAGGATGTGCATTAAATTAATTACTCTACTGAAATTGTCTTCTTATTTTATTTTCTATACCACCAAATCATTTTCTTATTTAAAATGTTTACGGTGTTCCTGAATGTACAATATGCACACAAGGGAGCTACAATAAGGTGCCATGGCGTGAGAGCTAAATGAACGCTTTTCCTCTCAAAGATTTCACAGAAGTGGATCCCTCTCCTTGTCATTCATTACGCTCAAACAGATCCTTACTTGGGTAAGAATTTAAGCAAAATAAAAGGATCACACACTTGCAAAAATCAGTGTAGTTGGGTTTTCTATTTTATTAATGTTAGAAGTGAATAAGTAGAATGTCATGCATTTGTTAAAAAGCTGTTTTTAAATTTAAGAATTTTAAATAATATTAAATATTATCAGTTAAAACCTAAACTTCAGGCAAAAGCACCAGACATATCTTCTTTTTTAGGACAAGGAGACCAAGCTTGTTTTTTTCTCAATCTGTTTCTGAATTAACTTGGCTACAGAAATCAAACTGTTTTAAGCTGTTATAAATAATTAATCAAAAGACAATGTTCTGCATTTTTTGAAAGTATACATTTTCTCCAAATATTAATGCTTTCACTCCAGAAGAGTAGTCTTTAAAGAGAGAAGCCAAATGCATCTTTAAAAAGCCAAGACTACGATTTCCTCTTTCTCATTAATATGTTCTTGGCATTGAAAAAAAGCATCTAATTTTAGATAAGTTCTTACTAATGGCCTTCACTCCTAGCCATCTATATTTTGTTTATATGTCCATGGCAATGGTTATTTGCCATGTAAGTTAGTCTTTACAAAGCTAGACATTTTTTAAGGTGAAAAATATATTTATCTTTGAGAATTTACATTTTGGATTGTGCTCTTAATTTTTCTTATCGGATTGCATTAATTTTACATTTTAAGTAAAAAGTCTTTCATAAATTGGAAAACTATTATTTGGTGATAAATTGAGTAATTTCTGTAACCCAAATGTTCCAGAGTTTACCAGTTAGTCACTAGAAAGTAAGATCATGCTTTCTTTTAATTCCCCGACTATTATAGCTTGTGCCTCTGCCAGCCTAATCCCTGGAAATAAGACTTCTTTACTTCCGAGCGTTTTCCTGGGTCCTGCCTCGCATCTGACCAGGGCAGGTGGCCTCCTCATCACACTGCTGCCTCTGCTGTTGGCCCTGCTCATGAAGCCACTAAACATATGGTCTCAGCTCTCTTGTCCTCCAAGAAAGACAACCACCACTGCTGCCTTTCTGATCTCACGTAAGCCTGACCCTTGCTCTCCTCCATCCAAAAAATGAGATAGACCCCTCCCTAACTTCCCACAGCACAACTAAGACCAGGTTAACATGTTAACTAGACTTTATTAAAGGTTTGGGCACCATGGAAGGAAAGTACAACAAAGGCAGTAACTTACTATTGCTATAAAAGTGGTTATTCTTCAAGTAGACAGGACCTCAGATCTCTCATTGGTCCAGCTTCAGGCTGGCTGACATCTTGCCAGGAATGTCTCAGCATAGCCATGACTCAGAGCCCCTTCCAAATTCCTAGGACCAAAGAGAAGATGCTGTTCACCTCGATCTAAGGCCCTAGGTCCTCATTTCTTGCCTCCCATTGGAGCTCATCCAAGATGGTTGACAATGAGAAGATAAACTCTCTTCAAGGAAAACTCCACACCTAGCCAAGAAGCTGTGATTTTGCTTTAGGAACCATTGAAACTCATAACCCTATAACACCATAACCCAACAGAGTTTTTCTGCCTTAAGTAATACCTCATGTGAATGCAGTCATTCAGGTAAGTGTGTGCCAGCCTTAGCCAGTCTAGCTTCTTTTTAGTAGTAACATGAAGTGGAGGAAGAATTGGGCCTGTAAGACCTTCATACCATCTTCTCTATCCTTGTTTTCCATTTCAAATACTCATAGAGCGAGACAGACGACTCTGCAAATATGCAGTCCTTGGTACTTATAGTATGGCTCACATCCAGTTTGTGAACAGAAACATTTTCTTAAAACACATCTGTGAAAGCTCTTCTAAAAAATTTCCCAATTTACATTATTAAACCTTAACTTTCCATTCTGAAGCATTTTCTTTGGAAGTTTTTCATCGAGTTCAGGTTTTTCTTCCAAACAATGATTTGGTACTCTTCTCATTTTTCCCTAGGAACAAAGTAACAGGCTTCCTCAAGGACTCCAGCCAGAATGTAGGACTTTCTCTTAATTTTAAAAGTCTTGTGGAGACTGTAAATAGCAGAGACACCAGTGTGAAGAGGGGGCCACGAAGTTTTAAAAAATCTCAAGTTTTAGAATCCAGAGGATCCTTTAAGAAACTACTCTAAAATTCAATGGCTGCCTTAAAACAACATGATTTATTCTCATGAGTCTCAGTTGGGTGAGGCTGGGCTCCAGAGTCTGGGTTGTGAGCTGCAGGCTGCATGTTGTGTTCAGGCCTGCCACGTGTGTCTCATTCTGAGGCCTAGGCTGAGGTTCAGTGGCTACTGAAGCATATTCTTCTCATGGCAGATCCCCTCAGCTCAAAAGCTTACCTCAAGTGCACAAGCACATTTCAAGCTTATACTTGAGCCACGCCCGCTAACATCCTATCTGTCAAAGGAAGACATATGGCTAAGCCTAGTGTCAAGAGGTGGGGAAGCTCACTTAGCCCTCCCCTCCACAAAGCTGTTACACTTCTATTACAGAATTCTATTACAGAGGAGCGGTAATTATGTCTAGTAGTTCAATTTCCTTTCCTGGACCACCGCAGACTTTGCCTAGTTCTCTAACTACTCTCTCTTGTGTCCAGCCTTGCCCCACATGCTCATCATTTATACCTGATTTGGTCACTCCTCTGCTTAAATCAATACTTCCATTACATGAAGAATTGAAACTTTTTAGTAAGACCAATGAGTTCATCCCGGTTAGTTCTATAACGTGTTTTATTTCCATTAGTCACTCTCTCTCTCTCTCTCTCCCCTCACCCTCTAAAGCTTTGCTTCCATCTACCTGTTACTTCTCTGAACATCTAAACGTTTTTAAGGCTTGTGGTTTTATGCGTGTTATTTCTTCTCCAGAAATTTACTTTATTTATCAAACAAAAGTTTATTAAATGTCCGTGATGTGCCAGGCACCTGGAAAGATTAGAGGTACGTTGGAGAACAAATTAGAATTTGGTCCTTCCCTCGGAGAGCTTACGGGAGAGTGAGGAAATGCACCTGCCCAGCCTTTTTGCCACAGTGAACATGAGTCATCTTTTAGGATGCAGATGTGATCACCTATGCCTTTCTCTGTTTTCCCCAGAGGGAGTTAAGTTTTTCCTTTTTAATGTTCTCATACCACTTTGCATCAGTGCAGCTAAATAATATTTTGAGATACAAATTAATGCTTTTTTTTCTTTCTGTATTTCCCCCTTTCCCCTCCTCCCTATTCTTTGTCTAAGGATGTTTTGGGGGAAAGAAGCCTCCTTGCCTCTCCAAAAAACCACATAAAGCCATCGGGACCATTTTCCTAGGTGACTGTAGGAGAAATATCAAGATAAAGTGATGTGCAACCAGCAGGGGAGAATCCAGGTGAAAGTGGTGAAGAACATGGGAACCTCTCTCCCAGGTGAAAAGAATTTCCTGGCCTGGGGAAAGAAGGAAGAGAAAGAGATCTGTAGGTCCTGGGAGCAGAGAGGACCTCTATGCTCCTTTCGGCAATGCCCTGAATATGATCAGTAATAGTAACAACAATGACAATAGCAACAGCAATGATAATGAGAGCAGCTGACTGCTACTGAACACTGACTATGTACCAGGAATTGTGCTAAGTACTTTATGTTACATTACCTCAATTTTGTCCTCACAACAACTCTGGGAGGTAGGTAATATACATATCTCCACTTTACAGATGAAAATCTGAAGCTTAGGAAATGGAAGAACATCTGCCGGAGGTCACACAGACATGGCACGTTCATGATGTGAATCCAAGTGATGCTGAAGTCAGCCTTCTTAAACATTCACAATTCTGCCCCTCTTCAGTGAGGCCTCCAAGACCAGCTGCCTGGGGAACTCAGGCAGAGAAAGCTATCTGCAGCCAGGTAAGAGCTTCTCGTTTCTCCTGCAGGTCACAGAGGTGGTTGAAGGCCCCTGGGCCTGAGGAGTCCTGCAGACAGGACAAACAATAAACAAAGATCAGAGGGCAAGCTCTCCACTCTTCTTTCCTCCCCAATTCCAATGACCCAGGTGAGAGGATAGCGGAGAAGGAACTAAGAGTTACCAAGGGCAAATTTTCTACTGGCCTGGAAGATGTGGACTTGGTATAAAATGTAATTCAGCATAATTACAGAAAATAGCAAATATATTTCTTGTGCATACAAATTTGTAAAGGGAGATTTATATCCATTACACAGATTGTCTCTATTTTCACTCTTATCACTGCATTATAATTAGATTATTTCGTGTAGATTATGAACAACTATAAGTTAGGAAATTTCTGTTGTTTGACTTTGTCATCTATACGTAGCAGAGTGCCAGGCTTATGCTGATTGAATGGATTATTGAAATAATAAGATTTGTCTATTACTCTATTTTTCCCCCAGCAAATTCTGTTCACTTAAAATGTTGAAGTCTTTATTGTGAATATAAAGTCAGTTAACACAAATAACTTATATCTCAAATGTCCTTGCTCTTAGAGGTATATTTCCCCTGCCTTTTTTTTATTTATTTATTTTTTTTACCTCTTTCTTTATCCTTAAGACAATCTTTTGAGAATACATCAGAGAATGTAACATGAAGACATTTTTGGCAAAATGTTCATTAATCACACTATGTAATTTCTAAGAGCAAAGGGTGCTAACAAACTGTAATGACAATCACTGCAGAATTTATCAAGAAAACAATGGTGATGACCAGAAAGAGGAAATCCATTCTCGGTAGAGGAATGATGCCGGAGAGAACGGCAACAAACGGGCTCAGCAGGAGAAGGCCTTACCACTGTCAAGGGCCAGAAATCCAATCACTGTCACCTGAGAGGAAAATTAGCCAAAGAATCAAGACTCCTCCTAGCATTGAAGCAATGTAACGTAAATCAGAGCTGTTGTCGGTGTGTGTGATGATACAGCGACCCAGTTAGCACGCTGCCCTTCTTAGTCACTTCCTTCCTCTTCCTCCACCTCTTTCTGGTTCCTGAGCTTGGGTCCTGTGAGCTCTCCAATTCTGTAGTCCCATTCATCTCAAGTAGAATTTTTTTCTATTGGATAACTACCAATGTTTACAGCTTTTATTTGAATTCATGGAGAACGATTATGTCAGTAACCCAAAGTACCTGCCTAAACTTACAAGTCTGAACTAAAACTGTAAAGCATTTGAGGAAAAGCACAGTTCTCAGGCTCATTCCTTCGTTCACTCACAGACCATCCAGTCTCCATCTATTGTTTACTATATGTTGGGCTCTGCTCTAGGCGCTGGATTCGCAGATTCTCTGGGAAGACAGACATGTGAATAAATTCTCTGTGCAATATCACGGGCGCTAGAACACAGGCCTTCTACAGGTCCAAGAGCACAGAAGGGGGAAGGTAATACAGAAAAGAGGGGAGGACGTTTGAGCTGGATCTGGAGGAGGATAATGAGTTTGTCAACTGGCTCAGGGAGAAAAAGCCACCTTGGGAAAAAGAACAGCATTTTCAAAAACCTAGTATCATGAAAGAGCATTGTGTATTTACGGATTGGGAAGTGATTCCATGTATTAGGGTGGAGTGTGGGAAGAGAAGAGTGGGAGATGAAGCAGGGAAGAAAGCAAGGCTGTGATCGGCTCTGTATGCTGTACTTAACCATTGAGAGATTTTTACAGATTTTACTGATAGGGTTAGTTTTTGATGGAAGCTAGTTATTCTGTTGGCTACTTGGGCACTCTTGTGAATATGCTATTTCTCTTCTCTGATGGCCAAATGATGCTAGTGCCAGGGTGGGGACAGCTGAACCCAGCAGGAGAAAAACTAGATAGGGTGCAGAGCTGGCCGGTTTCTACTATATAGATCCGCACATGATGGTATCCAGGAATGCTCTTGACTGACTTGGATTTGGCATGTGTGTGTGCATGATGATATTTGGGTCTATAATGGGCTGGGGTGGAGGATAAATCCTGGAGCTCACTCAGGTACTAGAAATTCTTAATTACGCTTGTGCTCACGACTATGCCAACAGAGTTGCCCTTCAGGTTCCCTCGAGACATGAGTAATAGGTGTAATATGTGAATGTTTCTCTGACCTCCCCCTCCCTCAGTAAATGGGGGAGTATTTTAGTCCAAGAGAAAAAGGGAAACACAGAGGAACTGGTGTGAGAGATAAAATCCTTGAAAAAAAGTCCTTGTTAGTTTTTCTCAAAGGTTTAATCTTTTTTCTCGAAATTAGTCAGCATGGCAGAGTGGTTAAGAGCAAACTTTGGAAGGAGATTATTTTAGGCTCTTATTCTGACTCTATCAATTAACAGCTGTGGGACCTGTGGCAAGTCAGGCAGCATCTCTTAACCTAATTTCTCACCTGTAAACTGGGCAAAATAACACCTATGTGCAGAGTAGTAAGAATCAAATGAAGAAATGAGTGGAAAGTACTTAGCATAATACCCATCACGTGGTAATCGTGGACTCCATTAGTCTTTGTGAGAGATTTCCTATCAAGCATCTTTTTGGATCTGATGGTACCAGCTTTGCTTTGTAAATAAACTTTTTCTTGCCTGTTTCCATGTGTAATATGTCCTGTTCATATGTGACATCATCAACCTTTGGCCCTCCTCTCTCTTCTAATGGTTGCTGTAAGGAACCACGAGACTCTGTTCCCCTTTCTGGGCAGCTCCTCTGTCCCACTTTTTGTTTCCATTTTGACACCTTCGTGCCTGCCTCTAGACAGTTCTGGTTCATCAATAATCATGTCTAAGCAGTATTTTTTGATCTGTGAAATAACACGGTAATAATTAATATGACTCTATATTTTGTGTTTCCTCCTAAGAACTGAGATCTTCTTTCATTCTTTTTAAGTTGACTCCTGAGTCACGAACATTAGAAAACTGAAAACAAAGTCTCTAGATACAGGGTAGCGACTAGGCTTAAATACTTAACCATCATACAGCCAATTATTATTATTTTTTTTTGCTGAGGAAGATTAGCCCTGAGCTAATATCTGTGCCAATCTTCCTCTATTTTGTATGTGGGTCACCTCCACAGCATGGCTTAACGAGTGGTGTAGGTCTGCACCTGGGATCCAAACCTGAGAACCTGGGCCACTGAAGCAGATTGTGCAGAACTTCACCACTACACCATGGGGCTGGCCCCCAAATATTATTTCTGACACTAGAAAATTTGACATTAGAATGATAAGATTGGAAATACTTGGCTTGTTATATCTCAATAAAGATTATTTGCATTCAAACTTGCAATCAGGAATTACCTTTAATTCTTTAGGCTTTTTCCAAATATCCAAGAAAAAGCTACCACTTGCCAAAGATAAGTTTTGCATAATTATAATTTAGCATAGAGAAGATGGGATTTTGAATTAGAAACCTAGGTTAAAGGATCATGCATATTCTGGCATCATTTTTGGTTAACTATTAACTTGTCTCTCAGTTCTTCCATCTAAAATGGAATCAACAAACCCTCACTATCTTTTGTTTATAGGAAAGTAGTAAAGCTGAATAAAGTACTATACATATGAAAGCATTCTGACTCCTTGGAGGAAAGCTATTATTTAAATTCGAGGTATTATTACTGGCAATGATAAGAACAGCAGGAATATGCAGACTGCTTAGTTTATCCCTTGACCTTCTATGAGCTTCGGTAGGCAGCTTTGAGGGTTCCTGTACATTTCATTGTCACAGTCGTAAAGCTGACAGGAGAGCCCTCAGTTACATGATGGAGGTGGAAAAGGTTATGCTATTACATGGGGACAGCATGGACAATGTCATGTGGAATATGCTGCAGATAAAGATTTAGAAAACCAGTTTAAGTTCTTGTTGCCATCTTTGAGGTCTCAGCGTTATTCATAACAGGACTACCAGAGTGTAGAATGTGAGGCCTTTTCTACCTCAATTAAAAATAGGAAACTTAGTGTAAGATGTGTGTGTGGGCAGAATGAATAGTAAGAACTGGCAGGGCCTGTTCCACCCTTCCTTCCTTCGTAATCTGATCTATAGTATCTTTTCTATTGTTTTCCAGCACAAATCTCTATTCTTTGTATCTCATAGTGTCTTAATATTCTGGACTTTCAGTGCCTTTATAACAAGTCATTTAGGTTTTAATTTTCTCATGACTCAGTTCAGTAAATATCCCGATGAGTATAAATATCTTTAGCTTTGTGTTGAAATCTTTGTTTTGCTTTGTAAGCCCAATATTATCTTGTAGCAGGTGCAGATTCTGTGTTTTCTGAGTTCTTAACAAACATAAATCCCTAGTGGAGATATTTTTCATTCCCTGAATGCCTTTGTTCTGATAATGATGCTTATAAAACACAGACAGATCCTTCCTAGATTCCACCGCTAAGCATATATTTCAAGAAAAGCCAGTGTTCATCAGGAAGTGGGGAACTGCCTACGGGTTTTTGGAGATACATGCGTACATCTTTGAGTAAGTTTGATCGAGATAAAAGCCACTTTATTTATTGCAACCCTCTGGCTTCAGTGCGGTTCACAGAAAGTGTGTCACACCGTGAAACTGTTCGTGCCCCTTTCTGTGCTCCTAGAGTCATTTAGTTGTTAAAACATAATTTAAAATGATAATTGCTAGAAATGGGATTGTCAGGGAAGCGTTCCAGGGTAGCTTTGAGAATAAATACAGAACATTTATAAGCACACTTTTTAAAACCGGTTTCCCAGACTCTACTTAAGAGATATCCAGGTGAGGGAAAAAATGAAACCAGTATTTTTTCCCATTCACGTAGTCTGCATCATAATTTTCCAGAAGCAAGCGTCTGTGCAAATAACAGAATGGTGCCCTGATGCCTCTCTCTCTGTGTTGCTGATGGAAGTAATGATACGGGTGTGGAATCTCAGAGGCTAATGCTTGTTATGTTAATAAGATCACCTCTAGTATACCTTGCAAATTGCTAGACACAGTGACAGATTCTGCCTTTACAACTTTCTCTTGCAGGTTTAGAAAGTTGCCTACCCATCTTAAAGTAAATATAAGCGTAATAAGCTCCTACCAACTATTCAGGAGAAGCTTGTTGGGACTCTCAGACTCATGGGACCGATCTTTAAAGGAGTAGATGGATGCTTCTATCTCTATCTCCATTCTGATCTTGATCCAGAGCTGGCAGCTCACATTTCCCACTGCTGGTAGCCATTTTCTTGTGAATGCCTCTTTGTTGCCTAAAATGCTAGATGGCTAAAGCTAAACTCTAAATTTGTTCATGTGTTTATTCTTTACTTCACTTAGTCGATTGACAAAATCTCTCAAATGTTTTTTCCCTCGCTTCCTTCCTCTCTGTCCCCCTTCCTCTCTCCCTCCCTCCTTCCTTCCTTTTATCCATCTGTGCATTTATCCAAGCAGCATATATTAAGAGTACCCTCTATGTGGATCCCTGCAGCTATACAGACATCAACGAGGCAACCACATGATTTTCTGTCTTCCTTCTTTGCTGATAGAACTATTTAAGGGTCTTCTATCTAAATCTTTATTTTCAGTTTCCCTTATCTTTTTCTCGTCGTTTTCCCACCAACTTCCTATCCATCCACATTGTCACCAAATTAGTCTTTTGAAAAACTTTTCTTTGAATACATCACTCTGTGTTTAAAAAGGCCTTTATTGGTTTTTATTTTCTGCAGGAGAATGGAAGTGGTTTGGGGCTGGGGGTGGGTGTGGGGAGAAGCACTTCTTTCCTCCTCACTCTCCTCATGCCGTGCCTGCTGTGTCTTTCCAGTGGATGGCCTCTTCACCGACTTCATCAACTCCCCACCCCAGGACCACTGACGTGTTCAGTCCCTTCTGAATAAGCTGTGTGCCTTCCTAGTGCTACGCCTGGCTCATCTTTTTCTAAATCACCCCCCTAGCTATCCTACCAATACAAATTCTGCCTTATTCTTCAAGATTCGATTCAACCTTGATCCACAAGACCAGGGATTGACCATATTTTTTCTGTGAAGGCCTGGATAGTAAATATTTCAGGCTTCTGGGCCATACAACCCCTGTAGCAACCGTTAAACACTGTTATAACATGAATGGAGACATAGAGAAAATGTAAAGAAATGAGTGGGGCTGTGTTCCAATAGAACCCTGTGGACATTGAAATGTTACTTTCAAACAATTTTCAAGTGTCATAATATATTACTCTTCTTTAGAATTTCATCCAACTGTTTAAAAATATAAAAAAGCCATTTAGCTCATGGGCCACATAAAAAAGGTGGCAGGTGGACTTGGCCTGTGGGCTGCAGTTTGCAGTCTCCTGTTCTGGCAGAAGATTCTCTCATGTAATTCCTTGTGGTAAATCGTCTGAATCAGGCACTTGGTGCGCAGGGGACGTTTTATATACTGACCCGCACTGCATTTAAGTTCATGTTTATCACCTTTACTCGGACCAGAATCCGTGGAAGCAGGGTCTTTATTTCATAAATTTTCCTGTTTCCTCAGCTTTCATGTAATTAGTGCTCCATGAAACTATGATGCTGTGAGTGATTCAAGCAAGCTCTGTCAGATGAGTCTTTCTGCCTCTGTGTTTAAGTCAAAGTAAATAAGAACATTTTTTTACCAGATAATTTGTTGCAGAATTATCATCTCTTTCTTTGTATGTGTTCATGTGTGAATTTAAAATGCAGCTTCTTGTAAATTAGAGAAATACGTATGACATACACTTATTTTTTTATTTATAATCAGTATAGCGTTAATATGGAAATATTTGCTTCTGTGGCAAATAAAATAAATTAGGAAAACAACATGACGAAATTAGGATAGCAGAGCTTCCAAAATGCATTTTTAGAACCAGGACAGTGAAGGTGACTTCCCTTAAGACCTCTTAGGCTGCCAGGAAACCAGCATTACTCAGTACTCCTGTGGACCCCAGACACTGTAGTTACAGGTGGTCCTGACACACCCCGGTGTCTGTGGTCTGCCCGTGTTCATTGCTGGCAGAGCTGAGGCCACTGAACAGGTCATAGCTATCACGGTCTTTGCAAATAGTGCCGGCCTTCAATTTAAGAAACAGTTGAATAAAAAGTTGTGCATTTGGTTAACTAGAAAGGTAAGTATTTCCAGGTATTAAAAGCATGCCACAGAGGAAGCAAGGCCAGGCACTTCTCCTTTCATTAGCTTTATAACCCTCAGTCTCCAAAAAAGGTGCTACAGATACTCCTCCGAGTAGATGGGGGCGTGGGATGAGCTCTGCAGTTCTTTTGGTTTTTTGTGTTTGTTGGTAGTTTTTCAGGCCAGCTGGCTAAGCGCGGACTATTTCTAGCCTAAAGGAAGCTCTGAGGGAGACCTTGTGATTTAGTTGCTAAGTAAGTATTTCTGCAGATGCTGTTATCTTTAGGTAATAATGCCCTACTTTGCAAATGAAACTATGCATTTATTTTGGAGAAAAAGTTGGATTTCTGAAATCTTGAGTTTTCTAATCTGGGATTCTGTTATTAACCACTGGTGGATCTAAAGATGCTGGCCCTCCTTTGAAAAGTAAGGTATTGGCCTAAATGGTGTGCAAATGTCTCTCTGGCTTTATGACTCTGCTTGTGTTTGAATGCCTCCTAGGAGAGAGAATATCCTGGTTTCTCAGGCTGAATGGAGAAGAGACTTCCTGGTCTAGCTGTGTAGGGTGGAACTCTCGACACACATGAGGTGCAGACATGGGACCCTCTTCATACATAACGGAAGCTACTCACTGTCATTTCGATCACTTGGGCCCTTTTTGCATGCACTTCCTGCTTCTGAGAGGCCTTGCTTATGAAAAGGTAGAATAAACTCTCTGGTTGGTCACCAGTGGTTATAATACTTTAAATAACTCAGATTACTTTGGGTTAAGCAGGATTGAAAAATATTATTTTTCTTGCCCGTGGGAGCAAATCAGGCAAGATTTATTTCTAATCTCTCACTTGCTCTCTTTTCTGAAACTCAGTTTTGTGTCCTTGCTCTCCTCTTTTTTCTTTTCTTTTGAAATCCAGTTTTCTGCCTTATATTAGAGTTGAGCGGTTTGTAGGTTGAGTTGTTTAATCCGGACAAATATGACTTCCTTGGCTTTCTTGATTGTTCTGACCACAGTTATGCTGGCAGAACTGACCCCCCCCTCCCCCGGCCTTCTAGGGTACGCTGTGGGGACACGAGCATAACTGGGGAGTCAGACCTATTTTAAAATACTAATTTCATTGTTGGCTGGTCATAGTAAACTGGCAAAATCATTTCACCTCCCTGAGCCTTAGTTTTCTAGTTTTTTTAAAGACTAAATTAAACAGAACATACAAATAATCTAACACACTATTTAACTCGGAGTAGGAATACAATAAATATTACTTCTTGGCCCCACACCCTCACTTAGGTCTTTTTGCTGTTACTGTTTGCTGCTGTTGTTATAGTCTGGCAGCCGGGTAGTTGTTGATTTTCATGACTAAAATAGTTTTTTACAGTGAGATGCACTTCCAAGAATCTTAGAATTCTTACTGGTTGCTACACCCTCTACCCTCACCCCCAACGTTAACAAAACGTGAAACAAATAGCTATTCTTTTGCATAGTTTTCTTACAAAGAGAGAGCTAGAACTAAAAAGTAGTTAAATTTGAGGCTGCAGAGAGGAAACGAAGGAGGTGGGAGTAGGACCTGAAATTCTTGCTTTTCACAGCGTTAAGATAAGCGTTATAAGAGCATGTTCTCTCCTTGGAATGTCTTATCACCTATTTTGTGTAAATATCCAGAGACATGGTTTGACATTTTGTTTTCTTAAGAAAAAAATCTCACAGAAAATTTTAGGCTGCTATAATTTTTTAGTGCATGGTATGTTGTGCTCCAACATAGAAATTTTAAAAAACAGTTAAATAAAGAGGCCCCCAAATCTCTTCACACATAACACCTGACACTAGCTCTTCTCCGTCTTAAGTTCCAAAGTGAACTCTCATTTCGTGTCAGTGAGTATTGGTGCTTTAGCACAATAGAGATGTTCTCTGACTAGTGATCATTTTCAGTCTTTACGAACCTTGATTTTTTTTTTTTTTTAAAGATTTTATTTTTGCTTTTTCTCCCAAAGCCCCCCGGTACATAGTTGTGTATTTCTTTTAGATATGGGTCCTTCTAGTTGCGGCATGTGGGATGCCACCTCAGCATGGCTTGATGAGTGGTACCATGTCCGCGCCCAGGATCCGAACCCGTGAAACCCCGGGCCACCGAAGCAGAGCGCGCGGACCCAACCACTCAGCCACGGGACCGGCCCCTACAAACCTTGATTTTAGAGTCTCAGTTCCTTTAAAATTTTGGACATGAACCCACCTGAACAACAACTACCAAAACTCCTCCAACTGGCTTCCATTGCTGAACAGATACATTCCGATTTCTCTGACAAGTAAATGTAAAGTGTACAATGAACCTGACCAGTGCTTTGACAAACATCGTTGAAGTGTAATGAGATCTCTTTACGCTTTCTTTCTTTTCTGTTGTTACTAGGGCTTTCTTGTAAATAAATAAACCGCATTAGTCAGTGTTGAGAAGACATTCTCTCGTTCATTAACTGGGAAAGGTAAATTGAACTTAGGTGCTTTAATTTCAGAAAATTGTTTTGCTAAAATTTTCTTAATTTATGTAACCTTTATCATAGGACACTCATTCGTAATTTTTTACTGTAATGGTATAAAAATGAAAATACCTTTTGAGATCATTACCCTAGTCCATATCTGTTATGGGCTCAATTGTGCCCCCCAAAATTCCTATGCTGAAATTCTAACCCCTAGTACCTCAGAATGTGACTGTATTTGGAGACTGGGTCTATAAGACGTGTTAAGGTAAAATGAGGCCGTGAAAGTGGGCCCTTATCCAAAAAAACTGGTGTCCTTCGAAGAACAGAGGGTTAGGACAGAGACGCACACAGAAGGAAGACAGTGTGACAACACGGGGAGAAGACGGCCATCTGCAAGTCAGAGAGAGGCCTCAGGGGACATCAACCCTGTGGACGCCTTGATCTCTGATTTCTAGCCTCCAAAGTCGTGAGAAAAATAAATTTCTGTCGTTTCAATCACCCAGCCTGTGGTACTTCGTTATGGCAGCCCTAGCAAATTAATATAATGTCTTAAATTTGGCAATAATACTGTCTGACAGAGTAAGAATTTCCTGTGTGAGTCTTTCCTTCTGCAAAAATTATCTTTAATTCTTTTTAAAATAAAACCAAAATGTGACTGGCAAACTTTCTGTGCATAAGTATATTAAATATTTTTTTCTGTATGGACGAGTATTCTTTTTGTTTTACTTTTTTTTATCGCAGTAACAGTGGATTATAACATTGTATAGCTTTCAGATGTACATCGTAATATATTTTGAATTCTGTGTAGATTACATCATGTTCACCACCCGAAAACTAATTATGGTCTATCACTTCACATGTGAGCCTAATCACTCCTTGTGCCCTCCCACTTCCCCCTTCCCCCTTCCCCTCTGGTAGCTACCTATCCAGTCTCCATTGCTATGTGTTTGTTTGTCATTGTTTTTATCTTCTACTTATCAGTGACATCATATGGTATTTGACTTTCTCTCTCTGACTTATTTCCCTTAGCGTAATACCCTCAAGGTCCATCCATGTTGTCGCAAATGGCCAGATTTCACCATTTCTTGTGGCTGAGTAATATTCCATTGTGTATATATACCACATCTTCTTTATCCATTTGTATGGATGAATATTCTGTAACTCAGACATGAGACAAATCAAATCAACCTTTGCCCTCAATTGTAATGAATTAAGGAGATCTTATTGAATAGTCCATCACACAGATAATTTTTACAAAACTGGTTCTAGGACAACATCTTCCATATTCAATCAACTCTTAAGTCTTGTTGTTTTTACTACCTTTCTTATAAAACACTGCATTTCATTACCTTATTTTTCCCTTCTAGTTGTCACCACCCTAGTGAAGACACCAATGTCTTTTCTGGGCTCATCTAATAATTTCCCAAATGTCCTCACCTATGGACCCTCTCTACCTCCAAAATTCATTACATAGACACTAGTTATAATTATGACATGAAATTCTTTTTGTGGCAATATTCTTCAATAGTTTCCCATTATCTACAAAATAAAATCTAAACTCCCTTCACAGTACAATAGCATATGCTTCATGATGTAGCCTCTGCATACTTGTTCTGCTTTGTGTCGCTCCTCAACCTCAACCCTTGTTTTACTCACTAATAATTATTACCTATAGCTCCTGGACTGTATTGGGATTTTCCTTTTTTTTTTTTTTTTTATGCCTATATGTCTTTGCACATATGTTGTTCTTACTGCCTGTAATGTTTTCCAATATTCTCTGACCAACTTCTTATCCTTCAAGTTTTAGCTCAAATAACATCTTATGTCTCAGTGTTCAAATGTGCCTTCTGTGTTCCCATGACACACAGTTTATAGCTCCTTGTCTATCTCCACAGCAGATCAATCTATTTCTGCATTTGTCTACTCAGTCCTTAGTATCATGCCTTCATGGTGAAGGGACTTAATGACTGCTTATTAAGTGAATACAAGGATGAAGTGGGTATGGCCTCAAAAAATTGCTCAAAAGTATTCAAAAGGCCTTACACTCACCACAAAGTCTCTATGAAAATGACCTTAAAGGAGTATCACTCCGACAGGGTCAATTTCCTTCCTGGGAATAATGTAATTGGGGTTGTATTACAGAAGAAGGACATAGTCCCAGGTAAATCACAGTTTTGACCACATGGACAAGGCAAAGATATGACAATTATAAACTGATATAATTAATAAACATTAAGCGCTAAATTTTATAAGATGGCTATAAACGTTCTAGATATAGTTGTATTTAATGTAATATAATGTAAATATAACTATTGAATAATAAATTTGACATTAATTAATTTTTCTGAATCTTCTAAAATAGATTTAAGGCTTCTTTGAAAACAGGTATAACAGCAGTGTCATTAAAATAAAAATTCTACAATTACCTACTTGAAGTAAGTTTGAAAGCAATATCAAGCATTAACAAAATATTTAATGTTAAATGTCATTTTTACTTCTTTAAAATAATTTATTTTGGAATTAGTGTGGAGTGGGCCTATATCTCTTTGAAAAGTATCTGAATTCACACACACAGCTGGTGGGGACGTAAATTAGAAAACATGACGTTTAGCTTTATGTATTTAAATTCTCCAAATTCTCATAGTGTTTGACCGAGTATTTGTGATTCTGGAAGCTGATCTTAAGAAACAAATCAGACATTTAAAAATATTCATGAGCAAATATATTTATTGCAGCACTATCTGAAATTCAGAAAATCAATAAAGGGTTGGTTAAGAAAACATGGTATGTCTGTTCAATATAATATTCGACTGCTGTTAAAAATTTCCAATAACATGGTGAAACATTATTGTTATAGTAGTGAAAAGCAGGTTGCAAAACTGTGCTTACAACAAGATCACAATGATGGTATTAAAATACGCTGAAGAACAGAAGAAGCTCAAAGATAGGAGAAGGAAGGAAATTACAAAGATAGGAGTGGAAATAAGCGAAATAGAGACCAAGAAAATAATAGAAAAGATCAATAAGACTAAGAGCTGGGTTTTTGAACAGATAAAACTGACAAACCTTTAGCTAGACTCACCAAGGAAAAAAGACAGAGGACTCAAATAGATAAAATTAGAATTAAAAGAGGAGTTGTTACAACTGATGTCACAGAGATACAAAGAACCCTAAGAGACTGCTATGCACAATTACACCCCAACCAGTTGGACAACATAGAAGAAGTGGATCAGTTTTGAACAGAACTTGTAAGGTGACTGAATCAGTAATCAAAAGCCTCCCAAGAAACAAAAGTTCAGGACCAGACGGCTTCACTGGTGAATTCTACCAAACACTTAGAGAAGAAGGAACACTAATCCTTCTCAAACTCTTCCAAAAAATAGAAAGGGAGGACGGACTACTTCTAAACTCATTTTATGAGGTGAGCACTACTCTGATATCAAAACCAGAAAAGGACACAATGATAAAAGAAAATTACAGGCCAATATCCCTTATGAATATAGATGCAAAAATCCTCAACAAAATATTAGCAAGCTAAAGTCAATAATACATTAAAACGATCATACATCATGATCAAGTGAGATTTATTGCAGGGATGTAAGGATGGTTCAACATTCACAAATCAATCAATGTGATACACCACATAACAAAAGGAAGGATAAAAATCATATTGTTATCTCAATAGATGAAGAAAAAGCCTTTGACAAAGTTCAGTACCTATTTATGATAAAAACTCTCAACAAGGTGGGTATAGAGGGAATGTACTTCAACATAACAAAGACCACTTATATGACAAGTCCATAGCTAACATCATACTCAATGGTGAAAAGCTGACAGTTTTTCCTTTAAGCAAAAATGCCCACGCTTGCCACTTTTATTCAACATAGTATTGGAAGTCCCAGCTAGAGCAACTGGGCAGGAAAAAGAAATAAAATGCATCCAAATTGGAAAGAAAGGGATAAAATTGTCACTATTTGCAGATGATGTGATATTATATATAGAAAACCCTAAAAATGCCACCAAAAACCTGTTAGAACTAATTAAACAAATTCTGCAAAGTTGCAGGATACAAAAATCAATATAAAAAAACCTTTTGTCTTTCTATACACTAATAACAAGCTATCAAAAAGAGAAATTAAGAAAACATTCCCATTTACAATTCCATCAAAAAGAATAAAACACCTAGGAATAAAGTTAGATGAAAGATCTGTACACTGAAAACTGTAAGGCACTGATGAAAGAAATTGAAGAAGACACAAATAAATGGAAAGATAGTCCATGCTCATGGATTGGAAGAATTAATATTGTTAAAATGTTCATACCACCCAAAGCAATCTACAGATTCAATGCAATCCCTATCAAAATTCCAATGGCATTTTTCACAGAACTGCAACAAATAATCCTAAAATTTGAATGTAACCACAACAAACCCCAAATAGTTAAAGCAATATGGAGAAAGAAGAACAAAGCTGGAGGCATCACACTTCTTGATTTCAAACTATACAAAGTTATAAATAATCAAAACAGTATAGTATTGGCATAAAAACAGACATATAGATCAATAAAACAGAATAAAGAGCCCAGAAATAAACCCAAGCATATATTGTCAATCAATTTGTGACAAAGGAACCAAAAATATACAATGGGGAAAGGGCAGTCTCTTCAACAATGGTGTTGGGAAAACTGGACAGCCAGACGCAAAAGAATGAAACTGGACCACTATCATATACCATACACAAAAAATAACTCAAAAGTGGATTAAAGACTTGAATGTAAGACCTGAAACCATAAAATTCTTAGAATAAAACATAGGTGAAACTTTTCTTGACATTGATCTTGGTGATGATTTTTTGAGTTTGACACCAAAAGCAAAGGCAACGAAAGCAAACATAAACAAAGAGGACTACATGAAACTAAAAAGTTCCTGCACAGGAAAAGAAATCATCAGTAAAATGGAAAGGCAACCTATGAAATGGGAGAAAATATTGGCAAATCATATATCTGATAAGGGGTTAATATCCAAAATATACAAAGAACTCCTACAACTCAGTAGCAAAAACAAAACAAAACACAATCCATTAAAAAATGGGCAAAGGATTTGAATAGACATTTTTTCAAAGAAGAGATGCAGAGGGCCAACAGGTACATGAAAATGTGCTCAACATTGCTCATCATCAGAGGAATGCAAATCAAAACCACAATGAGATATCACCTCGCACCTGTTAGAATGGCTATTATCAAAAAGACAAGAGAGAAGTGTTGGTGAGGATGTGGAGAAAAGGGAACCCTTGTGCACTGTTGGTGGGAATGTAAACTGGTGCAGCTACTACAGAAATCAGTAGGAAAGTTTCTCAAAAAATTAAAAATAGAGCTACTATATGATTCAGCTAGTCCACTTCTGGGTATTTATCCAAAGAAAATGATATATGCACCTCCATGTTCATTGCGGCATTATTTGCAATAGCCAAGATATGGAAGCAACCTAAGTGTTCATTGATGGGGGAATGGATAAAGAAAATATGGTGTGTATACATATACAATGGAATATTATTCAGCCATAAAAAGAAGGAAAATTTGGGCCAGCCCCAGTGGCATAGTGGTTAAGTTCAACACATTCCACTTTGGCAGCCTGGGTTTGGCTCCCAGGCTCAGACTTACACCACTCTGTTAACGGCCGTGCTGTGCTGCTAAAAAATAGAGGAAGATTGAAACAGATGTTAGCTCATGGTGAATCTTTCTCAGCAAAAAAAAAAAAGGAAAATTTGCCATTTATGACAACATGGATCAACCTCGAGGGTATTATGCTACGTGAAATAAGTTAGACAGAGAAAGACAGATATCATCGCCCTTATATATGGAATCTAAAAACAAACAAACAAAAAACCAAACTCATAGATACAGAGAACAGACTGGTGGTTCCCCAAGGGAGGAGGGGGGCTGGGCATAGTCCTTATTTCAGTATTTCAAACTTTTAGTTATAAAACAAGTAAGGGGCCGGCCCAGTGGCAAAGTGGTTAAGTTTGCGCACTCCACTTTGGTGGCCCAGGGTTTGTAGTTTCAAATCCCAGGTACGGACCTACACAGCGCTCATCAGGCCATGCTGTGGCCACGTTCCACATACAAAATAGGGGAAGATTGGCACAAATGTTAGTTCAGGGACAATCTTCCTCACACACACACACACACACACACACACATAAACCTGTGAAAAAATAAAGTAAGTAAAGTCAATAAGTCCTGGAGATGTAATATACAGCATAGTGACTATAGTTAGTACTGTATTGTATATTTGAAAGTTGCTAAGAGAGTAGATCTTAAAAGATCTCATCACAAGAAAAAAAATTTTTGTAACTATGTATGGTGATGCATGTTAAGTAGACTTAAGGTGGTGATCATTTTGCAATATATACAAGTATCAAAATCATTATGTTGTTCACCTGAAACTAATACAATGTTACATGTCAATTATATCTCAATTTTAAAAAATTCCAAAAAAATATGTTGAAGAATACAGGGAGAAAATTCTTCAAAATATAAACAGTGACCATTGCTGAAATGTGAATTTTTTTAAACTTTTTTTTTATCTTTTCCAGTTTATACACACTATTTTTATAAATGCAAATTTATTAACTTTCAAAGTTACTCCATTGGTCTCGAGGCATCATGAGAGTTATTGTTGCTGATAGATATGTTTCTCCCACTGCAAAATGCTTTTCAGAAGTAAGCTCCCACTATTTTCCCGTTTCCTCAGCTTATTTGAAGTCATAATAGCATTTACTTGTGATGATAGCTCTTGGTTTGCGGAGGGTACTCCACTTCATGAAAACGACACTGGCCATTATCCTAAATAACACTAAGCCGTCAAGGAAAACCTTTAAAGTGCACCTTCAAAACATCTTAGCAACTTGCTGGAATGGTACTTGAAGATAGGAAAATTGGAGGTGAGCTGTAGTGTGTATTTCCTACATTAGGCTCTCTTCCGAGTTTGGCAATGAAAATTTAAAGGTCATGTTTCCACCCTGGAAAGCAATGGTGGTGAGGCTTCCTTGAGTAGGTCAGTGACAGTATATGCCAGCTGTCTGCTCTTCCCTATTTCTTATATTTACTGTACTCTTCATTCCTGCTCTTCCGCTGGGTGCTGTTTATTTGTAAGGCACAAACATGTACTCTTATTTTAACTCCTTGCTCTTGTTTTCATACTTAGTTTCAAATGGCATAGTCCTTATTTCAGTTCAGAATGCATATCTGTATTCCCTGAGAATAAATTGATATTTGTTCTTCCAGCAGTCTCACTGAAGCGTTTCGAGTAAATGACTAAAAATATCCCATTCTTCTCTGAATCATTTTGAATGATCATCTTCCTTTAGTCCGGAACCACTGACTCACAATCACGCGCTTCCCTGTTTCCAGTCATTTTGTCACCAAACCTGGGGAGCAAATTACTCAAACACTTTATTATCTGAGGACCTTTTGGATACAAAGAAACAAAATGATGAAGAGAAATACTCTAACACTGGTTCCATCCATTCTCTGCCTGTGTTTTAACTTTGGTCTTTTGCTTTTTTAAACCTGTTGCCATGTTCTCCTACTGATGAAACAAAAGAGGTACTTCAGTGTGAACACTGTGGCACTACTGGCATTTTTTTTTACTGTGATTTCAATTGGAATATTTTCAAATCGTCATTTTGGCATCATGTCTACCACTTAGAGAGAGAAGATTTGGAACTGAAACAAGACATCAATTAACATGCCCTGCTCGGAATGTGTTGGATGTCCCTCACCTGACAGGCTCAGCACATTCCCCTCATGTCATTTTCTTTTGGTGTCACTGGCCTGCTGGTGGGTACCACCCATCCAAGTAGAAAGATTAAAATATGTACTATTTTTGGGCTCTCCAAAAATAAACAAACTGCAAAAGTGCAATCTAAAAGCATAGTGTTTTTCTCCAAGAAAAAGTACTGCATAAGCGTTTTCCCAGGTAGCAGTGTGACACGTGCACTGACGGATGGAGTGAGGGATTTTGCCAGGATGCCAAGAGTACAAACATTTTAGAAGAAATTCTAGTGGTAGAAACAGAGATGTTAACTGGTATAGAGACTGGAAGTATTTTATCCAGAGAAAAGTTTTGTTTGCAAGAAATATTTCCTGAATTTAGGGAAGACACATGTCCAACAAGTCTGACTCACAAGGAATTTGGCTCATCACTAGTGATATTATTTGAAGATATTCTTAACAACTGGTCAGTTGAGAATCGAATATAAGCATATGATTCTTGAAAAACCAGGAGAATTATTTGGGTGTTGACCATTTTACAGGTTTTCATAAATGTAAGAAGAACAGGAAAAAATGCATTTACATTTTTTCCTATATGATGATGGGATGACTGCAGTAGAATATGTGGAAGCAGAAGCAGAAAGCCACAGTTTTCTAATCTATGAAGCAGAGATAATAATCCCTATCTTGGGACCATTTGTGGATTAAACGTAATATTATATTTACAAGTACTTTCTCAGGGGAATGATACGCTGAAACTATAATGAGGCATTTAAAGATGGCTGAACATTGGAAAATTGCTTTCACCCCATTGCGGAAGGAACCCAAATGAACAATTAAGGAGGTTTTGGAAATGAGAACAGGGGCACAGCCAAATTTGCTACTGAGATGTGATATACGGCTTTGTCGTGAAAAACAGCCAAGAGTGTTGCAGAGGTAGGAGAGAAAATAAGAATTAAGACTCTCAAAATGAATGAGTTGGTTGAAGTGTTAAAAGTGCTGAGAGAGATGAGAAAACTAGCCTTGACTTGATAAAGAAGAAAATTGCCTGAAACACCAAGTAATCACCATCTGATCTTGATTAAAGAAAAGGATAAAGAATAGTAAGCAGGGCTAAAGTATGGAAATAGATGGAGCATGTGATCTCTTTTATGATGTGAATTTGAGGGAGTGCATGACACAGCTCTCTGCTTGCAAATATTCACTTGTCCTCAGGATTCATATTTGACTCTCACTGCCTGTCATGTTTCTTAGCCCCTAGAATATACTAAATAAGTGTTCTTGGGTAAAGAATGAATAAATGTCTTAGGTTGGTCCCCGCCCCAGCCTCCCATGCTGACTTTAAAATAAGGGTTCAAGTGCAAGTAGTTTATTTGGAAGGTAATCCCAGAAAGCCCCTTCAGAAGAGTGGGGGAAGTGAGACAAAAAAGGGGAAAAGAATCCAAAAAAGGGTATGAGCAGGTTGCCACTGTGGGCCACTGGGGCTCACTTCTACTGAGGACCTGCGAGAGACGATGGAGAACTCGCATTCTTTAGTAGCTGAGGGCTGAGGGCATCGGCTCCATATTACCTTCCTCCTGAGCATGCTCCTTTGGAAGAGAAAGCCCTCAGGCAGAGACTCCAAGGTGTTTGTAGTAGGGAACCACAGACTGTGTAAAAATGGCGATTACTGAGGGACTACGAGCAGGGCACTGATAGTGTCTGCTACAGGGAGTGAGTGAGTGAATTACAACTTCCTTCCTTTGGATCTGTAGGTCATTTCAGTCTTCAAATGGCCAACAGTGAAATGCCAATGCCTGAGTAACCATCAAGCCATATTAATGAACACTTTAGTTATCATCTTAGTTAGCTTCTATTAAGAAACATATTTTACAGGAAAAGAGACACTGGTAGGGGAAAGTGTTTGATGAAGTATACACAGAATGGGAGGTAAAGAGTCCTTGAAGATAAATTTGTGACAGTAATGTTGCCTAGGACAATGCCTTTATATGAAAAGTCTGCTAATAATTATTTTATGTGGTAGGATAAATATAATTATATCCTGGAGAAACTGTGAAACTTGTAAACTTCCTCCTTCCATCCTGCCTTCCCTCCCTCCCTCCTTCCTCCCTTCCTTCTCTCCTTCCTTACTCTTCCTCCGTTCTTTCCACCCTCCCTCCCTTCCTTCATTCTCTCCCTCCCTTCCACAACAGATATAAAGTATTAAACCGTTTCCCTCCTCTTCCTGTAGGATTTTTTAAGTGATAGTGGTACAAAATAGAATATTCCAATTTAGAGAAAATTTAGTTTCTCCCTCTCTAATTATAGTACTTAGAAAAGTTTCTAAGATTTTGAACATTCAACTGAATGCTATACTTGTCTGACCTCAATAGGAGCCCAAGGCAAGCACAGAAGTCGGTTTGGCCCAATATACTCATCCAGAGGGATTAATCATCAAGTATATTTCATTTACTACATTGTGAATTTTAAGTATGCACACTCACTCTTTTCCACCAAAATTCAAGAGTAGTCATATTTAAACAGGACTGTACCCTCACAAGAAGTGCCAATTTGGGTTATTAGGCAGTTTAAAGAATTAACAGATAGGAACTGAGCATTTTACTGCTGCCTGCTTTTTCTTTGTCTCCGTTTAGACATGTAAAATATGGAATAGATCTTGTTATCAAGCTCAAACACCTACCATTTTATTCACTGACTATTCAAAAAAATGAGATTTTAAAAATACTTGAATCACGTGGTTAATTTTTTGAATGTATTTTAATTAGGTATAGCCTTGGGAAAAGTTATTAAAAATATTCTTACATATTCTTCTGGAAATCAGTTGCCTAGGGCAGTTCAAATTTTATATTATTTCACTTTAGCTTTTATTTTATCCTTGGAAATAAATATAGTATTTACTATTTGTCAGTGTCAATAAAATAGAATATTTCTCAATTATTTTTCCTTTTAACCACTTCATTCACTGAATTCTGAATCTAATATATAATCACTACATTTTTAGTAGATACCTTTTTTAAAATATTTTTCGATTTAATTCCATTAAATATTTTATATTTAAATATTTAAATTTAAATTTCTCATATTTTTAAAAACTTGAATCTTAAATTGATGAAAAATTATTGTTTTCAATCTTTTTATAGGTTTATTATAATGACTATTTCTTATTAGCACATAAACCTTTGTGATATTAATGTCAAAAGGAGATAGTACACTCATTAACAATAGATATTATTTGTGGAGTGTGTTTATACAGAGCATCTGAGAAAAGCAGTTGTGTCTGTGCTCTTAAAATCAGAACTCAGCCATGGAAACATGAATATTCTTCAATGTGTAATAATAATTACTAGTACTTCTTGTACTTGTACTTCGTTCTAATACTTGTACTTAACTTATAACTATTAGATCGCTAAAAATAATATTTGAGTGTTTCAAAATCATTGCTACTTACAAAGAAACTTACAAGATATAGAAAGTACAGTAAAATGCTTTGGTAGAGGATGTGGTTAGAAACTATAAGAAAAAAACCCAATTAATGCTAAGACATTGTCAACCATTACCTTGTCTCAAAATTTGTTTCTTTCTAAGTGAAAGAAATCCTGTGAAAGCCAGCCCTGACGGTCTAGTGGTTAAAGTTCATTTGCTCACTGCTTCAGTGGCCCGGGTTTGCTTCATGGTCAAGGAACCATACCGCCCGTCTGTCAGTTGCCATGCTGTGGTGGCAGCTCACATAGAAGAACTAGAACGAGTTACAACTAGAATATACAACCATGCACTGGGCTTTGGGGAGAGAAAAAAAAAAAGAGGAAGATTGGCAACAGATGTTAGCTCAGGGTGAATCTTCCCCTGCAAAAAAAAATAATAAAAGAACTTAACTGTTTAGAAAAAAAAAGGAAAACCCATGAGATCATAATATCTTTGTATACAATCAATAAAACAAACTGAGCATGCTTAGATAGAGATATTGGTTAGGGAGATGTTTTATGATAATTACCTTTTTTAAAGCTCAGTAAATTTTAAGGAGCCATTAAAAACATTTCCATTCTTTAATGCAAAGTTGTCACATTACCCAGTTTGGGTCATTTTGAAGTTGGAGTTCTAATTGAATGAGGAAAATGTAGATAATATTTAACGTTTTTCTATTCTTTATATTTTACAAGTATTTTTTGATAAACAAATGAATGTACCTGATCAAAAATTTAAATTATTAAAAAAATATATACAATGAAATTAACTGTCTCTTCATTTCATAGCTTCCTCCCCAGAGGGAACTGATATTGATTTCATATGTGTCTTCCAGACATATCTATGCATTCACAATAATATAAGCAAAATTTCATAATCTGTTATGTATAAACAACTATTTATCTTTATATATCCTTGGATTAGCTTCTTAAGCACACAGTTTGGCGACTTACTTATTCACTTAATATTACTCAGACATTATTTCATAACAATAAATTACAATTCTAACTCACTTTTTAGAATAACTATATAGTATTACATTATTGGATATAATTTATTTTGTGTATTGAGTACCCTATTGTAAGACATTTGTTTCCATGCTTTTCAGCAATAAACATTGGCTGCAATCAATATTTTTTGCATACATCTTTGTATCCAGTGGATGTATTTCAATAGAATAAATTCCTAAATGCAGTATGGCTGTTTTTAATTTTTGTAAATATTAATTAAGTTTGATAGTTTTCAATCAAATTCCCTTTGTGTAGAGTTTTTAATCAAGTAAATTTTAAATTGGAAAAGTAATTTATAGTTTATTATGTTGGCTCTCTCAAAACTTAGTGTCTACGCTAGTCACTTTTCACTTATCCTAGGTGACTTTACAGTTATTTATTTTGTTTTTCCAAAATAGACTTAAAAGTCCTTGAAGGCTTCTCTAACATCCTCCATGTTTTGGTATAAGGCATACCTTGGAGCAAGTCTCATTTAAAAATCCTCTAACTAGTAACTTGAAATATTTGACTTTGATACTTATTTATCAAATTAAATGTATAATCTCTGTTTGTTTTTTTTTTTAAGATCGGCACCTGAGCTAACATCTGTTGCCACTCTTTTTTTTTTTTCCTTCTTCCCAAAGTCCCCCAGGACATAGTTGTATATTCTTGTTGTGGGTCCTTCTGGGTGTGCTATGTTGGACTCCGCCTCAGCATGGCTTGATGAGTGGTGCCATGTCCGTGCCCAGGATCTGAACTGGGGAAACCCTTTGCTGCCAAAGTGGACCGTGTGAACTTAACCACTCAGCCACAGGTCCAGCCCCCTCAGTGTTGTTTTAATGTCCATTTACTCCTCATATTAGTAAGTTATTGCAAAACTCTGTATTCAAACAGAATTGGAAAATGAATAAATAGTGCAAATAGTCATGTTTTACATGATATTACATTCAATGTTGCTTTTTAGTATTACTTTATTAATTCTGTTTTTGAAGACTGTATCTGTGAATCAAATCAAAAAGAATAAATAGATATTTTTCCTTTTTTAATCTCTTGAGCACAGCAGGTCCTGAGCACCTTGCTCTAGAATGTTGCATTAGGATTTCCAAACTTCAGAATAAAAATATTAAGAGGAAATCCCCATCCTGTGGTCCGTGGGGGCTGGTTGCCTCTTTTGCTGATAGGAAGATTAAATTACTACAACAGACCTGTCTGCCTGTGTTCGACAACTGCAAGCACAGCCCTGAGGACAGTACAGGCTCCTGCAGAGAGAAGTGTCTCTCCCATCTGAACTGTACACTGAGCGGGCAAGTTGGTTGCACGTTCAGTAATACCACTGGATGATGCAAAAAGGAAGAGAAAAAGAAAAGTATTAAGTTTTACAAGTTGTTTCTACTCAAATATATTTTCTCAGTTTCAGATCCTCAGCTATTTTATTGAGTGGAAATTCTTGAATTGAAAGGGTCAAGAAGAATAACGTTGCATTTCCTTATGTCTCCGGAAACATTTCTTATGGTAATTTAGATTGTGTATGAACAGACTCACTTTTTCAGACATTGATAAAGTCTTCTTTTCTTCATCTGACATTTTATACAAGAACACTTCAGATGTGTTATAGATGTGACAGTTTAACAAATCCTATTAGATTTGTATCAACTAGTTAGATGTGTATTCACAGTCTTTTGTGAATCATTGCCTTTTTGTTTAAAAAGATGGCCTATTTTGAAACTTTGTATAGGTACATTCCTATTTTTGTGACCAAAAACAAACAAACTTAATGACTGTCAGAAATATGTTTGGGGGCCGGCCCGGTGGTGTGGTGGTTAAGTTAGTGTACTCCACTTTGGCAGCCTTGGGTTCACTGGTTCGGAACCCAGGTGGGGACCTACACATTGCTTATCAAGCCATGCTGTGGCGGTGTCCCCCATACAAAATAAGGAAGAATGGCACAGATGTTAGCTCAGGGACAATCTTCCTCAAGCAAAAAAAAAAAAAAGTGGAAGACAGGTAACAGATGTTAGCTCATGGCCAATCTTCCTCACCAAAAAAAAAAAAAAAAAAAAAGAAACATATTTGGTTTTAGTGTTCTGTTTTAGAGTGAGTTACCATTATTGTATTTTTTTAATGTGAATGTTGAAATTTAGCATTCAGTGCAGTTTTCAATAAAAAGTTTCTGTAAAAAAAGACTTATTTGAATAGCTTTTGTTCTTTTTACTTTATTAATTTTTGGTTATCTATACTGCTTACAGATATAGATTAATTTTTTTCCTTAGGATTTATTTATTTATTTGCCTTTTCAGGTTGTGTTGCTATCCTTCTCTCCAACACAAAAATTTTAAAAACATCTCCTAATCGAATTGTGTTGTAATTTGAGTACAAGTAGATGGACAGATGGGCAAACAATGGGTATTGTGAAATGAACCTAAAAATATAAATGCAGCTTTATTTGCAATGACAACTAATGTAACTAATTTAAATATGAAGTTTCGGTTATGGCAATAAGCTAAAAACCATTTAAAATGACTTTAAAGAAAATCAGACCTCGCCTTGTGGAGATGCAGGCTGTATTTCACTTTGAAGATCAGACTTAGGGGTTCATGTTATTTAGTGGTGATTGGGACAGAAGACCATTTTGTGACTCTCCAGGGCAAGTAGCCTCAGGGTGTCATGATATGACACTCGGGTACAGTAAAGTGAAATCATTCTCTCTGAACCCCTCTGCAAAGTGAGCTTTCTAATGAGAACTTAGCTACTGAAGAAGCTCCTGAGAAGCACTCTCTCTGCCGCTGCAGAGTAATTGCTTTCTTCTGCCAGCATTTAAAACCTTCGGGAAATTTACTTGATAATTTAGGAAATTATCAATATAAGTAAAAATGGGGGAGGGGGAGGCAGAGAAGCAGTGGGAAATGTGTGGTTAAAAGAATCATTTAGCTGTAATGGCCATGCCAGATGTGGGTAATATGTAGAAAAAAACTTGAATGCTATACACACAGAATTGAGGAAATTCATTTTTGTTACAGATGTGTCAGAATTGGCTCTGTGATACACTGACAATTTAAGAGTGTTTCCTGAAGAGAGGGCTATCAGATTCTGCTCTAAAGCCAATATAAAAGGACTCGGTCTCAATCACATTTTCTGTCCTGCTTGCAGAGACCCCATAAAATAATGATCAATTAACACTCAACCAAAGTACCAAAAACGAGCACAAGCACTGCTCAAAGACTTCCAGAAAACATTCATGCACTCAGTAAACGTATTCTAAGGTCTAGGAGAAAAGATGAAGAAGAAGACTAATAAGATCCCTACTTTTATCAAAATTATATCCTAGTTGGGAGATATACAATAATGAAGTAAGCATATATGTTCATAATGTAATTTCAGATAGTATCAAGTTCTACAGAGAATCTAAAACAGAGTGATGTGATCGAATACACCTGGTGTGTGGGTGTTGTGGGGAGGGTCACCGTTACTCAGGGAAGGCATTCTAGGAAAGGAGACATTTGTGCTAAAGCTTGAATGATGAGAAGGAACTGGTCAAATGAAGATTTGGAGGAAGGGCAGTCTATGCAGAGAAACAGCAGTTGCAAAATCCCTGCAATGGGAATGTTCAAACAGAAGAAAGCAGGCCAGCATGGCGAGGGCAGAAGGGGCAGTGGAGGGGAAGATGAGGTCAGAGAGACAGCAAGGAGACCCGACTACACATGGCCTGGAAGTCATGCAGATTAGACTTTGTTCTAAGTATCACAGGAAGCCTTTGGAGAGTTAGAAGCAGAGGAATAAAATAATATTTACGATTAAAATGATCACACTTTCTGAAACTAGGAAACTACCTAGTGCAGAACTGGATGAAGATGAAGTTGCAGACAGGTAAGCTTGGAAGTGGGGAGACCTGTTAGAGGTGGTTGTAGTAGTCCCGAGGTTTGCCAGTGGTGATGGGATTGGGGTGGTAGTTGTGGAGATGGTAAAGTGATTAGATTCAGGATAGATTTTGGGAGCAGGGTCTACTTGCTGAGGGTTTGGATATAGGGAGTGAGGGGAAGAGAGGAATCAAATATCACTTCTAGGGTTTTTCCCTGAGCAGCTGGCTGGATGGAAGCACATTTACTGAGGGAAGATTGGGGGAGACCAACTTGCAAGGGAGGAAGTGGTAAATTCTATTTCAGATATGTTAAATTTAAGAGGCCTATTAGGTGTCCAAGCGGATCTTGACTATGAGTCTACCTGCAGTCTTAGCAAACTCAAGAACTCTGTGGGTGATCAGCATTGTTCTCTTGTTCCTGCTGTCCTGCACGTTCCTAGATTGAGGCAACAATAGAAAAAATTCCCTTATTCACTCATTCAGCAAATATTTATTAAGCATCTATGCCCTAAACATTCATACCAGGCACTGCTCTAGCAGATGTGGACAGGGCAATAAACAAGATGGAGTTGTCTGTTGCATTAAACTTTTTCCCTTTCAGGTTTAGTTTCAAGAGTGTGGGTGAAAAATGGATGACTCATTTCCGTCTTTACGAGCTGGTACAAGGCTGGCGGTCAGCTTGGTCTCTGCTGCATCACAGTTCTCTGGTATTCAGTAGACACATTCAGAAGCAGCCTTAGGAGCCTGAATGCACAATGTCACCTGCCAAAGTCCATTAGTAATGAAGACAAAATGAATGGTACTATTTAATCTATATTTCCTCCCACTTATGCATTCTATCTTTTCCTTCTTCTATCATTTATTATTTTGCAGAGTACCAGAATAAAATAAATGTCTTTGAGCTTGTGATGATTAATAGAAATGGTTAGATATAGAAATAATTCCGTTCAAGTCTGCCAAAGAATCACCAAAATATTTCTGAGTAATTGGTCATTGCAGCCTTCTTGGAATTTCATTAGCAGCAAATTGAGGTTTCTGGAACTAAGAAATTACCTGGTGCTTTTCAATACTGATGTGATAGATTTTGATGTCACTGCTTAATGAAGAAATAGCTTCTGTTCGTCTTCTATAGAATTCTAAACCAAAGAGAGAATCAGAGGTAAAAATAACTTTTCATTTGTACTTTAAGCTAATCCTGGTCCTAATTAAACTTCAGGCGATCCACATTTGAGACCGTAAAGTACAGTCAGCCTGATGGCTCAGCCTCACTTAATATTCTGTGCCCCCTCACTCTTCCTTAAAACTGGTTCCTCCAGTTTCTATCTGAATGATGCTATCATCAGAGTGAGTTGTGCCAAACCGAGATTACTGTGTGCTGTAGTCATAGTCTGGTTTCCTGTCTGGTGAAGAAGCGTTTCAGGGTGGTTAATAGCATTGGCTTTAGTCAATTAGACCAGGATTTGAATTCTGGCACTGCCATTCATTGGCTAGAAGACCTTAGGCAAGATGTTTATTGTCTCTGTACCTCAATTTCCTCCTCTCTGTTTATATGTGAGACTTAAATGAGCTCATGTAGGTAGAGTACCAAGCACAGGGCCTGTCACAGGTTAGGCATTTGTTCATACACCCTCAAAATATTTGAGCGCCAGTCACTGTTCTAGGCTCTGGGGTAAAGCAGAGACCTATTAGCCAAAGTTCGTGCCTTTATAGATCTTCTATTCTGGTACTCCATAACCTCAATTTCCTTTCTAATCATTTTCTTTCTTTCCAGGATGGCTCTGGGCAATAATAATATAGTCAAAAAATTAGCGTTTCTTCATATTCTTTCCCTTGTGTGTGTCACAGCCAGTGTCTGTGTGTCCCATCTCAAGCCCATCCTTGCACTACCAAGGCAGTCCTCCTGGGCAGAACCCCTACTATGGGCCTTCCGTGCACTGCTCCCCACCTTGCCCCACTGCCCTTCACCTGCTCATTCTGCATCTTATTCCCTCCCTTCTCAGTCACACAGGCAACTGATAAAAAGTTTCTCACAACTGACACAGACCTAAGATATTACCCTATTGAGGCTTGCTTAGTTCCCCAAAAGGAGTCTCTACAAGTCGAATGTTGTAATTTGTGGAATGTATGAGACAACGGAGGGCCGTGGAGAAGCCATTGTTTCTGTTTACAAAGTGCCATGTTTTGTTTACTGAACCTAAGCTGTAAAATGACTTTCTTCTTGTCTTCCCTGCCTTCCCCCTGCCTTTCCACTTTAGCTCCTTTCTCTCATGTTCATATCATTCACTTTACACAAAGTATAATATATCCAGAAGCCAACTTAAATGCCATATCCTCCTCTGACCTTCCCGGTTGAAAGAAATCTCCCTCCTCTGTAGCTTTCCTCCCAGTCTTCTCCACTTACTTGTTATTTCTTCCTCCCTTCTCTGCATCCACAGACTTCATTAGGACATGTGTCAATATGTGGGGGACAAAATCTGAGTGAGCAGCTGAGAGTTGAAGCCAGGTCAGGGCCTTTCAGAGGTCAAGAAGGGCCCTTCCTTCCTCTCCTTAAAAAAGAATTTTTACAAAGCTAAAACAAGGTTTTAATATTATCATGTAAGAAATAATAGTTTTAATACATGTATTACAAGGTACTAATTATACTATTTATAAAAATTATTAAGGATTTTATTTTAAAGTTAATTCTGTATTCTATAGGTATCTACTAATGGGCTACTAAAGTTTTTTGATATACCGGAGACTACACGTATAAAACAATTCAGAGAGATTATTAGAAGTTTATTTTGAGGCCTTATTGAGTGAGACCCAAGATGAGTGACTCTTTGGCCCCCCCGATGCATCCTGTGTGTGTGCAGTGGTGTCAGGTGCAGATAAAATCAGTAACCAAAACATTGGTTGGATGAAAAATGAGGGACATCACAGGAGGATGAAAAGATACAGGGGAAGAATTCTGGGGAAGGCTGAGATAGTTTTGGGAAATGGTGCTTGTACACAGAGCTTGACTGCTTTGGGATTTCACAGAATCACGGACGCAAAGAATCAGAAGACCTAGAAAGAAGGCCTCCCCATAGGAGAATGGATTTTCATAGTGGTGGAGGGAGGGTATGAAGGGAGAGTCCTGGTAAGGACAAAGAGAAGAGGTTTAAGAACTTAATATCTTTGGTGGACATTTTTTTGAGCACGTCTGTCCATAATCTCTTTCTTTGAGACCCTATTCCCTATGTAGTACTGGTAATAGACAGCCCCAAGTAACTGGTGACCACTCTCCCAGAAAGCTGGTCTGCAAAGAGAAGGAAGAGGACAGAGAAATTGTGCAAAGAAAAGCAGAAATGAGAAGCCATGTGAATCTTGAGAGATGAAGTGAGTTGTCTCAGTTCCTTAACTTTGGTTCCCACAAATCCTGTGGGTACTTTGCCACGGATTCTGTGACTCTACAGCCTGATTCAAAGCTCCCTTGCTTTATGTCCTACAAGCGAGTCACTGCTTTTTTGCAATGAAAAGTGTTCTGATTAGAACAATATCTGATCTGTTGTTGAAAATTGATGTTCTCTTGTTGTCCCAGGAACATAAGCTCTTAGTCATAGATACAGCAAGAACTAGATCTGTTTCTTCACCCCAGTTAATACAGATGGAAGTAGTTTTGCATTTTCAGTAGGGGGTAGTTTTGGGCCCTCTTCATATAGTTGGATTGGAGCTAAGGTAAGGCAGAAGGATACAGTTTTTAGTGAGGCCTGGATATAGATTTATGGATGTGATGTTTAGGGCAAAGGCTGTACTGTTGAAGGGATGTTTCAAATACAATAACTTAAATAAGATTAAAGTTTATCTGTTTTTTTACAGTCACAGTAATAGATGAGTTCTACCCAAGGTCTGTTGTTTCAGTTGTCTTCGTTTACATGGTGACCAGTACTATGGCCATGTTCCAACCTGTCGGAACAGAAAAAGGGCAACAAAGGTTTAAGGCCAAAAGCTGAATTTGTCACATGCTACTGACAGTCATATCCCATTGGCCAAATTGCAGTTATTTGACCCTATGTAGCTGCAAGGGAGGCTGGTTAATATACTCTCTAGCTTTGAGAGCACATCCCCAGTTAAATAACTTTTGGCATTCTATCCTGAAAAGAATGGAGGAGGAGCAATTACCTTGTGGTTTCAGGGTCCCATTAGAAGAATTTGTAGTGAGCACCACCTCCTGAAGGGTTAACATGGTTTGGGTCTCCTCTCCCCCAGTATCGACTTAGTTCTGGGTTTTATTCATTTATTTGTTTACAATTTTAATTCACTCACTAATTTTGCTATGTGCATTATTTGTTGTTTTTATGGTTGAGCATTTTGTATTTCTAATTCCTTACAAAGCAATAAAAAATTAAAATTAAATGTCATTTTACTTGTATACGACTATTAATAGTTCTATTAGGTATAGGAGGGGTGTCAACAACTTTCTAAGAAAAAAAAAAGGCCAGTTATTTCTGATTGAGCCCTCTGGATACACCAGCAAGGAAAGTGTGTTTCACTCTGATAAGCCTCCGGGGATCAGAAATTGCTATTTCAAAGCAGAAAGAAATGCCAGCTAGTGGCTGCAGGTGGGGGATAAGTGTGGAATATGGGAACATACTTTTATAATTTATTTAATTCTGCAAAAATAGTTGTGTGATAACTCTGCAGGGGGTCATGGTAGGGCAGACACTCATCGAGCACAGTAAAGGCAATAGACATGGCAAAGCATAGGAAGGACACAAGAACCCAGAGTTGAAAAAAACTGGAGCTATTCATTCTTTTATAAACAGGGTGTCAAATAATACCTTAATAGTACGTTAAAAATAACCTGACTTTGAATATGTGCAAAATTATATGTTTTTCCATATTTATTTATTTTTTCTGGATTGGGTTTGGGAATAAAGAGCAAAAAAATCAAAGTCCTCTCCTATGATCCTTGCTTTTGGGGGCATACTTCCCCATTACGGGTATGGCAAGGTTGTGGGACCTTCTATATATGTCCTCGAATCAGATATGTCTTGCTCTAAACAGAATTCAGATAAGAAAGATTCCATGAGAGGTCATATGACCAAGATTCTCAGGAGAGATTGGAAGGAGTAGGGCTGCTGGGAAAAGAATGGGGATCTTCTTTAAATACACTGTGTCATTTATCCTTCACAACACACCTAAAAATTAGCTTAGAATCTCTCTGGATTCCAAGGCCTGTTGCCTGCTCTAATATTCAGTACTTTCCCTCCCTCCTGACTTGTCCAATATGTGGTTCTGAGCTGGCACTTTGACCCTAGCTTTTGGCACAGGTATTCAGAAAATGTTTCCTTTGTAGAATGCTTCTTCGTTAGTTCCAGCCTCCACCTTGTCATCACCTGCATCTGAATTTCCACCAGGGCTGACCCACTCATGTGCCTAAACTATATTTTCTGCCCCAGCCTTGCCTCAGGTTTTCTGAGCCTGTTTTTCCTCTTCTTTTCATAAACTGTTTTGTTTCAAGTTTATTTAACAATACAAGCGGTCAGACACTCATTTCGATTGTGCAGAATAGACTTGAAGATGGTACAGGAAGTTGCAAGAGAAAAATTACTGGGAATTTAAGGTAAGGAATCAGGGTGGAGGTGAGTACTGAGCAAGGCCTTAGTGGATGAGGTGCGTCCACAGTGAAATGACATGTTTGTGACGCTGTGGCGTGCAAGCAGCTGAACCTTTTGGTGGCCCTCAGGAAACGGTGCTGGGTGAGGTGCAAGCGTTTGGCAGATCGTGTTGAGCTGCCCTGGGTCTGAACCCTTGTCCTTGTCTCTGGATACCTGTGTGTATTTCCTGCTTCCAATTTTGGATACCTCCCAGGATGACAGCCTTTGAACTTCCTTGTTTGACAGGCTTTTGGGATCTTGAGAATGATTGGCAGCTTTTCATATACAAGCCTGTTCTTTGGACCATAGTCTGCATCCTTCTTTTGCTTGTAAAATATTTAGCATTGGGCCTGTATTGCTTTGGGTTTCATTTGTGTTCAATGATCACAAATGATGGATGGGTGAACAGAGCGGGAAGAAGACCTTCTTTGAGGAGAGAAGGCAAAGACAATCCTACACTAAACTTTAAGGGATTTGAAGCCTTGTTAGATAAAGTAAAACGCTGAGGAAAAAATCTATAAATGTATAAGACAAAAAATGCAAGGTATGAAACATGAATTGCATTAGAGTATTTGGTCTTACCAGGTAATACCTCTCCCTTTTTAATATTGTGATTTACTTATTAGCTAAACTCTGTCCTTCAGAAAGGTAACACACTGAATATACACTGCCCCTGGTTTGGCCACAGAAGAGCATTAATATGGCACCCTGTAGAAGATTAATTTTCCCAAATGTTCAACACATGGGTCTTAAAAGCCAGTTGCATATTTATTTTTCATGTTACATTTGCTGACGGAAGTTATATCTGGAGTCAAAAAATGTTTGGCAGATTCATACGGATCCTTTTTAGACCCAAATTTGACAATGTCCTTTTAGCATATAATGTCACGCTCACTGTGTGTGGAGATGTGGGAATGGAAAATGTCTTTCCGGGGAAAATACTGACACCTGGAAGGCTTCTGTCAACTTCCAACAAAAGCACTGTGAAAAACTGCAGATCAGATGCTATGCAAATGTGTTTCTATTGAGCATACGCCATCAAGTACACTGTATCCTGTTATTTTGATACATGTTGGAAAATAATTTTAATATCCATTTCATGATTTTTTTCTACATGAATCATTCTCACAAAAAGGTTTCACTGATAACCTTTTATAATTATAGCTTATTAAAATAGCAGAGGCCCCGCTCCGAGCATGCCTGGTCCCGTTGCTATCCTCCCCTCCATTCCTCGTGCACTTTGTCCACGCTTCACTGATGCTACTTGTCATTTTCAGCTTTCTTCACCTTTTTGCTTCCTCTCTCCTGTTTGACTGTGAATTTCTAGAAGACAGTTTCCATGATCATTCCGCCCATTTCCTGTATAACGTCTCGCTTAAAATTGGTGCTCAAGGGAACAAATCGTGACGTAACTCTCTACTTTTTCACTTTGTGCTGTAAGCCCTGTGAGGTCCGAAGAGAATATCTCATTCATAATCCCCAGAAGCCAATATGTTCTTTAGTCTGCAGAAGAGCTCAATAAATGCTTGTTCCATAACCCCCTGGGAGTGGTGTGCAGATGCTACATTTTGTCTTATATACCTGTTTTGTCTCAGTGCTTTCAAGAAGAGAGGAACTGTGTTCAGACAAACCACAGGAATCACATGCAATGGTCCCACTGGTTCTCTAATTCCAACAGAGGTAGCTGTATAATGTTGCTCACAGATCATAAAGCTCCAAAGCAAGATCTGGGACAGCTGCAAAATTTCTATGGAGACACAGGGGTAGATTCTAAAGAGTAATTAGTCTCTAGATTGTTTTCACATTCATTTTGGGGAGACAAATATGATACAAACAAGTTCATTAACATTCTTAGCTACAACTATCAAAGTTAATTTGAGCCTCTTCACCATTGGTATCCAAGGCAGATGGAAGAGAGTTATTTACAGGCCATCTTTTTGTGATATTATGGGAACTATATCAAGTGGGTTGAGATTGCCAACCGCCACACAGTTGAGTCCACAGATGAATGTGAAAATTATACCAATGTCTTGTTACTGGTGACCTTTTATAATTTATAGTTCCAATAGTCAAAGATGGTGAGAAATTGCAGAAAAGGCTGCAAAAAGAAAAAATAAAAACAAGCAAAAAACTTTGATGATATAGAAGAGGCTGCTTGAAATTAAAGCAATGTAATTTTTAGTTCCGTGATTTAATGAAAACCCCAGCAAAGATCTTGTTGACTTATTCCTTATATCGTATAAACCTGTCCTGATTCGTGGGAAATTGATTTTTCGGGTGTGTATTAGAGGTAGCATTAGGAGCCATGTAACAGAGTTTCTATTTGTCTCTGTTGATGTTAGGAAGATGATACACACGATCCCATTTTGCATACATTCAGAGGCTAATTTTTAAAAAACAAGGGGGCAGCTTCTACCAAATGAATAACAGACGTATGACATTTATATAAAAGTAAACTAAATTTGGTCTGAGAGGAAAGGGAATTTTTAGAAACACAGATGCATCACAAGAAGACAGCATAACCATCCCAAGATTTCCAAAGGAAATTATTTTACCTAATTTGTTTTGAAACTAGCCAAATTTGTTTCAGATTTTTTAGGGGGTGAGGGCTTGTGTTAATTTTTAGAATCTCTTTTATAACTATCATAGCTGATTGTTTAGATCATTACTCCATGAAGAGATGTATTTTTAAAGTTCAATCTGAATTTTGACAAAAGTGATATCTATATTCTTGAGCAGCTATTCTAACATTAAATGGCAAGGGAGAATGAGCATGTTTTAAAAATGGGCGTGGTGTCATACCACCAGTGCTGAAGTGGTGGAATCTTAATGCAACATCGGTGAGCGGCACACCACATGTGGCGAATGGGTCAAAGTGTCAGATAACTTCGTGCAGAGAGCCGCGGTAGGGTAAGGGAGAAGAGAGAGAGGGGAAGAAATTTGGATTCCATTTCCCATATCAGTGTTGTCATTTCGCAATATCTAAATTCCAACCTGGAGTTATTTTGTGAAATGCTTTTCTCTCTTCTTTTCTTTTTCCACTGCTTATAAAATATGTGATAAAAAGTATGAGTCCTATTTTTATACCTGTGCTGCTTAATAACGATGAACCACTACTTCAGTTAGTCTTGTTTGTTATTCCTACTTCCCACCTCCCTGGAAGACCAGATAGCGGTAAGGCTTGAGCCCTATCTTGGAGAGTCTCCTTCAGTCAGACGGGGCAAGTCTGTGAAACCCATTTTCTGACAATCTCCTCCAGTGATTCTGACAGCCAGCCAGGATTTAAAATCCTAAAACGTCTCCATCTCTTTCACTCCTTCCTGCCTCATGCAGGAAGCAGAGTATTCTTTCCTTTGAGATTAATTAATCTCAGTAGTGACGTAATTAATGTATTGCCCCTTCTGCCTTATATTTGCATTTTGAGGTAGGCTTCCATGTGTTAAAATAGAGCCTCAGTTCTTGTTTGAGATCCCACCACCTCAGGAATTACCTAAGAATCCAAGTGGGGTGCTTAACTCAGTCCACCTGGTTCAGTCCACTTCCCAAGGCCAGCTGGGGAGCGTAGTGGAGAGTCTGTTGTGGCCGCCACTGCGTGTGCTTCCAGCACACACGGTGTTTGATGGAGGCTGCCCTAACGCCCTTGCTGCCTAGGTCCTTGCCTGAGCCCGGGCTCCACAGTTAGGCTCCCTGCTTAGAGCTCCCTTTGTTTCACACCCGCATTTTTTGCCACAACACCACTGGTCCTGACGTCTACTAGATTAATCTTCGTGAGTGGGCATGTGTGCCGGAATCAGTCCTCTCTCAGAAATCCGAAGATCCTCATGATAAGCTTATTGCTTCAGCCCAAACTACCCTTTCCATATGGTGAGTGGGTGTCCTCACCGGTTAACACAGTAGCTCTCAAACTTTAACTTGCATGAAAATCACCTGGAGAATTTATTAAAGCACAGACCGCTGGACTCCAACCTCCGAGTTTCTTACTCAATGGGTGTTATGGACTGAACTGTATCTTCCCAAAATTTGTATGTTGAAGCCATAACCTTAGTACCTTAAAATGTGGTTGTATTTGAAGATAGGACCTTTAAACAGGTAATTAAGGTTACATGAGGTCATAGTGTGGGACCCCAATCCAAGAGGACTGATTTTCCTTATAAGAAGAGGGAGAGGCTCCAAGGATGCTCAGACACAGAGGAAAGGCCATGTGAAGACATGGCAGGAAGGCAGCCATTTGCAAGGCAGAGGGAGAGACACCCCAGGAGAAATGAAATCTGTAGACACCCTGATCTTAGACTTCTGGCCTCCAGAACTGTGAGACAACAAATTCCCGTCGTTCAAGCCACCCAGTCTGGGGTATTTTGTTATGGCAGCCCGAGCAAACTAAGACAGGATATTGGTGGTGGGCTCAAGAAGTTGCCTTTCTAACAAGTTTCTGGATGCTGTTGAACTGGAGACCACGTTGTGAACCACTGGGCTGGCAAATCTGTGGCTTGTCTTGAAAAACTATAATAAACTGTTTAATAAGAATATGGCTCTTCCTGTCCTGAGTCAAATTGAGTGATCTAAGCTACTTCTTAGTTCGCCCTGCTGCCCTCCTTATTTCTGAAGGGCTCTCCAAAACCCCAACTCTGAATTGAGAATGAAAGAGAAATTTATTAGTTAAAAAAAAAGTGTGAGAGAAAAACTGAGAATGAATTGCTGATGTGGAGTAGCTGCAAGGGTGCAGGAGGGCGTGGTAAGACGAATATTAGATTGGGAGTCTGGAGAGACAGGAGTCTGGAAACTTGGGCTGTGTCTTGATTCTGCTCCTGGTTATCTATAGGAAGGGAGAAATTTAAGAACTAAGGTTCCTATTTGTATAAAGACGGCATTAGTTTAGATGGTCCTAAAGGGTCCCTATAGTTCCACTATTTTATAATTTATTCAATAGATGTTAATGAATTTCTGAGGAATTGTAGTGGAGAGTACTTAATATTTTCAACCCTGTCCCCTTTCACAAATCAGTCAATGACCAATGATAATTAATAGTAATAATAACAGTAAATATTGGGATCTCCAAGGGGACACCTAGTAAATAGCATTCCTGTTCCCCATCAGGCTCCTAAACTCCTTGAGAAATAAGACAAATGAGAGAAATGGAGGGGTAAGTATCACCTTGACTGGTAACAGAGACCATGTTGGGAGACGTGGCACTAAGGCCTTACTGACCAATCATGACTATGCTGAACTGAGACAGGCCTCCTAGGTAAGTGAAAGGCATGGAGAAGCAGAATATATCTTTGTTCTCTATGATTTTGGTGGTCACGCTTGCTCCTTGGAGCTGAGTATGAACAGTTATTCATTCCAAATTTACTAACCAGAGAAGCCTTTCCCCAGAGGCAGAGTAGAGCAAATAGAACATGGAGAGAGACCAGTGCAGGTCTCCGGACCTGGAAAAACTCAGTAGTGGGGAGATAAGCCTTATCTCGCACAGTCCTCGCCATCCCATGAAGTTGATGAGATTTGCGAAGGTAAACCGCTTACCCAGGGTCACACAGCTGGAAAGGGGCGGAGCTGGGCCTGGAGCCCAGTTCTTATGGCTTCCAGAATAAGCATTCCTAACTACTCTGCCAAAGCTTTAGCTGTAGAGATGGAACCTAGTGGTGTGTGTGCAAATTCTCATACTGACACAAGGGAAGCTACTCCCGGGTTAGAAGCTTAAACTTCAGCTGTGTTAATCAACCATCACAGCAGCCATTTTCCTTGGCTATATATTCATTTAATTTTAAGAGAAGAAATACATCCCCTGCTCTTCTGATTCCTGGCCCCATTCCATCCTGCTAGGCCTGCAGATGTACTTGGTACACTCCTGCTGTCAGAGAGCTGTAGTGGTCTTTGGTTTATCACAAATACAAGCCTAAGATATTACCTTATTAAAACTCTGAGTTCCAGGGCTACACAAGCATGGAAGCACATTGTTTCTCAGCATTCACACTTATTCTTCCTTCTAGTTAAAAATATCCCATATTCTTTAGAGTTTGGGAGGACTACTTTCCTTTAAAATCTCTCCAGAACTTTTGACTTTGGAAATTAGATGAAAAAAGAAGCTTATGAAAGTAAAATTCATATTCACACACCCAAAAAATGCTAGTAACAACAGATGCCTCTGCTCACAGGAACAGATTTATCCTAAATCTGGATACAATGAACTTCTTTTATTTCCTTAGAAAGGCAGATCTTTGGCCAGATTTGGTGGAATGTTTCCCTCTTGAGTTAACAAAATTATTTCAGCCTATCTTTTAATTATGTGAAATGATGGAAATTGAATTCTTCATCACTTTTTCTTTTGGTATTATTTCTGTATAATGTTCTCTAGAGTCTAACACAAGGTTGACGTATAGTCCCATTGATTTCACTATTCTTTCATTGATCCTGGTTTGGTTCTTTAAAAATGTAATTTTTTAATATTTATATCACCAAACACAGAGAATTTCAGGTTTAAAGACAGTCAGGGATTTTTATAGTAAGCATTACTGTTAGGTTAATTCGCTTACTGATCATGCAGTAGATAGTAATAAGAGATTTTCACTTTATCTCTGACCATATATGATGCTAGACAATTTTTACAGGTATGAAGGGCTATTAAGATTGGGGTAAATGAGGAAAAATAGTATTATATAGCAAACACTTGATCTTTGATATATTCGCACACCTTATATGTTTCCATTAAGTGAAATTTGGGTATAATTTTCCAGAGAAATGTTAGAAATAACTGACGTTATCTTTTTTGTTCTATATGCTATGCTAATTTGCTTCCACATTAAATCACACAATTTAAAAGGGTGCTATTTTATATGGGGTTTTAGCAACTACTGGATTATTGGATGAGCAGTTACATTATTTACCCCCAGTCATTGGTAACACTTTCCTCTTACTGGGAAAGTCAGTTTAGGCTTTTCTTTTCATTTTTTTCTTCTTTTCCAAAACTTTACTCAAAGGTTTACTCTTTAAATGTTTCTATATCTTTTTCTCAGTGATATACCATTTTTCACGTACCATTTCAGCTCTTGACTTTAACAATTGTATTTTAACTGCATAAAGTTAGTGTTCTGTTTAGACCTGCTTGCTTGATATTCTAACATGTACTCTTCTGGCCATTGGAAGTTAACTGTTACAAAAATTGATTCATTTTCATGAAATTAGTCGGTGAAGTGGAATCACTTGTTCATTCACTTGACCTGTAATTATTTAGCACCTACTATGTGCAAAGGCATTGTGGTAGCTGCCACAGGAAATACAAGATGTAGTCATTAATCATAAATCTCTAGAAGGCCAAGGACCATGTCTAGGACCACATCCCAGTTGTGTCCTCAGTGCTCATCATGATGCTTGGTGTGTGGTAGATACTTATGAACTACTTCCTGAACAAATAAGTACCTCACATAACTTAATCCGATTTGTCACTTAATGCTCCGCATAAGTTTTTATTTAAAAAACTTTTGTTGCTGCTCCTTGTCACTTATATTGTGCTCTCCATAAATTTTTTATAAAAATGTTTTCCATAATTATTAATTGATTTAAATAAATTTTGGAAAATAAGTAGAAGAAAATGAGTCTATATCATATAAAATTTATAGTTCCTAAAGTCATTAACAACCTAATGGCAATATTATAAGTCATAAAAGATCATTTTCCAGACAGTTCAAATTTCTCATTAATAACTTACTTTTTTCTTGCCATTTCTTTTACTGCTAGCCATTTTCTTATAAAGAACAATAAAGTAACGGAACCAAGGACAGAGATTTCTTATCTGTGGTGCTTAGTAAGTATCAGGAGAAAATGAGATGCCAGGGCTTGGATCAGCAGCTGTGCTGGTGACTCGAAATTAGTGGAACTTTCTGCACTAACTTTAGACTGGGGGAAAGGTGACAGGGAAGCACGAGTTCTGTTTGTTTGGGTGCTTGCTCACAAATCCTCCTCCAAGTTGGTGTGAGCGTATGCACACTGCTGAGGTTGGGGACACGTAGGCAAGGATGTGGAGGTGTAGCCAAGGGACGTACTCGGAGAAGTCTGCTCTAGCTCTGTATTACCGACCTTACAAGACCAGAGTTGAGCCATTTTTCCCTAAGATTGGCAGGCGAGTTTTAAGCAGTATCATGCTCATTTCCACAGTACCTATTTTGCAAATAGAGAGGACAAGTCAAAATTTCATCACTTGATACAATAATAAAATCTAAATTCCTAATCATGACCCTCAAGCGCCAACAGTGAGCTTGTTTCCAGCCAACTGTCTGATCACATCTTCTATCACTCTCTCCTTTACAGGTAGCCTTCATGCCATTGCTCAAGCTTGACAAAGTCTTTTCCGCCCTCAGGTCTTGCTGTTTCTTTGCCTGGAATGCTCTCCTCAGATCTCCCCAGGGCTTTCTCCTTATCTTCAGGTCCCTGCTCAAACGTCACCTCCTAGCATAACCATCCCTGACTATTTAAAATAGCTCTTCTGCTCCCTGGTCACTATCTATTCTTGTGCAAACCTGGGCTTGTTTGACCTCAGATCCCATCCTTGCCCATCTCCCACTGGACTGTTGGACAGTGGGAGCTAACTACTGCAGGCTGTATTTTCCAGCCTGGCGTGTCAGCTGGATTCATCTTGCATTTGACCAATGAGAGGCACTGATGCAGATGAAAGGAATACTCCCCTCTCTGTCTGGAGCGATGTCTCCAGCAGTGCCTATTGTTTTTCTCTGTGGCTCCTGCTCCCTCCTTCAGGTGCACTGTGGTTCCAGCTTCTTCCAGATGACCCTAGCCCTTAGAATCTGGTGAACATGACCTCTCTCCTTTGTCCCTATGACCTAGGAGTGCTAATGATGTTCTGCTCTTGCTAATCTCTGGAAAGTCTCACTAACCTATTTGACTCTTCAGTTCTTTCACTAATTTATTACTTTTGTTTTAGTGTATTTCCTTGATTGTATACTGACTAATACAGTCTTGTTACTTTGCTTTATTTTCTTTTAAAATGCTTGTCAGTACCTGCAGTTGTTTTCGTTCCTATCTGTGCTGTCTGTACTGCGCTGTGTTGTTACTGTCTTACTTTAGTACAATGTAAGGTCCAAGAGGACAGAGACACACACTTTGTCTTATTTATCGCTGTTTTCTCAGCATCTAGCACAGTGCCTGGCACAAGGTAGTTGTTCAATAAACACTTTCTGAATAAAATAAAAGTCTTGTTGAATTTCTGCAGGTTTCAAATACAGTTCCAGGAATGGCACACACATTGTTCTCATACTAATTGAAAAATTAAAAAGACCATTATTTTTTTTCTAATTCAAATGGAAATAGGGGTGTTTTAATTTAATTTAGAGAAGAGTGAGAAAAAGCATTTAAGAAGTCTGATTCTATGAGATTCAGAGTTCTAAGCTGGATCAAGACTTTTATAAATCCAAATGGATTATTCCTATAAAGCTATGGTGTCCCCATTCTTAACAAAGTGGTCTTTTATATATGGCTGTGTATGTACTTTTGAAACATAATCCTAATAAGGCCAATTATTTGCTTGATTTAACAATGCCGTGATTCCTTTTAGTTTGGCTGGCATCAAAAAAACCACAGGGCACTTCTCACTTTGCAGACAAAATTGACATATCACTTTTTGTCCTAAACAATGTTTTAATAGCAGACAGATTTTATTCTGTTGGTGGCATCATTTTTAATGATTCTACTGTAGATGATGTTTTCAGTTTGCTAAAGATGATGCTGTTTTTGGACACTTGTGTAAGCTTTTGTGGAATAATCAAGACCCAAATATATTAAAACTAAAATTCACTGTTTTGTCAGTAGCTGTAGAAGAGCATTCTATATTTATTTATTGGTTTACTTATGAATCTATATATCCACCTATCCATTCATTAGTATACATTCAGTAGTAAACATTTCTTGTCCATTCTTCAATCATATACGGGATCATACATAGGAAATGAGAACAAACGAATAGTTGTTAAAATTAGAACAGAAGTAATAATGAATAGTAGGGGGAAATGGGATATAAATTTAGTATACAAAAAGCATGCCATAAGATTCTTAACAGTTCCTGGAGGTAGGCCAGTAGTTAGTTCTGAGTTTTCTAGCAAGCAAAACAAAAAAGGAATCTGATGATTTCTAAGTTCATAGTGTCTATGGGGTAAAATACAAAAAATTACTCAGGAGAAGCTAAACCTTTAGCTTCCTTTTGAAAGGATTTTTCAGTGGGTTCTCATAAACGAGACAGTGTGTATCCTTATAAAGAAGAGTGACAAACAGTGCCTGGTCAAGAAAGCACAAGGGAAATGTGAGGCATTGTTCCAAATATGGCGGCAGAAGTGGATAGATAGAGCCTGTCACTGTGCTGGCACAGATGGGCTGAGGCCGTGCCCCCGAGAGAAAGCCTGAGAGTTTTGGTACATATCATCTAGTGAAGTCCTCTAATTTGATGGGTGAGGCATCTGGGTTCAGAATAGATAAATAGTTTCCCCAAAGGCTTGCAGTGTATATGAAATGCGAGACTTCAGATTCTAATCAATTATCTGATGCCATAGTCAGTGTTTTCTAACAAACTAGGTGAAAGATGCACCCTTGTTTTATTTTCCCAGTTCCATAAATCAGTGACAGTTGGAGAAAGGCAGAATATAGGTGTAGCCCAGGCTGTGAGTCAGCAAACTGGTAGGAAATGAAGGGCTTAGTTGTGTAGGAGTTAAATAGCAGGATTTTGAGTGTTAGCGTGCGAAAGAAAATGGATGTTGAATCAGACAGACCTAGTATAAACTCTATCTCTGCCATCTACCAGTTGTGTGACCTTGACAAGTTATTTATCATTTTAGAGATTCCATTTCCTTATCTATAAAATAGGAATAATGATACACACATTGAAGGATTATTTCAAGAATGCAATAATGTGTGTATAGCAGCTGACAGACAGCAAGTACCCCGTAAGGTTGGCCTTTACTGTACTTATGATTTTTATCAAGTCAAAGAAGTAATTAAGAAAGCAAACAGTTTAATGCACATATAGAATTTGCAGGTCAGGACAGGCAAGAAGTAAAATACCAGATTGGGAACCAAAAATAAAAAATTGTGAAGGACAAATCCAAACTTAAGTTCAAGAAACCATGGGTCCAGAAGGCAGCAGAACCAGGTGGACAGGGTAACACATTCTTATTACTCGGAATGGAAAAGGCTCGAATTGATGCACTGTCGTGTTTAATTCAGGAATTTTTCATTTGCTTCCTCCTGGCACAGGAGCCTGTCCCAGCACTTCACCCACTGTGGGGAGTGATGCTCTTTAAATGAAAATAAGAGCACAAGACCCAATGGGACAAAGAATGCTACCGCAAATCTCATCAAAGGAAGATGAAGAAACCAATGGCCAAGAAGAAACAGCACAAATCAATCACTGTCTTCTATCACTCGTCATTTTAAATTTAAATATTAGGTTCATTTTGTAGTCAACATGAACAATATCAAGAATTTTGATTGTACTTTTTTTTTAAAGATTTTATTTTTTCCTTTTTCTCCCCAAAGCCCCCGGTACATAGTTGTATATATTCTTAGTTGTCGCTCCTTCTAGTTGTGGCATGTGGGAGGCCGCCTCAGCATGACACCATGAGTGGTGCCATGTCGGCGCCCAGGATCCCAACCAGTGAAACCCTGGGCTGCTGCAGCGGAGCGTGCAAACTTAACCACTCGGCCACAGGGCTGGCTCTTTGGTTGCATTTTAAATAGAAAAATTCTTCATAGATACTATTGTCCAAGTTAAAATGTCAAAGTTGGTGTATTAAGCACTGCTATTTCTATTTCTGAGACGAGGAAACAGCTATACACAAGACCAAAACACTTTATGACTAAGTGTTATAAAATCAAGCGCCCAAACTTTTAGTATATTAACCAGAACCTCTGCAAGTAGTCTCTCCCCTCCCTGCAGACTTGTTTTTCACTTCCTCCCTCGGAAATGACACACCGTAATCAAACCCACTACTCCAGAAACATGCCTTGCACTTTCCTCTCTTTTCCCGTTTGCTCACATTTTAATTCCTTCAGCCACTGGGGAGGCATTCTTTCCCTCCCCTTTCAAATATTGAAATCCTAGTTATCTAAATTTCCCTTCCTCTCTGGAATCTTCCCAAGTCTCCCAAGAACAGTTCATTGCACTTTATTCATACTTCACTTTCGGTTATTGAATCAAGTTTTGCATGCATCCCCGCACCCCCTCCGCCCCCAGTGCTAAACATTTGTGCCAAATTCTGAGTAACAGTAAGAAAAAGGAAAAAAACAAACAGAAAAAGCCATTCCTGCCTTCTTTGAACTCACAAATGGGGGAAACAAATATAAAGCAAATTAATATGAAGTGAATAGATAATTGTATATTATGGCAAGTGTTATGAAGGAAAACAAAAGTGTGCTAGGAGAAAGGCTAACAAGTAGGGAGAGAGGAGTGGGAGAGCCTTTCTGAAGTCACATTTAAGCTGACAGCTGAAGGTTGAGTATCTTTTTATTGCAGTTACTTGCATACTTGGGTATTCCCCCGCTAGATCAAAGTTCCAATGTGCATTTTCCTTTTTCTCTCCTCTACAGGATCTGACACAGGACCTTGTCTACAAACACTGAATGCGCTGAAAGGGAGCTGCCCACTTAGCAAAAATCTAACTTGGTAAATTCATCTTGGTTCTGAGCAAGTGTTCTAAGTTCTCTTTTGTCTTGAACTGGAAACTTTGGACTGAGGCCTTGATGGATCCCGGGGCCCTGCGATGAGGCGAGGGGAGAAGCAGGGTTTGCTGCTGGCCGAGTCTTCACCACAAGGTGAAGCTCAGTGAGCTCCAGCTCTGCGCATATTCGTTTTTGATCCCTTAGGAAAACATTGGGAGGGCATCACATGGAAAATCTTTGTCTTTATAAAGGACTAGGGGATTCTATTATCAAATTAAGGAAGATTGATTTAAAATGTCAAAACATGGAGACTGCTGTAACTAGAACACATTTAATACCTGTAGTTTTTTCTTTTACGGGGAATGTCTTTATTTCAACCTGTCGACGTGGGGTTTTAGTGTTATTGTCACTGTGATACACATATAAACGATGTGCTATTTAGCCATTCTTACCAAAATTGATTTTCCAGTTAGATATCTGTACAGATCCAGCTTTGTTTGGCAAGAGAACAAGGCTGATTTCAAATTAGAGTTGCTGAGTCCTAACACGCTGCTTTGGAGATGACTGAATGGGAAGATGTGAGGTGGTCTGGCTACAACATTAACTTTTCATTGATTTCTAGGGAGGATTCAACTGACCCGGCCCGGGAAGTGAGGGTTCCCACCCTCCTCATTTGTCTCTGCTTCAACTTAAATTTGACTCTCAGGATGAAATGCCAAGTGTTCCTCTTTTGGGACTGGTGAAAAACCCAAACAAGTAATCTGGAAAATGAGTCTGAATCTAGATTTTTACAGCAGGAGGCTGTGTGGCATACAGGACATGCGGGTTGGGAAGCCCCACTGGAGAGAAGCCTAGCCCTTTCCCGCCAAAAGGAAATCAAACCCTCATTCTCCTTCAGAGCAGTGCAGGCCTCAAGCCATTTTTGGAAGAGTGATAAGTATTATCTTTAAGTAATTCAATGCAAGAATACAATAATGGGGGCAGGCCCCATGGCTGAGTGCTTAAGTTTGCGAGCTCTGCTGGGGCAGCCCAGGGTTTCACCAGTTCGGATCCTGGGCGTGGACATGGCACCGCTCATCAGGCCATGCTGGGCCGGCGTCCCATGTAGCACAACCAGAGGCACTCACAACTAGAATATACAACTATGTACTGGGGGCTTTGGGGAGAAGAAAAAAAAAAAAGAAGATTGGCAACAGATGTTAGTGCAGGTGCCAATGTTTAAAAAAAAATTTAAAAAAAGAATGCAATAATGTTAGAACTGAAGTAAGAGCACTTTATAAAAGAGGGAACTTACTAAAATGGAGAAAGTTTCAGAGGGGCAGCACTTCTGCTACAGCCAGACCAGAAAAAAAGCCAAAAAACAAAAACAATCCCATGGAATCTAAAAAAAAGACACGCTCATAGGTGAAGGGAGTCAAAAGTAGAAACTTCCAATTATAAAATAAATAAGTCATGGCAATGAAACTTACAGCTTGGAGACTATAGTTAATAATACTGTATTGCATATTTGAAAGTTGCTAAGAGAACAAATAAAAGTCATCATCACGAGAAAAAAATTATAATTATGTATGGTGATAGATGTTAACTAGACATCATGGTGATTACTTCACAATATATACAAATATCAAATCATTATGTTGTACACCTGAAACTAACTGACACAGTGTTTTGTGTCAATTATACCTGAATAAAAATTCTAAAAAATATTTCTCCACATTAAAAATGTACTTAATGGTTTGTATGGACTGAATAGAAAATTAGCCTTAATTCTTTTTGTCCAAAACACATAACTGGATACTTCATTGTTACAACACATTGTGATCTTTGTTAAGACGTTTTCCAATTAATGCCATTGCTTCCTTAGGTGCGAGCTTCGCAATTTAAATAGCAGCCTATGTTCAATGATGTATTTCATGCCATGTCACTTTATCAGAAGAGCAATGTGCCGTTTCTTGACAGGCAATGACTGGTGGCTGAATCAGTGATACCTTTAAAAAGATCTCATTATCAGTCTGGTGAACAAAATATGCATTATACAATAGTGTAGGATTTTAATTTTCAATGTCAGTGATTTTTGTCTGCATGACTGTGATGGACAAGGATCAACTGAAGCAGTTTCAGGTATTTGATATTTCAGGAGAATAGCAAATTTAGAGAGTCGAGGATTTCCCCATTCTTCTTGGGATAAACTAGCTGTTCTTATGAATAGTGCTACTTTGAGGGAAGATTAAGTAAAAAAACTAAGATATGTTTCTATGACTTAGAAGTCATCTTTTGAGGAAGAAGGGATGATTAATAGCCATGTAGACATTTTTGTAAACATCATCAAGACTGCATTTGAGAATTAAGGACAACTGACATATGGACTATGCTGTATGGTCTTGATTAATTCTCAAACGTTCTTTATGGTTCTGTGACATTGCAGTCAAATTCACATCCTGTGAGAAGTCAGCAAATGGAAAAAACAAAACAAACCAAAACCAGAATGGGAAGAGGTTAGAAGAACAGCATCCTGCTAGCTGACCTAAGGACATTTTTAGACAAACAATCCTAATCACTGAGGGCCTGTGGCAGATTGTTTACACATCTCTAGTGTTGGTTATTATATGGATGCCTCAAATTATTTCAACTATGGAAAGGTGAAATTGTGGTGGTGTCAGGTTGAAACCTCATTTGAGAGAATCCCACATTCCATGGTGACTAATGACTGGAAATTCAGACTTGGTGGGGTAAGGGAGAGAAGTGAGAACATGATGAAATAGCACTGGCACCAGCATACTTGTTATGTTTCAGAAGAATCTTCTGAAATTGATCACTTATGTTTAACCCCATACAGGCATATCTAAGTCCCTATTATGGGATTTCATGTCATCCATCTGGCCATATACTATTTATAAACTTCTGATATGCCATCAGAAAGTGTTCTCAATTACAGTGAGCTGAAAGATTTTGAAAATGCCATGAGAAATTTTATTTTAAGACTGTCTTCTTATAGAATATGCAAAAATGAAAAAATAAATGAGATTCACCTAGACTCTATTTTTAATGTCAGTTTTCAGGAATGACTCTATCACTGGCGTGTAAGTTCCTTGAGGCAGTGATTGTGTCTTATTTACTTTTGGATCCCTAGAAAAGGTCATAATAAACAAGCTATAAAAGTTTGTTGAAAGGATGAATGTCTAAAGTTTAAGTGTTACTAGTTCTAGGGGCATAAATTAAGGAAATGAGTCTCAAGTTGTGGAATTTCAGATTTAGGCCAACTGATGAATGAGGTATGCATATGTGTTCTGTGCAGTGTCAGTGTGTGTTAAGGGGTGCAGTAGGAATGCGGGGAGGCAGGAATGTAGGCCATAGGGATGTCTCAAGTGCTTTGAATAATATCAGGTAGTTGGCTATTCTATCAGTTAGGAACATGACTAATATAATTAATATGACTATTAGTCATAGTGGCTTAAAGAGATTAGGGCTTATTTTTCTCTTGTAATGAGAAGTCTGGAGGTAGGGAGTTGCTGGTAGAGTGGCTCCAAAACATCAGGACAGAGTTTTCTGTAATCCTCTTAGCCTTTTTCTGAAGGACCCAAAATGGCTGCCAGAATTCTAGCCATCAGGATCACATTCAAGGGGGAAGCAGGAGAAAATGTGGAAAGGCAGAAAGAAGGAGAATGTCAAAGGAAAATGTAGGTGAAGATTTATCATGTCACTTTAGGGAACTGTGTGGAACCACTGCCAAATCTGAAGTGACTATGATACTTAATTAAACAACAATGCTTCATTATTCTTCCCCTTATGAAGTTTAAGGATGATGAACTTATTGATGTCCTTGGAAGATCAGTTAACAGAAGCATATAAATTGTGTTTCAGATGAAAACTTATGGTTTAACCTATTGATCCATTTAACTGTGCATAATTTTATTCTTTCCACTCAATCTCATCAACAAAACCCTCAACTTGACAGAATTATTTACTCAAATTTATTAAGTACTTACTCTGTGTCAGGCACTGTGCTTTTCCTGGGGATAGAGAATGTAGGAGACTATAAGAGAACATGGGGCTGGCCTAGTGGCCAAGTGGTTAAATTCATGCACTCTGCTTCAGCAGCCCAGGGTTTGCCAGTTCAGATCCTGGGCACAGACCTACATACCACCCATCAAGTCATGCTGTAGCGGCATCCCACGTAGAGGAACTAGAAGGACTTATAACTAGGATATACAACTATGTACTGGGGCTTTGGTGAGAAAAAAAAAAAAGAGGAAGATTGGCAATAGATGTTAGCTCAGGGCCAATCTTCCTCACCAAAAAAAAAAAAAAAAAAAGAATGTAAGAGAACAGGACAACCTTCTTTGCCTCTAGAAGCTCATTACTTAGTAGAGAAAACAAATCAACAGGCAATTATTATGGTAGGTGATACATTCTCTGAGCAGGGCAAGCCTTAAGATCTCTGGACAGGCAGCATATGGATCCACTCCAGTTGGGCAGGGGAGGACAGAAACCGAGAAGACCTCCCTGAAAGAACTGACAGCTCACTTGTTTTTTTTTTTTTTTTAAAGGTGAGAAGGAGTTGAGGGAGCGTGACAGTAGTTCCAAGAAGATTAAAAAGCAGATGCTCAAATACAGGAAGGTGTGGGTTTACGGTATACTACAAGCTCGGTAAGCCCTGGATATATTTTCAAGAGTTACATTTGTATACTTGTATGAATCACTAAGTTCTGAAATGTTATTCTTGCAATATAATTTCCTTTTCAAAACTGTTAACTCCTAGAGCAGAAAACCACAAAGCTGAACCAAGATACAAATGCTGGTGATCATCTTGACTCACTCACCAGCCGAGTGGCTGTTATCTGAACACCATAAGGAACATGTAGAAGTGATGAGTTTCAGGTGAAATATGTGCTTGAGACATCTGGGGAACATCTGAATGGAAAGGGAGAGTAGGCAGTGTGGTAAATAATCTTGAAGCATAAAAGTAAAGTCTGGGATAAAAGTATAGATGAGAATTCCTTTATTCGTTCCACAAATATTTATGGATCGCATAATGCTAGATGTTGGAAATACATTGATGAATAAGAAGAAGTCCCTCCCCTCAACATGTTTGCATTATAATCAAGGAGACAGAGAGGTAAAGGATTTAAAGTACCTAGAGGTGGCATTTCAAATCAGGAAGTTAGATTACTTCCAAACTGCACAGACAGTCTGTCAAGTGAGAAGAGATGACTCATCAGGAAATGTGAAGCCTACTAACTTTTAAAGGAGATGGTGGTGGGAGAAGAGAGACTCAAAACAGAAATTGAAAAGGAGCATCTGGAGAGGTAAAAAGGAAACCAGAAAAGAGTGGTGTCAGAGAAATCAAGAGAAGTGAGAGTTTGATAAAGGGAGCCAAGGGTCTCGAAGGCTAACATGAGAGCCAGGAAGCTCAGGACTGAAGGTGTGCACTGGGTGGAGGAATTAGGAGGTTATTGCTGATCCTGACAGGAGGAGATTTGGGGAATTGAGCAGAGGCAGAAATCTTTCACTTTGGGGAGTAAATGGGAGGCAAGGAGGAGAGAATAAATGTCTCCTACTCATTTCCTGAAGCTTGGCTATGGCGGGAAGGAGAGAAATAGGGGAATGTAGAATTAAGAAAGTCCTTTGAATAAACATTAGGTTAAGAAAAAGCCAATTGACAGGATATGTTTAAATGTAGGAAAGGGTGTAGATAACATAAGGAACAACATCCTAAAGGATTTTGGAGAAAGTGGGATCTAGAGAGAGGGTGGGAGGAATTTAGCCTGCAGTTGGGTTTCTCTTCCACTGAGACCTGAGAAAACACAGAGTTCCAGGATTTGAGTGCAAGTGTGTCTAGGAAAGTTGAGAGAGTACCAACCCTGTGGCCTATATTCCTCTGTGAAGGGGGCCTGAGAGTCTTTGAGGACTTAGGATGGAGATCTTCAAGAGAATGATGAAAGTTTAAAACTCTGTCATGAGGACTTGGAGAGAGAGTTGCTTAGAAGCCCATCAAAGGATTGCCAGAACCTCTCGAGATCCAATCTGAAGCTGAGACCATGGTATTTTTCTTGGTACCGGTTCCCATTACTGTGTGATTTTTCTCCAGAGTACCTAAGACTTTAGGTTCAGGCAATGAGGAAGGCCATAGTTAAATACATTGTTCTAGGGCTGAAGGCAGTTTGGTTGGGAGAATAAAGGGGCAAGGGATTGAGAATATTAGCAAAACATGGTTTAATTCAAGGCCTCCTAGATTTTCCCTCCTCAAAAACTCGCACCATCTTCTGTAGTTCCAGCATGCTGGTGTGCGGACACACAGCACTTCTTTGTCCCTAAGGGCTGACCATGGCCAGAATCGCCAGACCTCCCAGGCTTGTTATCTCTCCAGTGGCATAAGTAGCTTGGGGCATTTAAAATATTAAAATAAAATGCTAACTTTAATTAAAATAAAAAAGTTATCTTTTTCTATTATGTTCTGCAAATGGTTGGGAAGCACTGGTTTAGGTGATTTATGAGATCTATGCTGTTAGAGATGGCATCGATGCCTCCAGGCAGCTTTGACTTAGAAGAAATAGTTGTTTCCATAAGGGAGAAACACAAGAGTGAGCGGAATGACAGAGCTGTCAGGAAAGGCTGCTGTGGCTAGAGAGGAAAATAGGAATAAAGATTTCAAAGACTTGGGTGTGGCTGCTCAGGTGATGAGCTGGACTGGAGTGGAGGAGTGGGGCAAGGATTGGGATTTGGGTTAGATTTTCCCCAGAGATGTATAATGTCCCTCAGAATAACGACAGTCAAGATTGCCAGTGCCTCTTTCTTTTTCCTTCGTCCTTTCCTTTTCTCCCTCTGTTCTGGCGAGACTTAAATTACGGATTTTATTTTAAGGATGCACGCGAATCGAAACTGGAAGATTATCAGATACTAGGGAGCTCTAGGGATCAGAGTGAATCTTTTTCTTTTTCATTTGAACAAGTGGTTCCATGGCTAAAAATAAGTCTGAAGGCCACGTATGGAAAGCAATGGATCAACTAAGGACCCTTCGGGGAACTGTCTGTAAATTCTAGATCTCTCAGCTGAGTTTCAAACTGTTGGACATTTTTTTAATCAAAAAAATTTTTTTTTAATTCAAATCCTTTCTTTCCCACCTCATAAAGTACAGGAACATAAATCTTATTTTAAGATCTGACTTTTCAGAGCATCTTTGTTGTAGATGATACACCATTGACTTTTAATATCTATAGATTTTCTATAGGATTTTCCTGTGAAAATAACACATCAGCTAACTGGACTTTTTTCATCACAAATCGTCCTGAAATAATACTCTCTTTCATAGATATCTTTTAAGACAGTTCCACGTCTATAGTGTGCTCAGTCAATGCTTTTAATATAGGTGAGGCAGCCTGTGATTCTGCGATTGGTTACAGTTTCTCCTTATGTCATCTCTAGTTTTCACTTAAGAGATGTTTTTTTGGGGGGGGGGCTGGCCCCGTGGCTGAGTGGTTAAGTTCGCGCACTCTGCTGCAGGCGGCCCAGTGTTTCGTTGGTTCGAATCCTGGGCTCGGACATGACACTACTCATCAAACCACGCTGAGGCAGCGTCCCACATGCCACAACTGGAAGGACCCACAACTAAGAATATACAACTGTGTACCGGGGGGCTTTGGGGAGAAAAAGGAAAAAAATAAAATCTTAAAAAAAAAGAGAGATGTTTTTGAGAGATGTTTGTATAGAAAATATTTATTTTTGTTTTTTCTTTTTTCCAACTTTATTGAAATATGCTTGACAAATAAAAATTTTGTATATCTAGGTTGTACAATGTGACTTTTTTAGAAATTGAGGTTATGATAGTTTACAACATTGCGAAATTTCAATTGAACATTATTGTTTGTCAGTCACCATATAGGTGAGCCCCTTCACCCTTTGTGCCCACCCCACACCCTCCCGTCCCCCGGTAACCACTAAACTGTTCTCTTTGTCCATGTGTTTGTTTATCTTCCACGTATGAGTGAGATCATACAGTGTTGGTCTTTCTCTGTTTGGCTTATTTCGCTTAATGTCATACCCTCAAAGTCCATCCACGTTGTTGCAAATGGGACAATTTTGTCATTTTTTATGGCTGTATATAGAAAAGATTTTTGTTTTTTTGTTCTATGTTAACTTCCAGGAAAGCCTCAGTTAGAAATTCAGTACAGTTCTTACAGCATTAAGCCAGGAGAGAATTCTTTATTTCTCTCTTTTACTGTTCTGTTCTTTCATTTTCTTATCTTCTTTCCTTACTTTCTTATTTTTTCTTTCCTTTTCTTTCTTTTGCTGCAACTGTAGCTCATTTCATTAAAGGCTGTTTGGGAGAAATTGTGGTCTTTACTTAGATAGCAAAGGGCTAGGTGTTAGACTATGGCTAGTGTTATTCAAAATGTTAAAGCTATTACCTAAAAACATTATTTAAAAAAATTCAGCATTTTAGAAAGGCTACATTTGGTAGTTCCAGCAGGAGCAATGTGGTATAATGTGTTACTAAATTGCCAGTAAAATAGGATTTTCAGATTATGTAATTTTTCAGTGTATACGCAAATATGTGGAGTTTTATTGCTTGCTATTCCAACAAGTTGCGGTCATTCAAAATGAAATGTAATAGCCTTCTTTACAGGATTTGTGAGAATAATTTTCAAATCTGTATTTGTGAAGGATGAACTCTTCAAATCTAAATATGGGAGAGATAACTTGGGAATCTGTTTATAGACATTTGGACTGAGCTTCCACAGCAGGAGGGAAATAAAATTAACTTATTCAGATCATGCTCATGTTTAAGATAAGGGGGGAAAAAGTGGTTTCTGCTATTAGATCTAGTGTTAAAGTTCAACCACAAGAGGAGAAATAGTTTCAGAATGCTCTGTGAAAGTAGCAAAAATGAAATGAAAATCTAAATGTGTGATGAAAAGTGAATTATCTCTCAAGGGCAGAATTTCAAAGGGGACTTACCCTAAAATCTCTTTAGATGTTCAATCTGTAGTATGAACATTTAATCTTTTTTGCTCGGCTTTGAAATTGTACCCATTTAAAACTGCCTGTGCCATTTTAGAAAGGTCTATACGTTTGAGAAGGTGTCTGAGTCATTTCTCAAATTAATGCCAAAGGCAAGAGATGAGGTTGTTGAATTAATCTTGCCGGGACAAAATCAGAAGGTTTGGAGGTTGCAATTTGAGAGAGGCAGGGAAATACGTAACCACCAACCAATTCCTGTATCTTGTTTACAGATTGTCAGAAAGAGATAATTTAGCTTATGCTATCATTCTAGAGAACTTGAAATGACTGCTATGTATGTATTTTTAAATGACTTAATTCAGATTCTTATATATTGAGACTGTGACAGATTCTCTCCCCATCTCGTTCAGAGGTGTGAATTTTCAGAACCCTTCCTAATAATCTTGTGATGTGCTTGAATTTTTCCCAAAGCATGAAGAAGGATGGATCAAGAATGTCCAAGGAGGAGGAAAGGTGAGAATTAAAGTAGCACATTTCCATCAAGTAAATTGAATTGACACCTATGCGGAAACTAGTCCTTATTATCCTTTTAAAATAGCCTAGCATTGTCTCTGTTTTACAATGTAGTGCCTCTTGGTTCCTTTTTGGCTTGGAAATACTACATTTAGTGTAGAAAATTAAATATACATGAATTCCCTTAAATTAGCATTGGAGATATATTTAAACATTATTATTTTTAAAGGTGGATTTTTTTTCCTTACTAAAGTGAATAAAGTTCATAAGCCAGAAGCTATTAAGCTAGATGTCTGTGTGATTTTCTTCTGAACTAACGGCCCCTGACCAAGGATTCTTTGAGACCTGTTTTAACAAGTCACTTCCAACCTCAGTTTTTCCAGGTTTTACTCTCTATACCCACAACCCCTCACTAGCTCTCTTCACTCTTGAAGTAAAATCATTTTACTCGTTAACCTAATTCATTCATTTAGGTATTTTTGGATTGTGTAAATATTCAGAATTTATCTACTCATCTATTCATTAAAATAAATCAAAAGAATATTGAACTCTAATAATGTGTAGTTCTGGGTGTTTGGAGTATTCGTTAATGGCTAGCTCATGACCCTTCCTTTTGAACAGCTTGCATTACATGAGAAGGGGTAATATGTGTTCAGAAATAACTATAACACAAGAAAGAAAATAGTGTTTCAAAAGAAGAGGGGACCATTACTTAAACTAGTTCAAAGGAAGATGAAATTAGCTACATACTGGCTTAGTATTTCATTTCCATTAACCTCTCCATCTTGCAATGAGGGATCATTTCAAATTGATTATTTCAGGAGAAAAAGATGTACAATTGGAACCCACTTAAAAGAGATTTTTTTTATCTACCATTTTCTGAATAATTCTGGACCTCAAGCACCTTTATCTATTTCTAGGTATTGAAACCCAGATATCTTCCTGCCTTCTTTCAGAAGTTAGCTTCCTCTCCTGTACCGTGGAGGAGGGGTGGAGAAGACAGCTCAGTCTGGCTGACTCTCCCAGTCCTCTTTAGGGTCCTACATTTCTTCCCCAGCTGCTCCCAACAGTCTTTTCAGAGTTAACACACCAGGCTGGGAAGATCTACAAAATTTGTTTTATTGTACACAGAGAACCACTTCAAAAGAGAATTATAAGGCAGGATAGGAAAGAATTAAAAACTTGAATAACAGGACTTTCCCCAGAGGACCAGAGAAAAAATACCTAAGTAATTTAGGCCCTTCCCAAGATGATCCCATGAGAACTTCCCAAGTCCTAGTTGATTCTACTTCCCTGAGATTATTGCCCTCTTTCTAGCATCTTCTTTAGTTCTTTATGACAATCTTCAACCACTTCTCTCATTAATTATCACCCCATTGGCAGGAATGCCCCCATTTCGTGTCCAGTTCCTTCTCCCTACGTTTGTCCAGTCTGAGGTCTTCATCTGGAGGAGAGCTTCTAGGGTTCTTAGGGCAGTCAGAGACATAGTTGAAACCTACGCCCTTATTGTTGTCTCTAGTTTTCTTCCTCTTTGGGCAACTGAACCAACGTGAATGGCAAACACATTTATTACACTGTAACATGCTAAGGGCGAACTTATGCACCTCTCCCAATGTCAGGAACAGCAAAATCCAAACCCATACTGAGGAGTGAAATGTTTGCTTAATAAACAAGTCCTATTTTCTTTCTTTTACTTTACCAATAAGGTTTTACTGAGTTATGAATCACTAATGGCTTAAAATGGCAACCGTTTATTCAGCTTATGGTTCTGTGCATTGGTGATTCAGACTGGGACTATGTGATCATTTTGCTCCTGATCGTAGCTGATTGCATCTCACTCTTGTATCTGTTGTCAGTTAGTAACTCAACTTGGGCACAGTTCATGATGGCCTCATTCATATGTCAGAAGATTGTTCCATTGTTAGCTGGGGTGACAGGACTGCCTGGGCTATGTGTCTCATCATTTAGGACATCTGCTCACATCATCCACACCCCTGCTCACATCATTCAACAGGCTTATTTAGTGGAGCTCATTCATGTGGCAGATGAAGGGTTTCCAGGGCAACAAGAAGGCAAGTCCCAAAGTGCAAAGCACTTTTGTCCCTCTGCTTGTGTCACGTTTGCTAAATTACCATTGACCAATGCAAGTCACATGACCGATCCAGATTCAAGGGATAGAGAAATACGTTCCACCTATTGATGGGAGGATCTACGAAGTTAAGTGGCAAAGCTGTGGACGTGGGGAGGGAAGGAATTTATGTTCCATTTAAAAAATCCATAAAACCTATTTTTGTGTGCAGTATAAACTTGTTTTTTCTTCTTTGAGCCTATGAGAATAAGAAAGGAATGACATTACACTACAATGGCTGGCCCCTCTAGCTTAAGGATGAATCCAAGTTGACAGCTCTTTATTTTCCTACAAGTCTTCCTCCAACCATGAGGAAGGGATGAGGTTGGGGGAAAGAGAAGAGTTACCCGATTTTTCCCACTGCCACTGGTATTAATAGAGCCAACTCCAGAGACAGTAAAAATGTAAGACCAAATAAAATAGTCTGATTTTGTCATGGAGTAAACTGTGTGGGGAGCGTAGAGGAGAGTTGAAGTTACTATTTAGCTATGTAAAACAACCACTTGATTATTGTTGTTGCTGTTGGCCCAACTTTTAACTTGTTTAAAAATATCTAGACAAGCCATAGATCTTTAGCCAAATAGATGCATCAGTAATGCAGAAAGTTGACATGACTTGAAAGATTCCAAAACCCTTGGGTTAAGAAGTTATCTCCTAAAACACCTTTTAAAAGGCAAATGTATTTCTACAGAGTAAGGATTGGAAAAATAAAATACATAGGTAGAAAACAAACCTTTGATACAATGGGATCCAGTGGAGAAAAAGTTTTGTGAAGGAGATGGAAGAAAAATATGATCTATAACACTGGTGTGCTGTAAGAAGTCAGGAAGTAGCACGGGGGTACTGGGGACGTATGGAGGTTTCGGAAAGGGAAGATACTGAAAATGTGCATCATTTACTTTATATTCTGCCTAGCACGTGTGCTCTCGTGTAATGAAATCCTGCATGCACATTCTCTCCTAATTTGGTATTTAAGTCTCACCTTTCAAAAATAATTTGTGATGATAATAGAGCAAAAAGTGTTGCCAAATTGCATCCAAATATACAAGCTTCACTAACGAAATGACACATTTTGACCATGGTTTTTCTTTTATTTAGAGCATAGAATTTACTGCATTCGTCTCTCACATATTTTTTTTTTAAAAAAGCAAAAATCTATAGAAAAATTGATGTGACATCCTGTTATTGACAAATACTCCAATAAAACTTCTCAGTAAGAGCCTTGGAAGGATGACCAGAATCTGTACCATATGCATTTGTATTTCCCTCCACGCTTGTCATTATATCAAAAACCACAGAACATTTATACACGAGGACACTCTTAGAAAATGAATACATTGAGCTAAGGTTTGTGACCAATATTCTTGCAGTTTCTAATCTACTGGAGTCCACATAATATATCCCACAGATGTATAATCAACTAGATAACCAGAAAATTGAACAAATGAAGTTGGGAAGTTATACATGAGTAATGAACTAAATGCATTTTATGGGGTTTTCAGTGAGAAACTCACATCCTATCTCTGTGTTTGGACCACCTGGGATGGGATCAAATGACCGTCTTTCTGGAAGAGGGAAAGGTTTATAGAAGAGATGGTATTTCACTATTTCTTTCTCTGAAAGAAAGGAGAGAGTGCGATCTTCTGACAGAACATCTAGGCTCTTTACTCTCCTGAAATTGCTGGTAGTTTGAAAGTAGCCTTTCATTTTACTATTTTTATTAGCATAAACATTTTTTCCAGTAATATTAAGATGCAATCGACCTATAACTATGTGTAAGTTTAAGGTGTACAACATAATGATCTAATATACGTGTATATTTTGAAATGATTATCACAATAAGTTTATTTTGAATTCTTGATATCTTTATATGGGCATTAAATTGGAAATGGGTATAGAATTACTTGATTTGAAAATACAAAAATAGTTATCACTGAAACTAATTCGATGTGCCTTTCCTTCCTCTTCTGTCTACTTCAATACAAATATATACAGATCTCAGGCTCCTTGCGTTCCATTCATGACATTCTAAGTCAGAGAAGGCTCTTCTTACAGAAAATGCCCAGACCACCCGCCACTGAGGCATCTTATGTTCTAGGATTGCGTTTCCTCGTATATCTGTAGGCAGCTCTAGCTTTTATCTTCTCAGCTAAATGAGTTCCTGCATGTTAAAAAAGGGGAAGTGGTGAACCACCCCCACGGAAGGCTTTATTTGGTTTTTGAAAGCGGGTTTGCTCCGATCCTGCTGTGGTTATTACAGGAGACAATTTTAGCACTTTGAGCTGTGTGTTTTCCAGAGGAAGTGTTTAAAGAAGAATTTTGCAAAATGTTGAAGGTTAACATTTCAGCTCTGCTAGCTGTTAAAGGTCAGGATGTTTTGTGATTAAGTTTGAGAGAATTCTTGGGTAATCTGAGTGACAGGAATTAATACGGAAATATAACACAGTGCATACATTCCCTTTCTTGTTCCTACAACCTACTATTCAATAAACACTGAAAATCCTTCGCAGTCCTTCTCCAATTGAATACTTCATTGGAAGTAACTCACAGGGCTTTCCCCCAAGTGTTAGTGGGTAGTAATTTTACATGCAAACAATATCACAGCGTTACAGTGGTGAAAGTGGGCACTGACAAATGTCTTGATCTTTCTTAAATTATGAATCTATATGGCTTATATTTCCACATATGCAAAATTCGTTGACACAATACAATATTAGTGCTTGTTTAGGACACATGATAATCTATTTGTTGGTACTATGATATAATAACTTGAAATTTCATGCATGTTATAAAAAATCTAGATAGGTTAATTGGTGCTTTGATAATGAAAGAGATACTAGTAATCTAATACAAAGTTAATTTCATAGTTTTTAATTATGTTCTTTTATTTCTTTAAAGGTATGCTTTTTGATGAGGAAGATTGGCCCTGAGATAACATCTGTTGCCGATCTTCCTCTTTTTTATTTTTCCTCCCCAAAGTCCCAGTCCACATTTGTATATCCTAGTTGTAGGTCATTCTAGTTCTTCCATGTGGGATGCTGCCACAGCATGGCTTGATGAGCGGTGTGTAGGTCCACACCCAGGATCTGAACTGGTGAACACTGGGCTGCCAAAGGGGAGCACACAAGCTTAACCACTCAGTCACAGGGTAGGCATCTTACTTGCATTCTTAAAACCATTTGAATTTTGAGTTGACTTTTTGTTTCTTCCCAAGGAATCTGCAGTTTTGATGCTATGTAGAGAAATCATATGTGAAACTACACCACTGTCTCAGTCCCCGGAACACAGCAGGCGCTCAGTTAGCGTTGTGGAATATACTGTAGCCAAACAACTCAGAGCGCGAAGGAAATATTAATCATCTATAAGGAAATATTAAATATCTATTAGGTCTAAAAATGTATTTTCAAGAGAATAAAAATGGAAATTGGAAAGAAACTAAAAATGTCAGTGACTGACAATCCTTTCTCAAAGGTCATCCAAAGAGAACCAAAGGGCTCATGACCACACGTCTCATCTCCATTTCAGAAATATTATTCATTGGGAAGAAAGGTGTTTGCCAATAGTCCTTTTTTAAGCAGTAGGAAGAAATTCTCCTAATAGTAATTTTGTAACACTTAGTATGCACCTGTTATGGGCCAGTCAGTGCACCGAGTGACTTACAGGTAGCATCTTAATCAATCCTAAACATGGGATGAGGTAGATAATAACATTACCTCCATTTCACAGATGAGGCAATTCGAACATAGGGCAATTAAATAACTTCATTGTCTTTGAAGCAGTAAATGGAGAAGCCAGGATATGAGCCCAGGCAATTTCTAGCCTAAACATTGTGATACACCCTATGACACTTACAATGGAGTTTATATGTTCTGGTAGACAGCACATGGTTAGTAGCCGTTGTCCACTTGGAGATGCTAGCCCTGAAGCTCCAGACCAGGCCGGACAGGGCTCAGCATTGCCCTGACTGAACATGGGCTCATTCCCTTTACTTTTTAACAGAACCTCATTTCTGTGCTCGTTTGTATGGTAGCTTAATTTTTGTTTTTACTACTTTATTCTCCGCCACCTTCCTACCCTCCCTCTCCCTCTCTCCCGGAGAACTGTATAGATTAAAAAGCAGAATTTTACCTGCTTGTAGTTCATTTAACAATTTTCCCAAATGTAAAACTTTCTATAGCAACTCAAACCAGTGTTTTTTCCCAAGGAGAAGTGTTTATTACAACTATAAGGGTTTTCTTGTTTTTTGTGTTTTGCTTAGTAGAACAGAAGATGCTGACTAGGTGTCAGTCCCCACGGAGAACAGGACCAGAGCAAACGCGTTAGGAGTGCGCAACGATGCTTACGTAGAAGAGTAGGAGAAACTGTGCCATCAGGCTACCTCTATTTAACTCACCAGTTAGTAATTGTAAGCTTGTATGTTGCAAACCTCCTTTTAAGACAGACTTTTTCCAACTGCTTGTTCTTGTCACTTAGTATCACTTTTACTTCTGTAGTGTCCCAGCCCTGCCACATTCCGCCAGCTCAGCAGACCCCCGCCTTGGCTGGCTCCTCCTCAGTTCCTCCTTCTCTTTCTCTTCTCTCAACACGTAACTCAAGATTCAGCATCCTGCTTTCCAGTTGTGACATTTTAATCCACTGCCCCCACTTCCTGTAGTATTCCTTTATTTTCAGTTCTATCAGTGATAAAAATACCATTTATTCATTATCACGATTTTTACATTGTTTTATTTGTGTTTATTTCATACAACAGCCTATGTTGCATTTTTGCCCAATCACATTAAAAGCCCCTCAGAACTAGAATTATTTCTTCCTTTAATGCCAACTAAAGACAGTGTTAAGTGCCAGTAGTTACTGCTTTGCATTATAGTAAATATGAAAAATAAATCAAAGTGCACCCTCCCCCCAAGGCCCCATCTCTCAACCTCTCCATTATCGCTGTAGTTTTCTAACAGTAGTCTATTGGGCTTTCTATTTGTAAAGGATTGCTGCAGTTTAATTTGATATGTTTGTCTTAGTTTTCAATATCATTTCTGTCAGGAACTTGGGCTTCCTCCTTTTTCAGTGTTTCTCAAATTCACCTTTTCTTTTCCTTTTCAAGTGTCTCACTGTCGGTCAGATCCTTATGACAATGTGCCTGAATTATAGACTTAGCTTTATGGCTAACAAGCATAAATTAGCTCATCTTTCCCCAAACCCAACCTGCATAGCTCAGTAAGACATCCCTTCCAATGTGCCACCCCTAGGTACAGAAACTATAATGTCCTTGACCTATCAATTTCAAGTTCTTTAGCCATATACACAAGTCCGGGACCACCTGATCTATAAAGATTTATTTTTCATTGCTTCCTAATACATGCAATCGACTTTGGCTGACTGATCTCATTTATTGTCTCTCCATACACACTATATTCATTCCTCTCTCTCTTCTTTAAGTTGTTCCTGGAGGCTGAGGATGTCTACGCTACTATCCTTTGCTTAAACTCCATTAGATCTGCCTGTGTACTTCATGAAACATTAGCTAGACATTTAATCCTATTAAAAAATACAAGTATCCCAAATGTCCATGGGAAAAATACATATTCTGTAACTTAACTTTTAATTGTTTGTAAATTATTCTGTTTCTTTGTTTTACTCAACATTTAGAGTGTAATGTCCTTAATGTTTAGATTAGATGTAATTTGTTTATTGTTTAGATATTATTACGTGTTCAAGCAGCATTCTGGTTCAAAATTCTGTCACAGTCCTCATTACCAACAAAGGCCTTCTGCATTTTGAGAACAGGAAAAGGTGGTCAACTTCCAAAGGCCTGGGTTTATCCATGCTAAGTGACAAAAAGATTCTGGGCAGAATATTAAATCTTTAAATTGTCTTTCATTTTTTTCTGCTTCTAAAATAAACAGTACTATTAGCAGCAACTTAAACATTTTTCTGTTCATATCAGAAAATACTTTGCAAGATCAGATTCATGTTATTTTAAAAAAGAGCTTCAGCAAGTCATGTGCTGTGGTCGCCGTAAGTTCAAAAGTAAGGAGTCCCTCCCCGCTTTTCTTAGAGCACCGCTCTAGGCAGTTAGAAAACATCAAAGCAGCTAAGAGGACACTCGGACTTCAGCTCCCTCCCGATCACCTGCACAGTACCTTCTCGCCAGTGGGAGCCATCGGCCTCGCCGCTGCGTTTCCTCTCACTAGACTGCCTGGTTGATGGGCTTAGGGTGTGACTTTGCTCATTTCCTTTTTCTCACCTCACAAAGCCCTGGTTTGTTTGCTTTCCCTAAGACCTCTGTGCTACCTAGCTAAGCCTGGCTTCCTGTCCAGTGCTGTTCACTGTGTCTCCATGGTCCCGGCTCAGCTGGAAGAAAATCAGCTGAGGGTCTGAAAATCTACACGTTTTTAATGACTTCCTCAAACTTCTCCTCACTTACCCTTTAGTGCTGGCAACAGCCAGGTCAGAGAAGGTAGTATCGGTGACTCAAATATTTAGATTTTAGCACAATAAAAATATCCAGCTTTCTGCTGGCTGAAACTGCATGCGGTAGGGGAGGGAGTGGAAATTCTAGTGCAGAGCACTGTTTTCTATTGTGTGTATGTGCTTGGGTTTAGTAATATCCCCCTGTACCTTGTGTTAGCGAGGAACATTAAGAGTTTGACATCCTTTCGTGGTGGCACTTTAGGGACTCACTCCCACTCATGCTAAGGAGAAGTGGGAGGATTTTGGATTCGGAGTGAGCCAGAAGTCTGGGTTTGGAAAGGATAGCCGTGAGCCCCTCGTCAGTATTAGAAATAGATGGGGCTTTAACAGTGAAAAAGGAATAGCCTTCCTAGAGAAGATATGGAGGGCCTGCTTCCTGTGTACACTGAATATAGCTGTTTCTTTTCCAACCAAGCATGAACTCAAGTAGGAACCAGAAAGGTTTCCTTAGAAAGAGTTGGACTTGCTGGAGGATCATTCTATCAGGAGGGACTTTGTGGGTGTCTTCCTTACAACTGCATCTCTGAAATGTGTGGACACACCTTCAGGAGACACGAGTGAGGCCTGTAGATATGCTGGAACAGGCTTATACCATTGGAGAGTGAATATTCAACCTTCTGAAAACAGCACACACAATGCAAGGGCAAGCAAAAACCATTTGCGAGTAACCCATGTCTGTGAATTCTCTTAAAGTTTAAGAGAGTCTGTATTGATTGACATGTAAATTGGTGCAGCCACTGTGGAAAACAGTATGGAGGTTCCTCAATAAGTTTAAAATAGGGCCAGCCCAGTGGCACAGCGGTTAAGTTTGCATGTTCCGCTTTGGTGGCTCGGGGTTCGCTGGTTCTGATCCCAGGTGCGGACATGCACACCACTTGTTGGGCCATGCTGTGGCAGCTGTCCCACATATAAAGTAAAGGAAGATGAGCACAGACATTAGCTTAGGGCCAATCTTCCTTGGAACAAAAAAGAGGTAGATTGGCAGTGGATGTTAGCTCAGGGCTAAACTTCCTCAAAAAAAAAAAAAGAAAAAAGAAAAATAGAACTACAATATGATCCAGGAATCCTACTTCTAAGTATATACCCAAAGAAGACGAAATCACTATCTCAAAGAGATCTCTGCACTCCATGTTAACTGCAGCATTATTCGCAACAGCCAAGACATGAAAATAACTTAGTATCTGTTGACAGGTGAAAGAATAAGAGAAAATGTGGGAGATATATATCACATATCTGTCATATAGATATGTATACACACACACATATATATGAATATACACACACAACGGCATATTATTCAGCCATAAAAAAGAAGGAAATCCTGCCATTTGCAACACATGGAAGGACCCTGAGGGCATTATGCTAAGTCAAACGTCAGAAAGAGAAAGACAAATACTGTGTGATCTCACTCACATGTGGAATCTAAAAATAGTGACCCCGCAGAAACAGAGAGTAGAATGGTGGTTGCTGGGGGCTGAGGGGTGGGGAAAATGGGGAGATGTTGGTCAAAGAGCACAAACTTTCAGTCATCAGATGAATATGTGCGGGGGACGTACTGTGCTGCACGGTGACGGCAGTTAACGATATCGTACTGTATATTTGAAAGTTGCTATGAGAGTAGAGCTTTAACGTGCTCACCATAACAACAACAAGAAACTGGTAATTATGTGAGGTAAAGGATGTATTAACTAACTGCATCGTGGCAAACATTTCACAATATGTAAGTGTGTCAAATCAGCGCACTGTACGCCTGAAACCTACACAATGTCGTACACCATTACATCTCAATAAAGCTGGAAAGAAAAAGCTGAAGTGAGTCTGGGTGCTTAGACTGAGGTCACCATCAGATAGTGCTGCTTATTTGTTTTTCCTCTGTCATCACACACACATGCAGACACACATACATACCACTATTATGGAGTATTTTATATAGATAAATCACATATAATCATGTATAAATGTATATAAAAATATATATACGTCTCTATGTAGTATTTTACTACATTATCAAAAATCCACGATAAACACTTCTGAGATGATACTCTATATTTTAACCAATTCGAAATGAGAGGAAGATGTCCAGAAATGGAGATATTGACAGACATTCTGAAAATTTGGGGAGACTGGTTTGGAGAGCGGTTTGGGGTGTTAGGTTGAATCTAGATTTTAAGACCACCTGACGTTATACTCTCCCCAAAGAATGATCTGACAATTTCATTTTTCAAAGTGGCGGGTGAAACTGAAATTAGCCGAAAGTCCTTCCTTGCATTCTGAGGTACTCATGTGCGTACCAAAAACTGCTACATTTCCTATGCAAGGCGTAAGCATTAACTCCTTGTTTTTCATGTTTTAGTTAACTTATGGTTATAAATCCTTGTATGAATATAGACTAAGACAAAAAGTGTAAAATTCTGAAGAGTGCAATCTTGAGGTGAGCTAATTTTTGAAAAAACTGTTTTTAAAAGAGTATGAATTTAATCTCCTAACAGAACTTAGAAGTCATTATTTAGGCTTGCTTCAAGCATCAGTTCGGTACTTCAGAATGAAAAAGTTAATGAAAAGCACGGTTAGATGTGGTAGCTGAAACAGAAAAAATATATTTTTTTCCCAACTGAGGTTTTACTCTTAGAAAGTATTCAAAAAACAATAACCTTAAGTTTTCCAAAATACCTCCTCTTCTAAATTGGGCCCGTTAGAAATAGTGGTGGCTGATGAATTTCTCCAAATTTTAAAAAATGACTTTAGTAAAAAATGGAAATACATCAGGATAGAGCCAGGAATCGTTAATTCAGTTCTACATTTAATGAGACCCAGCATTCTGAAGGAGAAATTTTCTTGTAAGAATAACTCAGTGTTTGAGGGTGTGAATTCCTAAACAAACTTCACAGGTTCAAGTCTTGCCTCGGCCATTTGCCAGCTGAGTGACCCCAGGCAAGTTACAGACATGTCTGTGCTTCAGTTTACTCATCTTAAAAATGGGGGCAAAATAGGCCTTAGCTCAAGTGGTTGTTAGGAGGATGAAATGAGATTATGAAGTGCTTAGACCGTATCCCTGGCACATAGGGAATTTTGTGTAAGGGTGAGCTGTCATTATTATTAAGGCATGCAGGTTGCAAGCTAGTTTCCTCCAGGCTGTTTACAACTTTTTTCAACATAAGATTTTTAGTTTCTCTGGACAAATAAAAAAAATCTGGCTGTAAGATAGCAGGGTTATCAGCCATAACCCTTCCCACTCCTGGGCTTGCTTCTCTCCTTCTGTTCAAGTTGACGTCCATCCTCGGGGCCCTGGGTGGAGCCACAGAACCTTCATGGCCAAGAACTTTTATGGAGCAGGACTTGTGCTGATGGGGATACCCAGGACTGGGCATTCCTGCTCTCCCCTCCCCTCTTGAAATTAAGTAGCTTTAAAAAAATATGTAAGAATGCCAAAGTTTATGGAAGAGTCAATGAAGACTAAAATTATTTCCATAAGCCCTGTAATGAAATGTCTTGAGAACCTCCCTTTTTTCTTTTTTCCTTTATTTTATGCTCTTGCAGCTCATTCAGTTTCAACTGTTCTCGCCTTTGGCCCCATCCTGTGGTCGTTCGTTCGTGTGCACTGGCTATGCTCTTCTGTGAGAACATTCAAGATTGAGCCCTCAAAATTGCAGGTGAGTTAACACAAGATAGTTCGCAAGTAACATCCGTCCTCCACTAACTGTCCATTTCTAATGCTCCCTTTGTTTCTTTATTTTTGCTGTGCTTAATTAAAGTAACACTTGTTTTTCAGGTTCTTTTTCTGTAGATAAGACCCGTGGTCCAACTAGTCCAACAGAAAAAGAGTAACCATGAAAATAAGTCTTTTCAAGGAAAACATCAATGTTGAAATATATCATTTTCACACCATTACAAATGTTGTTTTAGCCCATAATACTCTGAACATCTAGATCCTATAATGATAAGGACACCACTCCTAGATCTGACGTTATTTAATTTACCCTAACAGGGAAGATGATTTTCAGGCACCTTTCTTGTCATCTGGTATAATGAAAGGAGTAGCTCAAATATTTGTGGTTACATATGCATTAACACCCTGACGTTAAGGTGATAAAATTCTCAAATTTGTCTAAACTTATACTGTTTCCCTTTATTGTGTATATTATAAGATCTTAACAGAAACAGCATTTTCCTTTAAATCAGTGACAAAATGTCACTCAGACTCACAAGGCAGACTCATTTTAAAACTTACTTTAAAAATGTGTTACGGCGTTACGCATTAAATTACAGATTTAGACGATATTCTTTATGGATTTTCTGAATTGCAGGAAATACATATGATAATAAAATGTTATACATTTCAGTATATTCTGCTTCAAGTTGTCATTTGTTGATCATTTAATGGTAAACTTGATTTTTTCTTTATATGTGATAGTCAGATTAATTTTGAAGTTGACAATTTTGCACTGCATGGAATTTGTTCACTGCTTCGGCTCATCTTAAATCATTTCATCCCTTTATAGTCTCCCTTAGAAAAAGACATTTTTAAATTTATGATTCTTGCCCTGAAATGTCTCAGGGAACTTCATTTGTTTTGACACCCAAAAACAGTGGCATACTAGAACTTTATTCAGGGGCAACACTTCCTGCCACATCTCTGAAAGTGCGACTTTTCTAACTCTGAGACAGGTAGAAAGATAGCCAAAGGTATCATCTTTATTGTTTGATTTTTTTTTTTTTAAAGAGAGTTTATTTAATGTTTTTTTTTTTTTCGAGGAAGATTAGCCCTGAGCTAACATCTGCTGCCAATCCTCCTCTTTTTGCTGAGGAAGACCGGCCCTGAGCTAACATCCGTGCCCATCTTCCTTCACTTTATATGTGGGATGCCTACCACAGCATGGCTTGCCAAGCGGTGCCATGCCCACACCCGAGATCCGAACTGGTGAACCCCGGGCCGCCAATGTGGAATTTGCCAACTTAACCGCTGCGCCACGGGGCCGGCCCTGGTTTCTATTTTTTAAAGTAAATTAATATTATTAATTTCAATTATTTTAAAACAAATGGATTTTTAAAATGTTATCCATTCAAGAGGTAATAAAATCATCTTTCAAAAATTAAGAATAAATAAACACCTAAATATGTGTGGTCTGCAAAGCCTGCCTTCCCTCGGCCTCCTTTTCCCATTCCCCACCTCCCCAATCCAGAAGGCTCTGCTTGGTGGGGGGGTTAGGGGTCGTCAGGGAGAATCCCTCATGAGGGAACATTTGAGCACACTTTCAATGGTGAGCCTGTGCAGAGGGCTTCATATCATGACACAGCCCACCTTTGAAGAAAGCCCTAGGTGAAAATCAAGAGTATTCCTCTTTACTAGCAAACTATCATGTTTGGACTAGAGAGTTATTTGTCGCGAGATCGACATCAGCAATGGCTGAAATGTATGAAGTGTTTTTCAAATCGCTGACTTAAAAGTGAATCATTGGAAAATATTTTTCTTTTTTTAGATTTAGCAACAATTCAGCTGATTCTATTTGTGATCGTCTACTCTGGATGATGAATTTTTTAAAAAAGAAAGTGAGGAATTCTGTGGAATTAAAAACACTGACATTAGGTGGCTCAGCATAGGACCGAAACACATACAGTTTGCTCTGCAACATCTTGCCTTTATTAGTGGGTCATCCTGTGGGACGCAGATTCAAAATTTCTCCTTCTACTCGTTACAGATTATCAGAGTTCTGTATTATCTGCAGGGCTGAACATATTCAGAAAGTAGTTTGTTTCACAATCTTTAAGGAGATAGTTGTCTTTAAGCAAAATAAAAATGCAAACAATTTTAATTAGAAAAAGAATCGAATGTTAAATTTCGTATTTCTAAGAAATATTTTCACATATACAACTTTTTTTGTTTTATTTTATGATTCCAAAAGAATGGTGTCACTATTTTTTTCCATGCTGAACTGACAGGCTTCACTTGTTGTTTTGGAATTCTACTGTGTAAAGTACTTAGCTATTCATTTTTTGAAGATCCTGAAAATAATTGTTAAATTAGCATAAGTTGGTTACCAAGTGAGACTGTGGATCATGCTTCTCTGAGGATGTTTAAAATACATCATCTATCTAGGCAGGTTGAGACATGATTCTGCAGATGAGTTAGCTGACCATTCATTCATCCAGGAAATATTTTTTGACTATTACATACAAAACACTGGAGGTTCTCATTATTTATAAGATGTGATAAACATGTATACAGAAAAGGAGCTAATTCTTTCAGCATAGGTTAAACAAGTTGCCTCAGATGACAGTATAATTTAGGAGAAAGGGTATGGGCCTTATCGTCAGCTGGATCTGGGTTTGAATCTGGGCTCTGTGACACACTAGCTGTGTAATTTCTGACAAGTTCTTCGATGTCCTGGTTTTGAATAGCAAACAAGATTAAACTTCTAACAATATATGAGTACCTATAACAACGTGTGATAGAGGTAGACGTTTAACAGTCACCGTTACAGCCATGCAAACAGGCGTGACTGATATAAACATTAGCTTATTTGTTTCTCTTCTAGTAAGGACTAGTCTCAGTCCACCTGGCTATTTCCAAGGCTATTTTGAAAGCATTATGGAATGTTGGCCAATAAACAATTCCATAGAATGATGACTGTTCATAATTATTCATATTGAAACAGTTTGAGTAAATATTCATAATTGTTTCACACGTTAAAAAGGCAGTTCTTCGGGGTGTGAGCAAGAAGACTGCTTTTGACGTTAGAGAAAGAAGCTGTTAGTGTTAAATTTCATTTAAACTTGTTTTAAAATTTTTATGTAAAGAAAATAGTTCTAATAATTCTTTATCTTCCACTTATTTAGATGAGAAGAAAAGAAGTATAAGTAAGCTTACTAAATTCATTTTACTTTCTTTAGTGTTTTCCACAACTTATAAAAAACCTTATCATCATTAAAGTCAACGACAACTTTTTCATATATGTTAAGAGTTCGCTTCTCCATACTTCTCAGATACTCAGTTTTGACATTTTGGACATTATTTTCTGCCTTTCACCCTTTGCCTTTGGAAACAACTTGTGTGGAAGTAAAGTCTGGAAAGTATTATTGTGCTTTAGTCATGTATGTCCTTTTCTCTCCATGTTGATAATTGAGCTCTGACAAGGAAATAATGATGACACCAATATTCTTCTGTCTGACAAGAGGCTAGTATAGTGTCAGACTATCAGGTTTGAAGTGGTCTTGAAAAATCTTGGATCATTTGGGTCCTGGTCATTTCAAGACTATAGAATCTAATGCAAATTGGAGAGATTCAATTATTGAAAATAAATCTGGGTTCACTCTAATATTGACTTGGGCTTATTCCAGGATCTTAACATCATCCTCGCCTCTCCTTCAGAGAAACCAATTCCCTAAACGTGTATTCCTAGACTTACTATCATGATCTTTGTACTGAAGGATTATCTACACTTATTTAGATTTCCAGAGACCTCTCCTGACAGAAGAATATCCTGACCCCTGTCAACCGTTCTCTGTGGTTTCGGTGGGTAATTGTGGGGCATTTCTGCTTTGCACTTTCCATTGGTAACATCTGCTTTTCTCATAAGCTTTAGTTATATAGAAAAGATCTCTAGAGGATGTCAACTGCCCTTATTCCTTTCCTGGATGTTCTTTAAGGTATATTTTCAAACTTCCCCCCTAATTAAATTCTTCCTTTTCCTTTTCCTGTTTAAAAACTTCATTGTGTTATGCAAAATGAAGGCCTTGATTTCAGGGAAATGGGCTACATTATCGTTTACTCCTTGAATTGTCAAAATAGGGAGTGATTCCACCAAATAAGAAAAGAAATATGCATAAAATCTGGACCCTTTTTGAAATTGTAGCCAGCAAAGGTCAGTATGAAGTAGAGGTTGGAGGTTGTGGAGAGTTGGGAAAGGGACCAGAACAAACTAGCCTGTTACTTATTTGGAGATGCTTGATCTTTGCCTACCAATTTTTAAAATTATGATCTATGTTACTTAAGCTGAAGATGACAACCTAGATGTTTTGTTAGCAGTTTTGTGGTCCATTTAATTCATTTACAGTTGAAAAGTATTGAAAAAATCCTAAAAGTCAGGCCTATTTATTTTTGCCTCCCACATTTGCTGCCTAGCTTGCTGACTACTGTTCTGAATGGGATTCCAAAATCATCCAACTTTAGGATGTTCCTCTGTGCGTATGTTTCTCCAAATAGTCTAAGGGTTCACCATCACTGATTGTAATGATGTCTTCTTAGAATATATATCAGCCATTTTACAGGAAGATTAACCATTAAATTGCTGTTCCAAATTTGAAAAGTTTCAGGATATGAATAGTAATTTTGCTCACATTTGAATGAATGTTCTTTAAAAAGAAATCAACCACATGACAATCAGAATCTGCCTAATGGGCAACATGCTTAAATTTACTTTTAAGAAACAGAACTGATGCCATCAATTTAATCACAAGTCACATTTCAGCCCTGATGATTACATAAGCAATTAGTAAAAGCCAAGTAGAGTTCATTTTGATACACTGACCATATTTTATATTTATAATACAAGTTTTGGTTAGAAAACTGAGTCTCCAAACATGCCATCACTCAAAGTTATTCATAGTAATAGTTTTTCTGGATTTTCTTGCCCTAATGATTTGCTTCTAAATTATTTTGCTTTAATTTTTATTATTCTAAACTCCAAATTTTTACTAAAGTTTTAAATGATCTGTATCAGTTCTAGCAATGATAACAGACAGTGTCTTTGACAACTTATGTTTGCCAAACTGTGCTAACTTAGAACTTTAGATGGATTATCTCATTTAAACATCACTAAAATCCTATAAAACAAGTAATGTGATTATCTACATTTTACATTTGAGAAAAAATTGAAACAGATAAGTTAAGTGATTTATCTGAAGTCATAGGGACAGTGACAAGTCTAGAATTCAAACCCACATCAGTCTAAGTCGGCATTCTTATCCATGATCATTTTAGTTGCCAAATAAGTAGTAGGGTTCATATTTCTTTTAACAATCAATTTTAAAATTGAATGCCTTATTGTTCATATTTTTTATGAACAGCTGAAGAAAATCATTGTTTGGGTATGAGAATAAAATTTTAGAAGGTTTGAAGACATTGGGAGTTGCTTCTCATTTTTAAATATAAAATTTGTCAACAAATTTTATTGGACACACAAGTAGACAAGTAACCATTATTCTTAGAAGCCTGTTTAAAATAGTACACATATATGTGTGGGGCAGCGGGTGTACAGGAACTCTGCACTTTCTATTCAATTTTGCTGTGAATCTAAAGCTGCTTAAGAAAATCAAGTGCATTAAAAAAATAGCTGCGTATTTGGATTGTGACTAAAAATATTTGAGAGAAAACTCTTCTTTAAATACTTTTCAGTCCTTTCCCTGGAAGCTCCTCTAAGGGCAAAGGAAAGCAAATTTTTATCTTAGGGCTTTAGTATTATATCAATCTGGGCCCAATCAGGAGGAAGAAACCACATAGTAAGTTGAACAGGGAAGTTTAATATAAAGAGTGGTTAACTCTAACAGTGGATTGGAGCAATGAAAGACTGACTAAGAAGAAATAAAGATAGCTTTAAGAAATACAGGAACAGCAGGTATAAGGAGGAACCACTACCCACAAGGCTAAGACAGAGCACCAGAGTGTTCAAGGAAGAGGTCCATAGGGCTGAGATCCAGACACTGTTGGAGAGGGCTCAGCTGCAGCTCATTGAATGGCAGATGAGTCACATGGTGCCATTCCAATGGGACTTGCTGCAAATTAGTCCTTGGGAATTTACTGAAACCTGCCCTATAGGGTACCGGGGACAGCTGTGCATGGGGAGGTGTCTCACCAGGAGCACTCAGCTACACAATCACCCATGGAGGGTGCCAAGGAAAGCTGTAGGAGTCAAATGCTGGAGGGGTAGGATGAGCTGCAGGTGTCCAGCCTGGGTAAGCTGCCAGCACCACAGAAGCAGGGCCCGGAGGAAGCTGCCTGCATTGCAGGAATGCGGCAAGTAAGCCACCAGAACCAGGAAGGAAAAGCCTTTCCTTCTTTGATGTCTCTCTAACAATCTCTACTGAAAAAGCTTAATGTCCTGTCAGCTGGAAAAGGAAAAGTAATTAAAAGGCCCAGGTCAGTTTTCACAGAGCAGGCAGTAAAGGGCAAATTCGGGGCAAAGAAGCCATAAATTGATAATTGGCACAGGTGGCATAACCAAAAATGGTTGCCTTACGAGTAGAATTTTTTTGGAAGTCTGGTCACAGGGGAATTTGTGAGGAGAAACTGTTTGGTTGAGCTTGTCCTTCTCTCCTGCAGATGACAAAGTGAGGGCTGACTATGCTTCCTTGTCATCTGCTGCTTCACAGGAGCTGTGTGATTTGCTCTGCTTTTCAGCAACTAGCCTCTGTCATGCATCTAGCTCTCAGTATTTTCACCTCTTCTCTAATTTAATTTAATTCCCAACTTGCTTTCTCCCCACTCATCCATGTCTTGTTCCAAATCTGCTCTGGTGGCCTTTGGAGAAGATGAAGCGCTTCTTTCACTCACCCACAGATAGTGTCCCCTCGCCCAGCAAAGTGACCAAATACTGACTAGTCTGCGGATACACTTGTTTACGTATTACTTTTTTAGCCAACCCCATAAAAAATGGAGAAGCATTAAAAGAACATATGATATGGCACAATGCCCACTCATGAACTGGTCTGGCTGGTGCACTGCTTTGGGGGTGGGGGTGATGGTGTGGAAGTAGATACGGCCTGAAGATTATGACTGCACACTGCTGGAAAAAAGTAGACTCTCTCAGTTTATTCCAGTAGACTTATGCTTAGTCCACTTTTAATTTTGCCTCAGTCCCCCTTGTAGTTATTTGCATGGCCTCCCTCCTAATATGGTTTATTAGTTTTTATAAGTTATAAATATAATGAATGGTTGCTAGCACAGATCAAAAAACCAAACAAACCCCCAAGGTGAATAAAGAAAAAAGTGGTAATCCTCCACCCTTCTTGAGATGGCCAATCATACCACGTTGATGTGTATCATGACAAACAGTTTTCTGTGGTCTTACGAACAAGTATTTATTATTTTATATAATCAGGTATGTGTGTGTGTATATGTATGTATATATATAATATATATTTTATATTTTTTGTTTTTTTAAAAAATGGGTGTCATATACATTCCACAAGGACCTTAAAACAGATGTAACTTACTTTTTAAATAGCTGCTTGATATTCTATATTGTGGATACACCAGCTTCCTTCTGATGATAATCAGGCTGTCTCTAAATTATTGTCACCACAACCCAATGCACTTTGAGCATTTTGAGGCTAATGCTTTTAATTTTCAAGACACTCAAAATGGCTGAGTGTCATAAAAGGATAAGTCCCTGTCAGGAAAAATGTAAGACAAACGGGCTTTTAAAAAGATGATTTTTCCTGCAAGACTGCTCTTCCAACACATTTCTATTTCCACTTTGTTGGTGAGCATGTTTGTTTCAATTTTACTAAAAGTCTTTCTGAAATCATAAACTCAAGATGTTTATTCCTTATCAACCATTATTTATCAAAGAATAATGTTAGAAAAACATTTCCAGGATTTCGTTCCTTAAAAAGTCATGTTGAGAGTGGCTTAATGTTTTTTGAATGAATCTATTTGAAATCCATGTTTTTATTTTTAATGATTTATTTCACAAGTTTTCTAGATAAAGAAGTCATGTGAATGCCGCTAGTAGAGGAGAAAGAAAAACTCAAACAGAAATTGGAATTTCAGGAATGAAAATGTAGAATGCTAAGTAGTTTGGTAGTGCTTAGCCTACAATTTTTGAATTTTAAGCAAGTCTTCGTATTTTATTTCCCTGTATGACGTGTATTCAAGTTGGATGAATGTGGCAGATGTACATTTATACACACTACAAAATTATCCGGTAGCAGTTCATAATTTAGCAGACTTCATTCTATTAATAACTTTTTATTATTTGTATAAATTAGCTATGCTTCTCTTCCCAAGTGCCATGGCTTCTCTATGATTGAGCCTGTGGCTTCTCTTTGTTTTCAACTGGTCATTTAATCAAAATTTAAGTTGTTGGTCTTGATCTTTTGTAGGTTGCTTCAGTGCCTGTAAATAATGCTGTTTTGTCTTTTCCCTTTTCTAATTGTATCGATTCAAAGCACTTAGGCTTAAATTAAGGGAGACATATCTGGACTGACACAATTCGACTGGACATCTGTATATGCAAATTTGCCAACTATACTTCTAACATCCATTTATTTCTGTATTTGGTCTAGAATGTGGAAACAGATGTGGCAGAAATGATCCCAAATGTTTGAAGGAGTTGGATTATATTGGAGCAGTGTTTGGCTAAGGAAAGGAGAAAACGCAATTGACATTAATTGACATCGTCCTCGCTATGAAAATAATTAGCTCATCTATTTACCAAAAATCAAAAAAGAAATACTTTGTATATCCCCTATTTTTGTCAAGGACATTCAATTTTATTATTGCAAATATCCTTTAAAAATGAATGTTTTCTTGAAAAATGAAGAAACAAGCATTATAAAACTTGGCAATTTCACCAGTAGTTAAAGCTATAGCAAGGAAAACTTGGATATAAACTAAAGTTTTACTCAGAAATTCTTTAACAAAATAATCTCTCTTAAACTTGACCGGAAGGAGGGAGAGGGTATATATCTTTATAGAGCAAATACACTAGCAAATCACTTTCAATGTAAAAAAATGAATATACCAATTATAAATTTTAAAAAATCTAGTAATTAAAAGGTCACGGATGGATTTCTATAAGTCTCGAACTTAACCCGCTACACACTTGAAAGCAATAGTATTAAATTTCTCAATTATATTTTAAACTTCTGCTACTTGCTTCCAATATTTATTTGAAAAAGTGATCTTTCAGTGTACTTCTGCTGTTTATAATCATCCAAAAACGTTTATGAACATTTATCACATGCTAAATACTATATGCTATATGCTTGCAGCACTTAAGGAGATTTACTTTCTGCTGGGAGGCAGTGAATGAAAAATTTCAAATCAAGATTAATCGAAGCTCAAAAAAATATTTCTTGATTTATAAAGTATCACTTTTCTACTCTCCTAGTAATTAGTTCCTACTCTCTTTAAATCATGTAATCTCTTTACTTGAAGTTTTATCATGTAATAATTTTGGAACACTTATAGTCAAGATGGCAGGCTGAGCTGATGTTGGAAAACACACTCCATTACATATGCATGGAATTACAGAAAAACTATTAACATTTCATAGCTGTTGTAAAATTACATAACTGAGTTTCAAAAGAAGAAAGTTAAATCTCCAGATGCTGGAAACTAAGCAGGAACAAGCAATAGCAGGTAGGCCTTCGAGGTGTGTGGCCCCCAAGGGTAAATACTTTTGAGCCTGGAGCTTTCATGACAACGCAACATCAGGGTTCAAGATTGCAGACCATGTACAGGAGAGGCTGGTCACCAGCTTTTTGCATAAAAATCAGGAGCTGCAAATATGTAGTCCCATTGGAAACACTCTTTCTTCATACCCTAGAAATGGGTGTGGATCATAGTCACTTATCCTGAACTGTGTGTGGAAATACTGTCAAGAAGCCTTAAACTTTTATCATCCTTGTGGAAACTCTGAGCCCAAAAACTAGTCGAAATCCACTCTGAAACCAGTGAATACTGTATCTTTCAACAGAAGCAACAAAACAATTGTCCCCAGGAAAATTGATTCTTAATAAAAGGTACATGTAGTATCCTTACAAAAAGACAATTAGATTACAACAGGGACTTGCTCTTCTGTTTGTGAATGAAAAACAACTATAGGACTTACCCTTTTGAAAAAAAACTAGACAATAATGTGAAAAAAATGTTTCCAGATATTGGTTAACAGGAAGTACAGGACCATGATTCCTGACACGATGGAAGCAAATGAAGCGAGCCCTATGGTTGTGCTCAGCTTTCTTTCTAGAGGCAATTTCTAGATTGCAGTGAGGGGAGTGTCCTAACGCATTCTTAATGAGTTGAAGAGACCAATACCAGAGATCAGGAAGCCAAGATGGCTAGAATTTGCTGGGCAGAGAGGAGGTTGCCATGCATCGAAAGTCCTGCAGAAATTGTATATGGGTCCCTTTGAGTCTTTGGATGAACACAAACCTGTGCATGTAAAGTTGGAACTTTATTAGGCCACATAGAGAAAAACTGTCAGAGAATGAAAAATTGGTGGAGAACCATAAGATGAACAACTCTCAGAACTTACACAGGGCAAGGAATTATTTGAATTTCTACCAGCTGGAGTAGACATACCTCATTGAGTGTGTGGAGCATTCAGGAGAAATCTCAGAAGGGTTATGTGTTAGTGTGGGCTGAGCTGGCCTCAGAGTAAAGGTGATACTAGACCCACTCTGAAAAAGTTTAAAAACAAGCGTGAAAAATATCATGCCAATCTTCTAGTAATTTAAATGCCTCCCAGAACAAAGGCCAACATTCTTTAAAGGTATACAATGAAATTCAGTACTCAACAATATAAAATGTCTGGTATCCAAAGAACTACTAGATATTCAAAGAGAGCAGGAAAATGTGATCCTTAACTAGAAGAAACATCTGTCAACAAAAACAGACACGGAAATAGCAATGATTACGGAATCAGCATACAAGACCTTAAAACAACTTTTATACACGCATACACACTAAATGTATTTAATGTGTTCATGTATTTTCGTATTAAATTAAACTAATTAATTTAAAGGAAAACATGAACATAGAGAAAGAAACATAAAAAATGAACCAAATGGCACTTCTGAAAATAAAACTTCTATAGAATGGAATAACCTACAAAATAGACACTGCAGAAGAAAAAATTAATGCTTTTGAAGATAGAGAAATATAAATACTCTAAATGAAATGCAAAGAAAAAAGACTGAAAATAAAAACAAACAGTTTCGGTGACCTAAAGCAGCCTAAGGCACACGCACACACACACACATACACAATTGGAGCTCCAAAGAAGAGGGGAATAGAAAAATAGGTAAAGAAACAGTGGCCAAAATATTTTCAAAATTGGTGAAAGCCAGGTATCCTCACATCTAAGATGCTCAAACAAACACAAGCAGGATAAACACAAAGAAAACTACACCAAGGCACATTAGAAACTGTTGTAAATTAGTGATAAAAAGAAAATATTATAGATAATCATAAGAAAAAATAAAGACATTGTACACAGAGGAATTAAGGGGAAAATAACTGCTTTATTCTCATCAGAAACTAATCAGACCGAGATACACTGAAATGACATACAAGCACTAAAAGGGAGGGTAAAGAATTCTATATCCAGTGCTATAAATTGAATGCTTGTGTCCCTCAAAATTCATATGTTGAAAACCTAATGACCAGTATGGTGGTATTAGGAGGTGGAACCGTTGGGAGTGATTCGATTATGAAGGCAGAGCTCTTAGGAATCAGATTAGTGCCTGTATACAGAGGCCCCAGAGAGATCCTTCACTTCTTCTACCTTGTGTAGACCTAGTGAGAAGTTGGCAGTCTGCAGCCTGGAAGAAGACTTTCACCAGAATCTTACCATTCTGACACTCTGATTTTGGATTTCCAGCCTCCAAAACTGTGAGAAATAAATTTCAATTGTTTATAAGCGAGCTGCTATGTGATATTTTGTTAGAGCAGCCCGAGTAGACTAAGACATCCAGTGAAAATGTTTTTCATAAATGAAGACAGAAAGATTTTTTAGACAGAAACAAAGTTTAGAAAATTCATTGCCAGCAGAATCATTGTGACCTTGTGTCAGGCAAAGATTCTTAGATAGGATACAAAAAGCATGACCTGCAAGAGAAAAAGAATCAACAAATTGGACTTCATCAAATTTAAAACCTTTTGCTCTGTCAAAGACTCCTTTAAGAAAATAGGAGAAAATATTCACCAAATATATACCTGTCAAAAGACTTGTGTCCAGCCACATACAAAGTTTACAACTCAACAGTAAGAAGAGAAACAATGCAATTAAAATATGGGCAAAAATTTTCAGGAGACTGTCCAAAAAATGGTATAAAAATGACATAAATAGGTACACCATATTATTGGTCATCAGAGAAATGCAGATTAAAACCACAATGAGATACCACTATACTCATCACAATGCTAAAATTAAAAAGAACGACCATGTCAGGTGTGGGCTAGGAGGTGGTGAAGTGGCACAAATGAAACCCTCATATACTGCTGCTGGGAATGTCAAATGGCACAACCACCATGGAGAAGAGTTTGGCATTGTCTTGCAAAGTTAAAGAGATATTTGTTACGTTACCCAGAAATTTCACTCCTAGGCATTTATTCAAGAGAAATAAAAAGAAATGTCCATGAACATGTAGAAAGATAAACATGGATGTCATAGAAGATAAAAAGTGAAAAAAAGCACCAAGCAACGAACCAAATAGCTATCAACTGGTGAATGGATAAACAAAATGTATTATATCCATACAATGGAATATTACTCGGTAATGAAATGAGTGAACTAATGATACACATAAAACATGGATAAATCTCAAAAGCATTATGCTATGTAAAAGAAGCCACAAACAAAAAAGTATATACTGTATAGTTCTACTCATCTGAAATTCTAGGAAAAGACAAAGCTAGTCTATAATGATAGAAAGTATATCAGTAGTTTCATAGGGTTGGAAATGGGATAATTGACTGATAGTGGTCAAGGGGGAACTTTTTGGGTAAGTGAGAATGTTCTATATATGAAATGTGTGGTACTTTTTACTGTATGTGAATTATATCTCAATAGTGCTGATTATGAAAATTTTGAAAACATAATTACCACAGAAGATTTATTCACAGAAAAATGTGGTAAAGAACACAGAGAAATCAAATGCCATGAAAGACGGTCAATAGAAGCAAGACACAGGATAAACCACATCCAACCCCAAATAAAATTAGGGATTTGGACTGGATGCATGTTGTACTTCTGTGGAGTGCATATATGTATATATACACACTCATGTCTTAAATTTCCCAAATCTTTTGTCAGCTTTATTTGAGAAAATATATATATTTTTGGGTCTTTTGGAACTTACACTCTCCTGAAAAATAAATCTGCTTATGATATAGACCATACTATGGGGCTGCTTCAAGCATACTAATAATATGTTTATATGCCATCTATGCGTGCTAGCAAGGCAGGTGTACAACCACTTGATGAACAAATACTAATGAGGAATATTTTATATGTAATATACTCTGATCAGTAGTTTGGAATCCTAAAAATTATGTAGTCTTTGCTCTGAAACAGTCTTCAAGCTTATTTACAAAGACCAGACTGAATAAAGAATAACACCAAAGGTACGTTTTGTGTGCGGAATACATGGGAAAGACATGTGACGACACACTCGTAGAGGTTCAGAAGAAGGATGCTCCCCAGACTGTTTCTCAGAGTGTGGGTCATGTCTCCTGGTTGTTCCCCGGATGGTTTTAGTCATTACACAAACGAACTTCAAACCAAGGAAGTCATTCCTTTGTGCAATTCTCTTCTGATCCCCTGACAATCAGGTCAAGGAGAAAGTCTGAATTTGTACTGTCACATCTTTAATGCCTCCCTAAATTTGCACACCTCTCTCTCTCTTTTTACAATGAAAAGCAGAATCAGGACCAATGCCTTTGGCAGAAAACAGCATCTACCAAAAAAATCTTAAAAATTATTTCATTTGCATTTTATTCTCTTGATAGTCATCTTTTATTTATGGTCAATAATTGTTTTCCATTTACTGAATTTGTATCTCATGTGTAAAACTTCTAATATTTTCTACTTCCTCTTTGTTTGTGTTACTCTGAGAATCTATGAGGACACAAATGAAAGCAGAATTAATAAGAACAACAAAACCGAAACCAAAGAAAGTGCTTCAGCAACTTTTTAAAAAAGATAGGTGTTATTTGCAAGATTTACAATCTAAAACTTTCATGTTCTTCAAGCTTTTTGAAACTATTTTTTTGACAGTGAAGCAAAGTGGAATATACTCGCTCACACATAACAGACAATCCTTCAACAAAACAAAAACTGGAACTTCTGCTTTAAAAATACTGACTATACTGATTTGTGTCTGACTCATTGGTGACACTTTGAATTTAGGAAGTTGAACTGCTATTGAAACAGAAGGAAAAAGTCAGTTCTCATCCTTGGGGGGGTCCTGATGTCTGTAGGGTTAAATGTCCTAAAATTCAGGTTTCTATATCAGTTATCCAAAGTGTAAGGAAAAGAACTGAATGAAACAGAGTTAATAAGTAATATTAGAAAGTCACAGGTTACTAAAATCTTTGCTACCTATAGACAACAGATTATTTTTAAAAGTGACTTTTAATTTTTAATATAGTAGAAGCTCACTATAATTGTGATATTTATTTCACTTTTCCTTTTTTCTGAGATTTTAGAAACTAGATTTTAAAACCTAGTATACTGGCATATGCTTAATGATGCCTAAGAAATATCTTTGGTAAAGAGGTGAGATTCTTTTCAAAACTTGGTGAAAAGTTTTAGAAAACTCAGTTTTGCCCAAAAGATAGCTTTATACTTGTCCCCATATTTATCTTAGTAACATTTCTTAAGCAAATCATCTAGATAGTATTGACCAATACTGTGTTCTATGATATGTATGTCTAGCCAGAAATTTCGAAAAATTTCCTCTAGTGAACTTACTCTGTAAACTAGAGAAAACAACTTCTGATTTAGTAACTTAAGTTATTACAAATCTATTTTAATTCCTTGGAGTAATCTTCCCCTTTCTGTTCTATTTTTGTGACGAAAAACAGGGGGAGGGGCAGGATTTCTTCCTCTGCTCTACTCAGCGCAGCCTTGCTGACTTTTCTAGCTTTTTCGGCCGCTTTATTCAATCACTGTCCAGGAGAGAGACCCCGCTTTGTGCCACCTAAACCTTACAGGGACATTTTCCTGTAGAACTTTGTTCATGGATTGATCTGCATCCATTGACATAGAGATTTTGGTGTCATAAGTTTCAAGAAAAGAAAAATAAAACTTTTCCTCACCTCTAATGACTTTTTTTTAGTCTGAAATACAAGTATTTCAGTGCACAAGTGAAAGTATTTTAGCTCGTTTTGGAATAGTCACTGATATGTTGCGGTGTGTAATATGTGCTTACAATCAGTCAAGGGATAAGATTGGATATTAAAGATTATTGAATAGGCAGGAGAAAATAATGCTAAGTTTAGTCACAGTGCTATTTTTAACGCTTGAGACTCGGTTGTTAAGACATCTTTCTCCCTCCTCATTTCAGTAACTACTGAGTTAATTTATCACCTAAGACCTAATCTGTTTGAAACAGAAGAACTGGCTGATGTTGCATGAGATGTCTGAAGATAAGGACAACAACAACAAAACATGCAGAGAGAAAGTACGCACAGTAATTAATATGACTTCAGTATGTTTCTTCGCTTTCTTTGAGTAGTTTTCTTACAGGAAAAATTCTCTTTAGACTAGGTTTTAAAACTTTTTGAATAAGTTTTAGTTTATTTTTGATGCTTGATTTTCCTTTTTTTTTGTTTTTTAAAGACTTTCATTAGTTTAAGCCTTTTACACCTTTTTCTCCTACATGCCAGATGGGTTTCTCCTAAAAGACTGCATATTTCATTAAGCATACTACCCTCCAAGAAACCTTTCTTTGAAGAGTTAAAGGGCTTGATCATTACATTTTAGCAAGATAAAATTGGTATTTTTTTTTTTTAAAGATTTTATTTTTTCCTTTTTCTCCCCAAAGCCTCCCGGTACATAGTTGTATATTCTTCGTTGTGGGTCCTTCTAGTTGTGGCATGTGGGACGCCGCCTCAGCGTGGTTTGATGAGCAGTGCCATGTCCACACCCAGGATTCGAACCAACGAAACACTGGGCCGCCTGCAGCAGAGCGCGCGAACTTAACCACTCGGCCACGGGGCCAGCCCCTAAAATTGGTATTTTAAATTGGAAGAAAATGATTTTGCATTTTTACATAATATATAAAGTAATATTTTTATTTAAATTAAAATAAAATGTTAATTTGTTATTCAAACTTCTTACCACATTTTTTTACATCCTTCAAAAAGTTGTGTCATGTCCATGAACAGATAATATTTGTGGTGTTGTATTTCGGTGTGATATAGTAATCTTCACTGAGTGAGGAAGAATACGATGAGGACGAACTCACAGAACTTAGGGAGCCACTTTTCAGTTTCCAATGAGGGCAAATTCAGAGAAAACGTCTTTAAACGGTCAAACGACAGAGCTGGATAGAGTATAAGAAAGAATGTCTACGAATAAGGATTTTCAAAATAAAAATGGTAAATTTGCTTTATCTTTTCTGGCGGTTTTAAAACTTGTTTGTTTTCTTTTGAAGATGAGAACAAACATTACATATGCTTCCAGGTTTCCTCCTAGTTTGCCTGTTAATTTCATTGTAATTTAAAATCAATAGTGAACCTGGAAAAATAAAGAAAGAAAAAGTATAATTAACGTTAAATGTGTTTCTAAAGCACAATACAATAGTTGAGCAAAAAACGTAATTATATTTTAAAGCACATTTAAAAGCCCTTTTACAGTCTTTATACACCAAATTGAAACCAACACAAAAAGACTAGCTTATGTTTCTGAACATTATGTTTTCAATTTTTCTAGTTTTGTTTGTCAGTGACATGTTTAGGTTTAAAGGGGGATTCTTTTACATGAAAATTAGTAAAGCCATTGTAAAATCTGTATACATAAAATTTATAAACAAAAATTTTACAAACACAAAAATTTTAGTGAACAAAAATAAAGCATTTATTTATATAAAACTCATTTAGTAAATATTTATGCATTCTAGTAAATATTTCCCAAGAGGCTTTTGCAACATAACATTCTGAGAAAAATATTTTTGTTATTATCTATTATTAAATGCAGTGTTCAGTTATATAACGAATCCTAAAATTTGTGAAACACCACATGGTGGCACTGTTTACTAAAAAATTGTTAAAGTTTGGCATCCTCACATGCATTACCATCCTTTACAATCTGCTGGATCCTTTTGTGTCCGTCAAATTGGTCATCTATTTCAACTCTTAGAAATGAATACTGGATTCTTAAGGGTGGAAATGGTGAATGCTTTTTTTTTTGGTAAAGATTGGCACCTGGGCTAACAACTATTGCCAATCTTCTTTTTCTTTTTCTGCTTTTGCTCCCCAAATCTCCCCAGTATATAGTTGTATATTTTAATTGTGGGTACTTTTGGTTGTACTATGTGGGACGCCACCTCAGCGTGGCCTGATGAGCGGTGCCGTGTCCGCACCCAGGATCCGAACTCGTGAAACCCTGGGCTGCCGGAGCAGAGTGCGTCAACTTAACCACTCGGCCACAGGGCCAGCCTAGTGAATGGTTTTAATTCTACAAATTGATTTGTGTACACAGTGCCTTTCATGAGTAATGAAAAAACTTAGAAAATGTTGTTGAATTTGGTTTGCTGATTTGTACGTTGTTCATTTGCTTACAGATGAAAAGCACCAGAATAAAGTGAATAATAAATATTGCCTAGAGGTTAGAATTTTCACCAATGTGTATTTTCAATACACGTAACAGTGGTTGGTTGAAAATGGTGGAGTGTTTTAAAATGAGAAGCCAAAGCATTTAAGCATGAATATAGTGGACTTACAGCCACAGGTGGTCACTGAGAGCTGAAGAACCCGTTTGAGGAAATGCTAATATAGCAGCACCTCCCTCCTCTTTTCCTTACTGTCACACCCCCTTTTCTTGCCAAAATTCATCACTGAATATTTTCTATCCTGTTTAAATGATGTCAGTGAGACCTTAAAATATACGTATATTTGGAGAAACTTTCTGCATTCTCCATGTTGCTTTGTGTAGGATAGCCTATTCATCTCTCTGACACAAAGCTGTGACTAAGTTGCCGCTGGATTTATGGTCCTTGGTCCATAAGATAATGATGCAACTAGTGCTCGTCTACATTCATGCATTGAATTCATCTGCAAAGACAGTTATGAGGAGCTAGATGTATATTAACTCTATAGAAAAGGAATTTCTGCAAATAGCATGAAATGATTCCTCTGTCAAAGAATTAGAGCCCAATTTCCCGGTGGCCAGTACATAAACCCCACCAGGTCAGGGAGCTTCCTCTGCTGGGTTCGCTGATGTAACCACACGCCTACTGAGTGTCTGATGTGAAGCAGGTCATCAATAAATATTTCGAATGAACTGAGCAAATAAATCTTTGAACTTCAAGCAAAGTACCAAATCAAAAAGCTTTTTTGTTAAGGAATATAGTGAAAGATAGCATGACATTGAAATAAGATCTGGAAGAATCAATAAACAATTCATTTCGACAGTTATAATTCTAATTTCTGGGTCTTCAACAAACAGAAAATGAAAGTTCATTGTAAAATTTTAAAATCATGTGGAGTAGAAGTTAGTTGGAATTGTATTCAATGACTACTATAAACAAAGTAGAGATGTAGTGACCATATCCTTTATGAAGTTACTTTACAAGAAGAATACAATTATTTGGAAGATATATTTTCCCACAAAGAAATAGAGAACAATACAAGGTCATGAGCAAGGAAGAAGAGCCAGTGAATTTTGAAATGAATATTAATATAAACTAAATTGTGCCTTCTGGCTGGAGATTGAGGATTTTGGTGCCCTGACCTGAGTATCATTGCAATGATGCCAACGGTAAATGCTGAACGAAACTTGGAATTGACTAATGGAAATGTATTGACTGAGTTAACTTTGATCATTTGCCTGCATTCTCTTACTCTGTTTCAGTTGCAGTCTGTTTGGGTAGCTTCCTGTTTGCTGTTTGCTTTTACTATATTTTTTCTTTGATAAAAATCCTCTCAATAATGAACCCCATCTCATTGGGTTGGACACATGGAAGCTTTATGCAAGCGAGTGGAGACAAGGAATTACAGCTCTCCGGTCTCTGGCCTGCGGGTGGTAGGCAGGAAGAAGGCACACGCTTCACCCTGGTCTCCCTTCCCGTCCAGGTTTCCTTCCTCCTCACTTAGGACTCTGTTGACCTCCTGCTCTCTTCCGTCACCTCCAACTGGCACCCACGTTCTTCTCCCTTCTGGGTTATAAATGACTGGTCCCAAGGCAGCCTCTTCAAAACTATTAGCATCCTAACAGGTAGGAGTTCCCAAAACAAAGGAATGAAATTCTTCTGTGAGGCAGTGAGACCTCCTGCTGAAGAGCACAGACTCCAACTTTCTGGACTGAAAATCCAACTCTGCCGCTGCTAGCTGTGTGATTTTACGCAAATTATGTACTTTGTGCCTCAGTTTCCTCCTGTGTAAGATGCCATCTACCTGATGAGAGGCTTGAATGAATTTATGGGTCAAGCTTTTAGCAGACTGCCTGGCACATGACAAGTGCTACTTGACTGCTAGCTGTCTTCGGGACAGGATGTAGGCAGGGGTGTGTGGGAGAGGAATTGTGAGGACCTTGGGGGTCCTAGCATTCATGACTTTATACCACTAAGAAGTTACCTGCTTTGTCTGAGAATAAGGCCTCCTGGAACCCTGACCTGGGCTGGATTAATTATCATCTGCTCTTTCTGGAGCTGAAGGAGCTTCAAAGGCAACAAATTTTGAGGAGGAAACTTCCCTCAAAACACAGAAACAGGTGCTCTAAAAGTGTTTGAAGCTTTATTATACTGAAACATTTTCCGGTGTGAAGAAATTAATCATATATTACTCCTCAAAATATTTGTTTTTTTAAGTGCTCATGAAGTTTGTTACACATAAGTGAACACTCGTGTTCCTGCTATTTAAGCATAATGCTACAACTCCTCTAGTACAAATATTGGTGATAAACTGAATTTTTCTCTTACGGGAAAAACTGATACTTTATTATATTATTCTTATTTGCATCTTTTCTAGGTTTTAGAAAATGAAACTTAGTTGAAATTAATATGGCCTTCCTACAAAATGCATTAAGGCAATTTACATGGATATTAATATTAATTAATCAACACTAATTGGTAAAAATAAAGAAGTTTCCACTGAGACATGTGTCATATTTAAAAAGAAAAAGGGAGAGGCGGGTGGGCACCGCCACTGTTACAGACCCCCCTCACCCCGACCCGAGGCAACAGCATTCTCCCCCATCCCCCTCCCTGTAAATTTAGTCAGTTCTCATCCTTGGGGGGTTCTGATGTCTGTAGGGTTAAGTGTCCTAAAATTCAGGTTTTCATATCAGTTATCCAAAGTGTAACAAAAAGAAGTGAATGAAACTAACAGACTTAATAAGTAACATTAAAAAGTCACAGGTTACTAAAATCTTTGCTACTTATGGACAACAGATTATCTTTAAAAGCGATTTTCAGTTTTTAATATAATAGGAGCTCATTATATTTGTGATATTTATTTCACTTTTCCTCTTTTCTGAGAAACTAGATTTTAAAGCCTAGTATACTGGCATATGCTTAATGATGCCTAATAAATATCTTTGGTAAAGAGGTGAGATTTTTTTCAGAAACTGGTGAAATGAATGCAATTGGATTTAAATATATCTCTCTGTAGAATACAGGCAAAATTACAGGACATAATAAAGCCCATGAACATCTGGCTACAGGGTGGAAAATATAAAAATATGGTATAGCAGGTAGAATTTCACAAGTCATAAATACAGGTATGTAAAATGTAACAAATTTTTTTTTCTATTGTATTTCTGATTCTGAAACCCCATTCCACCTGATGCGGAAAAACTAATCTAAATACACATTTGTAAATTCAGTTGATTTTTTTCATTGTATCATGTTGAAAAAGTGAAATTTAGGACAGTTTCTATTTTATCCATCCTCTCCCTAGGGTTGTAATGCCTTTGTTGGCGGTGTCTGTGCTGGGAGGCAGTCTTACACAAAATTGGTAAGGTGTTCTCTGGGAGGAGCCACCCACTTATCAGCCTTGATCTGTGTTGGTTCTGTGCTGGCATCCTTTGAGCAGTAACTCATTTCACTCTTCCTCAATAGCGTTCTCCTCCATGCCATGAAATCAAATAGTTCCTATCTAGGTGGTCCACTCCTCATCGTTTGTCTCAGAAGGATGCAAATATTTTTCTCCTGTCAGAGAGATCCCTGCAGACATGCCTGATTTTTTTTCTTTCTCAGCCAGATTTCAAATTCTTTCCCATAGTTACAGGGCCCTCTCCCGCAAATATCTGAGATTACTGGGAGAAAGGTCCAAGCTGTTCAGGGGCCATTCATTCTCCTACTGACACCCCTTGCACCTGTCTCCCTTCTCTGACTTTCATGCCGCAGGGAACTAATGACACTGTGAGGCTGTCAACTCTGAATTTCCAGATGAACGGGTGAGGCAGGTGAGCTCTTCTCTGGGACAGGCCACATGCATTACTGGTCAGTACCCCTTCCTGGTCTCACGTCTTGTTTAGCTGGTGGTAGTCTGCAGAGTACAGAAACAAAATTCTTAAGTCTTTGTTTTTTCCCTAAGGTTCTTCTTTCTCTTTAGCTCTTGGGATCTTAATCTGCTAGAGGGGGGATTGTTGTGGAAGGCAGAATAAAATAGTACTGTCTGATAAATATCCTTTCCAATTTTTCTGTATTACACTTCGATTAAAGCCTTTCATCTTTATGGACGTACATGTTTGTTTTCATAAATATTCCGTGGATATATGAAAAATGCATATTCTCTGTTCAAAGGATGAAAAATTCTCTGTATTAAATCAAGTTTATTGATAGAATTATTACATTCTACATGACGTTACTTGTTTTTATTTTCTGCTAGATTTGTTAAGTTCTGAAAAGAGTATATTGAAGTTGATCACTATACATTTATTTTCTTACTTAAAACAATATATTTAGATTCTCTGTTTTATGGTCCTTACAAATTTAAAACCAATTGTGTTTGTTATTATTACCTCATGTTTCTCTTTTTCCTGATTACTGCTTTTAATCTTTGCAACAGGAAAATTGTACCAAATGTAGTCCAAGTAAGATAATTCAAACTATCTTTCTGGAAAGAAATTCACATTCCTGACAAAATGCTTACACAATTTTCTGACATATTTTGATAGGATTAAGAGCCCTTCTTGAAAACTAATTACTCATCGGTGCAGCTGACTGTCCATCAGGAGTCTAATAATCCTCAACCGTATTCTTTTCTTTTCACACTGTTTCTTTTCTATTTTATCTAACTAACTGCCCATCCCTCTTACTCTTGAAGTAATGTCTGTACCAAGTAAGAAATGTTTTAATTGGCCTGTTTTAGTTTCCTTCCTTGCAGGAAGCTTGAAATAAAACTGACATATACTCCTATCTAAATTTTCTGAAAAGATTTTTAGCAGTTTAAATGATACCATATTTGGTATTCATATTACCATGCCTGCTTTCCTTCTCTTTTCATTTGCCTGGTAAGTATTTGCCTGACTTTCTGTTTTCAATCATTTTTAAAAGACCTTGTATTAGGTGACTTTTTTGGGTGTACAACTATACCTGGCATGAGGTATTTGATACTCTCTGATAGTCTGATTTCAATGACTGATTCAATCTATTTAGTGTAATGACTGATATACTTTATTTTATTCCTTCCATCCTAATTTAGATTTCTTTCTTTTCTTAGGAAAAGTTGTCCAAGACCTGAAAATGCGGCAAAGGGATTGCTGAGGGTCCTGCCCTTTCAGTGAAATTCTGGGCCGTGTTCTAACAGGTCCAACTTGTGATTGATGGCTTCTCTAGGGATGTTGAACTTGAACTCTTTAAGTGCTTTTATAATTTTTCTGTTAAAGTTGCCACCTGTCTCCCTTGGCAGTTGAGTGTGCTGGCCATGTGTTCTGTTTATTCTGACTCTAGCACACTCTGACTGCTACCTCATTTATTGGATTGTTATTTTTAATTTGTTGGCTCTTTGGTTGTCAAACTGTAAGTGGTGGAGGTCCTACAGGAAGTGAGAGGTGAAATGACCTTCTGCCATGCACCAGTGGCATGGGGTCTGCTGAGGAGTTGCCCCGTTGCCCGATCTTCACGTACCTTCTTAGCCTTAGGAGAAGCAAAGGATCGGCCCACCCACTGCTGAATGAACCCACCCGCAAGTCTCTGTGAGGTAAGCTGGTTCAGGGGTCTGTTTCTTTGTGATCCTCACCTTGAGGTTTCAGAACTTTGCTTGAGGTGTTCACTGAGTCATCAGAGGGCTGCTGCAGAGGGGACCACTACTCCAATTTTCTCCTTAGGGAGTTCCTCAGAGCCTACAGCTTCATTTCCTCCCAGATTCCCGGGGACTCAACCAGTTTTTGTAATTGGGCAGATAACTTGGAGCTGGTGCCAGAAATAAAAAGAGTCTTGTTTAGGTCATCACCTTTCCAGAATTTCCTTGAGAACTCAGGTTTTGATTTTAAAAACCAAGACTTTGGATATTTTGTTTTCCGGTTTGCTCACTGACAGTTCTCAAACAATGGGTGCCCTCTTGTCTACCTGCCCAGATAGGTCGAGGGTCACCAGAAAAATAAATGGGGGAGAAAAGAGCACATCAATGACCACCTCCTAGAGCTTACTGCTCTGCCAGTGTAGCCCATTGTGAATACAAAGTTCCTGCATCAGAGGCCGGCATAGGGTTTGGACAGGAAGGGGAGAGTTGGCAGACACTGCTGCTGTGGAGGGGATTGGAGACCTGGTAGAGGCAACTTAGCAGGTGGTTGTTGAACAGGGCTCACCTAGAAAAGGGATAAATGGGGGCACTGATACTGGGTTTAACAAACAGGCTGGAGGCTTGGGGGAGGGGTATGTTAAAGAAGAAACAAGGAAATATATAGTCCTAAGGCCAAATATCAATTCAAGAAAAGTAGGAATATTTTTTCTACTGTGTTATTTGGGGAGCTCCCTTACTGGGCAGACTGAAATCTGCAGAAGTTCTGAGAGTTCCCTGGCGCCTAAGAAACTAAATTCTTTTTTTTTTTGTTAAAGAGTTTATTTTTTTCTTTTTTCTCCCCAAAGCCCCCTAGTACATAGTTGTATATTCTTCGTTGCGGGTCCTTCTAGTTGTGGTATGTGGGATGCTGCCTCAGTGTGGTTTGATGAGCAGTGCCATGTCCGCACCCAGGATTTGAACCAACGAAACACTGGGCCGCCGCAGCAGAGCGCATCAACTTAACCACTAGGCCATGGGGCCAGCCCCTAAGAATCTAAATTCTGTTTCAGCTCAGCCACAAGCTAATCAGGTGACTTGGGAGTAGATATCTGAAGTTCTTTTAATGTAATTCATCATCTTCAGAATGAGGTGTTTGACCAAATTTGCCTTTAAGATCCTGGCTAAATCCAAATTCCGTGGCTGTTCTTGATAGGTCATACACTCAGACACACACAAGCTGGGGTATGTGCACACACACCTCTCTCTTCTGCAGCTCAGTCTCTTGTTGTGGATGGCTTAGCATCTGGATGGAAAGTGATGGAAGAGAGGTGCCTTTTCGGCTCAATATACTCCAGGTACATATAAATGTACACCAATGGAATTTTAAAAAAGGTTATATGTTTCTCTGGAGGCAGTATATTTCACACTTGGGAGTATTGTTCTGATGGCTTTACTGAGTGACACAAACACTACCAGATTTGAGTGGGGCCTAGAGTACAGAAGGATTTCGTAGTATGTCCAGGTAGAAGTATAAGAAGCCTTGTTACCTGGGCCATATGACCTGCCAGATCCTGCGGTATCAGAGGCATCTGTGGTAGGAAAAGATGCTGTGTGAAGTTGACGGGCTAGAAACAGTATTATAATTGCAATGTAGACCCCCAGGGTTTCTGGAGCAAGGCCATGCTATCTAAAAATCCAAGAAATAGTTCCTATTGTGTCACTGGACCCTAGTAGAGACAGAGCTTCTGACAAGGGGAGACCAAGTGGCCCTGTGGTCAGAACTTCTCATCATGAGCTAGCTTCTGTCACAACCACCAGATCAGATAAGTTCATCATAAGATGGAAATGGTACATCTTGGATCAGTCATGAGCAGGGCAAGAAAACACAAGTAAGCTACATGAACAGGTGGTGCAAGCTTCTCCTTCCATGAAATCCAGTGCTGTCCCACGAGTGCCTCTCCCTCACTTAACTACCATAGCTGCTATGGAGGGTAAAGGGTTTATGACCGCTTACAAAGGAGGAAAAAGGTGAAACTTGGTTCATGGATGGGTTGACTCATGTTATGCAAGCTGGTAATGTATTACTATTGCATTACAAACCCACTTGGGGAGACCCTGAGAAACAGTGGGGGAGTAGGAAATCCAGTAGACAGAGGCCGAGGAAATCTAAGGCCTGAGATAAAAATATATATGGATTCACGGACAATGGGGATGTCTTGACTGGTTGGTCAGGGGCATCGAAGAAGAAAGATTGGATGAGATTTGAGCTGAAAGCATGTGGATGGACCTAAAGGACCTCACAGGTCTATAGGCATAAATTGTGAAGATCTTTGTATCAAACATTGACATCCATTGTCCATCATGGAAGAAGGACTGAACAATCAAGTAGGCGAATTGGTCAGCTTCTGCCGTAGACAAAGAAGTGCTAACACAATGTAATACCTTAGCAGCATAACCATGGCAGCAGGGATAGAAGCTATGCAGGGGCTCAACAGCATGGCCTCCCACTTACTAATCTAGACCCTGCTACTGTTGATTGTACAACCTGCTAGAAACAGAGAACGATAGTGAGCCCCTGATATGGCACCATCTTCTGGAACACCTACTAACTACTTGGTAGCAACTAAATACATTGGACCTGTTTATCCTGGAAGGGGAGAGAATCACTGTGACAGAAATAGACAATTGTGCTCTGTCTTTCCTGTGTGCAGGGCTTAAACTGGGATTGCTATCTGGGAATGGACAGAGTGCTTGATTCAAAACACAAGATCTAGCATAATATCCAATGGATGCACTTTACGGCTAAGGAAGTGTGGCAGTGGAAATATGAATGTGGAATTCACTGGCTCTATCATATACTGTGCCACAGAGAAGCAGATGGCCAGGTAGAGTGATAAAAACTGCCTTAAATGGGGCCAGCCCAGTGGCTCAGTGGTTAAGTTCGCATGTTCTGCTTTGGTGGCCCTGGGTTCGCCAGTTTGGATCCTAGGTGCGGACCTACCCACTGCTCATCAAGCCATGCTGTGGCAGGTGTCCCACATATAAAGTAGAAGAAGATGGGCATGTAGCAGGCATCCCACATATAAAGTAGAGTAAGATGGGCATGGATATTAGCCCAGGGCCAGTCTTCCTCAGCAAAAAAGAGGAGGATTGGCAGCAGATGTTAGTTCAGGGTTAACCTTCCTCAAAAAAAAAAAAAAAACTGCCTTAAAAAAAGTTATATTGAGATGTAATTTACATACTATTAAATTCACTCATTTTAAGTGTACAGTTCAATGTATTTTAGCATATTTACAGATTGTACAACCTGACCACAATCTAATTTAGAGTATTTTTATGACCCCAAAAAGAAATCTAATACTCACAGTCACTGTCCATTCCCACCCCTAGAAATGGCTTTTGAAGGCATAGTTTTTGCATCAGCTTAGAGACGATACCTTGGAAACATAAGGTGCCATCCTCTTAGATGCAAGATATACTCTAAATGAATGGCCACATGTCCCCACTGGGTAGGATACATGGATCTTGGAACCAGTTGGCGGAAGCAGGATTGGACCCTCTCACCACCATCTCAGTGATCCACTTGGGAAATTTGTGCTTTCTGTCACTGCACCTCTAGATTATGTGGTTCTAGAGATTTTGGTTCCCAGAGGGGGAAAGCTTTCCCAGGGCGCACAGCAAGAGTCTCATTACACTTTTAGCTAAGGCTGGTACCCAATCACTTTAGGTGTCCTTTTAACTAGATTGGTAGGGGAAATTGACTTGATAGTCAGGAAGAGGTATGGTTGTTGTTCCACAATGGAGTCAGGGGAGAATATGATTTGGATCCAGGTGATCCACTGGGGTGCCTATTGGTTGTCCCCTGTCAAATTTTGACAGTAAGTGGACATGTTTAGCAGCCATGACCTGAGAGAACACGTTTTCTAGGAATTCAGACCCCTAAAAGGCTGAAAGTCTCAATCGTCCCACCAGATGAGCCAGCCAGATCAGCAGAGGTACTTGCTTGAAGGTGTGGTTAACCTGGAGTTGATAGTACAGGAGGGAAAGGATGATTGTTAATCAGCCCTGAGACTAGTTGCAGCCATGGGGACTGTAGTTTGTCCCACTATCCTTTTTCTTATAAGATTCTCCAGGAAATGAGACCAATCAGAATCCTGGAGGAACTGTATCTGGAGCAAACTTATATAAAGCACGTGGATCCAAAAGGTACAATGCTGAACTGTGGTGGGCGCTGGAGTTCACTACCCAGAGTGCACCTGGGATGAGGCTTTCATCTCCCTACCTGCTGGGAGTGTTGCCTGCTGATGGCTGAGCTGAATCCCTCCTGTGAAATTGCCCTCAACCAAAGAAACTGCCTTGGCCATGGTTACACCCCCTTTCTAGGGGCATTCCATATCCAATCACTGGTCTATGCACAGGGACAAAAGCCCAGGCCCTTCTATTGATTGAGGACAGCTCTGAAGTGCCATCTTAGCTTCAGAGCTCCCTATGGGAGTGACCAAGACCTCAAAGCAAGGAAAGTGCTCCCTTTGCCTGTACCTGCTTCTCACACTGCATCGAAGGTATTGCTCCCAAGAGTACTCCCCCGAAAGCCCTTGCACTCACTTCTCTGATTCGGAGTCTGTTTTTTCCAGAACCTGACCAGGTCAACATTTAAATGCCAGAATATGTTATAGCTAGGTCTACCCAAAAAACTAAAGTGAGCAATTGACAATTTATTTACTAAATGTAATTATAGCAAGCAGTCAAAACAGTTAATTCAGCTCCTCACTCCGTTTCTTTTTTTGACTAAAAGAAGATTTCTTTCTTGATTTATTCAAAAAATTGATTTAATTTTCTAAATTCTAACCCTCAGAAGAATGCTTCTTCAGACTGGATGTCTTTTTACTTAATAATCTCATAAATTTCACCTTATTTTATTACGAGAATTGACAGACCACTTGGTAGAACATGGAATCATTAATGGATTGCAATATTTTATACATTGTTGCAAGTTAAAATCTTTTCCATCAGTGTTAGCTGTATAATCAATTGTGTGACCACTTGTTTTTATTTGATAGAATTATGACTAGATTCATTGTAAGGGACAAATCACTCACCCTCCATCAATTAAGTGGCTAAGAAGAAGTCTGCCTTGCAAAGAATATAAGCATTGTGTCGGGAAAAACTTACCATAGCTAGCCTCACTATTATTTATCTATTACATCAGATGTTTGCATGTGGAAGTCCAGTACTCAAAAGTTACTTTCTCCTTAAATAAACTTGAAAAAAATTAAAACTGTATGATTTGGCACCCTGATGAGTCCATAATTAAATTAGTAGTCCATAATTAAAAAATAAAGCCATGTACATATGTGAAACAAACACACACACGTGGGCACAAACACACACACTCCACATGCTCACATCCACCATAGAATTTATTTAAGTACACTAGCATCATAACCATGAAAAAGATGCTTATGAGTATACTTATACAATAATACATAACTAAAACAGTGTGTTTGGTTCTGGGATAGATAAACTGCAAATAGAACAGAATAAAGAGTTCAGAAACAAGCCATTATATACAAGTTCACCTAGTTTACGGGGAAAAAAGAAACACTGCATGTGTGGGAAAGAATGCTTTATCTTTTAAATAAATGGTGCTGGGTTTAATAGATAGCTCTACAGAGAAAAAGTACCTTGGCTTCTACTTCACCCCACGTACAAAAGTCAAGTACAATTTTAAGTGGATTGCTGAAATAATACAAAATGCAAATAAATAAAAAAATTAAAATAAATGCAAAATAAAACAAGAAGAATTTTAGAGCACAACATAAAATTACATTCTTATAACCTTGGAGTAGGTGAAGAAATCTTAAATAGAACATAAAAAGGATTAAGCATGAAAGAAGAGAATTGAAAAGCCATGTTGTATTAAATATAAGAATTTCTGTTCATCAAAAGACACCATAAATGAAGTGAAGAGGCAAGCTATGGACTGGGAGAAAATATTCACAATCCATATACATGACAAAAAGACTTTTGTCAACAATATATAAAGAACCCCTATAAATCAAGAAGAAAAAGACAGATGACCCAATAGAAAATGGGCAAGAGTTAAACAGACTTCGTGAATAAGGAGATCCCAATGGCCAGTAAACTTATAAATAGATATTTAAATTTATTAGTTAAAAGAGAAAGATAAATTAATCCAGGATATGATATGATAATATTTCACAGCTACTAGCATGACTGAAATAAAAAAGAAATGTTCAGGAAGGCCTCGAGAAACTGGAACTCATACACTGCTGGTGGAACTGTGAATTGGTACAACTTTGGAACCTACGAGAATTTTAGCAATAAGTAACTCAATCCTTAGGTTTATTTAATAAAAATTGTGCATATTATATTTTTCAAAATGCATATACTAGAATGTTCATAGTGAAACTTCATAACAATAAAAAACTGTGCATAACCAAAATGTCAATCAATAATAGAGTAGGTGAATAGACACAGAGCGAGAACTCAATAGAAATGCGAATGAGTGATCTACATCTTCAGCAACAACATAGATGAATTTCATGAACATAATGCTGAAGGAAAGAAGCTTGTAATAGAGTGCATATTGTATGATTCCATTTACATAAGCATGAAAACCAGAATTTTTTTTTTAAAGTCAGGATAATTGTTTCCCTTGATGGTAAACTGACAAGAAGGGAGAATGATGAGGGTCATCGATGATTGTCTGTTTTTGGTGTGGAAGGTGGTTACACAGATGAGCACACTTTACGCCAATGCACTGAGGTATGCTGAAGTCCACTCACCTATATGCCTGTTTATGTCAATACAAATAAGAAATGACAGCTTTCACCTTTTTAAGAAGAAAACCCATAGGTATATTTTAGTACCGCTTTAACATTTTTAGGTGATGTCAATTCTCTTTTGTCTATCTTTAGTCTTATCCCCGCACTGTAGATCGTTTCTTACCCTATGTTACTGGTAGATATTTCTGGGATTTCACATTCAGCATTTCAGGAGAACATGGCATCAAGATCTCTGTTACTCTTCTCAGTCCTCAGAAGTCTCCTCTGAGCTGGGGACACATAGAACAGGCTGTGCATGGGATTCATCTCTGGGTAGCCTGATTCAGTTGGACTGGACGGTGGCCTCCAAGAGTCCCTGGTACATTAACAGGGCATCAGGGTCGTGGAACCACTGGACGTGGCTGCTAAAGATATTATTAGCAGGGGCCAGCCCCGTGGCCGAGTGGTTAAGTTCTCGTGCTCTGCTGCAGTGGCCCAGGTTGTCGCTGGTTCGAATCCTGGGTGCGGACATGGCACCGCTCATCAGGCCACGGTGAGGCGGTGTCCCACATGCCACACCTAGAAGGACCCACAACTAAAATATACAACTATATACTGGAGGGATTTGGGGAGAAGAAAAGCAGAAAAAAAAAGATATTATTAGCCTATCTCTGTAGCTTCTTGACGGCAGAAAGGTTAGGGATTAGAATTTAGAAAGTCATTGAGGGCCAGCCTGGTGGCGTAATGGTTGGGTTTGCATGCTCTGCTCCAGTGGCCCAGGATTTGTGGATTTGTCTCCCGGGTGTGGACCTAAACTCTGCTCACCAAGCCATGCCGTGGCAGTGTCCCACATACAAAAGAGAGGAAGATTAGCACATATGTTAGCTCAGCAACAATTTTCCTCAAGCAAAAAGAGGAAGATTGGTAACAGATGTTAGCTCAGGGCCAATCTTCCTCACCAAAATTAAATAAATAAAATTAAATAAAATAAAAAGTTGTTTTGGATCATCTGTACCAGATTTATTTCCTGCCTCCCAAGACTGATTCACTGCATCTGAGCGTAAATTTGTTTTTTTAACCAGCATCCCAGATGATTCTTATATTCATTAAAGTTTGAGAAACATTATTCTAATATCCATATATTCTTTATTTTCTAAAGAGGAAAAATATATTATTATAGCACATAGTAGTGCCATGCTACTGTTCCAAAACACTTTCTCCAAACTTTCCAGCATCTAATTTTTCTAAGCTATATATAGTAGCTAAAATTTAGCAAGTGAAAAACTGAGATTATAGGAGATTTAGATAAAATAGTTACCTAGTAGTCTCGTAGCAGTTTACAATTCACACAATTTACTTTTGACCAGTCTTTTCAGGAAAACAAAAAAAAAAAACGTTTGTATCCCTTACCAGAAAATGTAATAAGGTTTTAAAACAGAGAAAATGGCTGCAGCTCATACCCACTGCTGTTCTGTAGACAGAAGGGCAAATTACTCTCTTGCTGTCTGAATGGCAATCCACTTTCTTCAACTTTTTTTGTGAACCAACAATTCAAAATAGATGACAGGAGCAAAAAAGGAATATTCTTTTCCATGCCCTCTTATCAATGATATTTTCGTTAAAAGTACTTACTAGTTCTTCATAGTCACAGTGGAATAAAGTCATTTAACTTCCATACAGATAAAGAACTTATATTTTATTTAAGGATTCCTTGAAGTATCTAGTAAATGTTTTCAAAGTGGTCTACATACAGCACTTATTAACAAAACATCCACTAATCACTTCTAAAGAAAGCAGGATAGAGTTTTAGTTTCATTCTGTTGGACCCAGACATTACAGCTAATAAGGGGCTATCCTACCTCAAAGGGCTGGCAACATAGATGACAAGCTTTGCTCTATTTCCTGATTTCTAGGGTTTCTGTCATGCCATTAGTTTTACTATTGAAGTTTTCTTTTTTCTGTCTGCTTATATAGTAAAAAGAAAGCTGTGGAGGCTGAAAAAGAAAGCTGCTGTAACCATCTCCCCAAATGAGAAGACGAGTGAAAATGAACACTATCGGTTAAGTGGACAAATTTTTTTTTCAAGTGAAACTGTCCAGTTTCTGAGATAAAAACTATTTATGCTGAAAATTGTTTTACTGACTTTGATCTAACGTCAGTTGTTAAATGTGTAAAACAAATCACCTTCAAAACAATTCAAGTTTCAAGCTTATAAAGACTTTTTTGACAAGATGTGTAAGGTACACTGTTCAAAGATAACTGTATATTTTATTTTTGTCATAATAATCTTCACTTAGGTAAGTAACAACAAATAAGTGTTGTATAAGGGGTGTTTGGATCACAAGTACGTATCTGAAAATATCTAAGAATCAGTCAGATTGATCAGTTTGGAACATAACTCTATCTTTCAGGGAATATTTTGAAAACCGTGACCACTATCTTCCTTTAATATAGTGTTAATAATTGATGGCATTCTATTGTATTTCATTCCCCTAATGGAAGGAGCGTCTCCCTCTTCCTCTCTCTCTCTCTTCATGTGTGAAGGAATTATTTATATGGTTTTTGGGGAAAAGTGGATAAAAATTCCTGAATGAAATAATGGAGTAGAAAGTCCTCAAAGAAGCAGGCTATAGTTAAAAATCGTTGAATTTATGAGAGGGGAACTAAGTCTGAGCTACATTTGTGAGAGACTAAGAAATAGCAGCATGAGATTATACGGCTACAAGAATCAATACTCGGGTCTTTGCTCTTTGTGAGACTGTTTGTAACGGCGGATGAAAGGTTGTAAATTTGTGTGCAGAACACATGATGCTTTTTTCTTTTTTTTACCATGTGCTCTAATTATGGAAAATGAGGTGTCAACTGATAGATTGTTTAATATAGACAATAACATTTGAGCTATTCTGTATGCTTGTTGGGAATGTTAGCACATTTAAAGCAAGACTCTAATATACATGGTTGCTGTGTGGTCACTTTCTTTCCCTCATTATATTAGTTTTATCTAGGTTAACAAAGAACAGAGTAGGCTTCTCTACACTAGCACCATGGGATTTAGAGATATTTCTTCTTTTAAGAAAATAATTATATAAGCTATTTGGGAACGGATTAGCTTTAGACGTTTTGAAGTTGTTTCCTAAAACAATTCAGGTATTGGCTAGGATTGTCCAAGCCAGGAAGTTACAACTATGGTGTTTTTAGAGGGAAGAATTAAGGAAGATTTCCAAGGGTCTTTATTAAAAAAAAAAAGAGAGAGAGAGAAAGATACTCAAATAAGACTACTTAGGATGCTGCATGGACAGTGGGTTGGGATTAAGGAATGTGAGTTTTAATTCTGTTTCTGCTGTAAATCAGCTGAGAGACGATGGGAACATTATAACCACCTTGGGATTCAGTGTCTTTATCAAGAAAAAGAGTTAATCTTCAAAGATACCTCAGTATTTAGGCTCTATTCTTATTGGGCTGCATAAAAATAGGATGTAAGATTTTTCACTTTGGTTTGTGTGTGGGGAAAGATATAATAAATGAGTAAAATTGTGATTAATTAATTTTGGGGGGTTTGCTAGTCTTTGGAGTTCTTTTGCTGAGCCTTGTAAGAATCCATTTGTGGGTTCTTAATACAGAAGGTGACTGAAGCTCATGAAATCTAATAGAATAAATAAGCATGACTCAGTGATAAAGAACGAAAATCGTATTTAGTTGATTATAGCCTGAATTTTTCAAACCAGTGAAGATGAAGAAATTTAAACACATTCATTAGAATTTTAGGTTACTTCTAGGAGATTTTAAATGTCATATTGGCACCATCTATAGATATTAAGGTGAAGTACACCCATGACTATTTCATTTTATCATAATTCACCCCTCCCTTTAACTTAAGCTAAATAGTATTAATTTCAGTTAATCAACAGAGATACTAAACAGCTAAATCTAAGGCACAACTAGCATTTGTCTAGTTGGGCTATGAACCACTCAGGAAGACACGATTCCTCCTTTTGGTAATTTATATTCTGGACATGTAATATCTATGCTTTTAGTCTGTTCTTTAGAATTTCTACAACTTCTGTAAAATATTAAAGCTTCATTGTTAATTATGGGTAGGAAATCATTTTAATATTTAAATCATCAATTAAAGTTTCTTTTTAATGATGAATTCCGCCAAGCCTATTTTAGAGTATTGAATGCAGAATTACTTTTCTCTTAGCACCTTTTCTTGAAATTTTTAATGCTCAAAAGCAAAAGTAACCCCATAATCAAAGACATGTCTATATGGATATCATGAAGTAGAAAATGAGAAAAGAATTTGTTTAGAAGAGTGACCTTATTAATGTGCAGGAGAAAAGTATATAGTGAAGTCTGTCTTGTGAGATTAGGTGGCTCAGTAACCTACTTTTCTAGGCACGGTGACTGAATTAATTGGAATGTGTGACAAAGACGGTATATTTGTCAGAAAGTTTTGATGAACAGAGGAGAAGGCAAGCACTTTTTAAGTTTAATGGAAGATATTCAAAGAAACAAGGATGTGTCAGAAATCATCCTTCTTTTGGAGGAAGCAGGAGAAAACCACTGCACTTTAAATGCGCATTTAGGAATCATTCGGTAAACCTCACTCCTTGGCAAGTAACTACAGCGAATAGAATAATAACAATCTGATGTAAACTGGACCTGAGGAATCAAGTGGATGACTTTAACAACAAAGCTAAGCCCCTGAACTCAGTCTTCTTGCTGTTTTATTTACTAGTCCTTTCTTTCATTGCTTTACATGTTTTGAATAATTACTTCAATAATATTAATATTAATGGAATATTAACTCAATAATAATTCAATAATGACTTCCTAGCTCTATAGGTAATTATTTGTTTCTCTGATATTGTTTTAGGTTCTGTTAGCTAACCATCAAAGGCTTTGGGCTTTGGGCTTTATTTTCCTTACAGCAGCATTTTAGTTTTCATCAGCTGAGAGCCTCATGTCTCTGTAAATGGCTTAAATGTTTTCAGACACTTCCAAATTAATAGGGGAAAATATAAAAAGGAATTCTGTTTCCATGGTGATCATACACCATTAGATAAATTGAGCCTTCAGAAGAAGACTGGCAATTGAGGCATTCTGATTAGTTATATTTTTCTATTTAACTGAAGTCTTATTTCCAAATCTTTCTGGTTCCTACTCTCACTAAAAGCAAAATGCATTAGTCCATTTGTGGTAAGCACTCTATGTTAGCAATAGAAGTAGGTGTAGATATTTAGATTAAATATATACTAATGCCTAGATATATTCCATTTATTTTATTTATTCACAATCCTAAAATATGAACTTATTTTTTTAAGTCTTTGCTTGTGTTTTCTCAAAGTTACAGGTTCACTATAATTGTAGTTAAAGTCTTGAGTCTTACAGAGAATTTCATTTATAAATAAATGTGATTTTCAAGGATGTTCTTCATTGTTTTGCATTTAGATGCTTTTTAATATATAGGAGGTGACTGAAAGTGTGTATTTCTTTAAATACTATCAACGTTCTGTAACTCTGTTTGAACTATTAATTTATCAAGTGGACTCATTTAAAAATGTGAAACCAATGTTAAAACTTTAAAATAATATATCTTGGAACATAGTTCCGTTGAAATTATTAGATTCTGAAGTTTAGTATTCTTAATATGTAAGGCTTTCCTAGTCTACCGTTCTTATTAACCTAGTTCTTCATGTAGGATCATTTAATAATATTCCACCTTTTTTGAGTGCTTATGGAAGAAAAGTTAACATATTGTCCTTTAAAATACAACCTTACTACTCCCCAAGTGAGCGGAGAACTTCCTCAGCCTTCTAGGAGCGTGATTCTCCTCAGGAACACCCAGGCAGGTTTCTGTGAAGTAGGGAGGGAGATCGGAAGAGGGTGTGACAGCCCCTGTCTTGAAAAAGCTTAGATTAATGTTTTTCGGGATCTATGCCAACCCCTGGGGGGTTGTTAAACACATCAGGATGAAGAGCTCTCTTTCCTTTTCTCTGTTCTGTTCTTAGTCACCACGTCTTTATTTGCATGTTTTTTCTTTCTAAACACTCATTTATTGCCTAATGTCGTATTTTTCTAAATAATATGGTATTTTTTCTAAACGGACACCAAGCACAGACCAATGGTAGGATCTAAATAAACCCTGGGAATGAGATTTCTCATTAGATTTTCCCACTTATCTCTTCTTTCGCATATTTGTGGTGTTGTACCAAGAAAAATGAGTCAGATAATTTAATAAGTAAACATGTTATTGAGTCATACAGTGGAAAATTGGGTTCCAAACACTTGTTTGGTATGATAAAATGAACTTTAAAACATTATCATTAAAAAAATTAATTTACTTGTGGCCTCATCATAGTAACTATTGTTTTTTCTCCCTCTCTCCAAACATTCATAAATGCCTCTGAATTGGCATTATTATAATCACCTTTTATATGCCATTTTGTTACAATCACTTTTTTCTGAATAACCTTTAGGATTAATTAAGAGCTTCTGAATTATCTTTTTTTCTCCATAATATAAAAAAGCTGGCATTCACTGAACACTTACTGCATTTGAGGTGCCAAGGGAAACTTCTTACACATATTTTCTTATTTATACACAATAGGTGAGAGGTGGTTATTATCATGCCATTTACTCAGGATTGGAACAATTAAGTAATGCACTCAACATTACACAGGTAGCAAATGATGGATCGAGGATTTATAACCAGATGGTCTGACCCTAGAACTTATGCCCTTAATCAATATGTTGAACCGCTTGTCACAAATAAAAATGTATGTGAAAGAAATAAGAACTGGATGTCGGGAAGGATTGAAGAAATGTAGTTGCAGGAAGGTTATCTTAGGGATTTAAATCAATACATTCTCAATTCTTTTACCTGGTTATTTTCTGTGATTCTCCTTCTGCTCTACCCCAAAATAAGAAATAGCTTTGGGGATGTAACTTAGCATTTCAGAGTTTTGAGCAGGAATGTATTTGTCCCTGGATTTCGGAACACACCAGAAAGGGAGTAAATCAGACTTACTCTGCATGAGACGAGGGATCAGGAGCAGAAGCAGGCAATATTTGTGGGGGTGAATCTCCATAAGGGGGATCAAAACACGTGTAAATTCATCAAAGTAAATAAATCCACCAGATGTTAGTCAAATTCACAAAAGAAACTGGTGACAACTGTGAGTGTTCGCTACAAATATAAGAAGGGATTTTGTTTTAAAATAGCAAAAACTGCCTGCTAAAAAAACCTGAAAAGTATTTCAAAACACATTTTTGAAAGACCTCTTCGGCCTTAAGGAAAAGACAGCTTTTATTTTTGAAAGGAATTATTTTCCAACTCAAAATGTTTTTATTTTCTCTCCAGAAAATGCCACCTTAGATTATTCATATTTCTGGTATGTGCTCAGGAATTCCTGTGTCACATCCTTAAGGGTTCTGTGCGTCTTGAAGAAAAACAAGATTTTAAAAGTTTTAATACCCTGATATATTATAGAGAATAGTGTCTATAAAATGTTATTGGTTAAATGCCGCCAGAAATTAGGAGAAGCAAAAGGGAATTGAGGGTCTATCTCCTGATACTCTAAAGGCAACGATTAGAGATTATTTATATATATCAAATTCAGGAAGGGTTAGAGAATTGAATGGGAATAGTTAAAGATAAAATGAGAAAAATATGTGGTCAGAGTGAAAAAGGAAATAGTGGAGGAATTACATTAGCTTTGTTCCTAATTGTGGAAGATGAGAGATTTCCTCTTTCAAATTTTTAAACAGAGTGGAAGTTCCAAGTTATATTAAATGGCAATAAATACATCAGACTAGAGCTATCTGATAAAACAGGTGAATAAAGTGCTAGGACTTACCACCTGGGCATTTAACAAATAGAAATCAGCTTTATTATGAAAGTATTTTACAAAATGCTTTCACACATTTTTCTGTGAGAATATGTCCAGTGCTTACAGTTCTGCCTCATCTTTTGTGAATAGACCATACATATAATGCATCTTTTAAAATTTTCCAGTTTCAGTATCTTTAATAATTAGAAGAAATTTACAGAGTCTTGAGAGGCTGAGTGCAGAAGCATCTTCTATTTTTATGATTCCCTAATCTCCCATCATTTTTTATAGCAATTTCACTCTCACCTAATTCAATGGCTTTTTTCTTCTTTTTTGTCCTAGACTTTATGGAGCCTTTCCAAAGCATTTACCTTAATTTGCATATAACAATGACTTTCTTTTCACACTCATATTTTCAATTAATGCAGAATTTAATTAAGTGATATAATTACAAAGATGATTCCATAGTGGGATACAGATTTAAGCTAAAATAACATTGGATTAAAAAAGAAAGAATTTTTATCTCTCTTATAGAAAAATCTAGTCAGGTATGTTAAGGCTGATAGAGTGGCTCAGAAATCATTAGGGACAATGTCGCCTTCTAACTAGTGACTCTAGTGATCCAACTAGTGGTCCAAGATGACTGCTCCCATTCCTGCCATTACATTCACATCCCAGCCAGCAGCAAAAGGGGAAGGAGGAAGGGAAGTGTGTGCTCCTTCACCTTGATGGCATAATCCATAATTTGCACACATCACCTCAGCGTACTTAGTCACATTGTCATACCTAGCTGCAAAGGGGGCTAGGAAATGTAGCCTTTGGCTGGGTGACCATGTAGTCACGAAAAAGTCTATTGTTGTATAAGAATGAGAGAAGGGTAGAACAGATACTGAGAGACGTAAAGTCATCTCTGAAATATTCAGATCTACTGGCCAGTGATTCTTTTGAAACCAGGCAAATGCTTTAGTAGGTTTTGCTCTGACTCTCCTCTGGTCACGCTGCTCCATGTGGGGTGAGGAGCCCGCAGAGCCAAGAGGATTTCCCTAACCAGAATCATGTCCTCCATCTAAACCTGGCTACCCAAGACTTCAGATTTCCCTGTCTGAACAGCCCCAGGCCTGCTTCTAGGGCCTCACGCGAGTGAGCTACGCGCTCTTCAGGAGTATGAAGGCAGCGTGGGCGAGCAGGCTGGGAATCTCCTATGTGTACGAAGCCTCTTGAATAGACAGAGCTGGAGCGCAGAAGAGAATGGGAGAGTATGAGCCAGCTTGCCCGGCACTGGATAATCCCAGTGCAGAACTCAGAGGAGTTAGAAAAATCTAAAATTGAATCTAGCTTTTGAGCTCGTTATGTAGGTGTATTTGCCAAAGTAGGAAGATGGCATCAGTTATCTATGGCTATGTAACAAACTATGTCAAAACTTTGTGGTTTAAAACAATAGTCATTTTCTGGTTCCTGTGAGCAAGTTCCACAAGGTGTAGGCTGGGGCTGGAGGACCCAAGATGCTTCACATATGTGTTTGGAGCTTTGGTGCTGGCTGCTAGCTGGTACATCTTGTTTCTTTTCCATATGACCTCTCTTTTCATGTGTTTTCTTGTCATCAAAGAGTCTATTATGAGCTTCTTCACGTGGCAGCTGACTTCCAAGAAGGTGAAAATGGGAAGCTGGAAGGCCTCTTAAGGCCTAGGCCCAGAAATCACACTTCCACCATATTCTAATGCCCAAAGCAAGTCATGGGACCAGCACAGATCAAAGGGAGGCAGATAAATTCAACCTCTTAATTGGAAGATGACAGTCATATTGCAAAATGGCATGCAGGATGGGAGGAACTGTTGTGTCCGTGTGAGAAACAATCTACCACAAACATCTTTATTTAAAGTTTTTTTTGAAATCTAGGTATGATGTCTCCATTTGTATTACTGCTTCAGTCTCTGCAAATATTATGCATGTATCTGTCTTTATCCATCCAAATACCCACTTATTTCTGCACGTAAAATCCTTCTTCCCACACGTAACACATCTGCATCTCTAATGCAGACATCCACAGAGTCCCGTATAGCTCTTGCATCCAAGGTCTCTGGGTGAGCCTCTGTCCTTTCCACTGAGTCCAAACTCAGTGGTCTGGTGACCTACAGACTAAAAGGCAAGTTACATTTCTTCCCTTGCATACCTTATACAATGGCGAAGTAGGAACAGCATAACCACTATAGAAACTTCTATTCAGAAAGAGGAAAAGTGGAAAACACATGGCAGCTGTGAAGGCACATTGCCAGGGCAACAGACTAAGTTTCTTGGTCAGCCCAGTTGGAAATCCAGGTTTTATTCCCTGGGGGAATAACCCTATCCAAGGTCTTCCAAGGTCCTAAGTCTTTTGGCTCATCAACAATTTTTCAGGAACTGGGTGATGGATTATATGCTCTTGTTGGGGGTCACACAGCTCTTATGATCTCCTTGTTGCTGGTGCAAGGAGTTGGGGTTCCAGGCTCAAAAATTCATGGGAATTTTATTACTAAAGAGATTACAGAGGCAGTCTGCCATCACTTATTTTCCTAAAAAACCTAGTTGTCTCTGGTATTTCCTTCTGGTCATTTCTGTGTAGGAGTAACCACAGTTAAATATTTGGACGTGGTTTACAAGCCTGGAAAGTCTGGACTTTTATTTACTGGGCTCTAAGCTCTATCTTCCCTGCTTCAATATAATGGTCGTAAACCTGAGAGTATCTACAATGAGAGTCCTGGGTGAGGCGGCAATAATTTAATCTGATCTTTGCTGCTGGCACGTTCAGCAGGCTTTGGGCATCATCAGTGTGCTGTATAGAAGAAATGAGAGTGTAGGTTAATCTCATGAGTTGGTTGAGAAGTTGGTTTAAGAAGGTTGGTTAAAAAATTTTCTACTTTATAATCAACTAAATAATAAAAATGAAAATATATAATAAAATACTACAAATAACACGTAGTAAAAATAACATAAGTGGGATTCAGAGATTAACTTCCAATTCTTCCTCATCATTAGTTGGTGAGACCACTGTCCCAGAGTGGCTGAAAGAATTGTCTCTGCTACGACTGGCTCCAGATAGATTTTTTCCTATCTCAAGCATCTACTATTACTCTTAGTTTTGTCTCATTTCACTCTGCATGTAGTAAATCAAAGTTCAGAGTTTAAATGCAGAGTTTTAAACGATTGTATTAAAAGGAAATGTTTTTACTTCTAGTGCCCTTCCATCCATGCTTCAAAATCGTTGATCTCTATTTGTGTTGCATTTCTGTTCTGCGTCTATGTTCTTATTGGTCAATATCTCTTTTGTTTACAAGATTCTTCCACTTATATGGTTTCTCTAAATCAATGCTGTCCAATAGATATATAAGGCAAGCCACACATGTAGTTAATAAATGTTCTAGTACCTTACTAGAAAATGTAAAAATAGGTGAACTTAATTTTTTTTTTTTGAGGAAGATTAACCCTGAGCTAACATCTGTGGCCAATCGTCCTCTTTTTTGCTGAGGAAGACTGGCCCTGAGCTAACATCCATGCCCATCTTCGTCTACTTTGTATGTGGGACGCCTGCCACAGCATGGCTTGACAAGTGGTGTGTAGGTCTGCACATGGGATCTGAACTGGCAAACCCAGGGCCACCAAAGCAGAATGTGTGAACTTAACTGCTGTGCCACCAGGCCGGTCCCTAGGTGAACTTAATTTTAATAATATATTTTATTTATCCAATATAAAAATTATTTCAGCATGTAACCAATATCAAAGTTGAGATATTTCATATTTTTTTCATACCAAATCTTCAAAATTTGTTGTGTATTTTGTACTTAAAACACCTGTAAATGTAGATTAGTCATATTTCAAGTGCTCAACAGTAAGAGTGCAGCTCCAGAGTTTCACACTAACTGGGGATGTAAGTAGGACATATTAGTCATCATTTACCACATAAATGCACTTTTCTAGGCATCGTAAGGGATATCAGTTGTCTCTCCTCAAGAAACCTGGGATCTAGTGAATGAAATAAAAGAGATATACTGTATAACATTGTTTCTCAAATAGCACAGTTCTAGAAAGCACAAATTTGTGTCATTCTTGTTGGAGATAATTAAATCCCCTTCTATTTTCTTTTTTGTCTAAACGGAGAGGCAATACAGGGCTCTTTTTTTTCTTTTTTAAATACTTTCAGGGAAAAGTCTTATAACCATCACCTTTCATCTTTTACAGAGAAAGAGCCTTGATAAGCCTGAGAGGGGCTGTTCATGTTTTTAATATGAAATTATCTTAGAAAAGATTAAATGTTAGATTACTCTTGAAAAAAATGCTTCTCATCTATGACGAACTGATGTTGTTAAATATCACCCTGTGTTTATTTCCTCCAAATAAGGCACTTAAGTCTCTGGGGATACACCCAGGAAGTCAACACTGTAAGATCTTACTTCACAAAGTGTTTGATCATTTGGATTGGGGTAAACAAAGGTCTACCTCTTGGAATTCACCAACGGCTCCAGCTTCCTGGGGCCATCTTTCATTCTAACATTTAAATAAAATGGCTCGCACTCTTTCTATAAAATAATACTAGCTGGGTTCTATCCACTTGCCCCTCCTTTCAGGGGCCAACTTCCTCTAAAGTATTTGGAGAAAATGGGGGTTGTTTCAAGTTTGGTTCACTGCTGTCAGCTCCATGACTCGTAATCATAGCTCCTTACCCAACCTCGGGCTTCCGGTACTTTGTGGCTGGGTCCGACCTACAACTTTGGAACTTTGTGTCCTTTCATCCATTTCCTGAAGTAGCACTAACGTTAACCAACTGGGATTCTATGTAAAACAGATTTCTGCTGAAGACTTGAGGAAAAAAGACAGTAATTCCCACACAGTCAGGAAATAATTCTACTATTGAATGTCCTCCCCCAAACCATGTACCCAAGAATACCATCTGTCTAGACCAACAAAACTTTCTGCACTGTCCAATCCAATAGCCACTAGCCACATGTGGCTGTTGACCACTTGAAATGTGGCTAGTGTGACTGAGGAACCGAATTTTTATTTTGGTTAAATTTACATTTACATGGGCATAGGAGGCTAGTGGTTAACGTGTTGGAAAGTACAGTTCTAGAAGCTTGATTTTCTTTCTTTTTCCAAGGTTTTCACTGCCATTTACCAAGCATTATTAGATAACTATAAAATCCTTGTTACTTTATTTCACAGAGAGGTTCGAAGTCTTGTCTATTTAAATTATCCTGGGAGCCCTGTCATGTACAATAAAAAATGTCCAAGGTGGCCCATCAAACTGTTTTCCTAGGACCAAGGAACCGTTTACCTTGGTAAATGCCTACACCTACGAAGACTTAGGTAGTTGCAAATAATTTTTGTTTTAAAAATTAATATTTTCTTTTGTTTACACCTTCTCTTCAGCAAAATCTTTGCAGTACCTGGAAAGAAAGCTTGCTCATAAACTCTCTCCATAGGTAGCGTTCTGGAAAAGATAAAAGCATACTATCTAGTGTCCGGTGGAAACGTCACAGGCTACTCAATCTCTGTGACTTGCAGCCATAGCATGAGAAACGATTATCAGCAGACATCTTCAAAAACCAGAAGGAATCTCTTAAAGTTTTTGTGTAATTTCACTGGGGTATGAGAATAAGTAGCTGTCTGTCAATCATGAAGGAATGGGTGTGACTAGAATGACAAGTTGAATCTCTATCCTGAGGCTTTAGCCTCTGGTTTGTAGCCTTAAGAGTCAGTTCCCATTCCCGTTTTTGTCCCTTTGAGAGGGTTGGACTCCTTTTATGAAAATAATCTCCTTTTCCCATTTCTGTTCCCCACCATGGAATCCAGAGAATAGTAAGTTGAACTTTCTACCAACTGCCTTTTAGGGTCATATTCTGCCTGTGTTGGCATAAAGCTCTTCCTCCTAAGTATTTTCCTGTTTCCCAAGTCTCTACCCGAAGGAGAGAAACCCCTGTAGTACACCAAGCCTATGTGCTCACAGGATCTAGAAAGTTCCATTCCTCTGGAAATTCTCTGCCTCCGTTTCCTGCCATTTCGTTTGTTACCAGAACCTTCCCAGATAAGCCTTAGCTTTCACATCATCAAAGCTGGCTTCTTGGTGTACTTGGTGTCGGCTAGGTGCACATTCTTCTCTCAGTCATAGCAAGAGGATGGCATTTCCATTTCATAGAGTCTTAACTTTGGAAATAATTACCACCCAGAGCTTTGCAGTGCCTCTGTGATGGCTGGTGGCCACCCGAGGAAATTATTAGACACTGATTAGAATTCCTTCATCTCAGGTGGCATTCATCTCTACAGTCTGATGCTTTTCCTTGATTTGCTGCATACAGACTGCAGGTTTTTACCAGACCAGGTCAAATACATCCTCTTTATGCTCATCTGCCCCAAATTGGTAGCAAAATAGTGGTGTTTATTGTCATTGGTCCATAGTCCTCTAACTGGAAGAGAAAACACTACCTGCCTCTACTCTATGGAGCCTTGAATAATGAAATTCTGAGAGCAGATTTTTGCTGACAACAACTTCTGCTGCCCACATCTGTGCTAGCTTTGTCACAATGAAGCATTTTCTGCTGGCTTCCAATCCTACCTATCTTTTTTCCTACTGATGAATTATTCTTATTGAGAGAAATATCTGATGTACTTTGAGATATTACAATTAAATTTTCCTATAAATAGATCCAGTTCTTATTTTTTCTAATTAAATTCTCTTTGAAATAGCTTCCCTAACTTCATGTGATTAATGAATGTATTTATGCTGTAAATATTTATTGAGCACATACTATGAGAAGATATAGTTCTACTTGCTGGATAGACAGCAATAAGCAAAACTCACATATCCTAATTCTCATGGAGTTTACATTCTAGTTGATGAAAACAGAAAATAAAAAGATGGTTATCAATTCTGTAAAGAAATTTCCTTTCTGAATAGGAAAACACGAGAATGGGACAGAGGCAGTGGGAAGTGAGAGTAGTTACTATTTTAGGTAAGATGGGCAGGGAAGAACTGACTTGCAAGTTAGTATTTGACCTGAAATTTAGAGGAGGTGAGGGAGTAAGCCATGTAGAGATCTGGGGAAAGTGTTGCAGAAAGATGAGAATGGCAAATACAAGGACTTGGCATGTACAGGAAATAGCAAGATAGGAAGTCAAGCTAGACTCAGACTAGGACGGAGGTGAGCCATAGAAGCTGAAGTCAGAGAGAGAGAGAGAGAGTGGAGCAAGAAACTAGAGAGTGTCTTGCAGATACGTGCACTTTGGCTTTTACTCTGAGATAAGACACCATTGACGAGTTTGGGGCCGAAGAATAATCCATACAAATGGAGATGCTCTTCTTCCTTCTTTGTGATGCATGTTTAAAAATGAAATATCAGAGTAGTGACTACTCTACAAATTTGCAAGACCTGCTCCAGTGTTGTACACATATCTGGACAGACACAGGAACAAACAGCGATATTATCAAGAATAGGCCATAAGAATTTCCTGCTTTCTTATATCCGTAAGTAATCTGAAAGAGTAGAGTTTGGAATACTATTTCCAAAATTTCAGACGAGCTACCAATTTCCAGGCAGGGAAATGGAAAGATTGGGGAATAGTCACTGAAAGAAGTTCTTACAGGTCCACACAAGTGGGCAGACAAGAAGCTGAGACACTTGAATCCTGACATGCCAGGAAACATTCTTGGGGAAAAATGATCTAAACGATACTTATAGGGGGTAAAAATCTCCCAAATCTGTAAGAAGGACCACTGTATTTTCTACCACCTCTCCGAATGTGAGTACTAACAGTATATAATTAACTAAAACGAATTCAGCTGAGATTTGGCCCTACACCCTGTTGCCATTACCACACCCACTATAATCTCCACACATCTGTGGGTCATCACTCTGATCGCCCTTTTCCGGGAATATTAAGCAATTTGTCAGAGGACAGACATCTGGAAATAAACCTATGCTAGCTTGAGCATGGTCTTTTAGTTCTATAAACCATACTGTCTCTCTCCAGAAAGTATGATTCCAGTCCAATTCCTGTATCCTTTGAAAGAGAACACTAGCAATCTGAACTCCAAGTTTCAAATGAAACACTGAATTCATTGTGAATTTATAGGGAACAAGAACTAGTTTTTAAGACAGATTAATCTCACATAGCAATATTAAATCTTAACACACAACGGCACTAAATAAAATAGACATAACACCTTACTTATCGGCTCTTTACAAAGACAGTAATGAAGTTGGAAATCTTTTAAAAATGAAATTTAAATATATACAATATGTGATTATTGAATTAATTCACTCGTAATCTTAGCACCCACAGTCAACCATCACTGACATTTACGCATATTTCCCTTCTGTTCAATCCTTTTGTCTTGACTTTTCTTTTTGACAATGTTAGAAACAACGTATTTATAAGTTGTATCTGCACATAATTTTACCCTGCCATTTTAGTTAACATGATGTCAAAGCATTCCTCTTGTTGTTTTATAAACTCATCAAAATATCATTTTAGCGTAGCGTTTCTAGAACATTACATGTTCACGAGCTTCAGTCTCTAAAATCCTACGCTAGCTCCCCACCGCCTTCAGCAGAAAGTCCCCAACTCTTTAGTAGAGCATGTTAGGCTGGTCACGAATTCCCCTTCTTCACACCCTAGTTTTTCCATTTTTCTCTAATTTCCCAAATGTACCTTCACCTCTCACAGTTTGGAATGATTTGTTGTTTTTGAGCCGATCACATTTTCCCATTTTTTGGCATAATTTGCCTCACTCTTGGCCTTCAATGACTTTATCGTTATCACTCGATACAGAAAATTTCTACTCGTCCTAAAAGACTGAGGTTTGGGTTTAGCTTTCCTGAACAGCTGTTCTCGACACCCTCCCCACAAACCCCACCAGTTGCTGATTTGGGTCTCCCCTGTCCTGTGAGCCCCAGAGCACCTGTCAGTTACCACAGGGCCTGGTTTCCTCCTCCAGAGCAGGAGCTCCGTGAGGGCAGGGACCTTATCTTTTTCGTCTTTCTATTAGTTACTAGCGTAGTTTCTGGCACATAGGAGACACTCATTTACTATGTGTTGAAAGAATGAATAAATGATCTTAAATAAATTGTTTTCTCTGTGTCCCATTACTGAGGACTTGTCCCCTTTTAACATAAAATTCCTACCTTCCAAACTGTCCTCATTCACTGCCAAGTTACTCTGTTTATTGACTCATTCGCATTGGTCACTTTAGGTTTTAGGACTTAGAGTTCTTTGTCTGCACTTTGCATGGCAGATTTTCCTAATAAAATTGAAGAAAAGTCTCTATTAAAGTGAATTTGAGGTGAAAGACAAGGGAAACAAACTGCAAAGGATACCTATGAATCTGCAGATTTTAAGTATGTATGTGGAATTTCACATCTGACAAATATTCACTCATGAAAGATGGTATCTATTTCTAATATTAAAGCAATTGTAAAATTAGATTTTTTTGGGGGGGGGGTTAAGATTAGCCCTGAGCTAACATCTGCCACCAATCCTCCCCTTTTTTGCTGAGGATGATTGGCCTGGAGATAACATCTGTGCCCCATCTTCCTCTACTTTATATGTGAGATGCTTGCTACAGCATGGCTTGATAAGTGGTTCCTATGTCTGCACCTGGGATCCAAACCAGCAAACCCTGGGCTGTGGAAGCAGAGTGCAGGAACTTAACTGCTATGCCATCAGGATGGCCCCCAAATTAGATTTTTAGCTGGGTAATATCTGTTCAAGTTCTCCATTTTTGGTTCCACCCGTTGAGGATTGTTGAGAAATGTAGTAACTATTGTGCACTGAAATGTCCTCTTCATAGTAATTTTCCTGCAGGTGCTAATGAATCAGGAGGGGATAGATTTTATATGGATGTGTGTTTAGTTCACATTCATGAGGTTTGGGCAAGTTATTTAATTCCTCTGAGATTCACTTCCATCATCTGTAAAATGGACAGAAGTATAATATCTGGCCCACAAGACTTTGAGGATTATATATGTAACTGCATGAAAGAACTCTGTATGGTATTAGTATCAGGCTTATGGTTACTACTGACTTCATACATATTTTGTGACTCTGGGTCTGTAGGCTGTTTGAGCCTAACCTTTACCTGCTAAGCTCCTTGTTCTTGTCATCTAAACAAATCTGTATTCTAAGTTCCAATTTTATTCTAATCCTTGTTCTACAAAATCTACGACTTGGATTAATTCAATAGTCTGTTTCATAATCTCAGTAAAAATCCTCTCTTTTCTTTCCCTGCTAATCAGATGTCTGGGTATTCTTAGAATTACGGCCAAGTGATTGTAAATAGTCTGTCTCAAAGCTAGGAGAGAGGCTCTTCCTTATTCGTAAACAGTTGAGTAGTTATTTAGCTACCCACACACAGAGGGATCGCCATTTGCATACTCACCAACACTATCACCTGACATTTGAATACTGCCAGTTAACTTACAAATACTTTTTCATGAACAGCAAATCTCCACTTGTTACATTAAGAAAATATTATGTATGAAAAAAGTTTGAAGAACTTTCAGAAGAAAGGTTTGTGGATGAATTCTTCTATGTGTTTGGTAGATTTTTCATTGTGGTAGTCCTAAATTTACACTGGGAAAATAAGTCTTTTGAAGATATTTGAACGTTTACAATGAGTAAATTACTATTTTTATGTGCTTAGAATAACACAAACATAATGATTCTTTTCTTCTCAAATTCCTTACAGTCTAATGGGGAAAAACAGACAAACGTATACACTATAGGATAGCTTCACTTTAATCTCTTTAAGACTTCTAAATAAGAAGTACCCAATATAACTTTATTTCAATTTTTACCTTTTTTAAAGGTCGAAATGTCAAAACACTTTTATTTATTTTGCGATGTGAACAGCTTTAAACTATCAAAATAAATCTTGCTACGAGGTAGTGAAAGGATAGCGTGAGGCTATTTATAAGAATTATTGGGAACTTTGTTGTAATTCTACCAAATTTATAGAGTTCAATGCAGGTGTGAGCTGAATTTCTTTGAGGTTTGTTTATCTGGGTGACAGTATATGCTAATATTGTGACTAATTTATAGCCTCACTTAGTTTTTAATTGTAAACGTGTGTGATACACTGGTTTCATAGAAGAGTTTATAGATTTAGTTTGATAAACAGTTGTTTGCAGTCTCTCTTTCTGTTTTAAAATGACCATACGGAGACTTCTTCAAGTTTGAGAAATTAGGGCGCCTCTCAAGCTTAGAGTTGGATTCAAATTGGAACGTAAATCAGTGCATTTACTTGCTGTGTTTTTACAGGCTTCACTGTGGTTATGTTTCCTGGCCAAAAGATAGGGAGACAGTTTTGTGAACGTACTCCCAAAGTTTGCAAAAATATTGCACTTAGAATTCCTGATCAAATTCATTAACAGTTTGGATCCCAGAAAACATCTATCTCCAAAGCTCGAGGGAGTTCTCGCCAGCTCCATTATCTAGTCCCCGCTTGCGGGGTCAGGGGAGCTGGGCTCTGAGGCGGTGGGAAGGCTGGAACTTCTGGATTGAGAAATGGTTGCTAGCTGGAGAGGCAAGAAGGTCATCAGCTTATTTTTTTTCCACCTTTATTGAGGTGTAACTGGCAAGTAAAATTGTAAGATACTTAAAGTGTGCAATGTGATGATTTGATGTCTGTGTACGTAGTGAAAGGATTCCCCCCACTGAGTTAATTAAGACATCCATTATTTTACATATTTACCCTTTCGTGTGTGTGTGAGAGCATTTAAGTTTTATTCTCTTAGAAGACTTCATTTATACAACATAGAGTTATCATGTTATACATTAGAGCCTCAGACTTATTTATCTTGCAACTGAAAGTTTGTACCTGTTTCCCTTCACTCCCTAGCCCCTGGCAACCACTTCTCTACTTTGTTTCTATGAATTACTTTTTCTCAAAAAATTTCCACATGTAAGTGATATCATGCAGTATTTGTCTTTCTCAGTCTGACTTATTTCATTTAGCATAATACCCTCCAGGCCCATCCATGTTGCTGCAAATGATAGGATTGCCTTCTTTTCTAAGGCTGGATAATATTCCATCATACGTATTTACTAATTCCCTGATTCATTCATCTGATGAAGGACACGTAGGTTGTTTCCGTACCTTGGTTATTGTGAATAACACTGCAATGAACATGAGAGTACAGATTACTTCTTTGAGAAATTGGTTTTGTGGGATTATTGGATCATATAGAAGTTCTATTTTTAATTTCTTGAGGAATCTTCCTCCATACTCTTTTCCATAGTGGGTGCACCAGTTTACATTTCCCCAACAGTGTTTAAGGGTTTCCTTTTCTCCACATCTTTGCCAGCATTTCTCTCTTGTCTTTTTGATAATAGACATCCTAACAAGTGTGAGGTGATCACATTGTGGTTTGGATTGGCATTTCCCTAATGACTAGTGATGTTGAGCACCTTCTCATGTACCCATTGGTCATTTGTGTGTTTTCTTTGGAAAAATATCTATTTCAGGTCCTTTGCCCACTATTTAATTAAGTTATTTGTTTTTATGCTTTTTTGTTGTATGAATTACTTCTTTGTTTTGGATATTAGCCCCATATATAGCTGTCCCTTTGGAGATAAGAAACAAAGCATTTACAATTAAACGAAATTTTTTAAATAAAAATCAAAAGTTTTACATTTTAAATTGAAATTTATATTGCTTGATAGTTTAAACATAGAATTAAATGCTAATTTGATTCAAAGAGTAAGAATTGTTTACAATTTCAGTATATAAGTAATTTAACCTTTAAAAAATCAGAATATAAGAAAGGGTTTGATAATATAAAAAAAGACCCTTATTAACTACATATCCTATGCACATTTTGTGCATTTCTTTCTGATATTTTTTACCACATATATTTCAAAAAATAGGATTGTACTGACTACGTATTTTTGTATTCTATTCTTTTCATTTAATATTAATTGCTCTTCAAAAACATTATTCTTAATGGTGCTTACTATGCCATTGTATGAATGTACAATAATTTATCCATTTCTGTTAATGGGGTCATTTATCTCCCTGTCGTTTGGACAGTCACTTTCTTTCCAGTCTCACACTATTATAAATAAATTGATGTTGAAAAAATTCTTATGCCCAAATATTTATCCTTGTATGCAGAGCTTTGATGGAAAAAATTATGATGCCAATGGTTTTAAAGTAATTTTTATTGTTTTCTTCAATTGTAATTGTGGAATCCAAGGAGAAAAGCATGTGTGTTTTGAAACAAAGGGGAGAAGGATCTACTGGAGAAGAGATGGCTAATGTCATAGCTGTAACCTCAGCATAGCTTTGACGAAAATTAAGATCAGAGATTCAGCTACAGAAGAAAGTGGAAGGAAGGATAGGCTATCAGAAGAAATAGCAGTATTATTATTTGAAAGAAGGAAAAGAAAAGAATGAGGAATCAGACTGTCTTTAAGAATCTAAATCAGAGTTTCAGAAGTAAGGATGCTGAAGATTTTTACGAGAAGAAAAGACAAGAAATTATTTTTATCATATTTTAAAGAAATGATTAGACATTTAGATACATATACTTGTATAAGTCATACTGAATTCTAACAAGAGCTCAGAAGAAAATTAAATTAAAACCCATCACTAGGGGCCACCCTGTGGCAGGGTAGTTAAAGTTCCATGTGCTCTGCATTGGTGGCCTGGGTTTGTGGGTTTGGATCCCAGGCACGGACGTATTCCACTTGTCAGCCACGCTGTGGAGACATCCCACATACAAAAAATAGAGGAGGACTGGCACAAATGTTAATTCAGGGCTAATCATTCTCAAGCAAAAAAAGAGGAAGATTGGCAATAGATGTTAGCTCAGGGTGAATCTTCCTCATGTGCCCCCCCCCAAAAAAAAATCATCATGTAAGTGGCCATTAGAATAATGAGACAGACAAAGAAAGATTCCTTTATCCACAAGCATACAGCACCTACTATAAAGAAAGTGACGTGTTAGATGCTCAAGGGGATACAAAAATGAGCCTCAAGGGCAAATGATGAGGTGCAGGTAAATGTAAACAGCTCTACCAGAGAAATTATTATATTAAACTATACTTTGGTATATGTCAGTTTTAGTCATAGTTAGAAAATAAAATATACTAGAATAGGAAATCAAATATTCTGTCGTCTCTTGCAATACTTCAGGAAACAGAATTACCATGAGGTGGTGCTATTCAACAAGAAATCAGAAACCACTGAGCTGGAAGCGCTGGATGTTTCTCTTGGCAAGTGAACTCTCTGAAAAGGCACACTGAAACTGTTAAGTCCTAAGGAAACAAACACTAGGAACTTAAAGGGACAAATTACTAACTGCTCCATCTACCTCATTTCCTTAGGCCATTTAATTTTTGAAACATATTGCAAATAAATGAGTTTGTGGTTTTCTAAAATGGGGAATAACAGCAAGGCTGGAAGACCCTCCCACAGAAGGCTTCCTCCTTGGACGCGTGCCTGCTGTGAGTCTATGCGTGGGCAGGCTCACCGGCCAGAGCACTGGGAACACGGGAACAGAGAACAGAGGCCCTTCTGTTTTCTCCAGTTTACGTTTGTCAGTTTCTCCAGCGGGCGAGGCACCTCCATGTGTTTGGCAGAGAATGGTTTTGGGCTGAGCAGTATGGAATCTTTTGTGAAAGAGGCATCGGCTGATTTATATTAACATAAAAGCCAGTGTTTAAAACATACAAAGTGTGGCAGTGACACTGGGAAAAAAAAAAAAAAGAACAGTCTGCTTTGGTAACTCATAATACTTTCAGTTATTTTGAGCCATTTGAAAATAAACATGGAATAAGCTATATATTAAAATATACATATTTAAAATTTTTTTTCATAAACTATAGCTATATGTGAGATTAACTTTATATCTTTCACGTGTAGGGGAGGAAGACGTTTCCTCTACCTGCTCTGGGTTCTTCTGACCAGAGAATGAATTAAATTCACATGAGACAGAATAACAGGAGAAAATTAAACAGAGTTTTATAACATGTATACATGGGAGAGGCTGAGGCAAACTGAGCAACTCGCCAAAATGGCTGAAGCCACCACCTTAAATATCATCTTCAGCTAAAGACAAAGGAGGATGTTGGGGGTGGGGGGAGTCAGTTATGGGAGATTGCCAGACAAGTACGGTAAACAAGGGTTAGGTTATTGTGCAGATTTAAGTCCTTGCCTTCTGCATTGATAAGAGTTTCTAGAGATAAGGTCATCCCCCTTCTTCCTGTACAGAGAGGGAGGCACCTTTGCAGATGGAGATTTCCTTTACAGTGTAAATGTTTCTTAACAAAGGGTAAGTAAACTCTGCTTTTCAGACTTTCTTTCCTGTCTGCAGTTTTTAAAAGTAACCAGCCCAAAATAATCCTCATGCCAAAGAGACATATCTTGGGGCGGCCAATTCCAGTCCCCCACACATGAGACCTCTAAGACTGAGTATGGACTAAAGTGTTTAAATTCTACCCTGTCCCATCTGGATAATTCCTATGGTTTCTTCAAAATCCTCGTGGCCTCTAGAGTTACACCACCTGTTCCTTTAAAAGCAGATACATTTGGAAATGGGGGCAGGTGAGGCAAGACCCACAAAAAGTTTCTCATCTCAATAAAAAACTTTAGAGTGTCATTTGGGATTTTCAAAACATTTAGGAAATACCTAATAAAAGGAGAGAGGCCAAGCAAACCACTTGGAAATAAAGAAAGATGTCCAGAGGCAAAAATAACTCAAAATGAGAAAAATGAAAGTAGTTTAGGCTTGCTGGGTGTTTGGGTGAAGAACTCTGAAGTTTAGCGTCTCTTTTGTATTTAAGAAGGATGCTGTTATTTGGGTAAAAAGGGGAAAAAAATATTTTTGCAGCAGCTGGTATGTCTATGTCCCTTCAGTCCCAAATCCACAAACCCGTCTTAACTGCTGGGTGTGGGTGCTGGGAGGATCTTGTTCTTTCTGACTCAGACCAGAGGGGAAGGTAAAGGAACAGATACAAGAAGGGGCTGAATCTGAAAAGGTAAAAGTGTCACTGACTAATTGCCCCAAGGAACTCAAGGGAAGTTTGGAAGCATTTAACTATTTCTCCATTATTTTTTTCTTTTTTGTCAGGTTAAGAGATGCAATCACCAACCACTCTGAACTAGTTCAAACCCACCGTGCAAGAGCGATGCCTGCACAGATGGGCCGAAAAGTGCTCAAGAGATGACCTTTGTCTGATTTTAATGCTAAGATCTCTGCCCCAGGAAGAGCTTAGGCCTTATTACGATAACATGCGATGTATGTGGAAGCATGTTTTCCAATTGACCCTGTGCAAGTGAATACCCACCTCACCCTTTTGAATATTCATTCCCCATCTGAAATGAAAGGCCCCTGCTGTACCATGCTTGAGGAGCCACAGCTTTGAAAGGATTTTCCCATGGGCTCCTTATGTGCAGCAAATAAACTTTACTTTGTGTGACAACTACTTCTGGTGAAGGCTCTGATTACAACTCACAAAGAAGCAGACTCACTTTGGTTGGGTAGTGAAAGGCAGCCAAGTAAGAGGAAAAATGGAAAAGATAAGGAGTAAGGATCAAGGACAGATTTAGATCCTCTGCTTCCTGACTAGGGGACAGAAAGCCCAACTTACCCAGAGAGAGAGCATTTTCTTGATTTTGGCATCTTTTCAAGCTGCAAACCTCATCTTGCACTTTCTTTTCACTGTTAAGTGCCAGTGATGTACCAATTTCCTTTTACCATTCATTTTTCCCCCCATATTCTCACCTGTTTTCCAAATTCAAGACACTGCATGATATGACCAGATTCCTCAAAACTGTCCAGTAGGATGGTATTTTTTGGTTCCAGTCATCTTATTCGACACCTGACTCAATCCCCCATTGAAATTTCACTTTCTTTAGCTTCTGTAAGAAGTCCTCCCATCTCTCCCCTGCTGGCCCTTGAATATACTTCTGTGTCTCCTCTTCAACTCTTGCTTCTTGGATGTTGACATCCCTGCAGTTCACTCCAGGCTTCTTTCCTCCAGCTTGACCCATTTTCACAGGTTGAACTTCTTTCCCTTTGGCTCATTTTCTAATTCTTTGCTGATAGATCTCAAATCCATACTTAGTACCAGCCACTCCCAGAGCTACAGATCTCATTGCCTCGTTGTCTGAGGAACATCTCCATAAAATGCGGGGTCTCAAACTCAGCAGGTTCCCATCCTGACAGCTGACCTTACTTGCTGAATCCTCCCTCTCCTTCTGTTTTTCTCAATATTGAGAGCCACTACAAGTTCCCCAGCCAGAAACCAAGGATGAAGATTCATCCTTGAGTCTTCTCTCTTCTACATCCTCCACATCAGATTCATTGGTAAGTCAAACGTGTTTTATACGTTTTAAGAAATTATGTTATAAATATATTTTTTGCTTTCTATGTTTAAACACATTACACATTCATACCTATTATCCATTTATTTATTCAGATTTTATTTTATTTTTTCCCTGAACTGTTCCAATAGCTTCTTAATCTGGTTCTTTTCTTCTCATTAGTCCTTCATTCAAACTAGTGCCAGATCTAACTTTCCAAAAGACAAATTAGATCCCACATCACATTTCCATTCTTACAAACTTCCTCTGGCTTCCCTTGATCCACTGATTAAAATCCAAACTTCCTAACATGGCATTCAAGATTATTCATCATCTGGCCCTAACATACCTTTCCAGCCTTACGTTTAATTCCTCTTACATTTAATACTCCAAATGACTTGTCATCTCTACTACATAATTGCAAAATCTAGTCTCTGCCTAAAATGTCCCTTTCCCCATTTTTTTACATCATATCGATCAAGACTCTGATCAAACATCAGCTCCTCTCTGGCTCCGATTCATATTTTTCTGGTACATATTACATAACAAGAACCCTATAAATGATTTATTTTTCTAAAATTGTAAGAGGAATTCAAGCCAGTAATTAAATAATTAATTCATTTATTTTTCATCAACTTTTATGAGCATTTAATTTGTGTCAGCTACCGTGCTGGGCCATGGGAAGAGAAAAATGAATCAGACTTAATCTCTGCCCTTGAAGGACTTACAGTGTATTAGGTAATAAAGATAGGGAAATTAGCTATACTGTTGCATTATTGCAATGCATTTGCATTATTATTATAATGCAGTTGTCCATCTCTTTGCCTCATGAATGGCTAAACATTATTTCCTTTCTAATGCCAAACATGAATTATGTGTCCCACATCACTTGGGGATCTCTCTTCTATTAGGCCTTGGGCACTTGTCTCAGATTCAGCCAACTGCTACTGTTCACTTTTCTTTTTTTGCAGCATGACCAGAGCTTGAAGGGCTAGACTTGTTTTCCTCTCTTCTCTAAAGCTGCCTTACCACCAATTGATTTTCTTGGGTTTTCCTTGTATTCTAAAGAAAAGCAAACAGGAACTTTCATTACATGGGTTTTACTACTGTGTGTTAACAATTGGGAAACAGACAGTGCAGAATGGAAATAATATGCAGGGAATTGACCAAGTTTAAGAGGAGCTTCCAAAATTAATTTAGTGTGTCCTGGCATATTGTTGCTGAAGTAACTGGGTGTCCAATTGGTTTTCTGCTTTGAGCTTTTATTCAATAAACTCACTGCTCTCCCTCCTTCTTACTAACTCCTGTTAAAGAGTTTATGCACCCCATTCTCTTTGGAGCTCCCTTTCCAAGCAAGGAGGCTAGGAAAGTCTATCACAACAGCACAAAGTAGTCTAGCTATCATCAACTTAGGCACCCCTTCAGATTAGGGGGGTGATTCATGTTTCTGTAGACCTCCAAACCTGAGGATATCTAAGTCCACCTGGCCCCTGGCCCACACAGGAAGGCTCACCTTTGTTCTTTACCCTACAGAAACTTATTCTGGTGGTTCAGTTTACACTTTTCCTACCCTAACTTTCTTTTATAGCTTCCCTGGAAATGGACAGCAGCACTTTCTTTTACTGGTATACTATTTCTTCACACACATGATAAGTGGCCATGAGTTTTAAGGTCAAGGAAGCCCAAGATTCACTAAACAGTAAGCTCTAGGGGGGCAGTAATTTTTTTGTTGTTTACAAGTTCATTGACTTGTCATTAGTACCTAGACTAGTGCCTGTCACATAGTTAGCAAATATTGTTTAAGAGAATGAACATTCCTTCCACCATGTGAGGATGCAGTGAGAAGGTACAGCTTTGAAAACAGAAAGAGGGCCCTCCTGAGAATGTGATCAGTGCTGGCCCCTTGATCTGGGAAGTCTGGCCTCCAGAACTGTGAGAAATGAATTTCTGTTGTTTATAAAAAAAAAAAAAAGAATGAAGACATTATGCTTTAGTATACTAAATTGTGATAATCTCAAATCAATTGAAGGGAAAATGCGTTTAATAAATATTTTTTAAAAAACCTCATGAATAATGCTGTTAATAGAATAATGCTCAGTGTTAATAGGTACATTGGATTTTCTAAATGCAGCTAAGAAAATAATTTTCTACAACTTTAGCTTTTTTAATGCAGATATATAATCAGAGCAATGTCTTCTAGTTGCCAATAGTAGTTATTTTCTAACAATGATTTATCTAAGTATCTAATTTTTAAATTATACATTGTTCATATTAAATTTTCAAATACTTTTATAAGAAAACCTTATTTAGTGAGCTGGTGGGTAGAAGTTAATATTTTTAATTAACTAAGATTAAATTAGTGGTTGTTTGTGAATACTTAAAGATAGTCATTCTAGTCAGTGCTTTAGTTATGATAAATTCTGTGTTAACAGGTTGCAAAGACAAAAGCAAAACAAAACAACAAAATAAATCCAATGCCAACAATTTACTCTTGCTTCTGTCTTGTAGGAAACATGTTCTCAAACACTATATGCATAAGAATCAAGTGGAATTCTTCGTAAAGCCTGAGGTGGGGCTCAAGAGTCTTAGCTTCAGTAAGTACTCAGGCGAATCTGGTGCAGATAGTGGGTGAATTACAATTTGAGGACTTTGTTCTCAGGGGTCAGAGTTGCTACATTTGTAATGAGTCAATATTATAGTCATTATCCTCAAAAAGGAGTCTGGCTTACATTTTGAATACTTATTATTTAGTTCCTTATGCTATGTGATTGAATATATTTTTATACTTCAGTTAGTTAGTTTGGTTAATTCTAGATTAGCATATGTTGTTACTTAGAGGATGAGTTCTGTGTGCAGACTGCATGGATCCAAATCCTCATTCTATACTACATAACTTTGTGACTTTAATGAAATTTCTTAGGCCCTCTGGGTCATAATTTACCAATTGGTATAATGGCTTCTCAGCTCATAAAGTTGATGCCAAGATTAAATGAGTATTTGGGACAAAGTAACCACCAAATAAATGTCAATTATGATTATTCGGATTGCTGTGTGGTTTTGTCCATTATATGGATTTAAAATAATTTTTTGTATTTATTTTTTATTATGTACACAGATCTTAGTGTGATTGCCCTAAGGTTTACCTGGAACGGTCCCAGTTCATGCCTATTGTCAGGAAGTCTAACTGGTTTAGCATTTGTCCTGGACAAAAGTTTCATGCTTTGGAAGATAAATTATATGGTCACTTTATTTATTTATTTATTTATTTATTATGGTCACCTTTAAGTGTGTAAATGTAACTATATTTTGAAAGCACAGAATTCATAACTATCATAAATAAATATCAGCAATTACACAAAAAAAAGTTTTTTCTTTTTTCCCTTTAGGCAAGAAATTTGATATTTTTGCAGGTATAGGTTATTGTGGACTGTCTGCTGATCTGGCGCAGTGAACCCTCCATTTCTACCAGCGTCTGAACTAAGCTAAGCTTCTCAGAAGGGACTCTGTCAGTGAAGTGGATGCATTTGCCAGTTACCCAGCCCTGACCCCGTTGAGCTCAAGGTAAGTTTTATGAATCAATGTTCGTGACATTATTTGTTCCATCAGCAGGATCTGTGGCATCTCTCCCCTAGAGCCAATTCTGCTAAACAAGTTCCGAGAATTGTATCTGGGTTAGTTTGAAAAGGTGAATTTCTCTATCCTTTGACTCTCCCTTTGAATTTCTAGAGATAACTTAACTTCATCTCATGCATACCTTTTTTAAGTGTACGCACTTTTCTGTAATAAGTGTAGGTTGGAATATGTTATCTGAGCCTAGTCAGAGAGCAGATACTGTGACCAGTAATTGCCAATTGGCTCTTCAGTTTCTGATGCAAATCAGTACAGTTGATTCGAGTGTAGCAGAAGAGTTTGAAGAAATAGAACTACTCCCATTTTCCCAGTTTTTTGGCTGAATTACATTTCTCTCTTTTCTTGGAAGCCATGTTGAAGTTCTAAATGATAAGTTTCTCCTGGAACAGCGAATGCAGCAATATCTGTCAGGGAATGAATACAGATTCTTCTACTTGACCCAAAAATGTCACAGTGTGTCATGCAACATCAAAGAGCTTAACTCTGTAAAGTTAGTACACAACATTCTTGTGCCTCCAGAACCTGTGTATACAACCTAGAATAGTCCCTTTGTAGAAAAATAAAAATAAAATTGTAGATGTTTAACATATACCAACTGAAACCGATCTATAATTATAACAGGTAGTTTGGGGAACTAAGCAATGATTTAAAGATGGGGTATGCACACATGCACAAACACAAGCACATCTAAACAGGCCAAAACAAGTTTCGGAAATTCCGCAGTCTTTTGCTTTTCTAGAAGCAAAATTGCATCTAACATCCCAAATCAATGAATGTCTATCCTTGTTTTTAAGCTCTCAAAAAATTCAGGGTTCTGTTTCTTTCCCAGAGGTTCCTTTGTGGTTCTCATTATGCTTTCCAGACAGTATCAATCACTTCCTGTCTAACTCAAATCTGAGAATGCACCCAAGTTAAAGTGGCCAGAAAAAATATAGGACACATAGCTAAATTTGAATTTCAGATAAACAACAAATAATTTTTAATATAAGAATATCCATGAAATATTTAGGACATATACTAAAAAACAGTCAACATCACTTAAATTAGAATGGCAGATAAACAAATAATTTCTATAGTATATGCCTATTCTACATATCATATGGGTTACACTTATACTGAAAAAATTAGTTGTCATTTATCTGAAATTCCAATTTTACTTGGCATTCTGTATTTTTATTTGCTGAATCCGACAACCCTAACTCAAATCCACCTGTCAACGGAGTCCTTAAACTTTAGAAAGAAGATTAGTTATGGTTTAGCCCACTCAGTCCTAATAGATAGAAAACCATCACGTTTGCCTGATTATGGTGAGAAAGCAGGACTTTTGACCCCTTCATACGAGCAATATTGAACCTGGTGCAATGAAATTTGAATACAATGAACACCCATTTAGAATTCATTATAAGGGGATCTGACAAGGAATAATATGTTGACCACTATTAGCAGCTGGACCTCAGGTAGGATGTGAGAAGAATATATTGAAAAGAAGTATGCACAATCTTGCCACGTTAGAGTCATTTGATAACGATGTGAGCGCTTCGGGTAGTTAAACGGAAATTGTGCTTATTAAATGTACTTTTGGCACCAGCTTGAGTGAGTGGTCAGGAGGACGATAACAACAGGAACAACAATATCAGAATTCAGAAAACAATGGCAATTTGAAAAAGAAAGTATGCAAATAAGGCATAGTTGAAAATAAAGATGTGGGCTAATTCTGTTAGAAGAATAAAATAATTTCTAAATATCCATAGAAATAATTTCTAAATAAAAATAATTTCCAAATATATAATAATTTCTAAGTATGTCTAAATGTATCTAGAGAGGACGTGGTAACTAGAAATAGAGTAACTAGTGATGCAAATTTATTTAAAGAACAAATGAGAGGTGTGCAAAAACAAGAGTGAAGCATGGCTGAACAGAAATTCTGTTTTAGTCAGCTTGGGGAGAAGTCAGGGTGGGTCTGAAGTGCTGAAAATTGTAAATTAAGGAAGCTGAGAGAAAACATTTAATTGAGAAGCAATAATATAAATGAGATGAAAATGGATAATGAGGGAACAGTAGAGAAATGGTGATGATTTGGATGGCAGGAAGAAAGGTTGAGATGAGATTTATTTACCAAAACAGTGAGTATTTAGAAAATGGAGATGACTCCCAAACCCCTTTGCTTTCTTACTGTAAAATCTGAGGGGAAGCTCTCTCATACCTGTTACCAGGGCCATTTTCTGTCAACTTTGTAGAGACAGAGGAAGTGAAATTTTCATGCCTTGATGGTTTATACTTTCTATGAACTAATCAACAGGAAGTAATAGTTGCATGCCTTTTTGAGCTAGCTTTCTCCGCTCATGTGGTTCTTCTGCTTTTGCCCATTTTACAAGCTTAATTTTTTTTTATTTAACATGTACTGAGTACTATGCTGGGCATTGGGAATATACAAATGAGTAAGTCACACAATCTTTGATCTTGAGGAGTTTACAGCTCTGTGTGTGTGTGTGTGTGTGTGTGTATTGGGAATGATTACAAGTAATTTGATATTTCTGGACTATAAATTTCACAGTGAGGAAATTTAAATAAAACACAAGCATGAATAGAGTACATGTTTATTAGTACTTGATATGGAAGCATTGAAATACATGTGAATATGTAAGCAGAGAGAACAATATTATGCTACCTTGTAGCCCAGAACCTGGAAAGTTTGCTTTTCCCCATTACCTCAGGAACTTACTGACTAGAACAAAATACTCAGAGCTTCTGTATTCTGTACATGTGTGTTTGTTGGGGGGAAGGGAGCATGGCGGGGAGTGGACTCACAAATTCAGTACTAAAGAATGAGGGAGGAACTAGGAATGTTCATCTGAAAATCTTTGGACTCCTGGAAGCCAGCTCTATGGAAGCAGTAGGCATGGGCCTCTCATAAAGCGGTGGATCCTTGCAGGCTTAGGGCTCTAAGACTTACTTTGCACTTTTATCTGTTCTATGGGTTTCCTATTCACCACACTCATTCTCATTATTAATTTACTCTCTGTTTTTCTCTCCTTACTTCTTCAGTTTGATGCAGTTCTGGTAATGTTTGTCTCTCACTCCAGTCATTGTAAATACCCTTCCTGCCTCAGTCTGGTCCATATAACACTCCCTTATAGTTTGTTCTCACCAAGTCTATCGTGGGGGGTCATGAATTGGTGTTTGATTTGAATCTAGGGTCTCAATTAGCATCACTCTCATAACATCCATGTAGAGACAAGGCCAGGCAAAGAAAGAGCTTGGTTCCAAATTGTGTGTTCTAGAAAGCAAGGCTGTACCATAAGGCTAATTTAGAAGTTCTTTATACTCTGCCTCTTGATTCATCTCTTACAGAAATACTCTGACGTTTAAGACACACAGTACAAGGACAAATAGAACAAGGACAGAAGGATAAAAAGTTTTTTCCTTAGGCCTAGAGTCTTCTCGGATCACCCGCCCAGGTAGAGACTCTTCTTCTAAGGTCTATTGACACATCAGCCTCATGAAAGAAGAGAAATATAGGCACCCTCAGGGAAAGAGGAGTCAAACAGAAAGATTGTCTAACTAGAGGGGCAGCTCTAGCTCATCGGCCCAACAAGCACCCTTAAGCCCTTACCCATCAATTTCAGTTCCCTTCCTCATTGGACATGAAATAAGAGGACAGGTAGGAAAGAATCTAGATGGCCCAACAACAAAGTAGAAGAGCTTCTGAGCACTTCACAATTCTTGTGCCAAACTATCAGGACATTTATGCATCATTTTTTATAGAGGGCCTGCTATGTGTCAGGAATTGTTCTCTTCACTCTTATAGAACTTGCACTCTAGATCTTAGTTGTCTGATGCTCAGGCCTCCAGTAATACCAGCCTGCTGAGAAATGTTGAGGGCCCTATAGACTTTGACCTTATATCCTCAGCTCTAGTACCTGCACCCACTCACTTTCCCCAACCCACAGAAAAGGTATTGGCTAAACCTTTGCTGTGTCTTACAACTTTGTGCCTGTGATTCAGCTCAGGTGTCTGGAATTTTAATGGTAGATTTCCAATAATTTCTTCTTGATGAACTCCTACTCATCAGTAAAACTTCTTTTATGAAGTCTTTCCCCAAACCCCCTCCTTCAACAAAATGGGATATACAAGAGGAACAAAAAGCCACTTGTTGTACCATGGGTACAAGTTAACAATGAAAAACAACAAATTGAAAACAAAAATGGAAACCTCTAGATACAAAAGGGAAGATAATTATAAACAACAAACAACATTAAAATATTATCTTGCAAGGTGGGCAAACCTCACACAGAGTGGGTGTTCTTTAGTGTCAAAATGATTGTTGAATAAATTCCTGAATGATAACTCTTGAGTAGATGAATTTCGTGAATGAGTGAATGCACAATCACATTAGGTTGTATTTCTAATGCAGTAAAAAACTAGTAAAATTAAGTCAGCATAGTTGTAGTTTGTAAGTGCTGAGTAATTATATAAAGTATTGACTTGAGGTATTGTTATGCATCATTAACTGTAGTATATGACAATTTTCAGTCAAAGAAATGCTTATATCTGAATTCCAATGAAGTACTCAACAGGATAAGGGCTAATATGAAAGGTTTCAAAATATTTATGAGGATTATAAAATTAGCTTGAATATTGACCAGAATGTTTTAAAGAAGAGAAATATTCTGCAAATGCCTTTTAAAATACACAAGCATATTGAAAATGGAATATAAAGTTTATAATTGGCCTACAAAAACTTCAAGTGATTTATATGTCGATTTCAAACGGTAACAGAATTACTACCTATGTAAATGTCTTCATGCCAAATATAGATTTGAATTCTTGTCATAAATATTAGACTTAACTTTCCATTATAGAAAGTTTGTTCTGCTTGTATATCAGAGTATTGACATGTTGGTAAGTCAGTAATGCTTCATACATTTTAGCATCACTGTTAGCCCCTTATTTCTCCAATTCAAACCTCAAATAACTCTTAGGTCCAAGTGAGATGGGCATAGCATGGTGTACCAAGTGGAAAGAATTTGGCTGCCCAACTTTCCCATTTTCTCATTCTGTGACCTTGAGAAGATTACTTAACCTCTATGAGTCTATAGATATTCTCATCTGTAAAATAAGGATAATACATTGTTGTGGAAAAAATTAAATGAAATTACAAGTGGAGGTGTGGAGCCCAATACCAGTTCATAGGATGCATTAGGTAAATGTGAATTCTCTTCTTATTGCTTAGACTTGGAGTTGGAAGCCGAAGGAAGGAAGAAAAAGTAGAGGAATATCACGTGATGGATGTATTACTACCTCTAACAGGGCCTGTCTGTCCTGCTTAGAGATAGTCCAAGGCGAAAACCAAAGGATAAGAATGGAAGGATGTGCCTGGGAAGTGGGAAATGCAGCGAGCTTAGCTGCAATTGCTGAAATAAACATTGCAGACTCTCCAGGGAACACCTGGTGTGTGTCAGAAAGGAGAACCTGCATTGACCTCACTTGTGGGAGACCATACTGGGTACTGAATCAGAACTCCAATTTTGCCTTTCTGTCCAATGTCAATAGCTCTAAGTCTTCCAACCATTTATGTCTTTAATCTTCTGATTTCTAAAATCAAAGCAAATGAATTACAGTAATTAATTCAGACTTTGAATGCTAAGCATATATTTTTGTTCTAAGTTCACTGACCCTCTTAAAATTTCTTTAAAATGATAAACATAGATGGATAAAAAGCCATTATTTTTATTTAAATATATCACTTGTCTCATTGGAGGTGGGCAGAAGGAGGCAATTAGAGGACACTGTCACTTTGACAATTAGGATCTGAGTCAGATTTTGACATCAGAAAGGCAAAACCATAACACACATTGTCCTTGTTTTGTCTAAATCAGTTCCCTAATTGGGGGCTAGATTCTGCAGCTGAAAAATTGAAGAGGATTTCTTTTTTCCTTTAAGAAAATGGTACTTCTCATACCTCTAGGAAGTGCTGGAGTAGTCACTTTATACAATTCTTTACATTTTAAAAATATATCTTGGTAATGCTTCAAAAAATTAAAGCAAGCATCACAGATTTTATGGCAGTGGTGTGAGATGGGGCAGAAGCAAATAAAAATGATACAATATTGATCAGAAAAAGAAGTAAGGCAGCAAGATGTGTCACTTTCTGTAACCCAGTTCAATCACTGTCAAACACGTCTTGAGGTCCTTGTCAATTTTATAACAAAATCTGCTCTCTCAGTCAATATTTTCTTCCTTCTTCAAGTTGTCACACATCTTCTGATTTTATCACTTTATAACATTTCGAAAATTCCCTTTTCTTTTGAACAAGATGTCACTGATGATTTCATGGCACAACTTCTCACCCTCTGAAATGTACGTCCCCCGTCTGAACGGTTTTCACATCTGTTCCGCTGCTCTAACTGATTACCTGGTGCTCTTTGCAGATACTGATTACAGATGCCATTAGCTTTAGCGACTCACCTTCAGCTTCTAATGCACAACGAATGGATCATTAACTTATTTAAAAAGTTTCCCAAAAAGACTGGTTCTACCACTTGTCCTTCATTTAATTACCAGGCCACAAAATAGAAGAAACAGAAACTTTGCTAAATGACGTCTTGGACCAGAAAAAAAAAATCAGGTTGCCAACAGAGCATGTTTAAAAGGATGATTAATCTCTCTGAATTTAATAGTGAAAACATTTTTACTCTAACTGGCAGTTTTAATGATCACTGTAATTTAGCTGATGGGTTCATTAATAAAACTCCAGGACTACTTTATAACATTTAACAATGTGATCACTACAGTTAAGGTTAAAGAGAACAAGGAAGCGGTTCCTTAGGACTTATATAACTTGCTCTCAGTAATCTGGGTAAGAGAGTGTACACGATGATTTCTGGCAAACAAGTAACCAAGAAAGTTATCTTGTCTGCTAGTAGCCCTGGGTCCTGTCTTACAGATGAAGTGCCCCATAGCTCTCCCAAATGACTCACCTACCAAGGGCTCACTCGATAAATTTTAGCTCCTGGCAAGCGAAGTAAAACAACACAAGCATTATCAAGTCAACAAAGTATAACAATCTTTAAAGCATACTAGAAATATGAGAACTTAATGTCAGCTTGCATGCAGTAATGTAGAATGGTGTGGTCAATCTTTTTGAGAGTAAAGTTCAAGAAGCTTCTAGGAGACGAAAGTTTCCTCCATGAAACCTTCAGGTTTAAGAGGTTATGACGGAGTTCATCTCTCTCAAGTGAAAAGTGAGGCCATAACACCAAATAACATTTAATCAAATCAACTAGTACCTCAGCAACTCTCTGGTGATGTTAGACAACTCTAAGAGTCTCTGTTGGCCATTAGGAATTTAGTCATTATTATTCCAACAGCTTCAGGGTACAGTTCAGGGAGTATTCAGGGCCTGATGGAGACTGTAATATCCAATACTCCAACATATAGCTAGAGAGTCATTTGTGTAGAAGCATCCAGTTTGCCTGGAGGTGGGAGAACTGGCAAATGATGTCACAATGGATAGTAATAATAATAATGACAAATATTTGCTGAGTGAGTATAGTTTGCTAATTTTCTTATGTAATATTTTGGATAAGGCCTGAAATACGAAAAGGCAAAACCAAATTGTTATCAGTCCATATCCATTCTTCCCTCCTACAACAACAGAATTTTTAGCTGGAAACATGGCAGACCAGAATATAAGACTACATTTCCTAGCCTCCCTTTGGCCACACAATTAGGCTATAGGAGGCAAGTGGAAGTGCTACATGACATCTGGGAGCCTTCTTAAGAGACAATGCTCATGCAGCCTTTGTGCAATGCTCCTTTGCTCCTTCTTCCTGCCTGCTTCTTGGAATCCACATGTGCTGTTTTGGATCATGAAGTTGAAGCTACATGTGACAAAGCAGGACAGAAGGAGATACATTCACTAACAACCGGTGAAGTGCTGTTCAGCCTGGATTTTTATACGAGAAAGGAATAGACTTCAAACTTATTTACACCATGGCAATTATGATTTTCTGTCCCTGACAAACAAATCCAATCTCAAACCCATCAAAACAGATAGGGCCAATTCCAAATCTGTGATTAATAACCCCTTCTTCTATTTGACACATCCTTAGTAAATAGGCAGGTTCCATTTAAGATTTTTACTTTTTCACCTCTGTAAAAATTATCCTGCTCAGTATTTCCTCTCTTCTTCCCTGTTCCTCACTCTCCATCCAAAGGAGGAGAAAAGAAATTTCCATTTTTCCAAAGCAGACTGTAAACCATCCCCCACCCCACGCCCGCATACACACCGACACTGCAGAGGAATTCTTTTATTCAACAACATTTGGTAAATACTTATTCAACACCTGCTCTTTTTCCAGTTCTTTTGCTATATACTGAGATTATTAAAACAAGTGACATTTTAAACTCATAATGCCTTGTGATGGATACTTTAATATGAGTGTATCATTGGGACAATGGTATAACAAGGAGGGACTGACCCTGTCTAGAAGTCTCAGGGGTTTCACTCAGGTGGGACTATTTGAATTGAGCCTTAAATGTTGAGTAAGATTTTTGGGAGAATGGCCTGTAGGAAGGAATAACATTATGAAAGCTGATGGCATATTTTTGAAAATGAAGAAGTTTAGCACTTGGAGACGTGGAAGAAGTGATCCTAGCTGTGTGTCAGTCCCTAAGGACCTCCTGTGCCATAATGAGGTCCTTAGATCGTCTCTTTGGATACCTTTAGGGGCTCGTAGATATAACATGGCATGATCATTTTTGCACTCTAGAAATATTATTATGGAATAAGTGATGAGGAGGAGTGAAATGAGAAGAAGGGAGATAAGTAGGGTATTCTTGGAGTGTACATTCAGCGAAAGTGGGGTTGGGATGAGGAGATGATTCCAAGATTTGGTTGGAGACTTAGTGGTTCCTACAGGGTGAAGTTCAGGGCCTAACGTATTGTAGTTGCTTATTAAATATGTGTTGAATGAATAAGTACCCAATTCAGAGATTAATTGAGACCTAGAAGGGACTCAAAGTTAAATTTTTGGGAGAAATTATACTAAGCACAACTCAATGTTAAAAAAATGAAAAACAGTAGTTTAACATCCACATTGTGCTTCTAGCTTATGAAAAAAATGGATTAATTGCACTTGAGACTTCCATCTAGAAAGAATGTGGGCTTTATGCCATTTATCAAAACCCTTTATTTGCTAAATTATGCATCCTAGTTCTTAGTTCAGAAACCATGATCACCGCACCTATAGGGGCAGATTGCTAATGAACGCAGACATGTCTGCCTGCTATAGGAAGGGAGAAACCTTGATGAAGACAGTGGGAAGGATTGCCATGTTTAATTTACAAAACTCTGTGGAAGCAACAGAAAACTGTAAACATGTGAAAAATGAAACAGAAAAAGTGAAAATATCGTATCTGAGTAGAGAAGTAAATTTTAGGAAGGTAGAATTACACCCTAGGATCTAGAAATATAGCTCCCAGCAAGCATTGGTACCAAGAAGAACAGAGAGAGAACTCAGATGAAGGAAATGTTAACAAGAACTCATGTCAAGATAGCATAGGAACCAAAAAACAAATTGAGACTATAAACGTCAGATTCACTGTTATGGGAATCCTTGTTGGAAAACTCATTCCAAGCTAAAATATAAAAATAATGATTGAGCATTTTTAGGGTTATAAAGCCTTAAAAACTAAATTGCTAGGCATTGACTGTAGAATATTTTCATTTGGTTTTTAATTTCTTCCACGTAGGTGGTCCTCAGATCCAGAGGGTTTTGGAATAAACAAAGCAATGTGCTGTCATTAAAGTTAGAGAGTTTTTATTTTCATGCAATTTTATTTCCATTCTGATTAGTTTAAGTACATCTAGACAGCAAAACTATGTTCAATTTGACCTTTTATACTTAGCTTCATAAAAGTAATGAAATTTTATAGTAAAATTTTTATAGAAAACCTGTTATGTTTAATACTTAACAGAGATAGGGTATACTTGTCAAGTTCTACTCAATTATCAATGCTAGGGCTCTCCTTTCTCGCCATTACTACCTCTCTGGGTGTTGAAGACTCTCATCTGTCAATTCAAGAGTCCTATGAATGTCATTCCAGATAGGGCCCACCAAATTTTTGGGCAACTGGTAGGACTTTTAAGCTAGAAGTTCCATGGGCAATGGGTAGGCAACTGTAAATGGAAAGCCCACCCCACTACCAGTGGCATCCTGCTCTGTCCCACTGATGTGTAGCCTCCACATGTTGACTTGACTTCCACACGACTCTCTGCTGCTGGCCGGTCTCTTCATGAGGGCGATGGGCAGTCTCTTCATGAAGACACCACTTCTGTCCAAGTAGTTATTCATCTTCCAGGTTGGCTCCTCTCGTCTCCCACTCCCTCACTTGCTAGAAGGGCATGTCCCACCCAGCTCCTCTTTCCCATCTCTCTCTACCGCCCTCCCCAGCCCAAATAAAACTGTATCTTCTGGGTGTGTGTATCTATCTGAGGTGATCTGTTTCTTCACTATTCTTTATTCTATTCAACTGTTATAGCATAAACTCTGTGCTCGGCTTCCTTCAGTCCTCCCTTCTACTTTTTGATTACTTCTTGCTCTTTTCGTTCTTACTGTAAAAAATCCTACTTCTCTTCAAGGCGATGTGGGTACCTCTGACTCACTGGTGGAAAGATCTATACAAGGAAGTGGGAAAACCCAAAAATATATGAAGAATAATATTTCAAGAGAACTCACTGCAAATGGTAACATCGATGCTGTTTATATGTCATACACAGACATGCCGTAATCTGGATTTGGGATCTAAATCAGCATGTAAATTGAACATAAGAAGTGAGCATTGTGTATAGTCTCTCTCTCCATATATATATATATAGATACACTCACACACACACACACACACACATCTGTGTCTATCTGCTAAAATTCTCAGTCTCTCTTTTCACAATTTCAAGCTCCTGAAAGTGAAATCTGGTCTAATTTCTGTCTTTACCAGACTATAGAAGTTATATTTGCTGGCCAGCTGTGGACACGTCACCTTGGATCAGACTCCACCCCTTGTTCAATAAAGTTGCAGTGCAACATAGTTTAAAAGGTGTCTACATTAGGAGGGGCTGTGGGCCTGGCAACATTCAACATCTCTGGTATAGTTCTCTTACACTTACCCATATCTTTATATTCCAACTATCCCCAGACCAATCCACAACCCATCTCTCCTCTCTCCCCTTGATTACTACCATAGTGTATTAATTGGCTTCCCTGTTTTCAGTCTTAGTCTGCTTCATCATCTAGCACATTACCTTGAGTTTTTTTTTTTTTAAAGATTTTATTTTTTTCCTTTTTCTCCCAAAAGCCCCCTGTTACATAGTTGTATATTCTTCATTGTGGGTCCTTCTAGTTGTGGCGTGTGGGACGCTGCCTCAGCGTGGTTTGAAGAGCAGTGCCATGTCTGTGCCCAGGATTCGAACCAATGAAACACTGGGCCGCCTGCAGCGGAGCGCGCGAACTTAACCACTCGGCCACGGGCCGGCCCCTACCTTGAGTTTTTATCTTCTCAAACTCTATGCTTCTCTTGTCTTTCCCAGTCTGAACAGTCAGCTGTGGCTCACCATTGCTTTTTTTCCCAAAGCATGTTCTACAGGAGGCAAATAGGGTTTTACACACACACAATAAAGTATTCTGTCTTTAAATAAGATTGGTAAACAATGATTTAATGAATTCTCACCAAGATTATTTTCTCAGGAAATTTTGTTTATTTTATTTGTAACATTCCTTGGAGATGTTAATATGCTGATATGTATTGTAATGCTTTCAAAGGGAGATAAAATATGCAGCATTTCCTAAACTTATTTGTGTAAACCTTTTTTCATAGGTGATTAAGTCTCTATGGAATATCCTTTGGCAAAACACTGGCCAACAGCATAAAATACAAATTCATTATCTGGTATATTTAGATTTTTCACAATCTATATTCTCAAATTATATCCATAGATGAATTTTCTGTTTAGCTATATAAAAGGACATTTTAGCCCCCTTGCTTTGACCTTATTATTCCTGTCATTTTGTTACTTTGCCATACATTTCTGGGCTTAATGGGCCATAACACAAGATTGCTGACACTCATCTCTCATCTTTCTTCCTGTGTTTCTCTTTCTAGATTTTCCCCTGCTGTCTTATTTTCTCACTCTCTCTCTCTCTTTTTTTCCCATCACCTTGTTCCTTTTCTTTTCTTCTCTGCCTCTCTCACAAATTGATCATTGAAAATGATTTTTAATTTAACCCATGGACAAAAATCACAATGGTAAGGCCATAATCTACAAAACTTCATATAGATAAGAAATAATTCATCAATCAAATCTTCCCTGCAAATAAACAAACAAAAAACTAATGGTCTCAATTAAAGTATTTTAAAAAAGAAAAAGAAAAAAATATTTTAACGGCTATAGGAATATTGATCAAAAAATTCAATTGGCTTAGAAAAGTTCACTCAGGAAAATACTTTTTCACGAGACATCAATATTTTCATAATCATAGCTAAAATTTTTGTGCTCAGGATATCCTTTAAGTCAAAATATGTTCAGGACCAAAAGAGCTATCATAAGTGTAGGGTAGAAATATCAAGAGTAAGAGAAAATCTTTCCCATTTACTCACTCTCATTCCTTTTATGTCACTGGCATGTGGACTTAACTTGTTCATATGGTAGAGACATTTTCCTTCCATTTTGCACTCATGACTAAGTGTTTGCCTTCTCCTTTGCACTCATCTATTTTCTACCCATTTCTCAAGGGCAGTGTCTCATAAAACTTTCTGTGATTACCTTCGTTACCTTAAAATCCTTAAAAAGCGATTATGTCAGTGAGAGATTTTTATCAATTGCATATGTTCAACAGCTTGTCCTGAGAGCACAGTTTGACATATATAGCGTGTGTTTTTGTGTGTGTGTCTCAATTGTGTCTAGCTACTAGATGGATAATACGTCAAGATTTGACTCCAGTGATGAAAAATTAAAAGTAACAAGAGAATGGAATAGTTATTTTTTGGTGAGGAAGATTGACCCTGAGTCAACATCTGTGCCGATCTTTCTCTATTTTGTATGTGGCATGCCACCACAGCATGGCTTTTTGAGCAGTGTGTAGGTCTGTACCCAGGATCAAAACCCACAAACCCAGGGGCTCTAAAATGGAGCATGCAAACTTAACCACTACATGACTGTACTGGCCCTGAGAGATAATTTTTGATGTGACTTGTTGAGCTCAAAAATCATTGGCTAGTTGAAATAATGGTCAAAGTTAATTAATTCTGTTAGAGCAAAGAGAATTCTTCAATCAACATGCAATTCTTTTACAATTTTTAATAGACTAATTAGAAGAAACAAATGTCACAAAACGTTCGTTACCTATTAAAAATGTGATATCAAATTCTTAATTTGAATTCCAAGAAGCATAGGAAGCATGACAACTATGAGTTTAATTAGCTTAAGTTGATAAATTGCTCCTTAAAAATAAAGATTATATACCACCCAAATGAATCCTTTCACATAGGTTTAAAATTTATTAGTAAGTGAGGCATTCACAGCCTAATTATAAAAGTCATTAGGTTATGAATATAAAAGGAAGGAGAAATAGAAAATTCATAGATCGTGTCAAAGACATTTTAATTCCTCTTGTATCCCCAGTCTCTAGGGACAAGTGAAAAGGCCACAAAACTTCAGGGGAGAGGGCATTTGTTAGTGCTATCTACTTTTGTATTCCATCTACTAGAAATTACCACCTTGTCTTCCTGAATAGTTTCCCCCTCCAAGTCAGGCAGGAGTTTAGCTTCTCCAGGAAAACCTTTTTGTTAACCATGTATTCATTTAGCTTTTGTCCTTATTAAGTTCTCTGTTGATTGGATATTGGTAATGAAATCTTACAGACAGTTAGAAGGAAAAAATCGGTAGTGTGCTTTTTTTCTATGTTTTAAAGAGATGATTGTTATATGTTGAACATTTATCTCTACTCATTATAGATTTCCATGATTAAAAACACAAAAAACTAAAGCATTTTTCATAATAACTTCAATTTTCTTGAGAAAAGAGATTAGGTTTTAAAAAAGAATTATTTTTGTCTTTCAAGTTAATTTACTTTGAATGACATTCCAAGAAGTCATGGCCATGGTCCTCATACTATTGTAAGTTTATGCTCCTTTTTTAAATGGAAATGGTCAAATTTAATTCTTTTGCTCCACACCCATTAAATGTCCTACCCTGTCTGATGTCTTTCCATTTCTTGACAGCTTTGCTTTAACAGTCAAAATTCATCGTTAGTGATGACCCCTTTGACAGTGTAAGCCTCTATTGCAAGTGCCCCAATTTTCTATGGGCAGGAAACAGGCTGGAAAAGCTACCCAGCTACAAAAAGAATAATTTCTTATGAAAAAGGAAGGATGATTCAGAGAGGGGAGCCAAAAGCTTCAGAGAATCATTTCTTGGGAGCCAGATCATGCCGTAATCAACTAACTGACAATACTTGTCCAGTAGGAGTTCAGAATTGCAATGAAACACTGACTGCTCTGTGCCTACCATTCCTTTCTTTTTTTTATATGGGAGTGTCTATCATGGTTATTCCGTCTCTCTTTCCGCATTTTATGTTGTGTGTGTGTGTAGGAGCAAATTCACAGACCTACCAATAACCAAAGATTTAGAGGAGTCATCCTCAAGGAAACTAACCCGAGATGCCTCATCTGCAAAACCTCATTTAGATCATGAGAACCCGATCAAGAATGAGCCTCCAATTGAGCATGATGAGGCTAGTCATTAACATTCTGAACATCAGTTTATTAATCTATAAAATGAGAGGAATTAAACCAAATCATTTCTAAGGTCCTTTCTTCTTCTCTTTATGATTAGATCACTGCAATTTTTCATTATTTGTATCACTTTACTATCTTGGCTGAATCAAGGGTGCACTACATAATCTTATCGGATACTGTTTATTTGTATTGGGTCTTTTCAGGTAGCAGAATTTCCAGAGAGCAATAATAATATTAATTTTGTATTCTCTAAAACCTCCATAGTGCTTATTTTAGAGCCAAGTATTCATTAGATACTTAATAAATATTAAATGATGAACATGACCATGTTAATCTGTGGTGTCCCAGGCTGATTGCAATATTGCTGCTGACATTTCTTTTGCTTATTAAAACCATTAACAACATGACTATGTGCTCTTTGCTACTATAACATGACAGGTGAGGAAGCTTACAGCAGTGACCTATTTCAGGGCTTCTCAAGTGACTAGAAATTGACTTCTAACTTCATGATGGATTTCAAGAATCATTTATACAGTGTGAACTGTTCTTTGGGAAATATTTTTAATCTGGTCACTGCCACAAAAGATGTTGTCTTCATGGGTACTTTAGGATATATTTTGACAAGATGATCTTTGTTTCAAAGGGACACTTTAATAAAGAATAAAAAGACCATTGATCAGCCAAATGAAATACTTAAATAAGAGCCTAAAAGCCAGGTTTAGTAACCAAGGAAGGCTTGATGAATTGTTTGGCGTGAGCCTGTGCTCTGATGCATATTTGAGAACTGTGTTGTTTTGTTATTCACAGTCCCACTATACGAAGCCAGAAACTTTCTAAAGTCATTTAAAATAGAAACTTCTCTCTTAACAACCACTTTATTTTTATCTTGCGCCTTCTATGTGGACTAAGGTAAGTGATAAAAAGGTGTGAAAATCTCAGGTTCTTTGTTGAAATCCTTCTGACCTCATCAAGTGTTCTCTAAAGGATGCTGTTGCCTGCATCTTAGCCCTTTGACCTCTACCTACTGTTTGGAGGTTTGAGTGTTGAGTTTACTAATCAAAGGAAAACCAACTCTTGAGGCTTCTTTAAAAATTATGCCTAGAGAAAGAACTATTCACAAGTGAGTCAGTTTTTCCTCAGTAGCTATCACAGAAACTGTGATTATATGGCATAAAAAAGATTTATCTATTGTCTGGTTAACATAATCAATATAATCAGTTAAAGGGAGCAAATCTGACATTCTATCAGATACATTTCCTGTTTTGGTTACTTAAGTGAATCATGTCTCTAAAACTAAAGTCTGTAAAACTAAAGACCATTTTTGCAATATAAAAAGATGGGCCAAAAGCCATTGGAATAAGCTTTATCATACACATCTCACACACACACACAGAGTCATACTTATATATAATTAAGGTATAAAGGGATTTTGAGACAGAGCAAAGTCGTTTCTTACTAACAGAAAGGACTATTTTGCCAGTGTTATTACTTCCATCACTATCATCTGCCATTTGGAAATTTTTAGAGAATAAACAAAGGACTTTTCTTGACACACCTGATTCTTTGTTTTCAGAGTATTTCTTCAGTCTTAGTAATTGAAATGAATTTCCAAGATAATGCTTAAATGAAAGATTCCATCTTTTTTGGTCCATTGAATCTGTGAGGCTTACAATGGGAAGGATAACAATCTTATATAGCTGAATCCTCTGCATCTTATTTAACTCAGTAGACTTATACCAGATTGCTGAGCCAAAGAAAGCCAGGCTAGTCATATTGGCATCAATGAGATGTCAGAAAATTGCATCTTGCCCTTAAAAACTACTGCATATGGAAATGTCCCTGGTGAAGTCTATCCTTAAACTCTGTGACTGTAGGGAGATGCCAGGAGAAGGAATGAGGCACTGGTGATAGCCCAGACCTCCAGTGGGAATCTATGTCAGCCTGATGTATGAAGTCTTTTTGTGATAACTATCCTGAGTCTTTAGGAATTCGTTTAAATTTCCTTTGTAATGTTAAAGAGCTCATAGAAGCCACAGTGCCTGTTGCCACTGTTATGTTTTGAGTGTATGAGGAAAAGTGGCCCTGAGCTAAATCTGTTGCCAATCTTCCTCTTTTTTGCTTCGGAAGATTGTCGCTGAGCTAACATCTGTGCCAATATTCTTCACCTTTGTATATGGGACACTGCCACAGCATGGCTTGATGAGTGGTGGTCAGGTCTGCCCCTGGGATCCAAACCAGAGAGCCCAGGGCTGCCAAAGCAGAGCATGTATACTTAACCACTACGCCACCAGGCTGGCCGCTTCCTCTGTTGTTTTGGCCACTTCAGTCCAGTAGGCTGGGAAGCATGAATGTGCCATGTTGGAGGCTTGGCAGGAGTCATGCTCTGGGTGTTCCTGCCAGGGCTTGGATTTTCTCCTTGTCAGATGGGAAAGTTAAAGAATGGAGTCAAGTCACGCTCAGAACTCTTTCATCTGAAGATTGTTCTAAGCAAGGTGATGGGTTTCACTTAATACTCAGAAGTTAATATCAATAAGCATCTCTTTCTTAAGCAATACTAAAATGAATAATATGCAAATTTTTGGTTGAATTTATAATAATAACACATTTCTGCTAATGCTTTTGGTTCCTAGCCCAAGAAAGTCAAGAAATCAAGCTTATTCCTTAGGATGTAGACTTGTCTTTTCTGGTCATCTTTTCTAAACTGTCTCTTTTGCTGATAATACGATTAGTTTACAGTGAGATTTTTTGAGAACGTTCAAGTTTAATTTCTGGGCTTTTATCTTCAAAATCTTCCCATGTCTACTGACAGAGGGCATGATACATGACATTACTACACTCAGAGTGGGAGGATGATTCATATGAGGTTTGGATGCTGTTTGAATCTGGAGAAAAAAAATTTTTTTAATTTGTACTTATATTTTCTAAAGTATTCTTTAATTTTGTTTATTTTACCACCTCACCATCCTCCTATCAACACACAACAAATCATGGGTTTTGGAATAATACCAACCTGGGTTTAGATACTGGTCCTGACACTGAACCATCTTACAATTTTAGGTAAATTATATTGCATTGCAGGCAATCAAGAAATGTTGCCTTCCTTTCTTGATTTTTCCTGTTTTTCCTTTAACATCATTTATTTGCCCTTAGAAACACATTTTCCTTCTTTTTATTTTAAAGTCTACTTTCTTATTCATATAAAACCATATGTCTTCTATCCAGGTGCCCAAAATACATATGAGAGTTATATTACACAAATGTAATTAGAATATATATGTATGTTTATATATAGTGTGTATGTGTATGTATACACACACATACACAAACACACACACACTCCATTTCCAGAGCTGTATTTCTCAATCGTTAGCAGCTGAGTCTCTTTGGAGACATTTGCAAATTTGCCGAAATGTTTTGGGTTATCGTGATGACAAAGGAGCATTTCTGGCATTTTGTGAGTGGGACCAGAGATGCTAAACATCCTGCAATGTGTGGGGCAGTCCTGCACATTGAAGAACTGTTCTAATATCAGCAATGTGTTTGATAAACATTACTTGAGAGGAAACTCTAGAGGGAGAAGAGCATTGTTAACACATAATCTTTAAAATACCTCTTCCTATCACTGCTTTCTACCAACATCTCTCACAAGACGAGAGTTGATGCTGAGAGTTGATGCTCTTTCTCTGTCTGTTTCTAACCACAAAATCTTTCTCTGACAGTCATAGGCTTTTGTGTCTCTTCTCCCTCACATCTCACTCAATTATTTATTAACTGCTTCCACTTAGCCTGTCTGGCTTCTTGCATTTTCTCTGAATATTCCCTTTTTCCTCCAAGAGACTTCTAGAAATAGCTTGGCAAACAGGAACCTTTTGCTCTTAAGAAAGTAGAAGAAGGAAGAGAAGAGAATTTGAGGCTTCATCCATTAATAATGTTTATTCCTATTCCACATGTAGAAGTGGCGTTGCTGCTGCTGCCAGCACCTGAAGTCCCAAGGAGAGTGAAAGAGACAATGTGGAAGGGCTGGGGTCGGGGAGAGGTTATCACTCCTGTCAACACTTTTATGTGCGCGTTTCCCAAGGCAGGCAGAAGGACACTGATATGGATGGTAACCATTTCCTGAAGCTGGCTTTGTAAACAGACACTTAGATGGTAAATGTCATGAAAATCTGTGCTTCTGCTTTTCTTCTGAATTGGGATATATATATACTTATGACAATGATTGTATTTTCCAGTATTGCCTTTAATTGTAAACATAAATGCCCATGGTATAAAAGTATTATCTATGTTCTCAAAGTCTAAAATATTTGATAAAAATAGGGGCATATATTTAAGAGGATAAAATATGAATATGAATAAACTCATAATAGTGTAATAAATTATTGAAGAATTTTTATTATATGAAAAGAGAAAAAGTCAATGGTAGAAGAAAAGAAGGGATTCATGTGAACATATAACATATTCTAATTGATAAATGGAATCTTTGCAATTGCATATCTCATTATGGTACTCATATGGGCCTCTGAGCCTATACATTGGCCACATAAGAATTTTGTATTTCAAGAGAATTGCCAAAGGAAGCAAGTATCCCCATATTGATCTCTCTTTTCTGTCTTTGACTATGAAGACGAATTGTAAGTTGAGTTATAAACTATAACCTGAAGGAAGGCATACATCATCTATGTTAGGGCAGCTGCAAAAAGTAAGAAACACCATCCAAACATCCATATTGTTTTTTTTAGAAAACTGTTGTGGCTCATAAATTCAACTTTAATAATCATAACTTACATTTAGAAAAAAATCAAAAATTCTGTTTCAAGTGTAGGGATGTTAGAATATCCTATCCTAAGAAATGTCATAAATGCACCACATTCTTATTTTATTTTTGTTCCCCATGCCCTCTTGTAAGAATAATTCAAATAGAAAGAGAATGGAAATGATGTTCATATAACAGAAAGAAAAATTCGTGGGGAATTAAGCACCTCTATTAAATATTGGAAAAACTATATAGCATCTTAGGTTTTAAATTTGTTTCACCAAACAGTATTTCTGAGGTGGGAAAAAATGCTACTAGTTTGCTAAAAACTCACATTAAGTTTTTACTTTAAACGGAGTGCTTGTGAGACTCCACGGGGTATTGCAGTACTTGGACGGCCAACGTTCATATCCAGTTATCGGTTAAAGGAGAATAACAGGACTTCTGTATTAAGAAAAAGCTCACTACAGGCTCAAGAATAATACTCAATTCAATACATTTGAAACCATAAGTATTTTAAATTGCTCTTTTGTTGAGGGGGCATCCCTAGACCATATATTCTACCTAGCCATTATGCCTTCACCAAGACTGCATTGCTAAAGAATATAGCAGTTAAATATTCCATAATCCTATTTCTTTGGCAGAACTTCCTACATGAAGTTGAGATAAGGCAAACATTCATGCCAGGATGGTGAACTCACTTATAATGTTTTGTTGGCATTATATGTGACAATTCTATCATCTTCCTCCTTAATAAATCCAAGAGTAGGCTATTGCAGCCTCTTGACATTGTTGGATGGAAAATTATTTTAAAACTCTACTGTAAATGGAAGGAGTATAGTTCAGATAGATCAACTGAGTATTTGATCATCCTGAAAAGAGCACTGATTTAAGAGTTGTTACACTTGATTTTGAGGCCTGGGTTAAGCTTTGTGCAAGTCATTGAACCCTGGTAGTTTCCTCATTTCTGAAATGAGCATGATGCAGGACTTCCCGACCAGCTTTAAAGGATCATTGTGGACAGTATTTAGTAAGCTTCTGTGCAGCACCTGCCTTCCCATCCCCAGATAAAGTTAATCATCCTCCTTATTCCGTGGTACCTTGCAAATTTTTAAGTTATTGAGGTTGAACTTTAAAAAGGAATTGTTTACTTGCATGTCAATTCTTTATTAATCCATAAGATTCTTGAGGTAAATGGCCCAGGTATTATTTATCTTTTTATCTCTAGCACCTGGCATAAAGACTGAAACTTAGTGGACATTCAGAAACTTCATTCACTGAATAAATAAAATATTTTTTAAACTGTGAAGACCATATATTAGTTGTGTTCACAAAGTTTTTCATCTCTATGTTACCTTTTCTGATTGCATTGTGTTTTTCTCTTTGCCTATGTTATTACCTGGTTTCAAACTTCTTTGAAATCTATTTTAATGTGAATATAAATCTTTATTTTTCTATGTTGACTAGAAAAGAAAGTAATCTAATTAGATAAATATTCCTTTTTAATTGATGTCAACATAGCTAGAACCTTCTAAAATTAATTTATAATAATTAGGATATAGTAAAAGCACTTGATGGATATAAAAATACAAAATCTGTTAATTTTTTCTTTGGTAACTCATAAAGCATTTCAGTATCATGGTGTGCCTTTGGGCCATAGAAAAGGAGGAAGAAAGAAAAAAGAGAAAGAAAGGGGCAAAGAGAAAAACTATTTTTTTGTAGCCCTATGTGTGCTGAAAGAGAGTGTGTTATCTTCAGTTTTATAGAAGAGAGAACTGAGACTCAGAAAGAAGAGGTAACTTGCTCAAGGTCACATATCTGATTTGTAGCAGAGCTATCCAAGAATGTCTAACTCAAAAATCTTGTGATTTTTCCACTAAACCATTTTATAGTTCTCCAAAAATGCAGTTACTTGGCACAAGATAATTTAAATTCTGCTGAAAAATTGTTATAATGAGTTAAGCCCAAAACATATATCCTTCTATCACCATGTGTTTTAATAACAAGCACTTGAGGAAGTTACACTGTAGCCAAAACCTCTTCACTCTGCCCTCTGTTGGCTAGAGCAGCATCTTCATTCCGAAACTTGCAAGACTTTAGTAGCTTTATCTGACTTAATGGATTTTGTTCTGCGGTTTTCTGTTGCCCCTTTTTGTTGAAAGAAGAAACTGATATTTGGGTGTCAAATTAAGGTAATAACTTCTTGCCTTTGATTTTTTAGCCCCAGGTTTATGAATCCAGTACAGTTCCAGGATTCACAATCTATCAATTTCTTGGGCAACAGTTTATGAAGTTTACAGAATATTCTGTTTATATGATTTTTCTAACTAAATTAGAATGGTATTTTTAAAATTTAATTTCATTTGAAAGAAAAACTTATAGGCTGACAGATATGGATTCATGGATTTCCCTTTCTTTCCACCAAATAATTACAAATATCTCTCTTACTCTTTTTGAATAGTGGCATGTCTTATTTTCCCACTCAATTACAACTTCTTCATAAGTTATTGAAGAAATTTCCTTGGAAAATACTAGCATTTGAGGAAAGAACTTCTGAAATGAGTTCTTTGAAACACAGTGATTTTATTTAACTAATATAATTTATAGATCCCAAACTGCTTCTTTACTGAGGAAAACTTGATGTGCAGTGTAATTCTCCAGGAGAAGGATTTACATGAAGCGTATTTCCAACTTATTTTTTATCATTGTTGTAATAAGAGTAGTAACACAGCTACTAACATCTCCTGAATACCAGCTTTGGATATGTTGGCGTAACTATGTAACTTGAAGTATGAGCATGTGCGTCTAAGCACACACACACCCCAACACACACACATATACACTCGGAGAACAAGACAAGAAACCTACCCTGTGGAATAAACTAATCTATCTTTATGACAAAATGCCGAAATAAGATTGTAACATGGTAGGCATAGTTAATAAAAACCTACCGATTACTGAAAATCATGATATCATGTTATCAACCTTTACTTAGTATACCACTATATGTAAAATGTTGTCCTGTATAATTTAGAATATAAAAAGAGTTGTAATATCTGGTCTCTGACTTCTAGGGGATTAAAGCAAATGGAAAGAGAGAGCATATACACATTCATAAATAAATATACTGAAAAGTCAATATATCCATGTCAATAGTAATAAATAGCATGGGAATCAGAGATGGAGAAATTTGTGTAAGTTCAGGTAGTCATTAAAGCTTTACAGAGCCGTAAGATTTAAACTGGACTATGAAGGATGTATAGGAATTACATAGGTGGAGATGGTGGTAGAATGTTCTAAGCATGGGGATGGCATATGCTAAATGGTGAGATGATGAGAATGTGCAAAGTCTGTGGGGGAGATGGGATGTGGCCGGAGTGAAAGCTCTCTGTGTAAAAGCAGGAAGAAAGTGGGAAAGACAGTTGGTGAGCACTGAAAACCAGAGTTAGGCATTTAGACCTCATCCTATCCAAGAATTCTTTTTTATTTGTTTATTTTTGGATGTACATCATAATACATTTCGAATTATGTGTAGATTACTGAAGAAATTTTTGAGTGATACTTTAGAAAAATTAACCTGGGAACTACAGGCAGTATAATTTGAAATGTGCCAAGGGTGGGGAGAAGGTAAAGGGGAAACAAAGGCAAGTGGAGTGAGGTCAACAAGACCACCACATGCATTTGTGCTGGTTGTGCCCTGAACATTTCTGGGGTACCATTGTATAAACTACAGCCTGTACATCTGTGTTCAGTGACTTTGCAGACAAAATGGAGATAACGAGTAAATGGTATCGAAATGGAGAACAGAGAGTAAAGAAATTTAAGCAAAAAAAGGTTTTGAATTAATGCACCAAGTTAGGGCCCTGATTAGCAAGGTCAAATCATTTTTCAAAAAAGGGAAGATCTATGCATGTTTGAAGTTCAAAGAGAAGGAGGCAACGGCTGAATGATTAAAGAGAAGAGGTACTTAAAAGAACTGGTTTCTGAAAAGGTTGGGATAGAAACCCCAGATAGAGCGGATCTGGTCTTTGATAACATTTGGATACTTTTATTTTTGAATGAAGAAGGAAGGAAGGAAAGATGGATATAGATCATTCTATCATTATTTCCTCAAGGAACCACTACAAACAGACAGAGGTGACTAACACACCTAAGGAATAAGTTACAGAAAAGTCGGACGATTCTGACACACCAAAGGCTGCTATTCATCCACCTGAGAAGGTTGAGAAAGAAGTTTCATACGATCCTCGGGCTAAGTGGGTGCACCTGTTACACTGTTGAATTTAAATATCTGGTGTTTTAGTGCAGAGAAATAAGCCCTAGTGTGCCCTCCAGCTTATACAGCTTTCCAACAACATCTTCAGAGGGACGAGGGAGGTGCGACATTTATTTTATTCAATAAAGTAGTCAAAAAGTTCTTGTCGATGTCATATTAACCTTATATTGTTAGGTCAGTTAACTCTATATTATATAATTTATCAATTAATTAGGTTATGTTATAAATCAGTGAATATTTAATTAACATTTTACAATGATCAAAGTATTAGGTGGTCATTTAGGTGCCACATAGACCTATAATGTTTGATCCTTATCCTCAGGGAGCATGTCATATAGTTGGAAAGACTACACACACACACACACACACACACAAATAGGTATAATAAAAGCCAGTGTAAAATACTAAATGGTTGGTAAAGCTAACAAGAATTATGGGAACTCAGAGGAGAGAGTAAGTGATCATTGGGGGCAAGTCTTTATAGAAAAGTGTGGCTGTTCTGTAACCTGAAAGCTAAGTAGTGATACCTATTACAGAGTTTAATTTAAATGTGTGCTCTTGTATAAAATCAAAGGGAAAAAAATAATCTCAGGTATATTTATTATGATTTTTAGTGCATATTATATTCATGAGTTCTGTTTTATTCATGACTAAATTATATAAATAAATCATTTTGGACACTCGTAGCCTTTAACAAGAGATGTTTAATTTTTTTTCCTAAATGTAATGCATGATTATGGTAGAAATCCTAGAAAATATAAAGAAGTATATATATGATCTACTGAAGTATAGGTAAAACATGATCCCACCAGAGATAAATACTATTAGCATATTGCCATATGTCTTTCCATGGCTGGTTTTAATATTTTAATATGGCTTTTATCTGAGTCTGTCTTCCACTTCTTGACTAGATTCTTCCATTAGAATCTCCGCTCCCCGACTTTAGTAACTGGAAATTTATCTTTGTATTTCTCTATTGAGCAAATCGTAATTTTCCCCACATATATGACCAGAAATAGAAATCTTTGCTTGCTTTTCACAGTAGACCAGTAAATTCCCCCTTTTAAATTTGAATTTTCTGTAAATAAGAGGTTTTGCCGCTCACAACTTGTTTTTAAACGGAAATCTGGAGAGCACTTCTCACATGTATCTTATTGTAATTAAAAGGCCTCAGGTAGGAATTACCTCTCTTTATTATAAGTGATGCTTAAAGATAAAATGACTTTTCTTGGTTATAGGTACATGATCTAAGTCCCCCTTCCACCTCCCCACTTCAGGCCACAGATGAGACGTACTTTTTCAGAATGTTTTAGGTTTCTGAGACACTGATTTATTCTGTAATCATTATGTGCTCTGGAGTGGGATGAAATTCTGAGAAATTGTTGGCAGCTGTTTTCTATGGAAGGACGTTCTTAACCATGTTAAGCACAGAGTGATCTGTTCTGGAACAAATTTCTGTGACTTTTGTTCACACATTATTGCTTCTCTGAAAGTTCACGGGAACAGCTAGAGACTGTTCCTTTAATCACGTTGAAGACTCACAAATAGCATTGTGAACGTTCAGAATTGGACTTCCCAATAATTGAATATTTGCTCTGTTGTCTGTGAGTCAACCTGTTTTAGGTTTTAGAGAAAGGAACTGAAAAATAGTGGCATGCCACAGGAAAATTTGCTCTATGGGTTAGGCTTATGGGAGCTGCTAGGTCTATTAGTGGGAGTAGCTTAAATCTGCATAAATGTGAAGGAGCATGATGGTGAGGGCCATAACTATTTATTCCTTTAATTTTACTTTTGGGGCCGGCCTGGTGGCACAGTGGTTAAATTTGCACGTTCTACTTCAGCGGCCTGGGGTTCACAAGTTTGGATCCCGAGTGCAGACCTATGCACTGCTAGTCAAGCCATGCTGTGGCAGATATCCCACATATAAAGTAGAGGAAGAGATCTACAGATGTTAGTGGAGGCTAGTCTTCCTCAGCAAAAAAGAGGAGGATTGGTGGCAGATGTTAGCTCAGGGCTAATCTTCCTCAAAAAAAATTTACTTTAAAAAATAAACTTTTAGGGGCCTGCCCTGTGGCCGAGTGGTTAAGTTTGTGCACTTGCTTCAGTGGCCCAGGGTTCCCCTGGATTGAATCCTAGGTGCGGACATGGCACTGTCCATCAGGCCACACTGAGGCAGCATCCCACATGCCACAACTAGAAGGACTTGCAACTAAAAATACACAGCTATGTATCGGGGGGCTTTGGGGAGAAAAAGGAAAAATAAAATCTTTAAAGAAAAAGTAAAAAGAAATAAAATAAACTTATAAACAGCATTTTTATTGAAAAAATACATATACACATGGTAAAAATTCAAACAATTCCATAGATCTTCTTCCTAGAGTCTATTACCAATGTTTTTGGTAAGCTTCTAGGAATATTTTTTGTATATACAAGCATATTTAATCTACTTTTTCTATAGATGTAAATATAGTGCTCACAAGAATATACAACATACTTCTACTTTAAGTCTTCCATATTTAAAAATTATCTTAATAGTATATCTTGGGAATTATCCTATGTTGGTGTGTCTCTGTTGTGTTCTTTACTAGATACAGTTTCTTTATATAGATATACTACAATTCATTGATTTATTCCCCTATAGATGAATATACAACTTGTTTCTGGCATTTTGACATTTCAAATAATCTTCCAATGAATATTCTTGTACATCCTTATCTTTTCAGGTATGTGAAACAATAGTTGCTGGATAATTCTTGTTGATGCTACACACAGAGGACTAAGGTACAAATACATGACTCTTTGATTTGATGCCAAGTTGGAAAGTTGTGGAAATTTATCCCCAGACCATAGAAACTGAATTTAGCAAAAGTAGTAACGTCACTTGAATAGTCAGAAAATTTTGCTTGAAGGGAAAAAGCCCGTGGGCTGCTTGGAGTGTAGGGAAAAAAGCCCTGGCTATAGTTCAAGAACTTATGAGCCTTGGGAGCTATCCAGAGTACTGAAGAGCTGCCGCAGGAAGCGGTCTGTTCCAGGGGACCAGAAACCTCAGTCTCTCGATTTTATGTCTCTCTTGGCTTGAATCTTGTCCTTGAGGTTCTGAACATTTCTAAAGTTAGCTATCACTCTTCAGCCTCTTTCCCTGTCCTTAACTCACCTCATCTTCCATCTGTCACAATTCAAGTCTGTTATGCCTGTTTTCCCAACAAACTCCAGCTGTGATCTACTCCTACCGTTTGCTGCTAGGATTCCAAAAGAAATAAGCTAAAAACGCAGCAGTAATTTGAATTTGACTTGTTCTTGACAATGGTCTCAGTTTATACAGCCATGCACAAATATACCAATAATATATCAAATACATTTCTGTTTTATCAGAGTAAACTTTATATATCTGACAGTTTAAAGGTACATCAGAAGTTAATACTAGAGTATTTCAAAATTTTATATTGTTAATTTTTGCCCTACTTCTTAATATAACTGAATGACATTGATTCATGTAAATCATAACTGTTTGAACATTTCAATTGAAGCAAAGAATATGACAATAAATAACTTTAAAAAAGCCAATATATTCTCTTCTAATCACTTTTGATATCTGGACCACTTAGTATATTGAATATTTGTATGGGAATATCAGAATTTCTAGAGCTTTCCACTTGGAAAAATGCCAGAAAAGATATTTTTCTATATTTTTCGTTTGCATATTCTTATAAATCCTGTCACTAAATGACTCATAATTATAGAGGATGGACAAAGGGGAGTTCTCTTGTCTAGACTACATGAGTAAGAAAGAGAGAGAGAGATCCTCAGTCACAAGTAGGAAAACACATAGTCAAAACCGGCATAAACAAAAGGAAGTTATCAGTTAATGTGCCCGAACAGTCTAATAATGGACCTTGATTCAGGGGCCTCAGATGTCTACTATCACCTAGGTTCTCTCTTTACTTTTGGCTTTGCTTCATTTATGTTGACTTCCATCCAAAATATGCAGTCCCTGGATGGTGGTATTATGGTGACTTCAGAAGCTTCAGCCCTTCATCTCCCCAGATTCAAATTCAACGAATCCTTCTCCCAGTCACTCTAGCAAAAGTTTAAGGCAAACTTTCATTGTTTTGATTAGTTTTGCTTTTGGTCACATCGCCTATCCTCAAACAATCATAGTAGCCAGAGGCATGGAATTTATTGACAGGGTTAGATCTAGGTCATTCTTTCACCCTGGAGGCGAAAAGAAAGGTGGATTATCCCACTTATAGAAAACTCAAGGAATTCTTATCAAAAGAAGATGAAATGGCCAATAACAAAGACAAAATAAAAATAGAAATGAAATATACAGTACATAATAGGAGGTGGGAAATATACTTGGAGGGAGAGACTGAGAAGTAATAATTGTTTGATAATAATATTTTGGGGGCAGCCCAGTGGCATAGCAGTTAAGTTCATGCACTCTGCTTCAGCGGCCAGGGTTCCCTGGTTCAGATCCTGGGCGTGGACCTACTCACCTCTTCTCAAGTCATGCTGTGACAGGCATCCCACATATAAAACAGAGGAAGATGGGCACAGTTATTAGTTCAGAGCCAATCTTCCTCGGCAAAAAAGAGGAGGATTGGTGGTGGATGTTAGCTCAGGGCTAATCTTCCTCAAAAAAAATTTTGGAAAAATTAACAATTTGTTAATAGTTTTTATGTGTATTGTACCAATTGATCATAATAAGAAATAATTGATATTTTTATAATTTTTAATAATCATATATAATTATAAAAAATGATGAAATTATGTCTTGTTCTCAATTATCTCTCCCATTTCTCAAATTAAAGGATCCATTAAAGTGGGTAAAAACTGTTCACAGAAACTTGTGAAACCTTAGCCTGGGGACTGACATTATAGTTGCCAAAAATAGTTTTGGCAAGTGTAAGTTTGCTTCTCCCAAACTTATCATACAACTCTTTCAGAGTCCACAGCATATAAATAGTGATACTTTTTTTTTTGGCCTAGAGTATCTCTAGCTGTTGTCTTCCACATACAGAGTGACTGGACAATAGATAAGGAAAATTGACTCATTATATCATCCACCTAAATCCTTCTATGACCATGCTTGACCATTAATGATCAAAGTAACAATCTATATAGAATTCATTTTCAGAATATGTAATGTTCTGTTTGTATTGTTTCCAAAGGCCTCCTTTCCTTCAAATTGCCCCTGGAACACAGCATGTCAGTTCCTGCATTTGGCTCTTTGAATGGCCAGTGCAAACACTGTTACTTTATACTACTTGTCTGTTGTCCATCCTCATTGGTTTGTTCCTACTGTCCCATTGTCATTCTGTTCTTGATGCAACTATGCTAACACTTCTCTTCTTCTTATCTTAGTTTCATACCACATCCAACAGATACTTAGGTATGATGCTTCAGAAAATTCTTATTCTGGTTTCATATCACAGTGGTAATATTTTTGAGGTTTCTGGTTGTCCAAAGTTTTTAAAACTTATCTTTTCCATTTTATTTATGGTATAACAATGCTTAACACCTATTTAGCTTCTAAACTTACCAACTTCTTTTATATGGCAGGTTTCAAGTTATATAACTATTATATTAATAAGAAATGCAAACACTGAGTTGGTTTACTTGGGAAAAAATGAATAAAAACACAAAACTAGTGTTTAATAATTAGAATTCTCACCTCTTTCTTTTGAGTTATATTCTTAAACAAGAGAATGTATCTACAGGATTACTGGTATATGCATGTATTGCCCTTTTAAGGTATGTTTTCTATACATGCTCACAGACACCCAAGGGAGATCTTCAGTGGCAATTAAAATTTTTTGTCAATAGCTTAAATGTAAGTGAAAGGAGAATGTGAATTCCTCAGTAATCACATTTTAGTAATGTTGGAAATATAAGAATGGCTAAGATCACCAAATTATGGGATATAATAAGCCTGGAAGAGAAAAAGTTCATGAATTATACTGAGGAATAATTGGAGAGTTAGAAAAAGCTTATATAATACATCTTATTGTCCTTTAATTATTTCAAAGGTATTAATCTTTTAACCCCCTACACTGCAATTTCTTTGAGTGTTAGGACCATAGAATTTGTCCTTTGAAATCCTAGGTTCTTTCAATGTAGAGATCAAATTTAATGAATTTTGAATACGAGGCTAGCAATATAGTCAATCAGGCTGAAAGAAATATAATGTTATCTATATCTGGCAAACCAAATAACATCTCATCCACATCTACTTAAGCTATTTATGTGACTGTGACAGGATCACATTTATTAACATCCCCTCTTTTCTGAATCACCGAAGTGAATCTTCTATTTTGTGATGAACCTTCAGAGAAAAGGACTGGGCTAAGGAAGCAGCAGAACAGATTGGTTAATTGCTTGGGCTCTACTGTCAGACTCCCTGGGTTAGAGTCTGGATCTATCGCTTGCTAGCTGTGGGGACTTAGGTAATTTACCTAACCTCTCTATACCTTTAAACTAGGGATTATCATGGAATTTATCCTATAGTGTTGCTTTAGAATTAAATGGGTTAATATAGTAAAGTTTGCAGAATATGCTCTGAAACATACTAAACATTAAATAAGGGTAAGTAATGATTATAGGTAGGGAGAAGGGAAAAGCTTGGCAAAAAAGTTAACATAATCTTCAAAATTAAAAATTGAGAGAAAGAAAAGGAAGCAGAGGGAATGGGAACTGAGGAAGATTGAAGATAAAGGGAGAATTTGGTGAAACATTTTGGGGAATGATGAAATATGAAGAATGTGGGGTTTCTCAGAGCAGGAAAGGAGATAAAAGAGAGAAAAGAGGTATAAAATGTTACCAGGATTGATCATGAATTATGTTCTCTTTAATATACTCTGAAAGCCATGAATAAAGAATGGGGCTACTTTTTAAATTTATTGCAGGGGAGGGAGAGGAAATGTGTAAATTGGGTACTATTTTAGGACTGAGTCATATAAATTCTCAGTTTTACAGGTTTTATTCATGTGCTCTTTGATTCTCTGTCTTGGTTATTGAGCTAAAGCCACATCCCTAGGCAGATATGAGTGAAGACAGAAATGAAGAGCTTATAGAAGTCTGTATTCCATATCCACGAGTTCCACTTTCATGGATACAGAGGGCCAACTAAGGGGTTTGAGCATCCATGGATATTGGTATCCATGGGGGTCCTGGAACCAATCCCCCGAGGAGACTGTACTCCTGGGCTTATAGTAGACAAAGGGCACCAAAACTAGGAGAGTCTTAGCCTCCTCATGAGTTCATAGGTATTGACAAAAGGGAATTTATAAGCAGGTTTTCTGATCACTTTCATTAGAAGACAAGAGTTCACCTGAATCTGAATTTGAGGATGACTCCAGTGGCTCTTTCAATTGTTTATGCCTGATACTCATTACTACTGTTAGTAAAGAAGATCAGTTTCAAAAAGCAACAATGCTTATAAGAATGTGAGTTTTAATGACTTTTGGGAAAGTAAAATAATAACATATACATTAAAATTAAAAACCTACATATGCTTTGACTCATTGATCTATATCTGGGGATCAATTCTATAAAAATAAAAACATGCTATGTAAGACTGTGAATACACATGCACACAAATAAATTAGAACTATAGTCATTGATTTGATGGGATGTCCATGATGTATCATTAAGTGAAAAAAATTAACAGGCACATCATGATCCCATTAGGAGGAGGGGGATAAAAAATGAAACCTGTATCAAAATATAAGAATATGAGCAGTAATAATAAGAGAAAATGTAAAAAAGAAAATGCAACCCATATTACTTTTAATGGATTAGAAAGTGAATATGCATCTGAAGAAACAATCAACAGAATGAAAAAGAAACCTAAAGAATGGGAAAAAACAATTGCAAATCATATATCTGATAAGAAATTAATATCCAAAATATATAAAGAACCCATACAACTCAATAGCAAAAAACCAAATAATCCAATTTAAAAGTGGGCAAAGAATCTGAATACACAGTTTTCCAAAGGAGATATTCAAATGGCCAACAGGTACATGAAAGGTTGATCAACTTCATTAATAATTAGAAAATGCAACACAAAACCTCAGTGAGATATCACCTCGCATCTGTTAGAATGATTGTCATCAAAAAGACAAGAAATAACAAATGCTGGTGAAGATGTGGAGAAAAAGGAATTCTTGTGCACCATTGGTGGGAGTGTAAATTGGTATAGCTACTATGGAAAACAGTTTGGAAGCTTCTCAAAAAATTTAAAATAGAACTACCATATGATCCAGCAATTCTACTCCTGGGCATATATCTGAAGGAAATGAAACCACTATGTTGAAGAGATATCTGCACTCCTATGTTTACTGTAGCATTATTCACAATAGCCAAGACATGCAAATAACCTTAGATTATTTCCATTATGCAAATTAGATTAGGGCATTATGTAAAGTGAAATAAGTCAGACAGAGAAAGACAAATACTGTATGATCTCACTTACATATGGAACCTAAAAAAACCATAACCACCAAACTCATAGAAAAAGAGGTCAGACTTGTGATTGCCAGAGGTGGAGGGTAGGGGATGGGTGAATTGGATGAAAGTAATCAAAAGGTACAAGCTTCCAGTTATAAGACAAATAAGTGCTGGTGATGTAATATACAACATGATGACTATAGTTAACACTGCTATATGGTATATTTGAGAATTGCTAAGGGAGTAGATCCTAAGAGTTCTCCTCACAAGGAAAAAAATGTTTGTGACGATATGAGCTGATGGATCTTAACTAAATTGATTGTGGTAATCATTTCACAATAAAAGCATGTCAAGTCATTATGCTGTACCACCTCAAACTTACACAGAGCTGTATGTCAATTCTCTCTCAATCAAATGGAAAAAAAAAGAACGACAATAGAAAGTAACTTTCAAACTTTAAAGATGTAAATTAGCACAAGGTAAAAGTTAATGAAGAATAATAATGATAATAAGATCTGAAATAGGGGGTGCTGTTAATAATTATGCAGAGATATTGCAAATTGGAACTATCTGAGGCAGAGAAGAATGTATAGTCACCTTACTTATAATTCACCCACAGTTGCATGAATATTCAAACGCTACATGATTATCAGGACCACTGAATTTTAGTTTCTCTAAGCATTTCAGAGGATCAAAAAATTTGAGAATTGGTAAGGAGCTTAGATATCATTTAGCTGAGTTACTCAAATTTATAGAAGAGAAGTCTGAACCTCACGTAAGAAAAATGACTTGTCCATGGTCACAGAATTCTTTGACATTAAAGCTATTATAGAACTCGGGAATTGACTCCCAGTGCAGTAATTTTCCTACTATAACAATTCTATAAATAGTACACATACTATAAAAAATACTAGCATCTTCCCATCCAAGGTCATGATTTCTTGCTTTTAGGTAAATGCTATTTCCATATGAGGGATCAGGTGTAATGTTTTCATTAGAAAGTTATAAAGATCAATCCAGAACAGAGTTTGATTGTATATCTGAACATGAAAATAGGACAGCTGAGTTTTTATCATAGGTCATCCACCCTTTTATGAAGCTTACATTGTGTCATTTGCACATAAAGATTAACCAATGGTTCAACAGTCTGATCTAACTAATGCCAGCAGCAGATTCACAGGGTTCCTACAGAGACAGACAAAATACGTTTATAGTCTAATATCACAAGTATCACAAGACTCTACAAGCCAGGTGTCATGGAGACCTGGGGGTCTTGTAAAGACATTGACTGTAACCTACTCAGGATCAGCCCAGAGGAAGCTTCCAGTGAGAAGGTTGTGGCTTGAGGCGCCCAGAGTGTGAATGATTCATTCGGGATCCTAAAGGGTCAGAGTAGGGAATCAAAAATTTTGGTGGTCAGGACTGCTGGAATTTCAAGTGGGTTAATTGATGTAGGCTTCTTGAGAAGGTGACACTGTGGTAGGATAGGATAGAGGATGCAAGATAAAGGAGAGGATGGAGGATGCAAGGGATTCCCTGTGTCCTATCATTTGATTTTGTGGGTGAGAATGTGGGTTCTAGAACCAGATTGGCTGGATTTGAAATCAGAACCCACTGCTTATTGACTGCATCACTCTGAAAAAGTTACTTAGCCTTTTACGCCTTGATGCCCTAATCCATCAAGTGGAGGAAATTAATCGGTCTTACCTTTAAAAGTTGTTGTATAAATGAGGTAATACTGGCAGCATGCTTGGAATAGTGCCTAAAAGGTAGCAAATGGAGAAAAGATATTAACTATTGCTATTACTCCCTTTTTATCAGTCTTAGGACAAGCAGTTTGCCAAGCACCAGGCTGTGAAGGTTGGCACTGAAGCTGCTTTCGCAGTCTCACAGCCTTCAATGCCACGTCATCTCCATCACTATTTTACACTCAGAACACACTGCATAAAAAAGATCAAAGACTATTTTCCCTTCCTTCTCCTAAACTTCTGATGGGCTCCTAAGGGGAGAGAGACAAAAGTTCTTCCCCCGCATTTCACACTCATCAGCTAAGAGACCCAACAACGGAAGAGTATATATTTATGCCAAGGATATTTTTGTGACATGGGTTCTCTTGGAGAGAACAAACTCCTGGATGTCTGAACCCAGATATCTTGGTATTTGTACAGTACCTAGAATCACTCCTTGTTCAAAGTTGCAGATTAATATGTATAAATATAATATATAAATATACAAATATACAAGTGTCACATGATTGAATCATTGAAAGATTCCAAAGACGGGAAGAAACCTGGCACTGAAAAAACAAAATTACACAGGGAGTAAAGCTTGCAAAGCACGATTTGGTTAATTTAAAAAAATGCATTGAGATGAATGGAAATTATCAGCAAGAGAAAGTGGAACCATCTGGAAAGAAGGAACAGAGAGACATTAGCCTAAACAAGAAGGAGGCCTGGAGCAAGGAGAGAATGAAGCAGAAACATAGAGAAACAGAATAGAAAGCGGCAAAGAAGATAAGACGATGGAACACAGGTAGGAGAGGCAGTCACAGAGTTTTATAGGGAGATAAAAACAGTAGTTTGAAACAACTGGGTTTTTGGCAACCAGAAAACCAATAATAAGAGGCGTGATAAGCATGAAGCTACAGAGAATGTCTGTTCACAGGCTGTTTGGGACGCACTGATGCAGCTATTTCCCAAGAGATTTGAAAAGCTATTTGAAAGAAAATTAAGGATATTGTACACATAGGACTTTTTTACGGTTCGTCATGATTATTTACTTTTTGTTGTAACATATAAAACTATTCTAAACTATGACAATGCTCTTCCTTCAAAATTTTGTGTAAATTGTTTTATTCTATATAAAAAGCACATCAGATCAGAAATGTGTAGAAGGGATGCTTCTCAGCATTCAGTTTTATATCCCTGAAGCTAATTCCACTTCCGTGCCAAGTAGATGTTGGAAATTTTCCGTTGACTATTACACAAATTTCAAAAAGCCAAACCATTGAGTCAGAGGATAGTTTATGGCCCATTAACAATGCATTTGCTTCTCAGAGCTGTAAACACGGCCTTATGGATCTTAATGTAATTGTTTAGGATGAGTGTGTTGGCAAGAACTGTTGGAGTCTGTTGACACAGTCTGGAAAGCAATGTGTTGTAAGCAAATCTGCAAAATGTTACCAACTCGTTAAGCTATGAGCTTTATGGCTCAGTGTTCTAAAGCAATTCTGTGAGACACTTCTGAACAAGGCTGTATATCCATTTCTGGTTCTGCCACGATTGATGTGTATATAAAAGGGGCTGATGACATTCCTCATTGCATTGTGTTGATGTTTTATCATTATTGTTGCTTTTTTTCTTAAACATTATCCTTTCATTCTGTTATATAACTAAGAGAGTGCAGAGAAGCATTTATACACATTCTATGGAATAGCTTTTGCTGTATTTAAATATACTGTAGGGAATGCAAAGGTGCTTCAAAAGCTCTGTTCCATAGATGTAGTATTAATGGAAATGCATTCCCACTTTCCTGCATGTTCCTGGAAAATTCTGCCTACCATAGACACTTGGAATTGGAAGGGACTTCAGATTTAATACAATCCAACCTTGTACTCACTGAAGCATCACTTTCTAGAGCATCTCTGTTGGACAAACTAAAATTCAGTGCATTTCAAGCGAGGCAGTCTTGATTCACTTGAAGTGTTTTCAATTTCGAATGGAAGAAACATGACTCAAACAAGGGGAACTGGATCTCAAGGCTGAGAACTTCAGCAGTTTCTCATTTGCGGCATGGGTAAGCTTGCAGGTCTCATGTTATGTTACCATCTCTCTTCACCTCTTAATCCTGGGGTTTTTTTCCAGATGCCTTTCCTCCCTGCCTGCTTTCTCTTTGTGGGACCACTCAGGGCCCCAGTGTTACATGTTAACATCTCCGTGGCCGGCACAAAGAGAAATTCTGTTTCTAACAGTTTGAGTCAAAGTTCTTGATTTGAGAATAGTAGACTGACTTACATCACAAACTCACCTCTAAACCAAACACTGGGCCCAGGGAAGAAGGAAGACATAGAATGCTCAAGTTAGGTCATGGACTCACACAGAAGCAGCTGCCAAACCAGGGAGATTTTAATTTAATTAATCTGACCTAGATTATTTTCAATTGTTTCCTTTTTGTCATCTTCAACAACACAGTGAGGCACAATTCTTTCTCCTACCTCTTCAGTCAATCCCTTTCCTTTTACTGACACTGAAACTGCATTAATCAAAATTGTCGCTAGGACTTTCCCTGGGATAAGAGTTAGAAATACCACATTGTCTCTAGTTTTCTCCTATCTAAACTATCTCTTATATTGTTGCCAGAGTGATCAACTTTAAACCCATATTTCATTCCCTACTGTCCCACACCAACCCATCCATCCATCCATCCCTTTAAGATATATCCATTCTTTTTCCATCTCACGTTCTACCTTCTTTAATTTGAGATCAATGTTTCTCTCTTCTATTGTAACATAATTTTCTCTACCTTCATTATACAATCTGTCTTTCGGTCATAGATGCCTGTGTCCTCCACTAGATTATGAGCAGATAGAGGGTACAAACCATATCTTGTTCATCATTGTATCCATGAAAATACTGAGGATGAGGTCTTGCCCAAAGTAAGCTTTCAATAAATGTAAGACAAATTTAATTAATGAAATGCCAAACTGTTCAATATAAACAGTAAGTTTTTGGAATGCAATATGGGGCAAAGTACTCAAGCAAAGGCACATATATCCTATTGTAAGATTTTGTAATCTTATTGAGTAGGATCCAAAGATAGGTCTTAGTTTCTTCTTAATATCAGGAGACAATTTTCCATGGGCCTCTTGCATCTTTACAAATCTTGCAAGTGAAACACTGACCCCTTTTACTCTTATCTATATATTAAAGGATATTTCTATTGAAAACATATAGCCATGGGAAACATAAAATACCTCTCTCTAGAGCAAAATGCATGCTTGCTTATGGTCCCTTATAAAAGGTTCAGGTTTCTAAAGCTTAAAGTTTTTGTCCTCTAATGCAACCCACTGCATGTGCAGGTGGCGCCTGACTTGGCCTCTGCACAGCATCCTGGGGGGAATTGAGACTCAGGAAACTAATGTAAAGAAATGGTGATACTCTGGCTACTGCTGTTGTTGAGAGTTACAAAGCCTTTGTCTCTGACTCTGGTGTCTCATGTCTTGCCAGCATTCATGAAACTCTGGCAGGCTAACTTGTTAATTTGTAAGTAGGGAAAATCCCAGAACCTTCACAGTTCTTAAAAATCTATTCTGCAAATAGGCTCTAGAAGTTCTTATCTACTTCTGGGACATTGGTTTTTACAATGGTATGGCATGGCAATGATATGTTACCAATGGTATACCACTGATAGAATTCCGGTTGTGGTCTTGAATGACCCTATTGGATATTTTAAATACCTAGGATGATAGAGTCAACATTTTGCCTATAAAATCCATAAAGTGTAGCAAGAAGAAATAGAAAATTCACAAATTATAGCTACAGTTATTCATCACCTATTATGTACCAAGTGCAATAAATAAATTAATTCTTTACATTCTGTGTTCTTTATATCAGTGAATGATACCACCACTATGCCAGTTGCATAAGCAAAAACGCTGGGTCTCTTCTCTGAGTTGTCACTCATGCTTTCTTCTATATCTAATTAGATTTAGATTTCTAGAGATCTATTATCTCTTAGGTCTTCCTGCTTCTTTCCATATCCACTACTTCTACTGTAATCTCTCCCCCCAGTTAAAGAAGATATATCCTAAATCTCCTTTCTTCCTATCTTGTGATTCTCCATCATCAATTCTGTACACTGAGCCAGAAGTAAACACTCAAAAATGGAAATCTGACCAAATTACTTTCATAAAAAACCTATCATTGACTCCCACTGACCTCTGGATGAAATCTCTACTCCTAAACTACAGCTGCATTTAACAGAGACTCTAAATGACTGGATTAAACAAGACAGAGGTGTATTTCCCTCTCAGATACCATTTTGGGGATGGGTCATCAAACGTTGATATGGTGATTCTGCTCATTGAAGTTACTGAGAAACCCAGGCTCCTCATACCCTGTTGCTTTATAATCCTTAAGGTTGTCCCTCATCCACATCATGGCTCCATACCATGACTATCTTCCAAAAAGTGTGATGGAAGAAAGAAGGAAAGGGAGGGGCATGACTTTTCTCTATAAATACATAACAAGAAAATTGTTCAGACCTCTTCTGCTAATATCCTATTGGCCAGAACTTAGTCATATGTTCAAACCTGGCTGCAAGGGAGGCTGGAAAATATAGTTTGTATTCCGGGAGCCCATATGACAGGTTGAAAATTATGGGTTTAATTATTACAGACTGGGTGGTAGGGGACCATCAGTTTTAAAATCTGACTCCTTCAGTTGAACTATGAGCTCTTTGATGACTATAACTGAGACATAGTCATCAGCCATCATAAGAAAATGCTTGCATGTAATAGTTAAGTAAAAGTAACCAAATAAAAAAATGAATGAATTTTATGTTCACAACAATACTACAAATGTAGATATTAATATCTTCATTTTATACATTAAAAACTTGGGCTGAGGAGACAAGATAAATTGACCAGCATGGAGATGAGCAAACCAGGATTAAAACTTAGAACTTGTTTGACTCTTAAGTCCAGGATCTTATTACTCCACTGCACTGGCATCCATTTTAATCTTTAAAGTTTTCAAGGAAATTTAAAAATAATCATAATTTATCTCAGGTGTAAAGTTCCAGATAAACTAGTTTTCTTGGTCTCCCCCCTCCTCATGAAAATACAGAATGGAAAGATTTTGAGAGCCCTTCTAAACCTGGCTTTCTCTGATTTTAGGAAAGATAATCATGCAGAGATTTAGTTAATAATGACAATCATTTATTACTGAACACTTCCCAAGGGGCTAGGCACATCTCTTTGTCTGTGCCTTTTAACCAGTTTTATTTTTTAAATTAATATTTGTATGCTATCTTTAATACTTAATCCTCTTCTTCATATTTGTGGAAGCAGGAGGAGTATGAACAAATGTATAAAGACATTTTCTAGAGTTTCTTCAGGAAGACACTTGCAGGGACCACTCTTAAATGGATGATGATAGCAAGGGCTCTTTTGATCTTTGCTGAGAGCTTGTGCTCGCAGAAGTAATCCCTGATATATTTTTACAAAGAAGTAAAGAAGCATTATGTCCTAATTATAGAAATTATTGTACAATTAAAAAAATGAACACTTGGTAATATCAGGACAGGTCAAAAATGATGGTGATGGTAAGGTAGGGAACTTTGAACACAAGGGAAACCCCAGATATTCATTCCTTTTTATTCTTTTTAAAAGATATTTTAGTTGATATACCCACATCCATGTGTCTTCTCCCTCATCTTTGCAGGAAGATGGAATGAGAAAATTGAAATTTCATCTACATCTAATTAAAATATTTACATTCTTATCTATATATCTATTCAAAATGATATATAAAGGTTTGAGATAAGAGGATAAATGAGATCTTATGTCTTAGAAAAGAGACTTGGAGTTTATTAAACTTTGAAGAAAGGATCTTGTGTGAGGGAGGGTACATGTTTACATTGGCCTTGAGGTTATAGAGAAAACAGACTTTTTCTTTTTATATATGTTCTTGCAATTGTGAAAATTGCCCCATGGCAGACAATATATTGACTTTGGCAGTTGAATATACCTAGTCTTGCCAATACAGTTATTTGAAACTGAATTGACTTTCTTTGAAATGTTTAATTGGAATCCTTAAATTGCTCAGCAAACTCATAGCCAATTGATTGCCTGTCTCCCAAAGGGCACCTCTTGGCCACAGGCCTCCAAAGTGTTAATTACTTTACTGCCCAATCCTCTAAGGACCAAAAGGTTGTGAATTGACACCTGACTCAGTTATTTGTTTACAATATATTTACATCACACATTATTAGACAACAATCACAGATGCCCTCATGTTCAGTTGAGAATGTCTGCCTTAATTTATTAGTCTCAATATTTATTTTAAGGTAAAATGACTATCCCTTTCCCAAAGACTTTGAAAACTGGAGAGTCGGGGTAATGGTGGTCAAGAGTGACGTGTGTGGAGCATAAGCCCTAGGAGCAATGCTGACAATAAAGTCTTTGAGTGAAATTTGGGAGACATTTACATTTATCTCACGTCTAGTCTTCCCTCTATCCTTCTAGACATTGTGGACTGGGCAAGAAGGCAATATAATTCATAATCAGTTTTGAAAATTGACCAGTAATTCTAAGCCTTAAAGCAAGATGTTGAGTTTTGCATCATTGAAATGTTATCTGAAAGGTTATTTATATATTTATTTGTTAAAAGTAGATAAAATGGAGGATATAGCCTCTACCACAATATTTCTAATTAAGAGGAGAAGTATTTCAGAAAAGAAAAAAGAATGCATGGGAAACAGCCTGGGAGTGGATTTTTCAGTTATGCCAATTAGAAATAAGATTTTCTTGGGGCCAGCCCTGTGGTCGAGTGGTTAAGTTAGCCCTCTGCTACTGTGGCCCAGGGTTTCACTGGTTCAGATCCTGGGTGTGGACACGGCACCACTCATCAGAGCACACTGAGGTGGCGTCCCACGTGCCACAACTAGAAGGACCCACAACTAAAATATACAACTACGTCGTGGGGGGCTTTGGGGATAAAAAGCAGAAAGAAAAAAAAAGATTTTCTTCTTCTCTTAAAGAAAAAGATAGGTGGAAGATATCTACTTTTATTTTTGCCACCTACTAATCCCAAAAGAATCAGAAGCCCGTGTAATGATTTATGAGATAAAGACACCTACTTGAGGCATGACGAGATTGGACGACTGGTTTATCACTTTAAGGTAATCTCTGTATAGTTTACATTAATCTATTTGTTTGCATATCAATCACAAACAGAAAATTGGCTTCATTTATTTTTCGATATTAAGCATGAAATAAAATTACCAAACAGATTCCAAATACCTAGCAAATCAGAGGCTCTTCATCTGGCTTCAACCCTGACCTTATTTATTACGTACTACTTATATTAAAGTGCTCTCTGATATAACCAAAGAGAACCACTCACTCATCTGGGGGTATCCTCTTATACTTATTCACTTCCATGTCTTTGCTAATGCTGGTCTGTTGTTCTGGAAGACATTTTCTCTAAATTTCCAGAGCCAAAATTTTAAATATTTTTTTAAGTCCCCTTTGAATGGCTTTTTCTTCTCTACCACTGCTCTGTGTTAGGGGAGGAGAATGATACAAGTAAGATCAGAAGAATACTATTCTTCCCGTTGTGCAAAGGGGTTTAAAAGCAGAAGTAGAACAATTCAGAGGCTGTTGCAATAGCCTAAGGAAGAGACAATGATGACCGGACCAGAGTAAAATCAGTGGAAAACGAGAGAAGTGGGTAGATTGTATATATATTTTGGAAGTAGAACCAACTGGTCTTGCTCATGAATTGGATATGGACATGCATAACGAGAAGGAATTAAGGATAATTCCCTCCCCCCGTTTTTTTTGGTTTGAGACAAATGAGGAAGGCTAGGACAAGAACGCATATTCTGGGAAAACTCAAGAGATCATTTAGCCCACATTAAGTTTGAAATGTCTATTAGAGATCCAAAATGATAGGGCAGGAAGGCAACTGGATGTGAGCCTTGATCTCGGAGGAGAGAGTCAAGGCTAGAATTATAAATATGGGAGTCGATAGTACATAAGTGTTTTTAAAAGCCAAGGCTAGAATTATAAATATGGGAGTCGAAAGTACATAAGTGTTTTTAAAAGCCATGAGAACAGATGCAATCACCTAGGGAGATATGTAGAGAAGAGGGGCGAGGCTCTGAAAGGACCGGTAAGGTAAAAAGAAAGAAGCGTTGGTTTTACAGAAGAAGAAGGGACTATTAAGTAGTGTCTAATGCTGCTGAGAAGCTAAGAAAACACGGAGAAGTATTTACTAATTTTGGCAACATGGAAATAATCTGGAACTTTGACGAGGGCATTGACCAGGGAATATTTGGAGTAGAAGGAAGTTTGTTATAGGTAGAATGATGAATAGAAGGTCAGGAAATGGAGAAAAAATGAAGAAGTTTAACAAAGATGAAAGCTGAAAAATAGGGCAGAAGCTGAAAGACAATGCAGTGTTCGGGCAGATTTCTCTTGTTGAATATGGAGGAACATGTTCATTAACACAAACGAGCAAGTAGAAAGGGGAAGATTGACGATACAAGAGGGAAGAAGTAGTCAAGGCAGCACAGTTTTCAAAAAGACTCTCGGGATTAAACTCAGAGGACAAGTAAGGAGGTACTGGCCTTAGGTGGGAGGAAAGGCAGTGCTCCATCTTATCATGAAGAGAAGACAGACGCAGGGGCAGCTGGAGCATCCAATTGGTAGTGGGGTTGAGAAACATCTGGAATCCGATAGTTTCCATTTTGTCAATGAAGCGCTAGCTAAGGCCTTCCACTGTGGGGACTGCAGAAAGTAGACTTGAAGGCGAGGGGAAGGAGGAGAATTTGTAAAAGAGCTGTCTCTGAAAGTGGGAAGACAAGCTTATTGCAGAAGCAGGTATTTCATGGGACACTAGTCTGTGCCCGACTGAGATTTGAAACGGAAACTTCTGAATTTGATTCTGTGATTTTCTTCACTTATAATCAACTGCATGTGGAAAGATGCAAAAAGAAATCAGATTACTTTTTATTTTACATTAGAGTTAATTATTTACATATCTTCTTTTTCCTCTATATTATAAAGTAACAAACAATATGGAAAACAATATCAGAAAACAATATAAGCTTCGCATCTGTATTCCCCACAGCACATAGCACATTGCAATCCCTTAATAAAGTTATCAGTACATTTTGGAAGGAATGAACATTTTCTTTGCTACCTTTGTAAATTGGGTAAAGGTTTTTTTTTTCTTTTTTCTTTTTTTTTCCTTCTGATGAAAAGTAGCCCTGAGCTAACATCTGTTGCTAATCTTCCTCTTTTTTTCTTGGGGAAGATTACCCCTGAGCTGACATCTGTGCCAACCTTCCTCCACTTTATATGTGGGTTACTGCCACAGCATGGCTGATGAGTGGTGTAGGTCCACACGTGGGATCCGAACCTGAGAACCTGGGCCACCGAAACAGAGTGCACCAAACCTCACCACTACACCACGGGGGCGGCCCCTAAACATTTTTTTTAATTCAGAAAAGTAAAATACCATTGTTAATCATAAGAAAATGGATATAAAACAAGAGTACCAAATTTTTTTATGAGATTTAAAATAATGTAAAGTACAGTGTCTTTTTTTTACTTTTTGCATTCTTTTGAGTCTTTCAAGAGCTTAGAGAATGTGTCATATTGAATTTCCCCAAATAATATCCTGAGGTGGAGAAGCATAAGAGGGCTGGGAAGACAAAGAAAGCAGAGCGCCTCCCTGGACTGTGATGCTGAGGCAGCAGGTAGCGAATGCTGAGTGGTGGGTTAGATTTGTTGCTGGCAGTGCCAAACTGAAGCAAAAAATAGCTGAAATTGTGATGTCTGCTTGTCAGACAATGCGACCTGAAGCTGATCTTAATGTGGAAAACTTGTTTGCAGATTAGCAGAAATCCTAACCTTTAAAAATCTTACTGTGAAATCTCAAGTTGCTCTTCAATTTTTTGGGTAACTTTTACTTAAAATATTGGCGTAATTCACAATAAACATAATAGACTTTAGAAAATGTGCTTTCTAGACTTATTGTTTTGAACCTAAAATACGTATGTATATTCACCATATACACCACAAACCAACACAGAACCATGATCTGTCTCTTTGGGGAATGAAGGATGGCAGTTGTTGCTGTTTTCCATTTAATTGACCTTAAAAAGTATCCTGGTAAGTGATAGTCTTCTTAAAGACTGATATACCTGACAGCTTGTCTTTATCTGAAACGCATAAGTGGAAGCAAGAGTCGAAATGAAAATGACGAATGGAAAAAAACTGCTGAAAAGTATATGGAGAATTATTCGGCTTTTCTTTCTCCTCTCTTCATGCCCATAGAAAGCTAGAATACATTAACTAATTAACACTGATCCTGTTAAATTAAACTTGAAAAAGAGATCATTTCTTTGCTTATGAAAATATATTAGGGTATATATCAACATGCTGCATATGTACTCATCAGTTGAGTTCTTGTACATGCATACATCATTCATTCAATTTATATTTTATTGAGTGCCTATTATGTGACTGGCAATATCATAGAGATTTAACTAAACAAGAAACAAAAGGTGACATAAAGATAATGACTGATAATGTTTAAATTGGATGGTCAGCGAAGGCCTTGCCAAGGAGATGATATGTCAGCTGAGAGCTGAGTGATATGAAGGAACAGTCCCTGAAAAGGCTTGAGTGGAGATTGTTCCAAGCAGAGGCAGTAAAGGGAAGCCTCAGAATTTTTATATAGGAAGATCTTAGAGACCTTCTCTTCAGGAGGAATCCCAGAAGAACTCCAGGAAGCTATCATTTCATAACAAGCACATGTCTTTTAATCAGATTGTATATTCTTTTATTTGCACTGGATGGTAGAAATAGATGAATGGAAATATGATAATGTTAAAGTCCTCATCCAACATTAGATGAGTAAAATCCCTTCCTGCCGCCCTCTAGGGATAAAGAAATAGCAAGTGCAGGATTCACAAAGCAGGAATGTACCAGGATAATGGGAGTTTATGGGAGAAGAGTGATGTGAGAAGAGATGACACGAGGTCTAGAAGGAGACAGGTCGCAAACCATGTGGAGGATCGGGGCTAGGTCAAGTTAAGAAAAGGTTTCTTATTTTGAGTGTAGAAAGTAAGCATTGGAAAGCTGCAAACAGAGGAACAATGTGATTTTATTTATTTTTTCCTATGAAAAATAGACCAAAGAAGTGCCCCAGCTAAATCAAAGAGATCAGTTGGGGTCTGTTGCAGTAGTCTTGGTGGGCAATGACGGTGATTTGGATAGGTTGGAGGCAGTGGAAATTAAGAGAGAATGGATGGATATGGAAGGTGTTTGGAGGTAGAGCAGACAAGACTTACAAAGGATCAGATATTGGGGGTGATGTTGGAAAGAGGTAGCCTCAGGTTGTTAATTGAAAGGAGAAAAAGATTATATGTACGTGGTGTTTGTGTGAGTGTAGCATTGTTGATGATTTCTATTTTATTACTACTGTACACCTAGTTGAAATTTATGATATCAAGTTTCGTTGTCTCATTATATTTTGAGGGCAAAATATAATGCTGACATACGTAACTGAAGTACTTGCTCTGATTTGTTAGTGATTCCATTGGAAAATAAATATTGTTGAACACTATTAAGCAAGCCAAAGTAAAACAAAATCTATTATAAAGTACAATAAAAGTGATTTCTAATCTCTGTAGCATTCATTTGTGCCATTAGCTACCATATCCTTTAAAAACTTATAATCTCTAAGAGATTTGACAGTTGTTGAAGGTTTAAAAGATCTTAAATTAAAAACATGAAGCAATTAGGCTAAGATTTGTGCGTTACACATGTAAACATCATATAATATCTTCTAAAACATCCCTTTATATTCATATTTAGTGGCAGACAACAAAACACTTCTCCATCTGTTGTCATGTTTTCTTTTTGCAACAACTGTGTGAAATGCCAGGACCGCCATTGTGATTATTAACCCATTGAGAATACTGAGACTTAGGTTAAATGACTTGCTCAAAATTGCACAGATAATAATGGGAGTCTGACCCCAAACTCATGACTTCCAGCTCCAAATAAAGTTGCTTTCCTACTAGAGGGAACACACACACATAAATACAGAAATAGATTTTAATATATAACAATTTATCATATCTACTAAAAAACTTATATCTACTATACATGTTAATGCCATTAGATGATAGTAGTATTTTTGGATGAAATATAGATCTAAAATAAAATATTTTGAGAAATTATAGAAAGAATTTGGAGCAATATTTCTTCTTATCCCAAACTGGAAAGAATCACAGTGTGCTTACTCCATGGTTGTCTTTTTTCTTTTTTAGACTTTTTTTTAAAAAAAGATATCCAAAGAAAAAAAATTTTTAAAAATCATTTTGGCAGTCAAAGTAATATTGATCAATTCCCGCTATCAAGAATGTTTTCTCAAGGATTGATAACATTTTTTTCCAGCTTTATTGAAGTATAATTGACCAATGAAAATTACCTCTATTTAAGGTATAAACCGTGATGTTTTAGTATAACATACATTGTGAAATAATTACTAAATAATTAAGTTAATTAACATACTCATCTGTTCACATAGTTACTCTTGTGTGTGATGAGAATACTTAAAATCTACCTTCTTAACAAATTTCAAGTATGCAATACCTTATTATTAATTATATCCACTGTGTTGTACATTAGATCTCCAGGTAATTTCTTTATCCATTCATCCGTTGATGGACACACAGGTTGTTTCCATGTCTTGGCTGCTGTAAATAATGCTGTAATGATCATGTGGGTGAAAATATCTCTTTGAGATAGTGATTCTATTTCCTCTGGATATATATCCAGAAGTAGGACTGCTGGATGACATGGTAGTTCTAAGTTTTTGAGACAACTGCATATTGTTTTCCACATGGCAGTTCCAATTTATATCCCCACCAATAGTGTACAAGAGTTCCCTTTTCGCCACATCCTCACCAGCACTTGTTGCCTCTTATCTTTTTGATAACAGCCATTCTGACAGGTGTAAGGTGATATCTCCTTGTGGTTGTGATTTCCATTTCTCTGATGATTAGTGATGTTGAGCACTTTTTCATGTACCTGTTGGCCATGTTAATTTTTGTGGCTAGTGTCAGATAGGGATCCAGTTTCCTTCTTTTGCATGTGAATATCCAGTTTTTCCAAGACCATTTACTGAAGAGACTATTCTGTCCCCATTGAGTATTCTTGGCTCCCTTGTCAAATTATTCGTTGACCGTATATGCATGGATTATATCTATGCTTTCAATTCTGCTCCACTGATCTGTGTATCAGCTTTTATGCCAGGACCATACTGTTTTGGTTACTATAGCTTTGTAATATAGTTTGAAATAGGCAGTGTGATGCCTCTAGCTTTGCCAAATCTTCCTCAGGATTGCTTTGGCTATGCCATTCAGGGTCTTCTGTGGTTCCATATGAATTTTAGGAGTTTTTTATTCCCATGAAAAATGTCATTGGAATTTTGATAGGGTTTCATTGAATCTATATAGGGCTCTGAGTAGTATGGATATTTCATCAGTATTCATTCTTCTAATCCATGGACATGTGATATCTTTCCATATATTTGTGTCTTCTTCAATTTCTTCATCAACATCTTTTGGTTTTCAGTGTATAGATTTTTTTACCTCTTTGGTTAAATTTATTCCTAAGTATTTTATTGTTTTTGATGTAGTTGTAAATGAGATTTTCTTAATTTACTTTTCAGATAATTCATTGTAGTGTATAAAAATGCAACTAATTTGCATATGTTGATTTTGTATACTGCAACTTTACTGAATGGATGCTGAATTTTGTCAAATGTCAATAGATGCAGAAAAAGCATTTGACAAAATTCAACATCCATTCATGATAAAAACTGTCAGCAAGTGGGATTGGTTACTGGAGCTTTATTGGTTTCCTTTGGTGGTCACATGTTTACCTGATTCTTCATGATCCATGTATCCTTGAGTTGATGTCCATGAATGTGAAGGAACAAACCCCTCTTCCTATGTTCACAGACTGGTCTCAGCAGGTAAAGACCTTCTACAACTGGGTCTGCAGACTCATGGGACTGTCTCTGGAGTCTCATTAAAGTAGGGCTGGAACCAGGTCCCATGGCTGTTCCTGGGTATGTAGTTGGGTCTGCAGCTGGCAAGTCTATTACCAGAGATGTAGGTGTGTGTGGTTCTTGCCAGATCCCCAGATGGACAGGACTCCCTTTGGGACCTTGGTGGAGCAAGGTGGGAGCTAGGTCACAGGGCCACTTTTGGGTCCACAGTTGAGAATATAGAATATAGAACATAATATCCAGAGAGAAGGGAAATAGGCATGTTAATTATTTATATATCTCTTTTTCTAAGAGCTATTATCACCAAATAAAAATCTTGTTAGCTCCATTTGCTTTAAAAATCTGATGATATCATTACCTATGGTTTTTAAAAAGGTAAATCTAGATAACTTTTAGCAAATATAAATGACTACTTAAAGAACTCAAAGTACCAAAGTTGATTACTTTTTAGAAATGAAGATAGACTAAAAGCTTTTGTCTGATTTAAAATCTGAAAAAAATTGGTAAAGATGAGACATTTCCTTTCTTGACAGAGGTTTGCTCCTCTGGAGTACTCTTTAAAGATATTCTCTAATATTTTCATGGACTAAAAGTATGCTGGACAACAATTTTCTCAATTCTCATCTTTTTTATTAGTTTGAGGAAATGGTTAGAGCAACTTGGGTTTTAGTCAATGCAGAGGGGAGAATATTGGGACTGATATAATGTAATATAATAATAATCTGTTTAAGTATATAGAACATATTTCTTCAAGGTACCAAGACTTGCTCTTCAACATTTCACACATCAGAGAATAAGGCAATATCTAAAAGTACAGTATAAAAAATACATTAGCAAGAATGTCAACAAGATGGCAGAATAGGAAGGCCCCAGCTGACTTCTCCCAACACAAACAATGATGTGAAAGAAATCCACTGACTAAAGTGCTTTTGTGGGAGCTTTGGGATCCAGGTAGGAGGTTGTGAAACCCTGATGAAGCCCAATATCTATGAGAGCTGATTTAGGAAGGCAGGCCTGCACTCTGGTGGCAGACTCAACAAATGTGGTCCCACCTGGAGACCAAAAGTAGCCCCAACTCAGTATGGACTCGGCTGCAGCCCTGCTAGGTCATGGTCCTGCAAGCAGCCCCATCGACCAAGGGATCCTGGAGGAACCACACCTGTTTGTGCTCCCAGTAACAGGCTTTCTGTCTGTGGACCCGACTGTGGACCCTGAAGCGGGCCTGTGACACAGCTCCAGCCCCTCTACCACCAGTCCGGAGTCAGTCCTGCTATTACAAAGACATAGTGGGAGACACGCCTGTCCATGGCCCAGGTAACAGGCTTGCCGACCTTTGGTCTTGACTGCTGATCCTGAGGCAGCCCTGTGACCTAGCTCCAGCCCCTCTCTACCACAGTCTTGGAGGCAGCCCGGCCTGTGTAGAGAGCCACCCAGGAACCCAGAACAAGCCCACTCAGGGACCCAGTGGGAGCCCCACCCATCTGTGCCCCTAGCAACAGGCCCACTATCTGTGGACTCCACTGTGGACCCAGAAGTGGCCCTGTGACCCTGCTCAACCAAGGTCTCAAAGGGAGTCCTGTCCACCTGGGGATCTGGCAAGAACCATGCACACCCACATCTCTGGTAATAAGCGTAAAAAAAAGTCTTAAAACTCTGTTTTGAAGGAGGCAAATGAGGTTAGAAGTGAAAATTTCCCCCCAGAGGTAAACTTTAAACTGCTGAACCCTGTTACTGTTGGTGGGCATAAGCGAGCTTAACTTCAGACCAGCAAAGCTTACATTTCACCCCCAAAGGGGATGCTATGGCCTTACCTTATGTGTAAACCCATAAGGAAGTTCATTGACAGCATCTGTTATTTCCATTCAAGAAATCAACAGAGGCTATAAAAGCTGTGTGACCACTGAAGCTTTCTATCAGTAATTTAGGGTGGAGCATTTATAAAGTGGTTTTCTCCCTCTGGGGATAAAAGGAGTTAAGTGCAAGACATTACAAGGCCTTAACCTGGCAGCTTTCTTTGATGGTCACATCGATATTTGGGTTTGATGTAATGGAATTTTCTACCATGCTTCCAGGCACAAGTGATATTTATACATGGACTTAATCAGCAACCAGTTACTGCTTTCACCAAGGAAATCCCCACGGGCAGTGAAAGATTTGATCTAGACCTCATACTTTCTTCTTTCAGAGCACTCGTAATTGATGGAAAGCTGCCTGCTCGTGGGGAGGTAGTTCATTCAGACAGGGGTGCTACTGAGGACCAGAGTTTGGGGCTGAAGCCTCACCTAGAACTTTATTTGAGAGACCTCATGCAATTCACTTAACTATGGTGTCATCACAAGAAGTCAGTCTTATGCACATGAATATGTAACTGGTACGCTGCTCTTTCTCTATTATGAGAACTAAGCCATTGGCGCTCCAGAGAAATGCACTATGGGGGTCTTCAGTAGCCTAAGGCTGTGCTTCTCAAGCATTTCTTCTTTTAACAGCCTTGGTCTTGGATCTGAACTCAAAACCTCAGTTAGAATCTATTAGCTTTCTCGCTAAGAGTCAATTACACCTTAATCCTATGTAGAAATAAACCAAGAATAAAGCTTTGATTCTTATAAAAGATGTTTTGTTGCTTCTTTGTCTTCCTGTCTCTGTTTACAAAAGGGAATAAGAAAGAAAGCTGTCTCCTGGTTCTTAGCTTGTTTAGGTTGATAAAAAAAAAGGGAGCTTTCCATGGGTGTCAGGGACAGTCAGTGAAACTTCCAAGGCCCGTGAGCTGAGCAGTAGTAGGGACCAAGGTAGTAGAGATATTTCCCAGGGAATACCAAGGTCTGTGGAAAGGCACATCTTGGGGGTGGTGTGTTCAATTATTGTCACTTATTTAATATGGAATGATGGCCAGAGCCTGAACTGAAGAGGCGTCTCCCCAGGGCCCCATCATCTCTATATATTTATGGGATAGCTACTACTTTTGTAGTCTCTGTACTCAGGGCCCCCTGTCTTAACAGATAGGTCTTATTCAATATTATATTAATAATTATAATATTATGTTAATTATATTAATTATTTTAGCCTACAATATGCGCTTTACAGTTTTAGTTAAATCTTTTTTCTGCCATCATTGCAAAAAATTACACAGGAGACTTTAGTGTTTACATATATTTTGACTATTGAAATAAATTCCGATTTTTAAAGTTTCACACTAGTTTTCCCTATGCAGGAATATTTTCACAGCCCTCCTGAACTGAAAAATGAGACATTACAAAGTATTATAGGAAGAAATGGTGGAGGAGGGGGACCTAGATTCTGATATGCTGAGAATTAATTCCCAAAACCCTTTCTATCAAAGGACAGGCACATTTTTTTCAAGTTTGAGAAATGTGGATGCAGTGAAATTGAACATTCATGAGTCATCAAATTAAGATATGAAGGAATGATGAATAACAAACTCTTTATCAAAGGCCATTTTTATTCCAGCCATTTTTCTTCTTTCTTTCATTTCCCTTTCCTCCTTTCCAGCTCTCTTTCTGATCTTGCTCATCTTCACCTTCCTCTATAACCTCACATCTCAAGGCCAATCTTGTTTTGCCTGTCCCGATGCAATTCATGCTTTAAAAATAGAAGGATGCTTTAAAGTTTGCTCCAATTTTCAATTGTCCTAGGTTCTCAGAAACTTATACATATGACAGGCTTCCATAATTTAAAAAAAAATTAATGAAATTCTAGCAAGCAAGTCTCCTACTTCTGTTTGAAATTTGGTAACCATATTTTCAAAAGTTAATGTTAATATGTATACTGCACTTGGGTTTATGCAGTTAACATAAACACCACCAGCAGCATTTGCTTCCTTAAATGTCTTCCATATGGTTCAACAGGGGGAGTCATCTTTGTCTGGTTCAGTTTCAATATGTTTATGTTGTTAACGACTCAACATTGTGTCATCACGGAATTCCTTTTCTCTGAGAGAATTTGATACATTTATTTCATTTTTCCATGACATTTATCTGATCATACTAGGGACTTTATGATCAAGACTATTAAGGTTTTAACATTTGGAATTTATGTTGAATGAAGTATTTATATGAAAAATTATAGTTACAGCTTACACAAATAAATCTTGAAGTAATAACGCTATACCATATTCTGACAAGAGATGTTTACCAAGTCTCTATTATGTTTGTCTAAAAATTGGGTTTCAATTCACCTCATGAAGGATTTTATTTAGAATCCTTTTAGTGACACAAGTAGAATTTGTTTAAAATGTTACTTGATTTCCACACTAATTTAATGGTGACACACTATGTAAAGATAGAAACATCCATATTAAACTTCTAATAGAATTCAGTGATCTCTCTCCTCTAAACTTTCATTAGATTTACTCTCTATCTACATTAAGTGACATTTTAAAATGCAGACCTATACTGTTCTTCAGTAATTTTACTTGTCCTCAAGTTTCAGTTCAAACTTGATCCCACGATAGTCAGTATACTTCTGGGAAGTCAGTAGATACTTATCTACTACGTGCTTACTGACTGATTTCCTAAAAAAGATCCATATTTAAAGTTATATTAAAAAACATACAGTATTCTTACACTGTACTATTTGATAAAGATGAAAAGATAGCTCTTTCATTTATTAGGATAGCCTAGATTATGCTGTATAACACAAAAGCTCAAGATTTCAATGACTTAAAACAGCAAATGGTTATTTCTTGCTTATGGTATCTGTCTATTGTGAGTTGGCTGGAAGCTCTGTTCCTATGTCATCATTGTCCTTACTCCAGGATAGGCTGATAGATTACCCAAACATTCAACCTGATAGAAAGAAAGGGAGCCATGTATCACTTCTGTTCACAACTTTTTGGCCAAAACTAGATATACAGCCGTACATGACTACAAAGAATCCAAGAAGTTCAATTCTATCATGAGCACTAATGACTATTGTAGACCTCATTATTCATTCATTTACTTCAGTTATTGCATCCTTGTAATAGACCAAACACTCTTTGGTGCACTAGGATATAGCAGGGAACAAACCAGATATGGAATCTATTCTCATGAAAGTCGTATTCTACTGTGGCAGATATTAGAAGATGAAAGAAAGAATGAATGAGTGGGTACACAAATTATTAATAACAAAAATTAGATATTAAGAATTATGCAAATAATTATAAAGGAGTAATCGTATAAGAAGTAATTTATTGGTTACTTTAGACTGATGAGCAGAGAAAGTCTCTCTGAGGAGGTGACATTTGAAACAAGACTTGAATAGCCACTAAGAACTGGGCACAGGAAGATCAGCAGGAAGCGCTCAGAGCAGAGGGCGCAGCAGTGCATTGATTCCAAGGTGGAAACACGTTCGTCGTGTTTGCAAAGAAGGAAGCCAAGTATTGAGGAAGTGTGATGGTTGAGGGGGAAAATGTTCTGGGACAAATGGTAGAGGTAAGCCAGGGAAAATTGCGCATTTTGTTCTGTTTGATGGGAAGCTCAAGGGTAAAACACTGGAATAATATAAGCTGGTTTACAGTTTTAAAAGATTCTACTGGGTGTTGTATAGAAATGGAGTACTTAGGAGCAAGAGAGGGAGCAGGGAGTGGATAGATGTGAAACGTTTTCAGGAAGGTCTCCTGGTCTTGCTAATGAACTAAAGGGAGAATGTAAAAATAAAGATGAATCAACAATGGTTTCTCAAGATTTTCGGCTTGAACATCTATTTAGATGGTTAATTAGCACCTAGATAGGGGATGTTGGGAAGAGAAACAGGTGTGTTAAGTTGAATGGGGTGTTCTGCTGTAATAATGTCAACGTTTAGATGTCTAGTAGGTAGTTAGATAAATGAGTTTGGAGACTAGTCTAGGTTTTGAGATACAGATACAAAAAACTTAACCAAATGGTATTTAAAACCATGGTACTGGATGAAATAACCTATCTAGAATGCATAGACAGGGAAAAAAACATTATCCAGCAGTGAGTCCCAGATCACTCCAAAGTTTAGTGATCTAAGAAGGAGGAGCAAGCAAGAGACTGAGACAGGGCCACCAGCAAGTAGGAAAACACTCCCTCATTGAAGCCAGCAGGAAAGTGTTTAAAAAAGCAGTCAGTTGTGTTAAATGTACTTGAGAGGGCAAGTAAAACAAGGACAGAGAAGCGTCCACTGGGTTTGGCAACGTGGAGGTCGCTGTTTATCTTGTCAAGGGCAGTCTCTGCGAAACGGTGTAAGAAAAAGCCTAATTGGAGTGAATCGAGGAGAGACTGTGAGGTGGAAAAATGGAGGCAGGACTTTCACTCTGAAGAGGATAAAAATGGAGTGTTTTCTGGAGGCGAACGTAGGATCAATGAAAGCATTTTAAAAAAAAAAGAGAGAGATGCTAGATAGACTTCAGTTGCGTGGGGGGAGGGAGGGATATTGAAAGAGAGGAGGAAACAGGAAACTGATGGTTTAGAGAAAGAATAAGTTCAGGAACAAAGAGCTTGAGAAGAGGGCATCTGGAATCCAGAATATGAGTAGATTCCGGCAGAGATCGTTCACATTCATAATTACAGGAAGGAAGCGGCAGGATGTGCGCAAATGGAGGTTTCTCGGTAGATGTGTGGAGGCAGGAGGAGAGACTGCTTGCTTTGCTTCTTTTTGAAAGTTTAAGTTTGCTGTCAGACTATCAACGGAACGTGAAGGAGGGGACGGGATGCAGGTGGTTTTAGGAGAGAGTTAAAAGTGGGAGATAGTCAATTCGGAAAGTAGTAAAACAAAAATAAGAAGCCAATACGGAAATATTGCTGTGCTGTGTTTTGTTGAGTGAGCATTTTGTACTTGTATTCATGCATTTATAGTGATATAAGTCAGTCAGCCTGATTTTAAATTATCCTCCAGTAAAGTTGAGTGCAGGCATGGAAGGGGAGGATAGGTAAGTTTAACTAGAGTTGGGGCTTTATCAAGAAAGATGGAGGAAGTGATAGGTGAAAGAAGTAACTGTTTGTAACAGAGTAATTATGGTGATAGATAATGAGCTCTAAATTTGGTGCAGAGAAAAGTGAGGATATGACAGGTTGGAAGATAGTGCTTAATGGTGAAAAAGTGGACTGGTGCTGGATTAAAAGTCTTACACTTTGGGGAAGACAGGCATATAAATAATTAACTATAAAACAATGTGATATATCCTATCTTTAGGCAAGTTTAGAGTCCTTTGGGAATAATTAATTCTTCCTGGGGGCAGGGGTTGGGAAATATATCTAAAACGCTCACTTTTCTCTAAGAATTATGCCAAATCTTGAGAGCAGAGGTGGCCCTTTTACTACCTAAGCTGTAAATAACCCTTAGAATTTGGAGAGCCAGTCACAGGCTGTGTTGAGAACATAAGCAAAGTTTTCTACAACCTCCTTTATGCCAGAAACAGAGATATCAGTTAGGAAGCTGTTATTGTAATCTGGGCTCATGGAGATGTGCTAAATCTTACCAGACTCTCAAGTGACAATTGAAATGAAGACGTGATGTCCTGGTGAACATTAGATCTAGGGGACAAAAAGAGAGAAACATTAAAATGTAGTTTGGAAGACTGGAAGAAATAGCAACGCCGTTGTTAGGAAAGAGAGCCTGTCTGGGAGAAAAATGGCTGGCACTCAGAGTGAGAGAATTGAGGTGGTTGTAAAGCATGTTTTGGGATCAGGTGGAAATACAGAGTCGGTGTGCCAGGACTAGAAATGAAGACTGGGAGGCTCTAGAATAGGCGTAACAGTTGACCACGACATTAATCAAGATGCTTCTCAGCCCAAGAACCCGTAGTGGTTACCTGTGAAATCAGTTTTAATGTTCCCATAATCTGTTCCAATCCAGACCTCAAATTTCTTCTTTCACTGCTTGCCTGGTCAGCCCAGACACCTAATCAATCTCCACATATTTGTGCCTAGATCCACTCCCTGCACTGGCTCCATCTGTTTTCTGTATGTGGAATTGTTTTTCTCTTTCCTTGGCATATACACAAATCTTATCCATCTTAAGACTCACTTTTTCCATAAAACTCTACTCTAAACCCAAATTGTAAACATATAAGAGCCATATGACTTATTTTTACATTTAGGCTTAGTACTTGCTCTTGTATTAGCTCTTAGTTTTCCCACGTGGTTAGTTTCATCTTCCCCAGTGGATTTATTGGCAGCAGTGATGTAACTGAAAGAGCACTGGATCTAGACTCTTGAGTTCCAACTTCAATTTCAGCTACTTCTTAGCTTCATGATGCAGTACAAGCCATTTTCCTGAGCTGGTTTCCTCATCTATAAAATAAAGATTGCAATCCTTAACCTACAAGTTTATTGTGAAGATTACACGACATGATACCATATTAGAGTTTTTTAAATTATGGACAACAAAATCCACTCTAACTAGTTGTGAGGATTAATCTTATGTGTCAATCTGACCAGGCCATGGTACCTAGATATTTGGTCAAACATTATTCTAGATGTTTCTGTGAAGGTGAGATTAACATTTAAATCAGTAGACTTTGAGTAAAGTGAATTACTCTCCATAATGTGGGTGGGCCTCATCTAATCAGTTGAAGGCCTTAACAGCAAAAGACTGACTTTCCTGGAAGAAGGAATTTTGCCAGAAGAAGGCCTTTGGACTGCAACCACAGCTCTTCCTTGGGTCTCCATTCTGCTGGCCTACCCTGTAGATTTTGGTCTTGTTAAGCCTCCACAATTGCATTAGCCAATTCTTTAAAATAAATCTCAATCTCTCTCTCAACAGATACAGCTCTATATAAATATATATAAATATACATATGCATACGTATATATATAAATGTGTGTGTGTGTGTGTGTGTGTGTGTGTATATGTATATATATCCTTTTGGATCTGTTTCTCTAGAGAACCCTAATATACTAGTTTAACCAGAAAGAGATTTATTATAGAGTAGTGGAATAAAGAAGCTCCAGGAAGTCAAAGGAACTAGTTTTGTATGCTATACAGACAGAACAATGAAGCCAGAAAAAATTTCCAACTACACACCTACAAATTCCTAACTCTAAGGGGATCTGAAAATCTAGTTTTTAGTTTTCCAGTCTTTCTTGTTCAGGAAGGCCTGCCTAGAAGGCATTGCCATGGGGTTGAGTGAACCAATCTACAGTACCTGCAGATGGCATGTGTGAAAGTAATCATTATTGCGCCTGACACAGGTAAAAGTCCGCATGTGACTATGGAATTGCAAACTTCTTGAGAATAGAGGTCATGTGTCACTCCTTTGTATCCTTCTAAAGTCCTGAACTTCAGATGTTCAGGTCACAAATTCTCTGATAAGCCACCTTCATTTTTGTTCCGTGTCCATCTTTTCTTCCTGTAACACATTGCTGTAACCATTTTAAAATTTAATTTCTCCTAGGACCAATTTCCATTTATTCCTGAAATCATATTTTAGTCACAACTTAAGTAGTGGCCCCCATTGTTTTTATGACAATGTCTGTAGCAACCGTTAGATTTATTTATTTCACTTTGGGTCAATTGATTTGAAGTGTGGAATAGACTGATGTAATTTTCACAGCACTCCATATCAAAGAGACTAATATTGGTAAACTTGATAATTAGGAAAAGATAAAAAGAAATAAACATGTACTTTGATTACCAACAAAGTCAAGCAAGCTTCAAGGCCGAGAGTGTGAATTCTGTTTTAAAATTGAGTCAATTAAGAAAATCTCTTGATTTTTTTCATGAAGAAATGGAATTTGTCGTGTTAACTTATCTGATCCTTCTTTCTGTGGAGCTGATGAAACTACGAGAGCTGGACCACAAAGAGCTAAAGACAGGCATGATAATAGCTAACAACTAACATAGTTGAGTCCTACGCTGTGTGCTAGACCCTGAGCTAAGGATTTTAAATGTAATTGATTTAATTTTCACAACATCCCTATGAGGTAGGTAAAATCGCCCAATGTTACGTATGAGTAAACTGAAGCACTTGTAGGTTAAGAAAACTTCCAAAGACATATGAGGGGGCGGAGCAGGATTAGAACCCAGCCATCAGGCTCCGGAGTCAGACCTCCTAACCACTACATTCCAGTCTTTATTTCTGATTGAGCAGCATTATTATTAGAGGGCACTTATTTTTGGTTCCCACATATATATATTTTTTTGATAGATAAGAGAAATAAGAATTAGTAGAATATGGCTGGCAAAGATTTCTGTTCACTATCCATACATGAAAGTTGTTCATTGGATCATTTTATTTTTTATGTTTCTGTTATTTTTTTCCATCCACTTTAATTTATTTTAGCTTTTTTTCTTTTTCTATTCAAATATGAACACAATATATGGTCCTAGACGAGGAGTGTCATCTGACTCCACCCAGCCCTGGCATGAGAAACTGGGTGTGTACTCTCTGAAGGATGAGGTCTCAGAGTCTGTAAGTATCAAAAACATTTCGAGGTGAATCCTGCAAACTTGGCAAAGAGGACAAGTAAAGGAGTGTACGGTATATCTGGATGTGTTCATGTGCATAGCAAGTGAAACAAAGATTGGGAACAGAGAAGTGTATCACCCAAATGAGTATATCAGAGTGCATCTGTTGGATGATTGTGGAAATTTTCTTTCTATGGGAAAAAGAGGCTCATTTAAAACTAATTTGAGGGGCCAGCCTGGTGGTGCAGCAGTTAAGTGCACATGTTCCACTTCTCAGCAGCCCAGGGTTCACCACTTCAGATCCCGGGTGCGGACATGGCACCGCTTGGCAAGCCATGCTGTGGTAAGCGTCCCACGTATAAAGTAGAGGAAGATGGGCATGGATGTTAGCTCAGGGCCAGTCTTCCTCAGCAAAAAGAGGAGGATTGGCAGTAGTTAGCTCTGGGCTAAGCTTCCCCCCCGCCCCCAAAAAAAAGAAATGGGGAAAAAAAATAAGTAAAACTATTTGATCTTGAGGGAGCTTCAAAAAATGTTGAGTCTTATTAAAATTACGTAAAGGTGTATTTTTTGTGTGTATATGTGAGGAAGACTTACTCTAAGCTAACATCTGTTGCCAATCTTCTTCTTTTTTCTGGAGGAAGATTGTCACTAAGCTAACATCTGTGCCAGTCTTTCTCTCTTTTATGTAGGAGGCTGCCGCAGCGTGGCTTGAGGAGTGGTACTAGGTCCACACACGGGATCCAGACCTGTGAACCCAGGGCCACCGAAGCAGAGCACTCGAACTTAACCACTACACCCCCAGGCCAGCCCCAGAACTGTATTTTTTAGGGAAAGCATTTCACGATAAATTTGTCTGAATCTAAATTTTCGTAAGTATTAAATACATATCATATACCCAACTTTATATTAGGTACTATGAAATCTATGAAAGACGTTTAAAATCTCAGTGATTATAAACTGGAACAAAATTATACCGTAGGTTGTATTACTTTCTTTTTCCTCTTAAAGGGTCTCATGATTTTCACTCCACTCAGTAGTGTTGGATCTCAAAACTAAAGCCTGTTATAACTAAAAATGAGAAGAGATGCTATTTCAATTGTTCTCCATTCTCTTTGTCCTGGGAGATTAATTATCTGTCATTTTCTTTGAGAAGTTTACCTTCTTTTGATGATCCTAATGGATGTAGCTTAACAAGAAGGAGGACAAAAGTCTTCCACGATGGCACTGTGGAAGCTCTATCTGTACGTTATTTGGTTGTTTGAATTAGTTGGACATTCTTTGTGTTTTATGAAAAGAATCATGAGAATGAAGAAAAGCAATTCAAACCTGTGAATCTATTGATCTTAGTATTGCATGTAACCCGGAAACTGAAGTTCTGAAAGTACTTTATGAAGAGAGAGACATCAGTGCGGAATATGAAAGGAAACAGATGAATCTCCAGAAGGCAGGTCTCATGATTTCCTTGGCTTGTGGAGGAGACCAGATAATGTACGGGTGTGCTGAATGGTGTATTGGCTGTTTGCCAATCCTTCAAGCTGAATTTTCTTACTTCTGGGAGGAAAAAGTCTTTTGTCTTTAGGCCTTTGTTCTTTCTAGCGTCTACAACCCTGCTATCTGTGCTTCAGCAGGAAGTACGTCTGTTAATTTCAGAATATGTACAATGATAACATTGTGAGGGAGATAGTACAAAGGAACTGTAATTGAAGTGGAATTTTACATTTTTTTCAACAAAAATAATGGAATATTTTGAAGTTCATCTAGGAAGTTTCCATATGTTCAGCGTTATAATATTGAACTCCAACATAGTTCTTTAAAATGTATCCAATGTATACTCCTATGAAACACAGTAGGAAAGAATTGATTTGCCTTGTTTTAACTATAGGAAAACTCGGGTAAAGAGGTCAGGTGACTTGCCCTAGGGCTAAACGGAATAGGTCCAAATACTTTGGAACTTCTGGCTTACTGTTATTGATCTGTGTGTTTACCTACTTGCATATTATGATATTTTAATTACAGTAGTTAGGTATACCCTGAAATAGCCACATTTCATACCTCTGAAGGGTATGCCTGATGAAATTCCTATGGGGTGGCATTTGAATGATCATCCCTGAAAGATGGCAAATACAAGGCATGTTATATTGGCAAGAAAATGAATGGGAGCCAGATGCTCTTTCCAAAATTAAATCATGATTCTCCAAGCGTGAAAAACAAGCAAAGTTTGTTCTTCATCTGTCTTTCTGAGTCCCCACCTCTGTTTTTATTGCCTCTCCACTCTTCCTTCCCAGTTTTCCACAGGAACTCCAGATCCTCATGCTGGAACCTCTTTAACATTAAGGGCTCTCTCCTTAGATCTGAACTCATAGATCAGAAATCCCATCCAAATAACTTCTATGCTTTGATCTTTACTCTTCTCATCAAAACTGAGCTGTCCTCAGCCTATTCCCTCAGGAGACTTCTGTGTAGCAGGTGGTCTAATGTCTAAAAGCGTAAATGGGTTTTAACACCTCTCAAACCACGTCTGCCTTCCCACAGGCTTGTGTGTACATTAACAACCCCAAAGGTTATACTTCTCTGTTACAGATGTCCAGACCGAACGGAACTTTTCTTTCCCAGCTCCTTTCTTCTCCTGGGCCCATCATCTCATCTATGTGGCTTTCTCTATACAAAAGAGAATGTTAAAGCAAAAGCAGAGTGGGAATCTACATGTAAATTAATTTGTGGGAAACAACTACTCAATTGATTATATAACCTCCTGGAGAGTGTCTTCTCTCCCTGATTAGGTGGTAAACTCCTGGAAGCAGTCCCTGCTGTTTTTATTGCTGGCCTTAGCAACATTCTTGTCCCTTTTACGAACTGGTGCAGTTTACCAATAATGAAATTATCGACAATTTCATTCTTTTCCATTCACCTCTTTATATTTTCATTTCATATATATGTTCATATATATGTGTATATTTGAGCTATATTCAAGTTCAACTCTAATTCATGCTCTTTTAGTATTCTGGATGTTTCACTATAATATTATTTCAGATATATGTAGGCATGTTGTTAGGTAATGCCTGTGGAGGTGAGAATTGATCTAAAGATTACTTTCCATATTTAGAACTTTTAATGGCATGCACATAGCTAGTGGTCAGCTTAAATACTTCTTAAATAAGTGTTATTTCAAAACACGGAACTAAATTTTAAGGCTAGCAACTAGCTTTTTATTCTTCCCTAACATATTCATGTTCTGTTTGCCTTGGCCAGAGTATATCTGTATACATAGGGAGTTTCTGAGTTATCAGAAAGCAGGAAAACAAGGTACGAATGATCAGAGGGCAGTGATGTATGTTAGAAAATGTCAATCAGGCTGCTACTGGGTTAGGTAGCTAGACAAATTTTCAAGCTAATGTTTTTGTAAAGATCACTGTGATATGTAAAGTTTGAAAATGCTCCTTTGATTTATAAAATTTCCAGTTAGTCCTTTTCCTTTATCTTTTCAATAGTTTCTGAAGAAAACTACCCTCACAATAACAATCATGGGGATTAATTATTTTGATACTCTGTGGGAGCACCATTAATGAACACATTGGACAACAGGTATAAACTAGGACAGTTTGGTGGAATCCAAGGCAAATGGTTACCTTTCCAGATGTCATATGGACATTTTAGCTACATCCACACAGAGAAGGCAACCACTATCAACATTACCCAAGGTAATTTCCTCAGAAATGTGTCTGCCCTCACACACAATGTTTGTATTTAAACTTGTTAGTTATTAAAATATCTTTATGTAAGTGTCTGACCCTGATAAATCTATATCTATTAAAATGCTCTGAAGAACATTGCAATATCCTGTGTCTACTACTTGAGAGACATTGCAACACAGTGGATGAGAGGATGGGCTTGGTGCCAGACTTGGGTTTCAATGTTAGTTTCTCCCCTTACAGTTACGCAAGGTTGGCCTATTAGACTTTATGAATGTCAGTTTTCTCATCCATTAAATGGAGGGTGATATTAATGATACTTGACCCACTGAGTTGCCATGCAGATTAAATGAGATAAGGCAGGAAAAGTACTTAGCAGAGTATGAGTGTGGAATCAGTGGTCTGAACATGTTAATGCTGGGAGAGGCATTTGCCATGGGCCCTGAGTGTCCTTACTGGTTCTTACTGAGTGTATCCAGAATGCAAGGTCCTGACTGGTCTTTACCCAGGCCATTTCATACAGTTGTGTTTGTTATGAATAACCTTCTAGGAGAGGAGGAGTAAAGTCTCCCTTTGGGACAAAAAGTAGGCTTGCTTATTGGTGCCCTAAAATGCAAGGTTTCCCGAGTGTTCGTTAGCTGCAATGCAAACCCAGCCTGTGTGTGCAGCATTCCTCTGGGCCCTCTGCATCTCCCCCAGGGAACTTAGGGTCAAGGGGAAGCAAAGTGAACCTGCTGATGCTCATGCCACCTGCTGTGCTGTGAGTCATAAATTCTTTTGTCTCTGACTCAGGAGTCTTGTATCTTCTGCCAGTATCCTTGAAACAATAACAGGCTAACTTATTAGCTTGTAAGGAGGGTAAAATCTAATCTTGGACTCAATGGTTTTGGCAAGAAGGATAGGTAGGGTACTGAGAGACATATGACTTTCTGGTTAGAAGAAGGACAAAACCCCAAAGGCTGGGCCCAGGGATATGAACCCTGGGATCCAGTAGTGAATGCTCTTGCCCAAGTCATGGGCAAGGACTGGTGGGGGGCTATGGGTGAGGAGGGCAGAGTAAGAGTCTCTCCTTGTCCTATATGTTAATGAAGCAAGTGGTGAGAAGTAAGGTTGAAACAAGCTGCCCAAAAGGTGCCTTGGTTATTGCTCACTCTCCTCCAGGCAAGAGAAAGAAAGGTTACCATGACAACGGGGCCATAAAACCTACAACTCCGGTTGAAAGGGAAAGTGGCTGTGGTTGTGGAGCTGAGGAATCTACAGAGCTGGAATAAACGGTGTCAGCAAGGATGACTTTGCTATTTGACAAAGACCTTTGGTTGGACCAAAGATATGCGAAGTTTGTTTCATTGATCTGCCAGTGACATGCTGCTTGAAACATAAAGCAAATGCAAAACCATTTCTAATAGTGCAGAGCCCAACTTGCTGGGCAGCAAGGACAGAGCACTGGGTGTGGGGTGACCAAAGGAGCTGCGGGCTGTAAGGTTGGAGCCACAGTGGTGTGAGCAAGAGCAGAAGGGCCCTTAGGCCCAAGCACTTGGATTCTGAGAAGTGTGCAGGGAGGGAAGCAGTGCTGTGCTTGGCCCCTGACTCTGGAGTCAGGGAACCAAAGGAGAAAGAAAGTCTCCCTGCCTCCCACTGTCTCCCGTGAGACAGCCTCCTCTGCCACCCTGCCCCTCATGCCCTCCTTGCTGGGAGATGGTGTGGTCTCCTGGCAGCTGTTGCTGTGGCCCCTAACTCACACACCTGATAACTTTCTGGTCCTTGTTCCCTTAGGGGAAAATTGTGCTTAAATTCAACTGACAGGGTTTTGGTGGGGCTTAGAGTCACCAATGGCAGTTAAAATGACATTGTGGTGGGTCCACCGGGCTGACTCAGTGTGCAGTTTTTTTGTGGCTCCCACATCTGAATGTGTGACAGAATGGTGTGTTAGATGTCTGTATGTCCCTGTCTCATAAGTACCAGAGGGGATTCTTTCGCTCAGGGACTGTTACATGTCCTGTCTCCTCCAGGTGCTCCAGCAGAAACAACAACAAAAAAATCCCAGGAGGAGAAAGAAAAATCTCAATTTTAGACACAAAAGCTGCAGGAGTACTGAGAGAGGTCATTTTCCAGGAAAACAGTGCCATCTGCCTCATATGCCATCAGGTACACCCCTTTTGAAATGCAGCTATTGTCCTGCTTCCACTAAGCTCTTGATGAAACTGAATGCCTTACTCATGGAGACCTTGTGACTTTCCAGCTTGACATCCCTATTTTCAGGTGAGTCAACTTGAACTTTATGATAACAAGGTGGATAGGACCTGCTCTGCTTCACTAGTCAAGTGAAAATGGCGTATTCATTAGGGCAGCTAGCCTGGCCTTAGTGTCATCTCAGTTTTACATGGAAAAGTAAATTTCCCCTTTGAGGAAAATTATCCCTTACCGCACTGCCTGAAGAAAAGCATCAGGAACAATGGGCCCTGGATTCATCGAGATTCTTCTAAATAACCAGGCCTGGTGCACTGGTGGTTCGGCTAAGTTGACACCTCATGGTGTTCATTAAGCAGTTGCCACTGTTCAGTTTCAAAGTTAGCTATGCAAAACCGAAAGCAGACATGGTTAATCCTCTTAGTGGGCAAGTTCAAAGCAGTCCTAAAGCCCTGGTCAGTCCTCCCCTTGGTAAACCTTGTTACAGTTTTATTGAATCCTGGGCTGTGGTCAGTGGCCTAACCATTTGGTCTGCCACTTGGAAGAACTGAGACTGGCAGATTAAAGATGCCTTTTTAGGGCCTTGCAATCCCATTCTCCGTTGAAACTGAATAGAATCAAGCATCTGATAAGCCCTGCACTAATCAGGTCACTGCCATCACTACCTGGAGTCATCCTCACACCAGACGTGGCAACATAGACACCATCATAGACTGAGTAATTACAGTAAAGGATTCTATGTTTCAGATGCAGAAGGTACCACTATATGTCAGACTTGTGATTCCTGCCAACTGTGACCCAACTGTCTTGCAAAGAAGGAAGCCACACTGCTCGGGGCATTGACCTTGTTTATTCCTGACAAATTCAATACATTGACCTTCAACCCCCTCTTGGGGCTACTGCTGATATCTCACCACTGTTGAAACTTTTTCAGGTTACAGTGCTACTGTTCCCATCTGATCAGTCAACTCTGGCCATATCACTGTGGGCCTTGAAATTAAACTGTGTCATGTTTTCAGTTTTCCAGTCCATTTAGAGTTCAAAAATAGCAGGCCCTTTGTCACAAAAGCTAGTCAAAAATGGGCCACTTACTAAGGTATTTAATGGATATTCCACATTCCCTACCATCTTCAGGGATCTGGCATTGTTGAGCATCATGAAAGTCTTCCTTAAAAATCAATTCAAAAATATTTCTGACTCTCCCCTCCCTCCCCTCCTCCTGGCCTGTACATCTTAGTAAGGCAGTTTGGTCACTGAATGCCACCGTCTTCAGAAAAGCGTTTACCTTTTTTTGACTGACGTCTGGGTGATGACTAGGAGGAAAAGAACTGGGGTTATATATAGATCTATTTTGAAAGTTCAGGATTCCTCTTGACCACTCTCGGGCATGATGCTTCTTTCTTTCCCCTAACTGCAAGCAAACTCACTATGTGTGGAACATCCATCTGGCTCTCTGCGTCACCCCCACAGGAGCCAGAAGAAAGGGAACCAACACATCATGCTGATGCTCATGGGGCTGGCTGTGCTGTGAGTAATAAAGTCCTTTGTCTCTGAACCAGGAGTCTTGTGTCTTTTACTGGATTCTACCAGAATCCATGAAAATGAATCCAGTTAATTTATTAGCTTTTAAGGAGGGTAAAATCAAATCCCAGACATGACAGTTAGTGATGAATTGCAACTTTCTATCCTGAGGTCAGTGGTTTAAAATCTAGGTGGTTAAAGCTTTCTCAGCACCATTAAAAAGAGATTTAAAGTAAATGTCTAAGCTTTACTGTCAGTGGTAAAATCAATAAAAACTACTTTTATCTTGCAATCCTACTTTTTTTAAATAAGCTAATGATTAGGTGTTATGCACACTGAAGAGAATTGTCTATGAAAGTCAGATCTTACCTTTTCTGAATTATAAATTTTGTGATTGTAAAAGTGAGATATTGAAGTTGGGGAAAGCTATTCTATTATTATTTACTCAAAATTAGTGGAAAAGAATTCAGCCACGTAGTAGGTTCACACACTTTAATTTAAGAGGCTTAAATTAAGATCCTTAATTTAAGATTCACATGCCTCAATTTAAGCATGGAGAAGATAATAGAATGAGAATTTAGTAATAGTGGGATTTTAACTAGGCGTATATTTTTGTAAGAATTCTGCTTTTCAAAAGGACTTGCTTCTCTTAGAGCTAAGACTGAGCAGTTACATGTGTGCCTTTGGAAGAAAATAAACACCAGACAATTTGAGGTCTTGAAAAATGTCTGCCGTGCTTCCCCATTGCTGCTAAGGCTGTATGGTCTTGCCTTCCTGCCATTCACCACCCACTAGTCAATCAATTACTGTCAATCAGCAAAGAATAGCAGCAGTTACCAACAGGAGAGACAACATACAGTTTAAACTGCCACCCCATGAGCTGTCTATGAAAGGCATAGCCCTAAAGGAATACGTATCTTATTCCTATCTGGATTCTGTGATTTATCATCTTTGTCAAAAACATCACATAAGGGTAAGGCTAAATTAGAGACGAAGATTTTGCTTTTATTGACTTTTGAAAATACGGAAGTAAAACAATTGTTTGACTCAAGAACATGGTTCAACTCTCTCTCAAGAATTTCCTGAGCATCTCTAATCCAAGTGATAATAAAGGCTTGTCTTGTTCCGCTAAGAGTCAATATTCTTTGCTCTGATTCTGGGGTGAAATCTTTGTTTTCTTATTGATTTTCCTCAGCACTCCCTGACATTAGTAAACTATGAACTTGGTTTGGCAGTCTGCATGTGAGGTACAGAATAGAAAAGAGGATTTTTGAGCTCTCAATCAGTAATCACATTGACCTGCTAATGAGTGATAGTTTTAAACTTCCAGATACATGCTCAATAGATTACATAATATGTTTACATACACACACACACACACGTACAGACATGCGTTTATACAAACACACACACACACACACACACACCCCTTTCTTTTACTTCTATATTGTTTGGTGAGCTTTTATTTGTACCTAAATATTAGATTTTATTCATTTTATTATATATCTATTTTGAACTTCTAAAGCATGTATTTTAAAGATGTCTACGTTAATAGCTTTCTGAATTTCTTTATTCTTTTATGCATTATCTATTAAGTGCAAACTACTAAGCCTAGTTTTATGGGAGAAAAGAAACGAGTAATTTAATTGTTTGAATCTAGGATTTGACAGTCAGGAAAGGAAAACAGTACATGAACACTATGCCTGGTCAATGTCAGATGTATATTTGCTGTAACGGAGATACCAATAAAAAAATGTAGATTTGAAAGGGCAAGAGGTCACTTCTGGCTTTGGGGTGAAGGAAAGTTCATGAAGAGAGTGAGATTGAAGCTAGGGTTAGAGTGTTGGTGATGAGGCTGGAATACTTGGAACAATTGTGTGGTCAATTTATTTATTAGAACAACACTTTCCACAACTTGTATTTTATTTTAATTGTATTCCCAGAAATGTGCGCAATAAGCACAACTTGTTCAAATCTCAAAGCATGTCAGATTCCCCACAGAATTCTAACATTCTAGTTCAGGAGTCTCAAACATTTTGATTATGCTTACAGAAATAAATATATTTTGCATCATGATCCGGTATACACATACATGTATATTCAACTAAAGCAAAATGTTGACAAAACAATAGCTACACTCATTATATTCAACTGTTTCTTCATTTTTATTGAGGTATAGCTCCTACAGTGAAGCACAAATCCTAAGTGTGCACCTTGATGAATTCGTACATGGTGGTGGGGGGGGATATTATATCCCTCATGTTACCACAGTCTCGCTCAAGACAGATAACATTTCTAGGTCAACAAGGCTCCTTCATGTCCCCTTACACAAAACAACCTCCCAAAGAGGTAACTGCTATCTGGACCTTGTATCAAAGTAGAGTAGTTTTGCCCATTTTTGAATTCCATGTGAGTAGATTATCTGGCTTTTTTCAGTCAACATTATATCAGTGCTGCCCACTCATTGTTTTTTGTTAATTTCAGATAAACAACCAATATATTTTTTTAATTGAGATATAACTCATCTGTCATAAATTTTTTTAAACTTTTTAAAGTGTACAATTCAGTGGTTTTTGTAGGAGGCCTGTGTGTGTTGGGGCATGCAACTTCCTGCTTGTGCAGAGATCCAAGGTCAGCCAGAGGGGAAAGCCTAGGGCCCTCTCAGGTCTGTCCTGAGCATGTGCCCAGCCCTGGACACATCCATAGACCTTCCAGATTCCAAGAAATGTATCAGAACTTTCCAAAGCTTCCAATGGATGTCACTTCTCAGCTTTTCTTTTAGGCTTTTTTGTTAGTCTATCACTTGCCCCAATTGTTACCTGCTGCATCAGACATCTTTGATGTTCAACAGTTGCCTCTAATTGTTTCTAACAAGTTCCTAGGGAAATGGCAGTTTTTACTGGGTAAGTTCCAATCAGGCAACAAAAAGCCAGACTTGTGAGTGGATTCTTACAGGGAATCACCAGTGAGGTCAAATAACGACAATTCTCTGGCAATGTGGCTCGAAAGAGCTCTGTCCTCTTTGGGCCCCCTCCAGTCACGACCAGTCTGCTGGATTCACTGTGATTGTGGCTGTTGGTTTGCCAATCTGTTGCAGGGGTCAGGCAGAGGGATGTGAAAAAGCCAAGGTAAACAAAGTGACCGTTTTTACCAAGATTCAGCTAGCTCCTTGGTTTGCTGAAAACACGTGTTTAATTTCCAGAGTTCTGAAAAAGTTGATTGAGACAATTTTGCCATTTTTTAATTGTTTTTATGGAGGAGGTAATTTTCAGGGATTCTTACTCCACTATATTCTCTATCACCTCTACACTCATTCTTTTATTATTTACACATTGTAATATTTTTAGTCTCTTTTATTGAAACAATGGTTACCACTCACTAAATTGTTTCATGGCCTACTGATGGGTTACATCATAGATTTAAAAATGAGGATTCTAGTTACCTAAGGGCGTTTACATTCTTTTAGTACCAAGAAGTGTACAATCTTGTAGAGTCCAAAAATGAGTGTAATAGCCATAGCCAGGGCTGGAAAGAACGTGCTAGCATACAGAGAAACAAAATGTGAGAGTGTGTTGGATACAACAGAATAACTCTCAACCCACATATTTGCCTTGATAATTGTGAAGCAGTAAGCAAAAAAGTTTAACTCAAATTACCCGTATTAGCTATCTTCAGTCTCTACTTCAATTTTTATACATAGCTATGGTTATGGGCTGAATTGTGCCCACCCGCCACCGCCATTCATGTTGAGGTCCTAACTCTCAGTACCTGAGAATGGGACTATATTTAGATATGGGGCCTTTAAAGAAATAATTAAGGTAAAATGAGGTCATATGGGTGGGCCCTAATCCAATATGACTGGTGTGTTTATAAGAAGAGGAGATTTGGACATAGACACACACAGACAGAGGAAAGACCCTGTGAAGACAGAAAGAAGAGGGCCATCTGCAAGCCAAGGAGAGAGGCCTCAGAAGAAACCAAAGTGGCTGACACCTTCATCTTGAACTTCTAGCCTCCAGAACCGTAAGAACGTAGATTTCTGTTGTTTAAGCCACCGAGTCCTTGGGATTTTATCCCAGTCCTAACAAACTGATACAGCTAGTATGTATCTATATTTGTATCCACATCTGTATCTAACTTGCCTATGCCTCCTTTTCATTATTCTCCCTGCTTAATCAAAATAACATTGCCTTCAATGAATTATTATATATGAGGCATAAAGCCCTAAGGCCAACCCTACCCCTCTCCCCCAAAAAACTATTTTGGCATATATTTTGGAGATAATTATTGCGGTTCTTAAATGACTCTTTCACCTACCCACTTGAGCATTCGTGTTTTTCAGATCCTGAGTAAAATGTTAAGATCACGAGGTCAGCTGAGATAAACCTGTCCTTGCAGCTCCTTTTCCCTATCCTAGGAAACACAGCATCCACCCTATTTTTCTCTTAGGTTAGGCTACAAATTTCTCTCCGGAAGTCAATTGTTGTAGAGATGTGATCCTATTTTCTCTGCTTGCCCAGTACTTTTGGGTTGCTGAACCTTAGTGCCTCCAATTCTAAGCTAAATTAGATTACCAAGAGGGGATCATCTCCCTGGTTTAATCTGTTCAGGTGGTTTTAACCCCATTTGAGTAGTTAGGCTGCTCATTTGGCTCCAAATCATGTGCTTCATTGTGAAGAGAAGACCAGATTAGTGGAGGTTTACCCACTTTTCACTGTGACCTGCAACCTACCAGCTTATTCCAAATGAGTTCTATATAAATGCTCAGTAGCTTCAAGGTTTTAAGGACTATAAATCTCAACCACAGCGTAAAGAACTACATCTTTGCACAATCTTCACACCAGCCAGATATCATTTCTGTGGAAATTGTTTTAAGTAACATTATTTCAAACAGGAAACTTTTAAACAATATTTTTAATCTTTAGGACTATTTCTTAAGTTGTTGTTTAGGATATTTTGTTTGGAAGGACAAATTATTTTCCTGGTGCATAAAGCTGATTTTTCCCCCTTCCTGTCATCTTGATTTATGGGATTTTTTTTCTGCCTTAATAGCTCAGACGAGTTGTGTGCAGTGGATGTAAAAAGTTGGCAGTGTCGAAAGGGCATCATTTTCGCATGTCCAGATACTCTGGAAATGAACTACACCAAGAAATTGGAAATAAGCATGTCAGCAAACTATTAAGCTTTTATTAAACACTCGAAAACTTTATGTACTGATTTATGACATTTGTGCTGATCATGTGTGAGCTGTTGGTCTAGGAACCGACATTTGCTGTTGTGGTTGGCTGTGACTCTACATACCAAAAGAGATCAATGGCTCAGTTTGAAATATCTCCCGTATAAATAAATAAATTTTGATTAAAAACACTTTAAGAGGTAATATAAACAAATCAGTAATAAATAAATTCCTTTATAATACAACATGTGGGACTTGGCGATGGTATTTTTTTTATTACCACAGCAAGAATTATAGGTAATACAGATGGAGCGAAGTTTCAAATGGCTGTGTCCTGATACTGAAAAAAAAGTGGAATAATAGCTTTAATGAGTCATTAAGACTTGAAAAATAAAAGGGTGTATGGATACTCTGTTATATGCAGGAGAGCTTTGATAAAACACCTCACGTTATTTTGCTTATTTATTTTTTGATTTCACTTTTATCAGGAATTCTCAGAGGACTGCATTCTCTTCTTAACCCTCCAGGCAACAAGGAATTCTTTTTTTAAAATTTTTTTTTTTTGAGGAAGATTAGCCCTGGGCTAACATCGGCTGCCAATCCTCCTCTTTTGCTGAGGAAGACTGGCCCTGAGCTAACATCCATGCCCATCTTCCTCTACTTTATATGTGGGACGCCTGCCACAGCATGGCTTGCCAAGTGGTCCCATGTCCGCACCCGGGATCCGAACTGCCGTACCCCCGGCCACCAAAGCAGAATGTGCAGACTTAACCACTGTGCCACTGGGCCGGCCCCAACAAGAAATTCTTGGCAGCTCTTTCTATCACACGTAAACTATCTCAAGAGGGGAAGTCAGGTGCTGCCATGCTGTGAAGCTTCACAGTGGCTGAACATCAAAATTCTAAAGATTCATTGGCACCTGATTCATGTTCAGAAGCAGTGAACTGAATGGTAACCTGCGCCTTTTTTCCTCTCTGTGCTGGGAATAATTCAGGAGAGTTTTCGCAGCCATGAACACCCTGCCTAGCATCATGGATATATTCTCAATCTATTTTAACTAGTCGTGTCCATTTGGAAAAAATAAGACACATGAAAATCCAAATTTGGAAAAGAAAAAACAAATTATGGAACAAATGTTTAATTCTTCAAACAATGTAACATCAGGCTTCTTGAAATGATGAGGCTAAGTGAATTTTAAAAATGCAACTTGTTCAGTTGGAATTCAGTTCGATAAGGGAGTGGGAACTGAGGAAGACACCAAAGCAGTGGCAAGCAGGGTTGAGCAGTTTCCCTCCAATTACAGGGGCAAGGCCTGCAGGCCTGCAATCATCAGAGTGTAAGATAAAGCGTAAGGCTGCATGGAGGAGGCTGGTCAATTTATTTCAAGAGGGCTCAGTTTGTATATCTGTTTGATGAGGCAGGTGGGCCAAATGATTTGGGGATCCCTTCAAGTTTTTGCATTTATATTTCACTGAATCTATGTATTGCAATTATTAAGAAAAGGAAAAAAAGTAGTAGTTAATTAGAAAGTTTGCTTATTTGATTTTAAGATGGGAGAAGGGCTCAATGTGGGTTTTAAGGAAGTGCAAAATTTGGACTGCTATCAAGAGAGAATATTTAGTTGGAAAGAATAACAAAAGAAAAATGAAAAGATAGAAATGATGCTGCATGCACGTGGGGAGAGTTGAGTGTTGAGGAGATGGTCGTTGTCTAATGGAGCAATGAAGTGTTTCCAGAAATGGGAAGGCTTGAATGATATGCTAAGGAATTTGGATCAGTTCCTGCAGGAAGCCAAGTCTCATGGCAGAAATTTTAGTAGGAAAGGGAGGTTGCCAAAAGAGGCATTTAGGAAAATTACCCAGAAATGATAAACAAGGCAAACGAAGGATAGCGGAAGCATGGAAACCAGTTAGGAGGCTACTGCAGAAATGAGACACTGAGAGCAAGGTGCAAGTTGGGGCAGTGGGAATGGAGAGACCATGCAAGAGATGCATCAAGATGTTATTAGAAGTGTGAAGTTCTGTTGAAGAATTCTATTGATAGTAATACAGAGGCCTACTAATACTCAAACTCTGTTCAACCTCCTTAAGGCTTTGAATGGCCAAGCATCTCCCTAATAGTTCCCTTTGTTCCTTTCCCCCAGATAACAGTTTTAGGTTCAAACTGAGCAGGGTTTTAATTGTTTTTAAAAGATCAAACTGGCCATAGATGTAAGACAGAGGAGAAATTTACTGACAGGAGATTGAGTAACCCAGAGAATTACTAGATAATCTAGAACCAGGCAAGTGATCTGCTAAGAGGTAAAAGGATGCGGTCATTGAAACTACAACTAAGGGGAAACTAGTCTTTGTGGGGGACTGGAATTGGCCACCCCAAGATATGTCTCTTTGGTGTGAGGATTATTTTGGGCTGGTTGCTTTTAAAAACTGCAGACAGGAAAGAAACTCTGAAAAGTAGAATTTACTTACCCTTTGTTAAGAGACCTTTACATTGTAAAGGAAATCTCCATCTGTAAATGTGTCGCCCTCTCTGTACCAGGAAGAAGAGGGGATGACCTTATCTCTAGAAATTCTCATCAGTGTGAAAGGCAAGGACTCAAGTTTGCATAATAACCTGACTCTTGTTTACTGTACTTGAGGGATAATCTCCCATAATCGACTCCCCCTCCCCCCACAACATCCTCCTTTGTCTTTAGCTGAAGATGATATTTAAGGTGGTGGCTTTAGCCATTTTGGGGAGTTGCTCAGGTTGACTGAACCTCTCCCATGTATACATGTTATAAAGCTTTGCTTAATTTTCTCCTGTTATTCTGTTTCATATGAATTTAATTCATTCTCTGGCCAGAAGAACCCAAGTGGGTAGAGGAACTGTCTTCCTCCCCTACATCTTCCTTTTTCCTAGGACTGCTTTCTTCTCAGCCTCACATTGCCCATTGGCAAACTCATCCATTCCCTTGACTTAGATGATCAAGTCTAGGAGCAGGGCTTGTTGCAAAGAAGGTCAGTGCCCCTTCAGCCTCAAGAGAGACAAAGCAAGGAGAACAGCATAGGTTTCCGGACAGGTCTGGGAAGTGGATGTGATGAGCAAGTAGACAAGCAAGCAAGGGGCCTTATACCTTCTCTAAGAGCAAGGGTCCAGTGTCTTTTCCTCGCCTGGATTTGCAAAGATAAAGGAAATGGTTTTAGATTTTGTAGTTCCAGTATTGACAGGCTTCGCACACAAGACTTGCATAAACTCCTATGCTCCAGCTGGCCTGGGGGCACACCTGTGGCCAACAGCTTTTGTGGGGAAGGCAGGAGACACTTCCTTCACTTCCTTTGTTATAAAGACCATTGCTACTCTATTTTTTTTCCTGCTTTACTGAGGTATAACTGACAAAAAAGTATACATTTAAGGTATACAATGTGATGTTTTGGTATACGTATACACTGTGAAACGATTACCACTATCAAGTTTGTTAACATATCCATCACCTCACTTGGTTACCATTTTTTGTGTGTTTGGTCAGAACATTTAAGTTCTACTCTTTTAGCAAATTTCAAGTACCCAATACAGTATTATTAACTACAGTTACCATGCTGCACATTAGATCTCCAGAACTTATTCAGCCTGCATAACTGAACATTTTTACCCTTTGATCTCCACCACCCTCCAGCCCCTGGCAACCACCATTCCACTCTCTGGTTCTATAAGTTTGACTTTTTAGATTCCATATATAAGTGAGATTGTGCAGTATTTGACTTCTTGTGCCTGCCTTATTTTGATTAGCATAAGGTCCTTCAAGTTCATCTATTTTGTCATAAATGACAAGACTTCCTCCGTTTTTAAGGATGAGTAATATTCCATATGTATATATATATAATTTTCTTTATTCATTCATCCGTAGATGGGCACTTAGATTGATTCTATATCTTGGCAATTGTGAATAACACTGCAATGAACATGGAATTACAGGTATCTCTTTGAGATACTCATTTCACTTCCTTTGGATATATACCCAGAAGTGGGATTGCTGGAACATATGCTGGTTCCAACTGTAGTGTTTTTGAGGAATCTCCATACTATTTTCCATAGTGGCTGTACCAATTTACATCCCCACTAACAGTGAACAAGGGTTCACTTTTCTCCACATCCTTGCCAACACTTATCTCTTATCTTTTTGATAATAGCCATTCTAACAGGTGTAAGGTGATATTCACTGTGGTTGTGATTTGCATTTCTCTGATGAGTGATGTTGTGCTTCCTTGCATGCATCTGTTGCATATTTGTTTCTCTTCTTTTGTGAAATGTCTATTCAGGTCATTTGCCCATTGTAAAATCAGGTTATTTGTTATTTTGCTATTGAGTTGTTTGAGTTCTTTATATATTTTGGATATTAACTCCTTATCAGTTATATGGTTTGCAGATATGTTCTCCCATTCTGTAGGATGTCTCTTTACTCTGTTGATTATTTTCTTTGCTAGGCAGAAGCTTTTAAGTTTGGTGTAATCCAATTTCTCTATTTTTGCTGTTGTTGCTTGTGCTTTTGGGGTCATATCCAAAAAAAATCATTGCCTAGACCAATATCAAGAAGCTGTCCTCTACATTTTCTGGTAATTTTATAGTTTCAGGCCTTACATTTAAGTCTTAAATGTATTTTGTGTTGATTTTTTATGTGATGTAAGATAAGCATCCAATTTCATTCTTCTTCATGTGAATATTCAGTTTTCCCAACATCATTTACAGAAGAGGCTATCCTTTCCCCAATGTGTGTTCTTGACACATTTTTGAAGCTCAATTGACCATAAATGCTAGATTTATTTCTGGGCTCTCTATTCTGTTCCATTGATCTCTCTGTTTTTATCCCAGTACCATGCTGTACTGTTTTGATTACTATAGCTTTGCAGTATATTTTGAAAGCAGGTAATGTGATGCCTCCAGCTTTGTTGTCCCTGCTCAAGATTGTTTTGGCTATTCAGGGTATTTTGTGGTTTCGTATGAATTTCAGGATTTTTTTCTTCTATTTGTGTGAAAAATGCCATTGGAATTTTGATAGGGATTGCATTGAATTTGTGGATTGCTTTGGGTAGTATGGACATTTTAACAATATTAATTCTTCCAATTCATGAACATGGGATAGCTTTCCATTTATTTGTGTCTTCAATTTCTTTCACCAATGTTTTATAATATTCAGTTTACAGATCTTTCAATTCCTAGGTTAAATTTATTCCTAAATATATTAATTATTTTTGATGCCATTGTAAACGAGATTGTTTTTTTCTTTGTTTTTCAAATAATTATTGCTACTCTAAATCAATCAGTCAATCAATCAAGTCCATATCAATAACTCCCAATCTACATATCTAGCTAATACCTCTCACCTTAGCCCCAAACCCGTGTATTTCCCATGCATCCAATTACCTACTGGGAATATTTACCTAAATATTCTACAGTCATCTTTGTGTTAATGTGTCCAAAACCAGGATTCATTGTCTAACCACCCTTCAACAACACTAAACACACACACGTGCTCTCCTCTTCCTTCTCCTGTGGCTCTTATTTTATTGAATACCACCTTTGTCCACATAATTTTTCAAGACTATAGTGTTGGCAGCATTCTTAATTACTGCCTTCCTCCATTACACCATCCACATTCAATCACCAAGTCCATGGATTCCCCTTCCTAAAGATCTTTCCTTGTTCAGAGCATCACCAGTACTCACCTAGATAGTTGGAATTGCCCCTTATTTGCACACTCTGTCTTCCATTTCTCCTCTCACAGTCTGTTCTCTGAACTGCAAATCTGACTTTATCTCTCCTCTACTTTAAATCATTCAAATCTTTTCATTTCTCTAAGAATACGTTTAAACTTCTCCACATGGATTGGGAAGACCTCTTCTGGCTCTCTGTTTTACCTCTCTGACTTCATCTCTCACTTATGTTCCCTCCACACTCTATGTTCTAGCTGCTTTGAGCTGGGGGTGATTGCGTTTGTTTCAAGCATTTTGTACAAGTGGTCCCTTTTTCATAGATACCCTTCCCTCTCCCATTGCCTGGCTAATTCTTACTTATTCTTCATTATTCTTACATATTCTTCGTTATTTCATTATTCTATGTAAATGTAACTTCCTTCAACAACATTCCCCTAATGCGTCTCTCAGCTTACCCCCAAATTTAAGCTTGATGACCCTTTTAGGTACTCTCATAGCTTGCTGAACCTTGCCTTCAAAGCACTGATCGCTGGAGTATTCTTGTCTGTTGACTTGCCAGTATCTCTTTTAAACCCTAAACTCTTGTAGATGCTAATCTGTAAAACAAGGATGATGATATCTACTTCGTGTGATGCTTATAATGATTAAATGCCTGCTACAGAACCTGGAAGGGAGCAGCTGCTTAATAAGTGGTTGCTATTACTACACCCATCACTACTACTATGATTTGCTCTTCCATTCAGTTAGATATGAAGACTGCCCCGTCTCAGAAATAGTGCAAAAGGATTTGGAAACAGAAGGTAGAGAATGAAGAACAAAGAAATTAACGGAAATAAATGGAAGGGTTGGCTATGGCTTCTTAAATTGCTTCTTAGACATGCTTCATTACCTGTTGCTAGAATTCAGTGCATCAAAAACCTTGTCTCTGTTGGGAGGCATCATTTGGAGACGTGGGCTTTCCAGCCCAGCCTAATATTGTTGTCTTACTCTTGTGTCTTTGCCTGTCCCCACCCTGTTTGGAAACAAATCACTTCACATTCTCTGGCTCTCTAACCATGCCAGAGGGAATGATGGATGTATGATTGAAACAACCCACATACAAGCACAAAGAACAAAGCTGAGGATACCACTACAGCAAGCAATTAAAAAAAAAATCCTGCTGTTTTGGAAGCCATCCCCTGCCTCCACCAGCCTGGCCTCGATATCTTGGCACTGTCAGTTTGCTGGCTGCTCTTTCTGCCAGCTCGCTTTGGCTGGCATTGGCATGCCGCGCATCTGGCAGTCCTTGTCTCCATTACTGAGCTGCTCTTTGGAACTGCCAGGCTTTGGTCAAAGACTGCAGGGGACACTTTGAAGCCCTTCCAAACGTTTGGACTTATGGCTAAGAGGTTGGCTTCTTACGATGTGCACTTAATTCACTTTTCTTTTTCCTGACCTGATGTATCCTAGCTGATTTATAATTTTATTTCAGAATAGGGGTAAAAAGAATAGAAAACATTTGTTGACCTGCCAGAAAAGGGGTTCTAACTCTACATTTGTTCTTATGTCACATGTTCAAGTATATCCCCAAAAGGAATAAGGTGGGTATATGTAAAATAGGTATGATTTTAGCTCGAGATACTTCTTGAACTATTTAGGCAGATAAGATTAAAACCAAATAGTAAAAGTATGCTGTTGTACATGGAGTTTCCTATTTGCAAGTTGGTTTACAAATATTTTAAAGTTGTTTTCCACAGGATCTTGGTCAGTTGCTTGGAAAATAAACCAGCAACTATTCTCTATAAATAACATAATCTGCCTAATTCTTCACTGCTGGCTTAGGCTCAAATATAAACTCTTTAGGACTGACAAAGGGAGAAAATTCTCTGATGGTGCTGCTCTGGGGATCTGGCTCAGACAGAAAATTGAACTGGTAATTGCTGTAGCATCCAGCTAACTCCTTCCCTTTTGTCCATTCTCTCTGGTCTAGGAACCCAGGGCCCAGTGTGGTTCTCCAAAAGCAGCAGGGCAGAGAACAACTGGATGTGAGTGTTGCCAAGCCCTCTCCCCGCCACACCCAAACAGTTACACAATGTGGCAGACTGTGCTCGTTAGAATTCTCTTCCTCCACTCCTCAACATAAGCCCCTTTTCTTCCCTAAGGGATGCAGGCCGGATTGTGTGTGTCAACCTATTTGCCAATGAAATGTCTCTAAATTCTTTACAAATATTATCCAGTCAATTCTGAAAATACTTTCAATGGGCTTTTCTATTGAGTCTGCTTTATGTGGCTTCTTCTGCAAGCCAAAGCAATTTTCAGATATCCAATTTCCTCATGAATCATGGATCAAACCAGAGGTAAATTTCCAGATTTTTTCCTTTCCACATTTACAGTCTGTAGGGTAGGCCTGATCTTCCCAGCATGGGAGATGATTTGTACACAATCAGGCCCTTTGGAAAGCTGTTATAGGTTGTTGTTGTTTTAACTGTACCAATATAAGAGGACATTTTCAGCAAATGACTTTTCTCAATGACATTCTCTCCTCTCTGTTACCACAGGACCCTGTGTATTTCTCTACTGCGGTACTTTTCATACATTTTTTTCTTTGTAATTTTTAGGTATAAATAGAGTTGTAAACTCCTTGAGAATAGTGCCTTTTTCATTTTTATTTCCAAAATGCCTGGCTTATAGTACGTACCTATACAATTCTTGTTAAATGAATAGATGAAAACCAAAACGTGAAGCCCCCAAGATCCAAATGACACAAAACTGCAAGTCCTCCCAAATCAAAACAAAACAAAGTCGCCCCAGCTCTCCTGTGTACTTCACTGCACAAATGTTATTGTAGAGCTGATCTGTTTTAAGAATGCCTCTAATGTCATTTCCTGTCTTCAAAACATTTTCTCATTATTTACATGAAGCAGCCCTAAACTTCTCAGAATGCTGTGAGTTATCCTTATTTAGTCCTCTGGCGTCTTCTTGAGCATCCCTCCTTTGAGGAACAATTGCTATTAGTCCTAAACTGGAGAGAAGATGAAAAAACTGGCTGAAGTTTAAAATGATTGATTGGATGACTACTTCAAGATTGGTTGTGATGTGGGGGAAAAAATGCTTAAATTTTTAGGAAACGTATTCTTTTACAAGCTATAGCAAACTGACAAATGGCATCATTACAGCAGAGTGTGGCATTAAGCTCCATTCACCCTTCAGAGCTGGCTGAGAGCCCTCTGTAGAGAATGGGCTGCATACAAGTAACGCACAGATGAGTTTAATCGTAAGAACCGCATCTGGCCCAGGCAGAAACCTCTTTAGCAGTAATTGGCACATCGTTGGGGCTAAAGCAGCAGATGTTGCTTTGCAGTTTGAGGAATCTGCTCTAAAATCTGCTGAAAACATGAACCTTACTGCAATGGTTGGACTCTCAGTACCTGGCCAACTCAAACAGAATCTGAAAGCTCTGGTCCTCTTTTCGGTCAGCCCATGCACCTCCAACAAGACAGGAGTTTGTGGGAATGTGTTGCTCTTGGCCTTGGGGCTTTCAAACCAAACTAAAATTGACAGACAAGGTTTACTTCTTCGTACACGTGGGTAGGGCAGGGAGATGTGGCTAGGTTGTCTCATCATCATCTCTGAATGAATCAAAACTGAGTTCCGACGAAAATAAGATGCACATTTCCTGCACCACTTTGGTTTTCTTCTCTCATTCAGGAAATGAACTAAAAAGTGGCATCTTATTCCCCAGAAAGTTTTCCTTTGCTTGTGGAGCAGTATCTAGGGTTCCAAAGTATTAACCTTTCTCTGTGGGAGAGCTGTGGATTCAGTATTAAGGAAAAGAATCACAGGAGACTTTCACACAACCCTGCCTGCTAATGGGACTGGCTTTCACATGCCCTCACCTATGGGAGCAAGACAGAGTTTGTCCAATTCATTGGTCCCAGGCTGTAAAATACCTCCAGCCCCATCCCTAAAGTGATGCCACCAGGATTCTTTCCACAAATTCATTATACTTTATTTTGGCAAACAAGAGTAAACTTTCCAAAAAATGAATAAATAAATCTTGACTAATAGGCTTAGTATGTACATCAAATTCTCTCACTAATTCTTCATAATTCTCCTTTTTACTTAAGTCCTCAATACTTTTTGCTTAAATTTTTTCCAAAATATACTCACGTAGGTTATCATTTACTTTCCCAGTTTTCCTCAGAATTGTTATTACCCTCATTTTATAAATGAGGTCATTATAGACCAAAGATGTTAAGTGATTCTCTCAAGACCACACAGAAAACTAGGAGTAGAACCAGAATAATGACTATAGACCTTCAATAATGTGTGCTTTTTATAACTTCTTTCTCCTCATTTCCTTCATCCACAGTAATCAACTTTCTTAATTTATAAGAAATATTATGGATATTACATATTTTATTATGCATTGTGTGGATTTCTAACTGCCTCTGAAACAGACTTGAATTTGGCAAAAATAACTTGAAAATTTCTAGGATCCATGTTGTCTGAGTTCTTTGTTTCATTTCATTTCTTGCCCCTTCCCCTCCTCTCTCCCTGCCCCCACTTCCAAATATCTACTCTTTGCCTGCCTACTGTTACGCATTTGTCAGGTCTTTTGATCAATTGACAATATCTTTTTGCTGCTAGGGAAAAATAAGACAGAAAGTTTTATAATAAACCTGGAGGGTCAGTGAATTATGAGAGGAGCAGCAAAGATACCATTAAACTCAACAGACTCCTCCTTTCTGTTTTAGAGATGACAATCTTCATTAAGGCAGGTGGTGAGAACACAGGCAGAAATAATAACTGATAGGTGATAATGATGTCTTGTATTGTGACACTGTGATTCCCAGAAGGACAAGTTGGCAGAAGTTAAAGTGTAATAAGAAGGTAGAGGAGAGCGCTCCTGGGATGAGGATGCACATGGGGATGGGGAAAGGTGCCCAGGAGCAATTTAGGGATCAGGGCTCCAGAAAGAATATCAATCAACTATCCAATTCTTACCCAGATAGATATCTTAACTATATCTACTTTTAGTGATGATAAAAGTATTATCATTAATATCTGACCACTTTTTGTGTCTCTTCGTAACTTTTTCCATGCTTCCTTACTGGAACTGGACCACCTTTCCTGAGAATAGTTAGGTCATCTCTTTGGGTCCTGACCACAAGGCTGAATCTTCTTGATGCGATTCTCCTGCTGATCAACTCTTCTCCCATGGAAGTGCAGTGTGGAAGTTACCCCTGATCACTTGGAAAATATCATATTGCCTTCCATTTTGGTCCAGCTCTATATGGATAGGAGGACAGTGAACTGTGACAGTGACCTATGGCTCTCTGTATCTCCATTTTACTTGATGCCTGATTCCTTGTCATAATCCACCATTATAATTAAATTCTATGGAGGCAGTAACTCTCTTGCTTTCTGTTTTACTTATTCCCAGTACATAGCTCAATGCCCGTGAGAGAGAATGAAAGAATCAATGAGTAAATGAATGACCAAGGAAAATAACAAATGGAATGTTCTATGGGAGGCTCTATAGGGATCTGCGTCATTCATTCATTCATAATTATGTACCTTTCTATTTGGAGAAACATTTTCCCTTTCTGTTGGGGATCATAGTTTTGTGACTAAGCCTTGGCTTTTATCGTGTATATGTGAAAATTTCTTCCTCCAAAAGACCCAAAGGCCAATCTTGCATAAAAAGCAATCTGTCAGCTTGCTGATGGCTTTTGATCAGTTCCAGCTATACCATTGGGCTTCTCATTCTGGTAAAATATGCCTTCCCTAAATCATCGTGACAAGCCCACAGTGAGAGGGTTTGCTGCTAACAAAGGATCAGACTCCAAGACAGAGAGGGGCTGTGCAGAGCCAAGGCGAGTATTTGCATCCCAGGATCAGAGCCAATGGACTGTAACCACACAATCATCTAATCCACTGAGCAGGACAGAGGTCACCTCCAGAGAGGACGTTTTCCTTCCCTGACAACTGCAGGACAAAGGAGTTGCTAAATGGCATAAGAACATGACTATAGGAGGAAAACCACCCTGGAAATTGGACAATGGTTCTGAAATACTTAATAAGAACATATCAAATTCAGCTGGCCAGAATATTTGTTTTATTATTTATTTGTACACTTTCTCTCTTTTCTTCTGGAATAGATTTAAGGTGAATTTTCCAGAAAATATTCATTTCATGAGTTGAAAATTATACCTTTTAGTGTAGGATGACCAAGGTGAAAATCATTTGAAATATCATATTTGACTTTTGAAATGTTTTGCATTTATGTTTTAGTTGAACATATTTCATGTTTTAGGAATTCACAATATTTCAGAGTGAAAACACAGTATAAAAGCCTAACCCTGCCTTCTGATTAGAACTCTTCCTGCCTCCCATACATTTCATGATCCTTTCTACTTATGCAAAGTATTAGCACAAGATTAGCTATGATTTCAATATGCTAGTGAATTAGAAAGTATTTAAAGTTGTGATAAAACATAGTATATTTTTAAAAAATAAATGAGAAAGAAAAAGATCATAAATTCTGTGTATTTACTAAGCTAATGTTGGAAAATGTTTTAAAACAATAGTGGAATATATTGAACCAGAGTTGTGAAATGTTTATTATAGTGTAAATCACTCTACCTTTCATTAGTTGGTTCAATCCACACACATAGATGAAACACCTACTTTGTGTCACATACCAGACTTTGAGTGAGCCATTCGACTTTCATGGATGTCATATGACTTTCATTTCCTGATTGAAAAAAAACCATTATGAAAAAAAATTTAAACATCCGAACATAGAGAGAAAATTAAACCAAATTCTCATAAAACCAAACAGACTCAATAGTTTTCATGATTTTGCCTAATTTGCTTTATCTATTCTCTCTCCAATTTTTTATGAAGTATTTCAAAGCAAATCCCTATATCATATCATTTTAATACCTCATACCTTAATATACATTTTTATAAAAATATGGAAATTTTCTGATGTAACTGAAATTCTATTATCGTATCTAATAAAATTAACAATAAATCCTTGGTATCACCTAATAGTCTATATTAAAATTCCCCTATGTAATTACTCTTCAATCTTATTTGAATTTACAACTTTTGGGACAAAGTAATTTAAAATAAAAACAAGAATGTCTTTTACCAACACAAAAATTACTGAACTTATATTTTAAAAAATTCCTATTCATTTGAAAACACTGTGAAATTTGTTTTATAAGCATTATCTAATATGTATTTGGGTCAGTATTTGAAACCAGGCATCTTTCTTAATAGGGTAAATATTTGGCTAATTAAATGCCACTTATATCAGTATCCAGAGTAGTTTTCCTTTTTTTTTTCCCCCTGTCTTTGCCTCAGATAAGTCATGTTTGTTTTCATCAACCTTTGAAAGTAATCTGTTGACACCACTCTGGTGTTATAACTTGGGAGGCAAGGAACCTTTCAGCCCTATCTTCCTGCTTGCTCCGTGTTTGGCCCTATGCTACCGTGAGAATAAAAAAACACTTCAATTAAGCATGGTTTGGTAACTATAAGAAACGCTAAGACTAGGTCAGGAATCACGGAAACAACTTGCCTGGACTTTTCTGGTGTCCTGTCCGGGATCCCTAAGCTTAAACGCAGGTTTTTAGCCATTTCTCCTGGCATCAGAGAAATTCTGCCAAGTTTAACAGATTTTCTTCAAATAAATCAGGAAGCTTTTGAAGACTCGTCAGTAGCAGCATCAACAACTGTTTATGGTGCAAAGTTTATTATAAAATACAGTTCCTGCTTTCAAGAAGCTTCCAATCCTGTGGAAGTTTTCATTACTCCTTCATTGAGATTCATGTAGCTATGGAGAATGCCACTCCTTCCACCACGGAGGAAAACCCCTGGGAAAGGGTAATCTCCATTTTCAGCTCTGCGTTTCTGAACTTTGATAGGCTGGGAAGTGAAAGAAGCAGAAACTCTCACTGTTGAGATTTAGTCCTTGTGGAATCTACCCTTTTGCACACCTTTTATAATAGATAGAATGTGTAGTTATTCAGTGCATTGGTTTATTTCTCTGGTTTGACAGGCCATACCTCTAGTTGGCTCCTGCCAAATTCAATCATTCATTCATTCAATATTTGCTAAATTTCTATTTTGTCCAGTAATAGAAAGCATATCCTAGGAGTACCGATCTAAATAAGTCAATAGTCCTTGATCTCAAATGGCGTAGAGTCAATTCTGGGAGACAGCCGAATTAAGCAATGGTCATAGAATAATAGAAGCAGCTAAACTCTGCCTGATGGTCTAGTTTCTCACCTAATGTCTTGCCTCATCTTTGACGTCATCCTGACCTCACACTGCTACCTGACTGTGGAACTCTGTCCTTTCATTCACTCTCTGGGTATGCTCCTTGCTTGGTGTCTACAGTTATTTTTAGTCTTATTCTTCCTGGTCCTGGCTTCTTGTTCTGTCTCTGCAGGCATTCTAGATATGAACAATTTGAAGTTACTTCTAATTCTACAACTTACACCTTTGTAAAAGAATGGGGGAGAGCCAGAAATCTTACATAAGAATTAAAGTCTGGGTATAGTTCTTTGCTGGGGAAGTTTTCATGGAACAAGTTTGCAAAACTATATCTAGTGAAATGAGAAAATCTGGAAAAGGTTTTAAATAAAAAATTTAAAAATAATTAATGGCATTAAAATGCTGAATAAAACTGACTTAAAGTGGATGAAAAAATTCCAGCATCAGGAAAGCTTCATCCATCTGTCTGTATCAGTGGACAACCGAGGAATCAGTTGTAAACATTTTGGCTTCCAAAGAGCTTTAACCCAATGGCTTAAAGTTTAGCAGCCAATTTTCACCATCACAAATTATTAAGATTTCTATTCATCACATCTATGGGATTATTAATACTTTTCTGCTAAATGTGATTTTGCTTTCTCTCTACGTTTCTTCTCTTGGCTTTTCTTATTATGTGAGTTGAAGAGAAGAGAATAAAAATAGATCAATGTGAAATCATACTAGTTTTCTGCACAAGCAATACTTTTGATTGGAGTTTAGTTTTCTAGCATGAGTTTGGATTCAAAAGAACCAAGAGATTTCCTCATCGATCTCATGTTAATGAATAACACTTTGGTAAAATTTTAATAAAGATGCCATTCAGATCATTTTAACTCAGGCGATGCAAGGAGGATTTATTGCTTTACTTCTTATGAAACAGTGCATAAGTAACCAAAGTTGTGCTTTGTTTAACTCTTAAAAAGGGAAGAAGAGGAAGAGCAGGAAGAGGAAGAGAAGGAGTGTGGAATAAAGGAGTACATAATTGCTAATGAAGAATTGGGTCCTCCTGCTCTTTTTCTCTTCTGCATAATATATTTGAAGGAAAAGCACTGGCTATAATTTCCAATCTTCCAATCTTAGCCATTTTTGTAGTTAATATACAAATTTGAAAGTGAAAACTTCCAAAAGTTTATAAAACACAATGAATTATTTTTATTTATTTTTATTTTTATTTTTCTTTATTGAGATCATAATCGTTTATAACATTGTGAAATTTCAGTTCAGTTGTACATTATTATTTGTCAGTTACCATACAAATGTGCCCCTTCACCCCTTGTACCCACCCCCTATCCACTTCCCCTCTGATAAGCACTAAACTGTTCTCTTTGTCCATGTGTTAGTTTATCTTCCTCATATGAGTGAAATCATATGGTGTTTGTCTTTCTCTGTCTGGCTTATTTCCCATAACATAATACCCTCGATGTCCATCCATGTTGTTGTAAATGGGACGATTTTGTCTTTTTTGTGGCTGCGTAGTATTCCATTGTATATATGTAGCACATCTTCTTTATCCAATCATCAGTTGATGGGCACTTAGGTTGCTTCCACATCTTGGCTATAGGGAATAAGACTGCAGTGAACATAGGGGTGCATAAGTCTCTTTGAATTGTTGATTTCAAGTTCTTTGCATAAATACCCAGTAGTGGAATTAGCTGAGTCATATGGTATTTCTATTTTTAATTTTTTGAGAAATCTACATACTGTTTTCCACAGTGGCTGCACCAGTTTGCATTCCCACCAGCAGTGTATGAAGGTTCCCTTTTCTCCACATCCTCTCCAAATTTGTTATTTTTTGCCTTGTTGATTATAGCCATTCTAACAGGTATAAGGTGATATCTTACTCTAGTTTTGATTTGCGTTTCCCTGATGATTAGTGATGTTGAACATCTTTTCATGTGCCTATTGGCCATCTGCATATATTCTTTGAAAAAAAAGTCTGTTCATATCCTCTGCCCATTTTTTTGAGCAGGTTGTTTGTTCTTCTGTTGTTGAGTTGTGTGAGTTCTTTATATATTTTGGAGATTAACCCCTTGTTGGATATATGATTTGCAAATATTTTCTCCCAGTTGGTGGGTTGTCTTTTTGTTTTGATCCTAGTTTTCTTTGCCCTGCAGAAGCTCTTTAGTCTGATGAATTCCCACTTATTTATTTTTCTTTTGTTTCCTTTGTCCGAGTAGACATGGTATTCAAAAAGATCCTTCTAAGACCCATGTCAAAGAGTGTACTGCCTATATTTTCTTCTAGGAGTTTTGTTTGTTTTTGAGGAAGATTAGCCCTGAACTAACATCTGCTGCCAATCCTCCTCTTTTTGCTGAGGAAGACTGGCCCTGAGCTAACATCCATGCCCACCTTCCTCTGCTTTATATGTGGGATGCCAGCCACAAAATGGCTTGATGAGTGGTGCCACATCCGCACCGGGGATCCGAACAGGCGAACCTGGGCCACTGAAGCAGAACGTGTGGACTTAACTGCTGCACCACCGGGCCGGCTCCACTTCTGGGAGTTTTATGGTTTATGGTCTTACTTTCAAGTCTTTTTTGAGTTGATTTTTGTGTGTGGCGTAAGATAATGGTCTACTTTCATTCTTTTGCACGTGGCTGTCCAGTTTTCCCAACACCGTTCATTAAACAGGATTTCCTTTCTCCACTGCATACTCTTAACTCCTTTGTTGAAGATTAACTGTCCATAGATGTGTGGTTTTATTTCTGGGCTTTTGAATCTGTTCCATCCATCTATGTGTCTGTTTTTGTACCAGTTTCATGCTGTTTTGATTACTATAACTTTGTAATATATTTTGAAGTCAGGGATGATGATGCCTCCAGCCTTGTTCTTTTTTCTCAGGATTGCTTTAGCTATTTAGGGTATTTTTTTGCCCCATATGACTTTTAGGATTCTTTGTTCTATTTCTGTGAAGAGTGACCACAATGAGATGTTTTTGTGAGCTTAAGGTTCTATGACCCCAGCTAAGGTTTAAGAAGTCATTCCTCTAGTCAGGGGCCTCTGGCTGCTCACTGCAGGATGGATATGTAGACTAAGCCAGATAACAGTGAAAATGCAGTGAACCAGAGAAGAAACAGCTTTCCAGATTTTACAATTATGATTTAAATTTATGATTTATAAATTGTGATTTAAAAATTATTTTTTTCTTAAGAATATCATCTAACATTATTACTATTATGTAATTATTGGCATATATTCTTATCAAAATATAAAATGGGAAGGAGAATTAAAAATGCCCTGTTTTCAGTTTAGTGGGAGGGGTGCTGTGGCACACCAATGCTGTGCATTCATCCAAGCCCTCTGCTTATCCGGGAGCTAAGATGAGGCAGAAGTTCCATTGACCAGATAGAGATATCTCTTCAAAATCTGCTACTCATTCATCTGAACAGATGAGCTTGTTACTTATTCTCTTGGGCCATAAAAAAGAATTTCAAGAGAATTTTAAGAACTCACATAAAACCATCCAAATTATTTTGTTCTGAACATGTGGTGTCCTACAGAAGAGTACATTTTGGGTGATGCTGAGCACAGTGCCAGTATACTGAAATCATTCATAAACTCCTTATGATAATGAGAGTAGTTGAAAGAAAATAGTCCTTAACCCTTAGCTATCTATCAGCTTGCTGTGTCCAGCAAGTCGTATCATCTCTGGGAGTTAGGCTGCTGCTAAAAGAACTTACTAAGAGCTCCAATATTTTGCCAGGCCTTCTTCCTAGGAGATAACTAATGATAAGTATTTGTGAAGAGATACAGTCTACCAATTAGAGTGCTTTGTGAGGTTTCTGTTAAGGATTCAAGTGTTCCCACTCCTGATTTTTGGTAAAGAAAAACTGATTAATGTGACATTTAGAGTTGCAAGCTGGCACATCTTTGGAAACTATAGGATTTATTTATTTGATGATTAGTTGGTTTATTTTGATCTCCTTGTATACAAAATTCTTTATTTGGACATTTTCTATTACAATTTGTACATGTGAATATATCAAGTTAAATAGTTTTGTTCCAATCAGTATTATGAGTATGTGCACCAGCTTGTTCTGGCATGTTCCAAAATGGTGTTGTATACCATGGTCAATCAGAGAATGGTTTTGCCCAGAGGGCTGGAACTGGGCAGTACTCAATGCAGGAAGGCTGCGGAAGGACCAAAGAAGCGGGGTCTACCTGAAAATGTCTATGCTGCTTCTCCTCTTACACCTTGTCCTCCACCTCCCCTCTTCGGTTACCTTCCCCTCCTCACCCAGGCTGCCTGCAAGGGGTGGCACTGGCTTCTCGGCAACCACCCAGGTTCCCTAAGGTTCGAGTCTCCAGCTCCATAGCTATACCTTCTAGCTTTCCCCTGTACTCTGGGAAGGGAGAGGGGTCTTTAAATAAACCCAACTACATATATTTGCGCTGCTTAATTCAGATTTTTGTTTCTTCCCATCTCCTGAAACTCCTAAACTATTTCTTACCCCAATTGTAAACCAGTTCTCACATGCCACTCTAAGTCCCACTCTAATTTCCATTCTGGGTTTTGATTTTCCTCATTCAATTCTCAAAGCCTTCTTCATTTCCCTGATAATCTCTTATTTCCTGCCTCCTCTTCATGCATCATTTTTGCCTCTGTATCAGTTCAATGGGGTAGTGGAAACAATTGGGAATGTGGGTGCTCAGGAACTGTTGACTTGACTTTTGTCACTCACAGGTGACCTTGAGCAGTCACTTTACTTCTCTTTCCCTCCAACTCCTCATGTGTGCATCTGGTCAGACCAGGTGATCTATAAAGAAATCTTTATCCTAAAACTTCCATGAGTCAATAACTGTCCTCTTCCTCTTGTCTCTCCACCTTTGCCCTGCAATACTGAATACTGTTCATCGGGTTGAAATTAATTTAATTCAGATTTCATCTCTTTAAAAGATTTCTTGAGGGACTAGAAGGTAGCCTACCACGTGGCTTGTGCCAGGGTAGATTCCATCATAGTTAGTTCTGTCTCCTTGTAGAGAATCCTAAAAGTTCCAATAAGGCCCTTTATTGACGGCCAGGACAGCTCCAAAACGTCCTTAGCATATATCCTCCAGTTTTTTATGTAACCTAGGTTTTCCATCAGAGAATTTTCAAATACCTTAATGGAGCCTAGAAATGCATCTTAGTCTAGATTGCAGTCTGTGAAGTGAGCTGTCACCAGAAGGGAATAAACAACTTCTGCAAGCAAAGTGACTACATGAAGAAATGAAGGCTACAAATGCCTCTGTCAGCCTCATCAAAGAAAGCCATCACATTTGTCCTTACGAACACAAGGAAACTCCAAAATTAGAACTCCACCTGTGAATCCACAGATATACTTGCACAGGCGTGAAGAATGATGAGTGGGAGAGGACAATATCTCTTTGCCAAGTTACAGTTTGTGAAGACAACAGGACTGGGCCACAGAGACATCATTTGTACTATTTTCTGAAGACGTAAGGTAAAAAATCCTACTGATTTTTTCTCTCTCTTCATCTTAAATATTTTAGGACCATAGATAACACTTTCTTTGATTTACTTCTTATTATTTTGGAAAAAGACGATGTTTGGCAAATAATTATGTAAAACCAACCAAAAATCACTAATCAAGTCTTTCTTTAAATCACCAGTAATTTCTACTCTTAGAAAAAAATGAAGTATGGTAAGAAGCATTAAATAAGGTAAATTGCTCCTCAAAATATAAACAAAGGTACAATTTTGAACTCAAAAAACCTTCACTACTTTATTACTTATAGCACAAATATAAACATTTTGGGCACTTTTCTTTCATAGTCTAACCATGAAGAAATAATAAATATACGTGATACTTCTGGAAACAGCAATAAGACAAGGGTGAATTAGGGAGAACAAAATGTCATATAGTTCAAATTTCAATGCCATTAATATAGAGTATGTGTTTACTCACATGACACTAACCAGTCCTGAGAGCTTGCCTTGACATTAAATTAGAGATTTTAAGGGCTGCTGTAGATAAAGGTGATAATAAATAAAGATAGGGTGGTAATAATGTGAATAAAAATGTGCTTGAAGTTACTATTACATTGATAGGTGAATTCCATTATTGTTGGGAACATTCATAACACTATTTCTGTCTAAACAGTACAGGAAAAGAATTCTATAGCTATGTACCAGCGGTTCTTAAATGGTCACATGCATCAGAATCTGTCGAGGGCTTGTTAAAACACATATTGCTGGGCCCCACTCTCAGAGCATTTAATTCAGTAGCTGATGCTGCTCATCCAGGAACCCCACTCTGAGAACTACTGCTGTCTGTGATACCTAAAAGCCACCTCGTTCATCTGCTGCCCCTGCACAGGAGGTGTTGAACAAACCATGAGTCAGGAGCCATGGCTATTCGGCCCCACTTATGGTCAATATACCATTGATGATCTAATTTCAAAACAGTTCAAGTAAAGTAGAGGGCCTGGGTACTGGTCAGGGAGCTGCATGAGTAGTATGAAAAACTGTCTTAAAATGGCTCATCTGTGGTCACGGGAACAGGTAGCTGATTACCAGTAGGGGGCTGCCATTGGGAGTTAGAACCTTCATCTGCCCCTTCAGAGGCCCTTCAGGGAGCCTGTTCCTGTTGGTGTGTGCGGGTCCCAGCTTTCCCAGTACTGCTGATAGGAGACTTACATCCAAGAGATATGGGGACTAAGTAAAGGAAGGGGAATGGGGAGTGGTGGGCAGCGTGCAGAGCAGCTTCATTTTATTCGTCTGTGACTCCAATACCTGGCAATACCTTGGCACATGATAGGGATCCAGTAAAACTTGTGTGGATGAAATGAGATAACTTTCGCCTTTGCTCTTTCTGAAACACTGTATGATGTCGGAAAAATCACTTCATCTATTTTAGCCTCTTTTCTAATTTGTAAACATGGCTGAGAGGAACATCTCCATTGCAGGACATTCTTTAATTTTTATTTTTTTAAAGATTGGCACCTGAGCTAACCACTGTTGCCAATCTTCTTTTTTTCTTCTTCTCTTTCTTCTCCCCAAAGCCCCCATACATAGTTGTATATTCTAGTTGTGAGAGCCTCTGGTTGTGCTATATGGGATGCCACCTCAGCATGGCCTGATGAGCAGTGCCATGACCGTGCCCAGGATCCAAACCAGGGAAACCCTGGGCCGCTGAAGCGGAGCGTGTGAAAGAAACCCCTTGGCCACGGGGTCAGCCCCCATTGCAGGTTATGTTGAGAACAAATGAGATACTAAATGTATCTGTACTCAGAAATGCACTAAAAGTCTAAGAGATGTTTCTGTGTTAATCTTTTCAAATATTCCCAGATATTAATATTTCAGTGGCTAAAACAATGTCAAATTTCTCACCCATATCCTTCTCTTCAATGAAACAGGCCCTCCTGCCTCCTTGTAGGCATGGGACTCAAAGATGTTTTCATTTTTTAATTTTTAAAATGTGCTTTGTAAACATTTTTAATTTTTCCTAAATGTTTTTAGCTCAATATCAAGTGAACTGTAGGACAACCAAGTATCTCTTACTCTATTCATTACCTGACCTTTCTGTCATATTAATATGTTGATTATTCACTATTTGAAATTCTTTCCTCTTAATTTTTTTTTTTTTTTTTTTTTGGTGAGGAAGATTGGCCCTGAGCTAACATCCATGCCAATCTTCCTCTATTTTGTATGTGGGACACCACAACAACATGGCTTGATGAGCATCTGTCCTTGATAAGTCTGTGCCCTGGGTCTGAACCCATGAACCCCAGGCTGCCAAAGCAGAGTGCACAAACTTAACCACTACACCACCAGGCCAACCCCTCTCCTCTTAATTTTTACACCAATTGTACACCATTCTCTTTTTTGAGTTTGCTCCTTTCTCTCTGAGCACTCCTTCACAGTTCTCTACTAGTTTTACTTCTACTACCTGCCCTTTGAGGCAAAGTTTCTTCACTTTTGTCCTTAGACATCTTCAATTCTCGCTCTCTATATGGTCCATTTTTATTCCATCTATTACGTACTGAATGTTTGTGTCCCCAAGTTCATATGTTGAAGCCCTAACCCCTAGTGTGGCTATATTTGGAGATAAGGACTCTAAGGAAGTAATTAAGGTTAAATGAGAGTAAGGATCCCCATAAGAGTGGAATCCTGATCTGATAAAATTAATGTCCTTATAAGAAGAGACACTAGAGAGCTCTCTCACTCCCTCTCCATGTGGATACACCCAGGAAAGTCCATATGAGGACTAGTGAGAATGTGGCTATCTATAAGCCATGAAGAGAGCGCTTCACAGAAATTGAGTCTGCCAGCACCTTGATCTTGGACTTCCCAGCCTCCAGAACTGAGAAAATAAATTTCTGATGTTTAAGCCAGTTAGTCTGTGGCATTTTGTTCTGGCAGCCTGAGCAGACTAATGCACCATCCCATGGCTGTAACTCCCATACCTATGCTGGTGGACAACAAGCTCAGGCCTCTTGTCTAAGCTCCAGTTATGTATTTAGCCATCTGTTTACAAGTCCTGAATGACCGACATGCAGCTCATACTCAACATATCCAAACATAGTCCATTTTCTCTCCCCTCAAACCTGCACCTCTGAAGGTGTTACTCATCTGTGTGACTCACTCATCACCATTTATTCTGTCACCTAAGCAAGAAAGTTGAGAATAGTTTCTTCATTACAGATAAGATATCTACTCTCTCCTAAGATCCTTGAAGGCAAAACCCATGTCTTTGGACATATTTATCTCTAGAATGAGATTCATTACCTGGCAGATCATAGGCTCCTAAAAGTGAATAAATAAATTCCTAAAAGTGAATAAATAAATTAATGATTAGATACATTCTGCCACTTTGTCCACTATAACCCTATATCTTCGAGCCAGCCACACTACTGCTTGCCAGTTTCTGAAGGCCAGTGGAAGCAGATTATGACACCTTCTTACAGGTCACCAAGCACCCCTCTCTGCTAAACCCACTCCACATGCATTCTAATCCCACCAGGCTTATAACTTGAACTTTTTAATTTATAACTGTCTCTAGTGTTTGGTCTTGCAATTCCCCTTTGGATTTGCTAATTTCTCCTGTTGATCTTGCTTTCTCTGGCTTAACTTAGACTCTCTAAGAATTTTATCATGGAATCTGAACCCTAGCTATTCCTGCTTTTAGCATCTTGTGGAAATGTTTCACTCTAGCTCTGGTCACCCTCGCCAGCGTCACTCCAATCCTCTTTGAGGTGGGGGGTGTGTAGGCTTATGTACGTGTCTTAGTAGTAATAGTAGTAATTTATTTAGTGTTTACAATGGACTGGGTTTAGTGCTAAGCATTTTACATAGAGCATATTATTCTTTTCCCATACTGATCTATAAAGGAGACAGTTGTTATTTTCATTTTGTCAGTGAGGAAACTAAAGTGTAGGGAAATTAGATAACTTATCCAATGTCGTACAGCTAATAAGTGATAGAACGCAGCTTGGAGTCAAGGCAAAATCTTAAGCACTATACCTTCAAACACGACTAAACTTGAGATTTGCCAGTTGTCAATTTACTAAATCAAATCTGAGCATCAGCTGTGTAGTGTGAACCCAGCTGAGTACCTCCTGTCAATGCTCTGTAAGTTACCTGTATAATAGAGTTCGTAGGTTGACTGCTCAACTGTTCTGCAGCGGTATGGACCCATGGGCTAAGACCAGGAGAGAAAAGAATCCCAGTCCTGCAAGTCCATGTGGAATACAGTTTATTCTTTCAAAGAAATTGGGTTAGAAGAGACTATTTCTGTCGCATTTCAGAAGTAATTCAAGAAGCTTAATCACCCTTGGGCATGGCATAGTGCTTCCCTTAATGTTTTTCAAGAGGAACGTCATGGACTGAGCCTTCTGTCCTAAGTGCAGCTGTGGAGCATATAAAATAATTTGCCTGCCATAAAAAGCACTGGTTTGTAATTGCAACCGTAATGGATTAACGAAATGCCACACATGTGACTCTTAAGGAGTCCATTTAAAATAATAACCTATTTAGGAATAATCACTTAAAGTATGTCCTTTCTGAGCTGCTCCTGGAGGCAGGACATTTAAATTAGTTTAACAAGAATGTTGTAAAAAGAAAACTTACAAACTGCTTTTTTTTTTATCACTTCCTTTTACAGTTTGCTATTCTTGCAAATGTATCAATGTTATTAGGTTAATTTTTTTCTTTACCCTAATGTATTTAATAAGACGAAATTGAAATGTTGTCTTAGATATGCATTTGGTCAAACTTGGGGTGACCAAGTGCAGGATGGTTTCTCTAAGGGTAGGGTCAGGATCACAAAGGAGGTCAAAGGAATGAGTTGAGGGACCCCTAACAAACGTCTTTTCCTTCCTGTAAGCAACCATGTATTTGATGCCTTGCTGTCACATTGCCGTTACTCTGTTACTAACTCCTTATCTTCTGCTCTTCTCTAGTATCTCCCATCCACCATCTTATTAGCAAATTAGAGAATACTACATTGGACAATGAGTGGCTATGTTTGAACATATATTATTGAGTAAAGATCTTACAGAAACTTACCAATATGCAGCATATAAATGGAGATTTAAAAATTACCTTATGTTGCCTTTTATTTACATTAAATCTTATAAGTAAAAGTTACATGTATATATTCAATTAAACATGAGCCTGTCTCCATGTAGCACTCATACTATAGGGCATACGCAAGGTGATAACACCAAATAGCTAATAGGAGCTATCTAAAGATATAGAAATATTTTATTTCATATTCAAAAGTAAACATAAAGTTAAGATCTACTAAATTAATTTCAGGCATTTTTATCAAGTGGGAAACTACTTAAGGGTCCTATAAGTGTCCAGAATTTAGTGCAGGAGTTCTCTGCCTGGAATCCATGTACCGCCTTCAGCCCTCCAAAATGTATGTGAACTTTGATGGGAAAAATATATAGCTTTTATTTCACTAACTTCTAACTGAAATTTATCATTGGCTTCAGTTATTAAAATAGGAAAGAAAGTACAGCACCATTAGCAGTATCTGTGTTTTTTGTTACCAAGTTGGTGTTGTTAGCGTTGTTGAGTCAATTCCGACTCCTAGTGACCCTGTGTACAGCAGAGTGGAACCCTGCCCGGGCTTTTTGCCATCTCCACTGCTATTCATAGGGTTTGTCACCAAAAGAAATTATGAATATTTTCACATCGAATTACAGTTACGGAAATATATTAAAATATTGTTATACATATTCTGAAATTATGGTAATTATTAAACACGTCATTTGATTTTAATTATTAATAAAGAAGCACATATATTACTATTAGGATGAACTATATGAAATTGCTAATATATGTAGGTGTTTTACCTAAAAAAATGACAGTTTTATATGGCTCAGCCTAATGTATTATCATTTTGTTTTTCAAAAATATTTTGAACAGTATTTCAATAAAATTAACCTTTTAGTATTTTATGTGTTTCTTCTTTTTTTTTTTAAAGATTTTATTTATTTATTTATTTATTTATTTTCCTTTTTCTCCCCAAAGCCCCCCCGTACATGGTTGTATATTCTTCGTTGTGGGTCCTTCTAGCTGTGGTATGTGGGGTGCTGCCTCAGCGTGGTTTGATGAGCAGTGCCATGTCCGCGCCCAGGATTCGAACCAACGAAACACTGGGCCGCCTGCAGCGGAGCGTGCGAACTTAACCACTCGGCCACGGGGCCAGCCCCTTATGTGTTTCTTCTTATACTCTAAAATAATTTTTCTGAAAAGGGTTCCATAGCCATCTCAGACTGCTGAAGGGGTTCATGGCACAAAAGAAGTTTAAAAATGCCAGTGGGTAAAGAGTTGTGGCTCTCGAATCAGATGGACCTTAACTTGACTCTCAGTTTTATCATTTAGTAGCTGTGTGACTTTGAGCAAGTTATTTAATTTCTCTATGCCTCAGTTTCCTCGAGTGAGGTAAAATGGAGACTATCCAGTGACCTCCTCGTAGAACTGAGGGAGACGCCGCCTGCTCAATGGATAATACTCCATAAACACGTTACTCCTCATCCTCCTTCTATCAATCACGTTGATTCTTTTCTTCTTATTTAAAAAAATTCAATAAAGGTGTGGCATGTGCGTGTATTTAAGTGACATCATATTTGTTATGGGTTGAATTGCGTCCCCTAAAAAGATATGTGGGAGTCCTAACCCTCAGTATCTCAGAATGTGACCTCATTTGGGAATAGGGTCTTCACAGAGGTAATCATATGAAAATGAGGTCATTAGTGTAAGCCCTAATCCAGTATGACTGGTGTCCTTACTAAAAGGGTAATGGGGATATGGACACAGAGACAGACACGTAGAGAGGGAAGGCGATGGGAAGACACACAGGGAGAACACCATGTGAAGACCAAGGATTGGGCTGAGGCATCTGCAAGCCGAGGAATGCCAAAGGTTGCAGGCAAGCCACCAGAAGCTAGGGAGAGGCGAACTCCCACAGGTTTCAGAGGGCGCACGACCCTGCCGACGCCTTGCTTTCAGACTTCTAGGCTTCAGAACGGAGACAATAGATTTCTTGTTTTAAGCCACCCAGTTCTAGGAACTTTGTTACAGCAGACTTAGGAAACCGGTAAAATAGTGCTTTAAATTATTTTAAACTTCTCTACTTTCATGTATATTTTAGTACACCTATTTGAACACAGTGCAGTTTCATATGTATGTACGTATGTGTGCGTGTGGGGGTATGTGTATATATATATGTATTTCTTTATTTGTATATGGATCCTTAAGGTTCATTTAAAATTTCCTAACATAAATTAGAAATAAACATTAAAAAATAGCTCATAAATGACCATGATTTTCAGAATCATTATAAAACAGAAAGATTTAATGTGCAATTGGAACTGAATTATCCGGATAATTAACCATAAAGAAGACAACATATATTGGTGATATTTTGTTCCTCATTGGTTAGAGCAATACACTGATACTTATTTGTCATGAAACACTGCCATTTAAAATGAGGTCTATGGTCACTGCCTGTATAGAATGACGTCATTGAAAGGCCTTGCCTGGGAAAATAAGGTGAAGAATCAATTTCTCTCGGTTCTAAGAGTAGCATTGTGATGAAATTGGTGTTCCGCCTCATACGGTGTGGTGTTCTCTGTGTTATTCTGAAGGTCAGAAGGGTTTGCAGGGAATTACTTGTCACCTGTAGTGCTCCTTAAACAAAAACACCACAATCTGAAAAAAAACTGAAAAGAATTCTTCACTGTAAGCTTTTAAGAAAACAATCCTGTGCCTTGCTATCTAAGATTTGCATCCATACAAAAAAACATATTTTTTGAAACGTGGATGTAATTACAGAATGAGGGCACATACAATCAATGGCTAATGCCTGATGACCTCAGCTATAGGTGAAGGGGAAGCCTGTGTTGCTTGGGGCAGTATTTGAGTGTCCTTGAAGTTAGTGAGACAAAAGTCGGCTATTTAAAATATTATTCTTTTTATATGGTACTTTTGAACAGTTACAGAAAAGTTACGTTTTTTTCTTTCTCCTGCTTGGGACATAATGCTTTCCCTTTGACCTTATTTTGGTGTTGTTTGAATGTAAATGAAGAAATATGTAGCACATAAAAAGTTACATGATAACATTTATAGTCACATTTTTCATTCAAAAAGTTCGGTCCAAATAAAAACAAGATTTCTTCTTACTCTAGTATTCCATAATGCTATGTGCTCTGGCCTTGGTGAGAGTTCATAAAAGAATAAAGAAAAGGTTACAAAATGATGAGAAAAAAATTGGTGATTTCAATCTTCAGTAGCTTAAGAAATATTTAAAAAATCTTATCAGAGTGGTAACTTCAAACTACGATCTTAAAAATCCTAAAGGACTACTGCTTCCACTCATGAAGAATTAACTTCTGAAGGAACTGCCCTTCTCCAAAAAATTATAAATCCAGGAAAAAATATGAAGTAATTGTTTTCAAATGTTGGATTCTAGACAGCATAGGAACGGGATTTCTGAGAGAAGGCAAAGCCGAGCCCTGTGACTGGGCAACTCTCTGTCTGATGGCAGATCTTAGCGCATGGCTAGGAGAGCAAACCCAAACGGCTTGGATCTCTTACTGCATTGAAGAGACAGGGATGAGAGTAGAGGAAAGTCTAAGAGGCTTGAAAGAACCACCAAAGAGCATAGATCAAACACTCCCCAAAGTCACGTAGGACAGAGAATAGTTGGAGTTCCTAAAGGCTAGAGGGAAAAGATATCAAAATACAAGGGGTGTTGAGTAGTCTTCAGAAGAGTCTCGCCTTAGTAGTGGGGCTAATATATCTCTAGAGAAAAGGCTACTCTGAACCTTTATGCTCAAAGCTTAAAAAATAGCATTACAAAGATCAGAATGACTCCAGGTCACCTAATTGTGTGCCAGAAAAAAAAAACAACACTCTTTACAGGACTATAGCATAATTCACCCAAAAATGTAAAATTCACATCTGCATTTAATTAAAAATTGCTAGGATTACAAAGAAACAGAAAAATATGACTCAACCAGGAGAGAAAAAAATCAATCAGTATCAACAGACACAGAAATAACAGAGATTATGAAATTATCAGACAAGTTTCTTTAAACAGCATTTAAATATCAATATTGCCTTCATACTTAGGCCTACCCAGGCTATCTATTTTAACTTGAAATACTCCTCCCCTGCATCCCATTCTCCTAGCTCACTTTCCTGGTCTTTTTTCTCACAGCCCTTCATCTTCTAACGCTGTATGTTTTTTTTTTTTTTTTTTTTTGAGGAAGATCAGCCTTGAGCTAACTGCTGCCAATCCTCCTCTTTTTTCTAGGAAGACTGGCCCTGAGCTAACATCCATGCCCATCTTCCTCTGCTTTATATATGGGACGCCTACCACAGCATGGCTTTTGCCAAGTGGTGCCACGTCCTCACCCGGGATCTGAACTGATGAACCCCAGGCCGCTGAGAAGTGGAACATGCGTGCTAACTTAACCGCTGAGCCACCAGGCTGGCCCCTAAAGTATTTTTTATTTATTAGATTTATTTAAAATCTATCTCATTCATTCATTTTTTCTGCCATCTGTTTTCCCCTCACTAGAGTATAAGCTCTGTGAGGGGCGGGATCTTCATCCATCTTATTTACTGGTGTAACCCTAAAGCCAAGAACAGTAGCTGGCGCATAGTAGGAGCACAATAAATTTGTTAAAGAAAAAGTTATTGATCACCTTTTATATTCAGGAAATTGTGCTAGGTTTCTGGAAGCTACGAAGGAATTAGAAAGCCTCATGCCCTGCCTTAGGTTCTTTGGTGTTAAGGTAACAATGTTTGGTTATACAAGCCTATGGTTATACAATTCAAACTTTTTCTTTCTTTGGAAATGATAATTGAAAATCAGTTCATGCCCATCTCTTCTTCTTTTCCCTACCAACTTAATTGCCTCTGTAATAAGGGATTTGAAGAAATAATCTTGATTTGCAAATAACAATATCGTAGACTTACTAATGTGATGCAAATGGATTTCAATGGCAATTGATTTTTAAAATATTTCCTCTATTTGTACACATTTCTTAAAAGAATTCAAGGATATTTTTAATAAAAACATAGACACTTGTTTTCATCATATATTTATAAGGGCGTATACCTTATAATCGCAAATGAGTGAAACTCAGGAACCTACGTCTTAAAGGCTTATAGATGCCACTGGTGTTCGGAAATGAGCAGGTTAGTCTACACTAATTGCAATGTGGATTAAAAAAATGCAACAAATCCACAATTAGAATGTCCATTATAAGGGACAAGGGGCATTGAATTATTTGCTAAATTTGCCCATGAAAATGTGTTGTAGAGAGTAGGTAAAAAACTATATGCAGAAATAAGTCCCTGACTTACAAATTTTACAATTACAATTTTAATATATTAAGTTCATTTGAAATGAATGAGGATCTCAATAAAAATTCTACAGTCAAATATAATTGGTAGTTTGAGTCTCAGTTTCCTGATTTTTTTTTCAATATGAGCACCTTGAAATTACAAGTTTATATTAGAGGTCATGTAGTCGGATTTCGTACACTCCACAGGAATTTTTTCTGCTGTATTTTTCTCTAGCCCTCCACGCAAACATCTCCATGACGCAAGCCACGGACCAGGGTTCTCAGATACTCCACTTGTTCTCTCTTCATAAGGCCTTCCCAAAAAACGGAACAAAATAAAGATTTTAAACTCCATTTTCTCAGAGCCCTTCTGTCTTTGCTTGAGAAACTAGTATAATGGGAGTTCAAAATGAGACACAAAAATAATAAATGTCACATATTTGCACAAAAAGGAGGTACTAAAAACTCATCATGTAATAGCTAAACTGTCTTTCACATTAAGGATATAGATTATTGATGTGAAGATTCAAGAGAATTTAAGGTTATTTGGTAAGAACCGAGCCTCATATCATCAAAAACATAAGAGATAGCAAGTGTCAGCCAGGAAGTGGAGAAAAGGGAACGCCTGCGCATTCTCGGTGAGAATGTAAATTGGTGCAGCCACTATGGAAAACGGTATGGAAGTTACCCCCAAAATTAAGAATAAAACTACCATATGATCCAGCAATCCCACTTCTGGGTAAATATCCAAAGTAAATGCAAACAAGATCTCAAAGAGATGTCTGCCCCCTTATGTTCTCTGCAGCATTATTCACAGTAGCCAAGATATGAAACAACCTGAGTGTCTGTCAGTGATGAATGGATAAAGAAGATGTGGTGTACATATACACAATGGTACATATACACGATCTGGTACATATCCACAATGGAATGTTATTCAGCCATGAGAAAGAAGGGAATCCTGCTATTTGCGACAACTTGGATGGACCTTGAGGGTAAAATGCTAAATGAAATAAGTCAGAGAATGAAAATACTGTATGATATTACTTATATGTGGAATCTAAAAAAGCTAAACACAGAGAAACAGAGAGGAGAGTGGTGGTTACTAGGGGCTGGAGGTGGGAAGAATAGAGAGATACTGGTCAAAGGGTACAAACTTCCAGTTATGAGATTAATAAGTTCAGGAAATCTAATGTACAGCATGGTGATTACAGCTAGTAATACTGTATCGTAAACTTGAAAGTTGCTAAGAGTAGATTGTAAATGCTCTCAACACAAATAGCAATGGTAATTACGTGACAGGAAAGGGCTGTTAGTTAATGCTATGGTGGTAATTATTTTGCAATATTTAAATGTATCAAATCCACTCATTATATACCTTGAACTTAGACAATGTTATTTGTCAATTATATCTCAATAAAGCTGGAAAAAGTTTTTTAAAAGCATATATACAATAGGACAGTTACAATACAGATCGGAAAAGGAGATATATGATACCAATTAGAAGAAAGGAAGTAATAATTCTGTCAAAATAATAGAAGGAGATATTTTGATCACGAAATTTGATTCTAAGCTTCTTTTAAGCCATGGTAAAAAGAGAATATAACATATAATAACTCTTATTATAAAAACAAAACAGCAACAGTAACAGCAACAACAATAAGTATACAATATTATTTACAGAGACAAACGCTAAATTTCTGGCATTAAATTCTAAGCAAAATTTGCCACTCAAATCCTTACAGAGTGTTGTCACATAGCGATATTATCTTCAAGCCCAATTTCTTAGGAGGTGTGGAAGGTAGTCTCTATATGTCTATTTTTTGAGACAAATTTTAGTAGAAATTGAAGCTTAACATTGAATAGTAAATCAGTGAAGGCATTCACATTTGGAGCTACAGTAAATTACTGATGAGATAAATTGATGCAAGGATATGGTCACCTAAAATATCAAACTTTTTTTCTCAAGTAGTATTTGTATCAATGGCATTTTGACAGTAGCCAGGTAACAGTCCCTTCAAAATCAAGCCCCCTAAAGAGTGAAGATTTTCCACAGAAATAATCAGAAAGGCATAGCTAACTTTTATACATTAAAAAAATGGCAATGTCATGGGGCTGGCCCCGTGGCCGAGTGGTTAAGTTCGTGCACTCCGCTGCTGGCAGCCCAGTGTTTCGTTAGTTCGAATCCTGGGCGCGGACATGGCACTGCTCATCAGACCACGCTGAGGCAGCGTCCCACATGCCACAACTAGAAGAACCCACAACGAAGAATACACAACTATGTACCGGGGGGCGTTGGGGAGAAAAAGGAAAAAATAAAATCTTTAAAAAAAAAAAAAAAAAAAGGCTTTGCTTTAAAACAATCTTATAAAAAAAAAAAATGGCAATGTCAGCAATCTGTTCTAAAAGCTGACAAGACCGATTTGCATTCTAACCTTGAAGATAGGCCAACTGCCCTCTACATGTGAGATACAGGTGGGCAAGAAAGGAAGGCCAACAGTTTTCTAAATAGACCTTTTAATTTGTTCAAATGGCTAGGCACAATAGAGGCTTCCGGGGTATGCTCCATAAAGTCTGAATAGCTTATTTTGCTTTGGCAGATTTTAGAGGCAGGTGTTACCAATCAGTTGTCTGTAGCATAAGATAATCTTGATATGACTTCTACAGAATGTTAGGTTTTGAATAACATTGCAAGCTGATGGACCAGCCAGAATGAATAACTCGCTAAGGCTACTTCTGAAGTAGCTGAATTTAATGACCTTTTCAACAGATTTATATTTTTAATGTACACTGGACAACTGCACACCAGGAGAATCCTTTTGAAGCCCAGAGTTTAAGTATTTATTCAATGATTGAAGATATAGTTTGTAAGAAAGTGAATCGGTTTGATCAAATTCGTTACAGAGTCAAGTTAGTATAAGCACAAGGCAGGTCACTTATATTCTCTTGGGAAGGTGGTTCGGTTAAAACAAAGATTTTAATAAAATAATTATCAATTATAATATTATATCTATAATATTTCCAACAACAAACAGAAATTTAAATTGAAATCTTATTTATAATCGCATCAAAATTACTCAATATTTAGAAATGTCTGATAAAATGTGTCAAGCCTGTATTAAAAACTACAAAACTCTGCTGAGAGAATGAAAGAACACTTAAATAAATGAAGAGAAATACCATATTTAGGGGTTGGAAGAACCCAGTACTGCAATTCTCCCCAATTTAATGTAATCTCTGTCAAAATCCTAGAAGATTTTTTTTGGAGAAATTTAAAAGCTGATTCTAAAATTCATATGAAAACACAAAGGACCTAGAATAACCAAATAGTCTTGAAAAAGAATGACAAAATTGGAGGACTTAAACTATCTTATTCAAATCTTCTTATAAAGCTGCAATTAACCACGTGGTATTGGCATGAAGACAGAGAAATATATCAGTGGAACAGAATAAAGAGTTCAGGAGTAGATGCATACATACATGGTTGAAGGATTTTCATCAAAGGCGCAAAGCCAACTTAGTCAAGAAGACATGGTCTTATCAACGTTGTTGACATGCTGGAAAATTTGGATTTTCACATGCAAAAAAATGAACTTGGATTCATACATTGCACCATAAAAATGTTAATCTGTGATGGATCATAGATCTAAATATAAAACCTAAAACTATACGACTTCTAAAAGAAAACAAAGGAGAAAATATTTGTGACCTTGCATCAGGCAAAGGTCCAAAAGTATGGTCCAAAAGAGGAAAAGAAAGATAATTGGAATTCATCAAAATTCAGAACTTCTGTTCTTTGAAAGACATTGTTAAGAGAATGAAAGGACAAGCCACAGACTGAGGGCAAATATTTGCAAATCACATATATGTTTTAGGACTTGTTTCCATAATCTATAACGAAATCTCCAAACTCAATGATAAGAAAACAAGCAATTTAAAGAAAAAGTGGCAAAAGATTTGAACAGACACTTTTCCAAAGAAGGTATATGCATGGCAAACATGCCCTTGAAATGATGCTCAACGTCATTAGCCAGTTGAGAACGCAAATTAAAACTTCAGTGAGATAACACTACCAACTTGTTAGAATTGCTGATGACCATACCAAGTGTCAGTGAGCATGTGGAGGAACTTGAACTCATATATACTGCCGATGGGAATATAAAATGATACAACTACTTTGGGAAACAGTTTAACAGTTGCTCAAAAAGTTAAGCATAACCTGCCATATGACCCAGCCATTCCTATTTCAGATGTTCAAGGACTCAAATTTTTGCCTCACACACATTGCTTCTCAGGAAAGTACCACGGGATATTCTTCAGTTTATTAAGGACATAAAACCAAGAGGTAAAAAAAAAAATGGTCCAGGAAAAAGGTGTCACACAGAGGAGAGAGGGAGAGTTCGTAGTAAAAGAAATCTCAGGAAAACAGCAGGTCTGCAACGAGCAACCAGTCAGACTGGAGGAAAAGTTGGTTTCCAGAAGGAAAACTGCAACTGATAGATTAAGTGACAGGTTTAACAATGTAGAAACTTTTATTAAGAGAAAGTTGAAGAGTACTGTAAGAAATAATAGAAAAAATAAAACGAAAAAATGAGGCATTGATGTCAGAAGAAAATGAAAAGTTGACCAATAAAAGAAACAGGCATAGTACACTGTCTCAGGAAAGAACAGTATTTTTGCAATCATATTAACGAAAACATCAAAATTAATTTAACCCCAAATTATTATATATTTTATAGGAAAGACTGGGTAAAGAAGAAAATGTGTAAGAGAGCTGAATAATTTACTTGAAGAAGTATTTGTTGTAAACCCAACCAAGCCAACTGAGTCCTGGATAAACCCTTAGATTCCTTTTAGTTAACGCAGAAGCTTCCAAAGAAGATTGAAGTGGGTGAAATTGAGCTCCTATTCAACATTCTCAAACTAGCCTTTAAAGAAAAAAGCCAGTCTGAGAACAAATGATGTCACACATATTTTCACCCATTACATGAACATTTATCAGCAAGCAGGGACATAAACAGTTACACAATTCAAGTGGTCTCTGTTCTCCTCTTTTTAGCTGTTCTGACCATAGCCAGCATGAAGAATTTATCAGAGACAAACAAGAAAAGGTTTTCCAGGCAAGACTCAGTTAACCTTATGATCAGCAATTGCCAACCAAAGTTGTCTGAAATTAGTCTGTTCAGGGGACCCTCTAGGAATTAAGTTTAGGATCAACTCTCAGGCTGTAAACTACAGGCTTCTCTAGATTATTTTCATGTAAGCTTAGGGGCATCTCTAAAGTATTTCAGCCAGTCCACATGCCTTGAATACTGCTAATTTTGCCAATGAGAGCTCACTCAAATTTCCATTTACAAGCCCCTAATTCACGTACGGAAACCCATTTTTTACATTCATTATGATAATTATCAATCCTGTAGTGCAGGAAAACAAAGAAAAAGACAGACGCATTTGTAGTGACAGCCTCTGGAGGGCAGGTTTTCTGATTAGAATTCTAGCTGACTGTATCTAAGGTACGATTTGGGTAAGTGACCACACACAGGGTACAATTAAACCAACACACACATGTTTTCTTCTATGCTGGAACATTTTAAAGTGCTATAGATAGCATAATGAAAACCAATAGATGAATATCTAAAATGAATAAGAGACCTAGAGATATAAGAATAATATTTAGAAAGTTGAATGTAAATACCAGAAAAGAGCTGAAAGAGTTGAAATTGGCTACCCCTAGAGATTGGGGGGCGGGTGTGTGGAATGGGGCAAGGAACGACTGTGGATTTTCATTTTGGGTCTTCTGGTACCATTTAAATAATTTTTAAGCCATACACATGTATTTCTTTGCTAAGCATAAAATTATAAGAATAAGATAAAAGGTAAAAAATAACATCTGGGACAGGAATCCTCTCTTGGAGAACAGAGAAGTGCTTCTGCTCCCCTGAGTGAGAGGAAGGGATAAAAGTTTCTAGTCTCCCTTGTTTCAGAAAAACATTTCAGCTGGTTCTGGGATCCACTGATGCATGCGGGCACTTTTGCTGTTCTCTTTTGAATAAAAGATAAAAGATAGATAAGGCGGTAATAAAATTAAAATTGCATGATAAATGGAATAGAGATGAAGTAATGAAAAGAATATGCCTTGCTTCAAATCAACAAAATTCCACAAAGAGTTCAAGACCTTGGTTTGAATTAAAATGAATAAAAGCAGTTTGAAAATTCCCTGCATTATGCATGACTAGTTTGAGTGAAGCTCTTTATGAGGAGAACTTAAGGGGCAGGATTCAGTTGAACCCAGGCAACCCATAGTTACAGAAAACCCATTCTGTTTCAGGCATCCTACTAGTTCCTGAGAGACAGCACAGTGATGAATAAGGCACGGCTTTGTCGTCAAGGCGTTCACATCTGATAGGGAAAAAACTACCCCAGGAGAGTCTGTTGATGGATATTATCCAAGATAAAGAGTACCACTGTAGTTCTGTAAACATGGCTGTTGGCACACGGACCTTCTCACAGGAGGTTTTTTCCGCTGCGAATGAGCGAACTCACTTTTGGAAGAGGTAATTCCGCTTACCAAAGTTCTTCAAGACGTAACTCAAATTTCACCTGTGCTTCGAAGCTTTTCTTGACTTCCTTCAGTGATTTACATTCCTCTCTTCACCTCTCCTTCAGCCTGTGTCACACTTCCATCATTATCCTTATCCAACTGAGCTGTAATCGTTGCCTGTCTAGACTGTATCTCCCAAACAGGTTGTACATTTTTTTGAGAGCAAGGATCGATGTTACCTACCATTGTTAAATAAAAACATAATGCTAGATGCATAGGTGCTCAGTTAACATTTGCTGAGTCATTAATGGAAAATTTTTCTAGAGGATGCTGATGAAAGCTTCTTAGATGGGTCAACACCTAAGTTGGAATTTGTAGCATAAATAGGAAGGCATTCACAGGCAGGTACAGTAAGTAAAACACGTTTTAGAGAAAGGAAGACTGAGTTCAAAGATAGAACAATTAAAACACCATGGGGTATTCAGAAGATTGCCTGTAATTTAGAATGGCTGAGAAGGGGAGATATTGGAAATAAAACTGAGAAAATAGTCAGGGTTCAGATCATAAAAAACCTTATGCTGCATTTATATAGGCTTCACACTGTAGGTCTTCAACTAGTTAGGTTTAAGCTGTGAAGTAACAAGATATATACCTCTTTTTCACAAATAAAAGAGTTTATTGTTTCTTTTTTTGAATTAACTGCACATTCATTGTAAAAATTCAAAACAAAGAAAAGCTATAAGGAAAAAAAGTATAAGAAAGTATGAGGAAAGGTTTTAAAATGTCCATCACCTTAACACACCACCATCAACATTTTGGTGACCATCTTTTCACGCATCTTTTTATTTGTACCCACAGACATGCAACACACACACACATACACTTTACATAAACTGAATCATATAATACATTCTATTTTAGTATGTACACATTTTTTATTCTCTCTCTCTCTTTGTTCTACCTTATCCACTCCTTTCCCTTTTTCCTTCCTCATCCTCACATAACTAAGGTTAACATGTTACATGTTACTAATCATGTATACCTAAGATTTTTGCCACTATTTGAAAAAAATGAGTTCACATCATATACTGTTTTCTTCATTTAGCTTTTCCCTCTTCACAATATGTTGTGAAAATTCCTCCAGATCGACTGGTATGGATCTAACAGTCTTTTCAATAGCTGCATAATATCCTCTGGTATGAATCTACTATAATTTATTTAACCATTTTCCTGATGATGGGCATTCCATGTGTCTTCAGTTTTTGAAACTGGCAGCTATGGTGCAGTAACTTCCTTGTAAGTATATCCTTATTGATTGGTGCTATTTCATAGACTACATTTTCAAGAGGGGGATTGATGGGTTGAAGTGTAGGTTTATTTTAATTTTAAACATATTGCTTGTTTTCTTTCTAGAAATGGCTGTAGTAGTTCATTTTTACAAAGGAAATGTATCATAGCACCTTTTTCTCACAGACTTGCAGCCTATAGGTATCATCATTCTTTCCCAGGTTTTGTTAACATGTTAAGTGAGAAATGATATTTTATCATTCCTTCAATCTGCTTTTTTATGACTGCTACTAGGATTAGGCACGATTGTATATATGCATTGGACATTTGAATTGCTCATCTGTCAATTACCTATCTGTCCATTGCCTATTAATACTCTCTGACTGTTAGCCTATAGAGTTGGTTTAATCAATCTATAAGAAATCTTTCTAAAGCATAGATATTAAGAATCTTTTGCAGACAGGCATCTTAGAATGATGTTTAGAATGACACCTGGAAGATGAACTAAGAATGGGCATCACTGGAGGCAGAAAAAGCCCAAGAAGACTATTGAAACAAAGTCTAAATGAGAGGTAAGGAGCACCCAAACCAAAAAACTGGCAGTGCTCATGGAAAGCAGGAGGATGTGTGTATCTCCTAATCAGAGAATACTAATCACATCGCCCTTGACTTCTCACACTTCAGCTTCTATCTCAGTTCCCAAAGATGGTGCATTATATACACTGTGAAAGCAAAGCCAAGACTCCAACCAGGAGAACCAGAGAAAACTCCCCCTTCCATTCCAAGTCTTCATGTGTGAACCAAGCAAAGACTTTGCACTCCTTGCTAGGTTCTTTGACAATAGTCAGATACATTGGTGACTCTGTGACATCAAAAGATGTCAAACTATCCTCTGAATATCATCAGATAAAAAAATTATGCAGTTTCAGTCGAGTTTCTCTGTGAAGTATGTTTTCATTATTTTTACTTCTTTAAAAATGGATCACTCATATTGTTGTGTGGTAATCCTCTAATAATCAGGAAATTTGATTTCTTAATAACGTTCCATTTCAGCATTGTGTCACAAATGAGCTTTCTAGAAGAACTAACCACTAGTCACAGGTTTCCAGTGAAATACTAGGCTCTCCTTTCAGCTAACAGATTCTCTAATCACTGTAATCGCCGCTGCCCGTCTTATTTGATAGTTGAAAGCAGTAACTAGAAGTTGTTAGCTCATATTTTTATTTCTAGTTTGATGTATGACTTCACCCAGAAATAGAAATCTTTAAATAGCTTTAATATATATAACAAAGACATTTAGAAGAAACACTGTTAAGATTTGGGGACTGAGTGTGTATGGTTATATTTAGTGAGCAATGTTTTGGGAATAAATGAGTTTGTTTAAAAGAAAGTTGCTGTGAAAATGTAAAGAATAATATACTTGTGTGCTTTGAAACAGAGGAAATCAGAATGATAAAAGGCTGGAAAGTTCCAAGAAAATGGCCACTTACAGATGCACCAACTATACATACAGAGAATTTTATGTAGATTCTTAAGAGTAAATTTTACTTTTATAATTCTAAGCATCATGGATCCCCATTATTTTTGTCCTATTTTATTCTAAAAGAAGATTCTATAACATTTCATAAATTAGTGTGTTTTCAGCCAGCTCTAATAATCATAAAAATACTTAATTTTCTTTTTTTCCTAAATGCTCACTATGGCCATTTAATCGTTTAATTCTTATAACTGCTCCATGAGAAAGGTAACTATTTTTTATTTTCATCTGAGGAAGCATCACAAAATGGGTATGTCGCTTAAAATCACTGAGCTAATAAGGAGCAGAGCTAGGAGTTGCACCCAGGCAAGCTTGATTTAGACTGTCTGTACTTGTCCACTATTCTAGAACACCTGACAGTGGCTACACTCCTTCTACTGTGGAGTCTTCTTTCTTCCTTTCCTTTCCATTCACTTTCCATTCACTTCCATTCACATCCTTCCTTCACTTTCCATTGGACGTGCACCAGTTCAGCAACAGAGGCATTACCATATCCACCACAGATATGGACTGTAATGTCATCTGAATTTTTCAGTGTCATCTGACTTTAAAATAAGATTGCCATTCTTTTCAGAAATTCAGGAAGTAGGAAAGAGCTATGCAATGGTTACTTCAGTGATGCTTAAAGATATTTTTAATACATAGTAGGAATTCAAATGAATATTACTTCCTCTCTGTTTATGGCTCTTTCTTCAAGAGTTTTTGTAGAGAATAGGTTATTGACATTCCTAATCATGGTTTGCTGATTCACCAGTTTCCTTCACATGATCAGATGTGTTCTACACAGATGTCCTTTGAGACAGATGACACAAATATTATTCCTGCTTTACTACACACTTGCCATGGAGGGGCCAGTGTTGTTTTCAAAGTTCTGTAACTTGAAAGTGGTGGAGATATGTCTAGAACCCACACCTTTTGACCTTAAGTTCACTGCTCATGAAAAAAATAGAATAGTAATTTGAGAAAAAATTTGCTTGAAGTAGATAGAAAAGATCTCTCTCTGCAATAGTGCCAACTCGGTGCCAACAAACCATTGGCGCCCTGAAGCAACTGTTTTATGCTGGGTGGCAGAAAAAAGAATAACAGAAATCCAGTCAAGCTTCGTTGAGCACATTTATTGCTCAGCGACAAAGCTGAAATCACTTTGTTCTAACAGTTGACTTTCTATTGAACTCTGAAAAAAGTAAGCAATTACTTGGTTCATGCTATTTAGCAGAGTGAATGTTTGCTTAGTTTACTTTAAGCTTCCAGATTTGATCTGTCACACTAGAAATGATAATACCCCTAAGCAATTATGGCATTTGTCATTTGTTGCTCCATTGTATATTTCCCTAAGCTCCAGAAGAAAAATAAATCTCTTTTGAGTGCTCCATGTATAAACCATTTGGTAACAGCTATAGCAGAAAGAACTGCTCAGCAGTGATGAAGCCTGGCTAACAAAAGTAGTTTGGAACTTCTTTTTCCAGGTTTCAGCCTAAAACTAACCACAAAATAAAATCCAGGTGGGCCAGGAGAGAGTTGAATGTGCTTCAGATAAATGATTAACTTGTGGCAGATACGTTCTGATCAGTTGCTTGATTCTACTCTTTCCAGGAAACCAAAGATTTGCCTGCTTTTTGATTTGGGGAACTTGTTGTTTCTTCTTATTTAATCAACCTTGTGGGGAAATAAGTTGTTCTTTGGGGAATAGAACTTGAGTTCCCATCTAAAATTATGGTTTAAAGATTTTTTATGATACCAATTGTCTAAATTCATGGTCCCTTCACTCAGTAAATGTACAATGACCACTTATCTTTTGAATAACATTATAGGGGAAACAATGATGAATTTTTAAAGTTCTTTTGTCTTTTCCCCAATACAGGATTTGTAATCTAGTCCTATAAATGACTGATACGGAAAATCAGGACAAAAGAAATCACTCTCCACCCTAAATAACAACAAACAAACAAAAAAGGAAAGTTTTATTATTAGAGGAAAAAAGGGGAAATGATGGAATTTCAGTTCCTTCAAAGATAAACTACTTTCTAAATGGACACGCGGATGACTGAGCAAGATTTGCTGTATAGAATTATTATCTATAAAATAGTTAAAAGCTGAGAGGTGTTTACTGACAATGATGGTATTAATTCTAGAATTGTTAACCTATAGCTCCTCTCACTGTCTATACTAAAATAACAACATAAATTTTCTTATAAGGTCCTTCCTTAAGAAAACAAAGACAAATATTTTTGAGAAAATGGAGTTTTTCTATTATCTATTAAAGAGGAAGAGCATCTACCTATTCCTTCCAAAATTATATCAAATTATTAAGGTTAACATGAAAATTAAAAGGCAAGAAAAAACTTCAGCGTTATCTCCACTGAAATCCGTTATCTGATTCATCCATTGTCCATTCCGAATAACTCTTGAGAAGTCTAAGCTTAGAGTCTACTGAGCAGAAAGTTAGACTGCAATTCGGTGGTGTAATGTGACTAATGGGCCTAACTTTGGGAGTTACCAGTATGGAATAAATCAAATCCCTCTTCCACATAACATCTCCTCAAATATCTGAGGGTAGCAGTCATATTTCCTTAGGCATGGTGAGTTTCTTCAACTATTCCTCAAATGACTTGATGTGAAGTTCCCTTCACCACTCTCCCAGCTTTCCAAATTATCTTGCTAAGGCCTAACCAGTTCCAAGTAAACAAACCTTATCACCAATGTCCTTCTAGATATTAGATTATAAATGTCATCACGAATATGCTGTCAGATCACATTAGCTCCTTGGCAAACAAATCCCACAGTTGAGTCATATTGAATTTGTGGTAAACTAACCCCATGAGTCTTTCCCATGAATGCTGCCTCTAAACCAGTTCTCTGCATTCCACTTTGATCTAAGTCCTGTCTTTGCATCATAGAGCAGGGCCAGTAATAATTCCTGTCAAATTTCATATTGCTCAATTTTGCTTATTTTATTTATTTTAATATCTTTTTGGATCCAGAGTTTGACATCATTGTGTTTGCTGTCCATTCTGACTTCATATCTTTGGCACATTTGCAAAGCAAGCCCTCAAGGTTTTCATGTAAGTTATTGATATAAAAATGTTAAATATGACAGGGTTAGGTACTGTTACATGACATCTGGTAATTGTCTCAAATCAATTAGATCAACATCTTAGTCACAATGGTTCAAACAGTTACTAATATACTTTTTAAACACTCTGACAGTGTGTTATGCTGTATTTTGTCTTATGCCTTGATGAATTCTAGCTACATCCCGCCTGCCACTTTTTCCTGATTTATAAGTCAAGTTACTCATGGAAAGTTACACCCTTGCTTTTAAGAGATTTGGTTATAAAAACAGGAAACAAATAATTTGTACAGACCTATTTGGGTTAGCACTTTTATAAAATTTGTTTTTATTTCTTTTCCACTGGAAACTCCAAGTCTTTGTTAGCTGCAACAAATAAACTGCTTTTAGAGTTTGAATTTATTTTGTCTCATACGTTGACAAAATCAAAGATCTAAAGATTTCATTTTCAAGGTTGGGTCACAGTTGTGTTCATCAATGTTACCTATTTATATGAGGATTAATGAGCTTCTAGTTATTAAGATTGTGTATCTTTCTAATATAATGGTACTAATTATTTTGTAGTAATAGATTCTTCTCCTTCTCCTAGATGAAATTTTCTTTTCCTGGTCGTGATAAAAGCCTATCTCTTTTTACCCAATTATTTTCTCATTTCTTAGTCATAACCTGGATGATCTAGAATATTAGAAATGTTGTTAATAAATGACTGGGTTCTTGTGTCCAGTGATTCTTCTAATATTCTCTCTTAAGGCTTTAGCTCAAAGGAGAGCAATTGTCCTGAATACAATTCGGAAAGTTTGTCAGAGTTTTGCTGGCCTCATTGTCATTTCTGCAATATCAAAGCTGATATGACCTTTTTTGGGGTTCACCAGAAGTGTGCTTGTACAATAAGACCGCTTCCTGCTCACCAGGTTGTTTACAATAGAAGAAGAAATGCAAGGCTGATATCCCTATGTCTTGATATCTTATGCAACAATACATTTGTAATGAGTTTCTAAGAATTTACATACACGTGACTAAAGATATAATTCCATATACCAAATATAGAAAGGAGGGGTCCTTATATCCTAATATTTAGTAATATTGATTCAAAATTAATGAAAGTGACCTTAACTGTCAGATTTTGAGTGTTACATTAATAATTATATTAAATAATTATATTATAATATAATTAAATATAAATTATATTATTAAATTATTACATAGTAAATAATTGTTGCATAGTAAATGGGATGAAGGACATATTTAATCATTAAGAGAGTGTTAATTTTATAAAAATAAAAGATTATAGTGAAAACTCACAACATTAAATCTTCCTGAATAATTTATTTCGTTCTATCACCACTCTGAGAACAAACAGCTTTAACTACCAGATGTTTGCAATATGGTGTTTCCTTAGTATTACCCTCATGTAAAAGGCTAGCGTAATTCAAATAACCAGGCAGCCATCATTTCCTGCAAGAGCTATCTTCACTATCTCTAAACTAGGGGTTGCCTTGTGATTAACCCTAGGTCAATCCTCCAGAGTAAGTGATCTAATAAACAATTTGGAAAGAAGATCAACTGACCCTTATATACTATAATGGGTTTCAAAAGGGAGGACAAGAAAAATAGAAAGAACGGAAAGGGAACAGTCAAGACCTAAGGCAGTGGTTCTCAACTGGGGGCAATTTTGCTCCTCAGGATACACTTTCCATGCCACAACTTGGGAGGTGCAACAGGGATCTAGTGGGTAAGACCCAGGAATGCTAGTAAATATCCCGGAGTGCACAGGACAGCACTGATTTAGAATCAGTTTTAGGTTTTAAAGCTAAATTGTTGTTTTGTTTTTAAATCCTAAGGGCACTGTATAAGGTGAATCCACTTTATATTGAAAATCAAGGGACTACCATGGGACTGTACTACCAAGGCGCCGGCCTTGCATTTCTTCTTCTATTGTAAACAACCTGGTGAGCAGGAAGTGGTCTTATTGTACAAGCACACTTCTGGTGAACCCCAAAAAAGGTCATAAACAAATGACAAATACACTCCTCCATAATCTCCTAATAACACAATTAATGTCAGGAAAAACAGTAAAACATACGGTCTGTAAAATGAAATGGATGACTTTAAATATTAGATTGACTACATAATGCATTAAAATGTTTATCCATATTGTTCTTCAGAGCTGGTTTGCTTGTTTAATATTTAGAGATTTCCTGCAAAAAGATTCCAACTCCTAAAGTGTCTACAAAATAATATCCTCAAATACATCTAAGAAAGACTTGAAGAACTTGGCTACCTCCCATGAAAACAATGGATTTTGAATGTTTCTTTCAAATGTTTCATTTGAGAAAAAGAAAGGGCTTTTAAAGGCCTCAGTGAGTCAGTTCTTTCTTCTCATTTCATACTCAAATTTGTATCATCTGCTTTTGGAGAAGAATAAATATTCAGTGATGAGAATGAATGTTATAAACTAAATAGAAATCTAAAGATGTAACTAGGTAAAACGAATGAAAATTTGTAGACACTAGATCTTATCTTTTCAAAGGTAAATTAATCTCTAAAATAACTCACTTACTGCACATGTTGAGCACCTTGAACCTGGAGAGCGCTATAGCACCCAAGGGGGACTGAAGTTGAATTGAAGAGAGTGAAGCCAGAAATAAGAAAAGAGAGGATACTCTCATTTCTTTCGTACAAAGGCTGAATAGCACAGCTATATCGTTTGTGCAAAACAGACAGAAAATCCAAAGAGTAGCTTGAAGCATCACTGGGCTTTCAGAAAGGTGGATCCAAGGTAAGAGGAAATCAAAAGAGGAGGGTTTTAATTCCTTTCCTTGTGTCCCTCTAGAATTGAAGAGAGAAGTAAGCAAAGTCTATGTTAACTGAGGTGAGGCACAACGGCTTCTGACGTTTGGGATCCATATCTCTGTAGTGCTTTAGTGTTTGTGGTATAAATATTTACATCCTAACTTAGTGATCAAAGGGGATGAAAAAGTCATTGTTTAAAGACAATGAACAAGTTGGAGTTATGGTGAGAATACACTTCTACACATTCATTCATTCCACTAATATTTGTTAAGAACCTCATATATGCTGTGCGAGTGCTACAAAGAGCACCAAGTAAGATGGCATCCACACCGTAATTAAGGCTTCCAGGGGTTAGAGTGATGATATTAAGGAGGCTCTTTGCCTCTTCTCAGAGAAATGAATGAAATGCTCTTCTCAGAGCACATGGGTTTGCATTTTAATTCAAGAGACCCAAGTTAGGGAGAAGCGAATGCGCTCATGTTAAAAGACACCGTGCCAGTTATGAGGGTATGGTCTCTCAGTTTCAAATACTCTGTTCTCAGTTTGGGGATACTAGGAGCTGGCATTTGACAAACTGCTCTTCTGTGTGCCAGGCAGCTGTGCAAGGCACACTAGAGGGAGCCTGTGAGGCCGGAGGAGAAAGGAGGACCGCTCCAGCCAGCTCTCTGCTGGCTTGCTCTTTTCTTCCCGGTTCCTGTGTCACTCTGGCCATCTGTCTTCATCCTGGCAGCCGCAGTTCCAGGTTTCTGTTCTCTGTCGCTTTAAAAGGCCAGCCTCGTGGTGCCCCCTTAGAGTTGCCAGCACCAGCAGGCAGCACTCAGAGGTCTGAGCTCCGCAGGGTTCCTCCCTCACACTTCTAAGTTTTAATAATTCTCTCCTCTTCTCTTTGCTCCTCCAGCCCTAAGGGGGGCAGCTGCTTCCTGCATAGTTTCTGCTTTCAGGATACGTTAGTGTTGTTTTTGTCTGTCTTTCAGTCTTCAATTCTTAGTTCAAAATTATTTATATTAAATTCTTTCTGTTAAAATTACAAGTGGCTTCCGACTGGCCCACAACTGATAGAGAGGTTAAGTACTTGACAGAGAGCACATTATACTGATTTATGTTAAGGCTTTAATAATATTAGTCATAATCAGGATCATGACAACCCAACCTGCACTCTGGAATATTCAAGGCAGAGCACTGAAGTTCTTTGGTTGATGAGATTTTGGTAGTAATCATTTGTGATGTGTTAAGTACACATACTTGTCTTTAAGTGCTTTAATATTTGGAAAACATTTAGAACAGCACCTGGAACATAGAGAGGACTATATATGTGTGTGTGTGTGTGTGTATCTATACACACATAAATATATTTGTTATATAAATGAAGTTAAAAAAATCAAACAAAAGATAAAATAGCATATTATTGTTTTTCTGCATGTAGATAAGTAAGCTCTCTAAAAATACAGAGCAATCCTCTATTTGCTACACTTACAAGTCTCTCAGCACTCATTCAACAACAAATACTCATGGTTACAGTTTCTGTTTTCATGGATCTTATGGGAAATGTCTCTTTACCCTTCTGGCACACTTCACCTTGGTTAATCCTCTTACATCTTCCCTGCCCGTGGTTTACAGTACTGGACAGGGGTTGGGCAGTCAGTACCACCTTCCCCCAGCTTGCAATGACCTTATGAATAAGTCTGAATGTTATTATTTCTATCACATCGGGGGACCAGCATCTTGCTGTTTCTGTGATTTGATCCCTACAAAGTAATCATGTTTGACATTTCTGAATTCTTTTGAAGTGCAAAATCTACTTTTACCACCATAACTTACTGGATATTTTATTTGATTAGAAATTTAAAAAGTCAACATTTCTCCAGGATGATACGTGGGATTAGTCATTTTTTTCAGACTTTAATAACTTAGAGAGGAGATTGATATTCTCTTCCAAAACTCAGAATACCTGAATGATTGCTACACTTCTATATGAGATTGGTATTTTCATACTTTTCCCCTGAGATCTTAGAAGAGCTTTATTCTAAGAGACCAGGGAAAATTTCTGTTACTTCGGTGGGTTTACCTGTGAGTATTGTGTACACACGTGCAATTAAACATACTCTGGGCAAAGATGATTCCCTTAATTTTTTATTCAAAAATATAATTTTCCATAAATAATGCTATGTATATTTTAATGCTTGCATGATATGCATTTGGTTAAGTGATGTTCGTAGTGAACAACTTTTTTCCCTGGAGAAAGTTTCATGTTTTTGGGGGGGTTAAGTTTTGCTGAGGAATATTTTTCCTGAGTTAATATCTACTGCCAATCTTCCTCTTTTTGTGTGTGAGCCACCACCACAGCATGGCCACTGACAGATGAGTGATGTAGATCCATGCCCAGGAACTGAACCCAGGCTGCTGATGCAGAGTGTGCTGAACTTAACCACTAGGCCAGTGGAACTGGCCCCAGAGAATGTTTCTGAATCCTATAACATTCATTTCTTCTTCCACATCTAGATCAAGTCTAGTGGGCTGAACTTATGGATGGTATGTTTTGAGTGTTTGTGACAGACCCCACGGAACTCTGAAATCAAGGGCTCCTAACCAATCCCATATTGTATTTATCACATTCTTTACAAATGTAATTTTTTTCTAGGACTCCATTAAATATAGGAAGATAAATAGTACTGGAAAATAGAGTTTATGAGCCCTGCTGTGTGTTCTCTGCCAGCTATTGACATTTTTCTCAGTTGTTTTGTTACATGAAAAGAGTTTCTTCTAATTATCAGACAGATGCATATAAATACACCAAATCGTTAGGCCATCACCCTGTGGATAAATTGATTCCTGTGGCTATTACAGCAAGTTATAGGTGTATATCCTGGTGATCTGTCTTTTAAGTTGATTTGGAATTCACTATACTATGTTCTGATTCTCTCAGTAAGCCCACAATTTCTACAAGCTACTTGAAAATGCCAAGCGTTGTGAACCAAAGACCATCATAGATAGTTCCTGGATTCTTATTTTAAACACAAAAGGAAAAGAAATAAAGCCTTCTAATTGATATTAAAGAAGGAATCTAGTATTTCCTCTTCTGAATGAAACTCAAAAGAAATGAGCTTTTTTTGTGGGTTTGGTAAGAATTATCAAGAGTGAGACAAATTTGTTGATTCATTTGTAGAAAAACACTAATTTTGATTATTATGTTCAGAGTCTAGGGCCAGACGTTTAGAAAGGACCACTTTTATTTCAATTATGTATCCTGATCTTGAAAAAATTCTCATCATTTTTTTTTATTTCTATGTTACAACTTACTATTTCTTTCTTTTCCGTAAATCCAAACCAACTTTTATGTGGAAGTTCACAGAGGAGGAAGTGGAGACTATGGCATGATAACAATGAAACGATGGTAATTTTTATAAACAACAAAGACTAATAATCATGAACCAACTGTGCTTCTGTTTTAATGCAGGCTTAGTTCCACCAATTCACCACTGGTGTTAACACGCTATGCTCCCCACACTCCCCAGTTAAAATCTACATCCTTTCGGCCAGGATTTCTCCAGCAGTTTCCCATTTAGTTAAGTTCTTTAGATTAGCTGTTTAACTACTTCATCCCTTAGAAGATGACATGGAGGGTAGGTCCTCTTCCGTGTGCTCAGAAATGGGGGGAAAGGAGCAAGGGAGGCTGGAGTGAGAGAAATTCCAGCTGTGTGGCAGAAGGAACTTGAAGGGCACCAAGCAAGTGTTGTGGTTGGGCTGAAAGATTTATCAACATCTATGTTCTCTGTCTTCACAATTTTGCTTGGGGCGAGTCCTCTGAAACAAATAGGATATTGAGGGCACATGTTTTTAACCTATATTTTAAACTTCCAATGACTCTCACTCAACAGTAATAATTAAAGAAACAAATGATATGAAGAATCCACTCTATGCAAGGCATTTAGGTACCTTTTCTCATTTTGGAGGAAGGAGTAAGAAGAAGAGAACAGAAAACAGACAGAAAGGAGAACACAGAAGTTGTTGGTTACAGACGGAGTATTTTGCTAAGGCAAATAGGAAACCTTAACCCTATACCTGGGGTTGGTTTATACAACTACTCTAGTAAAATTTAGGAAAACCGGGTAAATTCACCAAATATTCCACTGTAACGTAAATCATTCTCCATTATTTACTCTTTTTCATACCCTGCATGTGTCTGTGAGAGGAAACCATGTGTTCCAACGAAGATGATTTATAATTTAGTTATAATGGTATCTATCCAAACCCATAGAAATAAATCAAAGATATAAAGCATTGTTCATATATTATAAAGACAAAATAGTCCTTTGTTTAGCTATTTTGTATTAGAGAGAGAGAAAAAAAATTCCAAATAAGTCATTTGCTTTTCTGCTCAAATTTTATGTGAGAACCACTAGGTGACAGTGTGACTTTAGAACAAAATGAGACCACCTTTTCTGAGTTGACATTAACCCTCAGATTTGAAATTTAGCATTTAGGCTTAAGCTACATTTATTTTTGGAGACAAAAAAACCTACTGCTTATGGAGTTGCTTCCAAATAAGAAAAAAAATAAGATTAAAAGGTTGAAATATTTGCTATTCTCTGATTTGACTCAAATTTCTATCTCCATAGTATGACAAGGTTTTCAGCAAGAGATGCTTTTCATCATGCAGCAGAAAATCTCTTGTTTACAAGTCTCAATGTCTAAGATGTTGCTACTGGTTTCTAGATTATTCTAGATGGTTCTTCATTGAGTTACCATAGTTCATGTCTGTTCCTCACCCATCTAAATTTTAAAGAAGCAGAGTAGCATTTTCCATTCATATGTTTATTTTGCAAAAACTAAAAGACATATTTTTGTTCAGTTACATGTGCAGAGTGATTTGGGGGTAATCTTAGCAGTTTTCCCACATTATTGAAAGATGCAGACATGTGGCTTAATAGTTAAAATGAGCTTTCATGTGAGAATCCCAGAGACCCATCCAACTATTCTGCTGGAGTTCCTTCCCCTTCCAGAGCATTTGAGCTATGGTTTAAACCTTGCAAATATTGTCTATGTTAAGATAGTCACAGATACATAATAAAGAATTTGGCTGGCCTTTGTCCTTGGTTCCTAGGAGGTAGCCTCTGAATACTTGAAATTTCCTGAGTGATTGGGGTGTCTTTATTATTCACAGTGGGCCCCTAGGATGCCTGATAGTTTATGCCAATGAGGTGACTCATGGTGGGCCCCCCACCCAGTTTATACTAGCATGTGTGGAATGTTAGTGATGAATGACTCATGACAGGAGGGTGGCTATGTGAGAAAGAACTACCATATGATTAGATGGTTTGAGCTTTGAACCATTTGTTATAAACCCAACCTCTGGAGAGGGAAAGAGGGCAGAAGACTCAGTTTAACCACATGGCCAATGATTCAATCAATTGTGCCTACAAATAAAACCCAATAAAATCTCTGGACACAGAAGCTCATGTGAGCTTGCTGTTTGGCAATACACTGATGTGCCAGGAAATTGATGCTTCTGGGACATGGAAACTACATGTTTGGAACCCTCCCAGGCCTCACCCTATTTGTCTCTCCCTTTGGCTGGCTCTGATTTATATGTCCTTTTGCTTATAATAAGACTATAGTTATAATATAGCATTTTCTTGACTATTGTGAGTCATTCTAGCCAATTATCAAAACTTAGAGGATAGTAAGAACTCCTGAATTTGTAGCTAGCTTGTGAGAATTAAGGCTCTGCTCTTGACTCCCAAACTTGTGGCTGGTTTCTGAAATGGGGGCAGTCTTGTTGAGGGCTATCCCTTTAACCTGGAGTTTGACAAGCTCATTGCAACATGTCAGACAAAAAGCCCACGTTTCAAATTAAACATACTTTGATAAATAGTTGGATTTTTTTCTCAAAATCACCATATAATTCTCCTCTATATTACTCTCAGTTGTTAGTGACACTTGCCTATGAATACCTCTTCTCAATTAAGCATTGAGTCAGCTCCATTTCTCCCAGAATAATCTATTCCATGACTTATCAAAGAAAATGCTAGTTTGAAGATTGTGACCTCCTTTGGTAAAGTAGATTCTTGTGGGAGATGAACGCATTGTAGCATCTTTCTTTTTTAATCTCAGCTGCACATTTTCCTGTTCTGTCTTCAGGGAAAGTATAACCCAAAGAGGCAACAAGTTGTGAGAAAGTATTTTAGGCCAATGATATACATCAATCCTTATCCCAGTGTGAAGGGAGGACCCAAGACAATCTGAGAACAATGGTACAATAAGACTGCCATTTTTAGGCTCTACCTAACCTGAAGATAGTGAGCATTTTACATTTTTTTGATCCAGCTTCAGGTGTTCCCCCAACTCTTTCTAGCAGCATCTTGATTTCCCTATATGGGGGCATGTCCCACTGGTGGTAGACTTGATAGTGGCAATGTCTATCTCCACAGGCCTTCCCACTGCCATGGCGCAGTCAGAAGGGCAGACACATGACCTAAGTGCTGCCAGTTGGGAGCTTTGGTTCCTCAACAGGTGATATACATAAAGTTATAAGGATAGTTAAAAGTCAGTCAGCCAACGTATTTGTGAGTCACTCAAATCTTTCCAATCAACTTAATTTTTTCCCTTAGGTAGGCAGTCTAATTTTGTTACCTATAACCAAGAATCTTGACTCGCTAGGTCTTCAGAAAGTGACTTATAATTGTGTTTAAAGGTAAGCAAATTCCCTTTAGCAGAATATACTCTGCTAGTAATGGCCGTAAACAGAATTAGGTCCATAAGGACCAGGCTGAGGGAAGAAAGAATTACAGTATGTTAGTAAAGCAAGAACTGCTTAAAACATTTAGAAAACAAAATATATAAATGCCCTTGACAATAGCATGACCCATGGCATGGCATGAAATAGAGGCAAGAATGACGCGAGCGTCAAAGGGTGAGTATAGAGTAATGGGAAAGAAATGTTGCAATAATTAAATTCTAAGATATTTCAGCTTGAAGAGGAAAAAGGATTAAATCACAATATATGAAAGTGTATGAAACCCTTATGTTATAATTCAAAGATATTTACTAAAGATCTAACACGTCTAACACTATAAAATTGCTTTTCTTCTCTCTGAGAATTAGTAGATGAGGTTAGAAAAAAGAAATCACATCCCCAAAAAAGTATACTCTATTTGCAGAGAATTATTTAAGGGCAGCGGGTAGTTGAAATTTCTTATGGAAGATATACAGAAGAATTTTTTTTTCCACTCTGGAATGATTTAGTTGTAAAGCCCAGCTATAAACCCTGGGTATTCTGAATTCTGTATAACAAGACAATATTGTTATAATAAAAAATCTTTCACAGGAGCCCCCACTGCATAGAACAGCGCCACTTAACACGTGGCCAGAGGAACAGTGGCATCGTCAACACCTTGGATCTTGCTGGAAATGCAGAATGTCAGGCCCTATCTATTGACTCAGAATCTGCATTTTAACAATGTCCCCAAGTGATTTGTATGAGAAGTACGAGTACAGAACACAGAGCAAATATTTTATTGAGTCCAAATCTAGTTCCTAAGCCACTCTTTACACGTCAATAAGCGTCTTTAGAACAGGAATTAAATCGCCTAGTTCACTAGCATTTGTTTAACGCAGTGAAGGCCTAGGTTGAAAGAATTAATTACACTGACAAATTGTATTCCAGTTTGAAACTATGCGGTCATTTGAATTAATCCTCAGACTCAAATCTAGACAGTTAAAATACTCCCGGGGGGTTAATCTTCTAATTTCTGTGATCATGGTGTAGAAAGTCAGAAGAAGAAAAACTACACCACCTTAATTTTAAACAAAAGTGCTATATTTAGCCACAAGAAGTGAATCTCCTATAACAATACAGGGAAAAGACTATTTTTTTTACCATATTTTTAATAATTTCAATTAGAAAACTTTAGCAGATGTGCTAAATACTTATAGGAGACACACCCACACACACGCATACACACACACACTCAGATAGATGGATGGATCTGTTTATCTCCAGACTCCAAAATACATGGCCTTGTATAGTTCCCTCCCACACTGTATGTAGAATACAATAGAATATGGTAACTGGGTTATGAAAACATCAACACCTCCACCGTACTCCCTTGGATCACTTGCTCTGAGGGAAGCCAGCCACCACGTCCTGAGAACATTCAAGCAATCCTATGGAGAGGCCTATGTGGTGACAAACTGAGGCCTCCTGTTAACAGCCAGCACCACCTTGCCAGCCATATGAGTGAGATTTCTTAGAAGCAGAAATCTCCAGCTGACAATTTGATTGCAACCTCACAAGAGACCCTGAGACAGAACCACCCAGAAAATCCACACCTTCTTGACTGACAGGGACTGTGAAAATAAGTGTTATTATTTTCTTTGAAGTAATTCATTATGCAGCAACAATTAATACTAGATATACATATAGATTTACCTGATCTGAGATTGGTATTTCACTATATCACATCAGTTCACTTTACAATGAAAGTTTTAAAATGATCATCGGTAACAAGTGAAGTTTTTAGAGACCATGTAATGTGCCACTTTATTTTCAGCAAGGCCTCACTAAAGCCATTCAAAATAAATTCAAACAATTTCTCTGAAGGTTTAGGCAGATATGTTCTAGAAGTTGCTGTGAAGATCATCAGGAAAAAACCCACTTGGTCTGCCAGGAATGTGTGCAAGTAAAATAGAGAAATAATTCTTTTTCATGTAAAACCTTAAAATCTTGAGGGCAAAAAACAGAATACAGGTTTAAACTCTCACTTCTCTCAGTTCATTTTATTTTTTCGGGTAGCTTCTTTTAACAAATTGCATACATGTTCACTGATTATTTTTCTCAAAATAGTTTAATTAGTATAAATAATAGTTATCGTATAGTAAGAAAAGACATCTTCCTAATAAACAAATAAAAAAGTATTTATGAAAACTCATCTGTGAAATTTCAGACCATGTCCCATCTCCTGTCTCTGCAATAATTTCCCTGATTGCCCCCATTTGAAAATTAGCTCTCCCATGTGAGATTAGCTTACAACGTGTATATGTCCTGTTCACATATCTACTTAAATTACAATTCATTCATCATCTTTCCTCATTCATTTAGTCATTTATCAAACATTTACTGAGCCTATATTATGTGTCATGCTATAGTTGGGAGTTGGGGGTATAGAGATGTAAGACAGTAGTTCTTGAGTAACTCACAGACCACTGAGAACACACATGTGCGAGCAAACAAAGTGCACTGTGAAAATTGCTGCAAAGAAGCGATGTATCAAGTGCAATGCAAGCAGAATGGAAGGAATGATGGTGACTTAAGGAAATAGCAATGGAATCTAATGAAAACAACGATAATAATAATATCAAAGTAATAGTAGAAGGAAGTGTCCTGCTAACTATTTGAGAGTACAGTAAAATTCCCTTCAGTACAATTATTATCAACACTTTCAGATGAGGGGGCTGAGGCTCAGAGAAAAGTTATTAATTGGCCAAGGCCACCGAGCAGGTAATGAGTACAGCTGGGATAACACCCAGCTCTGCTGGAGAGAACAGTGTCAGGATGTCAGGGCAGGATGGGGTGGGGGAGTGGTAATGGAGAGAGAGATTCTTTCCCCTAGTAGAGAGCAAGCTATTTGATTTTAGAGACAAGGGCTTACACAAGTTTCCTTCTCACATATTGCTTACAAACTGGTGCCTTTAACAATACTTTCGTGAAACAAATATTTTTGAGTGTAGGCTGAAAGAAAGTTTAGATTATGCCAGGTTAAAGTTACTGGCATTTCAGGCAACTTAGTAAGTAAAATCCTCTTTTCCCCTGCAGGTTTGGAATAGATGGATGTGAAATTATTATCTTTATTAACCATAAAGGCTAGGTCGGAAGTCAGTTAACCGGATAGCCTTTAGGAAACTGGCCCATCCTGTCACAGGCAGCTCTGAGAACGCCCCACCTCCCTGTAGGGGCACAGCCTTCACCTCTAAGCCCGAGCACCTGGGCACACACAGACTCCTAAGAGCAAGGGGAGGAGGGGCAGGGCAGTGCCAGCCGTTCCTGCTCCCAATTTTCCCAATCCTTAGATCCTCGTCTGCCCCCGGGAATGAGGAAGGGAAGAAGCAGAAGGCTAGAAGAGTCGCTCAGATGGATTCCCTCCACTTGGAAACACATGGCAGGGCAAAGGGTTTTACCCCCGGTGAAAACTGCTTGCTTTAGTTATGGTTGTTCTCATGTAAACCTATAGAGTCAGAAATAATACTAGACTCAACTGGAAGTTAGAAAATCTAGCTTCTGATAAAAACCCTGCCACTAATTAGTTTTGTTGCCTTGAAAAAGATCACCTGGGCATGTTTCCTCATCTCTATAATTAGACTGCTGGCTAGATGATTTCCTTTCAGCTCTAAAATTCTAAAATTTGGTGATCTACGAGACAGCTCTCCTCGAGCTACTGCTGCGTGAGATGAGAAGCCTTGACAATTTCGACCATTATTTGTTTAACTCTCACTTGAAGCTGTTACTGACAATTTGTGAGGCTTGTGGTTTAGATTCAAGGAGGAAGTGAAGCTTAGAAAAGATTCCTGGTCGTAAAGTAAAGTTGGAAACTGCAACAAAGTCACTGAACTCTAAGGCTACTGAGGATTGCCAAATTTAGAATCAGTCCGAGATTAGTTTTGAAGGATCGGGGTAGAAACCCCAAAATGTGGACATTTGGCTCTCAACGTTTATTTGGTTTGGTGATGTTCTTCCAAAACGTTGCCAAATACACAGTCGGCTTTTTTACATGGTTATTGCTTATACCCAAGTTCTACTTTATCACAATAGATCTTGTTTTGCATATGCCTAGGCTCCAGAACTAAACCCTAAAGGTAGCTCCGATAATGTCTGATACTTTCTGATGCGTGAAAGATGGAATGGCAAAACTATGCAAGTATGTAGATCATGGGATTTTGTGACTGTATCTTATCGGTGAGCATATACCATAATTACTCAGGAAGAGCAGACTCCTTGCGGGGTAGTAGTTGAATAAACAATGTTTTACAAATGTATTGAAACAGCAAAGTGAATTTGCCAATTAGGATGCATAGATAAAATGTTGTTAGTTGCCTCGGTACTGTGAGGGATTTTTCAGTGTGTATTTAGCCCAATTCTCCAATTCCCTCTTCTTCCTAACATAATGTAAGTCTCAAATAATGGATAGAAATTGAGGTAAGAGAGACCGATATCATTACTCTATTAGAATGAATACACTTAAGGACTAAGAAAATGGAAAAAATAAAGGCAGTGAGATTATTTTAAAACTTGGAGTTTTCTAAGCATAATCAGATAAAAGGAGCTTAATGTTCACGAATTTCTCTGTGCTCTTTCACATTTTTAAAAAACTATGAATTTCACTACCTCTAATGAAATTGAATTTAAAATTTAAATTGGGGGAGGTGACAGTGACCTCTAGCCCTAAGCTTTCCCTTTAGAGAGGACGAGACAGATTCTCAGAGAGGTTCATTAAATTGTCAGGGCCGTAGAGATCGGGAAGAATGGAGCCAAGAGGAGCTCCGGGTTTCTAAGTCGTTGCTCTCTTTAAGAGTTGGTGCTACTTCTCTGTCTTTACTGAATTCTCCGAGGTAGGACCTCCACTCTCCTTGAATGTGTTCTGGTGTAGTAAGTTTAATTCTGGTCTCCCAATTAATCATCTCGGACAGGCCTCTCCTCCCCTCACCTCTTTAGAAATTCAAAAACAGAATAATCCAGGGAAAAGGGATCTTTTACTTTGTTTCTCTATGCTTTCTTTCTTTTTGACCTTTCTTTCAATTTTCCCCATAGTGTCTGGGCTGGTTGCACAGGATTTTTCTACCTGAGATAAGATCGCTTTCCCCATTCTGCAGATGCTCAAACAAAAACCATGCTATGCTTGCCTTGTCTTCCTCCTTTCATGATTCTTGCCTCTCCTTTGCTTTCTTCTTCTTAATTAGGTTCGAGACAAGATGGATGTCTTTGCTCTCAGCCTATTGTCCAGAAAATGAAATCCATGGCAAGGCCAGAAGTGTTGTTTTTAAAACACAGACCTAGCTGTAGATACTGAGCATATTGAGAAATAACCCCCAAAGTTTTCTATTTCTCATTAACTTTTAAGAGCCTTGCTGATTACATGTGTTCATTACGTTGAGTTGTAAATGATGTTTGAAGAGAATGATTCCAGCCCACTTAGGGCACAAAGAGAATATAAACAAGCATTTTGCGATTGATTTTCCAAGTTGAGCCCCTCTATAATATTGAGCTGAGTTACTGCTACGAAAGTCTGAAGTCACAGAAGTCTCAAACCACTGAAAAACAAAGATGGAATGAAAATCTATAATTCGTTCCATGTTAACTCTCTCACCTCCCACCAACTGATTAAATATAGGCAAGACTTTCTTCTGTAAGATAAAGTACCACATGAGGAACTCTCTAACTTCTTACCCTCTTTTCAAATAGCTTTTCTTTCTTCTCTGGCCTGTTTGTTAGTAACAACTCTGTTAACGCTGGAAGCCATGGCTATAACCGACTAATGCTGGCAATTGAGTGAACAGGACAGATGTCATCCATGGCTACTTCTTTTTCTAGGGAAGTTAAACTCATTTTATGTTGCCACTTATAATGACTATTATTATAATTTTACCTTTTTTGTTTGTTTGTTTGTTTTGGTGAGGAAGATTAGCCCTGAGCTAACATCTGCTTCCAATCTTCCTCCTTTTGCTTGAGGTAGATTAGCCCTGAGCTAACATCTGTGCCAATCTTCCATTTTGTATATGGGACGCTGCCACATCATCACTTTGATGAGTGATGTAGGTCCCCACCAAGGATACGGACCCGTGAACCCCAGGCTGCTGGGGCAGAGCACGCTGAACTCAACCGCTACGCCACCGGGCTGGCCCCTATAGTTTCACTTTTTTATCTGAACTGGAAGGGTTACAGTATTGAGAGTCAGAATTCAAGTTGTCTGTTTCTTACAGTCTTCTGAGCGGGGAATCTGTCATATCAAAAGGTCCTTAATCCCTCACGAGAAACTCTGTTGAAAATCTTTTCTAAAGTAGGAAACTGCTTTTTGAAAACCTACTCCCAAAAAGAGAAATCTTTTCAGGGCAATTTCATTGAGGCAAAATAAGCAGCCGTTATGCTCAACCTGCTACGTTGGGATGAGCAGCATAAATACCACCCTAAATAGATTACCGCTGTAGCATTAGGGACAAAACTATGGTACATACTAAGGAAAAATAAATGACTCCAGAGAGCTCACTTTGATATTGATTACCTGGAAAAAACAGGTCTTCACACAAAAATCATGCCTATGTTGAGAAAATTATTCATTTTCACAGCAATCAGTCCCACCTAAAATCTAACAGGTTTTTCTAGGCGACCAGCCTGAGGAAGAACAAAGACGGTACAGGGCAACCAAAACAGTGATGTCTAGTTGAGCCTCTGCTAGTGTAAATTCTGGAAACCAAGTTTGTTCAATAAAGCACCGGTGCCATACACCATCCTTGCTGCCTCAGATGGCTCTGTCACTCCTGGAGTCACTGCTGAGTTCCTCCAGGTTCTCACTGGTCAGTGGGAGGGAGGGTGAGGTAGCAGGTGCTAAGAGTCACTTGGACTTTTCCCCCGTTGCTGAGATCACTGTCATTTCTTCACTCTCACGGCTGCTGTGCTCATGCCTTCCAGTTTTGCAGCAACTGCCCTGACTCACAGGCCTTTGCTGTACTGCTCGAATGTGCGACCGCTCCTACTGTCCCTGGGAGCTTGGGACATTGCTCCCTTCTATTGATGCCTCTTTTCCCAAGAGCCTGCTCTGAGCCCCTCAGTCCGTATTCCAGTTTCCAGGGCTCCCACTTTTCTCCTAGTCTCTTTTCCCCTCAGGCTGGGCAGCCCCTGGGAAGATTTATCCAACCAAAAAGTGTGCTGTGTTCTCCCAGGCCAGGGAGTGGTGGTCTTTATTCTGCTTCCTCCTTTCCCTCAGGCTGGAGACACAAATTGAGGAGAATTAATTCTTGATCTCCCCTCAGGAAGCAAGAACCTTAGACTACTCCCTCTTATATTATCTCCTCTCCTTTGGAGTTAAGGTACTAGACATGGTCAGAGTTCACATGTTAAAACTTGCAGATTTGACCTTGCTTTTTGGAGTCTCTTTGAGCTTCGAAAATATATTAGATTGTTGATGATGATTTTAGACAAATCAATGCCTAAACAAATTATTAGTGGGAAGTAGGCAGCATAGCACACTGAAATCAGATTGCCTGCCTTAGAACCCATGCCTTGCCATCTACTACCAGCTGGGGGTCTTTGAAAAGCACCTCACGTGGTTGTTGTGAGGATTAACTGAGATAATATATGGCAAGCACTGATGACAATGTTTGAAACAATACCCAGTTAGAGGACATCATGGGAGAGAAAATACCATTTACAATAGTAATGAAGAAGATTAAATACCTAGGAATAACTCAACAAGAAACGTATACAGCACATGAGTAAGACTTTAAAATTCTCCCAAAAGACACAAAAGTAGACTTGAACAAATGGAAAGACATCTCTGTTGTTGGAGATGATGACTCAGCATCCTAAAGCAGACAGATCTCCCTAAGTTCATTTGTAAATTGTGCAAAATCCCAATAAAAATGTCAACAAGCTTTATTATAGAGTTGGATAAATTCATTCTAAAATCTATAAAGAAAAACAAAGATGCAAAAACAGCCAGGAAAAAACAAAATAAATAAAAACTATGAGGGAGAGACTAGCCTTCTCAGGTCATTAAAATATACTGTAAAGCCTTTATAATTAAAGCAGTATGGTATTGCCATGTGACTAGACAGATCCATCAGTGGAATAGAATAGAAAGCCCAGAAATATACCCAAGTACATAAGCAAATTTGGTATACAATACAGGTGGCATTTCAAGTCACAGGGACAAAAATGGACTCTTTAATTACCAGTACTATGACCACTGAGTAACCATTTGCAAAAAGCAAAATTAGACCCATACCTCACACCTTTCACAAGACTAAATTCCAAATAAACTAGAGATCTAAATGCAAAAAATGAAACAATGCAGGTATTAGAAGAAAATCTGAGCGAATTGTTCTTTGGTCTTGGAGTAAGGAAACACTTTTTAACTATGACTGAAACTCAGAGGAAATAAAAGAAAAGACTGATAAAATTTGACGACATAAATATAAAAATTTGTTGCATGACCAAAAAAAGCACCATAAATAAAGTCAAAAGAGAACTGTTAACTTGAGAGAAAATTTGCAACATGTGTCACAGACCAATATTTAATGTCCCCAATACATTAAAACACTTTTAAAACTGAGCAAAGGACTAAAAACTTAAAAGAAAAATAGGAAAATGATATAAACCGATAATTCACAAATATGTATTTTATAAATGTCCCTTAAACATGTGAAAAGATATTTGCACTCACAGAGAGAGTGATGCAAATTGGCATAACACTTAGGTACCACTTCTCACCTGCAAGATTAGCAAAAATTGAAAAGTATGATAACTCAGTTTATTAGCAATGCTTTGGAGAAATTGGTACTCTCATAAATTACTGAAGACAATGCAAATTGGTACAGTCCTCTGGAGAGAAATTTGGCAATAACAAAACTATACAGGCACTTATCTTTGTATCTAAAAATCTTACTTCTAAGAATTTATTCTGAAGATACACTTCAAACAATATGAAAATACACATGCACCGTTATTCATTGCAGCATTGTCTGTAAATGCAAAATGTAAGCAATCTAAATCGGCAGACATTGGTGAGTGGTTGAATAAGTTATGGTATAATCAGAGAGTGGAGTACAAGGCAGTTGTAAAAAAGAATGAAGAATATTTCTATGAACTAATAAGGTGTGATTTCTAGTATACACTGTTCAGTAAAAAATGTAAGTTGCAAACAAATATTTATAGTAGAAGCCTTTTTCGTGAAAAAAAAATAGAAAGGGCCGTAGGAAATGTACATTTATCTGTTCGTTTGTGCAAAAAGACAGGAAGAATAAACCAGGAACTAACGAGATCAGTTACCTAGAGGCTATAGGTAGGAATGTAGTAAAAAGAAAGGGGAGAGGTGTACGGTAGAGGGGAGGAGAGGTAATGCTCTAAGTGGACCTTTTGAATAGTTTTGACTTATAGAACCGTGTTAATGTTTCACATGCTCAAAAATAAGATAAAATTAACCACAATGAGGGTGGAACCCAAAATAAACTACGAATAGTAACAAATGAATCTAACTGTATTACAAATGAGTAAGATAACCACGCTGAAGGAGGTGAGGAAGAAAAGAAAGAATCTAAGTAACTTTGGAAGACAGCATTCTGACCACATATGGTAAGGCTAAAGACGAGAAGAATTTTATGCAAATATTGTGTTCTGGTTAGTAAATTTGTTTTTTGCAGAAGTTTGGGTTAGCAAATTTGAAACTGCTTTATGTGTATTCTAGAACTGAGAAAATAAGTATATATATTCCAGATGATGAGAGTCAGGTTTTTCACCTCCTGAAGAAAGAAGTCATAAACAGGGAAATGAGGAAGCCTAGACTGGACACTGTGGTGGTGGACTGGAGTCAGAATTCAGGGGTTTTTAATATTTATGCAGACAGATATAGAAATAGATAAAGGCACATTGTGTGTGAATACATAATTGTCTCGCTCTGTCCTCTGAATGGGCCTAGAAGCAGTGACACAGCATTAGCAATAAACACACCTAGCTTCCACATCTTGGTCTCAAATACAATTCTCCAACCACACAGTTCAGGATCCCTTGGAAAAATGGCTGGTTTTAGAACTGGGGCAGGGAAAATACAAGATGAATCTGGAATATGTTGTGGTGCTGTAAATTAAGGAAGCATTCAAAAATTAAGCTGAGCAGGTTGAAAAGACACAGAAGGCAAATTGAAGGAGCCCCCAAGACCAAATCTGGGACAATTTGAGAAAAAAAATTATATTAATGGATTATTACTCATATGTTGAAAAAACGTCTGTATGTCCATACTGAAATGAATGAATGGAGAAGGGAAAGCTCTTTCTTACAGTAGAGTTTCAGATAAAAAATGAGGAAGGAATGATGGAAATAAAACATCATCATTTGGAAAATCCCACAGAAGAGCGACCTGGTAGACACTATCTTACGCAAGTAAATGATCAAGGCTTACATCACCAGTAATGAGACAGGTCAAAATTGTGTGCCCCCAGATTCACTGAGAAGAGAGCGTCTCTACTGTAGGACTCTTGCCAACCTGAATTTAATCATGAAGAAATATTGGAAAATTCAGATTGAGGGACATTTTACAAATAACAGGCGAGTATTCTTCAAAAATATCAACATATGAAAGATGAAGGAAGACTGAGGGACGGTGAGAGTTTGGAAAAGACTGAGGAGAAATGACAACCAAATGCAATGTGTGATCCTTGATTGGATCCTAGACCAGAAAAATGACACGAGACAATTACTGACATTTGCATAAGGTTGGTATATTAATTAATACAATTGTGCTGTTAACTTACTATTTTTGATAATTGTACTATGGTTACGCAATATATTAACATTTGTTTTTTTCAGTATCTATTCTCTTTACTCTGTCCTTTGATCTGAGATTTTATATCATTCTGCATATTAATCTATTAATCTGGAAAATTCTTTTTTTTCAAATATTCCTTCCCCTTTATTTTTATTTCTTCTTCTGAGGCCCTTTTTATACAGGTGCTAACAGGTCCCTTCCTTCCTCTTTATATTTTCACTGTTCTTTCTAAGTCTTTATTCTTCCCTGAGACCTTTGGAAGATCTCCTTGACCATTGTATTCTAGCTCAATAATTTATTTCTCAGCTTTCTACATTCTGCTATTCAACACATCCATTGAATTATTTCAATAATTACATATTTTTTATACCTAATATCTCTAATTGGATTCCAAAATTTTTATCTCTTTGAGGATATTATGCTATATTATACGTTATGTATTTTTTTTATCATTAGGTCTGCGAACTGTGGTATTTATTATTCTATTTGCTATTTTTCTTTCATAGTGCTTTAAGTCTTGGGAGGCCATGTTAATTTTCTCTGTGAGTTCATCTTTCATTGCTTTGACGTTATCAACAGCTCTGCCTACTAATATTGAAAGCTTTGGCTCTCAAAGTGCTGTCCAAAGACAGGACCAGCAGCACTGGCATCATTTGGGAGCATGTTAGAAAGACAGAATTTCAGGGAATTCCCTAGACCAATTAAATCAGAACTCACATTTTAACAGACCAGCTAGGTGATGTATATGCATTCTAAAGTGTGAGGAACACTGATTTATACTTTAGCTGACTTTCCTTCCAGTGAGCTGGGGAGCAGTACCTTATGCTAGACAACTAGTCTGTGCCACACTCTGGGCTTAATTATCCCTTTGCCCCTTTCTCGCTCCCCTAACGGATTCCCCTTGCCCCTAGGGTACCACTCAACTTGTCTTTCCCAGTCACAGTTTCCATTCAGAGACAAACACTCTTGCTATAAATGGCTAGCCCAAGAGATAAGAGAGGTAGAGGAAAGGAATGCTTGGTGGTACCGTACACATTGCTTGCCCCTGCCCTTCCTGCCCTGTTCTGACCTTAATGGCAAGTTCCAGCTGCTTCTTTCCTGCAAAGGAAGAGCATGTGGACAAGAAAGGCACAACTAGAACACTCTCCTCTTCACATATCCTCTGCGTCTACCCTTCTCTCTATACCAGAACTAAATACCTCCTTTCTTCCTGTGTGCTTCTTGTCGTTTTGTGTAAGTTTACTAAAGCAACCTTCTGAAATCTGTCAAACTCCTCATCCTTCTGGGGCCACTCCAAGATGTTGTTGGAGAAAAGGATCCAGCAACCAATGCAAATTCACCTACTTTTCTGGAGTCAGACTCAGGTAATGTTTAGGCATACTAAGATTTGAGAACTACAATTCTCTCTTTATATATATATATATATGTGTGTGTTTATGTATATACATATATGTTCAAATTCTCCTTATTACAAAACCCTGAATAAAATCATTTCCTTATTTGTCCAGTGCATTTTTTGTCTTTTACACCATTTATGTATACACATATACATATACATTGGCTGTTTTTATTATATATGGATAGCTTTGCATTTGTGTCATTAGTAAACTTTTTCAAAGTATGGTGATATTTCAGTTAAATTTTAAGGTCAGGATTCTCTGCATTTGGGCTGAGCTGATGGCTCATTCATAGAGGTCATGTCAAGCTAAAAAAGGTGTTTCTTAAAAGGATTCTAAGATATGCACCTGTAGATACTATGGCTGAATTAATTATTTTGGACAAGATCAAATTAAATAAGGCAATTACCAGGAAGGAACAGAGAGCTGATTAAATGTGTATTCTAAACCAGTCTGACCCTGTACCTGAAAAGTATTGTGCAACTAAAGTACTTATTAAGATTGATATATTTTTAAGTTTGGAGACCCTGACATTTTTTCTAATTGGATGAACGTAGGACATTCTCTGGGGATGAGCTAAGGCCACATGACAATAAGTCCCCACGCACACGCAGAGCACACCTGATAATGAAGGGTGGACAATGAATTCCTGGCACGAGTCGCTCCCCCTCAGTGGTAAGGTTTTCTATTTTCTCTTTTTTCTCTCCTCCTTCTCTCTCTCTTTTCCCTTTTCTTTCTATTTTTGAGGCTGTGCTAGACAATTTTGACATATTTTATCAAACAGTACAGAAAATATTAGTAAACTGGAAGTTTCAATGCTGTGTGCGCAACCAGAAATAGGAGGACACGTTTTTAGTTTTCATTTGTCCACGCTGAACTCTCTCTGGGACCTGTGCTTCCAGAAAGAAATTCCCTTTTGCATTCCAGGCAAGGGCTAACAACAATGGTTCACCTGCTATCCCATATTCCTATATAATATCCACCTGCATCTTTCCTCAAAGACTTAGGTAACAGCCAACTCTATCCTTTCATGACTCCCATGAGACTCCCTCATCTGCCTGCCTCTATTAAGCTCCAGGTCCCCTTCCTTTTCTTTTAGAAGTTCCTTGTTAATGAACATTCACATTCTCCTTATTACAAAACCCTGAATAAAATCATTTCCTTATTTGTCCAGCGCAGTTTTTGCCTTTTACACCATTTATAACACTGCTTTAGATCGTATACTTTTTAGTATATAATTTATATCCACGTGGAGTTCTGTAGGCAGGATAGATTAGTTTCAGAGAGCAGCTATATATGCAAATACTTCAAACTTTTAATTCCCCTGACATCCTTGACTCTTTTCTTCCCCAGTTTGCCTTTAGTTTATTAATGATGAGAAGTATTTTAAATGTTGAATTTCTAATATTCTTTTTGCAGGTTAGAAATGAATTGAATTTCACTTCTGCTAAAAGAAATTCTCTAATATGTAGGTCATATACTGCATAAAATTTAAACTTTCCGTGTATGATTTCCTCTAAACCAAAATGAAAATATTTTCTTGTAGCCATAGGCCTTGTTTGAAAGGAAAAATGATCTTCAACATCTCCTGGGCTTTCGCTAGAGTTATATCTGCCTAATGTCAGGTCTGGTCTTTTTTTTTACTTTGATAAAAGAAGGAAGGAAGTGGTGCCACAAATTTTTGTCAAAAAAACCCTAACATCAACAGAAATACAAGCCTCTCTTGTTTGAAGGAGCAGAGCTCTGTAGACTGCCACATAAAACCATCTAAACAGCCTAATCAGTTCAGGCTTCTGTGTCTGACTAGAATGCGTTTGGAATGTCAGGCTCTCTTCCTACTTCGAGTGTTGTTCCCTGCCATCACCTCCTACACAGTCTCTGCCCTTCTAGTCTTATCTCTCATGAGAGGTTAAGAAAAATTGGAGGGAGTTGCTGATCAGCCAGCAGGAACTGTCAAGGCATCAGTCATTCTGGCCTTCCTCTGGAGAAACAAAACAAATTATTCTCCCAGCCAGCCTCTTCACTGCCCTCTGGGCTCAGGCCTCAAACTGTTTGAACTCTCCCATATGGCTCTCAACGTGTGATTGTGTCACCCCATCAGGAAGCCCCTCAGACAGCATTTTCTGTTTGATTTATATTCTCCTTTTATCTCTAATATGCTCCCAGGAACACAAAGTCTTTCTTTGTCCTGCTTTGTCTTCTCTACTTGCCCAGTTTCCTTTTCTCCTGATTTTCCATAGTCCATTCATTTACTAAATTGAGGAGAGGAAACACACAAAACATTTTTGTTTGTTCTAGATTTGATATTGCCATATAAGCATTCTATTTTTATTTGCATTTGTGTGATATGTGTGTAGTACACAAATTTAAAAAGATTTAAAGACTTTCCATGAAACAACTAAGTCTTTGGATGTTGAAAAAGAGGGAGCATTTTCCTATAAATAGCTTTCAGAAAAAGGCCATTTATGAATATGTAATATCAAAGTAGTTCAGGCACAAAGGTTCTAAAATGAAGTCAAGTATTTATAATATCATTATAATAAGTGTTTTATAGTATTGGAAAACATAAGGAAGCAATGGCATGTGAAACCAATGGTATGGTTCGTCTTGTCCATTCTAATAGAGTGAATGGTACCACTTATATAACAAAATACAGAATGCGATAAACCTTTTGCTGCTGTCAGAGAATTTACAATCTACCCGTGTTGACAGGTGAATAGAACTTGAAGACAGACCTTAGACATAGAATGTAGGCCTTAGAATTTCATCCTTAAAATGCTTAGGAATAAATTTCAGCACCCTTAGGGAGTTAGGAAATTTCTATAATTCACAATAAAGATAAAAAATTAAAAAGTATGCGGGAGAAGAAAAAAAAGGAAAGACTTAGAAGAGAAAATGGATTTGTGCTCATTCTGTGTTTGATTTTTCCATTTCACGTTCATTTTGTTTTCACCACTGTCTCAATGTTTAACTGATTCAGCTTAAGAGTGAGGGTACCTCCTTCACTTGGTGTTTGGATTTCCTGAGAGAGACCCTTGATGAATTGAAAGAGACAATTTATTTTCAAGGGAGCGAAGTCTCTCTTGCTCCTTGTCAGTTATTGACTGATCCCAACTCAGAATGTCTCCAACTTCTCTCAATCTAACAAAATATATTTTATGGTAGTTAACTAAGTTTAGTTGGGCATAGACTCAAAATTACCATGGGTTCTGCTTCACCTTTTTAAGTGATGCTGAAATCCAGAAGGCAGTAAAACACGGTTAGTCCAGGAGAAAGAATGGGCAGAGATTCACTGAAAACACATGGAGTCTGTCCTGGGCCGTAATGCTGCTACACACACATACACACACACGTACAAATACACACATAGTACATATAGTAGTAATCAACTATTACCACCCTTGTCTGATTCACTGGGACATTTTCAATTGAACCATTAGGTAAATCACTTTTACTTTCGCTCACATGTCCTAAAAGCCTTGAAAGGCACAGAAGTGATGAACCTGAGTCAGTCCATTAACGTCCTCATTAATTATATAAATCAAGTCCTTTAATCCTCTTCAAATCCTTTAAGTAAAGCCAATTATTTTACTTACCATGTTGCTCATTCCTAGTCAGATTCACTTAACTGCTATATTTAAAACACAACCGAAGGAGAGTGCCTGTGTGTACTGTAGATTGGTTTACCAGTTCTTTCAATGATACTAGAATATTTATTATGCTCCTACCATTTGTACTAGGCTTTCAGGAAATAAAAGTGGAAAAGGTAGATGAAGTGCCTACTTTCATAAATGTTATATTTTAGTCTGAAATAACCAGTTAAATCTTGGTAAACTAACAGTGGTATCTTTTGTTTTTCCTCAAAAATTAGTCAATTTTAAAAAGCATTTATTTTAAAAATTCATATATACCTACTATGTGCTAGGCACAAGGGATACAAGTATCAATATTTCAGGCAGTGTCCTGTCTCCCACAGTGCTCAGTGTCCCTGATTACTGTAGAGTTACCCCTAAGTTGAGCCTTTGTTCAGAATATTGGCACATGTGGAATAATCAAAGTCACATTACCTTGAATACTCCTTAGAAAGGTGCCACATTGGAGCTCCATATGCCATTGTCCACCGGAGACAATTCCACCTCCCCTCAGCCCTAATCTTGCAAGAAATCACTATTTGGCATTGAAATCAGATGAAGTAAATTGTTTGGCCTTGTTGTACAACAACTCCTCCAAAAACTTATCTTTAAAACTGAGTATTCCACTCAGCTTGGATGATGCTTCTGTGACGACAGACCTGTAGGAACCGAGACCCCATGTGGAAAGAATTGAGTCACATTTGCCAACTCATATTCCTTCCAGGGCATGAGGTCACTGAGTGGAAGGGTGCATAGAAATGCCTACACTATCAAAGTTCTCAAACTCTCTCTCTCTCCACCCAGTGCTCATCAAAGCCATACAGCTGATTTTGGAAAAAGTTAAATGAGACTCCAAACATTCTAATATCTATCTCAGCTATCTACAGTTCTTGGGTAACAAATCATTATGGATACTACCAAATCCTTTTCCAAGTAAATAGTTCTACCTTGTTCCCTGTGCTTCCCCTACCCACTTAACATGAGCGTAGTGAACATAGTTTAACCTTTTCTGAGTCAATATAAATTGAGTCAATGATTGTCCTTAGTTATAATATAGTGATCTTCTAAGTATACAAAATAGGTTCAGCAAAATGGCTTTATGTTCATTTCTTCACCCTACTCGATCATCAGAACGTGTTTCCTGTGGGTCTCAATGTGCCTCTCTGCTTGTCTGTAGCATCCTCTCTCCCCCCTTTATAGTTTTCTGGGAAACCAGAGAGCAAAACTGGACAATATTTATTAAGATAAAGTAAGATTAAACAGACTTCAAGCAAAGGCCTGAGGAGTTTTTGTGACCGAAATGCCTTAAAATATAAACATGGCGAGCTCCCATTTAGCTGCTCAGAATATGTCCACATCGGACAAATTCAGATGAAATTGCTATAAACTAAAGTGAAACCGTAATTGACTGATTCAATTCAAGTGTTTAAACCAGTTGTGAGTAGAGATGGCCCAGAGCGAACAAAAATGTCTACAGCATAAGGGATCCATTTTTTGATTCTCAGGAGATGTACACAGGCTTATCTGCATTTGTGAAGATTTATTTAGAGAATAAGTGTAATTGGAAAGCTACTCTAGGGCTGACTTAACTGTCCTTGGCTTTTACTCAACGTGGTTTCAATGTAGGTTGTAGCTAGCTGCATTGACTAAAATTAATTAAAGCCTTTGGCTTCAGAAGAAAGGGAAGGTTTATGCGCTTATTTATTCAACAAAATGTTTATTAGGTCATAAGTATTGCGTACTGTTTTAGTTGTTGGCGAAATGAAGATGACAAGATAATAGGCACACCTTCAAGGGATCAGCATGTGGCAGAAAAGCCAGGGTGGATTTCCTTTCAAGATGACATCATGTCTGCACTTGGAGGCATCCCTTCTGTTTTTGCTTTTTTTTTTTTTTCTTGACGTAATGATTTATATTACTCTATCTGATCTTGATACATATATACCCACCCCCAACCCTGCCCTGGAGCATGCCAGAACCTGAGGACACCCTTTTGGTTCTAAACAAATATAATAATAGAGAAGGTATGAAAAATGAGAATAACATCTTTACTGTCTAGAAACTGGACAGAAATACACAGCCACGATCATGACAGAAGTTATGGTCCTGCTGGACTTCAGGTCCAGGAGCAGATAGAGGTCACTGAGAGTTTGGCCCCTATAGAGTAAGACACTAACAGTCTTCCACATGAGGGGAGACTGGACCTGCGTCATTGGTAGGGTAAGATAATCCCGTTCATGAAGGGAGTATGGAAACCATCTGTTGCAGATAATCCCCTGGATCTACAGCTTAATTAACATTCAGGTTTAGAGAGGTAGGAGGATACAGATATACCCTGTAGAAGTAAACTAAACCACCTGCTAGTGAGGGAACAAGAGTTGTGACATCTAACAAATCACCTGGAGAGAAACCCCATCCATCAAGATAAGACTGAGTAAAGATTAGAGTTGTCAGGGGTCTGGGTGGAGTCAATCACAGGGTTAAGTAGGGCAAGAAAGAGGGACCTTTCCGTTCAAATGAGATTGCAATCCCAAATTTCAAAGAAAAATTCTCTCTCCCAATCAATGATCAAAATAAAGAATTGATTCTGATGACATTAAAATAAGATAGGAGTTTGAAAAAGATATTAAAATAAGTACATTGAGAAACACCAAAAAGATAAAGGAAATTTCCTATTAGGAAGAACACAATTTTTTTTTTAAAGGAAAGATGGATTGGAATAAGACAATGTCCAGCTGGCACAATCTAAGAGTAAGATAATGAAGTGGATTAGGATTTCACCAGAATCCTCATTCAATTCACTAGTTTGCTAGGCAGATAAAGAGATAAAAGAAGCTGGAAGATAAACTGAGACATTTGTAAAGTTTCCAGAAGAGAATAGAAAAAATGATGGAGAGTCTGTATTTGCAGATATAATATATTGCTGGATGTTTTCCGGAACTGAAGAAAGATACAGGCCTCATGTTGAAAGTACACTTCAAATACCAAGCAAAATAACATTAAATTCATACCGAGACCCATAATAGTGAAGCTGTAGAATACCAAGAATAAAGAAAACGCTACAAGAAAGAGAAAGGACAAAACAAGTCCAATAGACTCCAGCTAACTATTTATCAGCAACAATAGCTGCCGGAACATAATGGAGCAACAGCTTCAAAATGCTGGAGAAAAATAACTGTCAGCACAGAATTTTATATCAGCCAAATGACTATTCAAGAGTGTGAGCAAATCAGAATATTTTTGACATAAGAAGACAGAGACAATTTACCACCCACACATCCTCTCTGAAAGAACCAGCGAAACATTCATTCAGCAAGAAGAAAAAAACCCAAAAAACAAAAAATCAGAAGGAAAATGTCAGATGCAAGAAACAACAATAAATAAAGAGAAAATGAGCTAAAACCACACTGAGACAACTTTTTAGTTGTTTTTTAAAGGAACTTTCTTGATCTGTCCAATATAATAGCCTCTGGCTATATGTGCCTATTTAAGTTTAATGAAACAAAATTAAAAATTCATTGTTTGTGTCATACCAGCCACATTTTAAGTGCTCAGTAGCCTCGTGTGGTGAGTGGTTTCTGTATTGGACAGTGTGGATATAAGATATTTCCATCATTTCAGAAAGTTCTATTAGACAGCACTAATGATAGTTTTGGGAACCTTGGAAATCTATGTGATTTACATTCTTAAAGTACCTAGAAGGAGTATAAATAGATGATATATCCACTGACTTTAAGGATATCAGTCTAAGTCTTTTATAAAATCCTGTTTAATGAACACTTTAATCAGTTATAACTTTCTCAACTCTTTATTTCGTTTTCCATTTTCTTCTACAAATCACCTCAAACTGGGTAAGGTCTTGTTAACCTCAGCAAATCAGCTTCAGTTATAGAAATCTTCAAAGGCATACCTTAAAAAGAGTAAATTTGGAAAGTCTTCTTTCTATTTGTTCATGTTAAAAGAAGTTATATGCATTTGGACCACATAAAACCAAATGAAAATAAACAAAACAGAAAGACAACAACAAGTCTTCTATTGATTTCAGATGCATTAAGGCTTCATTCTTCAATAGTAAAAGAAAGTTGTATAAGACAAAACTATTCTTATTTTGAAAGCTCTACATAGCTTCTATGTAACTTATGTTAAAGCCTTGGATAAGCAGAGGTGGAGCTAATTGGATATTTTTAAGTAGATTAATTAGGTTTACTTTTTTCACAATGTCCTTGAAACTCTATGGTTCCTTCATTTTTTTTCCCTGCTTACTTCATTCGTTTCCTTACATAAAAATTACATTGAAGGCCGCTATATTCCAGGCACTGTGCTAAGCCCTGGGAATTTTAGTGATCAAGACACAGTCCTCCACAACTAGAAGGACCGACAACTAAAATAGCCAACTATGCACTGGGGGGATTTGGGGAGAAAAAGCAGGAAAAAGAGAAAAGAAAAGAAGATTGGCAACAGTTGTTAGATTAGGTGCCAATCTTTAAAAAAAGAAAAAAGACACAGTCCTTGCCTTCAAGGAGCTTATTGTTTAGTATAAGAAACTTTAGATCGAATCATAGGAAATAGCTCTACCTGTAGTTCAAAAATGGTTCAATATTGACAATTTTATGTTTAATTTAATGCAAAGGTGATTTTAATTCAGAGTAATAAATCTGTAATAAGTATAAACATATGCTGCTGCTATGAGATCATATATGGGATGCTAGGTTACCCAGGTGGGCTTCTTGGAAGAAATGAGACCTGAACTCAGATCTGTAGGTAGATTGAAATTTGGATCACAAAGCAGTAGTGTTTTAGGTAGAGAAGTCAACCTGTCAGTGAAAGACTTACAAATTAATCTGCTCTGACATGCATGTGAAGTTTGGAGACTCACCTATTAAGAGTCATTAAGCATTTTAGGATACATAGAACAACGATGAAGGTGTTCACTTTTTTAAGTTTCCATTTATTAACTATATGAAATAAGGGTTAATAACTAGAAAAAGGGAAGGAGGGAAGATAGGAGAAGAGCATAATCTTTAGCGTCAGATCAAGGTTTGAATTTCAGCTCCACCACTTTTAGGCTTGTCACTTTGAGCAATGTCCTTAGGCTATCTGAATCTTAGCTCTTTACTTTCAAAAAGGCAAAGATAATTTTAACCCTTGTACATTGGTGGTGGGAATGTAAAACTGTGAAGCTGCCATGGAAAACGGTTTGGAGGTTTCCTGAAAAACTAAAAATCGAACTACCGTATGGATCTAGCAACTCTGCTTCTGGCTACTTATCCAAAATAATTGAAATCAAGACTGAGGAGATAGAACTCCTATGTTCTTTGCAGCATTATTCACAACAGCCAAGATGTGGAAATAACCTAAATGTCCATCGAAGGATGAATGGATAAAGAAAATACGCTGTACGCATACAACGGAATATTATTCAGCCTTTGAAAAGAAGGAAATCATTTGCAACAACATGGGTGAACCTAGAGGACATACTCCTAGGTGAAATAAGCCAATCACAGAAGGACAAATATTATATTATTCCACTTATATGGGGTAGATAAAATAGTAAAACTCATAGAAGCAGACAGTAGAATGGTGATTGCCAGGGGCTGAATGGAGCGGGAAATGGAGACTTGGTATTCAACTGGTATGTAGTGTCATTCATGGAAAACGAACAAGCTCTAGAGAGCTGCTGTGCAACGTTGTGCCTATAGTTAACATATTGTATTGCATACTTCAAAATTTGTTCAAAGAGTAGATCTCATGTTAAATGTTCTTACTACGATAAAAAAAGGCAGTGATAATAGATACCATATTATTGGCATGATTAAAAACAGATGATACATGCAAAGCAGTTAGAACCTTGACTAACGCAGTTCAATAGATACTCAATACACAATAGCCATTTAGTCATGTTATAAAGGTGCTTACTGGCAAGAGGAAGAGACAGATCCATAAACAACCACAATTTTGGGGTCTTACCACTTTCACAAACAAAAGGTAACATAAATAAACAAATACATACACAAAATATATCCAGGTGCAATTCTAAATGATATATAAAGTTGTAAGTATGCTTCTTTTATTTTTTTAGTTACAACTTTAAGTTTTTGAGTTTTAAAAATCAAAAGTTATAAACGGGTATAGAATGAAATATCTTCCATCCTTAATTCTTATCTACTCAGTCTTATGTCTACCATCTTCCCCCAAAGAAGGTAACCACCGTTAACACTTTCTTATCTATCTTTTCAGGGATGTTTTAAGAAATAAACTAAATATAAAAGACAATTATTTTATTTATTGTGTTTTAATGGTGGCATGCTGTACACAGAGTTCTACATCTTTTTTTTTAGTGAATATATACCAAATCTTTATATTTTATAAAGAGGCTCCTCATTCTTATTATGTATGTGAGTAGATTCCCAATGTCTAGATGTAATATAATTTAACAGGTTGAACAATATGAAATTGCTGATAATTGACTGTTTTAGACCTATGAGAACAACAATTCAGTGTAATTTATCACATACTGAGCTAATCCCTAGTGAAGGACATCTTACACTTCATCAATAAAGTTTCATTATAACTCAGCTCCATCCATTCACTGTGTGTTGTCTGTGCTGCTCTGTGCAGCAGAGTTGAGTAAAGTTGCAACACAGACCATTTGGCCTGGAAAGTTGAAAATACTTACTAGATAAGTTTTACTGGATTAAAATCTTAAACCCTTAAATAACTTATTGTTTTCTATTTGAAAAACCTGGTGACACCTTATACAACCAATTCATATAACTGTAAACTTCATCTTCTGTTAATGGAGACATTTGTTAACAGCTCTAAATTCACTCTTCCTATATTCACAAAAAAACTTGAAATTGAAGTTAAAAATTAATTTGGAACAAGTCATCGATTTCAATGAAAAGTTTTGCCAATGTTTCATCTTTGGGCTTAGTCTTCTTAAATGACTAGTAACTCTGAAGTAGATAGGTTTCAGCAGATTTGTGTCTTTTGGTTCTCATGTGGTCAGCAATATTACTACTGCTACCATGGCAAATAGTAAATGTCAAAATATTTTGTATGTTACATTTTCTTCATCGACTTTCTGCAAAATGAAAATTCAATACTTAATCTTTTACTTAACATATACTTTTTTTTTGCAAGGAAAGATTTGCCCTAAGCTAACATCTAGTGCCAATCTTCCACTTTTTTACTTTTCCTCTCCAAAGCCCCAGTGCTTGGTGGTTTATCCGAGTTGTAAGCACTTCTAATTATTCTATGTGAGCCGCTGCCACGGCATGGCAACTGACAGACGGGTGGTGTGGTCCCACGACCTGGGAATGAACCCGGTCCACTGAAGTGGTGAAGGCGCTGAACTTTAACCACTAGGCCATCAGAGCTGGCTCTGTACTTTCTTTTTTAAAGTTTGTTATTACTGAAACAGTTTATTCGAAAACGTTTTTAGTAAGTATGACTCTCCCTTACAGAAACGGTTTTAGATTCACACCATACAGTAAGTGATCAAACAATAAAGCAAAAGCATCAGATTGCTCTCTCTGCTCTATGGCATAACTGTTCAGCTTCTATTTCACATGGACATTTCGCTTTCGCCTGTTCTTTAATTTCCCTTGTTTCTCACCTAACCTGCTACCAAGCAGTCTTACAACGCGAGCATCTCACAGGCCTCTGCATAGCACTCAGCACAAATGGTTAGATCCCAAAGTGTAGGCAGGGGCAGCCATTTCCCATACTTCCCCCGAGACTGAGACCTGAAGGAATTAGGTTCCCACAGCTGTTCTTGTCCTGATGTCCTTTGTTTTATTAGTGGACAGTCAAGATGCTGTGCTTGAAAGGAAAGTGTTAGTTACTTTGGGTCTGAAAAAGCTTGAGAAACAAGAAATAGATTGTTATGTGTTAAAGCAAGAGTTATGTTCACTGCATAGCTGATTATGTCCAGATTTTCTCCCAACCAGGCCTTAAGGATGGACTTTACAGAGCTGCCATGAGGATTCTAGACATTTCTTGATGACTTTTATTGACTGCTCTAGAGTTGAGGTGGGTCAGTTCTCTTTGTTCCTGCTAGCAATGCGAGCTCCAGGAGGCAGGAAACTGGTGCCAGGTGTGTGACAGCTCAGAGCTCCACAGCCCGTTCTACCACCTGCCGGCTACATATCTATACAGCACTTAGAGAATGTGGCTCAAGTGGGGAAATCCTTTTATCCACTCTTCAAATTTATCCTGACAATTGAGGAAAGAGGAGTGAAGAAAACAGGTTGAAAATTTTAATGCAGTGAGTAATTCAGAGAAGGACGAAGAAGTCTTTGCTCTTCTCCATACTGGGAAACGTATGTGCAATATTAGCAAACTCTAAGGAGTATTAAAAATGTCATTCATATTCACATTTCTTTGAAACACTGAGCTGCACAAATAAAGTATCTATATGGGCCAAATACTACTTAGGGGCCTTAAGTCAGTGACCTCTGAATTCAACCCTTTATTCTACAAATGAGGAAATAGTTGCCGATAAAATTTAAGTGACATGGCCAAGGGATATGACTTATCAGTGGCCATGCTAGGATCAACGGTATGTATTCTTCCTGAAATTGACTGCAAATTTAATGCTAACTGCTTTTAACAGCCATGTGTGGCCCTGGCATTCATAAATGCTTCCAAATATGTTTCACGGCATTCATACTTCCTGAATGGAGTCTCTCTTGGAGTAATAAGTTCAATAAATTAATCCCCCTCTTTGTAAAATATTACCTTAATCCTGAGTTGGCGAGAAACTGCAGCCCCTCCTGAATAGAACATCTCACAGAGGCTTAAGGCAAAGGCCACGCAGGTTTTTCAAAAGCATCTTGATCCCGTTCTCGAAAACGTGGCCCTTCTAAATATACCTCCACAGCGACAGTGCGCTGATTATGCAAATGAATTCACGGTTTTTCTGGGTCACAGCAGGCCCACTTCTACACAGAATGTGCCAACGGGAATATCAGGGAGTTCCTGCAGCCAGAATGCAAATGGCTTCTACTGACAAAACTTGACCAGAGATGAAAGGTGTTATGTAACCCTCACCTGCCTTCTCACCTAAAAGAGCTATGGTCTAACACAGTGTTCTGCCACTCTCGAAGTAATAGTCGTGTTGGCTTCTAGACTAAATGAGTTAGAAAGTTTTGGGCTAAAATTTATTCCTCCTATGCTGTCATTAACTCTACACTGTCTTATAAACTGTTTGCATCGCAGATTCCTTATCTGAATAATAGTGTTTATTTTTAAAATGGGTTAGGGACTGGGTGCTTAACTATGGTAGTTAGTACCTTGTTAACATACCCAGAGAGGACTTACCAAATAAAGCTGGTTGTTTGGTTTCCTCAGATGCAAAACAAGCACCAGTATTGCTATTATTTAATTTAAGATCATTGAGAGGGTTGATCATATGTTATAAAATATTAAGAAAATTCACTAAAATTCTAATATAAAGCACTTCCTTATTGCATAATTTCTCTTCCACAGTGGGTCAAAATACATCCTCTCTATATATGGATTCCCATGTATACTGAATTTCTCACCATAAGAGGCATTCTCAAACAGTAGTTACTCTTGACTTTGGAAAGGAACACACAGTTTCAGTATGGTGCAATAAACACCAGGCGTGGACTCAGTACATGTAGGAACCAGTGCTGGTTTTGCCGCTTACACCTGTGGGACCCTGAACATGCTTTCAACCTCATTGAGCTTCAGTTAGCTCCATAAAAAGAAAGTAAGTGTAGTTCCATATAAAGGACTTTATAAACCAAAAGCATCTGTAAAAAAAAAAAAAAAAAAAAAAAAGGCAAGGCTTTATTGTTATGGCGTTAGTATAGTGGTTTAAGATTACTGAGGTTAACATTAACTCATTTGTCACTCTTTCTTTCTGCCCTTTTATCTTGTCTTCCTTTGAGAAATACTGGAAGAAAAAAATTGGTTCTTCTTTCTGGAGAAACTTGCGTTTGAAGTACAATCAAGACGTACTATTCCATAGAGGTAACATCACCTTTCATTTTGTGTGGTATTTCATAATTTACTCTGTACTTCCACAGATATCACATTCGATGTTTATTTAATGCTCAGACAGTGCTGTTTATGATATTACTACTTCTCTGTGCGTGTGGCTGGACAACTATTACTGTAAAATTCTTCTCTATGTACTTTTCCATTGGAGGTTAGACCTCCAGTCTTGTCTGTTGGCCTTGCTTTGGTACACCTGAAATCTTTGAGTGAGCATCCAGAGAATTTCCTCTTGATGTTTGTGGATCTGCCCTTTGACCTTTCAGGTTGTGCAGTTTGTGTTAGTAAAATAAACACTGGCTTTGAAGATAGGCCAATTTCAAAACTCAGTTCTACTAAGTTATGTGACCTTAGGCAAGATGCTTTCCTTCTTGGAACCACAATTTTCTAACTGTAAGTGGTGATCATCTAATCGACCTCACGTGGCTGTTATGGGGATGAAATTAGATCCCACTGTAAGTAGAGCTCTGTACTCAACGCTTGGCATAAAGTAAGGATTTAGTAACTATTTGCTCCCTTTTTCCCTCTCTCAGCTCACTCAACATTTTCCTGATCCTCCTAATGCTATTGCTTCCAGAAATGACTGTCTGTTCTCTGGGAAAATATGTAGTCTTCCTTTTGCCTGAGGAGGACTTCTACATTTACCCAATGGGAGGATTCAGACTGCAACTAAGACGGGAAAGTGGGAGAGCCCTGGGCCAAGAATCAGGAGAACTCTGTCCTACCCCCAGCTCCGTGGGGAGTTGTATGGTCTTGGGCAAGTCACTTCTGTGTTCCCTCCCTTGTAAAAAGGGCTGCTAATATTTATCCTACTACTTCAGAGGTAGTTTGTTACCTCAGATAACAAAATTATGTGAAAACATTTTGAAAAGTTTACAATAAAAGTAAAATGGAGAAAATATGATTATGATCATAGTTTTATTAATCTGAAACAAGTCCTAGAAACTTAAAGGAGCTTTCCCCTTAAAATACCATAACAAGGCAAAAGGGGGACTGTGTGGTCCACTTTCCAATCTGATAATCTGGGGATTTTTCTCCTTTAGCCACCAAAGTTCCCCAACATCGTAAACATTTGGTGGGGGAAATGATAAACTGATCCAGGATGCTTTAGGATTCCCATGGAGGGGGCATTAATAATTAGAATCAGGAATTCATTTGCAAGGTTTCTTACAGCCACGGTATTTTGGGAAAAAATATGTCTTTTTCATCTTCAAAGTAGCCTGCAAATAAATGAAACTCTCTGAAGGATATTTGATTTCTAACTATAGAAGGGGTGCATTTCCTCTGAAACAAAGTAATAGAGCCAAAATCAAAACCAAAGAACTCCCGTCTCTGGGTCTGATGTGCACACCTCAGGCGCCCATCACCCAGACATAATCTCCAGACTCTCCTTGGTTTAATGACAAGAACTAGGCCCACCCACCAGGGCCATCATGACCTTTTGCCTTAGCCAGTAGCAGAGGTTAGGCTACACAATTTACAAGATGTAAGAGTGACATGGTACAAGACAATTTCTGAGGGAATGGGGTGGTGAATTTATCTAAGAATAAGGTTGTGGAGAAAGGAAATATGGGAGAGAGAGGGATCTTGAGAGAAGCAAAATTCTTTAATGGCAAGAACACTGTTGACCTTTGCCTGAAATATATGGAGTTTGACATCAGCTGCAGATGAAAGCTGTGAGGAAAACAACAGACCCTTGTTCAGAGAGGATGTAACAATTTTCCATCCAAGGTGAATCACTGACAAATGTCTCCAGGAGAGAAACCCTGCAAAGCCTTGTCTGAGGCTGAGTCCATCCCCATTCAACAAAGACTGCACTTTGGTTTATTTTTCATTTCAAAGTGTGTGTGTATGTCTTGTTTTCCCCTTCTACTCCCTCATTTCCCTGTCTGTGGACTCCTTTTTACCAGAAGGGGTTTTGGCAGAACAAAGGTGTCAAAAGAAATTCAAGCAGGCAGGCAGACACAATGTGAGCTGAACGCATAATGGGAGTTAGCAGCATGATGCTGGAAAAGAGGTTTCAGTTATCAAACCCCAGAAACTATTTTCGATTGAAAAAATGAGGATGGAATCAAGTAAAAGAATGAAAACAGGATTACAAGGTTAATAAATTCTAGAATAATTTAGGACATTTCAATTTTCCCTTGGGACTTCAGTTCATTGAAAATGCTTATATTCACTAGTGATCTCTAAGCCAAAGGACCCAGAATGAGGGTACAGCAGGTACCTTCATGTCTTGAGGCCTTGTGATGCCATTTTAACAAATAAATACTTTCTTTCATTCATTCAACAGATGTTGGTTGAGTATATACTACCAGCCAGATTCCTCTAAAGAAGAGATTGTATTAGAGACAATGGTGGGATAAATATGTTCACAATTCCACTGGATTCAGTTCTTTTGAGGTGGGATTACCTTTCCAGACAGTTCTACTCCATCAGTCCCTAATAATCCGGTTTTTTGCCATCTCTTACAGCCATATAAAAACAAACCCAGAAATTAGGCAGAAGTGCCGAGCAGGAGCTATTGTTGGACTAATGGAAGAAGGTTTCAGAATGAGACTCAGGGTGCTTGGGGCGGGGGTGGTATGGGATATACCGTTAGCATAATCAAATCAAAGACGTGTTGAAAGGAGGAATCCAAATCTGTTGTATAGCCCAGTTAAGTTTTTTGGGCAGGTTATTTAATCCTCATGGTGCTATCTGTGTGTGTTTGTTTTTCTTCTGTCTTTGGAAAGACTAAGGAACAACCAAGGTTAGGGAATTCCTAACGTGTTTTTTTCTCCACCCACCAGGCCCAGCATCACCCTTCCCCTTAGCCAGAAGCAGAGGTATGCTTTCTAATTTATGATATAATAGCAACATGGTACAAGACAATTTCTGAAGGAAGGGGGTTATCATTTTATCTAGGAATAAGGTTGCGGTGAAAGAAAATATGGGGTGAGGGCCGGCCCGGCCACAGGGTGGTTAAGTTCGCGCACTCGGCTTCAGCAGCCCAGGGTTTCGCTGGTTGGATCCTGGGCGTGGACAAGGAACCACTCATTAGGCCACGTTGAGGTAATGTCCCACATACTAAAACCAGAAGGACCCACAACTAAAATATATACAGCTATGTACTGGGGGGATTTGGGGAGAAAAAGCAGGAAAAACAAAAAAAGAATATTGGCAACAGTTGTTAGCTCAGGTGCCAATCTTTAAAAAAAAAGAGAAAATATGAGAGACAGAGGGATATTGAGAGAAGACAAGTTCTTATTCAAGAGGTGGACTTTGGGGATTAAAAATAGGAGGTAGAATTAGGAAAGGAGGCCATATGCACGTGAGATGCTCTGGAAGCAAAGAACTGTTCCATCAACCCCGAAGATCCTGGCAGTGGGGTTTCATTCTTGTAGGGTAAAAGACACAAGTAAGTTAGTGGGAAAGAATAATCTTTGAAAAGATAAAATAGTAACTTTTCTGCAAATATAATATGATATACAGTAAAGATTTTAACTATAAATGAGGGAAGCAATAAGATAAGGTTCAAAAGAAAATTTGTAGAACTGAGAGAGAGAGATGTGTGTGTGTGTGTATGTGTGTGTGTGTATACGGTTAGTCAGGAATGCTGAAATGAATTTCTTAATAGAAGCAAAACTGTCTAATATCCTACTGGGCAATAAATTGTAATGTTTGTGTTATTGTTTCAACTGGGAGGAATTCAATTTTATCTCTACTGGATAAGATTCATTTGCATAGTTATGAATAAGAGTCATTTGCATTGCTACCGAGAGAAAGCACTTGCAACTTAACTTCTACGTTTTAATCTCTAGACCTACGAACATACAATAGCTTAGTCAATAGAAAATTACTTAAAATTGCGCTTTGCTAGAAAATCAGATTATCCTTGGACGGTCCATTGGACAAGAACTAGCATGCCATTGAAAACTAGCTTAGTGATATTTTTCACCCGTTTCCAAGCTTAGGCTTTGGCTTAATCTTAGAGGAAGACAATTGTTTTTCAACAGGAAAACAGTTATCCTGTGTCTGTAGTTTTGACATTAATAAAAGATTGCTTAGATCTTCTTGAAGTTTCAGAATCTATGCTCATGTTCAGAAAAGTAGCAATGAGTTATCCAGGATAGGGAATTCTATTCTCCAGTCACCAAGAATCATCTGAAAGAAAGTTTATTTCCCTGACTTTCCCTCTCCCTAGAGAATAATTATCAACATATCCTATGGGACAAAAGAAAATATCTCTTTGCACAGTATTATGATGCAAGGAGCAGATTTTCTAGGTGGTCTAATAAAACATTACTTGAATGCTTTCTTCATTATCTGAACCTCTGATTAGCCTATTCAAGAAGTTTTGTTTTGTTTTGTTTTCCTTTTTTTCCGAGGAAGATTAGCCCTGAGCTAACATCTGCCAATCTTCCTCTTTTTGCTGAGGAAGACTGGCCCTGAGCTAACATCCATGCCCACCTTCCTCTGCTTTATATGTGGGACACCTACCACAGCATGGCTTGCCACATGGTGCCATGTCTGCCGAACCGACCAACCCTGGGCCGCCGAAGCGGAACGTGCACACTTAACCGGTGCGCCACCGGGCCGGCCCCAAGATCTTCTTTATATTTAAAATACACTGACTGCTTTTTTAGCAAGACTTTTGGGTCCTATGGATTTATGATTTTTTATGAATTTTGCATCTGCTCAGGGAAGACACACTGTTTTCATAGCTTTTTGGTATATATAGTACGGAGTAGGTCCCAGGCTAGAAGTCAACGTGGGTGGGCACAAGGGTCCTGAGAAAAATTACAGAGGGATAAGAGAGCACACCAAGGGACATAGCTGGGCCAGACCTAGAGGAAAGTGATTCAGTACAGTAGCTGACCACAGAGAATGTATTAGGCAGTCCAAGACGTCATGAAAAAAACAAGCATAACGAAGATGAAATTTAGAAAATAGTCAGTATTAGGAGGTCCAGTTCCACAACCAGCAACTTTTGGAAAGGCTTCCACTCATAAATCATGCTGACAGCAGCAGGAAATCTGTGGATCCAAGGAGCAGAACCCAGTTTCTTGGAAGCAAGGCTGTAAAGATATAATTCAAGTACTTGACACTTATTCTAGAGAAACCATTAAGCAGAGTAACTAAGGCTAAACACATGGAAAAGTAACCTTTTGTCAGTGTAGACTTTAGACAGTGTGGCTTTTTGGGAAACACGGTTTTTCCTTGGCACGGTCTCCCAAAGTACAGTTGGCTTAAGACAAATTTGGTGAGATGGACACGGGGGCTAAGAGGGCCCATGTGAGAGTCCTCCAGGCAGGCCTGGATCCCTTGGTCTAGCTAGGAAAGTGTGCTGGGGTTACCGATGGTACTAAGAGTGGGGCTGAGACCCCAATTAAGAAGATTTTAAAAACTGGAGAGGGAGTGATGGAAGCAGGAGTAGACTTACAATTAGGAAATTCTGAAAGTAATGGCACAAGACACAAATCTGGAACTAGATAACAACTCTGTCATTCTATTCTCACTTCACTTTGAGTAAAACTTAATAGAATAGGTCGTGGTGACCATCCTATCTAATATCCTGAACTGCCTTTAACTAGTTAGTGATATAGAAAGACTAGTACATATGAGCTTACATTCATTCTACAATGTCTATAAATATTCTTTTCATTTATCAATTTTTTGTTTTTGTTTTTGAGGAAGATTAGCCCTCAGCTAACTACTGCCAATCCTCCTCTTTTTGCTGAGGAAGACTGGCCCTGAGCTAACATCCATGCCCATCTTCCTCTACTTTATATGTGGGATGCCTACCACAGCATAGCTTGCCAAGTGGTGCCATGTCCACACCTGGGATCTGAGCTAGTGAACCCCGGGCCGCCCAAAAGCAGAACGTGTGAACTTAACTGCTGTACCACGGGGCTGGCCCCTCATTTATCAACTTTTAATAAGTGATCACACCACCTCTTTTGTTAAATCCTATCCCTTATAGATTTGTTAGCTAGATTGGCATATATTTCACTTATTATAGTTCCCTCACCTGTTCTCCAGGTTTCAATCATCCAAGCTTTATAATTTTTTTCTTTTGAGGAAGATTAGCCCTCGGCTAACTGCTGCCAGTCCTCCTCTTTTCGCTGGGGAAGACTGGCCCTGAGCTAACATCCGTGCCCATCCTCCTCTAGTTTATACGTGGGACGCCTATCACAGCATGGCATGCCAAGCAGTGCCATGTCCGCACCCAGGATCCGAACTGGCGAACCCCAGGCCGCTGAGAAGCGGAATGTACGCACTTAACCTCTGTGCCACCAAGCTGGCCTCCAATCTTTTCCACCTGTTGCTATGATTATTTATTTCATGGCTTTTGAAGTTAATGATCTTATATCTGGACTTTGTGTTGATTGAAACCTAATCTTCCATCTGTCTTAAAGTCGTTCTTTCTACCCTGCTGAGCCCTGCTTCCTGAAGCTTTGTTATCTATTCCTCTCCACCACAGCGTGCTAGATGTAGCTCATACTGATTGTCCCAGCCAGCTAGAGCCAATTATTAAATATTCAGGAAAGTTGTAAGTGGCTTGTTAAATTGGCCATGGTGGGAATATTTATACTAGGAAATTTATAGTTCCTGCAGGTGAAATGTCCACTTTTTTAAAATGAGGAAATTGAGGTAAGAAAGATTCATTGATCTTCCTGAGATCAAAATGCTAATAAGTTGTGATAGTAGAACTGGCATATGGGTCTTCTGTGTTCTAACCCATGCTCTGGGCATTTTACGATTCTTAACGCAGAGCATGTTGAAATGGACTTAGATAATTCCGTTCCCTTTGTTTCACCTAGTCCAACATGTTTGTAGCTAAAAATAAGGAAGGAAATGGCACAATGATTTGTATTTTAGTGAAAGATGAAAGACAACTGTAAGAGGATTTAGATGCTTCTGTTCCTGAAACAGGGTTAAAATTGTTAAGACTCACTCTTTATAAAGATTGCTTCCTCCCTGGCATTACAATTGAATTTTATATAGTTGGCATAACCTCTATTACGGTTATGGAACTTGATGAGTTAATGTTTCCCAATAAATAAAAATGTTAGAGTAAATTAATATTACATTTCTTTAAATTTCTATATTAAAATGGTGGTAGAGGGGCTGGCCTGCTGCCACAGCGGTTAAGTTTGCACATTTGGCAGTCCGGGATTCACTGGTTGGGATCCTGGGTGCAGATATGGCACCACTTGGCAAGCCATGCTGTGGTAGGCATCCCACATAGAAAGCAGAGGAAGATGGGCACGGATGTCAGCTCAGGGCCAGTCTTCCTTAGCAAAAAGAGGAGGATTGGTACTGGATGTTAGCTCAGGGCTAATCTTCCTCAAAAAAAAAAAAAAAAATATATATATATAATGCAAACTGAGGATGTTTCTCTATCATTAAATGATGTCTATCACTGCTAAATTGAACCAGTTAATTCCCCACCACTACCAAACTCCACAAACATTTACCCCTAATTTCCCAGCCACCCTTCCCCTTGCTTTACAGAGTCACGTGTTTCCTCCAGGGACTGGCTACTTGTTCTTTTCAGAGAAAGTTGTCACCATCTTTCCTGCGGAGCCAGCTCTTGGCAGCATCTCTCTTTCTTTAAAAAATTCTCAACAGGAAACCCTGTTATCTCTTCTGACTGTATGACTCACGCTGACCAGAAGTTTCTAAAGATAAGAGCTCACGTATCGGGTTTCTTTTCCCTGTCGACTTCTTTATACCCTTTTAAAGCTTCTCTCTATTATAACCATCTATGTAGCCCATTCTGTCAACTAACTTCTGTGTCATTCAACCACTGCCTCTCAGCATTAAAAGCAAAACCTTATGTATCAGTCAGGTTGTGAATAGCCTTTGATTTTGGGGAGAGACTCCTACACCATCAGTCCCCTCGCTGAATTGTTAATCAAAACTCATCGATTATGATTTGAACTTCCTTTCTTCCCACTGCTACAATCTTAGCTCAAACCTTTATCATACTGTCTGCATCAACAATAACAATTGTCTTTGTTCTCTTTACATCAAGTTTTTTGCCTTCTTCATTGTATTTTTAAATTGCCTTTACAGTTATCGCTCCAAAATATAATCATATTACATTCAATCTATACACGGTAATTTTTGTATTCTCAGGAGTCAACACTATATAGATCAAAATTTATATCTTTATAATGTTTGATCCTTTAAAGATAATCTATTATTCAAATAGTTTAATTATTATGAATAATCTTCTTCTGGCTATAAATGCTATAAACATTCTGTAGAAAAGCAGTAATGTATGAAAAAATATTAAAAATTACTTCCAATACTACATTTCAGAGTTTTCTTGGCTAGGAAGTTTGGTAACATCATAAAAGAGCTGAGCCCAGCTTGATGATGGTTGGGAGGATGCTGTTCTCCAAGCAGAAGAGGCAAATGCGACTCACCTTACTTGGAATGAAACAGCATTTGGATTGCTTTCTTTTTCTTTCTATTTTGGTAAGAATGGTACCCTCTTCAAAATATCGACTCAGAATTTTACTCACATTTAAATCAAACAGCTTTTAATTTTAATTTTTATTATTTCATTCATTCAAAAGGATTTATTCACACTTTGTATATGTAGCACCTAAGAATTTACACAATAGATGAGTAGGCTGGGTTCCTGCCCACAGGGAGAGTACAGTCCAACAGGGTGAGTGGTGTCAAGTACACAAATTCTTTTAAAACAAATCAGAATGGCAAATTCTAGGGTAACTGGAAACAAAGTGATCAAGTGTTCCTGAAGAAGAGATTGGTTTCTTCTAGGGTCGTGGAAACCTCATGGATGGCTGGCGGTTGACATGAATTTTGAAACGTGGGTGCACGTGGAGGACTTACTAAAACAAAAGACCAGAGAAAGGGCAGCTGGGAGTATGTGTGTGATGAGAGGCAAGCAAAACTGGAGGATGGGTCAGTTGAGGCAAAGGAGGACCTCGAATTCAAGGAGTAAGTAATCTCGCGTTACTTGGTAGAGTAGGGGCATCCTTGAGTCTTTCTGTTCAGGAAAATGACAAAATTATAACCGTGCACGAGGAAGACGCATTCAGCAGCAGGCTCTAAGATCCTTGAGAGAGGGAAGAGCTTGGAGTTAGAGCATTTCAGAGCACGCGTTAGAGGAAGTGAGGGCCTGAATTAGAGCAACGGCTGTGGAGGGGGGAGGAAAAGGGAGCATTTAGGAAACAATGAGGACTGAAAGTGACCGGACTCGCTGGCTGAGTGTGTGAGAAAAGGGAGAGAATGCACAAAAAATATCACCAATGTCTTAATCCAGGATAACTAGGAGAATGGGATGTCCTCAAGAGTTAAAAAAAGAAAAAGAAAGGGAGGAAGGGAGAATTTAGATGAAGATGATTTTGGTTTCAGGAATGAGGATTTTAAATATTAATCAACTCAATATGGAGACATTTTTCAGTATCAGGTTCAACTTACTTTTTTCTTTCAGAACTTTTTATTATTATTATTATTACTTTGGCTCAACCCATTCCTCCTTGAACAGGAAATTTAGGCCATTTGTCACTGTCCTGCTAATTTCCTTTTTCCACTTTATGCTCTCACCTCCAAGATATTTATATCCTGTAATCACGTCCTCCCTCTTTAGAATGCAAATGGTTGCTTCTTAGTTCCTTCCCCTGCTCCCTGCCCTGTAATCTGTGTATTGTTTTGCCCACCCTCGCTGATCTGGCTAACCTTGGATCATCCTGGAACCATGACCTTGCTGGCCTACGCTGTCTGTGTCTGTGGGAAGGGCAGGATATTCACCTCAGAGAGGCATGCCTGAAATCAAAGTTCGATGAAACATTTTTATTATCCTAGATGGAGGTGGGTAGCAGGTACACTGTAGGTTCTTTGAGATTATTTGGTTTGGAAATCAAAACTTGAGCAAGCTGCCATTTTCTCTTGTCATTGAGCAGTAATTCAAGGTTTGGTAAAACAAATCAACATATTTACTGTGGTATTCCAAAAGACCCTGTTCTCTCTGCTTGTTTAAAGAGCATTCTCAAAATTAATATATTATTTTGCAATCCGCTGATAGTTCCAAACTGAATTATAATTACCTTTGCCGTATTATAGATGCAAAACACAAAATTACTTTGTACAATAGGGTTATGGTTTCTCAGTTATGATTCTGGTCCTGATTTCAGTATTGTCCCTCCGTTATTGCTGATAACTGTAAACTAGAGAAAACAGTGGCTGGGGATAGTGCCAACTTGGAATTTATATGGTTACACAGTAATATACTGTGTGAAACAAAAACCGAGGGAGGTTTCGTTTCAATGAACGATGAAACCTGGCACTCATATACCTTGATTTGCTCATTCTTTAGAAATTAAGTATTGGAAAACCCATATGACTGAGCAGTATGATGACATTCCAACTTTACACACTTGCTGTATACAATTCTGGACTCTCCACTCTAAAGTGCTTCATTCCCCAAACCAGTGATTTCTCAATAATGTGCTCTTGATTACATTTTCCTCTTTACAATAGTGATGCTTACCTATCTGTCTCTTCACTGTGTCATGCCTTCTAGTCCAAAGCCTGGCTGGTAGCTGCACCCCTACAGAGATGAGGCTGTGTGTCCGGTGAGAAGGGCAGGGCTCGTGCTGCACAGAAGTCTGCATCAGACGAAAGGGCAGGGAGACTGCATCCTGCTTCCAGGAGTTTCCCAGCAAGTAATTCTAAAACACTCGGCTTGTGTAATCAAGAGAGCTTTGGCTGATTTCTGGCACCGACAAAATTCCTCTTTATCATAGGAAAAAAGCAACCAGAAAAGGGATAAAGAAACCAGAACTGTATTTCCTTACTTTTTTGTAGTCATTGATATGGGAAAAAAAAAGAATTTTAAAGAGGCACAAAACTGCTTTATGTTGCTTATATTAAAATAAAAAATAATTTTTTTTGGAGGAAGATTAGCCCTGAGCTAACATCTGCTGCCAGTCCTCCTCTTTTTGCTGAGGAAGACTGGCCCTGAGCTAAAATCCAAGCCCATCTTCCTCTACTTTCTATGTGGACGCCTGCCACAGCATGGCTTGCCGAGCAGTGCCATGTCTGCAGCCGGGATCAGAACCGGCAAACCCCAGGCCACCAAAGCAGAACATGTGCACTGAACTGCTGTGCCACCAGGCCGGCCCCCAAAATAATAATCTTTTAAACTACTGTATGACCTGCTTTGACTCCAACTTTTGACTGTTAACTTTTTTATTGTTGTTGTTAATCATTACTCACAGATCCTGACTGGCAAACTCAGTCCAGGGTTTCTTGACTAGTCTACCATTCTTTCCTTGACTTGGTATTTCTAAAAGCAATGTAATTTCTCACAGATGGGATGTTAAAGTCGGCCTGTGGACTGTAGCTAAACATAAACCTACATACTTCTAGGTGACAAATACTTTTCTAGACTAAAATGTTGAAAAAATGTTTTCCTTTTTAAAAAAATCATTGAACCTGAAACACATTATATCTATTGATACTTTTCTAACAATCATATCATTTATTTGCTAAGGTTTTTAACTCGTGAAACATCTATTTTCAGTGGCTAGGAAAAGAAACGATATAGAGAACTTACAAACTTAAGATAGTAATTCTTCTGAATTCATAAATCAGATTAATTAATTTACAAACTACTGACTCAATCTTTAAATCCATGTTCACCATGATTGAGAATTCCAATCAGGAGTACAAAAGTGGGTGTGATGTTCTCTCAAGGGGGATGTGAAAACATGAAAGACAGAAAAACACAATAGCTTCCACAGTCTACGACACCATGCTGCGAAAACTCGTTCTCCTCTACTGTTTGCATTAGTTGCCAGAAATGCTGCAGCCAAATATTTGGTAAATGTGCAAATATTCATGATGGGTATTTTGTATACTAACATTATTCAAGATGTATTCTTTTTCTCCTTATCTTTTTTCTTCTAAACTAATTTTAAATTGAGTTTAATTTATATTGCTTGTAATTGCTTTTTAAAATCTCACTTGGAGCTAGATGTGGGATAAATAAAATTAAAATACATTTACTTACAAAGACAAATTTTCACAATACGTATTTCAATAAATTTTAAACAATGACCTACAAATAATAATTTGCTTAAAATCAGTATGATGTGTCTAAGTTTGCTAACATTTATTAATTTTTCTATAAAGTAACAAAAGATGATTCTAGATCCTGAGGTTCCAGGATGGCATCAGGATTTAATTCCAGGCCTGGCCAAAGACCCAGTAGAATATTCTAACCTCTTTCTACAAAGCATAGGCCTTTCACAGTCAAAGGGTAACCCTTTAGCTAAACCAAAGGAGTGAGGGTGAGGGGAATGCTGCATTAAATATTTCAGAACCTGAGGGGATTTATGTTTGGTATTGAGAGTTTCTCATCTTTCTTTTTTTTTTTCTTTCAGCTCTTTAGGATCAGTTCAGTAACATTTACTGAGCACCTCAAAACTCTACTGTTTATATACTCGTGTCTTAATGTGTGCCTGAAAAAGTCTATTTCTATCAGAGTTTGTTTAAAATAGTTCAGAATGTGGGGCTCAGTTATTTCAACTCGAAGTGATAGATGTCTCCAGAAAATTTTAGACAGTTCTATAATCATGTGTTACAAAAGCTGTGGTTATCTCTGGGAAGTTGGAGGGCACATCTTCTACCTTCTCTTCTCTGAACATACTATTTGTGGTGCCTTGCCGCACTTCTTTGCAGCTCCTCCCATCAAGAGATGGAGTCTATTTCTTCACCTTCTTGAATCTGGACTGGTCTTGTAACTTGCTTTGGCCAAGAGAATGAGGTGGAAACCAAGTTCTGTGGGTATGAATGTGACCTTCAGGAAGCTTTTCACATTTCTGCTGACTCTCTTGCCCCTCTGTGACTATCATGTGAGAAGGCTCATTCTGCTAGAGGATAAAAGACACAGAGCAGAAAGGAGCCATCCCAGTGAGACTAGCCGATAGGCAGCCCCCAGGTGATTGTCAGCTGTCTGCAGATCGTAAATGAACCCAGGCAAAATGAGCCTAGCCAGGCCTGAGTCACAGGAATGTCCAGCTGACCCACAGACTCATAAGCAATAGTAGGTGATTGTTCTTTTAAGTCATTAAGTTTGGGAGTGGCTTGTATCCCCTCTATGGCAACAGGTAACTGATCACATTGCTTTCAGATCCTCTGAAAGTGACCTGTTTTCAGTGCAACTCTTGTCTCCTCTCCGTAATAATCACTGTGAATTTGAGCAGTCATAAACCCACAGGTGGTTTATATGAAAGAGGAGACTCCAGGCCGAAGTGAGATGGTGTTGAGTACAAGTGCTGGACCTTGGTATTCCACCTTGGCTGAAAACTCAAGGGAGTAGCTTTGATGCTTTCTCAAAATGCATTGGCTAAAATAGCCTTAAGACTGGCAGTCAATATACAAATATGCCAAAAAAAGCAATTCCATGCCTTGTTTTTGTTCTGTTATTTAATATAATTTACCTTCAAGAAGTTTGCTTTTGTGTCTTGGATAATTCTTCCCCTTTATGGATTTTAGACTCATATTCTAAAGTTTTCTTCCTGGAGTAAAACTCATTGGCTTCAAAGTAGCCTAAGGATCCATCACTTGCTCTGTATGTACAATCAGCAGTAACGAGGACATAGTGAATTTCCCCACTGCATATTAAGCTTCTGTTCTGTGCTTGCTTATAATAATATAAAAGACAATACTGTGATAAGTCTAAAGTTTTCAATACTTGTAGCACCTTATCTGTCTTCATTGCTGAAACATTCTAGAGATGGCACATCTCATGAGTATAAGGAATAGACATGTAAATCCATCATTAAAGTAAACATACTAAGGAAAATGTTCTGGGTTTTGACTGAATATTTGCTTAGATTTACCTTTTCATTTAGAAATGTGCCGTTCTGATTCACAGGAGAGAGAAAATAAGCTAGTTTCCCGCAAACTAACATAACCTACTTGGAGGTTCATTTCAATATTCTTCGAACCTCTTTTTAGTCTCCTTCATTCGCACTGGTCTCAATATCCATGTGCTGTTCCCTATCCAGTATTTGAACTGTATACTCCACTAAGAGCTACTCGCTAGAAGACCTCTACAGATTACCCCTTTACTGCCTCATGACCTTTCTTGGAATCTAATTTTTAATAATCTTGTCAATTCATTCATACCAATTGTATTAATATGTGATCACGTTTATGTTACTTCCTTTTCAGAGAGATGCCGTTTGTAGTTGTTTAAAGTGTTCGATCCCTAAATCTGAAGGAGACACTAATCAATGACAAGATCTGACACTATGTATTTTTTCAGGGAGCCCAGCAACATATCTCATATCACATCATTTATGTGCCGTCTCCATTTTTAGACAGGATCTCTTTTAGAGAAAGACTTCTGCTATATTCCAACCAGCACAGCGTCTCAGTCCTAATTGTAAGCACTTCAGGTCCTCGACATACTCATTATATACATTCTTTTTATAGTGCCTGCTTAGTGAGTAAAGGAGAAGGAGGAGTGCGTGTGTACCCACATGCTCACGTGCCTCCAGAGTGAGTTATCCTTTCCATTCCACTTGGCTCCTCACCATAACATGTCTGATATTTTGCAGTTTGACACCCTGAAATCTCTGAGGGAGGAGTAATTCTTTTTGCAGCTGCTTGAACCATTCAGATTCAACAAAGCACCATTTTGTAAAATGATGACATCTGTTCAGTACAGGATTCTATAATATAAGCACCTGCAATCTTTTTTGTTGCTATGGCAATTTGGGTAGGGGGACTAGTCGGCAGGTGGATGTAGCTTTTGCCCAAATTGGAATCTTGGATTTCCTGGGCACATAGCCCTGCCACTGACGCTACAGCCAATTAAACAGACATGGGGTCAAAGAGTAAAGAACAAATAGAATCCTGGGTCAGTAGCGCTCAGCCCAAGGCAAAAGCAGGGAATGCAGAATGGCCTTAAATGTACATGAGGAATTGCTAACCTTGGTCCTGGTGACTTTAAAAAGTTAATAAGGAATGCCAAAATGTTTAACTCTAGGTAACCTACCAAAAGGTAGGCTACATTTATGGAAAATGATTCTCAGCATGATATTATATATGCACAATTAATTTAAACAAAATTTTGAAATGCTGGTGGCAAGGCCAATTCCAGCTGATGTAATTGTCTCAGATTAAGTTTCGATGAATTTAAGACTTCAGAGAAAACTTTATTGTGATATTAAAGGAAGAGACCTATTGCAAAGGGAGATCACAGCTCCTTTGTGGTAAAAGGAATACTGATTAGTAGGAACGAGTCAAGTCCCCCACCGCCCTTGTTAAAACATAAGATATAGGAGGTTAATTTTTACTCACCAGGTTCTAAAATTGCTCACATAAATTTTCTCATCTATTCATGTAAACTAGGTTCCACGTTGTGTGAGGAAAAATTAAGAATTCAGCAAGGAAAAATGAACATTAAATTTCTGGTTGCAATTTTAGAGTTTGAATCGAGGTTGTCTGAATGTTGGCTGTGGAGCTGCTCCCCAGTGCTTTCAAACATGAAAAAACCAGGGAGGGGCCTGAAGGTGAACTCCGATGTCAACATTCATGTGTGTGCACCTGTTGGGCCAGACAACCCAAAGAATTCTAAATGTTTCTCATTGTTGGACTTCGTCCGGTTGTGTGGCGGACTCCCTCAGCAGGATCACCGGAACTACTTGTCAAAAATGCAGACTGCAGATCTTACCTCAAATACTCTGGGCCAAAATCCCTTGTGGATGGAGCTTGAGAAAATGCATTTTTAATAAGCTGCCAGGGTGATTCTGATGCACACTCAAGTTTGAATGCCACACCCTTGCGGAACATCAGTGAAGAAATACTCTGCTGTACACAATTTTACAAAATACACTTTCTTAGGATTAATAAATACAATGATGATGAGAGTAGTTGAGAAATAAGAATTATGTGCAAGAATTGAGTGCAAGCTGCTTCGGCTGGTAGAACAGTCAAAGTCTACGAAGTGTCCATCTCAGTCATTCTACTTCCTCCGCTTTAACTTAACGCCATTTTCCGTTGTCCGGCCGTGCTTGCCTTCTGAGGCTTGACAAGCCAACTCCTCTCATTGGCGCCACGAGTAGGACCTAAGGGTTTCTAATTTGTTAAGTTAAATCACTACCATGTTTCTCTGCCTTTTTTGTATTCAACCATCATAAAGTTCGAAGTTGTTTCATATTTGATATCTGTGTTCCAGGAGCATTCAATGAAGCATAATTGCTTAGGTACCAGTAGGGCTGGTGACTGGGGCTGTCTCCTGGAATTGGATGATTGTGAGATAAGTTACACTTTTAAAATATTATATATGTGCATATCTCCCATTCTATATATGAATCAAATTAATTTTAAATTATAATAAACTGTATATTTATGTCCTACATAATATTAAACTCCTTAATGACTTAGCCCTTTGAATTTTCTTTCTTTCTAACCCCAGGAAGCCTGTATACCAAATGGAAGTTCCATAAATGTCGTTGAATGAGAGTTTTGAAACACATAAGAGTAATTTTAAATTGCTGATTTGTACTTTAAGAAACGTATTGTACTATTTTTAGACTTAAATAATGTATTTCTTTCAAAGTGCTGCGTTGTGTTTTTCAAATGATATCATTAGACTGGGCTTCTTTCAGAACCAATAAAATGATTCACCTCAGACCTACTTCCAGGGAGATTAAAACCTCTGAAAGATGGATTGCTGAAGACATTTTAAAATCTAAATCCTGATAAATACTCTAAGTGGCTGCAATACCTGGGGCAAGGGTTGAGTCACAAAGTGTTCTGTATCAGCTCTGAAGCTTCAGAAGGTTCACATTTTGCTTCTGCACTTAAAGTGCTGCCTCCAAGGAACAAATCTAAGTAAATGAAAATTTGCAAAGCCCTTTCTCATGTCAGTTCACTACTGTGCAGGGTCCTTATTCATCTGGCTAAGCCATTAAATTAAGAGAATATTTCTGTCTTTAAATTTTTAAAAAGTTTCACAATAGTTGACGCTTTTTTTTTTTGCTTAGTTATTGTGAAAAATAAATAGAAGCATTAAATTTAAAAACTTTTTAAAAGACCCAACTTCTGACCAGTATCAATCTGTTTATTATCAAACCAAAGATGCACAGACTTAAAATGTTTAAAATACTGGATGGGGTCAGCACAGGTCATTGAGTCCTGAATTCAGTTTTTGATTCTTTCTGTCCCTGCTGGTCTTTCCTTCTCTAAAATTTTACAGGAAATTCGTATCTAAATGATGTAATTTAGCATCTAATCATTACTCATTCCTTAAATATTATTTTGTATAAATATAAATACAAACTTAAAGATATCAGTATACATTTAAAATATAAATAAATAGTGATTTTCCCCATTGGGAATCCCCAAAAGACATAAACAGTACTTCCTTATGCTCAAAGATAAGAAACAAAATAGAGAGAAAAGAAAAGCCTGAGTAATAATATATGTAGTCAGACAGGAGATATGGGTTGGGTCAGAAATAGAATGACGTGGGTTCTCTAGATCTTGCCTTTTGCGCCTGCGAGCAATCTCCTGGCATTATTATTGAGAAATTAAAACCGACAGGCTTATGAAAAGGAGGCATGATTGGAAGTAACTTTGGCCCAGACAATCAGGAATATAATAATAGTTTAACATAGTTGGGGTAAAAAAAGTCAGCCAAATAAACCACTTGGCATTTATTAGAGTAAAGAAATTTCTCCAAAGTTCTGAAATTATATGATTATATGCTCCTATGAGATACTGAATACTCTTGACCCAGTCATTGTGGCATAAATACAGCCTACATTTTATGCTGACCTAATATCACTTTAAAATTATAATTGATTTATTTAAATGTCTCCTACCACTGCTTTTTATTTGCCAAAAGCAGAACCATGGGACTCCTAAAAAAAACTTTTAATGAAAAGACTGGGGTGCCATAATTTCTATCCAATTTAGGCAGCAAATAAAATGCATAGTTTCCAAGGCCAGCTTTTTTTGTACTGACCTTTAAATAAATTCCATTTATATAAGAAAAGTGGGCAAGAATCTTAGTGTGGGGAAATTGAAAAATATATATACAGTTTTGTAACCCAATAACGTGCTTTCAGGTCCATGACATAAATTTCATCTAAGCCCTCCACACCCATTTTATTGGATTTTATCATGGGTCAAAATAGAAAGAGCACATCTTAAATTTATCTTAAAGAATACTTGCACATTCAGGGGAAAAAATACAGGGAAGTTTCAAAGGGAAAAACGTCATTATTGAAATGTTGCAGTCACAAATAGATTTCACTACATCTGTTCAAATAAAGAGTCATAGCAGTCACCTATTTATTCGTTCATCTTTTTTTGTTGTAGAGTCAGCACCCAGATACACAGAAAGGGGCCATCTTCCATCATGGCCTGTGCCATCGTAGGACCTCATTCGTCTTTCCGGTCTATACGTCTCTTCCTGCCTCAGGACTCACAGCTGCACTTTCCCCCTCTGTACCCTGTGTTTTGCTTGAACACACATTTCTTCAAATGTCGAAGTACACTACCACCAACCTCTTAGAACTGAGGCTCTGAAGATTCCTTGTGGAAAGTGCTAAGCTCTACAGATAATTATTTGATGGATGTGTATATGTTTATGTGAGGGGTGTGTGCGTGTGTGTGTATGTAACAACATGTGAATGTTTTTGCATTACGTTCTAAAAAATCTTTCACCTAAAATGATAGCCTATTAAAATATGTTTAACTCCCTGCATTCAGTGATTCTCAGATTTCCTTTCCATTGCATTTTTAAATGCAAATGTGCATTGGGATTTTTAGTTATTAACAGTGGTGCTCACTTCTCCCTTTAGTGACATTTTGATTGAACAAAGGAGGAAACTTAATAAGTGTAGTGGCTCTGAGTTTTATAAAGACTGGAAACTCTCAAGTGCATAGTAAAACTAAAATAACCTGTCAAGTAACTCAAGCCCTATACCAATCTCTAAGATTAACTTGACATTCAGGACCCCTTTGGAGTTATAAAACATCATAGCACAGCGACTCTGTGGTTACTTTTCTGAGTATAGAGTTTGGTTGTTATGTTTAATTATAAAGGTAAGTAATGACTTTTAATTTTAACTTTCAAGTTCTTTTTAAAACAATTTTAACAAATGATTAGCTGATTGATTTTTGCGTCTTGTCAATTTGAGGGTCTGAAGGATTTTCTCAAACAAATCTGCTCTAGATGATGAGGTTTAAAATGATTCCAAAGAAACAAACCCTACGGAGGTTAATTTGGCAAGATCATCAAAATTATAAATGTATATAATCATCTGACCTAGTAATGCCTGGGTCAAAAAATTCTGAAAATTTATGCTACAGAAATATTAACACATGAGAGATGACTGAAGTGCAAGCTTATTCACTTCCACATTGTTTAATAATATCAATGATGGGAATGAAGATAAACATCCAACCTTAGTGGAGTGACTAAATAAATTACGGCAGATCAACAAAATGGAATATGATATAACTTCTCAAAAGAGAAAATTCTCTACATACTGATATGGGAACATCACTAAAATATATTGTTAAATGAAACAAACAAACAAAGGTGAAGAACAGTGTGTATAGAAAACTATCTTTGTGTAAAAAGGCTGGGGTTAAGACAGTATATTTATATTTGTTCTAGATGCATAAAAAATTGCAAGAGACTGATAACAACTCATCTATATATTGGGGCAAAGGTTTGCTTGAAACTGGATGGGTGGAGAATGTGGGGCATGAAGACTTTTCACCTTATCTATGTTTGTATTTAGTGATTTCTGAACCAGAAATTATTAGCTATTCAAAAATTTTAGAAATCCAAAGTAATAAAAATAGTTTTAAAATAAACAAAATAAAGTAATTCCAGTATAACAGGACTTTCTAGGGTGACTGGAAACCCTTCTTCACTGCCTGGCACCCAAGCACTCATGCAATATAAGTCCAGAAAGGATTGAAAAGATGGTCTTCTTGCACATATCTGTTGTCTGGTGTGGCTGGAAAGAACTCCCATGAGATTTTCTGGGGAAATATCATACTGCCATGATCCAGAAGATTATTTTCCCAAACACAGACTGATCTTTGGAGTTTTTTCTCCATCATGTCTAGTGATTTCTCCATTCCTTTCAATCTACCCCAACTACAATCTGCTAAAGGTGACATGCTCACCTTCTGCCTTTCTTCAAATCATCCCTTTTACAGCCTTGACAGTTGGCTTACTTAAATCTTCATGAATACCTGTGACTCTCCCTCTGAAGAAGTATTGTCCTATTCTCCTACTCCAATGTCACCAATAGTACACCTACATGCATCAATTTTTAATATTTTAACAATTATATAGGAAGCAAAAACAAAGAGTCCAACAAACAGAGTCCGTACCTCTGCTAGGTGTTATGAGGAACAAAAGATCAAGGCATGCCCCCGCCACAATAAGGTTACAACCCAGCCACTTTGCTTCCATCTTTAACCTAGGAAGTTTCTTTCCTTAATAGGGATTGAGACCCTACTTTGTACCGAGCACAAGCTTTGCAGTTTTATTTCTTAAACTTCAAATTCCTTCCACCTCTACGAGTTTTTCCTCTTGATAGGAACCCCAGCTGTCTTTTACAGATCCAGTTCTCTGTGCCAGTCATGGGGCTGAGTCCTTTATAAGTACAGAAAGGACGAGTTTTACTGACTATAAATTTGGTGAACCAAAAATGTAGCTTTATTTTTCCCATGACTGAACTTCTATTTCAAAACCCATTCCACTGGTGGCAGAGATGGAATCCTAATTTCCAAATGAGCTAAGTCCATTCAGAATTTTCTTACACTCTCTGTTATCCTCAAAGTTATATTGTTATTGAGGTGGAATGGGCAGTTGGGGATAGTCATGAAGTATCCAGTCTTTGCTAAGAGAAAGTATTTTGTCTTCAGCCATTTCCTATCTAGGTTGACCTCTTCTGAGCTGTTCATTGTCTCATCTGACTGTGATGATTGTCATCCTTCCTCACTGACCTTTCTTGTCCCTATTTGATTCTCTGGCACCTGCTGTTTCATCCTTTGCTTGGATTGCAACTGCCCTCCAGATCCAGTACCACCAGTGTCCCCTCTGTTTCAATGCTGGTCACACTGGAAACAGTCAGCTGCTCCCCAGGCCAGGCAGGAGGGGATGTTTGCTAGGCTCAGAGTCCCTCTGTCTAGAAATAGCACACAACCCCTTCTCTGCCACTCTCACACCATGTTGACGTCTCCTCTAATCTGAGATCACAAAATATATCTGGAAAATAAAGAGATGTGCCCTCCTTCTTATGGTCTGAGAGTTTCTGTCTCATTCGCATCAGTACTCCCCTTTCCAACTTGTCCATCTGTTTCCTATCCCAGGGGCTGCTTTAGCCCCAATGACAGAAAAATAGACTCCTTCACATCTCTTTGGTGCTCAAATAACAAGAATTAACTTTTTGATTTTGATGTTGTGCTAAGCTCTCCCCGAAAAGGAGAACACACCAGCTAATACATCAAAATACTATCCCTGATACACAGATAGTAACTCATTTACTGTTCACAGCGGCTCTATAATAAAGGCATGATAGATTTTATCTTACGGAAACTGACGCTTGGTTGTTTTCCAAGGTCATGAAGTTAGTAAGTGAACAGAGCTGGAGTTGGATTCAGACCTTTCTGTTCCTGGAGCTTATGCATTTAACCATAATCTTTTCTAGAAAAACATTTTTTCTCCTAACTTCTTGTGAAAAGGCATGCTGTTGTTGCTTAAATGGTTCCCCATTCATTTAACGGGAAGAAAACATCTAACTTTGTTTCCATCTTTGCCACTAAGCATCTCTTTTTTGTTTTTTGTTTGGGGTGTACAGATTTCCTAGCTTTTTGCTTCAGTTCAATCCAGATCAATGTTATCAGTTTTCAGGTCTTTGCTAGTTTCGCTTCTTTTGCATTCAGTGTTTTATTTACAGATTCTATTTTGCCAAATCTTAAGTTTTTTAAAAAGCAAAGTTTTATAAGAGCACCATACTTTCTACTCTCTCCTCAAGCAGCCCGCTTCACCCTTAGATTGGCCCTTCCCTGCGGCATTGACATGAATTCTATTTTCTCTCTTTCCTTTTGTCAGTAGGGTCCCTGACTCAAGTTGCTGCCCAACGTTCTGGCACATTTGGGGTGAGTTTCCACTGCTCACTCTGATCCGTCCAACTCCAAGGAGTTCTCTTTCTTCAAGGGACTTTCAGGGAAAGTTTGCAGGCAGACATAGCACGCGGGCCCAGTGTCAGCTGCATAGTCCAGCAAACCTCTCAAGTGCCTCTGATCTTCATGCCTGTAGGTTAGGCAAATGGACGACCCAAAGCAGAATGGTTTCCTCTTACCTACTGTGTACCCCACCATGGAGGTGGAAGGAGAAGAAGGAGAAAAACGTGGGAAGAGAAGGGGAAAAACTGGGAGGGGGTGGTGAGGAGAAAGAAAGTGGGGTGGGGGGAGAGAGAGAGAGAAAGAAAGAAACAGAGAAAAAGAGAGAGGGAAGGAAAGACAAAAGAAAGAAAAGAAGGAAAGAAGAGGGAGAAATGTTGCTTGGAAAGCAGATGACCAGAGTAAGGTTTCAAAACAGTGAGAATGGAATCAAACCTCTCTGTGGGAGCAGGGTGACTAGAACACGATGGTATATTCTGACGTGTGTATTTTCATAACCCTCCCAGAAGGACATTCCAACACACAAACTCCCAGCAGGCACGTAGGATGATGTCCAGGTGATTGGTAAACACTTAGAGAGGCGCTGGGTCAAAGAATTTCGTGGCTCTGGGTTGCTCTTCAAGAGGAAAGCACAGATAGTTTCTGGGGACCTGGAAAGTAAACGCAGCTAGCCTGAGTTGCAGAAAACTAGGTGGAGGCATTTCAGGTGATTGCGGCAGTCCTATTTACAGTTGAACTAGCCAGATTGTCATCTAAGCTATGCACTGCAATTGAGTTCAAGTCAACAAATCTTTATGTACACCTACTGGTGTCACTTGCTATTTTGGGTCCTGGGGGTATAATAGTGTATAACACATGGTCTTGGCCCTCATGGAACCTAAAGTCTGACGGTGGAGAAATGTTCGTTTATGATCCTTAATCTGGATACAATAAGATTTGAGATAGTAGCACAGAAAATACAAGTCTTAGGTTCTGAAGTTAACTAATGCAGTCTGTTTATAGTTGCGTAAACGGCAATGCACAACTGAAATGACAGATCTGGGTCATTCATTCTTCCTTCCTTTGTTCAATCAACAGTTGAGCAACTCCTTTGTATTAAATGCTGTGTGAAATGTAGAATAATTTACCTAAATTCCCCCAACGATTAGAGTCATTTTTGTGGAAAAAATATGGGTTCTCTTGGAGGTTTTTAGTTAGTGAGGCCATAGTGTACTCCAGATATGTGTATTTTTAGCACCCACTGCAGGAGATTCTGATAAACAAAGAAGTTTGGGAAATCTTGCTGGAGAAATACAAAGATAAAGTAGATTTGGAGCCTACTCTTAAGGATCTTACATCCTCTCAAACTTCTTTGATCAGATTTTCCTCTAACATTTGAAGGGGTAACTCAGACAGTTTTATGGCTCAGTTACGTCATCGATAAAGTCATTGACTAAAATAATGTCACTGATTTTTTAAGTGATGTGAAACTGACACTGCATGAAATTCCAAAAGTGAAGTTCCTAAATATTAGGAGTAATGAATTTCCAAGAGGACTAATTTCAAGCACAAAGTTAAAAAAAAAAAAAGTTTGATATTCTTATTAGAAAAAGATCATTACTTTAGAGTCCCATGTTTTATAGTTATAAGCACATAATTTTGAGGCTGGGAGGGACACTGAAGGTAATCCCTTTACTTAAAAATTCATGGGAAAACTGGACCCAGAGAGACTGAGTTTCCCCAATTTATGGAACTAGTAAAGAGACAAGAAGTAGAGCCAGTCATCTAATTCTAAAAAAACCATGATTTCCATTTTATCATATTCATCCCATCCCTCAGCTGCTGAGAGACAAAACAAAGGGTCTTCCACGGACTTTAAGGTTCTTGAGGGTGGGGTTGGACATCTTTAGATCATCACTGTGGTCTCTGGCAGGTAGTACTGTGCCTGGAATGCTGCAGGTGAGGGCAATGGTCTCCTCCCACCCTACTAAACCAAGCTTCCAAGTTCAATGTAACAATGTTCTAAGTGAGTATCAGCTTACCCTCTCTCCTCCTTCTTCCAGCTTTTCTGGGCAACCAGCCCAGCACCCACCTCAAACCTCCCTCTCCCACCCCCTGCCCCTTCTTGAAGCACAAGTACACAAGTACTTCTACTGGGTCCTGTGGAAGCCTTTTGGGTAACTACTGCCAATGTGTTCCCCATATCAGCAGCATTGGCATCACCTGGGAGCTTGTTAGACATGTAGAGTATCTGGATACCCCAGACCTACTGAATCAGAATGTACATTTAACAAGATCCCAGGGTGATCCACATGCACATTAAAGTTTGAGAAGCACAGAGCCGGGGTCCATATCAAAGCACATTAGACATACATTTTACTTGGTGTAAAGATGTAATAGCAAGGGAGTAAATTATATTTTAGGAGAGAAATAGAAGATTGCTGGCCTCTTTTGGGGAGAAGGAAAAGAATTTCATTTCCAAGCTACAATTACATTATTCTTGGAAATAGTTTTTTTTTGTCTTGTATCTAATTTATCCAATAATAATAACTTTTTTAAGGCCTAAGAAGATTTATTTGTTTGTTTATTATATTGTTACTTTGAACTAGCATGATTTTGGCAGAAACAATTGTAGTACAGGGCATTTTTTGAGGATTAATGACAAGTTAGGAGGAATGGCTGGCTTGAGACAAGGCTGAAAGCAATTAATTCATCGAGTTATTAATTCTTAACACATGCCTTATGTTGAAGTTACTATTATTTCATCCACAGAGCACTGGGAAAAGAAAGAAAGAAACAGAATTCTATAGATCTTTTCTCATGCTCTAGGCAATTTCATTTTGTTGTTCACTAATGTTTTCTGGAGGCCCTCATAAGGAACCACTGCTTTGTTCATTAACCTTTCAAATTGCTTAATGTTTGCAGCACGCTGTGCAATATGATCTATTACTGTTACCTCAACATTTCATTTAGTTCACTCTGCCACCCCTACCACCTGTAGGAAACGTACCGTCAGTTCCAAGCTCATTATGCAAATACTACACCTAGGTATTGTCATTCTAACTTCCATTAGCTCTGTGTCACCATTATCCTGGTCTCCTGGGAATCCAGAGTGTCAGATTACATATATAGATTGTAGGGGTTTTTGAGTTTGGCTGTGATGCTGAGTGGTCTCTCACAGACTCAGCAGAAAAGCAATTGCATTTGAATCAAACACTGCATTCTGCATTTTCAAATATTACACTTCAAATGTGTCCTCTCAAGAAAAATCTTATAGCTTATGAGCCTTACGAATTAGCTTAGGAAATCACTGGGTGTTTACAGAGCCAGGGAACATATCCCCTCAAAACCCCTGCAGAGCTGCATGTCTGCTGAAACTCCTTTCTGAAGATGATGGTTAGCTCTAGGTTAAACAATGGATAAGATACTGTACTACTGAAAACTTTAAAAACAGAACAAAGCAATACTCAAGGTGTTATCTTCTGTATATCGGGCTTTATGTGTATACATCAGGCTTCACTTTATGTCTTAAGTAAAAGAGCATGCCCTAAGTAAAGCTGTCTGCCTCCATGTGCGATAAAAACGTATTGAATTTCCTCAAGACTGTGTAAGTTTCACATTCTTGGTACTTCAAGAAACAAAATATCCTCTGTCTACAAGTTCATATGTTAAATGGCTCCTTTATTCAAGGCACAAGATCTTAAAATACAAAGGGCCATTTTTCATAATGTAAATATAAATAGAAACGTGCTCAGTTTGCCTCTGTTCCCAGCCCAGTTGGCTTAGCCATGTGAGTAATGCATAGCAGATCTAAGAGTGTTTGGATAAAGCATTTTTTCCCCTACCCTCAATTCCTCATGCCAAAACCCATTGATTTCATCTCCAGTTGGTTCTAAACACCCTTATTAATGTTGGGGAAAATACAAACATTTCCCATCAGTGGGATACCCATGTTCTGAATGCAATTTAGACTTTCGAGAACCCCCTCCTCGCCAACAGAATTATTTCATCAACTGTTGCCTGTGTACTGAATAAATGTCTGATAAACGTATGTTTCCTCATCTTTAAATTTATGTAGATGTAATTTTGATTAATAGCATGACAAGGCACTTAAAAGTATTCTTTAATTTTGCCTTGTTTTTAATCTAAGTTCATGGATACTTAGTTCAACTCTTATGGATAGACGCTGATCATTTTAAAAAACAATTTAAAAACTTGATTTCATGATTGAAAATGTGGATGAAAGTACTCTAGGGAATAAGGACACGTGTTTGAGTGGATATATGTCTTCTTTTGCTGCACAATCTAAATCTCCCAAGCACTACTGAGCACCTACTCTGTGCCGAGCATCATGCTAGAGGCTGGCAGCATTAACATGTGTCGGATTCAATCTTTACCTGCACTAGTACACAATAGGTTCAGCTTTGTGAACTGGGACGTGAGTTTTAATTTTTTAATTTTCACATGATTCATTCAATTTTAAGACAGGTGAAATGCAGTATGTGAAATAAATGCATTATGGATTATATGAAGACTTTATAGAAAGCATTGGTGTTTGTCATCTAGGAGATTTGTGTGAATTAATCTTATATCCACCTTTAAGAGGATGGTGAATGGTGACGGAAAAAAAATGTAAACTAGAGTGGCTTCAGGTATGCAATATCTGCTACACATTTAAAACAATGTCCCCAACAGCCTTAAAACGCCTATGATTTGTGCATACTTTTTACCAGTTCAATAGATTTCTTCAACATTTATTATCTGCTAACATCCAAGGATATTGATCCAAACATATTTTATCACTAAAGTAGCTGATGTATTTAAACATCCAAAGATTTTTTTTAGTGCATTTTTATCTATGAGTCATCTCCCCATGACCCGTGACTATTACTGCTAAGTAAGGAAGAAATTTCTTGACATTCATTTAAAGCATGGGGTTAGGAATATGAGATTCTGATTTAATTGACTCTTTTATTTCACAGTCATAAACTCTTATGGACTCCTACAAATCCTAGTCTTGGAACTGACCTGAGATGAAAAGTATATTAGAGCAAATATCTTAGGTGCTATATATTTTCACCAAACTAATTCTTATTTAAATAAATTACCTGATCAATTTAAATTAATTGTTTCATTAATGAGTTCATAGTTTTGTTTGGTCATGTGAGCAATAAATTTACACATGGTCATCAGTTTAAGTCTTATGACCCTTTTCACATTTATCTTTTTCTTCCAAATAGTCATTTAGAGTCTTATGGTTTAAAATATAAACTGGAATTTAGGAGTGATCAGGATCTGAGGAAAGAATGCTAAGAGTGGCAAAATTGTGTAACATTTAGGTTTCTGGAATTTTGTGTTAACCAACACTATAACATAGCTTTCCCTATAATATGGATGATTTAACTGCATCATTCGAGGATCACTAGTAATTATTGGTTATTAAGGCAGAAAATCTTAAATATTAGATGAGACAGAATAAAGCAAAGAAACTCAATCAGAAGTTCAACGTAATAAACTGGAAAAAAAGGGAAATTAACCAATTACTTTATTCATGCCAGTTTTCCAAATAGTAGCAGGGATATTTTGATGCACAGGGTGACGTGTTGTGCAGCAGCAACAAAATTTGGCCAAGTTGCAATATGGTGGATGAGATGGTCGTAACCAAGAGGGAAAGAGATGAGGTGGGTGAGAAACAAGGTGACTGGTGTGTGAATTTTTGCACGTGTATATCTTCCATAATGCATCTAGAATGCTCCTAGGTGGGCTGGAGCAGCACTTAAGTTCCCACGTTCTGCTTTGGCAATCCAGGGTTCACCGGTTCAGATGCCGGGTATGGACACAGCACTGCTCGGCAAGCCATGCTGTGGCAGGCATCCCACATATAAAGTAGAGGAAGATGGGCACGGATGTTAGCTCAGGGACCGTCTTCCCCAGCAAAAAGAGGAGGATTGGCAGCAGATGTTAGCTCAGGGCTAATCTTCCTCAAAAAAAAAAATAATAGTAATAATGCATCTAAGCAAGGCTCTTGATAGATTAGGCAGAAAAATCACATCAGAAGATTTTCATTTACTAATCATTGATCAAGAGGAAATTCCTTAATGGCAAAAGACTAAAACCAAGATCTCTTGCCTCCCTTTAACTTTCTTAGATTTGTAATCAAGTAATCAAAATACGTACAAAAAATGGGATGGGACATTTGATACACTGAGTAAGAATAAATGGATTAAAATAAATAGTTATTAATCTTTCTGTATTATCCTCAACAAATGTTGACAGTAGTAAAATAATCTTCCTTGGTCCATGATATAACAGAAAAATACATTGAAAACATCTGGTTTCAACAGGGTGTTTGGACACTGGGTATAAAACATATTTATTCAGTTCTTAATATGTCAGGCACTCCTCTAAGTACTTTCTCACGCATAACATAGATCTAGTCTATGTCTTTGTTTTCAGTTGCCAATTGATGAGACTTTAATAGAATTCTTGCAATAATAAGGACAAAATATTCAAATCAAAGTGCATTATTTGGAATATGAATTGTCTAGTTTGAAGGCCTTCATTAATCCATCCATAAATAGTTATTAAGCTCCACATATGTACTGGTTGCTTTGTGAATGCTTGGCCCCTCGTGGAGAATCAGAGTCCCTACTCTTACATAACTTGTTTTCTAGTGAGATGTAAAGAGAACAAATAACTAAACAAATAGACAAAAAATATAATTATAAAAATTGTTAACTAATGCTATAAAGGAAATAAACCAAGTAAACAAAGTCAAATGCATGTAAAGTCACCTAACTTGGCACCATGTGGACCCCACTGGAAGTCTGTGACCTAGTTTACAGAATAAACACTGTACTTATAATGAGTTTGAACTCTCTAACCAGGAATATGCAAGCTAAGGAGTCACAAAATTACTTTTGACACGTAAGATAAATCTGAAAACACAAATGTAGATGGTGAGATTTAATTGCTCTGTAGAGGATGTTGCAGAGGTCAAAACTCCCCTTTAATGAACCATTAACACTGAAAGATATGTATTAAAATGATGTTATGATTAGGACATAGCAAGAAAATTTAATGATCAGGTTAATACTCAAAATTCTGCTACAGGCCCCACTATTTTACAAAGCTCTGATCCATATGTGTATAGGTCAAGAGATGTCCAACAGAGCCTTGGGTCAACAAGATTAAGCCATGTCAAATTCTGAGCCACGTACGTAAAAAGATGCTGCATGCTGTTTTCTCTCTCAAAGAACTCCTTATCAGTTTTCTTAGTTAATAGAGTAGTAGCTTTTAGTCTCATTGATTTATGAGGGAAAGACAAGGAATACGTTATTCAAAGTATTCATTTTTTCATTTAACCACTTATTTATTGAATATGTATTTATTAAGTAGATATTATAGCTCCTCCTAAACCTAGCTTTCCATACAGTAAGCTGTCTTACACTTGATTAGTCCAAAGGATTACAACACGGGATCATCCTTGTGTGTCACTCATGACAGGCCTACTCTGGCCTGAGGATTCCTACAGGGGTGTACGTGATATGGGGCTTCAAGTTACTCACTGAGAACTTCCTTAGGAAGACCAGATAGTTCTGAACACCACATACTTGTGCTGAGCAGTTGGCTGCTTTATTACATTTTATAGACACTGGCTAAGACCATTCGCATATTTAGGAAAAGCGCCTATTGGACAAATTCTAACAGATTGTGTGATTTGTATGCATTCAGCATAGGATCATTTCATTTATTATACATGCAATATCAAGCTGTTTAAAAGACAAAGAGAAGATTTGGATAAATAAGACATAATATAGAAGAACCAGAAGGAAGTTTCCTATTATAGCTACCATTGGTTAGACCTTTACTTAAAGACCATGTCTAGGTTTTAGTTCCACAAACTAGGGAAAATGTGGATTTGACGAAGGAGTGAGATAGCAGAAAGATTTTAAGTTAAGAAATCAGATATAAGAGGAAGTATTACCAAATTAGAGCCTCTTCTTTTAAAGATGAAAAACTTCATGTGAGTCAATAATGTAAATGAGTACATAGCTACTAGACAAAGGGTATTGGACAAATACGTTCTACAGCCCCAGAGTGAGAGTGGGGGAGGGAAGAGAAGGGAAGAAAGAAACAATTGAGAAAAAAAAGGAATTTGTTTTGCACGTAAGCCTTTGGTTAGATGTTTGTAAAGCGTTCTTCTCCCAGAGGACATTTAAATGTAAACAAGTTTAAGGAACTCATAGAATGTTCTGCCCCAAACCCTTAATCAGCATCATACAAGACGCTTCTCCAATCCTAGGGGTCATTCCAAAGTATTTCTACTTGAAACCCAGAGCTCTGACTTAATGGCCTTAAATTAACAATGGCTTTGTTTTTTTTAATTGAATTTGAACTACGTGCCAGGCATTTTTCTAAAGCTTTACATTCTAACATCACATCAACACTATGAATTAGTTATCTTTAAACCTGTTTACCAATGAATTCACTTGGGCGTGAGAGTTCAAGCACTTTGCCCAAGGTCACTCGGAGGCTGAAGAGCCCAACCCGAAAGCCACTGAACACCATCCCTTTGCAAAGATTTGTGCAGAACCTGGGGCTGGTACAAGTGCTTTGCTTGCGGGCTACATCAGGAAGGCAGGCAGTGGACACACACTTTGCCACATCACATATACCGGTCATTAGAAGGCAGCAATCTAATCGTCTTTGCAATAAGAATCTGCTTATAAGCTGCACTGACCAGCTACAGTTTCTGAGTCACTATTCAAATTCTAGCAATAACTTTATCACAAGCAGAGCCTTTATTTAGGATGAGTAGGCCATGAAATATGTATGCTGATAAAGTTGCTTGCAAATCTGAAGCGCTAAGCACAGAGAATTTCAATTACTCTGACTCAATAGGGGCTAACAACAGTTGAATCATTAAGAAAGGGTTTATGTACCTGCAAGTAATAAAATACTGTTTTCTCTGTGAGATTGAGGTCTCTAAGGCAAATTCCAACTTATTCATATAAAACAAATGAGGTAAATACAACAGAACTTACTAAAGGTGTTGTCTATAGTTCCAAATATTAGAGAACTTGAAATATCTGGGAAAGTACATTTGAAATTAATGGTGCATAAGGATGAAACTTTTAAATGTCAGTCTTGCAAAGAATGTGAGTGGGATGAGATAATGGAAGTTTATTCAACTTTAGGAATGTACTACCTTAAAATGCTTTTGCTCTTGCTAAATAATCTTTTACCTTCATGGAAAATATATTAAGTCAATAGTCTATAGAAATTTTTTTGTGTGGATAAATAAGTTGGAGGTGTAAGTATCAAAAAACTAGATTAATTGCAGTGGATATTCATTATATTGCTTCATTCTTAGTTAATGCTGGCTATAGAAATATGCTCAAATCTGAGCCCTTCAAAACTGCTGAAACACATTTTAATAGAGTCTCACCATGCATTTTCTTTTCATATCTTCATTAATGTGCTCTCACCATGTTCCCTCCCTTTCCAGGTATATTTAGCTTTGCTTTATTCTCTTGTAGAGGAGAAAGACGTTTCCTCTACCCTCTCTGGGTTCATCTGGCCAGAGAAAGAATTCACATGAGAGGAAATAACAGGAGAAAATTAAACAAAGCTTTATAACATGTATATATGGAGGGAGAGGCTCAGGCAAGCTGAGCAACTTGCCAAAATGGCTGAAGCCACCACCTTAAATATCATATCCAGCTAAAGACAAAGGAGGATGTTGGGGGTGGGGAGAGTCAGTTACAGGAGGTTACCAGACAAGCACAATAAACAAATGCAGATTTAAGTCCTTGCATTCTGTATTGATAGGAGTTTCTATAGATAAGGTCATCCTCCTTCTTCCTGTGCAGAGAGGGAGGGACCTTTACAGATGGAGATTTCCTTTACAATGTAAATGTCTCTTAACAAAGGGTAAGTAAATTCTACTTTTCAGTTGCTTTCCTGTCTACAAAGCAACCAGCCCCAAATAATTATCATGCCAAAGAGACGTATCTTGGGGTGGCCAATTCCAGGCCCCCACACTCTTTTATTCCTTCTATGCCAAAAAGAGTTTTTTCCAATATTGTCAGACTCATTCAATTCACTGGAATGCAAATATCTCACCTCAGGGAAGAGAACACCAACCCTCCACAACAGCTAAGTCTCACACAGCAACTGGGTGGCAAGAACATCGTGGGCTTGACGCCCAAGCTAAATTCTCAGTGTTAGTTAAGATTGCCGTGCCTCTCCTACAAAAGACACTCCATCTGCTGCCAAATCCAGGTTTTCATAGGCATGTGGAATTCCTCAAAGTTCTTCAATATTTTTTTTCCTGTTTTGTCCTTTATGTTCTGACTTATTCTCTTATGTCAGGTTACGACTTGTGGTGCCAGTCCCACAGTATCGAGTTGGAGATACATCACCGACATTGATGTCAAACATTCTCAGTAGAAGTTCTCTGCCCTTTATTATGTCTGTGTTCACATTTACATTTGTTGGTTTCTGCATATTTCATAGAATTCAGGCTTTGCTATGTATTTTTAAACTGGGGAAAACTGTTAAATTCAGAATATTTGTTTCACATGGCAACAATTAAACTGTACAGCTATTTATCTATAATTACACTATAGCAGTGTTACCACACACGTGCACACACACATTTAAGGTGACAACTGTGAAAATCTTTCCATATTCTTCTCCCTACAGATGTCACAGCTCCTAGGTGTCCTAATCCTCTCCCCAACATTCCCCATAATGTACCGTCACCACTACCACAGTCACGCATGTACACACACACCACATCTTCCTTTTGGAGACATATCCCTTTGCTCTGAAATGACCTCTCCCATATCTCTCTCCAAGACAAAATTTCACTTCCTTACAGTATGTCTCAGGTCAGCAACCCAATGAAATGAACTAATTCCTGCTAAGGTGCTAAAGGTTTAATTGGTTTTAAAGGGAATATTGGCATATTAAAAGCAGTTTTTGTATAGCTGCACCATATTTTAAGGAGTGAATCTTTATTAGTAGAATCTCAGGTAAAAGGACCCATTATACAGCAGATATTTGGGAGTAGAGATATCCTCATATCCTATAAGATGCTCCTATGTCACATGTTAGAATAATTCCTCTATAGACTGACACTATTTTTCTTTCAATTGCCTGGCCTGGGGAAGATATTAAAGTGAGAGAGGAAAATCCACTGGATCCATGGTATTCAGGAGGCTGGGGATCCATACTCAATTTTGCCACTAACGAGTTTGACATTTCCAGCATATCACTTAAACTGTCTCAACCTCACCTTCCCAATGTGTAAATTGAGTTTTTTGGCATTAAACATATGATTCTATAATGTTGTGTTCTTAGAACCGAGTTCATCTGGTATTTGCAACTTGAAACAAGGGCATGGAAGAGAAAATAGGTATTAGGAGGAGAGCCATTTCTATGAGAGAAATGAGAATTAAGCTACATTTACAAATGGAAGATAAATCAAAATGTACCTTGACAGAATCCATGAGTTTCAAATGCATGTTTGTAATTTTGTCAAATGAATTCTAAAGAAAAGAAGCTAGAGGGGGGCATTAATATGTTAATAGGAACTTTGAGAATGAAATCTGAGCAACCAATCTTTACTGTTTCTCAATCTAGTTTAATATTGCCTGTAAATGGATCTATTCCTAAACAGATAGGCCCCAAAGTAACCTGCCAATTAATCTTGAAAGGCAAACAGCTCTGCAGCTCACAAAAAGAAGTATCCTATTTAAGGACATTTAGTTGTGATTATATTCAGACCACAGGCATAACGCTTTACAACAATTTGTCCACATTCTTATGCTGTATCTCCAGTCAAGAATATGAAGCAAGGAAATGCCTAAATGAATGCCTGAGAGACTTCAAGTTAATCAACACACAGCCATTGCGAGCATCCTTCCCTTTTCCAATACCTAAACACAATCTTCCAACCTTTAAGACAAAGGAAGCGGTGCTGGAATCTAAGCAAAAATAATTTTCATTTCAAAAATAAGAACTTTTTAGATAAGAAATGACTTGGTCCAGATACCATAATGCAAAAGACAGTTCAGAGATTTTAATTTATTCCTATGGGAATTCCCATCAGTATGGGAAGGTCAGGTGAGAAGTGATTCTGTTTATCTGTTACCTGCAGTCTTCCCAGACCTGAGGCAATTTTGACGACAAAAGCCCTTATAGGAGGGTGAGGAATAGGTTTTAATCTTTTTCAGTGCAAAGGAAAGATTCAGTGAGACTGTACTCAAACTGGTTGAGAAAATTAAAATTTTCAGGGCTATCAATATGACAACTTCTAGCAGAGAATTGAATTGCAAAGATGGATTCTTGACTTGAATGAGCCAAGACCTCAAGATAAGGGGAAGAAATTGGAAATACCTCATTTCCCAATTCTAACTCTTTTCAAGGTCCATCCTGGGCCAACTTATAAATCAGTTTCCTCTGATCCTTTTCCATCTCTCCCTTCAACTCTTTTTATGGGATTATTTATCTTGCATAGTCTTGTTCTTTGTGATGTGCTACTCTAGACACTACTGTAGTCTTAGCCTACCTAAGCGTTGTCATTCTGATAGAAGATCTTGAAAACCTCCAGCAAGGTTGAGAAAGAGATGTTTGGAAAAGAGACCAATCATTATCATAGTTACCATTTGTATGTGCTTAATTCCAGGTACTATACCAAGTGTCTTGCATAATTTTTAATATTCTCATCAAAATCTGAGTTTTTATTTCCATTTTAAAAATGAGAACTGAGACATAGGAAAGTTTAATCTCCCTTTCCCCACTACCCAACTAGAATAAACGTTCAAGTTGGTATGGGAACCAATATCTGTCTTCCTCCTAAATCTCCTCTCTTGTGCTTCCTCACCTTATTGTTGTACTCCACTTCAGAACTTGCTACCTCTTCTGTCTCCTAGATAAAGCCAACTTTTCCAACTCAAGATTTATCATCCATTCCTCCCATCCACTCCTTGGGTCTAGGGGAGAGGATGAAAGCACAAGAAAGCAAATAAGTAGAAGGTGTTATTCTATAGCTCCAGGACCAACAATACTTTCTACCTCTTATGGTGTCAATTTTAGATTCTGTAAATACTCTAAACCTCAAAATCTCCAACCTGGCTCCACTTTAGTCATTTAATCTATTTGGACTCTCCACTAAGTTAGTTTCTTCATACCCTTTCACCTCTCATGGCATGTTTATTTGTATAGTTAAAATTCGTTCAACTCTCCCTCTCTGTTCCCACTTTCTAGTTTACTCAAACTCTACTTGGAGGCTGGCCGGGTGGCTTAGTGATTAAGTTTGCATGCTCTGCTTCAGTGGCCCAGGGTTCAGATCCCAGGCATGGACCTAGCACCGCTCGTCAAGCCACAGTGTGGCAGCATCCCACAGAAAATAGAGGAAGATTGGTACAGATGTTACCTCAGTGACAATCTTCCTAAAAAAAAAAATTGTTTTTACTCAACATTTGAGACCAATGTAGCTCCAGCCCTTCCTGAATCTTTGCCAACTCTTCTCAATTATTTGAAACTGCCTTTTCTTTGTCCTGAAAACGTCCTTGGAAGCAATGGTATCTTTTTTCTTTCTTTTTTTTGAGGAAGATAAGCCCTGAGCTAACTATTGCCAATCCTCCTCTTTTTGCTGAGGAAGCCTGACCCTGAGCTCGCATCCATGCCCATCTTCCTCTACTTTATATGTGGGATGCCTACCACAGCATGGCTTGACAAGCAGTGCCATGTCTGCACCTGGGATCTGAACCGGCGAACCCTGGGCCACTGAGAAGTGGAACGTGTGGACTCAACCGCTGTGCCACTGGGCCGGCCCCAGCAATGGTATTTTTCATTGTTTTTTGTTTTATCTTCCCAATGAAATAACAAATAACAAGTGAATAAAATACTATATCAGTTGTTCTCCATACCTATTATGTGAATGATTCTGTAAAGAGTGAGATGTATCTGAGACACTATGGAGCAAAGAATGACCAACAAAGAAAATATCACTCTCTGGTTAACTTCATCTTATACGTTAAATGTGTCAGGGTCAAGAACGTTTTTTTTCAATAAGCCTTTCCCCGCCAGGTTATAGGACCTTGTGTTTGCATTGAGTGAACTCTATGGAAAATTCTGGAATTTATTCTCAATAAGAGAGCAATCTTCTGAATTTGCATAGTATTATTCCCAGCTATTGTCAGAAGTTATTGCAAATTTCTTGATGATTATCTCTAAGGCATGGATTACTATTTCTTAGGTTTAGAAAACTCAAGTCAAGAAAGAAGCAAGAAAATTTTTTTTTTTTTTAATGTAGTATGTACTTTGGAGAGAAGTCTTACTGATTTTTACTGTGCTCCTGTATGTACTTTGTGAATACATCACTTCAGACAATACTTCAAAGAGCACCATTGTTAATGCCAACCTGGAACTTTGCAGAACAAGCAGAGAGCCTGTAGCTGAATAGTCTTCTTTAGAAGAGAGCCTAAGTGAAGCCCTGAAACGAGTCACTACTTTAGGTCTAGCCTGGATTCGATAATGAGCATAAACTCATAGACAAAGATATTTCTGACCTGTTGGAAAGATGCTCTTTACATTTTAAATTCACTTCAGTTAAACACAGTCTAACTACCAGAAGCTTCAGGCCCAGTACTTTTCCTTCTTGTCTTTCTTTCAGCCCAGCCACTATATCTGGGGCTGCTCTCCCTGCACTGTGTGGGCACTCTGGGGTGGAGGAGAGCTCACTCAAATTCCTATCTCCTCTTTCTTCCCCTTTTAACATTCTCTACTTTACCTAGAAAGAAAACAGAATAGTAGGCATAGATTGCTTTGGGTTTTACAACCTGAGTCCTCTCTTAAGGCTTTACCAGTAGGAACTCTCTAGTCCCTGTAGAACTTGTGGCATCTGAACCATGCAAAGGTTGTTAGAGTGCCACCATGTTTGAAGCACCTTGCAGAACACCTGGCCCTGGCCGAGCTTGTGGGTCCTTACTGAGCAGTAGCTACACTCATTTTCAGTCCATTTGGTCTCCCTCAATGATCACAACAATGCCTGGTACACAGTAGGCACTTGGCACATGCTGGGTAAACTGACATTGTGGCTAGTATTCTGAAAGAAAACTTCTCTTCAAGGCATCACTTAAGAGACAACATCTTGTATTTACCTAACTTTTGGCAGAAGAACTCTGAAATGGCTGCTAAAGCATCTCGTGTATGCCTGTAAGCCCTGGTTTCTTTGGGCTGCAATATTTATTCATACTTGTAAGTAGATAAGATTTGATAAATTTGTCTAAAGTATATTAAAGCAACAATAACACTTTCACAGTTAAGGATCTAGTTAACATTCTCATAGTTACTCAATTTACATCATGAAAGTTCAGTGGAAATGTCTTTGTCAAAAAGTTACCCTTGCCAAAAAAATATTGAGGCAGAACATCAAGACAATACTTTGAAGGCTAAGCTAGTTCTTCTTGTATTCTGTTAAATGCGAATATTTTTCTTTCTTTTTCTTTTTTTCCCCACAAAAATCTAATATTTGCTATACAAATGAAAAAACAATGTGACTGCTCAGTTTTTAGAAGACACTAGATAAAACAGCAATGTTTGATGAATATGGATGCCGGTCTCCTTGAGGCTGGGTTTACCTCTCTGCTTCCTAAAATAATACACAGTATAATTGAAACAGTTCTGATACATCACAGTTTGTTGTTATGATATGTTCAAATAAACAGGCTCCAGCGTGCTCTGGTAAGTCGTAAACAGGGGACACTTGACACTTGTGACCGAGGACCATTAGAGCTTGTTGGGACTGTCCCAACTGCTGTTGTCCATTTCTCATTTGCTCTTTGATTCAGAGGAGGTGTTTTACCCCCTGCCCCATTCCACAAAAAGAAGGAAACTGCCACAATTCCCTTAAGTTGTTGTTCTACCAGAGGCCTTCAGAAAAGTCCAGGTTAAAAAGAAGATGGTAATTTTGTAACTGCCCTCCTACTTTCAATATTCTCATATGCTTAAGTCACTAACTCTCTACCCATAACTATGACACAATGTCGTCTCAACCCTGGTCTGATTCAGGCTCAGCACTTAACATTTGACTTGCTTTCAAAATTGCAAAGAACAGCGAGTAAGGCTACTAGGGTGGGAAGAGGAGAATTAAAATGTCTGACTTGAGTCTTAAAGGACTCTGAAAAACTGATAGAAAGATTAGCCTTCAAATTTGCAAGTTTTATTTCAAGATTCTTATTTAATTCTCTCCATTACTTATATGTGCCTCATTCAAAAGAGAATCAAAGAAGGAATGTATGAAGGATGCAGCTGCCACCTTTGGTAACCCACCTTGCCCTTCCAGCTCTTTTCCTAGTGAGTTTCTAATGACAACCTTCTCTAAATTGGGGGTGGAACACCATGTCATCTTGAGAAAATGTTTACTTGTATTCTGAACATTACAGATAACTGTTTCATACCGCACGACAATATTGGGCAGTCTAAGATCTGAGTAAGTATGTTGCAGATACTTACGATTTTTGTTAGTATTCTGAAGAAAGAAGTTGTTTACATCAAGACTTTGAATCATTTTGAAAGGTTTTTCTAAGATTATTTTAAAATGAAAGTCATGCATTCAGTTCTAGAGTTTGCAAAAATATGAATATCATTTGTATCAGTCAGAAGTCATTATTGATAACACAGCCAATCTATTCACCAGGTGGATTAAAAATTTCATATTTCCTATTGGTAGGAAATGTGCCATTCATTCTCTCAGCTTAAAGAGGAGAATAACTTATATCTTTCACTCTTATTTTCAAGATATAGGTCACAGGAAGATTAGATTAAATTTGAAGCCATAAGTTTTGTCAAACTTTATTTTCAAATATCCACCAAGCAGAACACCTAAAATTAAATTCTAAGTGGCATTTATGAAAAAGGAGTAAATTTTCTCTCTTCCATGGCATAATTAAGGTACATGAATCGTTCTTTATAGTACTTTTCCAGACCTCTAAATGAACATGTCCACTCTTTGGATCTCCCCTTTAGTTAAATATATGGCTGTTATTAAAAACAGATTCTAATCCTTATACCTTTATTACTTATATGTCCACATGAAGCAACTGATTGATGAGTCCATATACTGTCTTCATAAAATCTTTCCTGAGAACATTTTTATTGAATTCCCAAATGTTATAACACTACAAAAGATGATTGAAATAAAAATTTATTAATATAACAGAATTTTCCATATTATTATAGCACTAAAAAGGTATTTCTTTTGATCCAATTTGTTCTAAATTAAATGCATGAAGTTGTTAAGGAAAAGTATGTGGGAGAAGTACCCAAAATTAATTGAATCTTTAACAATTTGTATTTGTATTACATGAAATGTGCTACTTGCAGTCTTTTGTTGTTTATTTTTTAGGTTTTTTCCGTTTATGCCCTTTTGAATTAGCCTTAATTTTTTCCCATAATATTCTAAATTTAATATCTAAATAATTGGTCAGTACTTTGTATTACAGAGGGTCGTTTTAAAATTAGACCACATTCATGTCAGTGGGATCTCACTGTATAAACTTTGTTGATACTGGGTGACGTTCAATAGAAGGCCATGTTAAATTGGATCGCACCCAAGAAGGGGCTCAGTTACTAAAATATATTGAAGTCCTCATTATAAGCCTATTTCCCCTTGAAAATAATCCCATATCACAGGTCTTTCTAACATAGCTACATAGCAAGATGCCCTTCTTTATAGAACACCCTTCTGAGCAGTGTGAGCAAGAATATCTGATTTAATACTTAAACATCGGACGGAGAGCAAATTTGATTTTCCTTACAGTAGGAGATGAGAGAAAAGCGATCTAGTATGGAAAACATCAGAATGCCCAGTGTGCTTGTGTGGGGCGAGGAAGCCTGAGAAGTCACTTTAATAAGGTCGAAGTATAAGGGAAATATGGGCTGGTGACCTCTGATAAAGTGACTAATGTTCTATTTTCATAGAAGCTTGGAATCCTTGTATATATGTCCTGACCCTCCAAAGACAAAGCTAATAAGTGCTTATTTCCCCCAGGGTTACTGTTCAATAACTAGAAGAGTCTTCCTTATTTTTGATGTCTAAATTGGTGTGACTTTTTATTGATATTAAAATGTTTTATTACAAAACTGGAGGAAAAAAATCTTCCAAAGTCTGTACTCCGTGCTCTTGACCACATGCTTCCTGCACATTAACAGGTAGAAGAATCAAACGCAACATCACCAGGATCAACTTTAACTACAGATGTGTCCATGTCTACTTGTGGTATGTCTCAGTCCATTTGCACTGCTGTAACAAAATTACCACAGCCTGAGTGGCTTTTAAACAACAAACATTTCTTTGTCACAATTCTAGAAAGTCCAAGATCAAGACACTGGCAGATTTGGTATCTCGTAAGGATTTGATTCTGGTTCTTAGACGACTGCGTCCTCTCATGCCAGAAGGACATGAACTCTCTGGCGTCCCTTGTATAAGGGTACTAATGACATTAATGAGAATTTTGCCTTCATGAACTAATCACCTCCCAAAGGCCCTAACTCCAAATACCACAACCTTGGGAGTTAAGATTTAACATGAATTTTGGGGGGGACACAAACTTTCAGTCTATAGCATGGTATAACTTTTACGACTAGGAATTTGCCCTTTACTTTGCCCATATCTTCTTGCTCTTTAATATTAAGATGGATCTGTGGCAAAAGATATAGTTCTTTAATTTTGTCACTAGAGATAAGATGCATAAAGCAGATACCTCTGGGAGAGCAAACTCACTGACCTACACTCATCCTAAGGTGAAGATGGTCGAAAGCCCATCCCTTCCAGAAGGGAGGTTTTGTAATGGAGAGGGCCTGAGGATAGCGAGTGAAGCTGTGATCATAGAAACAGAAGGGGGGAGACGTAGAGAAGAGGCAGTGAATGCAACATTTAAGGGAAGCAAACAGATTTAAAAATAAATGGTACGCTCAATGCCTTTAGCCTTTCCAGAACTGGCAGAACACTACGTTCTAAGAGAAGTATGTAAGGAATATCTTGAATTAATGAATGTTTTTTGAAGAACTCTTGAATTAGGCACCAATGAGGACACAGAAGCACAAGCATACTTTCTGTTCTGCCCTCTGATCTTGAGGATTTAAAAATCCTATTAGGAAAGACCTGAATGACTCACTTGAGTCAAAATAAATAACAATAGAAGATAATATTAGTTCCCTCTGCTCCGCGCAGAGAACAGAGTTACTAGTTTTCTGCCTTCATTAACTCTTGCTTGCACGCCTCTGAATCAGTGGTCAAACACAGTGGCCCATAAATGCTAAACATGTAAAATATATTTGAGTGGAGAAAACAGGTGTGGATACTTTTAAAGCAGGGGCTCAGAGGCCTGATTTTTTAAATGAACCATTGTGTGTGAAATGTGAATACACTGAAAGTAAATTATGAGCTGAAAAAACTCATGACTTCTGACGATTTTGGATATCAGTGTTGGCTATATGAACATCTCTGTTATTTCAAAAGACTTATTAAAACATCTGAATATGCAAGCAGTACTAGTTTCATGGCTTGCAAAAACATATCCACTATGATCATTAAAGATTTTCTGATAAGTATGTATCAGCAGAGGTGAAATACAGAAATCTGTATTACTTTACAGATTACAACATGTTATAAAAAGATCTTCGTATTCTTTTCAAAATATATCCCAGGTTGAAAAAAAAGTTTTCTTCTCTTTTCTAAAATGAACAATACAACTGCGTCTCTACTTAAATTGACCCTTATTGGTTCACAATGGCCCAAACTTGCCACATCTAAAATATTTTTCTCACTTGTTAAAAGCTTTAACATTTAACATTGCTATACCCCATGAAAACTGTTATCCTCCTGGGTTCCAGATTTGCCAATAATTATATTAGTCGTTTCATTGGTGACACACCAACCCTGCAAGCCATTGGAACCTACATTTGGGCTTAAATCAAAGAGTGATTTGGTAGAAAAACCAAGAAACAAAAAGTTAAAAACCATGTTTGCAAGAGATTCTAACTTAAACTAAAAATAAATGGGGCTCTTTTTTCCTTAAGCCATTGTCATGTAATCCCCCCCAACCAGTATTAGAAAAAAAGGCAAACAAGTTCACTTATTTGTTCATGAGACCGAAACGACTTGGTTCAAAGAATTACAGGCTCCTGGCCACATCCAGCTATCATTACAGAGAAGGAAAATCAGGACCTGAAGTGCTAGCCATGTTCCCCAGTAATCAAGCAACAAACGTCCTTGGCATTAGTGAATTACTACTACACAGCATTAATTTAATGCTTGTCTACTCTTGTAAGCTGTGAATGGGTATAGAGAGTTAGAAAGCAAAGAAGAGTTAGAACAGGATCAGAAAGCTCCTTGAAAAAATTGAGAAAAAATAAAATAATGAAAGCATTTAATGCAATTCAGTAAGCTTTTTCATCACAACAGTGTTTGTAAACATCATGATCATATTTGGGGTCTTATCTTTAGGGGTGGAAGACTGTTTCAGTCTACTGCACATGCATAAGGCATCTTAAAAAATGATTGAAAAATGACTGGATGAGATGCCTTAAGTTGAATTTGGAAGGCTTAGGAATGGGTTAAAGCCACTTTCTTTCTGATGATGTTAATTCCCCAACCAAAGATCTTTAACATTTATTTTACACTAAAGTGGTTAAAACTCAGGAACATGGAAAAGTGCAGCAAGATACAAACCCATAACAAATTTTGGGTTTCGTTTTAAAAATTATTTGGTTCTTTTTCGTTTTTCCTGATTTCACTTCTCTATCTGTAATGACCTTTCCTAACTTTTTGTTTAGATTCATTGGCTTAGGCCATAATGGAGCGTTGATGGCCCAGGAAGGTTTTATGCTCTAATAAACTGCTCAAGGAGGTGCCAGCACTTACTGAAGTCACTAACTTCGAGTCTGTATGCCCTCTGGGATATTGCCATTTGTTTCAACGTCCCACGAGAACAGAGAAAATGTGCAGAATAGCATCTATACGTGCATGGACGTTTTCACTAGTTGTTATCCTGCTTTTGCCATTGACTCATTTGTAAATTATTTTGAAATACATTCTCTGTTCTGCGCTAAAATGATCTTGTACTCAACTTCTAAAGTGATGCCAAGAGATACAGTTGTCTTTACACTTCATGATCTTTATGGAAGCACTGGATCCATGTACATCTGAAAATAGAACACCAGGGGCTTGTGTGTGTGTGCGTGTGCATGCACTTAGCACTCACTCTTGATCTCACATCTATTCTTAATTTCCCACCTTTCTAGATTACTTTTAAAAAAGGGGGTTTAGGCATATTCTTCTAGTTGAATCAAACATGATGGGCATTCAGCTATGTCAAGGATGTGTGTTTATCTGAGATAACAGGCACATTTCTGTCCATTGCATACTATTAATATGCATATAGAGTAGATTTGGAAAAAGTCAGCATATGCTGTTTGTCGGCTTCTCTAGAACAGGCAGAGACGTTTGGGAGGGAGTAAGGAGCACAGAGCTGCCACTGGGTTCAAGGCCAAAGGTTTGTCAGATGCCTGGTATTGAACTCAACTGTTTGGTGTTTGAACTTTGTGGTTAGGAAACATGATGATAAATAGAGTTCCATAATGATACTTAAAAAAAGATATTAAAAAAATGAATAAAAGCCCACAGAGTCATTAAGAAGTAATTTTATTTATCAATACATTTTGTATATAATGCTGTTCCGGGGTTCTGTTTGGTAGCCTTCCCCCAAAGAAGTTTTGAACAAGGGTTAACTATTCCTCTTACTATCTCTCAAATGAAAAACTGCCATATGTCCATAGGTTCATTAACTAAATTTTATTGGTAAATGAGCTCAAATATAACCTGTTTTTAGCTCTCTAGGAAGTTCCAGTTCTTGCTTTTTTAGGTGTTTCAGTCATCATCTTGCATGAAAAGTTGACTTGGGGAAAACTCCAAGACTCTCGATGCAGAATTTTCTCAGCCTTAAAGCCAGCCTTAGGCAAACAAAGCCCTCCAGTGTTCATGGAGGAACTCAGGACAATTTAGAGCTTTTGCCAAGGTCTTCAAACCTAAGGGTAAAAAAAGCACAACTTCCCTGGATTCTTACACCTTATCTATGCATGGGTTGGAGAATGTCTCTAAAAATTATTCTTAGCCATATGTCTTGAATGCCTTTAAGTTCAACTCAAAAAAATCCCAATTTAATATTTTATGCTAATTAAAAGGCACTATGTTGTTCAATACAAACGCATATCCGACAGCATTCTAATTACTGAAGCCTTGATTGTTAATTAAGATTAGGAAAACAAAAGCACTTATAGTATGTACCTCTAGAGTATAAGCCTTCTAATTAGAATTCCAACAAACCATTTCATCCTTAGCTTAATCTAAATATCACACACATCACCTCACCCTGCATATACTGAAGTATTTTAAAGGACATACAACAGATAAGTGGGACAAAAATCACCTAAAAATCACTGTTAACCTTTCCTACGTGTATTAGTATAAGCTCTTTTTTGTTTTAAACTCTCTTTTAGAAACTTGCCATATTATTTAGTATCTTTCTATGTAAAGTAGCAGTTGCTTTTCACGGCACAAAACTTCACCACCTCAGAGATTTCAGGATTTCTGGAAAGTTCACATCTATGTACATTTTTTACAATGTTAAAACATTAATAAGTTCTCTTTCATTTAACTACCCAAAATTATGTCCTTTAATTATTTCTCCTATGGAAACTTATATTCTTAGAGAAGTTAGTTTATTACATATACCCAAACCCTGTCTCTAGAGATTCATAATCAATTGATTTTGGGATAGGATACAGATTTCTTTTTTAAGTTCCCCAGGTGAATCTATTCTGCTGTCAATGTTGAGAAATCAGTCTTGTTTAGAAACCTGGTGAGGGGAATCATATATATTCTAAATTTTCAAACTTTAATGGGTAAAAAACTAGTTGGCTTCTTGCTAAAAAATCTAGATTCTAAGGCCACAGTCACAAAAATTTTTGGTGAATAGGTCTCAGTTATCACCAAGGAATCTATATTTTTAACTACATCCTCTGTCGTGATATAGGAGGTCTGAAAAATGGTTTGAAACACAATGTTCTATAATATATAGCAAGGAGTATTGGGAGTCACAGTGGCTCAGTACAGACTTTTAAAAATTGAATATTGAGTGAAATGGCCCTAATTTTGGTAAAATGATTCTATAGATAGTGACATTCTCAAGAGTTTGGCTAGGGCACCAACCAAGTGGCCTTTGTTTAAGAGTGAAGAGAAGTTCTGTAGGATTAGGGCCCAAAACACATGCCCTTACCTGAGACAGCAGAGCAGGCCACAAACCATAGGAACAGGTCAATAAGGATGGTGGACATCTGATGTTTGACACAACCGACCTTTATTCCTCCTCTAATTCCTCTCCGAGTGTGGTCCTTGGACCATCATCAGCCCAGGCACTAAGGAACTTGTTAAAAATGCAAATTATCCACCCTATTTCAAACCCTCTAAATCAGAAACTCGGGGATGAGGCCCAGCAATCCGTCTTAACACGCTCTCTGGGTGATTCTGATGTGCACACACATTTGATAATCACTGCCGTAATCTTTTGATACATGGACTCTTTTTTTTTTTAAGATTTAATTTTTCCCTTTTTTTCTCCCCAAAGCCCCTCGGTACACAGCTGTATATTCTTCGTTGTGGGTCCTTCTAGTTGTGGCATGTGGGACGCTGCCTCAGCGTGGTTTGATGAGCAGTGCCATGTCCGCGCCCAGGATTTGAACCAATGAAACACTGGGCCGCCTGCAGCGGAGCACGCGAACTTAACCACTCGGCCACGGGGCCAGCCCCGATATATGGACTCTTTTAATATAAGCTCCCTCATTTTCCTGTAGAGAAACATCCCTCTTGCAAACTCAGTCCAGGTCTTGTGAATGGGGTGACCTACCTCATCCTTAGTCTCAGGAATGGACGTGTAAACCAGCATAGCCAAAGAGGCTCATTTCTAAGTCTCAACACTGGAGAAGGAGAAGCACGGATGTCTATTTCTGTAAAAGGCTGAAAATAAAGACCAATCCACGGGAGAGCAGAGACAAGGGATGGAGAGATCCTTGGAAACAGAGTTCAAACCCCTGTATTAAGCTGTGTCTGAAACTTGCACTCTTGATACATGAGCTAATAAATTTGGTTTTATAAACTAAGTTTGAGTTGGGGTTCTATTACTTGCAATTGGAAGAAGTTTGACTAACATAAACAGAATCCATTAGAGAAAGCAGACTCTGTAATGATTGAGATACAAAATACAGGTCATGGAAGGATGTAAGTCCAGCCAAAGCATTAAGGATTTGGGCCAAGCAGATGCAGAATCAGAAACTGGGACCAAGTGAGGGAGGTCGTGGGGCGGCAGCTGCAGTCTGAATACATAAGCATTTAGGTGCTCAGAGCTCATGTGGGTCAGGCCAGTTTCAAGGGCTGGAAGCAGAAAACAATACCATGCGCCTTCCCCTAAGGCTGGCCTGTGTTTGACTGTCAGAGACCCGTTTCAGGGAAATGGAACCCAGACCTGATGAAGAACATGGTTTCTCATTTTTTATGATAAAATAATTCTTAGTGTGGGAGGAACATCATTTCTGTGTCTCCCTTGCTTGTAGGAAACTTTAAGAGGAACATAAAAATAAAAATAGTTGAGAGTTTTGGTACCCTGGATGTAACTGCAATCCAGTTGCACACAATCGTATTAGCCTCCACATTCAGAAGCCAACAGCTTGAACTGTTTGATAAAACATGATTCTGCCTGTGTCAGGCGTTTACCACATAACTGCTGAAATGGCAGAAGAAAATCTTAAAAAAAAAAAAAAGTCCTTAAAATGGCAATAGTCAACAAAAGAAAAGGTCTCTGAAAAAATACTGACTTCAGCGCTGCTCACCAAGAAGCAGTGTTTCAAGTCCTTCAGGGACATCCCACGGTCCTCACTGGGCAATTCTCACCACATCTCAGCAGCACCACGTTCTGTGACCTCTGAGTGAGTCGTGACACAGGGTCATTACAAATGGTTTTCTCTCTGGAAATGTGCTTTCCATTTAGTGATTGATAAGGGTTTTACATGGTTTACTGTTAAGGATTTTATCTTGACCATGTGTCGCTTTTATTCAGGTAAATTATTCCAGATACACCTCATTTTCAGGGAAGAACACAACAGCATTAGGAATGTATAAGCTCCTCTTTGGGCCCCTTCTGTGTTACGGCTTATTTCTTTTAAAGTCTCTTACAACATACGACACTGGGAAGACTGTTCTACATGCCATAGATTTATAATAATAATAGCTAATATTTACAGAGCATTTATATGTGACAGATCCCGTGTCAAACATTTCTGCAAGCAATATTCCATGGACGTTCACGACAATCCTGTGGGACACGTATTCTTTTCATTTTCTAAATAAAGAAACTGAGATGCAGTGAGGCTAAGCAACTGCTCCTGTAAGTGGTGGGCTAGGATTGGGACTCCTGCTGTCTGACGTGAGAGCTTATGCTGGTGACAATCTTGCTTAATAAAACTCTATAGACTGTATATTCTTTCTGAATATACAAACTTTTCATACAGAGAAATGTAACTTGACTGTAAGCTACATGAAGCAAGAGACGACGGCCGTTTTTACTCATTTTTTCCTTGTAGACAGCAAGTGTAACAGTGTTTGTCACATAGGTAATCAGTAATTATTTATGAATGAACAAATGGTGTGAATGGGATTATATGCTGATAGCCAGTATAGAGCTGATTTTAGAGGATAGTATCCAAATGTCGTTGGATACTTCTATGGCATATAACTTTCAATTTCTGAAAGGTATGATTTTCTGTATATGGGAAATTCTATAATATTCCATTTTGAAATTTGCTTAAGCTACTCTGACCATAGATACATTGAAGGGCTATTTTTTTCCTGATAATCTAACCTCTTGAGTATATTGGAAAGTTACCGAGTTGTAACTTGGAAATTATTTAGCCAGAACTTCTATTCATTGTAGAAATCTTATCTATAGCACTCTTCTTGACAGGTAATCATTCGGCCTCTGTACAACATTCCAAGCGACAGGGAGCCATCAGAACATAAGGCAATTCACTCTGGTTTTTTTTTTTTTTTTTTTTAAGATTTTATTTTTTCCTTTTTCTCCCCAAAGCCCCCTGGTACATAGTTGTGTATTCTTCGTTGTGGGTCCTTCTAGTTGTGGCATGTGGGACGCTGCCTCAGCATGGTCTGATGAGCAGTGCCATGTCCGCGCCCAGGATTCGAACTAACGAAACACTGGGCCGCCTGCTGCGGAGTGCGCGAACTTAACCACTCGGCCACGGGGCCAGCCCCCAATTCACTCTGTTTTTGAGTAACTTTAATTGTTTAGAAAATTCTTTCTTAGAGTTGGCTGAAATCTCCTTCCTTGCAACTTCTTCACATTGTTCTTAGTTTTGTCCTTTGGAGCTACTCAGAGTGACTGGCTAGACAGATGTCTACATGACAGGCCCTCAAATATTCGAAGGCAATAATCACGTCCCTCTAGGTCTTTTGTGCTCCAGGCTGAAAATCCCTAGTTCCCTCAGACATTTCTCATGCTTCATGGTTTTAGCATTCTAGCAGCCAGTTTGCTTTAAAAATCACCCTCTGACAGAGTGGATTTATCAGAAGCTAAGAGCTTCAGGGCTCCACTTGCATGGGCAGGCCCCTTCCACAGCCTCTGGGCAGTGTGTTTGTAGCAATGTGTTTTGTAAAACTTGCAAAAGTAAGATATTTAAACCTCAATAGGTTAAGACTGCTCTGACTTTCCAGACTTTCGGTGGGAAGGCAAGGTGGCTCTGTGCTGGCCATTGGCATTTCTGGATTTGGCTAGTTGGGGATATCTTTCCGTAGTTTAGTAGGATATACCTGTGTGTTTACAGTCACTGCTGGGACTCTTAAGCTCCCTCTAGCTGTCTCAGAGTAGGAATGGCTGCCAGGAATCTTTCTATATCTGCTGTGCCAACTCCTGGTTTTCTAACTTGAGGAAATTGAAGACAACCCGGTTAGCGAATATCATCAGTTCAAAGGGTGTTTAAAGTAGTGCATAAGAAAACTTGAAATGATCTGAAATCTTACCATTCATACATGAAGGAGCCTAGAGAACAGTTTTCCTGAAGTTGATAATGATCCTGAACATTTCTATCACATTACCAATGAGCTGTGAAGCTGAAAAAATGTTTCCAAGTGATCAATAATAAAAACACATTCGATCGACCATGCCAGAAGATTGAATCATCTTTCTCTTCTACAAAAGAAATTACAAAACTGCCGTCACAGAAAGAGGTGACCTAAGGCTCTGTGGTCACATTTTTAGAGGTATGTCGGGCAATTAATGAAAATATCATATTTTTGAATTTTGTGAAATTTGTCACCTTTTCATCGTTTGTGATCTCTTTTTTAGTCTAACTGATCATCAATTTTTATACTTGGTTTTGAATTTTTAATTTTGTAATTTTTAAAGAGGCCCTCAAAATTGTTTAAGTTTTGGGCCCTACAAAACCTGGATCCTGAATGCTCTCTGCTTTCCAAACTCAATGAATTCTAAACAGAAATTACAATGGGCCATTTACCTCCTTTGATCTAACACTTTACCTCTGCTGATGTGAACTGGATTCCATTAGCTGTTCTGGCAGTCTTGTCACACTGATCACAGAATTGCTGAATCAGAATCTTGGAGTTAAACGTAACCTTGAAGGTTATCTAAACAAAACACTCATCCTATGCTCAAACCCTGTGTTAATACCCCTGCCAGGCAGTTGGCTCGTGGTTGAATGCTTCTAGTGACAAGAAACTCATTATGTCCTGTGGAACCCATTACATCTTTGAAAAATTCTAAGTTCAGAAGGTTTGAACAATGCTTTGCTTACTATAAAATTAAATATTTTTCTATTTTTTAAGCTAAACTGCCTTTATCTAAATCTCATTTTTAAACAGCTCTGTTGAGATATAATTCACATACCATACAATTTACCACTTAAAGTGTACAATTCAGTGTTTTTTAGCAAAGCCACAGGGATCTGCAACCATCACTATTATGTAATTTTAGAACATGTTTGTACCCCCAGGAAGAACCCAGGTAACCATTAGCAGTCAATCCCCATTTCTTCTACCTGTTCCCACGCTAAGCCCTGGGCAATCCCTAACCTACTTTCTCTATTCATTTGCCTATTCTGGAAATTTCATACAAACAGAATCATACAATATGTAGTCTTTTGTGACTAGCTCCTTTCACTTAGCATAATGTTTGCAAAATTCATCCTCTCTCCCATTTTGTATTTTCAAATATTTTTTGTAAATCTAAAAGTAGGATTTTTACATTAATCTCCATTTAATTTCATCTTTTTAGTTATGGCCAGTGTTCCAACCTGTTAAAAACAATTTTAACCTTCTAACATATTCTTCAAATAGTTCAAATGGTTATTCTTTTACTAATGGCTTGTGCTGTGGCAGCCTCATCGCTGGTGGGGAAAAAAATATAAAGTTACAGTAATTACCACGTATGGAGCACTTACTTCGTGCCAAACAAGGGTTCATTTAAGTATCATCTTATTTATATAATAATAATACTATGAAATAATATTATCCCCATCCTATAAAAACTGAAGTTTAAACTATGTAAGTGACTTGCCTAAGTTCATGCAGCCAAGAAGTCACAGAACTGGGGCTCAAACTCAGATCTGTGTGACTCTGAAGCTCATACTTTAAACCAGAAGCCTCTGTGATCTCCCAGTACATTCTTTAATTCCCGATCACAGCATTCAGAAGCATTACTATGTACCATTCTCCATACATATATTACTTCGTGTTAGTATAGTTCTCTGGAAAACACACTAAAGTAGATATTGTGATCTTCGGCATACAATTAAAGAAACTTAAGCTCAAAAAGATTGGATAATCCCTCCGAGTTTACTCAGCTAGTGAGCAATAGAGCTGGTGTTTGTATCCAAATGCACCTAATGTCGAAGGCTTTGCCTTGCCCCTAAATTACTCCACTCCTCGGCTGTAGAATCGGTCAGTTTTCTAATACGTAACGACCTGAGTGGATCCTCAGTTCAGAAGTTGTCTGGAGGCCTCATTCTAGGGTTGCAGTTGATCTGTCCCGGCTAAGGTTAAAGACAGCCATCAGCATTGACTTGTGTGTGTGCACAAACATACATACATATGTATATATGTAAATATGATATTTTTATATATGTACATGTATCTATGTTCATATATGTATAAACATATCTATATTCAGATAGGTGTTTATATTTAGACATCTATCTGGATATCTATGAATATGTACGTGTGTGGATGTTTGTATGTGTATCTATCCATAACCTAACCTAGTCATTTGGCCTAAAACTTAGTGAATAAGTAAAATCTCACTGCTGACAGATTTCGATTCCAAAGATGCCAGTTCTATGATGAAAAATTCAGCATATCATGTTTAATCGGTTGCCCTGATTCAGTCTGGGAAATATTCATTTTTGAAAGCACACCTTTAGAAAGGCCTTTTGATGGGGAGGTGGGACTTGGAGAATATCATATTATAAGTTCTATTTGAGGTCCTTTGTACATAGACCCATTTTACCACAAATAAAGTTTGTTTAATATGAACAAAGTCTGATATGAAATAGAAAAGAAGGAAAGAAGATTCATATAAAGGCAACATGAAGTCCGAGATGTATGGGTAAGAGGTAGGGGTTGGCTCATGCTGTCAACCAGTCCCACGGAGCCCAGTATATCTGTGTGTTTATTTACGTCATCTAACGGTTGTTACATAACATATCCTGTTTTTTTAAATGGTGGAAACCACAAATGATATAGTTACAGTACGAAAAAATGTTCATAGTCTACAAATTCCTAGCTATTATGATCAATAAAAATAATGATGAGCACACTCTGGTATTTTTTTCATTTTAAATGATCTCAGGATAATTAACTATCTTTGGAATATGAGTCTTAGGGGAAAAATTATTTTATGGAGCACTTTTTAAATCTCTACACAATTTTACAAAATAATTGACACCACTGTTTTGTCAAATAATTACTTGGTACCTTTGGTTTCTTTTAGATACGGTAATTGTCACCAGTATGGTCTTTGCCTTTGTTGTCAGGTGTTCTAGTTCTGGTGGCCTAACAGGTGGCCAGATTTGATTGTGTCAACTATAATCATGTCAGGGTGCTTTGTTTTGTTTGATTTTGCTTTAAATAACAATGATAGACAAGTTTTATCTCATTCATAACTTGATAGCTTCCTTATTCATCTCAACTGGTTGGTCTCTGTACCTGAGTCAGATTCCCAAATGAGAGGTTTCAGATTTAAATCTTGTTAGGCTTGCTTAGAAAGAGGTCTGTTGTGACCTCCTAACTCCTCAAGATCTAGAAAGCCTGTCTTCAGCCTCCAATCTTATGGTTTTATGAGAACAAAGGCTCTGCCTTCCTTTTGGTGAGTTTCCATGACTAACTTCTTGTTTCTGTCTCTGCCTGATTTCTCATCCCCTCTATTCCAATACGGATTATTTCCACAAATGTATACTCGTCACAAATATTTCCTGATTTTAGTAGCCTTGTTGAAAAGTTTGACTGTTAAGGAAATGGTGACATCATGTAGCACACTGTCTTCCGTTATGTCAGGCTCCAAACCCTGCCCTCTCATTTTCGCTCTCAGCACTTTTCTTCTCCAGCATAACTGATAAATTCTTCCATTTTCTCTGGCAAAACATTTTTTTCCTCCTAAATTCAGTCTACAGTGCTTGCCTTTCTTCCTAAACTAAGCTTCTTAAGGAACTTCTTCCAAATACAGAAAACTTAGTAAAGGGAAATCTGGCAGTACGATTTCCCACATGCCATGGATTAGCAGCTGCTCTGTTCATTGCTAACGCTACCTTCTCTGCTGTGTCATTTCCCAGGAGAAATCTGGGTGATAAAACTGATTCAACATTCATAACATATCCTGAATCTGCCCACTTGTCACCACTCTGGTCCCCATCACCATCGTTTGCTACCTGGACTATTTCCATGGCACCTTAAGGGGTCTCCCTGCTCCCACTGTTGATCCCCTGCTGACTACACCTAACATGGCAGCCGGAAGGATCTTGTTAAAACATATTTCACTTCCCAGCTTAAAATCTTAAAACCTTCATTGGCTTTATATTCCATGCAGAGTAAAAGCCCCTGTCCTTTCAATGGCCTAAAGGCCTCGCACCTCCCGGATTCTCCTTCTGTGCTCCCATCTTGTGGCATCTTCACTTCTTGTGATTACTTTTGTTTTGCTTTCTTTTATTTGCTTGGGATGATTTTTCCCCTGATTGAGGCCTTTCTTGGCTATTTTATTTAAAATTGCTCACCCTTCCCCTACACTCCTGATCTTTCTTTCCTCTTTTGTTTCTGTAGCACTTTTGACCTTTTAATTGACCCTGTAATTTGCCTATCCATTCCCCCCCAGATACGTCCATTCATGCCCAGAATATGAGCTCAATGAGAACAGGTTTGTTTGTGTTTAATTGATGTATTCTCAGAACCTAGGATAGTCCTTAGCACACAATAGCCAATAAATATTTATTAGATAACAAAAATCAATGAATAAATTATTGAGATTATTTCATATTTATACTGAGATCTATGTCTAGCTCAGTACATTAATCAATGTTCTTTAAAATTTGATTAGGTACATAACTTTATTTATTCATTCAACTACTCTCGGGACACATTGGTGAACAGACACTTACCATGTGCCCATATAAATAAATAAGTGAACATTTTTTATAGGATGACAAGTACTTTGAAGGGAAGAGACAGGGTGCAGCGATAAAGAATAGCTAGGAAGATCCGCCTTAAACGATCAGTCTCTCTAAGGAGGTGTCAAGCCAAAACGTGCAGAGTGAGGAGTTTGCCACATAAGGAATCCAAATAAGCTGAAGCAGGAAAGAGCATCTGAGGGACTGAAAAGCCCCTGTAAATGGCACCCACTGAGGGAGAAGGAAAGTGGATAGCGAGGTGGGCCCATTTCATGGAGGGCCTTGAAGACCATCAGCAGAAGGGCAGCATTTGTCTAAAATGATCACTTTGGCTTCTGAGTAGAGACCAGATTTAGGGACAGGAGTGCCTTAGGTACTCCGAATAACTGTTCAAGAAAGATGAGATGATAAAATTTTTAGAAGTATAATCATAAAACAAAAAGGCATGCACAGAGCAAATTTGGAATATAAATAGCAAAAATGAATCGGATTCTCTTTTCCTGCTTCTATCTACTCCCCTATATTCTCCAAATATTTAGAGTTAAAATTTTAGTTTCAATGGAGAAAAAAAATCACATGCACGCATGCACGCACACACACACACAAAGGAAAAGAAGGAAAACAAAACTTCCAAAATCAAGTGTGGAGCCTATTCTAGTGGGTTTTTAAAGAAATTAATTTATGATTGAGGTTTTTAAAAAACAAAATTGCCATTGATATTAAATTTGTCATATTTGTTTTGTGGGATATACCAAACAAAAGTGCAGTTAAATCAATACAAATATTTTTTGTAGTCTTCCATTATTTAACACACACACACAATACACTGGTAGTACATAACAGAAATTCAGCAATAGTGGATAAAATGTTTATCTTTGATCACAGACCTAAAGATTATCAAGTTATCAAAATTAAAAAGGGAGCATTAGAAGCCAAAGTAATTTAACATGTTTCTTCCATCTTCTATCTATATCTGTGAGAGAAAAAAAATATATATCTATATATATATTTATCTTCTATCATAAAGATCCTCTGACTCTAGTGTTGGCTTTATTTCTTTGAAAATCTGTGCTTGTTGGAAAATTCTAGAATTAAATGTGGAGCTAGCTTTAAGTTTTATTAATCTGTTGAAACTGAATAGAGTAGGAAGAGGGCAGCAGAATAAATGACAGAATTAATACGCATGCAATACAATGTTGCCTAGTGACAAATCCTGTGTGCCTTTTGCCTTCTGGAAACTATTTTCAAGGTTGGTATAAGTGTATGGAATGTTTTGTGAAATAACTAGTTTCCTAGACCTATAATGAGTACTTTAAAATGTCTATAATTAAATTTTGTGGTTGTTAAAAATGATTAGTAGCTTTTTAAAAAATAATATGTCAAATGATATCTTCTTTGCAAAAGTAGTTGTTTTTTCAAAATTTTCTCAGTTCTCCTAAGCCCTCCTACACGCAAGGAGTCTTTTCTGTAATATCCTGGGTTTTTTGATACCCAGAATAATGTGGAAATACCTGAATGTTACTAAAGATATGAAACCAATAATGAAGCTTGGCTGAATTTAATGTTCTCCAGCTTACATTTCTCTCTCTGCCCCTAAAGCAATAGTATTCTCACAATCTCAGCCTCCACCTTAAATGGGCTTGGATATATTATATATAATTCTTTTTATTTGTGGTAATTCAAATGGACCCATATGATTTCTCTAAAATGGTTTTGGGGGAAATTTATACAAGTTTCAAAATCATTCATTGCTACCACAGGCAATCTAATGGTCAATAATTTGCTTATGTGGATATTGGTTTTACCTCAGGCACAGCAAAGCCTTTTCTCATGTGGAAATAATGCCTGGGAAGGAACTAGACTGTCCGTGTGAGCAATGAGGTCATATCAGCCTAGGGCGGGTTTGGCGGCAGCATCTGGGAGGCTTCTGGTGCCAAGTTGAACACAGCCCAGGGAAGACTGCCTTCTCCTTTTACTACCATGCACACCCTCAGAATGAACTGAAGGGGGCAATATTTACCAAGAAAATGCAGCAGGGCAGTCCTGTAGAAGTAAACATGGGGACACTGTAACATTATTTAAGATACAAATCAATTTTATCTGCCAGCTGCCACTACCGTTACACAAGTGCACACACAGTGCACAATAAGAACTACAAAGGGCTCAAAGTTTCAAATATCTGGATTATATTATGGATTATATTCATAGATTAAAATAATAGCAAGTTTGTTTTTGTCCAAAGAAGGTATACTCTAACGGGTCTGGCTCAAGTTCAGCAAACTATTTGTGTTTCTATCAAACACAGTCCGTGAAAAGTCCCTCACATGGTGGACTTTGGTTGTTTTCATATACCACAGATGACTTCTCCTTTCACTCAGGGGAACGTGGATGGGTAAACTAGAAAGATCAGGGTCTGCGATGCCGCTCCTTCCAGGAGCTTTTTTTTCTATTTTCAGCTTTCTTCCGGCCCTCACTAAGGAAATTCTTGCAATAAAATCTTTAAACTTGTGTTACAAAAAGTAATCGCCAGTTTATGTCTAAATGGTATCTGATAACAAATAATCAAACATAGTTTATTATTTGGGAATAAACATATGTGAATGAAGACATGTGTACGTATAACTTCCTGCATGTGTCACTGCGCCAGGTTCGTTTTTGCCCGCCACCCAGAAAGCCAAACACTGAGACGACCAGATGGCAGCAGAGAGGGGGTTTAATCACAAGGCTGCCATGCGAGGAAGTGAGAGCATGAGTCTCAGATCTGCATCCCCGAAAACAGAGACTCAGGGATATTTATGGGATGGGGGCAAGGTGGTCTGAAATGTGGAGAGAAGTGATTGGAGATGAGGAGCGGTGAGGGAATTGATGATGGGTGCAAGCGTGGTCTCACTCCATGCTGCTTCATAGGACGCATGCTCACAAAAATGGTGGCGTTAGCATGATCTGAGGGTGGAGTTTTTAGCATCTTGACAGCAAAAGGTCGCCTATCAGACATCTGCATGAGCCCAGTTGATGAGTTGGTGGTCTCAACTGGCCTGGAGTGGACAAAGGGGTTCTAATTCCTGAAAAATAACTCGAACACCCGTTACCATGGTGACCCAGGCTCCAGGGAGATGTTATCCATAGGAACCTAGTAGGAGTCAGACAGCGTATTGCCTAAACAGCACAGTTAACAGTGGGTGCGTTAAACAGCTAAAAGCTATAATCAGTCATTGCAAAAAGGAGGGGCCTGACCCCGTGGCCTAGTGGTTAAGTTCACGCGTTCTGCTTCCGCGGCCCAGGGTTTCATGGGTTCAGACGCTGAGTGTGGACATGGCACTGCTCGTCAGGCCATGCTGAGGTGGCGTCACACATAGCACAACCAAAGGCACTCACAACTAGAATATACAACTATGTACTGGTGGGCTTTGGGGAGAAGAAGCAGGGAAAAAAAAAAGAAAAAGAAGATTGGCAACAGATGTTAGCTCAGGTGCCAATCTTAAAAAAAGAATAAAAGGAGAAAAACCTTTAGTTCCTAGCTTCTTAATCATCAATGGCTAACTCTTTGCCGGTTTCACATGTAACATAGCATACAATAAAATAGAGTGATACATAACATCTGCACAGCTGGGATTTTTGGTTACCCTGCTAAAAAACAAGGCAAAACAAAAACAAACAAACAAAACCTATTACAAAGGTATACATCTGCTCCTGTTATATCAGTAGCCACACCACCCTGGTTTGTCTGTTCCAGAAAGTTTGTGATTCTTGAACCACTCCTCTCTTTCCCCAGATAAAATGCTCTGCAGCAAAAATCCCTAATCTCTTACTTCTACTCAACTATTCATTTCATTCCCCAATCTAAAAAAAAATCCTTGGGAGGATTTGGTTTAGTGGTACAGCATGGAGTTTAGGAGAGGTTAATAATTTTGTTGTTTTGAGCTGGGGATACTCAATAGCTTTACTTTATATACATATAAAACTCTACATAAATAATTCTATATAAACACAATAATATAAACACAAACTATCACTTCTACAAAATAAATAGGTGTTTGACTCTAGGTAACTCTCTCTATAGCTTAATTTCCCTACCCCAAAAATGAGAAAGTTGGACTAAATTAGTGTAGGAAAGAGCTCACTTCCCAACCCAACACAATCACTTCAAAGACCGTGAATTGAAATTGGGAATGAAAACTTGATAGTCCAAAGTCAAAGAGCTAAAGACAGTCAGAAGCTAGGTTTGCAGAAGCCTAATCCGTCCTTTCTCCACCAGCAGGCAGTACATTGCTTCTAGAATGAATGCTGTCCCGTGATATTTGCTGTCTATCAGTCAAGTCCAACTGCTCAAGGGTCACGTTAATGACAGGGTACATACAAAGGCAGATGTTTGCTGAGCCAGGTAAGGATGCCAAAGTTTCCCTGTACACATGGAAGGAAATGTCCTCTACCAATCAGGGAGGAATAAAGAAAAGGCAAAAAGAGGGATGAAGGCAACAAGCATGGGGGAAAAAGGCTCCTCAAGGGGCTCCACAAGGGGAGACAGCTAAGGAGAGGGTGGGGTGGGGCTGGGGACAGGGAGCTGAGCCCTGTATGTTTGCTGAAATCAAAACAAGAAAACAAGAAACCTTTTCTGCAAGTTGCCGGAAACTCGCTTTTCTTCCACCTCCCTTCTTTTAGTAGGTTCTCTTGAGAACGCTTAATTTCCATTCTCCCTTTTCTTTCTCACTTCATATGCCTACTCTTCATTCCCTTTCAATCCAACATCTGTTCACTTCTATCACTTGATTTTGTTTAATTACTGGATGTTAAAAATATGTTTATACTGATTTCACTTTAATTTATTTCTTAATTAGGAAACAGTTTAAGAATTGGCATAGTCCTGAATAGAGTATGAATTGAAAATCTAAATTGTATTGCACTGCAAAAGAATTTACCTGAAAATTAAGGGCCTCCTACAACAGCAAATTTAGAGGTTTGCATAACATTCCTGAAACATTTTTATTCAAGTATTTATAAAATGACACAATTGTCACAGTCGTATAAACTATCTGCTTACCGCGTAAGGGGACCCACATCTAAGACACGCTCTCCCTTTTCAGCACTTTTTTTCCAATCAATAATTTGCTATGATGATCTTGTTCTGCCCCTGGGACACTTTATTTAAGTCAACTCAATGCTCTTATGTTACTCTACATAACACAGATAAAAGGAATCAAGTCGGTCAAATATTACCAAAAATCAAGGCTACAAGATTTCTTGATTATTTCTCTGCACTAAGTCATCAAGCATGTTGATTTCACAGACAACAGTTAAGTATCCGTCCCAGACTCAGTTCAAATCTATGGATATGTGTTGCTTTGGGCTTGGGGACAATCGTTTTTATGATACAAAAAAAAGAAGGTTGCCTCTAGGAGAAGGCACACGCATTTCAAAGCACTGATATCCTTCTCTCAGTGTGATGCTACAGTTTGCAGTCATATGTGGTTAGAGGCCTTTCTGTTCTCTGCATCCGTGGAGTCAGTGTTTTACTTTACCGCTTCCATTGGTTTTGACAACTCTAACTCTGAGACTCCTTTACAAAAGCAGCTTCTTTCTTTACACAGTGTCTGCTGTCAAGGCTCCTCTTTCCACTGCTCTGGCTGTCCAGGCAGCTCTAATGCTCCTACAATAATTATAGTAAGCAGATTTTCAGTTTTCCCCCGACTCATCACCGTGAACATTAAATTCCCTATAACTACTCCTTTCCAGAAAACATACTGCTTGTCTGACACTCAAAAGAGATATTACTGATATGAGGTCATTATCGATTTCTATAATGATCAGAAGGAATCTTCTTGATTTAGCTTTTTGTGTCTTCTTAAGTGAGGTTAATGAATTTAAGAAGCTCTCCTACAACAGAACATGTCAGGTTATAATGACCATCTGTGAGCCTTTGGATTCATAACATCTGCAAATACATAACAACCCAATAATGCAGGCAGATGAGCAATTTGCTCTGACTACAAAAGAGTGTTGAATTATCACAGATTATTATAATTATAGTACATGTATTCATGTGGGTATTTGCGTGCGTTCACTCCCTCACAAAGAATGGTTCTCAAAATTATAAAGCTCACGAGTAAGTACATCTTTTTCTTTTCATAGAGTTCTTTGTATTCGTTTGTCCTGTGTCTCTCTCCTGTCTGAAACATCTTTAAGGTTTACAGCAACTGTGAAAACTAGGGAAAAAAGATGATCTGGAAAAAGGGACCAATACATTTTAAATTAAGTTCACATTGGTAAGTCTTTGAAAGAAAGGAAAAAATAGAATTTGTATTTACTAGACTCTGACCACAGTGGGCTGGCGACTTGAAACTAAGATTTGAATTATTAATGCTGAAAAAGATTTTCTACAAATGTGTCTAATAGGAAAGAGTGGAAACAAACAGATATAGTAGTCTTTAGTCAAAATATAGAAATATCTCAGTTGTTTATGACCTTGACTATGTCAAAGTCTTTAAAAATAGATACTTATGGGAGCGTACCTAAAGGAAAAGAAAAAGCACGAAATTAAGCACTCTAAGTGATAATAGCTGTAATTAGTTCCTTGGAGTTGGTATAAGAATATATGCTGTATTAATGCCATATCCATGTTCTATATATCCATTTCCAAGGAATGTGTGGCTTCGTGTCCTGATTTCTGCTCCCAGAGTCTTTCCATCCAGCTATAGAGGTCACATGTGAACAAAAAGAATGATAATGAGCCATCCACTAGGGGACTAAAATCAACTCTCACTGACGACGGAGGTACTTATATGAAAAGCTGTTTTGTGAGGATTATAAAGACCTGCCACTAAACAATGATGTATCCTTTTCAATTTAATATAAAGTCAAGCTTTATACTAAGAAAAAACGTTTCTAGTCTCAACCATATTGATAATAAACTATGGCACAAAATGACTCTCTTAATCTGCTACGTGCCATTTTACTTTTCTTAGAGGATATGAGGTCTGAGTTTATATTTTACGTGATGTTATCTCTTTCCTGTCAGTGAAACAACTGTTGTTGTCTTTGTACAAATTCTATGGTGACTTCAAACTGTGCTCATAAACATCTGCTCCTTTAGTGGGAAAGTGTCCATAGTCACACAATTCTTTCAAAACAAAGGTAGTTATCTGACCTGTTGGTAAGTAAACATTCTGCCCTGAAAGAGAAAGTATTGACAGTTTGACACAGTGAGCAAGGGTAAGACTCCATTTCCATAGCGGGACTCGTAGGAAATTAGGGGGTAGGAGAACATAGCTTAGCGAAAGTTCTTATTTTGACAATAGCCGTCTTTTGTCCTCTATATCTTACAGCCCTTATAATAGTGATAAATATACCTTTGCTTTAACTTACCCATTAGACAGACAGGAAGACAGAACAGAAAAAAACAACAAATTCTTTCCTACTCGGTGGTTTTAAGCTAATATATTATGCTGCAGCCTGGAAATGCAAAAAGCATCTTATTAAATCACACCATAAATGACCCACGTAGAACAGTTTATTTTTCATTAGCAAGGTGAGGAGGTGTGGAGCCAAATAAATCCAAATGAACAAGGCAATAATTGTCCCTCCCCTGATATCATCCTAAATGTGGAAGTAATGAAGGAAACACAGTTTAAAGAAAGAATGTTTTTTTGGTGAACTCATTTTTATATTTAGAAAGAAAAACTTCTTCATGCCTCTGGGAAATAGTGAGCCTATTATTTTATGTGGAAAGTAAATTTTAAAAGAATACAAAGTTAGATTTATGGAGCACGTCCAGGAAATACTAGTAATTTACTGAAAATAATAGGAATGCAAGAAAAATTTAAACTTTTAAAAATAACTTCTGATCTAAGCCCCACTGCTTACAGGGATTAACATTCAGAAAGCAACATTGTCTACAATATATTTTAGATTCATAATGGTATAGATGACCATAATTATAGTAAATTCTTTAAAATACATATTCCTGAAAATTGGCAATAACGTCTTCACAGGCAGTGAGATTCCCAGAGTTCAAATCTCTCTTCCTTAAGTTTGAATCGGTAACATCACCTAGTTAGTGGTTGTCGGCGATACAGGGATTTTTGTAATGCTATAAAGCAAGTAGATATGAGCCAATGACTTGGCCCTCCAATAATTTTTTTTTTCTAAATCTCATACTAAATAATGAGGACTTGGGAGAAGATACTGTTTTCTCTCTATATAGGCAAAATGATCAAGTGTCAAAGCTGTATGACAAACTGCAACCAACTCTGCCTCTCTTATAATGTGTGTTACTTCCACTTAAGGAACAACACATTCTTATTTAGGATTTAGTAATAGGAATTCTTTCGTCCCCCAAATAAGAGTAGGTGTATAGGTAGTGAAAAGTGGAGCAGCCCTATGGGAATGTGACGTGGCAAATGGGAAGGTGTGATCTCTGAGTAATTTAGGTCTAGGGTTGATAAGAGCAGACCAGAAGGGGTCAGACCCAATCAGTACTACCAAATGAAGTCAAAGAGAGGAATTTACTCTTGGCTCATGGCTTCAGCCAATTTTGATGAGCTATAGGCAAAGAGTAAAATATTCTTTAGAAGTGATAAGTTTGGGTAATTCAGAAGGCTTGCTGACTATATACAAAAATTTGATCATGTCACTCTCTTGGTTAAAATTCTTTATCAACATTCCCTTTCCTTTAGAAGAAAGTTAAAAATTCTTTACCTGGGTAAAGATATTGGGCTTTCTTTATTCTAGTCCCTAACTCACAGCATCTTTCAGCTGCCCCTCATTCTTCTGTACACAGCCCATTGCAAGGCAGACGAAAACACACACACATGGGCTGCAGCCACCTAAACTAAGCTTCTATGGTTCCCACAGTGTGACACGGTTATTGTTCTGCCTCTGGGCCATAGCCTATGCTCAGGACAGCCCTTATCCCACCTTTTCCTTGTTAACTCTTCATCCTTCTAGCCTTATCTCAGTTTACACTTATTTCAGGGGGCCTTTCCTGAACTGCTTTCCCCAGTTTACTCTCGGTTCTATAGGCATCCGTTTATTGGGCACCAATAGCTTCTCGACTTTCACTAAATTGTCGGGTCAGGCATACGCTACTATAAATGTCCTTCTACTAATTTGAAGTCCTTCTAAACTCTTTGAAAGAAGAGATTATGTCCTAGTAGTTTTTGTCTTTTGTAGCCTCTGTGTCTAGTGTGGAATATGGCATGTGCTCAGTGAACATAATAACTGTGGAATTGAGCCAAAATTTCAGTGGAAATGTTGAAAATACATAAATAAGATGGAAATTGAGATAAGATTTGATATCATAGAACAGTAGTGAAGAAAGTACCCAGCAGCTATGAAGAAGTAAATGAAAAAATGGGTAAACAAATATTTATATACCAACACACAATATCTAGAAATTGAGAGAGTTTAAACTATTAACATCAGTTGGCGATTGTGATTTCATAGGTGATCATTTTAGTATATATATTGTGTGCTGGGCCAAGGTATCTTTATGTATCTGGATCACGTATTTTTTTTAATTTTTAGTGTTTAGTCTTTAAAGCAATACAAATATTTATGCTCATATCCAGCAAAAAGAAAAATATTCTTGGATTTCTATATCCAGCAGAAACCATTTTTTAGCGTTTGAATATTTGTTGTGCCAAAAACGTTTCCCTGTTTGTTATGCATTGTTTTGCTTTTGCTTTTTTCAAAAGAAGAGTCTAGAAGTAGATGTTATTTTGAGTTTTGAACACCGATTTTCATAACTGTAAGCATGTTTCCATGTCAATACATCTGCATCATGCAAAAAAAAAAGCATATAGGCAAGAGTGTAAAGATTGAATAACCTGAAAAGCATTTGCTTGATTAAAAATGTAGAAGGAGCACTCAAGAAGGTGAAAAGGCAAAGAAATATACTCTGGACATACTTCTTATCATCTAGGAAGAAGGGACTGTGAACATAGAGGCAACAGAAACAATAAGAGATAGTAACCATGTCATTTTAGCATTTGCAAAAACCTAGGAGTGAGACGCAGAGAAGCCTAAATACTCTCCTTTTGTTAAAGAACATTCCCAAAGTTCTGAGACAGATGGGATTGTACATTTGGTCAGAAGTTCTCTAGGGAATATAGTCAGAAAACAAATCAGAGATTCTAAGTTATTATAAACTTAATGTGAGCTCCTGACCAAAGTTATTAATCGGAAACCAAAGAGAAAATCCTCATGGTCGAACAGGGAGTGTCCTGAGCTCAGATGTTTCAGGTTGAGAAGATGCAAGAACACCAAAGATGGACCTGGAATATCTGAACCTCCTCAGGACAAAACATGGAGTTTAAATAGATTTGGTAGAATGAGAAAGGGATTCAGACGGAATCAAAATCCAACAATGAGAATCTCGTACAAGAATCTGAGGAGATTATCAATCAATCTATCAATTCTGAGGAATGAACCTTTCCCTGGTCCAAATGGAGCCCACAATCTTCCCATTAGAGGGATCACTAAATTCTAGCACAAATATTGGGGACACCATTTAAACCATTGTCAGTCACCATGCCAGGATGATAGCAACCATATAGACAGAGGGCCAACTACAGGGGCAGCACTTTGTAGATGAACTCAACTTCTAACTCTGTGCTTGTTAAACTACGGCTGCCCCAGATGAAAAACTGCATTCAGCTGGAGGATTCCATAGCACCAAAGACATTGCAGTTGCTTCTCCACTGAGTTCTCCCAAATCCAGATTAATCTCATCAAGCTCACCTCAGCAATTTGTTTGAATACTGGAGTATAAATTTAGTTTCAGTTTCACTGGTCATTAAATAGTCTTGATCCCTGATAAGAAACCTTTCTTGGCTATGTCACAGAAATGTACATTTGCTCAAAACAATCCACACCTCTCAGGAAAAGTTTGCAATTTATGCCAAAAGATTTAATGTTAAGCAACAAAGCAGACAGTACATTTATTCGCATTCTGTTTTGATTCTTTATTCTCCATCAAGGAAAATAATTTTCAAACTGGCAAATCTAGAACAAACATCATTAGGAGGGAACTGAAGTGCAAGATAGGTACAGAGATAATAAGGGAGTGCTTTACAGCTTTAAATTAATTCAAGCCTTCAGGCCCAGATAAATTATATCCCAGGATATTTAAATGACTCGCAGATGTGATCAAGGAACGGCTGTTGTTAGACTCTAAGAGATCATAGAGAAAAAAGGAGGCCCCAGAAGTCTAGAGATGGGCAAATGTTACTCCCATTTCTTAAAGGTGGGTGTCTGGGTGAAGAGGAGAGGAAATGAATTCCAAATATTGTAAACTTAGCATAAGCCTCTGGCCAAATTCTTGAACAATAATCAAGCAGTCTGTGAGTAGCTCCCGAGAATGCAGAGAACCTGTCTGTGTGGTTCAGCATTGGATCCTCAGGGCGGTTAGCAGGGTTATGTCCTTAGTAGGTACTTAATAAATATTTGTTGAATATTAACTGACCGTTTAGAAAGGAAGGTGTGTTTGAAATCAGCTTGGATTCACTGAGAAGTAAATTAAGCAAGTTGCTTAACTCTCTGAGCCTCACTATTGTACTAGGCAAAACAGGCCAGGTTATGCTGTGGAGACAACCCCAAAATTTCAGACTTTTAAATCAAAATGACTTATTTTTTTGTTCACACTTCATGTCTTTGTGGTGGGCTGTGGACTCTGCTCCATGCCATCCTCACTCCAGAACCCAAGCAGGCAGAATAGCCACCATCTGGAGCACTGCCAATTATAGAGGCAAAGAGAAAGGGAGAAATTTGGGTGGCAATGGTAAACCCACTCTTACAGCTTCCACTGGAAGTGATGCGTGCCTCATGTGATTGGTCTAACAAGTCATGTGGTCATGCCTACCTTCAAAGGGTAGGGAAGGAAGTATAAATCTGTCTTGTACCCAGGAGGAGAACCAAAAATATCTAATTTAAAGTACCAATGGCTACCATAGTTATCTTCTTTGTAGAATGGAAATTATAATAGCTATCTCTTATAATTATATCTGTTATAATAAAATATAGCTGTCTGTTATAATAGCTATCTTGTAGTTTTTACGAGAAATGTCATAGAACTTTGTTTTTCTAAATCAATTTCAATCTAATGCTAAACCACCAGGGCCCAACCTGGTGAGTAATTTAATACTAATCCTGTTTTTGGTGAGGTTGGGAGAAGAGCAGCATTTATCCCCTTAAGGTTGCACAAATCTCCAAAGAGCTTTCATCCTGACTTCAAAGTAAAGAAAGATTCTCTGTTCTTCATTATATCATGGTCACAGCTAAGAACTAAATTGTCCAGTCCCATGTAATCCATTAGAAAATGGGCTTTTCTTGCTATTTCTGTGCTTAGTTTGGGCACAGTTCTTTTAGAGGTAGTGTGGGGTTGTTGTGAGGCTGAAAGCTTTGGCCAAATGTCTAGCCTCTGATTGTACCTTGCAACAGCTCCTTCTGAAGTACTGTCCCCTCCCTTGGTTACTACACAGGAACATAATCACCATCGTTATGCACATAACGCATATGTCTTCCCATCTTGAGGAATATTTTATTTTCATAGCTCTGTCCACTTCAGTCTACTCACTCCATACCTCCCACCACTTTCCGAAGACTGCTCTCTCTCCCATCCCACTCTGGAATGAACTGGCTTAATCCTTTAAATGGATTTCTGTTTTCAGAAACAAGAGGAGGAGAGAGGAGGTTGTGGTTTAACAACTTCTGGTTTCACCCTTGCAACATCAATATCCCTGAAATGAGATGGCAAGAGAGTGGTGAAATCTTTGTTAAAAGGAAGAAATACAGTGGGAGCAAAATACAAGTTAGGAACTCAGCAAATTATCGTTAGTAATATTTCAAGGTAATTTCTTTAATTTGGTGATTAAATGAAGATATAAGTAGCATCAAATACAGTAGCTCACAGAGTAAGATTTCAATAAATGACAGTTTCTATTATTACTGTCGAATTATGTCTACTTAGCCACATTTCCACGTTTAGAGGAGTTACTCAACTGGTTATTTGCAGGGTGATATAGTCAAAGTGTCTCTGCTCTGTGGATTGGGGTGAATACGCACTGTGTTTATAGGACAGAGATCATCGAGTCTTACATCTAATTCTGCTCCTTCACTTTGCAGATGAGGAATCATACAACATGAAAACTTTTCTTTCAGAGTCAGAAATTTTACACTGTTCCTTTTGATGAGTATTACTATCCAATTCCATTCCTGTTTTTTGTTTTACACTTTTAATGTTATCAAAGATAAACCAATGGTGCTGGCCCATGGCCCAGCGGTTAAGTTCATGCGCTCCCCTGCGGTGGCCCATTGTTTTGCCAGTTTGAATCCCAGCTGGGGACATGGTACCACTCATCAGGCCACATTGAGGTGGCATCCCACATGCCACAACTAGAAGGACCCGCCACTAAAAAAAATATATATACAACTATATACCTGGGGGCTTTGGGGAGAAAAAGGAAAAATAAAATCTTAGAAAAAAAAAAGATAAACCAGCGGGTGTCTATGTATTTATCACAAGGTGAACTCTCATTAGAAATTATTTCTAATAACCTACGAGTTGAAAATTCTGTTAGGCCTCCTTCAGTTTTATTCAAATAGTTAGAAATCGCTTGGCCAGCGAAAATACCAAAATCTTATACTGTTCTTTGGGAGTTTTCCTTTTTTCATTCCAGAGGCTTTTTAAAACTTAGGGCAGTGCACCATGGGAGCACTTAGGATGGATGAGAGGTAGATAGCTTTTTTTGTAAAGTACAAATTCGGCGTTTGAGAAAGAGGAGATAGGGAAGGATTTGGTGAGTAACCACCTGAGAGAAGGCTCATTCTTAGGTAGACCAGTGTTAGGAAAGACTATATTTGGGGTCAGACCATTGATTCACATGCCTCTGAGCCCCTGCAAAGGACCCGAGCTGGAGAACAACAGCACGATCCAATGGACTCCTTAGGGCTTAAAGCCACCTTTGTTTGGTTTGAGTAGGCGCCCCTGGAGTTCCTATGGATTAATTTGAGGGAGCCATTTAGCAATGTCCATTCCTGCCAATCACTTAGGAAGGCTTAACTAAATTATCATCAGAAGGATTTCATTCTGTTTTTCAAATTTATGATACTTATTAACTCCAGAGAGAAACTTGAAATCAAGATTGACCTCGATTTATTACCAAACTAAAGGGTGACAAGCAATTTCGGTCTTAACAGTCTGAGAAATAAGGGTCAAGAATCTGTAAACCCAAATCCTGACCAGAGCCTTCAACTCTTAAGTTTATATCCACTTTCTGACACTTGGTGAAAACGCCACCGACTCACAAAGCAAAATCAGAACCAGTAAATAGTGAAGAAAGCTTTTATTTCATTCTTTTTTTAATGTTACTTTCTTTATTTTTACCTTTTCTAGTCTGAGTTGCACTTGTTACTGATATTAAATATAGAGGTCAAAAGAAAAAAAAACCTGATTTTTTTCCCCTTTCCATAAGTTTACCATTTGTTTTCTCCAGGCTAAAGCCTCCTTTTATTTTATTTCATGCTATTAATATAGAATCTTACTGTAAACCAAATTCCAATATAGAATTCTATAACTGTAGAATTGAAGTAGCAAGTTATGTCCAAGGATACTCACTACAGCATTACCTGAAAAATAAAAATCTGAAATCTATGAATGGGAATTTCTGAAACACATTATAATATATCTGCACCACAAAAGACCAAGTAACAGTCTTAAAAGCGACGAAGAGGTATAGATACTAATTTGGAAAGATGCTGATAAATGTAAGTAATACATTGCAATATAATAAGTATTGTACTTGCATTTATGTTATTAAAATATTTGTGTGCCAACATTTGTATTTTGAATGCATAGATCCATTCTGGGAGGATAAATTAGAAATTGTGAACAGTTGTTACTTCCTGGTGGGTCTGAGGAGCTTGTTGGAAAGGGATCTTTATCTGTCACCTTTGACCTTACTCTATGGTTGAAATTTTTGGATCAATATATATTTATTGCATAATAAAAGTTTATTTATTTCCTTTTGTGAGGAAGATTGGTCCTGAGCTAATATCTATGCTAATCTTCCTCTATTTGTTTTTACGTGGGAACGCCACCACAGCACAGCCTGGAGAGTGGTGCCGGGTCCATGCCCAGGATCTGAACTTGCAAACCCTGGGCTGCTGAAGCAGAGCATGTGAGCTTAACCACTATGCAACCGGGCAGACCCCTAAAAATTTATTTTTGCCATTCCTGTATCTTTTCATGGCTCCCATCAGGTATGACTAGGTAGTTTATAAATCCTGCAAGCAAGGTAATCTTATTTTTAATCAACAGGAAATGTTTACCACAATGCATTTCAATATTCTTCTTCTGAAGAATTTTTCCAACAAGATATCCACAACATAATAAAATAAGTGAAGAAATTGGAGTAAGAAGAAAGCAGAGAAGAAAATGAATTAAAGCTAACGGTTAGTACCCCAAAATCTTGTTAAACAGTTTGCTCCAGTTGTTAGAGATGGGCTGTTAATAACCTCTGTGCTTCCATGGTCCAAAAAAATGGATAAAAATTGTCAGTTTTAAGAATCATGTAATATTACCCTTGTGATAAAGCCTAAGAGCAATTTCTGCTGTTCTTATAAGCCAGGAAAGTGTCTAAGTCACAGAAGGGCAAATCAAATTGATTTGATCCTGAATAGATGAGGTCTTTCTCTAGAGTGTATCATTTATAGAAAACTTTTTTAATGACTATTTTTTTATTTAAAAAATTAACAATTTTGCTTCCTAATATATTTGATTACACAGAAGGACATGTGGATGGTTGAAGAGTTGTTAAATCTAAACTAAAACTGAAGACGTTACTTTAAAAAGAAAAGTTATAGAACCCTGAGCTACGAGAAACGAGGAAATCTGTGTTGCCGTGGTGAAATGCTCTAATACAGGGCGAACTGTGCTTTTATTCAGAAATTTATGTCTCTCCACCACTACAGCTGTAGCATTTTCTTTAGCAATTTCAAACCCAGCTTCTCTTTTTATCTTCCGACCACGAGGAAAAGCAACAGATAAGTCATATTAAATAAATACAAAAGCCTATTATAAAAGGGTGAGATGTGTAGTGGTATATCAAAATGTTCTTGTTTATAAGTTAGGCTTTCCTTTTTTGAATTTCATGTCTTAACAAAAACGTCCTAAATCAGCCATTTCTCCCACTCAATCTCAGCTCCACACCATCCATTACTATGTGCGGTTCCTTGTTGTGAGTTGCTATTTATTTAATTTTTCCCCACCTCTCGTCCCACTCTTTTTCAGGGCTTGTGGAAAAAACCTTAAGGAAAATGAGAGATTTCTTCAGAGCTCTTACTTTATTTTTCTTTTGCCTAATATCTGATGTGGAAAATTCACTCAAGTGCTTTAGGGTGTTACACTGCAAATATAGATAAAGTTGGAAACAGGCCCTGGGCACTTCCATTTTTTGGTTGAGAAAGAAGGAAAAACGAAGAAGAAGGAGCAAAAGGAGGAGAAAGAGAAAGAGGAGGAGGAGGCAGGGAAATATAAAAATTGCATTAAATTCTATGGTCTATTTTCGTTTATCAAATTAACACTTTAAATTTAAAAATGCAGTGTCTGTATTAAAACTCCATTTGGAGATGACATCAAAAAGTAAAAATTTCAAGCTCTTTGGGAATACGTGTTCTGGGCCTAATGACCCTCCTGCCCTTTCAGGCCCACTCTTACGTTTTCCCACTTTTCCCATCTCCTTCCTCACCTCATCCAGGCTCTGGCCTGCCTTGTTTTTCTTTTTCTTCTGGTATTCTTTTCCCATGAATGCTGTTTAATTGATGGGAGTGTATTCAAGGAAAATAACAACAGGGAATTTTTTTTTCATGTAGGTAATATTTGTGTAGTGTAGCAATTATAAGGCTAATACATATTCATTATAAAACTTTAAGAAATTATAGAAAATCATAAAATAAGTCATAACCTTGGAAAGAATAATTTTAAAGCATCATTTAAAATCTCTTTAGGATTTTTTCCAAATAGATTGCGTATTTATTTATTTTTCTTAAGAAATTTTCCCCCAGCTTTATTGAAGTATAATTAACAAATAAAAATGGTGTGCATTTATGATGTGCAATGTAATGCTTTGATAAACATATACACTGTGAAATGATTAGCACGATTAGTTAACAGACCCTTCATCTCGTATAGTTGATTTTTGTGTCTGTGGTGAGAACATTAAAGATATATTCTCTTAGCAAATTTGAAGTATACAATACAATATTATTAACTGTATTCACCGTGCTGTACATTAGATCTCCAGAACTTATTCATCCTGCGTAACTGAAACCTTGTGCATGTGACCAACATCTTCCCATTCCCCACTGCCACCACACCTCCTGCCAGCCCCTGGCACCCACCGTTCTACTCTCTGCTTCTAGGAGTTTGAATTTTTATAAATTTTACATATAAGTGAGACCATGTAGTATTTGTTTTGCTGTGTCTGGCTTTTTTCACTTAGCACAATGTGCTGCAGGTTCATCCATATTGTCACAAATGACAGGATTTCCTTCTTTTTTAAGGCTAAAATACTCCAAATTATATATATATGCAAAATATATATAGATATATATATATATATGAAACATTTAGATTGATTCCATATCTTGGCTGTTGTGACTAATGCTGCAATGAACAGGGGAACGTGGATATCTTTTTGAGATACTGATTTCATTTCCTTTGGATATATACGCAGAAGTGAGTGGGATTGCTGGATCACATAGTATTCTGGTTTTTTTTTAATTCTTTTAGGCATCTTCGTATAGTTTTTCATAGCAGCTGCACCATTTTACATTCCCACCAACAGTGTATAAGGGTTCCATTTTCTCCATATCCTCACCAAAAATTATCTTTTATCTTTTAGATAATTACCATGTGACAGGTGTCAGGTTCTCCCATTGTGGTTTTGATTTGCATTTCCCTGAAGATTAGTAATGTTGAACTTTTTTTCATGTAACTTTTGGCCATTTGTATGTCTGAATCATGAAGAAATAGACAATCTAAATAGATCAATAAGAAGTAAGGAGACTAAACCAGTGATCAAAAGACTCCCAACAAAGAAAAGCCTAGGACCTGATGGCTTCATGGGTGAATTCTACCACAGTTAAAGAAGAATTAACACTAATCCTTCTCAAACTTTTCCAAAAAACTGAAGAGAAAAAACACTTCAAAACACATTTTACAAGGCCAGCATTACTCTGCTACCAAAGCCAGACAAGGATACTACAAGAAGAGAAAATTACAGATCAATATCCCTGATGAACATAGATGAAAAATTCTCAACAAAATATTAGCAAACTGAATTCAACAATATATTAAGAGGATCATACACCACAAGTGGGATTTATCCCTGGGATGCACAGATGTTTCAACATCCACAAATCAATCAATGTGATATACCACATTAACAGAATGAAGGATAAAAATCATATGATCATCTCTATAGGTGCAGAAAAAGCATTCGACAAAATTCAACATCTTTTCATGATAAAAATTCTCAACAAAGTGGATATAGCTGGAATGTACCTTTACATAAAAAAAGCCATATATGACAAGCCCACAGCTAACATTACACTCAATGTTGAAAAGCTGACAGCTTTTCAAGACAAGGCAAAGATGTCCATTCTTGCCACTTCTACTCCACATACTACTGGAAGTCCTAGCTGGAGCAATTAAGCAAGAAAAAGAAAGAAAAAGCGTCTAAATCGGAAAAGAGGAAGTAAAATTATCTCTGACTGCAGATGACGTGATGTTAGGTGGAGAAAACCCTAAAGACTCCACCAAAAAACTGTTAGAACTAATAAATGAATTCAGTAAAGTTGCAGGATACAAACACAACATAGAAAAATCAGGAGCATTTCTAGATACTAATAATGAGCTATCTGAAAAAGAAATTAAGCAAACGATCCAATCTTATTTACAATATCTTCAAGAAAAAATAAAATAGGAATAAATTTAATCAAGGAAGTGAAAGATTTGAAAACTATAAAACATTGATGAAAAATATTGAAGAAGACCCAAATAAATGGAAAGATATTTATGCTAATAAATTGGAAGAATTAATACTGTTAAAATTTCCATATTTCTGAAAGCAATCTCCAGATTCAATGCAATCCCTGTCAAAATTCCCATGACATTTTTCACAGAAATAGAAAAAACAATCCTAAAACTCACATGAAATCACAAAAGACTCTGAATAGCCAAAGCAAACTCACGCAAAAAGAACAAAGCTAGAGGCACCACATTGCCTGTTTCCAAAATATACTACAAAGCTATAGTAAACAAAACAGTATGGTACTGTCGTAAAAGACAGACACATAGTTTAATGGAACAGAATAGAAAACCTAGAAGTAAATCCACACATTTATGGTCATTTGATCTTCAAAAAAGATGCCAAGAACATACAGTGGGGAAAAGATAGTCTCTTTAATAAATGGCATTAGGAAAACTGATAACCACATGCAGAAGAATGAAATTGGACCCTTGTCTTACACCCTATATAAAAATCAACTCAAAATGGATAAAGACTTAAATGTTAGACCTGAAACTGTAAAACTACTAGAAGGAAACAGGAAAAAAGTTTCTTGACATTCATCTGGGCAATGAGTTTTTGATATGACCCCAAAAACACAGGTAATAAAAGTAAAAATAGAGAAATGGGATTGCACCAAAGTGAAAAGCTTCAGCACAGCAAAGGTAATAATCAACGGAGTAAAGAGACAACCTATGGGATGGGAGGAAATATTTGCAAACCATATGCCTGATAAGGGCTTAATATCTAAAATATACAAGGAACCCAAACATCTCAATAGCAAGAAAACAATTAACCCAATTAAAAATGGGCAAAGAACCTGAAAAGATATTTCTCAAAGAAAGACATACAAATGGTCTCCCTTGTATATGCAGGAATTCTGCTGTCTTTTCAAAAGATGGGTCCTTAGTCCTGGTTCTCCTGAGGCTTCTTATATTGGAAGTGCCGTGGAGCCTTTCAGAGCAAATGCGTTCCTGTCTATACCTAATGGAGAAAATGTGTTCCTCTCTACATTTCTCCAGAACATTGCAAGGACACATGAACTCAACGTCCAATCAGGGAATTGGGGAAGAGAGGAGGGCAGAGAGGATTCTAAATGTCTGTGTGAATCTTTGTCATGTGTGCGTTGTGGTAAGAACATGTCTTAATACTTCAGACTATACTTTTAGTTGTTGAAAATCCATAGAAAATGAACTATTATCTGGAATTTAACATTGTGCCAATAGAATGTTTCAGCACATGCAAAGCTGGTTCTAAAGTTTATTTGGAAAACAAAACATGCAAGACTGCAAAGAATATTTTGGAACAAGAGAGAGTGCACATGAGAGAGAGAGAAGAAAGAGAAAGAAGAGAAAAAGAGAGGGAATTTGACTTACCAAATACTAAAGCTGGTTATAAAGTTAAAATAGTTACAACAGAATGTTACTGGACGAAAAATAAACAGATGAATTAATAAATGGAACAGGTTATTTTAGAAGTCTAGCAATAAAGCAAAATATGTAAGAGAATATGATCATGATTCAAGTGGCATTTCATAACATGGAAAAAATGGGTTACTTGATAAATGGTGTTAGGGCCACTAGATATACCTCTATGGGAAAAGTTTTTATGGATTCATTCCTGATTTCTTAAACAAAAAATAAATTCCAGATGAAATTTATAAGCAAGGAACATAAAACCATAAAAACAGTAAAGATAATATGAGATAATTTAAAAAATAAATTTGGCATTGGGAAGTACTCTCTAAATATAATACAAAAACTACAAGTCATAAAAAATTGTTAATATGGCAATACAACAAAAGTAAAAAAGAAATATGTTTGGCAAAAGATAACCTCAAAACACAACAACCACAATTAAAAAACAAAAGAACGAAAGACAATCTTGGAAAAAATACAACACATTTAATAGTTAATATAGAATTTTCTACAAAACAACAAGACCTAAAACACATGAGAAAAACAGGCAGAAAAATGGACAGTTCACAGAAAAAAATAAAAGTATTTTTAAGCATATAAAAAGATGGTTAATCTCACTTATTTGGGGATGAAGGCAAATTAAAGCTATACTAAAATCCTAATGTTCACTTTAATCATCAAAGATCAAAAGGTTCTGTAACATAAGAAAATATAAATCTTAGATGTTATTGGTGTGCGAGTTGCTATAAATATTTAGGGAGGGAAATTCAGCAATATATATCAAAATTGAAAATGCATGTTCTTTTTTCCCAGAAATTCCATTTCTAAGAATTTATCTAGTGTATTCTTGCACTGTGTGAAATGATACCATCACAAAAATCTTCAATTTGTAACATAAGAGGGTTTATAACAATGTAAGTGGCTACGAATAGGGGATCAGTTAAATAAATTATGCCGTATCTACAAAAAGAAACTATGCAGCTATTAAAAATAACAAGGGGCATTTACGTCTAACTCACGTAGAAAACAAACGTGGATATCATACAAAGATAGATGTAGATATAGATTCTCTTTCTCACCTTGCTTCCTTACTATAATATACAACTATCTGGGTAACGAGAAAAGAAGAAAGGAAATGCACACACACACATGCATGTTTGTATATGGAGACTATCTCTAAATTGGCAACAGCGATAGCTTCTAGAAAAGCAACAGGTGGCTGGGGGCTAGGATGAAAGAGAAGTCTATTTTTCCTCTCTATATCCTTTTGCACATTTTGCATTTGCTGTCATGGGCATGTTCTAATTTTCAGAAATTTATCATTAGTTAGTTAATGTTTAAAAGAGAGAATGAATCCTAAGGAGATGAATTTGTGTCTTGCTGCCAAATGTCACATATGAATATGGAGACAAGTCCAGAGGCTTTGTGCAAAATTAATTCTTCGTTTGGAACTCACTTCTCCTTTGAGGAACAGTGATTGAATAAGAGTCCAGATAGGTACTTGTTCTTGAAACAAGATTTTTTTTTAACGATATTTTTGTATTCCTCTCACAGCTCTTGTTTATTTAGCAGCCTTTATAGATGGCAGGTGGAACGTCCGGGGAGGTTCTGAGGCACCCAGCTGAAGCTGGCTCTGTCTGAGTGAGTTATCCTGGATGGAAGATTTGAGAGCCTGCAGCCGTTTTCAAGGCTGGGAATTCCAAAGGTGAAAGGGTGTCTTTGTAATTGAGAAGCACACGTAAATCCCAAGGGTCAACACACTTCACTCCCTCTAAGCCAAGCAACTCCCAGGCCATCTAAGTGATTTAAATGCATCTTCATCAGAGGAGCCTCCTCCTTAGACTGTGGCATTGCCCTCCCTATTGATCTGTGGGTTTCTAGGGCTCTGATTTTCCTAGGGCCATAAGAGCCTTCAACTTGAATTGCCCGAGAGGAGAGAATGAAGTTGTATGGGTGCAAACGAGCTACAGGGCCAGGCCTGACTTAGTCCTTTCCTCATTTTTCTGGAGATTTAATGCCTTTGAGCTTCTGTGAAAGCTGATGCCTAAAGGTTGTTTCTGGCCATGTCATAGCCCAGTTCACTCTGTCAGGAAGGTCTAACGTGGAGACGGTCTCAAGTGGAAACTGAATAACGGCAGGTTCCAGTTCTCCCCGCAGGGCGTGGAGCATCTAAATTTAAGACCCCAGAGGATGTAGAGCAGTGGGGCATTTACACATACAATGGTCCCGTCAACCGAATGGGTATATTAGCTTTGTGTTCCACACAGTTTGCTGCATCCACGTAGCATCCTTTGGGCCAAACATATGTATATGTGCTATATATACATATTATTATCATACAGTTTATATACATATTATTATTATACATATTGTGATATATATAAATACACAAAGAGGTTACAATAGGGTGCTCAGCTATGTCTACTACTCCCTTTATTGTTTGCCTCTAGGAAAAGAAAAAGATGTCTTTTGACAGATTTTTCCCCCTGAGGAATCAGGAGCAGGCGTAGGCAGGAGCTTAAAGTAAGCCTGTTGGCTTTCAGACCGTTCATGTCTATTTTTGGATCTCAAGCTTTCATAGGTCTGATCTTCAGACCCATGCACTGAATTTTTCCCAACTCTCTTCCTTTTTCTTTCTTTGTGGTTCTTAAGGGTGGCAATAAATGCCACCCCAAAATATGCCACTTTGCCCCAAGAATTGTTTTGAGCTAAAGGCACTTGAAAAACAGCAGGTGTAAGTGTTCCGACCTCCCCTTTTCGTCCTAAAAGCAGGAGATAAAACTCCATGTGAAAGATGTCCTCGCCATACCAGGAAGAAAGAAACATTCTTCTCACGAGACAGGGACTCGAGGCTGAGAGAATTCTGTGCAAACAGACCTTGCTAAAATACCTCTTATCCTCCTTTACCCTCCCCATATATTTCAGTTACTTTTCCACAATTACCTCTCTTTGTTTAACCTAGTCTAAAAGCATTTAGATTTTGCCACTTCTTCGGTTCTTCATTTCCTTATGAGGGCTCCCATATCACGTAAAATTTATGTTAACTAAAATCTGTATGTTTTGCTCCTGTCAATCTGTCTTATGTCAACTTAATTCTCAGGCCCAGCTGGAGAACCCAAGAGAGTAGGAGGAAAGTTTTACCTTCTCTAAAGTTCCTTCCCCTCTCCCATCAAAATGTAATAGCCTCACCACCCTTTTCTTCATTGTCAGATTTTTGTGAAAAAATCATGTACCTGAATGTATAGCTAAAATTCTAATATATGTGCTAATGTTATACCTTCTTATACAACATATTTGCATTTAAATAGAGTTGTCTGGAGATTTAATGTTTTAACCCAAAGGGATTAAAATGTCTCACGTTTGTATAGCACTCGGTAGATTATTTCAAAGAGCTTTCCACAAACAAGATTTCTTCTGAACCTCTGAGTCCCCCTGGGGCAGAGAGGGTAGGCATTTTTATCTACTTGCTCACTGTTGATAACTCGAGGCTCTGAGAAGTTTCGTAGCAGCCTCAGAGTCACACAGTAAACAGAGAGATATTGACTGAGGTCTGGTGACTCCTATTTGAGCATTCTTTCTACCACATCTGACACCACCAGAAATAGATGTAAGCTGTGTATGTGTGTGTGGGAGTCACCAACCACGACACGTAAGTACTTAGTGGCTCCATCTGCTCATAGGGCTGCTAGCTTTCAAGGGAGGAAGCTGCAGATGGCGTTCTAGACCTCTTACCTGTAAGGACACGTAGGGTGGAGAGATGTTGGGACTTTTGGTCAAACAATGGATGAAACCACCTGACTTATCGACAGAATGACGCATAATTTTCTTTGAAGTTTCATGAATAAACTGCACCAGAGTTATCTGGGGATGGGGTTGGAGGTTCTGTTAAAAATGCAGATTTCTGGGCCATCACTCTTATTTACTGAATCAGAACAAGAATCTCTGATGTACATTTTGAGAAACCTTAAATTATTCCTCCTTCCTGACAACAGATGCATGTCATTTCCATGCTAAAATTGTCCAGTGTGTACTGTGGTCTCATAGACAGGCTAACTTCTTTGGCATGCCACTCAAAGCTTCCTACAGTTTGGACCCAGCCAGTATTCCCCATTGAGTTTCTTACTGCTCCCTTTCGCTTTGATCCCTGTGTATATTCTGTGGTTTTTCTCCCTCAGGGCTTTTCCAGCCATGAGTTGCCATTACTTCCATTGCCTAATGCTCCACATAATTTTTCTTGATCAGCTGAGATTTCCTCTTTCCTTGAACTCACAACATCCTTTTCAGTGTTAGTTCTATGACTTTTGACAAATGCATATAGTCCTGTAGCCACTACAATCGAGATCCAGAGGTTTCATCCCTCAGAAATTCCCCTGGACTCCTTGGTAGGAAACGCCTCCTCCATACCCTAGGCCCTGGCTCATCAGTCTGTGTCCCTGTAGTCCCGCTATTCAGATGCCATAGGATGGGGTCACACAGTCTGTAGTCTCACATCTTACTGCATACACTTAGCATGAGGCAGTTGCCATTCATCCATATTAGACATATTGTGAATGACTAGTTTATTCCTTTTGCTCACTGAATATTATTGCACTGTGTGAATGTACAATTTGTTAATACATTCATCAGTTGAAGGACATTTAGATTGTTTCTACTTTTTGGATATTATAAATATAGCTGCTAAAACATTTACATAGAGGTTTTTGTGTAAACTTAAGTTTTTATTTCTCTTGGATAAATACCTAAGAGGAGGATCTATGGGTTATATGGTAAGTGTAAGTTTTAATTTTATGAAGGACTACCAAACTATTTTTCAAACTGTTTTGCATTCATTATTGAGAGTTCCAGTTGCTCTATATCCTTGTCAGCACTTGGTATTGTCTGGGTTTTTTTTTTTTTTTAATTTTAGAAATTTAAGCATTCTGATAGCTGTGTATTGGTATCTCATTGTGGTTTTCATTTGCATTTCCTTAATGACTAATGACACCAAATATCTTTTCATGTGCCTACTTGCCATCCATTTTTTCTTTAGATAGTGCCTGTTCAAATCTTTAAGCCTTTTTTTTGGGGGGGTGGTTTATTTTTTTATTATTGAGTTTTGAGAGTACCTTAAATATTTTGGATACATGTCCTTTATTAGATACATGTTTTGCAAATTTTCCCAAGTCTGTGGCTTGTATTTTCCCTTTCTTAACAGTTTCTTTCAAAGAGTAGAAGTTTTAAAATTTCCATGAGGTTCAATTTATCCTTTTTTTTTTTTAATGAAGATCGGAGGATCAGAGTTCCCTTCAGGTATATTTTTTATGCTCTTTCATTTTTTTTTTGGTTAGGAAAATTGGCCCTGAGCTAACATCTGTTGCCAATCTCCCTCCTTTTAATTTTTTCTCCCCCAAGCCCCAGTACATAGTTGTACATCCTAGTTGTAAGTCATTCTAGTTCTTCTGTGTGGTATGCTGCCACAGCATGGTCTAATGAGTGTTGTGTAGGTATGCTCCCAGGATCTGAACTGGCAAACCCTGGCTGCCAAAGGAGAGTGCATGAACTTAACCACTTGGCCACAGGCCAGCCCTTCAATTTATCCATTTTTTTTAATAGATTGTGCTTTTGGTGTCATTTCCAAGGAATCTTTAATAAACCCAAGGCCATAAATATTTTGTCCTTTGTTTTATTTCTAGAAGTTTTGTAGGTTTTAGTTTTACATGCTAGCTCATGATCCATTTTGAGGCAATTTTGTGAATGAGTCAAGGTTTCTCTGGTTGGAGAGATAGTCCTTCCTTTACAGAACTGTCTTTGCAACTTTGTTGAAAGTAATTGACCATATATGTGTGGTTCTATTTCTGGGCCATATATTTTGTTCCTTTGATCTATGTGATAATCTATTTTTGTGATAGCTCTTTATGGTTTTGTAAAAAATCACTTTCTACTTAGCATCAAAGTTACTTAATGTGCCTGCCTTTACTCTTTTACTAAATTGTAAACTAAGAGGTTCTGGGTCTGATATATCTTTGCATCATTTTACTAAATTGTGAACTAAGAGAAGGCTGTGGGTCTGATACATCTTTGTATCTTTGAGCTTGCCTCGCCCAAAGGCTTACACAGAGAAGATAATCAAGATAGGATGACTACATGATTTCAAATCACACTTTTGTCTCTATAGCTACCATCGTAGTTTTGTTTGCTGGAGGATAAACTTAAATTGGCAGGTTGGATAGGAGAAGGGTTATAATGCTCTTCTCTTTCATTCCTAGAAGGATATATACAGCTTTACACGAAACAAAGACAATCCAACTTATTAGAAATTAGACTAAAAGTGTTTTATCCATTGTTGCAAGAGCCAAATTTCAGAGCCACCAGATTCACATGGCATCTCTTTTGCTAAAGGGAATAAAACAGGGCTTACTAGAAGAAATTCATGGGGATTATTTAGAAATACAAAATATTTCAAGTGAAAGTGAACCCATTCTGGAAATAGAGAAAAATAGAACAAAAATGTTAGATGTGTAAAGATTCTTGATGCGTGTGTGTATGTATGGAATACTAATAATATTAGTGTTACAGAGTAGTGGTGAACATTTGGGACTTTCACATTCTGAAACAATTTATTTAGACGATGAGGCAAACAGCGCCTTCACTGTCAGTGCCGTCTGAACGGTAGGTATTAGTTTCTAGTATTATTATTTGCTGGAAGTTAGTTTAATCATGCATAGCAGGTTAAAGAGCAAGTGACCTTTTCAGGAATGAGGGGAGCACTAACTATATCAAATGAGTTGTGACTGTTTTGTTTGACAGGACAGACGTTAGGCTGTGTTGGCATTTGCACAAATGCACAAATAATGCCAAGTATGGTTGTTAATTTATAGAAGAATTCCTATTACCCAGTGCCTCAGTATGCTAAATCTTACTATCACTCTTGTTCTCATATACTTTGTCAACATTCGCTGAGACACACGCACGAAGATTTTGTTCTGGGAAAGGTCAGCTCATGCTGACTGATAGTACTGGCATCGTAAAGATGATTTAGAGTGTCCAGACATCACCAAACCACCTGCCAGTTTCAGGCAAGGTAGTTAAGTAAGTCTAAAGCTTAGAATCAAGGAGGAAAAAGGAGGGGGCAGTTTTTCAGAAAGCTTTGGACATCATGTAAAATGGACATGGCTTAAGATATTTCATCTCTCCACTATTTTTCAAATCCAGCTTATCATATCTTTTATCATTTTGAAGTCTTTTCGTCTCTTTTCTCTTCAGCTGCCAGTCATGAGAATGAAAAGCATATGCTTTCTGAAAGCCCTGTTTGACATCATGTTCCTGTATCCAAGAATAACACCAGTGAGGCTTCAAAACACCAACATGAGAAAACAATTACAAAGACTGAAATAACATTTTTATTACAAAATACATGCACAACTCTCTTTTTATAATGGAAAGTTTTAGAAACAAAGTATAAGAATGAAACCCCATACTTCACTATTATACAACATTCAAAAATCTTCATCTATTTCTAACCTCTTATTAATTTTTTTCTTTTAATGCTAGAGTATTTTAAATAAAATTCTAGACGTCATATCATTTCCTCCATAAGTACTTTAAGATGTCTCTCTAAAGGAGCAGAATTTTTAAAAATATAATCACAATACCATTATCATACCTAACAAAATTAGCAATAACTATTTTATGTCAGCCAATAGCCAGTCTCTGTTCAAACCTTCCTAGTTGTCTCAAAAATATACATATTTTTTTTTTGGTGAGGAAGGTTGGCCCTGAGCTAACATCTGTTGCCAAACTTCCTCTATTTTGCATGTGGGATGCTGCCACAGCATGGCCTGATGAGTGGTGTAGGTCCATGCCTGGGATCCGAATCTGAACCCATGAACCCCAGGTCACCAAAAGAGAGTGCATGAACCCAACCACTATGCCACAGGACTAGTCCCTCAAAAATATCTTTTTATAGTTGGTTTATTTGAATAGGAATCCAGACAAGTCTCATATATTATATTTGAATGATTTCTATCTTAAAATTTTTTTAATCCATAATACTTTCCCTCTTTCCACTGTCTCTCTTTAACGACCCTTCTCTCAAGGTCATTTCTTTTAAGCCAGGCCATTTGTCCTATAGGATTTCTCGCATTATATACTTAGTGATTGATATTTTTTGTGAATTAATTTAGCATATTTGTCTAGACTTATGTTCTACACACAGTGGTTGGATCTATAAGCTTGATTACATTCAGGGATTAAGGTTAGATTTCATTTTATTTTATTTGGTAAAAACACACAAATGGTTCTATGTGCTTCTATTATGTCACATCAGGAGACAGACACTGTCTGATTTTCTTACTCAGTGATATTAATATCGATCGAGAGGTGCAGCTTCATCCATTACAAAGCTGCCATCCACCATGTCCCTAATGGCTCAGCAGCCATTGATGATTGCTATCTGGATCAGTTATAGTATTACAGTTTGCAAAATGGAGATTTTCTAATTCTATTATTTCTTATCTATCTCTTGGTTAGATTTCTTCTATATATCTCTGTTAATATGATCAATGTATAACACTTATTTTCCCAAATACTTTTATGATATTTTTACCCTGTCAGGAAACAAAAGACTGTTATTCAAAATAATGGTAATGATTTTGTAGTAGGAAGCAAGAGATAAGCAGATTCTTAGTTGTCTTTTACTGAAAAACAGCAATAACAACCACTTGATAGAATTTCCTGGAGCACATAACCATACTGTCAAAAAGAACAACATCTAGGACACAAGTACATAAATGTGTAATATTAGCAAATTATATAAGAACTCAATGATATAATGCAATTTTAGACATTTAAGCAAAAATTTGTCGGTTAAAATCTTGATTAACTTCCATCAGTGTAAACTCTCACTAAAATATAATTATATGAAGACAGGAATTTTTGTCTATTTTGTTCAGTGCTGGGTTTGGAAGACCTAGAAAATGAGTGGCACATCATAGGCTCCTGGTAAACATTTATTAAATCAACATTGAATTAATGAGTGAGATAATTTCAAAAAGGGGGTAGTTAACAGTGATTTCATCAAAGGAGAAGAGAATGAAGAGGAAAATCCATTCTGGTTATTTGTGGCAATAGTTAATAGTTCCCCACTGTGAGTTAAGAACTCACTTTAGGAATGTGTGTGTGCCACCATGTGTAAAGTCTAGTGCTTTAAATTCTTTACTTACTTCCTTTGCTAATAAAGAAAAAAACAGGAGGCTGGCCACATGGGCAAGTGGTTAAGTTTGTGTGCTCCCTTTTGGCAGCCCAGGGTTCACTGGTTCGGATCCTGGGTGCAGACCTACACACTGCTCATCAAGCCACACTGTGGCGGCATCCCACATAGAAAAACTAGAATGACTTACAACTAGGATGTACAACTATTTACTGGGGTTTTGGGGAGAAAAACAAAAAGGAGGAAGATTAGCAACAAATATTAGCTCAGGGCCAATCTTCCTCACCAAAAAGCATTAATGAAAAGAAAAGAAAAAAACGTTTCTGGGTCATAGAATCAGTGGCATAATTTTTATTTCTCCTGTTAATATCCTCTAGTCCTATTCCTCTAGTCAGGAACAATTCCAAATTAAGTGTCGTCTATGCTTAATAAATGGATCTATGCAAAATTCATTAGTTTACTGAGGTTGCTGATAAAACAGGTACCCAAGTTTTCTCTATAGAAAAGGAGTGTTTTAAGATTTCTGACCTACAGTTATCTTGTTATTTTACCTAATTATACTATTATTAGGATGGAGATAAATATATTCAAAAGTTCTTTTTGAAACTAAAGAAAATCTAAGGCAAAATCTAAAAATCTCGTGATACCACATATATATATATATGTTCTGGGTTTTTTTTGTTTTTTTGTTTTTTTTGATGAGGAAGATTGGCCCTGAGCTAACATCTGTTCCAATCTTCCTCCATTTTGCATGTGGGACGCCACCATAGCATGGCTTGATGAGAGGTGTGTAGCTCTGAGCCCAGGATCTGAACCCGCAAACCCTTGGCCACCAAAGCAGAGCATACGAACTTAATCACTACACCACCAGGCTGGCCCCCACGTATATATATATTTTTTTAATTAATCTTTTTTTGGAGGAATATTAGCTCTGAGCTAACATCTGTGCTCATCTTCCTCTACTTGATATGCGGGGTGCCTGCCACGGCTTGGCTTGATAAGGGGTGCGTGGGTCTGCACCCAGGATCTGAACCAGCGATTCCCAAGCTGCCAAAGCGGAGTGTGTGAACTTAACCGCTACACCACTGGGCTGGCCCCATGTATACTTTTCAAAGAAAGAAAAATGCTCCTGCTTTAGAGATGCTGGTCTGCTGATTCTCCTCCAGCTTCTCTGATAACTCTTCCTCTCGTCTTCTATGCCTCCTCTTCTTCTCATCTCTTACACGTAAGGGGTAAGGTTTACTGTTTCTCCTTTAGTGAATTCACTGATTCTTAAATGTCAAGAGTTACTTAAATTTATATCACACACACACACACACACACAGATTCACACAAACTATATCACCAGTTCTGACCTTTTTCCTGTGTTCTGGGTCTGCGTTTCCAGTTGCACAATACCTCAAACATGTCTAAAGCCAAGCTCCAAATAGAATTCCTAAAACAGTTCCACTATATCCTACAGACTTTATTATTTCTGCCAATGACATCATTTTCTCAGTCTCTCAAGCTTAAAACCTGGTTATCACCCTTATCTCCTCCATCCATTTGCCACCCACTTACAGTTAATTACTAAATCCCTTGGTTTGACTTCCTTAATCTCTTGAATTGGTCTCTTCTGGTCCATTCCTATGGTCCCTTCTCTCATTACCTCTCGGCTGAACTATCATAAAAGCCTCTTAATTGGTCTTCAGTCTTTCTCTACTCCAATTTTGTCTCCTGCTACAGATTAATCCTCTTAATGCACAACTCAAGAACATCACCTTTCTGCTCACAAAACCCAGTGGTCCCTGTTATATAGACTTAGAGGATTAAATATAAATGATTTTGTTTGGCATTTATGACCTTTGTCTGAATCTTCCATAACATATGCCCTAATCTCCAGCCAAAGTGAGTTATTTCCCACTTCCCAAATAACTCCAAGATTTCTCACCTCTATTTCTTCGATTATGTTTCTCTACATCAGGAATGTCCCATTTCCACAGCCCTTTTCCTATCTTTGTCCATAAAAACACCCTGAAGACATTGCACAAATGCCACAGCCTTCCAGAAGACTGTCTTTCTCATGCTTTCCTCATGTTGCAGCCTCTCTCTTTTCTGAATGTCTACAACATTTTCTCGATACTTCTTATAGAACAATTGGCACATGTGAATTTATATTGTGACTATTTGTATACTTATTGGATCTCCCCTTTAGGAAAGAAGCCAAGTTTTTAAATCTATTCACACTCTTTTATTCCTTACTCACAAAACATGGCGCCATGTTTTGCACATTGTAAAGCCTCATAAGTATATGTTCAATTAACTTTAAGAGGTCTTGTAGTAATTTGGTAACAGGTTTGGATCCAAGGCACAGACCTGCACACCACTATTCAAGCCATGCTGTGGAGGCATCCCACATACAAAATAGAGGAAGAGTAGCACAGACGTTAGCTTAGCGACAATCTTCTTGAAGCAAAAAGAGGAAGATTAGTGACAAATGTTAGCTCAGGGTCAATCTTCCTCACCAAAAACAAAAAAAAGAGAGAGAGAGAGAGAGAGAGAAAAGGAAAAACTACAGAAAGCTCTAATTCTGAGCTTCCCACCATTCCATACTCCATGCAATGGAGGTGGGGTAGTGGTAAGCCCTGAAAATTAAAAAAAAATCTCTACAGTTGTCTGTTGCCACCAAAGGAACACAAGTTATTATTGTAAAGCATCTCAGTTATTTGCAATGGCTCTAGGAATGGATAGTTCTATAAATACTCTTGATGTGCTTAAGAGTGACGTACCTCTGTTGTAGAGGGAAAAGTGCAGGTCGAAGGTGAGAAGGTTGAGCTCTCTCTCTCCTCCCCTGGATATCTTGGGAAAGGAGGGATAATTGGATTAAACAAACTGGTGAAGTGTGGCATAGGGAAATAGAGCAGGAAGAATTCTGCTCCATTGTTGTCTCAGGAGAATTCCTTTTCCTTTCTGGCTGCACCCCTCACTAATTGGATGTTCATTGGCAAAACATGGAGCTTCTGTGCATCTCAATTTCTTCTTACACGATACAAACAAGTTGAACTACATGATCCTTACGTGCCCTTCCTGCTTTCTTTCTCTTAAGGAGACATAGACAATGAACTTGTAAATTAGTAATATAATTTCAGATAATGATAAGTGCTATGTAGAAAATAAATTGGTCCCAAAGAATGACTAGGAGGGAGGAGGTGACATTTAAGCTGAAACTAGGCACATGAAAATGCAGGGGAGAGTGTGCTAGGCAGAGAGAACAGGAAATGCAAAAGCCCCAAGGCAGGAAAAAGGCCACTATGTGGGCTGGGGTAGTGACAGGAAATGACATTGGAGAGGTGAGTCTATGGTAAAGAGTGTGGGTTTGAGTTCATGACCAGCGATAGAAGGAACCTGTTGAAGAGTTTGATGCTGGAAAGTGGTATGATCTGATGTAAGCTTTAGGACAACTACCTGAGGTGCTCCGTGGGGAAGAGACTGCAGGGAAGGCAGAGTGGAGGCAGGACAGGCAGAAGGATGAGGATGGGGATATGGACCTCGGCTTCAGCGGGTAGACAATGGTGAGAAACAACTAGACTTAAAATTATGTTTAGGAGAGAGCAAAAGTAAGATTTGCCAGTGGATTCACGGTGGGGTATAAGGAAAAAAGAGGGCTAAGGATGCCTAGTTATCGATCTGATCAAATGCTTGGTTTTATCTATAGAACTAGCTTCATATATGGGCTTGGCTTCTGGTAATTTGCAACAACTCAGTTGTACGTGTGGCTGGATTTCACTGGAGATGTCAAGGTTGAAAATGGAGATTTGGGAGATCTCAGCTTTTAGTTGGTACTTAAAACCACAGGACTGGATAAAATCTTGAATGCTCTCACATTCACCTTTTTGTTATCTAGCTGCTGAAAAATTGGATCAGGTACATTGAGTAATTTTTATTAAATTATTTGCCATGGTATTTTGAAGTTCTCTGTGTTGATTTAACGAAGTGATACAGATGGGGAGAGAAGCTATGAAGAGTGCTTCTGAAAATACATGGTTTTAGTTGTAGTTTAATTTAAGGCTTCACTGTTGGTACTTTATAACCGTGCGGTATTTTCCAGGCATATCTTCACCTCATGTTGTTCTTTATCAGGTTGAAAGGGAAGACACAAGTTTTATCATCTAAATTTACTTTGATTGTGTCCCATTACCATTTAGTTTCTGATTTATCAAAAGCTAAAGGATTTCCAATTAAGAACAAGGTTTTCTTTAATTTTAAATCCACTTAATTGATTGTTTTAATTCCAAATCTAACAGAGTTGCAGGGAAAAGCTTGGTTTACAGTTTGTTCTTAACTGAAGAAAACAGAAGATTGCAGAAACTGGAAACATAAGCTTCTGTTGTTAACAATAAGTTCTTTCTCTTCTACAATAGAATCTAGTGTTTCACCCTATTTCTTGCTTTTCATTAAGATTCTAAGATAAACACTTAAGTCTGCTTTATATAAATGGCATGAAAGACAAAGCCTTATTGCCTCAACAGACAAAAGTCCTTATAAATCAATAAGTAAATAAATAACGATGCACATTTCAACAACAACCAAGAAAGCGCAAAGGATAGAATCAGGAAGTTCACATAAAAAAGACACTTAACCTCAATTGATACACACTGTATTCTGTTTTTTTCCCAAATGCTTCTTACTTTAGAATAATAAATTCTAACTTTGAGAAGTCTGCCACATAATTCTGTAAACCACTGGTTGTTCATTTCACTTTCCTTAGCTCTCTAAACTATTTCTCTGAGTCTCTTTGTCCTCCTAATTCATCTCTGGTTTTCATCCTGATCATCAGAATCATTTTAGATCTAAGCAGAAGGGAAGTGAGGGAATGGAGGTGGGAAATATCGCTGGTCCTAATTATCAACCACTAGCTCTGAGCTGTCTTCCCTCCTTGAACTTTTTTGATAGATTTTCTAAATCTTCTTTCGATAGCTCTTATTTTCCCAGTTTCTAATTGATATACTTTCTGAAATTTGTCTTCTGTGTGCATTCTTAGAGGCCCTTCTGCATCTCTCTATGTATCAAAACGTCTAAACTTTTCTTGAAATTTCCTAAAGGGAAACCAAATTAAGATTACCACTGAACTCAATATGGAAACATTTCCTTGAAAAGTGGACTAGAAAAGTTTTTGAGAATTCATACAAGGGATCTCAAAATGGCATTTTAGAATTGAAAACTGGGAGTTGCATCTTATATAGACATTGCTTCTAGCAAGTGATAGGAAAATTGCTCTTAGAATAAAAACATTTCTTTGGAGAATCCCTTAAATTGCCCTTAAATATACAGAAGGTAGGCTTTGGAAGCTCAGAAGCTAAGAACTAAATTATTTTTTCCTCAAAAAGAAAAGAAAAGATTGATTAGAGTGAGCCTGGCAGTTGGGCCAAAGTCTAGTTTGAAGAGGGAGTTGAGGCTGTCTCTTGGCGGAGCAAGGAGTTAAATGAAGCAATTCTTCCTCCCTCCTCTTTACACAGGCACTTACTCGAATTCTTTTGTTTTAGTTAAATTGTCCTTCGATGTAGCTCTACTGTCACTGTTATAGTATCAGATCCAGCTTTCTCTATTTCCAACTTTTGACCTATGTGGTGACTGACATATTTCATCATTGGCTTACCAACAGGATTCAACACTTTAGGACAGAGAGAGCAGCCAGTGGATAGAGACACGGGTAATAACAAAAGGCTTACCAACAGCCGCTGCAATATTAGGGCCAAGGATGGTTCTCCTGTGAACAATGACAGGAAAATATGTCGGACCACATGCTGCCCTTCTTTTCCACTAGGGCAACCGACATCTAGCGTACCCATCAAGCACACCTGGCACCTCACTGGCTGACAGCGGTGCAGCTCTGACTGGTGTCCTAATCCAGAACGGGCATCTTCGCACACGCAGTAGGGGCTGCTGGACACCACAGTCCTCAGCTGGATGCTACCCCTTTGAAGCGGAACTCACCCTCGCATCAACCTAGTATTTACCTAACTAACAAATCCAGATATTGGCAGCTGGTCTGCAACTCTTGGAGACGTTGTCTGCCTAAAATGAGACACAGACAGTTTGGCCTTCACAGACCTCCCCAGTCTCCTCCCGTGAAACTCAGAGCCCACCTCAGTGCTGAACTGGGTTTCCCGCTGGGCAGAAACGCTTTGCCATTGAACTCTCAATCTTTTATCCTGACAACTTAGTCTTTAAGTCACTCTTCTTTTTTTTTTCTTTCAGGGTCTTAAAGAAATTAGTGACAGAATTAGCTAGATTGATAATTATTGGGTAAAAAAATAGACTTTGTGAAATATGGATTTAAGAGGCATATCTTGATATAACAAACTTAAAAACAGCAAAAGCTATACTTTCTTTTAGTTTGAAAAGAAACTATTTTTGGAGTTAAGAAATTGTTATGAAATTGAATCTCTACCAACCCACTCGCAATAACAACCCATCAGAAACAGCTTTAGGAAAAAATCAAAAAGAATGTTGATGGAATATGTGGGCTGAGAAACCTTAGGTAGAACACAAAATGCATCCATGTGATGCAAGATTGGAATAATCATTAATTTGAACTATTTTTTTAAATCAAAAGCCAATTCTTCCATCAAAGTGCATTCTCGAAGCAAAAATGGACTTCCTTGAAATACTTTAGAAATTAAAGAGGCAACTCTCATTTCAATGAAGGCATGAAACTTTTTGTTATAACTTCTGTGGATACTATGCACTTCTATACCCCTGAATTTATATTCTTAGAAAGATACTCATTTGAAATTTTCCCTGGTTTACACACACACACACACACACACACACACATTAGACTACAGATAACTTACATACTCACACATACACACACACAATTAGACTACAGATAACTTACATACTCACACATACACACACACACACATTAGACTACAGACAACTTATACACTCAAACTGTAAGACAGTGCCTAAGAGCCACCACTTGAAAATTGAGTACAAAACTCTGAATTTTCAGACAATCAATAATGGTAAGGGATTAGATCTTTCAATTAGTAAAATCTACAGATTCTCATATAGTGCCGTAGCTCTTAGAGCTTTGGCAATTGTTTCTTTTGCTCATCCAACCTGTTTCAATCACAATGGCTGTGTGTAGAAAATCACCCCAAAATTTAGTGGCTTAAAATAAGGATAATCATTTATCTCATGATGTTTATGGGTCAAGATTTCAGAAGAAGCTCAGCTATGCAGTTCTGACTCAAAGTCTCTCATGAGGCTGCAATCAGATGTCTCTGTCTGGGTCATCTCCCAGGTTTCTCTACTCACACATCATGCATCTGATCGGGGGGACTCAAACATCTGGGTGCTGAAACAGGCTCCTTGGACTGAAACCAGTTCCTGGGCTCCTTGGGCATCTTTCTCCATCTCTATATATTCTGTCCACACGATCTCTTCAGCATGGCAGTTTCAAGGTAGCCTGGCTTCTTACATATTGACTCAGGAATCCCAAGGGACGTGTCCAAAGAAAGAGAGAGCCAGACAGAATCTGCATCACCTTGTATGGCCTTGCCTTCTACCACATTTATTGATGGAATCAGTTAAAAATTTCTTCTCAGGTTCAAGTGGAAAGGAACATGGATGGTAATACTTGATGAAAGAGAGTCAATATCACATTATAAAAATGTGGTGTTGATTATATATTTATGTGTCCAACTTCAGATAATATGATCTGCCACATCAACAAAAGTCTGGCTGAGACCCACCCTCAGATTTTTTCCTATACAATCATATTTAGGACAATAATAAGAATAATTTAACAACGGCAAGTAAGAAACTACCACCATATGGAGAAAAGATTTCCTTCTGTTTGATGAAAAATGGCCTCAGGTGACAGCTTTCCATATTTAATTGTATCCATTTCATTTCTATCTTGAGTTCTGTGTTCCTTCATTTGTCCGTTCAGCAGATACTTGTTGAGTACCTACCTGAAGTAAGCAGTATAAAGATGGTGAGGATGAAGGGGCAGATACAAAGCCATAATGCTCACCTTCATTGAACACACTTTATGTGTATGCACTCAGAATTGTGTTTTTTAATAGCTTGTGTGTGAGGCAAATCTTCAGCACGAGTAGCAGATTTAAATTTCGGAATGGGAATTCATTAAGAGCTAAGTGTTATATGATTCTGATAAGAAAGGAAAATGGATAGCACCATTTTGAGTTTAAAGGAACGTAATATAAAGTGAGGAGACCCATTTTCTTTGTGATATAGAAACTGGTTCTGAAACAATCCAAAGAAAGGAGTTCTAAAGAGAAAAAAAAAGGTTTTTAGACCATGGCAGCAGTACTACAAAAGATGCTTAGTTCTGTTCTCTAAGGGAACTTATTGGAAAGAAGATATTCATTTGATTATGTGAATTTGAACATAATCTAAGTGCTTTAGTGTACTTAGTGTAAGGGGTTTGCGTGTATGTGTGTAAGTCTTCCCATTATCTTAGAACATATTTTTTTGGAAGATCAAAACGATGTCTAAGACATTGCAGAAGAAGGTATTTATTGCATAAAAAAAGTTATAAATATACAACTTATAACCTCAGATAATGATTAAAAGTATATTTTTAGGGGCCAGCCCTGTGGCCTAGTGGTTGAGTTTGGCATGTTCCACTTCAGTGGCCCAGCTTCGCAGGTTTGGATACCAGACACGGCCATACACCACTTGTCAGCCATGCTGTGGAGGCAACCCACATATAAAACAGAAGAAGAATGGCATGGATGTTAGCTCAGGGCTAATCTTCCTCAAGACAAAAAAGAGGAAGATTGGCAACAAATGTTGGTTCAGGGCTAATCTTCCTTAGCAAAAAAAGAAAAAAAAAATATATATATATATATTTACATATATATATAAAAAACCATCTGAGGTCAAAGGCGTCTTTTAGATTTGACATTCTGATGTATAATCTGCACAAAACAAAGTCATAAAATCTCAGCGTTTATAGGGACTTTAAAAATCATCTGGGGGCCACCCTGGTGGTGTAGCAGTTAAGTTTGTATGCTCCACTTCAGCAGCCCAAGGTTTGCTGTTTTATCTCAGGGCCAATCTTCCTCAGCAAAAAAAGAGAGGAGGATTGGCAGCAGATGTTAGTTCAGGGCTGATCTTCCTCAAGAAAAAAATAAATAAATCATCTAGTCACCAAATTTCTCCCAGGTTTTGATTCACTCCACAAAACGTCTCACCAAGGTTATCCAGTGTCTACTTGAACAACTCCAGTGAAAGAGCAAACATGCCGTCTCTATCAAGCAATGTAGTGCTTGTTTCATGTTCAGCCTCTTTGCAAATATAGTCAAATCTCTTATTCATGGGTTCTGTACTTTAAAATTTGCCTACTTGCAAACATTTACTTGTAAACCCCAAATCAACTCACAGTATTTTCACAGTCATTCGTGGACACGTACAAAGTGGCAAAAATTTTGAATTGCAGGATATGCACGTTACTTGCTGAGGAACAAGGTGACGCTCTGCCTTCTTGTTTCAAATCACCTATTGTAAACAAGCGTCCTTTTGGGGGGTCTATTTCATGCCATGTTTTTTGCATTCTTGTATTTTTTATTGTTTATTTTGTTTCACATAGCCCTGAAGCTTAATGCTGAAGCGCTGTCTAGTGTTCCTGAGCACAGGAAGGCTGTGCTGTACCCTACAGGAGAAAATACATGTGTTACGTTAGCTTTGTTTAGGCAAGAGTTATAGAGCTGTTGGCTGTGAGTTCAATGTCAGTGAATCAACAATGTATACTAAATAGGGTATCTTTAAACACAAACACACGTAAAACAAAGTTATGTATTGATCGGTTGACAAAAAGTTGTAAACAGGGGCTCCCAGGAAACTAATCCTATATCTTTCGCAGGGGTGAAGATTCGATAGTCACTAACTCAGTTATTGTGCAACATTACAGAACATAACTACTGTAATGCGAATTGACTGCACAAAAAGCATACAACAAATACAGCTTTCCTTTCTTTTGTCTATCTTAGTCATCTCAGATGACAATTTTGAACTTTGTCACTGTAGAAAGAATGCATTTTATGGTGTCACTTTTACTTTCTAATGAGAAAAAAGTTAAATGATTACAAATCATATCACCTGTGATTATGTATTATGCCTACAATCAGACTCCCATTGTGTTTCTCCTCTGTCAAAAAACTATTTTTGCAAAAACAGCCATAAATTATAGCCCATTGGAGTCACTTTACAGTCAACCCTTATAGCCCTGACAGAGAGAAGGCAAAATCATATTCCCCACGGCTGGAGAATGGCAGCAACATGATAGAGAAATATGATAGGGACACAACTTTTAAACCATCCTTGAAATTCATGATCCCTAATGTTTTTCTAGCATTAGGATTCAATGACAGTCCTTCAGAAACACCCTTGGCAACTGTCAGTATTCCAAATGTGTGAGCAGGGCTTGACAGGAAAGAAAAGTTTGTCATATGTTAAAGTGTTGATGGTAGAGAGGCTAGAGAGTGGCATCAAGGGGAGAATTAAAGCTCTTGGATTATCCTTTGCTTACATTAATACTCTATTTTCCTCTTTGCCATGAAGCTGTGGAACAATCAGAACAGAAGCCAAGATATAGTGACAATATTTACCATGCATTAAATTTTCACACCCGCCACAACATTTCCCAGCCTCCTTAAGCAGGGCCGTGTAACTAGTCCTGGCCAATGATGTTTGAGCAGACGTGACATAATTCTTCTGGTAGAAGCTTAGAAGTCTTCCTCTCGCTTCCCTTGCACTCTCTTCCTCTGGCACAGCAAGCCCTAGAATTTAATTGCACTGATGGTGCCACAAGAGGGCAGAATCTCTGTGATAGTTCTGGACAGGAGCAATGAGAAATTCAGAGAAATTTTATTTCCCCACACTTATGGTCTAGCCTCCCTTGAATAATAAAAGGGTTGAGTCAGACTAATTTGGCTAAAGAAGAGCATACTCAAATGGAAATGGAAAAGATGAGCCTGAAAAGGTAGCCTGTGTGTGTGTTTTTCAGAACTGCAGTGTCAGGCCGAGGATTTGGTACTGTGCTCGTCTAAAGGCACCGCGATGACTTTGGAGGCCTTGTTATCCAAAGGTGTCTATAAATCTCTGATTATTTCTAACAAATGTCTGAATTGCTCAAATGTGAGGGAGGCTCAAAACAGTAGTAAGAAGTCTGGAGTGAGGAAAAAGAACTTCCTCAGAATAAATTCTGAAAAAGCTATCATGTCTAGAAGAGACTAGGAACTCTTGACTCCTTGAAGTCTGACACTATCTTAGAGCGATAATTTAAAGTAACTGAACTACACGGACCTGGCCCAGCAGAATGTGCCTCAGGGGACAAACATCTCCCCAGGCTTGGCTTCTGCTGTCACCTTCACCATATTTTTCTCTAGTGATGACTTCCAGGAGCTGTCATTTGAACTGACTGTAGATTGGACTTGGTATCTATAGGACCAAGAGAAACTTCAAATTTTTCCCTTTAAAGGCTAAAGTAAAGCCCTTAAACTGAGGTTATGTTATTACTTTATTGAGTAATAACATATCATATTCACCACGGCTGGAGAATGGCAGCAACATGATAGAGAAATATCATTAAATGGAGATTTAAATATAAGCTGTAAAATCTTTCTAAATGTAAATTCCAACCCAGGTTTCAAGGGAATCTGAGATTCTCTTGAGGAACCAGGGTTTTATGAATGTAAATCTTTGACGTATTATGTGTCAAAGATTCTTCCTTCTGCAAACAGAAAGCATAGCAGAACACAACATAAAATAACATGAACTTTATCCATGGCTTTAGCCTTTTCTTTTTGAATTTAGCTCGTCAACACAGAGCCACAGGGGTCTATCTTTAAAGCCCTAACATTCTGCTTTGAGATTAGATTTGCCAATGAAAATAACAAAAATAACATTCCTCTCTCATAAAGTCCATATCCTCAAAAAATTGAGGTAGATAAATAGTGACTTGTATTTGTTATATCAATTGTGCATATCATTATGGCATTTCACATGATGTTTGTTTTTTCCCCACCTGTAATTTAGTTTGACATCTGGGAATGAATATCTGAAGCATGCCTAGTTATAATTTTCCAGCTCTTAATAGTGTATAATTATAGTATTTGTAGGCATTGCGAATTTAATTGACATATAAACAATATGCTTGTGGATGATAAGCACATACTAATTTCCATATTAAAAATTGAAAGTAAGTAAGAAGCTTTTTTCCTTATAAGTCTTTTGACAGAGCCTCTCTCAAAGGCTTAACTTATTTTTTTCTCATAATTATGTTATCAGGATAGGTTTGGCTCAAAATAAGAGTATTTATCCTAGCTTTGATAAGGATCCAAATGCTAAGTGATATGTCGAAAACTGAATAGAAGGCAAACAAATAATTTAGAAGACAAAAACATAGAGAAATGAGTGAGAGTTGGAGGGTGTAGATGCACGAAAAAGAAATTATTTACAAAAGAAACACTTCTTTTGGAGAGGAGGGAATGAGCGATTCTACAGCACCCCTGCACCTCTTTCCTCACCCAATGTAGTGATTAAGAGCTTCTGTGGCATGAGATAGACCTGAATTTAAATATCCATATGTCATTTAATAGGTACATGTCCTTGGGCACACTTGGGTACTCTCTTAGTCACAGTCTCTTAATACGTAAAAAGCATCTCCTGTCTCTCATTCCTTAACAGCTAATTTGCTAGGAAATTCTTTCAAGAAATCCTGTTGGCTCTGCTTTCAAAATATGTCCATGTTGCTCCACGTCCCCATGTTCCCTCATCTGAATGCTGCCATATGCTTCTCCCTTGCCTCCTGCTTCCACCCTTGCTCCCTTCTGTCTGTTCTCAATGCTGCAGCCATAGTGAACCTTTGAAAATGTAAGTCAGATTGTGTCACTCCTCTCCTCCAAACCTTCCAGTGACTTCCCTCCTCATCCAGAGTAAAAGCCAAGGTTGTTACAGGGGGTGCTCTCCCTGACTCCCCCTTTCCCGCCCCATGCCCTCTCTCTAACTAGGCTCTCTCACTGCTGTGCTCCAACCACTCTGATCTTTCTGCTATCCTTAAACACAACAGGCAAAACTCCTACCTTAGGAATACTCTGCCCTGAGATGTCTCAAGTTTTTGCTAAATAGTAACTTCTCAGTGAGGCCTACATTGACCACTCTATTTAAAAGTACAGCTTACCCCTCCCTACCCCATCCATTATCCCTCCTTCCCATTCCTATTTTTCCCATAGCACTCCAACTTCTAGGGTACTATATAATTTGCTTATTATGCTTATTGTGTATTCTCTCTTTCCCCCTTTAGGATGTAAACTTAACAAAGGCGGGGGTTTGCTGTTTTGTTCACTGATGTGTATCAAGCTCCTGGAACAGTGCAGTAAACCTAGTAGGTACTCAATAAATACTTGTTAAATGAATGAATGAATAGGTACTTATGCCGTAGTGGATTAAATTCAATAGTTTAATAGTGCTCCTATATTCTTGCCTAGATACCTCTCAACTTTCCTATTGAGAAATGCCATCAGTCCTCCTCATATCATCTCACGTCATCATTCCCTCCCATATGATACATGGGAGTCCTTTCCCATATATCAGTCCTCCCCATATTCTCTCCTCAAGAAATGGACATAAAAAGACACGATGTAACAAAAGTTTTTGAAAGATTAGAATGAGCTATATTTTTAGCTTCATTAATATGCTTGCTTGCTTTGAGACCTAGGGCCCTGGGCCACCAACACGTTGATAGCTTTATTGGAAGCATTTTAGCTAATCCTTTGCAGAACCCACTGCTAATAGAACCTCCTGAAGAGATTAAGCCTCTTTGGAAGTACTAAACACACACACACAATCAGGAACAATAGGCAATTTTAAGATCAAGCGAGTGAAGCAGGATCAGCAACAGCACTAAGAGGCGACAAAATATCCTGAGATTTCAATAATGTTTCCGTCTCATTAACACATTAACTGCTTAGTTAACTACATATGACATGTAGGGGAAAAAAGAAATACTACTGCTTCCTTGCACTGTGGTGAAGCATACATTAGATAATGTGTGAGGGTCCCAAAATTCAGCACTTATTTCTCAGTAAACATTAGTTGGTTTTGAATATTAAAACCAGGTACACTGCACTTTATAGTTTAGTATCAAAATTGTTCCATGTTTCTAAATTTTATTTTTTCTGACTATGACAAGCAAAGAACACTTTTTATATTAATTTAATCTCTCCAGTGAAGTTTCCTCCTGAGAAGGTATGTGCAGATTATTGTGTCTATATCAATATACTGTCATTCTCACTTATAACCCATTCTTCTATGATTTTGGTTACCCCACACAAATAAAATGACAAAATTGAATGTTTAAACCTGATATCTCGTCTCTGGACCCATGCAGTCTTTTTCTCAGTGCAGATTCCTCATGAAACGTAGCCTGAAATGGAATAGTTTGTCTCTACCATATCCTAAGGGTAATTACAATCTTTCATTAAGTTTCAGGCCATAGTCTCCCTCCTCCAGCAGACTCTCAATGTACTCATATAAAAAATCCATTAATTCTCTTATTCACTCTCTTGAAATGACTGTGATATACAAATGTGTGTGTGCATGTATACACAAAGATTAAAAGGTTAAAAGGCTGAAGTATCTGCCTAAATTATCCTTGAGGGTAATTCAGAGATTGACGTGAATACATATATATTTCTGTGACAAATATATATATATGTGTATATACATTTCACAGACATTAAATGAAAACTTTAACAAATGTGGCCGACAATTGTTTCTAAATCAGCCAACGCTTGCTGCTATTCTTTTTTAACAATCATTTTTATTTCTCATAGGTTACATTTTAACAGCTGAATCTAGCCTTTTTAATTCCTCCGAACATGCTATTTTAGTTTGTTGCTTGGGAAGTTTTTCACATTTGCAAGCTGATGACTGATTTGACTCCAGGGTACTGAGGTTCACAGTTTTGTCTTAATGAAGACTCCTTTTAACAATGTGATATTTTCAAGACTATCATCATTACTTACAAACTAAACAAAAAAGGTTGTCATAACAACCAGAGCTTAGTGGCTTAGTGTTCCAGATTTTCAGATTTAATTTTTATACCTAAGTAATATCATTTCTCTGCATTGCTTTAAACCACCTGTAAAATAAATGAAATGTTTACCTTGAGCATTAAAGAGGAATGCTTAAGGAATTTGCTGGAAATAAACATATCTGTGCAATTCACATGTGTGTTATATCTATAATATATACGTAAATACATGCTCTATATCTGTATGACCCCTTTCTTCTCTACATATCTATGACCTCAAATTCTGTCCATCCCTCAAGACCCAAACTCCACAAAATTGCCTCAGATACCCTAGGTTCCCTGCTCCCCCATACTCTCATAGCCCTTTTTGAGCCTCTTTTCCAGCATTACCCTATCCTAGTTTGTATTCAATTTATGTGTGTAATCATCTGTCTTTATCCCGGGTTTCTGCACTCCTAAAAGATGGGAAATATCACCTTCCTTCTCTTAGTGTTTCTCACAGAGACCACCACAGCACCCTATAAAACATAGGACTTAGACCCTGAGCAAAGTGAATATATGTCTTTGTCAAACAACTCCTTGGGCAGGCATGTAGAGTTCTGCTTTGATTGAGTACTGACATCCTCTGTACATATGCAGATAGGGCTGCCTTTGACTTGAGTTCAACATTCATCTTATTAAATATTAAAATGAGCTCTCTGTAGAGTACTGCCTCTTACTGTCACTTGATTAACTGCACTATAAAGTTATTTTATAATGCCAGGGAAAGTGTTAAGTATTCAAGACATCAAAAGACTACCATAGGTCTTAGAATGTAGAGGCCTTAAGATTTTAAGACCAGAATTAAATTAACTGTAGAGATAGAGAAGCCAAAATACTATTCACATTGGCTGTCTTCTTGAGGAATTTTCTGTTCTCATTTCTTTTTCAAGTCACAATGGAAAGATCCAGTTTTTGCATTTTGCACATGTACACAATATAACAGAATTGCGAAAGAATCTAATAAAGTGCACAGATATAAGAAACCCATTATGGAAACAAGACCATTAGGGGCAATGGGAAGCACTATCTTCTCGCATTTCATTTTCAAATATCTCTTATACTGAATATTCTACCCTTCCATTTTTTCACCCTGACTGAACACTCCTATTTCCACTCTCAGATTACTTCTTCCTGGTTATTCTTTCCCAGTTTCTCTTCTTATAGGCCATGAGGCAGGTAGTCGCAAATTAATATTGCTCATCACCACATCCTCAGAATTGTGAAGGGCTGTAGCCACGATCAATCCTAGACCTTAATTTGTCACATCAACCACCCCTCCCCACCACAACCTTTCCTCTTTGCCACACATATCTACCTAGTCTCATCTCAGAGTACTCAATTAAGCTAAGGGCCTCTTCATAATTCCTCAAGTATTGCTTACTTATTCTCATATTTTCAATTTTGTTCATACTCTTCTGTATACTTGGAATGCTCTTCAATTTAACTCTCTTCCACAAACACTGAGTGTTTACTGTTTACCAGAGACAGGGTTAGTTACTGGATACTACACAAAAATGTAAATATGCAGCAGCAGCCTTTAAAGATACTTCTTTTAATCTTTGTCAATTCCTTTTTATCTTTTCTCTACATGCTACTTGATACTTGGTGTTTTATGGAGGCTTCATTACATAGGCATGATTGATTAAATCATTGGACATTGGTGAGTGATTCAACCTCTAGCCCCACTCCCCTCCCTGGAAATCGGGGTGAGACTCAAAGTCCAAACTCTGCTCAAGGTTGGTTCCCCTGGCAACCAGTCCCCATCCTTAGTGCTTTCCAAAACACCTTCATTAACACAGACCTAGCTGTGGTGGAAAGGGGCTTGTTATGAATAACAAGACACCCATTTCACCTTTATGACTGAAGCATTTTCAGAACTGAAGATGAGGAGACCAAATCTAACAAAAGATGCTCCCATTGCTCTTAGCTATCACTCAGGAAATTCCAAGGGTTTGGGGAGCTGTGAGCCAAGAACGGTGGATGAAGATCAAATATATATAAGAAATATGTTTCTTATAAATCACAATATTGCACTTAGTTCCATTAAAGACATAGTTATCAGACAATTTGCTTTCCCTACTGATCAGTAAGGTTTTTTGGCGGACATGTGAGGAAATTTAGATTTAGGCGTCTTAGTTCCTTCGGGCTGCTATAACAGAATTCCATAGACTAGGTGGCTTCTAAACAACAGAAATTTATTTCTCACAGTTTTGGAGGCTGGGAGGTCCAAGATAAAGGTCTTGGCAGATTCAGCGTCTGGTGAGGGCCCACTTCTTGGTTTATAAATGGCTGTCTTCTCACTGTGTCCTCAAATGGCAAGGGGCCGGGGAGTGAGGGAGTTCTTAGAGGTCTCTTTTATAAGGGCACTAATCCTATTCACGAGGGCTCCAATATCATCATCTAATCACTCCCACAGGCCCCACCTACAAATACCATCATATTGGGGATTAGATTTCAACATATGAATGCGGGGGGGGGGGGGAACAAACATTTGGTCTATAGCAGAAAGTTCCCTTTTTTTCTATAACTTGCAAATATTTAGAATTCCCTTTCTAAAATCCAGACAATTTTTAGACAATGCATATTAAATCTCATAATGGCAAACACTGCAAGCCAGACTCTTGCTGTAAACTCATCCTACTGTGTGTATCACCAAGTATTTTTGGTACTGTAATTGACAGCAGTGTCCCCAAAAGCTCAGACTGTTAGGAAAAATTCTCTAAAAAATTAGAGAATTTCAGATTATTTTGTTATTATTTTTAACTGGTAATAAAATAATAATACTCAGGTTAAACAGTTTCAGTTCTGTTACACTGAGTGTACACAATCCACTTAATTGCTGGTGTGGGAATATCCATAGCCTTCCAAACAGGTATATATATGGAGGAAAGGAACTCCATGAGTGGTCCAGTAGCTGAAAGTGGAAATCACGAGCACTGAACCAGCAGAATTGCTATCTTCTAGGTCAAAAATGTGAAATATTGGTAATTTCATATGGTTCAACTTATATACCATCTGGGCAAAGTGTGACTGATTTTGGTAGTTAGCATGAGAATTTGAGCATGAATAGAGATTTCACACTATGTAGTTTATAGATACAATAGAATTGCATTAAGCAAAGCTCTCAGAACACAATATATGGGGAGTTTTGTTGATATTAATTTGAGGACATTGGGGTTAAGAGGTAAGTCTGATAAATGTATCAATATATATTTAACTGAAGATCTCCTGTTACTAGGCATCAGGAGAAAATTTCCTAGAATGGCTCTTCATATACTTGGAAATGCTACTAAACCAAATTAGTATTCATCCTACCTTCGTTTATCTAAATTTATCTGTTGAAAAGCCTAATATTTACCAAGAATGGCACTAAGTTTTGGAATCCAACAAAGAAAACACACAAAACTTATTCTAAAGGATATAGAACTCTATTAAAATCTTAAGTAAGTATTCAATATCGGGATACCTGCCTTTCGTCAGATCTGGGAAAAGTGGGAGGGGGCGTTTTTCTGGCTGGGTATTGTCAAGTCTGTATGGGATGCCTGGAACTGTAGCAGCCATTTTATGACGAAGCAGCAAATAACTTAGGAGCAATAGTCTGAGTAAGATAGAAGGCCCTTAAATTCATTGAGGTCTATCTTTTATGTAAAACAACACATTCCCAGATCTTAAACCAGTCCCTCTCAAAATGCCAGCCTGAAACCAGATCAACAGCGAATGCTGGAATATAAATCCCAATCATGGAAGTTTGTCCACAAAGACTATCAGGTAGACTAAACAGTGCGGTCAGTGACATGGCTGTTACGTTTTGGCACAAACTCCTAATCTCATTGAGTCTGCAACTGGATTATTTCAATACACATTTGGTTGAAGAATCCAACTCAGCAAGAGATCTGGGAAAAATTCATTTTTATTCAGAAATATGGAAACATACACCATTTTGGTACATACACTAGGCCTGGGGTTTGCTCTTTTTAGGTAATTTTATCCTTCTTTGCTTCAATGCAATAATCCATTCAATAAATGCTCACTGACCACTCACTAAATTATACATGCAGGATATATGAATAAATCAAAAGCCTCCTTGGTCTCAGAAATATCACAAGCACCTCTGGGAGCTGGGTAAGGCAATCAGGAATTACAGTCCATGCTGAGGTAATTACAAAGCTGTTTACAGGTGTCGGGAGACTTATGTGTAGCGGGTTTGGAAAATGGAGGGGAATGGGGAGGGGAAAGCTGTACAGAAAAGGAGCCACCTGACTTAAGACTTGGAGGTGGCACATAAAGCCGGAGCCGAGTGGCCAGGGCGAGGGTGAAACTGTAGAGAACTGACTGAATGCCATGCTAAGGAGCTGGAATTTTACTGAAGGTGACAGATTATATGATCAGACTTGCATTTTAGTACCCTGACTCCAGGCATTTTTGGATATGGTAAGGTTGAAGTACTCGCTGGACCTTTGGTAAGAACTGTTGCTAAATTGAAAACACTATCTGTAACTGCAGAATGGCCCTGGGATTAATTTGAACAATTTACACAATGCCCATTTTAGTTCCTGCATCTCACTTATTTTTCAATTTTCAATCTTCACAACTACCCTTAGGTACCAATACAAAGAAACTGAGGCAGAGACAGTACCTTGTTGAAGCTGATTAAGTGGTCAAGCCTGGCTCTGAATTCAAGTCTTGAGCCCATATTCCCACTCATTTTCTACTGCCTCTGTAGCAAAACATGGGACATTTTCTTTTTTCCCTTCAGGGTGGCCAAAGCTCAATTATGGAAGCAATAGTGGCTTCTCTTGAAAATGAATCCTGGGTTCTGGGCCCCTGCCAAAACCCCTCTTCAGCTATTCCAGGGTCAGAGAAGCATCTGCATAAGGTACACTCGTCTTGGCCAGCTTAGTTTCACATTGGCACGTATGGCTCCATCCAGTATAACTTTTTCCCAAGACAATGTGGATTTTTATGGGAACCTTGTGGTTTTAAGTGTTGGCTTGACTTTTAAATAACTAGTGTAGGGAGAAGAAAGAAAAAAAACCACTATAATTACTAAATTAGTATTCCGTGCTTTTTAAAAACTCAAGGCAACACCTGAAAATATTACACTGGGATCACGTACTTCTGAAGTTGTGATGGTTAATTTTATGTGTCAATTTCCCTGGGCCAGGGTGTCCAAACAGTTGGTGAAACATTACTGTAGATATTTCTGTGAAGGTGTTTTTTGGAGGAGATTAACATTTAAACCAATGGAGTTTCAGTAAAGCTCATTATTCTTCATGGGGGTGGGCCCCATCAAACTAGTTGAAGGCCCTAATAGAAAAAGACCAACCTTCCCTGGAAGAGGAAATTCTGTCAGCAGACAAGTCCGGACTGGAACCGCAACTCTTCTTGGTTCTGCCGCCTTCAGCACTACCCCATCAGATTTTGGACCTGTCAAACCTCCACAATCCCATGAGCCAATTCCTTAAAATAAATCTCCGCAAACACATCCTGCTGATTGTTTCTCTGGAGAACCCCAATACAGAAACTAAACTTGTCTGGCCTCCACCACTCAATAAACTTACATTCTAAGAGCCAGCCTATTGAAGCTTTTTATGGGGATGGGACAATCCATGCTCTTCCCCCAAAACAGGAAAGGGAGGTGTTGTCTCATTCTTGTATAACCCTCAAATACTTTAGCTCAAGAAGACAAATTTAATAAATCAAATATTTTCTACCTAGACTCTGCTGTCCAATACCAAGTTATTCTTGACGTATTGTAAATCAGAAATTATTACTCATCTAGGAATTGCCAGAAATTAAAATGTTTTTATATAGCTCATTGAATCCCAAGGCAATACAAAGGAAGCTCTATCCCCATCTCCTCCAAGAAAACTGAGACAGTTAAATTTGTAATTTAATGGCAGAGATTTGAACCAAGAACTCAAAATCATTTTATGAACCCTAAACTCTTAGTCTTGCTTCTACTGTTCCCAAAAGGAAGCCTTAATGTTCCATAGAAAAACTCTCTAAACAAAGGATGAATCTGATTCGACAATGACACCCGAATATAGGGAATAGCTGGACGAAGACATATAGATTAAATTGCATTCGTATTGAAGTAGTTGTCAGGTGGTTACTGAAGAGTCTAAAGATAGGCTCTACTGCACAGAGAAAAATTAAAAAAACTTAAGGTCTCAGCAAACTAGTAGTTTAACACTAGGGGCATAAGGAAACTTAATGTTATGGTGAGGACTGACCTAGGCAGCTGTTTGGTTCCAGGGAGGGATGTCGAACCACCCAGAACAATTTTTCAAGAATCCAGAAATACAGACTTTTATGTGAATATTCTGGTTCTTAGATATTGATTTAAAAACAGTACAGCACCCTCTCTCACCAAAAGTCTGGGGCCAAACAGACCACCAGTTTACCACCTGTTTTCCAATATTCTTCTAACACTAACTGTATTCCAAAAATGACCAAACTGGGATTAAAATATTCAGTAGCTACTCAGTTTTTCCCTGCCCTAATACAAAACCCTAGAAACTAAGTCATTCTATTTTAAGTGGCAAGAGGCATTTCACTACTCATAATGTAGATTTCACTCACTGATACAATTACTAATTAGAGCCAATCTCTTAACCTATTTCTACTAGTCAAAGCTCCACAATAAATTGGGAATATTTCCTACATTCCACCCTACATGCTATTACATTTCATTTCGAATATTCTACTTTTATTCAGTCTAAACAAGACATAGTAGTCATTAGCAAATTTATCAAAGCAAAAATTTCAGATTTAGCTTACAGGTCTAGAGGAAAATAAATGAAGCTCTTCAACTTCAATCTGTATATACTATTGGTTTTCCTCATGATTAACTAATTATCATTCATGGAGAAAAACGATTTTACTCCTTCAAAGTAAAGGGGAAGACTAAAAGTATACTTTTTTCCTCCCTTAAAAGAAAAAACGATTACAGGACAACCAAAATCACATTTGCATTTCTCTTTTGTAACACATTACCAACTAGGTCCTGATTTACGAATGAAAAACTAAACAAAATCTCAGAATATAAAACCAAGAAACAAGCTAAACTGCATACATAATTTGATCAAGAAACTAACACTGGAATATTACCCTGACAAAAAAGAAAGCACATGCTCAATGATCACATTCCATATTTCAGAGGAGAGGCATTGAGGATTCATGCAGTAAGTTTATTTACAAACATATTTAGTATGCTGAGTTCAAGAGTTTGATTCATTTTTCACAGAGACTGCACCTCTTAAAATGCTTCTCTTCATATCTGTGAATAAAAACACAAAAAATTAATGGTATTAAAAACATCCCATTCACTTAACAGAAATCACGTAGTTTCATTAAGGTACTGTCTGTCCATCAATTTATGACTGGTACATCAGAAAGCGTTTACAGTATCATGACTTAGTCATACTGATTTGCTTCATCACATGCACCAGAATCTTTCCGGATTAACGGCTTGGAAAAATCATTTCCCTTCTAAACCATAACAAAGTCTTTCTTTTCCAAAGTATACTTCGGAATTTATTCCGATCAACCCACAGCTTTCTACAGTGTTGCTTTGAGAAAAATTCTGATTATCATTGAGCTAAATAAGTCTTTTCTACTCAGGCAGGGAATCAGCTCAGCTCCCAGGATACAAGACTCCTGTGGGCACATGCTAACATGTATCGCCCTAAAGATAGACTAACATTAATCAGTCTACTAGAACTTTACCTGGTTAAGAGTGTGAGCTCTGGAACAAGACTGGGTAAAAATCCTGGTCCACCATCACTAGCTATGGGACATTGGGCAACTTAACGTCTTTGTGTCTCAGACCAGGTTTAATATCATCCACTTCACAGGCTTGTGAGGGAACCACGTGAGATTAGTAATGTAAAGAGTGCCTGACAAACAGTAGTACTCAATCAACACTGGCTTTCAGGCAAAGAAACATTTGTTTATAGGTCTATCAACCTATCTCCACCAACATCAAATCTACACTTAACTTTAGGAATTAGCCCAACACACAAAAATGTATTTATGTTGGGGGGGAGGGGGCGGCGGTGCAGGGGCAAGAAGGGAGGAAGAAAGGGAAAGCATAGCTTTGGGAAGATTAGAAATCCATTAATTACCTGTTTCATGGATTAACTAAAACATCCTTATTTCTTAAGCAGTTGGTGTCTTACTATAAAGAAAGGTGCAGCAAATCCAGATCCAAAGTACAGAGTCATCACAGCTAGTAACCGCCACTTGTTTTCCACTGAAAATGGCACATTCTGTTAGGAAAAAAACAGAACGAGCCACAAAAACAGAACTTCAAGTCATCTGATTTTACAGATCAAAAATAAGTACACAAAGAATGCTAAATAATTCTTTTACATAATTAGGTTATATATGCCACACATCATAGCACCTTTTTAAACACTATTACCTTTCAAATCCTATGACCTTCATCAGACATAAAATTAGAAGGTAAAACATATCTAGTTTTACTGAGCACCAAGCAGAGGTCTTAAGGACTCAGGTGTAAAATAGAAATTTTAGAAATTTAGAAAATCGAAAAAATGGACTCTCCAAAGCAGTTATTTTAGAAACAGAAAGCATGTTCTAGTTCACTATTCGTTAGAAACTAGCCGCCTACTACAGGCGCGCGGCAACGTTAACTGCACCAGAGTTGCACTTGTGCAGAACCAAGCAGCCCGACCCTGTGCCTATAACCAGGCCTCGCGTGACCTCCGAGGGTGTTACTGCGGACCACCCTATTGACGGCATTTATACTTGAGGCTAAACCCAACCTCAACCAAGGAGGGTTAATACTTCTAGTTTAGTCAACCGGTTAGGTAAGACTGGACCCACAACCACAGGCCCTCATATCCTCATTAGTTTCCCCTGACCTTCACTCCGAGTCGGGTGACCTCTAGCTCGGCGTGAAGCCGCAATACCTGCAGCCATGCTCTCCAGGGCCTTCCTGAGCCTGGAGGGCGGCGGAAGGAAGAGCGAGGGCGAGGCAAGGCCTCCGGTTCTACCTAGTCAACCTTTCCGCGGGGACGGCGCGCAGCCCGGGGCCTGAGCTGCCCCCGTTCCCCGGCGGCGGGGGAGTGCTCGGCGGCGTCCCTGCTCACACTCGCCGCTTACCACCTCCCTCTCCACGGCCCGCCGCGGCCTCGGAGCTGAGCGAGCCGCACCAAGTGGCCCTTCCCCTCCAAAGCCGGGCCCTGGACACACTAACCTTCCCTGGGCCCTCCTCATAGTGGCTCCTACGGACCACAGAAGTTGTGAACCTCCGGATGCTGTGTCCCAACATAGCGCGGTCGGAAGCTCTGCGACAGGCGCAGAGACCAAAGGCAGAAGAAATGGCGGCACCAGCCCAAACCCTCCTTTTCTCACGACCTTGTTCCCGGGTGTGCAAGAACCGAAAGGGAAGATGGGAAATGGGACAGAGCTCTCGGAAAACGCGACAAAGCAGCTGCCTCCGAGGATTGTGGGAATTGTAGTTCAGAACATAGCGGCAGCTTGTAGGCGCTGAAGGATTGTGGGAACTGTAGTCTGACGCCACGCTTCTGGAGGACCACACCAACGTCGTTTCTTACTAACAGTGATTCATTCAGGCTTGAATTCTTGTCAGGATTCTTGGGGCCCGTATGCAGAACGGTTTTGCTGAATTCAGTGAAGCAGTCTCACCACGTGTGCTCTAGTTATGGAACAGGAAGATCAACCTCTCCCTTTTCTTTTTTTGTAACTATATTCCAGTTGCCTGCGATTTGGCAGTAACTTTGCGAGCGCTGAGAGAGATGTCTGCTGTGATCTTATCTGAGGAGATGAAGCGTAAACACAAGTAACCAAACAATATGCGGGACAAAGGGTGTCAGAAAACTGAGCTGAAGTGCTAAGGGAGGAATTCCTGAAGATAGGGGGAACTGAACAGAATTAGAGACAGAAGGCAGAGAAAACTCAAGGCCAGTCTGAGTGCGGCATGTTCAGAGCGTGGAAAAGACAAGCAGCCTCTGATATCTGGCGCTAGCCCGGACCAGGAATTGGTGTTCTCCTGCTGAATGTAAACATTTTCACAGAACATCAACATCAGACAAAATTACCCTGTGTCAGTGATGGATCAAGAAAAGAGTAAGATCACTCTATTATCATATCTGAACATAGCCAAAACATGAACATTGTCCGATTCACAAAAATGACCAAACACCGTCGTATCCAGTCTAATATGATGACTTCTGCTCCTTTACCAGTTACAACCTTAACCTTGGACTAGTCTTTCTTCCTCCTAAGTAAGAGAGCCAAAGTCAAACTGAGACAGACATCTCGGTGGGCTTGGTGCAGCCCTACGTTAAATAAGTCTGTACATAAAGGAAGCCATGTCTACCTGAAGTCGGCCACACCTTCTGTGACATGGAGCAAGTCAGAGGCTCGTGCATGCCTGCTACAACCCGCTGGGCAGAGGGGCCACAAACTGAACGCAGCTCCAGAACCAATTAGCCAACTGATCACATGCCCCGAGGTCCAATCCCCAGCTGCAGGGACCACTTCCCCCGTCCAGAACCCCTGAAAGAAACCCCCTTGACTCAGCTCAAGACTGCTCTGGCTGGTTTCCAAGACAGCCCAGGCTCTCTACAGCCTATCCCTTTCCCTTTCCTAAGTCTTGCTTAAGTGCTTAATAAAAGTAGTTTGTACTTTATTCTGTGTCTCTCACTTGAATTCTTTCCGGAGGATGCCCAAGGACCCACTTTCACAGTCCTGGGGCTCTGGCTAGGGTACCTGGCCTGGTAACAAAATAAACCCAAATCCTGTAATAAGCCCTAACACCCTGCTGAGATGCCCAGGGTTCCTCATGGTATTTGGTTTCCCTTACAGCAACGGGTAGGAGACCCAGCTTGTTCAATTATAGGTGTGTTCCTGGTGGTCTTTGACTAGTGGGCATTGGGAAGAAACCAGTGATTAAGGAAGCTGGGAGATTGTGAAGGGCCCTGCTAACCTAAGTTTTATATTATTTATCTTGTGTTCCTGGTGGTCTTTGCCTAGTGGGCATTGGGAAGAAACCAGTGATTAAGGAAGCTGGGAGATTGTGAAGGGCCCTGCTAACCTAAGTTTTATATTACTTATCTTTGGGGAGTGCTTCAGATGGCTCATTTATACAGCAGTAGTAAACAAAGTTGAATAAGACCTAGGTCTTGCTTTGAAAACTGGGTATAAAATGTATTCTTTAATCTTTCTTTAACTTTTGAAAGAGAAAGGCCATGTTTACCCCTGACCAAAAAAAACCTTTAAAAATATTGTTTTATTTCTACAAGTAACTTCTGATTGATAGAGAGGTGTGTAATACATTATAACTGGTGTTCTCCACCTAATAGATAGAGGATATATGATACTTGATTTTTTTAAAAGTCCCACTCAGTGCCTTTACGTATTAAAGGATTCAGGTTTAACTATAATTGGGAAACATTTTCACATTTAATATTTCTGGATTCTCCTTTTCAGTCTAATGTAAGTCATATCACCTGTATATTTGGTTCATTGTTACTTCTAATTCACTTTAATTGAGTCTCCTCTGTGTATCTGGCTTTCAGCCAACTCCAAAGGGAATCCAGGAGAGATTCTAGCATATGACTTCAGAATTGTCTGCCTCCTCATGGGCCCCGTGGCAAATTAAAGATAGCTGCAAGTTATTTTTATCAAGAGGTGGGGTTTATGCCTTCTCTCCCTGAATCTGAGTGGACTCTGACTATTTTGACCAAGAGAATTTGGCAAAAGTGATGCTGTGGCAGTGTCTTGCCCAGACTTATGATAGTGGGGGCTTCCATTCCTGTCTTTTGGAACACTTGCCCCTGGAAGTCTGAGCCTTCATGTAAGAAGTTTGGCTACTCTGCTGGAGAGGCCTCCTGGAGAGTACCCAAGAATCTACCAAAAGGAGGTGGAGGTTGGCTCACGCATCAGGCATGTGAGTGAAGCTATCTTGGACCCTCCAGCCCAGTCTAGCTGCCTGCTGAATATCACTGAGTGACCCAGGTCAATGCTGTGTAGAGCTGGTGCAGAAGGGAGAGGGGCAGGTGACTGGCTTATTAGGGATGGGGGTTGTGGGGCTTTTATTAGGCAAGGGTTGGGGAGGAGTGCCTTTCACAGCATGTAGAGGTGAGGCTGTGCTTACACCTGCTCTGTCAGGTAGCATGCTACTACATGTGACACACGTATCATTAGCATGCTATCTTTCCACCCCTGGGTGTGATTTTTACTATGGTAATGGGGCTAGGGTCACCTTCAGTGGACTCCTGGGTGCTAGGGCACATGAGTAACCCTGGGAAAGTCCAGAGGCTGCGGAATGTGGGTCTTGGTGGCCTCTATCTGATTCTCCTAGCTTGACAATTGGTTAGGAGCCTTATCTTGTTAGGCCAGGGGCTTTGCAGATGTCCCTGTCTCCTTAGGCTTGTTCCTGTCTCAGATTCAGTATGATACTCTTTTTTCTATAAAATGAATTTTAAGAGAAACAAGACATTTCACAAATTGCTACAAAATAGAAAACATCTTTAGGGACATGAGGTTTACTCCAAAGTTGTATTTTAAAAATAAAATCCAATTATTTTAAGTAGCAAGTAGAGTGTATATCATAGAGTGAGCAATGTACTTTCTAGACCCACATGAGTCTTTGGAGACTGAAATTACATTATATAGAACAGTATATTCAAAAATTAAAGTACAATATTTGTCATTTCTCTCAACAGCTACTATATTAGATTTTTAAGAACTAGGTTAAAGTTTATTTAAAAATAAATCATGTAGAGAAGAAATTACGTTTCTATCCTACATTAAAAAACTCAAGTTAACAAGTTTCTTTCGTCTTAAGTTTTTAGAATTTTTTACTACTGTAGAGTTAAAGCCAGAACTCGGTGTTAATTTTTATTTGAAATTTTACATTTGTAGGGGATAAAAAACCTGGTTTCAGGAAAGGAGAAAATGTGATTCCACTGAGGCAAGCAGGGTTGGAAAATATTCTGCCAGCCTTCTGAGTGATTTAGTGATAACCAAATGGAAGAAAAGTTTTTGCAAAAAATACTTGATCAAACTGTATGTTTTACTCTTCTTCTTGCTTCATTACTTTTGAATACCATTTTTTCCTTAAAATATTTCATGTTTTTTATTCCAACTTTATTGCTTAATCCCTATGTAGGTTTAAGGATGTTTCACTATTTTGTAAAATTACTTCATAATATAATTATTTGTCACTGAGAATTGCCAAGTATAGGTAGATACATTTTTACAAGACGAATACGGAAACTAACATTTGTCACTTTGAAAATTGCAGATTCTAGTTATATTTATGTTCCATCTCCATGTTGACTTAACTTGCAATGATACTTGTTATCATTCCTTTGATCAGCTTTCTTTAAATTTACTGTGGTGTTTCCTGCTTGTTTCTATAACTGGAATACTAAATGATTAAATTGTTTCATTTATTTATTTTAGGGAAATGCATAATTTAGTTGAGGAAGGGGATTTTGAAATGAATTTGATTCATCATTATAAACAGAAATCCTTTTTTGTTAGAGTAGAAGTAAGAAAAACATAGGAGCTATTTGAGAGTAAAACCAACATTCTTGCATTACATATGATGATTGTATAGAATTATGCAAATAAGGGCTATCTGGAAATGTTGATTTACAACCAGGCCCATTATTGGTGATCAATGCGTGTAAGCTGCTGCTGCTGTTTCTACCATTTAGGTGAGTCTGCAGGAATCCAATCAAAAGCACTCTGTTCCTCTAGACAATGGGCTGGCAACTACATGGTTAATACAGTCCATCAAGATTTGTTTGTTTATGCTGTAACAGTTTTCCTATTTGGCTTTTCAGTTTGGACTTATAATTAAGAAAAATAGGATTTACTCGAGAATAACATTTATGCACTTTGCATAAATTATTACTGAATTCACCAAACAGTTCTTTTAAACATTTCAGCTAATTATAACATTATTACACAAAGTGGGTTAGGTTTTATTTCCACTTCTCCCCACATCCCTCAATTAAGCTGGACCCTCACTGAACAGCATTTAAAACTGTATCGTTGCCCTTGAATTGTGCTCAGCATTTTCTTACCACTTGGTACTAAGGGACTTTATAAATAACAGACTTATGAAACTCATTGCTGGGTTTACTGTGAAGATTGTTTAGTTTTTTCTTTGAGGATGTGTTTCAATATATTTCACAGTGTCATTTTTATGAGGACCCATAGGAGAAATTTCTCTTTGGTGTTAGGTCTAGAATAAACATGCTTCTCCTGGGTAGCTGACTTGTTTTCGCCTTCTGAGTACTGTGAATAACAGACTTCCTTGTGAGTTCCTCCTTATACTGGTGCCTAGAAAGCTTAGAGCCAAAGCTTAGACCCACCTTCAGTGGAGACTGTGGATGTATTTTGTGTACTTTGCTCCTTGCTCCATCTTCTTTTCTAAATTTATTTACCTTTTCTTCCCTTTTCTCCCTAATCTTAAATTTATTTTATCTTCTTATATAGTATGTGTCTTTGTTCTGTACCTCAAGTGTTTTCTGGAACAATGTTATTGTGTAAATAAACTAATAAATCATAAATTCTTCTCACATAGAAAATTGTTGTCACAACTTGAATGAGATGTTCAGCATGTGATCTTCCACATGGTAATTCAAAGGCCATCGTCTTCTTGGGCCTCCACTCAGTCTTCTGGTTGACCCTGCCTGCCACTATACTAAGGATGAGAAAGGAGAGGTTCACATGGGATTGTTCAGGGCCCCGGTCAGTAGGTGGCATGCACTACTTGTGCCCACATTCTATTATCCAAACCAGTCACATGCTACCACCTAGATGCAGGGTGTCTGAGGAACTGAGATTTCTGTGTATCGAGAGGATATTGGAAATGGTTTGGTTGAACACATAGCATCGCCTACACAGAGACATTCTGATTTCTTTCTGGAATCTTATAGAGTGCTTATGCAAGAATTCAATATCCAGTGGTTATATATAATCTTAGGACTTTGCTACAATGGCTGCAAATCCTTGTAATTCTATAATTTCTTGCTCCTGCCCATTTTGCAAGAGTTGCACACTCCAGGTCATATACTACAGCCTGGAATCAGGCTGATGTGGTTCAAATCCAAGATCTACCCAACTATTTAACTTTGGGCAAGTGGCATGACCTTTCCTCATCTTTCAAATAGGGACAATAATGTTCTCTATTTTATAGGGTTGTTAGAAGGACTAATTGAGATATTTGCTGCCTCAGTGTTCTATTAGCAAATGTCCTGGTGACAACCCTCTTTGGGGATCCCCCTCCATGTGTCAGTTTTTAACTAATTTTCTGTCTTTTCTAAGTATATTGGCCATTGAAATACTTAGATCTGAAAGATGAAAAAGGGTAATGCACTACTAGAATGCAAGCTCTCTGAGGGTGGGGAGTTTTGGTTTTTCTGAGCACTTATTTATCTGTCCGAAGTATCCTCCATAAAGACACCCTCTGAATGTTTGCTGAAACCAATGAATGAATAATGTGGATGTTAGAATTTAAATGTAAATACTATGTTTTGAGTGTGAGATTATGATTTAATTTTTAAAATCCACTTTATTTGTGTGTTACATGCAATAAAACATATCTTTTTTTAGTGTACTGTTCAATGAGTTTGACAACTGTTTACATTCATTAACCAACACCACAATTAGGATTTACAACATTTCAATCACCCATGATTTACTTTTAGCAATATATTTTAAAAGGTTCAATTTATTAATTGCCTCTGCACACCCTAACCCTTGATGCCTGGATATTCTCAACTAAAGCCAAAACCGCTCCAGTCCTGTAAAAGTAGGCCCTATTGAAGAAGTTCTCAACAGGGGACTATTTACATTATGGACCAGATAATTCTTTGCTGAGGATGATGTCTTGTGCATTACAGGATGCTTGGCTACATCTCTGGCATCTACCCACTACATGCCAGTAGCAATCCCCTTCCCAAGTTGTGACAAACAAATACGTCTCCAGACATTATCGAAAGTCCCCTGTGCTGGCAAAAATCATTCTGGGTTAAAACCACTGCCCTATGGCCATCTCTTCAGGGCAATGCAAGTCAACAGAACACACACTTGGTCTGAGCCAATGCTCCTGCCCTTGCTGAGATCCGTTGGCAGAATTGCTATGCCTCACCCTTCTCAGTAAGGGGGGCTCAACTGCCTTAGGATCCTGCAGTCTGCTGGCACACTGCCCACTCCTGTCTCTGCCATCAGTGTGTGCTGTCCACTGCCTGTAGTGTTGAACTTTCATAAGCTTCTATTGATCCTCCCCTCTGTTCCACACTGAATCCAGGGCAGATGGGAAGTGGTGTTAAATCTTGCTTTTGTTTTATTCCTACCCTGTGATTCTGTGTTCTCTGAGACCCACTCATTTGGAAGGTAATGAACCTATCCTTAGTTCTAGCTTAGAAATAGACTATTAGTTTTTAATTAAATGAACACATGTGCTTAGCATTGTATCCAGCAAGTACTGATGCTCAATACATAGCAGCTATTATTATTACTTCCATACAACTGTTTTTCTGTGCTGCTGCTATTTTCCCCTCTTTTCCTTGTGCTGGGATCACTTCTACTTTCATCGTACTTGCTGCACTTTCTCTGTACCATCACATTTTGTATTAAACCACACAATCTGTGCTCATGTATCACAAAGACACTTCTCAAACCACCCAGGCCACCAAGGCACCACTTACCCTCCTGGCCTCTTGGGTTGTTGATCACACATTTCTCAGCTTTTGATGTAAGATTTTTTTCTTTTAAATCAGTTCCTTAGGAAATCCCACCATTGTCTGATTGGGAAGGAATGGCTTTCCCGACTGGTGCGACTAGGAAGATCATCCTCTGAAGGAAAAAACCCAGACGTTCTGTCTCCAATAGATTCCCAGTATTCCCACCGTCCCAGCCTGTGGAGCTCCATGCTTGTACCTTGTGCACTTTCTGAATAACAAAGGTAAACAGAGCATTTGATTAAAAACATCCACTACACTTCATTACAGGTTAAGAAAATAATTTTTAGAAAAAGAATATAAACTTAAGATGTGAGAGAATGCCTCTCCTGCTGGATGAGGCAACCAGAATATTGTTCATTTATTGTGAGGAGGGGAACCCAAATCATGCAGGAGACCTTGAGTGTGGAAGACTATTAAAAAAGCGTGGATTGGGGGCCGGCCAGGTGCCACAGTGGTTAAGTTCTCATGTTCTGCTTCAGCGGCCCGGGGTTCGCTGGTTCGGATTCTGGGTGCAGACATGGCACCACTTGGCAAAAGCCATGCTGTGGTAGGCATCCCACATATAAAGTAGAGGAAGATGGCATGGATGTTAGCTCAGGGCCAGGTTTCCTCAGCAAAAAAGAGGAGGATTGGCAGCAGATGTCAGCTCAGGGCTAATCTTCCTCAAAAAAAAAAAAAAGTGTAGATTATTGTTATGATATTCTGCATTATTAACAGAAACATAGGATACTATGAACTTGGAAATGTTTATTGAAGTGGTTGTTGAGCGAGCCTTAACTCTGTGCTTTTGTAGCATGGCCATCAGCATAAACTTGGCTTTTGACACTGAATATCCAGGGATGCGAGATCCGAAATCCCTATTGCTTAACCTAGCACGTTACCTGGTACTTTCCAAAGCCTTGTCAGAAACTCGAAAGCTGACATTGGTTGTTTCTTTTTCCCCATTTCTCCTTGCATTCCTGCTGTAGAAATCCTATCCTGAGGGAAGGAAATGGCGGGAAAGGGTAGAGCTAACGGCAATTTATAGCGAATAAAAAACAGGTGATGATTAAAAGTGCTTCTCCCAGGGCACAGGTTTTTACTATCTGAAGTAAAGTAACTGATTTGAGTTATATCTGCCGCTGAGAGTAGTCTTGTGTATATACTGGGGAAGCAGACAAACCTGACTTCAGGGGAAAAAAAAATCCCAATACTATTCCTATCATTCTTTTTTTTAAAGATTGGCACCTGGGCTAACAACTGTTGCCAATCTTTTTTTTTTTCCTTTTTCTGCTTTATCTTCCCAACCCACCCCTGTACCCAGTTGTATATTTTAGTTGCAGGTCCTCCTAGTTGTGGGATGTGGGACGCTGCCTCAACGTGGCCTGACAAGTGGTTCCACGTCGCCCAGGATCCGAACCTTGGGCAGACGCAGCGGAGCGCACGAACCTCACCACTCCGCCACGGAGCCGGCCCCTATTCCTATCATTCTTAAGGAGAAAGTAAAACCTTTGATTCTAAAATTAGAGAGAAAGGCTTAGCTACATATTAAGAAGAGAAGTAAGAATTTGATTTAAATTCACAATCCTAGACTTTTCTAGCAGTCGTGATTACCTAGGGAGGGTGGGGCGATTGATACCTGGAAGCAGCGAGAGATTAGGGAGGGAGTGGTTAGCGCAACATGCAGGATGAAAAGAGAGAATACTTGCAGAGTTGCGTAATTTTGTTTAGGACAAGATTTTTTGCTTTCTCTCTGTCTCTCATATGAATTGTGGGAATTTGGTGGGAAATATACAGATCCAAAGTTAAAGTCACTTTACAACTTTAAATAACTTGGAATTCTAGGGAAAAAAGATGACAGGAACAGGTGTTAAAGATTAAGGATGCCAAATTTAAGTATATCAGGAAAATAATATGGTAGATTCCAAAGTCTGAATCATAAAGACCAAAGTCTGAGAAGGCGATTTGATAATGATAACAGAAAAAGTTCTCATTTCTTTCTCTCTCAGCTACCAAACTGGCTATCTTCTTTTTGAAAGCAATTCCCTCCATCCTCTGTACTTAACCTGACTCCTCTCAATGCTGCCATCATTGACAAGTTTTAAGGATAAGCTCTCCCACGAAGTTGTAATGGCACCACAGACTCAGTCTGTGTAAAACTGAATGTATTATGTTGGTGCAACTCCATCCCACACCACAAATCTACTCTTCCTCCAAATTTTCCCTTTTCATTGGTGTCATTTCCGTTTCTTGGTCATCCCAAATCAGAATCTGAGAATTGTCTTTGATTCCTTTTTCTCTCTTTTCAAAGGACTCACCACTTAATGGGGTAGGGTAGAAAGGAAAACTCACACTGATAGAGGAAAAAACAGCATAGAATGTTTTAAATAACTAGAAACAGGAGAGGTCTAGACACAAGCTGAATGCTCTTTTCCTCATCTGAGCACGCAGAGTTGCCACTGTTGCGGTGGGGACTATTTTAAGTGGGTATCTCAGGACAGACCATGGTTGGTTATTTTCTCTTGGTCCAAGTAGAAGGATAAAAGGAAAGTATTCTGCCTGCATTGCTCTAAGAAAGTTAGGAACTTTACACTTGCTTTTCTAGCTTCTGATTTCAAGATCCCACCTGGTTGTGTATGAAAACAGTACCTACATTAAACACAACTCAGTCTTTCGGTTTCTGAACTCTACTGCCGTTCCTACCACTCTGTGACTCTTCTCTTCTGCACATTCCTTTCTAGGATTCCAAGAATCACACTCTCTCTTTGAAAAAACAACAACAAAAAAAAGGCTTTTGTGAGACCTAAAATTAATACATTTTTAATATATAAATGGTTGACATTATATTGAAGTGTTAATGTTCTCTGAAGACTTTCCAAGTTAACAAGAATCAAAGCCTAAGTAAAAGGAATGATGCTTCTACAGACCATTTCAGACAACATGAAGACAAAGGTTCTTTGTGTCCGTTTTTGTTTAATCAAGAGAGACTGTTCTGAACAAAATTTAAAATATTCAGGTGGTTTCTGTGCCATGTAGGTATTATGAAGTTATGGAAGTTTTTAGATAATCAATTTATTTCCTTGGCATGGATACAACTATATAATCTACATATCATATTTTAAGTTACAATGATTTTTAAGTTATTTGAAATTAGCATCTTCAATAATAATGTTTTAACAACTTAGTTTCAATTCTCCCATATTGGTTAGAAACATGCTCAATTTGAAAATAGAAGAAAACATGATATATTTTAACTAAGTTTTAACAAAATTTCATTGTTTCTGGCAATATTAAATAGTTTTTATTCCTTTCAAATATGTTACCATGCAAATATAATTTTAAAGAGAAATTTAAGGCATCTAGGCTAAAATTTTACAATTTTAGCCCTTTACTAGTAATTCTATTTGTGAATGCACTACATAATGTTAGATTTAATGTTTAATTTAATGTCCTAACAGAAAGTGATTTTATTAATGTTCCAGTTAAGATTACAAATAATGTAAGGAAAATTTGAATATGCCAGAGAAAACAAATACAGAAAATTTATAATCAATTTTCCAGGAAAATGCTATCTCATATCTCTCAGAATATGTAATATATTAAGTTTTGGTTATAGAACACAAGATGACTTTAAGGAAATAATGGAATAATCTTCAAAGATCAAAAAGAGTAACCAAAGTGAAATATAGGATTTAGATTAAATCTTTTCCTCGTGAAATACCTAAATAACGGAAACAAAGAAACAGCTTTTGGCACAAGCGTTAATTCTCCATTTCACTTCACTTTGGTCCCTGTAGAAATAAGCATATTATGAATTTCTAAGATAAAATTTAAAAAAATCAACAAAAGTTAAATCTAAAAATTTATTTTGAAAGTGGAAGCAATCAAACAATAAAAAACAATTTTTCTTGAATAAGATATAATATTTTTGGTATTTCTTAATAACTAGCTAATTTTAAAATGGAAATACATAGGTTTCCAGCATTATCTGAAATTTCTTAACAGTGCATAGATTTTCTTTGAATAACAATTGGCTAAGAGACCAAAGCCACAGTTTCTAAGTTCATCGATTCTCAGTTGATAAGAAAAAATGATGGGCCAGCCTTGGTGGCCTAGTGGTTAAGTTCAGCTTGCTCCTCTCTGGCTGGTCCCGTTCCGTTCCCGGGGGGGGGACCTACACCACTGCCTGTCAGTGGCCATGCTGTGGCAGCTCACATACAAAAAAAGAGGAAGACTGGCAGTGGATGTTAGCTCAGGGTGAATCTTTCTCAGCAAAAAAAAAGATGATGTTGCTTAAACTTGTTTTTTCCTCCTCAGGTTTTATAGGTAAAATCTGCAGTGTGTTTTGTGTACTTGACAATAAGGTGAGCTGACAAGTGCTTCAGTACTGAAACGAAAAGAACGGAGTATGAAATTTTATTATCCTATTCAGTGTGATATTCTGTTTATTTAAAACAAATATTTATTTCTTTAACTATGACATAAATTTTTTTTCAAAGGAAGAAATGGGTTAAATAATTAAAATATGAAGGGATTGTTAAAAAATTTCAAAAATTCTCTAACTTTAAGAAATAATTCCATTATATTATTACAGGTGCACTGGTTTTCGGCAGCACAGTGAGGACAGAAAGGTAATGGCAGTGCTTCCTTTGAATTTATTCTTTTGCAGCCAGAAGGTAGAAGAGAATGTTCTGGAAGATGTTCAACATTTAATTACCTTAATTCTGATTCTTCCAAATGAATGTCAATACTTTTAACCAACTGAATTCAAATGCTTATTTGATATTGTGTAGTACACAGAACATGTCAGAAGTAATAAAAGATGTAAATGAAGGGAGGACAATGGCTAATATTTCCTTAGCATTCTCTTTCTCTTTTACTAACACATTAAAAAGTGCCCAGTCTGCTATGTCTGTGAATATTCTTGCCTATCTATGCATAAATGGTACCAGAAATCATAAAGAATGATGGATGTTTTTATTGAATTTTAATTATAACTGTGTGTAACTTTGAACTATAGAATAATTTAGAGAGATTAAGCAGAAAATTAACCAAAGTAAGAAAGCAGAACTTTTTTAATAGGAACGTGTTCTACCTGCTAGCAATGCAGATTTCAGTTCTTGTTGATCATTAAATTCTGTTTTCTAAGGATAAAAGAGATATAGATACAGAGATACAAGCTACAACCAAAAACAACTTTCAAACTTGTGAGACCCCTGGTTTACTCAGCCCAGTAGTCTGTCTCTGATAATGACAGTCCCTTTATGGGAGCACATGAATATGATTCTTAAAGATTGGGGTCTGCAGGGATTTCATAGATGAAACTTTATGGAGCACATCCAACTTTCACGAGCATAATGGAATCGTTGTTTACACCACTAAATTTGAGGAGGTCTTTTAACACAACAATACATCACTGGAACAGAATTTGGTACCTGGAAATGAGGTACTGCCGTTGTTTTGGGGATCAGGCAGCGGGCCGTCTTCCCGTGTGCCGCTGTTGTCACAGGGCATTCACCCTGTGTATCTGTGCCCAAATTTCCTTCTTCTTAAAAGGAAACAAGTCATATTAGGCCCACCCTAATAGCCTCATCTTAACTTGATTACATCTGTAAAGACCTCATTTCCAAATAAGGTCATATTTACAGGTACCAGGTATTACAACTTCAACATATCTTTTTGGGAGGCGCACTTTAACCCATAACAATGGCCCACCGGAAAAACGGAGGGGATCTGACCAGGCGACCAACAACATTGACTGCAAGATCTTTCTATGTTCCCACTTTCCTCATGCATTTGGTCGTTAGATATAGAGAATGATTGACATACTGAACAATTTTCAGGTCCCAATTTTCATGTCTTTGCATATTCTTCTCGCCTAATCTATGTCCCTGCTCCTTCTGCTTGGCAAAACTCTCCTCGCCTTTAAGAGGCAGTGTCATATCCTGAAAGCAGCCTTCCCTGGCCCTCCCAGTCTCTCTATACCAAGCCACTCACTCCATTCCAGAAGAGCTTGTTTATTAATTCATTCAAGAAATTTCCATGCCTATTATGTGGCACAATACTAGATATTAGATATGGTGCTAGGTTATTAGGAATACAGACCTTGATCCTAAGGTAGGTTATAGTCTAATAGAGGACATACAATATAAATAATTATAGCAAAGTTCAATAAATGATAAAGTAGTCATAGCACACTGTGGTCCCTGAGAGGAAGTCTGCTAAGCCCAGGCAGTAGCGGAGATATAAGGGATGGCACTAGTCAGGAAGATATTGACACAGTAAAGATCAACATTTTAAATACAAAAAATAGCTCTAAATAAAACACCTATTTTTGACACTTAAATGTTCTCTACTAGTTACTTAACTGTTTTGCTAATTCATTCATTGAATCATTCATTCATTAAATGCAACAGTTCTTTCTGGAATGAGGTACTGATTTAAGTTCTATTAGACATACGTCTGAGCTATTTTAAAGCAAATATTAAGTATAGGTAATGGAATAAAATATACTTACCATCTTTAAAGTTAATGTAGCAATTTCTTATTTGGAACTGTTGATCAAGCTGTATTTATCTGTAATTGATTAGTTTCCTGGAAAAAAACTTTGTCAATTTGTAATTTGTGTCTCTCAAAGCAGTCCTTAAATATCCTAAAGGTAATTTTCCAAAACAGACATTTTAAGATGCCTGCAATTAGAGTTACAAGTGATGATTGTCTGCAATAGTAATTTTCTTGTCTTAATGGCAATAAGCTGCTCATTATCCTTAAAAAACTGTGTCAACCATTATTCCTGTCTAGAATTATGCCTTTTCTCCAGAAGTCGATAAAATACTTTACTTCCTACTGACAGTGCAGTAAAGTGTGAGGGAAGATGCCAACCTTCAAAGACTGATACCATAAAAATCCACACTGAGTTTTGATGGATTGGTTTTAATATCATTACCTTTAAAATAGCAATTTTGGGGGGCAAAAATCCTTTACGTTTACAGTTGTCAAATGTTTATATTCATTTGTTTTACTAATACAAATGGATCCATGGCATTTCATCAGTTAATCCCATTTCTTGTATCCAGAACACTAGATAATTAAGGAGTAACTTTAGTTGACTTCTCCTTACTCTAGTCATATCTTGTATTTAGGGAATACAATAATAAAGATGAAACAGAAATATCAGGTTAATTGGTTAAGAGGAGTGTTTGCTTTTTCTTTCTGAATCAATCTAGAACGGGGTTTGGCAAACGTTTTTTGTCAAATGTCTTTTATAGCCATGTTAAATAAGAGAAACTGATATACAACAGTTTTTGTCTCTTTTTTTGAGATGATTTTTAAGAACCTCGAAATGCACATAGTTGAGACAACAGAAATAAAAGGCCTTTCAGCCAGGCCTTTCTGAAAGAGTAATTCTGCTAAAAGTGGTCTTAGCTGTCTGACAGGCCACCTATTGAACATCTTTGTGACAGTATCAACACTGGCTTCCTCTGGTTCATTTGGGGCATGTAAGAAGTCCTTGGTATCTGCTGTAGGGACTAGATATTCGTGGTAACTGGTTAAAAAAGCACGGTGACTGTAAGCCTATGGGAGCCACTTTCTGCTTCAATGGTCCATCCTCCTAGCAAGACCCACCTGTCCACTCCAGGGAGTTTTAACTCAATCTCATTCCTTTCTTCTCTTGTTTTTTTCTTTTCCTTTTTTGTCCTCTTATTTTTCTTTAAAAAGTTTTTTGGGTGTTATTAACAGGAATTCATAAGTAATGTGGCTTAACTGTATTTCAGAAGGTCATCAGATCTTGACAGTGCTTCCTTGAAACATTTTTCTGCTATCAAAAATAATAATAATTAGGGCCTAAGGCTGGCTTGGTGGCACAGCAGTTAAGTTCTCATGTTCTGCTTCAGTGGCCTGGGGTTCACCAATTCGGATCCCGGGTGTGGACATGGCACCACTTGGCAAAAGCCATGCTGTGGTAGGCATCCCGCATATAAAGTAGAGGAAGATGGGCATGGATGTTAGCTCAGGGCCGGTCTTCCTCAGCAAAAAGAGGAGGATTGGTGGCAGGTGTGAGCTAAGGGCTAATCTTCCTCCAAAAAAAAAATTAATAAAACAGTTGGTGTAAATAAAAGTGTCAATATGAAATTGAAAAAGCATGGTTCTATTGTTCAGACAAAGAAAGCCGACCTTTCCAGAACATTGATTTCTCAAAATTACCCTGCTAGTAAGTGGTGGGGTCTACAAGCTCCACTGCTTTTCTTTGACCTTCTGGTATAATTTCATGTCAGAAACCTGGTGGATATGAGGAGCACAACTCCTTCACCCAGAAATTTGAGAAAATTCGGTCACCAGGAGGTGGACACTAATTGTCTCTGACTTTAATTTGTTATACTTGCAGTTAGTAAGGATCGTACAGCTGGGAATTATCAGCACTCAGATAGAGGAGGAGCGGTGGCTGCAGTCCACAATCTGCAGAGTTCTGTAATGACCGTTCTCAATGCCTTTTGGTCAGAGTTCTTAGCGAAGATCCATTTCAAACAGCTGGGTACCTCACATTTATTAACACGGGGGCGGGGGGCAGGAAACCATTACTGCAGTTACTAAATTGCCCCCTCTTGACCACAATCTTGTCTATAGGGCCAAGGTTTTGGATGAAGAAATGCTCTGTGAACCAGAGATTTTATCTAAAAGTGTTTTCCCTTCAAAAAACAGAAACTGCCTTTCTTGTCTTTCCTGGTTCTGTCCTATTGGGGCATGATGGATCCACCAGCATGCAAATATTTTCTATTTCTTTGGATCCTGAGAAATTCCTCTTTTGATTCAATATTTTAATGTTACTATTGGCCTATTTCTCTGCTTCAGTCCATAAACTCCTTAAAATCATTGTCTTCATACAGAAGCTCTACTTCCTTATCTCCCATTTGCTCCCTCTCTCTCCAGTCTCCCATCCATCTCTGCCACTCCACTGAATCTTGTCAACATCACCAGTATTCTACTTTTTGTCAACTCCTCTATTCATTTTTATCTGGTCATTTATCATTTCACTTGAAAGTAATACAAGATATATTTGACCATTCCCTTTGTTCCAAGGTCACTTTTTTTCTGGGTCTCAAAATTAGTGTTTCTGGCTGTTGAGAGAAGAATGGCTGAGAGAAGGGCAAGAATGGATTCTGGGAGAGCAGCGAGAAGGCCACTGGTGACAGGAGAGTTTGATGACAGACAATAGTAGATATGACTGGAGTGTTCACAATGGAGATAAAGATAAATGAATAAGAAAATGATATTTCGGAGGTACAACTGAAAGTCCTTGGGGACCGATAAACTTTGGCTCAGTTTTGGTATGTTGAAATTGAGGAGCTCCTGAGATGTCCTAATAGAGATATTGAACAGACATTGCCCATAGTGGATGTGGACCTCAGAGAAGAATTCTGAGATAGAACTAATTCAGAGCATCATCAACTTAGAACTGATTTGAAGCCATGGGCTTGGATGTGATCACTGAAGGAAAAAAGCATAAATTGAAAGAGAGAGGTCTTAGCAAGAAACGTACTACAGCCTGTAATGTATTCTAGTTCTTCGTTCACTTAAAAGAATGGCTATGGAGTAAGTCTGGATATATAGGAAATGACAAGATAATAACCCTTGGAGTTGTGCTTTTTATTCTTCATCTCATGTGATACATTTTTCTTTCAGATTGTGATGAGACAATGTAGTTGAAAGCAAACAAGCAGTAGATTTTGTCACACCTGTCACTCTGCTTTTAATAATACATTTCAGCAATAGCTGAGTCTCGCATGATATATAAAGTCAATATTCAATATGATAATGGTATATTTGATTATGACGATGAAGTTTGATATAAATATCTTTTTCTTACTTTAAAAGAAAAGTTTTGCTATAGCTATGAAATTCTTTTAGTGCTTTGCTGTTGTCTGGGAGTATCACATCCATTTTTGTTTTTCTTCTTTGCTTTGCTGCCTTTGAAATGCTTTAGCTTTAATCGTTGAGACGGCAGTAAATAATAGTGTTTCTTTGTACCCAAAACAAATAGATTTTTAAAAAATATTTGAGTAAACATATAAATCCAGGGTGAAAAGCTAAATAAAATGTATATCATACTTGCATTGGGAAAAAGGAATATTTGCATATAGAAAGTATGCTAGCTTTAATACACTGAGAAAAGAAAATGAAAAATATTCATTATAAAAGCTGGTATACGCATTGGTAGCTTCTTAATACTTTAATAGTACTAATTCATGTGTATAATTAATCTGTATAATTTCCTTTGGAATATTCTTTTTCTATGTGGAGAAAAAGAGGTGTGTAAAATCAAGCAAATAAACAAGAAGCATCTTAGTAACCTTAAATGTAGGAAAGTACTTAATTACCCTGAAATTATTCTTTTGCTTGAGTATCATCTTTTACTAATATACATTAATCACTTTTGTGAACAAACAGGAAAGAAAATGATTGAATTAATCCAAGTCTTTGATGTTTAAGTAGGAAGAAGGAAAGGGTTGCCATTGGTCCTTTGATGTTAATTTATATTTTCAAAGCATATTCAATAACCAGATTTTCCAACTTAGCTTTTTGAGAAAATGATAAGTAAATTGTGGAGTCATTGATGATGAAGGACTTTTACTTTGGAATTCATTGCAGTTGAATTCAAACTGCTGTACTATATATATATTTCATTTTATGGCAGATATAGTCCTTCCCTGGAAATCTAAAAACATATTGGGAAATCTGTTTTTCAGAATTGTTGCCAGAAATTTATTCATTGTATACCATAAGTAAATCTATGTTAAGCTGAAATCAATTTATTCAACACGTGTGAATTTCAAAACATCTGAAACATGCCAGCTTTCCTATTATTATTAATAAAACACTTGCACAAATGTAAACATAAAATAGACACACTATTCTTTTCTCAAATGATGTCAAATGATGCTACCTTTTTCTTACATTTTCTCTTTCTAATAACTTAAACTTCTAAGATTATTTCTTGACTGCATAATACTTAAACCAAAACCACCACACTGAAAAATCTGTTGCTGCAAGCAAAGAAATTTTAACTCTGTGCCCCTAATACTTTCCTGATTTGCACCCACGGCCCCCAGTCCGGCCCAAGAAGCTGCCTAGGGTCTGGACGGTTCAGGGATGGCTTTGCTGAATAGGTTCCTGAGGATAATTTTTTCACTGAACCCTCCAAATCTTTATTTTCTTGGGCACGCTCTCTTCCTGGGAATGTATACTGCTATGGAAAATACGTATTCGTCTCAGGTGTTTTATGAAGTTGGACTGAAAATCAAATTAAGTTTGTTGAATGGTATGTTTCTTTCCTTTTGTTTTGATCTATTTTATTTTCTCATGAATCTTGAGCTCTGAGAAATATCTGGTTATAATAGAAAGTAACTTTGAGACCTTACTAGAAGGCTTACTTCCCTTCAGCTCAGAACTGGACACACCTGGTAATTTAGTTGAATTGAGGCAGAAATCACGGCATTGTTGCTCAAAAACGACTACCTGAAATCAATAAAAAAAGAAAATCCCTCAGTCTGAGTTACTAAACTCCCTATACCCTGGCTAGATTGCCGTTCTGTTTAGTTCTGTAGACTACATTCCTGCCCCAGCCTCCATTCTCATGCCCCCGTTTCTCAACACCCGCTCCGCTGTATACGCACACCATTTATGCAACAAATTAAATAATGTGGTCTTATTTAATTTCATAGGATTTTTAACCAGTTAGAAAGCAGGAGATCCTGACTTCTGTACTAGGAGTTTTAGCGGTGTTATATCCTGACACTTAGTATTTCAAAACATTTCTAATTGAAGTAATTTTTATTCTTAAGTCCGAATATTTTATAAAATTAAATGAAATGCCGAATTCACATAGTAACTATATGGACCAATTTATGTGTCCAGTTTTCCATTTATAACTTGCAGGAAATTCATATTTTTATCAATGGAATATTCCAAATATACAGGAAACAGAAAAGGTAGCATAATGAATAGTGCTGGACTAATGATGTCTACTAGCATCTTTTCCTCCTCTAGGAATTTCCTTTCATCCTTTGCACATTTTTCTAACTGGTTGTCTGCTTTTTCGTACTGATTTTTAGATTCCCCATAAATTTCCTATAACAATTCTTTGTCACTCATACTAATAGCAAATATCTCCTCCCAGTCCGTGGCTTTTTTTCATGGTTGATTTTGAAATAATCGTAATTTCACAGAAAGTTGCAAAAATAATGTAGAGAGATCCCATGTACCCTGCACCTACTTTCCCCAGAACATAACTATAGTACAATGTCAAAACAAGGAAATTGACATTCGTACAATGTGTGTGTGTGTGTGTGGTTTTATGTCATTTATCAGATGTGTCAATTTGTGTAACCACAATCAAGAGACAGAACTATTCCATTAAGACAAATATCTCCATCACGCTATTCCTTTATAGTCATACCTACCTCCCTCCTTCTTCAAAATCCCTAACCCCTGGCAACTACTAATCTGTTATTCACCCCTATCATTTTGTTCTTTTCAGAAAATTATGTAAATAGAATCACACTGCCTGTGACCTTTTGAGATTAACTTTTGTCGCTCAGCATAATTTTCTGCATAGACCATCATGTCTTCTGCAAATGGGGGTAGTTTTATTTCTTCCTTTTCCATCTATATGCCTTGTATTCTTTCCTTGCTTGACAGCACTGGCTGAGTTTCCTCTACTATGTGTAACAGCAGTGGTGAGAACAAACATCATGGCTTTTTCTGATCTTAGGGGATAAGTTAAGTCCTTCATCATTAGGTACGATTTTAGCGTCTGGTCTTTTGTAGCCGTTCTTTACTAAGTTGAAATGTCCCTCTAATCCCAGTTTTCTGAGAGGTTTTTCTCTTTTTATCATGAATGGGCTTAATTTTGTCAAATGCATTTTCTGCATCAATTGATAGGATCACGTGAATTTCTTCTTCAGCTTGTTAATATGGTGAATTACATTGTTTGATTTTCAAATATTGGGCCCGTCTTGTATCCTTGGATTAAATCCCATTTGGTGATGGTACATAATTCTTTCTATATATTGCTGACTTGTATTTGCTATTGTTTTGTTAAGGATTTCCCATTTATATTCATGAGGGATAATGGGCTGTGGTTTTCTTTTTTGTGTTGTCTTTGGGTTTGAGACTGGAGTAATACTAATTCCATAAAGGGAAAGATGAGAGTGTAGATTACTGATTTGAAAATTTCCCTTTTTTCTAATGTCAGCATTTAGTGCTATAAAATTCTCTCTCAACTCTGCTTTATCTGGGTGCCACAAATTTTTATTTTTAATACATGAATTATTAAAGATAATAGTTAATTAAACTTGCTAACATATTTTAGTCAATTTCTTTGTTGTCCTTAGTTTATTATAATGCATACCTCTATCTGGACTTCTTTTCTTTTGCTTTTTCTTCTTCATGAAGTACATATTTAAATGTTTTCTGAATGCTGACTATCTTGTAGATTTAGGCAAAGAGTAATTTGGAAATGTAAGCAAACTGAAACCATAAAAGAAATAAGCCGTGAATATATATTTAAGGTTTTAGAAGTAGAAATTTGATAGTCAATCATTTTATTTTGAAGGATTGGATAATAGTCTTTTGCCTTTCTTATCTACATGTAACTACTTTTAAAACATCTTTAATGTCTTCATAATGCATCATTTGGGAAATATGTCATTTTCTATAATTACAGTTTTGTCACACTATCACTTCAGATAAAAACGTTGGGGAGTGGACTTAATTATAATCATTGTCTCTGGAAAATTGTGCATCACTGACAATCAAATTCTAAGTAAAAATTCATTCAATTTATTTAGCCTTGCTCCTACTTAAGCACATTGTCAAGCCTGCACATAGATGATAGCTTAAAAAATCAGAACTAGGTGAAAAGAAAAAAAAAGACTGTGAGTATAAAAGGAATGATGTTTTCAGAGTTAGTCCAACTTCTTCCTGACTCAGAGAAGCAATTTCCTTTTATGTTCATAAACAGCAGGCTTTATATTGCTTTGTCCTTCTCCAAATTAATAGGTACTAGATTTTCATCACTGCTAGCTTTTATTGTGCTGTGTTTATGACAAAACAAGATAGGAAGTAAATAATTCATTTAGTCTAAATATATTTATGTGTTTTTTTTTAACTCTGTGTTTAGATGTCACATCAGTTTCCTTAATTAAATTCAGCAAATATTTTCCTACTTGCTATGTATAAAATATTCTGAAAGACACAACCCTACTGTCAAGTCTTTTTCTGGTCATCTCTAATAATTCCAGATGCTTAGGAAAAAAGAAAGTAAATCTGACTTCTTGGTTGCCATATATTATTGAATCATCGACAATAAATTACTTTGATTCTGAAAGAGGGAAATCAAGCTTTCATAGTTTTTTCTAAATGGAAATCAGCCTACTTGCTAACAAAATGATATTTTCTGCTACTCAACTACTCAGTGAGAATGATACAATGGCTTCTAGAATGATTGTTCACAAGAAAATAACTCTTACATTGTTTTGATAGGCAATAACTGTAAACAGATGGTGCTCTATGCAGACAGATTGTTTCTTACAAATGTCAATTGAGCCTTAAGGCGCCATACTTTCCCATGTATGAAGTCAACTGTTGTATAACATAGAGGAGATGCCTTTCATACTTCAGAATGCTGACTGATCAGTAAATACATACGTTTTAGAATATCTTGGAATGATCATATATTTAACCCTGGCTCAAGGAGTGTAAGAGCATTTATATAGATGTACCACATCAGTCTGTAACAACAGCAATAAACCATCACTCTTCAGGCTAGGTGTCTTTGATTTAGTTTATGGGTCCTACCTCTGCTGGGGTAGGATGAAGCTGCAGAACAATGCCATTTCCAAAACACATTACCTGTGTCATAAGGAAAATCAGAGGCAGTTTAAAAAAATTAAGGTTGACATTCAACTTTTTGCTTAATATTTTGTTTAATACACCATGCTACTGAGTACAGAATATAATATGAGTCTTGGTTTTTTTTTGAAACTAGAATATCTTTTTTTAAAGGAAACTCATCTACAGATCATTTAAACACTAGAATGCTGCAAACTCCAGCTCACAGACGAGAGTTTCTATTTTTATATGACATACCTTTATCTTTACAAGGCAGACCTAATTTTATTGTCATGACAACCCTTAAAATGCACATACTTGTGTATGCTCACACACACACATTCAAAAGAATAGAATGACCCTGCCAATTTAGTCAGCTTAATGGATATATATGAGGGATTTCAAGTGGCAAATATTTGAGAAAAGATATTCTAAAGGGGGAAAAGAGATGGATATATTTTCAGATTATTCAGATCATGTGAATTGTTTAATTGAGTTAATCCTGACTCTGATTGTATACATGAGGTCTGTGAAAGGGAGAAGATTATGCCAGAACAGTTTGTTGGAATGACATCTCAGAAAATCATTCTAAAATATTCAGATTCTATTCTGTAGACAATGGGGAGATGTTGGAGATTAGACAGAATAAGCAAGCCTATTTAATCCAATTAGACTATATTCTCTTAACCAGTTACTTCCAAAATTTCATAGCTTCACAAGTAAATATTTTTCTCCTGCTCATATCATAGTTCAATGTGGATCAGTGGGAGCTCTACTTCATACAGTCCTTCAGGGATCCAGGCTTCTTCCATTAGCTCCTAGGGCCTCAGTGTTTTCCACTGAGTTCTCTGCATCTAGCTTAAGGTAGGGGAAGATTTTGGGGAGGGGTGGGCAGGACTGGAAGAGCATTTCTCTGCTACTCACATTGTCTCAGAACCGATGCACATTCTCACCTAGTCTCGGAGAATATAGGATAGGTAGTCTGGAAGAAATTGAGAATGGAGGAAAGAGAAATGTTGGAGGTGGAGAGGCTAATTAAAGAGTAATTCAATGGTCCAGAGTAGGACCTGGTTATAGAGAGGGCTAGGGAAAAAATTCTCAACTCATATTTCTACCCACAGCATTTTAAAGTGACCACATTTCTAATTCAGAGTTTCTGTGATAATATTGTTTAAGTTATGGTTTGTTAAAATTAGAAAGTAAGGCACTCTTTGTATTAGTAAGAATAAATGTATTCATAGCCTAAGTTTACCGCTATTAACCTCAGAAGATAACGGCAGAGAACAGAAAAAGCTAAAAATACTAAGCAGATACTTGGGTCCAGAGTGAAGTTTTCAGTAATACTAAGAAGCATCTGTCAAGACAGGAGATTTTGAGTGTGAAAATAACAGAGTTATGCCATGTACATCTGAGCAGGGCAGTCCAATAGCTGGGATGAATAGTTGATTTCATTTTATCATAATTACATGCATTTGACAGAATGAAAACACTGAACAGGGAGCAAGTTTACAGACTGCTTTTATCTCCTGATGGGGTGAGGAGCACCACAAGGTGAACTCATTTGCCTACAAGCTCAGGAAGTTGTTTGGATCTGTGCTACCACTCATACCAGGTTCCAATCTTAGAAAAGGCTAAGAAATCCATGAACCAGTGATGGCATTCTTTATTGCCCACCCTACTAATTTTGCCTTTGGCTAAGGTTGCAGACACAAAAATAATTATGTGAGGTCTTCCACTCTTGCTTTTTATCTGCACTTAGGAACTGGTGGTGGACATAGACAACAGTATTGTCTGAGATTATTCACTTAATGATTCATTCACTATGTGATTCAGACACAAAGGTTTATTATAGCAAATAGAAGTTCATGCAACTGTTAGAATATGTGAGGGAACAAATGTCGGGAAAATTTCCATCAAAGATCTCAGCCTAAAATATCAAAGCGCGTGGTCCTTAATTTGCCTGGAAGCTGCTGTAATACTCTGGAATCTCTGGGAAACTCCCACCAATTCTCTCAGTTTGCATTAGTGAAGTGAGTGGTTTGCAGAAACTTGCCAGGAAGCTTCTGTGAATCTCCGATCTGTCCATGCAGCTGGCTGCACCTGCCTAGAGGAATCTGGATTCTCTTCTTCTGCTGTCAAAATCTTATGCCAGCACCTCTCATTGGAAAACTCTAACCTGGAACCAAATAGGGATGGGAATTCTGTGAAATGTGGACCCTGACTCCTCTTATGAGTCACAAAAGAGATCTTGGAAGGGGGCAATGGCAATGCCACATTGACCACAGGTCAATTCTGGCTCCTGGATCTACTGGTTTCTATCTCGGCTTCAGATACCTGCTCTGAAGTCTCCTCTTTGCTTTGATGATCTAATCAGATGCTCTCTCTGGTTTCCTGAGGAAACTGTTCAACACTTCCCCAACTCGTACAGAAGGGAGGTTCTCTGGACATGAAAAGCACTGTAGTGAAGTCGAGCTATGGGAAATTGTAAGCTTGGAATGAGAGTCTTCAAGACTGGAAAAAAATCTTTGTACAGTTGTAACTCCTCAAAGGAAGTAGTAGGGTTAGTTGGTTAAACCCTGGTTTTATGCTCGAGGCAGAACAAAAGTTCAGACCGGTGCTCTTCCCGTGCTATTTATTAATCAATTTAACGTGTGCTTGCTGAGGGCCCACCATGCAAACATCACTCCGCAAGAGTTCCAAATACAGTGGAGACCCTGAAAACACGGCTCCTACATTCAAAGTGCTCATAGTTTTGTGAGGAACACAGACACCATGGTATTTATGAAAGGAAAGGCCAATATTGTGTTTCATTTTTCATCTACTAGACAGTGAAATTCTTTAAGGCAATAACAATGGTTGCCCCTACGTGGCAGCCCTGGAAAGAATATTTGTATTTGCCTTGATATCTTGGGCACCTACTGCGTAATAGGTTCCTAATAATATGCTGAACCGAGCTATTCTGTTTCTCCGTCCCCTAACACACACCTCAATCTCTACTATTATTATCATTACTGTTATTCTCGTTTCAGAGCAAGCTTTCAACCCATAGTTATCTCAGGAATTTTTTATTTTTAACAGCTTCTTAATAAAATATTCCCCGTCTGGTTTTATTAACTTCATTTAAAGTGCATACTGCTTTGCATTTTTATAAGTCTAATGGGTCTTGTTTGTTAATTTATTGAAATGATGTTTTATTTCCTTTTCACACAGTTTAAAGCCGTTATTTATTATTACCCCCTCCCCACCTTCCAACATTGAGGATGCTTGTATTTTATGCGTTTATATTCATGGTTGACATTGCTATCTGTGAAGTCTGTTAAAATAACATCAATAATATGCATTTCAATTGACTCGTTCCCCGGCAGCAATGCCAGAGTGACTCTAAGGAAACAACAAGCAGAAGAATAAAAATAAGAATGAAAGAGCAGAAAATACTTAAAATCTCCTCTGAAAAGCATGACAATAGCCCATTCTTTGGGCAATTTTATAGGAGCTAAAATAATTTACATGTAACTACACACAAAAAAGTATACATTTATAATTTGTAAAAATGCTTAAGTACTGATTTTTTCCTATATAGTGTTTTTGTTCACTTGAATTGTTTTCACTAAGGAGAAATAAATATTCAACCCCTTCTTGTTCGTGCTCACTTATGGCAATTATAGTTTGGCAATTTCATGCTTGACTATCACAAATATCAATATGAAACACCATCAGTATATATATTTATATGAATACAAATACTTATATACTACTTATAATATAATATAATGGTTATATAAAAGAGTCAAAGATGGCCACTGTGTTTTGACCTCTAGGTTGTTTATTTCTTCACTGTGGATTGAGATATGTTGGTTCAAAAGCCTGCTGGTGGAAACTCAAAATTTTACACATCCAATTATTATCCAAACAAATAGATTTCTAGTCATTTAGAGCCTCCCTGCTTTGCATATTTTGATAAAATTTACCCTACTTTTGCTGGCCATTGATAACACAGACCCTTGTGGTTATAAGACCTCTAGTGGTTATAATCCCTCAATGGTCCTTTGGAGTCCTCTGACCCAGAGACTCTCAGCCATGCTGATAGGCAACATCAGCTAGACATCTTAGCCCCTCTGTCATCCCCCTCTCCCCTAAGAGTTCCCTTGTCCTCTTTACCATATGCCCATGGACACTCTCATGCTGTGAGGGACTTTCCTCTTACGCAGCTCCGTCCAAGGGCAGCCCATTTAAGCATGTGTGTGCTACGTCATCTTTTTCCTAGATCAGTCCTCAAATCCTTCCACCACCTAGCATAATTCTAGCCATAGTACTTATATTTACATATAAAGATTATGAACCTACTCAGTCATCCTGATAACTTTATTTTGATGGAAATTGGGGTTATGAACCCTGTTATTAAAACAAATGTATAGTTTTTTCAAATAAAATGATTTATAGTCAGCTTTGTATTGTTATTTAAATAAATACAGGAAGATCTTTCTTATATGACATGATTATAATCCATTCTTGCTTGAGTAACCAAAAAAATTGACTCCAGTTAAAACGATGCACACATAATTAAATGTTTTATTTTAAATTAAAACATATAAATGTACTTTATTCACTTAATTTAGATGTAGGATCTATGTATCTTCTTGAGTACATTTCTATTAATTGCAGTTCCATTTTGTTTTTCTTACATATGCCACATTCTTAAAACAACATCGATAGTATTCCGTCTGTTTCATTCAAGTGGAGTGAAAACTTGAAGAGCTGTGAGGTAATTTACAGGTAGAATCCTTTTGAATGCTTGTAAGTTTTACTCTCATTCTTTTATAGTTGCCTCAGTCACAACTAATTAATTCATAATCAACTTTCTTATATGACTTTCTTTTACTGAATCTTTCTAAATATTATAATTGGCTTTAGATACAAAAACTCTCTAGAATTTTCAAACTCCTATTTCATTGGTCTTTATAATATCTAGATAAACTATTTACTTAGCAACTATAATGGGATAAAATATTTGGAAATTATCCTAGCTGACTTACAACGGGTCTTTTTTATTTTAAATGGTAGAAGCAAAATTAGAGGCAGCCTGTTGCCCTAGGAGTAACCTCTACCAATAATCATTCAGAGTTAGTAGGTTTCAAACAGCAAATTGAGAGTAGCCTGTTAGTTATGAACACTATCATGGACCGAATTGTATCTCCCTAAAATTCATATGTTGAAGCCCTAACCGTCAATGTGACTGTCTTTGGAGACAGAGCCTTTTAAGGAGGTAATTAAAGTTAAATGAGATTATAAGGTTGGACACCTAATCCAATAGCGCTGAGTCCTTTTAAGAAAAAGAAGAGACACCAGGAGTTCAGGTTCACAGGTGGCCATCTGGAAGCCAGGAAGAGAGGTCTCACAAGAAACCAACCCTCCTGGCACCTTGATCTTGAACTTCCAACCTCCAGAACTGTGAGAAAATAAATTTCTGCTGTTTAAGACACTCAGTCTGTGATATTTTGTTATGACAACCCTAGAAGACTAATACAGACACTGAGAGTCAGTATCATTTACATGTGAGTGGAGGTCTCTGTTGAGTTCAAATAAGAGAGTTTCTATTAGCAAGTATCTCAATATGGTTAACTGATTGTCAATGCTGACTCCTCTCTAGGCATGACATTCTCATTCCAGGATTTTTATTCTTTTCCTTTAGTGTGTCTTTGATTCATACGGTCAGGAAACGTATCTGGGAAGTGTTTTCTGTACTCTTGCACATCCTGTATTTTTCTGCTGCCTTCATACATGAGTTGACAGTTTTCCTGGAAACAGAATTCGTGGATAAATTCTTCAAAGTTTGATAAATATTGGCTCACAGACTCCTGGCATTTAGGATTGCAGAACAATCTGGGCCAACTGTGTCTATTTCTTTGTACATTATTATTTTTTTTCCTAGATGGCTGTATAATTCTTTCTTTGCCTTTTAACTGTGACAATTCCACTAGATATGTTTTGATATTGTTTTCTTTTTATTGATTTCCTGAAATATGGCACTTGATTTCAGAATGAGGTTTTATTAGATAAAAAAATTTTTTCATTAGTTATTTGATTATAGAGTTTGCTCCAACTATTTTTATATACTTTGATTAAACTTCGGCAATCTGTTTTCCATCTGGCTTATTTTCTTTACTCTCATTTTAATTCTTTTATTCCTTCTTTTTACGTGTTAGAAGAATTTCTCGTATTTTCTTCTACATCATTAATTGGATTGTCTGTAGTATCTAACATACATTCCACTTCATTCTGTATAAAATTCAGAAGGTGTGATTTAGAAATAAATAAAATTTGTTTAATCATTCCTTATCTTAACTTTCCATTTACTGGTAATTTATTCTAGATGCGTATGTGCAGTGCCTCTGTGTGAATATAAAGGAGATATTTTAATTTTTTGTTCTTGTAGTTTATTTACTTCAAAGAAAAGCAACTCGTAATCTTTACAGAAGTGAAGATTTCGTTCTTTAAAATTCAGAATTTCTTCCTGGCCTGTGATGCTTCTGTTTTTACCCATTCTTATAGGGGACAATCTATCCCAGCTCTGCCACTCACTACCTGAGTGATGTTTGACAAATTATTTAACTCTCTGTACTTAAATGCCCTTATCTATAAAATGGGGCTGATAATAATAGTGTTCATCTCATAGAGTTATTTTGAAGAATAAGTTTATCAATATATTTTTCTTTATCTTCTCAGCTAAGAAGAGTGCTTGGCATATACTGGAAATTTAATAATCATTGTATTGAAATGGAAGAACAAGATAGGTTGGCTTCCAGGACAAAAACTTTATTCCTTCTCTCTCTTCCTCATTCTAACTTGCTCTGTAGGGGTAATTCTTTTCTACCAGTGCAGGTCTCATGACTTTTCCAGTCACTCTATGTTAGTTAAGATAATTCTCTGGCAATTTTAATCACAGAATCTCACTTTAAGAACTGAGATGTTTATAAATGCATTTTTACATGCATTATAAACGCACATCCTTTCTCTCAGTTTGGGCCTGCTTCAGGCTTGATTTCCATTGTGGGTGAGGTCGTATTGTCAGCATCTTCCATATTTCCTGAGCTGTGGGGACTTCCTCCTCCCTCCTTGCTCACTGGTCCAGTTTCTGATCCTTCTTGGATTGGAGCTTGGTACTATGGAGGGTGAGTGTGAAGAATTAACATGCAGAAAAGATCTTAACAGGTTAATTCTAACATGACCTGGTATTGGAGCTTTCTGGGCATACAGATGTTCAAACTGACTTATACTCTTGGCAAGCATTTTTGGGTTCTTTACAGGCTGCCCAAAGGGACTGCTGCACTGCGAGTTTCACCATCTTGGATGTGAAACTCCACTCTAAACCTCATTTGACCTCCAACATGTCCTCAGTGTTAGGAGCTTGAAGCCTCCCCACACTCGGTCAGAGCAGAACCATTTTGAGCGGGTGGTCCTTTAAGACAACTCCAGCATGTAACCTTCCATTGCATCCTGGAAACTCTCCATCCTCGCCTTGCCAAACAGTGGTAGGAGAGGAGGTTTCAGGGTCTACAGTGAGAGCATTATAACAATCTGCTCCACTCTCCAGCTATCATTCTGTCTGAGTTCCTGGAAGAGAGAGGGTTTTAATTAATATGTGACAGATCCGCTACGACAGACAGTGGCTGTGTGGGACCCATAATGGTCCGTGACACCAAGAAGGAAGAGAGGCATTCTTTTCCTCTTTGCCAGGGCCAGTGTGCAGCTTTGACCCCTCACGCTCTCCAGTGCTTCAGCAACAGCGCCTTACAGGAGAGTACATGGTCTGGATGAAAATGGTGAAGATTCTAGTACTAGGTCCTGAAGGCACCTCCCTTAGCAGACAGGGGATAACTTCAGCTTTGCCTGGCAAGGGGAGTGTGCATGGCTGAAGCAGTACTACTCAGTTGTTGTGATCATCGAAGGAGCAACAACATATGAAAAATGCAGAGGTGCCAGATGGTAGTGATGACACCATGGAGGAGAGGCTACAAGGCTGTGCAAAGGCAAAGCATTAAGTGGGCACTACTCCAGTTCGAGAATAGTTTTAGACACCCTCAGGGACTTCCATGCTTATTTTGAGAGACTGTGAAATAGCTGTATATTCAGATCTGTACAGCTGAGAGAAAGACTCAACCCCCAAATGAGTGATTAATATTATATTATTTATTTTGTTCCATGTAGCTGATAAGACACTTCAGAAGCATGGGTTATTTGTGTATTTCAATAACCCATGGATAATACACAGAGTAGATAACGAAATGCTAAAAAGTCAACTACACCCACAATTCAGGTTGACTCAGAGATTCCTGCCAATTTCAAGTTAGATGTTTTAGGAAGTTGTATTAATTTTCAGAATATCAAGCTACTGCTTAGTTATTTTAGTGTTATTGAAGGAGATAAAGTGTTAGTATGACTTCCAAATTTTCCTGATTTTCAAAATATTATACCTCAAGAAATTGCTTGGGGATTGCTAAAATTTTAAATTCTAAACATAGAAACAAAACTTTTTCTGCATTTCTTAACAAATATAACATAACTTTTTTTAAATATCCCCAGTTAGAAGGCATTTTAATTCTTCTAAACTCTGTTTTTGGAACTTGAAAATTATGCATCATATTGTTACAATAAGATTTTACTAATAATTAAGAAGGTCATGTTTCTTAGGTCAACTCTTCTGGCATTTGAATTACTCATTTGTGTTTTAAATCTATATTATCCTCCTACATGGATTGCTCTCTTCTGACATGACACTCGTCAAAGTCATATCAATCCTTTAAAGCCAGACCCCTATTATCTTCCCTGAAAAATTTCTCTTGACTATGTTAACCAGAAATACATTCTCTATCTTAACTCCAGTAATAATTGTGTGATAGATTTTATTTGGCAGTATTTATTACAGACTGCCTGGTAGTATAGGCGTTTCCATACCTATCTTAGCTCTCTCATCAAATTTGAGCGTGTTCTGTCTCCCACTGTGTCTCTCTAGCACTGGGCATTGTAGACAGCTCATGTCAGCAACACTATTGAATACATCATTTTTGATCTGCTTCCAGTAACATGACTAAACATTAAAAATCCGCAAGTAAAATTTTAGATTTTTTATTTATTAAAAGAAACACAACACAATAGGAAAATAGACAAAGGATGGAAATAAGAATTTCATAAAAGAGCAAATCCAAATGGCCACTAAATGTGTTTGAAAGGATACCAAGCCCACTGACAGTTCGGGAAATGAAAATGAAAGTCACAATGCGAGACTACTTTCCATTCATCAGGCTGGCAAAACTAAAAAACAGTGACAGCACGACCTCTGGCAGTGACGTGTGCAAAATGGTACGTCCTGACCTTGCCGTGGGAGAGGTGAGCTTATGCCTTCTCGGAAAGCTATATGACAACATGTTAAGAAGAGAAAAAATACATATACCTTTTGACCCAGCAATTCCACTTCTGGGAGTGTATCCTATAGAAATAAGAGCAAAAATACTGCAAGATTGATTGTTACAGCATCTTTGTAGTGGGAAAAACTGGAAATAAATTAAATCCTCATTACTAGGGAAATGGCTCAATACATTTTAATATATCAGTTGAAATTATCCTGCCATTAAAAGAATTACTTCTATAACATTTGGTTTGCAAAATAATGTTCAAAATTTCCTAAAGAAAGTCTCCTTAGGGTCAGACGAGGCTATACGGTAGAGATTATCCCCGGCCACCCCATGTCACCAAGCCCTCACCTCTCCTGACCTCTTCTAGTATTTGTCTCTGTCATCTAGGATTTTATGATGTTCTGCCTTTTATCTCCAGGTACCTATTTTAACATATATATCTTGTCTCCTTAGTCCCTTGACGTTTGATATTTTCTCTCCACAATATTAAAGCTTACTCTTTGCGCATAGTAGGCACACAAGAAATCTTTTGGCTTGATCGATTGTTTTTCTGAGTGAAACTCATTAATAGTGCAGGCCCGTAGGCCCTGGTATTTGTCAGTAAGACTGTTTCTTATTCTTGTCCATTGTGCACTCGTGGATTTAGCTTCTCTATTAAATTATTCCACCACTTCGCTGAAAACTTGGAGAGTCTATTTGTTACAGAACATAATAAAAACATAAAGAGCTTGCCGTTAATAAATAACAGAACATATGTGTCTGTTTTCCAGCAGCAAGCAGAGTTTAAGTGAGTATTCACGTTGTTCAAGATTAGGTAAATCACCACAGACAAGCTAAATTATGCCATGGCTTATGCAATCAGATCAAAACAACAGTCATTTTCTCCACCAATGATTCCTATTAAATGAATTGTATGCTAACAGTTTCCAATAATGAGTTGGGCTTAATAAATTATGTACTCTTCCTAACTTTTTAATGTACATCCTTCCAAGACTGGCCTGTCCCCAGAAGGAAATTTATCAAACGGCCTCTGCACATCAGAAATAAAAGCAAAATGAATGAAATTGGAGTGGCTGAAGCATAACTAGTGGTAATGGGATTGGTCTTGCTTGACTTTCTCTGTCACCCACCAGACATGAGAAATCTCCCACGAGTGGCTCAGTGTTATCTTTTTCTTGAGTTTTTGTTTTTCCCATATGTAGGAGATATTGGCTACAGACAACAACAGGATAGTGTTTGTGATTGATCCGTGCACTGCTCTGCTGCACCAAAAACTTTATTGCTAAAATATAGTATGTAAAATGAGGCCTCTGAGAATATCCAGACACACACACACACACACACACGCAAACACACCATGGACAATTTATTCAACAACTCCTTTTAATCTTTGATCTTGGTATTATAGCAAAGGAACATTACAGAAGAAACAAATCAAAAGTGATGTTAGAGATACTTTTTAGGTTTTGACAAACCATCCAGAGAAAGTAGATTGCATTGCCTAGGATTCACCTAGTAAATAAACATAACTTATACTTTTGCATTCTAAACCAAATATCTAAAGTTGCCTTTTTTAATTAACCACTTTATTAAACACTCAATCTGATTGAACAAACTTCTTTTCATTCAAAAATAAGGTTGACCTTTGGGAAAATGCCATATATTTAATTCTATCCATTTTGTCTCACTTTCCAGTGCACTGAGAGAATATCCCTAATTTTATTGGAGTAGGAAGAAGGATTATTTATGGACTACATATAAGTGAAAAATTTATCTTTCAAAACATGACACTGTTAAGGTAGAGCTTTTTCTGTGGAGTACACGGTATAGCAGGTGACTTTTGTACTTACTATCCCCTGTGATTAAGCCAGCACAGATACTGTTTTCAAAAAATTGTGACCACATCGGAACTGGTAAAGCAAAATTAGAGACAATCCTGTGTGTTTGCCAAAGCAATTTCTGCTCCCTCTTGCACACATAGCTTGACTGCATTTCCCAACTGATTAGGTGAGGTTACATGACAAAGGTCCAGGCATTGGAATGTGGCTCTTTCTTCCCCTATTACCTCTTTCCTTCCATGTTCTTTCTTTCCCCATTACCTGGCTTCATATAAAGGGGGTGGAAGCACAGAAAGAAGCCTGGGTTGTGGATGGCTACGTGGAGCAGAGACCTCTGCTGGCTCAAATCTGACTGTGAGTTGATCAAGGATTGCAATTCTATTGGGTTAAGCCATTGAGACCTTGGATGTTTGCTACAGCAGCTAACTTTTCTGACTAGCATTTGTTCTAGGCAGGATGCTTTCAGATGTAACACAAAGCTCAATTTAAAATGTCATAAGCAATAAGAACATTTACAATTTCACATAACAAGAAGTCCAAAGTTGATTAAATTCCAGGGTTGATAAATTTGGTGACTCAGTAAAATCATGAAGATCTAGATTTTTCCACCTTTCTACTCTGCAGCATTTTACACTGGCTCACCTCTTGGTCACAAAATCACTCCTGCACTTTCAGACATCACACAGAGATGATAATGGCCAGAGGCAGTAAAGTGACATTTCTCCTCTTGTCACTTTTGTAAGAACAAAGACGTCTTTCCCAGAAGGCACCCTGCAGATTTTCTCTTATGTTTCATTTCCCAGAATTGGGTCACATGCCTTTTTCTAAGCCAATCACTTGAAAGGGCAATGCTGTAGATTAATCAAGATGCAGCCCTTGGGAACCAAAATCTTTTCTGAAATACGTGGTCAGTAATACCTGAATAAAAACAGGATTCTTTCAGGAAAGAAGAAAAGGAAGATGGCTTTCAGGCAACCAACAATATGTACTCAGATCATTTAAGGTTTATTAAAATCACAAATTGCAGATATTCTCAATCCATGCTGGTCAGATAGACAATACAGCAATGCATTAGTTTAAGAGAGGTACTCGAATAATAAAATAGAATTGCCCATCTCTGCAGTTCATATATCCAAAGTGAGGCAGTATTCAATTTCCATAGTATTAAAGGTACACATTTAATCTGATCAGAGAGTGCTATTAGTGTGGATGCTATTGCTAGCAACTTCGAAATTTGTGTAAAGACATGATAGCTAAACATTTTAAAAAATTGTAGATAGATGTAGAAAACATGAAAACTATATTTGTTCAAATCTTCTCATCTAGAAAGCCATTTACTCAGTTTAGGTTATGACTGCATAAAGAGCATAATGTATTTTGATCATAGGAATTACATGATCCCAGAGGTCAAGATTCAATTTAGAATCGTTGAGCCCATTTCCACATATCGCAGACAAGGAAACTGAATTCTGTAGTGATGAAGTGACGTGTACCAAGTCACATAAAAAGTCAGTCTCTGGCAAGGCAGGAACCACTATAGAATTTTACCTACCTTTGATCTACGGCTCTTTCTAGCACAGTAGAGTACTCTTATCAATGCATAGGCATCAGTTAAGAAAGACGCACTTACAATAAAAGAGGACCACATTACACATGTGCAAAGCAGCCTACCAAAGAAATCTTAAAAGAATGATGATAGTTAAAACGTATTGAGGGGCCGGCCCAGTGGTGCAGTGGTTAAGTGCGCATGTTCCACTTCGGCGGGCCCGCGGCTCACCAGTTCAGATCCTGGGTGCGGACATGGCACCGCTTGGCAAAAGCCATGCTGTGGTAGGCATCCCACGTGTAAAGTAGAGGAAGATGGGCATGGATATTAGCTTTCTATAAAGTAGAGGAAGATGGGCATGGATGTTAACTCAGGGCCAGTATTCCTCAGCAAAAGGAGGAGGATTGGCTGTAGTTAGCTCAGGGCTAGTCTTCCTCAAAACAAAAACAAAAACAAAATCAAAATGTATTGAGCTTTCCCTGGGCACTGGACTAAACTTTCTACCCTGCATTTGTTCATTTCCTTGTCACAGCAACTCTCTGCTGTAAGTTTTATTAATGCCCCCACTTTTTATGTGATCAGACTAGTTTTCAGAGAAGGTAAATCCATTTTATCACCCAGGATCCATCTCTATTTCTGTAGCTGTGGACCTTTGAGGTAATGACTATTGAGGTAACTTGAAACAAGACAAAGACTAACCAGGCAGAAGTCAGCTGACTGTTTTGTGCAGAGGAGGAGCTGAAGAGAGACAGGCCGTCCAGCACCTCAAGCCAGTCTGAATAATGGATACCTTTGAGAGTCTCACAAGAAACACATTTTCCCACTACAAAATTACGGTCTTTCAATACGACTCTTTTTCAGCCACGTACCCAGTCCTACAAGTGAGTTGAAGGAAACACTCTCAGGGAATTCAGGATTGATCAGCTTGGACTTGAAACCTTTGATATTTGACTAGGGAGGTCCTCTTTCATTGTTTCCCTGTGAACTCTTGCATTTTTTAATCATCAATGTCCACTCAACACTGGAGAATCTAGGATTGAGTTTCATCTGCCATGTTTAGTGTCAATATTGATCACCAGGAAAACACCTAGTACTTGTTCAGCAAGGCCAAGGTTATATGCAGTCCAAGGGAACACAACGGGGAGGGAGTGCCCCTCCGAGGTGCCTCATTCTGAGAAACAAGACTGATGTCTAGCAGTCAGCGGAGCTACGCTTAATATAACCATCACTTGCTTTAATCCATCTACTTTAATGATGCATGGATCAAAGAGTTTGCTTAATATTCTCAATGAATGAGCAATGCTTTCCTCTTCTTTCTTGTCTTTTGTAACTGATGGTAAAGAACACATCAAACTTTTTGTCCTGCTGGTTGTATCTCTCTCCTACCTGTGAGAAGGGTTAGATTAATGACCTAAGGGAATTTTAGAGCTGTTTAATTTTCCCGAGTGGTCCAGAATATATGCCTCAGTGGAAATGTAAACAACCTCAAATTTCTCCTATGCTGGTGCAACGTAGTCTAAGGAATGTTTCAATTTCCATTTATATGAGAAAATCTTTTTTTATGGAATGGCCTTGAACCTGACCCATTCCAAAAAAGTTCTATTTTGCTCTAGGGGTACTAGGCATTGTTTTTCTGCAAGAATAACTCATATCCTAGCGTCTTTAGGGGATCTCTCTTGGAAAGATGCCTCCTGGCATCCTAGCCCACCCTAGCAAGGGGCTGCATGATAGTGGCATTACAGCTTTGGGCATTAAGTCTCAGCAAATAAAACCTATTTTTTTTTTGTCTATCAAATGTAGATATGTGTATACGTTTGCAAAAGTATACATATGTGAAAAACAGTTACTCAAATGGTCTGTTTGGTTTAATTATTTGTATGTGCACAGCCACAGAAAATGATCATTACTGGATGCTAAGGGAGGAAAAAATCTCCAGGAAAATCTAGAATCACTGTTATATCTACTAGTACATAATGAATGGCACATATTGATTCTCTGAAAATCTTCATGAGAGGGCAAGGCTGTTTCCAGAAGAAGGATGCAGAATAGAAATTGTCTTTTCCACATAACGAACAGTGGTGTAAGTATTCATACCGTTGGCTTCCTGACTCACAGGTCTGTGGATATCAAAATACAACAACAAAGTCTTTGGTATTGTTTCAAATGACAGTCTTAGTACTTTCTTTCCATCTGTCAAAAAAGTTTTAATTGAAAGTGAAGGAAATCAGAGTTAATATGTTGATTTTTTTCATGTATTAGTTCGTATTTTTATATTCATTTTTAGTCAGTTTCGATAACCGAAATTTAATTGGGTTTTTGTTGACCTATGTGCATCAAATCTCTTGACTTGTGAAGTTTTAGATTTGTGTGCCTGTGCAAAATAATTATTTCTACAAACGTATAAAAATATGGACCCTGGTAGGGTGAAAAACTTTTAAATTAAAAGAATTTAATCAGAATCAGAGCTAGGAAAATTAATAATAAATTACTGAGTCTTGGTTAATACGAGGCTTTCAGGAGCTACAGTGTTGATTCTGCTGCCTCCAAATCATCTGAGATAGGTGATTCATCTTTTAAGATTTCCAGAGAAAAGTGGATTCCATAAGCTTTTTAGATAACCTTTTTCTGTAGTAAACAAATGTTTTCCCTGGAGATGAGAATTATTATTCCTTATTTTACTTAATTTCCATGAGTTACGGTTAAAATGTTTGCTTCCTTTTCAAATTTTACTGGAGATGAAGAAAGTTGGTCATAAAACACCATTCAAATATAAGAACACGTTCATCTTGTTCATCACTGTCTTACCTGTCAGCATAACTGGCATGTAGTAGGTGTTTGCTTGATAAATATTTGTCGAAAATATAAATTAAAAAATAAAGTCTACATTTTAATGAATTTTCAATATTTTTTTTCCTTCTAGCCAAACAGTCCCAATTCTTGTACAAGTCTGCAACATCATAATATCTGCAACTGAGAAGTTCCAAGAGACCTTACAAGAGAAATTTTTAAAATAACATATCTGGCTGCAAATCTTAACTGCACACGAGCTCATTGTTTTAGTGGCAAACTTTAATCTGAACTGACATGAGGATATTTGTAGTCTGTATGGCACTTGGTGTGCAGAGTCATATATTTTCTGGTAGAAATATTAATGTAATGCTGCACCTTACTCTACCAGAGTATTATGTAATATAAGGTATATGTACTGTTCATCCCAACCCCATTCCTTTCTGAAATTCTATACACATCCATGTCTAACCTCAAAGCCTTTGAGTAAGACATTGTGGAATTGAATTACGATTATCTCATCTTTTTAATTATTTTAGACATTTGTTCATAAGTTTCTTACATAATGTTCTACCAAGATGTCAAACAGTCAACACTCACAGATCGACATGAACATCTCTTGTTTTTCTTAGAATAAAGGTACATGACAAACTCTTTCTAAGTTTCCACATCTCTGCTCTTCCACCCAGAGGAACCACTTACAAGAAGGGGCAATTCAGCTTCTGCGAACCCCCAGTTTTGACCTCTCTTTTGAGAGCGCTAACAAGGATGCCAATTAGCATCAGTTGTGATAGGGAAGTCTTATGATTTTGACAGGGTATTATTTTTAAAGAAACGGAGTGGCATTTCACATAGAATCGTGATGAGGAAGCTGTAAGGAAATGCTTTTGTATTCACCTCCAATCTAGACAAACCAAACTAATGACCTTAAGCTCAAAAATCTAAGTTCTGTATTTGATGTCTTGATTTACTGTTATTGGTCACCAAATAATTTTCAAATGTTGCTATACCTCTCTGATACGTGTTTATTATTATAATACTTAGAAAAACGTATAGCAGATTCATGCAAGTAAAGCAAAGTTGCTTTAATTCCAAATAGGTGGTAAGACCAGAGGCTATATAGAAAATGTACTATAAAATTAGAGTAGAAAAAAGTGACTCGACCATAAATTCAGTGACAATTTCTATATATTTGAAGTGAGCTAGCCTTACATGTAGACAAAATAGATACAGTTTTTTTTAATGACAACTTCTGTGGAAAATACTCATATTTTACACACGCACACAAACACACACAGAAATAAATTAAAAACCATATAGAGTTCTCCACTTACTAACTGTGTGGACTTGGATTAGTCACTTGAAATCTTTACGTTCTTTATCTGCAAAATGAAGATAATAACAGTACCAACCCCTTAGAGCTGCAGAAATATTTAATGTTTAGTAGGCACATGGTAAGTATTAAGTGATGGGAAATATGATAATAATAATAACAGTTACCTGGATTTCCACTGTACTTGTAATTATTATAAAGTAAAAATCTTCTCTGAGGGTAATTTTGGACTAGTAAGTCACTTACTCTTCAGTCTACATCTCTGATTCCTTGGATATGAGTTTTGAATAGGACAGTTTGAGTTGAAGCCCATTGGATGTCCAAGGAGAAAATTAGGATAGAATACTTCAGGTGAGAAACAGGAGAAACTATGGAGCAGGTGGGATCACTAAAGAAAAACTTACCCACTAAATGTTATCAACTTTAGCTATGCTATTATCATCTCATAATGAAGATGTTATTAATGCTAAAATTGCTATGATTTTCTAATTTTTATTACTAATCAATTTTCATGAATGATATTTGCTATATTTGAATGTCCACAATCTTAAAGCATAATTGAAATCCTTTAAAAAATTTTCTTGATCCATAAAATTTGTTTGGTTTATATATTAACATTGGTCTGCTCAATTGTGTAATAGAATAAAAAATTCAAACATTTTCCTAAATATAATCAGTTCCTCCTAAACAGAAATTCTCATTATATTCATCTTACCCACATCAGAAACATGGTAGTATATATCAACTTTTTAGCCCATCATCCTATTATTTTTGTACAAGCCCTTTTTAGAAAACCAACATCTACACAACACATATCATAAGTGACGTTAAATATATTTTAAGACATAAAGAGTAATGCATTCCAGCAAAGCTCTGAAAATCCAAATTAGTGGTTGAAATTAATATCGAAAATATTGCAAATGTTATGAAATTTTCATTACATTCTATTACACTTTGGGAACACTAATTTAGGTTGAGATGCTAGATCTTCCATTTTAAACCCACACATGTGCACACCACACACACACATCCATAAACACATCTCCAGTTGCTTTGTTTCTCCGACCACGGGAGAATAGCACATTCTTTCCTTTGGGGCAAAGCTATCAAATATCTGGGAGATACCCACTGTTGGACAAATGAAGCAGATGGACAGGCTTTATGGTAAAAAAGACTTGATTATGAGCTTTGGCTCATTTCTTACTAACTTAGGCACGTTACTTAACTGTGTTAAGACTTAGTGCCCTTCCATCTAAAATGGGGACAATAATCTTGGATCAGAGAGTTGTTAGGAAAATTAAATCAATCAATACTCTTGTATCTAAAATTCTTAGCACAAACTAAGAGATACATATATTTTACTAAATCTTGAATAGTCAGATGGCTAATAGACATGGAGTAAAAATCATAAGAGGGTACACTAAAAAAATTCAGAACCAAGTGGAGATATGAGATGAGGAAGCTAAGGGACAGAGCTCCATTAGGGGGGTTTTAACAAGTATCAAAGTCCTGGGCACTTCATCGAGATCAGATTACTGCCCCTGCGTAGGCAGTGGTGGTATGTCTGGCCATATGGAGAAGCCTACAACTTCAGGACAGTTGGCTGTCGTTCTCAGTGACTTAGCCCCAGGTCCACAAAATTTCTATCTTTTCTGACCCATATCATCAGTCCGAGAGATTTCAGTCCCCTCACTGAAGACATTAGGTTGAAGATTTCTACATCTCCTCTTCCATCTCTCTCCCTTCAACCTGGTACTCAACTAACTATTCCTTATATGCCATTATTATCCTAGTTTGCCCCACTTCTACATAGATTCTGAAATCTATTGTTGAAATAGATTTGTTGAAAAAACACTTATGAAAGCATGATATCTGAGTTGATTTCTGAAAAAAAGTAGGCATTAAATATTCAGGAATTTCCAGGCGAAAGAAGAGGAGTCTTTTCTTTTTATGAGTCATGGAATGCTGTGCTGAAAATTTTCAGCAACTGTATACGCATGGTTGCTGTTCCTCAGGAGAGGGAACAATAAGGATAGGCTGTGGCCCCAATTCTAAACGGCTAGGTGGCCACTTCCAGTAATAGGCACCATTCTGACCCAGGGCTTCAGTTCCAGCCACCAGCGAGAAGCAGTGGATAATGGTTTTGATCTTTGTCCTTGAACACAGTTTATGGCTCCAGGAGGAGTGCTTCCCTGGATGTCACATTAACAAAAATGACATTGAGCAGAATCATTAACATGTTATTTTGCTCTGGGAAAGGAATATACTGGACATTTTCATTAGTGTAAAGTACAGCATTATGGTTAACCCTCTTTCCCTCAATATTTAGGAGAATCATTTGGCACATTTTGTATTTTCCATGCCAATTATCAATTTTGCCTTTGTTTTTTTGTCTGTCTCTGGTAAATATATCCTAATGCACTCACACTGTTAAGCTGATGAGCACTGTCTTGTCCCCATGGATCCAAAATTATGCCTTTGGAATTGTTTATATAAATTGAAACTTTGCCCTAGTGATTAGGAAAAGATGTCAGTGATTTAGGGAGGAAGGTGTCATTTTAAAAGTCATAGACATGACTCCTTCTTTCTGAGCAGAGCTGTCTGACAGCCACTGGTAAACAAAATTTTGCTTCAATAAGAGTGTCATTGCAGAAGACTGGTAAGAGTCCCCATTTGACAAGAATGGGTAGACACTGAAAGTATCAACAACCGACTCGGTGCTGTCAAGTCATATAATATGCAGTTAACAGCAGACTATTTCTGCTAAAGCGAACATCTGCCTAAGCGTCAGTCAGAATAACAAACAACTCAATGCAACTTTCAAAACCAGAACGCCGTGACTCCGGGATTATTCTTGATGCCAAGGTAAATTGAATTAATAATATACAGAAATACATAAGAATTATTAGGGAATTGAGATTCCTCTAAAGTACAGTGAACCCTACTTTGGAAAGCTTAAAAATGGCTTATTTTTTTCACAGATTATAAAATACTCTCAATCTTTTGACATACACATAAATTACTTTTATTTCCTCTCATATTAATTATACACATAAATTATCTCATTGGTGTGCAAACTTTTAGTGAATTTTTGTACTTTAAGAGATCTGGCAGTTCAATTTAACTTTTAAAATAGTAGAATTTTCTGTGTACTAATCTATACAAATTTTTAAAAATTCCCCAAATTAAAAATATTTTGTAGATTAGCTTAAATATGAATTTTGGGAATCCTGATTAAAATACCTTTTGGCTAACAAACCCTTACTCAAAATCACACAAATTGGATACCTAGAAATAGACAAAGAAAACAAGATGAGAATATATACTAATATTAAATTCTATTGAATCACAGACAACATAGTGCTGGGCTCTGGGAAGAATACTTACTAATATGAGATCTATGGAAGAAGATTTAGAAAAGTAACAATAAAATTGGAACATATCAATATTTTGTTTTCTCATAGAGCAGAAAAGCCCACCTGACAACAGGTTTTCAGATACTTCATTGGTTTAGAAAAGGAAATAGTTCATCTCAGACCAGCAGAGTCTTAATACATTAAAATCTAACAAACACTAGAAATTGGATTAAAATTCATGTATGTCTATTCACTGGCTGTAGATTTAAGATGGAATTTCAGTTAGCCCCAAAATAGACACATGAGCAGAGCAAGGGCTAGCCCTGTCTACTTTTTGTCAAACACCAGATTTTGCTAGATGTCTCATGAGGCCTGTGGGGACATTACCACAGATGAAAGGAAAGAGGAAACTATCCTGAAGACTCAGAGTAAGAATGAATCTTTAAAATGGTTTATTACAGGAACTGGAAAAATATTTTAGGAAAGGATATGCCCATTATGATACATCAACTAAAGCTATAATGACAATATAGACAGGTGAGTTTTAGGAACTATTAGTTGAGATTAAAAGTGATCTAGTTAATGTTTAAAAAGTAATATTAAGACATTTGATTTTTAATTGTAGAATTCAAGTGTGTCCTGGTTTAAGCAAAGAGCAAAACAATGTCAAAATCTAATCAGTGATGGAGAAGATAAACTTTCCCAGAATGTAAACTGTAAGAACAAAAGGGAGGGCCAGCCCCAGGGGCCTAGTGGTTAAGTTCAGTGTGCTCCACTTTGGCAGCCCAGGCTCAGTTCCCAGGTGCAGACCTACACTGCTCTGTTAGCGGCCATTCTGTGCTAGTGGCCTACATACTAAAAAAAAAAGGAGGATTGGCACAGATGTTAGCTCAGGACAAATCTTCCTCAGCAAAAGAAAATAAAAAAGTCAAAATGGACAAAATGATGATAAATACAGAGGAAAGAGAATGAAGAGATAACCTAGGATGGTTAAGTGATATTAAGAAAGGAGACAGCTTGAAGCCAGTGTCTGTCCATTCTTTGTTTTCAGTTCATCCTGGTCAACCTGTTATTCTCTACTTGACCCACTCTACATCAGCCTTCTTTGCTGTTATTCAACTGAATCTACTAGAATTAACACCATGTCTATCTTCTTAGGCTAAACACAGTGGTCACTTCATAGACTTCATCTAAGTTTACTTACAAGTATCATTTGACACAGTTTACTACTCCTTCCTTCTTGAAATACTCCCTTCTCTTCACTCCCATGACACAACACTTCTGAACTGGCTGCTTTTTCTCAGTCTTCTTTGATGTATCCTCCTCTGTTCAACTATCAAATACTGGAAGGTACAGTGTTGTCCTGGGCCTCCTCCTTTCTCTATCTATAACCATCTAACCAACTCCCTAATGATCTCACTCATTGATAGGTAGACACATTATTTGTATTTCCGAATTTAAGTCTCTGATCCATATTTGTTATTGTTGATACGACTGTATTTGCCTAGGAAGTCAAATAAACTCTCAAAGTTAACACAACACCCCGGCAAAAAATCATATATTCCTCTAAACCCATTCCTCCCTGAATCTTTCTAATTTTAATAAATGTTATCAGAAGCCTCTCAATTAGTCAATTTAAGAAACTTAGAATCTTTTCTTCTAGGATCTTTTCTTTCTTTTCCTGGCCTCCTCCCCCTGCCCATCCAAAATATCACTCCCCTCCTAGTACAAGTTATTTTTTTTTTGCCTTTTCAGACATTTTCTTGCTTCCTCTTGTTCTTTACTGATAATCCATTTGCTAACCAGCAGCCTGAGTGATTTTCTTAAAACATAAATCAGATCATGTCACTCCCTTACCTGAAAACTTTCAACTCCTTTCCATTGCACTAAAAATAATATCCAAGTGGAATAACACAGAAAAATTAACAATAAAATAAAGGGCAAACAAAACAAAAGGAACCAGAGTAGGAATATTAATTTCAAGAAAAGTAAAAATCAAGACATTCAAATCAGTGACCAAAGGTTAACTTTAAATTGATAAAATGACATATACCATGAAAGTCATAAAATTCTTAAACCTTTATGTGCAAAGAATATAATGGACATATGTGATGGTAATAGCTATAATTTGAATGTTTAACATATTTGAGGCATTGTGGAAAACTCATCATTCCATTTAATGTTCAGAAAACATTGATTGCCAAGACCATTTCACTGGTTGAGGAACTGAAGACCCTAGTCACACAGATCACAACGGATGGAGCAATGGGACAAAGCGAGTTCTGGGTGTTTCCAAAGACTATGCCTACGTCAAACATAACGAGACTAAAAAGTGTAGGATAAACTGAGCCTAATTATAGTGGGAAACGTCAACTCTGCTTTGACAGTTTTGACAGATCAAGTAGATAAAAACAAATAAGGGCATAGAAAAATTTGAATTACGCAATTATTATGGGAAGATCTCAGGATAATCTCCTAAATTGATCTGATTTTTTTTTTTTTTTGTAGGGAGGGAGGAAATGGATTTAATAGGTTGAAGGAATTACTTTTTTTATTTTTTGAGGAAGATTAGTCCTGAGCTGACATCTGCTGCCAATCCTCGTCTCTTTTACTAAGGAAGACTGGCCCTGAGCTAACATCTGTGCCCATCTTCCTCTACTTTATATGTGGGACACTAACCATAGCATGGCTTGTCAAGTGGTGTGTAGTTCCACACCTGAGGTCCAAACTGGCGAACCCTGGGTGGCCAAAGCAGAACGTGCAAACTTAACCACTGTACCACCTGGCCAGCCTGTGAAAGTATTACTTTTAAACAAAATACGTTAAGGCCTATGTATCCATTCCAAGAAATAGGTTGTATATTTTAATGAAAGGAGTCCGTTTTAGAGAAAGGACATTTATGGAGTTCCTGGAAGTCTTTTCCTGAGCATTTTTGTTTGTTTGATAATTATGTTTCTAAGTTCTTTGTTAAGTGTCCTTCTTTATTGGAGAGTTATGCCAACTTGTTGTGTGTATACATAGATGTAAGATTGTGTGTATGTATACAAATATATATAAGATAGTGAATATTTACACAATGCGTTTATAAAGGTTTTCTTTGCCTTTGAGCTAGCTAAGCCTTTGTTCTTGAGCTTAAGACACAGTCTAGCTTTTTAAAGATTGTTTCTTTTCATGACAAAAAAAGGAGAGTTCCTGCCCAGATTTGTAGCTATAAGCCTGCTAGTCTATGGGAAATGTGAAACACACCTTTAGATGTGTGAAACTTTGGGGTAGGGTATTGGCAGACCTTGGTTAGAGCCTTTAAGAACTACTGATGGTTCTGATTGGGACTTCTTGGTATTATTCTTGTTTTAACAACATGTGCTGCTGAAGCGGGTGCACTCTTCTTGCTTCAGCCTGTGGCATCCTATTTTGGAGTTTTACATAAAGACGTTGCAGGAGTAAATATATGAGTAAAGAATTGAGAGCTATCCAACATTCATGGATTAGAAATAAACAAACCGACTTTCTTTATGTTAGTTTTGTCCAACTTGAATTAAGTTACACCATTAAAATTGAAACAAATTTTAGCCATAAATTTAGCATATATTTTCTTTACTCCAGAGACCATCACTTTGGGACCAGGATAAGGATTTTAAATCTGTCAGTTGTAAATTAGACATTTCAAGATGTAAGTGATTAAACTCATTTCTCTCACTCCCCTAAGTAAGTAATGAGGGAAAATATCTAGATACATGTTTATTTGAACTTGAGATAGGCTTGTAATGCTAATTAATTAATTAATCAATCAATACTTTTACTCTCCACCCTGTCCTTTGTTATACTGAGTAGCAGTTTGAATTTAAAAATTTTTTAGCTAATCTCGATATCCAATATTTCTCCTATTTACCAATTGCAGGTGAGATGCTAGAGGTGGACTTCTCTAAACAGTAGTTTCTTGTCAGGTGGGTAAACTTGCTCTGTGAACTCTTTTCAGTCCAGAGAAATTGATCTGTAAGTAAAATAAGTAAATGTTGCCCATTTACCTCAAAAGAGCTAAACCCAACACAGATGGGTGTTTCACTTTGCATCTTTCTTGAAAAGAAAGAGCAATCATATAAAGCCCACAAATTCTAAGCAGTAATTATGATACAAAGAATATCAATAGTTTGTTTTTCATATTACCACAAATTAACAATGTAAAGTGAGATACATGTGTATTTGTTACTTCAGAAATAAACCAATTCTTTTTTTCTTCATTTTTCTTTCATATAAGTGTATGATCTATAATCAACTGCAGATTTTGTATATTTTTCTGCTCTTTTAATAAAACATATTGAAAAATATTGAATCTTCATCTTGTTTTCTAAATTAGAAATTCTTGACAATTTTTAAGGTGTGACATTTTCCTTTCCTACCTATTCTTTACATCAGATTCTTGTCAATATTAACATATGATTTACATATATATCCATCAATTCATCAAGTATCTGCAGTAGGAGATCTCTTAATCAAACTCTTCTTAATCAATTTAACTGATGAATTAAATTTTTCATATAACATATACTGTCTAATACCCTTGGCATGCTGAAAGTTAATTGCTCATAGGATATGCTCTATTTTGCCAAGGAATATTTACTCCTGCCGGTTGAATTGAAGACTTACTCTAACAGGTTTACGCCAATAGCACTGTGACTGCAATCACAAAAGTTTAAATAAATATAATATAAACTGATGAAGGAAAAAGACAGTTATTGCAATGAAATTTAAATTGAATGCTTTGGAAAGACCTGATATATGTAAATGGCTAAAAATTGTGTGATGATTGTAAAAGACTGGAGAAACATAGTAAAAATTGGAAATGTTGACACTCATATTGCTTACAAATGTCTCTAAGATCTGTTTTTACTTGAAAGACACTGACACTGGAAATTGGAGATGATGCATCAGAGATGGTTTGTGCAAGAAAGAGTGGTCAATATTCCAATTCGTCTTTGGCCAGTATCAAATTGGTGAATGGATGTTTATGTTTTAAGTCGAAATACAATACACAGTGTTTTCATCTATTTATTACCTTTACATATCTGCAGCCTATACTTTTAAGATGTGCTACTGAAACTAACTCTTTTGATTAACCGACGCACTATGACTCCAACTCTAGTGCAACGAAGAACTTATAATGTACTATCTATTTGTAGGCTTTTTCCATATAGAATTGAAGATGTCTGATCAAGGTCATTATGAAGGTATTATTTATAGTCATACCACACATTATAATATTATACACAGTTTATTATATAATTCTTTTAAGTATAACCAACTCCAAATAATATTCACTGGATTTTAATTCTAGAATTTCTATTCTTTATCATGAGAGAAGTGGAAATATTTTTAACTAGATGTGGAAAAATAAAAAGTTTGTCTTTTCTCCTTGTGGTCAAGATCTAGGGATCCATTTCTGTGTCTCTTTCAACATTAGACCACTGGGCTTACTTGACACCATTTTTATATCAACATTATTAGAACAGTAAAATAAGTTAAACTTCCCAGTCTGCAATTACTTACAATTTAGATTTTAAATTGTGAGTCTAAATCAACAGGATTTTCATGGCGTTTTTCTTCTTCTCAAATTGCCAAAAACATCTGCTCATTACTACATGGCCTTTGTACTACTCTACATGCCTTGGGACTACCATTTTTCTCTGTCTCTCAATTGTGCTCTAATCTGCATTTCTGCATCTGGACAAAAGCCTGTTGTAGCTCTGTCTTGCATTGGATCCTTCTAATCTGTCTGTGCATCGTTTGATCAACTGGTTCTGTTGTCCGGGAATAGTCAGAAGTTTTTCATTTCATTCATTTCATGGGTAGAGAATGACTTCCAATTTGAATCAGAAATAGAGAATTATTCTATTAGACAGAGTCATAGAAAGGTATGTCCTGTGTTATAGAATTACATGTGCCCTCTTGCTATAGCATCTTGAAGTTTTACTGTTTAATCTTTTCATGCTCACTGTGGTGGAGACCATAAGGACACTCCTACATTTTCACTTTCTGTGGCTGGTAAACTTAGATAGTTAGAAATTCAGATTAAATTTCATCTATCTGTCTATCTTTCATATTTATATCTATATAGCTATTATTCTTATTTTATAAATATTTTATATGTGTATATATGTGCATATATGTGCATGTGTGTGTGTGTGTGTGTGTGTATATATATTTCCTTTATGTAGCATGGAAGGGATATGACTAACTAGCCTCTTCTCGCAGAAAGCAAAATCAGTAGTTTGATAAATAAAGGATAATAATATGTAATTTTCCTCTAAATAGGATCTGAATTAACTATTAATTTTATAGAGACATCAAAGTAAGCAACAACTCCTGAATGTACTATGAAATCCTCATTATGATCCTAGAAAAAGTTCTGTGTTTGTGCAAATGATAGTTTACCATAATAGAGCAATATTTACGTAATTCATCAATTTGTGGTGGCAGTTTTCACCCTGGCTTCCTTTGCTACCGGTCTTATATTTTTTTTTCTGGAGACAGATAGAAGCAGATGTGTAAATTCTCAGAATGAAAATTATCTCTCTTCTATCAAGCTCAAGCAAAATCACACAATCGTGAATCTCAGAACAATCCCAGGTTAAACCCAGGGATTTACTTTAAAGAGAATTCTAATAAAATTCTAAGAACACCTATCTGAGAAAGATAAAGCTATCTTCTATTGCTTAAAATTTTTTTCTACCTCTTTTTAATTTTTTGCTAAGGTCTCAGAACTTCTTTGTACCTGATAAAGTTCTGCATTATCTTCTTTATATCTGATACAATTCTTGGTGTACCGTTGGCCCTCCTGACACCTTAAAGCATGACACAAACTCAGAGGTTTTTGATGTTCACCTTTAGAGGATTTGTTCTTGATAGAGTAATATGAAGTTTTGTTAAGAAAGATAAACTTTACTTATTGTTATTATTATTAGGAGAAATTTATAGTGAGCTACTTCTGAAATGGAAATGATGCAGGTTTTAAATCATCTTCCTGCTGCTTCTTGCTTTTGGAACCATGAATGCTCTTGCATCCTGGCTTCAGAAAGAGCTATGTAAAATGAATATTATACCTTATTTTAGCCTCAGCTTCAGGCCCAAATCCCTGTGAAAATCTGTCCCCTCCTCATATATCTTAAAGGCTATAAAAATCTAAGGCTTTCTTTTCCCTGGGCCCTGTTCTGGTGCTGCTTGGCATTCCGAGGGTGAGGGTGCTTTCCAAAACTGATGTGGAAGAAATGACCCTTCTTGGAGAGCCAGGTCTTTGGTCTAGTTTGGCTTTATTTCAATATGTATCTCTTGAGATTAATTTTTCTTTCTCAGGCTTTTATGCCGCATTCTATTTTATTTGACTATCATATGTTAGAATGCTACCCTCTGTTGCTGAGCCCTCCTCTTTCTGTATACTTTCTGTAGGTGACTTCATTAAGTTTTATGGATATAAATAAAATCTATGTGTTGATAATTCTCAAATCTATAACTATGTCTCTGATCTGCCCAGGAACTCCAGATTCGCATATTCTGCATAATACTTGATATATCCACATGGGTAAACACTGGGCATCTCAAAATTAACATGACTCAATTAGAACTCTTGATTATCATGGCAAGTCTGCTTTTCCCTTACTCTTGCCCATTTCAGTAAATAGCACTACCGTCTACCCATTTTCTCAAGCCAAACTTCTAGAGCTGTGATATCCAATATGGTAGCCACCACTTGCAGGTGGTTATTTAAATTAAAGTTAATTAAAATTAAATAAAACTAAAAATTCAATTTATCAGTTGCATTTGTCATATTTCAAGGGCTCAGTAGCCACATATGGCTAGTGGCTATCATATTTGACAGCACAGATGTAGAACATTTCCATCATTACAGAAAATTTTATTGAACAGTACTGGTCTAAAGTCGTGATTTATATCTGTCTTTCTCTTACCATATGCCTCAGGTCCTATCTGCTCTGTCATAATTATGCGCTTTATTCAAGAAATGAAAGGGCATGCTAAATTTGTTTGTGTATATCCCAAATTAGTCCACTTCTTTTTATCTTTGGAATTGCCACCTTGGTCAAAGCCATTATTTTCTTTCTGCAATAGTCTCTTAACTTGTCTTTCAGATTGTCCTTTTATCAACTGTTTCTTTGGAGAGCAGCCAGACTATTTAAAATGTAAATTAGGTCATGTCACCCTCTTGTTTTAAATCCACACCCTCTGATGACTTCCCATTGCTCACAAAACAAAATCCAAACTTCTTATCCTGGTTTACAAGTTCTCTATGACCTGGCTCCTGCCTACGTCTTGGCCTCATTTCACACATTTTCCTTGATCCACTATGCTTAACTACTTCGACTCCTTTTTCTAGCAGAACAGATAAATCTCATTGTACTGTAAGTATTTTTTCAAACTATTCTCTCTATCTAAGAAGCTCTGCTTTCTGGTCATACTATGTCTGACTCCGTCTGGGCATTGATATTTCAGCTTAGAACTACCTCCTCTCATCTATCAAATCAAGAGTAGTGTCTGGACCCTCTCTGAATCTGAACCACATAACACTTCTTAATTATCTGCATAGCTTTCACTGTCAATTCCCTTCTTGCTTATCTATTATTTATTTCTCTATTCCTCTAATGAGAATTTAATTGCTTTGAGACAGAATATTATTTATCTTGTTCACCACTTTATCTCCAGTTTCAAAGATGTGTCTGGCACATAGTGGAGGAGTAATAAATATTTTCTATATATGAAATGAAAGAACTAAGAAAAGTAGTTTTGACTTTCAAGATATTCTCATCTCTCTTGATTTTATTCAAGATCCATGAAATTGGAATAAGATGTGGGCAAGAGCAGGGATTTTTGTTCTCTCCTCTTTTTTTTTTTAATTGAGGAAGATTAGCCCTGAGCTAACTACTGCCAATCCTCCTCTTTTTGCTGAGGAAGACTGGCCCTGAGCTAACATCAATGCCCATCTTCCACTACTTTATATGTGGGACGCCTACCACAGCATGGCTTGCCAAGCGGTACCGTGTCCTCACCCTGGATCTGAACCAGCAAACCCTGGGCTGCGGAAGCAGAACGTACGCACTTAACCGCTGCGCCACCGGGCCGGCCCCTGTTCTCTCCTCTTAAGATTAGAGGATGTAATGATAGTTGATACAATTGAAATGAGACTTTTGGAAAAATTCATTTGTTTATTCATTCACTCAAAATTTCCTGAGTCATGGGCCACTGGGCTAATTTTCCCCCACAAATAAAAAAAGAATGCCCCTAAGACTCATCATAACATTGTTGAAAACTATTCTCATTGAGTTTTTCGTTTTCAACTCTATAACTTGACATCACATAAAAAGAACTACAAAATTAATCAAAAGTCCTCAGTGATGAAATTCAATATTATTTCATTTTTAATTTTGAAAAACACATAATTTATACTTACTGAACATAAAAATAAGTAAATTTAAAATTTAGACATGCCTTTAATGCAATGCATATTCTTAATAACTTTTTATGTTTCACTCAATTATAAAATTTGTATAAAATGTGGGTAAATGCATTATTTTTCTTCTTGCAGTATTTCAATTCTTAAAATTTCAGCTGCTCTTTTCCATCCTTTCTGAGTCAAAATTTTAAAGCACATTATAGTCATATTTTAAGGATGGGATGAAATGAAAACAAAGTCACTGAAGGATATATACTGTCTTAATCACTGTTCTTCGGCAATAAATTCTAACTTTAAGGGCATCATCCTTAGATCATCTAGAGCAGCATTTCTCCCTGTATGGTCCTCTGATTACTAGCATCAGAATCAGCTGAGTATTTGTGAAAATGGAGATTCTTGAGAGTTATACCTATAAAATTAAATCTCTGAGGATGAGACATAGAAATCTGCATTAAAAAAAATCCTTAAGGTAATTTATTCTATATACTCTAAGTTTGAGAATCAATAATCAATGTTTATAATGAAGTTTAATGGAATCATCCAAAGCTGACTGTAATGGTCTTTGTGTAAATAATCCTACAATGTTGAAAGTATAGTTTGATTCCAGATGAATAAGAGCAGCTTTATCTGAAGGATAGTAGGCAACACTATGTGACAGGGTGCCACCTCTTAACTCCAAAGGCTCTCTTATTGACCCATCTTTGGACTTGCAAGTCCTTTATTACTAATCTTTTACGCTTAGGAAAATTGAGATTGAGTTAAAATTAAAATGCCTATTTAAGAAAAGAATAACTTATAGCTATTAACTATTTACCATGAATTCTTTTACTAGATTAATTTCAGGAGCATAACAGGACCCAAACGACTGAAACAGAAATAGGTGAGTTTTATTTGGGGAGAGAGCTCAGAGCACAAGGAAATTTGGCTAAGCTCAGTGTGAGTAGTTAATCAATGAATTCAATTCACAAATGATTCCTGGTAATTGTGTTAGATGTTATAGGAAAACACAGAGATAGCTTTATCTCCCGCCATGGAACTTAAAATACATAAAAGAGGTAAGATATGTGCCAAAATATCCCATCATACTCAGTACAAACTGTTATAAGAAATGTATGAAGAGTACAAAGGAGGCAGTGATTCCAAAGGTGAAGAAACACAGTTCACAAGGTTCCTTGGAGGACCTAACATTTAATCTTGACCTTTAAATTAGAAAGAATTTGGATATATGGAAATTCCAGAGAAGAACTTGATAAAAAGTGGGCATGGATGTAAGAGGAGCTGAGTGTCCATTAAGGGAGAGCAAAAGTCTAGAATAAGGAATAAAATGAACACATAACAGATACACAGCTTTTCTTCATATCAAGGTTGAAAGAGAATTCAAATACGACATGAGGCCTTTATTTAACAATCTGAAAATAGAAATCTGTAGTTCCAATCTAGTCAAAAGCTCCACCATCGAGCAACTGAATTCAGGCAGCCACTAGCACAGCAGGCAGGAATATGTTCTGGGGGCATTTAAAGGATGATATTATCTTTTCCTTGTTTACACATCCTAAAATGTTATTATTTTTGCTTCTTTACTAAAATAAAGGCCCTTTCTAGAGCCTGCCTCTATAGATACGAGAGAAAATTAGAACTTGGCATTTATGCCAGAAAGGATATTCAAATTGCCCATGATGATATAAGAAGCACAGGGACATTTCCAAAGAACTTTCCATCCTGTTCAGCAGTGCGAATGACAAAATAGAAGATTAAAAATTACAGCTGTGTACATCTACCCTTCATGAAATGGCATCATGCTGAGGTCACAAGAGTGATAACACCCCAAAACCAACGTCAAGCACAGTTTTGAAAAATTTTCTCCAGGATTAGAGTAATCAATGAAATCTGAGTAGAAGGTGAGATTGGAATCTAACCTAATCTTTTTAAAATTTAGCTTTTATTTTCTTATCTAAAAATGAAAAAGTTAACTTTGCACAGAGTTGAGACTGGACATATACGTTCCTAGATGGAATTCAGAAAATACAGAAAAAAAAAGCACAGAAAAAAGTGATTGACACAGGAATTTGTCCTTCCCTGATGGATCATATATTTAGTGATTTTAATTTAAAAGGTATTACATATGTAGGTTGTTTATACTTAAAAATTTTATTCACATAGTTATTATATGATAGCATAATATAAACAATAAGATAAATAAATAAGATAAACAGGCATTGTAACGAGCAATCATTAACCAACCTTAGAAACATAAACACATTCAGAAGACTGACTTTGTTGGCAACAAAATCTAAAGAAGGAAATGGAAAATCTATTTCATGGCTTGGAAAAAACGCAAGAGATAGTAGCTTATGATATTAGAAAGGCTAAAAGAAAGAAAAAAAGAAAAAGTAAACAGCATTAACACTGGCGTAAATACACTAATTTTGAGGCAGAAAGAGAGGGTAACAAAATGGCCCCACAATGCGGAACATCTGGTAGTTGAATCAAAAATGAACTTTAATTGGAAACAGACAGATGGCATAAACACTATTAGCACAGAGAAAGCCGTTGCATAGACATAGAGATCTAGGATATTGAATATGGCAGCGCTGTCTTTACTTTGCATTGCCAACGTTATTCAAATTGCATGGAATATCAGGGAAGGTTGACCTCTTGCTTAACAACACTTCAGGCCCATTCTTGCTCTTTTAAATGGGTAGACAATCACATGCTTTCATGTAGTTTAATAAATAGGTTGGACATCTCTATTTCTGATATTATGCACACATACATTGGAAGAAAGGATATTGCCATATTGGCATTTTGCTTTCTTTTAGCAATGTTAGTGCAAAATGAGAATTTTTCTGAGTACTTTTATTACAAAGAGGCTAAAAAATTTTATCATTCTTAGAGTTGAAAGTAAGGATTCAGGAATAATTATCTAAATCTTTTTTTGATAGTGCGTATCAAAACAAGATAAGAAAATCACACACAGTGAGATAACCAGGTGATAGAAATATTTTCATCTATTTTTGGTTTATCAGATATGATTTAAAGAGTTGTTAGGTATTTAATCACTACATCCACCCAACCATTTTTCAAGTCTACTCTATAAATCCATTTTAAATAGACTTTTCCACAAAGCATTCAGTAAAAAAAAAAATGCCTGTGGATAATTTTTTAAAAATAAAGTCCTTTTTAGAAGTATTTTATTTTATGCACTGGCTTTATCTTCTAGCTTATTTGTACATCGAAGAAAGTATTATTTAAATCATTGACTTGGAATCCAATATTGAGAGTTTGGGAATCTGATGAAAATGAAGGACATTCATTCTCCCAGAAAAAACGCACACATACACAGAATTTTCATATAATTTCAAAATGTTTATCCTTTGAAACTCTGTACTTGGGTCCATGGATCTCAAGAGAGAGAACCTCTGATTTCAAGTGAATTTATAGGTAATGTCAGCAATCTTTATTTAACATGAATAAATATGGTAGAAGGTCGATGTGATGGTAGAACTCACTTTTCCAACTGCCTACTTAAATCACTACTTGTGTGTTTAAAAATCTCTAAGAGTTTTTATCTACCTCTCTTTTCTGATTTAGTTGTCTGAATGTTCTACTTTATAATTTAATAAAATCTGCTTCCCTCTAACTTCCTTTGATTACTCTTGATTCTGTTCTCTGGAATAATCCAGAATAACTCTCTTCTCTATTTTAGATCACAGAATTTTAAGTTTTTCTTAGACTCTTAGGATGTTAGAGAGGAAGAAGGGACCTTATAAAATATTTTAGATTAAATCTTTCAGTTTGCAAATGATACAATTGAGGCCCAAAATAACTAAGACAGGGACTACTTCTCTCAAGAATATTTTACCAGGATGCCTTATGTGCTCCAAACTTTACTTTAAAGCATGTTCTCCAGATGTTTCCTTATCTACCCCTCCTCCCAACTGCTTTTCTCAAGACCCTTCATTAGTGTGGCACCAGGAATCTGTCCAGGGCTCCATCTGGGGCTTGAGCAGTAGGTAGTGGAATTTGTGCTAGCTTTGAAATGACTGGTTTTATTCAACAAAATTTTTCCAGTAATTGTGTGTGTGTGGAAGAGTCCCCCTGAGCTGCCATCCATTGCCAATCGTCCTCTTCATTTGCTTGAGGAGGCTTAGCCCTGAGCTAACATCTGCGCCAATCTTCTTCTATGTTTTGAATGTAGGATGCCTCCATGGCATGGCTGATGGGTGGAGTAGGTCTGCGCCCAGGATCTGAAGCCATGAACCCAGGCCCCTAAAGCAGAGCGCATGGAACATTAGCTACTTGGCCATGGGGCCAGCCCCACAAAATTTTTTTTAAAGTCTTTTAAACAACTACGTTTTGAGGATTTTTTTAATGAATACCTGTCAATTGATCAGCCTTATAAATTTAGTTTTTCCTTTAACAGAATTTGTAAAATATCAGACAGGCCTCAAAAAGATTGAGTAAGAAAAAGTAGAAAAATAGAATCACTCAATAAATAGTTGTTCACATTTATTGAACACTTACAATGTGTCGGGAACAGGATCAAGTGCATTAAATGGACTATCTCATGCAATCTTCCCAGAAACCTCATGTAATAGATACTACTTGATATTATTATTAATGAACATTTTATAGATGAGAAAACTGAGGTACAGACATATGAAGGTCACATGTTTTGAAGTGTGAGAACTAAGATTTAATCTCAGAAAACTTTCCAGGCCTCACAAGCTCAGCTAATACCTCATTCAATTGATGACAATAGCACAAATAGTTCAGGTCTTAAATATTTTATTATAAAATTAAAACTTAAAAATTTAAAATTCAGAAGTATATATAGCAAAAATGATCTCCACCTTCTAGTTGTGTTAAGCAAAATTTACTTAATTATATTTTTCTAGGCTATTTTCCTAGATGAAATAAATTCTAAATTTTGGGTCATATCAGAAAACGGTAGTAGTGTTAAAAACTGAAATTCAAAGATAATTGCTAGCCATCACTTCTGCCATTAAGGAAGATATTTTCCTTCTGCAAAATATCTTAGCAGAGTAGGTAACATATAACCAGATTAACAGCTGCGATTCCGCTGTTTATATAAGGTTGTAAAATTGATTAGCCAACACGATGTTATAAAGCTTCATAATCAACACATCTAATATTTTTTAACTTTGAGTAGATTATTGTGTTACACGAGCCACAAACTATAATGGCTGAACATACTGCAAACTGCGTTTTACTGCTTTGATCAAATAAAATGTACATAAGTTAATCTAGCATCTCTTTAACGATATGCATAATTGCTGTTGTGCTTTATGGCAATTAAGCCTGAATGGACAACAGATGATTATAATTTTACACAGGCAAGCTAAAATTCTATAGCTCTTCTCTTTTCTCTGTTATTTCTTCAGTATTTTCATGACTGGTGGTGCTGACAATTTTATTTGATATCCTGTAACACTTAATCCTCACTAGTTACGCACATACATTCTAACCCCATAGCTACTCCCTCCACCACTAAGGTCTGAATCTGACTCTTCCACTATTAGAGTTCTATTAACACAAGTCTTCCCTCTCTTCCTGTCTCTGAAGCCACATGCCAGGATGAAGATCTGTTTTCCCTTCTGTGCAGTCGTCCCCCACCTAAGAAGTAAATAAGACATAATTTTGGAAAGACTGGCTATGGAGTAAGGCACATCTGGCTTTGAGTTTAATCTCTGCTTACTTACTAGGTGGGTGAAATTGAACAATACATCTAAGCTCCTGAACCTTAGTTTTCTTATCAGTAAAACATGGGATAAGGCTGGTACATACAGTCATGTGCCACATAATGACATTTCAGTCAACGATGCACCACATATATGACAATGGTCCCAAAGATTAGTACCAGGTAGCCTAGCTGTGTAGTAGGCTATACCATCTAAGTTTGTGTAAGTACTCTTCATGACGTTCACACAACAAAGAAATCACCTAACGATGTATTTCTCAGAACATATCCCCATTGTTAAGTGACACATGTCTGTACTTGAAAGTGGTGGTGTGTGAATTACATAGACAACGGATGTAAAGAATTTGGCCCAGGCTCCGACACATAGTTGTTGCTCAATAACTTGTAACTGGTGGTATTATCCTTGCCTCAGCCTAATTCCCTCATCTTCAGCCATCCCAGGTCTGGAGAGCTAGCGGCTCTGTGGATCTGGGGCTTGGGTAGCTGGGTCCCTGGCTGGGCAGACCTAGGATTGTGGCAATCCAGGGACTCCCAGTGTACGGTCTGTGTGCTTGGACCTGAGGATGAGAGAAGTTATGGGGGAGCAAAGAAAACTGTTTACATAAGGGGAAGGAAAGCTGGTGAAGGAAGGTTGGGGATTCCAAAGAGTGATGTCATCAATTAAATGGAAAGGTTGTTAGAAAGGATTAAGTTACAGGTGTCCAGAAACTGTAGGTATGCATGTGGGTGACTGCATATATATTTTCCAGCTCCCAATAATTTCTGGAAATAATACCATGGCAACTGCAGCCAGGTCGTTCAGAATCTTTATTTTTAAATTAATAAATTATGTTTAGACTTCAAATAAGTCATAGAAGTGCTCATAATGTTTCAAAGACCACAAGAAAAATTACTACCTACTTTGTTCTTTGAAGGAGAGAAAATGTTCATCCTGTAATACTTTTATGCCCAGGCGTACCTTGCAAATGACCAGGATTGATGGTATAGTGAACTCATTCACACTTAAGTATATTTAATAAATCAGCAGACATAATGAGTGAACTCAAGCCACTTCTCACTTTCACTAGTGGTAAAGGATTAGAAAGCAGAGAGGGCCTGTCAACGTCCTGACTTGGGTGCTGGGGGTAAGTATTATCAAAGAGAGGGGAGCAAGTACAAAAGCAGAATACTCTGTTGGCACTCTGACTTTGAAGGTGTCCAAATTTTTCCCAGAATGCACTTCTTATCTCAAAGGCCAACAAAATTAAGAGTTATGTTTTCCTGTCCATGATTTGGTTTAGGAAAACTTTGCTCATAATTATGCTGTAGTGGAGACATGATAGAGAGTTGGGGGTGGTAATGATGGTGATAATATTTATCTGGATCTTACAATGCTCAAGGCACAGAGCAACTCTGACTCATGATTAGCAGAAATAAATAAGCAGACAATACAAGAACCTTTTATAACTTTACTTGTTTTCCCACAAGTCAGTAAGAAACAATAAACCAAAGTGCATTTTAATTATCAAGGCATGATAGACTGTAACTAAATTCTGTATTAAAAAGTCGCTGGTGATAAATCAATATAATTGAAACCATACGTGTGCTAATTCCTAATTGATGACTGAATGCATTTGTTGTCAGAGTAGCACAAGCAGAATAATTACACCATCACTCTGGCTCTTAGGAAATCGAGGACCCATATCAAGAGAGAACTCTAATTCTGGGAGTTTGTAAGCCCTATGATCAAATTTCCAAGAGCACAAGTGGGAACATATTATAGGTGCATGTGGATTTTATTATTCATTCTAACTGAGAAGTAGCAACCCATATTTAATCAACTGTAGCCAGATCATTTCATTGGAAATAGAGCCTTCAATATGATATCAAACTGTTCTAGCATAAATGGTCTTGAAACATTACATCTCTTTTATTTGATAGGATAACATTAATTGAATATAAATAAATTATTTTAGAGATAATAGACTTCAAATATATTTGCTTATAAAATTTAAAATAACAGAAAGATATGGCTATGTACTAAATGCCATTTATGGTAACATTTTTCAGATACAGTTTTAGTATGAAGAATATGCTTATCCAGAAAAACATTCTTCAGAAAAGACAATAATGCTGGGAAAAGTAGAAGACCTCTGAAATAATTGAAGTAGGCAAGAAATGCAGTTGTATTTTAAAAATGTATTAATTTTTAAATTATTTTGAAAACACTACTATGGAAGTAGATGTTGAGTTTCCCTTTTCTGAGGGATTGGACAGACTGGCAGTGACTGGTTAGTGGTCAGTAGTTAGGAGTTGGGTCCCTTATGGCCTAGAGTTGATTAATCCAAGGTGGCGCAAGATCCGTAAAGCTCGTGCGCTTTTGAAGATTCGTGTTTCACAAAGAAAGTACTTGAGGAAGTGCCATTTTGTTATTAAATTTGTAAACTTCCCAATCCTTTTAGAGTATATGCAAATCTCTCTTCATACTTCTATTCTAATTTACCCTGATAACTACAGGCCTATTGTCTCTTCACAGCCAAAACTCTCGAAGTCCAAGCTAAAACCACTGACTCCAAGCTTTCACCCTCGATTTACAACTTAGTGTTGGCAATCTGACTTACACCCCACCAATCCACTGAAATGATTCTTGGGGAGGACAACTTGCTCTGTGTAACTGACTGATGACTTTTTTTTTTTTTTAAGATTTTATTTTTTTCCTTTTTCTTCGCAAAGCTCCCCAGTACATAGTTGTATATTCTTCGTTGTGGGTCCTTCTAGTTGTGGCATGTGGGACGCTGCCTCAGCGTGGTTTGATGAGCAGTGCCATATCTGTGTCCAGGATTCAAACCAATGAAATACTGGGCTGCCTGCAGCAGAGCGCGAGAACTTAACCTCTCGGTCACAGGGCCAGCCCCCTGACTGATGACTTTTAGTCTTTCTTTCACTGGGACAGTCTATAATATTTGAAAACCCCAAATTCTACTATTGCGCTGGTGCTGTGACTCTGTCCTTGTTCCCCTCATGACACTCTGGGTTTCATTCTCCTCACTGAATCCTCTTCCTCCACTCACTTCTTAAATACCAATTTTCTTTAAGATACCTCCTTTGACCCTCTCCTAAGATCCATACTCATAGCCAATACTTTCCTAGATGTCAACATTCCCCTGAAATCTTTCTGTAGAACTGATAACAGATTTCAGGGTGCAAAGGTGCCTTTATTACAGCAGTTGTAACACTTGATGAAACTTATTTGTTTATCTCTACCTCCCCATACTCTAATAAACTTTCAGGGCACAGGTCCTATTCAGTTAACCTGTCTATTCGCTTCATTTTATATATAGTGCCTGCTATAGAGCCAATATTTACTGTATTCCTGGCATTAGGCTAAATATTTTGTTTACATTGTCCCATTTATCGTTACCATTACCCTGAAACATAGATAATGTTATTCCCATTTTACATATGAGGAAACTGCTAAAGGAGTTAGGTAAAATTTTCCAGATCACATAGTTTGTCAGTAGCAAAACAGTGATAGAAGCAAGTCAATTTGATTCTGAAACCTAACCTTGAATGCTTGACATACATTATCAGTTGTTAAACCACAGATGGAAAATTGGTTGCATCTCTCGTGCCTACTTTAGTTGACCAGTGGGGGCCACTGAGAGTGCTGTGTAGAGGATTTTGAGGCCGAATCACTGGGGAAAAGTACTATATAGCTGCTCAACATCGTCTATGAAGAATGAGCAAGGGCAGTATGTTTGCAATCATCACATGATTCTACACAGCCTTCCTACTTGAGCAGGATTGATGATTGAATAATAAATACACTTTATGGTTTCTTGAACTAGTAGATCTTAAAGCATTTTGTAATAGTCTGCAAGTAGGCTACTCTAATTCCCTCTGTATGCTTTATGGTATTCCTAGTTGGCAGAGAAAAATGAGTAAAAGTATCTCTTTCCTAACAATTGTCTCCTCCTCCTCCTTTTCTCTCTTCTCCGCTCTCTTCCTCACTCCCTTCTCCACTCCTCGCTCTGTCTCTCCACAGATTTCTACAAATCCCAGTTAAATTTCTAGGCTTCAAGGAAATAAAAATATGCGCTATTTCCAAAAGGTTGGCGACACCCTACTTTAATTGTCTTAGACTTTTTTTTAAAGATACGCTGATATATTTTCATCAAATTAATATGCCAGATACTGAATTATGTTACTGACAGAATCAAAGTTTACTTAAGATTTTGGTTATTGGCAATATTAAAAAATGACACATTTTCAGTTCAGAACAATAGTACTTAAGAAAATCATCAACTTCTGATCATTATTTTTAAGGTATGTGACAGAATTAAAGACAATTCCTTACTTATATATTAACTTTAAAATTGGAAATAGAAAAATGCATTAAATTGCTTTAGATATCTCCAGGTCAAAATTTAATATATTTCACAATTCAATCTAAAGATAACAGAAAGGTAGAATTTAGCAGTTTACATTTTCATTAATAATATAGTTAAGTTTAGGTGATTTTACTTATTAGTTTTACATCTGAAATGGGAAATACAATCAGGAAATATAAAATATTTAGTTGTTGACTTCGAAATTCTATGTTCCTTTTCAAAAAGATTTACTTTAAAATAATTTCAAACTTATGGAAAAGTTGCAAGAATAGAACAAAGAATTCTTGCATAGACTTGCCAATTTTCAACTTTTTGCCACATTCATTTTATTATTCAATCTCTTCCTCTTTCTCTTTCTCTCTCTCTGTGTGTATGGATATGTGTATGCATATTTGTATCTGTATTCTGTATATATCATATACAGAATATGTGTTCTCTATATACATATGTGCACTTTATATCATATGCATATGATATTTCCATATATTTTTCTGAATCACTTGATAGAGACATCATGCCCTTTCACTTTAGAGTGTATTTTCTAAAGGGATTTTTTTTACAATTATCAAAATCAAACATTTAACAGGAATACAGTATTTATCTTAATATATAGTCCTTATTCAAATTTTGAAATTTTCTCAATAATTTCTTTATAGTGACTTTTTTCCTGATTGAGCATCCAATCCAGGATCACAAACTGTTTCCTATCACGTCTCTTTAATCTTCTTTGTTCCAGGCTAGTTCCTTAGTCTCTCTTTGTCTTTCAAGACATTGATTTTACTTTTAACTTAGAGACTTGTTTTTGTAGGATATCCCTCAATTTGGGCTTGTCTGATATTTCCTCTTGATTAGATCAGTTTATAGATTTTGGCAGGAATACTGCAAAAGTGATGTGTCCGCAGTGAACCACATCAGGAGACACATGAGGTCGGTGTCCTCTTATGGATGAAGTTAGCTTTGCTCCCTTTGTCAAGGTGGTGCCTGCAAGCTTTCTCCACTGTAAAGTCAGTATCCTACACTTTATTATCAACAAGCAATATGTGGGAATTTGTACTCAATTCCTTAGAAATGTAGACATCAATAATCATATTAATGTAAACCAAAATAAAAAGTAGAAAAAATGTAGACTAGTCTTATCTAACACTTGTAATTCTAGTAAAACGACTTCCTTAAACTCTTTGTATCCTTCTTTTTCCCTCATTCTCCAAAATTGCTTTACAAATATGAGTGGGAATTTCTAATTCCCTCACTGAAAGATATTTCATGATGTTCCATCAACACCAGGATAGCTGTTATAGTGAATATATTAAAGATTTCCTAGAGCGTCTCCCAAGATCCACAATCTAACCTCAATTCCTTTTAGTCTTACCATCTATCCCTTGCACCCCGCAATATCCATAGACTGTCGGCTGCTGCTCTGGGGTACTCAGAGGTAAGTGCTTCTCTTCATTTGCATATGGTGTTCCCCGAGTTTGAAATACCCTTTACCTTTTCTCTATTTGGGAAAATTCTGCCCTTTAAAAACAAGTTTAAATAAAATGTTTTGTCTGTAGTCTTACTTGTTCATACTGATCATTCCCCATTGGCACCTCATATTTAAAGGTTCTTATGAGTATTTCATTCAGATTCTTACTTGCACTTATTGCAGTATCTTGCATTTATTTATGTTTTTTGTTTTCTGCTCTTGATTGTGAATTCATTGAGAGAGAGCAGAAACCATGTGATTCATTTTTGTGTTTTCTGTGTGTTATGGGTTGAATTGTGTCCTCCCAAAATTTATGTTCAAGTCCTAACCCCTAGTATGTCAGGATGTGGCCATGTTTGGAAATAGGCTCATTGCAGATGTATTCAGTCAAGATGAGTCAAACAGGAGTAGGGTAGGCCCCTAATCCAGTATGATTGGTGTCCTTATAGAAAGTGGAATTTTACACAAACACACACCCATATGTGTACACAGAGAACACCAGGTGAAGATGAAGGCAGAAGATAAAAGCAGAGATCAGGGTGATGCTGCAGAAGCCAAGGAATGCCAAAGATGGCCAGCAAACCACCAGAGCTGGGAGAGACCTTGAACGGATTCTCCCTCACAGTCTTCAAAAGGTACCAAGTGTGCAGACAGCTTGGTCTTGGACTTCCTGACTCTAGAACTTGAGTCAATAAATTCCTGTTGTTTAAGCCCCCCAGAGTGTGGTATTTTGTTACAGCAGCCCTAGAAAACTAACACACTGTGTTTGACTACTTAGTAACAGACACACAAAAATATGAAGAAGTAAAATACTTTATACTCTTGACCAACAATTACTGGATATTTATGTTAATGACTGTCATTGATGTTTAAATGCATTTCTGGTTTATTTTTGTTCTGTTTTTCTACCAAATTGTTGTTCTCTTAAGAACAGAAATTATGTTTTCCACTACCTTTGTAATGTTCTGTAGCTTTTAATATAGTTTACTCTTTAAATAGTTTTAAAAAGTCACCTGCTTTATCATATACAACAATTACGCCACCGTTAAGAAAAACACTTTTCTCAGTAGAGATTCTCATTCAGAAACAAAAAGGCTTACTTATTGCTTAGTTATTTCATATATTATAGAAGAAATACACTACTGAAGATATCTATTGACAAATGAGATAGCTATGAAGCATTGACTCTATTTCAAAGACAATGTAAAGCACAGGCCAAGTCTGCTAGAGGAACTTTGAGGAGGAGATTCAGGGCCCAACACACTGTCACAAGTACCACATTGTGGTGATGCTCAGGACTGCTGACTCACAGCCCTCAGGGAATCTTAGGAAAGGAAATTTAAATAACACCAGGTGGAGTGCACAAAAGACGACATAGCATACTTCACAATTTTTTTAGGTTTGACCCTGTAAATCTACGTCAAATCCAATGCAGCACACAAGGACAATGATATGAACTTTAAAAATAGAAAAGGCTTTTCTTTTTCTTTCTTTTTTTGGAAAGGAGGATAAAGTATTGTCCAAGCAAGCAGATGAATTTTTATTTTGTAGTGCATTAGAAACAGGTGTGGATTTCCACATTGTCTAGTTCAAGATTATTCCACCTTTACTCTAAGATTTATTTTTTTGCAGCGTTGCTCAATAAAAAGCATTTTTTAGTTCACATTATGGGACATTTTCACTATTTCTGAACCCACCTTAGTTTTCTAATGCATTAAAATTTGACGTACACTTAGTGACTTAAACAAATAATTATGTATTGTGTCAGTAGTCCATGGTGTGGCTAAATCTCCACTCAGTTTGAAATCAAGGTTTTGGCCTTGCTATGTTCCTTTCTGCAGGCTCCGGGTAAAAATCAACTCCCAAGGTCATTCAGGTTGTGGGCCCAATTCATTTCCTTGTGGTTGTAAGACTGTGGATGTAGGACATTTCCTCCTGCTGTGGCTAGAGGCCATGCTCAGGTCCTAGAGTGGCCCACATTCATTGCCACATGGCCCTCTCAATCTTCATGTCCAGCAATGGAGAATCTCGCTGGCATTAACCCCCTCTCACAATTTGAATCTCTCTCTTTAGGAATAGCCAAGTCTCTTTTAAGGATTTGACTGATTAGGTCAGGTCCACCAAAGATAATCTCACATTCTTAAAGTCAGTTGTGCCATATACAATAACCCAATCATGGGAATGACTATCCTGTCATATTCTCAAGTCCTGGGGATTATACATAGCTTGTACATTGGAGGAAAAGAATCTTGGGGGCCCTCTTCAAGTTCTACCTACCAAAGAGTGCTCAGAAACAACAATTTTTTGTTATTTGTAGTGATGTATAGTGAGAATTATATTCTATTCAGCTTTCAAATGTCATTTTCCTAAATAAAACCCTCATTTTCTATCCTTCAAACTCTTATAGTAGTCTCTCAGTAGAAGTCTCTGCTTCTTGGATCTCTACTACCTGTGTCATTACCTTCAAGCATAATTATGGTCATTGCAACTATATTCCTCAAAATCTTTTACTGGCTCCCTAGTGCTTCTTAAATAAGATACAATTTAGATGTATAAAGCGTCCATCATAATCCGCATTAAAACTAACTTTCTAGAATTACTTTTTTTCATAGTCCTTCATTAGCCATAGGCTCCAGCCAAATTAACCCCCTGATCTTTCTCCTATTTTCCTGCTTACATACCCTTGTGAATAATTGTATTTCTACCTGGAGGTCCTTTTTCCTCATTTTTCCACAACTAAATTCTATCCATGTTTCCAGGACTTTTTAAGAGCAATATTCTGCATGCATGTTTTGTGATTTCTCTCAGAATTCCGGTAGCTGTACCAATTTTTGACACTATTTACCTAAATAGAAAATTATAAATGAGATTCATTTTCAAATTTTATGGCCTTGCTGCACCTTTCAGTCTCTTGAGCACAGGTAGTATGTTTTATCAATGCTTGTTTTCTCCACAGTACCTTGCAGATAGTTGGTATTGAATCAATATTTGTTCAATAATGACTTAAAAGTTGTCACTCCTTAAAAAAAAAGTTGTCACTCTTTAGACGCCTCACCTTCTAATAAGCTTTCTTTTTCAGCCCAATTGATTATGAGAAATTAATCCTGTTGATTGGGTGGTTTTATTACCAATAATTATGATTAAAGTAAATTAAGAGGACTACTTCCAGTTAATCACTTTCTTCCTTACCTAATTTACCCCTCTGACCCTGCTTGAAAATAATGTCATTATCCTGAAGTCATAATGAAGTTATTCACACTGAATACTCAATTAGATTATGCTTTATGTAATAAATTTTCTGTTCTGTGTTCAGCTTAAAGAGGCAGATTCCTAGGCTGCTAAAAGAATTAGATTTTTACCTGAGAATGTTCCTTACTGCGGACATAGCTGCACGTATCTAGATACTTATTATTTTAATACTGAAACTCTCTATATTAAGGTAACTTATTACATACAGATAATTCTTAGAAAGAGCAACACATTAAAGGCAATAACTGTAAAATACTGTAAAGAAATAATGCTGATTAAAAAATTCAATTGTGTTCCATGTTAATGGAAAATAGTTTAGAATATGTAAATAAAGTTAGCAGATAACCCAAAACATAATTTGGCTTGAAAGTTCCAATTTCTTTCCTTTTTTATTATAATCCTTTTTTATTAGTAATGCTTTCCATACTGGAGAAAGTATTTTGTTTAGGGTAGCAAATATGGTTATAAAAAAATGAAGAAGAAAACGATCTAGATATTATAGAACTCTGAAACTCAATAAACTGTGAAATTAAAAAAAAAGATTTGACTCCCTGGATTAGGATAGGTAGAATTTAAAAATAATTTTTAATCAGGATGGATAAATATAGCTCAGAGATCAGAATATGTAGAATGCTGACATCGATTTCTGACCCATACGCATGGCAGACATTACTAATCAATCATGCTATCCATTTACTCTAAGTGGGACTTAGGCTCAGATTCGTCCTTAAAGCAGCATTGCTATTACTTATCAATGTGAATTGAAATAAGAGATGAAGCCTAGTTACTCTCCGTAAAATAGATCTCTGTCTTTTCAAATGATACCAGCAAACCTTAAAAATCAAGGAGGCTGGCAAAATTCTCTCACACTCAAAGAATCTAGGCATAACTCAGTCTCAATTAACATCTTTCATAGGCATATCGTGTTTCATTTTTCTTTTCCTGTTGCCTAATTCTTTGCTGTGCACCTTTCTCATGTTGGTGATATGAGTTGAGGTGGTAAACACAGTTCCTGAGAAGAATCAGTGGGGCCTGGCCCCTTGATGTAGCGGTTAAGTTCAGTGTGTTGCGCTTCAGTGGCCTGGGTTTGCAGGTTCAGATCCCGGGCACAGACCTACACCACTCGTCAACCATCCTGTGGTGGCGATCCACATATAAAGTGGAGGAAGATTGGCATAGATACTAGCTCAGGGCTAATCTTCCTGAAGCAAAAAAAGAGGAGGATTGGCAATGGATGTTGGCTCAGAGCTAAAAAAAAGAAGAATCGATGGTGCTGAGCATATCAATATAAATCACGCTGTCTTGTGCTACTAAGATGGCAAGACAGTAAGACTCAGTTGTTGCTATTTGTTTGCTTGTTTTATATAGCTGGAAGAATCTTTGAGATGATTTATCCTGAAAACTCCTTTTACCAAATGGTGAAACTGAGGCTACAAGTGCCAGCTTTCTGAAATTGCTGGTAGGTGGCAGAAATAAAAATAAGGTACAAGTCTTCTGGCCCTGAGAAATTAACCTGGCTTGGATCTGCTTAGAGTTTTGTGCCAAAGAATTACCACTTGGTTCATTAGCCCATCTAATTGCAGAACTTATTTAGAGGAGAGGAAAAGGTCTCTGCTCTCTTGCAAAGACTTATTCCACCATCCAGGCTTGAAATTCTAATCTCTCTCAACAGCTCAATAATGTCTTATTTGTCTTAAATGACTTCTTTGTCAGTGAAACCACACTAGCACCAAACAAAGCTTTTTCTTGACCCTACTGGCCTTGGCATCTCTAATCCTGTTTTATTGTTCCCTCAGTTCTCCAGTTTTTATACATCTCCCCTTGGATTGTGGTATGTCTCCTGATTAGTCTCTGCACCTGGTCTTCCTTTATTCTTTTCACTCATAAACCTTCATTAGACTAATTTTAAACACAAATGTCATCGAAGCCATTTCTCATTCTTAGTAGAAAAAAGTCAAATTTTTTCTATTTAGATTTTCTAGACCTCTATAATATGACTTTATCCTCTTTCTCCCTTCGCCTTAGCTTAAAATATTTCCTACTCTAGACTAATCTTCTAAATCTCTCCAGAAGGTGCCATGCTCATTATCAAGTTCTTACTGTCTACTAGGAATGTTTTTCTGGGTTCCTCCAATCCCACTCTTGGTTTACGTAACATTTTAAAATTCCATGGAACCTCCATCCAAGGACAATATTCTCTGTTCTCTGAAGTCTAGAAAAAGGTGTGTGTGTCTGTGTTTCTTTTTATTAAGGAGGAAAGCACAATGTTAGAGTGTGGGCTCTGGAAACATACAGATGTGGATTTGAATCCTGGTTCCAATGCTCACCACTTGCAGGAACTTGTCCTCTGAGGCAGTCTCCTTGCTTTTGAATTGCAGATAACAGCACTTACCTCTCCTCTTTGCTTGCAGGATTAAGCGAGGTTAGCACTGAGCATCCACCATGGAGTCGGCCAGAAGAAGCCTGCGTGACCGGGAACTGCTGAAGCCCTCTTAGTTATATCATAGCCAGTTGAATTACTGCTGTGTGTGCATCTTATTTCTCTAACTGGCTTGTTATCACCTTTAGGATAGGGAGCTATCTTTTGTGTCTCTGCTCAGGTCTATGATTTTTTTATTGTGGAAAGAATTTTAAAACCGTTATCTGATAGTCTAGTATCACCCCTTATGGCTCTGTATAAATAGCTTACCTTTTAAGCCTGTTTCTTCATCTGTAAAATAAAAACAATAACACTTCCTGGGCTACTAACAAAATTAAGAGATACAGCATTTACAAACAGGCTTCAAAATTATATATTTGTATAAAATTTAAAGCATTATTGCTATAGTTAATAATTAATAATAGTAGAAAATAAGTATTTAAAGAATGTTGAATAAAAGGAAAGAATCCAATGTTCAAGATTGTATTGCTGCTTTAGGGGTCCAATGAATGACACACAAGGAAAATATCAGGGCCTAGGTTTTTAGCTAGCTGAGATGCACATAACATAGTAGCTACATGCAAATAATCCATAATTGGAGTAATCCCAAAGAATGCTAGTCATTAATTTGAAGTCATAAGGCAATGTGCACAGAAGTCAAGTCTTTATATAGAGTACATAGTGAGCAATTCTCTACAGATCTTCTTCCTCTAACTCCAGTGTAATGATTGATGCCCTTTCTCGGTATGATCCTCTACTGTTATAAGTATGTGTTAAGAAATTTTTCAAAAATGATAAATTCCTCACTTTAAGCATTCTGTATTGGGCTTTTCTGATTCATCTTGTACCCAGTGGTGGCTATTACATAGCACGTATAGAACAACCATAAAGAATACCAAATATGGACTCTGTCAACAGTCTGACTAATGCTGCGATGCTGAAGGAGAAGCAAGCTAAAATTTTGTACTTTTGAATAGGATAATAACCCTTAAGACAATTAAACAAGTGATGGTATAGAGATTCCGCCTTTTCACAAACATTTTTTGAGCTCCTACTGATGCCAGCAGTTGCTAGAAATTCAGTGGTGAACAGCACAGTTCTTAGCCTCATGGCACTATTACTCTGGTTAGGGAAATGCAAAATAAGCAATTGAATTCATAAATATATGATACTATGTCGAATGTTCTGAAACAAATCAGGTGAGAGAAGGAGCCTGAGGCCTCCTGTCCTGGCACCAGTCTGCTGCTCAGACGACCAGGGCCCTCTGTGGGCAGGAAGAGGAGCCCTTCCTCACACCCGCACTTCGGGGTGGGGGTTAAACAAAATGAGGCCACTGGGAAGTATGCAATTCAGGCCGAAGTCGGGCCAGGGCTGGGTCCACGGCGCCAGCCGCCTGACAAAAATCAGTCACTACAACCAGAACGTGGTGGCTGGATAATCCCAGAGATGGTACATCTAAGACAGCTCTGCTCGCCAGCACAGGATCACTGCCACTCCCAATCTTGCTCTGGAGGCCAGTCCAGGCTCAGATTTGAAAGACTGGTGGGGGGCGGGGGCAGACAGGAGAGCAAGCTGGAGCATCTTTTAAATAATCCACAGACACCCATGACGCTTTGAAATTTACAGAACAAAAAAAAAGCACTGGAGAACTTGGTAGAAAACAATTTGCAGCTGGTTCCTCCCAGGACCTGGTCCCTGAGGGCTGGCTCAGTTCACTCCAGGACCTCAGTCCCCGGGAGGCCAGACTTGGTCTTGTGCCTGTAGGAGGGGTTCACCAGGGCCTCCATGTACATGGTGTGGTACAGGTCGATGTCCTGCTGGGTTGGGTGCTCCAGCTTGGGGATGGTGATGGGCTCACCCACGACGGAGGTGATGGGCTTCGGGTAGGGCAGGAGCCCCCAGGTGTCAGAGGAGAAGAGGCCTCGGCCATGGAAAATGCACCGGGCGAAGCCGATGTACCTCTGGAACTTCTTCTGGACCCAGCGGCCCCAGGAGCCCTCCTCAAAGATTACCTGCTTGTACACCTCGTTCTCCCCGAAGGAGTAGAAAGGAACCAGATCGGCTCCATGGCGCAGAGCCAGTTTCACTAAGCCCTTGCGGTGGCGCAGGGTGACCGCGTTCTTGCCGGGCATGGAGCTCAGGGACTCGGCCGCGCCCCCCACAACGAGGATGATGGCATTGCCACTCCCATTCTTTGAAAGCAAGTCTACTGTGTCCTGGTTCACAGGGCAGATGCCTCCAGACACCATGTACTCCCTCAGCACTGGCCTCCGGAAGCTGCCGGCCAGCGTGGCCAGGTGGGGCCGTATGCCAGGGAACTTCTTGCTCACTTCCGTGGCCTCTGTGCTGAAGTAGCAGAAGGCACTGAGGCCCATGATGCCGTGGGGTGGTACCCAAAGATGTAGTTCCTGGTGGTGAGCAGGTTGTGCGTCTTCACCAGCTCGCAGGACCCCGGAGTAGCCGGCTATGAGGGTCTTCATGCTAAGCGGGGGCACTCACGGCCCTGCGGGAAGCCGCCTTACCCCGCGCCCCTGGCCCATGCCCCGACCCTGGGGCCAGGGCTTCGCGCCCAGCACGGAGGCCCGGGGACGGCGCCAACACCGCACGGCTGCTGCGCGGGGAGCTGCGAGCACGCGGCCGGGGCGACCCGAACGGCAACAGAAAGCGGAGCCTCGGAGGCGACCAGCTAAGATACTTCTTTAATCCAAATGGAGATGTGGAATATGCAACAAAGCATATGAGTCTCAGGTTTACTAATGATTTTTGGAGCCTCTTAAATCTCTAATCTTTTTTTTTAAAGATTGGCACCTGAGCTAACAATTGTCGCCAATCTTTTTGTTTCTTTTTCTTCTCCCCAAAGCCCTCCAGTATATAGTTGTATATTCTAGTTGTGAGTGCCTCTGGTTGTGCTATGTACGACACCGCACCAGCATGGCCTGACGCGCGGTGTCTTGTCCACGCCTGGGATCTCAACTGGGGAAACCCTGGGCTGCCGAAGCGGAGTGTGTGAACCCAACCACCGGGCCACGGGACTGGCCCCTCTAATCTTTTAAGAATAAATAAATGTAATAGAGTAGGTTTCATTGTGGCAATCTGATTTTCAGTAAGATTTTTTGGATGATCCCTTCTGCCAATTTAGCAACAAGAAGAAAAAGAGTCAGAGGAGTGAATTATTAAAGACAATAGCTTTAAAGAGTTGTGCCTGAAGAAGCATAGCTGGAAATATACTCCAAGCTTCTAGCAAACATTTTTTAGAAATGATTTACTCTACTGATGTGGATCCAATCCTGCATTTGTGTTGTACTTGCCTTAATAAGTAAGTGGCAGAATGCCCCTTTAGAGTTTAAACTGCCTCACATTCTCTAATTTCTTGATTTTTGTAATTCAATAGCTACTTCTCAAGAGGACATAGAATGGTCAATGTATCAGTTAAGGTTCAGCTGAAGGCAATAAAACCCACTCTATTTAGTTTAAGCAAAAAGAGATTTACTACCAGGAATTGAATGCTTACACAATTGTGGGAAGGGCTGGAGATGCAGGATCTAGGCTGGGCTTGTAGGAAGTAGTCCCAGAAAAACATTGCAATAAAACAGGTGTCTAGTTCTTCCTATGGTGCAGGGGTGCTTGTACATTTTTTGCATATATTCGCTACTTTAATACTCACAAGGCACTTTTATCTAGTGACTTACCCAACATCACACAACTACTGAGTGGCAGACCTGGCCGTTGAATGCAGGCCAATGTAGATCCTAAATCCATGCCTCTAACCATCTGCTCTGTTGCCTCTCTAGGTACTGACCATAGCATAAGTAAGCGGTCCTCTCTGCCAAGATCAAGAACTGAAGCAAGTAGGAAGTAGCTGCCAAAAGTGCTGAGTCTAGGACCACACGGTTTCAACCCCATCCACGCCGGACCTGGGGACATTTGATACTGTGGCCAGTAGAAACACAGAAACAGCAGAGATGGACCTGACTATACTTTGCTTCAGTTATTGTAGGCGGGAGTCTGCTTGGTGAAAGCTTGATAACTTGTAGAACCCAACTGAAGTGTGACGTAGCCTTCTGCTTTCCAACCTCTTCATTTCCAGAAAGCCACTAGAGACACAAGTGAATTTACCTGCAGTGCATGCCCGCAGCCGGACATAATATTGTGTGGACGAGGTGAGCCTAACACTGAGACCAACAGATAGCACTGTTCAGAAGCAAAGAGTAAACTACATTTACAAATGGTTCTAGATGTTCTTTGATGCCAGAACAATTGATGACATGTGGGCAGGTCACATCTTCAAATTATAATGACACAATATGCACAAACTTGTCATCCTCTGAGTATTTCAATAACCATGCTCTATGCGCCTACTTCTACCCCTTGGCTCCTGCCTCCAAGATTAGGGCAAAGAGGATTAGGCAGTGTTATATGATGGAAGCGTCCTGATTAAAGGATAGAACTGTAGCAAAACATAGGTTTTTGCTTCTCCTTTTCATGGTTGTATTCTATACAAAATAAACCAATATGCTTTCCTTCTCCTGGAATAATTCTGGCTTTTTCTGGTTTACAATAAAGGAACTTAGAAATGTATGTGGAAAAGAATTCTTATAAGTCAGGATCTACTTCAGCTTTTATATCAGAATTTGCAAGAGATATCAAGAAACTATAATTACGGAAAATCAGGTGAAGTTGATACCAACTGTCTTAAGGTTGTGAGTATAGTCCTTCGGTGATTTTAATCTAAAAGGAGGTGAAACTTGAAAGTGTAGACCTGGCTCTTGCACTCACCTGCTGTGCAATTTTAAGTCTGTTACTTCTTTTTTTCCCCTTAGCTTAAGTTCCCTCAGTTGTGGAAGGAGAACAGCACCACTCACCCTACAAGATTATAGGAAATCATAGTAGGTGCTGAATAAACACTTTTAGAAAGTAGGAAATAGAGAGTTCTAGTGGGATCCTTGCTCCAACACTGTGAGCTCTGTGATCTTGAGCAAGTCATTGAAACTCGCAAAACCTTTGTTTTCTCATTTGTTAAATGGGGAAGTTAAAAGTAGAAATTTCACCGGGGATCTTGTAAGATTAAATGAAACAATGTAAGAAATAGGCTAGATCTTGAGACTTCCATGTATGAGGTACTTGTTAAACATTAATTATTCACAGACTCCTGTAAAGATATGAAGATTCTTGTTACTTCCTTGGAATTCCAATGTTTATAATCATGAGTGATCTAATAAAATACCTGTTGGAATACCCCAGCCTCATGACCTGCGTCCTCACTGAGCGCTGGGCTCCTGATCCACTGCTCTGTGTAGCTTATTTTTTTCCTGGTAGGCTTGAACTAGATCTAATTCCAATTTACTAGTTTGGCTCTCTTAAGGTCCATTTAGCAATAACTACTAGTAATACAAAATTGAGACATTGGCGTTTGTAGAATCATTTATATTGAAGAGGCTTAGCTATAAAGATGGGAAGAAAATTTAATTCTTTAGGCAGAAGAGAGAAGGGAAATACAAGAATGAAGAAATGTCGCTTTACAAAAAACATTTCCTTGGTGTTTGGTTTCCAAAAGCAGAAGCCATAAAGGACGATCTTCTTTGAAATAACGTTGCTAATTAGACCAGAAAAGTCTAAGAAGCTTGACTTCAGCCTACTTGATGCGGTGTGTATTTGGAATGCTGGATAGAATTTTCATGGTTTAACCATCTCCTTGTAGCAAAGATGTGCCCTCAAGAACACTAGAAAATCCTCCAGGCTTAATAATTTCTAATTCAGAACTAGGACTAAATAATTTTTATATTTCCACTGATAAGAAGAAAGTCAACCAGTACAAGTATTGATAAGTTTGTTAGGCTTCAAATATCCCTTGAATTTTTAGCATTATTCAGACTCTGGAACTGTTAACCTAAAACACACACACACACACACACACTGACATTTGATAAGTGAACTTAATATTCACAGAGCCAAACTTTGACTCATTGCTGCAGAAAGGGTATTAGTATTACACGGATGTTGGCTTTCTGCTATTTATATTCATTTAAAAATACAAATAAATAAAAGCATGGCAGATGTGTTAGGACTGAAATAGATAATGGTGTGCATCAAACTATAGGGAATATTATCAATACAGTTATTAATCTCATTTAGTATTTGTACAGTAGATTCTGTCATCGGTTGGAAGGTTCTTATTCAATCCGTTAATATTGTCTTCATGATTTTATTTTCATGAAGGTGCTTGGAAACTGCGAAAGCCTGGACTCAGAAATCTGAATAATTTCAGAGAACTGGGGCAGCTAATTCAATTTCAGAAGTCCTTAAGTTGTTCATTAATGCCGTAGCCAGAAACTAGAATTTTTAATGTATTACTTTTTATGGAAAATAAATTTCCCTCTTTGTGGAACCATAGCATGGATAATACTGCTGAATTGTTTTAAAGGACAAAAAGGAGATTCTGGATAAGTTATGGTGAGCAAAATTCTCTCTCTTAATCTCTCTCTCTTTTTTTTCATGTAAGGGAGAAAGGATGATAACAGACTCAAAATGAGTAGATTGACACGTTCAATCTCCTGGAAAAAAAATCAGTAGTATTATTTCCATTCCCTTGTTCTAGATCAGAAATGAACCTGCCATTTGCTCTGGGAAATGGATGAGAAAGGACTTCTTGGTTGGGTAATCCTGGTTATTTGTTGGATTTTGCACATTGCTCATGTTAAGGTCTAAGAGGGATTTATAGTTCATGTAAGACAAACTTCCTGACTGCGCAAGGATAATAGACGAAACATTTACCATCTACGAACGTTTCTAATTTAAGGTTAGATCTGTGGAGTGAAGCCGATTAGCACAAGGTGGGCCTTTCCATCATAAAGGAGAAGATAAATATTATGAACTTTTTTTGTTTGAAATATAACCTATGATTTTATAATCTTAATCCATTTTTAAGATTGCAATTAATTAGTCACTGCACTATTTTCTTTTGCTGAAGACAATGGTATAATTTCAGGGCAAGTGTTTATCATTTTAAGGCTATGAATTGATTTGTTATAAATGAATATACCCTCTACCTTCCCTAACAATCCTTGAACCCCGTAATACAAAGAATTAAACTAGAATGTGTTTGTTACATTGTAGACAAGTTATATGAAAGTTATCTAGACCCCTGCCTTCTTTTGTCTTTCTGGAAATTGTTTGCCACAAAGCAGCACAAATGATCTTGTAACAACATAACCACTACCAAATTATTTCTCAGTTAAAACCCCTCGAAAGTGTCTGATTGCATTTAGAATAAAATTCAATTTCCTTACCTGATAGTAAAGGTAGGTGATACTTTTATGGTCTATCTCAGCTTAGCTTTTCAGTTCTGTCAGCAGTGTCCCATTTCTTCAATATTGTCTAGCAACACCACCTTCCTGCTGTTCTTGGAACAAGTGCATCTCTTTCTCTGCCCCAGTATCTTTGCACATTCCATCCCATGTACTTTTTCCCACTCTTCACATGCTTAGGTCCTTGTTATCCTTCAGGTCTCAGTTCAAATATCACCTCCTTTAATGAGATCCACCTGTCTTAGCTTCTTTTTTTTGTTTATCTTCTGGCATTATGACAATTTATAAATATTTTATTTAATTGTCTGATGATTTTTTTATTGTCTGCTTCTACACTTCCATAAAGTAGAACTGCCAAGAATTCAGGAAGGAAATTGCCAATCTTGGTCATTGAGAACAGTGCCTAGTGTGTGATAGTCACCAAATAAAACCAGGTTTGTCCTCCTTAGTCCTATACATATGCTAATTTCCAACATCTTAAGTAATTCTTTCTGCAGGGATCCATTTTCGAGACTTTGGTAGTGCCATCATTGATTGGCTATTGTAAATGAAACGATAAAGTATCTGAGTGGTTTCAGGCCTGGGTTTATAACAAGCTTCCCAGGGATGTGTTAGTAGACCGCGTTTAACTGCAGAGGGCAGCGCTGTCCAACGTGCCGCACAGCAGTCTCGACTCACTACCAACGCTGTTTATTTCACATGTGATGTCCTTTGATGGATGCACTAAAATTCTTTCATTACTGTTTTAGCAATGTGTTATGCAATTACACTTTAGAAATGACACTTCTCATAAGAAATATCAGAGTTTTAGCCATGGATGCATCAGAGTGTTTCTTAAATTAACTGAATGGCCCTTTGGAAATGATTTTTTGAAAAATTGTAGACGCTTTCATTTGGTCCTAACTTCTGACTTCACTTCCTTTAATCTCTCCTTTAAAAAATGCGTTTGGGGTTTAATCAGATTTCGCAGTAAGTAATGAAGCTGCCAAGCAGCCTCACTAACTTTTAGAAGGCTAAAATAGATTTCGAATCTAAAAGTGCTTTCTCTCATGCTCTTGCCTGCAAATTTTCTGGCCTCTTGTCTTCCTCCTCCCAGCCACAGTGTACACTCTGCCAGGTTAATCTCCAAGGTGTATCTCTGATCCTGCCACTCCATCTGAACAAGCTTAAAGGTGCTTGATTGCTTAGTTAGCGTTACTTAGTCTTCAAGACCCTCCAAATGCGGCCCCATGTCACGTCACCTGTCCGATCTTACACTAAACGCTTCCCCAGCTTTGTGAAAAGGCTCCAGCCCCACCCAGCACTGCTCTTCCCCATGTCTCTGTTAGTGCTCTTAGCAGCCAGCCAAGTGTGCATTAGGGAGGGATCCTCTGAAAATCTGGCAGAGAACTGAAAGGCCTGGATTTCTGCCAGTTCCTTGGCCTCAGATTTACTTTATGAATATTGGGAAAACCTGCTTTTACTTTCATGACCTCTACTGTTAAATAAATTTGCTCATAGGAGAGAGGCTTCCTTCTCAGAGTGGTGATCAGAGAAAGGGTAGAGATGATAACCATCGGGGAGGGAAGGGACCAGCTGTTAGGGAAGTAGTTTGTCTCTGGTGCCCTTTTCAGTACTTGACCCTCATTATTTTAGCCATTCTTTTCTTTTCTATTCCTCCACTCCCCTCCCCTTTAAAAGCGAATAATGTGTCATGAACCTGTGCCTGTCACATCTCTTCATGGGAGATGTTCAGAAGAAACTATGTTATCTTTTCAGGTTGTATTTATATTACAGCTTCAGTGAAATTGGGAAAAACAAATATTTTATTTACCAATGAAAGAGATTTTCACATGTTGAGGTATATGGGGTAACTATTTGGGTTCAAAACTGATCAGCTTGAACTAACAAGCCTGATTTATGGTCTATCAAACATATGTTGTACATCTGCCTTAACCATTAAAGTAAGGAATGCTCTGTTTTAAGAAAGCATACTTCTCCTCCTACACGCTATTGGCAACGCCAGTATTAGTAGTCCCCTTCCCTACATCAGAGTCACCTTGACCTGCTAATTTGCAACTGAATACCCCCTTGAAACTTTGAGGATTATGCATCCTGAGTGTGTTTAATGTATTTCTTTGTTCTAAAAGGTTATAAGACTGTACTGAAAACTGTGCTTCTCGAGAAGGCTTTCTTCCTTTCTGGAAAAGGCCTTCCTGGGTTATAATCCTCACTCTGGCTCAAGTAAAACTCACCTCTCTCTCCTATCTATAGAACGGTCATTGGTTATTTGGCGTTGATACCAATAACGGAACATAAAGCATTAATGGCAAATTTAAAAGTTTTTCTTTGTCTCATCCCTTTTCTCTTCTTCTTCCTTCCTTTAGACAGGAAATATTTTTTCCTTATTGATGAATCATGCCATTAAGCAGCCACACATATGAAAGGAAGCACACCATAGTACAGAAGAACTTTAAATACACTATTTTTTATATTATTTCTCTGTCTATCTATTAGAAAGGCAATGCCTTTGCATGACTAAAATATTGTTAAAATGTATACCGTGAAACCTCCCTCCTACCTATGAATGCCATCCATCCACTTTCCTCTGCACTACAAATAGGTAACCATGGCCACTGCTTTATTCTATAGCTTCCAAAGGATTCTATGCACAAATTAAAAACATATATAAGCATATTTTTAATTTTTTGTCATTTTTATACACAAGGTACTATACCTGCATTTTTCATTTAAGAGTATATTTTGGATATCTTTTCTTAGTAGTATGAAAAGCTTCTTATTATTCTTCATAGCTGAGTAGTATTCCATGAGGTGTACGTAACACATTTTATTTAACAAGTTCCTATTTATGGGCTTTTAGGTGTTTTCCAGTCTTTTTCTAGAAACAGTAACAAGCAATGCTTCAATGAAAAACAATGGAAAAACAATGTAAAAATTATTTAGTGTTTGCAGCTTTATCTTTTGGCTAAATTTTCACTCAAATGCTAGATAGTTGTGTTAGTTCTCTATCACTGTTGTAACAAATTACCACAAACTTAGCAGTTTAACAAAACACCAATTATATCTCCAAATTCTCTTTGCTATGTAACACAACATATTTATAGATTCTGGTGGTTAGGGTGTGGACTTCCTTGGGGAGTCATTCTGCCGACCACACTACCTTAGCCCTTAAGGTGTGGATAGATTTCTAGATTTGTCTTTCAATGTTTCTTATGTTTTTTTTTCTTTTATGTAGTCAAGTTTACAATTTTTTACTTTTGGGTGGGTGGATTTTTGCTAGAGTCAACTCTTCATTTCAAAGAAATGGAATTATTCTCCTATGTTTTATTTCAGAATATTAATTGTTTCATTTTCATATTTAAATTTTTGACCCACATGGAAGTTACTTTACTCTAAGATGTGATAAAGATCCATCTTTCTTGGCCAACAGGCATATGAAAAGATGTTCAACATCATTAACTATCAGGGAAACGCAAATCAAAACTACAATGAGATATCATCTCACTCCTGTCAGAATGGCTATGATTACCAAGACAGGAAACAATAAGTGTTGGAGAGGAGGTGGAGAAAAGGGAGCTCTTGTACACTGCTGGTGGGAGAGCAAACTGGTGCAGCCACTATGGAAAGCAGTATGGAGCATCCTCAGAAAATTAAGAATAGATCTACCATATGATCCAGCTATTCCGCTGCTGGGTATTTATCCAAAGAACTTGAAAACACAAATGCACAAAGATACATGCACCTCTATGTTCATGGCCGCATTATTCACAATAGCCAAGACTTGGAAGCAACTTAGGTGCCCATCAAGGGACGAATGGATAAAGAAGATGTGGTATATATACACAATGGAATGCTACTCAGCCATAAAAAATGATGAAATCTGGCCATTTGTGACAACATGGATGGACCTTGAGAGTATTATGCTAAGTGAAATAAGTCAGAGGGAGGAAGTCAAATACCATATGATCTCACTCATAAGTAGAAGAGAAAAAGAACGACAAACACATAGCAGCAGAGATTGGATTGGTGGTTACCAGAGGGGAAGAGGGGTAGCAAGAGGGCAAAAGGGGTGATTAGGCACATATATGTGAGGATGGATTGTAATTAGTCATTGCGTGGTGAACATGATGTAATCCATACAGAATTCAAAATAAATTACGATGTACACCTGAAAGTTATATAATGTTATAAACCAATGTTCCTGCAATAAAATTTTTTTTAAAAAAGATCCATCTTTCTTTATCCAGATGGCTAGTTGATTGTCCCTATGTAGGGTTTCCTAATTTAGAGACTCTCATGGCATCCCTGAGTGTTTAATGAACCCCTAAAATTTCAACAAACTTTGGCACGTATATTCATTGTTTCTCAAAGGGAAAAGAGACTCACAAAATAATTTTCTTATTGTGTAAAGAACACCAGGACCAGATTTAGGGGCCTGTGTTCCTGACTTTTGATAATGTGGGCTGGATCTCTGAGTCTGAGAATTCTCATGTCTAAAATGAGAGAGGTGTGATTATATGATTTCTAAAATTCTTTCTAGTTTCAGAAACGTGAACTTCACCAAACTAATTGATTTTAGTGTAAATTTTTTAGAGCTTTAGAATTTCCTTAAATCAAATGAATCTAATGGAGAAATGGTATAAAAGATCATGCATATTGGAAAAGATTAAAGGGCTCTCCAGTTACAAATCAAGTTTTTTATGGTCTTACATTATAATAATTAAAACATTCAGCTTCAGCCAAAATTTCTACAAGTAGCAAAATGCATTCTTACAATTTTTATTGAACTGGTAAAACACGCTAAAAAAAATCCAACCAAAAACCTGCCATGGATGTATTTTTTAAATTTGTGATTGTGAGGCATTTTCAATATGTTGACCCTACAGTGTTATAAAGTTATCATAGGCAGCACTTTCAATTGTTTAAACTGTATCTTGCTACTTCCAGAGGAAAAGAAGTGCACTGACAGTAGCTGGCAGCTTGACAAGAGCAGGTCACTAAACAGTTGAACTCATTTCAGATTATCCTCATGGTGGCAAAAGAGATTAAATTCAAGCCATTTGGATAAAATCGAGATGTGTTTTACATCCTAAGGATTCTAGCTGTTTAAGCTGAAGCTTGTGGGAGGTGGTTTTATAGAATCTGTTTATTTTTTGTGGATTTCATATAGTGCTGAATTAAAAGATCATTTAGAAAAGAATAAAACTTAATGAAGTTGTGATTTTTCAATACAGTAGTCTACTTAGTACATTATTACTACTGACGGTGCATTCAAAATGTGCCAGGTCATATTGCTCATAAACCACATAAACATTTACTTAAGCCATGAATAAAAAAGTGTCCATGTTACAAACTAAGAGAAACCGTAATATAATTAAAAATGTATACATGCTTTTTGTAGCAACTATTTCTTTTTATTTTCTATAATTTTACATTAATGTAATGTGTCATTGTCATGAACAAATTGGTTGTGGGTGCTCATAAGTTCAAGGAAGCCTATGATGGAAAAGAAAAATTGCAATTGAAAAAGTTTATTTTCATCAGTTATTTGATTATGACTACAATTGAAGACAAAGCTGAATAGCATAATTAAGACATAAAGAATGTACTCTGGAAGGTTTTGATTCTGGATAAGACAGTAAGTGTACTCTATTGGGCCTCTCCCACTGACAAAAACATTCAGTCCTTAGCAATAGCATTATTCAATCTGAACAAAAGAGGGAGAAACTATAGAAAAAATTAATGAAAGCTCAGGGACATGTGGGACAATTAAAGTCCAACATTCATGTCATTAAAGGGAGACAGGAGAGGAGAATGTGTGCAGTACTGCATAAATATTTGAAGAAATCATTGCTGAAAACATTCCAAGTTTGGAAAAGGACATAAACCTACATATTCATGAAGTTTAACAAACTCCAAACAGAACCCAAAGAAATTCATGCCTGGGCACATCGTAATCACAACGCTTAAAACTAAAGAAAAAGCAACCTTGAAAACAGCAAGAGAAAACCAGTGCATTACCTGAGGGAAACAACAGCTTGAATGACTGAGGGTTTCCTACCAGAAACCATGGAGACAGGCAGAAGTGCCACCCTATTTCTAAAGTGCTGAAAGAAAACAATTGCCAACTCAGAATTCAATAGCCAGTGAAAATGTCAGGAATGAAGGTGACATAAAGACATTCTCAGATAAAGGAAAACTAAGAGAATGTATTGTTAGCTGATCTGCTTTAAAAGATTTGCAAAAGGAATTCTTAAGACAGAAAGGAAATATCAGTAGGAAACTTTGATAATTAGGAAAAAAAGCAACAGAAATTGTAACTATCTCAATAAATATAATAAACTATTCTCCTTTGCTTTAGGCTATATTTGGTGATTGAAAGCAAAAATTATATCTGATTTTCAATGTAAGTAGACGTAATAAATATGACAGCTATAATATAAGAAGGGGACATATAAAATCTAGAATATATGTTAATGTATAATATAATATATATATATATATATATATATATGAGGGGGCATATAGAGTGGTAAGATTTCTATATTGTACTTGAAGTAGTAAAATATTGATTCCAAGTAGACTGTGAGATAAAGAAGTCAGGGACGGGGCAACAGAAGTCCATAAAACAGCAGGAGCAAACTGAAAAATAAATAATAATATAATAAACCTAAATGTAAACATATCAACAATTACATTAAATGGCACCAATTAAAAGACAGAGAATCAGACAGGATAAAAAAATGACTCAATCATATACTGTCTACAAGAAACTAACTTCAAATATAATGATGTAGATAGGTTAAAAGTAAAAGTATCGAAAAAGATATACTATGCAATCATTAATCAAAAGAAAATTAATGTGGACATATTACTATCAGCAAAGTAGACAGAGAACAAAGAAAATTAAGGGATGATAATAGACATTACATAACAACAACAAAAAGACCAATTCATCACGAATAAAAAATAATCCTACCTTGTAATTAACACTAAATATTCAAAATACATGAAGTAAGATTGAGATAACCAAAAAGAAAAATAGATAAATGTACAGTTACGATTGGAGACTTCAATACTGCTCTGTCAGGAGTGGGTATGACTAGTGTTCAGGGTATCAGAAAAGATGTAGGGCTGAGCATCATCATCAGTCAACTGGATCTATTTGACATTTATACAACACTCTACCCCCAAACAGCAGAATACGTATTTTTTTCAAGTGGACATAGAATATTCACCAAGATGGAAGATATCCTTGGTTATAAAATAAACCTTCACAGATTTAAAAGAGTTGAAATTATTTAAAATATGTTCTCTGATTTATAATGGAATTAAATTACAAATCAGTAAAAAAAAATGCACAAGAAAAATACCCAAAACTTGACTAACAATGCACTTCTTAATAATTCATAGATTAAAGGAGACGTCACAGAGATATTGGAATATATTTTACACTGAACAAAAATGAGAATATAAGATGCCAGAATTTGAGGGATGTAGCTAAAGCAGTGCTTCGAGAGAAATTTATAGCATTAAGTATAGCATAATTAATATAAATGCTTTTATTAGAAAGGTCTCAAATCTATAATCTAAGCTTCTGTCTTAAGAAACTAGGAAAAAGAAGAGCAAAATAAGATTAATGCAAACAGAAGAAAAATAATAATTAAAAATAAGAGCAGAAATCACTGATGTTGAAAACAGAAAAAAATACATAATCACTGACACCAGATGCTATTTCTTTGAAAAGATTAATAAAATCAAAAAACCTCTAACAAGACTGGCAAAGTAAAAGACAACAGTAAAGACACAAATTATCAATGCTGGAAACAGAAGAGGAGATACGACTACAGATCCTCCAGGTGTCTAAAGGATTTACGTGCAAAGAGTCATTTATGTATTAGATAAATAAATCTTGTACACAAATTCATTAACTTCGATTAAATGAGTTAACTTCTGGACAATCACAAATTACCAGAACTCACCCAAGATGAAATGGATAACATGAATAATCATGTAACTATTAAATAAATTGAAGCTATATTTTAAAATCTTTCCCCAAAGAAATCTTCAGGCCCAGCTGGTTTTACTGTTGAATTCTACCAAACACTTATAGAAGAAATTCCACCTGTTCTACAGCTAATGGAAGAGAGAACGCTTCCCAACTAATTTTATGTATCAAGCATAACTCTATCAAAACTAGACAAAGAAAATAAGAAACAAAACAATTCCTCATGAACACAGATGCAAAAATCCTCCACAAAATATTACTAAACTGAATCTAGCAATATAGATAAAGAATGATACACAAAACTAAACGAATTTTTTCCCCTAGAAAAGCAAGGCTGGTTAAGTATTCAATAATCGATTAATATAGTCTACTAATTAACAATCTAAAGAAGAAAAATCATGTAATATCAATTCATGCAGGAAAGCTTTTGACAAAATTCAACATTCATTCATGACAAAAACTTTCTGTAATCTAGAAGGAGAAGAAGATTTTATTCTCCAATAAAATGTGTCTACAAATATTCATAGGTGATCTCATATGTAATGGTGAAAACGGAATCCTTTTGGCCTAAGACTAAGGTTAGAATGTACACTCTTTGTACTGCTATTCAACATATTACTGGAAATTCTAGCCAATGCATTAAAGCAATAAAAAGAACTAAAGTTCATATAGATGGGAAAGAAACTAAATTATCCTTATTTGCAGATGCCATGATTATCTACATAGAAAATACCAGGGAATCTACCAAAACAAACAAAACAAAATGTCCTAGAACTAATAAAATTTAGCAAGATCACAGAATACAAGGTCAACACACAAAAATGAATTTTATTTCACTATTCTAGGAATGGAAAATTTGAAGCCAAATTTTTAAAAATGCCATTTACAATAGCTCCAAAAATGAATACTTACATATAACTTCACCAAAGCATATATAGGATTTGTATGCTGAAAACCCTGAAGGGAGATAAAAGTAACCAGAGTGCTTAAATAAATGGATACACATATTGTCTGCATGGATTGAAAAATTTATTATAGTAAAGAGGTCAATTTTGCCCACATTGACCTATAGATTTAACACAGTTCTATCCCCAGCAGGATGTTTTTGTAGAGATGGAGAAGGCGGTTTTAAGCTTTATGTGGAAAGGTAAAAGGACTAAAATAGCTAAAACAATTCTGAAAAAGAAGAAAAAAAGTAGAGGAATCATACAATAAAGATAACACTGTAATGTTATGTTAAGAAACATAAATCACGGGAAAGAGTAATAGAGAGGCCAGACATACCCCACACAGATGGCTAATTGATTTTTGGCAAAAGCACAAAAGCAAATCAATGGAGAAAGCAAAGTCTTTTAAACAAATGGTGTCAGAACAAATGGACGTCCATGTGGAGAGAAAAAAAAGTCCTCAATTTAAATCTCACACCATATACAAAAATTAACTCAAAATTGATTATAGACAATGTAAACCACAACGCTAACTACAGCACAGTAAAACTCAGAAAAAAAAAATTGGAGAAAAATCTTGGGACCTTGCATTTAGCAAAGAATTCTTTGATATGACACCAAAAGCACAGTCTGTTATATATATATATATCTTAAAAATGTTAACAAAGCAAAACTTTTGTTCTGTGAAAGACATAGTTACAAGAATGAAATATGAGACTCAGACTAGAGTAAAATATTTGCAATGGATATCTGACAAAGCATTTCCATCAATAATATATAAAGAATTCTCAAAATTGAAGAATAAAAATACAACAATATAATCTAAACATGGGTAAAAATTTGAACAGATCCATTATGAGAAAGGTATGAGCTTGGCCTATAATAATATCAAATGTACTGAACATCATATCATCATTAAGGAATTGCAAATTAAAACCGCAGTGTGATGCCACTATATGTGTATTTGAATGGCTAAAAGAAAAATTCCGGACAATATCAAAAGCTAGTGAGGTTGCAGAACAACTGGAACTCTCATAAGTTGCTGGTGAAAATATGAAATAGTATAGCTGCTCTGGAAAATAGTTTTGTAGTTTTTTGTAAAGTTAAACTTAACGTATTTCCCAGCAATCTTACTCTTGAGTACTTACTATATAGAAGTGAAAATATATATTTTCTAAAAATCTTGTACATGAATGTTTATAGTAGGTCTACTCCTAACCACCAAAAAGTGGAAGCAACTTAAATGTCTTGCAACAAACGAATGCTTAAACAAACTGTGTGAAATACTACTCAGCAATTAAAAGGAATGAACTATTGATATACGCACTAACTTGGGTGAATTTCAAAAGCATGATAAGGGAACAAAAAGTCAGTCTCAAATAGATATATACTGTATAATTACATTTACATAAAATTCTTGGAAAAATATTCACAATAGCTAAGAGACGGAAACAACTCAAATGTCCATTGACAGACGAATGGATAAAGAAGATATGGTGTATATATACAATGGGATATTATTCAGCCTTAAAAAAGAAGGAAATCCTGCCATTTGTGACAACATGGATGAACCTAGAGGACAAAGACAAACACTGCACGATTCCACTTACATGAGGAATCTAAAAGAGTCAAACTCATAGAAGCAGATAACACAATGACGATTGCCAGGGCCTGGGGGAGGGGGAAATGGGAGTTGTTCAACAGGTATAAAGTTTCAGGTGTGCTAGATGAGTAAGTTCTAGAGATCTGCTGTACACTATAGTGTCTATAGTTAACAGTACAATACTTTGCACGTGGAAATTTGTTAAAAGGGTAGATTTCTTGTTAAGTGTTCTTATCATAAACAAACAAACCAAAAAACAAAGGGACTGAGGAAAGTTTGGGAGGTGTTGGATATGCCTATGTAGGAGAGGAAGACTTTTCCTCTACCTAATGTGGGTTCGTCTGGCCGGAGAATGAATTAAATTCACATGAGACAGAATAGCAAGAGAAAATTAAACAAAGCTTTATGAGGACCATGGCCCAGGGCCTTTCTTCCCGAAGGAAGAAAGGGCACTGAAGAAGTGGGGTGCACAGAGTGGTTATATACCCCCAAACAGGTTATTTCACATATGATTGAAATGTCCCTCCCACAATAGTCACAAGATTGCCCTGTGGGCACAGCTCTTGATGGACACAGCAGGTAGTGAGACTGCTATCTTGGAGGGCGTAGCAGGAGGCAAGCCTATTGTCTTGAGCTGGGTGGTCAGAGGTGAGCGCAGCAATCAGTTCCTAGCCTAAGGAAAGATGCTTAATCCTTAAAGAAATGGCAACCTTGGGAGGGGGAGGGAAGCCAGTTACAGGAGTTTACCAGACAAGCACAATAAACAAATGCAGATTTAAGTCCTTGACTTACCCGTTGATTAAGAGTTTCTAGAGACAAGGTCATCTCCCCTTCTTCCTGGTAGAGAGGGAGATATCTTTACAGATGGAAAGTTTCTTTACAATGTAAATGTCTCTTACAAAGGGTAAGTAAATTCTACTTTTCAGTTGCTTTCCTGTCTGCAAAGTAACCAGCCTCAAATAATCATCATGCCAAAGAGACATATGTTGGGGGGCCCAATTCCAGGCCCCTACACCTATTACCTTGATTGTGGTGATATAATCACATGTGTTTGCATATGTCCAAACTCATCAAATTGTGCACATTAAATATGTGCATATATCAATGACACCTCAACAAAGCTGCTTTAAAATAAAGCACACCTATAATAAACTAGTATTTTAAACAACAAAAGAAAGATAAAACTATAGTAATAGACAACAGATCAATGGCTGCCAGGGGTAAAGATGGAAGGACGGAGTGGCTGCAGAGGGGTGGCTGAGAGTCTTAGAGGTTATATCTTGATTGCAGTGGTGGTTACACAAATCAATCTATGTGTTAAAATTCATAGACTTGTGCACCAAAAAAAAGTCAACTTTACTGTATGGTAAATCAAAAACTGAAATTAATTTTAGGAAAAGAATGTACTTTGTTTTTTTCTTAGGGGAAATTGCAGGATCATAAATAATCCCAGAAGTATCTCTAAAATTAAAAGGTATTAAAATGAAAAGCTGATAACGTTTGTAGACAGTAGAGTGTGAAGTTTCTCCCTTGGTTTGCCTAAACCTGTCCAACTAAGCATGATCGCATTTTAAAGAGTCACATACTCCTGAAATTAGATTTGATTTGACTCTTTGAAGTGTGCGTATTTATACGATTCCCTAGTTTGTGAGATGGCAGAGGAAGGACAGAAACTACTTATAAAAATGAATTCTGAAGTTAATGTGTATATAGAGTAATATATACAAAAGAACTCTATGGCTCTCATAAGACTAAATCTACATAGTAAACGCTGTAGAAATTGTCAAGGGTTCATATGACGGACCTTGAAAAGTAGCAGATAAGCATCTGTACCATTGAGATAAATGTTTCTCTTCGGATTCTGAGAAGAGGAAAATGTTTTTCTTCAGTCCTGGTATGAAAAGGGAGTGAAGGGAAATATCCATTTCTTTCCTTCTCATTCACACAATCTCTTTCTGTTATCTATTTTGCTTTTTTTTTTTTTTTTTATCAAGTATTGCCTTTTCAGAGATGACTAGGAAATTTTGCTTTGCTGTCATCCAAACATCTTTTCTGAGACACTGCATGGCAGAAAACACATCCTGTCCCCTCCAGGTTATGTATGCAGAGTCCTTGAAAAGCTGAAATAAAAACCTTTATATAGATGTGTTTTGTACAAATGTTCTTTGTCCTCCTTTGGGTTTTTTGTCTGTTGCCATGTTTAGATGAAAACAAACTTGCTTTCTTTAAGCAGTGATTATTTTTTAAGGGCTAGGCATTTCGGACAGATGATAGTTCACGAGAGGCACATTCAAACCAGTTCTGCAGACAGACCTTCCTTGACGACCTCAGACTGCATACTCTGGACACATCACAGATTTTAACAGCTTTCCAGCTCTTACCTGGAGCGATACTATTTTGACTTTCAGATAATTGTGCATTATCAGCTCCATTCTACTTGCCTTTTCACATAATGGATTGTAACTATTTTTCTCTTTCATAGATTCCCCCTTCCCTCCACTCTCTTTTTTAGACAATCATTTTTCCCCCTTATTTTAAATATCCCATTTTTTTCCTTCACAGGCCATACAATAAGATTTCTGTTTAAATTCAGCAGCACTATGCCCTAGTTGCTGGGTCATGAGAAACCAATTTCTATTACTACTTAAAAACTAGGAATAATTTTTTAATGTAGTAGCTAAACTCAAAATGAGACATTTTACTTCTTTTGAAAATGGAGGTTACATTGAATCTGAATGCTTATTTATTCATTTATTTTAACAGTTGTGGCCTTTAAACTCTAGAGCAAAACTGAAATCTTTATTTGTAACTTTAGTAGGAATTTGGCAGGCTTTTCCTCCTCCAACAAGGAGAGAACTAAACTCTCCAGCAGGCATCTCTTAAAGACCACAAATTTGCTGGAAATTTATCAGACTCCTTAGAGAATATTGCCTCTGAGGAAAAGGTCTCCGTTATTTGAATGTGCTCTGTGAATCCTTTCATCAATTCCATCAATTCGTAGACTGCTAAAGCTTTTCAGATGGCAGCTCTGAATAAAGTTAGTAAGACTTTAATTTAGTTTTGATTTTTTTCCCTAAAGTTAAATATTTGCCATCCATTGATCAATGAATGACTGTGCAATTTCTTGGTATTACTCTGACACATCTGAGGCAGGCGGTAATTTCCTGTGAAACATAGTTGTCGTGAGGTAGAAATACATATACGACGCTCAGTGTGAAAACAGGCTGAGAGGAGCTACTGCGGGGCTTTTTCCTTTATATTTCCCCTTCCCCATGCTCCTTGCCACTCCCAAGAATCATTTCTCTGCCTTTTAAGGGACTTTTCCAGTTCCTGTTTTGCACTATTTTCATTTTATGGGTATAGATCAAAATCATGCTGGGGGTAGCAAAGACCAGAAGTGCTGTTGTGCTTGCATTATTTAAAACGTTACTGCCAGAATCTTGGAGTGGCGAAGTCATGAAGAGATGTGAACCCAGTGACAAATGGGAGTTCAGAAGCACATATGGAAAGAAGAGTGGTATGCGTGAATGAAAAATAGAAAAGAGAGAGAAGGAGGAAAAATAATATCTATTATTAGCAAGATGTTTAGAATTTATCAATTAAAATCAATTTAACAAACACACAAATAAAAAAAGATTAGTCAATGAATGCCTAACACGCCACTTAATACTGAGAACTTAATCATCACAGTTCTGCTCTCAAGATCTGGGCCTGTGCAGCATTTAATTACATTTAGAATGGGAACTACATTAGATAGCTGTTTATCCATTTACCTAACAAAATCAATCACCTCGTATCAATCCAGTAGCAAAATTCTCTTAATAACAGAAACAGACACTAGAATAATCCTTCAAGAAGTCTTATTATTATTGAAAGGGGTGAGAGAACATGAGCTAGTTTTTGATAATTTGTTTCTATTGGTTTATTTGTTTGCCCCACATATGATCTCCTATTATCTATACTAGGGAACTTCTCAACATGTGTAATCTTGGTACATTTTTCTCCAACATCAAAAGCTGAGGAGTCAGACACTCTTTTCCTCGCTCCTTGGCAGCGAGTGTGTAGGCATGAGATTTAAGTCCCACCAATCAGGTGTTCCAACTCAAGACTCAGAATGTTGAGCTAGTCAAGCAAATGCCAGGGCACGGTCAGAATTCACTTGTTGCTGTTGCCACCATGATAACAACCTGCAGCAGCAGTGTCCATAACAGACTGTTTCTGCTAAAGATGATGATGGTTTCATTTCCTGCTTCTTCGCCTGTCAGAATTGTCCTGATGCTGCCCTGCTATCCAAGCTTGGCCTTCCAAGTTCCATCCAATAAATTCCTTAAAATCCACCCAATAAATTCTTCTTTTTTTTTTCTTTTTGCCTGAGTTCCAGAGTCAGATTCTATTACTCGCGATCAGGAACCCTATCTTATTTAGTAGAATAAGCATTTTCTAGGAAGGGTGAGCCTAGCTATTAAAAATCTATTATATCTAGTTAATCTGTTCTTATGAAGGATGAAATCTCTAACTAAGTATAGAAAGAGGGAACTGACAGGAGATTGCCCTTCTACTGATGATTTCTGGTTGGCTCATATATCTTCTATTTATCGTAAGTGATTTTTGTCTGCTTCAGTTTCTGTCAGTGTGTTTACTTTCTTTGGCTTAAAAGTGGAGGAAGAAAAATAGTTTTTTCTAGGCTGCCTAGAGAAAGGTTTTGTGTCTGCAATTCATTTGTATCTGAGAAATTTTTAAAAGTTTAATTTGGGCTCACATACCTGTATTTTAAATTTGAGCTACTTACAGAACCTAAAAATATATGCATATTGTAGACAATTTTATGATTTTTTTTTATATGCAGTTAATATGCCGAGTAAAGTAAAAATTAAACACCATTTTGAGTGACTCACTTCCTTAAATCTCCCTTTAAAGGAACTTAGAGTTTCTATCGGAGATATAACACTTTTGTTCCAGGGATTTTGAAAACTGCGAAGTGTCTAAATTTCAAGCTAGGAGTGGATTTGTGTCCTCAGAAGTGGTCTTTCCTTTTCAAGATAGGAAATTGAATTTAGTGCTAAAGGGCTAAAGCACTTTCCTTTAGAAGATCAGGATATGCCACCGTACAAAGGATAGAGAGCTCCTTTTTAATCCTATTAATCCAAGTAAATTCACTTTATCTACTAGGTCAGTTAAATGTAACAATCCATTTTCAGATCAATGACAGGGTCATCTAAATTTGGGATAGTCAACTTAGGAAACATGACTTCAAATATAATATTTTTTGTGGTGTGTGGGGGTGTATGTGATTTGTACTCTCCCAGTATTTATGCTGTGTATCTATACCTGACTTCATCCTTCCAAAAACACACATCCTTAACACATGCACCCAATCATTTTAGAGTTTCACACACATATTTTCTAGAGAGTTGTAAATGCTTTGTAAACCACACACCACTATCACCAAAGAAGAGGAAATTAAAAAACAATCCTAATACTTTTGTTTTATCAAATTAAAATAATATGTAGGGATTCTTTATGGGTTAATTTTCTTGTGTATAGGTGAATAGTAAGTTACACATTTATGCAAACATATACTGCCAAAAGAATGGCACAGTGCTGTATGTATTTTAGGCACCATAAAAGGTTTTAATCTCATTTTAATTCTTTCTCATTTAATTCATTCTAAGTCAGTAGAAATGACTTACGATTTTGAAAAGAAAAGCCTCTTCTTTATGCTATAAATTTCCTTAATATTCTTATTTTCTAAATGTGTAAAAAATACTCCTCTTGTATTAGTTATCAATTGCCACATAACAAATTATCCCCCAAATTTAGCAGCTTAAAACAACCAACAATGAACTATCGGAAGGGGAAATAAAGAAGATAATCCCATTTACAACAGCACGAAGAATAATAAAATAATTTTAATAAATTTAACCAAGAAGGTGAAAGACCTGTGCACTGAAAATTATAAGACATTGATGAAGGAAATTGAAGAAGACACAAATAAATGGAAAGATATTCTGTGTTCACAGATTGGAAGAATTAATATTCTTAATATTAATAAATATAATATTAATTAATATTATTAATATTAACCCAAAGAAATCTCCAGATTCAATGCAATCCCTATCAAAATTCCAATAGCACTATTCACAGAAATCGAAAAAGCAATCCTAAAACTGTATGCAACTATAAGAGACCCTGATCAGTCACACTAATCTTGAGAAAGAAGAACAAAGCTGAAGGCATACTTCCTGATTTCAAACTATATTACAAGCTATAGTAATCAAAACAGTATGATATTGACATGAAAACAAACACGTAGACAAACTGAATAGAATAGAGAGCCTGGAAACAAACCCATGCATATATGGTCAATTAATTTATGACAAAGGAGCCAAGAACATACAATAGGAAAAAGATAGTCTCTTCAATAAATGGTGTTGAAAAAACTGGACAGCCACGTGCGAAAGAATGAAACCTGCCCCTCATCTTATACCACACACAAAAATCAACTCAAAATGTATTAAAAACTTGTATGTAAGACCTGAAACTGTGAAATTCCTAGAAGAAAACTTAGAAGGTAGGCTCCTTGACATGGATCTTAACAATGACTTTCTTGAATTTGACACCAAAAGCAAAGGCAACAAAAAGCAAAATAAACAACTAGAGCTATACCAAACTAAAAAGCTCCTGCACAGCAAAGGAAACCATCAACAAAATGAAAAGGCAACCCATGGAATGGGAGAAATTATTTGCAAACCACATATCCAGTAAGAGGTTAATATTCAAAATATACAAGGAACTCATACAATTCAATAGCAAAAAAACAAATAAAAGAACGGGCAAAGGACCTGAATAGACATTTTTCCAAAGAAGACATACAAATGGCCAACAGGTACGTGAAAAGGTTTTCAACATCGCTAATCATCAGGGAAATGTAAATCAAAACCACCATGTGATATCACCCCACACTTGTTAGGATGTCTGTCATCAAAAAGACAAGTGATAACAAATGCTGGCAAACATGTGGAGAAAAAGGAACCCTTGTACACCGTTGGTGGGAATGGAAATTGGTACCGCCACTATGGAAAACATAAAGGTTTCTCAAGAAATTAAAAGCAGAACTTTTCCCAAAGGAAACAAAACCATTATTTCAAAGAGATATCTGTATTCTCACGTTCATTGCAGCATTATTCACATTAGCCAAGATCTGGAAACAACCTAAGTGTCTGTTAACAGATGAATAGAAAAAGAAAATGTGGAATGTATATACAACGGAATATTATTGTCTTTAAAAAGCAGTAAATCCTTCCACTTTTGAGATAACATGGATGAACCTAGGGGCACTATGCTAAGTGAAGCAGGCCAGACAGAGAAAGACAAATACGGCTTAGTATCACTTATATGTGTAATCTAAAAAATTAAACTCATAGGACAAGAAAGGAGAAAAGTGGTCGTCAAGAGATGGGGGTTGGGGGAAATAGGAAGAGGTTGGTAAAAGGGTACAAACTCTTAGTTATAAGGTAAATAAGGCCTGAGGATCTAAGGTATAGCATGGTGACTATAGGTGATGACCCTGTGTGGTATAATTGAAATCCTAAGAGGGTAGAACTTCGATGTTCTCCCCCCGAACACAAAGGTAAGTATGTGAGGTGATGGATGTATTAATTAACTCAATGGGAGAAATTCTTTCATAATTTATGCATATATGAAATCATCATGTTTTACACTTTAAATATCTCATAATTTTGTCAATTATATCACAATAAAAATAATTAAAAATAAAATCTCAAAAACAAAACAAACAAAAAAATAAAATATATTTATTATCTCACAGGCTCTCTGAGTCAGGAATTAGGATGATACTTAACTGGAATTTCTACTTCAAGTTCTCTCACAATCAAAAATTGAAATTATGTGTCTTATTGAAGGAATGATTAACAATAAATGATGCTTACATTTCATGACACCATTTAATATCATTGCTCTGATTTTGTGGCAGTCTTCATTGGAAGCAGGGGAATGACTATGTTGATTTATTAGTTTAAATCTTATGCTTACAAAGCAATTTCATTTCAAACATTTAATCAAGATTTATTTTCTATTCTACTGACATCACAAATAAATTATAGTAGAGTGATACACAGGTAAAAGTGTATCAGAATAAAAGCACTATGATTTGTAGATTAGATTTAGAAAAGAAAAGAAGCTTGGGAATTAAATGTTAAGTGATGATCACTTTTCTGTCCTCACGTTCTGTGACCTCTCAGCGGCAGTTGCCACAATTGATTACTCAACGCAAAATCTTCTTGGTATCCCTTTAATCTTATGGGCTGCACCTTCTTAACCTGTTTCATGGGTTTTTCTTCCTATGTCACATCTCTGAATTGTAGAGTGTCAGGGCTTTGTCCTGAGCCTCTTTCTATTTTAAATATTTTTGGAATGGAATTTATTTTATCTTATTTCAAACTTTTATTTTAGTACACTATATGTACAAGAAGTATACATGAATGAACATCTTAAAGAGTTTTCAGAATACATCTGTGTAACTAGTGCTCAGATCAAGAAATAAAATATTGCCAATGTCTTACACTTCATCCCCATACCCTTTTTCAGTCATAACAGTCTCTCAAAGGTTTGTCTGTTTCTATACCTCATATAATGGAATGTCACAGTATATTCTCTCTTGGAGCAGATTGTTTTAGTCAATGCTATGTTCTTAAGATCCATCCGTTTGTTATTATTGTTGCACAGTGTTCCACTGTGTGAAAATATTACAATTTATTTACCTACACACCTCTTAATAGATAGTTACGTACTTTTCCATTTTTATTTATTACTAATATTGTTGCTACGCATGGTCGAGTACATGTCTTTTAGTAGACATATGTATCTTTTCTGATATGGGTCAAGAGCATGAATTATGGCATAAGCCCCCTTCTGTTCTACCACTTACTAGCTTTGTGACTTAATGCAAGCTACTCGTAGCAAGTACTTGTATCAAGCACTCTCTGTGTCAATTTCTTAATTCATAAACGAGAATCAAATAGTATTCAATTCATAGGTTTGTTGCAAAGACTAAATGAGTTAAATCTTAAAGTGACTAAATGACTAAGCGGCCAAGTTTTTAGAGCCAAGTCTTTAAAGTCAAAAACAGTGCTTGACTGTCAGTAGATACTTAATACATGTCAGCTGTTTTTCTTCTTTTTTTGGTGAATAGTATCAACTTCCACTAAGGTGCCCAGCCCCCAACCTACTGTAGCATTCTTGATGTCTTCCTTTTTCTCATGAGCTCAACCTCCAATCCATCATCGAGCTCCATGGCTCTGTCTATAAACATGTCCTGAATCTACCTTTCCAGGTCTTCCATTGCCACTCTTACAACTTTAGTCCACACCACTGTCATCTCTCACTTGGTACCTTCCAAACTATTCTCCTTTTTTGTATTTTTGGCTTTTTATTAATCCACTCTTAACAGTAACCAGAATAATTATATATACATATATATGTATATATACATATATATGTACAAAAGTATATATAGATAAAAGTATACTTTTATATATAATGTTATATCATTCTCTGCATTCAAAATAAAGCAAAACAAAACCAAACAAATGAACAAAAATTCACAATGGTTTCCCTTCCTAGCTCATCACAGCCTCTGAGTCTTCATGATCTGGCCTCTTTCTCTCTGACTTCATCTCCTGTCACTGTCCTCCTGTATCACACGTCAGCCACATTGCCCCTTCTGTTCCTCAAGTGAACCAAGTTTCTTCTACCTAGGGCCTTTAGATTAGTCACCCCCCATATTAACAATGCTATGTCCACAGATTTTTGTAAGGCTATATTGTTTTTGCCATTTAGATTTCAGCTCAAATGTTCTTCTGTCACACTGGTTTCTGAGCGGAACTTTTCCTGACTTACCTCTCAGCCTGTGTCCACCAAACATCATTCTCTACAACATCCTCCTCTTGTATTTTATTCATTGCACTCATTTCTATCTAGAATAATGTCGTCTTTTATTTTGTCACTTGTTTATTTTCTGTCTCCTCCTCCCTAGAATGAAAGCTCCACAAGAGCAGAGACCTCATTTGTCTTCTCTATCAGCTCCTTTAATCGTGCATGGTAAATTGTCCAGGTTCAATAAACACTTGGAATGAATGAAGGAATGAAGTGAACTACCCATTCAACTTCCTTTTGAAGTTTATTGTACATATTCAATCAATATTCCAGGATGAACTGTAGCAATAAATGTGTAAAGATACTTATATAAATCCATATAGATGGCTATAATTATTATGAGAGTCAAATTTATTAACAGGTTAGAAAGATCGCTTGAATGGCTAAAACGACCAGCTATTTGATTAATTTGCTCTTTTCTTGCTTGATTAAATTTAAGTGAAAAGAGATTTGGGAAGTAAGGGAAATTGAAAGGACTTTGCTTTTTTTTCCTGATGCTGTTTTATTTTACTTTTAGGAAGTCAAAACATGAGCTAAGATGGTGTTTTCCATCACATAGAGAAAAGAATACTGGTTAGGGATGACATATTTCCACAGGGAAAGAGTATGAATACTGATTTGATATGTTATACACTAATTATGGGGAGGATTTTTATTTGTAATGGGTACAAATACATTTATATCTATTATTATTCTTTTCATAACCATAACCTGTCAATAAATAGCAGCAATGTTATAAGGCTCTAGAAATACAAATTAAAAGTTTTCTCCTTATCTTTGGAGGTATTTTCTGTTTCTGAATCAAGGACTCATTAATATTTATGAGAGAAAACAAAGCTTTCCTACATTTTGACGTTGAGAAGTAGAATGTTTTGACAACTTCTCTAAGATGATTGGTAAAACTTGAAGAAAATAGAGTTCTAGTTTGAAGTCAATATTTTAATTATAAAATTTTATTTTTAATATCTAAAAATGACATATTTATCTCTATCATTTTCTTAATGGAAATTATTCCTTTAATTAATTCACAAAAATGCATTTACTTTTAAAATACTACTTTGAAGATGATTCCGTATTTATTACAAAACCCCTCTGATTCAAGCTTAGGAAACCTAACTTGGGCAATGTTCTTCCTTTTCCACTGTTTTGCTTTCACATGCAGTATTCCCACTGACAGCTGGGTGAGGAGAGGTGCATTATAGCAACATTAACACGCCAACTTTCCTTACAGGCTGTGCCTGCCAAGCAGATAAATGTGTAGTACGAATTAACAAGCATGCTGCACACCTGGGTTTTCTCAGTGGTATTGAAAATAATTCTTACCAGAGCACAAGTATAGTAGCACTGATGCTGTAAGACCTAATATTAACAAGATTTGTATACCCTAAAGCTAAATAACGAAGGTTCAGAAACCTGGGAGTGTAACGCTATCCACCCCAACTTCTGAACTAACACGTGAGGCTCTTCCTTAGATTTCAAGAGGAGTTACGGGAAGAAAAAGATCAAAAAGCAGAACTATATAGCAACAAAAACCATTATATTAAATCTAGATAATATGAAAAGAAATAAATAACTTTTATTGAGTGCTTCCTATGTATAAGAAACTTTGCTAAGCGCTGGGAGATCATTAATTAGTTGACCTCCCTAATTAGTTCTGTAACCTGCTTCCTTCCTACTTCCTTTCCCCCTTAAGTACTAATACTCCTTACTCCTTACCTTCTCTACTTATTTTTTATTCCATGGAGTTTGTTACATTCTATCACACTAGATGCTTTATTGATTTATCATGTTTTATTCTCCTGTCGTCCCCTCCCACTACAATGAGTGCTCCTCAAGGACAGATATCTCCGTTTAAATAGTCAGGATAGACTAGATTATGGTGCAATAACAAACACCCCTAAATTTCAATGGTTAAAATAATAAAGTTTATTTTTCACTCATGTAATATGTACATTATGAATTTACAGAAGGTTCTCTGCACAATGTTGCCACTCAGGAATCCAGAATCCAAAGACTCCATCTCTAAACATACTTTCATGATCATAAAGCCTGAGAAAAATAATAAGAATGAATTGCTCACTGGGGCTTAAAGCTTCTAAAGTGACACATATCATTTCCGCTTACATTTATTAGGCAAAGAATGTCAGATGGCCACACCTGAATTCAACAGTGCTGGGAAAGGGACTACATTTTAGTGAACAGAATACAATTTACCACTTCTCTTTCATTGATTGCTGCATCCCAAGGGAAGAGACTACTTACTGATGCGTAGAAGATTCTGAATACATATAGCTGGTAACTGTTATCATCATTTTGTAGACAAGGAAACTGAGACACATGGAAGTAAGGCAACTTGCCGAATTCCAGGAAGAGCAGGATGTGAACCAGACAGTATGACTTTAGAAGCTAGATTCTTAACTGCTATACTGATAAATTGATAAAGGAGGAGTCACTGTCAGTGCTGAACTTATATTTTCTCTCTCAGTTGTGTTAAGTTGCTCTAAACTTCCGTCAAGGAGTAGAGCATAAATTCAGACAGAACTTAGACTTCTGGCATACTCCTTCCACCCTAAAAAAAAGGTATTTTGACAATTTGCAGAAGATAAAGAAGACACTTTGTTTAAGGTGCTAAGGCGGAGGTACAGTTGTTTTGTGGGCAAAGATACTGGATATTTATTCTCCCTAAATTAATTATTTATAAGATATGTATTTTTCATCAATAGATACAGAAATGTATGCTTTATTTTGAAACTCTCCAAATGCAGGAGAATGTGCTTTTAATAATTTAGAAACCTGGGAAATATAAGACTGTTCTATATATCTTACATCCAAAAATACCAGACGTAAGTAAACATGGTGATGTTTTGCATTTTGCTGGGAAAATTCTTAAAAGAAAATATCTGAATCAAAAAGTCTGGCAGTTAGGATGGAAAACAGAACTCTCATATATTTACAAGCCAAAAATATAAATGGATCTCAGTTTTGAATAAGAAACTTCTTGTTTAAGAGTAAAAGTGTTAGTTTCATAGCAGAAAGTGCTAGGGCACACTGAAGAAACTAACATTTAGTTTCATGTGTATTTTACCCAGAAGAAAGCAAACTATACCAAAATAGTGTAGACCATACTGATTTTCCATTTTAAAAGTAGAAATATGATACCTGATATAAAACAAGTTTGCTAAAATCACTCATTGATCCAGCAAACATCCATTAGGCACATGACAGATAGCAGAGGGGTAAGTGAACCTAACATAGCAAGCTATAATATCAGTTGGATCAATTTTAAGCTCATCTTGTTTCTGGTGTTTTAAAAAAATGATTTGAGTTTTTCTAAAGAATTGTGTTTGGAGAATATATATTTTGCTGAATTTTGTTTGGTGATATGTACATATAGAGTGATACCTAAAATAAGGCATTATTATGAATCTTTGTAACTATTTTTAAGCACAATTTTTCTTTATTTTGTTTGTTAGTGTATTACACTGTTGCAAAACTTTAGAAAGGATTTCTCTGTTTCTCTTTATCCTGTAATCCTGCTTTCTATTTGAGTATAAACTACTCATTTTCTTGGGGATTTCTATTTATATGCTATTGCCAGTGTTGTACTCACACTTTCACACATATAATTTCTTGTAATATGCTATTTGAAAATTGTATTAATATTATATTTTGCACATTATATACATACGAAAATTTTATATCAATTACACTTTCCAGGAATTGATCAACCAAGAAAACCAATACTCCACCTTTCAAAATAATTTTCCTTGGTGGGCATTGCTTTCATTAGAATGAGCCCAGCATTTTAAAAGTTATTTCAGGCGCTGGCCCTGTGGCTCAGTGGTTAAGTTCACATGCTCTGCCTCAGTGGCCCAGGGTTTCACTGGTTCGAATCCTGGGTGCCGACATGGCACCGTTCATCAAGCCATGCTGAGGCAGCGTCCCACATGCCACAACTAGAAGGACCCACAACTAAAAATATACAACTATGTACTGGGGGGCTTTGGGGAGAAAAAGGAAAAATAAAATTTTTAAAATAAATAAATAAATGTTATTTCAATTGCCTTTACCTATTACCTAAGGCACTAAAATACCTTGGAAATATACATAGCAAGTAACATATAGGAATGCTTTTTTTCACCTTTTTCTCTTAATACATATATCTTTATAATCTTTTTCCTATTTTAACATGTTTTAAATTCCTTTAATTTTACCAAGATATAAAATATAAATAAAATCTAATATTACAAGGTAAGAATGTAATTCATGGAATTAATATTTCCAAACGTTTTCTTGGTTTAGATTGTGAGTGAATACATAAGAGCTGTACGCTCATTTCTTACCTTTAAACCTTGAGAAGGGGAGGGAATGATAGTAACAGCTAACAATTATTGAACACTTCCTGCGTGCCAGGAATTTTGCTAAGTGTTATTGAAAGAGAAACTGAGGCATATTAAAAATTTTAAGAGTTTATTTGAGCAAACATCCATTCCGACCAGTGCCAAACCAGAAGTCATTAGGTGCCTCCACCAACAGGAGACAAGGGAGAGACTTTCACAGAGAGGAGGTGGAAGCACAGCAAAGCAATTATTTGATTGGTTAGAGCTTAAGTGGTTGCGTTAACTGGGAAGGCCTAGTTTGCTGTTTTTGATTGGTTGTCCTCAGGTTTTGGTTTGCTTACATAGGCTGCTAAGGCATTAGAACCGCCTTACTTTAATGGCCTCCTTGTTTAATTAATTTAACAATGCTATACTTACATTGTTTTGTTTAAACATCAGAACAACCGTCTCAAGACATGTAGTATTATCGTCTTTCTTTTAAAGGTGAGAAAACTCATCTTTAAAAAGTGGTCTAGGTTTAGGGAGATATAAAGTGGCTTGTCCAAGGTCATCAAGCCAGGAAATGTAGGCGTGGTCCCTAAACCTAGACAGCCTGATGCCGGCCTGGAATTTAACCTCTCCACCCTATTGCCTAACTCCCTCTGAAACGGCAAGGGCACCTGCTAGGACCTGGGTAGTGTCAAGGGCCTTTCATCTTACTCTCCACACCCACCTTTTCTAGGGAGGTATTAATCTCCTCCTACAGATGAGAACAAGGCTTAACATAATCACACGAAATCGCTCAAGGTATCCAGGATAGTAAGTTTCTGGACCAGGATTCCAATCTTGCCTTGTCTGGGGCTGACCATAGTGGAATTGGTAAAGGAATGCACTAAATTGTAAATATGATTTTCCTGAATGATTTTTGATGGGCAAAACAAACACCAGCTTTTAATTTTTTCCAAATCAATTGTACTTGGTTAATCAAGGAGTAGAAAAAATGTGCAGCAATCTCATTTAACATCTTCCCAACACCTGTAAATCAGCTGGTAAATTTGTTATTTTGTTATGAAAGATATTGGATATGTGGGGGAAACTTAATCCTGCTGCTCTTTTCTTAGGATTTTAGAATTATTTTGATTTTGAAACTTCATATATACTAAGGCAAAAAGTCATTAGGTGGTTATCATCTTGACAGAAACCTTCACGCAATTTCTTGTCTTCAAAAAACTTAATTCTAGGGTCTTGTGGTTTTGACAATTATAAAAAGTAAATAAATTGCTTACACGTATATAATTTTATAAAACAGCTACTGCTCAGTGCAATAACCTCCAATATAATTTTAATTAGAATTCACTAAATCTCTCTTTTTTGGGAAATATAGGTTTTAAGGGGAACTACTTTAAGTGAGGCAAATACTAAATTGTATTAAATAAGGCAAAATCCTCAACCATTTATGGTTGAGGCATTATGAACATGCTTTCTGTTTAGTGAAATGAGACAGGGATATGAAAACAAGAAATATAAAATTGGAAGCACTCAGGCGGTGTGTGGAAGATGAACTTATTGAATTCTTTCTATACAGTACTGTTGTTTCTCAATAGGTAACTTCTTCAATTTGAGTAAGTGTGAACCACCGAGGCATTAACATAAATGGCAGTTAATCGTGAACTTTATAGGACCATAAATGATACGTAAACAAAAAGAAAGGAGGGTAAACTTAGTCATTGTTTATGTGCATATATTTTAGGTTAGTGTGAAATATGGCTTATAAGTTGTGAGCATTTTGTATCTTTTACTTTGAAAAAGCTAAACTATTATTAATCATTTATTTTCCATCCTTTCATTTTCCTTTCTCTCACTTTCCTTCTCTCCCTTCCTGCCGTGCATGTTTATATTATATTATGTCCAGCGTGTCCCAGGCATTCAGCTAATTATTCTTTCAGGAGCTGGCTCCACCACTGATGAGCTGTGCAATCTTGGGATAGTTTCAATGTTTTTCCTCTTTTAAAAACTGGAGATACTAAAAATACTTCATGATATTATTGTGAGATGTAAATGTGTTATTAACTGTGAAGCTCTTATTTCAGTGTCTGGCATGCAATGGGCTCTAAACAAACTCTTTTACAATGAATGAATGAATAAATGAACGTATGGCAGCCATGGCAGGGAGAATTTTAAATGTGCTTATAATATCCAATCTTTAAGAAGATATGCAACAGGAAAAGTATATTACAGAAAAGGCCACTACAGGCTGATATCCCTCATTAATATGCATCCAGAAAATTTTAACAAAATCAAATCTTAAACAAAAGCAAATCAAATTCTGTGAAATATGAAAAGGATAGTACATCATAAACAAGGAAGTTTACTTCAGGAATGCATTTTTTTCCAGCTTTATTGAGATATAATTGACAAAATATTGTGTAAGTTTAAGGTGTACAATGTGACGATTTGATATGAGTCTATATTGTGAAAAGATTACCACAGTGAGGTTAGTTAACACATCCATCATTTCGTGTAGTTACCAATTTTTGTGTGTGTGATGAGAATGATTAAGATCTACTCTCTTAGCAACTTTCAAGTATACAATGCAGTATTGGTAATGATAGTCGCCATGCTGTACATTAGACCACCAGAACTCATTCATCTTATAACTGGAAGTATCTACCCTTTGATTACCTTCACCCATTTCCCCCACTCCCTTGCTCCTGGTAACCTCCAATCCACTCAGTGTTTCTATGCATTCAATTTGTTTTATACTCTGCGTATAAGTGCAATCATATAGTATTTGCCTTGCTCTATCTGACTTATTTCCCTTAGCATAATGCCTATGTCTATGTCGTCACAAATCGCAGGGTTTCCTACTTTTTATGGTTGAATAATATTCCATTGTATATACACATATACCACATTTTCTTTATCTATTCATTCCTCAACAGACACCTATGTTGTTTCCATGTTTTGGCTATTATAAATAATGCTACCATGATTACGGGAGTGCAGATATCTCTTCGAGATAGTGATCTTATTTCCTTTGGCTGTATACCCAGCGGTGGGGTTGCTGGATGCCGTGGTAGTACTATTTTTAATTTTTTGAAGAACCTCCATGCTGTTTTCCATTGTGGTTGTACCAATTTACATTCCCAACAACAGTGCACAGAGTTCCCTTTTCTTCACATCTTCTCCAATACTTATCTCTTGTCTTTTTTTACTTCTTCTTCTCCCCAAAGCCCCCCAGTACATAGCTGTATACTCTAGTTGTGAGTGCCTCTGGTTGTGTTATGTGGGATGCCGCCTCAGCATGGCCTGATGAGCAGTGCCATGTCTGCGCCCAGCATCTGAACCAGCGAAACCCTGGACCACTGAAGCAGAGTGCACAAACTTAACCACTCGGCCACAGGGCTGGCCTCTCTTGCTGTTGTGATAATAGCCTTTCTAACAGGTGTGAAGTGACATCACATTGTAGTTTTGATTTGCATTTTCCTAATGATTAGTGATGTTGAGCATCTTTTCATGTACCTGTTGGCCGTTTGTATGTCTTCTTCAGAAAAATGTCTATTCAGGTCCTTTGCCCATTTTTTAATTGGATTGTTTGGTTTTTTGTCAATTGAGTTATATGAATTCTCTATATACTTGTTATTAATCCACAATCAGATAGGTGGTTTGCAAACATTTTCTCCCATTCTGTATGTTGCCTTTTCATTTGATTGAATCACCTCTAGTTGGGTGGGGTTGCAGGCTGTGTCCCGGCAGTGTGGTGCCACTGGTGGGATTCCACAGTTGGGCAGGGCTGTGGACTGTGCTCTGCAATTGCTCCTGGTTGAGTTGCTTAGGTTGTGCTCCCCAACCAGATGGTGCTACTTGCTGGACTCTAGCTTCAGTGCTCTGCTGTTGGACAAGGTCGCAGCCTGTACTCTCTGGTAGAGCGGGGCCTTCTGCTGTACCCCACAGCTGGGTGGGCTGGAGATTATGCTTAAAGGTTGGGCAAAGTCATTGTCCTGACTTCTTGGTCGAGTGGGGTCACAGGCTAGATCTGAGATTGGCACAGGCCACTGGCTGGGCTCTTTGTGTGGGCAAGCCTGTAAACTGTGTTCACCAGTTGGCAGGGCTGTATGCTGGGCTCTGTTGCTTGGGTGCAGTTGTAGGTAGGGCTCTGTGCTGGGTGTTACCATAGGCTGGGCTTCAAGTCTGCTCAGCATCATTGTTCAGGCTCCCTGGTATGCAGAGCCACATGCTATGCTCAACAGCTGCTCAGCGTCATTGTTCAGGCTCCCTGGTATGCAGAGCCACATGCTATGCTCAACAGCTGGGCAGGAATATTGGCTTGGCTCCTTGCCCAGATGGGCCATAGGTGTGTTCTGTGGCTGCCAAGTACCTGTGACCTTGCTTCCCGGAGGGATGGGACTGGAGGCTATGCTGAGCAGTTAGGTGAGAGTGTGTTTGCTTCCTGCCTGGGTGGTGCCATAGAATGGGTGGATTCTGTGATTGGTATGGTCCACTGATTGGAGGTTCAAATCAGGCAGAACTGCCAGCCAAGCTCTCTGGCCAGATGGGGTCACTGGCTTGGTTTTGCAGAAGGGCAGAGCTGCTGGCTGGGATCTCTGCTAGAGGGTGCTGCTGCAAAAAGGAATGCAGTCAGCCAAGATCTGAGCACTAGTTACTGTAACACCCACCTCCCTTCATCTCCCTGCCTGGTTGAGCTCTGCAGGTTCTCCTAGTGATCCCCGTAAGGCGGGACTCGAGCGAGCCTCCCAGGAAGTGTCCCACGATGCTGGGCAACTGGATGCCCATTTGGGCTCTTTTTTTCCCACTGGAGAAACAACAGGCTTAGGGCGATCCCTCTTAGTGTGGTGCTGTGCTGGCCTGGAGGAGGGGTGGGGTGATGTGATCAAAGTGAAACCACTCCTCTTACCCTTGTCCTTCTCCGTGTCTGATGTCCAAAGGAGTGCTTCGGCCTCTCCCCTGGGTCCTGGAATTTTCACAATGGTGTCTTACCTATGGATAGTTGCTGGTTGGTCTTCTTGTGAGGGGGACTGAAGCTGGAAGTGACCTATGTGGTCATCTTGATGATATCACTCTCCAGGAATACATGTTGAATTTAGCATTTGAATATCAATTAGCATAATTCACGAAATTTACAGAATGAAGTAGAAAAACCATATGATTATCTCAAGAGATGCAGAAAAAGCTTTTAATATAATTCAGTACTCATTAATGAAAAAACTCTTAGCAAATTAGACATAATAGGGAACTTCCTTAATTTAATAAAGAGTATCTAAAAAAACCTATAGCAAATATTATACTTAATAGTAAAATAGTGAAATCTTGCCCATGAGATCTGGGCGGAGGCAAGAATATTTGCTATCAACACTCCTTATAATATTGTACAGTAGGTCCTAGCAAGTACAATATGGTAAGAAAAAGAAACAGGAGGTATACAGACAGAAGAAAAGATGGTTATTATTTTCATATGATATTATTGCATGCATAGAAAAATCAAATCTGTTTACAGACAAGATATTAAAATTAATAAGTAAAATTAGCCAGTTTAAGTTCATATGTATTTTAAAAATTACTGTATTTTATGTATAAGAAAAAATATATACATAAGCTTCTAACAGAAAACAACAAAACAGTATTGATATAAATTAAGGAAACAACTAATTGGAGAGATATATCATGGCTATAGATTGGTAGATTAATATTGTAAAAAAGTAAGCTTTTCACTAATTTGTTCAATGCAATACCAATCAAATTTCCAGCAAGCGTGTTTTGTGTATGCAAATTGACCAGATGATGCTAGAATTTGTGGAGGTGCAAAGCATCTAGAATAGTTCACAGCATCTTGAAAGAGATGAACGAAGTTGAAGAGTTTACATTACCAGATTTCACAAATTATTATAAATGTTCAATACTTAAGACAGTGTGGTATTGGTGAAAGGATAGGGAAATAGATGATACAGAATAAGAAATTCAGAAATAGGCCTGCTCATTTATAATGTATAATTTATGACAGAAGTGACACTGTGATGCAGGGAAAAAGGATATTCTTTTCAATAAATTGTTCTGAATCAATTGGATATCGTCATTAAAAATAAATGAATCTAACTCGTTTCTCACATGGTATGCAGGAATATACTTTAGATAGAGCGTAAATTAAATTTGGTTCAAAAGGGTCAATACTTACATGTATTAACATTGTACACACATTTATACATATTTAAAAATTAATATAAAATAAATAAAAAGAAAACTTCCTAAATATATTTAGAAGGATACTAAAAGGAAATACGTATGTTTCACATAATGAGGCATCCATGCTCCATTAAACTGGCTGCATAAAGACTTTCGAATATTGGCAATTCTTTCATTTAGTCGTGGACTATTGCTCATGCATAGAGCAAATGATCATTTTGTTTTAGCAAGTCTTTGTTTAAAATAACACATATAAAGATTAAGAAACATTGGCATATTTCTTAATGCTAATTTATGGTTTCAGCATTATGCATAACATCTCTAAATTTCTAGTATTCATCTTAGACTAAACATGAACAAAATCCATGAAGTGAATCATTTATAACATATGACTTCTTTGATATATTTTGATTTCCTTTGGGAAAAATGGCTGAGTTAAGAAAAAGTGCAGGTAGATATTTTTTCCTATATTGATCCTTTCTGAAAGCAGCTCAAAATGATAATAATAAAAATATTTATCCCCAATATTTGGCTTCCCATTATTTTTAACATTAGTCCTTTTTTCCCTAATTCTGTGAAGTTCTTCTTAAGTATGGCTTTTATAGTCTCTTATGTATTTCAGTTTAGCAAAAAGTATGATTTATTACACTTGTATTGATGCTTTTTAATGCATTCTGTGGCTGTTCCTTCAAAGGAAAATATTCCTTTGAGTACTCCTCTAGCAAACAGGTGGTGTGGACTCTCCAATGTCAAAGTGACTGTCCCCCAATCACAATCATTTCCCAAATAGTCTGCAGTGGAAAAATAACATCTGTAGATTAACTCAACCCATCTTGATAAAATGAAGCAGGTGCTCATATTAGCATTTCTAAAGCTGGAGAAATCCATCTGCAGAAACTTGATTTACAGCGATTTTAACCTGATTTATTCTTCCTTATAAGTAAGTGCACTACCCAAGAGATATGTGAATCATGGCACTTAGTGAAATCAACACATTTAGAAGATTACGATCTTGCAGAAAATCTGTCGTTACTCTCCTTGAACAAGGCTCTTTACAAATTATTTGCTCCTTTGCTTTGTTTAATTGTAATGATATATATCTGTGAAAATTAGTAATTTTTCTTTCCATAGATAGAAAAGGTAACACACTTCTGTAACCAAATACATTTTTATAGATGACATTCCATTTGGCTTTCTAGTATGTGCTTAAAAGACATTTTAAGAGAGGCAAGATATAATGTGCATGTTGTAATAAATAGACATATAGTTAATATATTATATAAAGTACATATAAATACATACTTATATGTATTATATAAGATATATCTAACTTTATAAATATACTTTTACACATTATATATAGCATTATACACAAAAATGTGCTTGTTGAATATATATTTCAGTTTTATTGAGACATAATTGACAGGCAGCACTGTATACATTTAAGATGTTACCAGCATAATGACTTAACTTACATGTATTGTGAAATGATTGCTACAATAAGTTTAGTTAACATCCACCATCGCATATAAATACTAAAAAAAGAAGGAAAAAATTGTATTTTTCCTAGTGATGAGAAATTTTAGGATCTATTCTCTTAGCAACTTTCAAATATACCCTCAGCAGTGTTAACTATAGTCATCATGTCATACATTACATCCCCAGTATGAATATATATCTTAAAACAATATTGGAAATAATTTAGAAGGCCATTAAAAGAAGATTAAGCAATTACTGTTTTTTGATAGAATAAAATATTAAGCAATTTTTAAAAGGGACATTCAACCTGTGTGTGTAGTAATTGTGGATTGATGACCATATATATTATTAGTTTTTAAAAATAGCAAATTGCAAAACAGTATGGATAGCTTAAAATAATGCACACAGGGACTTGGAATATTATTCTGAAGTGCACGTATTGCAATGTCAGTGTTAATTTCTTAGAGGTGGGAAAGTCTTTCATCTCTCACTCTACGCATTTGAATGTTTTCTTATTGATTTTGTACTATTTTTTACTTTTTGAATATATAAAATTTTTTTAATTAAGGAGGAAACTATTATTAATGATTGAGGAGCACTTTCTTGATGGGATATATTCTTCTTTGACAGTAACCATGAATTACACAGGAAAGTGATTGTTTATGTGCTAGAGATATTCCTCTTAAATTTTGTAACCCACATATAGAACCAATATTTTAGCCTGAAATATTTGGTTTTGATCATGTATGAACATCTCTAAGACTCACTTTAAGTATGTAAAACTTAAATATATTTTAAATATGTACGTTGCTTAGAAAATATAATTTTATCTGTACCTGGGATGAATGCTATCAATTAAACATTGCAGCTGATTAAAATACATTGAGAATCTGATTGTGAATTCATTGGTATAAGAAATACACAATACATGCTCTATCCTGTCCAACTGACGAATGGCAATTTATTGATTTATAGACATTTACAGAACAGAGGTGATGAGTTAGAAGAACAATAGTGGTATGAAAGATTCTGGCCTCTGATGTACTGTCTGTTTAGATGGAACTGTATCTATGTCAGAGTATTCATCAGAACATTCAGAAGGTGAATTTCTCCTGAGAATGTCAGGGCAATGAGTTGACCTTGCTCTCTCTTGAGGAGTTTTTCTCTTTGTTTGTTTCAAGCTAATTTTTTTAGGCCTGCAACAAATAAAGAAAAATATCTATACAATAAATAATCTCAGCAGAGATTTCCTTAGAAACATAGGGAGATTCAGAGTCTGATAAAAATCAGATTGTTTATCATACCTTGTTGTTTACACCCCATCCTACACCACCTTCAACACTCACTGGCCTCCAAAAATGTTAGTAAAATCAAGTTACATAAATAACATGAATGTTGAACTAAAGAGAAAATGAGGGATTTCAAATATGGGATAATATGATCTGGTGGAAATTGGGAAAGGGGATTGATTCCATTTAATTTAGGCATTTTGGGGCACTTCAGTTAAATACATGTATATGTTCTTAGCTCACTCTTTCTAGATATGCATAATTATGTTTACAAGCCCCCAGTAAACTGCTAGATGCCTTTTACCTTTTTTAACTTGTAGGAAAATGATGATTATAGTTGTCTGATGCCTTCAAGTAGGCTAAGATCTCCTTAAAACTATAAAAAATCTATTGAGATGTTACAGTATCGTAGGCTCTATGCCTAGCTCTTTATAAGCATAATGTTATTAATTCCTTAAAATAGCTGTTTTCTTTGAACAGATGGGATCAGTGGGGTACTAGTGACCAGTGCAAGATCCAGTAGATGGAGGAAATGAAATGTAAACCCAAATAAAATGACTCCAGGGCTCTTTAGTCCGCGACGTGTACACTTTTTCTCTATGCTCCACACTACACTCCTAGGCAAGTACTGGGTCAGTTCTCAGCAAATTACATTTCAAAAAATAAATTTAATTAATAAATAAACAAGGGACAGCATTTTTAAGACAGAAACATTGAAAGAAATATGTTCCTGGTCTTCAAATATGGCATCTAAATATTACAATGCAAATTGTTTTGAAATTTTCATTGTTCTTCTCTGTTTGAAACAGCATGTTTTAGTGACATGTCTATTTCCCTGAAGTTGTGCTGAGAAATTTAAAAAAAGATTATGTTGATGATGGCCTTTGCAAATTTCAACTTGCTTACCATCCTGTACGTATGTACTCTATATATTCGTATAACTGCCTATTTAGTTGATCTTTTAACATTCTCATTTCATTAAAGCAAGGGTGTTTGTGTATGTATGTTTGTGTATCTGCCTATTAGAATAGGTAATGTATTAGGTCAAATTACTTTAAGTTTGGACTTGACTCTTTATAATCACTCTAAATTTAAATCTGAGCACAGTTCATTAACATCTGTTAAAATTTGGCAATATTTTGATTCCATAATCAGTATATGATATTGATCATATACTGATATATACCATCATATACATCAAAGTCACGTTTGATCAACCATACTGGAAGAAAAGACTAGAATTTCACTCTTAGGGCTGTTTGGGTTCACAGACCCTTAGGCCAGGACTTGAGTTCAGATAGTTTGCTTCCAAGATAATCTCAGGAAGCGCAAATGAAAGGGTAGCAATAGTGGAACAGAGAAGGAAGAAAAGTCCTGCCTCTTCCATCAATGACTTTTGGCCCAAGTGGGCTGGATGCAATGAGGGAGGTAGGTAGAAGTTGAGTAAGACACACGGCATCTTGGCAGCTATCAGCTTGGAATCATCCACCAGGTGAGATCTTTGCAATGTCTCGAGGCAACTGGAGCTACTCTCTTCTAGCACTGGGTAGGGACGACTTCTGCTTGTTTAGGAAATCTGGGGTCCATTGTTTCTAAGAATTTCTATCCAAGCAAGTCCTACACAGGTTTTGGGGGGCTCCCACATTTTCTTATCAGGCCTCACAGCTCAAATGTAAGTAACAAATATAACAAGTAGTTGGAAATATTGGTTTTTTTCGAAGATTGGCACCTGACCTAGCAACTGTTGCCAATCTTCCTTTTTTTTTCTGCTTTTTCTCCCCAAATCCTCCAAGTATATAGTTGTATATTTTTTTAGTTGTGGGTTCTTCTAGTTGTGGCATGTGGGACCCTGCCTCAACGTGGTCTGGTGAGCGGTGCCATGTCCACACCCAGGATCCGAACCTGCAAAACCCCACGCCATGTAAGCGAAGCACGCAAACTTGACCACTCGGCCACAGGGCTAGCCCCTGGAAATATTTTTAAGAGGAAAATTTATGTATATCAAGACCTAGATGAGGGTCGTTTTACCTAATGTACTTCTTATCAATGCTATTTAATGTTAAATATAAGGTGCTTCTAGCTTAAGAGCCAATGAAGGATTGAATCTTAATCTTTTGACCAGTTAAGTGTCTTTTGGCTGTCACTCCTACCCCATTTGCTCTAGAATATCTTTTTTGCTTCCCTCTTTACGTAAATTGATTATTTTGCTTTATCTTTCACTGTTTTATATTTAAGTCCCTGCAGATACAGCAAATTCATTTCTTATGTATTATTTCTTTTGTTTCTTTCTGAGTTTCTTTTAGAAAAAAACTCTTCGAAAGAAAAAACATGATTATGCTGCATATGTAGATCGATTTTACAACAGGGACGAATGTGTTCATATGCTGAGCGTGAGTTATCTTCTTGTTTGTAGCTCTTCTGCTGTATTTCAGCAGAAAGACTGGATCCAACTTCGCTGTGAGTCTGCAGGTTATTTCTTGTAATCATTGTGTGAGAATATATTTGACTCCTTGCTTTGTGATTTTTATATCATGTTAGGAAACATAACTAAATTCTGTTGCTGACTGTGTTTGTATATTTAAGGAGCTGTACTTTCTTTTTATATTTTATAAGCCTATCAATTTAAACACAAAATTTTTAACAATTAAAATTACTTTTCATCCACTAATTTTTTTTTCAATGTTTGTAAAATCTCTTTTGAAAATATTCCGGGCAAGATTTCATTATGGCAATACCAAACAGAGATCAGAGGTCTTCGACAAGGAGCTGAGAAAATAGATGGGAAGGGAAAATTCCAAAGATAGTACAAAGTACATAAAGACCTGAGGGTCAGAACTTAAATATATTGGTTCCCAGAGCACTGAAGGATGTAAGTGGTGTAGATAAGATTTATGTGGTTTCTGGAGGTAGTTATTTACTCCTTGACTAAGCACACCTTTCAAAAGAGCCAATTCCCATGAAAATAACAGAGGAGGAAAATATAATTCTGCAAAAGGAAACTATTAATACATACATCGAGTCCTTGTCTTAAGACTTTCATTTTCCCTAATAGATTTACACATATAGTAAAATGCTTAATATTGACTCACTATTTTAAAGTGAATTATGTAAAATCACAAGTGATATTAATGGCACTTGAACAGCCAACCAGACCATAATTTAAACAAATATGACAAGGTTTATGCTCATACTTTATTATACATTGTCATTTGAAAGATTAAATGTTTGATACTTAAGAATGTTTGCAGAAAACGCTTTCACCATGCCCGACAACATAAATTGAACCTCTAAAGGGAATCGAAGATCTCATGCTTAAGTGGTAGTAGATTCCTCTATTTAAGACTCCAGGCCAGCAGACTAAAGGGTAGAAATCAGTGCGGGACACAGTGAAGAGGTGACAGCAATACCTCTAGGTTCAAATCAAACATCCCGATCACAAGCATTTTCTGCTTGAGATGGTAATGAGGTGAGAGACACCAATAGGAGCAGGCAGGGAGAAAGATATTGCTGTTATGCTCTAGGTCAGGGATTGGAAAACTGTGGGCCTTGGGGCAAAACTGGACTGCCAAGTCATTTTTGTAACTACAGTTTTCTTGGAACACTGTCTCAATTCTTATGTATTGTCTATGGTTGTTTTTGTTCTAGAACCATAGGACTTGCAAAGCCTACAGTATTTACTGTGTGGTCTGTTATTAGAAAATGTTTAAAACCCCTGCTTTAGGTAACCCCTGATTTTTAATACATTAATGGTAATACATTCATGGTCAAAAGGCAAGGAAAAAGGTAGCTTCATTGTTATTTTCAGGAACACTAAACTGCGATTGTTCTTTAATTCACAGCTATGAAAAGTCAGAGAGTGTGATTTATAACCCTGGAGAGATTTGGAAAGAGGATTTTCTAAACCAGTTATTCTCAAAGTGTGTTACACACACACACACACACACACACACTGTTTAGGAATTCATTAAACTTTAGTTGCTTAAACAAATGCAATCTTATTTTACCTTGCATTATAGTAAGTCTCAAAATAGTTATTAGAAGGAGTTGATGCTATGTTGCTGAGATGTCTGGGCTGATTTTCGTTGATTTCCTCGGCCTTTTCCCCTCACTTTTACTTCATGGCTTTTAGGTGGCCACTGCTGCTCCAGACATCATGTCTGCCTTCCATGCAGGGAGAACTTAGGCAAAGCAGGATAGAATTGGTATCAGACTAAGGATCTAATGGATCCAAGGATCAACGGCTATAGATGTGTCGCATAGCCTCTCTTACCTGTAAGGAAATCTGAGAATTTGGTGTTCTCTTTTTTCTTTTCTGTGGTAAAATACGCATAACATAAAATTTATGGTTTTAAGCATTTTTAAGTGACAGTTAAGTGGCATTAAGTATGTTCATATTGTTGTGCAGCCATCACCACCTTTCAGTTTCAGAACTTTTCCGTCTTCCCAAACTGAGACTCTGTACCCACTAAAGAGGCAAAGGTGAAGGGAGTTTTAATTATCTGTCAGCTGGGATGCTCTGAGGTGGTGGAGAGGAGGAGGAGGGAAATAGACAAATAAACGTGCTATTCACAGTGAACAATAGCATATTAACAGTCCTGGGAAAACCTTTGGTTAAGAATTCCAAAAATTTTTGGCCAAAAATGCCCTCAGTATTACCTATTTATTTTGGAAGTTTCATTCCACAGAAAATACTTTAGTTAACATTGTTTGTAACTTGCCTTTTAACTTATATATATTTGTTTATAATAATGTACATTTTCTTCTTTTGTTAAATCACAAAGATTTATCGATTATAAAAACTATTTTGTCCTCTAATCATTTTTTGGTTTTATTTTTTATATTTTACTGTATAATCCATTTAATCCATTTTGATATTGTCACACAAAGAAACAGAAATCAACTATCTCATTATCCCTTATATAGATACCATGATTCCCTATTATATCTCTTTTCTTATCATATGCCAAATCATATGCTCTGTGTGTGTATGTGTGTGTGTGTGTGTGTTTGATAGATTCTTTGATTATGTTCCATAGATCTAATCTGTATATTCACTTGCCAGTACATGCCACTTTAGTTATTATATTTTCATGATGTTTTTGCTTTCTGATAGTACAAGATTGCCATAATTATTCTTCTATCTCCATGTTTTCTTGACTATTTAGAACTCCACATTTTGCACAACCCTTCAAACTTTTTATTTAGTTCATTGAAATCTCTTATGACATTTAACGGAATACAATTCAGTTAGTTCATTCTGGGGAGTCTTCTTTCAAGGAACATGCTTTTTTCCTCCATTGATCGAATTTTTCTTTTGTCTCAGTAAACTTTTGAATTCGTCTTATATATCCTGCCTATTTATTGTTCAGTTTATTCCTAGATAGCTAATATGTTTTTGCTCTACTGTGAATGCCATTTTTTTGCATTGTGTAGTTTTTAATTTGTTTTTTGTTTGTCTGTAGCAGTGTTACTCAATATTGGGCCACAGAGTGGTACAAGTTGGAGAAATGTTTACTTGTATATGATCAAATAAGAAGCTGTGACAGAATATAAATGATCTAAGGACACTGTCTAGTTCAGCTGACTTTTGTCAACACAGCCCTGATAAAAGAAGCAGGGCAGTGATTGACATCTTACATTTTGGAGTGAACACCTTATCTGGTCACAAGCCAGTAACAAACGGGTTGTAGATGAATTGTTTTGAGCACTGGACTATGGAAAAACTATTGAGTTACTTTAATTTGTTTTATAACAAATATTCTTGCTGAATTCTTTTAGAAACTGTTTGAATAACTTTTCTCTAAAATCCTCTTGCAATTCTAAAATTATACCAACCACAAAAGACTAATTTTTATTAATGATAAATGTTCTATTTTTCTCTTTCAGACAATAGACTTTTTTAAACAACAAAGAGAGGTGACAACAGATATCCTTATATTAATATGGATTTTAATGAAAATTCATTTAGTTCTTCAAGTTAGATAATGAATTGAGAGATTTTAATTGACATCTTTAAATGTGATGTTAAGAAGGTATTCTTCCTCAAGTGTTTAAGTGCAAGAATTGTGATGAGGACAGACAATGACACATTATGTGTTGAAGTCGTATACTATTCAAATCTCTGATTTTGGAGCTGCTACTTAGAATTCTGGAGCTGTTTCTCATCTGTAACATTGTTTAGTGGGTTGAATGGTTGCCCCTCAAAAGATATCTTCTTGTCTTAATTCCCAGAATCTGTAAATGTTACGTTATTGGATGAGGGTCATTGCAGACTTAGTTAAGTTAAGGATTTGGGGTGAGATCATCCTTAATTACGGGGGTGAGCTCTAAATCCAAGTGTCCTTATAAGAGATGGAAGAGGAGAAGACACAGATTCACAGAGAAAGCAATGTGAAGACAGAGGCAAAGATTGCAGGGATGTGGCCCCAAGTCAAGGAAGCCAACAAATGGTCTCAGCCACTGTAAACCAAAACAAGGAAGGATTCTCCTCTAGGGATTCCAGAGGGAGGACGGCAATGCCAACACCTTGATTTTGGACTTTGGTTATCCAGAATGGTGAGAGAATAAATTTCTGTTGCTTTATGCCACTCAATTTATGATAAATTTTTTACAGGAGCCTCCGCAAACTAATATAGAGGTGGACAATAATAATATGCCTTATAGATTTGTTGAGGTTATTAAAGGAAAAGCTGCATGGCAGTCTTGGCATATGGTGGACACTCAATCATTTTAACTATTAAAATTATCCTTTTAAATGAATCATATAACGATACATTTTTATTTTTCCTCTCTGTTCTTTATTTTAAAAATATGGGTTAAAATTTTAAATCATATTTAATTTAAATCCTATTCAGAAATTATTTTGTTTGCACCTTTTTAAAAAATTACTAATAAAATTTACATTATGTATTGCAACTTTATTTAGAACAGTTACTCAGTTTTAATTCTAGGTTTAATTTGGTTTAATGATCACTGTCTCTACACGATACCTTATACTCTCTCAAACTCTTAATCTTTTTCAGCTTTATTGAGGTATATTCGCTATACAAAAAATTGCACACATTTAATGTCTACATCTTGATAAGTTTGGACATATGCAACCCGTGATACCATCATCACAACTAAGGTACTAAATATATCTATCACCTCCAAAAATTTCCTTGTGTTCTTTTATGAGTTTTTTTCTGGTAAGAACACTTGGTATAAGATCTATCCTCTTAGCATATTTTGAAGTACACAGCTCTGAATTGTTAACTATAGGTATTATGTTTATTGCAGATCTCTAGAACTTATTCATCTTGAATAACAGACACTTTCTACCTATTGCAAAACAATTCACATTTCCCCATCTCCCCAGCCCCTGACAACCATCATTCTCTGTTTGTAGGAGTTTGGTTATTTTGGATACCTCATACAAGTGGAATCATGCAGTATTTGTCTTCTGTGACTGGCTTATTTCACTTAGCACAGGGTCTTCCAGGTTCATCTATGTTGTCACAAATGGCAGGATTTCCTTCTTTTTCAATGCTTAATAATATACATCACATTTTCTCTATCTAGTTGTCCATTGCTGGACATTTGTGCTGTTTTCATATCTTGGCTACTGTGAATAATGCTGCAAGGATCATGGGAGTGCAGATATTTTTTTGAGATCCTGACATCAATTCCTTTGGATTATATAGCCAAGAGTGGGATCGCTGGATCATATGGTAGTTTTATTTTTAATTTTTTGAGAAGGCTCACTCTGTCCATAGTGGCTACACCATTCTACATTCCAACGACAGTGTATAAGAGTTCCACTTTCTTTATATCCTAGTAAAACTTATCTTTTGGTTTTTTTGATAATATGTCCTTCAAATAGGTGTGAAGTGATCTCTCATGGTTATTTTCATTTCCTTGATGATTAGTGATGTTTTGCATCTTTTTACGTATCTGTTGGCCATTTGTAAGTCTTCTTTCGAGAAATATCTATTCAATTCCTTTGCCCACTTCATAATCAGGTTATTTGTTTTTTTGTTATTGAGCCAAATTCTTAAGTTTCAATTATAACGCTGCTTGGTGATGTTTTTGAGTCTTAATTTATTAAAGATGTCTTTCTCTCGTATTCTTCAATGAGTGATAATTTGACAATGAACATATTTTTGGCTTTGCAAACTTTTTTCCTTAAAATTCTGCAGAGGTAAGGCAATATATATATATTTTTTTTTTTTCTTAAAATACTGTTGAAAAAGAATATTGAAAGAAGCCTTTGTGGGTAAACTTGACTTTTTTTTTTTCCAGATGAATGCCTTACTATTCTGTCTTCCTTGATGATATTAAATCATACTAATGTCTTTTTAGGTAATGACTTGAACTTTACAATCTAAAAAATCCAGAGATATTTTGTTTTCTTTTTTATAATAGTTCAAGAAAGTTTTAAATCTATCATTATTTGTAAATTTTAAATTGCTTTGAAAAGTGCTCCTATTTCATCTTTTCTTAGGTACTCTTCAAAAGTAGTAATTATCTGAATTTTGGAGTTCCATTTTCTGTTCTCAATACACGAGCCTTTTCCCTGAACATTTTCACTTCTTATTTGTCTTCCACATTTTGAGGTTCCTCAAGCCTTTCATTCACATCACTTATTTCATATAAATTTTTTTAAGCAATATCAATTCTTTGAATCACATATAAGTATTCTGTAATGCTTTTTTTAGTTAAAAACTGTGCTTTCAAATCTATTTTATCTTTATATGTCTGCTTTGTCTTTCAGCTAGCTTCAGTTTTAGCTAAGTGCTGTCATATTTCATATCTTGTTTTATGGAAATGTAGATGTGTCTGATATTTATTTCCATTTTCTGAAAAACGTATTTTCGTGCATTTTCTTTCTCTATATCTCTTTTGTTATGTTATTCCTGATTTATATTACAGTATCTGTGTAGTAGTAAATTTGGCCTTACTGCAAGTAAAGGTCTGGGCTTTGCCCTTAACTTCTAGATGGTAATCTCTGGGACCTTGGAATGTTATGCCTAACTGGAGTGTCCTTGTTTGCCTGGGGGCCTCGGATCATATTGGATAGTCCAGCAATGTGCATTAGGACAGGCTCTGGCTGCACCCATAAAGCCTTAGGGCAGAGGCTGACTATACCAGAAAGACCAGTAATGTGATATAGGGTATGGGCTTTGGGTCATGTGGTATCTCCAGTTGACCTGGAGACTGAGATCAACCATATGGGCAATCAATCAATCATTCATGTCTATGTGAGGAAGCCTCAATATTTCTGGACACTGAAGCTTGGGAAGTTTCTCTGACTGGCTATACTCCACGTGTATGGTCACACATTGATTCTAGGAGAGCAATGTGTCCTGACTCCATGAGGAGAGGACAATGGCAGCTCTGAGTTTGGCACTTCTCCTGACCTACACTCATGCTTCTTCCCTTGGCTTATGTTAAGTTATGTCTCTTCTCTGTAATAAACCATGAGTATGGTAGCTTTTAGTGAATTCCGTAAGTTTTCTAGAGAATTATTGAAACCACACATGAGTGGTTTTGGGACCCCTTCAAATTTGCAATTGGTGTCAGAAGGAGGGCGGTCTTGGGAACTGTGCCCTCTAACTTTGTCATTGGCCCAAACTCTTTGAAGTGTCTGTCCATAGGCTCTGATGTAATGCTTTCCTTATTAATCAGTTGGAGAAAATTTTAGTCCAGGTCTGGAATTTCATTAGAAACAGGATAGCTTCTCCCTGGATCTCCTCCTTTTCTGTTCCATTTTGAGCTGAAGATCTTATTTCTGGTTTAGTGAAATAATCATCTGAGAATATCTGAGAAGGGCTCTTACAAACATATGTCATTTCAACCCATTGTGTGTGTGTGTGTGTGTGTGTGTCTGATGAAACCTCCATGCTGGGTTCTGGCATCTGTTGGGTTAGGCCTCTTCCTGATGTTGATGTGTCCCTGCATCTTCAGCTTAACTTTGGTAAGTATCTGCCTATGACATCAATTAATAAAAGCACAGCATAACCTTAGAAATCCATTGCTTCAAATCACCCACCTATGGTGATACACTTCTATGAGTGTTGGAACTCTCTGTGGCCCAGTTCTCTAGGCTTAGTTTCTCCAGGCAACTGTCCCTGCACTGAGAATCAACCTTGCAAAGGTGTTACAGTTTCAAACACCTGAGGTCATAAACCTGGGTGCAATTATTGCTTTGAACATAAAAATTCCCAGTGATGAAAGGGACAACAAATGGAATTTTTTCCTTGCTGTTGGTTTTATTCTCTCTTCCAATCCTCTTTCTTGTTAGCCCAACAGCTCTTCATATATGAGAATAATCAGAGATGCTGCTGAGCAGGTAAAATAGGGCCAGATGAATGAAGAGCCTAAATACTGAGCTTTGTGTGGTATGGTGGTGAGACCATCAAGCCTAGGAGTCAGGGGCCCTGTGCTCCAGGCATAGATTCAGTTTTCTGTCTATTCTTGGTCAAGTGACTTAATACCTATATAACTAGGTTTTCCTCATTTGTAAAAGAAGGCCAACATTGTATTTTCTCTAGTAAAGATACATCGAAATGACATATATTGCAATATTTTGAAAAATAAGGTGAATTATATGGATGGCAGGAGTATTGTTCGTTTACACATGAAAAGCATAATTTCTGAGCTGGGAAGTGATATGATGAAAATTACATTTTTAGAAGATGACTCTGGCACCTGTGCAGAAAGAAATGAATTACGAAATTAACTAGAGTGAATTAGGGTGGTGCATTAAGCGGTGACTCAAAAAAGAGAAGATGGGGCAATCCTAGGGATATTTCAAATAATGAATCAATGGAACGTGGAACTCATTGAATGTGAGCTGAAGGACTGAAGGAAGAGAGCAGTCTAAGCTAATCTCAGAGTTTCCGATTTTGTGAATCAGAAGAATGCTTGTATAAGTCACAGATACAATGAATTTTGGAAAAAAAATCAGAAAAGAAAAAAAGTAAAACAAAAAAGGAGAAGCAAGGAGAAAGAGAAAGAAAATAAAAGATATGTAGAAATTTTCCCAAAATTATTTGCTCTTATAGGTTTTAAAAAAAAAAAAAAAATCTTCCAAAGGACTAGATCTGTGCACATACTCCCTAAGTCATTTTGTCTTCTCTCTTTAAAGGGCAGCTCAAAGCATGTATAATTTATTAAAAAGTGAGTGCTTTTAAACTATAGGAAATAAGAAAAGATCAGAACTCTGCTTAAAAAAAAGCCATATTTAAAAATTTCTATCAAGATTTTTCTTTTCAAACTAAAAGCACTTTTTTTTTCTTTCTGCTTTTTCTCCACAAATCCCCCCAGTATATAGTTGTATATTTCAGTTGTGGGTCCTTCTAGTTGTGGCATGTGGGACGCTGCCTCAGCGTGGCCTGATGAGGGGTGCCACGTCCGCGCCCAGGATCCGAACCAGCGAAGGCCTGGGTTGCTGTAGCGGAGCGAGAGAACTTAACCACCCGGGCACAGGGCTGACCCCCTAAAAGCACTTTTTAATCTAAGCAATAGTGGATTAGATATGCATGGAAACACATGCTTATCTGTTGCTTTCCTTTCCACTTTGAAAGGGTTGGATTGAAAAACCATTTAAAAATGTGAATTGTTTTCTTTTAAGAAATCGCTGCATAGGAGGATTAGAGAAAAATAAAAATGTCAGATCTTTGAAATAATGTCTGAAGTATTGTTAGGGATATTTACTGTTAATTACAATTGTCCTTGCCTGAATTGTTTGTGATTCTCATTCATTGCTGTGTCCACAGACTGTGGTGAGAAGGGATTGTAACAGGACTGACTTAGAAGGTAATGGAAAAAAATCACCTGTTATCTTAAGTAGTCTAACTCCTCGAAACATGTAACCCCCATTACACTAATGGAATAATGATAACACATTGAGTGACTAGACTCCTTTCACTGCAAATAGAGTGTTTCATCTTTTGTCTTTAAAGTACTGCTAATAAAGTATAACGACCTTGCAAGGTCTGCAAATGAATGTACCAGAAAGTTGGGAAGCTAGTTTTTTCATTAAATGCATTAGTGATAAACTTCGTATTTTTCTTACTGTTCTCAAAATGATCCAGCCTCATTATGTCTCAAATGGTGCTTCCAAAGTCAATAGCAACTGCATCTTAGTTTTCCATGGTAAAAGTTAAGGTGAAAAAATGAAAGCCACAGAACATTTTCCAATTTTCTTTATTACTTTGTAGAATATAACTTATTAGAGTAGCCAGTAAATAATGAGCATGACTGACTCATATCCACCGTCATCAGTATATGTATTATATACATACACACATATGTAATATTCAGCACACACATTCGTACGCCCTGATGGAACTATACCTGAACCATGGAATTTGACGTAGTTTTCTTCTTCCTCTACTTCGTTGTAAACAACTCTCTTCTTAGAGCTTGCAGCCCTGGAGAGTGTTGGTTTCCCTCCTTTTTATCCTTCTTAGCACATGAGTTGTCTCTTTCATGGGTTCGTTTTATCCTCCCATCCTTGTTGGAGAATACTGTGTTTTTCCCAGCATGAATTCTTTCCTATTATCTCTGATCTCTTCTATTCCCTTATCTTGAACAATCATCTCTATTTAGATGAAAATCAACTCTATATCTGGAATATTTATTTACTTCTGTCTTGTTTTGTTTTGTATTTCCAGCTACATCTTAGATATGCCAAACTGGACCTGATAAATTGCCCTGAAACCAACTTTTATTTACAAATAGTGTCTCTGTTAATAGCACTAATAATTCTTTTCTTCAGCCTTCTTTTTTTTTTTTTTTAAAGATTGGCGCCTGAGCTAACAGCTGTTGCCAATCTATTTTATTTTTCTTTCTGCTTTTTCTCACCAAATTCCCCCAATACATAGTTGTACGTTCTAGCTGTGGGTCCTTCTAGTTGTGGCATGTATGATGCCGCCTCAACATGGCCTGATGAGTCATGCCATGTCCGAGCCTGGGATCTGAACCAGCGAAACCCTGGGCCGCTGCAGCAGAGCGTGCAAACTTAATCACTCAGCCATGGGCTGGCCCCATCTTCAGCCTTATTTTATCCCTTGCTATCTTCTCACATCGAACGGTCCTCGACTGCAATCAATTTTTTTCCATGTTGCTAATTTTTTTCATTTCTGTCTTTCCTTACTGTCTTCAGCTCTATCTTTTAGGCTCTCATTATTGTATCTGAATATTTATTCATCCTCAACAAAATTTTATTATGGCTCTGTAGGAAACAGAAAGATAGAGAAATTGTACACCTTATTAACACAGTTTGTAATCTAGAAGGATGGGCAAAACATGCCAAAGGAAGTGATCATAAAACACAGTGTTGTTCATTGTCTATGTGAAGGAAGACCTATACAACAGAGTGGATGATTCGGGAAGATTTCATTGAGAAGAATGTGTTTGAGGTGGAATAATGGGTAAACTGAGCCACAGCAATTCTAGGTGAAAGCAATTGAATAGTCCAGTGGAAAAACAGGAAGCCCCAATCTGGATGGAGCATAATATATGTGTATGACAGCAAAGGAAAAAGAGATGGGAGCCTAATTATGGAGAGCTCTCTGTGCTGGCCAAAGTCCAGAGCCACTGGACATGATTGGTAGTGCTAATCTGCAGTCAGGTGATCTACTTTCAAGGTTTGATTCTACCATATTCTGTATCAATGACTAGGACCAAGACATTTCAGTGTTCTATTGCAATTGTTTTCCCTTTTCCAAAGTAGAAATAACCTTATTCGTCTTGTTTATGCCATAGGGCTAAATAAATATTGGAAAGGGAAGTATTTTAAAAATTATAAAATTCCATGGATCTATCTGGCATGATGCTTGTGATGCCCCGGGAGAGGGTACTTGAGCATAGGGATAATAGCTTCAGCCAGATGCTCCTTAAAACTGCTATAATCTTTGTCTTGACAAGAGATGAAAACCTGTACTCCCTATTTTTTCCTTTCCTGTAATGTGATCTGATTTGATGGGCATTTCCCTCGTCTCCTGCCATCCTCGTGTTCCATACGTGCCTAGTCAGTGAACACGTTTGAAGACTATGAGATTGAGGACGATAAGCAATTCTATGGCTAGCCACTTTCTATATGAGCCAAAATGCTTGAAACATAATTTAAGGCAACAATATCTGACAATCTATACACTAATATGGTGGCTATTTTAAAAAATAGGCAATGTAGTCATATGATTTTTTAAACATAAAACCATGTCAACAAAAATCTTATTCTCTTCCTGTCAACATAAATACTCTTTCTCTCTGCCCTGAGTTAGCCATTTCTAAAAATCTATCTGTGTATTATTTCATATTACTTATAAAATTGCCAGTGAATATGAATATATACATTTGTATTGAAAAAATAGCACACCGTATATGGTTCTGCTCCTTGTTTTTTTCACTTAATGATATATCATGGAGATATTTCCTTATCAATACATAGAGAGTTCCCTTGGTGATAGTTCCTGGCATTCCAGTTCTGATAATTTTCCATGGTTTATTTAAGTAGTCGCTTACAGGGGGATTTTGGGTTGTTTCTAGCCTTTTGCTATTACAAACAATGCTGCATTGAATAACTTCTTTATTCATTTCACAAATATGCTAGTTTATTTAAAGTGTAAGCTCCTAGCGTGGGCTTTTAGAGTCAGTAGATAAATTATGCTGTAACATTGTAACATAAAGCTATATGTTACTAAATTGCCCTTCAAGGAGTTGTCCCACCTCTCATTCCCTCCAGCAACGTGGGAGAGTGCTTCTTTCGCCACAGCCCCTGCAACAGAGGCTGCTGGCAACTTTGGATTTTTACTTGCCTGATAGACGAGAAAGGGTAACTCCTTATAGTTTTAATTTGCATTTCTTTATTAGAATCAACATCTTTATATTCATTTAAGGACCTTCTATAGTTCTTTACTGTGAAATTTCTACTAATTCTATATGATAATTTTTTTCTGTTTAGTTGTAATATTTTCTTTTTTGATGTCTAAGAATTTCATTGATTAAAAAGATTCTCTATTTTTCTACAACAGATATTACCAAACCTTTTTCATTTTTATTTGTCTTTTGAATTTACTCTTTCTCTCTTTTTTTTTTTTTTTGCCATACAAGTTTTTTTAATGCAATTAAAATTATCCATCTTTTCTTCTATGGAATCTGAATTTTTGAGTCCCAATTCCAAATTTATAAAGGCGTTTAACCATGTTGTCTTTTACTCGTTTATGGTTTCATTTTTTACGTTTATCTTTATTCTGTTTTTAGTTTATCATGCTGTAAGTGTGATTTATAAATGGAATTTTATTTTTCTCCAAATGACTCCTCCTCAGTTTCCAAATACTATTTACTTAAAGAAAGAAAGAAAAGAAAAATCTTAACTGCATTTATTAGAATGCTGCCTTTATCATACAGAACTCTCACTTAATGTCCACTGTTGGACTTTGCAAATTGTTCCAGTGGTCTGTTTACCTTATTTTTTTTTGAGGAAGATTAGCCCTGAGCTATCACCTGCTGCCAATCCTCCTCTTTTTGCTGAGGAAGATTGGCCCTGAGCTAACATCCGTGCTCATCTTGCTCTACTTTATATGTGGGACGCCTGCCACAGTATGGCTTGACCAGTGGTGCATAGGTCTGCACCCGGGATCTGAACCAGCAAACCCAGGCCGCCAAAGTGGAACGTGCAAACTTAACTGCCGCGCCACTGGGCTGGCCTCTGTTTATCTTTTTATATGTTAGTTGCACACTGCTCCAAGTGAGCCTAAATTTTTTGAATAATGACTAAATATACATATTATTTTTATATACAATTGCAATACTATATACAATTGTTCTATTCCTAATTAAAATGGAACTGTTTTTCATTGTGTCTACGAGAAATTTGTCCCTAACCTTTGCCACAGTTGTAAAATCCTGCCTTCCCTGTCACTCTGATCTCCGTTGTCTGCAGTCTCCCATTACACATTTTCTATTTTGATTGAATTCCAGTAGCTTGCTCAGATTCAGATGCCTTTTATGGTCAGGCCCTTGGCAAGGAGAATGACAAGCTTTGATATAATATTAGATGTGTTTTGCTGAGGCTCTCACCTGCCTATGGGACGTTTAATGGTTGAATGACAGAGAAGCAGAATACTACTTACAAGGCAGGCATAATTTTATAGGCTGCCATCTATCCATCGGTTAAAAAGAGAACAGCAATAGCTTCAGGAAAATCAACTGGAATTTCTTTGCAATAATTTGAAAATAAAAGAAATACTTTGCTTCCTTAAAAATAGCTATTATAATAACAATTGGCTTATTTTTTGTTCATCTTATGTTTTACCTCACTCTGAAAATTATGACAGTGTTTTCATATCAATCACATCGTTACTACCATTGATCCAGTAGCAAATATTAAGCCATTTGCAAGAATATTGTGATTTAAGTTCAAATGAACAACTGCAGGCTTTTTTTTTTTAATAACAAATTTATTAACCCATGACAGCCTGTTGGGAAACAGTCTTTTTTTTTTGGTGAGAAAATTTGGCCCTCAGCTATCATCTATTGCCAATCTTCCTCCTTTTACTTGAGGAAGAGTATCACTGAGCCAACATCTGTACCAATCTTCCTCTATCCTGTATGTGGGACACTGCCACAGCATGGCTTGATGAGTGATATGTAGGTCTGCACCCAGGATCTAAACCTGCGAGTGCCTGGCACCAAAGCAGAGCACGAACTTTACCACTATGCCACCGGGCTGGTCGCTCAGGTTTTTTGTTTGTTTGTTTGTTTGTTTGTTTTTTTAGGAAGATTAGTCCTGAGCTAACATCTGGCACCAATCCTACCCTTTTTGTTGAGGAAGACTGGCCCTGAGCTAACATCCATGCCCATCTTCCTGTATTTTATGTGGGATGCCTACCACAGCATGGCTTGCCAAGTGATGCCATGTCTGCACCTGGGATCTGAACTGGTGAACCCCGAAGCCACCGAAGCGGAATGTGAGAACTTAACCACTGTGCCACCAGGCCGACCTACCCCCCTCAGGTTTTTTAATATAAAAAAAATAAGAGGATAAATTCCCTATTTGTCTTTCCCTTTCTTTCACTAAGTAACACATATTGGTGAAAATACATTATACAAGGTGATGTCGTAGATAAATTAGGGGAATAGAACCTATTCAAGTTTATCTCTGAACTAAAGGAATTTAAATTTTATCTAGTTAACAGCAAAAATATGCATGTGAAAAGTTAGCTAAAAGCAAAAGCTTGCTCAGAATAAGGGGCAAATGGATAAGAGAAAATAGGTGCAGTATGAATTCAGATGAGGGAGATGACTTCCTGTGGGCAGAGGGGTAGCAATCAGTCAGTGGTTTTTGAGGAGATAGGCTTTGAGACTGCCTTCAAGAGTAGATAATATTCAATAAATAAGGGAGAATGAGAAGTCAAAAAGGCTAAAGTGTTTGGGTGAATGAGCAGAAAAATATCATGGTTAATCTTTCCGACTCAGCATGAGTACTTCCCATTTGTGTTATAACAATGAATTGTTCTTGGTAATTAACAGTGTAGACTGATGAAGCATTTAAGCATTTTGGCCAAATGTTAAAGCCGAACTCTCTTTCATCTCCTTTTGAGTAGGTGTGCATCGCTGTGTGTTCTAGAGCTTCCATTTCAGTAGACACTGGGTCTGTCTTTATTATGCTAAATTCTGATATCTGACATTTCATTATGCTAAATATCTGATATTCTGTGGCATCACTCTCCTGACATGAATTTGGATCTATCCATCTTAGATCTTTGAATGAAGCATATTTTCCACAGTTGCTGTTCACCATGTTGTATCTTCTTGTATTATTAAGAATGACTTGTAATTTAAATACTTGCAATAACCTATGTTTAATTCTTGTAATTACACATGAATAATGTTATTTTCAAAAGACAGTCTTACCAAGAACCCGCCATCATTAATGTATTTTTTTACATGATGTGTTTTTGAGAGTTTAAAGAAATAGGAAGTATGTATATTTTTCTCTAAAAGTTGATTTAGTATTGTGTTCCATTGTCTTACAGCATGTAGTATTGCAAACGTCAAAAACAGCAACCCATAACAACAACAAAACACGTCTAGAGTTCTTCCCATTGGCCAGGTCCTTTTCAAGTGCCTGTAACTATAAACTTATATAATCATTACGGTAATCTTATTATCTCTACTTTATAGGACAAGACTGTAAAGAGACGCAGAGAGTTCACCTCGCCAAGGCCAGGCAGTCGGTAAACGACAGGGCTGGGATTTGATCCCAGACTGGCTCTCTAGAGCCTATTTATAACCACATCAAAGTTTCAATGTGATTTAGCTCTAGAGCACATTTTTACTTATCATATGTTTATGAAATGACATTATAAATTCTGTTAACTTAAATTATGTTTCTTTTGGTGACTAGACATTTTAAAATGCAGTTTTCTCCTTTGGATTTTATATATATATTGGTTTATTGATTTGTTACATCTTGTCTTTGTTTGTTTTCCTTTGGTTTTAGAATTCATTTTCTCCTTTTATTAAATTCAGAAAAAATTGAAAATTTGTCCCATGCTTAACTATATGCTTCAGTTTGTAGCTTTATAGATGCAAAGGAATGAAATAGTAATAAATCTTAAGTAAACAGAACATGAGAGAGTAGATTTGAAATTGTTTATTTTGTCTAATCACTTAATCAATAGTTATCAGTCAAACAAAAAGCTATTTTGAGAAATAATCTTGTTAAATCTTTTAATGATTTTGAATACAGAGATAATATGTGTACAATAATTCTCCCTGAGATCCAGTTAATAGAAAATTTTGATACACTCATTAAATCATTATATATAGACACAGTCATTTTTCTTCATTGTTGCAAAAAAATCACCATTATTTTCTTCTTGGTTGAACATTTATTGTCAGTACAGTTCTTTGGTACTGTATGAGCAATTTTCAGCTTATTGCTTTAAAAATCAAAACTGGCCACATTGTCAGGACAGACGACAGAGGGAGAACACCTCCAATTCTGGCTAATTTCAAAGGGAAGAGCAATTAAGCCTCCCATAAAATGTCCTTCTTATTCTGGCAAACTTAAGGAGGAAGGAGGAAATAATTTAAACTTGATTCTACACAGTATTGTGACATTTTGTGGGATGACGAAGGACATTTCAGAGTAAATGATTGTCAGAAAAATACGTTTCTCATTTAAGTTATATTGTTCTATCCTAATAGTTTATATCTTTCCTTATAGTGTGTGGAAATGCTGAACTCAATAGGAATATCAGCCAATGAAAAGCCAAGTCTTCAACTTAAGCTGGAGAGGAGACTGAGACAGGACATTCCTATCTAAAGGAACCATCCCAAGTCACTTAGCATCTGGTCGCTTCTCAGTATTTATCTTGTTCTTATGATGAGGCCTTTGAGTGGGCTAATTAGAATTTAAATTACTCAGAGGGAGGAAATGAACTAAAGAAGGAAGGCTAAGGGTGCAGGTAGCAAAATCGTTTTCTATTGGAGATATTTCTAAACAGATAAATGGAGAATTGCATAGAAAAAGTTTGCAAAAGGTCTTGCTTTTCATGGTGCTGCAAAGCCTATGAAAAAAACCCAAGTGATAATGGAAATGTGTGGAGGAGAATAAAGAGGTTTAAAGGGGAAATATGCGAAGGGCTTGATTTCCTAAGTGACTGTCTTTGGATCAAGAAAAGTTTTATTTTAAGAGCAGCTTTAATTTTTCCGCTATTACACTTTAATTAAAAAGTCCCCTGCGTCTTCAGTAAAGCAATTCCTACTTAACTGTACTTCTTGAGAGGATTGCCCTCATGGAAAGTGAAGGAAGATGGTTTACATAAAAAGGCCAGTCTATTCCATCCCTGTCTTTCTATTCCTTGTTGAGATCGGGCAGCTAGATTTAACTGAATGGGCTGTTTCCTGTAGTCCAGGCATGAGATAGTGATCCACCCACAGACTACAGAGTCTCTAACACGGTTAACTTTGGGTGAAAAGCATGTAAAATTGAGGGCCTTTTGTTGAGTGTTGAAGGAAGTTCCCTGTGTAGGGAGCTCTGAATCAAAATAATGGGAGCTGATGTTACAATCTCACAACGAAGAAGGAAGCCATCAAAATATAGGGAGTGTGTGCTGCCAAGACACACTATAATGACCTGTAAAATTGGGACCCATGGAGTCTAAAAAAGATAGAGATAGGGGACTTTAGATTGTATTATCTTATAGAAAATTTCCTTTGGAGAATTATGGCACAAAATAAGAGATTAATTGAGTGCCATATTGGATACTTAGGGGTCTCATGAGTGTCTATGGATAATTGTCCCTGTAGTACTGATGCGGATCAAGACTGCCCCAGGTAGAGAAGCCCAAGGTGTCGTGGCCTACATGCCGATCTATGACCTAATACATATCTAAAGTTATACGACCACACAAGAACCAGACCCCACCTGCACTGATACCATTTAATGACTTTTTACGTCATCTTTCCTTTGTCTTGTAAAGAAATAGCACACATAACTATGCCTTATAAATTTAGCTCTAACCCTCAATACATTGCAGCTGTTTACTGCCCATAGGTCCTGTCCCCATGCTATTCCATAGTATTCTCTGAATAAAAGAGCACTACTGCCAGAGCTTGAGAGTCCAAGAAATCTTTCTTTCGACTCCTTGACTCATGGAGCTCACATCAGTATTACCCCATTTTCTTGAGGGCTATGCCTGACACTTGATGGGAGAGAAAAATCATGACATTCACATGGATCTGTTTTTTTCTTGCTCAACATGATGGAGGCTATTATGTCTCATTGCTGTACCCAATATATCCATCAGACATTTATCCCTGGGCAGCATTTGTTTGGAAACTCCCCAGAATGGTAAGCCACTAGAATGCACATGGAGAAATTGTCATTGGATGGTTGGGATCTTAGCTGTATTCTTGGGGTGATTTAACTTCTTTGTTTCCTCTCCTCAGCAGAAATCAATAGTCACCAGTTCTCCATAGTTACTCATTCATCAGGCAAAATACTTTCAGAAATTTATATCCTCTGTCAAAAACTTACTCTCATCATGAAATAGATTTTGATAGTGGATTGTTAGGTGACATGTTCTGTGATTGCTACTCTGATTGGGCTCTTCAGTCAGAGAGTTCCATCAATACCTAATGAAGATATTAGAGCTATAGTTTCCAGACTAAAGGGGCAGTAAATCTGATGTGTGGAATTTCTGGTTCACATGGCCGAGAACTACTCCACTGCATTTACTCTCCAGTTTTGGATGTTTGAACATAAACTTCAATTAATCATTGACTTCTACTTTGGGGTAGGACATGAGGGTAGAAAATACGTTATGTTTCTCCAAAGCAGATAAACTAGAAAGTAAATTTTCGGAGGCTTATCACTCGATCACAGTTGTAGTTTACAATAATATGTAGACAATAATATCTTTATTATTATTATTATCTAACTTAAGCACCATGTTAGGAACTTCAAGTGCCTGGTACAAGACTTAGGCAAGCACTCCTGATAAACATTCAAATACTATATGTGTGTCTGGAATTAAAGAGAAGAGATCTTTGTAGAATTCCACAGATCTCCTCAGATTAGGAAGTGGAGAGCTGGAGATGAGGGCAAGTCGTAGCCATCGAAGAGGTGGAGTTTGGCAATGAAAGTCCTTGTCTCTTGATTATTCAGATACATTCACATATGTCTTTACCAGGTGGGCAAACAGCTGTAACAAATAGATAGCTTGTGAACACTTGTGTTTCTCAATGCTGATTCTTTATGATCTACCAGGATTCTCTTTCTATCCTTCAGTCACTAGCATCAGGAGAAAGACTATTTTTTTATGCAATTTTATTTGACAAAACCTTTTATTGCTCTTACTAGGTGCAGACATTTTTACACACACTTTGAAAATATTAACTTCTTGATGGCTCTTGTCGTAGCAAAATCCATACCCCCTTTAGAAGATACAGAACTCAATTTACACAGAAGATTAGTGCCTCCACGTGGTGCACATTTCCAATCCATTGTAACTATTTAGAACCTGAACTCCTTCCTGGGGTTGGAGGAATTCCTCACATTATGAGTCTTGATGGGAGGCTGGAATACGAAACTGCCAAATTCATATTTCCCAGCCTCCCGTTGGTGAGGTTGCAAGTATATGTCCATGGAACCACTGATCAAATGGATCCACTCTAGCGTTTGATTCAGAAGCTAGTAACTAATGAGGAAACTAGAAAATTCCTCCTGATGGTGGAGTCAATGAAAACACGATTGAGTTTCTGGGGCAAGAGGAGCAGCAGTAATGGTTAACTGCTACAGCAGCAGTGCTGGGCTTAGCAGTGGTCGTGTACCGGCATTGGTCAGGTGGCAGCTGTTCTATGGCATGATTTTAAGCACCATCTTAAACTGTTTCTGAGCTTGGTTCTCCAGTTCTCCTGTGATCGTCTAAGCTACTAATACCTTTTTAATACATTCCTTTTCTGCCAAAATCAACTTGAATCTGCTTCTGTGGCTTGCAACTAAAATCCCTGACTGAACACACCAAATATTTTAGACTCGGACAGTGAAAATTTTCTGTGTCTTACGGAAATCTGTGGGTTTACCATCAAGTTTCTTCCTTCATGGGACAAAGAATCAGGCACAAAAACTGCAAATTGAAATGACATACTGTTTCCAAGGCCTAATACCTTCAAAGAACATAAAAATGATCACTTTAGAGGGCAAATTTTAAAGAATGTTCTGAAAATGTGTTTTGCCAAATGCTAGCTCTTCAAGAGAGAAGGTCTAAACAAGGCAGATTCTGTATTTTAATGATTTAAAAAAATAGAGCAAATCGTACCCTCTTTTTAACACGTTGTTATAATTTGGGTTCTAAGAAGTCTTACGTAAAAAATCCACCATTTTTAATTTTGACTAGAGCTTTTCATACATATTGAATGCTGCAATAAATTTCATGCAATACTATCAGCGTTCTTCAAACCAGTGTTCTGTGGAACATTCTTGGAAGACATAGAAATGTTTATTCAGTTATTGAGTATCCACTGAGGGTGAGATGCTATGCTATGCTTGATTAATGTGAATATTTCAAAACAACTATTTTTGATTTTTCCTTTTAAAAGTTTCAAAGAAATTGAAATGCTAGGCTTCAGTCTCTTTATCTGTGAAATGGACAAAATAATAATGGCACCTACATCATTGAGTCGTTTTGATATTAAAAGAGATAATATGGGTAAAACCCTTAGAAAAGTGCCTACATAAGTATTAGCCTATATAATTATCTCACTCAATTTATATGTGTACAAATATGACACCGTTAATTCATTGCAGGGAAGACAATGGTGATTTCTTTTATGATAAATGTGATAGAGTTGATCTACTCTCTCACTTCTCTCATATACAGTTCCCTTTGTGACCAAATTATAGGCATTTTTTTTTAAGCTCTGTGGAATGTTGTTTCTACAGTTTAGGATAGAGTGAAATGAAGTAAATATAGTGAAGAGCAAATTTTCCAAAAAATGCAAATGGCATTTTGTGAGAGGTGTCATTATTATAATGCACAAACCAGTACCCAAAAATTGTTTTCTTCCCTGTATACGTCCATTCATATGGTATTGGTAATGTTTTCAGGCCTTATGTTACCGTTAGTAAAGCCATAGTCTTTTTTTCTCACAAGAAAGGAAGTTAATGAAAGTACGTAACAGCCTAAATAGCAGGTGTGGAAAAGCTATTTTTTTTTAATGGAAGAAGGATTAATGTGAAAATATTTTTTTAACTGTCCTCAAACAATTATGTTGCTAATTAGTATTTCAACTTTCATAGAGCTTAAATGGAATTTATGAAGGGTAAAAAGTCTTTCCATTTTTAATCAGCTACTTTGTTATACTACTCCACAGAAATCTTATATTCTTATATTCTGATTTTTAGATGTGCTTTTTATCGAAAAGTTGCAGAAGCAGAATCCCCTGGTAACATGTCAACTGTGCATCTGAAGACTTTTCAGATAATGTACGGAACATGCATAAAACTGTTAAGCAAATAACGGATTTTCTGCAAGGCATGCTCCCAGGTGGTATTTTGCAAATATAGCTTGTCTTGTACTGCTATAGCAGATGAACCCAAGAACAGAGGGCAAAATTGCTATCAAGAGTAAATGATTGGAATCCAATTTTTCTGTTAACTGAACTGAACCCATATGCACATTCTCATATTCTTCAGGTTTGATAGGCATATTCTATTAGCAATTTGCTACTCACCACATATCATAATTTATTTATTTGCATGAAATAGATCACCAGTTGAAACTTATTATATTGAAAAACACAAAAATAGGCCCTTACTTTTTAACACACACCAGTGCTTTGAAAAACTGGCTTGCCAAACTCAAAATGGCAAAATTAATAAAATGAGTAGCTAAGCATCTTATTTGCAATTGTACTCTTGGATGTATTTTTAAACCATAACCGAGAAAAAATGTACTTATTGACTTTCCAGTAAGGAAATATTTGCTTTCTTTTATTTAGTAATTATGGAAACAAACTCCCTGGTCACATTTGAAGCAATGAAATCAAAATTGAGGCAATTTGTTGTAGATAACGAATAAATTATGACTGCAAATTTTTCAGTGTTTTTTTTTTTTGATCATTAAAGTGATTGGAAAATATGTAGGCACTTAATCAAAACGTTAAATATGCAAAAAACTTTTAGTATGAAGTACTAAAGACACACGGGGATTTGATCGTTGTCCATGAAAAGCTTATCTCCGCTGAGAGAGCACAAGGCGGGGTGAGCTCCGCGAGAGACTTGTTTATAGAGAAGACAGATTTTCTTCACTGCGTACTTTCAGGGTGTGAATGATGAAAGATCAGGAGAACTTTTCTGCCGTAGAAGTAGAAGCATCTTTCCCTGGGGCAGTTTCAAAGTAAGAAAACTCCTCTTCTCAAAGGTTACAAGATAGTTTTAATAGAAATTGGGAGGAGACAGCTGATATTTTAAGTTCCTGTCAGGGATAAGATTTGCACACATGATTTTTGTCTTAGGTAAGACATGCAATAGTCCCTGATTTCTTTATTCTAGAGATTTTCCCCAGGAAAATAAACGCGGAGACAAGCCAAAAGCTCCCTGGTGGTAAATTAACTATTTTGCATAGCCTCATTAGTGATTTTCAGGAATCACAACTTACCCACAAGCCTCTTGCTCAACTTATGAAGGGAGAGCCAAACCATGAAAAGGCAAGCTACCTCTGTAGCTTGGTAATTCTATTCCTTCCAACAGAAAGTGGGTTCTCTTTCCTTCTCTCTCTTCTGTTTTTACCTTTCTCATTCTTTCTCTATTTTTTAGGTTCCACGTAACTCAATTGTTTTCACCGGGCAAGGGGACAGTGGGAGATCAGTACTGGCTGGTTTGATATGGAATGCTTTCCCTTAGTGCTAACTTCCAGCCCCCGGGAATCCATTCATTTCCTTCTTCTTGAGACACTGAGTTCCCTACGTACCACACTCCACCACCCTCCTTCACACTGCTACTGATGCGGGGTCGGTGAGCCGAGGAGTCGAAAGAAAGATTTCTTAGACTCTCAAGATCTGGCAGTAGTGCTCTTTTATTTAGAAAATAGTGTGGAATAGCATGGGGACAGGACCCATGGGCAGTCAGAGCTTCTGCTGCCGCCGCTTCTGCTGCCCCCGCTGGCATGGGGACAGAGCCCATGGGCAGGCAGAGCCGCTGCTGCTGCCCCCGCTGGCATGGGGACAGGACCCATGGGCAGGCAGAGCTGGTGCGTGGGGACAGGACCCACGGGCAGTCAGAGCTCCTGCTGCTGCCCCGAGTTGAGGGTTAGGGCTAATTTTATAAGGCATAGGTATATGATTCATCTCTTTACAAGACAAAGGAAAGAACATGAAAAAAAGTTAAAATGGTATCAGTGCGGGTGGGGTCTGGTCATTGGGTGATCCCATGACTTTTAGACAAGAATCAAATCGGATTAAGTAAAGGTTAGAAAGGTTAGACGCCACCACCCTAAACCAGTTACATGAGATTGCCAGACAGCAACCAACTTAAGTTCTTGCCTCTGGCATTGACCAAGAGCCTCTAGAGATAAGACCATCCCCCCCTCTTCCTGGCACAGAGAGGGAGGCATCTTCACAGATAGAGGTTTCCCTTAGAAATGTAAATGTTTCCCAACAAAGGGGCAAACAAATTCCACTCCTTGGAGCCTGAATCTCATCTGTAGTTTTAAAACTAACCAGCCTAAAAATCCTCATCATAAGCCATTTTAAAATTAAGCAGCCTAAAAATCCTCATCACTACCACATGGATTTGATTTTCTGTGCCCAGTTAGCTTTGCCTATCCACAACCACAAAATCATTTTTTCTTATCCTTATTTCTTTTCTCATTTATGTCTGTGGAATCTTCACCATAAAACCAAACCACATTTGCTTTTACTAAAGGGGGAATTATGCTATCTTTAAAATGAAGCACCAAGGTATTTAGTAGTTTTGGTTCAATTTCAGTAAATTAATTGCAAGGTAGTTTGTATAGAATTAAATGTTTTCCCAGGAAATAGGGTCTTATATTATAGACAAGGCCATTACTGCCTGCATCACCTTATTTCTAGTCGATCGTTTTTGTTTAACAGTGTGCTCAGTACTGAACAGAGGAACAGAAAATCACTGTGAAGGACTCTCTTTATAAAGTCATGGACTTCATTAGAAAAGGAGGCACTCTATCTTAAGTTCACGGAATTCCTAGTGATCGGCACTTGCACCAGTAACAATGCAAAGCAGTATGTAATTTTTTCATAACTTTTGAAAACTTTGCATTGTAAAGTTTATAGTATGGTTACCAATGTTTAGTTTTTTCCACAGAGTAGTAGATTACTTGAATGTTAGTGAATGAATTATGGTTTGAGATTAATTTAAAACTGAACTAGACACAATTCCTTATCTTTTATAATTTTGATTAGCTTTTCCTTTGTATTCTAATCCCTTATCTAACTCTCTTTTTTTTACAATCTAAGTGTTAAAATGGACTTGGCGATTACTATATTAAAAGACATTAACTATAAATTACCCTTCCTTTGTATTAAAAATACCTTGGCTGCGCTGCAGCGGCATCCTGATCCACTTAGAGTGTCTGCTCTTAGCAAACTTAGACCTTAAGGATAGGATCTGTCTGCCTTTGTCCGGAGACTCAACAGGCATATTCTCGGAGACTGGTACTGTCTGCACATGCTCTGAATCTACATTGTCCAGTACAGCAGCCACTAGCCATATGAGGCTATCAAGCACGTGAAATGTGGCCCATGGATCTGAGAAACTGTTTTTAATTTTTATTTCATTTTAATTAATTCTAATCTAAATTTACGTAACCACACAACGGACAGCATATTGAAAAATGCAGTCTAGAACTTCATAAGTCACTTAATACCTCTGAAATCTTTTTCTCATTTGTGAAATAAAAATAATCACCCTGGACTTTTCCATAGAATCGTTATAAAAATCAAATGAAAAAGATAAAGGATCCAAATATGTGAGGAAAGGCCCTGGGGGGCTCTGAAACTGTACTGCTGAAGTGTGGGTTCTGACTCTATGAACCGTGTGTCTTGGACAAGGTCCTACACTTCTGTGTTTCAGTTGCATCTTGTGTAAAATGGGAATAATAGTAGTATCTAATTGATTTTTGAGGCAATTAAATGAGATAATACACAGAAAGTCTTTAGAATAGTGCCTGGCAAGCAATTGAGTTCCCAGATCAATGGCAGTTATTGTTCTTATTACTAACTATACAAACGTGTAGAGAACACACACTGATGTTCAGCGAAAACTCGTGTCTCTCTCCATTCATTTCCCAAAAAAGAAGAACCTTGCTATGATTCAAGGAAAACTTGAGTTCTTAAAGACATATGGTGAATGAAACTTTGGTGGGATTGCAAAAGAGTTAAAGATCTCATTTAAAGTTTCCTTCTTCCTTTTTGCTCTGCTGTGTGACAGTCATGTAGATGGCATCTGTGGGTGAAATCTCCTGAAGTACAACTTCCAAGAAAGGAAGGTGCTATGGCTGAAAGGGAAGAGGGTGATGAAAAGGGATCTTGACTGTTGTCTGCATTATAATATTGTTGATGAGGGAAGAAACCAGAAAGCAAGAATTTGAGGCTGACGCCCTAATTAGCCACACAGAATAGGTGTTAACTGTGTGTTGGGTGTCTTGCTAGGACTTGGGATATGGAATTCTGAGATCCAGAATCCTGGCATTATTTGTGTCTGTGTTTTCCTTCAGAAGCATGGCCAATAACAGCTGGAGTAGGTAAGGCATCTATACCTTTTTTATTCTGGTGCCTGGGAAAAGCTGCTCCAAAAATGGATCTTTTCCTGGAATATGCCCTATAGCTCCCCACTTTTTTTTTTTTTGGAGGAAGATTAGCCCTGAGCTAACATCTGATGCCAATCCTCCTCTTTTTGCTGAGGAAGACTGGCCCTGAGCTAACATCCTTGCCCATCTTCCTCTACTTTATATGTGGGACGCCTACCAAGCATGGCTTGCCAAGTGGTGCCACGTCCACACCTGGGATCCGATCCAGCCAACACCCGGCTGCTGAAGCGGAATGTGTGCACTCAACCACTGCGCCACCTGGCCAGCCCCATATCTCCCCTTTTTGATACATTTATTTAGGTCAGCAAGCAAAGTCTCTTAAAGCGTCAGTACTCCAAAAGGAAGAATAAATCAAAATGCTTGTCTATAATTTGGTAACTATTCTGACAGCTGAATTAGAGTAAAGCTGATGGTGGCTAGATCTCTGATGGAGACAGAGGGGTTTCTAACACCGAGAGGGAGGTATGGGAAGTGGGTAGGAGTGTGCTAAAGAAAAACTTTTTTGACCAGGGCTTGTATCATATCTGATTTTTTTCCCATGATCATCTGTACATCTACATTTCAGACAATTTGTTGATTGTATATTGAAAGTCACTTTTCAGTATGTAATAAATTTATTCTATTACTATCAGTTTAGATGGAGAATAATATAGTAGAATTTCATGAGAAAGACTAGAACTTATACCGAAGGTTTACCTGAGTCAGAGAGTAGTGATCACTTTAAAAAATACCACTATATCCTATTTTAGTGGTATGTCCATGTTGAATTTCTAATTGAAACATGGATTTTGAAAAACAGATATGCTCTGGGTCTTAAGTGAAAAATGCTTTTATTTGAAAGAATGCAGTTCAGATTTTGGAATGTATTTTTTAAATTTTGAAATCTGATATTTAAAATATCTTTAAATTAAAAAAATAATTTTAGATTTTTTTTCTCATCTAAATGACTGCTTTTCTTTTTACTGGAAGTTGAAATATAAAAGAATAAAATATTATTACTTTTTTGAAACATATATGATACATTTCATTTATTTACTTATTGATAAAGATTAGCTAACATTTGCTGCCTATCCTCCTCTCTTTTGCTGAGGAAGAGTGGCCCTGAGCTAACATCTGTGCTCATCTTATTCTATTTGTAGGATGCCTGCCACAGTATGGCTTGATAAGCTGTGTGTAGGTCTGCACCTGGGATCCAAATCAGTGGACCCCAGGCTGCTGAAGAGGAGGGCACAAATTTAAATGCTACACCACCAGGCAGGTCCCAATATATTGTTACTTTTTAAGCCTAAGAGATGTTGTAGTGTTGCTTTTGTTTGAATTACTGAACCATATGAAAAAACATCATTTCTGTTACTAACTGTAGAAAGGAGACAGGAGAAAATTCATCAAATAGATAGGTTTATCAGGCTAAAGAACATAAAAATAAAGGGCTGAATGTTAACACATACCTCTCTTCTTCAGTGAAATAAAACTTTACTTTTAATTAATTATTTATTTTTCTTAAAGTTCCTAACACCTATCTCATTCACCAAATACTTGCTGGATTACAGCATTAATTAACAAAAGGAGTGTGGTATGGGTTTAGACTACATAATCATGCTTAATGCTCATGTACAAGTTTTAACCCAACAAAGCCATGGGCTCAACTCTGTGTTTTACAAAGATAAATATAGCGGCACTAGGAAGAGTGGATTATACTACTTTTTAAATACTTATGTCTGCAGGTGCTAGGTCTTCTTATCAGTAAAAAGATTTTAAAAAATCAAAAGTAAAAAATAAACATAAAGATAAAAAATATTAATAGCTATAAAATAAAATAATTCTAGAACAAATAAAAATCTTACAAACGCCATAAAAAATATGCTTCAGATAATTGTGAAAGTATAAACTGTAGCTGCCCCTGACATAGGAAGGGTTAATAATCACTGGAAAAAGCTTGCCAACAAACTGTGACCCGGAGGTGAGAAGGCCGGTTAGCCAATGACGGGTAAGACCCCCTGGGGGGGCAACCTAAGCCAGGTGGCGGCCGCCCAGGGGGCACAGATGGAGAAATGATATCGATATCGGGAGCAAGAGGGACCATTGCCTAAGAGACCTTGCCTGCTCTGAGATAAAAATATAGGAGCACAGCAATAACATGATAATATCAAAACAGAGGCCAAGGGAGGGCTCCTTGAGAAATCACTAAGAATTCTTGGCATTCGCTAGTTACTTCATCCAGAACACCTGTGTATGTTTAACAGACGTAAGCTATGTATATATTGAAACGCTGGTTATGATAAACTCAGAGTGGCCATCAGCCCTCTCCGCATCTATCCTGATGTGTACATTGGATTGCGACATAAACAAAGAAGATTTTTATTTGGTTGGGAGAGTTAGTAAATCTGTCATCTGTAGGTGACATTTAAGTTGATCCTCAAGAGACGGTAGAATTTTGAAGGATGGTGATAATGGAAAGGCATTCTAAGTGGAGGGAAAACATGATTAGAGGCACAGAGTGGAAAGTAGAGTATTTGGGGTAATGTTGAATAATTTAGTTTGCCGATAGCATAGTCTGCATAAACAACATAGCGGAATACGGCTAGAAGGATATATTGACGCCAGATTAAGGAATGACTTGAAGGCCAGGATAAAAAATACAATGAGTTTTATTTAGATAATAGGTAATAAGGAGAAATTATTGAAATGAGAAGGAACATAATTAGAATTGTGATTTGAAGAGTTTTCTAAATGTTATCACTATGCATCAAAATAGGTTAGAGAATACTTAAATCACGGTGCTGGTTAGAAACCTATTAGGGCAGGTGAAGTGAGAAATGATGAGGACTGACCCAGAGTTGCAGGTAGAGATGGAAAAAATTGGAGAGTTGCTATTGGCATTGAGAAGCTATATTTGGCTGAGCTTGAATGTGGAGGAGAAGGAAGTATGAAGATCAAAAGAAAACATTGAGGATTGGAGAGATTGTACAATGACGGTAAAGAAGCAGTTTGGGGATAGTAAAAATCACGGGCCTAGTGCCTGGGGTGAAGGAAAGGTCCAGCAATATACATGTGAAAATATAAAGATAGTGCAGGAACATACATAAGCACATTGCCCTCCATCCTTAAAACTTCTAATGAAGGGAACATTAAAACTAGTAGGATCCCAATGTCACTGTCAAAAGAAAATGAAATAGAAAATATTTGCAAAAGACACTTATAATAAAGAACTGTTATCCAAAATATGCAAAGAATTCTTAAAACTCAAAATAAGAAAATGAAAAACTCAAGAAATGGGCCAAAGACCTTAACAAACACCTCATCAAAAAATATTTATAGATGCCAATAAGCATATGAAAACATGCTCCACATCAGATGTCATCAGAGAAATGCAAATTTAAACAATAATGAGATAACATCATACATCTATTAGAATGACCAAAATCTGGACCACTGACAACACCAAATGCTGGTGAGGCTGTGGAGCAGGAGGGGAATTCTCACTCATTGCTGTTGAGAATGCAAAATGGCACAGCCATTTTGGAAGACAGTTTGGCAGTTTCTTATAAAACTAAACATGCTCTAACCATATGATCCAGCAATCATGATCCTTGATATTTACCTCAAGTTGTTGAAAACTTATGTCCATGCAAAAACCTACGCAAGGATGTTTATAGCAGCTTTATTCATAATTGCCAAAACTTGGAAGCAACCAAAATGTCCTTCAGTAGGTGAATGGATAACTATACTGTGGTAGATCCAGAAAATAGAATGTAATTCAGCTAACAAAAGAAATGAGCTATCAAGCCATGAAAAGACGTGGAGGAACCTTAGACGCATAGTACTAAGTGAAAGAAGCAAATCTGAAAAGCCTGTCTGTATGATTATAACTACATGACCTTCTGGAAAAGGCAAAACTATGATAACAGTGAAAAGATTGGTGGTTGTCAGGGGTTGGCAGGTAGGCAGAAGGTGAATGGACAGAGCATGGAGGATTTTTAGGTCAGAGAAACTACTTGGTATGATGCTATAATGATGGATACATGTCATTATACACTTGTCAAAAGGCATAGGATGTATTACCCCAAGAGTGAACGTAATGTAAACAATGGACTTTGGGTGATTATGGTGTGTCAGTGTAGGTTCATAAATTGTAATAAATGTACCACTCTGGTGGGGATGTTGATAATGTGGAAGCCATGCATATGTGAGCACACGTGGTATGTGGGAAATCTCTGTGCTTCCCTCTGAATTTTGTTGTAAACTTAAAACTGCTCTAAAAAAATTGTCTTAAAATAAAAAACTAAATAATAATAATAAACCCTTGGAAAAAAAAGACCAGGAGTTGCCAGGGGTTTGGATTGAAGGAGGAATGAATAGGTGGAACACCGAAGATCATTAGGACAGTGAAAGGATTCTTTAGACAAGGGCCTGGAAAATACAATGGGTGGTGCTCAGATCTGTGGTGAATGAAATTGGAACTCATCTAGAGAAAAATTAAGGACATGCAGGTAGAACTGAAAACCTCCCCATATTCAAGGTGCATGAATATGTAGTGAAAGTTTTCATGATTTCCTACAGCAACAACCGTGTGAAAGCAGAGGGGGATAAAACATAGGGCAATTGTCACAGGGTTGAAATTGACAGGGCAGACGTGTTGGAAATGGTCATGGGGACAGATAATTCTAGGATGCAGGTAAGAGCGTTGTTGAAAGGGATTAATGTGTCCTCCCAAACTAGATAGAAAGCTAAATGAAGCAGCACTAATAAAGGGGAAAATAGGAGTGTTTGATATAATGGAGGTCTTGATGAGTTCCAAGTAGGCTGTGGAGAAAAAAAGAAGTAAAAGGAATTGAAAGTTATTTGTGGATAGTACTTAAGTAAGGTCTGATGTGGTGGCATGAAGGTTTGCAAAGAAAGAAAATATTGTTACCATCTTTATGGAGATTACAAACTACTTTGGGAGGCAAAACATATGCATATTTGCATATTTTCTATATAATGATAATTGTGTTCAAAGTAAGAGGTACTGATTATAAGTGTTCTTGATATTCGCAGACAAGAGAGGTCTTATCAAAGGAATAGGAGTGGAGCCTGGGACTGAAGGATGAGTCCATTTAGATGAATAGAAAGTAGAAGGTTTTATTCCATGTGTTTTAGGATCATAATATGAACAAAGGCACAGATGTGAGAAGAGACCAAAATGAACAATGAAAACAGCAACAATGACAGTAATAACTAGTTATGCACCAATTTTATATACATATGATTCAATTTAATCTATGGTGACCCTGTGAAATAGATATTACCCCTAGCTTGCAGATGAAGAAATAGAAGCCTAGAGTTTGCCTTGCATCATGTGTTGAGTGAGAGGACCAGAAGTCAAATTAAAGTCTGTGTGTTACCAAAGACATGCTCTCAATAAGCACGTTTTATTGCTTCATAACAGGGACCAGCACGGCTGTATCAAGGATCCCTTCCTATTGATTACGGGCAAGTGTACCGTTCCATTTGCTCTGTGACTTAAGGTCCCTTCTCATCGTACATTTCAGCCACATCAAAGTGCTCTGTTACCCAGAGGCACCACACTCACACTTCTGTGCCGTTGTACACAATCTCCTTTACCAAAAATGAAATTCCACCCTTTATTCACCCATCAAACTCCCATGTATTAATTTTTTTCCCTCTACCTTCTTTTAAGATCAAATTCAAGCTTCTGTTTTGGTGAAGTCTTTCCTTACTCATCTATGTTAGACTGACCATTCTTTCCTTTGTGACACCACTGAATATGGAATATATGTTTACAGTCATATGAAGCACAATGAATTAAAATTAATTTTTATATGTTTGTCTTTTCTTCCATAATGTCAATCCCTTGAGCGTGGAATCAGAATTGTTTTAAGTAATTTTTATAATTGTTTCCTCAGTGACTATCACAGTGTCTAACACAAAAGTGTTACTCAATGACTGTTTTTAAAATTAATCAATGAATGAATAAAAGGTAGGTAAAGTGAGAGAGATTTGTGGAAGGCATGAAAGGCTGACGGGGGTGTGGATTTATTCCATAGGTTAGTGGTTGTCAAACTACGCACTAAAGAACCCTTCTATGGGGTTGTTTCAACAGGTCTTTAACCTCTTATCAGATCAGAACTGCTCTTGTATATTTTGAGTAGTGGGTTTCTATGTAAAATTTCATTAAGCAAAAGATTCTACAGCTAAAAACTCTTCAGAAACCACTGCAAAGTGGTAGAACATTATGAATTTTTCAACAAAAGAGTGACAAGATAAATAATTTATTTAAAAAACAGTTTGACATATATACCTCTACACTTTCTTTGTTCTCTCTCTCTCTAGCATATATATGCATTCTATCTATATCTTATATATGTATTTGCATGTCTAACATATGTATAAATTAGATCTTTTAAAATTTACCTAGCTTAGGTTTGGCCAACTGAACTATAAATTTATTTAGGGGTATTTCCTAAGCTCCTAGGCAGAAGCTCATATTCAAGATTTTGCTTTGATGTGGAAGTGACATGGCTCTGTTGGGAGGCTGCTCAAATCTACTTTGTTACTGCAATATAAATGATTCAGACCGTATATACTAAAGGAAAGTTTTCAGTGCCCCAAGTGTTTTATCTACATGATGCCAAGACTCCAGATATTGGCAGGCATTTGGATAATAAGTTTCCACTTTTCATTTGAATGCTTTGGTTTCATATAGACACTACCTCAGAAGATAAGTCATTAAGGATTAGATTCATAGAGTTCTCCATAATGGAGAAGACCAAAGAGACCACATATTTTGAGCATTTAGAAATGTAAATGTATTCTTGTTTAATTGTTTGGTCTTTGAACCTCATAAAGAACAGCTGGAGCTGGAATTCTATAATTTCTAAGGCTAATAAACTGATATTGAGGGATGGCTCTGTGCTTATAGAGAGGATATTATGTTGTATGGAATTCAATAGGCATTTGTATCTGTACATGGACAGAATTAATCTTGAATGCAAATGCTAATACAACAAGGTATTTGGCTTATAGCCTGTCAAAAACACTCAGGGCTGTTAGCCATGGTGCTTAACTTTATCATAAAATATCTGTCTAAACAAATCAGTGTTCTTACGATTCTAAAGGCTTATTCTAATTTCAGGAAACAAAGGATCTGAAATGCCTCTTTTATTAGTTTCTAGGTAAACTGTAATTAGAACTTTTTATAACTTTAAGTAATTGCTATAATTCTGGTAGAAATTTCAGCTTGCTTCAGAATGCAACAGAGCTTTTTTTTCTAATGAGACGTTATAAACACAACTTTTCATGCCTGAAAACAGCAAGTATCATGTGAATTTCTGAAACTCATTTCCCTATAACTCACCATGTAACTACAACCTAGAGACTGAAAATACTATTACCCAATTAATTTCAAGGTGTTCAGTGCAGCAGCAAGATGTAAAAGACAAAATATTGAAATGAAAACTACCTAATTTCTTAAGTGATAGAGAGAAGCACAAGTAAAGTGAATGTGCATATGTTTTAGTCAGTCAACATTCTTTTATTCATTGAACAAGTATTTATTAAGTGCATACTGTGCCGACATCATTCTAATCCTGGAGAATTATACAGGTCTGAACAAAAGCCAGGCTCTAAATGTAAGGATCTCACAGATAAATAAAAGAGACAGACACTCGGCAACAAATGTAGGAAAAACTCCCTTAGAGGAATTCCACCTAATGCATAATTGAGTTGCCGCACATGAACCGATGCTCTACACATGGAATTGATGGATATTCATGTACACTGAAAGGGTAATTTTCTGCTTTCACTACCAATAGTATTGCATGCTTACCAAGAGAACTGGCCATTTTTCACAATCATGTTTATGCCAATCGAATTTACTATTAATTTAATTTTCTAAAAACACACATAAAATAGTGTACACAATAGAGTGATACAGCTTAAATAATAATAATGATGATGATGAAACATATGCCCATGTACCCACAACCAGCTTAACAGAGCAATACTAATAATTTTCAGCCTTGTCCCCGTGAATTGTGCTTTTTATAATTTCATAACTTAATATTACATAAATGAACAAAGTATGGGTATAAAAGATAATTAATTGTTACTTATATGAATACTGTGAGAATGTTTTGGAAATAATTGCTAAAGGTAAGTCACTAAAGTTATTATTGATTTAGAGTATGAGTAAGAAGTCTGCAAAGGTTGAGAAAAAACTCATGAACATCATGGAACATATCTTTCTTCAGAATTTTTTATCTTTAATTTCTCATTCCACTTCAGTGAGACCAAACTTTGAATTGTGGGAAGATTTTTGCACTAAAGATGACGTAAAACTTTAATCAGCCGATTCCTACTCAAATATGGTCCAATATCATAATACCGGCAAACACAAGTACAATATATTGTAAGTTAAAATCCTTCTGCTATGAATGTATTACTTTTCAATTACTTGCTTTCAAAGGAATCTTTTTGTTGTTTAGCTGAAAAACCACCCAATTCAAGGATGACATATAAGAAAATTTGAACTTTAATTACAATATAAAGAGAAGCTTTGGAGAAAGTATCCACAAGGGCACCTTATTCAAGTGTTGATTAAACACCACACCCTCAATCAGGTCTTACCAGATGATTCTAGCTAAACCAGCCCTTCTTCAGCTCTCTTTATTCTGTAACCATACTTTATTTTTCTTTATGGTACTATTGCTACAGTCCCTACATTTTATTTGTATTTATCTTCTGCCTTCCTGACAAGAATATGAGTTTCTGGAGGGCAGGGGCTTTGCTTGTTTTCCACCTTCTCTTCTGTGCCTAGACAAGAGTGGGCACAGAGTTGCTGGCCAGCAAATACACGCTGAATGTTCACTGAGAGACTCGGGGCGACTTGCCTCGGAGCTCATGCTGGGGGAATTAGTGTGGATCTGGAAGGCATTTAGAGTTCTGAGGTATTAGTGCTGAGGCTTCAGGACAATTGAGACTCTCTAGGAAAAGGAATGGGAGAGAACAATCCTGTCAGAGCAAACGGCATATGCAACAAGTTGCATCTGTGAAACTACATGGCACGTGTTCAAGGATTTCACGAGGATGCTCTGATGGATTCTTGTGAGAGAATGCTACAAAACAGGTTGGGGAAAAAACGTTTGGGCCAAATTATAAAGGACTAGACTAAAGATTTCAAGTTTCTTCTCGTAGGAGATGGAGTTATTGCTATACGTCAAGCATCAAAATGACATGTTCATTTTGAAATTACATTTAATTTAAAAGGTAGCATAGATATTAATGTGGGAAAACAAGTGATGAATGTGCTGGAATCAGGGATGTCAATCAGGCCAACACCAAGACAATAAATTATTGAGGATTTACTGAGTTTGTGTGTGGCTAGGGAGCTTTTGATTGCTGACACCAAGGGTGTACAAGACTACCTGGGGCAGTCGAATTGAGGAACTTAGGGGAAGCCTGCATCAATCACTAGGGGAAAGGGAAGAAAAACAAACTAGTTTTTCCTGAATACTCAGGAGATTATGAATTTTTGATGAAGAGTTATGAAGGGCAAATCTGGAGCCAGACTTTTGTGTGTTATTTTTGTATCCATGGTGTGCTGCCTGCAGAAGAAACAATGTGTTGTAAATAACAAGGAATGTGGCTCATGTCACAAACTTGGCAAATGTTTCACTTAGAATGGGAATCTGCATTTGGAGGACAGCCTGTCTTCTATCCTTAAAAATGTGCCATTCTAAAGGAAGAGAGACAGAGACAGTGGAGGACCTTGAGGGAAATGAGAACATTCTAACATATTATTTTGCTACTACTCAGCCTCTTCTGCCAGCTGGCTCACTCACATGGAGCTACATGGGGCCAATCAGAGAGATGGAATAATTTAAAAGCAGACCATATCTGGGTTACTTTACAGTAATCCTGGCCAAACGAAGTTGGTCTCACCTAGATGGATGAAACAAATTCCTGTTTCTTTATGGCAGACAGTTGGACATGTTTTGTCCTTATTAGCATCATCAATATGAATCTGCATAGATTTTTATGTTATTTAATATTCTGAATCTGTCTTGATATGTCATCGGTGGGTTTATAGTAATGCCAGAACAAGTAAGCACCAGAAATGGAAAGAAAACTTTCTTTTCAAAACTATTCAGTAATGTGTTTCATCTTAGAATGACAAGTAAGTGGTATGAACTATGCCAACCCAACTGAAACGTATAGAAAAAAACAAAGCCCTTAAAAATAGTGTTGTTACTATTCTTATATCTCGTGTTTTACTTATCAGGTAGCTGAGAAGGACTTTTTAGTAACGGAGAAAAATTGCTTATGAGAACTCTTAATTTAGAGACCAGTTGAATATGAATCTTTCAATTTTAATGGCTTAATGTTAGAAGTAAATATACTTTAAAATTTTAAAGAAAGGGACCTTAAAATATTTAAGCTTTGGGGATATGTATTAAATATCGCTTAAAACATTTCCACTACAAGTATGATGTACTCAAAATATTTCATTTATAATGAAGAAATATAAAGAAAGTTTGACTGCAATATGAGTTTTAAAATTGAAGATTTTAAAATGTACTCTAACTTTAGAATTTTATTCATCTATTCTCAAAACTTTTTCTCACAGCAAACCAAACTGCGTTCTAGATGACTGTAGAAAATACCATCTTCTCAAACAAGAGAAAAGGGGATGGGAGATAATTTAGTTAAGCAGTTTCCACCATCTGGACTTCTGACTGACAGCAGAGCATTCTCATTATATGAAAATAGAGGGTGATTTATCTTCATCCTAGAAAATTACTGAAAAGTTCACAATGTATGTGAAAAACGGCTTTGTTATTCAGAGTAAAGTCGAAGGAATCAGCAGATGGATAATTTTGGGTTTCTTCTCATGTTCTTGGCACTTTTTTTATTTGCAGATTTTATGCCTTGGCACGTTCTCTGTTATCTGTAACTAGAGAAAAAAAGGGAAATACGAGTCTTCTTTGCTATATTCCATTTAACCTCTCCTCTTTGAAGAAGTCAAATGCTGAAGACATCAGCTAGTGCAGCTTGGCGGGGTGAGAGGTGGGCCGGCATATTGATATGGGGCGAGGGTGCCAGAAGGATCAGTCATGTGCCTCTTTCAATCACTATTTCATACATAAGCCTTAGGATTCGGTTTCTCTGGTTTGTAGATTACCCAGTCTTCTGAATTCACGTCCTATTTCCTTTGGCTTCCTTATTCTGAACTGTTTTACAATTTATTACCATCTTTACTTGAAGGAAAAAAGAGAGAATAATGTTCCAATTAGATTCTTTTATTCATTGTTCATGACCCTAAATGGGAAAATGTTTGGCTTGGTGGTGGATACAAAGTACCGGATAAAGTTACTTTTGGAAAATGTATTAGTTTCCATTGGTGTTAGTAAAACCTCTTCTTGGATAATCCTTTTTAATCACATGCTATCAATTACCAACTATCTGGGTAGGACCCTCATGTCTGTATCTTCAGCTTAGATCTCTCTTCCGTGCTACAGAATCACATATCCAGTTACTTTCTGGACAACTCCACCGGTATGTCCAACAGGCAACTCTAACTCAATATGATCAAAACTGAGCTTATCATCTTCCTCTTATATGTTTCATATCTAATGACTTCACCATTTATCCCAAATCCCCAGAAAAAAGAACAATCTGTGTGGCAACCTTCATTTTCCCCTCTCTCTCACTGGCCATGTTCAATCACCATTCAGTCTTATTGATTTTACTGCCTTCTAATACCTGACATTTTTAAATCCATCAACTTCTTTCTTTCTTCATCACACGATTTTATTTCAGGAAATTATTATTTCGTATCTGACTTACTGCAAAAGCATCTTAATTGCCAAGCTTGTTCCTTTCCAATGCATTCTCCACACTGCACAATGTACACTGCACTCCAAGGCCGACAGATCTTTCTGAAAAACAGATTTTACAGTGTCTTTTATCTGCCATTCTAGAGAAGAAGGATTGTGTTGCTGTTAAGAATGGGACCTGTGGAGCTGGCTATCTGGGTGTGAACTCTGGATCTGCCACTTATTAACGTGTGGTTTGGGGCAAGTCCCTTAACCACTGTGTTTATCAGTTTCCTCCTCTGTACATGGGTGTGCTAGCAATAGTGCCTCAGCCATAGGGTTGTTGTGAGGAGAAAAACACTTAATACCTGTGAATAATTTATCATGGAAGCTAGTGCATGGCAAGCATTCAATAACTGGTAAAAATGATTACTAACGTTGTTATTATTATTACCTTTCTATGGATATGCTTGGTCTTGAGAATTGTTAAAATCTGAACTCTATATTGCTTAAAAGGTTTTTTATGATTTAGTCTCTGTTTTCCAGCAGATCTGATCTCCTACTATCTTCTCACCTCACCCAGCTTCTTTTCTAGTGATACTAAAATACTCATTTTTTATTGTTACCCCAGCTGTTGTTTAAAGCTCTTCAAATGTTAGACAGCCAAACAATGTTTAATTACTGATTTAATTTGGTTTTAAGCTTTGAACTCAAGACCTTCATGCATGAGGCATATACGATCACTGCGATATATTTTTCAACTTGCTTCTCCTTTCACTTTCTTAGTTGTTTGGGTTATTTGTGTTATTTCTAATAATGATTCTTTAGTAAAATATACATAGATTACACTGAAAATGGACTTGTTCTGTGAATTTTCCTCTATGTTACCATACAGATAAACTGAACATTTCATTTTGTTTGATTCATTATAATATCTAAATAGTTATCACTTCCTCTATCTTGTTTCAAGATGCTACCTATTTGTAAGTAGGCTTTGTAAGTAGATTGAATATACAATTTATTATCTTCACTGGACATTTTGAAATAGAAAATGGGTGCTATTAATATTATTTGGGGACAAGAGATCTGAAATTATACTCTCCTGGAAAAACTTGGGTGTGTGGTCACTCTCTCTCTAATCCTCACAGTAAACCCTCAAGTTAGGTTTTACAACTTCCATTTCATAGGTGAGTGAACTTGCCTAAGTAAGTGACAGAGCTAAAGATTGGATCTAGAGCCATTCTTTGGTGTCCATACTCTTTGTACTACATAAGCTGCCTTAATTTACAGTTCTTTTGACTTTTGAGGTCTTCACGCAATCAACTAACATCTCTAAGTACACTTTCCAAAAGGAAGAGTATCCAAATGAATATTTGAAAGAGAAGAGGAATGGTATTTATTGATGTAAATAACAAAAATTTTTCTTGATGTGAAAATAGTGAAGTATCTTAAAAAATATGAGTAAACTATCAAGATTGGATCATCCTATCCTCTTCAAAAATTAAAAAAATAATTGTAGTAATTGAGTCAAATCAATGTTTTATGGCATTCCCTTGATTAGTTAGCAATTTATTTAAAAAAGAGCTGAACTTTCATCTTATTTTTGGGAAAATGAATTTGTTAATATATTTTACCATGCTCAGTATTAACATAGATGTCTATGCTTATGACACATCTAAAGCAATCATATGATTCCCCCGTTACTGTGGAATTGTTATTATTTTTTGTTCTAAGTCCTTTATAAAATAAATTATGCTTCAGTTTCAGAAAGAAATGCAGTTTCAGTGTATATTAATCTAGGTAAGAGGCACTTTGGTATCTTATAAATATTAACAATTTCTTCTGAATTTGCTAGTTTGAGTTTATTGTGCTTTTTAAACTGCTTGTGACCTATAAATTATATATCCATCCAATCTCATGCTGGGTAATATTTTTAAAGTTTCAAAAATGAAATATGCTTTCTAGGGGGCATCTGTTTTGAGAAAATGAATACAACAGAGTTGTTATCCTTTGAATTTTTAAAACATGTTGGCTCATCCTTATGATTATTCATTATGACTCCAAAGGGGAAAAATGAAACTTAAATCACTTTCTAGTTCTGCAGTAGAAGAGCAAAAAGTAAGCAGGCCACAGCTAGGAAGAGGGGTTGGTGGTGGCAAGATCACCACATAGAACACTAATTCTTTCACCTTGTCAGAATGAGAGCAAGATGCTTTATGCAACCAGCCGCTAAATTCCTTAGGGAAGAAGAAAGATAACTGGAATCTTCTAGGTGTCAGAATAAGTGACAACAACAACAACAACAAAAAGGAAACTAGCACAAGAGCCATGTTTATGGCTGGAGCATTAAATTTGCTTTTGTACTGACTTGATTAAAATGCAGTCCTCAGATCTGGGTCATGTGTGTCATCTGAATGCACACATTTGTATTTTCAAAGCAAACATTATTGCGATACTGCATGATTTAGTATAGTTTAGGATAACCTCCAACAAGTTCTCAATCATATAGTAATTTAGATTTAGAGAGAAAAAGAACAAATTTTTTGTTATTGTGTAAGTTTCAGGTGTACAGCTTTATAATTTGATATCTGGATACCCTGCAAAGTGATTGCAACCACAAGCCTAGTTACCATCCATCACCACACAGTCCACCTCCTTCACCCATTTCTCCTGCCCCCCAGCCCTCTTCCCCTCTGGTAAGTACTAATCTATTCTCTGTAGGTATGAGTTTGTTTCTGTTTTATTTTGTTGGTTTGTTTTTGTGTTTTTTAGATTCCGCATATGAGTGAGATCTTATGGTGTTTGACTTTGTGCATCTGACTGACTTCATTTAGCTTAATACCCTCTAGGTCCATCTATGTTGTCACAAATGGCAACATTTCATTCTTCTATATGGCTGAGTAGTATTGCACTGTGTATATGTATCCATTCATCTATCGATGGTCAGTTTGGTTGTTTCTATATCTTGGCTATTGTTAATAATGCTGCAATGAACATAGGTGTGCATACATCTTTTCGAATTAGTGTTTTTGTGTTCTTTGGATATATACCTAGAAATGAAATTATTGGGTCATATGGTAGTTCTATCTCTAATTTTCTGAAGAACCTTCATACTGTTTTCCGTAGTGGCTACAACAATTTACATTCCCACCAACAGTGCACAAAAGTAAAAAGAATAAGATTGTAATAGAGTCAAGAAATCGAGCTCCAGAAAATAAACTTGCTTGTGGCTAATCTAGTGTAAATATTGTGTTTGAACAATTTGATACCACAATGAAGCTTTTGTTTTAAGACATGAGCATTTGACAATAAAAAGCCGGAATTATTTGGTGTATTCTATAGGCACATGTATGGATTATAACCTTGGAAAAGTTAGAGAAATTTTATATTGGGTATATTGAGATTAGAAGTAATGAAAGTGTTTCACCACTTTTTGTATATTTTAACAGTGTTTAAAAAATACCAACTATTGGGAAGACCAAGAAAAGGCAGAGAGAATCAAGAGACAGGCTGAGAGAAGGAAAAAAAATCAGGAAAAATTCCAAGAATAAATGTAGTTGATAAAATAAATTCTGCACATGAAAACCTGAAATTATAAAACTGACCCACTAGAAGACTGGTGATTAACTTCAATGGAAAGTATTCCTCATTTATGAAAGGTTTAACCCAAAAGGCCCTTTAATAATGTCTTAAATGCTTTACAAAATTCTATCTACTTATCAGAGCCTTAGGACAAAGAAATCTATAACTGAAGAATTAGAGGCCAGAGCTAATGGAAGGTTAATTAGGAAAAAAAAAAAAAAAAAAGTCAAGACACTCTGAAACTAAAAGTCAGTCAGTCAAGAAAGATCTTCTATTCTTAACATTGGATGCAATTAGGATTTCCCCAATCAATTGCAATCTCATTGAACAAAACTTTTTTTAGTTCCAATTGGTAATGTAGTATTTTGCCTACCAACCTCAGTTGCAAAGATTGTCCAGGAATTAACATGAGGTGGGGATGTTAAGAATTCAGAATTTTGTAGCAGGAAATAGAAATCAGTTAAGGAGAATTAGGATACTTAAATGTTTTGGAAATGGAGCAATGTACACTGCATCATCTAATGCGAGAGTAAGAAATTTTACAAAGAATTGGCTTTAGTATATTTTTTTCCTGCAAAAGTGCTGGAGTAGTTATGAAACTTATGAAGGTTATATGCTCTTTGATACACTTGAATAGTTAAGGCTAGCTCTGTGATAGGATTTCATCTGAAATTATATTGTTGATGAAGATTCAATCTCAAAGTTAAGTTGCTTTAAAACTCTTAATTTTCCTTCCCCATCTTCACTCCTTATCTAGACACAACCCCTGCCCTGCTCGCTTTCTCTCTTGCCTTTCCCATGTAAAAATCACATGTACAGCACATATTTTAATCTGTCTTTTTTTGTGAGGCAAAGAGGGTCACAGCATCTCTGATTTTACCAAACTCATTCAAATAGTTTCATGCCAGTGTTTCCATTTTATCAATTAATATTATGCATCATTTATAACCTTCTGGAAACTCAATTTGACAAATCTTGTGTCAGAGATGTTGGATATGAAGTGATGGATTAAAAAAGAAAGTACACATTAAAATTTAAATAGAAGCATTTAATTACTGATATAAGTTTGATACAGATATAGATGACAAAATATTTGTGAAGGGAATGCATGATAGAATAAAGTATAATTATTGGTACATCTTACTCAATGGAAATGAAACCGTATTGATCCTTTATCATATCTTCAATTTCAATTTTCATCACTTTTTACATAAAGTAATAAATTATATTTAAAGTGTTCAAGACATTTGGACTATCAAGTAAATATTCTCTTCTGGTAATTATGAATCTATTTAGAAGCATAAATGAAATAATTTGCAGGAGCATAATTTCTCTCTTTGCATTGATTTACATGAGTAAGTGTAGCATTGTTTATACAAAACAAATGAAGGTGAGAACAAAGAAAGCTAAATAAATATGCATTTAATTTTCACTTCAGAAATTTTAATTATGCACATCTGTAGATGTATAAGAAACAATTAAGTAATTAATAGTTGCATAAACAGGCTAAAAATGTTATGAAAACATTAGCATAGGATGTGATTGTTATTTGAATCTTTTATTTATGTATTTTTCTTTTCTTCAAAGTAGCATAATTGAGTGGCTTAGATACTTGCAAATGTGTTATTGAATCACTCAATGACTAGAAATAACCTGCATTAGAATGAACCAGAATATGGCCTGAAGCAAAGGTTCCCGAACTTGACTAAATGTCATAATCCCCAGGAAAGCTTTTTAAAAGTACAGGTGCTTAGGCTTTTTCCTTGGAGATTTTGATTCAGTGAGAGGTGGGAATTGAATATTGTTAAGTGGGATCTTAATAAGCATTGCATTTCCTATAATCTGTTCTATTCTTCCTTCATTGCATTTCTCTGCCTACCATATTATTCTATGTAAATATTTCTGTAATTGAGTTCTATTGGCATATTCTCAAGGGTCTGCAGGTTTTCTAGGTTTTCAAATTTTGTGATTAAATTTTGATGATAACCTGTATGATTCCATTTATACTAAATGTTCAGAAAAAGCAACTTCATAGAAACAGAAAGTAGATTAGTGGTTACCAGGGGCTGAGGGGAGAGGGAAAATGGGAGCAACTGCTCACAGGTACAGGGTTTCTTTTTCAGCTGATGAAAATGTTCTGGGATAGATAGTGGTGATGGTTGCACAACCTACAAATATACTAACAACCACTGAATCGTATACTTTAAAAGGATGAATTTTATAATATGTTAATTATATACCTCAATTTTAAAAAGTGTTGAAGCAAAAACAATTTTTGATGACAACCTGAAATTTGATATTAGCATGTTCTGGATTACCTCGGTTACTGCTAAATAACCCAGCATTCTCTGCATTCCTTAGTGTCAAGTTGTAGTACTTTATAATCAGAAGTAAATGAAAAATAAAAAAAGAGGAGGATTTAATATATAAAAAATATATTTGGACAAGCAAAAGCCAAATAGGTTGCAAGTTTTTCGAATAGAGGAAAGTGGTGGGAGAGTTGAAATTTTACAGTATTTATACTAAAGAGATGTGACAAATTCAAAGATTGTGTGACACAGAGTCAGCACCATATTCATGTCGTGACCAGCAATTTGGTTTCCACAAAGCAAAGTCATCCTTGAAACTAAGCTGGTGCTGTACCTGCCATCTGCATCAAGCTAATCTTTTACTCCTGTGGGACCATTTCCTTTACAAAAATTGTCATTTCTTGCTTGCTATGATAGACTCTCCCACCTTCGGATCCATTACTCCTCTTTTTAAAAACCATCTCTTTGTCTTTTGTATCTTACTGATACTTGCACTTTTTTTTTTTTTTTTTTTAATGTACTTCAGAAGGAAAACACTGTCAAAACTGTGAAGAGGCATTAAAAATAAACTCAGGTTATCTTTGGTTATCTTGCCATTAATCACCAGGAATTTTCCTAAGAATTTTATTACATCACTTTAAAGTGAAGCTTCATGTGAGACAGAATGCATAAAATGACTGATTCTAGGATTTTCCACACACCTCTCCATCCTATAAATACATTTCTATTCCTGAATTCTTTTTGGGTGAAGAATTTTAATTTGAAATGTGGACTGGCATTTTGTTATTAGTAAGATTTTCATTTTTACAAAAGTATACTTTAAAGGCTGGCCCTGTGGCATAATGGTTAAGTTTGCGTGCTCCACTTCAGCAGCCCAGGGTTTGCTGGTTTGGATCCTGGGCACAGACCTACACACTGCTCATCTAGCCATGCCGTGGTGGCATCCCACATAGAAGAACTAAAAGGACTTACAACTAGGATATACAACTATGTACTGGGGCTTTGGAGAGAAAAAGAAAGAAGATTGACAACAGATGTTAGCTCAGGGCCAATCTTCCTCACCAAAAAAAAGCATACCTTTTAAAAAAATAAATATTTTTCAAAAAAAGCATACTTTACACACGGTGTGGAAGGTAAGTATTGAATTGAAAGCAAATATGCTTGTTAAGTACTATTAATAACAAAACAAAGTATTAAACAAAAAATGTATTCAAGACTCTATATAAAAGAAGAGTTATTTTATACATGACATCATCATATCAAATGTTAGTCATGTTAAAATGTAAAAGTTTCAGGATGGGAGAATCCTTATAATATTACAATAAGAGCATTTCTTCTGGACCTGCTGGTTAATAACGAAAGCCAGCTTACTTGTGGGCTTAATATGTACCTGGACTTGTGTTAAATGCATGATGCGTGTTACACAGATTCTAGTTACAGTAGAGGAAACTGAGGTTTAAAGAGTTTAAATAACTTGACCATGGTATAAACAACAACAACAAAGAAAAACAAACAACAACCACAACTGATAATTGGCAAGACCTAAAGAATGGTACCTGGATACATAAACATTTTTGATTGAATGAATGAATGTGTAAACGAACTGAAGTCGTCTGCCTCTAGAGCTTGCTCCAGTAGACATCAGATAATACCCCCAGATGCCATGGGGTCTTTCTATTTTTATTCCTGTTCTTGTTCTTTCTTGTTCTTATTCTTTCTTATTCTCATTCTTATTCTCAAAGGTCTGAAATTTCTCTATGTTTTTAAATTTTGATGATACCTTATCATATGATTTCGTTTACATGAAATGTCCAGAATAAGCAAATTCACAGAGACAGGAGGTAGATCACTAGTTGCCCAGGGCTGGGAGGAGAGCGCATCTTACTGTGCTAATATGGGATAAGCAAGAAAGTCATATTTAGTGTTTGTTTTTTGCATATAGTGAAATCTCTTGAAGAATTCTAACATGTCTTACTCTAAAAACTTGAATGAAATATATGAATGAGAATTTAAGCTCATTAAATTCCTTTTAATCAATTTAAAGGAGTGAGGAGTATGTGATAAATATTTGGCAACTTTAATGATACCAACAAAATACAAACAATTGGTATGTTAATGGAAATTATGTATGTTGATTACATTCCCAAAATTATTGAGATGATGGTAAGATATGTATTCTTTTCAATAATACCATTGCTGTAAGGGTTAATCTAATTGTCTTATTTATGATCGTGTCAGTTAAGCATTTGTCTTGCTCCTATGGGATTAGACAATACAGTAATCTAGTTTAGAATTATTGGAAGTCTAATTTTTATCCCTTTGTTTTGATTTTCATAAAGTACATTGTAACTTTATAGCACTACTGATAATATTTTAAAACATTTCTCCATTTCAAAAGGATGACAGATTACTTCCCTTTTAAGACTGGCTAATTGAAGATGTCTACAGTGATCAGCTAACAGAAGGCTAATAAGTTCATTTGGGAAAAACTTTTTGGATAATGACAACTTCCACTCATGACTGGGTTTTCAATACACTACCAAGTTGTACACAATTGCCTCATTTATTCTCTTTTTGAGGGCTGCTGCTTCTAACTTTCATTTAAATGATAGCTGCTTAATTCAAGGATGAAATAGAATCTTAATCTGCCTTCCTTTTCTTTCAAAATCAGATAATTTGATTTTAAAATATTTTACTTTTTAACTAGATTGCCAACTATCTTCAGTTTTATTTTGTTTTTCATATGTAGGGTATATAGTTCTCCTTCTACACTTGTTTTCTTCCTTTATTATTTTATTTCTTTTTTTTCTTAGCAATGAAATGATAAATTAATGTTTACTGCAACATGTATCTCTGTTAACTTATCAGCGTTCGCTGTGGATCCATTTTCTTTTTCATCACAATAAGAGATGCATTGCTTGATAAGAAAATATATCCCAGACAAGCAGTTTGAGGTATTATGTTTTCTTATTGGTATTCTCTGTAGGTATCGCTTCCAAGGGAAGAAAATTTGTCTTATGTCAGCAAATTGTTATTCTGCTCGTTACCTTGTTCTTATTACAATGTCTTCATCTTAGCAGTGCACGATTTCGTGCACTGTGTGTCCTGCTGTGTTTGTGCTGGTTTTAGTACTAAGACGCTGCCTTTGACATGGCAGAGGTTGGTGTCCTGATAGGTGGAAAAGAAATATTCCATGAACTGAGTAACAGAAATAACTCTCTGTGTTTAGATATGTAAAACCACCGACCTATATATTGAGTCAACATTTACTATGTGCTCCTTGAGCACAGATCAGTATAAAATGATTTGGGGAATGTGTAAGAGAAATGAAAAGCTGACTTTAAGTACTTAATAATCTATACTCTAGTCATATCCTCTACATGCAGAGCTTCTGATTCTATGAAAATGTTGCTCTGCAGTTGTAGAATTAGAAGAAATTCTTTCCGAAAATTACCTTAAGTGTTTCTCTCACTTCGAATATGAACATTTTCAGATTATCTCCCAAATAAAAATTGCTTTTCAGGGAAGACCTCACATTTATGTTTCTCCCTACAGCATATGTAATGTTGGAAGACTTCCTCTGTACTAGTCACTGAGGTAAGTTCGTTAGGTGCCAGACATCATTTCTCTCAATAAATCTACCAGCCTCACATTAAAGATAGGAAATACAGGCTTCACGGTGTTAAGGACCCCAGGCTTGTGTGGCCCCAGAGGCAGAGCTCTTACTCACTGTATTCAACTCACGAAATGCTTCACATATTACGTAAATGTATTTTTCACCCATCAAACAAAACAAATTCCACATTTATAAACCCATTCGGTTTTTTTTTCACTTTTCTCAGCTTTTGCTTTTCTTTTATTTATGTAGTATGACTTACTTTCAAATCTCTGAGGAAAACATATCAGTGAGTCAACTGTAATTAATTGTCTCCATAATATCCACCTGGAATGCCTTTTGCTTGAGTTCCCCCTGCTCCTTCATGAACGTACCTTGCTCATGGTTCCAATTCCTCCTATGCCACTTTTCACATGCACTATATTATACTTCAGAGCTTTGCTGTTGTGTTAGATTCAGGTGTTTTATCCTCTCAAGTTGGACTTCATTATTATTTCATTTTTTTGCTTTTCCTTTTGAGAGGCTGCTCTCCGTGTGACTCTGATTAACTACCGTATTTGCAGATAGGATCATTTTACTGTGACTTTATATTAGGGCATTAACTAACAAGCAGACACTTGTACATTTCTAGATTTCAACCAGGAAGACTGTGAATGAAATTTTTCATTCATCAATTAGTCAAATTCCACACAGAACTTGAATGTCTTTAATGTTTTATACCAGGTTTAAATAATACTTTTAACCCAACTGTGACCCCAAACATTTTCCCTTCTCCATTGTTCTGTAAAGAAAAGGCAGAGGGCCACTCTGATCCATTGATGCCAGGAGGACAGAAAAAAGGAGTCTTTCGAGTTGGGGTAGTTTGGGGAGACTGGAATCAGGGCTTGCAAAAAGATTTGGAACAGCATTTGAGCACCTCTGTGGGAAGAATGAATCCAGATTACATGACACCGCTATTATAATGTTCAGGGCATTATACATTTAACCACATTTTGGGAACATTTCGCCCTATGCCCATATACAAGTAGATGTTTTTCTTTTCAGAATAAAGTTTTAACTTACTTTGCAAAAATTAAGAGCAGAGAGCGAGCGAGAGAAAATTATTAGACTATTTAGAAGAGGGCTAACAAGTATATTAATTGTTGCTACATATATTATTTACAGTAGAATCCAGAAATATTCTTGTATTATAAATGTGTTAAAATGTGATAGTAATGAGGAAAGTAACCTAAGTAAAAACTGAATATGGATTTCTAGAATTCAAGAAGTTTTTGGTAAAAGTTAATAAAAAAACTTTCCTCTTGTAGGTCTGAGTAAAAGACTAAGAGAAATCAAAATATCAACTTATTCAGGATCTATTTCTTTCACTGAATATGTGACATTGATGCTTTGAAAGTTAATGTAAAATCATGCAAAATATTCACTGACGCACAGATTTCAACAAGGGTAAATGAGGGTAATCACCAAGCTTTTTCTCATTACTGAGAATTGTCAAAATGCTGTGAGGGTGTACTTTGCAATGAAATTGGCATTTCATGGTTTACTTTGTGCACGTCTTAATCCTTGTGACTCTAAGAGCGACAGTTAATAAGGATGGGCTTTTGCAATGAGTTTTTAGCCTGGATGAAACAAGATCCCAGCACTTTCAATATTTCATATGGAAGCTATCTTTGCATTGCTCTCACAACGCTCTCTCTCGGGAGGGATACAGTCTTTGTCAGTCATAGAGGAAGGACGAGCCAATGACATAAAATAAAAATTGTCTTTATTCTACAATATAGCTGAACTCAGAAGATCCCTATCTCATGTTTAATGCTGCACTACACCCTTAAGCAGAATATGTGTCAGCTGGGAAAAGGCATGAATCTCTGCCGTAGGATTACGGTGCCTTAAGCCAAGGAGGTTGCACAAAGACTAGTATTTCAAATTGTCATTTTGCCTGGCCCTCTGGTAGGTTTTACCTTCTCTTAGGTAATACTACCCCCGAGTAGACCTTACTTACACCACAGGAAGATTCTGGGTGAGTGAGATGTACGCCTCTCTTTTGTAAAGTAGAAACAGGGCTGCTGTGAATATGGACATGGGAAAAGAGAAAGGCCTTGCTTGTCCTCTCACTTTCAGAAAGCGGACATATGGAATTTGAGGATCTAGAGTCGATTTTGTTAAATGACCTGTTGTTCACACGAACCAGTGGGATACATGTACCTTTGCTGGAAGTCCACTGATTTCAAAGTTTTTAAGTAATAGTCTCTTATGGGGGTTAAAAAAAAGAGTTCAGTCTCTAATTGTTCCTGCTTTGAAGCCTGTTTCAGTAGGATAGCATCTGAGGGTGTAAGGTGGAGAATGCTATACGGTTATGTGCTGGGTGGCTCCTTGGGAACTATTCTTCCTCCCTCTCTCCCTCCCTCTCTTCCTTCCTTCCCTCCTTCCTTTTCCTTCCTTCTTCCCTCCCTTTGGTCTCTGCATGTACACTGACTGGCCTTTAATGTCTCTGGAGCTATATGCCTTGCACACTCAAACACTGTGCACTTTGCAAGTCTCTGATACTCAAGTCTGAAGAGAGTGTAACATGTGATCTATTTTATATTATGTAGGCAAGGTTTGGATGCAAGAGGCCTTAAACCATATTCAGTACCATTGGGTCTAAAAATTCAAATTAAGGCCTCCTGAATCTTACAGCCCAAATTACATACTCATTCTCATTCATTCGTCCCATTGACATTTATTGAGCACCCGCTCTGCTGCAGGCACTGTGCTCCGTTTTAAGAAAAATAAGATGTGGTCTCAACCTTGGGTGAGCTCACAGACTCTGGGCGTTGGGAAAATGATAAGCAAGATTTGGTAATACTTACTATGTGCAGAGCTGTAACTTAGATGTACACCAAGTGTCCTTGAAGCACCAAGGAGAAAGTGACTAATTCTCTCCCGGGGAGTTGGGAGGGCTTCCACCAGAAGGTGACGTCTGAGCAGGGAAGGTACTTAAACCATGGTTGTTAGAGAAGATCAGTTTCAGCTAGACGCAGAAGTTACACCCCTACCATGTGTGGGACAATGTATCCCACCAGCTCTCTGCCCTCTATGTATAAAATTTCTAGGAAAACTTAAAAATATCAGAACTGCAATAGAGGCTGAACTATTTAGTTACTGAAAGGGCTGAGAGTGTTGAAATGACTGTATCTGCTTCTAATGAAATATCCAGGGATTTGGAAGATGTATTTCATTTCATATATTTCCTGCCTGCTTTAAAAGTATAATATGACATATCATAGTTACCTCATTTTAAGATCCAAAATAATATAGCATATTTTTCTTACTATTTTAGCTTTATCATTGCCTCTGGCAACAAATAGATTTTAAAATTAACATCTCAGTTCACTGGGGCTGCTATAATAAAATATCATAAACTAGGTGGCTTATAAACAACAGAAATTTATTCCTCCCAGTTCTGGAGGCTGAGAAGTCCGTGATCAAAGTGCTGGCAGACCCAGTGTCTGGTGAGAACTTGACTTGCTTTCTGATTCATAGATGGCTGTTTTTTCACTATAACCTCACACAGTGGAAGATGGTAGGGAGCTCTATGGGGTCTCTTTTTTAAGGGCACTAATCCCATTCATGAAGGCTACACCCTCAAGTCCTAATCACCTCTTGAAAGCCTCACCTCCAACATGGGGATCAGGCCGTAACATACAAATTTGGGGAGACATAAACATGTAGCCTGTAGCAACGTCTACCCAGGGTTTCTTAATCCTGACACTATGAACATTTTAAGCCGGTAATTCTTTGTTGTGTAGGGGTTGCGTGTCATAGGATGTGTAGCAGCATCTCTGGCTTTCACTTACTAGATGCCAGGAGAACCTCCTAGTTGTGAACCAAAAATGTTACCAGACACTACCAAATGTCCTCTGGGGGGAAAAAATCACCTCAGTTGAGAATTATTTGATTTAATTTAATTCTAGTGTTTTTAAGTTCTCTTTGTTTTTCATTTTTTTGATCAGAAATTGTCCTAGAATCATTCTTGTCATTTAGCATAATATTATTATCACTATCATGGTTATTTTGTGTCTGGATGGTCACTAACAATGTAATTGTCTAGTCAGAGAGAAGTGTTATCCTTGATCACATCTGGGATTTTCTTAGGCAAATGAGCCTGGCTTGATATATCACTGAGTGATACAGATCACTCTTCCTCCCTCAGAGAAATTGATAGATTAGCTGATTTCAAATAGAATCATAAGCAAAGCACAGGTCCAAGGTGTATCGCAACTCCTGCCTATCCTAGGTCTTGTCTCTTAGATATGTTTCCACAGTACAACACAATACAGCTTGAAATTCCTTTGTGAGTCCCTAGGTCATAATACATTTCCTGGGCTGGCCAGAGGTGGGGAGGGGAAGAAGAAGAACTGTATGAAAATGGATGGTAGGAAGCACCGACCCTACTTCAATCTGAACTAGCTGTGAGTGCCTGCTACTCCCGTCTAATAGAGGGAGCAAATCATGAGAACTGGAAAAATAGTTATTGTTCAGAGAATTCTCTGAGATGCTTCTCAATTTAAAACTAGGGGCAGGAGGGCTAGGATATGATACTAAGAACAGAAATAAAACTGCATATTTACTACTTCAGTGCTACTTCCTGATATGAGGAAAAAAACATCTCTTTGCTTACCCTCTGCACTCTCGAGATTTCTTCATTAAATTGTCAAAAGTTCCATTGAGCATCAGAGAAATTGAGTTTTCTGTGTTCTGAGCAAAAGGGAGAATGTTGAATGAATGGTAAATGAACAAAGGTGCTTTAAAGAAAATGAAGTTCAGCGATCACGTTATGAAAGGCAGGATTCTCAGAGACAGAAAGAATCATTCTACCATCTGTCTCATTTTTCTAGTTTAGTATTTTATGTATGTGGGAACACATGGAAAAAAACTTAAAACTAGCTCTCTTCTTACAGAGAAACCTTTGGAAATTGCAAAACTTAGCCAATCAAAATGCACAATATTCCAGTGGCCAAAGAATGCTAGTTTGAAATCTATTATAGAATCTCCTCTTTAGTATCTATTAAATACAGCACTGCTGGGGTGGTGGGTAAAAAAATCTACATAAATACTATTCGGTTTTCTAAGAGCTTCTAATTTAAAACACTGAAAAGTTAAATAGTATACCTAGTATAAGAGGCAAGAGAATCAGTGGAGAGAGAATTTTTAAAAAATACCCGAACATTTATCAACAAGATAAATACTATATAATTAAAGGAGGCTTTACCGCAGCTGCTTAATAGATAAAACCTTATTGCACTTGTATAATGATGAAATTGTAGGCACTGAGTTCATCTTTGTACCAAGTCTAGAGTAAAAACTAGAATGACAAAAGCACTAATCAACAGATGATTTCATTTTATTTTACTTGTTATCAAAGGATGCGTGCACATATTTTTAACAAGTTAAGATAGTGTAAGATAAATGAGGACAAAAAGTCTCTCCCCGCTTTCCTTCCGTTTATTCCATTTTCCAGAAAAAAAACTTGCATTTCATTTAGTTACATTTTCTCGAATTTAACTCTATATTTCCAAACACTATACTAATGTTACTATTTCTTAATTTATAGATTTTGGTCATAATTTATTGGCTTATTATGATAGATGGGTGTGCTAGGTTTCATGTGACACCCAATTAGATGTCCAATTAGTTCAATTGGATGAAAGTAGAAATTGCTGGGTGGGTTTCTAATGAAGGTTCCTCAAAAAGGTGGTGAGTCAGCTGGCAGGCCCTGCTTGCATTTCCCTCTAAATCCTCTCTTCTGGGAAGAAAGAAATGGTGACTGAAATTGAAGCATCTTTCTTGTGATCATTGAATGACACCAAGGAGGGGAGATGTGGTAGGCAGAATAATAGCCCAAGATAGTCCACAAGGATGCCCACGTCTTAATTCCTGGACCCTGTGAAGATGTTGCTTCCATGGCAAAGAGAACTTTGCAGGTGAGATTAAGGTTATGGACCCTGAGATGGGAGACCTCCTGGATTATCCACATGAGTGCAAACAAATTACATGATTCCTTCAAAGCAAAGAACCTTTCCCAATTGTGCTCAGAAAAAGATGTGATCATTTCAGAAGGGTTAGAGAGACACTTCATTTTTAAAAAACAAAAATAAGCTTTATTTACGAAGAGCTTCTAACTTTGTTAAAGCTGCAAGCAAGTTTTCTTCATGACTACAGGCTTAGAGACCTGGTCATTCCAGTGTTCAAAAAGTACATTTTAAAATTAATTACAGAAACAAACCCATACTGAGAGGAAACAGCTTTTAGTTGGTTTGTAATGTACAGCTGTTGATTTCAGCTGTTCTTGAACCAGGCCCACCACTTCCTTGGGAATCAGGTGAGATGGAGTCACTCACAGAAGGAAATGTCTTTTAATAAGCAAGCTACTTGTGAGGATTAAATTTATGTGTCAACTTGACCACAGGGTACCTGCATATCTTGTCAAACAGTATTCTAGGTGTTTCTCTGAGGGTGCTTTTGGATGCGTTTAACATTTAAATTGGTAGACTGAGTAAAGCAATTTGCATTCCTTCATCCAATCCATTGAAGGCCTGAAGAGAACAAATAGGCTAACCCTCCCCTGGATAAGAGGAAATTCTTCCTGCCTTACTGCCTTTGAGCTTGGACAGCAGCTTTTTCCTGACTTTGTGTAACCACCCCTGACGCAGGAAGGGTTAATAATCACTGGAAAAGGCTTGCCAACAAACTGTGACCTGGAGGTGAGAAGGCTGGTTAGCCAAAGACAGGTAAGAGCTCCAGAGGGAGGCAACCTAAGCCAGGCACAGCTGCCCAGGGCACAGATGGAGACAGGATATCAGGAGCAGGAGGGGCCGTTGCCTAGGAGGTCTTACATGCTCTGAGATAAGAATATACAAGCACAGCAAAAACATGATAATATCAAAACAGAGACTGAGGGAGGGATCCTTGAGAAATCACTAAGAATTCTTGGCATTCGCTAATTACTTTGTCTAGAACACTTGGTGTATGTTTAACAGGTGTAAGCTGTGTATATATTGAAACGCTGGTTATAATAAACTCAGAGTGGCCATCAGCCCTCTCCGCATCTATCCTGGTGTGTACATTGGATTGCGACACCAACACTTTGGAGTGAACTGAAACATAGACTCTTCATGTTTCTCAAGCCTGCCAGCCTTTAGACTGGAACTACACCCTTGGCTCTCAGCATTTCTTAGGATTTGTCAGCCTCCATCATTGCATGAACCAATTCCTTATAATACATTTCTTTCTCTCTCTCTCCACACACATACACACTGTTGGTTCCGTTTCTCTAGAGAAACCTGACTAACACTACATGGTCAACATTACTTGCTTCTTAGAGAATACAATCAGATAACAAGGTCCAGCTGGTGGAGTACGTGGTCCACCACCAATTTCACAGGGAGCTTACAGGATGGGAAGGACAGCAGTTGTTGGCCTATGCTGCACAAAATAAGGGCATTCACTGAAAGGGAGAAAAAAGTATTGAAGGGAAGGGAGTTTCTCCCAGTTTGCACTCAGCCTTCAGCTTGCTAAAAGGAGAGGATGTGTTCTGGGAGAATATTTGAAACAATTACAGAAAAGTACACCCAGGATTTTTTTCAAGAAAGGCCGTGTCTGAAAAGAAAGAGGAACCTGGTCAGGATTTTAATGGGGGGCTTGGTGTCCCCTCCACTTCTGTTCCCCTGTGATATAAGACATCATCTAGAGAATGTTCTCCCGCAGTCCCCTAGTCACATCACTCAGAGGATGGTAAGTGAGATGTTGAAGGATCCTTGAAGCACAGATCAAAGTTCATGGGAACCACACAGCGCTTGTACAGTGAGATGGCTGGAAAGTAAAGCCTCTCAGAAATATCTTTGTAAGCCACACCTGCATCGACACCACTTTTATAAAATATTATCTCACTATGGGAAGTCTGCTGTAGACTCTTCTTTGCTTTATCCACAGACTTTTTTTCCTCAAAATACGAATAACTGTCGAACTTCAGGCAGTGACTTGGCTGTCTCTGTGTCTTCAAGAAGACTGATCTAAAAATCTCAGTGCATCTCTCCCGTGGAGAACCGGAAGAGAAGTGTTTATCAATGGACCGGCGGATCTTGCTTCCCTTTTTGCTTGCCAGTAATGAGCTTTGATGTCTCTAAAGATGGAGGAAGGGGGGCCAAGGGCCAAGGAAAGCAGGTGGGCTCTAGGAGCTGAAACTGGCAAGGAAACCAATTCTTCCCTAAGGCCTCAGTAAGCAATGCAATCCCACTGACACCTTGATTTTAGTTCAGTAAGACTCCTCTTGGATGTCTGACCCTCAGAACTGTAAGATCGTAAATTGGATTGTTAAAGCTATTTAGTTTGTGATAATTTATTAAGGCAAAAAAAGAAAGTTGACATAGAAGTCAATTGTCAGAATACAAGAACAGAAAAATAGAAGGAACCTGGCACACTGATGATCTTACTCAGGCTTCACTAATATCTTCACTAATGCAATGAATATTATGTTCTCTTATATAATCTTTTCCTGTCCGTCATCTTCAAACTAATGGTTGAATTTTTGCTGAAATGAATATTTATGGTTTATACTATTAAAACAATGCAAACACATTGCTAAGCCAAGAAATCTACAATGATATCTTTTCCTTCAATGGAGAAGGAGTGTAAACATGTGTGTGTGTGTGAGTGTGTGTGTGTATTCCTAAATGATCAAGGCTATCAGCTTAGCTGTTGATTCTGCCTTTCTCTTTTTGGGGATCTCCTCTTGGAAGGTTCTTTCCCCCTTCCCTATCTAGACTGGTTGTACCATGGGCTTGCTGGCCACTGGCTATTTTGAGGATTCCTTTTGCTTCCCTTCTGTGGAGGATCCTCTGATTCTTGTAGCCTTGTCTTCATTCTCTTAGTTTACTTGTTTTGGTGGAATACATAGTTTAGTAGGTTTCTGAGAAAGGTTACATGGAAAAGTCCATTTTTAAAAGATTTTGCATGTTTGAACCATCTTAATTCTGATGTAACACAACAGATATTTGGCATAGGTATATGATTATAAATTATTTTTCTCTCAGGATTTTGAAGGCTCTGCTCTATGATTATATAACTTTTAATATTGCTACCGAAGGGCCCAATACTAATTGTATGAGCTGTTTCTCTGGAACGTTTTAAGTTCTCCCAATATTGGGATTTTTGAACATTTCCGGTGATTTTTCTTGTTGTAAATCTTTTTGCAATAATTATGCTCAGTGCTTGGTGGGCCTTTTCCATCTGTAGACTCATTTTCTTCAGTATTTGAATATGTTCTTATATTATTTCTTCAAAATGTTTTTTATCTTTTGCTTTCTAGTTCTGATATTCCTATTAGTCAGATGTTGATTTTTCTGGACTGAATTTTTATTTCCTTTCCCTCCTATTTTCTCTTTCTTTGACATTTTTTCTGTTTACTACAACATTTCCTTAATTTTATCATCCAAAAATTTTGTACTTTTGCTGATTTTTTTTCATGTTTTCTAATCTTGTTTTTATCATTCTGCTATAGTTTGATGAATTAATACATGTGTTTCATCTCTCTGAGTAATCATCTCTAAGTTGATTTGGGGGACTATATATTTTTTCTCCTCTTGTATTAACTCTGTTTTTCCCAAGTTTCTTCTTTCTGTTTGTCTTTTGTCTTGGTTTGTAATGGTGGAAGTTTCTGGAAATTTTTCACAATCTTTTCCAGTTCGTTCAGATTTAAGAATGAGCAGTTCAGAAATATTTTGGTTTTGTGCTGATGGTCAATGTTGTCTACAGATAGGCTTTATTGTGGAATGGTTTTTCCAGTGGAAGACACTTAAACATCACTTTATGGAAGTCTTTTCTCTGGTGGAGTCCAGCTTCCTCAGGAAAGGGTCTTTTAATCTCTTGCTTTGAGGCTATAAATATGCCTACTAGATTTACTAATTGTTTATTTTCATCCGCCATAGCATTTCCTCCTCTTTTTGTGCCTAACCTTCTCAAGTCCAGATCTTTTCTGATTCTATTGCTCTAAAGAATGATTTTCCCACCTGCTTCAAGGATAAAATAGCTGTATTTGCCCGAATAAGACAGGAGGGAGGACCTGAGCTCAAAGTGCTCCTTCTTTCGATTTTTCAGCGCTTGCTTTACTGCTGATTCCTGTGGCAACCAGTGCTTCCAATTATGGAGCTTCCTGGGGATTTGCAAAACAAATGGGCTTGCTTCTTGTTGCCGCGTTCATTTACCTTCCTGTTCTCTGCAAATTCCATCTGCACTTTTTAATCTTTCATTCTTTATATGTTGTGTTTTGCATTATAGATCTTGACTAATTTCTTTGAAGATGAAGTTAGTGGCTCCCATTCTATTTCTAGTTGTTTTCTTATTTGATTTGCTTTTTTTGGGGGGGGGGGGAGATAAGCCCTGAGCTAACATCTGCTGCCAATCCTCCTCTTTTTGCTGAGGAAGACTGGCCCTGAGCTAACATCCGTGCCCACCTTTCTCTACTTTATATGTGGGATGCCTGCCACAGCATGGCTTGCCAAGAGGTGCCATGTCCACACCCGGGATCCAAACTGGTGAATCCTGGGCAGCTGAAGCAGAACATGTGAACTTAACTGCTGCACCACAGGGCCAGCCCCTGATTTACATTTTTAATATCTAAGAATAAAGCACAGTTTTAGTATTTTATCTTAAAGCTGAAATTCCATTTTAGACATATTTAATGATCTAGCAAAATTTCCAAATAAGTGGTGTGATTTTTCTCTTTTAAAGTCTGTTGATCTTAGCAAATAATTTAAGTCACCTAAGTATACAGAAGTAAAACAATAGTTTAATTGCTTTTTAATATCAGAGCATTAACAGTGTTAATCACATGATTTGTTTTAAAAGTCTGTTCAAAAGCTAAAGGACAGGCAAATTTAGACATCACTTAGTCAAAACCACCCACTTAGAGATGATAATTCTCACACTACAGTCTCCCCAAGTTCACACTCCGTGGCTGTGGCAGTCAAGGCTGCTGATCACAGGAGTCTCAACACTGTGCTTGTCCCATTGGATAGCCTGATATTTTCCTTGTATTTTATGATGACATGAAGGGCATAGATGAATGAGTAAAAAAGTAGAGGCCAGATATATGAGAGAAACCAAAGCAATGAGAGAAGGTAACATTAATACTTTCTAGAGTGAGATGTGTACAATAAGAGAAACACAGACAGACCCTGAGACCTACCGTTAACAATCTAGCCACTGTCTAACATACTTTCAAATTTCTATTTCCATGTTTTATCTTGTACTACTATCTAAATTTGGAATGCCCAAATAGAGGTTTTGGGGATTTTTTTTGCTGCTTGAATCTAATTTAAAGACCAAGTAACATTTTATACCCTTTACATAGTATTTCCATTTTTTGTTCGTCCCTTGGGTGCATTCTGAACTGATTTTGTCTCGCCATATATAGCCGAGTGCCTGTATATGGGAGCAATTGCATAAGTCTTTGAATTGAATTGAACTCCATGGTGAACTAAGCCCACAGCAAATTCTCAATCATTTTAACCTGTGTGGTCATCATTTTCTACATCATTTTTGCAAACATTTGCATTATTTTCTTTTTCATTCAAATGTAAAACCTAGACAGAAAGGAAATCTCTTAGATGTTGGCAATATTATTTTCATTCCTGTTTCCCTTTCAGCACTTTTCACAGCATCTTAAGCATAGAACATTCAATACCCCTCTGTTGACTGAATAAACTGCCAAGAGTTGCACCTGGGTGGAGACCAAGAGAGTAAGAGAAACGCGTACTGACAATGAAATGGGAAGAAAGAAATATATCACAGTAATTATAACTGAAAGTGTTTAATTCTCTTATAATTTACCTATACTTGTGAGATGTCAATCTACCTTGTGTAGGGGGTATTATTACACATATTATGTGAGCGACGAAACACAAGGAGGCTAATAAGCTTGTTAAAAAATCACCCTGCCAGTAAATGACAACTTTATTAGTGGTAGTATCATTATAATCATTTTATTATTATTATTCTTTCATTATCATCATATTATTTAGTGGTGATGGTGAGGTGATATGGCTGCCAAATATTTATAAGTACATTTTTATAAGTACAGTTCCATAAGGGAATATCATCTCTAAAGACTTGACCTGTGCATTTGATGAATGTAAATGGCCTGTCATTTCTCCCTACTCTTAAATGACACTGTTAATTTCAGGTTCTGAGCATAGGAACTGTGTGAAAGGAAGCATTTCTTTCTGGAGCTGTTCCTTTTAGCACTATGCATAACACAAAGCTTGAAAGGAGTCATGTGTTGGTATAGGAGTTAAGAAATAGGCACTTGCTAGCTCTAAAAATTAAACAATGGAATAAAAAGAATATTTAATTATCACAGAAGGTAATTATTGTTAATTTCTTTAGTTATGCTGAAGAAGGAGTGTAAACTAAAGGAAATTTCGCTTTCAGAATAGATGAGTCTGGAACAATTATATATAAAAGACAGATTTAAAATATTCAGTCAAAGTTTAATTGTTGTAAGGAGAGACCTGGTTGATGAGTTCCTGTAATTTATCTGATCATAAATAAGTTTTCTGTTGCCAAATTGCCTTAAAGCGATTATGCTCCCACGTGCGTCTTCTCCTTATCTTCTATTTCAAACACATGAAGCACAAGAGATATCGTGCATAGGGTTCTTTCTCTGTAGGATTTTGGCTGAGAATTTTACTCAACTTCTAGAATATTAGTTTTTGAAGTTTTGAAGTTTTCTGTTTTAGAAGTAAACATGATACAAATTAAGTTTTCTTATTGCCTACCTAGTTCCTTTTAGGAATATTTAGGAATATTCTGCTTTGTCCTATTTTTCCTTTCATCAAAAATACTTTAAAATTGGATACGGGGATAGAAATTAGTATATATCATGTACATATTCTCTTTTCTGGGTCCTGACAAATCAAATAAATTTAAAACAATAAAATGAACCAAATAAACAGCCACGTGACCGGTATCACTCCTTCCCATAGTCAGTGTTACTGAGAATATTTACCAGCGTGAATCCCCTTGACCCAGGTGCCAACATCATATGATATTTGCTTTTAATCAGTGCAATAGATGTATTTTTTAAATTCATAGTTCTCCATTCAACTAGGCTTTATATTTTCATCATGATTATCTTAGTAATTATAAATATATATTAAGCAGTAAATGGATATAAAGCACTCTGTGAAGATTCTTACACGTATGTTACCTCACTTAGTACAGGTAATGACCCTCTGAGGTAGTTATTACCTCTATCATCCAGGTAAGGACAGTGAGTTGCTTAGAGGGGTTCAGTGTGGTCCAGGTCACACAGAGAGTAGTAGCAGAACAGAAGTCGAATCCAAGTAGCATGATTTGAGAGACTGTACGCCTAAATGTCGTCACAGGTGGCTGTATTTTAACTTCGAAAAGATTAAAAATTAGCGTCCGTTGAGGTAGAGTTGAGAATAACAATCTGTAATCAAAAATATTTCTTAGAGGGGCTGGCCCCGTGGCCGAGTGGTTAAGTTCGCGCACTCCGCTGCAGGCGGCCCAGTGTTTCGTTGGTTCGAATCCTGGGCGCGGACATGGCACTGCTCATCAAACCACGCTGAGGCAGCGTCCCACATGCCACAACCGGAAGGACCTACAACAAAAGAATATACAACTATGTACCGGGGGGCTTTGGGGAGAAAAAGGAAAAAAATAAAATCTTTAAAAAAAAAAAAATATTTCTTAGAAATGTAATAGGACACAGTAAAATCTTGATAAGGTGCTAATTTGTGTTTTTTAAAGAAACTCTCTTTATTTTATCCCAAACCTTAAGTATAAGAAAGGAAATTTAAGGATGTTGGGAAATTTAGTCTCCTGTAGGACTCTGTGAGTCACAATTAAATATTTAAAATGTAAGCGAAATAATGAATATAGCATTTTACTTAGAATATATTATTTATGAGGATTAAGAGCCCTATATAGAAATTTACATATCTAATTTTTCTTGGAAAGTATGTTTTTCTCAAATTATAAGTAATTTTGAAGAATGTTATCTTAAGTTAATTTAAATCATTCTTTCGAGGACTTATTGACACTGATTGTAATACCATAAAATTTCTATTTTGAATGAACTGGAGTCAACTATGAGTCAACTATGAGTCAACTATGAAAGTATTTGCTTTTTCAACTTGAGTAGATACAAATTCATTTTGAAAAGAATGCTTATATTTAAATACAGAGCAGACATAAATGACTGGATGTTAACTGACAATTTACTGTTACCATTTACTCTTCCACACAAGGTTAGAGTGACTCTCTGAGGTTAAATTTCCTGGTGTAATGATAGTTTAATTCAATTTCTTACTACATTATACATTCATACATGAAATTCAGTTTTTTTATTCATTACTGTTAAAATCCATTGACATATTTATGCGTGTGTGTGTGTATGTGTGTGTGTGTGATTGTAGTCCTGGTCTAACCAAATTTTGCTAAAAATGAGTCCATATTAACATTTTACTGATATATATCACTGCCTTTTATGTAAGTTTTTGAACTCTTACTAGGCATCATCCACTATTTTCTACTAGTCTCTCACAAATTTGTAAACAGGCTATTCTACTACATTTTTCACTTCTCTCACATTTCTTGATGGATGCTGCCCATTAAGTTACTTTAGACAACATCTTTAAAATATACCAAAATTGAGCTAACTCCGAAATTTAAAAAACGATCCTACTTATAACAACGTGCAACTTGTAAATTTAGCCTCTCAGCTCCAAATCCCCATTGGATCGACTACTCTGTGGTCCTGGAGCTGGATCCTGGAAATAGTCTCCTTTGCCAGCTGTCACGAGGCTAAGCTTTTTCAGTAGGGTGCATAGAGGAACGCTGGAGGACAAAGGGATTTCTCTTCTGGGGTCAGATGGGTTCCTACAGGCAAGTTCCTAGAGTGCTTACAGTTTCTGCTGTGTCCAGCTCTTGCAACACAGCCAGCTTCTGCTGCATTGGTTTCTGCAGCACGTGGCTGAACAGTCAAGCAGAATGGCACCAGCTTGAAACGGCCCACCCCAGCACCCACTCAGGCAGCTGTGAAGCCTCCATGACTGTCTCCATCACCCAGAGGCGCAGCTATTTACTTTCCAGTGAGATCTGGATCTCAGTCCTTGGAAACGACCAGAAGGGGAGGGAACTCTTCCTTCTGCCTTTTCTTGGACGCTCTGTCTCAGCTCTCGTGGTAGTAACTGTATCTTACATCTTTTACTCTTATATTCTTTAGAGTTCTCTTTACTCCTTCCTGGCTAATCCTCTGTTTCTCTAATTCCCTGTTGTAGTTAGTAATTCTTTATATTAAACTTGCCCTGCTCAAAATATTGTATGGTTTCTGCCTCCTGGTTGGACTGTCATTAATATATTCAGTAATAAACTGTAAGGTGTACTATACATCCTCAGCGAGATCCAAGATCCAAGATTCTCCAGTGTGTACTGTTGAAGAGGTATCTGTGGATAAGACATGCCTAAGACATCTGTGGAGCAGAGAGAAGCTCAGGAAGACACCGAGACAAGCATTTATTTATAATACAGCTTCCTTGTAATAACTTTAGTTTATGGTGACACTGAGCCATAGCTAATAGGGCACTGAAAAGCATTTAGCGTGTGGAGGCAACTCACCTGGGCAAAGAAATTAATGCAAATCACCACAACAAGATAGTTTTAAACATATAAACGTGGCACATTGCAAGTCAATTTTATTTTCACATTGGAATAAATAAATTTAATGCATGAACGTGCAGGGGAAGCAGTCATTCCCAGGCAATTTTATATTTTTGTTGTGAATAAGTGATGCATGAGCCCACTGCAGACTTAGAGGTTTAAAACAGAATACATGTCAACTTGAAGTACTTCACTTCAGATATCTCCACTCTAAGAATGCCTATTAAGTTAGGAGTCAATAGAATCCTAAATCGGAGAAAGCAAATGCTAATCAAGGGAGTGACTTCATCTTCTACGCATTCTGAGCTGTCAGCACAGGTCCTTAATGAATTTTGGGCACTCAATAAAAATTCGTTGAATAGATGAGTAGATTTAGCTACATGCGGCTAGGATTTTACTTTTCTTTTTATAAAGTACAACATTAACAGATTTAATACGGTGAGGAAGAGATTAGAACTATAACTTTATACCTACTACCAACAAACTAATCTTTGCTTATAAAATACATCCTTAATTGTAGGTAGCAGTGTCAGGTAGTAGCTGTTTTCACCCTTTTCTGGCAATGTGAAGAGAGTGGAGGAGAAGATAGAAGCTTCGTTTTTAAAACATTGGAAAATATTTACAGATTTTATAACATTGGAAAGCAACCATTATTATTGCAAGTCGCCTCTTGCTGTCAGTAGGTCAAATTTTCACCTTATTTGTCTCTAACACATTCTTTCTAGACAAACAGTTGCATTAAAGTAGATAGTAAGGAAATTCTTGCCTTCTAAGGGGACAGTATAGGGGGAAGAAAAGGAAATATTATATCAGGAACTAAAAGATGTGGGTTCTTGTTCCCAGTCCCCCAAATTCCCCATCAATCTGTGCCCCACGCCACTTCACCTCTGGTCTCTGGGACAAAGTAAGAGAAATATTGTAAACCTTAAGTTCTCCATTTGCAGATGTGGGGACCTGGAAATGGCCACCCCAAGATATATCTCTTTGGCATGATTATTTGAGACTGGTTTCTTTGCAGACAGGAAAGCAACTGAAAAGTAGAACTTGCTTGCCCTTTGTTAAGAGACATTTACATTGTAAAGGAACTCTCCATCTGTAAAGATATCTTCCTCTCTGTACCAGGAAGGGGAGATGACCTTCTCTCTAGAAACTCTTAATCAATGCCAAAGGCATTTTATTGTGCTTGTCTGGTAACCTCCTGTAACTGACTTCCCTCCCCCTCCCAACTTTGGCATTTCTTTAAGGATTAAGCATCTTTCCCTAGGCTAGGAACTGATTGCTGCGCTCATCTATGACCACCCAGCTCGAGACAATAGACTTGCCTCCTGCTATGCCCTCCGAGACAGCAGACCACTACCTGCTGTGTCCATCAAGCACTGTGCCGACAGGGCAATCTTGTGACTATTGTGGGAGGGACATTTCAACCATATGTGAAATATCAAGTTTGGGGGTATATAACCACTCTGTGCACCCCACTTCTTCGGTGCCCTTTTTTCCTTCAGGTAGAAAGGCCATGGGCCATAGTCCTCATAAAGCTTTGTTTAATTTTCTCTTGCTATTCTGTCTCATGTGAATTTAAGTCGTTCTCCAGCCAGACAAAACCACTGTGGGCACCTGGAATTGGCCACCCCAAGATATGTCTCTTTGGCATCAGGATTATTTGAAGCTGATTGCTTTTGATAAACTGGGGCAGGGAAGGAGGCTCTGAGGAATGGAACTTGCCCTTTGTTAGGACACATTTACATTTGTAAGGTAAATCTCTATCTGTAAAAGGTGTCTCCCTCTCTGTAGCAGGAAGAAGAAAGGAGGTGACCTTCTCTCTAGAAACTCTTAATCAATGCCAAAGGCAAGGACTTAAATCTGCATTTTATTGTGCTAGTCTGATAACCTCCTGTAACTGACTTCCCTCCCCCTCCCAACGTTGGCATTTCTTAAGGATTAAGCATCTTTCCTTAGGCTAGGAACTGATTGCTGCACTCACCTGTGACTGCCCAGCTCCAGACAATCGACTTGCCTCCGGCTATGCCCTCCGAGACAGCAGACCACTACCTGCTGTGTCCAACAAGCCCTGTGCTGACAGGGCAATCTTGTGACTATTGTGGGAGGGACATTTCAATCACATGTGAAACACCCTGTTTGGGGGTATATAACCACTCTGTGCACCCCACTTCTTCGGTGCCCTTTCTTCCTTTGGGAAGAAAGGCCCCAGGCCATGGTTCTTCATAAAGCTTTGTTTAATTTTCTCTTGCTATTCTGTCTCATGTGAATTTAATTCGTTCTCCGGCCAGATGAACCCCCATTTGGGAAGAGGAAATGTCTTCCTCCCCTATGCAGATGACAATGAGACATTGTTTTGTCTCATGTCACAGAATTGTTTTGAGGATCCAAGGAGATAGTGTAAATAAACATGTTTTAGAAATTGTTAGGTAATAATAGGTTTAAAATATTTTATAACAAAACCATGTTATAAGGTGTCAGTGTCGCAGTCCAATGTACACATCAGGAATAGATGCAGAGAGGGCTGATGGCCACTCTGAGCTTATTATAACCAGCGTTTCAATATATACATAGCTTACAGCTGTTAAACATACACAGGTGTTTTGGATGAAGTAATTAGCGAATGCCAAGAATTCTTAGTGATTTCTCAAGAAGCTGTCCCTCGGCCTCTGTTTTGATATTATCATGTTTTTGCTGTGCTCGTATATTTTTATCTCAGAGCAGGCAAGGCCTCCTAGGCAACGGCTCCTCTTGCTCAGGATATCGATCTGTGCCCCCGGGTGACCGATGCCTGCCTTAGGTTGCCTCCCCCTGGAGGTCTTACCCATCATTGGCTAACCAGCCTTCTCACCTCCAGGTCACAGTTTGTTGGCAAGCCTTTTCCAGTGATTATTAACCCTTCCTGAGTGAGGGGCGGCTACATAAGGCATTGTTATAGGGCATGCCTCCACAAAGTTAGCAAAGGCATATTGAGTAGTATTTGCATGGGAACCTGTCTGGAAATACTGGTGCTATAGAGGTGTGTTGAACATTGTTATATGTTAGACAAAAGCACAAGTTTGAAATCAATCCAGCCTGGGTTAAAACCCACAATCTGACCTTTACTAGCAGAAATACTTTGGGTAAGGGACTTAATCTCACTGATCTTATTTTTTTCTCATCTGTAAAATGGAATAATAATGCTTAGTTTATGGAGTTATGAGATATAGATAAAATGAGTATGCTAAGAGTTTATCACACAGCATCCAAGACATAGTAAACCCCTGTTAATGATATCTTGTATAATGAATCAGTTACATTGTACACAGATGACAAGCTGGACTAAGCATACAAACCAAAATTGGAGTTTTTGTACAACTGCTTTAGACTCCTCTTCACTGAACCATTTTTCTGAAATTTTTGGATGCATAGCAGATGACTCAGTCTAAGATGATAAAATGATGATGTGCAGAAGTACTTGGGTCTTTGTTGAATTGACTTGGTCAGTGGTTCTCCAATTTCATGTGCATAAAAATTACCTGAGACGCCTGTTATAAATTCTCAGATTTTAGTCCCAGAGATTTTACTTTGGGGCTCTGTTACATGTCCTGGGGATTAGTGCCTAAAAGCCCCTTAAGTGGTTCTGATGTGAGTGATGCTACTTTGAGAACTATTGCTTTAGCGTATGCCATATTGAGGGCGATGATGCTAGTTACACATGATTGCAACTTGCCATTGTGTATGTGTTCCAGCATCATCTACAATTTCTACTTTTTCTCCTAGAAGCTTTTCCCTTTGTTATGCTGTTAAGACAAAAAGGAAAATATTTTACATCCAAATGATATAACATAGTTAAAATAGCTGCATTGCAAAAACAAATTCAAAATATCATAATATAATACATAAAATTAAGAAGACTTGGAGTTCAAAAAGACTTTTAAAGAAATAAGTTTAGGGAAATATATATTTGCTTTCATAAATATTTCTGTGCATTTTGAATTGCTCTATTTTGTGATGTTGATTTATTTTCCAATTGTATTTCTGACAGTTTTTAGAGGGTGGTCATGAAAACAGAAAAGAATTAGTTTTGCATGCTTTCCGTAGATAACATAAAATCCCTGAGGATATTTCTAGTATTTGTTTTATTTGCTCAATCTTCAAGTTGTTTGCATAATATATTCTGAGACTTTAGAGATTTGCCAACAATCCCACTAATTTCATTGATTTGTGTGTGGTTCATGTTGTCTCAATTTGAATACTTGTCTTAATCAAATATTTTTTCCATATAGTAATAGGCTTACCAAATAAAAAAGTAAGTTATTTATTTAAATATGTCTATACAAACACAACAACCTGACACTCAGACTTTGCTGGAAGAGTTTAGAATTACGCTAAAGAATTTGTTGAACAATTAAGATTAATACTGTTCATCATTGACTTTATTATTGCAATAATAATAATAAAAATAGTGATAATTTTGATAGTTAACATTGGCTAAACACTTGTTATGTGCCATCTAAACTTCCGGACAATTTGTGAAATGGATACTATTATCACTCTGTTTTATGGATGAGGAAACTGGCATTCAGAGTGGCACGCTGAAGGTCTCACAGCTTCTAAGTGGTAGCACTGGGATTTGAAGTAGTTTGTTTGATTCTAGCATTTGAAAATGTAAGTAATACACTAAAAATTTGCTTCAAGAAACAAAAGTTCTAAATTTTTTTAAAAAGAATAGTTTCACAAAGTTTCAATGATAGAATAAAGCATTTTCCTTTCCATTTGAAAGGAACTGGAAATAAAAACATGCGCTTAGTTTCCTTTAAAAGTCTAAATTAATTTTCTTAGTAAGTACAAAAGTATATTTCAAATAACTTCATTTGCACATTGACTGTTACTAGGGCAGAAATTGACCGAAGTTATGAACAGACACAGGTAAAGAAGAGGAGATTCTTTAAAGCAACATCTGCAGGAAGACGGCTTCCACCAAGAGCAGAGAGGAAGGCTCCTCACTGCACCGAAAAATTTGCCTTTCTTAGTCTATGTGTCTTCCTCAGAGGTCACACACCACAGAAGGATGCCTTTGTTTAGAGTGAAAATCCTTTCAGGTCATTAGAAGAACAAATCCCAGGTTTTCTTCTGGGAATTTTTTCTCCTGTGAATACTTCTGACTATATGTGGAGCATATATAGGCTGGGTCTGCTGGCTTGCCACAAGTATGGGCAAGTCTTAAAGGAACATAGGAATGATTGTAAGGTAAGTGTACATTCACTCTGGGGATATACATATTCATGCCCATATACACATCCATCACAACTGTAAGCTTGGGAACAAGTAAGGGTCTGTCACAGCACATTCCTGTGTGAATACTTTGAGTAGGACAGAATCAGTCTTCATCCCATACTAAGAAAAGCCACTTCTCAGGGCCTAACTGGAATCCTATTCCCATGCACCTAAAATTACCTAAACATTTAGCAAGATGAATGTGAAATTCAGACAATGACCCTTTATTTAGAAATGGTTTGAGTTTTCTTAAACTATGAACAAAATTAAGAAAATGACTTTTGTTAGTTTAAAGAGAAAATTTGAGGGGCTGGCCCAGTGCTGTAGTGGTTAAGTTCGCGCATTCTGCTTCCGGGGCCCAGCCTTCGCCAATTCAGATCCTGGGCGTGGACTCACACATTGCTTATCAAGCCATGCTGTGGCAGGCATCCCACATATAAAGTAGAGGAAGATGGGCACAGATGTTAGTTCAAGGCCGGTCTTCCTCAGCAAAAAGAGGAGGATTGGTGGAGGATGTTAGCTCAGGGCTAATCTTCCTCAAAAAAAAAAAAAAAAACTAAAAGAAAATTTGAGAACACACGAAAAAGTCATTATTAAAATTAAAGTATATTGTTTTCCTGAGGAATCAGTGTTGTGTTTAAATTTGAGGGAAAGAGCTCAGGCAGAACAGAAAATCTAACTTTTTGTTTTCATATTGAGGGTAGCTTCATACATGTATTTTCTGAAAACATGAATGAAGGAAGAAAGGTATGTTGGCAGGAAGGAATGAGAAAGGAAAGAAGAAAGAGAGAGAGACAGAAAAGAAGGGAGCAAGGAAAGATAAGGATCAGGAGGTAGAGCCTGAATAGAAAAAAGGATAGTCAGAACAGAGTTTATGTAAGAGTTGTGGAGCCAAAATAACCACTAACCATTCCGTAGAAAAGAGAGGGGAGGTGAATGTTACTTGAGCCAAACTGAGGATTATAACCTGGGAAGGCCTCTTCCAGAAAGGAAGAAAGCGTTCTGCAGAAGCATGGTTTTCAGTAGTCCTACGCCTTTTTAGAACAAAGAAGATACATTAAACACACCCAGGATACATACTCATCAAAGTTTCAAAGAGATATTCAGATGTAAATTAGTAGGTCAAGGAGACTCTCTTGTTAGGAAAGGGAACTTATTTTAGGGGTACTAATATGGATAATATGGGCATTACTGGTAAGCTGTTACTGGCTTTCTAGGAGGGGAAGTATGCATTCTTATTTTAATGGTTAAAGCTGATGTACAATGTATGTTTGATAGGCCATAAATCAGGCTTTCCTTTTTTTTTGGTGAGAAGGATTGTCGCTGAGCTAACAGCTGTGACAGTCTTCCTCTGTTTTGTATGTGGGATGCTGCCACAGCATAGCTTGATGAGTGGTGTGTAGGTCCACACCCAGGATCCGAATCTGTGAACCCTGGGCCACTGAAGTGGAGGATGCAAACTTAACCACTATACCCCCAGGCCTGCCCAAGCAGGCATTTTTTAGTTTAAGCTGAATCAGTTTTGAATCACAATGGTTACCCCGTGTACCCCAATATGTGAAAATCTCTTGTCAGAGTAAATGACATGACTAAGATACTGGTCTTGATGATATAAAAATAACAGCATATTGTGCATAAGAAATGATTAGGAACTTGCTTCCATAAAGGTGATGTTGAAGTATAAGTCATCAAAAACGAAACATTTTGGAGTAACAATTACATCCTAGGTATTCCCATGGAAGTATAGAGGTAAATGTTATTGTTTTTTTTAATAAAAAGAAATAGTATAAAATAATAAGTGAGTTGTCCCTTAACACTAAGATTTACGAAAAATGACAATGAAACTAAGATTAAGTAAGAAAACAGCCAAGGAGCTAAAGTTTGTCAATCTACTAAAGAGACTAGGTGACCTCATTTTTCTTGTATTTAAAAAAAGTGTTTATTGGGGAAAATGAGGGAATTATTGAAATAATTATATTAAATTTATTTTGAAAAAGCCAATCAATATTTTTTCTTTTTTTGAATTGAAGTATAATTGACATACAACATAGTGATTCGATATTTTTATACGTTATGAAACGATCATCACAATATGCCTAGTTACCATCTGTCACCACACAAAGACATTACAATATGATTGACTATATTCCCTATGCTATATGTTACATTACATTCCTGTGATTGGTTTATTTTATGATTGGAAGTTTGTACCTTTCAATCCCCTTCCCCTGTTTCACCCATCCTCCCATCCTCCTCCTCTCCAGTCAATCACTACTTTTTGAGCTGCATTTATATGCCACTGTATTAGTCTTTTAAAACTTGTTCAAGTAAATTAAATCAGATTTTTACATAGCCTTAAGTCCCCTCCTCATTGATTCCTCCATTAAAATGTTTTCCCTGTGTAATAATAAAATATCATTTGTGAGAAAACTTGGACCATCAATTTTTCATTTCTATTCTTCAGTAACCTTGACCTTTTAAGTATCACCTACCCAACAGAGCCAAATATACAGTGTAAAAAGCTTGTGTTGTTTCTTGACACACTTCCTAATTTTCTGTTTTTTAATAGCATTAATGTCAGAGTAGGAAAACCTTTAATTTAAAATAAAATTTATGAAACGTGAATAATGTCTTTCTCAGGTGAATATATTAAGTTGTCATCTTTCAACAAAAAGTTGACAAAGCACATTACTCATTATAATAAGTGCAATCTCTCTTTTTTTTCAATTGGTAAAATTGACATTACAGTTTTAAAATAAATGCCTCAAAATTAAAAATAAAAGTCACAGTTTTTATTTAATTTATTTTAGAAAGTAAAAATTCTCAAAAAGCTCTCTGAAATTCTGTAGTCAAAATACATGTGATTACTATCTTTTAAGCTATTTTAAGAGAACTGATAATTCAAGTAGTATTCCTGATTGGTGGTACTATTATTTAATGAAGTAATATTATTAAAAATTATGCAAATATGAATATGTGAATGCCAGTTCCCATCCTTAAGTAATAGAAATTGGGGTAAAACGAGAAAACCTATTTGTTTGCTTTATATAGTGAAAGAATTTTTATTTTAAGGTGTAAATATGGAATTTCCATTAATATTTCAAAACAAAAGAAAACATATAAGATTGTGTAATGAGGGAAATCTAAGGATAAATTTTGCTCATCTTTTTCTATATAGACATAGAATAATGAGTAAAAATGATGATTTCTGTCTCAGTATGAACTGAATAGGGAGAATTCACTATTAATACAAGGTAGTAAGAAGACAGAAGATCAGTTCATTCATTATTCATTCTCTCACGCAATAAATATTTACTGAGCGCCTACTATATGAAACTTTCAGGCTCTTTGGAATGAGAGAGACACAGGAGAGAAGCAATTTTTATTTTCCACTGGGTTTCTGGTGAGAATTGGGATGTTTTCAATTGAGATTAAGCCAAATATAAAGATACAGCTAAGTAAAGAGGAAGAGCTTTAAAAAAACATAACTTCAATATAGAAATAAAAAGATACATAGATATATTTAGTATGATACCAAAACACTAAAAAGTAAGATAAAATAGTCCTTGATAAGTAGATATATATATAAACACACATCTACAATACAACAGCAACTAGATATTATGTTTACATAAATTATTGAACATCTATCTACACTGATCTAAACTAGAATAACCTTTTTTGGAAAATCAATTAGGTTTCGAGAAACATAAAAATTTGCCCTTTGCAACTCCAGCAAATGCAAATCTCTTAATTGCTTTGTACTTTATTCATTATGAATATGAATGTAAGTGGATAAACCAACTGAACTATTATAACACCAAAATAAAATTATAATAAAACTGTATTTATCAAAGTAGTTCCTAGATAATTTTCTAGGGATTTTTTGGGGAAGATATTTTAATCAGCCATGAAATTGAGCTATGTCCAATTTGCAATGGAATTTGAATATCTTAATGATATTTTTCTATCAAGATATAATTTTAAATATTATCATATCAGTTTTCAAGAATGTATTAAACATCTGGAAAAATTCAAATAGCCGTATCTTTGGATTTGAGTGATTAATAATGTAAATTTTTTGGAATGTGTTATGGCTATTTCTTTACAGCCATAACTAACAAGCAAGGAAAATTGCTGATTATATTTTTGACCATGGTGATTGATATTGATCATGAACATAATTGAACGAATTAGCCTGTGATGGTCAGAATTTCCAACAGCAAACAAATATGCTCTATGGCTTCTTGACATCTCCAATCTATACAAGAAATCAAAACTAGAAGCCAAAGCTTATTGGTGAGGCAATTAAAGGAGGAGCTAAATTGTGTTCAGAAATGTGCTCAAAGCAGATTTTGATGACAAATGGCAACATTCCTATGAACAGAGGGCTCTCTGATTATCTGTGTTGACTTTGCCAGTCACAAGGATAACTGGAAAATTACAACCACATTTGGAAGAAATAATAAGTGTCGAGAGGGGTCAGCCTGGTGGCATAGTGCCTAAGTTCATGCACTCTGCTTAGATGTCCTGGGGTTTGCAGGCCGGGAACCTGGGCACAGACCTAACACCTCTCGTCAAGCTGTGCTGTGGTGGCATACCACGTAAAATAGAGGAAGATTGGCAAGATGTCAGCTCAGGGCCAATCTTCCTCACACACACACAAAAGTGTTAGGGAACACTCTTCTAGAACCTCAACATCTTAAATGACACCAATAGCAGCAATGAAAGTAACTGTAAGGCTGCATAAATAAGAAGCCCACTATTCCAATTGATGGATTGATTGATTGATTTTCTTCTTCTATTTTTTTAGTGACTGCAGGTGCAGAGGTTTGAATGACCCATATTACGCAGTTAATTGTAATTATCATCATCGATCCTTGCAAGATCCTTTTCTATTTGTTTATTTCTACTTATCCCCACACCCCAGTACAGTTTTCTCTTTATTTATTCCTACTCCTTCTAAGTAATCTGTTTTGTTTAACGTGTACCTTTTTGTTTGAATGTATCCTTTCCAAATGTGTATTGCTGTTTTGGGTGTGTGTATCGTAAATTTATGTCAGTAGCATTGGTTATATATTTTATTCCTTTTTCTTACCTTTTTTATGGTAATGACTATGTTTATAAGATTCCTCCATTTTTCTGTATTTAATCTATGTGTTCCAGTAGCTGCATAATACTCTATAGTGCACAGATCCATTCCGTTTTACTACCCACCCTCCCATTGAATGACATCAAAATTCCTTCCAAATCTCACTTCACAAATAACACCAGTGAACATCCTTGTGTATATTTCCTTACGGACTTGTATATGTATTTCTCTTATAGTTGCTGGTTCATATGGTCTATATGTGCTTAATTTGCATAAATAATATCAGACAGTTTTCCAGAATAGCCACATCAATCTATATTCTACCAGGGACTGTGAGCATAAAGGAATCATCATGAATCACTGATGGGATGAGATTGCTAGTGAACTGTAGGTTTTCAATTCTGTAAATTTGCTCCTCGTAAACTATGCCATCCTTTTGTTGATTTTTAGGAGTTCTTTGTATATTCTAAATATTTGTCCCTTGGTTGATGTTAGATACTGCAAATATCTTCTTTCATTCTAACATTTCAGTAGTAATTTTTTCCATGATATCCTTATTTGAAAAAATATCCCTAGTTTTTATATAATCAAATTGTATCAACTTTTAGATTTATGGCTTATCTTTTAAAGGATTTTTAAAAGAAATCCTTCCCTGCCTTAGATCACAAAGTTATTGTCCTCTATTTTTTTCCATTTAGCTTAAAATTTTATCTTTCATATTTAAATAATTTATCCAGTTTTACCTTTGTTGTTTTAAACAGGGCTAAAATTTTGTTTTGTTACATAGAGTGAGTAACTTCTCCAAAGTTAATCCACTAGATAATCTGTCCTTTCCCCACTGATTTATGGGTCCAACTTTATCATATGGGAAGATACCATTTGGATACAGATAGTTCATTCAGTATGTCTCTTCTTGCACCAGAATAGCACTATTTTTATTTCTGTAGTTTTGTAATGTATCTTAATATCTGATAGGGAAAATTCATATTTTTAATTACTCTTTATTAAGGTTGATCTAGCTATTTGTGGGCCTTTATTGTTCCATATTAATATTAGAATAAGATTATTCACTTTATCGAAAGTTGGATATTTCAATATGAATTTCAATGACTCTGCAAATATAATTTTGATTTCTAATTGAACTGGCTGACACACAAGATAGAGTCCTGCCTTCATAGATCAAAAATCAAATAAAATTCTAGAATTTTTATAATTGATATAAATAGCAAATTTCTAAAGCAAAATATAATAAGATAATGCAAGATGTTAACCCTAATGATAAACCTAAACATATAAGTAAATTCCACTCTGTAAAAAAATCATTTTTTATTTTCATATCGGAAAAGAGTCAAAAGATTGACCATACTAAGGACAGTTGAATGTGTTTTGAAATGGATGGACGCTCTCAGGTATGTTACTGGGGTAATGAATTGAGTCAAAAATTTCAGGAGAATATTTTGTTAACATCAAAAACATTTAAAGTGTTCATAATATTTCATCTAGAATTTGTACTTGTGGGAATTTATAAAGATCAAAGAAATAGATATGCCAAATATATGTACTAGGATGCTCACCACAGAGAAGGCTGGCAGTAATCTAAAGGTCATCAATAAAGAATTGAGTAAATATAGTATCATACAGATCACATAATGATTACACAATTAATGTAACTATGAATTTATCTGGGCATTAATTGCAATACTCTATTTTTGTCCTGATGAATATTTAATTGAGCTCTCTTAATATCATATACTATGCACTAGTTAACTAATGCCACAGATATGAATATTTTATATAAAATGGTGTCTGACTAAGTTACTGGTTCATAAAAAGCAGGTTATAAAAGACCATATGTAATATGATTGTTTCTGCAAATTTATATATTTACAAATAAGTAATATCTTGAGTTACTAATTATTAGAAAGTTAATAGAAGTTATATATGGAAAGAATTTTTCCTTTTAATCATTTTAGTTTTGAATTTTAGTTTAAGAATGCATATTTTTAGGGGCTGGCCCCATGGTCGAGTGGTTAATTTCGCCCGCTCCGCTGCAGGTGGCCCGGTGTTTCGTTGGTTCGAGTCCTGGGCGCGGACATGGCACTGCTCGTCAAGGCACACTGAGGCAGTGCCCCACATGCCACGACTAGAAGGACCCACAACAAACAATATACAAAGAAGAATATACTACTGGGGGACTTTGCGGAGAAAAGGGAAAAAAATAAAATCTTTAAAAAAAAAAGGAATGCCTATTTTTAGAAGCACAGATGCAATAAAGCAATTTTATTCTGCAAACAGGACCTGGATTTATTCAAAAGAAAGATTTTTGAAGGAATTCACAGACTATTCTTTTAAAAAATTGTGCTCCCTCTATATTTACTGTATAAAAGAGAGTTCTCAAACAGTTTATGTTCTCAAGACTGTTTTGAATATAAGAAAATTTGTCTGGAAATCTGCAATATATATTATGTTTGCTCTGTAAGTCACATATGGTAAATTCCAAAGAATTGGAGATGTCTCATATTATTGAAGAACAAAATTAACGTGCTAAAAAAATTTAATGCATTGGAAGTTGGCAAGAGTGCCATCACAGATCCATGTAATTACTTATAGCAATTGGGCATTTAAATTTAATTCAGAGTTTCCTAGTGATTAGGACTGAAAAGATATCATTAAATATTTTCAGTCTCTGGAACCCTATCTTCTGTATTTATCACATGAATCTTATAAAATGGGTAATGGGTAACAAAATAAACTCTGTCTTCGTAGATTTTACTTTTGATGAAACAAATATTCATCATATGAACTTTTCTCACAACAGTAAATTGAAATTAGTGAAGGTTTTGACTTACAAATGAGACAGCTTTTCTACAGGGAGCTAAGATAATATATTCCAGTTATACTACTTTCTGACGATCTACCTTAACGTGAGAATAAAGCATAGGGAATCCAAATAAATTGATAGTTAACATGTCCCTTAAATTATTTTCCTTAAATATCAGATATCTCAAGTGGGTTTTTGGTTAACATGGAATCAAAATCATTGAATTCTGTGACAAGTGTTTGAGGTGTCAGTGTTCTATAGTTTTGATTTTTACTCATTATAAGAGTTCTATGGAAATTATTTCTTTTAAAAGATCCTGTTATTTTTAGTGTAGTTGCTGGTAAGCTTTTCTCTCTTAGCTACAAGATTTAGAGAGATGGAATGTTGAATAATGGGACGAATTGACTGTGGTATTAGAATGGATTACATCCCTGGCTCCGCCATTTACCAGCTAAAGGATCCTTAGTTTTCCCATCTATCATATAAGTATAAAGATACTCTTGCAAGTTTGCTATAAGGATTAGATGAGGTGATGGAAGAGACAGGGAAGGAGAAGTTGCACCATTTATGGGAACTGTTGCTATTATTATCATCCCTATTTTATGATGCTAAAATCATGTCATCATTGTATAGATTTGCATTCATTTTTATTTTCTTAGCAAAGAAATGTGATCACCACGATGAGGACTACTAGTTGCCTACCCAATATTCATTTGCTCCTTACTTATTAACAGAAAACTTTGATTGTGTTTGGAACACAAATGGGCTCAAGCTTAAAACCAAATTTCCTAGCTTCTTTGCAGTTGGGGATAGTCTTGTGACTCCTGATTCTGGCTAATTTTAGGGATGTGGAAGATACTAGTTTAGACTTCTAGAAAAGTTTTTAGATAGATTGTAGATGAACATAATCTCTAATTGATACAAAATTTGGTTCACCATAGTGTAGTTTCATAACCATCAAAAACACTAATGTGCGGAATGCAATTGGGATAGGCCTGGGAGACAGGCTCTACCAACTGCAGAGGAGAAGCGTATTCTCTCCTAATATGCAGCAATAAGATATTTGGTCAAATTGTTCTGCTTGGAATGAAGACCATGGGATAACTAAGGTTATAAAGATAGGGAAAACAGAAGAGAAAATTCAGAATACTGGGTCTTTCTTGCTGTTTTCTGATTCTTGCAAGAAAGAATAGAGCTGGAAATGGAAGGAAATAATTCTATCCTAAGAGTTACTCTCTACTTGTGACCTGCAATCAAAATTGACTGAGAGTTCCACAATTTGTAGTTTCCAGGGTTAAACAGACTACAAATTGTAATGGTAATTATGGTGATTTTGAAGCTGCAACCTTAGCAGGAAGTAATAATCAAGCAGACATGCTTTTCCCAAGTAATTCTCTTTAAGTGTTATCCACTAAAGAAGAGCAGGAGCCCGCACAAAAGGTCTATTATTTCAAATTGCTTTAAGGCAGCAGTAAGCAAAGCCAAATTTCTTTAAGACCCTTAAGTTAAGGGCCAGGGGATGAACAGCATACAGAGGCCAATCAGCCTTAAAGATTATATCTACACAAGATCTTTTACTGTGGTTACATATAACTTACCAGAAATATACAGTTCTTTCTTGTAGAAGATTATACGTCCCCACTCTGGTGAACTCAGGCTTTTTCCAACGAAACATATGTGGGCAGAAGTGATATATGTCATTATAAGGCAGAGTCAGTATATGGTTCATAAAATCTCCATTGCCTCTACTTCAAGAGCTACAAGGCTCTAGAGAGAGCCTGTGGTTGTCAACCAATAGACTTGTGATTGCAAATATGTAAGTCTTTGTTATTATCAAATCCAAAATTTTGGTGTCCTTATTAGCACAGCATATTCTAACCTGATTATACATACAGCCTTATTCTCCTGGGAAGCCAAGAGAATATTCAGGAGACAGTAATTAACCTGTTGCCTCAATTATTATACATGAGTCTTCATTATGGAAACAAATTTGTACCATCCAAAAAGAAAGATATCACAAAAGGAGATATGAAAGTCTGGCAGTGGGGAAGAACTGATAAAACGCTCAACAAGGTGGAATTATTCCCATAACTTTTGAAGAATGGTATAGATACTGAGAAAATGAGCTAGTTTCCACTAAGGAGTTGACAGTGTTTCTGAGGTTAATGTTATGTGTCAACTTGGCTAGGCTATAGTGCCAAACACCAGTCTAGATGCTGCTCTGAAGTTATTTTGCAGGTGATTACTATTTAAATCAGAGACTTTGACTAAAGTTGATTATCCTCCATAATGTGAGTGGGCCTCATCCAATCAGTTGAAAGCCTTAAGAGAAAAGATGTCCCTCTAAAAGGAGGGAGTTCTGCTTCCAGACTGCCTTTGGACTCAAGACTGTGCATCAAATCTTGCTGAATTTCCAGCCTGCCATCCTGACAGCTCTGTTTCCCTGGAGAACGCTGACAAAAAGCATTAAAAGAGCTCTTGGCCCCCCATCTCTAAGTCTTACAGTGTCAAGGCATATTTATTTTATATATCCTAGTCTAACGTAATTCAAATCTAATTAGAGGAGTGTGATTTAGAATGGAATATATAAATACCCTTACTGTACCATAATATCTGGAATATAGTTACTGCCACAAACTAGACAGGATCCAGATTGTACAAACTAATGATCTTTGGTTACCACTACCATCACTGGAAATATATGGTAAATGGGAAAAGATCATTTTTAATGGGTTATAAGTGAGCATGATAATGTAATTTTTTAAAATAGACTTTAGTGTTTTTTAGAGCAGTTTTAGGTTCCCAGCAAAATTGAACAGAAGCTACAGAGATTTCCTGTATACCCCTGTCTCGGCATGGGAGTAGCTTCCCCCGTTATCAATATCTCTCACCAGAGTGCTACATATGTTACAATTAATGAAGCTACATAGACACATCATGATCATCCAAGAGTCCATAGTTTACCTTAGGGTTCACTCTTGGTACTGTACATTCTATGGGTTTAAACAAATGTGTATTGACATGTATCCACCATTATAGTATCATACAGAGTAGTTTCACTACCCTAAGAATTCTCTGTGCTCTGCCTATTTACTATCCCTCTTCCTTAACCCCTGGCAACAACTGATCTTTTTATTGTCTCCATAGTTTTGCCTTTTCCAGGTTGAGAAAGCTGTCAGACCACTATGAAGTGTGACCATGACTGAAGAAGAGAGGGAGAGAATGTTGGATGGAAGCTTCATAGATGGCCTTGCAGTATACGGAAGGTTTGGCAAGACCAAGGTTGAGTCCTTATACTAAAGTCAGCCAACAAAGAGGCTCATGTTTCCCAGGAATGGTCTGTCATACTGCTATTGGCTGAAGTATGGCCTCAGCGCAAACACAGAGTTGAATTTGGAACAGCAGCAGCTGCAGTTATTGGTCAATCATCTTACCTGTAGCAGGAGGTCTGGGAGGAAAAATCAAAGTAGACATAAGTCATAAAATATTCTACTTGGTGGGTTAAAATCAGATGAAGAGATTTATTTCATTCTTTTCTTTGAATGATTTTACTTTTTCTATTTTATTTCTTTTTACTAAACCGTGTACTAAGTCAACAATTGCCAACCCTTCAAAGCTCCACTTTTACCCTTTTTTATTTTTTTCTTTTCAAATTTTCTTTTCTTTCCTTTTCTGATTTTCCTCTTTCTTAAAGACAAGTTTTCCTGAGAATGGAATGGTATACAGAGTTTTTGGATAGTAGTCACTTAGTCCTGGTCAGACAGCCCTTGAGCTCTCGGCAGAGGCAGGTGTTTGCTAGTCCCTGTGGGAAACAGACACTAACAGTGACATAAGCAACTGAATTCACCTCTGCACAAGTCAGTTGTTTTTTGACCATTTCACCGCACCAATGCATTCTCCTCCATCCCATCTTCACATAACAGTAAATCTTGAGCAGTAAACGTTAATCCTCACCACAAATATACAACTTGACCTTTTTTTATATACATTGGATTTTTCTTCTTTACTGGAAGGCTATGAATAATCTTAAGCCTACTTATATTTTTAACGTGAGATGATTTGAAGGTGTATCAATCACAAAATCTGTATAAAGAAACATTATTGATATGTTCTTTGTTTTTCTTCTCTCTGTTATCTGTAGACTTTTCCATTAAATTGGATTTTATAGGATACAATTCCCATGACCTCTAAGCTATAAAGTTTGTCTGATTAAAATTCAGTCAAAGAGGCTTGCTTTTACTATCTTGGACAATAAAAGATAAAATTCTATAGTTTAATAGACAAGCCATTTACTCCTGATAGAGGTATTAACAGTAGAAACCCTCATATATATTATGTGTAGGCTGGTTTATGTTAATAAAAAACATAACTTGAAGTCTGTTGAACCAGTTGTTTTGAAATTTGCTAGTGTTATGGACTGAATATTTGCGTCCCCCCAAAATCCATATGTTGAAACTCGAACCCCCAATATGATGATACTTGGAGTTAGAGCCTTTGAGAGGTAATTAGGATTAGATGAAATCATGAGGGTGAGGCCCTAATGATGGGATTAATGCCCTTATAAAAAGATGGGAGTCTATGTGCACGCACCAAGGAAAAAGCATGTGAGGACACAACCAAGAAGAGGGCCCTGACCAACAGCTTGACCATGCTAGCCTTCCAGCCTTCAGAACCATGAGAAATAAATGTTTGTAGTCGTACCCATCCAGTTTATGATCATTTGTTACAGCAGCCCAAACTGACTGAGATGACTAAATGTTAAATTCAAATCTATCACATCTTTAATACAACTTTAAAAGTAAACAAACAATATAGAATTTAATTTGATCTCTAACCACTCCTCCCCTGCCTGGCCATGCTTGCTCAGTAAAGCAAATTACAATTCTTCAAGGCAAATGATAATCATTTTATATCTTCTAGATCTAATCAGGTCTTCTTGGGAAGCTTCTGATCTCACTCAGGACACACTTTGAAGCAAAACTCAGAATTTTATTGCATTCAACAGCTTTTGTGTGTATTTGAGAAGAAAAGTTACTTTGCATACCATATCACATAACCTCACCCTCCATCGAAATATCGCAATCTTTTCCTAAATTCCATTTTTCTTCCAGATGCCTCACCTCCCTTGTCTTCCATTACCCGACCTCTTAATTCTTCTCAACTATCACAAACAAGTCATCCCTATACTTGCCACCAAGCTAAACAAAATCTCTTCAGTGAAGCGAACCTACCCCTTAGATGAAGCAATTCAGGATCTGCTTATTAAAACTAACAAAAACTCCCAGAAGTAAGATTGCCAGATTTCCCAAATAAAAGCACAAGATGTTTAGCTAAACTTTAATTTCAGATAAATAGAAAATAATTGCAATATTGGGGACATACTTATGCTTACCTGAGCCTCCGTATTTTATCTGGCAACCCTACCCTGAGGTCTACACCTACATCCCAACACCAAATTGCTAAGGAAAGTTAAGCGTCTTGAATTGGAATCCTAACTCTTCTATGTGTAAACTGTATGATAAACTGAATCTCAATAGTCTCATCTGTAAAATGGGGATTAGGATAAGATTTACTCCTAAGATTGTTCTGAGTAATAAATGAGATAATGCAAGTAAAATACTTTGCGTGGTATTTGATATATGATAAAAACTTAATATGCTTTAGCTATTATTATAGAAGGTAAGGGTAACATTAGACAGTTTGCTCATTTAATCTCACATTTTGAAAGTGGCCCAAATGAGCTATTTTTTATTTTTATTTTTGTCAAAGTGTTCTCTTTTAATCTAGGTTTGAGGAATGTCATTATTTGCTCAAATGATTAAAGGAGTTACTAGGAGTCCACTGACATTTCTTTAGATTCTGTTAAGCATACTGATAATTTTGCTCACTGTGTGGTCTCTTGGGACCACAGCAGAGCCATAACTACGAAGTAGGGGGCAACAGTATTGGCTGGACAGGTCCCAATAGTAATAATATATTTATGTAATGATGATAATGAATAATTAGCATGAAAGATGATAAATTAAACAATATCCCATGGAGTTATACGTTTATTTAAATGATTTTCAAATATTAAGCCAATGGGTTAATGTCAAAACTAAAATATACAGGGTTTCAACATTTGAAAGAATTGTCTTCTGAGCATTTGCTTGATATTTTTCTCATAGAAACAGTTGTATAGAACCATTATATTAACGATAATTGTGGCTAAACTTTATGAAACACTTTTTTTTTTTTTAAGATTTTATTTTATTTCCTTTTTCTCCCCAAAGCCCCCCCGTACATGGTTGTATATTCTTCATTGTGGGTCCTTCTAGTTGTGGCATGTGGGACGCTGCCTCAGCGTGGTCTGACGAGCAGTGCCATGTCCGCGCCCAGGATTCGAACCGACGAAACACTGGGCCGCCTGCAGCGGAGCGCGCAAACTTAACCACTCGGCCACGGGGCCAGCCCCTATGAAACACTTTTCATGTGCCAATTGACTTACATGGATTGTTTGTTTTATTTAGTCTTAACAATAGATCTATGAGGAAGGATATTACAATTATCTTCCCCATTTACGAGATGAGGAAACTAAGACTCTGAGAGGTTAAGTAGCTCAAAGAAGAAAATCTAAATGGAAAAGTATTGAGCCCAGCCATGAACCCATGCATTTCTAGCTTTTATCTCTTTCACCAAGTTTCCTCTATATTTATCTAGAGTAAGATTTTAGACCATCCCACAAAATCTTATTTAGCCTATAATAGATGTAGATTAAAATAATCCATAACCAATCTATAAATGAAAATTTGGGAGAGTTTATTCTGAGCTAAAATGTGAGGACCATGGCCTGGGAGAGTCCTTCCACAAAGGAACAGAGCACTCCAAAGAAGCGGGGTTATACAGGGTGGTTATATACCTTCAAAGAGGATGTTTCACATATGATTGAAACGTCCCTCTTACTATAGTCACAAGATTGCCCTGTTGGCACAGCGTTTGATGGACACAGCAGGTAGTGGGTCTGCTATCTCTATCTTGGCGGGCACAGCAGGAAGCAAGTCTATTGTCTTGAGCTGGGTGGTCACAGGTGAGCACAGCAATCAGTTCCTATCCTAAGGAAAGAGGCTTAATCCTTAAGGAAATGCCAACGTTGGGAGGGGGAGGAAAGTTTCACCTTTATCTAAGGGCCTTTGTTCTTGCCATAGGAAATGTCTAAAGCAGATATACAATGCATGCTCAACAGCCACAGTCAGGCCCTTTTGGAAAAACAAAGTCAGGCCAAATTAGGTTTACACCAAATGGCTTCCTCATATACTCCAATATATCCTATTGCTTGCCATTTCTATTTGTCATAGACAAAGGGGAACCTTAAATGACTTAACTTCATTCATCTTATTTTTTCAGAGAACCAACTTTTGAAGGGCTGGCAACTGTACCTTAATCTCTAGGGCCTTAGGCAATGGCTCATGTGGGAGGAGCAGATGGAATAGTTTCTAGCTCATTCTTTAATTTGCACAAGGGAAGAACTAGTGCTGTCATTGAATCACTTTCCAACAGTTCAGCATTGGGTACCGAAGTCAAGGTGCTGTTATATACCGGGCACTGGAGTGGGATTTGCCAACATAATTAAAATCATTTGAATATAGTCTTTGTTCAGAGTACCTTGGACATTCAGAGAAGTGAGGATTTCTCTTTGCTTGTTTTTTTGTGTGTTTTGCCTGTTTGTGTTTAGTAACAATAACTGACATCATACTGTTGAATGACGAATATTTATAAACATAAAAGAAGATATTTCTTTTCTACTGTAATGCCCAAGAATTATGAAAATGAATAGTCATTATTTAAAGTATCTTTGATTTATGAACTGTAGCACAGAACCTGTTTATTTTATATTTAAGAAGAATAAGGAGGAAGAAAATGAATGTCTAGCCATTGGATTTCCGTTTACCTCATACATTTGGGTTGAGTAAACATCACCTGGTGTATTTTGGAGGGAGATGGCATGTAAGATGTATTAAATTTACAGTTTTCTCTGTGTTCAGCTGTAGTTGCCCTAAACCATTTTCCCCTGCAACAGAGAACACATGTCCTTTCCTTTTCTACATGGCAGAGCAAAAGCAGCGAGAATTTTGGGGGTTTTGAATGGACTTTTATTAACAGTATTACTATATATCTTTAGTTACACTATACTGTGAATAAATTTTCCATTCAGTCTACAAAGAGATATATTAAATTTAACCATTTATCAAGTAGATAAAGACCAAAATACAGCATTATTTTGATGCATATAAGCATATAAAATGAATTTCTATAAAATTAAACAATATCATTAAATTAAAAATCATGTATTTGTATAAAATACTTGTAAATATATCTTTTTACATAAGGAAATATTTGTATATAGATTTTCTCATGGCAAAAATATTTCTTGCTTATCTACAAAACAACATGCAAATTCCTTTCTCTTTTTTCAATCAGTCTAGTGAATAATGATCTTTCTTATGTCTTTATCATAGAACTATTTTAAAATTGTGAAAAATACTAAAAGCATGCTGCTCTACATGAAGAAAAATAAAACTATTAGTTAATATATAAATTAGAATTTGAGGCTATAAATCACTCCTTTCTCTTTGTCCGTTAAGTAAGATACCCTAAAGTCCTTTGAGGATCCTTTTCAATATAATTTAAAGTGGGAGTTATAGCTCTGAATCTTCTGAATGTCTCTTTCAGTATTTAAAATATATTCATTTCACTAAATTTAGTAGTAAGTACCAAATATTTTACTAATATAATTAGATATGTTGGTATTATGAGTTGAATTTTTGCGCTCCTTACTGCCACCAAAAAAATAAAAATCTGTTAAGATCCTAACCCCGTGTCTCCCAGTATGCCACCTTATCTGGAAGTAGAATGGTTGCAGACGTTGTTAGTTAAGATGAGGTCGTACTGGAGTAGGGTGGGTCCCAACTCCAGTATGACTGGTGTCTGTATAAGAAGCTACCTGAAGACAGAGACAAAGGAGCACACCGGGCTTCAAGGAAGGCAGAGAGGGGAGGTGAGCAGCTGCAAGCCAGGGAGCCACAAAGACGCCGGCGCAGCCCCAGAAGCCGGGAAGAGGCAAAGGATTCATCTGCAGGTTTTACAGGGAGCTTGGCTCTGCCAGCATCTGGATTTTGGACTTCTGGCCTCCAGAATTGGGACACAATACATAAACTGTGTTATGTCACCCTGTTCTGGCACTTCGTTATGGCTAGATTCAAATATCGATTATGGAGTTTAAATAAAAATAATTAGTTTCCCAGCCCTTAAAAATAACATTTAATAATTTGTAGGGAATAATTAATGACTAAATAGCTATCACATTGCCTATAATTTCCTTGAATAAAAGGAATAGGGCGTAATGGACAGAGTGCTCAGGTGAGAATCAGGAAACCAAGGCTATGGAATTAACTCTCTGCTACCTGTGGAAAGGCATTTTATTCTCTCTGGGTTTCAGTTTCTCCATCCTCCAAATAAGGACAATATCTCTCTGCATACCTTAAGTAAGTCGATTTGAGTATTAAATAGGCTGTATGTGCCAAATTGTTTGAACATTAAAAGCAGGTGCCACGTAAGGAAATATTTTCATATACGCTCCTATCCTGCACAAGCATTTCAGTTTTCAGACATTGTGCTATTTGATTATTCTTGCTTCAGGGGCAGAATTTGTCAAACACTAGTCAAAACAAATTCAGCATTATTTATGACCATCTGTACTCCTTTAATTGTGAGTCCTGATAATTATTTATATTTCTTTAACTTTCTACTGCTAAGATTTTCCTTTCTAAAAAATGTTAAAAAATCTCAAATCTTGCTATATCCAGCTCAGAACTCACCTCTTAATTCTGAGCCTCTAATTGTGCATGTCTCATAGATTTCTCAGCAAAACACATCCAAATTGGAATTTATAATTTTTTCTCTCAAGTTTACTCTATCTCTCTCATCTCATAGAATGCCTCAAATATCAGATTCTTAGAAACCTGGCTTTCAATCTTGAATTCTCTCTTTTCTTGTTAATTGCCTCTATTTGTTTCCCCAGCGGCTCACCCTATATATGTCCTTAATATTGCTCCAATCTATCTGCTTATCTTATTCCTACTGTCATAATTTTAATTTGCACTCATCTTATCTTGGCAATTTTCTCCCAAAACATTGGATAACATTTCTAATCCATCCTCCACATTGCCACCAGAGCTCTTTTAAAGAGACAATTTGATTAAGTTGATGCTTCTCATTCTTTTGGCTTTATGTCTGGCTTCAGGCGCAGTTACAATGGGCAGTTGTGTGCTCCCTCTACCTGCCCATTGGTGCTAACAGTGCCTCTCTACTTGTGTTCTCTGTAAGTTGTTTATTTCCTGCTCTGAAGTTTTTCTAATGGCACTTTTGGGGATGCCTGCTAGGCACTTATATGTGTACAATCCCCAAAATTAAGAATATTAATGCAAGTTGGGACATCCCCAGTCAATGGGCGAGAAAGTGGATAAATGGCTGCTGATGAAGATGAATAAATTCACCTTTAAATATATGCACACACATGCACACACACAATAATCCCTCAACCCAGCCAAGAGGAGAAGTCCATTCAGTTTTCAAATGATGACTCATCTTGCATAAGGCTCCGTGGTGCTGGAGCTGTGTTCCTCATGGTGACCCTTTGATGAGATATTCTCCATTGTTATTCTATCTACATACATCATTCAGTGCATGCTTTGTCTTTGGAGATGACCCAACATCTCCACTTTTCTCTCTCTTCCAAAGCCTGAGGTATGGCTGTGAATGGGGTGATTTTTTTCTTTATATTAGAGGAAATACTTTCCATCAATCATTATTCTCCTATTTTCCTATTTTCATTGGATTTTCTTTTATCTCAAAAATCTGTTCTCCTCAATTGGTCTCAGTAAATTTTGTTTAGACACCAAAGCCTGGAAGGCCCATCACAGATCTTTCACAAGGCAAGCAGAGCAAAGCCTATAAGAAATTGAAATAGCAAAAATCTAGGAAGGAATTCTAAAAGAATACCTCAAAAATGATCTTGTCACAAAAATATTCCCTTAGAAAGGACACTTCTTTATCAAATTACTTACTATTTGAAAAATTCAACGTAGAAATGCAAAGTATGGTCTGGAAGGCAGATATCATTAGGAAGATGAATGACTATAATCTTTTCTCTCTCCACCTTAAATCATTGGAAAGCAAGAGCAATGCATCAGTTTAGAAGTATAAGCCAAAAATGACCTCTGAAATTTACTTCTTTGCATAGGAGAATTACATACAAAGGCAAGTTACTAAGTAAGTTTAGAATAATAAGGTAAACTTAGAATACCTTGAAGTGAATTTTAGCATTTGCTTTGGCATTTAACTTATTTCCTTAATTCAAATCCAACAACCTATTCAGCACATTAAACTAATTGGTTTCCCCCAATATACCTATATAATTCTTCTATATAGTTTCTCATTAACTTTTAAAATAGAAACTTGATTTGTAGGTTAAGTGAATTAAATTCTGATTTTAATATCATCATATGTTTATTTTATGGTACACACTGTCTAAAAATAGCATATCATTCTATATATCTAGAAACATTTTTCTCTCTAATCAAAAGTGCTTATAAGAGTGGCACTGGAGTATATAAAATCCTATGAAATGATTGTTCCATTCTTCATTGAAATAGAACCTTTCTCAATGCCAATCTTCTTTGGTCTTAAAGATATAACTTTTAATGCTCTTTTCTTTTCAATCCATTATCTTTTAAAGATTGCTCACAATTCATGCAATAAAAGGCATCAGGCTTACTGCCTTCTTTAGGTTTAATATTTCAGATCCATTCAATTTTCCTCAAAAGACAATTACCCATATTTTAATGATATGTTTACTGTTTCATGTAAATCATTGTGAAAACTTCCACACATTTTAAGTTTTGAGTATGTGCAAATTATACTAAAGGTTTACCCCCACTACTTTCTCATTTAACATTTATTGAATATCCTGTTATTTGTAAGGTACTAAGATATATTATGTTGGAGAAAGAAAGATAAATCAGACATTAAACCATTGAAATGGTGAGGATAAAATAATGTAGATGTTTAGAGGTCTGCCGTGGGTGCATCAGAGAAGTCTAGTTTTGAATTCGATCATTTGGAGGGGAGAAAAAGAGAACCTTCTATAAGGAACCTATTGAGGCAAGGCCAAAAAGATGGAAAGCGGCATGTATGAAACAACAAGTTTTGAACAAGCCGAGGCTCTGGAAAGAGGGGTAGTGGAATATGACATTTAAAAAGAATGTAAGGTTTAGATCATGAAATTACCCAAAGCCAGTTTGAGGATTTAGGGCTTTTATGTAGAAAGAAGTGGGGATTTATTGAAAGCTTTTGAGCAAAATGGTGACATAATCGGAATTAATAGGATTAATCCTTCAGTTACCCATAAGATGAATTGAGATCAGGAGACTCTGTGAAGTGAATAAACTAGCCATTCATCCAACATTCATTTCATATCAACTATTTACAAAGTATTGCTAAGCGCTACAGAGTTAAGATAACAGAATAAAAATCCTTGCTTCAAAACTTGCAAACCACTAGACAGACAAGTTAACCGCTGAAAATAAAACCGTATGGGATAAATAAAAATTAGGAATATTAAACCTTTGCTTTGGTGCTCTAGTGATTAATGAAATCAGAAGTGTAGTTTTGTGATGAAGAGAGCATGGATCCAGGAGTCAGACAGCCTGGATGGGAAATTGGCCCCACTGTCTCCTAACTCTGTGACTTTATGCCACTTAATCTTTCTGTGACCAAGTATTTCATCTATTAAATGGGAAAATAGCAGTTAAAACCTATTTCATAGGTTAGATGTGAGAATTAATGAGATAAATATGTACAACATTTAGTAAACATCTGGCATATTTTAAACACTTGAGAAATGTTGGCAGAAATGAAATCAGAGTTAACTCTTATGGTAACACCTAGGGGCTGGGAATGCTGAGAAATGGCATTTAGCTCAGAATTTTTTGAGGGTAGAATTTAGCTTTAGTTACACTTCATGAAGATATTTGATTTGTGACTAACATGAATCAACTTAAGACACAGAGACAAAGGAGAGAATGAGCACACAGGCAAGGCTCTATCGAGGCCCACTTAATTCTGTAAGAAATAAGACTCTGTTGTGTTTGTTAAAAATATGGAACACCATGATATCACTTAAATTTTAAAAGAAATCCTATGTGATGGATAATTTAGATAAATGATGGACAAGGAGCCAGTAAGTTCGATGAATCTGAAACTGAAATGGCAGGGATGATGGAAGGATGAAATAGGGCAGGTGAGGTCGGTTGGAAAATGGAGCTTAGACAGAAGAGATCTTCTAGAGTTAGAATCTTCAGAATGTGATAAGTGATTAATTGTGGAAATTGAGACAAAGAAAGTGGAGTAAGGAATAACTCCAAAGTTTCCAGCCAATGGATATGGATGAGCTGAAAAGCAACAGATGGAGCGAGTACATGAGGAAGAGTATATTGAGAAAGAAAGATGAGCATTTCAGGGGTGAACATAAATAGAACAAAGTTCTGCCAGAACATAAATGCGGATTGCCTAATGGAAGATGGGAATCAAATATATATACATTTTGTTAGTGACCCGCACAAAGTCAATAGCTTAGGCCAAGCTATTTGCTGATATTTTTAAGGTAAACCCCATAGATGAAAGGGAACGCCCATCCTCAAAATTAATGATTTGAATATTTCTGTTAAAAATGTGTTAAACTTTTTTTCTTCCTTTTGTTTTATAAGGCGTAACTTAATTTAGTTCATTGGAACTGCATTTCCTTTCATGTTTGAAGAGTTTAGAAGTATGATGTAGAAGAAATACACTCGTAGAAATACTATAAAAAGATAATTTATAATTATCTAAAATTCAAACCTACACACTGTCTAATATTTTGGTTTATAGCCTTCCAGACTTTTTCCTTTACAAATAAACATAGTTTTAGAAAATACATTTTCACATCCTTGGTATTTTCAATAATCTTCAAATCATCCTAGGGTGGATTCTTTGCCTCTAGTCACTGCTGAAATAAACTTTCCCATTCCTTATTTACCTTGGATTTACTTGTTTTAGAGACGATATTTTGAAACATCACTCGTATAAGGTATGATAATAAAGCTTGTTTCCCAGTTGGTTCTGGAAACCATCTTGTGATCTTAAGAGGAGGTAGTCCCTGGACAAAGATAGCTTGTGAAAAAAGGAAAAAAAGAACCAGGAAAATCATAGATGAAAAGAACAACAACCCTGAAGCTATGCTGTCTAAAGTCTGCCCTACTTTTAGACTACCTGTTAATAATTTCCTTATTGTTTATACCATTTTGAATTGGAGTCTCTATTACTTGCAGCCAAATAATCCTACATATGTATACAAATAGAAATCAGTAGGTTTAACATGTCTTTCCAGATATTCTACTACATTTGTCTATTTATGAAAAAGATTGCCTGACTCTTTATTAGCCTAATCTGGCCTATGTAAAGTGTTCTCTATAATTCCCATATTAGTATAACCCACAGTTTCTCAACCTCAGTACAATCGATATTTGGGGCTAAATAATTCTTTGTTCGGGGGAATTATAAGACATTTAGCAGCATATGTCAGTAGCACCCTGCTCGACACACACAGACTACTCTAGACTTGACAACAAGGAAAAATGCCTCTATCTACTGTCAAATGTCCCCGGGGTGGAGGGAGGGCAAAATCACCCCAGTTGAAAAGCCATTGGCCTAACCATACTTTAGTTCTAATATTGAAAAAATTGTAAATTCAATTCAATATCATTTATTGAGCTCCTACTACGTGCAAACCTGAGTCTAGAGGCTAGTGTTACAGAGATATAAGTAAATAAGACATGGTCCTTCTCCTCAAGGATCTATCTATCTAGACATGCAATTATTCATTGTATCTTTATCATTATTGGCTTCAGGCTTCAACCAAATACATAGAAAGTTGGAAAGAGTGATGCTCCCACCCTAACAATAAGAAAAAAACTGAATAATGTACAAAATTATATTTTTTCTTGAATCCAATAGAGAGTTGACTCCAAAAGAATACTAGCCTTAAATATAAGGAAAGATGAGGCACAAACACTAGTTCACTTACAGCAAGGGGGATAGGCAAGGTCTACAGACAAGCAGGTAAGAAGAACTCCACTACAAGTTTAACATATTTCTAAAGTCCGAGTAGAGGATAGTGTACAAATATACAACACTGAGAGCAGCCTATACTTACAACCTCCCTGGGTATGCATGAGAAATACCGGGTTCAGAGTGGGAGAGCAGAGAAATCTTTCCTTAGTAGTTCAGGTTTGGAGAAGGGAAGCTGCCATAGATGCAAGGAAAGCACAAAGATCCCCAGTCCATTCTTCTATAAAGGACAAAAGCCTGAAGCCACTAGGGGAAGGGCGCAGACAATCAGAAATCTCCTATCACTGGAGGAAAGCAGAATAACTGATAAACCCCACACCTGAGCACCAGGGACACAGATCCTTCCTGAAAATGAGGTTGAAGCAGGAAAAGAGATAACCCTCCCTGTCTCCCACCACCATGCCAGTGAAGGAAAGTAACATGAAATAAGCATCTACTGGGGAAGGGTAAAGATCTTTGAGAGAACTTCTCTGAGATGGAGGAGCACAGTGGAGGCCTAAAGCTGAGGGTAGAGCTGAAATTCTGAGGAAAACCCCCTGACAAACCAACCAAAAGCCTAAACATAAGATAATACCAGAGGGATTTGAAGCTGGTGCACTAAAAGTGTCTATAGCAAAAATGATACCCATTGTGCGTAATTCCTGACAATATTGACTCATCTTCCCCACTAAAGGCCTAGCAGAATAAAAAGCATGGCCATTTCCAGTCACAAATACTCTTTCCCTTAGTCTCTCTTGCTCTACACACTGTCTGACATGTAATTAAAAATTTTGAGACACAAAAAAGTGTGGAAATAAAAAACCAAACAAACAAGAAATAAGCATTCAACAGAAGATTCAGAGATGACTTAGATGCTGAAATGATAAGTTGAGGAATTAGAAAAGAAAAAATAGGGGCTGGACCAGTGGTGCACAGTGGTTAAGTTCACATGTTCCACTTCTGCAGCCCAGGGTTCTCTAGTTTGGATGCCAGTTGCAGACCTATGCACTGCTTATCAAGCCATGCTGTGGCAGGTGTCCCACATATAAAGTAGAGGAAGATGGGCACAGGTGTTAGCTCAGGGCCAGTCTCCCTCAGCAGAAAGAGGAGGATTGGCAGCAGATGTTAGCTCAAGGCTAATCTTCCTCAAAACAAAAGAAAAAGTAATAATCCCTCTCTGATTATTATGTTACTAGGAAAGGTGGATAACATTCATGAAGAGACAGGAGATTTCATCAGTGAGAAGAAGACAATAAGAATGAATCAAATGCTAGAGTTAAAGTAAAAACACAATAAGAGACATGAAGTATGATGTGGATGAACTCATCGTTAGACTCAACACAGCCAAGAAAAGAACTAATGAAACTATCATAGGTCAATAATAGTTGTACATGTTGAAACACAAAAAGAAGAGAAAAAAAAACCTAAGCAGAATGTCGTGAGATACTCACTAAGACGAAATGTGAATATATGCCTAATTAGAGTCACAAAAGAATAGAGAAAAGAGGACAAAAGAAATATTTGAAAATATAATGGCTAAGGATTTCCAAAAACGTCAAAAGTTATTAAACAAAAGATTCAAACTCAGAGAACTTTAAACAGAATGAAAACCAAACCCAAACCCAAACAAACAGAAAACTACAATCAGAAAAACCCATACATGGACACACTATACTCAAACTGATAGGGTGGTGGTGAGATTTAACTGAAAACATCTAGTCCAGTGCAGAGACGAAGAGAGAAATCTTGACCATTAGATGAAAAATAGACATATTTGCTACAGAGGAACAAAGAAATTATAACACATCTCTTGTCAAAAACTATGCAAGACATAGGGTTTTTCTTGTTTGTTTGTTTTAATGAAGTTAAACATACACTTACCATATGGCACAGGTAAGGTGACAGAATTTTGGCCCTATGACCTTTGTCCCCTGATGTTACATCTCTGAATGTTACCTTACGTGGCATAAGGGACTTAGAGATGTAATCAGATGTAATTAAGGTTATATATCAACTAACTATAAAATAGGGAGATTATTTTGCATTATCCAGGTGGGACAATGTAATCATATGAGTTCGTAAAAGCAGAGCTTTCTCCTGGATGAGGGCAGAAGAGCTGAAGTTAGAGATATTCAAAGCATGAGAAGGACTCAATGTACCTTTGCTGGTTTGAAAATGGGGATGGGAGGGCACATGAAAAACATGAGAACAAACTGAATTCTCCCAACGTTCTGAATGCACTTGGAAGCACATTCTTTCAGAGTCTATACGCAATGCAGTTCTGCCGACACATTGATTTCAACTTTATGAGACCCTAGGTAGAGAAATCAGTGGAGAGACTCTGTGACTGGAATTCTACCTATGAAAACTCCTAGATAACAAATAAGTGTTGTCTAAAGCTACTAAATTCACGGTGGTTTGCTATAGCAGCAATAGAAAACCAATATACTAGACATTTACCCAAGAGAAATAAAAACATCCTCACATAAAAACTTGTACACAAATGTTTATTCCAGCTTGATTTAAAACTAACAAAACCTGAAAATGACCTAAACTTCCTTCAGCTAATAAATGGATAAACAAGTGTTTCTCTTATGTACCAATGACACTTAAAATTTGATATCTATTTCAACATTAGAAATCTCTCAGTCTGATGTGATTTGGTTTTGGCTTATAGAAGACAATGCCATGAGCTATAATAGAAAGTATTATTAAAATATAAGATTATCTCATCTTATCCGCTGTTTCTATATAGTCTCTCACCCTCTCACAGAAAAGAATGAATTTGTTGGGGTTTTATTTCCACTTAATAAATTCATGGAAATTTCTATCTCATAGCCTATATTCTGCTATATGATTGCAAATTGATTATCAGATAATTGATTTCAGTATCTTCTCTGGGTTTTAGTTGAGTGGTCTATGGTTACCAATGCTATTTCTCTCCTCTTTTTTTTTTTTTAAGTTACTTGAACTATATTATCTGAACCATACTTCAGAGAGTTATTTTTTTAAATGTTTTCAAAAGAACAATATTACTTCTCAAAAATAACATCTGCCAGAAAAACAGTTGACAAAATCCAATATCCTTTCATGATAAAAATGTTCAAAAAATTAGGAATAGAGGTAAACTTCCTCAACACAATAAAGGACACTTACGAAAAGTCCACAGTTAACATCATACTCAATGGTGAAAGACTCAAAAATTCCCCTTAAAATCAAGAACAAGACAAAGATGCTGATTTCCAACCACTGCTACTCAACATTTTACTGAACGTTCTAGCCAGAGCAATTAGGCAAGAAAAAGAAATAAAAGTCATCCCCATTGGAAAGGAAAAAGTAAAATTATCTCTATTTGCAGATGACATCAGCCTATATATAGAAAATTCCAAAGAATATACACACAAACTCTGGAGCAAATAAACAAATTCAGCAAAGGTGCAGGTTATAAGATCAACACACATCATACAAACACAAAAGGAAATTCCTTTTCAGAAATCTGAAAAAAAATTCCGTTTTTAATAGCATGCAAAAGAGTAACATACTTAGGAATAAATTTAACCACAGATGTGAAAGAGTTTGTACACTGAAATTTATAACTTGTTGGCAAAAGAAATTAAAGAAGACATAAATAAATGGAAATATATCCTGTGTTCATAGAGTGTAAGACTTAATGTTGTTAAGATGTCAATACTGTCCAGAGTGATGTACAGAGTCAATGTAATCTCTATAATGATTTCAACAGTCTTTTTTGTAGAAATGGAAAATCCAATCATCAAATTCATATGCAGTTGCAAGGGGCCCTGAATAGCAAAAACAATCTTGAAACAGAAGAACAAAGTTGGAAGACTTAAACTTCCAGTTTTCAAAACTTACTACAAAACTACAGTAATCAAAGCAATGTGGTCCTGGCATAAGGTTAGACATTCAGAACAATGTAATAGAACTGACAGTCCAGAAATCCCTACCTCTATGGTCAATTAATTTTCAATAAAGATGCCAAGACCATTCAATGGAGAAAGAATAATCTCTTTCAATAAGTAGTTCTTGGAAAAATGGATTTCCACATGCAAAAGAAAGAAGTTGGACCCCTGCCTCACACCATATACATACAAAGATTAACCCAAAATGGATCAATAACATCAATATATGAGCCAAAACCATAAGACTCTTAGAAGAAAGCATAGGGGTAAATCTCTATGACTTTGGATTTGGCAATGGATTCTTGGATGTGACATCAAAAGTACAAGCAACAAAAGAAAAAGTGGATGATTTGATTTCATCAAAGTTAAAAACTTTTGTTCACTAAAAGACATTATTAAAAAAAATAAAATGACTACCTATAGAATGGAAGAAAATATTTGGAAACATATATATAATAAGAGTTTAGGATCCAGAATATATAAGGAACTCTAATAACTCAACAACAAAGGAACTGTACAAAGAACTTCAATAGCCATTTCTCTAAAGAAGCCATGCAAATGGCCATCAAGTGCTTGAAAAGATGTTTAACATTATTAGAGAAATGCAAGTCAAAATCACAATGAGATACAACTTAACGCCAAGTGGGATGGCTATAATTAAAATACACACACACACACAAAATGTTGGCAAGGATGTGGAGAAATTGAAACCCTTGTACATTGCTGGTGGGAATGTAAAATGGTTCAGCCACTAGAGAAAACAGTTTGATGATTCCTCAAAAAGTTAAACATAGAAATACTGTATGGTCCTTCAATTCTACACCTATGCATATACTCCAAAGCATGAAAAACAGGTACTCAAATATGTACGTGTTCACACAGTTCATAGCAGCTCTATTCAGAATAGCCAAAAGGTGAAAACAACCCAAATGTCCACCAATTGATGAATGGATAACCAAATTGTAGTATTTACATACAATGAAATATTATTCAGCTATAAAAAGAAATGAAGTACTGATATATGAAACAATACGGATGAAACTCCAAAACATTGTGACAAGTGAAAGAAGCCAGACACAAAAGGTCAACATATTGTACGATTCCATTTATACAAAGTATCCAGAATAGAGATAGTCATAGAGATGGAATGCAGATTAGTGATTTTCAGGGCCTGGGTGAGGGGCAATAGGGAGAAACGGCTTGATAGGTAAGGGACTCACTTTGGAATGACTGAAATGTTTGGAACTAAATAGAGCTGTTTGTTGCACAACATTGTGAATGTACTAAATCTACTGAATTGTTCTCTTTAAAATGGTTTACCTTATGTGAATTTCACCTTAATAAGTTATTTAAAAAATAGCAACTGTTAACTGCAGATGCTTATTTTCTCAAGATGCTTATCATTGGGCACAACTGACTTGCATATGTGGAGATTTTTTTTTTTTAAAGATTGGCACCTGAGCTAACATCTGTTGCCAATGTTTTTTTTTTTCTTTTTCTTCTTCTCCCCAAAGTCCCCCGTACGTAGTTGTACATTCTATTTGTAAGTCCTTCTGATTGTGCTATGTAGGACGCCACCTCAGTGTGGCCTGATGAGTGGCGCTAGATCTGCGCCGGGGATCAGGGCAGGCGAAACCCTGGGCCACTGAAGCAGAGCACGTGAACTTAACCACTTGACCATGGGGCGGCTCCATGGAGATTTTAAAATTATGCAGGTTCAGAAACTGAAGCAATGGCTGAGTGCTGCCTGCCCATGTTACCCTGTGGACAGTCCATAAGTTTGGTTTCCTTTCTTCCTTTTTTGGGCATGGCGGGTGGTGAGAGCAGGAGGGGCCTGGTAGTATGCTTAAACAAAGTCTAGCCAGGGAAAAGATGATGTCTGAGGTCTTGTCTCTGGTATCTGCAAAATGGATAATCATTTAATCAATAGAGTTGATTACATAATGTTTTCCTCTTACACAGTTTTTATAACTGCAGTTTCCTTCTTTAAATTGCTTGATTTTTCCCTTGAATGATAAATCATATTTCTTTGAACTCTTTTTTACTGGCTTAGAATGCTACGTCATTCCCCTAATATTTTCTTCTTTGTAATGTTTGATACTCAATCAACTCTTCCTCACTGGTAAGATTATAATCAAGAAGATTGTTCCTGGTTTATTTATTTATTTAAACATTATAAATGTCATAGCATACTGAGAGGACCTTAAACATAATGCCACGCTAATGACTGGCTTTCTGCTCAACCAATATTTGAGTGATTCAAATATCTTAATCTGAATCTGACATAAAGTCGCTCTGATAAGCTGACTGAATAAAACCCTATCTACTGTCTCCACTACGTTTGGAAGTGTCAGTTACAGTTCCCACCATATCAGTGTTTCTTATTGATTCTTCCCTATTAACTCTATTACTCTTTATTAGATTCCCTTTGATTACTCATCTTAGATGTCTGTATATTTTCAAGACATACAACTGGGTAACACCACACTACGTGTCTCTCTTCCATGCTTATCTCTTCTAAAAATTCTATGCTGGTTTAAGCCTTATTTTCTTGTCATAAGGGCTATTCCATTAGGCTCTGGTTATGATTTAGTCATAAGTGAAGTGTAAAGTTAATATTTAAGGCTTCTGTTGACATACATACTGAAAATCAATCATGAATCCTTCTGCAGGGAGACATGGATAGGAAAGGCATTTATGCCAAGGAAAAGGGGAGAAATTAAGCTTTAAGAATACACTCCGTTATTTGAATTGCTAGGGAAACGATTCCTGTTCCATGTCTGTGATTTCAAATGTCTTCTTTGAGCAGATTGTAGATTTTAGATGTATTTTGTCAGAGACTTACTGACGTTCATAATGCCCATCCCCCACCTCACTCCCAACTCTGCTTCTCTCCTGACCTATTGCTTTTGGCATTTCATTTTCTTCTGGAGATTGTTATGTATGATTTTATTGCCACTTCATGTTGAGCATATTGACAGAGGTGGTAAGATTTCCTCGACTTTGTGGTTATGCACATGTTTAACCTGTGTGCACCCACCAAGTATTTATTCTACAGAATGTGCATTGTTTGATTTACTAAGAAAATGACAAGCCGATGTTTGCAGAGGCTGTCTATTCCCCCTACATTCATTCACTACATAACCACTATTGACACTTTTAAAATGTCAGAGTATTTTCTTTTTCTTCTAACATAATTTTAAGAGATATTGTGTTCAAGAAAATCCGTCCTGTTAATATTCCAAGTGCTCTGAGTCTGCTATGTAATATTTCTCTGTGCTGGACAGTTTTGCCTTATCTACTGCAGTGACAATGATGGTCAAGAGCATTGCTTATTGTTTTGTTTTTTTTTCTTTTTACTTTGGTCAAAACATTCATAATTATTTTTACAAATTTAAAATATTTTTAGATAATGTTGACTTTGTTTTCTTTATTTTGAAGAAACACTACTTAGGTGAGGAAGAAAGTTTTAAATAGAATTTTAACTTATGGAACATATGGAACTTGACACATAAAACCATATATGTGTTATATACACATGCTGTATATATATGTGTGTGTATATGTACATATACGTTTATACATATCCTAAATAGAATACAATCTCTTTCCTAAACATATATTACTATAATGAATATGACGTATAATATGCTCAATAAGATTTATACAGTGAATAAGACTACCCAAATCAATCCAAACGCTTGATAATGAAGAATCTTATTATTCCAAAAGTGTTTGAATGAATGAGCTATCCAATAATACACAGCACTTCCTCATTTTTCTATTATTAAAGTTTTCATTTGCTTATCCCTTTTCACTCAGATTTCTACAAGCATTTGACAGCAAATGATGAATTGCCAAATTTTTCTTATAAGGTCCTTATCAATTTTATCTATTTTAAAGAAAAACTAAAGCATTCTAGCATAGTCGTACATATCAGGGAAGACATCTTGACAGGATTTCAGATAGAGGTGTTTGTGTCTTACTCTCCCAAGGGTAGCCAGGGTTTTAAAATGTAACTGTGAGAAGTTAATTGTAGTCTTCAATTAGGAAACAAAAAGAACCATAGTTGGCACTTTATGTCCCTCCCAGCCCCCAAACACAAACACACATACAAATTTTTGGTCTTTCCCTTTTCTTTTTTTTTTTTGCATTGATTGATTTACCTCTTCTTTAAATAGACTAGCCAGTAAGGAAGTGGGAAGTACAAGAGATATATAAAAGTCACTTTTGAAAATAGTTAAAAAGAAGGCTGTTTTCCTGGTGAGAAGAAAATTTACCATCTTCTAAGTGTGTCTTTTACTTTCTTAAGGTGGGTATTTAGCTGTGGAGGATTAGAATTTGCCACCCCAAAATGTGTCTCTTTGAGGTGATTACTTTTTAAGAACAAAAGACTCAGGAAGAAATTTTGACCCTCCCCCAACTGCCTAAAATAACTTTAGATAGAAGGCCTGTTCCAGGAAGGAGCTCTCACTGTAGATAACTAGAGTATAATATGAACTAGGTGTGATAGGGAGGAACCTAGCAAGGGCCATTTAATCAAAGTCCTCTCCATCTCTTATTGCCTTTACAGGGCATGATCAACATTTGTTTACTAAACATTTGCATTTCTGTCTCCGTGTGAATTGGCTTCCTTCCCTTTGAAGTCCCAAACCACTACTCTCAACATCCTCCTTTGTCTCTGGCAACAGACCATATTTAAGGTGTTGCTTCAACCATTTTGGCAAGTTACTCAGTTTTCCTGGACTTTTTTCCCACATATATATGTTATAAAACTTTGTTGATTTTCCCGTGTTATTCTGTCTCATGTCAATTTAATTCTTAGACCGCGAGAGGAACCCAGAGGGCAGAGGAATAATTCTGCCTCCTCTACAGTGTCCAGAATCAGAAAGATCTAAGCTTAGACTCTTGCTCTTAGCTGGGTTAGTATCTGTGTAAATTTTGCTAAGTCATTTAACTTCTGTAGGATTTGGGATTATTACTGAGAACTAAAACTGGGATATTGTTCATAAAATGTTTAATACTTTGGCATGATATGCACTCAATAAATATTGCTATTATTAATATGCAATGGTAGAATGTGTTAATACCTAGACTAGGAAGAGAATAATGAGACTAATTGTTAATTAAGTAAATAGATTTGGAACTTTATTATTTTTTCCAATTTTTTAAAATTTTGGTAAAAATACACATAACCTGAGATTTACTATTTTAAGTACTTTTAAGTGCACAGTTCGGTGGTATTAAGTACATTCAAATTGTTGTGCAACTATCATCACCATCTATCTCCAGAACTCTTTATCTTGCAAAACTGAAACTCTGTACCCATTAAACAGTAACACCCCATGACTCCCTTTCTCCGACACTGGCAACTACCACTTTAACCACTGTTTTACCTTCTTTCTTTCTTTTTCTTTAAATCTCCTCTTTTCCCCCACACCCCAGCCTCTGGTAAACACCATTCTACTCTCTGTTACTATGAACTTGGCTTTTTTCTTTTTTTAGGTTCCACGTATAGCTGATATAATACAATATTGGTCTTTCTACACCTGGCTTATTTCACCCAGCACAATGTCCTCCGGGTCTAACTGTTTTATCACAAATCGCAGGATTTACTCCAATTTAAAGGCTGGGTAATAGTCCATTGTAAATATATACCACATTTTCTTTTTCCACTCATCCATTGATGGACACTTAGGTTGCTTCCATATCTTGGCTATTGTGAATAATGCTGCAGTGAATATGAGGGTGCAGATAGCTCGACAACATAGTGACTTTATTTCCTTTGGATATATGTCCAGAGGTGGGATTGCTGGATCACATGGCAGTTCTGTTTTTAACTTTTTGAGGAAGCCCCATACTGTTTTCCATAACAACTGTACCAATTTACATTCTCACCAAGAGTGTACAAAGATTCTCTTTTCTCCACATCCTCACCAATAATTATCTTTTGATTTTTTGATAATAGCTATTGTAGCAGGTGTGAGGCAATATCTCACTGTGATTTTGGTATGCATTTCCCTGAAGATTAGTGATGTTGAGTATCTTTTCATAAACTTATTGGCCATTTGTATGTCTTCTTTGGAAAATATCTGTTCAGTTCTGTTGCCCATTTTTTAATCAGATTATGTTTTTTTTGCTATTGAGTTTTATGAGTTCTTTATATTTTGGATATTAACCCCTTATCAGATATATGATTTGCAAATACTTTCCCCCATTCTGTAAGCTGCCTTTTAAATTTTTGATTGTTTCTTTTGCTGTACAGAAACCTTGCAGTTTGATGTAGTCCCACTTTTTATTTTTGCTCTTGTTTGTGCTTTTGGTGTTATATCCAAAAAATCATTGCCAACACCAGTGTCAGGGTGCTTTTCCCCTATATTTTCTTCTAAGATTTTTACAGTTTCAGACCTTATGTTTAAGTCTTTAATCCAATTTGAGTTGATTTCTTTATATGGTAAAAACAAGAGTCCAATTTCACTCGTTTTTTGTTTTTTTTTTTTTTTGAGGAAAATTAGCCCTGAGCTAACATCTGCCACCAATCTTCCTCTTTTTGCTGAGGAAGATTGGCCCTAAGCTAACTTCTGTGCCCATCTTCCTTGCCTTATATGTGGGACGCCTGCCACAGCATGGCTTGATAAGCAATGTGTAGGTCTGTGCCCAGGATCTGAACTGACAAACTATGGGCTGCCAAAGTGGAGTGCACAAACTTAACTGCTACGCCACCGAGCTGGCCCAATTTCACTCTTTTGCCTGTAGATATCCGGTTTTCCCAGCACAATTTATTGAGGAGACTATCATTTCCCCAATGTTTATTCTTGGTGCTTTTATTGAATATTAGTTAACTATACATGTTTTGTGTATTTTTGGACTTTCTGTTTCATTGGTTTATGTGTCTGCTTTTATGCCAATACCATACTCTTTTGATTACTATAGCTTTGTAGTATAGTTTGAAATCAGGAAATGCAATGCGTCCAGCTTTACTATTCTTGCTCAAGATTACTTTAGCTGTTATGGTTCTTTTGTGGTTCCGTACAAATTTTAGGATTGTTTTTCTATTTCTGTGGAAAAAAACCACTGAAATTTTGATAGACATTGCATTGAATCTTCATTGGGAAACATGGGCATTTTAACAATATTAATTTTTCCAATCCATAAACATGGGATATATTTCCATTTATTTGTGTCTTCTTCAATTTCTTTCATCAATGTTCTATGCTTTTCAGTGTACAGATCTTTCACCTTCTTGGTTAAATTTATTCCTATGTATGTTATTCTTTTTGATACTCTTGTAAATGGGATGTGTTCTTAATTTCTTTTTTGGATAGTCCCTTGTTAGTGTATAGAAACACAAGTGATTTTTCTATTTTGATTTTGTATCTTACTACTTTATTGAATTCATTTTTTAGTTTTAACAGTTTTTTTGTTGGAGTCCTTCAGGTTGTCTATATTATATATGAGATCATGTCATCTGCAAACAGAGACAGTTTTATTTCTTCCTTTCTGATTTGGATGCCTTTTATTTCTTTTTCTTGCCTGCATGCTCTGGCCTAGGACTTCCAATACTATGTTGAATGTAACAAGAGTGACGACACTCTCTTGTTCCTGCCCTTAAAGGAAAAGCTTTTAGCTTTTCACCATTAAGTATGATGTTAGCTATGGGCTTGTCATATATGGCATATTTATGTTGAGGCATACTACAAGAAATCAAAATTATCGACCAATATCCCTGATGAAGATAGATGCAAAAATCCTCAACAAAATACAGCACCTTAAAAGGATCATACACCATGATCAAGTGAGATTTATCACTGGGATGCAAGGATTTATCCCACGTATGAAAATCAATAAATGTGATACATCATATTAACAGAATGAAGGATAACAATCATGTGATCATATCAATAGATGCAGAAAAAGCATTTGTCAAAATTTGACATCCTTTAATGATAAAAACTCTCAACAAATCGGGTAAAGAAGGAACCTACCTCAGCATAATAATAGGAGTTTCAAACAACCACTGAATAATCACAAAAAGCATTAGAGAAAGGAAAAAAGTAGGGAGATTCCTATGAAGAAATATAATTTGATACGTGCAATAAAGTCCACTACATTAGGAACTTTTTTAAAGAGCATAAACTTTAGCTCTTAATTTCCAGCACTTAGTACACAATATTGGCAAAGAAAGATACTTATTAAATGTTTGTTAAATGAATTCACCTGAGGTGAATTCAGGACCTTACATATATTCTAAAGTATTTTATAAAATACTGGGAATAAAGGAGCTCTTGTTGTTATCTTTAGTTGTATCTTACACCCAATTTGAGATGTGGTAAAAAAATGAAACAGGGACAGTTTAAGCAAAAGAAATTTAATGACAAAGAGAAGGAGGAAGGAGGGAAGTTTTCTGGAAGGCATAGCAAAATACAAGCCAAGTGGCTATAGAATTATTAAGAGCCTCCCTAAGAGAAAAACAGATGAGAGGAAATTGAGCCAAAATGTTTTGTGATTCAAAAGAGATATGCTAAGTTTACAGAGGAATATCAGAAATGACTAAACACGTATAAAATTTTTTTAACAAAAGAACTTGGACAAAGTCAACGTTCGCATGATTAAAGCTCTATAAATTCAAATGAAGCATTATCACATAGATGTTTTAACCAGCTGATCTACGTCTATACCTGGACATCTGAAGTAAGTATAAAATCAATTCAATTGAGCACAGTGATTATTCACTATGTACAAGGATTTATGCTAGCATCTGGGGAGATATATATATATATATATTTATATATTGGTTTTCTAATTCTTAAAGAGTTAAAAATCTAGCAGAAAAGAGAGATACATAATTGAAATAAACTGGAAATGCTGTTTCATGAGTGCTGTACTACTGGATTTGAATATTTTCAAAAAGAGGATTTTGAAAGTCAATTTACTTTCCAATAATAAGAAAGCTAATTGGGTTAGATCCAGAGTCTCCTGAAGTAGATACTCCTATTTTGTTTTCAGAAAACAAGATGATTGGAAAAAAACCCATCTGACGAAAGTTATATAACACAATGAGTCAATGTTTTAGCCTTCGTGTGTATAATGATCAATTTCCTTTGCAAAGCATCCATTAGAGCATCCTATTTTTCACTGGATAGGTATGTGAAGAGTGCCGGAGATGAGAGCGCCTCACTCAGCATCCAAGATACAAAGAATCATTTTCTGAAGGGCTAGTAGTCTTCTATGCAGAATGAAATGAACTTTTCTTTTAAAACACGGAGATATAATAAATGTCTTAAAGCCCTTCTCAGAATAATCTCATTATGGCCAATATCTCTTCAGATTGAATGACATGGGAACAAAGTTGGGAAGACAACTTTATGCACAAGAATTATTTGAAATTCTTGACTTTAAGGGTTGTGAATAAGCTTCCTTGATTTTATCCTAGATTCAAGCCACCATAAAAGAAATTCTAAGAAGTAAATCACAGCACAAATAAACAAAAGCCCACACTTTCTGGCGCCTCTCCATTTAATTTTCTCCCACAAATGTGATTAATTTAAAGTATTATCAAGTGCAACTTAACTTTTAGAACTGTGTAACAGTTTTCATATAGTTATAGTCACTAATATGGGAACAATTATTCAATCTTGCTTTGGGATAGGAAAATAAGAAATAAGCTCATTTCATAGGTGTTTAGTCTTTATTTGTTTTATGTTTTTCTATATAAGTAAATAAAGTGAAAAGTCATCTTTCCTCCTTCAGTTGGGTAGTGAATTTGATAATTGGATTATGCAAATAAAATAAGAAAAATATATTTTTTTTAGAAAGAGGGAGAACTCATAAATTGAACCAAAAAAGAGTCCTGTTGGAGGTGTATATTCTACTACCCCTCAGGCAAATGCATAGCTAATCCACACACCCTTCCTTATGTGAGATCAGTGGCATAAATTCTCACATTTTGCAGTCTAGTGCACATGGCCTAAGAAAGCTTCTGCATTCTGCTGCCTTGTTCAAGTTACTAAGACCCACCAGAACCAACTTCTCGAAGGCCTGTGTCAACAAAGTGTTAGACTGTTGTATGGTTTGGTCCATTCTTAAGGAAGGACAGCACATTCTCTGGATGGACAGCAAGGCAACATGTGCTGTGTCTCCATTTTCTGCAGTGGGCAGTATCATCATTACAACTTTTTGTTTCTTAATTTCAAACGCCTGAGTGGTTTTCTTTTTCGGTGATATGAGTTTCTCTGTCATCTGAAGAAGGATCAGAGACACTCCCATTTGAAGGAATGTAATAAACAGATGAAATTCACAGGTGCTTAGGCTCTTCTACTTCCCTTTTTTGCAATGTGTTACAATTTTCCCTTTGACAATTGAATGTTTCCAAGCATGAGGACTTTTGAGCTTGTCTAGTAAGAATTTGGACTGGCTGAAAATTTTTCTTTAGCACCTGTGTGTTTTGGATCAATGTAGACATTGACCACAGAGAGATTAACTTAAATCTGTCCACATCATTTTTGGGCCAAAAAGTTGAAACTAATCTAGTGTTTCTGGTAAAACTATTTCCCTCAAATAAGCCATTTCTTGAAAACATGAAGAGAAATATGTTTTGGAACAACACCAATCATACTTTTCTAATAAAACATAAGACAAATTTTTGTGATTGAGATGTTGAAAAGCACCACTTTTATTCCTCCCAAATGCATATAAGTGAATAATGCGCTTTAAAAAATTTTGTGGTGAAGTGGGTAAAGTTTAAAACAAATGAGGATATATTTGCAATATGTGCTATGACAAAGGGCCTTTCTCTTTTTCAGGTTCTCTGAATCCTCATACAAAATTTATTTCTTGAACATTACGTTTATTCAGATTTATGTATTTATTATTTCTTAATTTAAAAATCAAATAAAAAGCTCCTTTCATGACTGCCTCAAGTTAATGTTATTAAAAAATTGAATATAACCCATGCATAAATATGAAATGTGATTAGAAAAGCATGTGAACGGCAACTGAAAGTAATATTTTTGGCTTATGTCAGAAATTTTCAACTTATAAATTAGAAGAAACTGTAACACAATAAATAATTTCTATTCCCTACAAACCACTATTTGGTATAGGCCAAATATCTTAGTAGCATGTTCAAGCTATTAAGATGAAAATCTTTAGGACTTAACTACCATTATTGGGATATTTGGGACCTGCCTATTATGTGGTGTCATAGAAAAAGCACCAAGTTCTAGACTCAGCTCTATCTCACATTGTTATCATGATCTAACGTGAATCATTTAATAATTTCTCCACGTCATAGCATATCAGGGAGCACATGAACCTTGCAGTCACACAGATATATATTCAAATATGGATTTGCCACGTAATACCCAGCTAAACTTGGACGTGAGAATTAACCTCTCTTAGCCTCATGTTCCTTTTCTGTAATTGGAGTTGATAATAACTACTTTATAGGGTCATTGAATGAAATTCTTATTATACTAGTTGGCCCATAAAATTAACATAATAAAAATTTCTTTTTATCTTGTCCACACTGCAACTTATTTATAAAATGACTAATTTTTACTTGATGATTATTAAATCTCTTCTAGCTCTCAGTTTTGTAATTTTACCACTTATCAGTCAATAATTATCTGGCAAACTCCTGCTAAGTTTCCTAGCCTAGAGAGTATGTTTGAGGCAGTGCCAAAGATTCATGAAAATGAAAAAATAAATCAATTGAATTCAGCGTGCATATCCTACTGCCATACTGGTGTTTTCAGGAGTATATCAATCTTTCTATTTGCACACACATTAGATAGATAAATAGATAGATAGATGATATATAGAAAGATAGCTAATAGATACTTGTATATCTATATCTATACACACATAGAGATATACATCTGAAGCATAGGACAAGATTATAATTTCATAGTTAACAGTCTTACATGAGAAAGATATCAATGATGTATGTATAAACAAAATACTGTATTCCTGATTGTCTAAAATATTATGTGAAATTTCTGCCAAATATTTAAAACCAAGGTGGTGAAATGAATGTTCTCTGCTGAGGACCTCACAGTGCCCAGAATGATCAGGAGAGAAGGATGCAGCCTTTTCTTTCTAAGCCTCCAGAGAACTTTAAGGAAGAGCAGAGAAGTGGTGGCTCTCTGGCTGGCTGTGTTTACATCACAGTAATTCTCAAGTGCTTTGTTATTAATCATGTTGAAAGTATGTTTACATCCTTTATTTGTTAGTTTATTATTTAATTCTAACTTTTCAGCCTTGAGGAAGAATCCATGTTATTGTTACTTCTAGTTAACAAATGAAGAAATTCAGTTCAAGGATGTTCAGTGACATGTTTAGGATTACGGTACAAACTAGGGGCAGAGTCCTGTGTGGAGTCTTGTGCCAAATTTATGAAATTAACTATCAGTCTTTGAGTTTAGGGACTGTAAATTGTATATCTGTCTCTACACTTAAAAAACTGTGTGTCAACCTACAGTCCACCAGCATCATTCTAGTGACAAAACATAGAAATATGAGTGGATGGTCAAGGAGAATTAAGGGTAGGTAACATTGCTTCCTCCCTCAGAATTTCTACAAAACTACTGAATCACTGTCTTCCTGGAACCATTAAGTCCTCAGTTTAGGCTTGTATTTTATTTTGTTCTTGATTATTGTTCATGGGACGTGGAGTTTTTCACCATTTTTTCCTATCAAAATGTCAAATTTGAATGTATTTTACAATTAATAAATTAATGCTGTTAGGAATTATTTTTGACTTGAAAACTTTGAAGACTGCTTCTTTGACAAAGCTTATCCACTCTTCTAAAAGATATTAAACTCTCTTGTTTATCTAAGATTTGAAAAAACTCTTTAGGATCAGAGTTTCATACTAATTGTGAAAAATCTGGTTTGAGCTTGACCTACGACCAATGGATGGAGGATAGGACCATTACATAAACAGGAACAATGGAAACAGAGCGCTCCTGGGAAGAAGTCCAAACTCCGGCCATTATCAACACGAACATGACAATCTTAACATTTACCAGAAAGTATAGGCGTACATTAAATGTTAGAAAAACAAATGGAACTATTCAATGTTGCAATCATTACATGGAAATCTTTGACCACAATTATTTTTCTTTTGTTAGTGGGATGGTTTCAAGTTCAGTTAATAAACAAAACAGAATTTTCCACAGTATATATTACAGATATTTAAAAAATATTCTGTAAATTTCTCCAAAAAATAACTCTTGTAAACTTGTTATTACTTTTACATAAATATTTTATCAACTTTATATTTTAATTTTTTTTTCTCAAAGACATACAATAGTGTTCTATCTTCTTAAAAACACAAGTGGAAAGAATTCACTGAATCTGTCTTTTTAATTCAATATTTCCTTGGCCATAAAGATAAGGGATTATCAAATATTTAAGAAATAAGAGAGATAGATTTGCTATAACGCAGAAGTTTTAGAGATATTCTTAACATGCTCTGTAGTATAAGAACATAGTTTTTACAGCTAGCAACACACTGGGTAAACAGAAGGCTAATTGAAAGTCTGTGAAAACTGGTCTGCAAATACTTTTAGCAACATATGTAATATTTTTAATGTACTCCAGGGTATACTATTAAAATAAATTGCAACCAACTTTTTAATAAAGTAAATAAACTTATTCTGTGTTCAGTTTAAGTTACGTCAAAATCTAGCTGAAAGATTTGAATTTATTTACTATCAAATTTATTTAAAATAAATTTTTACAATGTAGAAAACCATTCTATTCCTATTTTCCTTACAGAGAGCCACACCTAATTGTAATCCATTTCTAGTCTCAACATCTGTCTTAATTTTCTCTATCTTATTAATGTTTTATTATTATATGTATGTTTATGCGTATATGTTTACGCACTTCTCTTTATAACAATTTATCAACTTTTGTTTGATAAAAATAACAAAAGAAACCATTTACTATATTCTTACCATGGATACATTGAATGCCTGTACAACTTATAAGGTAGATATTGTTTTTCCCATTTTCCAATGGAAAGAGAAATTTAGGGAGATGAAGCACTTTGCCCATTGTCATATGTACTATAAAGTGTAAACTCCATCTAAATCAGATATTTTGATCTAATCTCAATAGTATACAATTGTTTTGTGCTGGTCTTAGGCTATAAATAATCAATGGTGTGGCTGGACTGGCCCTTGTGGTTCTTATTATAACAGCAAGATGCCCTCACCAACAACCATCGGGAAACTTCGAAAGAAAAGGTACATTACTCACAGGTCCTGGAAAGCAAGTGGTACACCTGGAGCCACATAGCAAGGCTGTGGCGAGAGACAGAGAGAACATGCTGGTCTGGGATTCTGCTTTTATTAGGGTCCGGTACGGGGGCCTGGAGATTCATAGGCTCGCTCCTTATTGGTAAATTTAAAACATAAGAGTGGGAATTTCAAGTGCAGGAACAGAAAAAAATACGAGGCCCAAATGGTCAGTTTTCAAAAACAACGAAGATCTCTGAAACAAAGGAGCTGAGGGGATGGGGGAGCCCGGCACTTCGTCTAGTCCTGTGGCTGGCAACGTGTTTATTTGAGGTAGTCATTTTTGAAGTGGACACCTCAGCAATCAAAGCTTAAGTGAGGCATTTGATTACAGTAAAGAAAAACTGACTGTCAGGATTTGCACTACAACAATTCATAGTATTCCTGAGTACTTTTAAAAATAGGCTGTGTTTTTAGAACAGTTTTAGATTACAGAAAAAAAAATGATAAAACAGTCTGAGGAGTTCCAATATACTTCTTTACATCTTACACTAGCATGGTACAATTGTTACACTTAATAAACTAACATTGACAGGTTATTGTTGACTAAATTCCGCACCTTATTCAAATGTCCTTAGTTTTTTCCTAGTATCCTTTTTCCTATTCCAGGGTTCCATCCAGAAAACAACATTGCATTTAGTTGTAACGTCATGTCTCCAAGGCTCCTCATGGCTCTGTTTCACAGACCTTTCTTGTTTTTGATGACCTAGATAGTTTTGATGAGTAAAGTATTTTGTAGGATGTCCTCCTGTCAGAATTTATCTGATGTTTTCTTCATGATTAGAATGGGGGATGGGCTTTTGGGAGGAAGGCTGCAGAGGCAGAGAGTTATTTTCATCACATCATATCAATGTTTCGTAATAGCAATGGGATTTATCACTGATATTAACGTTGATCATCCAGCTGTGGGAGACTTTGTTAGGTTTCTTAAGTATAAAGCCAGTCTTGCCCCACGCCTCTCTTCCATACTGTACTCTTTGGAAGGAAGTCACTAGGAGCAGACCATACTTAAGGAGTAGTGAGTTACTCTCCCCTCTCTGAGGGTGGAGTGTCTACAGAAATTATTTGGATTTCCTCTGTGAGGGAGATTTGTCTCTTTTCCCCATTTATTTATTAATTCAGTCATTTATATCAGTGTAAACTCATGGATATTTATTTTATACTTTGGGTTATAATTTATGTATTTTGTATAATTTATGTATTTTGTTGATCTAAGTATTGCAGTATTGGCCATCAGGAACTATTTCAGTTGGCTCCTGTGTCCTTTTGACTTAATGCTGTCAGTGTAGCCCTCAGTGTAGATTTTTATTTTTTAAGAATTTCCTTACTTTCTGGTATTATACGAAGCTCCAGTCTCATTTTCTATATTTCCTGCCCCAGTACTGGAATCTGCCATTTCTCTAAGAAGTTGTGGCTCGTTTTCTTGGAGAATGGTATTAGATCTGGATGCAAGGTGTACTCCTTGCCCTGGAAAGTGCTACTTCTAGGCCTATTCAGCTCACAGAGCAAGGAAACACAGCTGTGCACACTAGCTCATGTATATACACATATATATATAAATTTTACAAATAGCTGCCTCTATTTATAATAAGCTAAACATGAGTTCATATTGATGTCTCCAACACTAGTTCATTATTACATGGATTATTCTAGACGTCTTCACTTGCTTATCCGTAATCTCCACTTTAGTGGTGAAAAACTTATTTCCCACTATCCAGCATGCACCTAGTCAATTGTTCAATTCCAGTGTACATGTATAGTAGTTTTAGAATTATTAACCCATGCCCTCATGTGAAGAACTCTATCAGCTGGAGTACAGTACTTATACACAGTTTCTTTAGCCTTCTGTCTTGCAGATTACACTTACTTCCAAAGTTTCCCCTCTTCCCCTTCAGTAAGACTGTCTTATACATTGGTAGTCCAGTTAGACTGTTTTATCACACTCTGTGTCCCATTCTGGGAGCCACCATCTTACACTTCTTTTTTAAATTTGCAAGCATTATGGTGCACTCTTTGCACTGTAAAGTTATATGGATTTTCACAAATGCATAGTATTATGTATTCAACATTGCAGCGTCATACAGAATAGAGTCACTGCCCTTAAAAAATCCCCTGTGCTTTATGCATTCTACCCTCTCTTCCATTGAAATCCTGAAAACCACTGATCTGTTCACTCTTTCTATATTTTTCTTTTTTCAGAATGTACAGTAATGGAATCACACAGTATGTAATATTTTCATACTGGCTTTTTTCACTTATTGATATGCACATATGATTTATCCATGTGTGATTACTTGACTTGGTAGTTCATTCTTTTTTATTGCTGAATAGTTCCACTGTGTGGATATACTGCTATTTGTTTATCCATTCACCTATTAAAGGCCATCTTGATTGCTTTCAATTTTTTGTGATTATGAATAAATGTGCTATGAACATTTGTTTGCTGTGTTTTGTGTTGACACAGGTATTCAGATCATTTGGGTGAAAACCTAGGAGTATAATTTCTGGATTGTATGATAAGACTCTATTTAGCTTTGCAAAAAACTGCCAACTGTCTCCCAAGGTGGTTGTACCATTTTGCATTCTCAGCACAATAAATGGAGGGTTCATGGGGTTCTGCAGCTTGATCAGCAATGGTTACGGTTAAGTTTTTCAGTGTTAGCTTTATGTTTGTTTAAAATCTATCCAGTCTTAAAATATAAATCTCAATAGAAGGATGTAGTACATTTACATCTTTGCAGTTACTGTTTTGTTGTACTTTCTGCCATCATTTTGTGTGCTTTTTGCTTATCCAGATTTTTGTTTCTTTTTCTCTCATTTTGAAATATTCTGCAGTGATTGAAGTTTTTCTTTCCTTTCCTCCCTCTACTGTATATGCTATATTCTTTTAGCGGTTATCCTTGAAATTTTAAGATGTACACCTAATAAAGTTTAGTACTAATAAATATATCTTTATCCTCCTCTCTCTGTTTTCCTGTATTTGTTTTCTACCTACTAACTACTTTATTTTATTTTTAAGTTCTCATAATTAGAAATTACTTTTATTATTTCATACAGTTAATTTTCGTGTAGTTTTAGATATATGTTACTATTTATTTTTTTGCTTTTTACATTTCATGTTTTCCTTTTTTGATCACTTTTATTCATTTCAGGAAATATGACATTTGGAAATTCCTTTAGTGAGGTTTGTTGATTTTAAATTTTCTTAGATTTTGTTATATCTGAAAAGGTCCTTATTTCAGCTTCATTCTAGAAGTAAACTTTCCTGGCTATACAGTTCCCAGTTGGCAGGCATTTTCACTCAGCACATTGAAATTATTATTCCAATCCATTCTGATTGCTTTCACTTTTAACGTATTTTTGTTTTTGGAAAATTCTAGTCTAAATTTATAAGTAGACAATCTTTCTTTGCTATGAATGCTTTTAAGTTGTCTGTGCCTTTGATTTCCTGCAGTTAGACTACACTGTGTCTAGATGTAGACAATTTTTAATTTTTCCTGCTTGTGAATCATTAGCCTTCCTGAATCTGAAGATTTGTGCTTTTCACACTTTCTGAAAATTATCATTTATTATTTTTTAATAACATAAAGACAAGGAGAAAGAATTTTGAAAGATTTTTAAAATTCTAATCTCCGGATTCTCTCTTTACCAATGTCTACTTTGCTCTTTAAATATTCTTTAAAATTTATATTGTAAATAATTATAATTTTTATATTTTTACTTGTGGTATTTGACTCTTTTCCAAAACACATTTGCCATTTTCATAGTTTCCGTTTTGTTACTCATCTTTGTTCACCTTTTAAAACATATTTTTAAACACATTGGGAGAAGAAAGTGTTAATTAAAGTCATTGGTATACAATTTCATTTTGCTACTGAATATTCTTATCATTATTATTTAATTTTTTTTGCACATCTGGATAATTTCAAACTGTCTAACTTATTACATTCTATTCCCACTGTATTACAAGTGATAAAAAACTAAACCAAACTAGTTTAAGGCAAATAAATTTGAAAATTTGGAAATTAACTTAGAACAACAGCAGTGAATGCAAGGGTGGAACTAAATCTCAGGGATAACAGGATTCTGGAACATTTGTACAGCAGTCAGTGAAGCCAAGGGTTGAGGTACTGTGATCAACTAGTCATAGATCATATGCTCTTGTCCTATAAATGGAAAATATTATCAGAAAAAGGAGGCTAGGATGGCACAGACTCAGCCACTGGATAATGTTTATCAGCAGCCCTATTTGTGAGTAATTCACCATCCCTTAGCATTCTATTTTTCTTGTCTTTGAAGCCTTGCTTTCCGAAATAGTTGTGCCAGAAACCTGGAGCCATCCTTATATCATCATGCATATTCTCTCTCTTCTACCTCTAGTCACTCAATAAGCCCTGTCAATTCCATCTGCTAACACTCCCTTCCTGTACATTATCTCTATCTATATTTACTTCCAAAATACCTTCTCTGTTTTATTAAAAGAAGTTCTCTAAAAACTTCTGCCTTCAATCTAATCTTCACAGTATAAACAGAATGAACTTTCTAAATTGTGTTGTTCTTAGAAAGAATCCTTGTGCTGGCTGTCCAAGCTAAACTCTACGTCTAGGATTAATGATCCCTATCAATATGGCTCCCAACTTCTCAAATCTCACCTCTAATTACCTTTCCCCATCACCATCACCACATGATCTTCACTATGTAACTTTATTGCAACTTTATCTTTTTGTACATGCCATGTTCTTTTTAATAGTTTAGTATACCCTTGTTTTTTAACACTTTGCCCTCTTCCCTCATCACCTTTCTCACCTCATCACCTACATTACTGTCCTATTTTTTGCATGACTCAATGTCCTAGTTTTTGGACATAAAGAGATAGAAATATCCAGTCTTAAAATATATGTTCCTTGTGGTGACATCAGCATCACTCTTGTTCAAAGAAATAATAGTTGAGGGGCTGTCTTGGTGGCACAGTGGTTAAGTGCACATGTTCTACTTCAACGGCCCTGGGTTCACCAGTTCGGTTCCCAGGTGCGGACATGGCATTGCTTGGCAAACCGTGCTGTGGCAGGCATTCCACATATAAAGTAGAGGAAGATGGGCACAGATGTCAGATCAGGGCCAGTCTTCCTCAGCAAAAAGAGGAGGATTTGCAGCAGATGTTAGCTCAGGGCTAATTTTCCACCAAAAAAAAAAAAAAAAAGAAAGAAATAATAGCTGAGAACTTCCCTATCTTGGAGAAAGAACTAGATTTACAAACACATGAAATTAATAGAACACCTAATTACATCAATGCTAAAAGTCCTTCTTCAAGGCATATAATGGTAAAACTGGTAATAGCCAATGAGAAAGAAAAAATATTAAGGGCAGCAAGGCAAAAGAAAATAATCTACATAGGAAACCCTATCAGGCTTTCAGCGGATTCCTTGGCAGAATACCCACAGGCTAGAGAAAATGGAATGATACATTCAAAATACTGAAAGACAAAACCTTTCAATCAAGAATACTCTACCCAGTGAAACTTTCCTTCAGATACAATGGAGAAACAAAAGCTTTCCCAGATAAACAAAAGCTGAGGGAGTTCATTGCCACTAGACCTCCCCTACAAGAAATAATTAAAGACACCTTCACACTAGAAACAAAAAGGCAAAGATCTGCAATGCTTTCAGCAAGGAGATAAATCGACAGATAGAATCAGAAAACTGCAGCTCTCAGAATAGAGAAGGAAATACATAGTTACAATTTAAAACATAAGGAGAAAGCATCAAAAGGAATTATAAACACTTCAACTTAGTCACAAACTCACAACATTAAAAACAGAATAATTTGTAACAGTAATAACTCAGAAAGGGAAGAGGAAATGGGTGAGACTTGCTTAGGTTAATGGAGATAAGAAACTAGGAGAAAACGGACTATTTCATCTATGAGAACTTTTACACAAACCTCATGGTAACCACTAAAAAAATGAGACCAGAGCCATAGTTCACATAAAGAGAAAAAAACTGAGAAAACCTCCTCAGAAAACCACCAAAATGAAATGGCAGTCAGAAATGCAAAGGACGAGAAACAATGGAAACATAGGACAACAAGAAAACAAATGACAAAATGGCAATATTAAGCCCTCGTATATCAATAATCACTCTAAATGTAAATGGATTGAATGTTCCAATCAAAAGACACAGAGTAGCTGGAGGAATTAAAAAATAAGACCCAACAATACGCTGCCTACAGAGAACACATGTCAGATCTAAAGACAAGCATAGGTTCAGAGTTAAGGGATGGAAGATGATACTCCAAGCTAATGGCCAACAAAAGAAAGCAGGTGTTGCCATACCTATATAAAACAAAGACGACTTCAAGTTAGAAAAGACAATGAGAGACAAAGAGGGGCAGTATATAATGATAAAAGGGCATTCCAACAAGAGGACATAACATTTATTAATGTATATGCACCTAACCTACAGGGGCACCAAAGTACATAAAGCAATTATTAACAGACCTAAAGGGGAAATTAACAGCAACACAGTAATAGTAGGGGACATCAACAGCCCACTTACGTCAATGGACAGATCATACAGACAAAAAGTGAACCAAAACATAGTACATTTAAATGAAACACTGATCAGATGGACTTAATAGATGCATTTAGAGCATTCATATCCAAAAGCAGCAGGATACACATTCTTCTCAAGTGCATATGGCTCAACCTCAAAGATAGACCATATGTTGGGAAACAAGGTAAGCCCCAATAAATTTAAGAAGATTGAAATCATATCATGCATCTTTTCTGACCACAATGCTATGAAACTAGAAATCAACCACAAGAAAAAAAACGGGAAAGTAAGAAATATATGGAGACTAAACAATGTCCTACTGAACAATCATTGGATCAATGAAGAAATAAAAGGGGAAATTAAAAAATACCAGGGAAAAATGAAAATACAACATACCAACTCTTATGGCATGCAGCAAAAATGGTCATAAGAGGGAAATTCATAGCAATACAGACCCACCTCAAAAACAAGAAAAATCTCAAATGAGTAATCTTAAACTACACGTAATAGAACTAGAAAAAGAAGAACAAACAAAACCAAAAGTTAGCAGAAGGATGGAAATAGTAAAAATCATAGCATAAGTAAATGAAATAGAGACTAAAAAAAACAGTAGAAAGGATTAATGACTCTAAGAGCTGCTTCTTTGAGAAGATAAACAAAATTGACAAACTCTTAACCAGAACAAGTAACAAAAAAGAGAAAAGGCTCAAATAAATAATATTTGAAATGAAAGAGGAAAAATTACAACAGATACTACACAAATGCAAAGGATTCTAAGAGAATACTATGAAAAACTCCATGCCAACACACTGGATAACCTAGAAGAAATGAATAAATCCTTAGACTCATACAACCTCCCAAAACTGAATCAAGAAGAAAGAAAGAATCTGAATAGACCAATCACAAGCAAAGAGATCAAAACAGTAACAAAAAACTTCCCAAAAAGTAAAAGTCCAGGACCAGATGGCTTCTCTAGAGAATTCTATCAAACATTCAAAGAAGATTTAATGCCTATCCTTCTCAAATTATTCCAAAAATTTGAAGAAGATGGAACACTTCCTAATGCATTCTATGTAAGTAGCATTACCTTGATACCAAAAGCAGACAAGGACAACACAAAGAAGGAAAATTACAGGGCAATATCACTGATGGACGTAGATGCAACATCCTCAGCAAAATACTGGCAAACCGAACACAGCAATATATTAAAAGGATCACATACCATGATCAAGTGGGATTTCTTCCAGGAATGCAGGCATGCTTCAACACCTGCTAATCAATCAATGTGATATACTGCATTAAGAAAATGAGGAATAAGAACCACATAATCATCTTAATAGATACATATAAAACATTTGACAAGATTCAACATCAATTTATGATAAAAACAGTCAATAAAATTGGTGTAGAAGGAAAGTACCTCAACACAATAAAGGCCATATATGACAAACCCACAGCCAACATCATACTTTATGGGGAAAAATGAAAGCCATCCCTCTGAAAACAGGAACAAGACAAGGGTTCCCACTTTCACCACTCTTACTCAACGTAGTACTGGAGGTTTTGGCCAGAGCCATTTGGCAAGAAAAAGAAATCGTATCCAAATTAGAAAGGAAGAAGTGAAACTCTCACTGTTTGCAGACAACTAGGGGCTGGCCTGGTGGTGCAGCAGAAAAGTTCACACATTCTGCTTTGGCAGCCCGGGGTTTGCCAGTTTGGATCCTGGGTGCAGATCTATGCGTATCAAGCCATGCCATGGCAGATGTCCCACATATAAAGTAGAGGAAGATGGGCATGGATGTTAGCTCAAGGCCCGTCTTCATCAAAAAAAAAAAAAAAAATCAACAACTACAGCAAAATTGCAGGGTACAAAATCAATTTACAAAATCAGTTGCATTTCTATACACTAACAACAAACTAACAGAAAGAGAACTCAAGAATATAATCCCATTTACAATCACAACAAAAAGAATATAATATCTAGGAATAAATTTACCCAGAGGTGAAAGACCTATACATTGAAAACCACAAGAAATTATTGAAAGAAATTGAAGAAGACATAAAGAAAAGGAAAAAGATTCCATGCTCTTGGGTTGGAAGAATAAACATAGTTAAAACGTGCATACTATCTAAAGCAATCTACAGATTCAGTACAATCCCAAACAGAATCCCAATGACATTCTTCACAGAAATAGAACAAAGAATCCTGAAATTTATATAGAACAACAAAGAACCCTGAATGGCCAAAGCAATCCTGAGAAAAAAGGACAAAGCGGGAGGCATCACAATCCCTGACTTCAAAATATACTGCAAAGCTATAGTAATCAAAACACCATAGCACTGGCACAAAAACAAACTCAGAGATCAGTGTAACAGAATTGAAAGCCTGGAAACAAAGCCACACATCTATGGACAATTAATCTTTGACAGAGGAGCCAAGAACATACAATGGAGAAATGAAAGTCTTTTCAATAAGTGGTGTTGGGCAAACTGGACAGCTACATGCAAAAGAATGAAAGTAGACCATTATCTTGCACCATCACAAAAATTAACTCAAAATGTACTAAAGACTTGAATGTAAGACCTGAAACCATGAGAATCCTAGAAGAACATATAGGCAGTACACTATTTGACATTAGTCTTAGCAGCATCTTTTAGAATATCATGTCTACCCTGGTAAGGGAAACAAAAGAAAAAGTTAACAAATGAGACTACATCAGACCAAAAAGCTTCTACAAAGCAAAAGATACCATGAACAAAACAAAGAGACAACACAGCAACTGGGAGAAAAGATTTGCCATTCATTTATGTGACAAGAGGTTGATTTCCAAAATATATAAAGAATTCGTACAACACAACAACAAAAAAACCAAACAAGCTGATCAAAAAATGGACAGACAATATGAATGAACAGTTTTCCAAAGAAGATATACAGATGGCCAATAGACAAATGAAACAATGTTCAACATCACTAATTATTAGGGAAAGGCAATTCAAAACTACGAGGAGACATCACCTTATATGGGTCAGGATAGCTATAATTACCAAGACAAAAACCAACAAATGTTGGAGAGGATGTGGAGAAAAGGGAACCCTCATGCACTGTTGGTGGGAATGCAAACTGGTGCAGTAACTATGGAAAACAGTATGGAGATTTCTCAGAAAATTAAAAATAGAAATATCATATGATCCAGCTATCCCACTACTGGGTTTTTTTCCAAAGAACTTGAAATCAATGATCCAAAGAGATTTATGCATCCCTATGCTCATTGCAGCATTATTCACAATAGTCAAGACGTGGAAACAACACAAGTGCCCTTCTACAGATGGATGGATAAAGAAGATATATATATATATATATACCCACACTAAGGAATGCTACTCAGCCATAAAAAAGACAAAATTGTCCCATTTGCAGCAACATGGTTGGACCTTGAGGGTATGATGTTAAGCAAAATAAGCCAGACAGAGAAACACAAACACCACATCATTTCACTCATATGTGGAGGATAACAAACACACAGATAAAGAGAACAGATTAATGGTTACCAGAGGGGAAGGGGATTTGGGGGTGGGCAAAAGTAGTAAAGGGGCACATATGTACCGTGATGGACAAAAATTAGACTTCTGATGGTGAGCACAATGAAGTCTATTCAGAAATTGATAAATAATAGTGTACATCTGAAACTACACAATGTTATAAACCATTATGATCTCAAGAAAATTATTGGAAAATATACATATATTTCTTTTTTTTTTTAAAGACTTTATTCTTTTCCTTTTTCTCCCCAAAGCCCCCTGGTACATAGTTGTATATTCCTCGTTGTGGGTCCTTCTAGTTGTGGCATGTGGGACGCCGCCTCAGCGTGGCATGATGAGCAGTGCCATGTCCGCGCCCAGGATTCAAACCAACGAAACACTGGGCCGCCTGCAGAGGAGTGCAGGAACTTAACCACTCGGCCACGGGGCTAGCCCCTATACATATATTTCTTAACAGAAGGGCACATTTATATTTTTGTGATTACTGTTTTGTTTTTCTTTCCACTATCTTTTTCTGTTTTTTTGTTGTTGTCCAATTTTGCCTCATCCTCATATTTACTTCTGTTATGACTTCATTCACATTCCATGCACCTCCACGTTCATTCATATTGGATTCATTATTCCTTGGTGACATGGCTGATAGGTGAATTGAAAAAAATTCTCAGTCTCTGTCAAAGTTGAGACTTAGAAATATGAAGTCTTGAAGGATTATATTTCAGCAGCAACAGACTTCTTTTATTTCCTATTTGCCATTGCACAAATTTATGAAATTGATGTAAATGCTAGATGTATGGCTTACAACCAGTTATGTTAAATCTTGCCACAACTACATAGGTATACCTGTTCTCTCTGCCCCTACAATGCAGGAACCTTAAAATATTTCCCTGGCATTTGGCAGAGAGAAAGTAATTTCCTCTAGAGAGTTATCTAAGTCTCCTTTTATTATTTTGAAGCCCTTCATTTCTCATGCTGTCAAAATTTCTTCAGAAAAGCAGATGCTGCTTTAAAAACTATCTTACTGAATTTCTCTGGTTTCCTTATTTAGTTATATTATTTTCCTTAAATGTGAATTGTGCAGTAAGAATTTCATATGTCTTGGTCTTCCAGCACATGCTTCTACAGTAGCTTAAATTTATAATACTATGACAATTGGAATTAGTTATATATGTAAGATGTCCAACTTCCCTGTTAGATTTTATGTTCTTTAAGAACCAAAGACTGTAGTTATTGTTTCCACTCCTTCATTCCCAGAAACCAGGACAATGCTTGGCACATTATTCATGCTCTCTCTCTATTTCTTGAATGGATGAATTAATGAATAAAAAGGTGAGGCATGAAGAAGAAAAAAAATTGCCAGTAGCAGAACAAAAGATTAAATTATAATGATTCGTTTTGTTCCCAATAGCCAACACAAACCTACTAACATTAAGAGTTTAGCAAAAAGCTACATATAATAAATATGTAAGCATTAATAGCATTTTATACTTTAGCATTAGCTAACTTGAAGAGATAATGATCTGAACTAAAAGAAAATTTTCATATATGTTTGAGTGATCTCTGAAGTCTTTAAATATTAAAAATGTAATAAATTTTAGTGCATTTAACATAATAGTGCCTCTGTATTTTTTATGGGCAACCCATTACTATTCTGGCTTACCTGAATTTTTACTCTGGGTTAAAATGCTAAAATGCAATGGAATATAAATATTTTACACTTAAAAATACAAAATGTCTTCTTGTCACTATAAGGAATTTAATTTTGTTTGAAAAAAATGCTTGCTTGTGAGGGAAGATAAATAATCTGTCGAACGGTGGAGGGAAAAGTCTATTTACTGTTAAACATAAGCATTTACAATAAGAATCTATATCAAGATAATGATATGTAAGTACCACTTATATAAGGTGTGTCTCTCAATTCAGCTTTAGAATCAAATTATCCTTCATGAATAATTTAAACCTACATTCCTGGAATAGTGATGTAAAATCATTATATTGTTAAAGTATTAATAACAAGGTTAAAGTTGCACTGTTTAGCTTTCAATAGGTTTGCTATTAGGTAGTTTGAAATGTTGAAATTGCTTTGAAAATATCAAATAAACAAGCTTTTTTCTATTGGGCTATTTTTATTTCAAAATGTTTCTTAATCATATGCACTGTAAGTAACTAATATTGTGTTTAATCAATGGAATATCATTACCAAAATAGAAAATTCAAGGTACGATGATTTTTAAATTTACAATATTGTAAAACAGAATAAAATAGTTTCTTCAAAGTGTTTACTTTGAAACCTAAGGTGGTTCAGAATTACTTTACCATAGTTATCTTGAATAAGTGGGAATTTTCTTATCCAAAACATTTCAATTTTGAAATAACTCTGAATGATATATAAATTAGATGGTGTGTTCTTCATGAAGCATTGTTTCACTGTAAATATGTTCTAATGAATATATGAAAGAATAAACTCAGTGTTTGCTTACACTTTGGGGATAGTGTATATAATAAAGAAAGAACACAAAGCAAACACTTGGTGACCCTCTCTTGAAATATTTATCATTGGTTTAAGAAGAAATTTGATTAGTAGCCTCTAAATGTAGATTTCTTGCATAAATTCCAATACACAAGCAACAGATGAGGGTCTGTTTTCTTTGTGACCAGGACTATTAGAATAGTGGAAGAAAATTACTGCTCCTACACTTTTGGGAGAAAGTTGTATATACTATTTTTCTTATGGATGATAGATTTCAAGATAATAACTTTAGTATTAACTTTGAGAGAAAATTTTGAGTGCAACTTTAGAACTCTAAGTTCTTTAATATGATTTTATCCATATGTAAAATTATAAATAATTTAATATCAGTAAGATAATCGTGTCACATCACTATCTCAAGGAATATGCGGTATACGTTAGCCTTATCAATGAAGACATAAAAGTTGGCTGAGAAGGAGCTCTGGGTCTGAAAACAAGAAATATCCACTATTCATGAGGAATCAGCTGTATCCACCAAGTTGCTCACTTTTGAAAACATATATTCCACTCAGGAGGAAATTAACAGTGGTCGCTATTCGTAGAACCCTCAGATGACGTTGTAAAATGAAGAAAGGGATAATCAAATAGTGGGTCAAATCGTGTGTCCCTGTGAGAAGACAATCTATAGAGCATCAGTTTTCTCCCATCCATCATCCACCACCAACACAACAATATTTGAATAAATTCTTGGAGATTTTCCATTGAATAGAGCAAAAGAGGACTTTTGAATGTATAATCTCCAGTTCTTCTACACATATGCACTCACACACACACACACACACATAAATAGTAATTTTCTTACACTAATTCCATGGTTTGATTTAAAGTTTCATCCATTCATTTGTTTTTATATTCAACAAATATTAATTGAGCCCTTACGGGTACAAGGCTCCATGCTAGGTGCTGAGTTCATGGAAGTCAAACGCTAATAAGCACATCCACAGTCAGTTTGCTGCTATGAAGCTTATAGTTTCACAAGGAATTCAGATATTAAACTGAGAATTACCTAAACAATAGATTAATTATGTTATTTTTTGGAAAAGTAACAAGTTTCATCTATAGTAATTACATAAACAGTTATGTAACAATTGTTACAGATGCTATAAGAAAATGAACATTGAATGGACACATTCTTTTTTCATCATTGAAAAGCTTGGTCTCTAACATGTAATTTCGGAAATGGAAACTACTCATTATTTCTATGCTTTTCATTGATATTATGAACTTTTAATACTTTTCTAAAGAGATGCGTAGTTGAAGTAGAATTAAAAATGAATATCACAATAATGTGAACATACAGTATATTAAAGAAATTAGATTGGGGACACTTTAGGTTTAAGGATGTTTGTAGATGTGCATGCTGTAGTTTGACTTTGGATGAAAAGAAATTGTTTAAGAAACAGTATAGAGATCTTTAGATAGTATCTTTCAAAAGAGCAGATGAAAACTGTTGATAAAGTGTTGGAAAAAGTGGAGTCTAGCTCCACATTTAATTTAACTTTAAAACGTGGACATTTGTTTAAACCAAATTTTGACTTCTTTCACATTCCTCACGTGATCAGGGCTATTGGATCCTAGATGTCTGATAACGCTGAACAACTTTATACAAACTAATTTTTGATTTGTTCACTAAAAGAAAACTCTTGTCCCCCCAGATAATAGATGAATTGGGGATGGAACTTTCAAAATGAAACCGCATTTTGTTTTTGATTCAGACTTCAGTTTCCATTAAGAGCAATCTGATCTTCTATACTTTTAATATGCTGAGGACTGCTGCAAACCCTGACCCTCTCAGTCAGAAGGAAATGAATTTGATTCCCAGCTCTATGAATTGTCAAGGTTCAAAAGCACAAGAATAAGTAGTTTGGAAATATCAAGATGTTGTGAGAGAACATATTTGCATTGCTCTTAAGCAGAAGTACATTCAAGTGGAAATACAACTAAGGCAGGCCAAGGGTTTTGCAACTTCCCATGCCGTTTGAGACCTGGATACCTAAGGAATATATGGAGACATCAGGAACTCAATCACAGGATTACTAAAAAATAAACTCTTAATTCTATTATGCTAAGAAGGTAAATGAATCATAGGATATCCGTGCATTAGTTAAATTTATATTTAATAAATGACCTATTTTGACTCATGTATGTGGCTAAATAGTATCACGTCAAAATTCTCTATTACTAATGTTAGATCCTATGCAGGTATTTTTGAAATTTTGAGGGACCAAATGTATTAGTTTAATAATAACAATAATAATTATATGTAAGTTATAACTGTACTTACTGTTCATATGATTCAATATTATTGGATAGTGAGGTGAATGTTTATATATATACTAGCATCAGTTTTATATAAAAGCAAATACATAAAGTAATAAATAAAATACTGAGGAATTAAAAAAATAAATAATTATTTCATGACATAAAAACAAATCCATAAATAGGTCTGGCATGGTAGCTCCATAAGATTATCAAGAGCAAATCTCCTTTCATCTTTGTGTTCTGCCTGAAGTGTGTGGCTTTCGTCCTGGGTGTTGCCTTATTGTTCAGACGCCTGTTGAGCTCCATGCTGATACATATCCATCCATTTTCTGGATAACAGAGGGAGAAAAGCAGAGGAGCAGAAACTCAGCCTCCACGTTGAGTCTTATCTCTGTAGAGTACTTCCCAGGAGTTCCACACAATAATTCTCTTATGACTTTTTGAGCAGAAATGTTAAGCAGATATTGGTCACATGGCCACAAATTCTTGCAAGGCATGTAATGAAATGTAGTTTTATTCAACTGTGTACATAGTCTAAGATACTCTTGTAAAAGAAAAAGAAGAGTTTTAAAGGTGGGCAACTAGCAGTCTTTGTCATAGTACTATAATGTATAATCTCTTCTTTTCTCCCTGCCTTCCTTCCTCTCTCCCTCACTCTTTTCTCACCAAGTGAAAACACAGAGATGAAAAAATCCAAGCGACTGGCTCATGGTTGTATAACTATCCTCATTGCAAGTTCTGTATATTTTTAACTGTCATTTCATTTAAAACAAAACATAAGGATATTTGAGGTTAAAAATAAACACTGCGTTTCCTTATTCCATTTGAGTTGATTTTAATATGTGGTGTAAGATATGTGTCCAATTTCATTATTTGCTTGTGGATATCCAGTATTCTCAACACTATGTATTGATAAGAGCTTCCTTTCCCTACTGGATATACTGGCACTTTTGTCAAAGATTAGTTTACTGTACATGTATAGGTTTATTTCTTTGCTTTCTACTCTGTTCCATTGGTCTATGTGTCTGTTTTCATGCCAATACTATACTGTTTTGATTACTGTAGCTTCATAATATAATTTAAAATCGGAAAGTGTGATGCCTCCTGCTTTGCTCTTCTAACTCAAGATTGCTTTAGCTATTATGGGTCTTTTGGTTTCTGTACAAATTTTACAATTTTTTTTCTATTTCTGTGAAAAATTCCATTAGAATTTTGATAGGTACTGCATTGAATCTATAGATCACTTTGGATGGTATGGACATTTTAACAATATTAATTCCACCAATCCATGAACATGAAATATCTTTCCATATGTGTGTGTCTTCTTCAATTGTTTTTAGCAATGTTTTAAAGTTTTCAATGCACAGATTTTTTCACTTCATTGCCTAAATTTATCCCTAAGTTTGCTACTTTTTCGATGCTATTATAAACAGGATTGTTTCCTTTCTTTCTTCTTTGGATAGTTCGTTGTTGGTGTATAGAAACACAATTGATTTTTGTATGTTGATTTTGTATCCTGCAACTATATTGAATTTATTAGTTTTAATAGTTTTTTTGGTGGGACCTTCATGGTTTTCTATAGATAAGATCATGTCTTCCACAAACAGACAGAATTTAAATTCTTCCTTTCTGATTTAAATGCCTTTTATCTGTTTTTCTTGCCTGATTTCTCTAGCTAGGATTTCTAGTAGTATATTGAATCGAAGTTGTCAGAGTAGGCACCCTTGTCTTGTTCCTGCTCTTAGAAGAAAAGTTTTCAGCTTTTCACCATTGAGTATGATGTTAGCAGAGGGCTTGTCACATAAGACCTTAATGTGTTGAGGTACATTCCTTCTGTACTTAATTTGTTGAGTTTTTGTCATGAAAGGATATTGAATTTTGTTAAATACATTTTTTGCAACTATTGAGATGGTTATGATTTTCATCCTTCAGTTGTTAATGTGGTGTGTCACATTTACTGATTTGCGTATGTTGAACCATCCTTGCATCCTAGGGATAAATCACTTGATCATGGTGTATGATCTTTTTTTAGTGTGCTGTTGAATTCAGTTTTCTCATATTTTTGTTGAGGATTTTTGTATCTACGTTCATCAGGGATATTGGCCTATAATTTTCTTTTCTTGTGATGTCCTTGTCTGGTTTTGGTATCAGAGTAAAATGAGTTTGTAAGTGTTCCTTCTTCTTCTAGTTTTTGGAAGAGTCTGAGAAGGATTGGTACTAATTCTTCTTTGAATTTTTGGTAGAATTCACCATTGAAGTAGTCTGGTCTTGGACTTTTGTTTGTTGGGAGGTTTTTGATTACTGATTCAATTGCCTTACTAATAATCAATCTCTTCAGATTTTCTATTTCTTCCTGATTCAGTCTTTGTAGGTTGTATGTTTCTAGGAATTTATTCATTTCTTCTAGGTTATCCAATTTGTTGGCATCTAATTGTTCATAGTAGTCTCTTATGATCCTTAATATTTGTGTGGTATCAGTTGTAACATCTCTTTCATTTCTGAAATTTGTGAGTCTTTTCTCTTTTTTCTTAATATAGATAAAGTTTTGACTATATTGTTTATCTTTTTAAAAAAACCAGCTCTCAATTTCATTGATCTTTTCTATTGTTTTTCCAATCTCCATTTCTATTATTTCTGCTCTGATCTTTGCTATTCTTTCCTCTGTTAAGTTTGGGTTTAGTTTGTCATTTATGTCGTTTGTTGAGGTGTAAAGTTAGTTGTTTATTTGAGATTTTTTTTTTCTTTTTGTAGGTATTTATTGCTATAAACTGCTATCTTGGAACTATTTTTGCTGCAATCCATAAGTTTTGGTATGCTGTATTTACATTTTTGTTTGCTTCAGGATATTTTTTATTTTCCTTTTGATTTCTTCTTTGACCCATTGTTTGTCCAGGAGTGTGTTAATTACCACATATTGTGAATTTTCCAGTTTTCCTCCTGTTGTTGATTACTAGTTTCACACCATTGTGGTCATAAAAAATAGTGAATATGATTTCAATCTTGTTAAATTTGGTAAGATTTGTTTTGTGGCCTAACATATAATCTATCCTAGAGAAAGTTCCCTGTGCACTTGAGACAATGGGTTTTAATTATCCACATATCTTTCTCTTTGTGTAAGCATTCTGAAACCTACCTCTAGAAAATTAGCTGACATTCATTCCTCAGCAGTAAGTAATAGACATATTTGGTATAATTTACAATATCATATAATTTCAATTGTGTCAATATGGAGAGAAAGAACCCTGAGATGTAAAAATTTCATAATTGATAAGCTAGGTTTTTATTGTAGGTTAAAAATAATTACACAATTACTTCACTGACAATAGGTACACAGCCTTAATCTTATCAGACTGTACAGTTAGTTGAGCAGGCCACAGGAGCACCCCCACTTCTGACACCTCCTGTGGAGTACAGAGGTCCCCAAGACCACACTCACTTTTGACATCAACTGCATGTTTGAGAGTTCCCAAGACCATCCTTGGTTAGGATAATTTGCTAGAAGCACTCGTAGAACTCACTGAAAGCTATTATACTCATGGTCACAGTTTATTACAGTGAAAGAATACAGATTAAAGTTAGCCAAGGTAAAAGGGGCATGGAGCAGAGTCCACAAAAATTCTGCTTCCAGTTGTCCTCTTCCAGTGGAATCACGGACAGCGTTAACTTTCCAAGAATGAAGTGTGACAATATACATTGTGTATTTGCGACTAGAGACACTTACCCAAGCCTTAGTGTCCAGGGTTTTATTGGGGCTCAATCATATAGATATGGTTGACTGCCACATGGCTGATCTTTAATCTCTAGTCCCTCTAAAGATGGATTAGATACCACATCAACCAAAGCCTCACCATAAGAGACATGTTTAGACTATCCAGTATGGCCCAACACTCCCAGAAAAAGAAAGATTCTCTTACCATGCAAGACCTGTAGGGCCTAAAGCTGAGTGCAAGGCCAGACCTCTCTTTGGGAAAGGTTAAATTCTTTACCACACACAAAAACTTTATTTGGAAAAGAAAATAAAAGTAATTCTTGCTTCTTTCTCATAGGTTCAAATACTCATTATTATTTTGTTGTTGTTGTTGTTTTTTGTAAGGAAGATTGGCCCTGAGCTAACATCTGTCGCCAATCTGCCTCTTTTTTCTTGAGGAAGATTCTTGCTGAGCTAACATCTATGCCAGTCTTCCTCTATTTTATGTGGGAGGCCACCACATCATGGCTTGACAAGTGGTGCTAAGTCTGTGCCCGGGATCTGAACCCACGAACCCCAGGCCGCTGAAGAGGAGCACATGAACTTAACCACTATGCCACCAGGCCAGCACCTACTTATTACTTTTGAGGCATAAAACAGTCTCAAATTTCTTTTTACTGATGTTCTATTTTGAAAAAAAAACAAAAGACCAAGACAATGGGATAGAGCTTTATCTGACTTTTCTCTTTGCGTAGAAAAAGAAAAAATGGGATTTATACTAACGTCAATCTTGTACTTAGAAAGAAAATTAAACATTCTTAAAATATCCTAAATAAAAGCTTAGAGTGATGCACAGTTCAACTTCTGAGGTTGAAATTTCAGCTTTAGATTTACAGTGTGTGGAATGAAACAGATGGTAAAAAGCATGTACTATATACAGCAAATAAGAAAAATGTTATGAAGTTCAGACTTATATTGAGTAACCATAGTTCTGTTGGTTACAAATGTGACAGAAAAGAGAATATACTGCCAGCTAGATTTTAGTTTTTCAACTCCATGGTTCTCCATCTTGCAAACTGAGAAATATATTTTGCTATTTTTGATTTAACCATAGTTGATGGAACTAAGGAACAGCACCTTTCCCCCACAGTGAAAGTAATGATTTGTTTAATGTAGTTTTCCTCTGGTTGACCGAGTGGATTTGAGGAATGAATGGTAAGTTGTATAATGCATTCTTTAAAAAATATGTTTCCTGACACTAAAAAGAAACAGAAGAAATAATATTTGCAAGTACTTCAGAAATGAATAAAACAGCCAAGAAATAATTTGCAACATTTTCTTCTTGATTAATAAATAGGATATATATATTTCTCAAAACATGTTCAAACTCAGCTGCAATTTTTCAGCAGCAGAAATGACTTAGAAACTGTTAATCTGTTGAAGAATTACTATGTTTAAGTAATAGAAGAAAAGGGTGTATCGATTATAAGAGAGCATACAAACACTTTGCATCTTTATAAACCAAAATAGCTAAGTGGAAAGAAAAGGATCTATCAAATGATTCCTTGATACATAACACCAGATATGAAATGTGCTGTTTATTTTTTTTATTAAATTTCTTCATGACACAAAAAAATCAGGATAAATGTTTGGTATAATATTTTAAATGTTTGGTAATTTAAATGTAATTCTAGGTAGCCATATTCACTCTTTTAATTTGATTTATTTTAAGAAAGTGCACCATATTTGTGGCAAAAAGAAGAAAATATATATAAGAGAAAAAATCAGCATCCAGGGATAAGTGGTGTTAACCATTTAGTCTTTTATATGTTTATATTCATGTGCATGTACAATGGAATGTAATTTTAATTTTGTTTGGCAAAACATTTTTACCACTATTGTGTATTATGACGATTTTATATATTACTAGACACATTTCTGTATTGACTTTTAATGTCCTTATATTAGCACTATCTCTTTAACCAATCTCCCATTTAAAATGTATTATAAAGTTAGTTGCTATTATGAGCAACCCTTCAATAAGTATATTTATATTATTATCTTTGTTCACTTTCTTTTGAGTAGATTGTTTATCTATTATTCCCAATAGTTTATTAGTTTATATATTTATATATTGTTCTTTTATATTTGTACCAACTCTTTATGTATTAAAGATTTTCATACTATTTCATGCCTTTTACCAATCTATCTTTTCTAAATTTTGCTTAGCTTATAATGTTGTTTTTGATGGTTTTTATTATACTAAAATTTTGTATTTTCAATTAGATGAATTTACCAATATCTTGTTTACAGTGCAATGTTTGTTCTTACGATTAGAAAGAACATAATTCTATGTTTCCACTTAAAAATTTTTATCTAATTATTGTACATAGAACACTTCATTGAAGAAATCAATTTTGAGAGTTATTTCCTTTTCTTTTAAGATGAGAGTTAGTTGAAGGAGGAACAGAAGGTAATATACTAGCTACCGTGTTCTTTTTTTTCCTCTTCACAGTGAGAGGAGCTTCGAGTTACTCCCTCACTGGGAAGGCTGTCTGTGCACCCTTCCACTCCTGATAACAGCTTTTCTGTCCTTGAGTTTCCTTCTTATGTTCCCTGCTTCTCTCCCCACTATGCTCTTCTTTTCCTATCCTCCAAATAATTCTCTTTGTCATGTTTTTTATTCCAAAAATTCCAACCCAGTTTTGGATAACTATCATCTGTAATATTTCTCACAGGAGAAACCTCACTTCTTTATTTCAACCTTAAATACACCCTCAACTTCCCTAGAAATGGGTGTTGATATTTCCTTCTATTCAATTGCATGAGTGAAAGTGAAGGAATGCACTTCTATTCTAAATGAGACTCCCCACTCATTGAAAAGGGGGTCAGTTAGAGCTTTTCTGAGACTATGTTTTCAGAAAGCATATCTCTCAAAAAAAATTGAAAAAAATAATTTCCCTTTTGAGTTTGACCACATCCTAAGAAAGGATGTGAACCAGGAGCATTTGTCTCTCTCTCGTTTGATTATTTTGGGGTTAGATCACAAAACAAAGAGCCAATTAGACATTATTTCTAAAAAAATCATTACAAAATTGTATATGACAGTGGTAAAATATTAATATAGCATAAGGACTTCCAATAAAATTCAAATGTCCCTGACCTCATCTTCCACGCAGTTGGGCAGTCAGTAGCACCCGTATGAAATCATTTAGCTTTTTGGTTCTCTTCCTTACCTTCGTGATACCAAACCAAAGGGCTGGACTCTCTTCTGATTCTTCTGCTTTACACAAACGTTTGTTGACCCTCCACTTGTCAATTGGAGATGTCACATTACTTTCACCTCCTGCACTGATGCCTTTTGCTACTTCTAAACTATAGGGCTATTATTTTATGTTCAGCTGTTAAGTATCTTTGTAACTTTAGACTTTTATTTCTTGTTCCCTTAAATTTTGACAGTAAGTCACTATTGCCTCACAGTGTAAATTGAATTTATTACCACTCCTTCCTTTCTCTGTTCCTTTCTCTAAACTCTCCATTGGCTTTTACAGTTTCAAATTGGATACATTTCATATTTTGTACTTTGTCTATAGGTTGATTCTAATTGTTTAAAATATCTTACTAAAATGTAAAATGCAATATCCAATAGTACACTAAGGTTACATTTTTTCCTTCATTATCAGGCCAATATCACAAAGTTTGTGACACTGAAAAAACATTTTTTTAGAATAAAAGTTAGATGCATTATTTTTCCTTGAATTGGATACATATATTGCTGAAAATCATGCTACATTTTAGTTTGCATTTTTATTTATTTGCACCTTTATTTTGTATCTTTTTAAATACAAGCATTACATTTTTTTCTTATACTATTTTTTCTTAGATATGTTAAATCCCATTCTTTAAATGAGTGGGATATATCTTTTACAATAACTTTTATAACCGGGTTTTATTGGAATATAGGACAGTATTTTTTGTCCCCTTTGTAGCTAAATGCTCTTATTATTTATAATAATCTCCTTCTTCCAAATCCCACTAGTAGGCTCTCATATATTTTCCAGAAAAAGAATGATATAATCTTATAAAAAATGATAATTTTTATCCCCTTTCCTTTTAGTTTGTGTCTTAATGCTTTTTCTTGTCTTTTAACACTTCCCAAAATAAGATGAAGTTTCCTGAGTGTGGAGAATGTATTATATGCTTGTTCATCTTGATATCCTCAGCAAGGAAATAATTATTCTGCAAATATTATTGGATGAATTAATGTATGTATTTAAATAAAAGTGTTGGGTATGGATTCCTTATATTCTTCCTGATATTATTAGAATTTCTTTCCATGTTTTACCTATTTGGACTTCAGAATAGTCGTGGATCATTTACTTCTTACCTTCCATTTCCTCTCTTTTTTGAATTAGAAAGTCAACATTTATTATTTGTGCTCTTCTCAGTTCTTTGAATTTACTAACTCATATAATTTTCACAACCGCTCTGTGAGGAAGGTTTTATTGTCATTTCTATTTTTCAGATGAGTAAACTAAGCATAAGCAACTTTGTCAAAGATCACACATCTATAAGAGGTAGGTATAATGTCTGAAATCTGGCAATCAGGCTACAGAATCTATGTACTTGATCATTACACCACACTGGTTCACATTCACCTTTCTAACTCAACTATAATTGAAATTTTGGTCTTTTCTTTGATCTCAGATTCATTCAGAAAAGTGTTTTGTTTAATTATACTAATAGCCGTTAGATTATTTCAGTGTGACATTAAAGAGAGCATCTTTAATAAGGTATAATTTATGTGCTATAAAATTCACTCATTTTATGTATAAAGTTTAAGTTTTAGTAAACTTATACAGTTGTGCTATATCCATTGCAATCCAGTTTTAGGGCATTTCTTTTACCGAAACAATGTCCCCCCCACTCATTTTCATTCCATCCTGCCCTACCCCCGATTCCAGGCAACTATTGATCTTCTGTCTGTACAGTCTTGCCCATTCAACAAATTTCATATGCATGTAATCATACAGTTTGCAGTCTTTCAGGTTTGGCTACTTTCACTTAGCATGACATTTTTGAGATTCATCCATGTTATTACATTTAATAACGCTGGCAGAGATTCAGTTCAGTAAGACAGCATGAGGAGCTCCACTGTTCCACTCCTACTTGAAGCTGGTGAAAAAAAAAATATATATATATATATATATATAACTGACTGTGGTGAGGGTTACATCTGTGAATATATTAAAAATCATTGACTTGTATACTTTAAATGGATGAATTGTATGTATGTGAATTATATCTCAATGAAGCTGTTTAAAAAAATAACACTTGGTTTCTTTTTATTATAGACGTGTATTATATTGTACAGATATCCTACATTTTGTTTATCCATTTACCAGTGGACGGACATTTGCTTGTTTTCACTTTTAGACTATTATGAATAATGCTTCTATGACAATTAACTCAAGTCTTTGGGTGGATATAAATGTTCATTTCTCTCGGGTAAATACCTAAAGGTCGGATTTCTGGGACATACGATAGGTGTACGTTTAACCTTTCAAGAGACCATCAAACTGTTTTCTAGAGTACCTTTATTCATCAGCAATGCATGAGGCTTCCGCTTTCTCCGTATCCTCACCAAAACTTGGCATAATCACTCATTTTTAATTTTAGCCAGTCTAGTGGATGTGTAATAGTATATCACTGTTGTTTTAATCTGCGTTTCCCTAATTTAATGATATTGAGCAACTTTTCACATGCATATTAGGCATTTGTATATCATCTTTGTTTATTCAAACATTCTGTCCTTTACAAAAATTAGGTTAATTTTTTTCTTATTATTGAGTTTTAAGAGTTGTTTCTATAGTCTGGACACAAGATATTTATCAGATAAATGTTTTGCATCTTTTCCTTATTTGTAGTTTATCTTCATTTTCTTAATGGTATTGTTATAAGGTGAAGTTTTTAATTGTGATTATTCAGAAGGACTTTGGAGGTAAGAAGGTGAATACATGGGCTAAAAATTAATATTAACATGAAAATCTATGATTTAAAAGATAATATGAATATATTAAGCAAGCAGATAATTTGATGCATTATACTTATAAAGGTAAGAGACTGGTGTGAAAATCTCTGAATCTGCTAATCGTTAGTATTTATGAGAGCATAGACATTGACATTTTCCTCCACAGATAATTGCTTAACAGTTCTTCAACTGCTAAGGGGATGTACATAGTACGGACAGAATTTGAAAAGTTCTTAAAATTAAGACGACTTCATCAACTTTGATTCTCTGGAAACATCTCCATCATGTTAGATGATTGAAATGGAAAGAATATCAGACAATATCTCAATTTTAAAATACTGAAATGTCAGTCCCCTACTTATTAAGCATCAGTCCCTAACCCATCATCTTTCTTGAATGAATATTACAAATTTGAAGTAGATGAGTGGATGGTGGTCATTCAAAGGAATACAAAATCTGAAGTACTTAATACATCTATTGAAACACTTGAATGAGATAGGCATGAAAATAAAATCAGTTACATAAGTGTTGCTATTTTTCATATTTTCTAAAACTATTATTCAATGGGTTTTCTTTTTTAAATGCCAACTCTGTACATGGTTTTGTATATGATTAGTTCTGGTGTTACTCAGTTGCAACTGCTTTTCAAGAGTCGTAAACAGCTATCAGAAGATTGAAAAAGCAAATGATGCAATAGTTCTTCAAGAAGGGTGAAAAAAGGGACTAATTGATGCAATTATCCTTAGCAAGTAGGATTTCATCTACAATACGGAAACAATATTACATTCTCTAAGTGGGCAAAGAGCCACGACTTTGGAATCATATACATAAAACTCTTTCATAATATTGATTTTCCGTAAGCCAGTGCTGTGAGATAGAAAGGTCACTAATTATATACTAATGCTTAATTATTTGAATAAGAATATACCATCAATACTGAGAATTTGTATAATTACATCAACATTGATTTTTTAAAATCGATTTCTTACAGAACTAGGTGATGAAGTAAAGTTGGAAGTCATCCTCCATTCACAATGTCATAAACACTGAGGACACAATATAAACTGGATGTATATATTAAACTGCCCTTCTTACTGGTTTATTCTCCAAAGAACAGAGCTTTTCTAAGACAAAGGGAAAGTAGTTACTGACCACATTCACTTACTGTGTGATGAAGCTCTTACACTAGGTCATCGCTTTTCGTTCTTGTGAGAAGCTTATGCTGGAATTAATTACAATTTTTCTAATATTTATTATATAGTATTCTTCAAACAAAAAATTATCTATTGTGCCTATGCTGTGTGATGCTCATATCTAACATAGTCAACTATTGTGGAATGGTTATCTCTGTAACTTAGTACCATTTATCTAGGTTTAGAGACTATTTTACATTTGACAGATCTGTAAGTAATAGCATTTATCTTATTCCATCAATGATATTTTTGCGCTCTAGATTTTAAAATTCTTTATTTCAAAATTAATTACATAACTCTGGTATTTTTGTGTGTGGGTGAAAGGCTGTTAGCTGTTTACATAGAGAGTCAATCAATGTAGACAAAATACATTTAATTTCATTTTTTTAACTCAAGTCTTTGACAGAAATGCTGAAAATCCAGGTGTTACTGGTCAGCACCTTTCATAGAGCAATAGCTCCTTGATTGTTGGTTGTCATCTCTTGAAATAACTTTTTAAATGAATTTTTTTGACACAAAATACAAAGACTGTGAATACAGTATAGGCAAGACTGATTTGATCTTTAATAAGTCAGGCAGGAATAGAATATGACATGTTCTTGTTTCTTACTAAATTCCACTTTGGTGATATCATCAAATGTAATCTTGATAGTCCCTTCATGGTTTCTTCGGATGGAAAATGATCCTTGAAAAATGGTGAGTTGGTATTACTGTGTACTCTTTATTGCTTAATATGTTCTGGAAAAATATTTTTGATTCATCCTGGGTCACTAGTATCATTTAAATATATCTTCTTTATACACAAATAAAAACTAATCTTTCTTATCTGGGCTGATTTCAGGAGCAATATTTAATCTCTAGGCTGTAATGGCTTTAAGATATTGAATGCTGACTGTGCCCTTTAAAAATGCATTTCCCACTCCTTTCTTTGTTCATGTTTCAAAAAATAAATTTCAAATTCCAGAAATAATGAAATATGCATATAAAAACAGGTGTTTCATGCCTTGCCTTGTCCTTGTGAGATATTACAAAGCTAATGCATTTGATTTTTCCTCTAGAGCACAGTAGTATGGGAATAATTAAATAGAATGCCTGTCATCTGTTTCTATCCCTGAATATAAAATCAGAAGTGGAGTCTTGGCAAATAGTCCAAATAGCAGAATTAACCTTTATAACACAGGTAATTTCCTCAGTGTGTTCTATTGATATTGTACATAAAATATAATGAGGTACTAAAATTTTAATCATCCTTTGATCACATCTAGTGATGAAACATACATTGGGCACTCATTTTTAATATTTTTAAAAATTTTAATTCTCTCTGGTTTAGGACTTTTTGCTAATTTAGACTAGTTTACACTTAGTTTAGAATATTTACGCTTCAATTTCTTGACTTTCTTGAATATAGTGCTTTCATCTCAGGTTTAATGTACCACTTTGCTGTATATGCTTTTGGGAATGACAGAGGGATTGAAGGTGAGGGTGGCAAGGAAGAAATCTGAACAATAGATCACTTCCCCTGGCTTTGGGGCATTATTTTATTGGACGCTGATCTTTGTAGCTCCAATGTTACTATAAATAACAGTACCAATGAATGCTGATATGTATTTATGAAAATGATGGTCTGTAATAAAACATTTGAGAAAATAAAAAACAAAGTAGAACACTGAGCTTTCATATGTTAATGTTGCAAATCTTAAGAAGAGAATTTTCTTTGCAATGAGTTTTGAAGAGATTTATTTAAGACTTTTTCTTAAACTTCTTTTGAGACAGATCTTCCATTGAAATCACTTGGGAAAACCCAGTTTAATAGAATTGCCATGTATGATGCTATCTTAAAATTTGCCTTCAAGAGCAGCAGTGAGATCAGAGAAGTAAAGGAATCAAAAGTTGCAGTCTCCAATTTCCTTCTTTAATAAGATAACATAATTTTTGTGTCCATACAGAAAGCCTTGAGGTTTTTTTAAAGCATCTGGAGCTGTGAGTTACTGAGACTAATTATTATTTTGTTATCTTTACCACATGTGCCAACACAATGTTGGGAATTTAACATTGAGAGCTGCTTAACCGTGGATCTATTTTCAATGATCTGCTTTCTTGAAGGAAACCCCACCCAGGGTTCAGGGTACTAGGTTGTAAGAATTCAGTTAGTGCTTGCTTTGATCTTGCTATCTTCACACTCGTTAATGTCTCTTCCTCTTAAGGATTGATCACTTTCCGAAGTCTGAGCTTGTAGAATCTTTAAACCTGTCCGTAACAGAGGGCAATAAAAGACTGTTGTTTCAAGCGGACAGACACTCTTCATTCCGTTCCAACTGACCTTCTCCTCTGACTGTCACTTACCGTTGGGAATTTTTTGAGAGCTCTATTGCTGACAGTTCTTTAGGCCACTTAAACTATGTTTTTAAGAAGAGCAGGATTAAAAGTATGTCTGCAAATTTAGTCAAATAACCTATCATTTTCCTAGATAACTGATAATGTTGGATTGATGTGTGGACTAGAAGCAACAGCAAACTATCCTCCAATTTGTATATGTCACTCTGTTAAGGTCTGTCCTTAGTTGTTTACGTCACTGATGACTTTTCCGTCAGTAGTGCACCAGTACAGTTCAGACTTAGAGTGGGCAAATAACGTTTTGAAGCCAGCTCTAGGAAAAGATTATTTTACTAAACTAATTCATGGAAGTTAGGAGGTGAATTTAAACTCTTGAGCTGTATTTCAAAGTACTATTTTCCAAAAAGGGAGAAAATTTACATTCACCCATCCCACTCGACAAAATTATTAATCATATTTTTTTGGAGCCGTGAGGTCTGTAATTTATGATGGGACTTATTAAATTTCACAAATACTTATAATATGGCAAGGGAAGTCTAGCCAACCCAAATTTCAAATTGCTCATTTAAAGGGATTGCAAAAAGAAAGAAAGGAAAAAAGAAAGAAAACAGATTTTCCTAACTATACCCAGAAACCCTACCGGGTAAATAGGTAGGACAGAAACCCAATTGCCTCATTAGGCACACAGATATAATTATGTGGACTTTCATTATTTAAAAATAAAATATTGCTTTGGGCTAGAAATTGTTCAGAGTTATGGAAAAAATTTCTTCAATTATAAGGGCCATAATCCATACATTAATTTTAAAACATATTTTTCTTCTCGAAACATAATGTCTACCCTAATCCATACTTTGGGATGGACTAAACATCTTCCATGTCTAGGAAAATGTTCCTGTTCTACATGTAGTAGTAACCACAGAAGGAACCTAGCCAGTCCCCCAGAGGAGCTTAAACCTTAGTGATCCCTCGCTGGCATTGCAAAGTACAGGTTAATAGGATCCTTAGCCTTCCTCTAGTCACACGCTTGAATAATAGCAAAAATGATATTTCTATCCAGGTCTGTCTGACTCCAAAGGCAATTATATAACACACATTTTTAAATCACAAAGTGGAGATTTTCTGAGAGTAAAAGTATTATCTGTTTGAAAGGGCATGGTTAAGTAAGGCAGAGGAGGACAGATGATCCTGGGTCCCCCTCTATGAATACACCATAACGTATCTAGCCTGCGCCAATTTTAGCACAGTGGCAGTGTATCCGCAGAGAGAGGGTAACAGCACCTGATATTGCCCACAGGTGCCATTTGCCCTCCCTAAGCCATTGCCTCTTTGTTTTATTTTGTTTTGTCTTTGAATCGTGAAATTCAAAAGTTGCTGCAGAGGAAGGATTTCTGAAAGAGGCAAAGTTACCAAACAACAATAAGCCAGAGTGATAGTCCATGCTATAAATCGCAAAGAATTTTGATTCTCACTTTCTCCAACATTCGGCTTCAGTTCCAGATGTCATAGTTGTGATTTAAAGGAACACTATGTGGCAATGCCAGGTATCCCTGGAAAAACCTATTTTTCAATAGCTTCATGCATGGCATTTGTTAGCTGATGAATTTGCCGTGGTCCAAGGGCTGCCTCTCAGCATTAGAGGCTCAGAATCTTCATTTCTCAGTACATGGAAATCAAATCTACTTCTAAGAGGCAAACTCTTATTATCTGAGTTTATGAAAATGTTTTATAAAATTAATAATGAAATGTATATCTTTTATAGATTTGGGAATAGTTCTATCTCCATGTTAGTTCATTTTCTTTCCATGAAGAAATAAGAGGAAATCAAAGAGTAATCAAATAATTTATTAACTTACAATGAGAAATGACTTTCAAATCACAGGCATACTCTTGGTCTACATAACAGATGACAAATAGATTCTTTCTTCTAGGAAAGCTATGGAGAACTAAGTGATAATCAGGAGATTTTGAGAATGATATTAGAAAAATGAGAGAAAATTATGTTAAAAACTAAAAAATGCTAAAATAGCCTGATTCATCCATCTTATTCTAAGAATTGCCTAGACAATGGTAGTGAAAAATCTTCCACATTTACAATCCCCTGTTTCTTCACAAGAAATCTGATCTTAATTATTGGGCCAGAATATTTGAGGTTTGTTACACAAGCAACCTCTCCATAGAAAACTGGGAGAACATCCCAACGACATTGCCTTCTGTGACTGGTTTTCCATGATTCATCAATGTATCATGATTGATTCCCTACCTGGCATATGATTAAGCTCTCTTTGATTTGCATTTCCCTGATGATTAGTGATGTTGAGCATCCTCTCACATACCTGTTGGCTGTTTGTATGTCTTCTTTGGAAAAATGTCTATTCAGATCCTTTGCCCATTTTTCAATCAGGTTATTTTTTTTCTGTTGAATTCTGTTGGATTATATGTTTTGGATATTAACCCATTATTAGATATACAATTTGCAAATATTTTCTCCCATTTCTTACATTGCTGTATCCCTTTGTTGATTGTTTGTGGTTTTTTTTTTGCTGCACAGAAGCAATCTTGACATACTCCCACTTGTTTATTTTTGCTTTCACTTCACAACTGTTAAGATGGCTATTATCAAAAAGTCAGAAGAGAACAGGTGTTGGTGAGGATGTGAAGAAAAGGAAACCCTTGTATATTGTTGGTTGGAATGTAAATTGGTACAACCATTATGGAAAACAGTGTGGAGCTTCCTCAAAAAATTAAAAATAGAACTACCATTTGACCCAGCAATCCCACTTCTGGACATATATCCAAATGAAATAAAATCACTATCTCAAAGAGATAGCTGCACCCTCATCGCAGCATTATTCACAGTACTCAAGATATGGAAATAAGCTGTGTCCATCCATGGCTGAATGGATAAAGAAAATTTGGTGTATACATATATATATGTATATATGTATGTTTATGTATGTATGCAATGGATTATTATTCAGTCTTAAAGAAGAAGGTAATTCTGCCATTTGCAACAACATGGATGAACCTTGAAGACGTAATACTAAGTTAAACGTCAGACACAGACAGACAAATATTGCGTTGTCTCACTTGCATGTGGAATCTAAAAAGATCAAAGTTGAACTCACAGTAACAGAGAGTAGAATGGGGTGGGGCATGGGGGAAAATGGGGCGATGTTTGTTGAAGGGTACAAACTTCCAGTTATAAGATGAATAATTTCTAAGGACCTAATGTACAGCATGGTGACTATCGTTAATTATTGTGTATTTTATACTTGAAATTCACTAACAGAGTAGATCTCAAGTGTTCTTACCACAAAACAAAGAGTAACCATGTGAGGCGATGGATATGTTATTAATTTGATTGTGGTAATAATTTTATAATTAATATGTATATCAAAACATCACATTGCACACCTTAAATATATGTAATTTTTATTTGTCAATTAAACCTCAATAAAACTGGAAAAAAAATTAAATGAGACCGGGACTAGCTAATGCAGGGCCCCAAAGAGTCCTCATTCCTAGATGTTTTTTTCCATTTAGTTAGGTTTCAGTCAGGCTTTTTTTAACAGGTCTGAGATTCAATTTGCCTCTTTAAAATATGAGATTCTTAGTATACTTTTAAGTAACAGATCCCTTCAATTCTGTGAATTTAGAATTAAGGTCTTAAAAATTCACACACACGTATGCACACGCATATTTGCTTTATTTTAAAATGTACTTTTGGTTTTTGGATATTCTGAAGACCACGTATTACTATAGCCTTGATATTATTTGGTACAGTATTGAATACATAGTAGATGTTAAAAAATATTTATTTATTCATTAACTTCACAAATATTTATTAATTATCTACTATGTTCCAGGCACTGTACCAAATGCTAGGAACATAAAGGAAAAGCATACATGGACTGTGATGTCATGAAGCTTTCTGTCTAGTAAGCTTATTAGAACTTGCTGTGAATATCATCTAACGCATTTTTATGTGAATTTTTTGTTGTTGTTTTTGAGGAAGATTAGCCCTAAGCTAATATCTGCTGCCAGTCCTCCTCTTTTTGCTGAGGAGGACTGGGCCTGAGCTAACATCCGTGCCCATCTTCCTCTACTTTATATGTGGGATGCCTGCCACAGCATGGCTTGCCACGTGGTGCCATGTGCACACCCGGGATCCAAACTGTGAACCCTGGGCCACCGCCTAAGTGGAACGTGCGCACTTAACCGCTGCAGCACCGGGCAGGTCCCTATGTGGTTTTTTTCATTCATGACTGAATAAAAACTGAGTCAAACACTCTTTCCACTGTAATAGGGAAAACATTGGAACTACCTGTTTCAACTGAAGCTGTATTGTAACTGCTGAGCTAATCTGTGTGTATTGTACATTGTGCTTTAAGTTCACAGGCTGCACGTACTGCTTCCACTTTGTATTCTGCTCATAAAGGTAGCAGTAATTTCTAAAGTCCATTTGGTGCTTTCTAATGTGAAGGTTCTTTCTGGACACTCTGGAAATTTTCCTAACAGTACACCTTCAAATATCTATTCATTTGAGGTATAGTTCCAATATGTTTATATACCTTTTGATCAGGACTAAAGACACAAGCCTATACTAAAGAGGATATCAATCTTGCATCCTGAGTATTTGAGCCTTATCATATGAAGTACATTTAGCATTTAATTTAAATTCAAGTATTACTTGCAAGATCCTAAACTATGTGGAGCAAATCAAGTGAAGAATACAGGTGAAGTAGAAATCCTTATAGGAAATCCTATTTAAGAAAAATTAAAAGGCGTGGAAGACAATTAGGAGAGCAACCAGTTACTTAATATTCCCGGGATATATTAAAACACGGTGAAAATAGACTGTGTTTGTGTGTGTTCATACTTAGTTCAAGTTGATTAATTCTTTATAGAGGTTTACATAATTCTCACTGCTTTTTATTAAAGCAAGAAAAAAATAGATTTCGATTTACTTTTCCTTGCAGTCCACTCATTGCCTTTTTATTTGACAATATAATTGAACTTAGAGTTTAATGAATTAACAACTTCAAAAACAAAACAAAACAACAGAAATGTTTACTGATAATCTGATAGTCCTTTAAAACTCTGATAGATAATTATATTGCAATTCACAATTTTATCTTTAAGAACATACTGTCTTGCATTAACTGAAAATAAGTAAATGGTGGCAGCTGGCAAGGAAGATGAAGTCAATAATAATCACAAAGTATTTTAACAAATAATATAAAATAAATTTTTAAATTAATTACCTAATTAAAGTTATACATAAAATATGTGTGAAAATATGTTACATTCCGTAATTTTGTTTTCAGGTCTTGTCAGTTAAGGAAGGCACATTTTATTACTGATAACGTTCTAAATTGGCACTTTTCTTTATCAGATCTTTTTAATTCTGTATCCTAGCCAATATGTTATGAGTCACTGGAGCTCTTTGCTTATCAATACGTATTCTTTGGTTATTCTATTTCAACTGTATTTGCTAATCTCCATGGTACTGACCATTAGGAATTCAAATAAACTATCCCCTTAGCAGATGACAAGTGATCTATTAGAGTAAAGCGATTGGGAGCTGAAATGGACAGATGTGATTAAAGTGTGAGGCAAAATATTTCCTGTTTAGAATTTGACAGCTAAAAAGAACTGGCAAAGCAACAGTAAGGGAGCTCGTGGAGTAAATTCAAACAGAGACAGGGAAAAAATATATATATAGGAGTAGAAACCCAGGGTATTAAACTTCCAGTCTCAATTTTCAGATTGGGAAGCTAGAAAATATTAAGCTGTTCATTATAATATCAACTTGATTTGGGTGATGCTCACACATTGAATGCATAAAACAAAACACCAAAGCACAATAACATTAAATGTAAATACAAGAACATAATAGATGTGTTTGAATTATTTGTATGATTAATGTCACTAATTTAGTGCTCTTTGTATAACTAGAGATAGCTTTGATGAGAAGTGCCTTCTTCCATAGTTAGTCCACATCGTGAGATAGATCTTGAATGTGTATTGTGCTTACTTACATGAATATCATTAAAGACAGCTGAGCTTGGTTAAATAAGAGGAATTTCTTAGGATGTACATTTGGAAACAAAGACTTCTGAAATTAAAAATATAATTTAGATTATATTTCTCTAATTCTCTTTGAGAATTGGAAGGGATAGTCAAAATATATAGTGGAAAATAGTTTAATTTTCTTGTAGTATTTTTTTTAAAGATTGAAATCCATAAATTCCACAAGCTTTACCAGCAAATCAAGCTTAATTTCTTAATGCAGGAGTATGTCATCGTGCATAGATACCCTAATACTTACTTATATTTTGTTAGTTCACTACTTGATTAGTGATCATATTAACCGATGAAACTGGGAATTTGAAAAGTATAAAAGCTGTAAGATTTTTGCCTTAGAGCGTGAAACATTTTCATAAAATTCCCCAGCATTTCACAATGTAGTCAGTCATTGAAGATATCAGTCCATTTCTCATAATATAGAGGATTTCTGTTTTTTATATCTTTAAACTTAAATTTACATTAATATCCATATAAAAATAATGATAGTGTGGGCCCCCTGTATGGCCACTGTATGGAGAGGTTTCAAAACATTCTATTTCAGGAGTATGCATATGTCTAGAAAAGCCTCTGATATGGTTTATCTCTTCTAGAAAGGGTCACTAGAGAATGCTTCAGATAAAGAGTGATAAATACCCAGGCATCTAATTATGCGGGAAACAATGCCAAATTAGCACAATTCTACTAGCTAGGATAATTGTTATTCCCCTTGCCTGATTAAAATTTGACATTTTACAGATTGCTGTATTTCTTAATCTATTCAATTGTTCAAGCAACTCTTCTGAACATTTTATAACTTTCTTTCTTTTCTTGGTGTTTGTTGTCTATTTTATGATAAGGAAAAAAATGCTGTTAACTGCTTCAAACCACAAATTAGTAGTTAGAAAATGTACTATTTTAAATTTAACATAATATAAAAGATTATATAAATTTAGAAGCGTTTTCTTTCTTGGTCAGACTGGAATTAATTGAATAAGGTCTTCCTGGCATATTGATTTTTGCTTCTTTAAATCATGATGCTACATAACTTTGCAGTGTAGTCTATTTTTGAATGAGTTCATTATTTTTTTATTAAAACAAAATTTACAGTTGTAGTTGGAATTTCATTAAATAATGATACAGAAAAATAAACTGGTACTGCAAGAAAGGGAGGCTAAAACAAATCTGATTTGATGATCAGTTTGTTACTATTTGGCATTAAGCTGGTTCTGCCATTTTAATTTCACAGTATGTAAAATATTTCAATAAAAATTGTTTACCCTCTTTGAAAGCCATTATCCGACTTTTTGTTAAAAATGAAAAAATCCTGTACCTTTAATTACACAAATATGTCATTTTTAAATCCTTATTCAGGGAGGACACTGTCCTTGCTGATGATAGACAATTGAAGAATGATTTCTTTATTTAACAGGAGTATCCCTTTGAAGATACTTTACTTTCTTTTTTTTTTGCCTTTTCACAGCTTATCACACCAAAGAAAAAATTCCTCAGTCAGTAAACAATCCTTTTTATTTGTTTTTGTTCACCCAAGACATTTTACCTTCCTGATTGAATTTCAATTGCTCCTAAATCTACTACATATTGTTAGAGAAACATATATAAAAAGGCTTTGAAACATCTATAATGTTATATACGGGTGTGTAATTATTACCAGAATATTCTTGGTAAATCAAGGCCTGCAGAGTTCTGATGAAGTGTTTCCTTTATCTTCCTGTCTAATTTGTTCATTGTCTCACCCCTTCCCTCAACTTACTTCCTCCTGCCTTCTAGTTTCTTTTATTCTTTTTTTTTCTTTTTTCTTTTTGAGGAGGATTAGCCCTGAGCTAACTATTGCCAGTCCTCCTCTTTTTGCTGAGGAAGACTGGGCCTGAGCTAACATCCGTGCCCATCTTCCTCTACTCTATATGTGAGACTCCTGCCACAGCATGGCTTGATAAGCGGTGCCGTGTCTGCACCTGGGGTCCCAACCCGCAAACCCCAGGCCTCCGAGATGTGGAACGTGAGAACTTAACCGCTGCTCTTTCATTCTTTAGCTTCGCTTTTTCCCTCAATCCCCCCAGTTATTCTGCACATCGTGGTGCTAGGTCTAAAAACCATAAGTAGTTGATGTAGGTTTTTAAAAACGTTTTTATGAAAGATGTAGGCATTTCATGCCAAAATGTTTTGTATATATACGTGCACACATACCCAGGCATCTAATTATGTAGGAAACAATGAAAAATTAGTATATATAAAATTAGTGTATATATACCTGTGTGTTTGCATATATAGAGAGAGAGAGAGAGTGAGAGAAAGAGCGAGACATAGAGAGATAGAGAATGAACATTACTTTTTCTATTTTGGTGTTCTCATTTCTTCTCCCACAATTTTTTGTTGATCCCATTTTTGAGATTCAATGCATTAAAATATTTAAACTTTTTTGAAGCATAATCAGAAACTCAAATCCCAAGTGCTTTCCTTATTTTATAATTCTTCATTTTACTATGTGCCAAGAAATTTCTTGATCAAAACTTATAATGAGTATTTAAATAATCACTAAATACATAGAATTGGATAATTTTTCTTGTAGCGTTCGTCTTCAAAGAAGGATAGTGCATGATGATAACAAGAAACATTCTAGAACAGGGAAGGTGATGTAGAGGGTTAATCCTACATCACCTGGAGCTCCTAGGTAAGAGGAAGAGGAAGCCTGCTTTCCAGATGGCTGACCAGTGACAGATTTTGTTTAAGATAATGAGATAAAGGATCATTCTGTAGAAACTGCAAGAGACTGTCACAGTCAAGTGATGTTGGGAAAATGCTGCAGTGTTGATCTATTTTCTCACAGCTTTATAAAGCTCTAGAATATCAAGATAATTTTCTACTAAAATAAATAAAATATTTTTCTTAATATTTGATATTTCTTTGAATTCTACAGATAATGTACTCAGATCTTCTTTTTTTCCTGTACTTTTGTTGGCGTAGTGAAAACCTTAGCCTTGCTAGAAAAACTGAAGAGATAACCTGAGCAATTCGGTAAGCATTTTTTAAGACATCACAGATTGAATTATATTTTGGAAGTTCCTATCTCTAGCATTTTTCCTAAGCTTATGATTCTACTCTGCTGTAGGTATTAACTAACCACTTGCTAGGATTTTATCTCAAATAAAGGCAAATGGATTCAGAGTTCTCCTGTATCCAGGTTTAGTAACATATTTTTATTCTAGATGTCTTTGATTCCATTCCAGTTATTAATTTTGTACTTAATAATTAGACATACATATGGTCTCCAGATAAATAACTGTGCTGTATGAAGATGGTTGAAAATACCCTTGAAGTATTTTTATTAGGTATCAATAACCCAGGCTAACAGTCACATTCAGCATCACTTATCAATTGTTAACAAAGGTTTGTTTAAACATCATGCTTTAGCTCATGATTTGTACAATTGATGTTCTGAGGAGGCTCAACTGTTCTTAATACAACTGATTCTCTACACTGATAAACCACACTTTTGCAGACTATATTTATTAGCATAAAATTAGCATAAAAGATAAGATAAAAGCATGGAATTAGCATAAAAGATAATTTAGATAAAAAGCACAAACAAATATAGAAAAAGAAGAGCGGTCTATCATTTGACCTAATGTAGCTTTCTGCAACTGGTTGTAAGATTAATTATATCACTTTGTGACAAATTTTAGTTTTATGCAGTCCGTTAGAGTCATTTTCATTGTATTTAAATTTCGTACTTTGCACATTCGTGTACTTTTAATAATTTCACAAGATATAGGGCAAACCGGAAATGCGGCTACAAAGGCACTCACAGGTGTACACATAACAAGGGAACCAGGCAGGTGCCAACTTTGATAGTAAACATATTCTTTTAGGGATTGTACTAGCTGTTCCTCAGTTTTAAGGAGCTTTCCAAGGGGACACATAGCCAGATAAACCCATGGTGTGTTTTCTGGATAGTTTATCTGTGCAGGCTGTTCAATAACACTGCATAATGCTGATCTCCTGCCTCAGGTTCTTTTTATTTTCCTTAGCTGGACGTTCTTCAGCAACAATCCAATAACTTAATACATGATTTGGCACTGATTAAAGTAAACCACAATTCTCTACGCTATCGACTTGTTTTACAATATTATGCTTTTAGAGTTCAGTTATGAATTATTATAATTTCTCCTATAACTAGGTTTTCTGACAAGCTAACATGTAGTATATATTTATAAATAATTTTGACAGGTAATATGTCATATATATATATAACTTTACAGTAGCTGCTGCACTTATCTGTAGTAGAAAAACAAATTTAATATGTTGATAGCCATAAAATGTTTTACATGTATATGATTATTATTTGCATCATATTTGTGAAAAAATAGGGAAACACAACTTAATGACATCTCTCAAAAATTGTTTGCATCCCTTCTCTGAGCTTAAGAGATTTGATCTCTATCACATATTTTATACAGGGAAAAAAAACCCATTTTATTTCCTCAATAACATTAGTGGTACAAAATCAAACTTGTAACGGGAAAATTATTTTTGTTCATACAAATTGTGACAGTCTTATGTAACTGGAAAACAGCAAGAGCCACAACTGTATGGGCTGAAATATTAACTTAGGTCAAAAGTATGAAATCTGCTGCTGTGTGAAGCACTATGAAATAAATTAAAATGCTTCTTGATCAATGAAAATATGTCTACATGCATATCAAAACAAACAGTAAGTACACTACAATTCAGAATAACACCATTCCTTTCATAGAGTTAGAACATCCCGTTTGAATAGACAAGATATGAGTCTGTGGCAGGCTGACTAAATTCTAAAAGGTCGTTGCATCATGATACTTTTGAAGTCATTTCAGTTTCGTTCAGGGAAATATTTAATCAATTATTTATGCATATATGTATTCGACTCTGCCTTCTTTCTAAAAAGAAGTAAAAATCTTCAATATAACATACACCAAAACGTAAATACTGATTAATCAACAATTTCCCTATAAGACCCTTTGTTCTGCAGACACAGTTACATTAAGAGGAAAACAGACTATATTTGCTGCAATTTTGCCTGCAGCAGCAATGCAATTACGTAAAGTGGTTCAGTGAAGCAAAATTTAGGAACTGGAAAAAGTTTTCTTGGAATTTATTTAAAATGTCAAATTATTTATTTTAGTAAAACTTTCTCTCACTAGACAAAAGTATAGTGCATTTTCTAGGTAAAAAGAAAAGTGGAGCTGCATGTGTGTGTGAGTGCACGCGGGTGTATGTGTGTGTGTTTAATTTTAACGTCTGTGTAGCATGTAAACTCTCTGCTGGATGGGGCTTTCTTTTGCTCATCATTATTGTATACATATCACTTAGAAAAGTGCCTGACATATAGATGATACTCAATACATATTTTTTGAATGGATGAATGGGTTTGAATAAATTGCTCTATTGAATTTTGATCTTAGGTGAAATAAGAAATATGATAACAGTGTGATTCCATTTTTGTGGCTGTCACTTCCTTTCTTCCCCTCTCATCATATTGTAAGATTTTCTTTTTATCTAGAAACTTACACATTTCCCTAGGATGTATCTAAGTGTGTGCCTTTCTTATTTTTAATTTTGTGTGTCACTCAGTGGACCCTTTCCGAATTTCTTACTCACAGGGTATTTTTCAACTAATGTTTGCTTTGCAAAACAATTTCTGTGTTTTCTCTCTATTCTCTACTTTTAGATAAATAGAAATTGGATGAACATTAAACTTCTGGATTTACCATCTTCGTATTGTAACATTTTGTTCTTGTAATATTCACTGACAAGGCTTTAGAAATGTAACCAAAGAATCAAAGTTTTAAGACATACAGAATCCACTAGTCTGACATTTAAACGTTTTATTTAGCCAAATAAATGCAAATACTAACTGAAACAATTAAAAAAACAAGCCACAATGTTAGTGAAGTTGATAGATTTCTGTTAGTATAGAAGTATTACTTAAGGTACTTAACATATTACTTAAATCTAAAGATATGCACTTAATAACTGTCACATTTTAAGTTTTAGGTTTCTGGCCATAATGACTGAAAACAACGTCGTGTGTCTCCCCAGAGTTTCAGGTTGAGTCCTGACCAAGGCCTCTTTCATCATTGTAAATTGTCAACCGGCTGAAAGGGAACTCCCACAACTTGCTCAGGAAGTAAGAGATACTCCTGTGGGAAGGTAAATTTGACCTCTGGAATATTTAGTACTAATTATCAAAATGATTTATAACCTATAGTTATAAAATGAGTCAGTCCTGGGATTTAACGTCCAGCATGGTGACCACAGTTAATAATAGTGCATTGCACATTTGAAAGTCGCTGAGAGAGTCAATCTTAAAACTTATCACGAGGAAACGAAGTGTGTAACTATGTGTGGATGTTAACAAGATTTTTTGTGGTGATCTTTCTCAATATAAACATATATCAAAGCATTATGCTGTACACTTGAAACTAATATAATGTTGCATGTCAATTATATCTCTATAAAAAAGACAAAAGAAAAATGATGAATAAGTAAATAAAACAATATTTCTATTTTTTGTGTTAGCTTTAAAAACAATTGTTTTATACTTTGCATTTTTACATGCTTGTAATGTTTATGAGATTTGGCACATTAGTGTATAAATTAGAGTTGTGATTCTGTTTTGAAATGTATAACATATAATTGATTTAGATCTACTATTTTGAATTAAATTTTACTAATATTGTTAATAAGGTAGATACACTTTTGTAAAAAAAACCCTTAAGAATCACTATATTAAGTTTACTTGTTAGAATTACAAGAAATAATTATCTTTATAAGATTTTGTATATTAATTAGGAAATTGAAGTGCCGAAAGATGAAATAAAATCTCTTATATTTTAGATGCAGCTTAAAATTGAAAAATATAACTTAATAAATGAAATTATAAAATACTCCTTCAAAGTTTTTAGATATTCTATATAAAATAAATGTTATAAGTTACACAGAAATAATCGAGATTTTGGGATTGGCAATTTTACTAATCAAATATTGTTTTTAAAAACCATAGTTCCTTGTTACCATTCTTTCCTGTAGACAGAAGCCAACTTTAAGAATGCCAAAAAAGAACACCTCATAAGAGTAACATTCATCTTTTTTGTTTTTTTATGGTGCATTCTGTAAGAATCCCTTGTCTTGGTGTTTTGGTTTTCTATTTTAGTCTTTAGTGATACCTGTTTAGGTATTCTTTATATCCTTTAGTTATTGTTTATGTTATCAATCACATTCTTTAGCGTGTATGTTAAGGCAGTCTGTTGTCATTTTACTAAAAAATATTCTTGAATACTTTAGTTAGTATGACTTGTAACTAAACTTTTCTTCCATTTCCGTTAATTCATTTTCCTCCTTGTTCAGTCCTTGCTGGCTAGAACCTTATCAGCTGGCTCACAGCTCTATGCCCAGAGCCCAATGGTGACTGCCCAGCACAGAGTACGGTAGTTAATAAACATTTGTTAAATGAATGAATATTTGTTTATTCCAAATATTTTCCATATGAAACATTCTGCAAATTTTTGAAAATGCTAATTGTCTATATGTATTTATAAATTAATGTCTGAATTGATCAATAGTTGTAACTCTAGACCGTTTCCTCAGTTCTGTTTGAAGATTTCTTCTTTCCTTGGCAACAAATACAGATTCTTAGGAAAAAAGCTCTTTCTGCAGTGAGTGGGCAGCAGAACGGGTAAATGTGTTGCCCGTGAATTTTATCTTAGTTGTACAGGGAACTACTCTCTGAGTCGAGTGGTTCCTGCCCACTGTGGAACCAAAAGTCTCCAGGAGTGTTGCTCTTCTTACTTTGTGCCCTAATTTCCACACTGAGAGACATCTCTGGTAGCTACCAATTATATTTAGGGAAGTATTCTGGGGTGTTATGAGATTTACAGATATAAAAGTAAGTGAATACCTGACATGTTGGATGATAGAACTGCATAGAGCTATTATAATGTTATAATGGACTGAAACTGATATGATAATTTTGAGATTAAATTTAGAATTTTTCTTTCATTTCAAATATTCAACCAAACAAGTGGGAGACGACACAAAAAAAGTTGAAGTGAAAAAACTCTGTGCTGTGCTCCTATCAACATCTCTTGTCAAACAAATAAAAAAACAATATTATTCAGATTAAGGGATACAATAGCTTAGTTATAGGTCTACACCTGGAATGTGTGTACATTTTGGTATAACATGCTTTCTAGGTAATTTTGGAAAGCTAAATGACAGAACATAATAACCAGATGAACTGAGTGTTCTTTTGTGTATATTATAAGAGGAATGCGATGAGTGAGATTACCAGATGTCTACTCTGGAACATCATTTATTCATTATGAGTTAAGATCGTCATTATTAAATATTTGAACACTTGTAGTATGTAAGAAGCTGACATTCTGTCTTAGCATAGAGGGCAAAAATATGATCGATAAAATAAAATAGAGTTTTCAGACTTTTACTCAATACAATAATCATCTTAACAGGAATAAATTCTCTAACAATGGACCCTGGATCTCTGTCAATGATTGTCCTCATTGAACAGTTAGTTAATTTTAAATAGCTCTGTATATCTAAATTTGTTTCATCATGATCATTTATAAGTTCATTCATTTCAAAAGCATTTCCAGAAATGCAAACCTTGAATTCAAAATTCCTTTTACCATATTCTCTATCTCAGTGGATTCAGGTTTTGAAAGTGTTACAAAGCTGAAGAAAGGCATGGCTTGTTCCCTTTGGTCAAAATAGTTCAGGTATGCATCTGCCTCAAGTGTACTTCTGCCTGTATGTTAGTTTAACATCTGAGATTTAGACTTCCCCATTCTGCCTTTATATTCTCCCCTTTCCTCTCAATACTTATTTTAGTTCCCAGTTTCTTTGCTTGGTTCTCTGTTCCCTTTTGCATTCATGACCAATGAAGCAATTTAAACGTAATTTCACCTTACTCCCAACTAATTGTCCAGTTTTCCATTTTACCAGATCCTTTCTGTCCACATCTAACTCTTTGCTTATTGATCACTCACTTCCCACTTAATACGTTATCACTCTTCTCTGCCCACATTAGTCAAATGATTCAATCAATTTGTTTACAAAACCAACTCTGTGGCAGGACACAACTTTCACATCTTGCTGAAATGAGTATGATTCATTTGTTCAGATGTTACTAGGAATCAATAAATTGCTCAGTTCTTAAAACATCCCATTCATTAATTTACAAGTACTTATTGAGAAGACTACCATCCAGTCATAGTTTTATATATTGAAGGTATAGTAGTATATGAGACATAGAAATTCTATTCTAATCATGGGGATGTTGCTGAAAATCAATTTGTTGATTGTGTCTTTTGATGAACAAAGGTTTTTTAAGTGTGATGTTGTCCTATTTGTCTACTTTTGCTTTTGTTGCCTGTGCGTTGGTGTCATATACAAGACATCATTGTTTGGATAATAAATCAATGACACAAAGCTTATCTTCTATGTTGTTTTCTAGCAATTTTATAGTTTGGGTTTAAGGGACATTTTCAAGAGCAGAACAAAGGAGGTCTGTGTGTGGAGCAGAGCGAATGAGAGGAGAGTTGTGCGAGATAAAATCAGGAGTTGGACAACATCAGGCTCTGTAGAGCTAACATCTGTGCCAAACTTCCTCTATTATTTTCTTATGTGGGACGCCACCACAGTGTGGCTTGACAGAGCAGTGCTAGGTCTACGCCACAGGTCTGATCCTGTGAACCCCAGGCCACCAAAACGGAGTGCATGAACTTCGCCCCCATGCCACTAGTCTGGCCCCTAACTTCTAATCTTTTAAAGTTAACACAAATAAATCGGAATAGTATAATGCATCAATAATTAAATGAAAGAGGTGGACATAGTTAAACACAATGGAAAGGCTATTAAAAATATGGACAGGAAAGGTCAATCTCAAAAGGATCAGGAAATTTAAATTAAAAGAACACCAATGAACCCATTAACTTTTGCCTCTAAAATTAGCAAATGATTCCTAAAATCGTAACAGCACTGGCAAAGTAAGAAGAGACCAGCTCATTCATGTATTGTTGGCAGCAGTGTAAACTGACACAAACTTTCTTAAAAGCAACTTGTCCAAAACTTTTAAAATGTACATTCATTTGTCCTATTTCAAATGACCACCAGGGTAAGTCTACTTACCATATGTTACCATAAAAAATTATTACAATTTTATTGACTATATTCCCTATGCTGTACATCACATTCCCATAACTTATTTATTTTATAACTGAGAGTTTGTACCTCTTGATTCCTTTCATCCACTTCACTTACCCCTCAACCCCCGACCCCTCTGGCAACCACCAATCTGTTCTCTGTACCTATAAGTTTGGTTTTGTTTTCTTTTGCTTTTTAGATTCCACATATAAGTGAAATCATACAGTGTCTGTCTTTCTCTCTCTGACATTTCATTTAGCATACCATCTATGTCCATTCATGCTGTCCCAAATGACAAGATTTCATTCTGTTTTTATGGCTGAGTAATTTTCCATTGTGTATATATATATACGCACACACACACATATATATATATACACTACATCTTCTTTATTCATTTATCTATTGATGGACACTTAGATTTCCATCATGTCTTGGCTATTGTAAATAATGCTGCAATGCACATAGGGGTGCATACTGTATATCTCTTCAGATTAGTGTTTGTTTTCTTAGGATAAGTACTCAGACTGGAATTGCTGGATCATATAGTAGTTCTATTTTTAATTTTTTGAGGAAGCTCCATACTGTTTTCCATAGTGGTTGCACCAATTTACATTCCCAAGAAAAGTGTATGAGAGTTCCCCTTTCTCCACCTTCTCACCAACACTTGTTATTTATTGTCTTTTTGATTATACCCATTCTGACAAGTGTGGGGTGGTTATCTCACTGTGGTTTTGATTTGCATTTCCCTGATGACTAGTGATATTGAGCATCTTGCCATGTGCCTGTTGGCCAAGTGTATGTCTTCTTTGGAAAAATGTCTATTCTTGTCCTCTGTCCATTTTTTAATCAGGTTGTTTAATTTTTTGATACTAAGTTGCATAACTTCATTGTATATTTTTTATATTAACCCTTTATCAGATATATAATTTGAAAATATCTTCTCTTGTTCAGTAGGTTGCATTTTCATTTTGTTGATGGTTTCTTTCACCGTGCAAAAGCTTTTTAGCTACATGTAATCTTATTTACTTTTTGCTTTTGTTACCCTCGCTTGAGGAGACTGGTCTAAAAAAAATATTGCAAAGATTGATGTTAAAGAGCTGACTGTGTTTCCTTCTAAGAGTTTTATGGTTTCAGGTCTTACACTCAAGTCTTTAATCCATTTTGAGCTAATTTTTGAATATGGTGTCAGATAGTGATCCAGTTTCATTCTTTTGCATGTAGCTGTCCAGTTCTTTCAACACCATTTACTGAAGAGACTGCCTTTTCCCCATTGTATATTCTTGTCTCCTTTGTTGTAGATTAATTGACCACACATGTGTAGGTTTATTTCTGGGCTTGCTATTCTATTCCATTGATCTACGCATCTGTTTTCATGCCACTATCATACAGTTTTGATTACTATAGCTTTGTAGTATGTTTGAAACCAGGAAGTGTGATACCTACAGCTTTGTTCTTCTTTCTCAGGATTGCTTTGGCTATTCAGGATCTTTTGTGGTTCCATACAAATTATAGGATTCTTTGCTCTAGTTCGGTGAAAAGTGCCATTGGGGTTTTGATAGGGATTGCATTGAATCTGTAGATTATTTTGGATAGTATAGACATTTTAACAATATTAATTCTTCCAATCCATGAGCATGGTATATCTTTCTATTTATTTGTGTCATCTTCAATTTCTGTTATCAGTGTCATAGTTTTCAGAGTACAGGTCTTTCACTTCCTTGATTAAATTCATTCCTAGATATTTTATTCTTTTTGTAACAATTGTGAATGGGATTGATTTTTTAAATTTCTCTTTCTAATAGCTTATTATTAGTGTATAGAAACACAACTGATTTCTGTATATTAGTTTTGTATCATGCAACTTAATGAATTTATTTATTAATTCTAGTAGTTTTTGGTGGAGTATTTAGGATTTTCTATATATAGTATTATGTCATATGCAAATAGTGACAGTTTTACTTCTTTTTTTCCAATTTGGCTATCTTTTATTTCTTTTTCTTGCCTACTTGCTGTGGCTATGACTTCCAAAACAATGTTGAATAAAAGTGGTGGGAATATCCCTGTGTTGTTTCTGATCTTAGAGGAAAAGCTTTCAGCTTTTCACAGTTGAGTATGATGTAAGTTGTGGGTTTGTCATATACAGCCTTTGTTATGTTGGGGTACATTCCTTCTATACTCACTTTATTGAGAGTTTTTAAATAGATGGTGAATTTTGTCAAATGATTCTTCTGCATCTATTGAGATAATCATGTGATTTTTATGCTTTGTTTTGTTAATGTGGTGTATCATGTTGATTGATTTGTTGATATTGAACCATCCTTGCATCCTTAGAATAAATCCCACTTGATCATGGTATGTGAACATTTTAATGTATTCTTGAATTTGGTTTGCTAATATTCTGTTGAGGATTTTTTTCATCTATGTTCATCAGGAATATTGGGCTGTACTTTTTATTTTTTTCTGGTATCCTTCTCTGTTTTTTGTGTCAGGGTAACACTAGCCTCATGAAATGAGTTTGGAAGTAATCTTCTCTTTGATTTTTTGGAATAAGTTGAGAAGAATAGGTATTATCTTCTTTAAATGTTTGGTAAAATTCACCTGTGAAGCTGTCTGGTCCTGGAGTTTTTAAATTATTGATTCAATTTCATTACTTGTAATTGGTCTATTCAGATTTTCTATTTTTTCGTGATTCAGTCTTGGAAGGCTGCATGTTTCTAGGAATTTATTCATTTCTTCTAGATTTTCCAATTTGTTAGCATATAATTGTTCATAGTAGTCTCTTAAGATCCTTTTGTATTTCTGTGGTGTCAGTTGTGACTTCTCTTTTATTTCTGGTTATACTTATTTGGACCTTCTTGTTTTTTTCTTGATGAATCTGGCTAAAAGTTTATCAATTTTGTTTATCTTTTCAAAGAAAAAGCTTTTAGTTTCATTGATCTTTTCTATGGTTTTTTAAGTCTCTATTTCATTTATTTACACTCTGATCTTTATAATTTCCTTCCTTCTGCTAACTTTAGACTTTACTTTTTCTTCTTTTTCTAGTTCCATTACATGTAAAAGATTGTTTATTAGAGATTTTTCTTTTTTCTTGAGGTAGGCCTGTATCACTGTGAACTTCCCTCTTATATTTGCTTTCCATTTATAAATGTGTTCCACAGATTTTGGAACGTTGTATTTCCATTTTCATTTGTCTCAGAGTAGTTTTTGATTTCCTCACTGACCCATTGGTTGTTTAGTAGCGTGTTGTTTAGTCTCCACATGTTTGTGTTTTTTCCCATTTTCCTCTTGTAACTGATTTCTAGTTTCATACCATTGTGGTTGGAAAAGATGCTTGATATGATTTCAAACTTTTTAAATTTATTGGGACTTGTTTTGTGGCCTAAAATGTGATATATGCTAGAGAATGTTCCATATGCACTTGAAAGCAATGTGTATTCTGAAGTTTTGGGATGGGATGTTCTATATATATCTATTTAGTTCATTTGGTCTAATGTATCATTTAAGACCAATTTTTCCTTATAGATTTTCTGTCTGAATCATCTATCCATTGATATAAATAGAGTATGAAATCCCCCCCAATATTATTGTATTCCTGTCTATTTATCTCTTTATGTTAATATTTGCTTTATATATTTAGGTACTCCTATGTCAGGAGCATAAATATTTAGGAATGTTATATCCACTTCTCAGATTGGCCTTTTTATCATTATGTAATGCCCTTCTTTGTCTTTTGTTACAGTTTTTGTTTTAAAGTCCTTTTTGCCTGATATAGGTATTGCTACCTCAGTTTTCTTTCTGTTTCCATTTGCATGGAATATCTTTTTCCATCCCTTCACTTTCAGTCTGTGTGTGTCTTTAGAACTGAAGACAGTCTCTTGTAGGCAGCATATAGATGGGTCTTGTTTTTTATTTATTCAGCCACCCTATGTCTTTTGATTGGAGCATTTATTGCATTTACATTTAAAGTAATTATTGATAGGTGTGTACTTATTGCCATTTTGTTAGTTGTTTTCTGGTTATTTTTGTTGTTCTTCTCTGTTTCTTTTTTTCTCTCTTGGTCTCTTCCCTTATGGTTTAATGTTTTTCTTTGGTGTTATGATTGGGTTCCTTTCTCTTTATTTTTTCTGTCTATTGTAGGTTTTCATTTATGGTTACAATGAGGTTCATATATATCAACTGATATATCTAGCTTTCTATTAAGATGATAGTTGGTTAAATTCAAATGCATTCTAAAAGCATTATATTTTTATTCCCCCTCATGTTTTATGTTTTTGATATCATATTTCACATATTTTTATTTTATGTATGCCTTAATTATTCATTGTAGTTATAGTTTATTTTTACTACTTTTGTCTTATAATCTTCATACTAGCTTTAAAAGTGACTGATCCATTGCTTTTACTAAATACTTACCTTTACCAGTGAGATTTTTTTCTTTCATTTATTCTCTTATTTCTAGTTATGGCTTTTCTTTTCTACTTAAAGAAGATCCTTTAACATTTAGCTGATTTAGTGATGAATTCCTTTAGTTTTTGATTATCTGGGTAACTCTTTATCTCTCCAATCTGAATGATAACCTTGTCAGATAGAGTATTCATAGTTCTAAGTTTTTTCCTTTTAGTATTTCAAATATATGATGCCAATCCCTTCTGGCCTGCAAAGTATCTGCTGAGAAATCAGCTGATAGTCTTATGGGGGTTCTCTTGTATGTGACTTATTTTTCTCTTGCTGCCTTTATGGTTCTCTCTTTATCTTTAACTTTTGCCATTTTAATCTTAATTTATCTTAGAGTGGTCCTCTTTGGGTTCATCTTGTTTGGGAATCTTAGTGCTTTCTGGACCTGGATGTCTGTTTCCTTCCCCAGGTTAGGAAAGTTTTCTGCCCCTCTCTCTCTCTTTTCCTTCTGGGACTCATACAATGTTAATGTTAATATGCTTGATGTTGTCCCAGAGATCCCTTAAACTATCCTCATTTTTGTAAATACTTTTTTCTTGTTGCTGTTCTGATTGGGTGATTTCCACTATTCTGTCTTCTAGCTCGCTTGTCTGTTCTGCATCCTCTAATCTGCTGTTGATTCTCTCTAGTGTAATTTTCAGTTCAGTTATTGTATTCTTCACCTCTCATTGGTTATTTCTTATATTTCCTAACCCTTTGTTGAAGTTCTCACCATGCTCCTCCATTCTTCTCCCAAGTTCAGTGAGCAACTTCATAACCCTTACTTTGAACTCTTTAGCAGGTAAAACTTATCTCCATTTCATTAGGGTTTTTTTTTCTTGGGTTTTATCTTGTTCTTTCACTTGGACCATGTTCTTTTGTCTCTTCATTTTGTTTGACTTTCTGTGTTTGCTTCTATGAATTAGCCAAAACTGCTACCTCTCCCAGTCTTGAAGTAATGGCCGTGGGTAAGAGTGTCCCCTGTGTAAACTGCCTATGCCAGGCGACTTTGTCAGGCTGGCTAGAGCTGGAGTAGGTAAAGGCTGAGGGAGTCCCAGAGTGCACAGTGCTGGGGGGCACCCTGATGGGATAGCTGGAGTGGATGATGGCCAGGGTTCTTGGGGTGTGCCATGATGGTGCTGTCATGGGACAACTGGAGCTAGGGAAAGAGAAAATGTGGGGGTTCAGATCCTGCTGTGCCTGGGCTGCCTTGGAGGGGACAGCTGGAGCTGGTGTGGGCAAATGGCCCAGGGCTGTGCTAGGGCAGCTTTAACAGTCTGGGAGAGCATCTGGACTGTGCTCTTGCCTGCAATATCAAAGTGAAGGGAAAAAGCCAAAAATGGTGGTCACCTGGGCTTCTAATCCCGAATAGAGTTCCAGCAGTTCCCCACACATTTGGCAGACACTCTAAGGTTAGAAAATGGATTTCCTTCTCATATTGTCTAGGTTCCCTTTAAGCCACTGTCTTTTCACTGTACCTGTGCCTGGACCCCTCCATGATATCCCTCCCTGCTGCAGGTCACCTCATTGGGGGTAGGAGTCCTGTCAATACTGTGTCTCCATCTCTGGTACTCGTCTCTGTGTGGTCCCTCTATCATTTGTTTTGTAGCAGCTGTTCAATTAGCCCTCAGCTCTTCTTCAGAAGGCATTGGTCTACATGTAGGTGTAGCTTCAGTGTGTCCATGGGAGGAGGTGAGTTTGGGGTCTTCCTACTCCACCATTTTGGACCTTCTCTGATTTTGCTTTTAGAAACTGATCTGAAGAAGTTTCCAAGTATATTTTATGCAATGTGACATCCAAAAAGTTATTCTAACTATTATTATGAAATCATAAATAATGGATTTGCCATGTTCTGACGACATATCAAAGTACTTACAACACTAAGTGAAAATTCCTCAGCGACACATGTCATCCATATAAAAGTATTCATAAGGAAGGAAAATCAAAATTAATTTCCTATAGAGACTAAAATCAGAAGTGGGACTTCTTGGGGCATAGTCATAAAATTTCATTATAAATTTTTCTGTTCTCTATTTTCTAAAATTATTGGAATATATTTAACTATTCCTATGAAACTGATAAGAAGTTAATGCTCCAAAATGTTAACTGTGGATATCTGATGGTAGATTATAAATAAAATTTTTATTTCTACCTTGTATTTTCTGCGTTTACCAATGTTTATGTGCTGCTTTTAAAATTAAGAAAATAAAGTTTATTTTTGCTTTTAAATGAAAACATGAAACACTATACTTGTTTCATTTAAGTTTGTTTAGTTTTTGTGTAAACACATAGTACATATATTAACAAATACTGACAGTGCCATGTGTTGAGGGGAGATGACCGATGAGGATGATCACATGGGTTGGAGATAAGGTTTGTAGGAGAATTGTAGTGATGTATTTTTAAAAAAATGAGTTTTAGGGACTTTTAAATTTGTGTTTTAGTCCTTTTACAGTTGCTTTATTTAAATATTTCTTTCACTGTTCCCTGGCTTCATTCTTCCAAAGTTTACCAACATATAAAATTTCTTTTGAGGAACTGTATAAAGGAATTGCAGAAAATAGTTTAACATAAATTCACTAGGATTGTTTTGAATGCTTCTTTTCATTTTAGGAATGTTTGATTACAAAATTATCTGAAATTTTATTGTAATGTTTTTCCTGTTGCTGCTTTTGTCGTTTTTCTTTTAATAAAGTAGCCATCAAAATTCTTCCCAAAAGACTATAAAAATTGCAAATTCCATGTGAATTAATAATTTGTGCCTTGCTTATATGTTATTTTTGGCAAAGTTTATTGGGAAATTAAGAGTCCAAAGTTATTGTTGATTCAATGTTTAGGTGCTGTGGTAGTTTATATTTAAGTGAATTTATAAAACAGTAGAATTACTTTTTAGTATTATGTGTTTATTTGATGTCCTTTATGCATTCCTTTGTTATAGTATATTTATGGAACAGAAAGAATAATTCAAATATTATTAATTTTTAGAAAAGACGTTTATTGCTTTCTTTTATTTTTTAAATTTTTGCTTGCTTTTATGGTAGACATTTATGTCTATGATAAATTTTATGCTTCAGTTTTTATAGAAAGCCAATAATACAAATTCTGATTTTGACTCTGTTCTCCTGGGGTCATGTGATCCGCTTTATCATTGGATGCTTTATGGGACAATAGTCAGGAACAGATTTTGTGAAAATGGAGACTACCTCTATAATCTTCACTTTGCATATGGCTCAAGGGTGTGTGAATGTGTGTGTGTGTGGTGGGGATGTGAGTTTTGCTGCTATGGTAAGTGTGATTTAGTTATACAGTTTTCTTAAGGGTTCAAACAAGCAGATGAGGTTTATTATATTACTTTATCTTACTATAAGAATAAATAGAAAACATCTTAGGTATTGAGCTAAAATAATAGTTTAAACAATATAGGGTTTTGACTTATGTAATGGAAAAAAATTATTCTTTCCAAGAAATAAAATTGTTTCATTTGCTATCATTAGTGAATTCCTTTTTCGTAAATGCTAGGTAATTGGAAATATATTTTAAGCTCTTTTGTACACTAAAATGTCAACTGATTAGAATAAACGTGGAAATATCTTCACAGCTAACAAAGGGTTCATGTGCAAATGATATTGAACTTGTGGGAAACCAAAATATTCTTTTATAAGATAGAATCTAATTCATTGTTGAACTAATCTCTGAAGATGCTAATCTGATATTAAAATCTAAATCAGTAGCTGAGAAGTTTTAGGGAGACTATTGAAGGTGAAATAGTGCCTAATACCACGTTTTTGTAGCAAATATCATGCTCCTAAGACTGGTTCTCTAGTTGTCTCAAATTAAGAAAATTAGAGTGCACAAATGAGACCTAACTAAAATGATTGAAACTATGAAATGACTTCCACAAGATAAAGAAAAATGGTGGCACTCTTTAATTTGAAAATAGGAAGAAGAAAAGTTAAAAATTACAAAGACACAATATGGATATTTTAACAAATTTCATAATATTAATTACATTTATGGCAGGAAGCTTAAGAAGAGATTTTTCTTTTCTTTTCCTTTTTTTTATCAGTAATATTTTGGAAAGAGTGCTCTATAGTTGCTGTTCATTCTTTCTAAACTCTTGTTTGCTCTTTAAAACACAATCATTGAGCTTCTGATTCTCTCTCCTGAACTAAATCCTCAAGAAGGTTAAAAATGACCTTCTTTTTTTTCTATCAACTCCAGTGTTTTCACTTTGAGCAGTATCAGACCTAAACAGTTGATGCATTTCCCTCATTTCCAAATTCAGAAAGGCCAGAGACGAAGCCAGTGGGAAATTATTTAGTGCTCTGTCCCTCTCATCCTTACATAATTACTCACATCTGCACCTATGATTATCTGCTTTCCTCCCATCTCAGTGCAATTATCTCTTCCTGTCAAAGTACAATTTCTCTTACCTCTGAATTCTCTTGTTAGATTCAGAAATTCTCTTGGTCAATCACAATTTCTTATTAATCTTTATATTCTTACTGCAGAATGCCTGGACCATAGTGAATAAATGTGGAACTGAGTTTTTTTGATCTTAATTAATACGAGCACAATTCAATAGCATCGATACAGTGATTACCAAACTAATGGAACTCATTTGAGTAAGACATGGCATGACATAAGCTGAATATATAAAAAGGTACCTAAACAATTCAAAAATTAAAAGCTATGTGTCAAGACGTGATATAGTTACTATAGCATCATCAACATGCATGACATTGTTCTAAACTTTCTAAAGAGTAGGAAAAGAAATATAAAGATCTCATATATGTAAAGATAAAATTATAAGAATTAAATGTAAAGTTTTCTATACAAACTTTCTATAAAGCTATACTGGTTGCACATAATACTCTATGTCCTGCTAATCTTCAATGGTCTTCTTTTGGGAAATGAAGCCAGTCCTTCACATTAGAGCATGATTTGCTCCTAATCTGTAAATCATCTGTATCCTTTCATGAAAATTGTCACTAAATCCACAAAGCAAATTGGCCAAATTTCCCCTGAGACTATGCCACATTTCTAGGAGTGGGACTAAAAACCCCCAGTGACTTTTGAATTTCTCTTGACCCTAGTATCAGATTTCTCAGTAATATTATTTTCACCCATAAATGTGTTACTCTATACTCTGGAAAACAAAATTAATGTTGAAATAGAAATGCATCTAATTTTCCAAAATGCCCTTGAGTCCAATCCAAGCTGGGCACACGATACTTTGCTTCACTTACCTTGAGAAGCTGTTTTTTGAGGCATAGGCAAAACTTTTACCCTGACACTTTGGCTGGGTCTAAAACTGAGCACTATTTGCTTTGCTAGTGATTTTTATCAAGTCAAGAAGTCCTCAATTTCATTATTAAGTGAGAAAGGAAAGGAATATGGTTTTTCGTTTGTTTTTTATTCTTTTTTGTTTTAAGAAAAGGAAAACAAGATTGAGAAATTCTAGGTCACTGAATTTGTTTTATATGTTTTTAGTCTTCTCTAAGATAATCAGGGCACATCACGAGTACTCAGCATTATTATGACACCATTTGTGACAAGTATACAGTATCCCGAATGAGTTTACTAGAATTTAATGAAAAAGATTCCCAAAGCATCATGGTAATATAGGCAAAATTTCATACTGCTTGTAATTTACCTGACTGGTGCACCCAATTACTTCTACTTTTTCTTTAAACCACTCAAGGCCTCTAAATGCAAGATGCCCTTGGTCACAATGAGGGCTTTGTTAGAAGCATATGGCTGAAAAAAAGAAAAAAATATTACAATGGCTGCAAGAATAAACTCAGAGATCTTATATTAGTTATGTCACTTTATATGTCAATGACTGTATATTTAACTTTTTTTGTTTCATTGTTCCATGTCCTTTAACAAAGTACCTGGTACAAAATAGGAATTCTAAAATATATTATTTCCCTTAGGTACTTTCTCTTGGTCAAGATTCTTTAGAAAAGAGAACCTGAAGCATGAGTTAAGTACTGATTATTTATTTGGAAGATCTGATCCCAGTATAGTCAGAGTAAGGGAAAAAATAAATAAAACAAGAAAGGAGGAAAAGCAATTAAGTTGATGGGAGGCCAAACTGACCATTTGTTCTCTTTATTTTTAAGTGTATAAAGCAATAATTTCCTCTTTATCACGACATGTATGTTTTTAAAGAAAACGATGAAACGTTAAACCTGAAAATATAAGATCTCCGTGTTTTTCATTGACTAGATGCTTCTAGTACTCTTAAGTAGAGAAGGTATTCCTAAATGACCATCAGACTGCAGAAATAGAAGATGATTGAAGGAAAGAGGCATAATGTTTGTACTCAGCACAAATGGTTCAGACCAGCTGTGCCGTTTAATTGATTTGAGCCTTAGAAAAACAAAAGCTGCAATATCTATCTCACATGATTCTCATGAGGCTCAAATGATCATTTGGAATTGTTATGAAAATAGATATCATCCAAGTATAATACTGTAATGTTTTACTACGAAGAAAAAATAATTCATATTTTTCAAAGGCTTATAATCTACCAATGCTTTTACGTATACTATTTCATTTAATCTCTTCAGGAATCTTACAAGATAATTACCAACCTAAAAATCATCTCACTGGGATGAACTGTACTTATCCATTTCCTAGAGATTTTGTCACAGAAAGTAAAATTTTTCACCAGCAATCGTGGGTCCATTTATTCCAATTTCCAAACTTTAGTGGCACATGTTACAGTCGCCTAGTACCTATTGTTCTATTTCTTACTGATCTGAAGTACCTTTTACAAAACTAAATTAAATAAATTTTTAGTCTTCCCATACTTTTCATTGTTATACTTAGAACCATTTGTTTCATTAGCTGAGAGCCTAATATGATTTTGGCAGACAAATCTATATTCAAGCCCAGCTAAGTGGATTTTCCAAGAAGTAGGTACTAGAGCCTTTGTAGTAACTATTATTTGCTGTTCCTTAATAAGTACATTTGAAATGGTTGTTCCTCAGTTGACAAGATCATTTACCTAGCAACCCTTTCAATCCTGCAGTCCATAATTAACTTGCACCTTCTGGGATGACAAAGTCAGGAAAAAGCGGGCGGTTTGAGAAGTACTGATTGATGATAATAGTAGTAAACAAAAAAGTTATTTCAAATTTTTTTTTCTCTTCAGCATCAAGCTTAGCTTAAAGGAGATATATTTATATATGTATATATATATATAAATAAAATCAAGTGTGAGTGAGTGTGCTTGATTGTGTTTGTATGTGTGTGTGCTGTTCTCTTTTATGGTATAGTTAAGAAGGTGGTATTGCCATTTGTTTTTCAAACCTTAAAAATCCATTGCCGAAAGTTTTCATCAGTTTTACTTGTTTATGATATATTATCTAATGAATTCAGAAAAAAAATATTTTCAACCAGAGAGAAGAAATATTTCATGTATGGTTTCATTTATGCTAAGCTTAGCAACATAATCTTGGAAATAACTCCTAAGAAGTTAGTTCTGTGTTCTGTTCATGAGGAGAGCTTTCAAAATGGAAAAGGAATCACTTTCATGTTTAAAGAACTATATAAATGATTGAACCTATAAGAATGAACTTAAGGGGTACACTTCTAAGGGCATGTTTGTTTCCATGCACTCTCTCAAAGTCTTTTTGATAAGAGTCATCACATTAGCATTCCCATTTACAAGAGGTTAGGAATGTGGCAAAGCATGCAGATAGAGTTCGAAAAGGACCAATCCCTCTGGGCTAGGGAGTGTCTACTGTGGGATGAAGCTGCAAGACTAGGCTGAGTCAAACATCAAAGGCCCAGTGAGCAGTCTCATCCTAGCCCACACTGAGTTCAAAGGGAAAAGAATTCAGTAATTAGAATAAGGTGCTCGGAGTAAGACTTATTTGTTTTCAATATAATCAATGTTCAAATTTAAATAAAGCCTAAGAGTGTTAGCTCAATGCAATGCACTGGAAAACAAAGCAGACTTTTAAAAGCAACCTTGTAAACTGGCCGCAGGAATGAGTCAGAAAGAAGGCGCTAGCCTTAATTGATGGACTGCAGTCCTAGACTTTCCCAGATACTCCAGACACAGAGAAACTTTGGGCACTTAAGACACATAGTTAGAAGTTAAATGCATAGAAAACTGACCTCAGTTACTCCTTTTGGCAAAAGTATATGACTTTTCACATCTTAGATGAATAGTGGTACTTGTATGAGGATGCTAGATAGCGTGCAGAAACCAAAAGAGATCAGTGACTGTCTAGATGCAATCACCCTGTGTAGATGGAAAACTATTCCTAAACTCTCCTGAATGGTAGAATAAGGTCATTGTCCAGTGAAACCAGGAAAAGGATCAGCCAGCCTTTGAGTCATCTCATAATAATTTCTTATAACTGGGATGAGGCATGGCTAGGAAAAAAACTGACAACCTGCCTACTATGACTTATAAAGATTTACCACTTGACTTGAAGATTTTCATGAAAGACTTCAATGAATTTTCAGAATATTTGGACAGAGAGAAGAACAAAACAGACTGAAGTTGGTTCTCTTTTCCACCCAGACTTCAGTGTCAGTTAACAATAAACCCTACCAGGGAACTTAGGAAATAAGAAGTGGCATTCTCAAAAACTTTTTAAAGTATGTATTATAAAAAGGACGTTGTAGGGGCTGGCCCCGTGGCCGAGTGGTTAAGTTCGCGCGCTCCGCTGCAGGCGGCCCAGTGTTTCGTTAGATCGAATCCTGGGCGCGGACATGGCACTGCTCATCACACCACGCTGAGGCAGCGTCCCACATGCCACAACTAGAAGAACCCACAACGAAGAATACACAACTATGTACCGGGGGGCTTTGGGGAGAAAAAGGAAAAAATAAAATCTTTAAAAAAAAAAAAAAAAAAAAAAAAAGGACGTTGTAGCTACTATAAACACATTTACAGTATAACTGGAGAAATAGTATAACAAAGGACAAAATGTAATCAATATTCTATAAATAGTAAGTGCAAAGTTACATATTACACACAGTAAACTGAAAATCAACACCATTTCAGTATCATTTTGCCTATTGGATTCCAAATTTTGATATGTATGAGAATCAATTAGGGATGTTTTTAAAATGCAGAGATTCCAGAGAGTCATCTCACAGAGATTATGATTTATTAGGTTTATGTTGAAATCCATAAATCTATATTTATGTTAAGTTCTTCTGATGACTAGCCAAGTTTTGGAATCACAGCTATAGTCCAGAGGGCTATTTTAGCTTAAATGAAATTAGTCAAGATAAACTTTAAATAGAAATATAATTGAAAGCTATTAGAGTTTGTTATAGTTACCAGGTTCAATATTAGTAAGTATCTGTGTTTCTGTTCAACAGAGAATCTGTTTTCAGTTTTGACCTGAAACAAGAGATAAGAGATGCTTTCTGAAGGAACACCCCAAAAGAACGCTCTCCTCAGCACACTTCTTACACATACAAGTTCACAAAAATGCATTCACGTACCACTACTGCACCAACTCAATGTGGCAGAAAATATAGAATACAGATGCAAGGTGGCCAGGAGAGACAGAAACATAGACACACATAGACACAGACACACACACACAGACACAGACACACACACACAGGGAGAGTGGGAAGCGTGTGGAGGGGAGGAGAAGGAGGGGAGAGAGAGAGAGAGACCATTCTCAGAATAACAAGCCAGCCATGCCACTCAAATTTTGAAAGTAAGCAAGACTCCAGTTACATTAATTGATACAGGTTGTGCTTAAAGTGAAAGATAAACAATCCAGTAAAAGAGATAGGAAACATTGTGCCAGTAGAATGAAGGCCAAATCAGGGTAGGCCAGACGGTTGTTGTGTGTGTATAAATGAGTTACAGCATTAGAAAAAAAGTCCAGATTAGACCAGAACTCATATTTTTCCCTTGATCATACTGATTAGAGGTGATCCTCATTTCCTTATCAACCTGAGTCATAGTTCTCTCCTTGAATATTTAGGAATGATAATGCTTACTGTATTTATTTGCTGTGAAAATTGAATGAAATAATACCTAAAGAGCCATCAAAAAGCATCAACAGGAAAAAAAGAAAACTAGCATAGTGTATTTATCATGGAGTATAGAGACTAAAATTTATAAAGAAATATTCTCCAGAGTATCAAAGCCAATTATAAATTTCCAATTATTTTTAGATAATATACCTCAAAGAGTAAGTCATATGACTTCAAAGGGTTGCTAATAAATTTGCAGATTTGTGGCTATTTGCTTGTTGAAAATGAAAATCATGTGACTGACATCTTTAGCCATTGTTCAGATCAAATAATTTATTGTATCTCACATATTTTAGAAAAATCTCCAATTGGCAACGAGAATTTGGACTTTGATAATACATCTGCATGTATTTTCTCTTTTTTGAGGAGTGTCAATGGTGAAAATTTCTTATCAAGAATACACAAAGCTCTTTCTGACTTAGAAATAGATGCACTGATAGCTTGAAATAGAAAAAGAAGATAAAATGGTAGGCAGAATACAAGATTTTTCACTACACTATTGGAAACAATGGGATCCTTGAAGAGCACTAAAGCGTCTTTAAAACAGCATGACAGACTTCAGTACCAAGTATCAAATTACCACTATCTTCTGTAGCAGAATGTTTGAAAGATAGATGCTCATCCACGTCAAACAGGTTAAACTTGCTTGAAGATTTTTATCTAAAAATTCAAGCTACTTTTCAGGTTAAATTTTTCAAAGTAAAACATAGCAAAAAATAAAGTTCCCTCTTCTCATAGCCTGCCCATATTTGAGAAAGCCCATTTCTCAAAGGGAGTCAGAACTAATCATTTTTATGTATCTTTCTGAACGTTTATGTAATTATGTAAGTAAATACATACATTTTTCATCTAAGAAGTGTCATTTTGGTAAAACTTGCTTTTTTTCACTTAGTGTATGCCAAATGCTTTCCATATCACAAGGTATGCTTTCACCTTCATGACTTTTTAAAAGAACTATACAGTATGTTGTTGTATGCATGCCTATAATATATTTAACCAGACCCCTTATTGCATTTAGGTTGCTTTTAATCTTTTGCTGCCATAATGAAATACAATGAAACATTCTCATGCACACGTTTTCACATGCACATGCACATAATCTTAACATTTGGGTGAATTCCTAGGCATGGAATGCTGGTTTTTAAAAGTATGTGCATATTTAGTTTTGATAGAAGTTGCAAGCCACCCTCTAAAGAAGTAGGACCAATTCCTAAACCCATTAATAGTGTGCGAAAGTGCCTGTTTCCCCATAGGATGGCCAAAGTACTTTCATCCTCTGGAACCATGGAGGTACTTGAGCTTGTTTCAAGGATTCCCAGCCACAAGGTGGGTGACATTGGAAGGAAGAACTGGTTCATAAAAGCAACTCTTAGAATGAATACTAGTTGGAACGAAGCCAAATAGTTATAGAGCACTAGAAAAACTTCTGATAAACAAGAGATGGTAAATGACAATTGTTTGTGTAGTGACCATCACTAAAAATTTAAGACATGCAAAATGTCACTGATTTTTTTCTTTATAGCAATCTCTCTATGATACAAGTGTTTTATGGTTTTATTTTAGAGAATACAAACTATTATGGTGAATTTACAATGTACATATAAACTTCTCATTCAACTCTCTTTCCCTCCATAATCTTTAAATCCTTTACATGTGAGTTCTGCTTCTACTTTTTTATTTTTTGGCAGATCAACAACAACAACAACAAAATGAGGGCATATTTTATTGTGAGAAAACTCTGAAAATTTCTTCAGCTAGCATCATGTTTTGTGTGTCCCCAGTACAAACAAAAGGATGCATTCTTGGTTTTAATTGATTCCCTGGCAACTCCTGTCAAGTCCGGAAGGTTGATGTGTGTGTATATGTGTGTGTGTGTGAGAGAGAGAGAGAGAGATAGAGAGAGAAAGTATTTAAGGATTTAGAGTATTTCCAAAACCCTGCATAAGATATGGCTGGGAAGCCCTATGAATTGAAATTCTACATATGTATAAAATATGAATGGTTGCATAATATACTATAAAAACTATTATAATGACTCAATTTTAGGTATATAAAATTGAAATCTAATGGTTTATAAAAATACATTTTGTCATATTACAAAGATTATCTTAATTTTGATAAATTAATCCTCACCATTTGTATTATTTTTAAAAAGTGAACTTCTCCCTAAAATGTTATTGAATATATAATTAGTAAATTTAATTACATACACATATTCCTAAAACTTGTAATGATAGCTATCCTTTAAAACAGTAAGTTTTGTATAATGTTCTCAGGAAAAAGATACTAAAAGGTGATTCTGAGTCATTGAAATCTAAATAACCCTATTTTTATAAATCAGTCTCTAAATCTTTTCTACCCTGAGAAAGGCTTGCCACTTTATTAATGGCCTAATACCTGAGAATGATGTACAAAATTATTTTGGAAATTTCCCCTTTCTAGCTGCCTGATGGGCTGTTAAGACCGTTTTTCTGCAATTGATGTTATATTCAGTACTTGAAGAAGTCGTTGAAATGTTAGTTTCTGGTTATATATTACTATGGTAGTGCTTTCATTTTATCTGCACTTTTATTGGATATATTAAATGTCTGCGGTAGTTCTGGTTCAGTTACTGAAAAATGATCAAGTTTCTCATAAAATTTTTTATGATCTTCAAAATCCTACAAATGATAATTCTTGCTTGTCCTTTGATATAGCTGAAACAGTTAAATGGAATAACTGTAACAAGAAGAAATGTTTATAATGAGTTCCTTTCAAAAGCCTTATTTTTCTTTTACTGATGTCAGATAATAGAAATAAAATGTAAAATTAAAGGTTCAAAGTTTTAGATTTTAAGAACTCAGATCCATCATATTGAAAAGACCGTTAATAATCCCCATAATTACACAGTATAAATACCCAGGAAAGATAAAGCATGTAACTTTAAGACATGACCCCATAAAAGTTAATAACTGGATGGCGAAGGTCACTGCACTGAGGAAGGAAGCCATCAAAATGGAGCACATATTCTCTTAAAAATATCAGACGTAATCATTTGGTGAATAATCCTCAAAATGTCACTGTTTTGTGATGTGTAGAAGTGGCTCTAATTTAAATTCTGGGCTGCTTACAGGTAATTAGCCTTTACTACTAAATAATTTCTTAAAAACGCTACATGATCATTAAAACCATTTCTCATTGCCTACCTACAGATGATATTCTAATTTTCTTTAGATAAACTTTTATGGCTTCATGTAGGTAATTAATTTTCCTTTCATTACTGAGAGTTTCTTGGTTCAGGGATTTCAAAACATATTATTATAGTGAAAACAGCTTCATAATTAAACCAAAATAACCTATAGTAAGCAAAATCAACAAGGTATTATTTAGTTGGGCCAACCAGGGTTGGATTTTCAAGTTAATGAATCCAGCAGGGAGGCTTCAGTTCATAGTATTCACATGTGCACAAGTCAGGGCTCTTCTACAACAATACGACGAACAAAGGAATTTATAAAATATAAATGTAAGGTGATTTCCAGTGCATGGACAAAAGATCTTTTCGACACCAGGCTTCACGTTGTGTATGTCTAAATAAGTTGTTGCATGGGAGGGCAAGTTCTTAGAATTTTATTCTTGAGTTATTAGTCTTGAGTTAATGACGGACAGAAATTCACTCACATAATATTGATTGTAAAAAACAAAATAATTGTCTTGACCTAGATTATCTTCCAGTTATGACTGATGTTTTTCAAGAGCAATTCTCAAGAATGTTATTTACAGTGAATAGCTATTAGCAGAACTCCTCTCCGCCTTCATGTCAGTGAAGTTGTTTATTAAATCCATTTTCCAAAGGTGACTAATCATCAGAAAGGCCTGGTGAGATACACCAATTACGGCTCTACCCAGTAATCACATTCTCAAGGGGTGGGGATAGAAATCTCTATTTTTTTAAAGAAATGGCAGTAACTGATGCTGGTCAAGATCGGTAAATACTGCATTTAGAAAACCTAACTTTTCTAGGCTTTTTTCCCAGACATCTACATTTTATGATGCAATTTTATTAACTTTCCTTTTTAGGATTGTTTTGATGCTGGAATTTATAAAATTGTGTGTAATATTATTTTTTTATAAAATATTTTAACAAGTATTATGAAAGCAAATATAGTATTCTTACATCTGTTATGTTTTGCTCCAAACTTGGCTTTTTTTCTATTAATCTGGCAGTGATCCATTATACTGATGTGTCATTTTAACTAAAACATATACCAATATAACTTAATTTCTACGTTTCCCCATAATCTTACTTGCCACTCTCTTCTGTTCATATATACATGTATATATCCTTTACTCCTCGCCTCTCCCATGGCTTTGCTTGCATCATTGCGCATTATTTTAATCTCCCTCTCTCTCTCTCTTTCTCCTGGTTAATTCATTTGTCTTCTTCATACTTCAGTATGTCTCACATTTGTTGCCTCTATCCTTCAGTAACATTCATTCACAGATATATTACACATTTTCTATGTGTTAGGCACCTATTAGGTATAGGACACAAAGATGAGTAAGATTCCATAATTTCTGCCAACAAGGAATTTCTAGTTTAGATAATCCTAATGGCTTTATCTCTTTGAGTATTTTTTTTCCTTATCTGTCATAAATTATCCAGAATAGTATTTCCCAATATTTTCACTTCAAAGTACAAAGGCATAAATAAACAAGGATGCTTTGGCATTAGAAATTGGCTCTGGCAGCAGCCCAGGTTCAGTTCTCAGGAGCAGAACCACACCACTATGTCAGTAGCCATGCTGTGGCAGTGGCTCACATAGAAGAACCACAAGGACTTACCACTAGAATGTAGAACTATGTACTGGGACTTTGGGGAGGAAAAAGAAAAAACAAGGAAGATTGGGAACAGAAGTTAGCTCAGGGCAAATCTTGCCTAGCAAAAAAAATATTCATATACAAATTTGAAACAAAAAAAGAAAAAGGGCTCTGGGGGATTTTCATGTGCCTGTTGGCCATCTGCATGTCTCTTTTGGAAAAATGTCTAGTCAGGTTCTCTGCCTATTTTTAAATCATATTTTTTTTTAATATTAAGTTATATGAGTTCTTTATTTACTTTGGATATTAACCCCTTATTGGATATATGATTTGCAATTAACTTCTCCCTTCAGTAGGTTGTCTTTTCATTCTGTTGGTGGTTTCCTTTGCTGTGCAAAAGCTTTTTAGTTTTTGTAGTCCCATTTGTTTATTTTTGCTTTTGGTGTCCTTGCCTATGAAATCAGATGAAATCAATGTCAAGGAGCTTACCACCTTTATTTTCTTCTAGGAGTTTTATGGTTTCAGGTCTTACACTTAAGTCTTTAGCCGATTCTGAGTTAAGTTTTGTATATGGTATAAGATAGTGGTCCACATCATTCTTTTGCATGCAGCTGTCCAGTTTTCCCAAAACCATTTATTGAAGAGACTGTCTTTTCCCCATTGTATAGTCTTGTCTCCTTTATCGTAGACTAATTGACCATATATGCATATGACATCACCAATCATCAGAGAAGCACAAATCAAAATCACAGTAAGATATTACCTCACACCTGCCAGAATAGCTATTATCAAAAAGACAAGAAATAACAAGCATTGGTGAGGATGTAGAGAAAAGCAAACCTTTATATTTACCAGTGTAAATTGTTATAGCTGCTATGGAAAACGCTATGGAATTTACCCCCAAAATTAAAAATTGAGCTACCATATGATCCAGCAATTCCACTTCCGGGTACTTACCTGAAGAAAACAAAAACACTAATTTGAAAAGATATATGCACCCCTATGTTCATTGCAGCATTATTTGCAATAGCCAAGATACGGAAGCAACCCAAGCATCCATTGATAAACGAACAGGTAAAGAAAATGTGTTGTGTGTATATATATATATGTATACATCTTGCAATTCATGATAACATGGATGGATCTAGATGGTATTAAGCTAAGTGAAATAAGTCAAAGAAAGAAAGACAAATACCATATGATTTCCATTTACATGTGGAATCTAAAAGCAAAACAAATGAACAAACAAAACAAAACAAAACTAGATCCATAGATACAGAGATCAGACTAGATGTTCCCAGAGGGGAAGGGCATTGGTGGGTAGTTGAAATGGGTGAAGGGGATCAAGTGATACAAACTCCCACTTATAAAATAAATGTCACGGGGATCTAATGTACAGCATGGGGAATGCAGTCAATAATGTTGCATTAACATTGCAGAGTGACAGATGGTAACATGACTTACTGTGATGATCATTTTGTAATGTATATAAATGTCAGATCACTATGTTGTACACATGAAACTAATATAATGTAGTATGTCAGTTGTACTTCAAATGAAAAAAATAGAAAATGGGCTCTGGGGCTTTTCTACTACTGGCTCTGTGCACCCCAAGACCTCAAGTAGTCAATAATGTCAGCCTTCTTGTAACATATTCACATCACACTAGTGTGCAATGGCCCACCTGCTGTGATATGCTCATGAAAAGCTTATCCTGTTACATTCGGAACATTTTTTTTCTTAATATTTTCCATTTTGGGGGAAATTGTCTCAATTTCATTATTTTACTATTTATTTTAAAAGAGGTTTCCAAGCATAATCTAAACATTTTCTTACTGAGTAATAATAATAATTATTATATTCTTTTGTTATGGCTCTTTTTTGACAGCCTGTCGTATTTTTTCATAATCCTTTTTAGCACCTTCCTTGTTCTCTTTCACTATTTTATTATTTATTATGCCTTATTTGTTATTGGTGGATAAACCAGATAATCAAAACAATAAGAATTGCAGTTTATGTAAGATGTAATAAAATCCTGAATAAAAGCACGAAAAATAAAGTATTTGGCTTTGATGCCAAGATACTTTAACATTCACTCTAACACTGCCAAGATATTTTAAATGCAATTATACTTTCAGAACTGCATGCTGGACTGATTGAGGCTTTGATAGAAGCCTGACTTTTAGGGTATATCTCACTTATTTTCTCAATCTTTAGCAAAAATTGCTGTAGAGCAATTTATGAACATAAATTATAACCCCACAGCCCAGAAGGGAAATGTTCTTAGGGGATTACCATGTCTCCAGAGAAGAAAAGAGGAAAATACAATGTGCAAATCATTTTAGCAATACTTCCATATTATTAGGCCACTTTCTCTGGTCTTCGTGATGAAAGTCATTGTGAAATTTAGCAAAGATTCTTTTTCACATGGTTCAGCCAAGCAGAGAGGTCTCAACTGTATTGTTAATCAGAATGAGTGGAAATAACCAGTGTTAAAGAAATTATCCATTGGAGGCAAATGGACTCTGAGAATATAATGGTTCCATCTGGTAAATTACCTCTTCCCCATCTTCAAATACTACTCTAAAAGGTGTATTTCTTTCCAACATTTTATTTCCAGAGACTATTTATTCACTTCTCCAATATCAGATTATGCACAAGGCAATAGAAGATACCCACTAAGAGCTGGGATTAGTGGGACCCAAAAGAGTCTCTTTCCTCCCATCGCCATGACTTCACTTTATCAAAAGCATAGGCACATGCTGAGGAAATAGCGACAAATCTCTGCTTCTCATTTCAACAAACTGATCTTTTGCTGAGTGACTATTACTTCATTCACTCAGGATTCTCTCTCTCTTAGATGCTATTTACCCTCAAATATTTATGAACTAGCAGTTGTTTTCACACTGATTTCCAGGTCAAGAGGGTATAGTGAGTTTATGTTCCAATAATTCCTTTTCCTCGAAACACATAGCAATAATAAACAAAATGTAAAAGATAAAATTAAAAAACCATAGCCAGCCTCAAATAACAGGAAAGAATCTTTGTAGACCATGGACAGCACAAAAATCAAAAGCAACACCCGCAGCTATAGCTGTGACTGAAACTGCAGGTGAGTTCTTTGCCAGTAGACAGCAGTTACTGAACATTCATCTTCCAAGGTAAATGGGGGGGCAGTTGGCATTAAAAGGTTGTTGAGTCAGACTATTTAAATCAAAGGGCTGTAGTGCTTCCTTCCACTCAAAAAAGAAGGAAAGAAAATAACAAACCATTGAACAAAATCCACTGCTGCAGTATTTGTTGAGACCATAGCTTCCAAAAAACTATAGACACAGGAAAACAGTAGGGCAAGACACATCCTCTTATATAGGAACTGAATTAAACCTCTAGCAGGCTCTGCACCTGGATCATTCACAGGCTCAATGCTGCTGCAACCATATCACAGCCTTTGTAAGACTTGTTTTGTTTAGTGCCAAAAGGTTCAAGTGAAAGCAAGCAAAAAATGCTAGATAAGGAGAAGAGACTACTGAGGGAGAGAAAGAAAGAAGAAACAATAGTAAGACTATCTTCCTCAATAAAATGAGCCTGAAAACCTACATTCCAAAACATATCAATATATCTAGTCATAAGTAACATAGCCAGCAAAATCAATAATCAAAACATGGATGCACTCCAGATGATGGTAATTCTATTAAGTTATCTGACACAAATGCTCAAATGATGAATGAGACACAACTTCTAAGACAAAATAAACAGGACATTTTGAAATCAGGCAAATGTAAAAATTAAAGCAAGTGACTATTTTTTAAAAGAAGAAAGAATTAGAATTTGGAAGTAAACTAGAAGCTAATGTTGAGGAATTCATTCAGAATCTCCTGTTGAGAGACAAAAAATATATTTTAAAAATTAAGGAGAGGGGCCGGCTCCGTGGCCAAGTGGTTAAGTTCGCGCGCTTCACTGCAGTGGCCCAGGGTTTGGATCCTGGGCACGGACATGGCACCGCTCATCAGGCCATGCACGTTGAGGTGGAGTCCCACATCCCACAACTAGAAGGAACTGCAACTAAGATATACAACTGTGTACAGGGGGGTTTGGGAAATAAAGCAGAAAAAAAAAAATAAAGATTGGCAACAGTTGTTAGCCCAGGTGCCAATCCTTAAAAAAAAAAAAAAAAAGAAGATTGGCAACAGTTGTTAGCCCAGGTGCCACTCTTTTAAAAAAAAAACATTAAGGACAGATTAAGAGAAATGGGGGACAGATTAAGAAGTTCTACCATGTGTCTAACAGCATTATCAGAATAAGATAATGAAGAGGATGGGAGAAACACAGTATTTCAGGAGACAATTGAAAAGAATGTTCCATAATTAAAGAATGTGGTGTCCTTAGAATGAAAGCGTACTTGGAATTTTGCTCAGGATACATTTTAAATCTAGAAACACAGGGACTGATGAATATCAGGCAAAATAAACTAAATAGTTTTCAGAGAGAAAAAAAGTAACTACAGTTAGTGACATTCGTGCCATCAACACCAATGGATGTTGAAGACAACTAAAATAACTGCCAATATAGACTTTTATACCTATGCACCCTTTCATCTAAGGGAGAGGGAAAAATACAAACATTTTAAAACAGGAAATACAAAGAGCTTACCACACACAGACCCACCCTAAATCAACAATAACAACACAACAACAGCAAAGCTATTATAATGTACACTTAAACTACAATTTTTAAAAGCAATATAATTGTACAAAACAAACAGCAGGCACAAGTAAAATACTTTGATAATCACCTGATGGAAGAAAAGTACTGATGTGTTTGCATATGCATTTTAAGAAAAGGACTAAGTAAAAACTCTTAACAAAATGATGGTGGTCAGAAAATGGTCAAAATATGCTACAGGCTCTTGTAGAGAGGAACATAGAAAAATTTTAACTTTGTACAAAAATATTTAGGTAAATACTAATAGCTAATATTAAATATTTTAGGAAATATTATTCAATTTAAGCATAAATAGTTGAAATATTATGTACAGCTCCTACTAAGCAGAAGAAATAATAAGGAATAAAGAAAGTTTAATATAACAGAAGGCAGAAGATAGGGGCAAAAGTAACAAAATTGATGACAAACAGAAAATTCAAAGTCAAATAATAGAAATAAACAAAAATACTATGTATAACAAGTGCTATTTCAGGAGAATGTTTCTTCCCTGTATGTTATGATCCTTTAGTGTAAATGTAGCTCAGTTGTTATTAATGCACATTTTCTTTCTTTCTTTGTACTCATTCAACCTGTTTACTCATTCCTCCTTACTTACTCACAAAGAATAAGTTGGACATGCTTGCCTGGATTTTCCCCTTTTTGATTTTTTTGAGAGCTGTCCTAGCTATTAAGATTAAGCTACCCCAAGCCAATACTGTCATTTCTAGGTGGATATCTTCCCTAATTATAGGATTCAATGTTGGGAAACCCATCCTGGTTCTCATATCTAAATTGTGTTCTCAATACCAGATTTTATCAGTTGTAAAGGTTGTATCTCAAGTTTTTTGTTTCTCAGTTCTTCCATACCTCTGGTGGGACATGGTATGATATTTATCAGGACCCTTCAAAGTCTTCCAAAAATAGGCACAAATTAAATCCACCAAATTATTGGAAAGATTGCAATATTATACTTAAAAAAATTGTAGACATATGCTGCTTAAAAGGGACGAAACTGGAAGAAAACCACAATGCAATATCAACAATGAAAGGAATGAAACAGGCATTCCCTATAAATGCTAGTATCTATTGAGATTGCCCCTAAGCCTGTTCTCATGAACCCTAAGAGACAGCTTCTTTTTTATTCTGTAATCTAGATGAGGAAAATGAGGTGTAAACTACTTAAACAATTTGCTGAGTCATCCACCAAATAAGGGATTGAGCTGGGCTATGAATTCAAGAATTTTTACCAGATAATAACCAAGAGAACTGTAGCAATATCAATATTAGGCAAGCAAGAATTTAAAATAAAATGATTACTAGAGAGAAAATGAAAAGGTATATTTTAATAAAATGAATGCTCATGCAGGAAGATCTGTCATCATAAATTTGTATATATAATATAATACTGCCTTGAAAAATATAAAGAAAAACTGACAGCAAAGAGAAAAATTAATTAAATATGCAAAAACTTCAAGAAAATTGACCAGCTTTAGTGTGAGTCTGTGTACATGTGTGTGTGCAATATACATTATTTTGAGTACTATTGGGACTGTTTTAAAAAATTGACCATGTGTTCTATATAATCATATAAATAGATCTCAAGTAGTAGCTATCACCTACACCATAATTTCTCACCATGGTTCAATTAAATGAACTATAATAAGGAAGTAAAAAAAAAAACCCAAACATGTTTAAAAACTTAAAGATATACTTGTAAATTATTGATAGAGCTGTGGAAATCCTAAGAGATAAATTAAGTCTTAAACTCAAGAAATCTGGAAAATAACAAAATAAACCTTATTCAAGGAGAAGAAAAAAAGAATTAAGATCAGAAAACTATAAAATAAATAAAAACAGAAATTGATTTTAGAAAAACTTTAAAAAAAGACAAACTTTACTAAAATCGATTAAAAAATAAAGCAATGAGACATTGTTTCAATTTTAAGAACAAAAGGAAAACAGGCAATAACCAAAGGAAGAAGATACACTTAAAAGCCCATGACCAACTTCAAGCTACCAAACCTGAAAAGAGTTGAAATAGTTGTTTATTCTGTAATGATATAAATTGCCAAATTTGACTCAAGAATAAATGGAAAATGTGATTAAATCATGAAATATTCATTAAATTGAATTAGAATTCCAAGTTCTCTGAACAGGTAAAGTGATTTTACAGATATTTATTAAACTTTCAAGGAACAGGTAATCCCTATAATTCTTCAAAAACTAGAAAAAAGATAAAAACCTAGACAAACTCGTTTAATGCCACTCGTATAATCTTGATACTCAAATAGAGCAGACTATTTAATAAATGTTATTGGGCAATTATTTCTCCTATGGAACAAGAGAAAATTAGATTCCTACCTCAGGACATATACAATGATTAATTCCAAATGGATTAATAACTGGAAACCAAATAAGAAATGGAGCCAGCCCTGATGGCATAGGGGTTAAAGTTCAGCATTCTGCTTCAGTGGCCCCGGTTTTGTTCCCAGATGTGGAACCACACCAGTCATCTGTCAGAAGCCCTGTTGTGGTGGCTACTCACGTAGAAGAACTAGAAGGGCTTACAACTAGAATATGCAACTATGTACTGGGGCTTCGAGGAGGGGAAAAAAAACAAGGAGGAAGACTGGTAAGGGATGTTAGCTTGGGACAAATCTTTCCCAGCAAAACGAAACAAAAAAAAAAATAAAAATATAGCATTATAATTTTCAGAAGAAAATATAAGATATTATTTTTTAAACTGAAGATAGTGAAATACTTCTTCAAACAGGCACTCTCATGCACTCTCATCAAAAAGGAAGATTGGTAAATTCCACTAACTTAATATTTTAAACATTCTGCCTAACAAATGACACTATAACAAGGCAAAATTATAAAAAATGTGAGAATTTATTTGTAACACTCAAAACTGATAAAATGTATTGTCCAGAAGGTATTGAGAAGCTCTAAATATTAAAAAGAAAAAGACAAATCACACAAGAGAATAATAAGGAAAGAGGAGAAATAACTCACAGAAGAGTAAACAATCTCATTAGACACCACATCATACCCATAGTATGGATAAAAATGAAAACCTCTATATGAGTGGTTTAGAATATATGAAAAATAGGAAACACCATTTCAACAAGTCAGGAGATCAATTTTTTTGGTATTTAAGGTGCTCACAGCCCATGGATCAGAAATTCCACTTCTAGATATGTATCCAGAAGATACTCCTGCATGTGTACAAAGGCAGACCTGTACAATAATGTACGTAGCTCGGGGGGGGGAGGGTATTTTGTAATAGCGATAAACTGGAACAATAAATTCTTCATACAATGGAATTATATAAAGCAGATAAATAAAATATCAACATGGATATAAAGTAAAATTTTTTTCCGTCAAAAAATGTGGGATTGTGTATACTGTAGGCAGTCTGCTGGACTACATTATCATTTGCAATTATTCCTTTCCCTGAAAGAGGATTATCCAGCCCACACACTGGTTTTGGGTTTGCCACATGATGTGCTTTGGCCAACGAAATGCGAGTGCATGTGGTTTATGCCACGAGCACATGCTCTAAGGAGTCTTGTATGTTTCCGCTGATTTTCTTGCTCTTCTCTCTCTGCCTCCAAAATGGCATTTCCCTGATCAGTACTGTTCGTTCAGCTTGGGTTCTGGACGGAACAGGCCGTGGAGCAGAACTGCAGCTGACCTGCTGCTGGCTACATCAAATCAAATACGAGAAGGAGGTAAACCTCTTGTCTTTTACGCCACTGAGATATGGTTTCTTTCTTCCACTCTTTATTCCCTCATCCTCCCCCAACTTCTCCTCTTTTCGTTCCTTCCCAGCTTATCTCCCCTCTCTTTCCTTCTCTTCCTCCTCTTCACCTTCCTCTCCCTCTTTTGTTAATGCAACAGCTGTATAGAGACAATTTATATAATGTAAAACATTTGGAAAATAATACAGTATGATATTTTAGATATATAAATGTATAATTTTAAAAACGTTTGGAAATGCTGAATGTATGGGAATAGAGACGTTGTTGCAGATGGGGAGAGGCACCCAGCAGGTCGCAATGTCTCAGTTTTATCTTTAGTGTTTTATTAAAAATAAATAATCCAGATATATCAAAGATTTGATGAAATAGTAAGATAGACACATAGTTGTTCTTTATTCTCTATTCTTGTCTTGTATGTTCAAAATATTTCGCAATACATACATGTTTTTTGTCAGTTTTATATTTATTTATTCTTATGAGTTCATAATGGTTTATGACATTGTGAAATTTCAGTTGTACATTATTACTTGTCTGTCACCATATAGATGCTCCCTTCACCCGCCGTGCTCTTCTCCCAGCCCCCTTCCGCTGTTAACCACTGAACTGTGTTTGTTTATTTTCCATATATGAGTGAAATCATCTGGTGTTTGTCTTTCTCTGTCTGGGTTATTTCGCTTAACATAATACCCTCCACGTCCATCCATGTTGTTGTGAATGGGATGATTTTGTCTTTTTTATGGTTGAGGAGTATTCCATTGTGTGTATATATATCCAATCATAAGCTGATGGGCACTTGGGTTGCTTCTAGCACTATACACATATATTTTTAATAGAAAGTACTCCATCTCTCTTATTGAAATTCAGAGACAGACAATAGATGAAGGGGCATTTGGGAACTCCCTTCTGATCACACTTGAGGCAATTTATACAATAAACCAAGAAATGTTTCCAGAATTAGACAGAACTGAATTCAAACCCAGTTGCCACTATTTATCCACCTGATTCCTTTGAGCCTTAGTTTCCTCATATATTGGTCAGAGTTTGAGATTTGCTTTAAAGTTGTTCTAAATATTAAAACAGAATAATTTCTCTCCAATACGTGAGTAAATAATGATTTTAAGTGCTTGAAGAGATACTGGTTTTCACTTCTATGTCTCGAATTCTTCTCTAATGTCAAGTCAGTTCTACTTCGGGGAACACGAGCAGCTTAGATGATGACTCAGCCTTAATATTAGGTCAAAGAGCTATAGAGAGGATTTATGAGAATTATTTCAGCTTTATAATAAAAGTCTGACTCACTGACTTAAAAATATTATTATGTTAATATAATCTCTGATTTTTTCACAGAGGGTGGTAAGCTTTTTCCATAAAGGGCCAGATAGCAAACATTTTCAACTTTGCAGGCCATCCAGCCTCTGTTGCAGCAACTCAGCTCTGCCATTGTAAAGCAAAAGCAGCCACAGACCAAATTAAATGAATGAGCATGGCTGTGCTCCAGTAAAGCTGTAGCTGTGGACCCTGAAGTTTGCATTTCACATGATTTTCACTTGTCATGAAATGCTCCTTTTTGTTTCTTGTCTCTTCAACTATTTACAATGATAACAAACATCGTTAGCCTGCATCCCATACAAACACAGACAGCGGGTTGTATTTGACACACAGGTCTTAGTTGGGTGATCTCTGTTCTTTCCATTGACATCAAATGTAAAAGAAAAAAAAGAAGGCACTCATACTGATATGTATGTAATATGGATGGCCTATAATCCTAATGATGTGTTTCTTCAGAGGAGCTCTGTACACGCACAAACGATCTCATCTCTCTGCTCCTAGTCTTATAGTTTCAGTTTATAATATTTATTCTATTAAAGATGATTGGTACTACCTTGTTGCATTACTCTGGATAATTTTTTTGAAAATGACAATTTACCTCATGAAGGTCATATTTGAGGCTCCTTACTTTTAAATGTCGAAGTCTATTTTAAATCTAATTGAATAATTTAATTATTTTCAGATTGTCTGGTTTTACCCTGCTGAGCTTTAATGCTTCCCTTCCTGAACCACTGAGTTTTATGTCCTGATAATTACCTGCCTTATTTCATAATCCAAAGTAGCCTTGGTATAGACTGTATTGGAGTAGAAAACTTTGAACAAAGTTTCATAACATTCTGCCCCAATATGTGATGATCTTTCTCAGCTGATTATTTCTGCATCCTTTTTTGTCTTTTTTTCTCCAAGTATTTGCTCTACATCCATTCATAAGTTAGCGTTGTAGAAGAGGTTATCTAGTCATATTTTTTTCTTTAGGTAGTAATTTTATTGCTTTTCCAATGTGAGAAATTTTTATGTTAAAAACTATAACATTATACCATGAAAATGTAGCTGAAAAAGTTTCTTTAAAGACTTTGAATTTGTACAAATCACTACTACTTGTATTTCTTCTATTTGTTGTTCATTATACGTGAAGTAGTTGTATTTTGTGTGGAAATTGATGTCTCTCTAAAACAATTTCGTTTTTAGTCATAATTTTCAGTCTGTCGTTTTCCTTATGTAGAACCTTTTCTTTTCCACAGTCCGTAAGAGTGCATTTTTGTCATTGATTCTATTTTGCATTTATATTGCAGATTTAACGTTTTTATACTGGTCTGTGCAGTGATTCACCAGAAAACTATAAGCCTCAAATGGAACCATATTAAAAATTAAGAGATACTTAGCAGGTATTAAGAATCTATTAGTTTTGATTTTTAAGCATTTATTTTACTAATAATACTTATACAAAACAGAGTGTTCTGTTAACTTCATAGAAGTTAGAGAAGGTGAAATATAAACCATGATTATATTGGCTTCATTTTTATATCAACATCTCTCACCCTCTTTTCTTTCCTGAACGTTTCAATCATTTCTAAAGAGAGAAACTAGAAGAAGATGCGATAAGTCAGCGTAAGTCACCTCCAGGATAATATAAATTTTCAAATGTTTCTAATAAAACTAGAGATATGCTTAGCAAAGTGTGGTCCACGGACATGTCGGAGTCAAGTCCTTTTCAAGAAATCTGCGAGGTCAAAACTATTTTCATCATCATACTAAAATGTTTGCCTGTTTTCTTTTGTTGACATTTGCACAGATGCTGAAAAAGCAATGACGGGTAAAACTACCGTCCTTTCAGCACGGATCACTGTGCTGGTAGTCTTTGTATTGTTCACTTTCACACACACAAGATCTAAAAATATGGCCAGTTTTGTTTGAGTGACCTTGAGAAAGCAATAAAAATATTAGTTTTATTACATCTTGACCCTTAATTCTATGTCTTTTTAATAGTCTTTGTGTCAAAATGAGAACCACGCATAAAGCCATGCAACGCGGTTCGGTACTTAAGTACACACTTATTTATGGTGGTTGCTGCTGCGCTGAGGCCGACTTAGGCCAGCTCACAAGAGAAGACTGGACGCATCTTTTGCCTCCTTGAAATAATCCATGATAGGAGAACATATATCACAGAAGTAAACTCTACAAATCACAGCCACTATTATGGCTTTAATGAAAAAGACAACTCCAACAGTTAGCAAGGATAGAGCAACTGAAGCCCTTAGACTTTCCTGGTGAGAATATAACATAGTATAACCGCTTTGCAAAACAGTTTGGCAGTTTCTCATACAGGTCTTATAAAGGACCTAGCAATTCCATTTCTAAGTTTTCACCCAAGAGGAGTGAAAACAAACTTTCACAGAAAGACTTGTTCTGGAATGTTTATATCAACTTTGCTTATGATAGTTAAAAACTTGAAACGCTACATTTATCCATCATTTAGATTATACTTTGGATTTTTGGTAAGTATATATGACTTTATTTATATGAAGTTCAAAAATAGGCAAAACTAGAGCTGTGGATGCCTGTAGGTGAGAAGACAATCACCTTCGATCAGAGTGTCCTACTTTCACATCTTTCACTTCTGAATATTTACATAAGATTTCACTTAAAAGAAGCGTTTCACACGAATGTAATTGTGAAAACCATCACAATAACGTGCAATCAAGATGTTGTGAACAGAGATGTGACATGAATAGAGCTCAGAGTCAAGGCCAGGGTAGTAGACTCTGTCATTAGTGGCAGAAATTACATTTTATCCCTTAATCTACAAAGACACTGCATTTCTCAAACAGGCTGGTAATTGACCTATTGCTGTAGATTAAAAATAAAATGTAAAACATCTCCCCAAAAAAGACAGGAGCAAATGATAACTGATTTTATTCATTTGGATGTGTAAGGATATAGTTAATACAATGGCTGATAACATAAAATGCAATTTTAAAAAAATATGCATAACCTATTACACCATCTTTTATTTCAGCATCATTTCAGTGACCATTTACTGAGCAACACACATTTGATTAGAATGGTAAAATCACAGCTCCAGCGTAGATTGGGTGGCAGTAGAATGTGCTTGATCTACTCAATATTTTTCATAGATATTCATGAAGCAAACGCATTACTAGATATAGCACTTTGGAAATGCTGTAATATGATTTAACGTTCTCTTTTATGTGATAAAATTTAAAATACGGTTTATTTTACAACTACATTGTCTATTTAGCTAAACTTGACATAGATTGTTACCACCATTGTATTTTTTTTATAAGGTTATTTTGCCCTGAATTTAGATGTAAATTTTTTCTGCAAATCCTTTTGCTTCTTACTTTAATGAAAGCCATGCATCATTGCATTAAATGAAGCAAGGCACTGGATAAAATGGAACATTGCTATTAACCTCTAACATTAGTGTGTAGGGAGGCAGAGACAAGTTTAATAACTCAGGGGTAAAATACTCGCAGTGTAATTACCTAAGCCTGCTTTATCCTGGCACATTAACATACGGAAACAAACTTGAGTCTATTTTCAAAGAGGAGTGACATCATCATCAATAATCAATTGTATCCTTTTTATTGCTTTGAAGTGATAGGTCCTTTAAAATGCAGTCATCGCCTGATGTTTGACTTTTGTAAAATGATGCAGACTTTCATTTTATTGCTATATAAAGCAGATTTAGATGTCTGCCCAACACTGCATGAAATTTAGAAAATGCAAACTTAAATTAAGCATTTGGCTTTTGAAAAAGTCTGCTTTGTGTTTATGTCCATCACGTGCTACACACTACTTCTAGTTGTATCTTACGTCTTTACATGGTACGTTTAGAGGTTATGTGAAGGTTAGCAGTGAGACTCTTCTCCCCAGCCTGCGCATAAAAGGTGATGCCAGAGTCTAACTTTAATTGTTTAATACACTCGTGTTTCATATTAGCGTAAAAGGTACTGTGTGACAATACTAGTTTTGCTGTTAAGAAGATAAGAGAAATTTGTTTTCTCTTTCCTAAACTCATTTGACTGTTTATATCTCCTTCGTTCATACAGTTTTAAGTGTTTCTCTGTAAAGAGTTTAAAACATTTTTGAAGTATATGTGAATCCAAGTTAGGTAAAAATATCACCCATTACCACTAAGGTTTGATTTTAACAATGACAGCTGGATGTGAAACTTACAGGAATATTGGAAGCCTCCCAGGAAAATATTTGACAACTCCGAAATATATTTTTTCTGTTTCAAAATGCAATTTAAAATGAGGAATATTTTCAAACATCATTTAGGACAGCGGAGGTTCTAACTGTAAATGAAATTAAGCAGTGGACTTAAGGAAGCTTATGACATAAATTTGAATTCACAAGCAAATTTTCTTGAGCTCGTCCTGTGGAAGCACGGCCCTGAAGCTAGAGAGCTAAAAATATGTATTTTTAAGTCATGAACATGAATATGTTGCCAGTGAGCTACTGTATTCTTCTTAGGAGGAAAACAGAGCTTCATCAAGATACTCTCATTTGCATTTATAAACCCATTTCTGATTGTTTTACAGTTTTATTATTATTATTCATTATTTAATGGTATGTCAAATTAACAAAAAATTTCCGCAATTAGTTACAACATCAGGGAGCCATTCCAATAGTCTTTCAGTTTCCAACAACTTGCTGTGCTCTGCCCATTCATCGGGCCTGTCAAACAAGTTTAAGAAAGAAACACTTTGACGCAGGTATAGGACAGTATTAAAAACCATGTTTTCTTGATGGGAATAACAATGGACCTTAACCAAACTTATAATAAATTTAGAAAACTTACTCTAGGTATTTTCTTTTAGGAAGACAATGAGAGTTAATATAAAGTGAGGGAGGTTTCCCACGGCCAGAAATTTCTTTACAAGCCCATTCCAGAAATCTTATAAAGACCAAGCATATCTGAGGCCAAAGGAACCATAGTAAAACGAAAACGAAACCTATCACAAAAACATTGCTGACCTCCATACCCATTAGCTTTGCTTGCCCATGAGGGTAACTGACTGTTATCAAGGCTGTTAGATTTAAGTGCAACGTGGACTGAAAAATGGATTTTAGCTGTGTTATATTATTATGGCCCAAAGGTGAAGGCATGTTTCAAAACTGTGCTTGTCGCTTTGAAGCATGGATGCCACAGGGAAGAAGGTATACAAAAAATGAAAGCAAATTTCATTAGGTCAGGAATTCCTTTGATAAATCAAAAAAGGGGCTAAAGTCACGTTGTAAAATTGTGGAAGAGTCACGAAACTGGACCCCTTCCAAGTTCATGCTAGAAAGGCTAAAGCACATTTCATGTGGAACTTAGCAGTGATTTGAAAAAATTCCCAAATGGCAAATCTGTCAGGTGATTTCAACGGTGTTATTTAAACTCTGGGCTTGGAAAATGCTATCAAAGATGAGAACTAATAAGGCAAATGACCTTTTCTTGTTCCTTTTTTTTAAAAAACTATTTTTTATAATCCTGTTAAGCAAAGACCCATGTGGGCAGTCTTGCCAGGAACTGGAAGATTCGATGAGATTAGATGGAGTAAACCTTTCTAAATCAACAAGTGACTTCAAAATTAATTAAAAGCATGGAAATAGAATGGCTTATCAAAAACTGCAGTAAATTTTAATGAGCTGATGATAGAGCTGGTATTGTTAGTGTTTGTTCAATTAATTTAAAGAAGGAGAATGAGAACAAATGTACAGTGTCTGAGAAGAACAAACATTCTCAGAAGGAATTATTTATTAGATATGTAGCTTCATAAACAACTTTTCATAAATTTAGTTGACCTTTTGAAATCAAAAAAACATAACTGATACAAATTTTATTATTATTATTATCTTTATTATTAGAGTTGTCAATTTTAATGAGTATATTCTTGGCATTATCATATAATCAAAGCATGCAAGGATTTAGTCCAAGAAATTGCCTAGTCTGTTCTTAAAGGTACACAGTAGCGGTGGGTTTCTTTTCTTTTTGTTTATTATTATTTTTACCCTCATTTTCATAGTAAAGTCTTCCATCGTTAAGGTTTGACTGTTTATTCTCCTTTATGAACACACTATCTCCCTAAGCCATCTGTAAATCTAAACAACAACTCAGTACCATCCTTCTTTAAGTACTTGGAATAGTGGTCATCTAAGAATTTCATACTTGTTTTTTGCTTGAAATGATTTTGTGTTCATCATAATTTACTAAAGACATAAGACAAGCATTCATTCCTATAAATAAATTAAATTTAATAAAATAGATTTTAACACTCCGTCTCAAGAATTTACCACTCTAAGGTAGTTTGCTTGGAAATATCAATTTAAAAGTAATAGGTATCTTTTTCAAACATTTTCTTCCATCTGTATTGAGATATTACTAGTTTAATTTCTACATAGTGGCATATTTCATTGCAATAAGTCTGCACGTAAAAAATTTTATGATAGCTTAGAAATAGCTAAATTGTCCTATGTTCACATTGCATGGTGACGAAATACAGAATAGTTACTCCTTGTATATAATATTGCACGAGTAATGTATATCTTCAACATTTAGAAAATGTAATGTTCTTTTCCCCATTACTCAGTGTAGTATTAACCCAATTAAAATTTAATTTGAGCATCATCATTGTTTCCACGCATAAGAGTGGCCCTGTGAGAGTCTCAGAAAAACTAAGTTAGCACCAAAAATAAAGTTAGAGTGCTTTATCTCTTCATTGGGGAAAGCTCAGGTTCTAGTCATGTACTCGATGGACTGGTGACATCTCCACTCTGAAACCTTCTAATCTCCTTGATATTTCTCCTGTAAAGTATATATAATGCCAACACGTCTGAAAATTGCCTCTTGATAGGCACACTATCCATCAGCTGCTCCTGCAATTTCTCTCTTTCAATTAATGGCAACTCCCTTCTTTCAGTTGCCTGAGTGAAAAACCTTGACATGATCCTTGGTAGCAGTCCATCAGCAAAACATATTAGTTCTGCCTTCAAAATACACCTGGAATTTGACTATTATTTTTCTACTCTAACTACCAGCATCCTGGTCCATCTTTTCAAGCCTGAGTTAGTGCAACAGCCTTATTAGTGTCTTCTCCTGACTATACCCTCATCCTCTGCTCTCCCATCCCAAAACAGCAGAAGCTGTAGTGACTCTGACAAAGCACCCATGTGAGTCTTTCTTCTAAAAACCTTTAACGGCTTCCCTCTCTTTCAGGGTAAAAGCCAAAGTCCCTGCTTACCTTTGGTAAGGCAAGCCAAAGTCCTACTTACCTGTGTGTATTTGTCTCTTGCCACAAGCCTCCTCATCTCTCACTTCATCTCCTTTAGCTCTTGTTTCTTAATCATTTTAGGCATACTCTTTTCTGTTTACTTTTTCTTTTTGTGGAACATTCTTTCCCCAGATACCCCTCACTTACGTGAGATCACCATATCTAATTTAAACCTCTCTTGCTTCCGTATCTTATTTCCCGCTGTAGTTTTTTCATTGTGAAACAATGCTGTTTAACATATAGTTTACTTATTTATCTTGCTGATTACCTTCTCCTCTAGTGTGTAAGCTTTAAGGACTCAGAGAATTTTGTCTGATTTGTCACTGCTCTATCTCCAGAACCTGGACCTGTGCCTAACACATAGTAGGTGCTATATATCTGAATGGACAGATACATGAAGTCACATAAAACGTTCATCTTGTGATTAGCTGGACATATGTTGGGAGTGAAGGAAGGTAAAGAAAACTACTATGAAAGTCCTGACTCTCTTCCCTTTAAAGGTGCATGAAAATACGGAAGAGATCTGCATTACATTTTAGGAAGTTCAACCTGTTTCAGGAAGGGCATGGCTAATAAGTATCTCCTGGCTAATTGGACATGTAAAAGGTTCATGTGAATTGTAGAATGAAGAGATTGGCAAAGAAAGCCTCAAGCGCAAACAGAAAGCTCTTAACTGCTATTGATAGTCTGTGTAACTGCTAATGTTGGCCAGCCAACCTCAAAAGGGACTTGGGAAAATGCTATCAATACTCCCTTGACCTCCCCTACTAGTTGTCCAGAGGTCATGGGTGTACACCCCTAGTGCCACATGTGATGCATGAGATACTCTGCCAGTCCAGTGACTTAGTGAATCTCAGATGTGCACCTCATGGTGCATATATAATACAGAGTCCGTGTGTGGGGAGCGAGGGCACTTACAAGCAGACATGGAGCAGAGTGCTTGCTGTCTCCCGAATTTTTGCTGTTCCATAACACAGGGTGCAGGCAGATGGTCTGTATGCATCATGGCCAAAGTTCTATCAGGGAGGGGACTACCAGAGCCAGCAGGCTGGACATAATACCAGAAGCCCACCATGACAGAAAAAAGCCCACCCCTACAGCATACATCCTCCAGGGCCATCCAAATTTGTCTCTTATTGGTCCCATGTCTTGGCCTTTGAGGGCTCATTAAATGTAAATATCTCCATCAACTCTGATTAACTCCAGATCAGAGTGGATTCCATAGTAGTGTCTGGGAGAAGCATAGTTGTGGAAGGATATTTAGGACAGTTGGTCAAATTCTTAATAGAAAAAGAGAATGATTCACTTCCTCTTCTTCTCATCCATCTACCAGTATCAGGCATGTTCACACTCAGTCAATTGAAGTTTGTTACATTCTCTTGAAGATGAGAAAACCTGTTTATCCATTTTCCATAATGTTGAGTTCCATAGGTATCCAGAAGTTGCCATGTTGTCACCATATGTGATCTCTGAGCAGGGGGAGACGATGGTGGCCAGAGGACACTCTGAGGCAAAGTCAGTATCTATGTTCATGTCTGCCCAGATAGCCTTGATATGAGCATCCACTTGGGTCAAAGCAGGCACCATATAAGCTGTCCATTCATCCTTAGATATTAGAACAGGGACAGATAAAGAAGAGTACAGTATTATGAAAACGAGGCGAGAATTATGTTCCTTCTCATCACCTAACGTAAAGAGGTAAGTTAAAGAAGAAGGTTACCTTTGGAGAAATGCAATGCAATATTCATGCAAAGATTGCCTTTTCTTTCCTTTTCTTCTTCCACCTTCTATTTGAGGAGGAAACAACAACGGGCTGATTTTCCTTCCCAAAGTGAAAAGTGGAAGACATCAAAAGAATTACTTTTTAAAAGTCTAGCAGTGCCTGAATTACATCCCCACCCTTTACTAAGTCAGAGACTGGTGATCATAAAGAGTGGAGAAGGCTGGCCAGTGCAGAGCCTTCATTTTCCTCCTCTTCTTACTATTTGGTATGCCCAGGATAAGTGAATTTCCCATAGAAGAAGTGGACATCTAGGAAAATAGTGGAGCTTGATCTGTAATTGGTGCATTTTCGTATTTGTACCCAAATAAGTTGAGACTTCTCATCCCACCACTTGCAGAATTTAGGTTTTACAAGGAATTGATAGAACATCCAGAAGTTCAAAACCCCTCTGTTGTGTCCAATGGATCTTTATATTTATTTTGAAAAATGCTGGGTAGGAACGTGTCCAAATACGATATAGTTAGTAGCATAAAGTTACCCAAGGTTTTATTTGATGGCTAAATAGCATATTATGCTGGTGTCGGCACCAAAAAATATACATGTCAAATAGCAAATCCATTAGGTTCTTATTGGTAATTCCATAGTCAATATAACTCTAATAACATTCAATTTGAACTAAAATGTCTCTCTTTAGAGTTTGTCAGTGAGTAATACATTTTTGATTTGCTAAATTGTGTCAGATTTTCATATTCAAAAGCGCAATCCATTTCAACAACATTTTCACTTTGAAAACAAAAGACTGACCTTCACAAAAGAATTATGGCGTGGCCATAATTTACAAATGTATTAGGATCAATTTGGCCTGTATATGATAGTTATCTTATCGTTTGCTTAGCATTTTTATCCTGTGTATTTCCAGAAAAATGAGAGAGACACATGCATTTATAAGCAAGTAGCCAAGAACCAATTTTCTGGCCAAAAATAGTCTGATCTGCAGAAGGATGATTACAACTGGGGGCTAATGTCCTCTTTCTTGATTTGGCAAGCCATGTGATGTTTAGGAAAAGCCTCAAAGGCAGACCAAGTTTATCAGAGCTTTATAATTGTGCGTTATTTTTCATTATTTTTTAAAATTTATATTTTAACTTACTTTAAAGTCTTTATTTCAGATTATTCTTTGTAGAATAAATATTAAAAATCCACAAGAGAAAATAGTAAAAAACATTTTTCATTCATAGCAACATAATAATACCATGGATATGTTTGCTCATATTGATAGAAGCAAAATTTTGTTTTAAATTTTTAATGTGCAAAAATCTGTGATGCAGACAGATGACTAAATGTCATCAACCCTTTATTGATTTCTTGTTGTTTGTTTGTTGGTTTGTTTGTTTTTTTAAAGATTGGCACCTGAGCTAACAACTGTTGCCAATCTTCTTTTTCTGCTTTTCCTTCCAAAACCCCCCAGGATATAGTTGTATATTTTAGTTGTTGGTCCTTCTAATTGTAGCATGTGGGACACTGCCTCAGCATGGCTTGATGAGTGGTGCCATGTCCCTATCCAGGATCCGAACCGGGGAAACCCTGGGCCGCTGAAGAGGAGCACAGGAACTTAACCACTGGGCCACAGGTCTGGCCCCCCTTTATTGATTTCTGACGGATTAACCGACTTTAAAACACTTATAATTAAATAATTTCACCCTATCATCATTCTTATTGGGCACTTATTTCTACTTTTCTTACTATGATCTAATGAGCATCTATTTACGTCTTTATTCATATGCCTAAGTTTTCTTTTGAAATATTCCTAGAAGTGAAAATATAGTCAAAGACCTTTTAATTTTTCAAGGCTTCTGATTTATAACAGCTAATTGCCTTTATGAAAAGTTGTAATTTATACTATCACCAACAGCATAAGTGATCATCAGGATCAAATATCCTGAAAGATGCTATTTTTAAGTCCTGAGAATTGGATAAGGACGAAATTGGATCTCATTACTATTATAATTTGCCGCTCTTTGTTTATTACTTAGGTTGAGCTCATATATATTGTATTCTTTTGCATTTCTTTTGTGAAATTATTTATTTCTTTGTATTTCTGTTAGATTATTGTATTTTTGTCATATTTAACATAGTTTTCCAAGTTTATCTTTAGCAATTATCTCATTGTTGGATTTTTAGTATACAGAAATACTTTATTTTTATTGGATCAAGTCCAAAAATAATTTTGTGATTAATTTCACTATTTTTGTTTGTTTTATTTATTTAAAAATCCTTCTTTTGACTATATCCCCCTGACAAAAAGTAAAGGAAAAACTCATTCTTGTCTATGCTCTAAATACCCAGAGCTTGAAATTTCCTGCCCAGTGGCAGCTAGATTGCTTGCAGAGTCTGCACTGCAAAGCTTGAACTGTAGTTCAAGTCTGAGTCGTAAGGCTTAAGAATTTAGAAAACTGATGGTCTACGTCCCAGTCTGAGGGCAGGAAACCAATGTTCCAGCTCAAGCTGTCAGGCAGAAAGAGTGAATTTTCCTTTCCTCTGCCTTTTTATTCTATTCAGGCCCTCAAATGATTGGATGATGCTCACCCACATTGTGGAGGGCAATCTCCTCTCTGATTCAAATGATAATCTCCTCTGGAAACTCTCTCGTGGAAACACTCAGAAACAATGTTTAGCCAAATATCTGGGCACCCTATAATCCAGACAAGTTGACATAAAATTAACTATCACACCACTGGATAGCGTGCAAATAATTTATGCATTAAATATTTTAACTCATGTAGCTTACTGGAAATATAAACAGAAAGGTACAGAAAATTATGATGCCACTAGCTACTATGCCACCAGGGCCATGATGGAAAGAGCTCAGGACATGAGATTTATCACACTGTAATTATCATCATCTGCATTAACAAAACTCTTATAAAACCCAAAGTACATGCCAATAACATCCTTTCAAAATTGCATTTTGTTCTTGTAATTTTCTTTCTTTTCTTTTTTCTTTTTTTGCTGAGGAAGATTTGCCCTGAACTAACATCTGTGCCAATCTTCCCCTATTTTGTACCTGGGTCATCACCATAACATGGCCCCTATGAGTGGTGTAGGACCCTGCCTTGGAACCAAATCCCCAGCAGCTGAAGCAAAGCACACAGAACATAACCACTAGGCAACAGGGCCAGCCCTCCTGTAATTTTCTATATTCAAATATGTCTCCATTTTGTGAATATCCTCTTTATATGTTATATGTTAAATATTCTGTTATACATGTTAAGCAAATAAAGTGTCATCACATTATATAACCATCTAGATCACTTAAAAATTCTGTGATGTAAGGAAATAGGAACTTTGACTTGACTTTCTCACTTTAGCTGACTGATTGTTAATACAAGTTTTTCTTTTCATATGTAAGCCAAATGTGACATGATTTAATTCAATTTTAGAATGTACAGCTCTCTTCCTAATCACACTACTGATGTTTTTAAGACTTTTAAAACTTTTTAATTCCTGAGGAATTAAAATATATTTAGAGGGGCCGGCCCAGTGGCACAGTGGTTAAGTTCGCACGTTCCGCTTCTCCGCGGCCCGGGGGTTCACCTGTTCGGATCCCGGGTGCGGACATGGCACTGCTTGGCACGCCATGCTGTGGTAGGCGTCCCACATATAAAGTAGAGGAAGATGGGCATGGATGTTAGCTCAGGGCCAGTCTTCCTCAGCAAAAAGCGGAGGATTGGCAGTCGTTAGCTCAGGGCTAATCTTTCTCAAAAGAAAAAATATATATATATATATATATTTAGAGAAATTAAAGTATATACTGTTTCATAAAGTATATATTCATAAAACATTCAGACTATCTTTTCAAAGGACATTGAAGCACAAAACTTAACCTCCCCATGACTTCCTACCAACAGCCTATGAGTATTATTCATTATTTTCAAATTGCTTTCTTTTATATTCCTATAACGTCTTGTATGTATTACACTGAGAGCATTTATTAAATCTGGGACACTTATTATTCTGTTCTGGTCATTCTGGGCATTTGTGTTCACAGATTGCATGTCTGATCTAATTATTTTCCCATGTTAAAAAAAGCTAGTTGAATGTATTAGTTATTGTATCAATAATTCAGTACTACGAAATCAAATAAAATGTCACTTGCTAGAAAGAACTTTTCGCTTTTTGAACTAATCACAGTTTATCAAGAACATGCAATCTTTGCATTTTTAATCATTTAAAAAATACCAGAAAGCCAGTCTAGGAGTTTTCTATCTATAGGGACTCAAAATAGTCCCCAGGTGAAACTGCTTTTTTTTTTCTTTTTTACAAAGGATTTCCTAATGCTCAAGAAAGAATTTTCAAATGTTTCTGTACTTCAGGAATGTGGTATTTTATACAGAATCTCTTAAGAATGAGATATGTGTGAAGCAGTTCCTGGAAGCATCAACCTCATTAATTGTAACTATGCTGTCTGCCTCTACATGATCGCTGGTTACTGTGTAGACAGCTACTAGAAATGATGAAGGGAAAGACCCAAGCTTCTAATAGTTCCGTAAGTAATTCAGAACATATTGCTCCACTGTACAGATGTTTAATAGTGATGTCAAGTTTGCATCTGAGAAAGTAAATGATGTGTAGAATGGTTTGTTTGGAAAAATAGTTACAAGTTTTCATTCTCTGCCAGGGGGAAAAATACTGCAGTAAAATAATTCTCTGATTTTACTGCAGTGGTATAAACAAACCTATGTGTGGAGGTGTTCTCTAACTAATTTAGAGACTAAAGCATTGAACTGGTCCCAGATTGTCATATTAAATCACCAGGAAATGCAACCCAAGTTTACTATACTGTATGACATTAAAGAGTGGGAGAATATGCCACCTCAAAATATGCCACTTCGGCATAAGGATTATTTTGAGCTAAAGGCACTTAAAAAACAGCAGATGCAAGAAGGGGATTCTAATCTCCCTTTTTCTTTCTGAAAACAGAATATAAAAACTCCCTTGTGAGAGATGCTTCCCCTGTACCAGAAAATAAAAAACATTCTTCTTCTGGGAGTCAAAGCTAAGAGAAATATAATTCTCTACAAACAGTCTTTGCTAAAATAATTTTTGTCTTCCTTTAGCTTCCCCATATATTTTAGTTACTTTTCCACAATTGCCTCTCTTTGTTGGATCTAGTATAAAAGTATTCAGGTTCTGCCACTTCTTTGGGTCTTCATTTCCTTATGAAGGCTACTGTGTCACATAAAACTTCTATAAATTTTTGTATAAAAATTTTGTGCATAAACTGTGTTGTGTTAATCTGTTAGTCTGTCCTGTGTCAGTTTAATTCTTAAGCACAGCTGGAAAAACTCGGAGAGGGTAAATGCAAAATTTTGCTTCCCCTGCATCATTAGTGAAAACAATATTTAGTGCATTTTGTACCAACTTTACTTAGGATTAAATAAACAGCATATCGAATCAGGTTCACCACTTTGCTAAAGACAAAAATGAGATTTATATATGTACTTAAGGAAGACAGAGGAGGCAAAAGATGCATGGAAGGTCTAAGAGGAGAGAAATGCTAGGAGAGCAAAACAGTTGAGGCATCCTTTACCTTAACTAGAATAAATCTAGTGGCTTTCTAAAAGGATAGACTATCTTAAAAGGAAGGATGTTGTGAAGTTCAGGAAAGTTTTGGCTATTTATACTAGGTCTGCTGTGTTGACTGCAGACAACATACTCAAATAGTCCAACACAACATTATTTTCTTTTTTTCACGTTCTGAGAGAGACTATAATAACAGATTTAAACTTTTATTTAAATAACCTATCATCCTCAACCTGTCCTTTTATTTTCTTGAGCTTTACCTTGTCTCTTGCTGTCGTCTATCCTGTCCAGTCGTGATTGATTGAAAATCTGTTTTCATAAGCTTCAAGTAGGCTGCTTGGCAAGGGCGGCCCCTTGCTGACACCTTAAATTCCTGGTTCGATTTACAGAGTTTAGAAAAGCAACTGTGAAGCTGGAATGATGCAGTAACCAACTCCGAAATGTGCTGCATAATCAAGTTCCTACACCACCTCTTTGCTCTAGCCAAGCCAGAATTCCAAAAAGCAAATTGTGTGTCTCCAGTGTATACATTATTAGGTGTTCTGAAAGAGGTGCTGAGTCATGGATCATGGAGGTGATAAGGTCAGGCAAGAGGAGATATCGGTGCTTCGTGGCAAATGAACAACACATCACTTGGCTTCAGACTCTGAATCTGAATTAGTCATGGTGGAATTACAGATGCTTGCCATTGTATGTCTCTGTGTTTTAAAAATCAGAACTGTTTCTCAAATATTCTAGTGCATAAATGCAACACAAAGAAGATGGTTAACAATTATCTAGTGTTTATTTCTTTAGTATTATCTAGTTTTTTTCTTACTGACTAACATATTCTGCTTTCCTTTATCATTACCAATATTTGGATTTCAAACAAATTCTTGTTGAGGATTATTAAAGTGTTACTCAAGAGGAAAAATAATATATGTGAAGAAAAGCTAAAATTTAAATAAAAAATAGTATAAATGATAGATGTTTTCAAAATTTTAATTATCAGTGGACTCCTTGTGCCATGCTAAGTGCTGAACAATGATATATGGAAAAGCTATTTTAAAATACTTGATTCTCCAACATTTGTAAGTCTTTTAAAGCCACTCAATTAATTTTACATTAATAAATGGACAATTTTACAAAGTTTTTTGTCCTTTTTCTGTTTCCTTTTTGAAGTTTCTAGTATAATGCCTAGCATAGAGTCATAATGGGAACTCTATTACAGAATATGGGAATTGCAGCAAAATGGCCAATGAGTTAGCCTAATTTGGGTCTACATCTCGTATGCAAAGAAGAAGCTGCTTAAGAAAATTTCATAAGTTCAAATGAGATGACGTCTGGCAAGGAATCCAGGGTTCTAAAGAAGGTAAAGTGTAGTCTTGCTAAAGAGGGGCAACTCTGAAAGAGTTTAGTGGTCCTTTAGATTAAGATATCCAAAATGGATGAAAGCCATAAGTATAGCTTTAAAGAAAGCAAATAGCAATAAGTAAACTGTGAATTATTAAAACCGTATTTGTGTTGTGTTAATTTAAGATACAACTGCATTGTGAAAAGGCACTGAGTGGACTCCACAACTGTAGACTGTTGAGGAAAGGAAGAGCCACGTTACATTCACTTATAGGATTTCACGGTCCTTGTGTTCAGAAAGCCTGTTCTTGCTTTTCTGTGCATTCTCTGTGTGAACTACTAAGAAGTTGTCTTTCTATTTTCTCTAATCCCTTTCTGCCACGATTTGGTGGAAAATAGTAAATATTTATTAAAATTGATATTAAGCAAAGAATAATTGTTAGACATTTAGATTCTCCTCCAAAAATCATTACTCTGCCTTTCAATATTGGAAACCTGAAAGCAGTATGCATTTTTTTCAAATGTTTATCAGCATATACAATTCTGGTAATTTGTCCTCTTGCCTTTGTCTTCCATTATGAGAGGATAGTTGAACTCTTGGATTAAATATCAGGCTATACTGGGAAATGTTTAAAAACTGGCTTCCCTGTTGGGGGGAGGTAAGCTGTGTTTTGTAGCATTTTTTAATTTCTGTAATTAACATGATATAAATACTCCTTCTGTGGCTGATTTCAAACTCTCAACAGGATGACACTGAACACAGAATTGGGAAGAGAAGCATGCGGCTGGCTCTTATGAGCTGGTGAGAGCCAACTTCAGCACACCACTAACTTAAAGACCTTTTTAAAAGCAAATTCTATCTTGTACTTTCTAGGCCTCTCTCCTAAAAGCACTGATATGCAAATAAAGTGCACCCCATAGAATAATTAAAGAAAATTAATATCTTTTTATTAATTATTAATATGAAATAATCTTTTCTAAATATTTTCAAGAGAATTTAATTATTTTCATGTTAGTAAAACTACATAAAATGATGCTTGTATACAATCATAGAGTGAAAGAAATTGATTCTAAAGGAAAATATACAGGAGGCCAATAACAGTGAGAATGGGCTATGTCAAGGCTACAATATTTGTTGAACCCACATTATGTACCCAGCATTATAACAGGTACTTCTAGGTAGAAACAATATTTACTTGTTGCTTATATATCAGGAATTTCTCATAATTTATGTCATTTAATCATCTTAAAAATATTCTCATGGAAATGTCACTATCTTTCAGGTGAGGATACTGAGACATAGCAGGGTTCCTAATTTGCCCAAGATTATAAAATAATTACTTGTGATTTGAACCCAAATTTCAGTGGTGTCAAAATCCATCCTTTTGTCATTGCACTTCAATGATTAGTTGCCCTCAATAAATATTTTTGAGCACCGTACAGAGCTCAGCACATTTAGAGATGGAAGAAAACACACTAAGCACTCTTCGTAAACTTAGAATACTGGAGGGAGGAGACACATTTGGACAGAAAATTGGACTTTACCTTGAAGGCCTGGGCTTCTCAAGCTTAAATAATATATTTGGGACCCAGTGATCCAGACAACACAGTTGGAGAAAACAAAGGTCTACAGACAGTGGGAAACATGGGATTTTAGGAAGGAAAAATAGTCTGTGTTCTGTGAAAATAATTGACTGCAATGTGAAGGCTCAATGAGATGAGTTAAGAGGGTGTTGCAGTGGTCCGAGAGAGCGCCTAAACAAAGGCAGAACTGTGCAGATAAAAATATGAGATGAGATCAAGAAATATTTGTGGGGTATAATTGACAGGGTTTGCCTTCATTTCATGTAAAGGAAGAGAGAGTTGAAGATGCTGTTGCTGCCCTCTTTACCAGGGCAGGACACACATTGGAAGCCGCTCTGAGTTTTGCTGCCTGACAGCTGTCTCCTTTCTCCAGAGAATTGCTATTGGCTGAGCTGCCCCATCTCAGGGGATAAAAAAGGCTGACTTCCTTGCTTTAAAAGCAATAAAACTGTGATCCAGTTTATGTTTCTGCATCAGGCCAAAGCTTTATCTGAGTCCACATTCTAGTCTTTCCCCTTTCTTGTCCTGCTTTATTTTCTCCCTTTCATTCTCCCAATAAATTAATTATATCTGAATTCTGTCCCAAACTCTGCTTCAAGGGAACATGACCTAAGGCAGGCATCAAGGATGTCTTAATTTTATAACTGAGGGAGGTGATGGTATTATTTGCACCTTGATGGCTATACTTTCTTCCCAACGTTTTGGTTCCAATCTGCTAGTCTCCAAGCTTTCCCTCAGGATGGGGTAGGGCTTTATAAGAGAGTTACCTAAAAGAAACCTTGCTAACAGCTTTGCAGTTGGCCTCCCCAAACTCTTTGTGTGTTTTTTGTTTCTCAGGAAGATTAGCCCTGAGCTAACATCTGCTGCCAATCCTCCTCTTTTTGCTAAGGAAGACTGGCCCCGAGCTAGATCTGTGCCCATCTTCCTCTACTTTATATGTGGGATGCCCACCATAGCATGGCTTGCCAAGCAGTGTGTAGGTCCGCACCTGGGATCTGAACCCATGAACCCCAGGCCACTGAAGTAGAACGTGCGAACATATCTGCTGTGCCACTGGGCCAGCCCCATTGTGCTTTTACTAAAGATAATTAAGAACTTTATTATCCAGAAACATAAATATTTAACATATAAATAAATGAAATATTCTTGCATGTCTCTCATGCATGATTCAGCTTGAAACTACATTATAATCTGTTTCTCTTGTACCTAATGCAAGATTTTCCTTATTGTGAATTGACACAAGATAGATAGCCTTAGTTGGTTAGTATTTTCTCTCTCTCCCTCTCCAAAAAATGATGAAGTAGATAATATAGATTATTTTGTTTTTCACACACAAGACACAAGACATAAGTATCTACAGATAGTGAATTTGTAAAGAGAATTTTCATTATACTTTTTAAAATTTTCGTAATTTGAAAATTTTATTTCATAAAGCCTCTTTTTTAGCAGTAAGAAAAAATATGTTAACAAATACATATGATTATGATTAGTGAAAAGTTACTAAAAGTATATCTTTAGTTTTCCTGGCTACATTGGTGTGTTGAGAGCAGGAATTTTTATACACTTGAGGTTCGCCTTAGCTGCAACTTGCATGTGAATTTGTATTTATTATCTGCATGAAAGGTTCGTAAGCCCCTCTATGATTGCCTTTTATATAGAACATTAACTTCCTCAAAACATTAAACATTAATAGGACTTGACTATTTTGTTATGCTCTAAAAGGAAGAACCCATTTTTCTTTCTGAATTAAGGACTCAAACAATTGAATTAAAGATGACTCCTATTTCATTCAACCTCCATTTATCAGTTAGGAACTTTATGCTGTTTTAATGAAAATATCCAATGGAGTTGTATAGTTTAAAGAAAATTTACATATTACTCACCTAGCAAGTTGGATCTAATTTGGTCAAATATTTAGTTAACTAGTTCCAATAAATAAAATTATATTAATTTTATATTGCATTATTAACCCTAAAGGAATGTCTCTTGGAAAAAGACATTCTTGTAGATGAGATAACCCTGTTTTCTCCATTTCGGTTAATGGTATTCACTGAAATGTTCAAATCAGAAATGTGGGAATCATCTTAATTCTTCCCTCTTCCTTACCTTGATACATGGAAGATGGTACCCATTGCTGGTACTAATTACTCTGCCTCCAAAATCTGTCTTGAATCTATACACCTTCTCTTTATCTCTACTGCTAATACTCTAGCTTGAGCCACTGTAATTGCTCATATAAACTGTGAAAGCAGTTCCCTAAATAAGTAGCTTCCTCTCTTGCTTTCTCTAGTCCCACTTTTCCTACATCGCAGCTGAGGGACTATTTCTCTTAAACCTACATTGGGGAATTTTAGTTCCCTGCTTTGAAGTTTTCAATGGCTACTCCTACTACTTTGCATAACTTGGAATCCTTACTGAAGTGGGTTGAATTGTGCTCCCCAAAAGATATGTCCAAGTTCTAACTCCCTGTACCTGTGAATGGAACCTTATTTGGAAATAGGCTTTTTCACAGATGTAATTAAACTGAAGATCTCTAAATGAGATTGTTCTGGATGTAGGGTGGAGCCTAAATCCAATGACCGATGTCATAAGAAGAGATTTGGGACATAGGGAGACAGAGATGGGAGGGGCAACCGCAAGCCAAGGAACATCAAGGATCTCCAGCAGTCACCACTAGCTAGGAGAGAGGAACAGAGTGGATGTTTCCTCAGCACCTTTAGAGGAGCATGGCCCTGCAGGCCCCTTGATTTCAGACTTCTTTCCATCAGAACTGTCAGAGAATAAATTTCAGTTGTATTTGCCACCAAGTTTGTGGGAATTTGTAACAGCACCCCTAGGAAACTCATGCAACCCTATTGGCCTACAAACCTCAGTGAGGTCTGGTCCTTGCTATACCAATGCAAACCTCATCTCAACCATTCCTCCCTTCATTGATTACGCTCCAGTAGCATTGGCTATTTCTGTTCCCACGATACACCATAGTCTTTGCTCCGGCTGTGCTCCCTGCCCAGAGTGCACTTTCCCCAGATCTTCCCATACAGCCTTTCTCATTCTTCAGGTCCCAGCTTAAATGTCATCTCCCTTATGAGAGAATGTGCATCTCCCAAGTGAGAATGCCCTTATCATACCAAATTTGCTTTTTTATTTTATCATCAACTATAATCACACCTAGTTTATTTTGCATTTTGCAATTTTTATTATTTGTTTTTTGATTATCTTTCCCGTTAGTTTGCACAAGCCTTGAGAGTAGGAAATATGCGTTTTTAAACACCATCTCTAATGCCTAGCCGAGTGCCTACCATAAATACTCAGTAAATGCATACTGAATGAGGGAATGAACGAAAGAATGAAGTTGCTCAGTTATTGAGAAAAAAATTTAATATGGTTTCCTGACAAATGTGTGTTGTTTATTTTCAGACACATTAACTACAAATAGAAATTCGCTTGAAACATTTTAAGTTGACCAAATGACTGTCATCATTGCCCTTCACCTGTAGTCTGTCCTAGTTCCTAGTAAATAACATAAACCTGGGAAAACTTGGACCCTACATAGCTATCCTTCAGAACTCATACTTCTACTGCAGTCAGAATATTTCCAGTGCCCACAGAGTTGTGCTGCAATGTCACATTTCAATAATAGGGGCTGCAATTTTGTGTGTTGCATAATTCAGCCTGAAACAAATCTTGCTGGAAATCTTTAAGTTATGGAAAAAAAGATAACCTGGCTTTAGTGCAACCTAAACATTGATTAGAAAGTAAGAATAAACCTCTTAGAAGAATAATACTTTATCAGAAATGAAAAATAAACCCACTTCTTGACAATAGAGAATCTTACTTAGTTGTGCTAAACAAACTCAAGTCAGTAATTTAAAGATATTTGCCAAGGTCTAAGCAAATAAATTCTTTACTATATTAATATGTTAGTTACTGTGTGAATAGGAGTTTCGATAAATATGTAGTTAGGCAGTCACGAGAGTAAAACAAATGCCATGTTGAGGGACAGAGTGTTCAGTTCAAAAATCTATATTTCTTGACATTTCCTTGGGTATATAAAACCTCTTGTCTGACAGAATTAAAATTATTTTTTAAAATTGAGTTAAATGAATAAAAACAATGGGTGTTTAAAGAGTAACAGAGTAAAAAGAAGCCAGTGAAACGTTCATTTTATGGGGCATGTAACTCATAGTGTATACATTTTGTACGTCAAATATTGAAGGGCCTATAGATTTATTTAATATTTTCCTCAGACTGACTCTGTACCATTTCTGTGGAATGATGATGATAGAAGCAAATAAATTTTTCTGCCCTTTCCCTATTTCCACCTTATTCTCAGAACTAACTAACCCTTTAACTATTACTTGAGACTAAAAAATAATACAGAACACAGCGTATCACCAGCTCTCTAAATTTAAGTCCGTTGTCTGTATAATTTTTGTTGTGTTGCAGTATCTTTGCACCATCCTCAAGGAAGTGTAAACTCAAATAGCAGTGTGCTTCGTGATCCTCTGACTACTTCCTGACCTAAGAACTGCTGGTATTTACATTGCCTGATGTCTGATGAAACATATGCTCCTTAAAAATTACATACTGTGCTAGCCAGCCTCCAAGACAGCCTAATGATCGTCATGCCTTTGTGTGTTCCCTCCGACGCTGTGTCAGCATTGGTCTAAAGGACCAATAGAATATGGCAGAGGGAATGGTTTGTTACATCTGACATCATGGCTTGTCTCTCTCTCTCCTCTTTTTATCTCTTTGATCACTTGCTCTAGGAAGCTTCAGGTTGAAGCCAGCTGCCATGTTCTGGGGAGAGGTCCCTGTAGTAAGGAACTGAGGGCTCCTGCCAACAGGCAGGAAGGACCTGTGAGTGTGGAAATAGATCCTCCAGCACCAGTTGGACCTTAGATGACTGAAGCCCTGGCCAACATCTGAACTTCAACTTCATGAGAGACTGGGAGCTAAAGCCATTTGGCTAAGCCACTTCCGACTTCAAATAAGGCACAAAAATTATGTCTGCTGTTTCAAGCCAATAAATATTGGGGTAATTTCATACACGGTAATAGATAACAAATACAAATACTATGTACACAGACATTTATATCAGATTATGTTTGAAAAGAGAATAATTGTGATTTGGGACAGGAAGTAATTGCAAAGAGTTCATGAACTAATTATACAAATATTATTAAGGATTTAGAGGAAGCATGACCTAACCTCAATTAACTTGATCTAATTAATTTGCCAGTCAAAATTGAATTAAATAAAGTGGCTTTTATTATATTAAAGACTCTGTGATAATGTATGGGAAACTATCAAGGATGCTTTCATTAGGGCTTAAGAGTTATAAATAACTTCCTAATTATGGATCATAATTTATAACATGCCCAATTTTGAATTAACACAGATATTCTTAAAATGATATACGTATTAAGGGAGAGAGATAAAATATTCCTTAAGACATTAAATGAGTTTCATATTTCAGTTATTCTAAAACACTGTATATGGGACTTAATTTTCTCTACTTTTGGTTGTCCAATAGCAATTTCAAATATTTTTCAAAATAAAAGTATTATATGTCTGTAAAAACTAAAGCTAACAAAAATATAAAAACTACTAATATTTGGTATTTTTATTATATTTTAGATGCTAATATGCTTTTTTATTTAGCTTGGTGTAAGTAAAATTATGCCATGCCACGTAAATTAAGTAATAATTATGTTTCAATATAAAAGAAATAAGAGTTTGGTGAGATGCTGTCTTTGTTGCTAGGTTATATAGCAAAATAATACAGTTGGAATAAAATGTAATATTTGGGGAAATTCTAATGAATGACCATAGGTGCTATATAATTACTTATTTTAGTAAATGTTAATAACATAAAGGATCATTGCAGCATTTTGTAGTGGAAAAGGAATGCATGATGTCTCTCTCTGTATTCCTCATTCCATTCCAAAGTTGCACTGTTTAATCAAAACTAGGAAGGTTCTGGACACAGAAAAATAAATATAATCAGACAGTTAGTTAAAAAGAAGCTCTAGGGTATAAACTAGAGTTTATGAAATTTTTCCAGTCTGCAGTATTTTCTCTATCTATACACTACTGATCCCAAGTAACTGCAGGAAACTCTTTTTCAGTCAGAGGCCTGTCAGAAAAGAAATGGTATATTCTAACTGGGTTATTGAGAAGAGTTCAGAGGAGTGCTCTAGCCAAAGGTGTGAGAGAGGATATGAAAAGTCAAAGGAAGGGTGAGACATCCGGGACTAGGGACTATGGGGGAAATATCACCACCTCTGGGTGTGAGGTAGTCAGCCCAGAGAGTAGTTGACTAATCCCCAAAGAATGGCTAAGTGTGGGAGAGCCCTCCCATGGGAGGAACACTCCCTCCTCCTGTCCACTCAGGAGGGGGAGAGCCAGGAAAACATGCCCGCCCCTTCCTTTGCCCTTTCTTCCCCCTCTCCTGCAAGTGTGTGCCCTAGGCTGAAAATGCAAGAGCAAGCCAGAAGTCTAGGGGCCCATCTGTGCAGTTCATGAAGATCCCATCTCCCAGGCACAGAGAAGTATGGAGAAGAATGAAGGTTAGATCTGGACCAGATAACTGGAAACAAGCAGGATATCTGCAATCACGAGTGAAACTTCTGATCGTCAGTAAGCTTTCTAGGGCAGGAAATGATTCTGTCCTTCTGAGGACGTTAATAATTAACAGCAATGTGTCAAGCAAGAGGGGCTTTGTAGTTTTTCTTCAGATACTGACAAAATCCAACTAAATAAATTCTGCATCCCTTATTAATCATAAACTTTGCCATGTCTTTTTTTTTAGAGTTTTCTATTATGCACACTATGTGCAATTAAACACAGCCCTTTACTGAATATGTCATTATTCTGTTCTTTGTTAGTAATTGTAGTGGATACCCTGTCATTAGGCAAAAAAGCAGGCTGCTAATGATCTAATTCTAACCGTCTCATTCTAATTACTCAGTACTCTGGTCGTGTCACTGATTAATTCTGTCACCCTGTTACCTACGTGATTAATAAAATTATACTGAATAAATGTACCAGATGTTATGAGTTGTCATGTTGAATATCCATGTGCTATTTTCAAAATATTTGAAACACTCCTAAATTTTGAAAGAAATGTAGATTTTTTAAATGTTAACTCTATTTTCTTCTCAACATTCCAAATACTTTAATTTCATTTTCTATTTATGCTAAATCCAAAAATAATGATATTTCAAATCGTTGGGAGTTTATTTTATTTTGTATTACTACACTATTGGTTACCTTAGTTTCTTTCTCTCCAAATAAGATGTCAGTTACTTGAAGGCACGATCTGTCTTTTGTTTATTTATTTATTTATTAACCTAAAACAGTGCCTGTCACAAAATAAACTTTTAATAAATATTTTAGCAAATGAATAAGTTACATTTTATTGTATTTCTCCTCTTTACCTGAGTTGAAATGTCCTGAACAATTCTAGCTGTCATGCTGTGATGAAGACATGATCTCTGATCAGCTTCAGTGAAATTCAGGGGCAGATAGAGATGGAAATAGAGCAAACTATAGAAAAATACTTACTGCTTATTAACTCCCTATTAAAAACAAAACAATCCCTTAATTATTTCTAAAATCCATGTTTCTGTACAATATTTGTCACATATATTAATGCCTATCCAATATACTATTTCATTAAACTGTGCTATTTTACCTTATTAACCGCATATGCATTCTTATATTGCTTTTCACAAAGGAAGTTAAGAAGTTAAAGAAATATCTGGAAAAGATGGATATTTCTGTTGCCAATTGTCTAGGGAAGAATTTCTCAGGCATAAAATTGAAAAAAATTTCAACCGTCATTTGAGAGAAAAATCCAACTACTCTTGGGATTATGATTTCTCAGGTACAGAATTTGAGGATTTGTTTAAACATATGTGAGAGTTTTCGGGAAGTAAAGATCTACAACAGGGCAAGTCAGAAGTTGGGAGAGCACAGGCACGGGATCCTAAAACAGTTAGCTAAAACTATGCCACTCTTTCTGCCTCGTGGAGGCCAAAATGAAATCAACGCCTCAGCTACCATAAGAGAGGACCCTCTGAACAAAATGTTAATTGCTTTCTTAGAAGACAACATGACTGTAACAGTTAATAAAAGCAAGAAATCATCCAGGAAAATAGAAATTTAGGGGAAATCATGGTGCTTTCAGTTTTATTCTCCTTACATTGATCTGGGAAGAGAGGATTTGATTGAATCAAGGAAAGCGCATTAACAAAAATCAATTAGTTGATTAGTTTAAATTTTTCTGATATTCTCATGGAAGTCAAACCTGGAAAGAAAAAGTTTGGGAAATATCTTCAGGGAGGAGCTCACACTGCAGAAATCTATAAACAGGGTTGTTTTAAAATTCTCTCTAGATTACCTGCTTTTCTTTCTCTACCTGACTAAACATAGATTGTTCTCAGGTTTTGTGTCCTCAGGTTTCTTGTTCTCTCTGTTGACTGTCGTGGAACCCTCTCTCATCTTTGAGACTTACTCAGATTCCATCTCTAGACCTAACGTTTCCCTGATGGATTCTTTCCCATCGGCTTCATGATTAGGACATTTAGATTACAATCTGAATCTACGTCTTTATCTCTCAGACTCAGTATTCTTATCTGTAAAGTTAACAAATTCAGTTACCTGTAATTTCTGTCCGAGGTGTTTAGTTCATCCAAAGAGACAGGAGGGTGACCTTTCAAGCACTTGGATTCAAAACCAAGGACATCAGATTCAGGAGTCCTTCGACCAAAAATTTGTCAATAGTAATTTATTCTAGCAAATGACTTACCAAGTGTTTCCAGTGAACTGCTTTCAACCTTCTTTTTACTAAAATGGAATTATTGTAATCTCAAAGAATAAGTAAATACCAGTATACCTGAAATTTAATTTCCAGTTCACTGGACACGAGTTCAGGAGTTCAGCAAGATCTCCTATTTGAGTATGTACAATTATACCTTCCCATGTTCATTACGGATAAAAGTCCCTGAACATCTGACAGGGCTAGCAAAGGAAATGGATAACCTGGAGAATTCACCTCTTGATTCAAAATTAGGGCTTCTAGAAACAAAAGCTGTTTCTTACTGCATTTATTTTTTTCTGATAGAACCTAATGATCAGTGCACCATTTTTTTTGATGCCAAGACCACTGATAAAGATAATAAACAAAAAGAGGGTAAAGCAAATAAATCAATTTATAGCTCTTAAATGTTGTTCTATTTTTAAAGTTACATTTAAATTCAATTCAATCCAATTGTGTAGAGACCTTTTCTAATATATGAGACCTATGTATCTGACTTGCTTAGAAATGTGTCTATTGAATTAATCTTATTTTTCAAGTAGTAATTTGTATAAGCAAACAGAATAATAAGTTTCAAGATCTATTGCAGCATCCTTATCTGAGGAAAATTATTTTCTTCCACACTATATTTGATCTTTATAATTGAGTTTCCACGAATTTTCTAGAAAAGAAGAGGAATAAAAATTCTTCCACTTACTTGGAAAAATGCAGCATTTGCAATGAGGTTAAATATGTCTTCTCTTTGGTCTGGTTTGCTTCTGTTAGAATAAGAGTCTGCTAGGATAAGAAATACTACATTTAGGTTGAATGTGAGATTTTATAATTGTAGTATAGAAGATCTGGCTCTTGTTAAAATTTCCATATTTAAAATGTCATGAAATTAAATAACTGTAGAGTGCACAAGGTAATAGAATGGGAGTTAGGACTTCCACATTTTAATTTTGATTTTGCATGGAACCAATTATATCACTACATATATTTTCTAGACTTTCTGGATTTTTTACTTATCTCTAAGAATAAAAAATTGGGATTGTATACTTTCTAAATTCCCTTTTATCCCTAATTAATTTTGGCAACTAGAAAGAAGGCCTTGCAAATAAAGGAAGGTAGTATAATGCAGTGGAAAGAATTCTGATCTAATTATCTGAAATATTTCAGACTATGCAAGTTACCATGTGACTGTTTTCAATAATTGCTTCAATTATAGATTAAATTCTTACAGTGAATATGTAGCCAGGAGGGAGGATGAACTAGTGTGAAGGCTTTACTCTAGTATATTAAAAAAACTCTAGAATAGTACCTTAAAAATGCTTTCGTTAATATGCCTCTAGAACTATCTCAGGTCCTTATAGGAAATTATTCATTTGTACTCACTTACTAGTGATTACATTTTATAACAATTTTTGTTTCTATAAAATATTTTGAATAACTGAATGATTATAGGTCCATATTAGTTTAAAAACAATGGCAAGAAAACTGATGTGAAAAAGCAATTTGTGCTATGGTTAAACAATAAGTAAACTTAATGTACATGGAGCCCAACCTCCCATCATGCAAATAAATAAACAAAATAACATAAAAAGATGATACTTTCTCCTATTAAGTTAGCAAAAAGAAAAAATTAATTAATGATACATCCTCTGCTCTTGAGTAGTGGCAAGACCAGAGTACTGTTGCAATAGTGGTTTCAACGTGACTGGTAGAATCCTTTTGGACAGCAACTTTCTGATTGTGATACAGAGATGTGTATGTCCTAATATTTTTGCCAAGCAGTATCACTCTTGGAATTTAACACAAGCAATAATTAACTGAACAAGTATTTACATAGAAAAATGAGTATAAATTTTTATAATAAGAAAACGTTAAGTAAATGAATATACATATTCTTAACGTATTATACAAGATTTATAATTGTCATGATACAAATTATGTAAGAATATAAAACACTTTTGTATTGGCTATATATGTAGATATGTAAGAGAGAATAAATGCAATAGTTACAGTATTAAAAAGGACAAAATATGAACAAACAGTGTAAAGAAAGCAGAAAATGAAAATTGAGGAGGATTGAGGCTCATTTCCTACTTTAACATTTCCTTTATTTTTATTATACTTGCATGACAATTTGGATAAAAAATTATGAAGGATGACTCAATTTGGATAAAAAATTATGAAGCATGTGTATATTTGATAGATATTGCTATGGTCTGAATGTTTGTGTCCCCCCAAAATTCATATGTTCAAACTGTAATTCCCAAAGTGAGGGTATTAGGAAGGTGGGGACTTTGGGCGGTGATCAGGTGATGAGGGCCAAGCTGTCATGAATTGGATTAGTGCCTTTATAAAAGAGACCTCAGAAAGATCCCACGCCTCTTTCACCACGTAGGGACACAGAGAAAAGATAGCTGTCTATGAAGCAGAAATCTGTCCTCACTGGACACGGAAGCTGCAGGCACCTTGATATTTGACTTCTCAGGTTCCAGAATTGTGAGAAATGAATGTTTGTTGTTTATAAGCCCCTCAGTCTAGGATATTTTGTTATAGCAGTCCAAATGGACCAAGACAGAAATAAGATGCATTTTCATTACAAAATAATACGTCAATTGTAGGAAATTTAGAAAAAAATTAAGAAAACGAGTGAAACTAAAAATCATTACCCACCCTAAATAGAAAACCAATGACTCCAGACTGATTTGGAGGACTGCTGTTTGTCTGTCTTCATCTCTGTCTTTAAAATATGAAATTTTGTCCATATCTTATGGTAACCTAATATATCATAAGATTAGCCATAAAGAGGAGACAACAAAATTACTCTACATCTAAGTATTGAAAGTATAATTCTGTCAATTGCTTATTGTCAGACCTTTGGGTCCCATCCTATTATTCTTATAAAATAAACCATATTCTGACAATAATTTTCTAGCTAAACATTTTCTTATGTCCTTTTTTTTTTTTCAATTTGCAAAAGCTGGAAGAAGATGTTTGCAAAATATCACACTCTGGATATATATGCTGCTTGAGTGCTTTCCAGAAAGATTCCTCCACTGGGGTATGGGAAGAATAATATTTCACAATATTTTTGCTATTTTTACTTAGAAGAAATGCTTACTTTCAATCAACTTTTCATATTTTTAATTTTGAAATAATTATATATTCATAAATGTTCGCAAAGACAGCACAGAGAGATCCTACATACTCTTCAATGTTTCCCCCAATGATTCCGACTTATATAACTCTAGTATAATATAAAAATTAGCAAATTGATATTACTATAATTTGTATCTACAGCTTTATGCTCTTTTATCACACATATAAATTTGTGTAACCATGACCACAATCAAGATACAGAATTATTCCATCACCAAAAAGATCTCCCTTGTGCTACCCACTTATAGTCATATCCATTCCCCATCCTTCTACTGTCCTGGAAACCACTGACCTGTTTTCCATCTGTATGATTTTTTTCATTTCAATAATATTATATAAATAGAATCTTGCAGTATATGACCTTTGAGGTTGGGGTTTTTTGCTTAGCGTAATGCTCTCAAGGTCTATTCAAGTTCTGCGTGTATAAATAGTCCCTTTTTTGTTTTTACGCTAGGTAGCATCCCATTGTATGGATATCCCCAGTTTGTTTCCATTCATCTGTTGATGACATTTTGATTGATTGTAGTTTTTAGCTATTACAAATAAAGTTGCTGTGAAGAATCATGTGCAGGTTTTTCTCTGGATATAAGATCTGACTTCAAAGTTTCAGCATAAATATTTGTTTTTCAAATAAGCCTTCTCTAATACCTCAATCTAAAAAAACCTCAGAGATAAAAGCTCGAGAGTGCATTTGCTGGGTCATGTGGTAGCTACATGAGCAGTTTCTAAGAAAATGCCAAATTATTCTTCCAGAGTGATTGTACCAGTTTATCTTCCCACTAGCAATATGAGGGTGATCCAGGTTCCGTGCATCCTCATGGATTTGGTATTGCTCCTATCATTTTTTTAGCCATTTGAATAGGTTATAGTGATATCTTATATGGTTTTTATTTGGATTTACGAATAATAGCTAATGATGTTTAACATCTTTCATGTGCTTATTTGCCATCTATATATTCTCTTTAGTGAAATGTCTCTTTAAGTCTTTTGTCGATTTTCTAATTGAATTTTTCTTTTACTATGGAGTTTTGAGAGTTCATTATTTATTCAGATATGAGGTAAAATTCTGATGAAGGACATTAAAGAACTAAACAAAGAGATATTCAATGTTCACAAATAGAAATACTCAATTTGGTCAAAATGTTAGTTCTTCTCAATTTAATCTACAGATTCAGTGCAATTCCAACCAAAATCCAAGCAAATTATTTTACGGTTGTTGACAAACTGATTCTAAAGTTTATATGGAGAGGCAAAAGACCCAAGATAGATAACACAATATTGAAGGAGAAGAAGAAAGTTGGAGGACTGACAATTCCCAACGGCAAGACTTACTATCAATCAAGGCAATGTGGTATTGGCAAGAGAACAGACAAATAGATGAATGGAACAAAATAGATTCCAGAAAAACACCTACATAAAATATAGTCAACTGATTTTTGACAAAGGAGCAAAAGAAGTACAATGGAGCAAAGATAGTCTTTTCAACAAATAGTGCTGAAACAACTGGATATCCTCATGAAAAAAACTGAAATAGACACAGACCTTACACCGTCACAAAAATTTACTCAAAATTGAACACAGACCTAAATGTAAAATGCAAAACTATAAAACTCCTAGAAGATAGCATGGGAGACTACCTATATGACCGTGGGTATGGCAAAGACTTTTTAGATACAATAGCAGACGCATGATCCATGAAAGAAAGAATTGATAAGCTTCATTAAAATTAAATTAAATACCTTACCATATCATCCAGCAATTGTGCTCCTTGATATTTACCCAAAAGAGTTAAAACTTTTGTCCACACAAAAACTTACAGACAGATGATTTATAGCAGCTTGGTTCATAATTTCCAAAACTTGGAAGCAACCAAGATGTCCTTTGGGAGGTAAATGGATAGATAAACTGTGGTATATCCAATCAATGGAATGTTATTCAGCAATAAAAAGAAATGAGTTATCAAGCCTGAAAGGCTACATATTGTATGATTCCAACCATATGACATTCTAGAAAAGGCAAAACTATGATGACAGTAAAATAACCAGTGGCTGCCAGCGGTTGGGGAGGGGCGGAAGGAGGATGAATAGATAGAGTACAGAGGATGTTTGAGACCGCGAAAATATTGTGTATGGTACCATAATGACTGATATATGTCATCAGACATTTGTCCAAAACCATAGAATGTACAAAACCAAGAGTGAATCCTAATATAAACTATGGACTTCAGATGATTATGATGTGCCAAGGTAGGTTGATTAATTTGTAACAAATGTGCCACTCTGGTGGGGATGTTGATAAGGGGAGTCTGTGCATGTGTGGGGGTAGGGATTATATGGGGAGTCTTCGTACTTTCTTCCCAATTTGCTTTAAACCAGAAACTGCTCTCGAAAAATAAAGTCTTTTAAAAAAAATGATATTGATTTTCTTTTCCATCCATCAAATTTACAGTTAATTTCAAATCCACCATATAGAGTATGCCTCTAGTACCCGAAAGAGTCAATGTTCTAAATATATGTAATGCAGGGGCTGGCCCCATGGCCGAATGGTTAAGTTCTCGCGCTCCGCTGCAGGCGGTCCAGTGTTTTGTTGGTTCGAATCCTGGGCGGGACATGGCACTGCTCATCAGACCATGCTGAGGCGGTGTCCCACATGCCACAACTAGAAGGACCCACAACTAAGAATATACAACTATGTACCGGGGGGCTTTGGGGAGAAAAAGGAAAAAAAAATAAAAAAAGATCCTTTTAAAATAAAAATAAGTAAATAAATATATGTAATGCAGATTCTAAGTGAGATACTGAATGAATGGGAATTTTTAGGTATTTCTTTGAATCATGTCTTGCCCTATTGTGTATAATGCTTATTCAATGAACATTTCTAATTCGTTAAACTCAATTAAACAATATAAACTTTATAGAATTCTTAGAAATTGAAAAATAGTTTTAACCCTTTTAAATGTGGCCATTCCTAACTCAGTCATATTGGGGATGACCCTTAGAGAAAGAGATTCTATCACATTTCTTATTGATGTTAGATTGAATAATTAAGATTATTTTAATGTTGGCAGGTCCTTATGTTGAATGGATGAATGAATGAATAACAGAATCCTATGCTTTCTACCTTTGCTATATACAATTACAACAGTAGTATCTAGAATTTCTGAGAAAAAACCTTTTAGGAAGATATAAAGGCTCCAATTAGACTATAAAGAATGAATTTGGTTACAAGATGGAGAGGAAGAAGAAGGAATGGTATTCTAGGTAGGAAAGGAAGAATAAACAAATCTTCAGGGGAGAAGGGAGATCTGCATGACTGCATTGAAATTTAAATGTAAAAAATATGGAAAATTAATGACAGACTTGTGACATACTAAGAAGCATATATTTGGTTTCTGTCCCATGCCCTTGTTCCTGGGACACAGCTCCTAATACCCTTGAAATCTTTAAAGAATAAGTGTCTTTTTGTATGCTGACCAGAAGACTGGTGGCTGGGGCTCCTGGGAAACCAACCAAGTGATAGTGATTAGAGGAGTGGAACTTTCAGCTCCATCCCCTGAACCTCCAGGGAGCAAAGAGAGGCTGAAGATTGACTTAAACATCAATGGCCAATGACTTAGTAAATCACACCTCTGTAATGAAACCTCCATAAAAATCCTAACCTACAGGGTTTGGGGAGCTTCTGGATTGGTGAACACATGAAGGTGCTGGAAGGACGGCCCGCCCAGTGGGGGCATGGAAGTTCTAACTCCCTCCTTGCACACCTTGCTCTATACATCTCTCCCATCTGTCTGTTCCTGCATTGTATCCTTTTATAATAAACTGGCAATCTAACGAGTAAACTGTTTTCCTGAGTTTTGTAAACTTGTCTAGCAAATTATCAAATCTGGGGAGGGTTTCGTGGGATCCTCCTTTTTATAGCCAACCAGTCAGAAGCACAGGTGACAACATGGGCTTTCAATTGGCATCTGAAAGGAGGTGGGGGTAGTCTTGTGGGACTGAGATCTCAGCTTGTGGGATCTGACTCTAACTCCAGGTAGTGCCAGAACTAAATTAAACTGCAGGACATCCAATTAGCACCCACAGAGAATTGCTTGGTGTGGGAAAACTACCCATATACTTAAAGTACTAAAGTATTCTTTGAGCAGTAGTGTAGAGGATAAAAAAGATGCTTTTTTTTCCCCTTTCACCTGCATGTTGGAATTATATCATAAATTATTTTCAAAGCCAAGTAGAAAAGTTTTGATTTGTTGCAGTAGGGGTATCATTTTAAGTTATAGGTTAGTCATTTATGATTTCTGTCAATTCTGCTGTAAAAATAACTCTCAAGTGTATGCATACTTTCAAACTCCTAATCAAATCCACTATCACCTTCCACCTAGACTTCTGCAATATCATCCTAAATTTTATCTCATCCTTCTAGCTCCCCAATACTGAATTCTCTGCACTGATTCTCAAGAGCTTACCTCATCTTCCCATTGCACTTAGTATAAAATAGGACATCTCTAACCTGGCCTCTTAGACCCTACATGATCCAGTCTTTGTCCGCTTCTCCAGACAGCTCTGCACTCTATGATCCAGGAGTCTAGTCATTCTTGACCTCCTCACACGTACAGTTACTAAGTTTCTACACATACAAAGGTCTAGCCTTCACTTCACTGGCTGGATTTTCCCTCCCAATCCTTCAAGTTTCACTGTAAATGTGGGTTTCTCAGACAAGACTTTTCTATTTGCCCAATCCAAATAGCCCTCTTTGTCTTACAGCACTCTGTCCGTTTTCTTCATAGCAGTTATCAGAGTTAGTAATTATATATTTATTTGGGTAATTGTTTGTTTACTGTGTCTTCCCAGTAAACTTGAAACATCAATGAGGCTAGGAGCATGTTTGCTTATACAGCACAGAACACCTCAGTCAATAAATAGTTGATGAATAAAACAACGACTGATGTGATGAAATAATGTTTAAGAAGGTTAGTCTGAGACAGCTGTGCAGCAAGGATTAGAAAGGGGGAGTCTCCAGGTGAGAACTCAGTTCAAAGGCTGTGGTGAAAGGCCTGGTGTCGCGTTAGGAAGGAGAGTCAGCTGACGGTAGTGAGAGCAGAGAGGCAAAGAGGAATTTGAGAAATATTTAGAAGAGGAAAAGAAGATGTGTGAAAATTAGATACTGGGGTGTAAGAAAATATCAGTATTTCTACATGTTGTAATACTATGTAGCTATTTCTAGGTATACTATTGATTAGGATCCGTGATTTCTTTCTATTCTGTTTCATCTTTTACCTGTACAGTTATTTTTCACCATTCTACATTTGTTCTTCTCTGTGTATCTTAATCAAAATCAGCGACTTGGCAAATTATGCTGTTATTAATAATCCTACAAGACATCAAAACACAAATTACATAAGCAGTTGCATTAAAGCTATGAGAAGTATAGATTATGAATCATACGCTATTAAGGAATTTTAATATATTTTGCTGTATCTCTAGGATGAGCAGACATTTAAGTTTGCATCCTAGTTTATGCCTGATTTCCTGGGGTTATTTTCATAGGATCTATTCTTTACTCCTCCTATCAAAAGGGAGATTGTCCAGATTTGAGTGTGTGTGTGTGCGCGTGTGTATAAAATCACTAAACTTTCCTAAATGCCCTGAGTACATTTTCAGAAACTGACCGAATAGGTTGTAGGTTTTATATAGTGGAATAAATCTAAAGTTATTCCACCCCTCAAGGAAAATATGCTTAAATTAAGGCCCTTATGTTAAACATAAAATCATTGCGGAATGAAGATACATGTTATACATTTATATTTGCACAATTATGCAGTATTTGCAAAGATGTGAATGATGCATCACTATAAATACTTAATATGGTAACATTGATAATTTTTGTTTTGCAATATCGTTTTGTGATGGAAACATGAGTTATTCATATTTTAAATGTTAATCTTACAAAGCAATAGATCTAAATTCTATCAAAGTGCACACTATAATGAAGTGTGATGGGTGTCCTCATGAATAATAGGCCAACAGGAAAATCTGTAGTTGGCCCACAGAGGACGGTATTAAGCTACTGTCAGTGTAAGGAACTAAAATTTACTTCATGTTGAGCAACTGGCTCAAATAATCTAAGTATTTTAACGCCCACTGGAATAAAATATGCCCAGTAAACTATTCCAAATACACCATTATTTTGATTATATGTCCTCAGAATCATAATGTATGTGGCTTTGTTGAAGTCACCATGAATGTTTTATATCAAAGAAATATATAACTTGTTTTGCATGCTACAATTACAGTCAGCTTACTCTGTATATAATGAAGCGAGTCAACCTTTCTTCCAATCCAAAGCTGGATCTGTGTTTCTGCAGTGGGATATGGGACTTGATCTGTTTCTTTGCTCCACCTGGCCCTCCTACCTCTCCTCTCCCACTCATCACGTGGCTTCTGTTTCTGGCATGGTCGGAGAAGTAATGTTTAGAGGTAAAGGGGTGGAGTCCAACACCGGTTCTCTCTCTCTCAGGGCATTTCTGTAGAATCTTTGGATACTCATCTGCCTCTTCCCCAGTCCCCACACACCTCTGAAGGGCACTTGGCCACCACACTTTGGCCACCTTTCCATAACACACGCTCAGCTCCTTCCCTCCAGCATCATACTTCAGGGATCCCCTCGCCCTGACAAGCAGTCACTTTGTGAAGGATCTTCTCAAGATGGGACAAGCCCAGCTATCCTCTATTGTGTACATTTGACTCTGGAAAACCTTTACTCTTGCCAGATTGTTGTGAAATGCAGCTCACCCTACCTGCAGCCCTCTTTCTTCATTCTATTGTCTGGGGCAGCGCCATCAAATATACTTCAACTTTAAAGAATGCATGTATGCTCAACTTTAAAGAATGCATGTGTGCTCTGCTCTGATAGTAGTCAGTACGTTTCTGTAGTTTACAAGAATGTGTCTAGGAATAAGATGTACCCTTTCTGACAAGCACCTCCTATGACTCAGAGGGGGCCTGCTGCTCCTTTGTGTGGTTTGTGGAGGATAGTACAATTTGTCTTTCTCCACAGAAAGGAGTGAAGAAATAACAGAACTGTACTCCCTGTAAAAGACAAGAAATTTCTTTTTAAGACGACGTCTTTTTAAACAAATTACTTTCTATTGTCCAACACCCTATTTCCAATTTCTCTTCTTTTCTTATATAGATAAGTTGGAACTTGGTAATGGGCTTAGGGTTGTAAAACTGATTCAGGCCACATTTTATCACCCTAGGAAAATGATCTAGCACTACTATTTATCATATTTTCATACTTAAGTGTCATTCACTGTCCTTGTAAAAATGACTTCAGACAAAACACTAAAATACCAAAGAAAAAATATTCCATTTATCTGTTACATATGTCGTTTATTGATAAGCAATTTTTGACCTAAATATTTAAAATGAAATACTTTCTACACTAGTAGAACAGTTTAAAATATAATTCTTGTTAATACTCAAAAGACTACTACCTTGAATATATATCTCCACCCTGAATGTTGAATACCTATAGGCATAAACGTATTTTACTTTCCTCTAGATTTCTCTGTTCTGACTGAGAGATATATTCTGAAAAATATTTTATTATATTTACTAATGCCTTGCTAAGTCATTTTTTCTATTTGAAGTCATCTGCAATCTCCAAAGGAGGAATATACATAAAAAGAATGTTTAATACGTATTCTGAGCTAGTTAATTTACATGAAAACACACAGTCATTACAAAAATACCTGTAACCCAATAAACTATGTCTATTTTTTGGATGTGGTTCATAGCAATCGATAGAACATAGTTGGGGTAATTAAATTTTATGAGTCAACTTAAATAGGCCCAATGGCTTAGTCAAATACTGATCTAGGCATTGCTGTGAAGGTATTTTTTAGACATGGTTAACATTTTACAATCAGGTGACAAAGTAAAAGAGATTACCCTCAATCATGTGGGTTGGCCTCATCCAATCAGTTGAAGGTCTTAAGAGTAGAAGCTGAGGTTTCCCAGGTTAGAGAGAATTCTTCTTCAAGACTGTAACATAAAAATCCTGCCTAAGTTTCCAGCCTGCCTGACGAATTTTGGACTTGCCAGTCCCCACAACTGCATGAGCCATTCCTTAAAATAAATCTCTTTGTGTGTCTATATCTATGCATTTATATCTGTATCTATATCTATAGCCTATTAGTTCTGTCTCTGGAGAACCCTGACTCATACAATATTTGTTTCCATTATAAAAGGCTATTATTCCTTTTATTTATTTCTTTTTTAATTCTGCAATAACAAAGGGCAGATAAGATATATTTTACTAACAGCATGATCATTCTTGCTTGTTTTGTTACTGTGGCACAGTGTGACACAGCTATGTTTTCTTTTATCTTTTATCTTTTCTTTAATATTTTTCTCTCTTTTTGTTTTTATGAGGATTTTATGATTCATTTCAAAACCTAGATGAATGCATGAATGAGAAAATCTATTTTGTATGTTATTTACAAAGATTTTATTGCATCTGCCAGTTGAAATCCAATTAGACATTGGTGAAAAAGAAAGCTTTATGGATATTTTGAAAGGTGAATTTTGTGAAATTAATGTGATTATTGAGATTCAATTGTTGAATACATGATATGGATAAAGATGACCTTTTATATATAGTTCACAATGAAGTCATAAGATGACTCATTTTTGCCTGAACAAAATTTCAAACTAATAAAAGAAAAGGAAAAACCTCATCATTGTGACTATTCCACTGTGAATTATCTAGTTGAAAGAACTATTCAAATATGAGGGCCGTGTATTATATGTTGGGAGAGAACACTTGACAGTGAGGTCAGCTCTATTAAATACACAACCATCACCCGCATGAACTGCTGGTGGGAGAATGAATGGGTCTAACCTTGGAAATGTACACCACAAGCTTTAAAAATGTTCAGACCTTTTCAAATATGAATTGCATTTCTAGAAATATAGCCTGTGAAAATATTTCTACCTTTGGAAAAGAAATTGTGCTCAGAGATGTTTAGTAAACGTAACAGTAAAAATGTGGAAAGCACATTCATTCCCACTTTGAAGGAGAACTATGATATTTAGAACCCACCATAGTGAATTACAGCAACTGCATTCAGGTTCTCGATTGTATTAGATTTAATAATTCACTTGAATGTGAGTTTTTAGGAGTTGTATCATCTTCAGAAGAATCATAGAGGAATGTTTCCGATTATTGTAATATTTAAACCAGATTTATGAATAGTTGTGAATATAGATCCGTTTGGCTAATACCAAATGGTTGCATGTTAAATTCAATACTTGGTTAAAACTCAGGCTAAAGTTGAATATCAACATCACAGAATGAATTTATTGGAGTATAAAAGTTAACTGGATACAATAGGCAAAATATAATAAATTATGATATTTAATATTTTTGTAATTTTTATATTCTATTTTTATAATTTAAAACAGTAAGGAACAGTAATTTCTTGACTTTTTCAAATATGAAAATGTTAAATTGCTACTGTGATTTATTTTAGGGGACATTTGTGTCTCTAAAAGAGACTCTTCCTTTCAGCGTGTAGGTGAGCAAGAGCAAGGCTTTTATTTTGGTTTTAAATCTCTGCCAGTAGAGGGACCTGGCAATGGTGATGCTGCCACCAGGTCATTAGGCTTTAATTCTTATTCTTTTCAAAAGCAACTGAATACAGTAAAGATATCTCCTGCACTAGAGGTTTTGTTTGAAGTTGATTATGTAAATTAATTGAAGTAATCCTAAAAACTAAAGCCTTCTGCATACCACTTGAAAAGATGCTTTAGCACTACAGTCAGGAGTAGTATAAACACACACACATACACACACACACACATTCACACATACTATTTTGCATTCACTTGCTTGTTTACACTATCACTTTAGAAAAATTTCGAGTATGAAATTTTCTTGAGTTCCTTGGGATATAAATGGATTTAAATAAATAAATACTAAATGTACTTCACAAAGTTATATGTATACATATTATTCTTTTTTGCAGGAAAAGACTTGCCTTCAGCTAACATCAGTTACCAATCTTCCTCTTTTTTTCCCTCCCCAAAGCCCAAGTACATGGTTGTATATCCTAGTTGTAAGTTATTCCAGTTCTTCTATGTGGGATGCCACCACAGCATGGCAACTGACAGATGGGTAGTGTGATTCCACAACCAGGAAGCAAACCTGGGCCGCCAAAGCAGTGAGTGCTGAACATTAACCACTAGGCCATCAGGGTTGGCTCAAGTTAATGTTTTTAATACTAAAAATGTTATTAGCCTGGATGCATATTAGGATTAAGATATAATTTAGTATCCATTATTTTGATTTGTATTATTTTTTCAAATTTACAATCATTCTTTGGCTCAAAAGAGACATGATTAAGATTTTTCCAAATGCTATTTAGCTAATTCAATCTTTTGATTTCTATTGGCTTGATATTTTTATTTCCCTATTTATTTGATTGTGTGAACATATTTAATAATTGCTTTTATAGGGAAAGATTTCAAAGCATCATTCATTATTACAGATTTCATTTTTGTAAAGATAAATATACATTTTTATCTCAACGGACTATTAGAACATTAACATCTCTAGTGCTTAGATTTCTACTTCCCAGTTACATCTGGAATGTTTACATCTATTGGTTGTGAACATTGACATAATAACAATACATGAAAGGACATGCCTAGTGCTATATGTTTCATATTTTTAAACTGATTGGATACGATGATGGTTACTTACTTGATCACAAATTATTTGATCATGTATAATTTTAGAAATGCCAGATATGACACTAAATTCTCCTTCTAAAGGCTGAGATCAAAATGAAGGCCAATTTTTGCCTAATTAAAAAGCCAAAGCCAAACACAGATGTTTCCCTGGCTGTAAGTTTAACATGGGAGGCCAGGGACATTTGATAGATCAGTATTAAGTCTTGGAGAGATAATATTTACTTATCCCTTCACCGCTGTGTGCTATTTTATCTATTTTTCCAGAGAATGTAGTGTTCATATAATACAAAACGTTTGCACATAGGATTTAGTCTTTTTTCCACAACAAAATTTGTTGAATTATTGCCACTAGATATATTACTCAAGCTTGTCCTTTGATTTCTTGGTGGTTTGCAGCTTGAGCTCTAGCAGACCCTTCAGGAAATGTTCATAGATCGTGCATTCTTCCATGTTCAAAACATATTCTCTTCGAGGTTTATACCCGTTTGGATGGATATGAAATCCTTGGCTCACATTTTCTTTGCTTGTATATCTTAAACAAGTCACGCTAATGTCTTCTGGCATGAAGTGTTGCTGTTAAGAAGTGAATTGCTCTGTTTATCTGGATGGTTAATTTTTTCTCTTTTTACTTTGTTTCTAAGGCGCAGTATAGACTTTTATCCTTCAGGTCAGCATTGACTTATTTTAGAACTGGAACATATAACATGGACAATTTGAAAATCTTTGAACTTGAAGATACAGATTTACATAACATAAAATCTCAAATATGCATGTAATGTCAAGTCAACAAATTATCAATGATAAAATGTAAATTTCTAGATAATTTTGAAATTAGTACTTGCTAGTCCTAGCAATTCTAGCAGAACTCTTTGTCTTTTCTCCTTTGCGTTTGTTTTTTGTTTTAACTTTATGCCTACAGGATAAAATCCAAAGTATTTGACAGGAGATCATTTTACATTCTAGTTCCAAACAACCTTTTCAGTCTCATCTCTTGTCATACCCTTTGGACCACTCTTGTCCTTCACTGGGTTCTCACAGTTCTTATCCTCTCACTACTTTCTATTCTCCAGTGAATATGCACTTTCACCTCTGATTCCTTGGAATTCCCTCTGCTAGAAAGGCTTTCCTTTGAGCCCCAGCCTACTGCACCATTTGTCAAAGCTGTAGTCTTCCGGGTCTAGTTTAGATGTTGAATCTTCCATGCCCATAAACACAGCCCATCACCCTGGTCAGAATTAATTACCTTCCTTCTGTTTTTCCATAGCCCTTTATTTATGCCTCTCATTTAGCTTTGGAATCCTTTGATTCTCTTTTTGTTTATTGTGATTAGTTTTATTTATTTGATGTTTATTTATTCATTCCAAAAATATTTATTAAGTGCCTACTATATTCCAGGTATTGGTATGTATCAGTAAAAAACAAACAAACAAAAAGACCTCCAACAAACATAGATAAAAACAAAACAAAACAAAATCCTCATGGAGCTTAGTTTCTAGCCATGAGTAAGTTTTGAGCTCCTTGAGTGTCAGTATCACTTTCCCCAGGACCAAAGGTGAGGATCTTCCTGCATAGAGCAGGTACTCAAAAGCTATGCCTGCTTGTTCCCCCTTTCCCAAAGGTAAGTGATTCTCTGCAGTTAATTAAAAATTATTAACTAAAACATGCCAATAGAAGGTAGAGCTTGTCTAACTATTTCAAAGGAATATCAGTAATTAAATAGTAAGTACCACTGTCCTAACAAATAACTGTTAGCCTACCCATGATAGCAGTCACCTAGAGTGTTTTTTTATTACCTAGACTTGTTTTATTATCTGGTATTTTTTATCACTTTCCCTAACCTGAGGAAGGAAACATATATCCAGATCCAGGAAGCTCAGAGAGTTCCAAAAAAGATGAACTCAAAGAGACTAACAACAAAATACATTATAATTAAAATTAAAAAGTTAAAGACAGGGAAAGAATCTTAAAAACAGCAAGAGGCATCTTAAAAACAGCTTGTTACATACAAGGGAATCTCCCCATGAGACTGTCAGTAGATTTTTCAGCAGAAGCTTTGCAGGCCAGAAGGAAGTGGCACAATATATTCAAAGTGCTGAAATAAAAAACCTCCAACCAAGAATACTCTACCTGGAAAAGTTATTCAGAATTGAAGGAGAGATAAAGAGTTTTCTAGACAAGCAAAAGCTAAAGGAGTTCATTGCCACAAAACTGGACTTACAAGAAATAACAAGGGACCTCTTCTAAGCTGAAAAGAAAGGATGCTAATTAGTAACAAGAAAACAAATGAGAGTAAGTTTCACTAGAAAGGTAAATATATAGTCAAGGTAGTGGATTAATCACTTGTAAAGCTGGTATGAAGGTTAAAAGACAAAAGTAATAAAAGTAACTATGATTACAATAATTAATTAGGGTATACACAAGATAAAAAGATGCAAAGTGGGATATCAGAAACATAAAATGGGGGGAGTAAAGATGTTGAGTTTACAATGAGATCAAACTTAAGTTGTTATCAACTTGAAATAGACTGTTAAAGATATGAGTTGACATATGTAGGCCACATGGTAACCACAAAGCAAAAGTCTGTGGTAAAGGCACAAAGGATGAAGAGAAAGGAACATAAGCATACCACTGAAGAAAGTCATCAAACCACAAAGGAAGAGAACAGGAGAATAAGAAATAAACAGAGAGAAACTACAAAAATAGCCAAAAAATTAACAAAATGACAATAAATACATACCTATCAATAATTACTTTAAATGTAAATGGACTAAATTTTCCAATAAAAAGACATAGAGTGGCTGAATGGATTAAAAAGACAAGACCCATCTATGTGCTGACTATAAAAGACTCATTTTAGATGTAAGGACACACACAAACTGAAAATGAAGGGATGGGAAAAGCTATTCTGTGCAAAGAGAAACCAAAAAAAGCTGAGGTAGCTATACTTATATCAGACAAAACTGACTTTAAAATAAAGACTTTAATAAGAGACAAAGAATGGCACTACATAACGATTATTGGTCACCCAATATTGGTCAATCCAATAAAAAGATATAACACTGGTAAATATTTATGCACCCAAGATAGGAGAACCTAAATATATACAGCAAATATTAACAGATCTAAAGGAAGAAATAGACAGCAATGCAATAACAGTAGAGAACTTTAATACCCGACTTAATCAATGGATGGATCATCCAGACAGGAAATCTATAAGGAAACATTGGCCTTAAATGATACGTTAGACTGGATGGACTTAACAGATATATACAGAACATTCCATCCAAAAGCAACAGAATACACGTTCTTCTCAAAAGCACATGGAACATTCTCCAGGACAGATTATATGTTAGGCCATAAAACAAGTCTAAATTTAATGAATTTAGTAATAAATTCAAGAGGATTGAAATCATATCAAGCATCTTTTTTTTTACCACAGTGATATGAAATTAGAAATCAACTACATGAAGAAAACTGAAAAATTCACAAATATGTGAACAAAGGTCAAAGAAGAAATCAAAAAATATCTTGAGACAAATGAAAATGGAAATATAACAGACCATAATTTACGGGATGCAGCAAAAGCATTTCTAAGAGGGAAGTTCATCGTAATACATGTCTACCTTAAGAAAGAAGAAAAGTCTCAAATAAACAACCTAACTTTACACTGCAAGGAACTAGAAAAAGAAAAACAAAGAAGCCCAAATTTAGAAGGAAGGAAGTAACAAAGATTGGAGCAGAAATAAATAAAATAGAGACTAAAAAGACAATAGAAAAGATCAATGAAGGTAAGAGCTGGTTCTTTGGAAAGATAAGCAAAATTACCTAGACTCACCAAGGAAAAAACAGCCAAGACCCAAATAAGTAAAATAAGAAATGAAAGAGGAGCTATTATAACTGATATCACAGAAATGCAAAGGATCATAAGAAACTACTATGAACAATTATACACCAACAAATTGGACGATCTAGAAGAAATAGATAAATTCCTAGAAACATACAACCTGCTGAGACTGAATCATGAAGAAATAGAAAATCTGAACAGACCAATTACTAGTAAAGAGATTGAATCAATAACCAAAATCCTCCCAACAAATAAAAGCCCAGGGTCAACCGTCTTCACAGGTGAATTCCATCATGAATTCAAAGAAGAATTAATACCAATCCTTCTCAGACTCTTCCAAACTCTTTTGACACAGCCAGCATTACTCTGATTCCAAAACCAGACAAAGATTCTACAAGAAAAGAAAATTACAGGCCAAAATCTCTGATGAATATAGATACAAAATCCACAAGAAAGTATCAGCAAACTGAATGCAACAATACACTATAAAGATCATACATCATGATCCAGTCTCCTCTTCTTTCATTCAACCAGTCTGTGATTCCATCTCCAGCTCCCAGAAAGTATTTAGTATTTAGAATACAAGCCACAGCTACTACTTAGTGGGTACCTACTATGTTCTAGCATTTTCTTTTAATAACCACATGAGAAGAGATATTATGTCCATATTCTTTATATAAGTATGTAAACCTTCAAAAATTTATATAAATTGCTATACTGTGGATTATTAGTAATTGAGAGATGCAGGAAATGACTTCAGTTTTGTCTGAGTCCATAGTGTTAAAGATTGATTTATGCATTTATTTCCTTTACTAGGGAAAATGGAAAACAAAGGGGACTGTGAAGATAAATCAAAGGCTTATAGGTTTCACATGGGATGGCAATTAAAACAAATGAGAGACTGATAAAACCTGCTGGTGATAAATTAGCATAGGACTCAGCAGGTCATTTCCTTGATTATAGTGTAATAATCATAATAGCCTAGATCCAATTCATGTTTTCCTAAACTAACCATATCCCCAGGCATATTATAATATAATATTGTTATACATTCTATACATGTGGAGGCAACACATTTCTAGTTTGTATTTTAATGATGCAGGGAGGGTTCTGGGTAAGATCTGGGGCCTTTCAGACTTCCAAAAGAAAGTAAAATATTGACTATAGAAGAACTTGCCTAATTTCAAAGAAAGGTGAACAGTCTGTGTAAACCTTTATAGTCAGCTCCTTTATTACTACTGATTCAAGTAGTAAATAAAGACTGACCAGATAAATCTTGGAAGCAATTCCATCTAAATGTATTCTGGAGAACCTGGGGAGGCCACGACTAACTTCACGATTCCCCAAACCAAAATAAAAGCTATGTTCTGTTTGGACCACGCCACATTGAGGCCATGTTTTTGGCCACACTATTCACTGTGTTTTCCTTCCCCTGCCCCTAAAATGCTGTTCCTCCGTTTTCCAGTCTCTGATTCTTTTTCTTCTTCTTAGCCATTATGAAATCTGAATTTTTCATCTGTAGCCTAGGTTTTAATGTATACAACCCTCAAAATATATGAGTAAAACCAACATTTAAACTATCTAAACCAATATCTTTATGTCTAGAATTAATCTTTATTTCTATCACTTTGAATCTCCATGTAGATAACGAAGAATCATATCAACCTCATGGCAGCTAAATTTGTGTTAATAAGGGGTGAGTCTGGTGGCATAGTGGTTAAATTCATGCTCTCTCCTTTGGCAGCCTTAGGCTCAGGGACTTGGATCCTGGGTACAGACCTACACACCACTCATCAAGCCACGCTGTGACAGAGTCCCACATAAACAAAAATAGAGGAAGATTGGCACAGATGTTAGCTCAGGGTCAATCTTCCTCACCAATAAATAAATAAATAGATAAATAAATTTGCATTAATAATTGATCTCAACACAAAATTCATCTTTCACTTTTGAACTCAAAGACCTCATTCACTCAGGCACCTAAATCTGAAACTGATTTCCTCCCTTTCTTTTATCCCCCACAACCAATTGGTCACTGCGTCCTAGTATACTTATCATACATCTCTTGTGTCCATCTGAGTCTCTGCATGTCTAGTCCCATTCTGTTAATTCACATCCTCATAATCTCTTGCTTGAGTGCAGTGATCTTCCTATTGTCATCTGCTGTATAGCCCTCCTCTCAACTATTTTCCACATTGCTGAAAATACTGTCCTGTTACTTTCTTGCCTAAAAATCCTTCAATGGTTCCCATTTTCTAGAAAGTAACATTTAAAGTACTTAGCATGAAATGCAATTCATCGTGTCACCCCACTAATCTTGTTTTTCTCCATTTCTGAGCATAACTGTTATGCTTAAGGTATAATGAGTGGAACAGGAGAACTCCACATCTTAATGGATATCTTAATGGATTAATGGACTTAAAGTCAACTCATGTGACACCTACTCTATGAAGTTTTTGCAAACACTCTCTCATATTGAGCAAAACCAATACATGGTGTAAAACTATATTAAAAATTCATGTTATATCAGAATAGCTGATAAACTTTTCTCTCTCTCACCTAGATGGTGACTTCCTATTGTGTATGTATGAATATTCACATACACACATGGATTAAAAATGTGAGTATAGTACATGATGCATAGTATGTGTTAAAGTAACACTTGTTGAAAAAATAAACTTTAGACTAGAAGGGTTTTCAGATTTTCCACATTAGAATGGTTCAGTGAGCAATTAAATTTTAGGAGTGCTTCATATAACATCCATAGTGAATAATCACACCCTGGATCTATCAAACTCCTTCCCTTTAAACATAGACATATGATATTTTCTACTTGTTTGTCCTTTTGAGTTTTAAAAATGCATTTTAAAGTTCTTATGAAGAAAAATATGTTTACAGACTGAGGAAATACTTTGGAAACGTATTAATCCATGGAGTTGATGGGCATATGGTAAATTGTATAATGTGATAAACAGTAACTTCTCTTTAAACATAGAGTTGAAAATGTTTTTCATTAAAGTCTCTATGCCTACTGATTTCATATCTCTTTAAGACTTAAAGCTTAAGAATGATTTGAATGTAATTCTGAGTTTCACAGTGGAAGAAATCACAAATACAGTTCTTGACAAATAAAGCTAAATTTCAGTGTCAGGTGTAAAATATAAATTTCTTTGTTTGCTTTTTATGAGGTTTTCTGTTTCTAAATAGTCTTTTACTTCACATAATTTTATATACATATGGATAAAGACTACAGTCTTGAGCATCTTATGTTTAATTCATTATTGCTTATACTGTCACCTGCCTTTTTATACATGAATTAATTATTCAATCAACTAATTTGTCAGTCACTGAATATGTGCCAGAACTGGGACATATCCTTAGTTTTAAGAACTGGAAATATAGCAATGACCAGCAAAATGATTGATATGGAACCTTGCACACAGTAAGGCAGTTAATAATAGCTAATGATGCTCACGTGTGCTTGATTGCACTTGCGATAAAGGCTACAAAGGAAAAGAAAAGGGAGCTCTAAGAGAGGCCTATCCTAGTCTGCAGGGTCAAGAATGGATTTTTTTGATAAAGTTACATTTCAATTGAGAAATGAGAAGATTTAGGTCTGTATATTCCCTACAGAGGGTGGGGAGGTATTTCCAGGGCGTGGTAAGGAGGTATTTAAAGGCTCTGAAGCCAGAGGGAGAATGAAAGAACAGATTGAAAGGCTGTGAGTGAATAGAGGAGAAGTAAGAGAGGTCTACAGAGAAATTACTACCCTTGATTAGGTATATAATATTATTGACAATTAAAATTTTTTCTTATCTTTCATTGATAAGTTGGAGATACTTGCAGTGAGAGAGATCCTGCAAAGACAGGATTTATCAGGGAAACCTCATGTAATCTTTCCTTTGCTTAGTATCAGATGCAGACTCTTTGGTATAATCACAAGGTCTGTGGAAAAATCACAATTAACGGATGGGTCAAATAACAATTGAAATGTTATTTAGACCAGATTTATAGAGATATTTATAAAGATAGAATAAAGTCAATCATACCAATGATTCAGCACGAAGGATATTTTTATTTCATTAAAACAATTAAATTTAAAGTTTACTTTTACCAAAATTTTTAGCTAATTATCCCGATTCTTAACTTTAGTTTCTTAGTGTAGACTTATGTGACTTTAGAGAAACAGACACAGCTTAAAGGAAACTAAAGTGGAATTTAAGTGACAAAAAATGTTTCACTTAGAATTGGTTCCAGCAGAAAGAATTCCAAATTTATGAACTGTTTATAACGGGAAAGCAGGTACAAATAGAGAAAACAATGATTTGTTGGTATACCTTCAGTTATTTGGATCTCCCTTTTACAAGCTACCTATTTTCAGCAACGACTTATGCCAACTGCCTTAATTTAATTCTATGGTGAAAAATTCACAGAGGAAAACATGGCTCCCAGATGAATATTTCTGTACAAAACTAGCCACTGATCTGTGGGAAAGAAAACGTGAAGCATTAGGGAGCCTGGAGCCAAGAGTGAGGGAAAGGCCATCGAAAATGAAAGATATCGATTTCCTTCTAGGTTTCTCTTGTGGTAGAATATTCATGTGAGAGTACATTTGTTCACTGAATTTTTCAGGAAAGAAAATAATAGAGCACAGGGATGAAATGTAAGCCACCTCTTACCAAGTGATATTTATAATAGCAATGGGGAAGTCTCAGTAGATGAGGGAAATGTAAGAAAGTAAGATGGAATGAATGAAATAAAGAACAGACAGAGGTCTGAAGAAAAGCAAACAAGGTGTGGAAAACAAGAAGAGGGCAAGAAACATGTAGAAAGAGGAGAAAAGAGTCGGAGGGAACATAAAATCCTTATTTAAAATTTAGAGATTAGTGAGTTTTAATCTATTCATAAATAATCAAATTGTTTTTATTGTTCATATTCTTATGTTGCAGTTTTACAGCTAGTGTCATTTTTGAACCAACTTTGTGGAATCCAAGGCTATCAATTTTTTGTAATATAAAAGGTGCATTATATAATGCAAATGTAGTTATTTTCTATATTTGAACATACTCTATTATTTAATCATTCTAAAAACAGTATATCATTTGGACTAATTGAAAACCTTTTCCGGGAAAGAGAATCTGTCACTGAAATGCAGGCCAACTTAATACTCAAACTTTCAAGCTCAGACAAGCCTCCAGTGCATCCTTTTGCTGAGTACAGGGTAACAGGCATTTCTGCGTGGTGGCCACATCTCAGCCTAACTTTAGGAGACATGTCCCTAGGAAGCAACAGACATGCAAATGGTTGGAGGGAGTAGGATCCAGTGTAAGGGAAAGGTGGTTGAGCTAGATTTCAGTCTTAGGGAAGCTTGAGGTCCTTCCTGGAAGGCAACTGGGGCAGACCGATGATTGAGCAAGTAAGGCAGAATTTTCAGCTCAGAGAACTAGGCTATCAAAGAAGTATGCACGGGGGAAGAGATGGTTTATAACTCACAGCTACAAGTTCTCAGAATTTGTCTATGGAGCACAGGATGTCAGGGATGCTGACAGAAAAGGAAACTGGCAGCAGTGATTTTGTATTACATTACAAGTTGTGGGATCCCAGACAAATCTCTGTTTTCAAGTCCAATCAGATGGTCCAAGTGTGGTCAGGAAGGGCTGGAGTTGATGGTAATTTTTTTCCTTTCTCAATAAGAAACAGGAAGTTTAGAAACTAGGATGGAGCAGATTAGTAAGGAATGCACATCTAGATGGGTGAAGTTCAAGAATAAAAAGGGAGAAGACAGAAACTGGAGCTCCAGACGCTAGGGCTTACAGTAATAAAAATAATAGATAACATATATTAAAATAATATGTAATATTATAAAAATATAAAAATTAATATAAATATATAGTATAAAGTAATATATATATTCACTTATATCAGCCTTTGTGCTGAGTATATCAATTGTTTTACTTAATTTTCATAAGCATGTTGCAGGATAGGTAGTCTTATTGTCCTCATTCAAATCTGAGGATATAGAAGCACAAAGAGAATAAATATCATGATTAAGATCACAAAACTAGTAAGTGATGAAAACTATACAAATGATCTTCATCAGCCTACAGAGCCTGTGTCTCCATAATAACTCACGGTATTACCTCTTCAAGTAGCTACAGGATCAATGTTGTATTTTAGAAAAAATATTCTCACAACTATGGCTATGTTTAACTGACTTTGAGAGGAGAGCCGGAAGATAATTTTTGAGCTAGTTTCAAACAGAAAGTAAGTTATTTGAGGACAGATGTCTCCTATGTCTCATGCTATTTATCTTTGATTCTCCAAGACCTCAAATGAGTTCCTGGAACAACAACAAAAAATTATGGATCTGTTCATGTATTTGGAGTGTAGTAGTAGAAATAGAAGGTGATAGATTTAAGAAGCATACTGAGAAACAAAATGGGGTAGTAGAAAAAGCATGGGCTTTAGAATTAGGCAGGAAGAGGTATTTTTGATGAGGAAGATTGGTCCTGAGCTAACATCTGTTGCCAATCCTCCTTGTTTTGCTTGAGGAAGATTGTCACTGAGCTAAGAACTGTGTCAATCTTCCTCTATTTTGTATGCGGGATGCCACCACAGCACAGCTGGATGAGGAGTGTGTGTGCCTGCACCCGGGATCCAAACCAGCAAACCTAGGCTGTGGAAGCTAAGCGTGCGAAATTAACCACTACGCCACTGGGCTGGCCCCTGGGCAGGAAGAGTTTTGAGTAGAAACGTTGCTACTTTCTAGTTGCTTGAACCCAAGCAGGCTAACTCCTGTAAACCTGTTTTTCATCTGTAAATGGGATAATGATATTTATTTTATAGATTTAGAGATAATTATGTAAAGGGATGAGTCTAATGACAATCACACATAAAGAATTTAATATACTATTGCTTTTATTAAATGCTTTCTTAGTGATCCTTCCCTTCCTGGCGCTAGCTGACTTCAAAGAGATTTAATGGTCTGGGCCGGTAACTGTGTCCAGCCCTTCCCCAGAGGTAGAGGGTGTTCTGTCTTTTCCCATTCCCCAGTTGCAATGGCTCTTCATCTGTGTCTTCCCCAGCTTGTGTTCCCTAGGGGAAGTGCTGGGTGAAGCCTGTGCAGTAGCCACTCCTCTCTTCCTAGCCCGCATTCTGAGGGAGACTTTCTTTGGTCTCCAACCCTGCACCAAATTTTTCTCATGATTGCTGGGTAAAGGTCCTTGGAGAACCTGTGAGGAAACACTTCGCTTGTGCCTGAGCTTTCCAGGAATTTCGTACTTTTTCCATCAGTTCGCTGGTGTTGCCATTACAGTATATCGCAGACTGGGGGGCTTAAACAACAGAAATTAATTTTCTCACAGTTCTGAAGACTAGAAGTCCAAGATCTAAATGTTGGCTGGTTTGGTTTCTTCTGAGGCCTCTTTCCTTGCCTAGCAGATGGTCACCTTCTTGCTGTGTGTTCATATGGTTGTCTGTGTGTGCACATGTCTGGTGTTTCTTTCTGCATGTCCAAATTTCCTCCTCTTAAAATGACACCAGTCACATTGGATTAGGGCCCACCCTAAAGGCCTCACTTTAACTTAAACATCACTTTGAAGACCTTATCTCCAACTGTGGTTACATTCTGAGGTACTGGGGGTTAGGATTCTAACACTAGAATTCGGGGGGGAATACAACTCAACCCATAACACTCTCACACTAGCCCACACATGGCCTTTAGCACTTCATGAAAAGTTGTTGCTGAATACTTCTTACCTGCTTGTGGTCAGCCCTGCATTCCTCTCCTACTCCTCTCCAGGTCAGCGGTACTCACGCACAGTCTTTCTTTATGGGTGCTGTCTTAGATTGCAGGCTAGATGTTGCCCTGAAACATCAGTTTTTCTGATGGGTTTTAAAAAAGTTATGGCTTTGCAGATTATTCTGTCTTTTCTTCTTGTTAGGGGAGAGATGACACTCTTTCTAACTTACGACATTCTGGATAACAGGAAAATACTCTAAAATTAAAAATATGTGTGCTCTTGCTGGATTCTTTTAATCCTCTTGAATTTCGGATGTTGGCATCACACATGGCTCAATCATTGAAACTCTTTTTATTGTGTCTGTGTACACTAACCATCTACGTAATCCCATTTAGTCTCATGTCTTCAACTATCTGTAGTCTGATGATTCCCACACTGATATATTTCACTGAACTCTATGTATGCTTCCTACACATCTCTACCTAAATATCTAAAGAGCATTTCAAACTTAATATGCTTAAAATTGAGCTCTGTTCTCAAAAAGCATCTTCTTAGTGAGCCTGTCCCTTGCCACCCTATTTAAAAATTCTATAATATCCAACACAATGTATCATCCTAATGGGTATTAGATATTAGATAATAAGATTATCTTGTTTATTTCTGGTCTCTCTCATCAGAATGTCAGTTCCATGAGTGTAGGGAACTGCATGCTGTTGTTGTTGTCATCTCTGTCATATCTTTAGCACATAGAAAAGGGTCAAACACATAGTAGGTACTCAATAAACTAAAAGAAGAAAAAAAAGAAAGGTTGGGAAACAAAGTTGAGGAAACACCCCTGAGAGTATGATAAAAATAAAAGTGATAGAAAATAGGAGAGATATTAATAATTTTTTTCTAAATAATGGGGCACTCCAGAATAAGAAACATAAAAAAAAAAAATAAACGACGTAAAGCAATTACCAAAAAAAAAAGCAATATAGGTAAATATCTGAGAACTAATGGAGATAGCTTATGAGACAGAAAAAGCACATCTAATGCTCAGAATGGATTTTTTAGAAAAATTATCACACAAGGCATATAATCTTTTAATTTCAGAATACTAAATTGGAAGATAAAACCCTGAGTGCTTTCAGATAGAAAAACAATGTCGTATCAAAGAATATGGAACTAAAATGACTTCAGATTGCCCAGCAGTGAAAAATGTTTATGAGCAGAGTAGAATAATCCCAAATTTTTAGTGCAAATGGTTTTGAACCTAGAATTATACCCAGCCAACTGGCAGCCCTGTGGGAGAAAGAAAGGAGAAACTTTCAGGCATGAAACAATACAAATGTTTTTTCTTACATGCCCTTTCCTAGGAAGCTGTTAGATAACTGAAACTGCTAAATAACAGAGTAACCAGGAAATAAATAAAATATCACCCAGGAAACAGGGCCTTTGATACAGAGGGATGATAATGAAATCCCCAGGAAATTGCTCTGCACTAGTCCTATCTAGTAGGAGCCTGGAGAACTAAGGGGTGTGTGTATGTGTGTGTGTGTGTAATGATTAGAATGTTTGGAAATTTGCTGGAACATGGAGATGTATTGTTTATTAAGAGGTCTGTTTAAAAACTTGCAAAGAATATGGTAGATACACAGAGAAGGCGGTGCTGAGGAAGGGTAATTAAAAAACAACCCAAATAGAAATAAAAAGATAGTGCCAAATTAGTTAAATCAAGGTAAGACAATAGAAACAAACTATTTGGAAATAGGTAAGTGTCAAACACACAAATAACTCAGTACAGTTTTCCCTAAGGGATTGGGAAAGATGTGGCAGGAGACAGGAGACTGTTCCATTTACTTTTGGAATTTTTAGTACTTTTTAAAATATATATATATTTAAAAGATAGTAGATTTGAATGTGGTAAGCATAGCCATGTGCCACCTAGGCCCCGCTTCAAGGAAGTATTTGCTGCAGTAGCCAGCCCCTTCAGGGTCGGTCAAAGGAGAGCTAACTTGCCTAAGGGCATCCTTTTCCTGACACAGATCACATCCAGAGACGGGCAAGGTAGGGTGTAAGGGGCAAGACATTTCACTCTGACACAGGACAGCTCTGATAGGCTCTGGAGCTCTCTGCCTGACTTACCAAACCTTTTATGGATCTCTCCCCTCAGCCTAACCCTGCTTTCTCCTTTCCTTTCACTGGTACTGATCCCTGACAGACGTTTACTCAGTTTACTCGATCTCTATTTCTGCTTCTGGAGAATGCGAACTACGGCACTTGGGACCTGAAGCGCTCTGACAAAGGGGGTGATCTGATAGTGTTTTTGCAGTGGATCATTCACTGCCTGCCTGGCAGGAAGACCCCGTCACTAAGTGTGGTTCACCACGGCAGTTTGTTTATTGCAGAGCCACTGTTCTGAAGACTACATTATACAAGTGTAGCGATATAAATAATGGTTCTCAACATCCAGAGAAAATCCAGAGAAAAGATCAGATCACTTTCAGAAACAAAGATGCTTTTATGAATAAGCCAAGCAACATAATGAGAAAAGAAATTTATTTTCAACTATCTTTTTTTCCCTTCTATGCCATTGCTCATGGCTTATTAAAATACTACTAAATTTGACATCTACGTTTTTGGTTCATGGTTAACTTTACTCCAGTACAATAAATGTGCAAATCATAACTTTGACTTTCCAAATGACATTGTAGGATATTTTGTTTTCAATTATGTTTTCAATTATGAACACAGTCTACCTCCTGAGGTTTCCAGTTAAAATAAAAGGATATGTCACAGTTAGGAATAGTCAACTCATCAAGAGTCATGGTGTGAAGTGGTTTCTACGAATCTCTGCCAGATGGAATTATTTGTAATGATGAATGATCTCAATTTCTGTACAAGTAATTTAAAACCCATTCTCAGTTGTGAATGAATTTCGTACCATATAACAAAGAATTAATTGTATCTGATTTTTTTTATTGGAACACTTGGGAAGGCATTTGTCTGTCACTGGATATGTAACTGTGGTAAAATATTTAAACTAACAAAAAAAGTCTACTAGAGAGAGCAACAAAACTGAACGATTTAAGTAGAACTATTATATATATTATTTGAAATGTCAGCATCTATAAGAAACAAGTTTACTTTTTAGATAACTAGGGTATGTTTGATGTAAAAATGATTTATGGAGGATACATAAAACAAGATCAATTCAGTTTTTTTGTTTTCTTTTTCTGCCCTTATAGCTCATTATAGAATCAAAAATCTTCGAGCTGACCTGTTTATTGAGGAATTTTTATTGTCAATTACCCGCATTAAGTCAGGGAAGATAGTAGAAGATGTTAATATCTTTTTCTCTTTGAAACAGGATAGCGAGTGGCCAGTAGAGTCTAAGAGGAATTACGCTAAAAGGAAAATAGCCTCTAAAGTAGAAAGACAGAGGCATCCTAGGATACTACGGGAGTAAATAGGAGAAAAAAAAGTGTTTTGCCTATAAGGAATTCCACACGGATAGGTTAGAGAATACTAATAACCAGTTGTAAAAAGTGGCTTTTTCTGTATTTTTTCTTTCACAACTAAGTACACATGGACGAAAATATCATATAGCTGTTTATGCAGAGTATGACAACTGGATTTTAAAATTTGGATGAGACAGCATTGCCTCTGAAGACCTTAATTTATCTGCTTTGCTTTAAAGAAGTTATTTGGGAAATTGATCAATAATTTTCTTGGTTTAAAAATGCCTTTGATGAATGGAAGGATTCTTTCACTTCCTACATCTAAGAAAACATAGATCATAAAATGCAAAAACAGATTATCCGAGTAAGTGAATAAATGCATGAACGAGAAATCATTGAATAGGTAATTAATTGGTTAAAGTTGATGTGAAGCTTAAGAAAGTTTTCAAAAAAGACGAAAAGGTATGACTGTCGTCGCACTCTCTCCAGTCTCCCATTTAAATGCAAAGTCCAACTCTACGGCGCTCTTGCTAGTTCTGAAGAGCTCCGAGGAGGCAGCTGATCGCCATTACGGCCGGGGAAATGTTTATTGTTCAGTCCATCTCCTTTTCCAGGGTACTCTTTAGTATCATTAAAAATGTGTTAAAAACAGCTAAGTAAAATGAGGAAATGATGGGGAAAAAAAGTTGGTACAGGAAATTACAGTCCTTTGAACGTTCATGTACAGTAGAAGGTGATGATCAGAGAAGTTAAAAAATATATATATTCACAGAGAGAAAATAATTCAAAAGACCTGATAGACAATATTGATATTAACCTTTGGCATGCAAAGAGGTCTCTGCATACCAAAAAGAAGAAAATATTGAATTTCATTCTAATCTGATTAAACAAAAAAATGGAAAAAAGATCTATTAAAAAGTTCATTTTGGACCTGTCTTTTTCTTATATAAATACTTAATGCTATAAATTAATCTGCAACCCCTATTTTTAGCTACGTACCACCAATTTGATGTGTTGTTTTTAATTTTATTCAATTCAAAATATTTTTCAATTTCCTCTACATATATATTTTTAATTTAGAAGTGTATTACATAATTTATTCAAGCATTTGGATAATTTCCAGTTGTCTTTTTTTCAACAGCTTCAATTTAATTTTCTTTGGTCAGAGAACATAGTTTATATGATTATAATTCTTTAAAATTAGCATAGATTTCTTCATAACTACCTCTTATTTACCCTTTAGTGTCTGTAGGTTTCATAGTGAGATTGTCTTCTTCAAATAAACTTATATACTCTCTTCTTGATCAGTTTTACGGGGGGTTGCTTAATTTTATCGGTCTCTTCAAAGAATGAAATTTCGGCTCTAATTTCTCTCTTACTTTATTTTATTAATATTTATGCTGCTTTCCATATTATTTTCCTTCTCCTACCTTCTCTGAATTTAATTTTCTTTCTACTTGAGTTTGAAGATTAGATTTCCAATCCCTCTTCATCTGAAGCTATAATTTTTTCTCCGTTTTAGCAACAATTTTTACTGTCATATTTTTATTATTATTCAATGCACAAATTACCAATATGATAAATAAAAGAGTGGGTAAGGCTGTAGATTGTATTCTACAGTAATTAAATGAATAATGACCATTTTATGCAGATATATTTGATAACTTAGATGAAATGGAAATAGTCCTTGAAAGATACAAACTAATAAATTTTACCCCAAAATAGATAACTTGAATATCTCTACTTTTACTAGTGAGATTCATCTTATAGCTTAAAAACCTTCCAATATAGAAAACCCTGGGCCCAAAAAGCTTCAGTGGTGAATTCTACGAAATGCTAAAGAAAGAATTAATGCCAATTGTTCATATTTCCAGAAAGTAGAAAAGGAGGAAAAAACTTCCCATTTATTTTGTGAAACCAGAATTATCATGATAACAAAGCCAAACAAAGATATCATGAGGAAAAACAAATAAAAACACTATGGATGACTATTGACATGAACATAGTGACAAAGATCCTTTAAAAATATTAGCAAACTGAGTCAGAGATATATAAAAAGAATAATATGATATAACCAAATGAGGTTTCTCACAGGAATGTAAATTTGTTTGACATTTGAATACAAAGCAAAGTCACCATATTAACTGACAAAACAATTTGAAAAGCAGTTTCATCATCTTAATAGATGTATAAAATGACATTAGATAAAACTCAGCAACATTTGTGATAAACCTCAGAAACTAGGAAGAGAAGCAAATTCCCTCAACATGATAGAAAATATCTACAAAAACGGATACTTGATGTCTTAATTGCCAATGGCTGAAAGCTATTGTCTAAGATCAGGTAAGTGTAAGGGTGTCCAAACTCACATGCCTATTCAACATTGTACTAGAGGTCTGAGCCAAAGCAATACATGTGAGAAAGTACCAAAATGCATACAGACTGGAAAGGAAGAAGCAGAAAGTTTTTTCTTTTTCCTTACTTTTTGATGAGGAAGATTGGCCCTGAGCTAACATCTGTTGCCAATCTTCCATTTTTTTTTTCTCCCCAAAGCTTCAGTACATAGTTGTATATCCTAGTTGCAAGTCATTCTAGTTCCTCTGTGTGGGATGCTGCCACAGCACGGCTTGATGAGAGGTGCGTAAGTCTGTGCTCAGGATCCAAACTGGTGAACCCCAGACTGCTGAAGCCGAGCTCGCGAACCTAACCACTCAGCCATGGGTGGCCCCTGGAAAGTTTTTAGGTTAGGAGTTTCAAGCTGCCTTTCCTTAATATAAACAGATCTCAAAATTATCTCCATTCCCCCAATACGTAAGTTCTTTGTGTAATGCTTTAGAAGTCTTTGACACTAGGTTTTTGATCAAATTAAATATACATGTATTTTCTTATTTTCTCTTCACCTCCCCTCTCTATGATTTACTATGTATTCTAAGTATTTTCATGTTATTTATTAGTCCCAATGTCCCCTTTAATTCTTATATTCTAGACTTGTCTCCTTTCTCATGCTGAAGATTTGCCTGTTCCTCAAAGCCTTTTATACTCCCAATGGCTATCTAACAGTTCTATATTAATACTCTTACTTTTAATGAAAGCTCCTGGAAATGATATCATATTGCAAAGACTTCAGTCTAATAATGAGAATTTCAGTTAACATGAAAAATCTGTGCAGGAGGCATTTGGAACCAGTCAGGTCCTTCAGGGCATTTTACTTCAAAATTCTTCAAAATTAACAACACTTTCAGCTGGCATTTAGTCATTGCCTTCTCCTGGCTAGAGGAAGTCTCCTTCCAGACTGCAATTATGTCATGAAGCAAACTCAAGCCAGAGAGGTTATTTAACACAGCATCATCCCCATGGCAGGCCTGGCTTTCTACATTAACGTCCTACACTTAGCTAATGTAGAGAAACAGGTGTTCGTCTTACATAGAAAAATTGTGTTAGATATTTAATATTAAATTTTAAAAATAATTAATATATTGACTACATATTGTTCATCAGATATAGACACTGGTACAGGCAAGTAGATTTGCTTTCGCCATTCATCTTTTTTTCTTTTTTAAACTGCCTCTCAGATTATTTCTCTCACATTCAGGTATATTTTATAAATAGCCCATGAATATCCATAAAGTGGAATGCTCCCCTTTTCTCTTCATCAATTTATTTAAGCCTGATTTTACTGAAATCTGTGTTAAGGGATTCAGTGAATGAATGAAAAAGAAAAAGAAAATGAAAAAGAAAAGCAGAACTGACTTCTAATAACCTTACTTAAGCTCCTCCCAGGTTTCTAATACAAATAATTACCTTGACAACAGTAGTAGCAGTCATGATAGTGACAATAGCTATCATTTATTGAGTACTCACTATATGACCGCACTGTGTTGTGTTTACAATTACACTCACAATATTCCCATGAGATTGGTAAATTATTATCCTTGTGTTTAAATACAGGCACAAGGAGACTAGATACCTTGCCTGAGTTCACATAGCTGCTATGGTCCGTGTCTGTTTGCCTGAACTCAAAACGTCCCTAACAGGAGTCTTATTTACTTGCCGTTGCTTCCATTCCAATACAGAGCCTTAAGCCGACCGTTTTGGAAAAATGATAGTGTGGAATCCTTGCATAATGGTTTCATCCTTGGCTGTGGTTCAAAAGAGTCCAAGAGATGGAAATGCATGCTTGTATGTCTAATTTGCAGCACGGTTCTGTTGAAAGAAACCTCTGTTCTTAAGTCAGATGAACATTGTTAATGTTTTTAAAATGTCCAACTACTTGTAAAACCCATGGCAGGGTTCCCATCGACTTGCATAAATGCTAAAATTGGTAAAAATGATATGGTAGGAAATTAGAAATATTCATAGTATCTTCCCCCAACATACAATGCGAAGAAATGAAGTTTCAGTACTTACATGCTCATAAGCTTAAGCAATTCATATAAGGGAGTTAAGTATTCCAGTTTACAGGGTCCTTAACATTGGCATAGTCGGAGTTGGCAAGAGCTGGAAAGACCTTAGAGTTCCTCTCATTCGAGAGAAAGGAAGCTGACAGGTTAAATGACTTTTGCAAGTCTCACAAGTAAGCTGTGGACCAGGCTTCAGAAACTGAGGCTGTATAAAACCTGCTGTCTTTGCTTAGTATTTGCAAACAGCAGGTTTGCTGCAGCAGACCTGGCTCGTGCCCAGCTCTCATCCTTCTCCCCTCCACTGGTAGCCATTATTCTTGCACATCCTTCGCTTGGGAAGGCTCCATATCATCATTGATAAGAAATAATTGTCACCCTCAGCAGAAACGCCTGGGAGTGCAGAGGGTTGATATTCTCATCCTCGGAAGAATTTTTCCCCAGATCAGGGTTAAGTCACTTTGATTAACAGGCATGAGCTTCAATCTGATATCGCCATTGATTGCCCTGCACTTGCCTGTGCTTTAGTAAAGGATTTCGATTTCCAGGATCTGTGCTCCACTTTTCACAAGTCAAAAACTTTCTCCAACTGGTGAAATAAAAATGACAACAAGGACTTTCCTCATTTCAATCCCTGATGTGACCCGGCATCCACTACTGTGCTTTCTTAAATATCCGACTACACCATCTTGTTTCAGCTGGGGCAGCTAGGCTTCTGACAGAGTCTCACTCTATCTTTCAGATCTGGAGGTATTGTAGCTCTCCCCTGTGTCCTTGCCTTCCTAATCCGTCATGACATTAACAGTATTTTTATTTTACTCAAGTAGAAGAATGATTTTAAGGAAAGCTGCAAATATTAAATGCTCCCTTAGGATACGCTATTACTTATTGAATAAACAGAAAGTATGTGCAAATAACACATTTCAGAAATTACAATTCTAAATTGTGCATATAAATCACAGTTGTTTAGTAGATTATTTTCTGGTTAAAGTACCAAGTCGATACTGTGATGCTTCAATTAAAGGCAAAAGGTAAAACTTATTTCTAGTTCTCTCAGTCTGTTAGTCAAGCATTCATTTAGCCTCTAATGTAGGCAAGATAACCAGTTTATTTTAGGGTTCTATCTCAAATCTCCTTGTACTAGAGTTGCCGGATGTAGCAAAGAAAACTATAGGGTAACTTAGTTAAATCTGAATTTCAGGTAAGCAACAAATATTTTTTTTAGTCTGTCTGCCCTTAATATTGCATGAGACATACTTATATGAAAATTATTTGTTGTTTATCTGAAATTCAAATTTCACTGGGAGACCCATATTTTTTTTCTCTGGTAATACTACTTGCTAGGCTGTTAATGAAGGAATTTGCCACATGCTTGGTGACTGCACTTTCCACTCTACCCTCTCATCCTCTTCTATGATGATAATCTTTGTTAGTTAACACTTAAGGATGAATTAACTGAAATTCAAAACTTCATTTCTTTTGTGGCTTTTGGAAATCAATCTTACTTGACTGTTGTGCATATAATTTCGTGTACATTACTCAACAGCTGTAACTGATTTAACCCTATTTCTGAGTACATTGATTGTGTTACCCATATTTACAAGATCCAGAAACCAGGAAGAGGTATTACTGTCCCCAGATTGCAAGCTACCTTATTCTTTGATTTCTTTTTTGTTGTTGCTGTCCTGAGTATTTTTGTAAACAAAGATTTAATATCTTGGGACTTCAAATCTAAGTTCTTCACTACTTAGGAAGATCACCAAACCAAGTTACTACTGGTAGTATGCTTTTGGATTTGAAAGGGCGAATCATTTTGAAATTATTCAAAGCAAACTATTATAAAAAGGCCTTGGAATTTGCAGTTGCTAGGCTACTGTGTGGAAAAGAAGTGTGAATGACACTTGCCTTGCGTGTAGGAGAGAATTAGAGCAATCAGATGGGTTTTTAGACAGCAGAATAAAGGCTTTAATTTGCAACCACAGGACTACCATTAATAATTTTATGAATTAAGAAATCAGAGATGCCTATGAAAACTAGAGTTTTATAATTTCTTTGAGTAGAGGTGATTCAATAAATTTGCAAGTTAATATTGATTTGAGGTCAGATTAAATATAATATGAACAGCAAAACATTTTTTTCTGCTTTTTAAAAATCTTTTTATTCTAAGATAGTGTAGCAACCTTTTTTTATTAGAAATGCATTGCAATGTAGTTTAAGTGTCCCAAGCTGAAAGGAAGGTTTGGTAGAGAACAAAATGAATCTGATGGAAAACAATTTAAGAAAGTAGGGATGAGTCAAAGGAGAATCTCTTAGCTTTACTCTCTGCTATATTTTTTCTTTTCTTTTGGATAACTTCAGTTTGTTTATCTGTTCCAATTCCTACTAATATTTTACTACTATCTTTATAACACTGCATTGAACATGATTTCCCCAGATGTTTATCTGCCATTCTGATAAATCTGGTAATTCCCTCAACAATCCATGGCTCACGTTTTTCAATTACATTCCTTGGCAGTAATGTTGCCTTTAAGCAATTCTAAATTCAGAGATGCTGATGGTTTGGGATGCATTCTTGCTCACCTTGTTAGTTCCTTTAAGCAATTCTAAATTCAGAGATGCTGATGGTTTGGGATGCATTCATACTCACCTTGTTAGTTCATCTAAAGCACAACGACTGTTCAAAATTCGGATTTTATGCCATTCTCACAGAATTGTATTATCTGTGTAAGTTATCCCAAAGGACCCAGTCAGTCACTGGAACTTCTGTTTTCGGTCTTCCTCAAATATACATAGTCACTAAAACTAAAATCACATGCAATAAATATATTGTGGGGACCTGGAATTGGCCACCCCAAGATATGTCTCTTTGGCATCAGGATTATTTGAGGTTGATTGATTTTGATAAACTGGGACAGGGAAGGAGGCTCTGAGGATTGGAACTTGCCCTTTGTTAGGACACATTTACGTTTGTAAGGTAAATCTCTATCTGTAAAGGTGCCTCCCTCTCTGTACCAGGAAGAAGAAAGGACATGACCTTCTCTCCAAAACCTCTTAATCAATACCAAAGGCAAGGACTTAAATCTGCATTTTATTGTGCTAGTCTGGTAACCTCCTGTAACTGACTTCCCTCCCCCTCCCAACTTTGGCATTTCTTTAAGGATTAAGCATCTTTCTTTAGGCTAGGAACTGATTGCTGCGCTCACCTGTGACCGCCCAGTTCCAGACAATCGACTTGCCTCCGGCTACGTCCTCAGAGACAGCAGACCACTACCTGCTGTGTCCATCAAGCCCTGTGCCGACAGGGCAATCTTGTGACTATTGTGGGAGGGACATTTCAATCACATGTGAAACACCCTGTTTGGGGGTATATAACCACTATGTGTACCCCACTTCTTTGGTGCCCTTTCTTCCTTCGGGAGGAAAGGCCCCGGGCCATGGTTCCTCATAAAGCTTTGTTTAATTTTCTCTTGCTATTCTGTCTCATGTGAATTTAATTCGTTCTCCGGCCAGACGAACCCACATTTGGGAAGAGGAAATGTCTTCCTCCCCTACAATATCATCCTTTAACGCTTTTTCTTTAAGTAATCTGTTATTATTTAGTTACAAGAATCAAAGCCTCCTTATTGCTGTTAATAGCCTTTTCCTTATTGTTGTGGACTTAATGTTTCCATCCCTCCAAAATTCATAAGTTGAAGCCTAATGCCCAATGTGGCTGTATTTGGAGAAAGGGCCTGCGAGGAAGTGATAAAGATTAAATCAGGTCATAAAGTGGGGCCCTAATCCATTAGGGCTTGTACCCTTATAAAAAGGGCAAGAGATCCCAGACCCCTCTCTCTCTACCATGGAGAACACAGTGAAAAGGCTGCCATCTGCAAACCAGGAAGAGAGCTCTTACCCAAAGCTGACCGTCTTGGCACCCTGATCTTGGAGTTTCCAGCCTCCAGAAATGTCAGAAATAAATTTCTGTTGTTTAAGCCCCTTATATATAGTATACATTTGTCAGGCAGCCAAGCTGACTAAGACACTTAGTGTGCCATTTTTTCTAATAGGTATTTTAACAAATATTTTCCTAGATATTTTCTAAAATATGCCATGGTTGCTATTATGGTGTCATGCTCCTGGTACATGATGAACAACTTTGTCATCAACCTCCAACCATCTTACTCTTCCCATTCCTTCCCCTACATACACTGACTGAATGTGTGTTCAAAAGTAACTGAAGTGTGATTTCTTGAGCATTAAGCACTCTATCCCAAGAAGCTTCAGCTATAGAAGAATTACTGGAGTCACTATATTCACATTTAGAATAGGAATAGTGTAAATGCTTTAACAGAAACAATTATGTAGGCTACTGATGTAATTCTTATCAAAGTCTGTTATCGATAAAAACAAGCAAAAAATGGATTGGAACACACAGAATTCAGTGATCCCCTAAGGTCTGTGCCTAGAAGAGATTGGGCAACTTAAAGACATGTCACATTCTTAGGCAAGAAACGTGGTCGAATAAGAAGTGCCCTAGACTGTGGGATCTTGAGAGCAGTATAAATCTTTTATTTCCCAAAGCATCTAGCTCAGCACCTCACACAGTGTGGGTGACCAATTTAATTCTTACTGAATTAAACTAAATGGATGGATATGCCAAACTTGGCTCGAGTCAGTATTGCAGTAATAGAAAGCGAGGCTCCCGGTGAGATTTCTGCTACAATGGCAACCTGAAGTACCTGCTACTGTTGTTTCCACAACAACCTAGGTCTTTGCCATTGAGTTGATCCCTGTTAAAGAAGTAGAAAGCCTTCAGACTAGAGCGTTGGGGGGAGAAGTCACTTTGTCACCTCTCCACAGACCTAACAAAAGATGACCTGTCTTCATTGTTGAACATGGTTAATGTATGCTTTGATTAAGATCGTGAGTTATTTCAGTTGTAGAGAGCTGGGTCCCGTTGTTGACCTGTGCTGTTCTATTTAGAAGAAATTTCTTCTGTTGAGTCTGCCTCTTCCTTTAGCAAAAAGGAAAATAGCCCTGTGATGGGGAACCTTGGCAGTGTGTCATTGAATTGCTTGTTTAAACATGTTAGCCCTGATGATTACAGTGCTTACATTGGTTCATGCTTGTTTAAACAAGTCTTCTTCAGATCACATATTCAATTTCACCCTGGCACTAATGCCTACAGATGCTTAACGTAGCACGGCCTCAGCAATTAGAACATAGAAGAGTGGCAAGGAGCAAGACGTCTAGAGCCGATTCATGGCCTGAATCCATCACCTATGAGCTCTGCGATATTAGGTAATTTCGTAACCTTTCTGTGCCTCAGTTTACATGCATATAAAATGGGGGTAGTATTAGTACCTACTTCAAAGGATTGTCAGGAGGTTATATGAGCTAATATTTGTAAAGTGCTTAGAATTGAGTGTGAAACATAAGAATCAGTTTTGATGTGTTAGATGTTTGAACAAAAATGTCTCAACATAAATTAACTATATTTCCTCAATTTTAACTTCACTTAAATTCTGTAAAATTATTACCTATGTGATTATATTTTTCTTACAAAATAGCCCTTCTATGTTTTCCAAGAAAAAATTAAGTAGTGTGCCTCCTCTCTTCATATAAATGCGTAATAATGATCTAATACAATGTGTATTAAGTGTAAGAGAACAGACATTATTTACCTTTTCTCCACTTCAGAAGTTTAAAAGGTTAAATAACACAGGAAAGCTGAGAATTCTTACTCAATGTTTCAGTTATAATATCTTTGGGAATGATTATAAAGGAAAAACGTGAAATATTCTAAATGTCTTTTAACCCTAAGTTTCTAAATTGATAAATTATGAAATCACTTTTTGAAGTTTTTAAAGATTGTTATTACTTTTAAATATGTGATAGACCTATGTACTCAGTATTTAGATGTAAAGTGTTATTTTTGTATCATATTTGCCTCATAATATTTTAATATAAAAACTAAAATATTACCGACCTAGTTAAAGCACCTGCCTTATCTCACTCTTTTCTTCCCCTCTTGAACCATTATCCTGACGATGTTTCTTCTCTCTGTGCATGATTATGTATTTCGTTACCTATTTATGTCCCCTAAAATAGGTAGTACCATTCTGTGTGTTTATAAAATTTACATAATTGCTGTCATACTGTAAATATTCTTTTGCAATTTATTTTCACCCAGCACTGTATTTTTGAGATCAGCCATCGTGATACTTACAGATGTAGCTCATTCTTGGTGACTGTTTTATAGAGTACTACTACAGGAATATACCAGAGTTCCCTTCTTTACTGAAAGACATTTAAATTTTTTCCAAGTTTAAACAATACCACAATAAAAGATCTGCAGCTGCCTCCTGTAGACATGTATGAGAGCTCTCTGACATCTAGGGTTAGAATTGTTCGGAGAAACAAAACGCACGTATTTAACTCCTCTACTTTTCTAAATGGGCATTCCAATTTTCACTTCCACCAACAGTGCCTGACAGAGTCCGTTCCCCTATAGCCTCACTTATGGCTTGTATGAATAGACTCACGTGTTTGTCAGTCTGATAGGCGGGAATGGGAACTTATTGATTAGGTTTTCCTCATCCTTATTACTGTTGAGTTTGAGCATATGTATGTGTATATATTTCATACGTTTCTTAGCCCTTATGGCTCTGCTTCTGTGAATTGCTGTGTGTCTTTCATCTATGTTCCATGGAGTTCTTTGTCTTTACTCATTGAACTGTGGGAGTTTTGTTTAATTTTTAATAAATTATTTTAAATAAATTCTATTTAGAGATCTCTTGCAAAACGTTCTTCCTAATTTGCTATTAAAATTTTTTAATTTTAATATTTTGAAATAGATTAAAGTTTTCCTTTCTTATTTATACATTTAATCCCTGATTAAGAAATCCTTCCTTATAAAGGGTCAGAAATATATTGTGCTCTATGTTCTTGTAAGTTGTTAAAGTTTTGCTGTTTACGTTTTCATCTTTAATCCATCTGGACGTTATTTTTAGAAAGAATTGGGGGATCTATTTTCTTTTTTCCAGATGGCATCCAGTTTTACCAGTACCATTTATAAAGGTCCATCGTTTCTCCACTGATTTTTAAGCCTTTCCCTGTTATATCACACTAAATGTTGACCCCATAAGAAAGCAGTGTATCCTTTTGCTGGCCAGGTTCATTCCTGACCTATTAGAGTATACGGTCTGCACAGTATTGATATTTTGCTTTCAGTGAAATGTGCTTGGTGATCTAGTGCAGTACATGGTAATGTGTTAAAACTACTCCATTTTTGCTTAAAATAACATGTATTCTTTAAATATTGGGTGCTTGATTTTATATATGTCCATTAACAAAGATCCAGAGTGATCTTTATTTAGTCTGCTTCTTCTCTATATTAGATGAGGAATTAAAAGCACTGTTACATTATTTTTCATTTTTTTATTTGCTTTGTCCTTAATTTTTATACTCTAAATTCTGTTAAAGTCTATTTTAAGTCACATTTAATAAATCTCATACTAAATCCAATACTCGGATAATAATGTTTCTTTTCTCACCTAAACTTAATTATGCATACAGTGTCCAGGAAGATCCTGAAGGCATAAAATGTGGAGCATCTGTAGTAGTATTGTCACCAACATTCCTTGAAAATTCCCAATAACTGCCATTGCGTTCAGTCTTGAGTACACCACATAATATGACAACAGACCCTAAGCTCAAAAGAACTGCGATTCGCTACTTGAGGAGGAAAGGAAAACATGCACATGCGTGTAAATATATTCTCCAAAGTGCTGAGTAATCAGCCAAGTTTGGATCAATCAAAATATTGTTCATGGAGGATGTTAGAATCAAACTAAGTCCCCATGAAGAGTAGGATTTGGATAAGCAGAAGACACTAGAGAATATCTTATAGGAAGAAACCAGCATGTTAAACTGTGGAGGAAAAATAAGTTTCGCAAATATTTTGTGAAAAATGAATATGGCACTAGTGTGCTGATCAGAGTTTCTCTCCATATATACTGTAGGCTTGGGTGAGCATTCCAATAAGGCGACTTGCGTATACAGCCTTGCTGTTCAAGCGTTTGATCTTATTCTAGTAGAAAGGGCAGTGATCACTGAACATAGAGAAGATAAACAGTACTTTTCCTTCACAAACGTTAATCTAGAAGTTGTGCATGTTTGATTGAGAGGGAGAAATTTTATAAATCTTCATTAATTTTATTTAACAAACATTTTGTAGCCATTGCCATCTGTTTGATACTGTTTTAAGTATTATTCTCATACTAGCTCCTTAACTATTTAATTCTCATAGGGTCCCATAAGATAATAGTGTTCTCTCAATATTTTTATATGAGAAAATAAAGATTATAAAGTTGAGGGGTGTATATATGCACTCTGGTCAACAGTGTGTTCTCCTACAGTACCCATCAGCACCCCATGGATGTATCAATGATATCTTAGGCTCTGTTTTCTTCATTTTAAAGCCCGTATAAGATGCAGAGATGCAATTCTAGACTATGAGGTTGAAAGAACCATTTTTTTTTTTTAGTACAAAACCAGTTTAGGGCCGGGCTGGTGGCGCAGCGGTTAAGTTCACACGTTCTACTTCTCGGGGGCCTGGGGTTCGCTGGTTCGGATCCCAGGTGTGGACATGGCATGGCTTGGCAAAAGCCATGCTGTGGTAGGCGTCCCACATATAAAGTAGAGGAAGATGGGCACGGATGTTAGCTCAGGGTCAGTCTTCTTCAGCAAAAGAGGAGGATTGACAGTAGTTAGCTCAGGGCTAATCTTCCTAAAAGAAAAAAAAAAAAAACAAACAGAAAAAACCAGCTCAATGCTTTGCAAGCAATAAGACCAAAATTACGTTAGTAGTAATACTAATTTCTTATGTAAAAAAGAGAGCAGATAGTGCTATTGACATTTTATCTAGATATACAGTGGCAGTGTTCTGCAAATTTCAATGACACATACACTGATTCATGATATTTTCTATTTCTGCTTTCACCAGTATATTCATTTTATTGTTCACCGATATACATCTGATATTTGTCTACTTATAAACTTATATTTTAAACTTAACAAATATATTTAAATTTAAAAAACACTTTACATCATTGAAACCTAGAATCCTTTGCCCTTAGCAAAGACTATGTTCAACCATCGCTTAGTTATCCAAACTGTAGTGTCCCTACTCTTATTCCACAGGTAAGCTCCTTCCACACCATCACAGTGCCCTCAACAGTCCCCAGCCAGCTCAACTCTAACCCCTAGAATGCCGTGAAGTCATGCATCAAGGCGTGAATATGCAGTACTTCAAAATGATGCTTGTCAATGGGACATAGAGCCTCCTGCATAGACAGGAGTACACAAGCATTTGGATGGTAGCTGAGGTCGCATATGAGGAGAGTATCTGCCACGTCCTTGTGTGGCAGATCTCTGGCCATATTCTCTTCTCTCATCTACAGTATTAGAGCCCATCGTCCTCCTTGTGGGAGCCAGGAACAGTGATAAAAAGGACTACCCAGTTGAATATGCCTAACTCAGTAACATCTCTCTTTCATACCTATCTACCACAGAGAAGGTTCATTCCAGCTTCTTCTCTTGTTTTGTTATTATCTCACAGTGGCAGTCTTTTCTCTTTTGTGGGTGGCCTGCATTCAGTTGTTCAGAGGTGCCATTGCCTGGACAGGTAAATCTGTCTAACTGTCAGACAGTACTAGCAAAGCCCCTTTGGCTGCAGTGCAAAAGTCACATTCTCCAAACAGGTTTATCAGTAATAAATTTGGAATATTGATCCTCACTTCAATGTGTCCTATGTCTCGTTTGTCATTTAATTCTGAAATCTGAGGGAAGACACTATATTTTATTTATTAGCCCTTAACATTTTCTACAGGTTCTAGAGTTACATTACCCTATCTGGGGATGGTACTAGTGAAAAAGATATGCCTCTTTTAAATAATTTCAGTAAAACGGGAAGAGATGATGAATACATTTAGTTTTAATTTCCCCACCTAGAGCCAAATTTTCTTGCCAGTTTGATAAAGCATTATAAACAGGCTCTGTCTAAATCGACTCAGTAATGGATGAGGATCAGTTTCATCTGAACCAGCTGAGTACATACCTCAAGAGAAAGGAGTGTTATGAGAAGAAAGGGAGTAAAGACGTAAGAGTGACACATCTGGGGAATACTCAGAGGGCACAGATGGAGAGGTTTACCAATTGGATGTAAAATGAAAGACAGAATGGAATTAAGGATGAATGAATTCCAAGCTTTTATCTTGGATGTTTGAGTAAATTGAGTCATCACCAGGTTAATATGGGAAAATGAAAAGATTTTGGGGACCGCCCCTGTGGCTGAGTGGTTGTTTGCACACTGCACTTTGGTGGCCTGGGGTTCACTGGTTCATGTCCTGTGCATGGACCTACGTACTCCTCATTAAGCCATCCTGTGACAGCATCCCACATAGAACTAGTATGACCTAAAACTAGATATACAGCTATGTACTGGGGCTTTGAGGAGGAAAAAATAAAGAAAGAGAAAGATTGGCAACAGATGTTAGCTCCGGGCCAAGCTTCCTCAGCAAAAAAAAGAAAAAAAAAACAACTCTCTGAAAAAAAAAAAATCTTTTAGTGTGACAGGGACAGAGATGGAATGCCCATGAATTCAATTTTTAAGTCACCTTTATTGAGACATAATAACATACAATAAAATTTAACTATTTAAAGTTTCCCTCATACCAGTCTGCAGTCAATTTCCCCTGATCTCCAAGAGTAGGCAACCACTGATGTGTATTCTGTCACCACACATTATATTTATCTTTTTTAAAATTTCTGATAGGGAATCATGCAGTATATACTATTTGTGGCTTTCTTTTTCTGTCTTAACTTGTTTGTGATATTCAGTCATATATTTGAGTGTATCAACTGTGTGTTCCTTTATCATGACTCAGCAGTATTGCAATGTATGGATATACCACCATTTGTTTATCTGTTTATCTATTGATGGATACTTGAGTTGTTTCCAGCTTTGGAATTACAAGTAAAGCTGTTTTGCATATTCATGTATAAATCTCTGTGTGGATGTACCTCTTGGGGAAATATTTAGGATAGCAGTTACAAGTTCATTTGATTAGTGTATGTTTAAATTTATGATAAACTGCCAAAAGTGTTCCAAAGTGGTTGTAACATATTACATTCCCACCAGCAGGATATTAGAGTTGCAGTTGGCCTTATATACCAATACATGGTACGAGAAATATTTTTATTTTTAGCCAATAAATTCAATTTTGAAAGAGAAACTTTTGAAAAATACATAGGAGAAAATTAGATATTCAATTCTGAAACACAAGGGAGAGGCATGATCTAGGATCATAAATTTAGAAATGATAAATATAGGAGAAATAATTAAAATCATGAGAATAGAGGAAATGATTCATATCATGTTTGTAGAATAGAGATTTCTGGAAAACGTAGGATTTTATTTAACAGAAGATTAGGAGCCTTGTAGGCAAGCAAAGAATTTATAAAAATTGCGGGGAGATCCAAGAGTGTATAAAAAAATCAAGGATGGAACAACAAAAGACCCCGAATAGCCAAAGGAATCCTGAGGAAAAATAACAAAGCTGGAGGTATCACACTCCCTGATTTCAAAACATACTACAAACCTATACTAACCAAAACAGAATGGTACTGCACAAAAGCAGACATACAGATCAATGGAACAGAATCGAGAGCCGAGAAATAAACCCACACATCTATGGACAGCTAATTTTCAACAAGGGAGCCAAGAGCATATAATGGAGAAAGGAGAATCTCTTCAATAAATGGTGCTAGGAAAGCTGGACAGCCACATGCAAAAGAGTTAAAGTAGGCCATTATCTTACCCCATGCACCAAAATCAACTCAAAATGGATTAAAGACTTGAATATAAGATCCAAAACCATGAAACTTCTAGAAGAAAACATAGGCAGTATACTCTTTGACGTGGGTCTTAGCAGCATATTTTCAAGTACCGTATCTGACCAGGCAAGGGAAACAAAAGAAAAAATAAACAAATAGGACTACATCAAACTAAAAACCTTCTGCATGGCAAAGGAAACCATCAACAAAATGAAACGACGACCTAACAATTGGGAGAAGATATTTGCAAACCAAAATCAGATAAGGGGTTAATATCCAAAATATACAGAGAACTCATATGTCTCAACAACAAAAACAACCAACAACCCAATTGAAAAATGAGCCAAAGATCTAAACAGATATTTTTCCAAAGAAGATATATGGATGGCCAACAGGCACATGAAAAGATGTTCAACATCATTAACTATCAGGGAAATGCAAATCAAAACTACAATGAGATATTGCCTCACTCCTATCAGAATGGCTATAATTAACAAGACAAGGAATAACAAATGTTGGAGAGGATGTGGAGAGAAGGGAACTCTCATACATTGCTGGTGGGAGTGCAAACCGGTGCAGCCAATACAGAAAGCAATATGGAGTTTCCTCAGAAAATTAATAATAGATCTACAATATGATCCAGCTATTCCACTGATGGGTGTTTATCCAAAGAACTTGAAAACACAAATGGGTAAAGATACATGCACCCCTATGTTCATTGCAGCATTATTCACAATAGCCAGACTTGGAAGCAGCGTAGTTGCCCATCAAAGGACGAATGGATAAAGAAGATGTGGTATGTATACACAATGGAATACTACTCAGCCATAAGAAATGATGAAATCTAGCCATTTGTGACAACATGGATGGACCTTGAGGATATTATGCTGAGTGAAATAAGTCAGAGGGAGAAAGTCAAATACCATATGATCTCACTCATAAGTAGGAGATAAAAACAACGACAAACAAACACATAGCAACAGAGATTGGACTGGTGGTTACCAGAGGGAAAGGAGGGAGGGGGGAGGGCAGAAGGAATGATTAGGCACATGTATATGGTGATGGATTGTAATTAGTCTTCGGGTGGTGAACATGATGTAATCTACACAGCATTCAAAATATATTATGACGGACACTTGAAAGTTATATAATGTTATAATTCAATGTTACTGCAATAAAAAAATGGGGTTTTTTGTTTGTTTTTTTTAAAAAACTTACCTGATTTCAAAATTTGGCACTATTAAAAAAAAATAATGGAAAAAAATAAATAAAAAATCAAGGACATAGAGAATTTAAGTATAAATGATCAATAGTGTCAAATGCATCAAAAAGATCCAGTAAAGGACCAAAATTTCCCCAATTTAATTTGGAAACTGGCATATTATTGTAACTTCAACAAAAACTGTTTCTGTTTTGTGCTTGGGTTGGCACTCAGGACGGAGCGGGTTAAGTGTGATTGGGCAGAGATGAAGAGGTTGAGGGAAAGCTGATTGACTCTTTTCACCTGAAAAGGGGAAAAAAAGAGACTGAGTCCCAGATACTGCATCAAGACCCAGTCTGTATAACCATTAGTACAATGTCTGGTAAAGAAGGAAATCAGTAACTATAACATTATTCGTTTTAAATGAGGGAGTAGAAAAAGAGTTTGATACTTTTCTTCCAAGCTCACTCCAGATGTCAAAACCCAAGCTGCTTCTAGGCATTGCGGAGTTCGTGACACTCAAAGCAGTTGCTCCTAACACATTCCGCAATCCACAAACTTTATGAAAGTAAATTTAGCTTAATATTTACATTAAGAACAGACACAAAAGAGAAAATGAGGGTGGGAGCTCATAAATTTTTATATTATGCATGTAACAATCTGGAAAGATTTCTTTGATGTCTATACTGAAGGCTCATGAATTAACAGTACATAAGTCTCAAGGATTTTTTTTGTGTGTATAAAGTTTTGTTTTTAGAAACTGCTAGCATAGCCTTCTCCTTCTCCCGCACACGTTGACAACTTGAATATTTTTTTCCAGTTTAGACTCAAAGGACGAGATGCCAGTTGAAACTACGCATCACAGCTGACAGATGATCATGAACACAAATGTTATGAGCCTGCTAAAAAGATTGCCTTATGTTGAAAGAAAAATTAATTCAAGGTTTTTGCAAACCCTTTCAGTTATTTTATAAACGTGACTCTTTTTATTAATATGATAGAACACTGGAGAGAATAAAAAACATGAAGTTCAAAGGCCCTCAAAAAATAGAATTCAAAGATCTTTTCAAAAGTATTATTTTAACATCATGTTATTTGAATGTTAATCTCAGACATTTAAAATATATCTGTATTTTTTTCTTTAAATTTTGCAGCTTACTAGGGTCTAATAAGCTAATGCTGGTTATCTAGATTTAAAATTTTAGATATGTGGGTAATTACCATCATTATGAATTAAATTTCTCTTCAAATTTGAAGAACAAGGCACTTATTTCTGAAACCAGTGCAAAAACTTCAGAAAATATTTTAAAGGTTTAAACAAAGAGCTATGAAGATAGATTAAATCTGGCAAAAATGAAAAATTATGGTTTGATAAAAATTTAATTTACTCTCTACATATTAATGAAAATATCTATATAGCAACAAATCTGACCAGAATATTAATAGACATGTTTATAAAATATATCTTAGCTTAACAGGGTTGATGGAAATTTTACATGTAGAAAGAAGAGCTGGCAGAATATTTTAGCATCTTACCTAATATTTAAAAAAGACATAAGACATGATTATAGATACATTTTTATACATATATATATACATACAAATATATCAGTAATCAAAGAAAAATGAAGTGAGACTGAATGCATGAACTCTTTAATAAAGACACTTCTTTCCTGTATTTCCCTTTGATAACAATGTAACAAGACCCAAATTAATTTGATTATTCGGTGCACTATTTGCAATGGTAATGTCAAAATCAGTATCACACATTTTCCAGAATGGGAGACAGATTTGAAAGAATCTTGAGGGAGGAACAGAACAGAAGAAAATACACATACTGATAAATATGCTGGCCTATTTAGAACGGCAAGAACAAAATTTTTTAATAGTTGACAATGAAGATGAAGATAACGATGACTATCAAAATAAGTTACACTGAATTGTTCCTTTGTGACATGACAAGTTGTTCATGAGCTTTTTTCCGTTTGTTACTCGTATCAATACTATCAAGTTCACCGTGGTAGCCTAATATCTGTCTTTCTTTCCTTCATTTTAGTAGAATTTCTAAATATTTCTTGGAAACATTGTTCCCCAAAGTAAGAACTGCATTTCCCAGCTTCATTTACAGCTAAGGTATGACCAAGTGACCAAATTTTGAACAATTTGATGAAAACAGTATTGTTTGATTCTTTCTTATACAACAGCCAGGATGAGGCTTGCCCCTGTCTCTTTGTCTCTTCCCCTCTCTGTTGCACAGAGTACATTTATGCTGGTTTAATTTGGAGGACAATCTTAGCCCATAAAGTGATCTTGCAAATGGGAGCCCAGTATAATGCAAGAACAAGAGAAAGGGACATGAGAGCATTTTATGGATCACAGCTGCCATTGCTGCCCTGGATGACCGACTTGCTGACATTTATATTAGAGGGAGATAACATTATATCTTTTCTAAGCCACCGTTTTTTGGATCTTTATCACAAATTTGATTCATGTATATGTACATTTATAAATTACTAAATCTTATATCTCATATTAGTATTATTACATTTTAGAATATATACAATATAATACATAAGCATATATTAATTATTTCAATTTTATTAATGAGGAAACTAAGTTCCTATTAGATAACTCTTCAAGATTATGAAATTACTAAATGATAGAGTTTATGAGATGCAGAAGCCTGAGATGTATTGCTTTGCAGACAAAGCATCATTATTTTGGAAGTTTGGGGAGCTAAGTCTCACCCCCATCTCCCCTCTGGGTTCTGACCTATACAGGAAACACAAGGGTCAGTAAGCAAATGAGATCCAAAGTACCATCTTTATTAATGACTAGCCAATTACCTGATAACTCCTCAAACTCAGACAACTAGTAAAACTGTGTTGGAGAGCCTGGCCTCCTATTGACTTCCCACCACGTATCCTGAATCAAAGTTCAGTTGTAACACAGGCAGAAAATACAGAACAGAAGAAAGCGAGGATAATTGGGTCTGTCTTTCAACACAGCGGTTCCTCAGATCCGTTGTGAAAACGATGCCCTGTAGTAAAAACCCGCAGCGCACTGGGGCATATTCCCTTGGCCTGATTTCAGTGCAGATGTGGCTGACAGCTCCATGCTCATTGCCAGCATCCAACATCAAAGGGTCTCTGCTTTGCTGGCTCAGGACTGCATGAAGGCTCGCCCTCAAACTGTGGGGAGCAACCCTCTGGGAGCAGCCCTAAAGGATAAATGCTATCCTTTCTGTCCTCTAGTAGGACAATTTAAGAAGTGCATTCTACAAGATTCTTCAGAGATTCTTCCGCAGGCTGAATGCTCAGTTCCCCACAGCTTCCACCAGCTCGTCAACATAAACTTCTTATGTTTTCTTCTCTCCCTGTGTTACTTTCCTGACTATCTAACTTGTGTGTCCTGAGGTCACCTCTCGGTAGACTCCCTGCACTCAAATCCTTGTCAGGCTTTGTTGGAGGGCAGATCTAACCAAGATACGTCGATAGCTCTCACTTTTTTTATTAGCAACATTTCTCTCCCCCCTTAGAAAAGAATAAATAAGAAAAGGAGAAAGAGGTAAGTTTTTTCTTCCATTCTTCTTAAGTGAACCTTCTTACATATCCTGAGCAGGTGGAGAACAAAGAAGTTTCCTCATCTGACATAGTGTAAGCTGGAGGAGGTAAGAGATTTCCTCTAAAATAAGCTCAGCCATTATGTCTATTTCAATTGTGGTGAGACTTTTTAAGATTTATTCTCAACTTTCAAATACACGATACAATATTGTTAACTATAGTCATCATGCCATACATTACATCCCAGAACTTATTTATCTTTACCTGGAAGTTTGTACCTTTTGGCCACCCTTTCTCAATTCCCCCAGGACCCCACCCCCCACCTCTGGGAACCGCCAATCTGCTCTCAGTTTCTATGAGTTTGGTTTTTTTTTTGAGATACCACATGTAAGTGAGATCATAAGGTATTTGTCTTTCTCTGCTGACTTATTTCACTCAACATAATGCCCTCAAGGTCCACCCATGTTGTCGCATATGGTAAGATTTCCTTTTTTTAATGACTGAATAGAATCTCATGTTTTCAATGATTACAATTATAGTAAACAGACATAGTAAATTTAATTTCCTTATAGAAAAATTATATAATAGTGAGAAAAATTACTCATAATATCAGGAAGTCAATGGAAAACTATACTAAGATCTCAAGTCTTCCCTCAAATGCACCCACATCTATAATTGCTTTGAATCACAACATCTCACTCAGCTACTCGCCCTTCCAAGTTTATTTTTCAATTTCAGTATGATTATTTCTATGCAATATTAGTAGCTTGGATCTTGGACAAAAAAACAATAAGTAAGAAATCAATGCATTATATTATTGCGTGTGAATGTATATAACTTCATTTTACTAATAACCTGGCAGGATATCTGCTGTATCTGGCAGAGCTTGCATTACGCCTGTTTTATAGATGAACAGCTAACATAATGAGTCATGGTGTGATAAAGCCACAAAGCTAGTTACTGTGTGTACATGCATACCTGTTGACGTCTTACCCAGTTTTCTTTCATCTAGGTGGAATTGCTAACAACTTGACTCTTGGGTGAGCCTCCCTTCCTGCGACCTCACGTTTCCACGGGAGAAGGTCCGGAGTAACAGCTTCTTCCTCTGCTCATTTAGGCCTCCCCTGAGGATGGATTTGGAATAAGGAACTGATGCTGCTGAGCTCAGCTCCTTCTGTGCTTCTTACTTTTAGGTCTGTTGGCCCACAGAAAGAGCATAGTCTGGTCAGCTCTCCACTATATGGTGCGAGGAACAGGACTGATTCTCCGCCTATAGGAAAATTTGGCAGTTGTTCCACTGCTCTGGGAACCAGGAAGCATCTCTGTATCACTAAAAGCCTCATTGGCCATGCATTTGAAGCCAGATTTTCTTATAAATTTCATCCGTAAATCTATCATTTCAGTCTCCACTTCTCTGTTGCCTTGATTCTTATCTGTTTCTGAACTCCAGAAAGGAAGATGAGGTTTTATCCCCTGCTTCCCCCATGAAAACACAGTAATTACTTAGGAGATATCTCAACAAGTTTCATTATTAATGTGTATAGTAGGAATGAGTAAATTAAGAAGTGCTATTTTAAGTACTGAAAATACTTTAACTTCTGCAGAAGAAATAATTAGAGGAAAAGTAAGTCAAATCAAGTGAATAATCAAGTGAATGAAAGGAAAACTGGTTTGGGATACAGTTAAATGATTTATACTATTAAATAATGAACAAGATGTTAGCAACATGGGGTTGGTGTAGTAAAAGGTAGTTAACTTTATCTGAACCTATTATGAAGTTATTAGTTCATTTTGTGCAAAAATCTACTAAATTTTTTAAGAATGGTATCCTTTTGTTTTCCTGCTGAAAATCTACATTTTACTTCCACAAATGATAGTTATTGTGTATATATTTCATTACATTAAAAAAATACTTAATTCCAACTGTGAAATTGGTCCTTAGCAGTGTAACTCTGCTGAGGTGTCCCACATACCACTTATATTTGAACTGAATTCACAGCAAGAGGCCTGTCCTTATAAGGATGGAAAACAGCAATACAGTGTGACACAATTTTTTTGAGAAAGACGCTATTCTTTAAGCTATATGGGGAACTGTGGGGCTTATGAAACATTTGACTTTGGATAAGAATATAGCATTACTCTCCACTTCTCTTAATCTTTACCTCCAGAACAAATAGAAGAAAAGGCTGGGAATCTCTAATTCTTGTTTTAACTTATCTAACTATACTTTGAAGGTTATAGAGTGAAGTTAAATTACTGAAAATATATCACTTCGTTTCATTTGTTTAGACAACTTGACAAACAGTCTAAATCTTTAGACCATAATGTTCACCTAATGAATATATGCAAGGAAAAAAAGAGAAAAATTCACTTTGGTGATTAATTTAGAAGCAGCACATGTGCACACATGTCATGAATAAGTCTGCAACCAGACAAAATATGTCCTTCAATAGGGGGCATAAAGTATTGAGCAGGCCCCAAACATGAAAAGATTACTTTTGTATGTGAATGTTCTTTCTGCGTATGTTTTTGTTTTGTTTTATATTTGCATGTTTTCCTCTCCTGTGTGTTGGAGGACAATTCTCCATGGGTTTCTTGTGTTTCTGAGTGTTTTGGAACCAGAGGCACTGAGTGTCTTTGTTCTAGACGATCGTTTCAACAATGTATAGTCAACAGCTTTGGAAGATTGAAGCAGTGTCTCTCTCCAGAGCAAACGGTAGGAACAGCTATTGCCCTTTATAAAAAGATGAGGGTTCCTAAGCTCAGGGGTCCTTTCCTGTAACGCAACCCACTGTGTATGGAGGCATCCTTCTGTGTGCATATGCATCACTGCAGGGTGACATGGGGGTGAAGGGAACTGACCCAAATATGCAGAAGCTCATGCTGCTGGCTGTGCTGTGAATAATATAGTCCTTTGTCCCTGACCTTGGAGTTTCTTGTCTTCTAACAGCATCTATGAAACTGGCAGGCTAAGTTGTTAGCTTGAAAGTAGGATAAAAATCTCAGTTCTTGGCAGTTTTGGTGATAAGAATGGGAAGGTGACAGAGACACGGCTTTCAAGAAGTATAGTGATCTCATGAGATGATTGATGTGTCTTGAGGTAAGTCCACGGCAATCAGCAAAGGATATTTTCACCAAATTTTACAGCCACCTGGACAATAAAAAGTCCTCCACTTTATTACATGATGACATGGAAGAATTGAGGAGAGAATTGCAGGCCAACTATCCAAAAGTCGGTTGAAAGACAACTGCCAAAACAGTGTTCTAGAAGTTGCTATCTCTCTTCTGGATGGGAAAACTTCCCTGCCAACCCAGGCTGGCAGAAGTATTTCTTCCATCTTTCAGACAACAGATACAGAGATATGAACCTACACTGAGCTTGCAAGGAGGAAATTCACAACTGCTATAGCTAGTAGTAAGATGAATCATTAGAACTTTGGCAGGTTTCCTTGGGAAGTAAGAAGGCAGAGCATAGATTGTTTGTTAAAAAGAATGGCACATCTAGGCCATCTTACAACCCAGCTCCTTTTGTAGTCTATTATGCTAACCTTAGATCTATTCTGAGCTTTTTCCAGTGGGTCCTGGCTGGTACAAGGGAGGCTTAACTCTGTTGAAGAAATTTTCCTGAGACACACAAAACTTCGTGGCGCACTAAAGATGTGACATTGGCTAGTTCTCAAGCTATTACTGTCCCGACTGAGTTTGCAATGCCAATGAAGATGACATACTACAGCGGGGGTCAGTAGATGCTTTCTGTAAGGACCATACAGTAAATATTTTAGGCTTTTAGACCATATAGATTCTGTTACAACTACTTAACTCAGCCTTTGCAGTGCAAAAGCAGCCACACGCTATACGTAAACAAATGATCATGGCTGTGTTTCAATAAAACTGTATTTACAAAATCAGGTGGCCAGCCTGTAGGCCACAATTTGTTGGCCTTTGTACTTAGAGAATGAGAAACTGATAGAAAAATATCAGATAAATTCTTGTGGTGAGCCCCATTGCCTTTGAAAACTCTTTTAGCTCCCAATTAAAATCTTTCGAGGTACGAAGTGTGAGAGTTTCTGCAAGTCAAGTTTCAGAACCCCGTATGCCAATGTGCCTTGCATCCTCATCCTGTAACCTAACTACTGTAGGCTGCATTTGAAACTTGGCATGGAAATACCATATACAAATGTTGGAAACATCAAATCAGAGATTATATAGAAAGTACCTGGCTTCATCCATTGTAACTGAGCAGTAAATGCTCGCTCCTATTTTCCACTGTGAATGATAGGCAAGAAACATTAAAATGCTTTGAGATGTGGAAAAAACCCCACAACTTGGTGAATATTTAAGAGACATTATAATGACAATATGGCCTCAGGTTAAAATGGTGTTCTTAAAAGCACTGCTGCTCCATTAGTTAGGCCCAAGTCGACCAACTGGCACGTTCCTGCATCCCTAGGTAGAAAGCAATATGGTGCTGGCTGCCAACTAAAGGGATTCTCAGGGCTGAAGTACATGTGTTCTTACTACCCAATATAAAGCACTGGACAGACCTCAAACATTGGAGTTTCTTTGGTTGAGCCACAAGCCACCTTGCTTACCAGGGTAGAGTCACACATTCCTTCCTTGTCCCCCATCTCTACCTCACCTCTATGCCAGTTTCAAGGTTGAGTGAAGATTCCACAACCCAGCAGCCATCTGTACCTTTCTAAATATGCTGGGAAATTTGAGGAGGGTAGGAACTCAAGTTTTTATGAATCTGTTGGAATCTTTTACAAATCTTTTGCTAAAGGAGGGGGGATTTTTTTCTGGTCCATGTTTCACTGAGATGATAACCTTTCAAGGGTCTGAGCCATATGCAATTACTCAATTTTAACTTTCTACTTTGCATGTTTCCAAGGCTTTGGCTGTTATTGCCATGTTAACCATTAAAATACTAGCATCTTGGTTATCAACATTATCAAATATACTCAGGGCAGGTGGAAGGCTAACCTCAATTTATCACTTTGGTTTACGGCTTCCTTTTTTTAAGGCTAGTGATGATATGTCTCAATTTCTTGTGAGCTCAGCTATGCTTATAACAGGATTTTGTTTTATTTTATTCATTAATCCTTCGTATTTTATATTAGAGCCTATGTTAGGATATATAATCTAATTGACCACATTATCTAAAAATATATCTTTAATAAGTCATTCTTTTCTATAAGACCAGCTTGGTGGTCTGGGATGATGCAGTGTGTGATAATTCACAGTGAATTCCATATTAATCTACCTTTTTTTTTCTTTAAAGATTGTTTCTTCTTCACAGAAAAAAAGCTTATTTTGTATGCCACATGGAAACTTGAAGGGCTTTTAACAGCACTTGATGGTTTTTGTAGGAGTATAAGAGTCGAGGAAAGCAAATTAAAATCTAGACCTACAGTAAAAATAAAACATCCCTCCCTCTATGATGAAAAGGATTACCAGTGTATAAGCTGCTGTGTGTCTGGTCATCTAGGTACATAATACTACATAAGGTACTCAGAACTGATCTTTGGTGTTGAAATTAGACAATTTGCAGTAATGGTAACCACGTTACCCTTTGCAAGACAAAATTCATTTTGTTGAACTCATGACTTGCTCCATAGTGCCATCATAGTATAATTTTTCATAATCCCCTTGACCCATCCCTTCAGAGGCTGTGGTATTATCTGTTATGCACAAAGTAGGTCATCTTTACCATCTCATTATTGAATTTTCCACAGTGTGGGCTTTTGGCGAGAGTTTTTATGAAAACCAAAATTTTCTGATTCTAGGCAAATTCAAGAAGTCTAATCATTCACATGCTTTTTCTACAGTCTCCTAGTCTTTTACAATAATACTTATTTTAAGTCTTGGATATCTTGCCAAACATAATTAGTATAGATCCTAACGTTAAGCTTATCTCTCTTTAAAAGCACTATAAAAAATTTAGATGTACTGCTTGCAGACACCTATGTAAGTTCTCTCCTTCTCCCTTCTATTTTAGAAAAGGCACCCAAATTCTATAGCAGATTTCTAAATGGCTGGTACAAGGTTATTAGACAGTTAGAAATTTGGCAAAGTTTGGCATTCAGAGACTATGACTACCCCACTCATTCAACTTACATGTGTAGTCAAGGTTTACTTGGTGTGACCTGCTAGATACGAAGTCCCATTAATGAAGGAGTGTTACTAGAGAAGATTGACTTTATAACTAGATAATAACTCCCAGACCATCTTTATTTTATTATCATCTGGTGTCCCATGGCTTTAGTCTCTACTAAGGCCCAGTAAGAATCTAAAATATGTTTGTCAAAGGAGAATTGGTATTTTCCAAAGAGGTAATATCTTTGCTCTAAAATCATAGGGCTTCCACAGGAAGTTTCCTGTTAGAGTGTGTTGGAATCTCAATTACCAAAATATCCAAGTGGCAGACTGTTTTACTTGAAGCTTGACAAAGTTGGAAATACTTTTTTTTCCTTTACTCCAGATCTGTTGAAAGTCAGTAGATTCTGTATCACCCAGCGGACAAACCAGAGCAGCACAACCGACCATAGAAAATCCACCTAGGACTGCACTACTTTTTTAATGGTAGAAGGACCAGGTTCTATCAGCCATCACTTTGAAGGGGTATCTTAACATACCCCAAACCATTAGAATACATAATCATTGTTGAGATGACAGGATCCTGAATTTTCATGGAATTTATCTCACATATTCTGGAATTCATGTATCTCACCAAGGTATATAGTTAACTAATATTTCTTGCTCAGAAATATTAGTCCAATATAGATGATACCATTAATGTAGAAAACTAGCATTCAGTCATGAGAATGGTAAAATGGTCAATTTTCCTGATGGATTTAATTGTGGTACAGAGCCAGACAGTTTTTATAACCCAGGAGTCAAGACAGGCCATATAAACTAAAATTCTTGTCAGATAAAAGCCGTGGTATCTTCCGCTTATCATGCTTATCATGATGAGGATAAAAGACATTTACCAGATGTTTCTCTATGTAGCAGGTACCAGACTACTCATTTGCTTCAGTAAAGAGACCACATCCAGAAGAGACCCTGCAACTATTCAACTATTCAATCTGAAGAGCAAATAGAAAAACAAACTTGAAATGAACATAGCCTCAGCTACATGTGGGAAAGAATCAAAAGTTCCAATATTGGTGTCATTAGACTCTTACAAGAAATTAAAGAGATTGGATAAGAAAAACATTTGAAGAAATACTGCCCAAAACTTCTCAAATTTGGTAAAAGATAAAGCAAATTAGTGAGTCCAATGATATTCTAATTTGGCAACACAGGTGATAAAAATGTGCATTTACTTATTATATACTTCAGACAAAGACATAAAGATATTATTATAACTATATTTTCTATGTTTAAGCAGGTTATGGAAAGATTGAGCATGTTAAATAGAGATATGAAGTAATAAAATTTTTGGATATTTGAATACATAATGTTTGCAAAGAAAAATGCATTCTATTTAAACAGTAAATTAGACCACGCCAAAGAACAGATTAGTGAATTTGAATACATAGCACTAAAGCTATAAAAAATGAGACAGAGAGAATGAACTTATTAAAAGTTAAGATAATAACAGTGACTAGTGAAACGATTTCAAATGCCCTAATACATGTGTGAATGGAGCTTCTCAACAAGGAGAGGGGATTGAGGAACATTTTTTGAAGAAATAAACGCAGGAGATAGAAGAAGCTCAAAGTTGGGGGAACCTAAGAATGAGGCATACTGTCTCTTCCCCTCCCTCTCTGCAGGGCAGTGGACCATATTCAATGTGTCTTCCCCAGGATGGAGGAGTTTGAGCAAAATGGCAGAGCACACTTATATAGTGTACCATATATCAGTGTGTCAAAAAAGAGAGTGAGTGTCTGAGAAGGCAGCCTGAATCTCCCCTTGGAGTAGTTAAGATCTGTGCTTTGTTTTGGTTTGTTTTCCTCTCATGAGCTCAGAGGAAGCCTGATAAGCTTCCTTTGTCCCTGTATAACATGGATATCACATGAGCAGATGGGATGTTGGTGTATTTGTGCTTTCATAGTTTTCCCCATGATTTGGGCTCCCATCTGGGTGTGGGGAGTCAGAATGGAGCTCCAGCTATGCTCAGGGGTCCAACCAGTGAAGTGCTGAAGCTGGCCCACACAGGCTTGGGAGAGCTGATGGCCTCCAATGATTGCCTTCTCCTGGTATTCACACCCTTATGTAATCTCTCTTCATTGAGAGTGGGCTGGATTTAGTGACTCAATTCTAATGAGTAAAATAAGGCAGAACTGGTGGTGTAAGACTCAGTGACTAGGTCATAAAAGGCAGTGTGGCATTGCTCTCTTGCATGTGTGCCCTCTCAAATCCCTTGCTCTGGGGAGAGGCCTATGTAGGGAGGAAGTAAAACCTCTTGACAACAGCCAGCTGACTGAGCTTAGAAGTTGATTCTTCCAGCCTATCAAGCTTTCAGATAACAGCAGCAGTAACTGTCATCTTGACTGAAGCCTCATGAGAGATTCTGGGCCAAGAGCACCCAACTAAGATGCTCCTGGATTCCCAACGCTCAGAACCTGCTTGAGATAATCAGCGTTTGTTCTACTAAGCTGCTACATTTTGAAGTACTTTCATATGCAACAATAGACAGCCAATATAGGGCCCTTGTCCACATGGACAGCAGCATGTTCACTAACTTACCACTACGTAGGTGTTAGAGGATCTGTTTGCACTCAGCATACTAGGCCAGAACAGGGGTTGTCAACGGCATTGCATCATGCTCATCAGCTATCTGGGACTAAGGAGCATGTTGTCCAAATCAGCTTTGCAGGCTGCACACCAAGAAACCTCAGACATGGCTACTTGTGGTCACAGACAATCAGCTTGGGTCCTCAAGTCACTCCCTGCACCACCCAGTCATTCTGAGGACTCAAGGGTTGATGGTATATGATTTGGGAAGCAATGACCAAGGATATAGTATTTCTCTAAGAACATATCTCTGTGTGTTCAAATTCTGAAATGTGTTATAGAATAACCGGACTCTCCCTAAGGAAGTTGTCTTTCACTTTGTAACTTTACAACCATCTTGGAGAACCTAATAAAATTTTAGGAAAATTCACATATGGACCTACATTCAAAAATACCACTTATTTGAGGGCATTTGAGTAACTACTAGAATCCACCCACAGACTTTACACAGCTTAAAATATTAGGCCATAAACTAATTTGGAAGAAAATATTTATTCTATTGCTATACAAAACTTAAGTTTCCCTGTGGATAATGATTCTATTAGCATAGCTATTCAAAGTTGAGGACTATTTTCATTTCACTTTCGAGAGGAAAGAGAAAGAAATTATTCAAACTGACTATTCAATGAAACAAATGCATAGAATTTACAAGGTGAACCATCTTACAATGAGGCCACACAAAAATAAAATTTATATACATGCATTGAAAGATAATTGCAACCATAATATATTTTAAGTTATTAGGAATTCATATTAATATTCATTTTAATAATATTCTTTTATTAAACTTTGTGGGCAATTTATATTTTAATTCAATCAATATGTACATGTATATGAATTTCAAAACGCTCTTGATTAAGTGTTAAAAACCTTCATACACTATTTTTCAAATGGTAAAGTCATCTTTTAATTTACTTAAAATGATAATGGCTTTGTTGATTAAATATACATAAATATACTAATTAAAATGAGTTGCATCTGTATGCTCATATTTTATTTTGTTTGTTTTCTAGAAAGTATGAGTTTTGTTTCGTTTTTCTTGTTTTGAGTCAATAAATTATACTTGCTTTATTAGTATTATAAGACAATTACATAAACATTATATATCAAAGATTATAATTATAAAATGCATGTATTTCGGTAATAATGTTTAAAGCCATTTAATTTACTTGATATTTTGGCATGACTGTGTTGTGGCTCAGTGGTAAGGCACGGTGTCCTCTCTGCATTACAGAGGATGCTGGGAAGAAGTCAACATGCAACAAGAAACGCACAGTTCAACCTCCATCCTCCATCACTGTTCAGAATTAAAAGAAGCCAGAGCTGAGACGAGGGCATCGTGTGTATCCATTTACGGGTAACAGTGGCTCCAGCTAACAGTTTGTGTTTGATCAAATCTTAAGGTCATAAAAGACTGGTGGGAGCAAGGTGGGACATTTGGTCCTTTAGCTAGTCCAGTGTAGGGCTGCTTAGATAAGAAGCAGCTGGAATTAAGGAGACAAGAGCACAAAAAAATTTATTCCTAGAAGAGGCTTTGACTTAGAGACAATAAAATAGACATTAGTCCTTACCATGAAGCACTCCAGTTCAGTCCTGATTGGAAGTGGAAAACAGTTGGGAAGCAATGCAGGGGACAGGAAATCATGACTCAGCTGAGGGATCCCAAGTCACAGAGAACCATTTCATCAAAGCCCTACTGAGAGCCAGGGTCCTAAGGCTGTTGACTGGAATTTCTGCATCTATAAAGATTGCCTCAGAAACTTGTGGGAGGGAGGAATTGACCTAGCTATGCACGGTGGGGGCTGAAGTGCTGAGAACTGGAAGGAAATACAGCGAGGAATGTTTCAGAGACAGATGGGTACTTTTTCATTTTAAAGTTGAAACCTTAACATCTTCCAATAAAAGATCCTTTGCATATATTCTATGATATATATGAGCACAGGGAATATGATCAATCCTAGGTAAACTAAGAAATTTAACAGAAATAATTATTTTTCAGTATATTTTACTAGAGACTAAAAACATTTATTGGAATGAATGAAAATCTATCCACATAAAACATCAATCAGTAACACTAATGGAGCTCTGTGAGTACTGCCCTGTGCATCTACAGACCACTTGCTCATATGTTAATGATTTTCATTAGGTCAACTTGGAATACCTTGAACCAATAACTGAGGACACTAATGGGTTATAATAAGCCTCTGTATATCATACTTTTTGAAGGGCTCAGGGGAGACTGAATGCAGTATCTCCAAAGCTTTTATTAATGCTTTTCATGAACACATCTCAAAGGGCTAATTTTTCGAGGATATTAATTTGTAAATATTGTATAAATTAAAATTTTGATACCCAGGTAAACCAATACGTGTTTGTATGTCACGTTATGGTTAAACACTATAATTTCAAGTGTTTTCAAGATTCAGCAAGGAGCTGAATCTTCTCTGTCTTCATTTTGGACGTTATACTGGCCATATAAGTATTTCCACTTATCAGATATTCTATCCTATTTAAAAATGATCTAATTTGTATTAATAAGGTGGAAACATATTTTGGTTCCTATTATAATTGCAGCTTTAGGGTTTTATTCTTTGAATTCATGGTGTTTCTCATATAATCTGACATTTTTAAAACATTCTGCAATATATCATAACCTGCTATTTACATATCCATTTCCCTATCTCTTTAATAAACAGAAACAGCTAGCTTTAGCTTTTCTTGAGGGTAGGAACCTTCTCTTATTAACATCATAATCTCCCGCACTATCTTGCATAATACCTTAGAAATTAAGTGTTTTATAAAATTTTGTTGGTACTTAAGTTGATCTAGAATAGCAAAAAGTAGAAAGAGTCCTGATTTATTTAACTCAAGGCACAACCTATGTGGTTACTTGTAACATTCTTTGAGCGATTAATATTTTCTAGGTATTTTGCTAACCCCTTACACAGCTTATCTTATTTTTCCTCACAACAACTGTACCAAGTAATAGTACTAAGCTACTACAATACTAATAATATTTATACTAAAATGCTATTATAATCAACATTTTAGAGATGAGAAAATGTAGGGACAGAGAAGTTATGAATAATGGTTGCTGTTGTATATCTGCCGTTGAAATTGGAATTTTCACCTAGGCAGTCTGACTCTGGAGCCCATTCATTTAACAGTCATAATATACCTCTAGGTTTGATACTAAAACCTATGTTTGATGCTAACAATACAGCCTGAATAAAATTAACTATCAATCTACTTATAACTAAATATGCAAAGATTCTAAATTAAGTACCAAAAATATAATCAAATGTCATATTATTACTTTTATTATAATATTCTTTATTATAACAGTGTAACCATAATTTAATATTTAGAAACATAAGTAGAATTTAAACAATAAGTATACACATAATGTCAATAACTGTCAAAAAGAAAATTGATAAAATTCTTGGTATAAATTGACTCATAGCCGCAAAACTTCAACTTCTACTAAATTATCTAATTACCTCCAGTCATATTTGTGATTCCTTTTCAGTCATTTCAAAGACTCTGTTCACAATCTTCTAACACAGTTCTTTCACAGAATTATCACAAACTATTGAAGGGGCACCTTGATCTGTCATTGCTACGAGAATTTCCATGAAAAACTGCAAAGAATTCTATTTATGCTCCATGTTGCATAAGATTCTTCATGAAAAATGACTTATGCCACTTGTGCCTTCAGCCTTTCTCTTGAGAGATACTGAAATCTAGCAACTGGAGAAGAGAAGCATTTAGAGTTCTCTCTTCTCCTTTCCCTTTCTAATGTTTTTAGATTCATTTAGACTCCCATTTCTTCTTCAAACAAGTACCTCATCCCCTAGAAAGAGTCATAACCAGTCACTATCTTTTAGAAGTTAGCAAAGAAGTATCCTTCGTATCACAGACTTTGAAGTCTGAAAACAGTTCGGGGTATTAAATGTCGTCCCTCGTGAATATGACACATCCTCTAAACTGGTAACTTTACCGATCAATATGAACCTGATGTATCTCATCCACTGATATCAAACATTAGAATCACTGCTATGTAGGTAATTTTACTTGGCTATTTGGCTTTGAGTAGAACATTCTTTTGTCACTACACTAAGAGGCAACCAGGCTCTGAGTATGTCACATTGAGGCAAGGAGTATAGAAAGACAAACAGTTGAGAACCATGTCATATAATCTATAAATAGATTTATAATCTCATATACATGTAATATATACTATTATAGAAAATAAATCATATGAATTAATATATTTAAAAATATATTTTAGAGATTATCTATCAGTCAATTTTAAAGTTGTGAGGGTGTGTGTACTCTCAAGGATACAGTAGAAAGTAGTCTGGAGTAGAGCTTTAATTTAGACAACCAGTTTATTGGCATTTCCACTTCATCACAAAGCTTTTAAAATTTATCTTAATTTCTTGCTAATTCTATAGATTCAATGAGAATCGGGAATTGATCAACTCAGCAGTTGTTTCCATTTTAAAGGCTCAGTGGTGATGTGACTAAGATATCACATTATTTGCAATTTTTTTTTAAATAATCCGTTTAACAAGATGTCCAAGAAATCCTACAGTTGATTCTCTTGGGTACTGTTTTCACAGTGTGGTGATTTTTCTTGCGCCTGCAGCTAGAGAACAACTAAAATGCAACTTCCTTAATATAACATAAAAATAATTTCTATGAACCTTACCACATCGTTGGCAACATATTTTATAAATAGCACTATGTTGAATTGGTATATTAATTGCAAACACTGTCTGTTTGCTAGGAAAGCAACAGAAATTGAACAGATATCCTAAATTCAAAGGGTAAGATCTCCGTATTTTGTAATTGTTTTTAAAATTGTCCAAATTTTTTACACATTTATTTCAACTTTGTAATAATAGCAAAAAAAAAAATCTGGCATAAAATGCGTATATTCTCTTTGCTACCTTTATCTATCACCTCTCTATCATTTATCTAATTTATCTATCTGCCTCTTTATCATTTATTGATGATCTCAATTCTAGGATGTCAGAGCTGAATGAGAGACTTGACACGGGATAAGGGTTACTTCTTGAGCAAAGTCTCAGAAGATGCAGAGATATGATCAGGATCACAGGTACTGAAGTGTTTTTGGAGGGAGTACATATCTTCTTTAGAGGCAATGGGAGGATGGCTGTACAAATTTAGATTTTTTTTCCCCAGTGGAGGACAACTGATGATCTTGATTATTTTTGCGATGTGAACTTGCTGAGACTAGGGCTGGGGGAATAAGTAGAGAGGCAGTAGTTTGAAACTACAAAACATGAGATGCTGACAGAGCAGCGCCATCTGCAGTGAGTGATTAGTATTAGTGTGATCGCTAAAATAAACATTTTCCATTTTGTGTATGTGTTTGACATAGTGTGCCTTTGGGTACTTCAAATTTCATACCCCTAATCCCTCCAACACAATTTTTAACTTGAATGAAACTCAATGAAACTGAGTTGAACAAGGTCTCATTTCAATCTGAAGTTTCTTAAGTATTAAGAATATCTTGGAAGCATTTAGGGCAAAAACAACAACAACAAAATCTCTTGAATAACAAGATGTAAATATAAAAATTAACAGTCATGCTGCTGCAAATATTAGATTACACCATCCTCTTGACTACTTGTCATGTATAATTCCTCCAGTAACAAGGACTTTGGACATGAACTTATATGATTAAGAAGGGGTTGATATTATCTAAATCATAAATCAATAAAGCCATACTGAAAGACTCAAAGACAGTACAGAGGTCATGCAGTCATTTTACTTAAAATAAAAAGTGGTATTTGAACTGAGTAAAGGATGATTAAGAGGTCAATGGGACCCTCACTGTGCCATAAGCTCCATGAGCAAGAGATGGCCTGACGTTGTCAACAAATACATTCATGCCCAAGGTGTCTGGCACATAGTGGGTTTCAATGAACACTGACATAATTAATGTAGAAATGTTATTTTTTCCTAGGCATTTTTCATAGCTATTATTTTGTAAGTTTTAATATTATCCATTCATTAATTTTCATTTTGTTGCTGAGCAAATAGCCTTGCTCATTGATTGATTTTATAGCTTTCAGGAAAGGGATCCATTGAGAACAGCAAGAGCATTTTGACTCACTGATTTCTGGGTTTTGTTAGCACATACAGCCATCTGGGACGTCAGCATTTTTGGCCATGCTGCTCTTGAACAGGTACATGGATGGAATATAATTCTGGAAAGCAGCATAGGAGGCAAAACAGAGCAGATATTTAAATTGAGATTTCATTGCACGGCAGCTGTGGAAATGACAGTGTTTAGAGGAGTGCCAAAGGGAACATGGCAGTGCCCATTAAGCTGCCACATCTGCTGTCAGATCATGTAGCTGGAGGATGGATCCAAGCTATCAGAATATATCTTAGCTCCAAAAAGTTTGAAGATTTTAATTAGTTTAACTAAGAGGCTCAGAGAAGTTTGGGATATGCAGAGTGAAAGGAACCTTCACATCATTACCTTAAAACAGGGCTTAAAGAAAACGCATCATCCGTTATTAATCCTTTGCCAATGCTAAACATTATATTTTATTGAAAGTTTTTCTATTAAGACTTACAGAGTATGCACGAAATTGTTGTAAAACAAGAAAAAATTCTTCGGACACTATATAATGGTGTATGTGTTCCTTACTGCATTTTAATATGAACATTTTTTTAGCATCATGTCTTTGTTAACTCATTTGTATTCATTGTAATAGCACTAGTCATAATGAATTCATTTTGAATTAATGTGGATGTCACATATACTTTCACAAGAATTCGATTGCAATTCAACATTAATTTAATGTTCTATTCAAATCAAGTGTCACTGTTTTAAGTCATATAATAATGCCATTGTGTGGAACTGTAAAGATTATAACAGTATAGATTTTCTCCAGAGAGATATGTTCATCTCAGAAGTGGCCTTTCTCAGCTTCCATAGGCAGCCTAATGGCTATGATCATAGGCTACGAATAGCTCTCTCGGTGCTGCGTGGGGTCCTCCGCTGCGCTGTGACTCAGGTATTTAACAGAAGAATCACATCGGATTAGGATACAGCCTCAGAGTGAACTATCTGTGGTTTAGTTGGTCTTCTGCGTAGTGATAAGTATGAGCAGTATGAATTCAATGTTATTAGCAATTACACTAGTCCAAATGACCAACATCCTTAATACTTTTTTCAAGTAAAAGAAACAGGCAAATATAGAGACCATTACTGTTTTGAAGAGAAACTACTACTTTTCATCTATTAACTTATCGGTTAATCGTTGAGTAGCCAGTAATATTTAAAAGGACATGTTATTTATTTAGAAGAGAAGAAGACAATGTTAGTAAAAAATAAAATGGCTTAAATTAATAAATTTAAGAAATAGTATAGAGACTTGTAAGAAGAGAGAGAGAATGGATAAGAATCCAGTTTACGCACAGAATATTGTGTATTATATCAGCAGTGTGAGTGGAGTACCTAGAGAGAAGCTGGAGTCTGGAGAGAGAGAGTTAACTTTTCAGTAAAGGCTAAATAACAGATGAGCCTGCCAGATTCTCAGGTGCCAGAGTCCTCACCTTATGATAATGTTATTGTGGTGATAAAAATCACATGCAAATGAAGAAAATAACTTAGAAGCAGTGTTTCTTCCCTAGTCTATCTAGTGTCAACACCTATGATGGGAATTAACAAAGCTTTGTGCGACAAAAGATGAAATACAAGATCAGGTTCTCAAGAGATTTCGGAGGTGCAATGAATTCCTATTGCATCTTCCAAGGTTTTATTCACACCCAGTGCCAATAAATCAGTGATCTGCTTATCCATATGGCCTCACATATTTTTCGCAGTAACAATGTAATATGAAAATTTGAATTTAAATATGGCAAATTGATGATAAAGCATGCTTATGAGAATGTGCTATAGCAGTGTAAAAGTTGAAAATTAGTATAGAACAGGTCTACAAAATTCACAAAGTTTAGGACAGAAATCAATTTATAATAATGCTAAATTCCATAAATAAAGTCAATGCTAATAATCCAAGTTACTTTCTCCAGCTTTTCCACGAAGAGCCTCTAACGACAGGAAGTTAGCATCTGAAGGCACACAGCACAAAATATTTGCCAAAAGGCACAGCACATAATTGAAAAATCTAAAATTCATATATATTTTGTTGTTTCTACTGTACATATCCATATTAATTTTAGATAGCATCTGGGGAAAATCTTGCTGGTTGCTATTGGGAAAAATTCTGACAAGTGTAATTTCTTGCTGAAAATTCAACAAACATAACTGGAACAATATGGCAAATTTTAAGAGTCTCATTTACTACTGGTCAGTCTCTTTTACTATCCTGAAATAGTCAGCAAATGCCTTTTTTCGTGAAGAGATGTGATCCCATATTCTTACTACTACTAATTATACGACTGCAAATTTTACCCAAAGTGATTGTGTTTTCAACAAAAATTTCATCCAATTCTCAAACTCTCTTTTCTCTTAATAATATTGTCAAGTGTCATGAATACAATAATAATTTTGTCTTGAAGTTATGACAGACAGATGAGTGATTAAAAATATCTGCTAAATGAACTAAATTATTAGCCATTTTTATATTATTAAGGAAAACTGCAAATTCATCCCTCTTACCATGTTTGAAGTATTTATTATGATACTTTCATTTCCTCGTGGGAAAAAAAAAAGAAAACTCAAGCTCAAGCTTGAAAATCTTAGCCATAAATACCATTCCTAGGCCCAGCAAAAAGTGTCTACAACTGGATAGAGATGGAAACTTTCAAAGTTACTCTGTTGAATACCAAATTGGTATTGTAAAAGTAAGGATTTAAATAGCAAAATCCCCATTTTTTCTCTAGTTTGCTACATTTACCTCATGATCAGTACATGGTAAACACAGCACAAGTGTGCCCTTTGCAACGAGGCAGGAGCTGACAGTGCTTTCCTCTGCTCATTGCTTGGATTTTATGTTGTATTTGAAATAAGTCTCAAAGATGTATTGGATTAATTTTTAGTTGTGATTGACTAAAATTTCTTTCCTTAACTTACACTTCCTGAAGATAAAATAAACATACTTTTCCCTATTCCTCTCATTAAGTACAACTAAAATCCTTAGACATTATGTATAAATCAAATATAAGATTCGGAAAGGTAGAGAGAAGAGGACAGACTATCAAGGAATGACACAATGGTGAGTTCTCTGGGTTTTCTTTTTACCTCATATATCCTAAGAGATGGGGCAGAAGAAGCTGGCAACAGAAAGACAAGATTACCCTAGCAAAAGCTTGCTCTCTCTGGAAACAGTCCAGACTTCTTTAATGGGTGAATAGTTAAATAAACTGAAGAACAATGATACCATGGATTGCAGCTCAGCAGTAAAATGGAGCAAACTATTGATACATGCAACAACCTGGATGGATCTCCAGAGATTCATGCAGAGTGAAAAATCCAGTCCCAAAAGGTTACTTACCGTTTGATTCTCTTTGTAGAACATTCTTGAAATGACAAAATTATGGAAATGCTTGCCAGGGATTAAGGAGGGGCTGGGGAACGGAGGGAAGTATGTGTGTGGCTATAAAAGTGCAACATGAGGGATCCTTGTTGTAATGAAAGCATTCTATATCTTTACCATATGGATGTCAATATCCTGGTTGGGACAGTATACTGTAGTATTGTAAGATGACACCATTGGAGGAAACTGGGTAAAAGGTACCTGGAATCTCTATTATTTCTTTTATAACTTCATGTGAATCTTTAATTACCTCAAAATAAAAAGTTTAATTGAAAGATTGTTCTTTTTATTTGCTTCTCAGATTGATGGATCCTGTCTCCCAGAGATTCATTTGTAAAATCCGGAATTGGCAAACTGATCATTTCAGGTTATTCTGAATCTCTCTTAACATATTTTATAATTTGCAGTTCTTCATGCTCATATTTCAAATTTTTTATTTTTAGTCACCAAATTCCTTCGAAAAATATATATAAATTTAAGTATTATTATTCTTTAAAACGTAAAAAAAAAGTTAACACTACAATTAACACTAATATTATTGCACTGTGGAATGGAAACCGAAAATCTACAGCTGAATAAAACTAAAATAATTATAGATTAAAATAATAAATTGTGATTTATGTGGAAATATTGTGTGTGTGTGTATGAGAGAGAGAGAGTTTGTAGGGAAAAAAGCTGCATGGTTTTATATGGTGCCAATCCCTCTTAAAATCAAAAAGTTCGTTCTTGAGAGTGAGTCGTAATTTGGGGCATGCTGACTACCAGCAGGGAAGCTAGACGTTCCGCTTGTTCCTTTGGTTGGACTAGGACTTTTGATGGGGCCTCCGGCATTAGCACTCTTGTATCAGCAGCAACAGGATTGTTCACTAGGATTAAGTTGCAACATTAATGCCATCAGAGATCCAAATTACAGTAAAATACTAACTTTTCAAGCACTACGCTTCATAAAAACTACTCATAAAAATTCAGCTTTCTCTGGCAACTCAATGTACAGTGACTGATAATTTTGCATTGACTGTGATTGATGAAATCTTATGACAGCATAGAATTTGGATGCTTTCACCTTTAAAACTCTAAGTCATATCAATATTCTTCAGTAAAATAGTCTTTGTTTATCTTGTGGTTTTGCTTACGCCATGACTCAGAAACTTACAGCTCCCTAAGACACAAGTAACTTTGCCCAAGAGCATGGGAAATGCTTGGAGTTCTATTGCTGGTAATGGTAATGAATTGACCTTGATTCCTTCCATACTGGCTTAATTTGGTAATTTCTATAATGAATGTATGTTTTTAGAATAACTACACGACCAGAGTAAACCTGGCTAAACCACAGAAGGTTAGAATTTATATTACTAAATTTATTATGTGATTAAACCACATCGATGAGTAGGCCATAAGAGAAAGTTGGCTTCTTTCCCATGGCCTAATTGATGTCACCTACATTGCTACATAACTAGATGGTCCTTGAGGAAATGGCAATGCAATGACTAGGATCACTGTGTATGTCTGAAAATGTCATGCTCAACACCAATCTGCGCTAAGATGACCTACTAAGAAGTGTGAAATTCATATTTCTCTCCCAACAATGAACTCTGGCAGTACTACATTAGACCTGAAGGAAGCAGCACTTCATCTAAGTGTCTTTCCAGAAAGCTCGAGTTTTTCTAATTGACACAAAGGTTCATTCTGTGCTATCATTGTGTCCTGGTGATGACCAGTACAATTTATTTAGCAAACACTCACTGGGTCCCAACATCATATCATAAGCCTGGCATACACTGAGAGTATAAAAATAAATGATACAGGATCTGAGTATGTCATCAAGTAATTCATAATCTTATTTATTTGTTTATTTGAGGAAAATTAACCCTGAACTAACATCTGCCACCAATCCTCCTCTTTTTGTGGAGGAAGACTGGCCCTGAGCTAACATCTATGCCCATCTTCCTCTGCTTTATATGTGGGACACCTGCCACAGCATGGCTTGACGATCAGTGTGTAGGTCCACACCCAGGATGTGAACCAGCGAACCCCGGGCTGCTAAAGGGGAACGTGTGAACTTAACTGCTGCACCACCAGGCTTGTCCCCATAATCTAATTTAAATACTGATGTATGCAAAGATATAACAACATTATCAGTGTAGTGAGGAAGAAAAAGAGAAAATCTGATATACCTCTGGGCTCTTAAATTTTCATAGAAAGTAAGAATTTTGATAGCATGCATCTCCTGGTAGACACAGTTATTCTTTATTTTTCTCCTTGTAATATAACTTTCTTACTTTTTGCTATGATTTTTTTTCTGTTTGGTTTTATACAACTAAAAATGACATTATTATGCTATGAGAAATGATGTTTATAAAAACAGTAACAATATTTAGAGTATTCTTAACATTAGAGTATAGAAACTATTTCATATTCATTATTCCATCTGATCCTCACAAGAACTCTGCAGTAAGAGAGTGTGTGATGGTTAATTTTATGTGTTAACTTGTGGATCATGCGGTGTCCGAATATTTGGTTAGATATCACTTCTGGGTGTATTTGCGAGGGCGTTTCTGGATGAGGTGAGCGTTTGAATGTGTGGAATGAGTAAAGCAGATTGCCCTCCTCATTGTGGGTGGGCATCATCCAACCCTTGAAGGCCTCAATAGACCAAAAAGGCAGAAGAATTCACTATCTGACTGACTGGGAGCTGAGCTAGCAGTCTTCTCCTGGCCTCAGACAATCTTACATCATCACTCCTCCGATTCTCAGGCCTCTGGACTTTACTAGAACCTATACCGTGAGTTCTTCTGCTTCTCAGGGCTTCACTCTCCGACCAGAACCACATCACCAATTTTCCGAAGTTCTCAGCTAGTAGAATATAGGTAGATTGTGGGACTTTTCAACCCCCATAATTGCATGAGCCAATTCCTCGTTAAAGAACTCTTTTTACATATTTATATTTTACATATTATATATTATTAATATAAAACTATTAATATAAATTTATATATATTAATATATATTTCCTATTGGTTCTATTTCTCTGGAGAACTCTCACTAATACAGAGTGTAAATATTGTTGGAAAATTCACTTATATGAATAATTACTCCTCTTAAAATTGGCTGGCATAAATAAGCAGTATGAGAATATCAGTTTTCTTTTAATATGCAAAACTTAGATCTGATGAACTTTAAAAAAATAAGTTAAATAGAATCTATGTGGTACTTTCCCACAAGAATATGTTATGTTGTAGTAATTGATGACCAATACAGAAATATAATGTGTTGAGATTTTTTCTTTCAGAAAAATCTTCAGAGAAAACAATTAATTAGCTATATTTGATTGACGACTTTCTTTATTCTTCTCTGGGTAATTCAACATTTTTCTGCAGAGTTTAAATGACATAACTCATAATTTTAAAGAGAAGTTGGAGTAAAGTGCTAGAATAAATGTGGTGAATTTGAAAATTACCAACATTCTATCTTTTAACTCCTTAAACTGATGTTTAGTCACAGGCTGATTTATGTTTATATGCAATAAAATAGTCTGTTTACAGTCACTGATAAAACCCATTTTGAGTAGTTTTTCCCACTTTCAGGCTTTCAGGGAATGGATCACTGTTACTTGAAAAGTAAAAACCTTGTGTAGGTAGCCTATATAATAGACACATTAGAAATTTCATGCAAAAGGGTGGGCAAGAGAACAGCTGACAAGCTTATTTCTCAACATCTCCACTTTCAAAATAGCTTTCTATGCCGTTGTTCACATTTTAAATGGAATTTCTGCTGAGATTCATCTCTGAAAGAGACAAACCCTTACTGTGCCATTAGCGTGTCCCATGCTTGTAATAGAGAGCCAAAGGCCAGCAGCACCCTTCTCAGCACTCTCGTCTCCACAGAAATCATTATCAAATACAAACTCCACTGATAAGAACTTTGCCACACATTTAACATGCATAATTCCATTTTTAAGTGGCCCAATTAAACTAAATTCAGTTGAAAAATTGCTATAACCTGTCTTTAGAGGTTCAGAAAATTCAAGAAAACAATGGGCCAGAAACAGTTCTCTCTTTTCCTTTCAAGGAATTGGTTAAAGTTAATTTTTCTTGTAGTGTAAGAACGTCAGAATTAGGGATGGGAGAGGAAATCCAAACATTCACTGAGAAAAAAATTTATAGGAAACAAATAAATAAAACAATTTTTTAACACAAAGACTAGTGATAAGATTTCTTTCAGAGAGAATAGATTCAAGTTTGATTTTAAGCAACAAGAATTAAGGTTATAGTCATAGATAATTTTATCTTCACAAAGTTCAAATAAAAAATTAAATTAAACCAATGCTTCTTAGTGTGTACCCTGAAAACTAAATGACATTTGAACATCTGACTATCCAAGTGGAAACTCAAAAAGTGGCAATGTTAGCTGACTGCCTTTTTATTAACTTGTGCCTCCCAACAATCAACACATTGGTTCGCCACTGACCCATAGCAAGCAGCTGTAAGGTAATAGTCAAAGAAAATAAAATGTAACTCCTCCATGTTACTGTGCTATGACAATCATGTCAAAGGCAAGTGCATAATCATTTCAAATGTGTCCCGTAAGACATTAATGCACATGTCCACCACTATGCTGACTAGTACCAGTGCTGCTTCAAAAAACATTTTTCATATTACCAAGTCTCTTATGAGACACTTATTTCCTAAATAATTGCAAGCCCTATGTCCTGTATCATTAATTTTCCTGGCTGGGGTAGCAATAAACTCTAAAAACGGATGTCATCTTCCAAACATAAAATTTTAACTGAGATGAAAGCACACAAGATGAAGAAGCTCTCCTTTTATTTTTCCTCTCAAAATTTTGATCACTTATTACTGTGGGTCAAAAGTTTAATTAATTGTTGGTCTCAAAGCCAAAACATATACACATTGACTAATTGCCGGATACACAATGTACGGCAATGTACCTATGCATAGCTGAGCCTCAAAAATGATTAAAACAACCATTTTCTTTAACTCTATAAAAGATTCTACCAAGAATTGTGAGGCGTATAGCTTGAGGAGCCCTAAGAAGTGTCCTGCAGTTTATAATTCTATGTAAAATGCATTATAAAGCTGAAGATGATTAATGCACAAACAGATAAATGCTGTCCAAGAGCTTACACACAGGTATGGTAGATGATGGGAAAAGCAAGTAGTGTTCATTTCAAACTTATGCTTCCCCAGATGCTTTACTTCTACTATCTTATTTAATCTGCACAAGTTGAAGATAAGGAAACTGAGAACCCAGAGGAAACACAGAGGTAGTAAAGGCTGGGTATGGACTCAAAGCAGGGTCTGTCTGACTCTAAAATTATCTTTGTACTACGTCTTGTTCTCTTTCACAAATTCTTCAGTCAGTGCTAATAAAGTGAAAAGTTGGTCAAGTGGCTAAAACGACATGCAGATCTTAAGACAGTCGTGTGATTCCTCCTCTTCCTTTTCAGTAAACTGTTTGTGGGGCACAGCAGTGGGAGATATTGTTGGAAAGCTAGTTTGAGATGAGATAGCAAAGGGCCTTGGATGTCTGGGTAATATGTCTATATTTAGGCCTTTAAATATGTTTTTTCCCCATCATAGATGTGTATGAAATCATTTATTTTAATTTAAGTAGACAATTGTGGACCCTGACTGAGACCTCCTCAATCAGAATCTCTGGTACCAAGGCCTTAGTTTGCAAATTATGGGGAAAAACATCAAAGTAATGATTTTCTGGACAGGTAGGATTATACCACGTCATTAAAAATATGACATGATCAAGGGATTGGCATGATAAAGAAGTAAAGGCCTTGGAGAAGATAATCTGGTGGTAACTGTCTAAAATGCCTTAGAGTGGAGAAGAGACTGGAATCAGAAACAGGTCTGTAATCCAGCCTTAAAGCCATGTGGGCCTTGGCTGTAATTTGCCTACGGGAGCGTAAAAGACATTTTTAGCGTTTTCACTCATACAACTGTACTTACATGTATGTATGTACATACATACTGTACTCTCAGATCCCCAAAGGTGATAGTAACAGGGAAGTTATAACCAAATACACAAAACTTATTCCGGATCTGAACATCTTTTCTGAATCAATTCTGGTGAACCACCCTAAAACACAGAGGAGATCTAAAAATTCCTTTCGCTTTCCTTCCTCAAGCAAATATAATGTGCTAATCGGCCCCTTGCCTATTTCCTCACACTGGGAACACCTGCCTGCTCCTTTATTTCTCTCATAGTCTTTAGCTCAGTCTTGTTTATTCATTGTCTTCTTTAAGCATCTAGTCTCTACCATATATTGTGGGTAGAAATGCAAATAAAATGTAATCCCAGCTTCTAGAAGCTTACAGACTATTAGAAGAAATGTTATTTTTAAATCAAACTGTCATTAATGTTAAGATGGAAATTTGGACAAGGTATAGTGAAAAGTCTAGGGAGGGAGTGCTAAATCCTACCAGCGTGGCCACAAAAAGCACCAAAGAAGGTCTATGCTGGAGCTCAACACTGAAATTTGAGAGGTACTTTATATGAACACAGGGATTTAGGTATGCTCTTGCCTAATAGAGTAGTGTGAAAAAAAACCAAGGCTATACAACAGGATGATACAGAAGTTATGAATACATGTCTAAGACTGGAGTGTGACTTGCAATGGGCATGGAGGGGTGGTGATATATAACAAGGTATATACTTAGAGGGACAGGTACACATACTAGTCGCTGAATTCTGTATTGGGCTAAGGAGTTGATGCTTAGTCCTATAAACAATGGAGACCAAAGATATGATTCACGATTAGATTTTGGTTTTGGGACAATCAGTTGGGACACTTGCTATACTCCAAATGAGAGATGTCAAACATGCACTGCCAGTAGCGGTGATGATATTGAGAGACATTACCTTCAAAATCTTCATTCTCTAAGGTAATCATTCAGTTTACAATGATATTTGCCTTAGATTATAAGAGGCAAAAAACTAATTTATGCTTTATTTATCCTTCATCAGTCTCATTTCAATTTAATTCAGTGAATAAAGTTTGCCCAATTTATTTATCAGGTAATTTTGTCTATTTTCTCATCATATATTGCTTTTTCAATCAGTATATAAGGAATGGTCAGTATTATTTTTGACTAATCCAGTCTTTTTTGTTTTGTACTCACTCTTCAGAAATGCACACTTTGTGGTATCTTATCTTGGAAGAAGACATGCAAATCAAATGCAATGTCCTCAAAGTCAAAGTGTCCTTCTTTTACTTCACCCTGAGTCAGCATGCTAATAGGATCAGCAGTGAAGAACAATGAGTTGTTGAGGTGGCAGCTTGGCTACCCACTATGATTGGCATTATCAAAATCATAACACTTCCAACCTATTGGAAGTTAGACAGGGGCCAAGGTCAATGAAATATGTCTTCATTGAGCTACTCTAATGTTTAGCAAATAAATGTCATTAAAGGAGTCTTTGATTAGAATTCCTTACCAGATTGGATTAAACTTACATTTCATTATTCATACTGATGAGAACTAAACAGCTACCTTTGATCGTGATTTTCATCTACAAAGTAAACCTTAAATATTTGTCGAACGCATTCTAATAAGTTAGTTGCTTTTGAAAATTCCTCATAAAGAGAAAATGCAAAGGAATGTTGATATTCCGGAGCAGTAATCCCATTCCCTTGGGTGTTATACTTTGTCTTCTGTGAAGGTTAATAGTGATCACTAACTTGCGATCTGTTGATGAGAGTCTTTTCTTTTTCATTTACTTTTGAGCAATCAGTTCATTTTATAGCTAATTTTGCATAATTGCATTAACAGCTACAGTTTTGAAGCTGAATCAATTTATAACTAATTGCTAAAACTCTCCATTCTCCTTTAGGTTAATAAAAGGAATTTTACTGTGACGTAAAGTTATTTAATAAACTAATAAATGTGGGTAAGAGAGAAATGCACAAGAACCTTATTTCCTGAAAACTCTTTGCTGAGTACATTTATGTTGTATAATTACTACTTGGTGTAATTAATATTGTCCTGCATACATTTATCTTTTCAGCATAGAGAGACTATTATTCTCTTACTAGGATGTGTTTTCTGCCTATGGCAGTCGATTAAAGGAAGATTTAAGGAAAAATACATAGAAACAGAGTATTTTGCAGTGTGGTTCTTTGCACTTGTATGCAGTTTAAAACAATTTACAAGTGTTCTTGTATTAGACTCACATATTGACAGTGGTAGAGCACAGATATTAGATATATTTTGAAGCTGGGGAAACTTTGGCTTATGGATTCTACACAACTGAGAGCGTATCAAAAACTGAATACTTATAAAATCTTTATTTTGAACTTACTAAAATAGAATATTTTTTCAGAGGTTAGACCATATTATGGTCTGTTTAATGTGAAACATTTAAGGAGGCACTGGAAAATTGCATTAACTTGCTGTTACTGGATCGCATGGAAGATACTTTTCTTTTACCATCCTGCACCTTTTATTTGTAATTTCCTATACAACAGCCTCCAGACCAAGATTTCTTCTCTTATTTTAGAAAAGCAAGTGAAAAAACAGAGCATCAAGATATTAAAAAATCAATTTTGTCTGGGAGAAATTTATTTTATTTATTACTTCAGAGAACATGAGAAACATTTTGGAGTCATATGGCTTTCTTATTGTGTACATATTAAGCACTTAAGAAAAGGTAAGAGGAGTGACGTCAGCATCATGGCAGAGTGAGCTGTTCCCTTAGTCTCTCCTCCCTAAGGAATGACCTAAAGGCCATTCATTAACCAATAGAGGACATCCATACAGCTCAGTAGAACATCTGAGAGATTTATGCAACCAGACCTCTGAAGCCAGCAAACAGTAGAAGGAGGTAAGCAGATCTCCTCCCTCTCACCAGCAGCAGCAATCTAGGGCACAGCACCTCACACAATGGCCAGTGTATGACTCTGAGAAGAGAAAAGAAGCAGGCAGTCCTCCACAGGATCACTTTCACTCTTGGATCTGCCTCCCAGCCCACGGGAACACTCCACACCAAGGCAGCTCAGATACCACATGAGCACCCCCCTTCAAGCTGAGCAGCCTAGGCAGGCTGCCAGCAAACACAGAGCAGGAGGAGATGCAGGAAAGAAAGCACCATTTCCCTCCTCCCACCTGATGCACTAAATCAGCTGGTCAGCTAGGGCAGTGGATCTGCACGAGAGGCCTGTGCCTGTGTATGTGAAGCAGCAGCAGCCAATGGGCAAACACAGAAAGGTCTATCAGCACAACTTCCAGTAGATGGGCACAACTTCCAGGGGTCACGGTGGGTTCAGAAAATACAGCTCCTTCCCCCTGCCCAGTCATGGTTGAATCTTTGACAAGATATTATCATTATGCATCGGCAAAGGTCCACTCCATGAAAAACCTTGAAGAAATACATTAACACTCCACAGCAGAAGGAAAATAAGTCTCAACAAACCAATCCTGAAGTCACAGAAATTTACAATTGAAATGACAGAGAATTCAAAGTAGTTATAAGGAAACAGAATGAGTTACAAGAAAACTCCGAGAACAGTTCAATGAACTCAGGAATAAAATTAATGAGCAGAAGGAATTCTTTACAAAACAAATTGAAACTCTAATAAAGACAAACAAAAATGCTGGAGGTGAACACAATGAATGAGATAAAAAACTATCTAGGGGGCTGGCCCAGTGGTGCTGCAGTCAAGTTCACATGTTCTGTTTTGGTGGCCCAGGGTTTGCTGGTTTGGATCCTGGGTGCAGACATGGCACTGCTTGGCATGCTATCCTGTGGCAGATGTCCCACATATAAAGTAGAGGAAGATGGGCATAGATGTTAGCTCAGGGCCAATCTTCCTCAGCAAAAAGAGGAGGATTGGCAGCAGATGTTAGCTCAGGGGTAATCTTCCTCAAAAAGAACAAAACAACTATCTAGAATCTTTAAAATCAGAGCTGAAATTATGGAGGAAACAATTAGCAATTTAGGGGGCAGAGATATAGAAGTGCTTCAGATAGAGGAGAGAGAACTAAGACTAAAAAGAAATGAAGAAATTCTCTGAGAAATATCTGACTCAATTAAGAAATGAAACATAAAGATTATAGGTATTCCAAGGGAAAAGAGAGAGGGAAAGGATTAGAGAGCTTGTTCAAAAAAATACTGGTTGAGAACTTCCCAATCCTGTGAAAGAGCTGGAATTACAAGTAAATGAAGCCAACAGGACTACTAATTACATCAATGTAAAAAGCCCTTCTCCAAGGCGTGTATTAGTAAAACTGGCAAAAGTCAATGATGGAGAAAAAATATTAAGGGGAGTAAGGCAGAAAAAAATAATCTTCAAAGAAACCCATATCAAGCTTTAAGCAGATTTCTCAGTAGAAACCTTATAGGCTAGGAGAGAGTGGAACGATATACTCAAAATACTGACAGAGAAACAGTTTCAGCCAAGAATACTCTATCCAACAAAACTATCCTTCCGATATGATGGAGAAATAAAAGCTTTCCCAGATAAACAACAGCTGACAGAGTTCATTGCCACCAGACTCTGCCTACAAGAAATGATTAAGAAGGTCCTCACACCTGAAACAAAAAGGAAAAGGTTTACAAAGCCTTGAGTAATAAGATAAAGAGATAGACAAAATCAGAAAACTGCAGCTCTATATCAGAACAGGTTAACAAACAATTATAACCTTAAAGATAAAGGGAAAGAAAACATCAAAAATAACTATAAACACTTCATTTTAATCACAAACTCACAACACAAAATGGAAAAAGTTGTGACAACAATAACTTAGAGAAGAGGAAAGGGATAGAAACTGCTTAGGTTAAGGAGGTAAGTGGCTATCAGAAAATGGACTATCTCATCTATGAGATCTCTTATTCAAACCTCATGGTATCCACTAAACAAAAAATGAGAACAGAGACACAAATGATAAATAATGAGAAAAACATCATAGAAATCACCAAACTGAAATGGCAGTCAGAAATTCATGGGACAAGAAACAAGGGAAATATGGAATCAGAAAACAAGAGATAAACGGGCAATATGAAGCCCTCATATAGCAATAATCACTCTAAATGTAAATGGATTGAATTCTCCAACCAAAAGACACAGAGTGGCTGGATGGATTAAAAAACAAGAGCCAACAATATGCTGCTTCCAGGAACACATCTCAACTGTAAAGACAAACAGGTTCAGAGTAAAGTGATGAAAGATGATATTCCAAGCTAATGGCAAACAAAAGAAAGCGTCGCCATACTTATATCGGACAAAGCAGACTTCAAGATAAAACAGGCAATGAGAGACAACCAGGGGTAGTATATAATGATAAAAAGACATTCCAACAAGAAGACATAACACTTACGAATATATATGCACCTAAAACAGGAGCACCAAAGTACATAAACCAACTATTAACAGACATAAAGGGAGAAAGTAACAGCATCACAATAACAATAGGGGACCTCAAGACCCCACTTACATCAATGGATAGATCATCCAGACACAATGTTAAGAAGGAAATAGTGGAATTAAATGAAAATTTAGACCAGAAGAACTTAATAGATATATAGAGAACACTCCATCCAAAAACAGCAGAGTACACATTCTTCTCAAGTGCGCATGGAGCATTCTCCAAGATAGACCATATGTTTGGAAACAAGGCAAGCTTCAATCAATTTAAGAAGATTGAAATCATATCAAGCATCTTTTCCAACCATAATATTATGAAACTAGAGATTGACTACGAGAAAAAAGCTGGGAAATTGACAAATATGTGGAGACTAAACAACATGCTGCAGAGCAACCAATGGATCAATGAAGAAATCAAAGGATAAGTAAAAAAATACCTGGAGACAAGTGAAAATGCAAATACAACATACCAACTCTTATGGGATGCTGCAAAAGTGGTCCTAAGAGGGAAATTCATACCAATACAGGCCCACCTCAAGAAACAAGAAAAATCTTAAATAAGTAATCTTAAACTACACATAATAGAACTAGAAAAAGAAGAATAAACAAAGCCCAAAGTCAGCAGAAGAAGAGAAATAAGAAAAATTAGAGCAGAAATAAATGAAATCAAGACTAGAAAGGGACCTGCCCTGTGGTCGAGTGGTTAAGTTCGTGTGCTCTGCTACAGCGGCCCAGGGTTTCACCAGTTTGGATCCTGGGCATGGACATGGCACGGCTCATCAGGCCACATTGAGGTAGTGTCCCACACGCCACAACTAGAAGGACCTGCAACTAACATATACAACTACGTACCAGGGGAGATTTGGGGAGATAAAGCAGAAAAAAAAGATTGACAACAGTTGTTAGCTCAGGTGCCAATCTTTAAAAAAAAAAAAAAAAAAGACTAGAAAAACACTAGAGGGGATCAATGAAACTGAGAGCTGGTGTTTTAAGAAGATAGACAAAATTGACAAACCCTTAGCCAAACTCACTAAGAAAAGAAGAGTGAATGCTCAAATAAATAAAATTAGAAATGAAAGAGGAGAAATTACAATATGTACCACAGAAATCATAAGGATCATAAGAGACTACTATAAAAAACTGTATGTCAACAAATTGGACAGCCTAGAAGAAATGGATAAATTCTTACACTCAAACAACCTCCTAAAACTGAATCCAGAAGAAATACAGAATCTGAATAGACCAATCACAAGTAAAGACATTGAAACAGTAATGGAAAACCTCCCCCAAAATAAAAGTCCAGAACCAGATGGCTTCTCTGGAGAATGCTACCAAACTTTCAAAGAAGATTTATACCTATCCTTCGCAAACTATTTCAAAAAACTGAAGAAGATGGAACTCTTCCTAACTCATTCTACAAGGCCAACATCACCCTGATCCTAAAGCCAGGCAAGGACAACACAAAGAAGGAAAATTATGGGCCAATATTGTTCATGAACATAGATGCAAAAATCCTCAACAAAATATTGGCAAGCCAAATACAGCAATATGTTAAAAGGATGATACCCTATAATCAAATGGGATTTATACCAGGGATGCAGGGGTGGTTCAACATCCAAAAATAAATCAATGTGATACACCACATTAACAAAATGAGGAATAAGAATCACATGATCATCTCAATAGATGCAGAGAAAATTTGACAAGATCCAACATCCATTTATGATAGAAACTCTAAACAAAACGGGGATAGAAGGAAAGTATCTCAACATAATAAAGGCCATATTTGACAAACCCACAGCCAACATCATACTCAATGGGGAAAAACTGAAAGCCATACCTCTGAGAATAGGAACAAGACAAGAGTGCCCACTCTGACCACCCTTATTCAAAATTGGCCAGAAAAGTTAGGCAAGGAAAAGAAATAAGAGGTATACAAATTGGTAAGGAAGAAGTGAAACTCTCGCTGTTTGCTGATGACATGATTCCAAATATTGAAAATCCTAAAGAATCCATCGGAAAACTATTAGAAATAATCAACAACTACAGCAAAATTCCAGGTTAAAAAATCAATTTACAAAAATCAGTTGCATTTCTATAGTCTAATAACAAACTAAGAAAGAGAACTCAAGAATACCATCTCATTTACAATTCCAACAAGAAGAAAATATCAAGGAATAAACTTAACCAAAGAGGTGAAAGACCTATACACCGAAAACTATAAGATGTTATTGAAAGAAATCCGTGACGACTTAAAGAAACGGAAAGATATTCCATTCACATGGATTGGAAGAATAAACATAGTTAAAATGCCCATTTTTTCCTAAGGTGATCTACAGATCAATGCAATCCCAGTCAGAATCCCAATGACATTATTCACAGAAATAGAACAGAGTCCTAAAGTTTATATGGAACAACAAAAGATCTCGAAGAGTTAAAGCAATCCTGAGAAAAAAGAACAAAGCTGGAGTTATCACAACCCCTGCTTCAGAATATGCTATAAAGTTACAGAAATCAAAACAGCATGGTACCCATACTGTACAGAGTTCACTGAACCCCCCCCTCCCCCCCGCCAACCTTCCAAGGACACTGGGCCTGGGCCCCACACAAAGGAATGTGTTTGGGCTCGGGGCCAAAGATGGTCACTTCGGCCTTGACTCCAATGCACAAGTTACAAAAAATAGGTCCTGCATCATGTTCCTTGTCTGGGCTGGCCACCTCGATGAGCACCTGACAGGACTTTAGAAACATCCCATCCATGGGAACAAAAAAGATAAAAACACCCCATCTGTGGGAACAAGAAGAAATAACTCAAATATCCAAATGTCTAAAAGCCTGAGTTGGAACCCAGAGAAACCTTAGGATAAAAGGGAATCACAGGCATAGAATAATTGGAAGTCTCACTGAGGAAAGGACACTTTGCCTCAGACCTAGACAATTGGCACTCCCACCTGCCGTACAAACTATTGGGACTTTCCCAGCTGATTGTGGTGTGGATGTTGTAAGTACTGATTTGTTGTTCCCCTTTGTCCCTGCTCCTTGTTCTGTTTCCCTTTCTCAATAAACTTTGATTGCTTAAACAACCAAGTAGCCTTGGCAGTACCTGTCATTCCTTGCCCTTTGCCGCTGTGGGCAACAGGTACAAAAACAGACACTCAGGCTGCTGGCCCAGTGGCGTAGTGGTTAAGTTCACGCTCCACTTCAGCAGCCCAGGGTGTGCTGGCTCAGATCCCGGGCACGGACCTATACACCACTTATCAAGCCATGTTGTATACAGAGTAGAGGAAGATGGGCACAGATGTTAGCTCAGGTCTAATCTTTCTCAGCAAAAAGACAAGGATTGGTGGCAGATGTTAGTTCAGGGTTAATCTTCCTTAAAAAAAAATAATACGAGACACTCGGATTAATGGAACAGAGCTGAAAGCCCAGAGATAAAACCATGCATCTATGGAGAGTGATCTTCAGCAAAGGAGCCAAGAACATACAATAGAGAAAGGAAAGCCTCTTCAATACGTAGTGTTGGGAAAACTGGACAGCCACATGCAAAAGAATGAAAGTACACCATTATCTTATGCCATACACAAAAATTAACTCAAAATGGATTAAAGACTTGAAGGTAAGACCTGAAGCCATAAAACTCCTAGAAGAAAATTTAGGTAGTACACTTTGGACACCAGTGTTAGAAGCATCCTTTCCAATACCATATCTACTCAGGCTTGGGAAATAAAAGAAAAAATAAAAAAATGGGACTAAATCAGGATAAAGTGCTTCTGCAAGGCAAAGGAAATTAGGAACAAAACAAAAAGACAACCCACCAACTGGGGGAAAATATTTGCAAATCATATATCTGACAAGGGATTAATATCCAAAATATATAAACAACTCATACAACTCAACAACAAAAAGCAAACAACCCAATCAAAAAATGGGCAGAGGATATGAACAGACATTTTTCCAAAGAAGATATACAGATGGCCAATGGGCACATGAAAAGATGTTCAACATCACTAATCATTAGGGAAATGCAAATCAAAACTACAATGAGATATTACCACACACCTATTAGCATTGCTATAATCACCAAAAAAAAAGATGACAAATTTTGGAGAGGTTTGTGGAGAAAAGGGAACCCTCATGTGCTGCTGGTGGGAATGCCAACTGGTGCAATCACTATGGAAAATAGTATGGAGATTTCTCAAAAAATTAAAAATAGAAATACTATACAACCCAGCTATCCCATTAGTGGGTATTTATCCAAAGAACTTGAAATCAACAGTTCAGAGACTTATGCACACCCATGTCGATTGCAGCATTATTCACAATAGCCAAGACGTGGAAGCAACCCCTATGCCCGTAACTGATGAATGGATAAAGGAGATGTGGTGTGTGTGTGTGTGTGTGTGTGTGTGTGTGTGTGTGTGTGTGTATATATATATATATATATATATATACACACAATGGAATACTACTCAGCCATAAAAAAGACAAAATCATCCCATTTGCAACAACATGGATGGACCTTGAGGGTATTATGTTAAGTGAAATAAGCCAGACAGAGAAAGACAAACACCATAAGACATCACTCATATGTGGAAGATACACAAATACATGGACAAAGAGATCAGACTAATGGTTACCAGAGAGGAAGGAGGTTGGGGGGTAGGTGCAAGGGGTAAAGGGGCACATATATATGGTGATGGATAAAACATAGACTATTGGTAGTGAACACAATGCAGTCTATATAGAAATTAATAAATAATAATGTACAACTGAAATTTCACAATGTAATAAACCCTTATGCCCTCAATAAAATAATAAAAAAAGAGAAAATGTAAGAGCAGATGTCTGTGTGCCATCCTTTGCTTTCAAACAGATTGAATTTTTTATTATTACTATTTATAGGCTATTGTGTTCAGTATGTTAGGGGGCGATCTCCTCAGAAATTTTGCAAGCTATACTTTATCTCATATTTGTGTGAATGGTAATGTAATTAAATGTCTATTATTAAATTACCATATCAAACTATTTAGGGTTGTTTTACTAGACTGAACTTAACAATTTAACTTGATAAGAAAGTACTCTCATAAAACTTTCAATGACTTGAACTAATAATTTTGCCATTAAATGACTTTGCTGCATGTGTTTGGGTTTTTTGCCCATATTGATTGAGTTGTGTAATGAATAATTGTGTAAATAATCCCCTCAAGGCTTTTCGATCTCTCATGGAGAAATACTCCGTTCCATATAAAAAGGCTACACTTCCCGTAGTATTCAAAGTCTCATATGCAGATCACTAATGAACCTATTGAAACAAACAGGTATTTATTTTTTTTTCGTGTTACAAAGACTAATCAAATAGAGATTTTATTTTTTTCTCTTTGGAGAAGCCCAGAAATTGACAGTCTAGGACTGGTACAGCGGCTCCACTCTGCCCTTAGGGATCCAACTCCGCTTTTTCCTCTCGGCCATGCTTTGTGTGAGGCATTCATTCTCAACATTGTCAGAAGATGACTCCTCCTTCTACCTCTCACCCCTGACATGTAGTTTCTGCAGTCTTGGTATGAAGAAAGGCAAGGGGAAATGACAAAATTAAGCAACAACTTAGCCTCACACTTTTTTTTTTGAGGAAGATTAGCCCTGAGTTAACATCTGCCACCAATCCTCCTCTTCTTGCTGAGGAAGACTGGCCCTGAGCTTACATCTGTGCCCATTTTCCTCTATTTTATGTCACATGCCTGCCACAGCATGGCTTGACAAGCAGTGCATAGGCCCTCACCTGGTATCCGAACAGGCAAATCCCGAGCTGCCAAAGCAGAACGTGCAAACTTAACCACTGCGCCACTGAGCTGGCCCCACACTTTTACTTTATTTTATTTTTTGAGCATTATTTTATTTTATTTATTTGTTTTATTGTGGTAACATTGGTTTATAATATTATATAAATTTCAGGTGCACATCATTATATTTTGATTCCTATGTAGATTACATCGTGTTCACCACCCAAAGAGTAATTACCATCCATCACCACACACATGTGCCTAATCACCCCTTTCACCCTCCTCCCTGCTGCCTTCCCCTCTGGTAACCACCAATCCAATCTCTGTCTCGATGTGATTGTTTGCTGTTGTTTTTATCTTCTACTTATGAGTGAGCTCATACGGTATTTGGCTTTCTCCCTCTGACTTATTTCACTTACCGTAATACCCTCAAGGTCCAAAAGCAAGTATTTAAACAAAACAGATATCTCAAATCATCTCATTTCACCACTACTATGTCCTCTGCTTTTCCGAGTACTATATACTTAGTATCATCTTCAGTTCCATTCAGCAAAAGATGCTGTAAAGTCCCTGGCTTTTGAAGCCTGATTAATTATTATCTACTAAATTTACTGTCTCAAAACTGGCTATAATGGAATTTGCTGGTTTCTTTAGTTTCAGAAAGATAGTGAATATGTGAGCAAAATATATGTCATTATTTTTCTTATTCCAGATAGTCTGAGTTACTGTAGTTAAGAAGCCTACAGATGAGATCAGGTGCATTTAGGGTGGTATGGTATGTTATAGACATCCATAACAAAATGAAAAGACAACACACCAACTGGGAGACAATGTTTGCAAATCAAATATCTGATAAGGGGTTAATTTCTAAGATACATGAAGAACTCGTGCAACTCAATAGCAAAAAACCAAACAACCCAGTCAAAAAATGGGCAGAGGATATGAACAGACATTTTTCCAAAGATTTACAGATGGCAAACAGGTACATGAAAAGATGTTCAACATCACTAATTATTAGAGAAATGCAAATCAAAACTGCAAAGAGATGTCACCTCACACCCATCAGAATGGCCATTATTAAAAAGACAAGTAACAAGTGTTGGAGAGGATGTGGAGAAGGGGAACCCTCATACACTGCTGGTGGGAACACAAACTGGTGCAGCCACTATGGAAAACAGTATGGAGATTCCTCAAAAGATTAGAAATAGAAATACTATATGACCCAGCTATTGTACTTCTGGATATTTATCCAAAGAACACGAAAACACTAACTCAAAAAGATATATGCTCCCCTATGTTCATCACAGCACTATTAATAATACCCAAGATCTGGAAGCAACCTAAGTGCCCATCAATGGATGCATGGATAAAGCAGATATAGTATATATATATATATATATATATATATATACACACACAAGGAAATATTACTCAGCTATAAAAAAGGTAAAATCGTGCCATTTGTGACAACATGGATGGACCTTGAGGGTATTGTGCTAAGCAAAATAAGTCAGCCAGAGAAAGCCAAATACCACATGATTTCACTCATGTGTGGAAGAGAAACAACTACACACATAGATATGGAGAACAGATTGGTGCCTACCAGAGGGGAAGGGGGTGGGAAGAGGATGAAAGAGGAAAGGGGCATCTATGCGTGGTGACAGATGGAAACTAGACTTTAGGCGGTGAACAGGGTGCAGTCTATACAGAAGCCAAAATATAATGATCTACACAATGTTATAAACCAATGTGACCTCAATAAAATAATGATTAAAAAAAGAAAGCTACAAAATTATAAAATTATAGATATTTTCATTTCCATCCATTATTTTCTATATACGCCAGCATTCCCAGGATTATGTGGATATTAAATGAATAATGAGATTACCTATTCCATTCCTTTCTCCAACTTTGAATATAGACTTGGAAAAAAAATAATATTCTTTAAAAATCTTCATCTTGTCTTCAATACATCTTTCTTCTCACTACAAGGACAAATAGGCAAGTCAAACTAAATTACAGCACTGGCTCATGAATATATTCATGCCCATTTAATTAGATCAGAAAGTAATATGGTTAAGGTAGGATACATTCTCATTTTGACTATGTGCTCAAGAAAGTAAAAATAGATCATTTTAAATGGTATATATTTTGAACAACATTTTATTTCCTTAGACATTGAGGCAATTACATTGAGAAACTTCTAGACAGAGATTTAATACATCTACCAATCAAGAGAAAAACCTTCAAGTCCGTCTTTTTTCTTTGAAAATAGCTGTTCTAGTGTCTAATGCTTAAAATAGGAGTGTCAGGCTTTTCTAAGCACCTGCTTACGTTGGTCTATTTCTCTGCTGCTGAAGAAATATACATATGACAGAAATGAGAACACAGGAGGGCATCTAGAGCGCAGAAAAAATCAAAGAACTTCTCAAAATGATTCTTTTTTTTAAATTTTGATATCTATTCTTATTTCAAAGTAAATTGGATCTATATATTTCTGGTTTTATGCTTTAGCTATCACAAATATTATCTGATACAGGTTATCTGATCCACACAAGCTTTCTGAGTACTCTTATATGCTCTTAAAAGTTCTGTGTGATTCAGAAAGTTGTTATTCCCATGCCTAGATGACCTATAAGCCAGAAATTGTTATAGAAGATAAATTTACATCCCACAAGTTTGAGTTCATTTGAATTCAGCAAAATACGTTTCAAGTTTTTGGAATTTCTTCAGTGAAAGCAGAAGTAAGACACTGATGGCCATATTCCCCACTTAGTTCAGAAGGTTACCTTAGATTCAAGCATGTTTATGACTCTTATCCAAACATAAGGATTAAAAAAATAGTTTTATGAGAAACTACTTCCAAATGTAAGTTTGTTCTTTTTACTCCCATTCTTTCATAAGTGGAGCTATAACTTTCAATTTGGGAATAATATCTGGGAGTGATGTCATCAAGACAGCAACATAGGTCATTTCTGACTTTAGCCTCCCCAACAAGAACACCAACTAGAAACTATCCATAGAGAAGTCATCATTGTGAAGATCTTGGAACATGTGAGTGAGGCTGAAGCATCCCCCAGGCCACAAAGACCAAGAAGGATCACTTAGAAGAGTGAGAGTTGCAGCTACACTCTGATCACATTGCACCTCCCTCAGTTTGACATAGCACCACACCAAGACAGGTTGCCTGGGCCCATGGCTTCTCCAGTGGGAAATAGCCCAAAGTGGACATCTAGCTCCCCCAGCATTGTTGGTCACTTTTTGGGAGGCCAACTCAGGTATGGCCTGATGGGGATCAAGGAGGGAATCTGTGAGGCTTGAACTGGAGATCAGATTGTGATGGAGAAGGGGGATGGGGTTTATAGCAACTAGTACTCTAATTCTGGCCAACTGAGCTCCTACTTGGAGCAGTGACTCAGTAGGAATTCCAACCAGTGGCTTTGCCCATTTTCAGAGTGAAGATGGTAGCCTCATCGGACTAGGGAGGTTAGTATGCAGTTTGGCCTGATTTGGGACCCCAAACAGCAAGACTTGCTGGTCTTGGATGGTGTTTTATTGCCTTGCCCAGGCAGAGAAACTGATTCATAGCCCCACCTACTGGTGAGTGCAAACCTCAGCCTAGCTCAACAGGAAACCTAACCAGAGCATCTGGGAAGTACGTAGCCTGTCTTATAACCCCACTCACAGTGGCTCATGAGGAGAGAGCCCAGCCACTGGTTTTCCCATCTGCCAAGCAAAGCCAGTGGCCCCATCTGGCCAGAGAACTCGGTACACAATTCTGCCTGATTGGAGTTCCCAAACAATGAGCCATACTGGCCTTGAGGCCTGTCATGCCACCCCTCCCAAGCAGAGAAGCTAATTCATAGGCTTGCCTACTGCTGAGCGTAGTACCCAGTCCTGCCTAACTAGAAAGCCTGACCAGATAATCCAACTGCAGAGCCCATCCTACAGAGCAATCAGGTAAGAAAAAATAAATAAAAGGCATCAGAATTGGAAAGGAAGAAGTAGAATAGTCTCTATTTGCAGATGACATGATTTTATATAGAGACAATCCTAAAGATTCCACCAAAAAACTGCTAGATCTACTCAATGAATTCTGTAAAGTTACTAGATACAAAATCAGCATACAAAACCAGTAGCAAATTATTGAAAAAGAAAGAGAGGAAACAATCCCATTTACAATAGCATAAAAAAATGATAAAATACTTAGGAATAAATTTAACTAAGGTGGTGACAGATTTCTACACTGAAATCTATAATAATTTGATGAAAGAAATTGAAGGAGTAACAAATAAACGGAAAGATAGCCTGTGTTCGTGGATTAGAAGAATTCATATTCTTAAATATCTGTACCACCCAAAGCCGTCTATAGAATCAATGCAATCCCTAGGCAGATTCCATTTTTTTTTTTTTTAAAGATTTTATTTTTTTTCCTTTTTCTCCCCAAAGCCCCCTGGTACATAGTTGTATATTCTTCATTGTGGGTCCTTCTAGTTGTGGCATGTGGGACGCTGCCTCAGAGTGGTTTGATGAGCAGTGCCATGTCCGTGCCCAGGATTCGAACCAACGAAACACTGGGCCGCCTGCAGCAGAGTGCGCGAACTTAACCACTCGGTCACGGGGCCAGCCCCCCATTTTTTATAGAAATAAAAATAAATCCTTTAATTTGTATGCAACCACAAAGGACCCCTAATAGCCAAAGGAATCCTGAGAAAGAACAATGCTGGAGGCATCACACTTCCTGATTTCAACCTACGTTACAAAGCTGTAGTAATCAAAACAGTATGGTAGTGGCATTATAACAGAAACATATACCCATGGAACAGAGTCAAGAGCCCAGGAGTAAACCTATGCATATACAGTCAACTAATATTTTACAAGGAAGCCAAAAATACTCAATGGAAAAAAACCAGTCTCTTCAATAAATGGTGCTGGGAAAAGTGGATATTCATATGGAAAAAAATGAAACTAGACCCTTATCTTACACCCCTCATGAAAATTAACTTGAAATGGATTAAACACTTAAGTATAATACCTGAAACCATAAAACTCCTAGAAGAAAACAGAGAGAAAGAGCTTCTTGACATGGGTCCAAGCAATGATTTTTTGGCTATAATGGCTAAAACACAAACAACAAAAGCAAAAATAAATAAGTGGGGCTACCTCAAACTAAAAAGCTTCTGCACAACAAAAGAAATGACCAACAAAATGAAAAGGTAACCTATGGAATGAGAGAAAATATTTGCAAACCACACATCTAATAAGGGGTTAATATCCAAAATATCTAAGGAACTCATACAACTGAATAGAAAAAAAAAATCCAATTCAAAAATGGGCAAAGGTCCTGTATAGACATTATGCAAAGAAGATATTCAAATGGCCAAGAGGTACATGAAAACGTGCTCAACATCACTAATTATCAGGGAAATGCAAATCAAAGCTGTAAGATATCACCTTATACATGTTAGAATGGCTATCATGAAAAAGACAAGAGATAACAAATGTGGGCAAGTAAGTGGAGAAAAGAGAACCCTTGTGCACTGTTGATGGGACTTGGGAATGTAAATTAGTATGGCCAATGTGGAGAACAATATGGAAGTTCCTTAAAAAATTACAAATAGAACTATGTGATCCAGTAATTCTATTTCTGGATATTTATCCGAAGGAAATGAAATGACTACCCTGAAGAGATATTTGCATCCCCATGTTCACTGCAGCATTATTTATAATAGCCAAGACTTGGAAACAACCTATGTGTCCATCAGTGGATGAGTGGATAAGGTAAATGTGGTGTATACGTACGGTGGAATATTATTCAGCTATAAAAAAGGAGGAAAACCTGCCCTTTGTGACAACAAGGATGGATCTTGAGGGCATTATGCTAAGTGAAGGAAGTCAGACAGACAAAGTCAAATACTATATGATCTCACTTATATAAAAAAATCTATAAAAACCAAACTCATAGAAACTGAGAGCACATTGGCAGTTGTCAGAGGCAGGGGTTGGCAGGTGAGGTTATTTGGTTAAGGTAGTCAAAAGGCACAAACTTCCAGTGATAAGCTCAATATGTTCTGAGGATGTAATGTGCAACATGATTACTATAGTTAACAATACTGTATTGTATATTGCCAAGTTCCTAAGAGAGTACATCTTCAAAGTTCTCATCACAAGGAAAAACAATTTTGTAACTATGTGAGATGATGGATGTTAACTAAACTTATTGTGGTAATCAGTTTACAATACACACATATATCAAATCAATATATTGTGCACCTTAAATTTATACAATGATATATGTCAAATATATCTCAAGAAAACTGGAAAAAACAGAAATAATATCTAACATGAATATTCATTTCATTTTAAAATTTTTGATATAAACTGATTTTTCATTATCAAATGATTTCAAATAGGTTGGAAGCATTATAAAAAATATTCATGTAGTAAATATTTGTAAATAATATCTATTAGTAAATAGTGCCTTCTTTGAAAAACATTATTATTATCTATATTTAAGCAGTTTATTTATTATAAGGAAAACTAAAGACGCTGACCAATATGATGTAGTGTTCTCTTCAGCTTGGGCTTCTTTTAGAAGGGCTTCTTTTTAACTCCAGTCCCTGATCTCTCTTTTCTTAGAGAATTAATTTTTTTTAAAGATTTTATTTTTTCCTTTTTCTCCCCAAAGCCCCTCTGGTACATAGTTGTATATTCTTCGTTGTGGGTCCTTCTAGTTGTGGTATGTGGGACGCTGCCTCAGCATGGTTTGATGAGCAGTGCCATGGCCGCCCCCAGGATTCGAACCAACGAAACACTGGGCCGCCTGCAGCGGAACATGCGAACTTAACCACTCAGCCACAGGGCCAGCCCCTTGAGAATTAATTTTTTAAAAAAAAACATTTCCAATTCGTTCTCTGCCCTTTTGGATGTACGTAAATCTTTTCAAAGCTTCTTTACAGTTTTATCCCCCAAGACCGTCTCTCTCAAGCACCTGGGAGCCATCTGTTTTAAATCTCCCAGTTTCTATAGGAGGGTAGGAGCCTGACATCAGTAGGCACCTTGCTCTAGGTTATAAAACCATCTTCTGTCACAAATTTACAAGGCAGTTTACTTTTCCTTTGGTTAAAGACAATTAGCAAACTCAGATGGCCTACATTCTCCCCTGGACCCTGTCCCTTAAAAATTCTCCTGTATGTTTCAGCAGAGCTGAGCTGAGACTGGGTTCTGGCCTTGCTTACTTATTGCAATAGCCTTGAATAAAGTCTCTTTGCCTGTGTAACCTTGATGCAGTTTTTGCTTTTACAATCCCTTTTTATAAAGCTAAACTGCTTAGACTTCTTTTCTGACTTCATATCCCCTGATCTAGCTATAATAGAAGACTTTTCTGCTGTTCGTCATTCTGAGAAGGATGTTCTCTCCTGCAGAAAAGTCAAAGCAATTAGAATGGAGACGGGAAATGATCAGTTGGCCAGCTGCTCTTCAAATTATGTGATCACTCTGTGGAAATATGGTTAAATTTTAAACTTTGTGAATATCAAAAACATCCAGTTTACTGATATTCCAATGTCAGTATAAAAGTAACTTAAAGCCATGTACAATTTATTTTGGTGGTTTCCTGTTACACTACAACTACTGCTGTCATCAATATCATCACTGATAAGAATAAATATAGCATGTATTATCTGTTAATAATCATTCCATTCCATGAACTCTAAATATATTATTTAATAAATCCTCTCAGTTACACTGAGGTAGGTATTATCATTTCCACTTCCCAAACACAAAAAATTTAAACAATATTTCAAAATTTAATTAAAATATCAATGATGATCTAAACCAAATTCTGAAGGACTTCAAGCTAGTTTCCTCTGTACTATACTTAGTCTATTTTAGGTTTTTGCTCTTTTTTTCACATTAGCATATCTAAATAAGAGTTATGTTTGTTTCTTTATTCTTTCCAAATGAATTGGTTTCCTTTAGTCTATACGGTAGAAGTAAAATGAGCAACCATCAAAGGAAACTCTTATAAGGCATTATATTTAAATACTTAATAATGGTTACATTTTTATTACTTATTTTTAACATAAAAATAACATTTAATTTCTGTTAGTATTGAAATCAAATATTACTTGGGAGGACTTTCTAGATAGAAAGCATTTGTTTTATAATTGAAACTTCATCCAAATATTCAGAATGCCAAACATTAACAAAAAAATTTCACAAAAGGAAAAGAAGAAAGGATGAAATGAGGACTGGAGGGAATTTTGTTTTTGCTGAAAATCATGTTTTATAGGCTACTATCAAGAATTTCAAAGTTTCAAGAGGGAATTCTTAATTACATGTAAATAAATATATAAAATCATATATAGATCTATATATTTATAGCATGCATATATATGTTGTGTATGTTATATGTATATAATGGTAATATTATTTATTTGAATAGTACAACTTGAACTCTTAATTTTAATGAACCAAGTAAAAAGTGAATCAAAGCTTCATATCCTTCAAATTATGTAGCACTGATGGAGATTTTTTTTAAAAAAATAAAACACCAACTTTGAATAACCTGCAGTTGCTTTGTGAGCATCTTCACATGTGCAAAAGGTAGATAAAATTACCCGTAAACACTGAACGCATTCATTTGAAAAAGATATCACATTTGGTTGGAGTTCAATAAGGAGGGGAATTTGAAAAAGACCTAGAGGATTTTGATTAATGAAAATGCACAGGAAGGAGGAAAAAAATAAATATTTCAGGTAGGGACAACTGAATTCATATTTTTTCCTAAACCAGAATAACTGAAATCACAAATGGCTGCACCAAATAAACACAATTACTCCTTCCAAATCTGAGATGTCAACTCTCTGACTCTCCCATCTAGGTTCAGACTATGTAGGTGCACATTTACCTTACTATTGAAGACAGTTAATTGTGAAATTTTGTTCCAGAAGAGATATAATTAGACTTAAAACCAGCTGTATTAATATTGTTTTATTTATGCATATTATGTATGCATACATATACTTATGATGCATTATACATATATTTTCTAATAATTCATCATGAAAAATAATATATTTACTGTAACATATAAATGAAAAGCAAAAATGTATAAATGATATATTGGCTGTGTTAATACATCAGGAAATGAAACAGATAAAAATGCCTGTTCTTGTTAAGTTTCCATTTTAGTAAGGTGAGAGAGAAATTAAGCAATAAACATAATAAATAAACAAAGTGTATTGTATCCTAGAAAGTGGTAAGGGTATGGCAAAAAGAAAAAGCAAAGCAGGGGAATTGTGAGTGCTAGATGTGCATACTGGGTGTTAGACAAGATGATATGGGTAGGCTCATTGAGATGGGATGTTTGAGCAAAACCTTGAAGTTAATGAAGTTTGCTAAAAGAGTGTCTCAGGCAGAAGGAACCACCAATTCAAAGACCCTAATATGGGGAGTATGCCTGATAGAAGGCCAGTGTGGCCTGGGCAGAATGAGTGATGGGGAAACTACCAGACAAGGTCAGAGCTAACAAGATGGACATACAGTAGACACTGTAAAGGTCTGGTTGTTCCAGGCTTCAGCTAGCTGTACCTTCAGGAATTGTCTCAGCTGCATAGAAACATTTTGTCAACAAAGGTCGCACACCTTGCCAGAGCATCCCCAAAACAATGAACATACAATACAAGGAAGAAGAATTTGGGGGTCACAGATTTATGAGAGTTTCTCCTATTATAATTCCCATTTTGGCTCAGCTGGGCTTTGACTTCTATCCCACTCATCCATCAGCTATAAGTTCTGAAGTTTAAGTTTATCAGGGCACCAGTGATTTTAGTTTTAAGCATTCTCATTTTCTTATTATCTTAACTTTTTACTGTTTTTAAGAAATGTTTTACATAGATTATTGGAAAAGATTTGTATGGACACTTATCTACCTCTATTATCTGAAATGGATGTCTGACTTCTAGCTTGAATATTAAGGATTTCCAACTTAGCCCTTAACTCACAGTGCATGGAGAAGTAAGGAAATCATGCTGTCATTGAGGATGACAGCCTCCAAAGTGAGGAGGAGATCAAAACAACAATAAATAACAAAAAGAGGAATTAGAATTTAAAAAATAAAGAGAAAGTTTTTGTGTCTTTTATAAAATACTAAAATGAATACAGCAAGCGAAACACCTCCAAAATAGGCTTTATAGATTTTGACTTATTCCTACCAAGTGGAAATGGACACTACATATAAATAAAATAGTTTTATTACGAAAATTAGGATATTCTCTTGTTAAAAGTATCACTAGAACATTACTTTACATGATTAAAATATTAAAACTATTACCATCATGCTTAGAAGTAATCATGTATGTATAATCATATTTTAAATTATCCACTGTAAATGATAGTTAATTACATAATGTTCTTAAATTCTAAGCAAGAAATATTATTGTTTGTATTATAGCAACATAATCATTATTATTGAAATTATTATAGTTTTATCAAATCAGTGAAGAAAACCACCAAAACCAATCCCAGTTTTTTGAAAAAATAACATCAATAAGCCTCTAGCCAGACTAACTAAGGAAAAAATGGGGGACACAAAGTACTTATATCAGAAGTGTAAAAGGGGACATCACTACAGATCCCATAAACATTAAAAGGATATTCAAGGAATACTATGAACAATTCTACGCTTACAAATTCTATAATGTGGGTGAAATGGACCAATTCCTTGAAACACACAAACTGCCAAAACTTACAGAAGAAAAAGTAGACACTCTGAATAGGTTTAAATCTATTAAAGAAATTTAATTATTAACTAATAACCTTCCAAAACAGAAAGTAGCAGATGGGTTCACTGGTGAATTCTACCAAACAGTTAAGGAGGAAATTATACCAATTCTCTATGGTCTCTTTCAGAAAATAGAAGCAGAGCAAATACTTCCTAACTCATGCTATGCGGCCAGTATTATTCTAATACCAAAACCAGACAAAGATATTACAAGAAAAGAAAACTACAGATCAATATCTCTCATGGACATGGATCCAAAAATCAACAAAATATTAGCAAATGGAATACAACGTGTAAAAGAATTATACATCATGACTAAGTAGAATTTATCCCAGCTGTACAAGCCTGGTTCAACATTTGAAAATCAATTAATGTAATCAATCACATCAACAGGCTAAAAAGGAAAAACCTTATGATCTTATCAATAGATACAGAAAAGCATTTGACAAAATCCATTGCCCTGTCATGATAAACACTCTCAATAAACTAAGAATAGAGAATATCTACAAAAAATCTACAGTTAACATAACAGATAATGGTGAGAAACTTGAAGCTTTCCCACTAAGATCAGATACAAGGCAAGGCTGTCCCCTCTCACCACTTCTTTTCAAGATCTAACTGGATGTCCTAGCTAATGTAATAAGACAAGAAAAGGAAATAAAAGTTACTCTGACTTGGGAGAAAGAAAAAAACTGTCTTTGTTCACAGATGCCATGGTTGTCTAGATGGAATTCCAAAAGAATTGCCAAAAACCCCTCCTAAAACTAATAAGCAATTAAAGCAAGTTTGCAGTATGCAAAGTTTATACATACAAAAAATCACTTTCTTATATACCAGAAGAGAACACAATACCATTTATATTTGCACCCCCCCAAATTGAAATATTTAGGTATAAATCTGACAAAATATGTGCAAGAAAGCTATACAGAAAACTACAAATCTGTTGAAAGAAATCAAAGAAGAACTAAATAAATAGAGAGACAATCCATGCTCATGGATAGGAAGACTGAATATTGTCAAGATGCTAGTTATTCCCAAATTGAAGTACAGATTCAATACAATCCCAGTCAAAATCCCAGCAAATTACTTCATGAATATCAACACACTGATTCTAAAGTTTATATGGAGGTGAGAGGTGAAAGACTCAGAATAGTCAACAAATATTGAAGGAGAAGAACAAAGTTGGAGGATTGACAATTCCCAATTTCAAGACTTACTATAAAGCTGCAGTAATTAAGACAGCTAGGTATTGGTGAAAGAATAGACAAATAGATCACTGGAACAGAATAGGGAGCCCAGAAATAGATTCACATAAATTCAGTCAACTGATCTTTGGCAAAGGAGCAAAGGAAATACAGTGGAGCTAAGATAATCTTTTCAACAAACAGTGCAGGAAAAAATGGATATCCATATGCAAAAAAAAACAAAAAAACAAAAAAACTGATTCCAGACCCAGACCTTAGAGCCTTCATAAAAATTAACTCAAAATAGATCATAGACCTAAATGTAAAATACAAAATTATCAAATCCTAGAAGATAAATAGGAGAAAATCGAGACTATCTTGGGTTTAGTAATGACTTTTTAGATACAACATCCAAGACACAATTCATGAAAGAAAGAAATAAGCTGGACTTCAGTAAAGTAAAAAATTTCTGCTCTTGAGAGATATTGTCAAGAGAATGAATACATAAGCCACAGAATGGGAAAAAATATTTGCAAAAGACTCATCTGATAAGGACTGTTAAACAAAATATACGAAGGATGCTTAAAACTCAATAATAAGAAAACAACCTGATTAAAAAAAGAATCAAAGACCTCAGCAGACACCTCACCAAAGGAGACACACAAAAGGCAAATAAGCATATGAAAATATCATATGGCATTAGGGAAATGAAAATGAAAACAGCAATGACATACCACTAAACATCTATTAGAATGGCCAAAATTCAGAACACTGACAACACCAACTGCTGACAAGAATGTGGCATGACAGGAACTCACATTCATTGCTGGTGGGAATGCAAAATGGTACAACCTCTGGGGAAGATAGTTTTGCAGTTTCTTATAAAACTAAACATACTCTTACCATATGATTGATCATTCATTCTCCTTGGTACTTACCCAAAGGAGTTGAAAACTTATGTCGACACAAAAACCTGCATACAGATATTTATAACAGCTTTATTCATAATTGTCAAAATTTGGAAGCAACCAAGATATCTTTCAGTAGGTAAATGGATAAATAAATGGTGGCACATCTGGACAATGGAATATTATTCAGTGCTAAAAGAAATGCGCTATCAAGTTGTGAAAAGATGTGGAAGAAACTTAAACACATATTACTAAGTGAAAGAAACCAATCTGAAAAAGCTATTTACTATATGATTCCAATTATGTGACATTCTGGAAAAGTCAGAACTATAGAGACAGTAAAAAGATCCATTGCCTGTTATTAGAGGGGAGGGTGGGACAAACAGGCAGAACATAGAAGACTTTTAGAGCAATAAAACTATTGCATATGATACTATAATGGTGGATATATATCATCATGTATTTGTAAAAATCCATAGAATAACACCGTTAGCGACCCTTGAGGTGAACTTTTGATTTTGGGTGAATAAAAAATGTAAATGATAAAACTATGATTTTAAACATACTTCCTGATCATTTTAGAAAATGTGCAAAATAAAGCGTCCAATAAAAATTAAATTATTAATGCATTTTGAATAAATTTTTGCTTTTCAGTCACATGGATATTGAACTGTAGATAAGACTGTAATAGAACAAGATGGTGGATGTTTAATAGCATCATTAAGGAATTAGAAGCAAGGATATACAAAGGGTTACATTCCTGTAGTGAGCTGAATGGTGGTACCAAAAAAATTAATGTCGGGGCAAGCCCAGTTGCACAGTGGTTAAGTTTGCACTTCTGCTTCTCGCTTGCCCAGAGTTCACCGGTTCGGATCCCAGATGTGGACGTGGCACTGCTTGGCAAGCCACGCTGTGGCAGGCATCCCACGTATAAAGTAGACGAAGATGGTCACGGATGTTAGCTCAGGGCTAGGCTTCCTCAGCAAAAAAGAGGAGGATTGGCAGTAGTTAGCTCAGGGCTAGTCTTCCTCAAAAAAAAAAAAAAAAAGATAATGTCAAGGTTCTAATCTCCAGAGCTTGTGAATAATACCTTATATGTTAAAAGAGGAGATCTTAACTCATATGGAAAAACACATACATAAGTTAAGGATTTTGACAGGAAGTGTTCATGCTGGATTATCCAGGTGGGCCCTAAATACAAGAATGAGTAAACAAAAGTCAGAGGAGATTTGACAACTTCAAGAGGAGGAGGCAGAGATTGGAGCAATGTGCCCCTACGTCAAGGAATGCTGACAGTCATCAGAACCTGGAAGAGCTGCCAGAGGGAGTATGACTCTGCGGCCATCTTGATTTTGGACTTCCGGCCTCCAGAACTCTAAGAAAAAAATTTCTGTTGTTTTAAGCAACCGCATTTGTGGTCATTTGTTACAGCAGCCACAGGAAACTAATGTAATGCCCTACCAGATAAGCTTCCTTTTCACGGAGAGACCATGAAGAATATGCCATCTACTTATCAACATGGGAAATGGCTATACCTCTATTACTTTCCTCTCTGAATCTTTTTGAAGTCCAAATTGAGAAGAATAACAATTGGTGAGTCTATCCATTTGCTAGGTCAGGGCTGTTGTAACAAAGTCCCACAAACCGGATAGATTAAAACAACAGAAAACTATTCCTTCCCAGTTCTGGAGGCTAAAACACCAAAATCAAGGTGTGGGCAAGGCTGCCTCTGATGGCCCTATGGGAGCAATGCTTTCTTGCCTTTCCTAGTTTCTGGTTCTTCTCGGGAATCCTTGGCTCATAGATGTATCACTCCAATCTCTGCCTCAGTCTTCCCTCTGCGTGTTTGTCTCTGGGTTCAGATTTCCCCTTCTTAAAAAGTCACCGCTCATACCAAATTAGGGCCCACCCTAATGACCTCATCTTAACTTGATTACATCTGCAAAAACTGTATTTCCAAATAAGGTCATATTCACTGTCCTAGGGGTTAGGACTTCAAAATATAATTTGTGGAGAAAAAAATCATCGCATAACAGTGTGTATCTGCCTTCTGCTACAACTTGAAAACACAGAAATGTGCCTTCCTTCCTTTCCAGACGTTTTTCTTTTTTATGAAAATCATGTATGTATGATTTTCTACAAAGGAAATGCCAGATGTACACTGAAGGAAAAGAGACATCAAATTAGTTTTTTGAGAACAATTTATTCACAAAAGGGATTTAAAGAGATCGTTTAGATACACATATTTACGTTATAAATGAGGATAACTACGTCCCAGAGAGGTTGTGTGACTTGCCTTCAAAGTGATGCCACAGACAAACAATACACTCTGAAGACTGCAATAACTAGGCTGTTTATGGACACGGTGAGACCAAGTTAGATTCTAGCAGCAATCGCATTGCAGTTATTGCTCACTTGTCTGGAAACATTTTGAGTTACTTAATACCTTCAAATATGGTGTCCAATTTTTAGAATTTAAAAGTGAGCTTCAAGCATAAAAGGATTGAGAACTACTACTCTAGAAATTTCTGCATAATAAGGTGATTTTTATCTCTGCATTTGTCAAAGTTTTGCCTTCCAGCTGTGGAACCATAGTTCATATTTTAATTTAATATTTGTGAACTCAATTATTTTTTAAAGGTTCTATATAAGAAGAAAATAATGAATATGGAAACACCAATGTATAGGTTAAAATTTACCTAGCACGTCATCAATAATTAAAAACTTGAAGAAAAAAAGAATGAAATATAATTGTGGTATCTAAAAAGGAAAACAATTTACCATATGTTGTAGTGTGAATCTTACGCTTTTCTCTCTAAAAACAGATGAAGAAGTGTAGGCACTTTGCACAAATTATAAATCAAGGTAGGTACAGGGCCTGAATCTTTGCATTATTTACACTTATGGTAGGCCAATAAAGAATGGCCTAAAAGGAAAAGCAAGCCAGTTTTGGGTCTTTTGAATTAGAACAATGCCTGAACACTTCTTGAGAATATGACAAATTATTAAGCATTTTACCTGAAAGTAGTTACTATTTTTCATGAATAGTAAATGTTATGTAAAGACGGGTTAAAACTCACTAGAAATATCACTTATGCTGTTTGCAAAATGAATCAAGTGCTAATAGAACCCCAAATTTTGAAAGCATGCAAGTACAGATATTCAGTATAATTTTAAAAAGATATTAAGAGAAATACAAAAGTATTATTCAAGGTAGACCTCAATAAGTATATAACAAATGCTTTGATATATTTACCCACTTTATTTTTATAGCAAATAGTGACAGATGATTAAATATTCAGAACTGTTTTGATAAGCCTTCACTGATGGTTTGGGATTTTAGGAAAAAACTACATGAAGTAGCTAAGCTATTGTTCCTTTGAACAAGGAAAGGAAGAGCAATTGCCCAGTTTTGAAGGGGGTGGGTATGTCTTGAAAGAAGACAAAGAAAGAAGGCAAGGTATGCCATTTTGGAGAATAAGAGAAAGATAGGAAGTTTTATTACTGTTATTACTAATTAACTTTAATGAGATGCAACTCACATGTAATAAAATGCATATATTTAAGTCTGTATTTTTATCAGTTTTGGCAAAAAAAATATACTTGTGAAACTACCACAAAGTCAGAATACAAAACATTTCCATCACTTATAAAAGATCCCTGGTGACCCTTTCCACTCAATCCCTCCTCCCCCATCCTAGAAAACCACCGATTTACTTCTATCAATATAGAGTAGATTTGTCATTTCTATGGTTTCCTATAAACATAATCATATATTCTTGTTTCTGACTTCACTTGCTCAGTGTAACATTTTTGCTCAATGCAATGTTTTTGAGATTCATCCACATTGCTACACTTATCAATAGTTTTTTTGAAAAAAATTAACAGTAGTGTTCCATTATATGAATATACCAAACTTTGTTTATCTATTCACTTCCTGACGGACACTTGAGCTAATTTCTAGTTTGGGGTTGTGATAAAAAAAAGCTTCTGTAAGCACTCATGTACAAGTCTCTGTGGAAGCAGAAGTGTTCATTTCTCTTGAGTAACACTCAAGAATGGGAATTGCTGAGTCATGTTGCAAGTATTTAATATTATAAGAAAATGTCAACTGTTTCCCAAAGTAGTTGTATCATTTTAAAATTTTTATTTCCAACAGCAATGCAGAAGAGCCCCACTTGCTCCATAACCTTAGAAATATTGTCGATCTTATTAACTTAGCTATTTTGGAGTCTATAGAGTATTATTTGCATAAATAACTGAGGATAAAGTTGAGCATCATTTCATGTGCTTATTTGGCATTCTGATAACTTATTTGGTTAAGCGCATGTTCATTTTTTCTTCCCATGTTTTGATTGGATTGTTTGCTTACTAATAAGTTAGAACAGTTTCTTTGATATACCAGTCCTTTACGTGCCAGTCCTGGAATACTTTCTTCTGTTCAGTACCATATATTTTCATTTTCAACTATACATTTTGAAGATCTAAATGTTTAACTTTTCATTTTATCGAATTTATCCTATTTATCATTTTTTCTTTTATTGTTTGTACTTTGCATCCTATCAAAACCAAGAAATAAACAAAAAAGGACAAACTTTGCTTATTCCAAGATCATGACTATTTTCTCCTATTTTCTCACAGAAATTTTATAATTTTAGCTCTTACATTTATGTCTATGATCCATTTCCTGTTTTATTTTTGTATTTAGTATATATATATACACACACACACACACATACATATATGCACACTTAGGTATATGCTTATATATATATATACTCAGATACATATATACTAACCCACTTGTACAGGCCTATTTATCATTGTTTCTGTATTTATCCATCTGAATATGAATTAAGCTAAATATGAGTTCATACTGGTATCTTTGATAGCAACTAAGTACTGTGGTTTTTCTTTCTAGCCTTCCTTTCTTGCTTATCTTTAACTTCCCTCTTCAAGAGTAAGAAAGCTGAAACCTGGCTCTCACCCTCCACCATTCATACGTCTTTGTTCAACCCGAGTCTACATGTAAAGCAGTTTCAGAATTTTTAAACCAGTACTTAAAATATTAACAAATGTAACCTCTGTGCCTTGTTTTAATGTCACTTTACACAAGTAGTGAAAAAAGTATACATGAGAAAATCTGAACCCTGAAAGGGTATTTCATGCTAGTAAAGTATTATTGTGTTTTTTCTCTTTATTGTGAAAATGATGTTGTGGTTATATTTGTAAAATGAGTCCTTAACTTTTAGAGAATGGCTATGAGTAGATCATCGTTAGTTCATTATACTCTTCCCTCCTCTTTTGTATGAATTTAATTTTTCTTTAATGGGAGGTAAAATTATATATGACATTCATATATGTACAATGTACGTCTGTGTACATACTTATATAGATATGCTTTATCTATTTACATATTGGGAGAAAGAAGTTACAGTAACTGGACAGTAACCCATTCACTACTTTTATTGGGAGGATACCACCAAGGAAGTAAAAAGAAGACAGGTAACCAGGTCTAATCTTCAGGTCAATAAGATCTCTGGGAAAACACACTAACAATGTTTACCCCAAGAAACACACCTTAACCACAGAATGCCCTTAGCAGTGTACACTTGGCTAAAGGCAGGGTGAACAACACTTAGTTTGTCCAGGACTGTTTTGGGTTTGGCACTGGAAGTCCAGTATCACAAAGTATCCCTCACTGTGATTCAAAAAGTTACAGTTTGGAGGGATGGGTGCAGAGAGTTGAGGGAAAGTTACAAAATATACACAGTAGCCCAAAAAACAGGAGCTGAAAGACACACTCATTTTAGTATCACATAGATAGAGCATAGATTAACCACCTTTATGGTCGCTGTTGCTGTTTTGTGCCATAGCAGCTGTTGTTGGCAGTCATAATTTGCGGTTCACAATAATTAATCACCCATTGGTGCATCACTCTGAGCGATGTGACTAAGTGTACAACTTAAGCAAATTGTTATCATGAGCATTAACAGTCGTTTGACGTCGCCAGTAATTAAATGTTATGCTATCGAGAAAATGTAGTTTAATATTTTTAATATTGTGACCATGTTTCATAGGAGTTCAGATAATGAAAATGAGAACCATTGAAATAGCAATGCCAGCATAATGCAGACATCACTACAAATGAAGGCTAAATAAATCTGTTACTTTTATGGAAGGTCACATGCAACTGGGTCAGGGAGGTATAACCAAGACAGAGCATATTGCACAGTATGCAGAAATGAATTTGAGATCGGGCACGGTGGAGAAGCAGATATGGAAGTACACATGGATACTGAATCTCACGGCCTAGAATGACACCGGCATGTGCTGCTAAATCAAGCAAAGCTTTTAGTCTCCCAAATAGATAGCCATGCTCAGTCACAAATAACGTCAGCTGAATTAATGTGGATGTACCACACAAATAGACACACAGTACTCTATTGTTTCCTTAATTGTTCTGAATCTGAGTAAAGGAACATTTTTTTTTTTTTTTAAAGATTTTATTCTATTTTTTCCTTTTTCTCCCCAAAGCCCCCTGGTACATAGTTGTATATTCTTCGTTGTGGGTCCTTCTAGTTGTGGAATGTGGGACGCTGCCTCAGCGTGGTTTGATGAGCAGTGCCATGTCCCTGACCAGGATTTGAACCAAGGAAACACTGGGCCGCCTGCAGCGGAGCACGCGAACTTAACCACTTGGCCACCGGGCCAGCCCCTGTAAAGGAACATTTTTTGATTCAGAGGTTGAAACTGGGGGCGAAGAAAGGGAGAATTCGGATAAGACATGTGTTGGCCCTTTCAAACGTGTAGCTGACTTTGTTAGGCCTTATTAATGATTCTACTTTCTACAGTATATCAGGTGAGGTGTCAAATCACAGCAGCAATACTTGCCCCAGTTCTTAGATATTTTGGTTTAAAAAATTTACTTTCATATCATCTATTCATATGAACATTTTAATAAAATGGCAGGAAACATAAAAGACTGTAGATATTGTGTCCAAATAGAAATTAGATTTTGCCAACAAATCTGCATATTCAATAGACAGTGTAAATCTAAATTTCGTTGAACTATAGAGTTCTTAGTAAAGAAAATCAAAAGGTCATAGCTACTAAACGTCTTCAAACTTTATAGCCTAAACTGCCAAAAAGGAGTGTGATTTGTATACCTGTGATATTGAGGATGTCATAGACATTTTTAGTTTCCTCAAAGCTTGCAGAATCACTTATTGAGACTTTTTACATTATAAAAATGCAGGGAGATAAATTTCTAGACATGTGCTTACAAGATTGCTATCATTGTGGCTGACCATAGAGACGATGTTACAGTGTTGGTCTGGTATGAAATCATATTTTCAAAGTGTGGGACAAGAAGAATGTCCTTCTTTTTTTTTTTTTTAGGAAGATTAGCCCTCAACTAACTGCTGCCAATCCTCCTCTTTTTGCTGAGGAAGCCTGGCCCTGAGCTAACATCTGGGCCCATCTTCCTCTACCTTATATGTGGGACAACTACCACAGCATGGCTTGCCAAGCAGTGCCATGTTCGCACCTGGGATCCGAACTGGCAAACCCCGGGCCGCTGAAGCGGAACGTGTGCACTTAACTGCTGCACCACCGGCAGGCCCCAGAAAGTCCTTCTCTAATTTGGAAACACACTGAAAATGGGAATGGAGAAGAAGGATTTGAGTAAAACATACATTTACATGCTATTTCTCCAAAAAAAAAATGGATGATCTTTGAAGTGGCCATAAGGAACTTAGAGAAGGATGAATTGACTGCACTAGAGTGTTTGATATTAGCGTAGGTCACCAAAAAATGACTCATTTTTGGGGGGAAATAAGGCTGTTTGGTTTTTTTTCAGAACACACACACACAAACGTCACTAGAAAAGGGCAGCCAAGTCAAACAGGACTTTCCCAACTTCTTTATTAAAACCGTAACTTACTTGGAATCCAGCTTCATTTTCCAGGATTCAAATTACCTCTCTGCTTCAAAACAAATTTAACTGAGCAATAGAAGTTTAGCTTATGAAAACATCCAATAATCTTTGTAGTGTGTGAAAATAATGGGCATCTTAAACATGAATAGCCTATAATGAATAGACACAAAGAATATGATTAACAAACAGCTGGTCTACCAAAACAAGTCTGTAGGTATATGTAGATAGGCATTTTCAGAGAGATGGAACATAGCTCCTGAAGCCTAACCTGCTGTAGCTGGTAAGTAAAATCCTGAGTAGTCCATTCTTAAATTAATTCTCAAATTTAAACTTGTTTAAGTTCTTAAACTAATTCCATTCCATTCTTAAATAGTTGAGAGACTATTTAGCTTGAAATCATCACATTGGACTGACACTAGGAATCAGTGTACCGTGAGCTTGATAAGAGCAGAGCTACAAGTCAAAATGAACTTTATGTTTGACTGAATTCAGGTTTACCACTAATAAAAGAAGAGTGTCCTAATGCTTCAGGCAGTTTAGAGAAGTATTGTTAGAAAAGGAAACTGAAAGCAAAAATAGCCTACTGTATCATAAGACAGAAAGAAATATGTCACTGTCATTTGTTATTAAATAGAGGTAACATCTCCTTAATTCATGCTATAATATTTACGCTTTTTTTCTTTTTAATAGAATTTATTTGTTTAGAGTAGTTTTAGGTTCACAGCAAAATTGAGAGGCAGATGCAGAAATTCCCCATATACTCCTTGCTCCTACATGTGTATAGCCTTCCCCATTGTCAACACCCCCCCATCAGAGGGGTACATTTGTTACAGCTGATGAAGCTACGTTGACACCATCCAAAGTCCAAGAGTACATTAGGGTTTACTCTTGGTATTGTACATTCTATGGGTTTGGAAAAATGCCTCATGACAAGTATCCACCAGTCCAGTATACAGAATCCTTTCACTGCCTAATCATCTGTGCTCCATCTAGTCATCCCTCCATCCACCCAAGCTCTCGGCAATTACTGGTCTTTTGTTCCCAAGTTTTTATCGTTATTATTATTTAGTTTTTTATTTTAAGACAACATTTTTAGAGCAGTTTTAGATTTACAACAAAATTCAGGGGGAAGTACAGAGATTTCCCTTATACCCCCTGACCCTACTCATGCAGAGCCACCATCGTTATTGACATCTTCAACCGGAGTGGTACATTTTTTATCAAGGACGAACCCAGACTGACACATCATAACCACACAAAGTCCATGGTTTACCTTAGGGTTCACTCTTGATGTTGTACTGTCTATGGGTTTGGACAAATGTATAATGACATTTATCTACCATTATGAAATCATACACAGTATTTTCACTGCCCTAAAAGTCCTCTGTGCTCTTCCTAGTCATCTCCCCTCGCCAACCCCTGGCAACCTCTTACTTTTTACAGTCTCCATAGTCTTGTCTTTTCCAGAATGTCATATAATTGGAATCATGCAGTATGTAGCCTTTTGGATTGGCTCATTTCACTTAGTAATATGCATTTAAGTTGCCTCCATGTCTGCTCATGGCTTGATAGCCCACTTCTGTTTATTCCTGAAGAATATTTCATTGTCTGGGTGTACCACAGTCTGTTTATCCATTCACGTACTGAAGGACATCTTGGTTGCTTTTGAGTTTCAGCGATTACAAATAAAGCAGCTATAAACATCCTTGTGGAGGTTTTTGTGTGGACATAAGTTTTCAGCTCCTTTGGTTAAATACCAGGGAGTGTACCCACTAGATTGTATGGTAATAGTATGCTTAGTTTTGTAAGAAACTGCCAGACTGTCTTCCACAGTGGCTGTACCATTTTGCATTCCCAGCAGCAATGAATGAGTTCTTGCTGCTCCACATCCTCAGCATCATTTTGTGTTGTAAATATTCCAGATTTTGGGCATTCTACCAAGTGTGTAGTAGTATCTCACTATTGTTTTAATTTTCACTTCCCTGATAACATATGATGTGAAGGATCTTCTCATATGCTTATTTGCCATTTGTGTATCTTTTTTGGTAAGGTGCCTACTAAGGTCTACGTTCCATCTTTTAACCAGGTTGTTCATTTGCTTGTTTTCTAATTTTAAGAGTTATTTGTATATTTCGGATAACAGTCCTTTATCAAATATGTCTTTTGTAAACATTGTGTCTCACCGTTGGTTTTCTTACTGTCTCCATGATATGTTCTTGTTTTAAAAATCTTATATTTATTTATCTTAAGAATATACCATAATCTAGCCTACAAAATTTAAATATCTAAGAAAGAGTTTTAAAACATTCAAGCATGGGAGAAATTGTTGGCAACCATCTTTGCTGATAATCTACCTCTTGTATCCTATGACACATTATTTTACCCTTCCCAGGCATAGAGCCAACAGAAATACACGCATTTCTGTGTGTACACATGTGTGTAACAGCAATTTTTATAAGAGCTCCAAGCTGGAAACAATCTAAATGTCTCGAACAGTAAATGAAGGAGTTAATTTTGGAATTTATGTAAGACTATTTAGTCTAAAAAATGAGTGAACTACAGATATATACAAAAGTATGAATCTCACTTACATTATGAGGAGTTAAATAAACCAGACACAAAAAGTGTAGATCAAAAAAGAGGTCAAATAAATTGCTGTATTAGGGGACATAAAGAAACATTTAAAAATACTGTTACAGTTTTATTACAGATATTATTAATATAATGTCTTACTGTTAATTACTACTAACGGCCTCTGTTCATTAGTCCTATTGTTTGTTTAAATAATAGCATTTATTTGACATAAAATTAAATAATATATGCTAAAATATAATATTAAATAAACTTCATGTCTTTATGTTAAACCAATAAAATACATGTATAATTATTTTTTATACAGTATATTATTATTTTTTTGTCTGATATGCCTGTGTCTGAGCTGGGTTTCTAAAAAGTTGATTACATTAGCTAAAAAAATACTTACAGTAAAACAAACCAGGATCTATGGATTGGTGAGTCAGAGCTCCCTGGAGAATGTTAAACTGTCTACAGTAGAAAACAGATGTTTCATAAATGACATTCTTCTTGCTATGTGAGATAACCTTGCAAACCTCACTTATCCCTGTGCTATTTTAGCCCAGAAGAACAAATCCTATGCAGGAAGGAAGGAGTTGGGGAACTTCCCTTGTTGCCTCCAACTTCTTTGAGTCAACTTCTTTGCCTGTATCCTTGAAATTATTAGAAAATCTTAAAAAAGCATAAGATCTCTAATTTGTATAGGTTTTACAATGCAATATTGTGTGTTAACTCAATTGTTATATATTAATTATATTATATATAAAATATATAAGTACATATATATAGTATACATTATGGTATATATACAAATTGTTTATAGTCAGCCTTCTACATCCAATGGTTCTGATTCCGTGGATTCAACCAATTGTTGATCTAAAGGCTTATGATGGTTGCATGTGTCCTGAACATATACAGACTTTTTTTCTTGTCATTGTTCCCTAAACAATAAAGTATTACAACTATTCACACAGCATTTGCATTGTGTTAGGTATTGTAAGTAATGCAGAGATGATTTAAAATATATGGGAGGACGTGCATAAGTTACATGCAGATACTACACTATTTTACATAAGGGACTTGAGCATCCAAGGATTTTGGTATAGGTGGGGTCCTGGAACCAATTTCCTGAGTATACCAAAGGATGACTATATATGTAAACTATATATAGTCGTATGCATAATTTATATATATATAAAATAAATATTATATCATTTTATATAATAAAATTCTATTATTTATTATTGTTTTCTTACATAGTATATTATTCTCTATTTACCAAATAACAAGTGATACAGGGATCACACAGAATCTGATCAATAATAACTTGAAGGGTGGCAGCAATCAGTTATGGCTAGTCTACGAGTCAGGAGTAGCAATCATAAGTTTGTGATGAATAGTGAGATGAAGTTGTAAATAGAGTGAAGCATATTTGACAACTGGAAAATTTTTCAGGTATGGTTTGCAGTATGAAACAAACAAGGGTATGAGATAATGGCGGGCAAGACAATGTGATGACGTCAATGAAAGGTCTCTCAAATTTGTACTCTTTCTCTCTCTCTTTGAACAAAGATGCAACTGGAAGCATATGTTCAGCTTTGAGATTAGCCACATAATAAAAATGAAATTTGATGAATAGCATTTTTCCTAGTATAAAGTAAATTCAATACAATGGCTTTTGCCTTTGACAAAGTGGAGTTTCAATTATGAATCTGCCATCCTGAACTTTGTCTAGTTAGTGACTAAACCTGTGAGCCTCAGTAACCCTTAAACACAAGATGGAAACAATAATACTATTAACTATACAAATTTGGTATGATCATTACATTACACAATAAAAAAAACTTGCAAAAGAGACTAAAACATAGAAACAAGTTTTGGTATTTATTTATGTTTTTGTTAATTAGACTCAAGCAACGCAAAAGTCCTTAAATTTGCCCACAAAATATTTCTAATATTTGTTCCAAAATATTTCTTTCTCTGGGCACATTGTGAGATTTCACTTCCCTGTTCTATCTCCAGTCTAACGTTGTCATGTGACTTGGCTATTAAGTAACAAGGTAATTGAAAGTGAGATACATACACACTGTTGTGCAGAAACTGTAAAAGCCAGTGTGTGATTCACCAGTCTCCGGCCCCTTCCAGCCCCCAGTGGCTGCTGCGATCATGGTAGTAGGTGGGGATATAAACTCTCTCTGAGCTCCTGAGTGACGAGCTGAGCAAAGCCCCCTGATAGCCAGCACTGGACATGGAGATGAGACAAAAATCAAACTTTTTTCCTGTCAAACCACTGAGATTCAGGGGTTGTCTGTTCCTACAGCATCGCCTAGGCTAAACTGCCCAGAGGAGGAGGAATGCTACTTGAAGGGAGCTAGTACTAAAGTCTTCAGCAATAGCTATAGCGCAGTTTGGAGAAATCCTCCTAGGACAGTGCTGCAAGAAGACATTGAATGGAAAAATGTTTCATAATAACATAGCAAAATTTAAGTGTGGAGTATCAATAAGAATCAAAGAAAACACTAAAATATTTTTAAATTTTTTTTTATTGAGGTAGCATTGGTTTATAAATTATTTTAAAGCAATGAGGGGTGAAGAAGTGGTTAACGAAAAAGGCAGCAATTAGGTAGAATTTTTAGATAGAAGATAGTTTATAGTTAGAATGTAGCACCATCATTCGGCCCATGAAAGGAGTAAGAAATTAAGAGAAGCACACACAAAAAACTCCCCCAAAATAGGCACTAAGAAGATGCCCAGATTTAGAGTGTCTAAGTCTTAAAAGATAAAACACTTTATTAGACAAAATAGTAAATTAAAATATAAATATGTTTTTTATTTCCCATGTAGTTGTGATTATATTTATTCTCTTGATGATTAATTAAATTTTCAAATGAATTAGTAAATTATATATAAAGACCAAATTCAGTATTCTGTGCCATTTGTGCCACTTATTAAAATAACTACAAAATTAGAAAAGAAATTTAAATGACATACAAGGCATAAGAATTTTTATCATTTTATTCTTAAATTTCTGCCATCTTATTCCATTTCCTTACTGAGAAATCACAAATGTAATTTGTGTTAAAGATGCATTTACATTATTAAGAATCCATTGAAAAGAGAACTGATATTCCAAAACGGCCTGTTATGATAATTACCTGCTTAAACAGTTTGCTTTTGGAATGGGAAAGAATAAATTCCTTTACATTTTTTCATTTTAATACAGAGGGAAGAAGCGTAGTACAAGATAGAAGAGCAAGTATAACAACAAAAACAGTAATCTTAGACAAATCTATAATCTTTCTCAATGTTATTTTATAACGGCATTGGCATTTGCAGTGTGCTGCATTTGCTGAGCAGTAATTTAAGTCTCAAAAGGAACAAAAGTCTCAAAAGGAACAAAAGTACATTGCAAACTTAAATGCATTTCTTCAGAGACCACTCTAACCACAAAAATAGCTATTGCATTTCACCCTTAGGTAGTTACAAATGAAAGTGCAAAATAATTTTGAATGGTAGTTAAAGATGGAGAAAAATGCTGAAAGTAATAGTTGCTGCATAGAGAAGTTAAGGAGGCAAGACATAGCCATCTGAGAATTAGGTAATTTGACTAGGGCTCTAGGATGGAAATTTCTATACTTCTTCATTAAGTGTAAAATATGTTACATTTTGTGTGCTCAGTGGATTAGGCTTTTTGACTTCAGATGAAGATTTCTGCTTAATTTAGCTCCTTTAGGCACACATAAAACAGAATGGCAAATAAAAAGCTAATTGTGCACTATGTTGTAGAGATGAAAAATAATACACATTTCACAAAAAGTATGGTGATGATCCGTGTTATGGAAGCCAACTAGATGACAATTGTTTTGTTATTTACTTGTTCATCTATCCAGCCACTCACTGATTTGGCAAATATTCTCAGGGGTTTCTTGTTTGCTTAAGTTAGGTAGGGTGGGAGGGGAATGTAGTGGTGAAAGTTGATGTGGTCTCACTGGTTTTAAGGATCTTAGCTAGTTTAGAAAGAAACTATAGGAAGCATCGTAGACCCCAGGATAATTGGATACAACAAGCACCCAAGGTTCTGTTCAGAGACAGTGAGAGGTGGATGTGGTGGGCATGAGACTACTAGATTTCTATTTTGACTTATGTTATGTTTCTAACACTGCTCCCGCAGGAAAAGCTTATCTGTTTTCTTAGAAAGATACATATCTACATATTTATTACTACTGGGAGGAAACAAACTTCTAGCTTCTTGAATAGTATTTTGTTTCATTAAATGTTTAACATAAACACACAGAATGTGAAAGACCTGGAAAGAGTACCCACTGTGTAGTAACATATCCTTAAGAGAACTCAGAGCAACAGAGAGTAGAGACAGAAGTAACAGACTAGAAATTCAGAGCTGGCCCTAGAAAGCCTAGATTTCCCTCCCTGATAGACTCATTCTTAAGAAAAACAATTGTATAAAAGTAAACATTGGGTAGTCACATTGTGCTGTTCTGTGAGTCTGCAGCTGGAAGAGATGCATGAAGATAAAAGCCCTGCGAACATTTGGCTCCAGTTGCTCTCTCATGAAACCCATGTTTATAAATTTAGGGAATAAGTAGGCTCTTTTTAAAATTTAAGACCCCAAAGACAATTTCCTGAGGCTTCTTTATTCTTTCCAAATTGTTATTGTCTTTGAATTTTATTGGACTCTAGATCTTATGCTTAAGTCTTTCAAGTTTCCATATCTTAATAGCATCTTTGAATCTCTGTTGGAATCTTTTTTTTCTTTTTTTTTTATTGAGTTATTGATAGGTTACAATCTTGTGAAATTTCAGTTGTACATTAATGTTTGTCAGTTATGTTGTAGGTGCACCATTTCACCCTTTGTGCCCACCCCCCACCCCACCTTTCCCCTGGTATCCACTAAACTGTTCTTAGTCCATAATTTTAAATTCCTCATATGAGTGGAGTCATACACAGATTGTCCTTCTCTCGCAGGCTTATTTCACTTAACATAATTCTCTCAAGGTCCATCCATGTTGTTGCAAATGGAATGATTTTGTTCTGTTTTGCAGCTGAGTAATATTCCATTGTATATATGTACCACATCTTCTTTATCCATTCGTCTGTTGATGGGCACTTAGGTTGCTTCCACGTCTTGGCTATTGTAAACAGTGCTGCAATAAACATTGGGGTGCATAGGACTCTTGGGATTGCTGACTTCAAGCTCTTTGGATAAATACCCAGTAGCGGGATGGCTGGATCATATGGTAGTTCTATTTTTAATTTTTTGAGGAATCTCCATACTGTTTTCCATAGTGGCTGCACCAGTTTGCATTCCCACCAGCAGTGTATGAGGGTTCCTTTTTCTCCGCAACCTCCCCAACATTTGTTGCTGTTAGTTTTAGATATTTTTGTCATTCTAATGGGTGTAAGGTGATATCTTAGTGTAGTTTTGATTTGCATTTCCCTGATGATCAGTGATGATGAGCATCTTTTCATGTGCCTATTGGCCATTAGTATATCTTCTTTGGAAAAATGTCTGTTCATGTCTCCAGCCCATTTTTTGATTGGGTTGTTTGATGTTTTGTTGTTGAGTTGCGAGAGTTCTTTATATATTATGGATATTAAGCCTTTGTCAGATATATGACCTGCAAATATTTTTTCCCAGTTAGTGGGTTTTTTTTTTGTTTCAATCCTGTTTTCATTTGCCTTGAAGAAGCTCTTTAATCTGATGAAGTCCCATTTGTTTTTTCTTTCTATTGTTTCCCTTCTCTGAGAAGGCATGGTGTCCGAAAAGATCCTTTTAATACTGATGTCAAAGAGTGTACTGCCTACGTTTTCTTCCAGAAGCCTTATGGTTTCAGGTCTCACCTTTAGGTCTTTGATCCATTTTGAGTTTATTTTGGTGAATGGTGAAAAAGAATGGTCAATTTTCATTCTTTTACATGTAGCTTTCCAGTTTTCCCAGCACCATTTGTCGAAAAGACTTTCTTTTCTCCATTGTATGCCCTCAGATCCTTTGTCAAAGATAAGCTGTCCATAGATGTATGGTTTTATTTCTGGGCTTTCAATTCTGTTCCATTGATCTGTGCACCTGCTTTTGTACCAGTACCATGCTGTTTTGATTACTGTAGCCTTGTAGTATGTTTTGAAGTCAGGGATTGTGATGCCTCCCGTTTTGTTCTTTTTTCTCAGGATTGCTTTAGAAATTCGGGGTCTTTTGTTGCCCCATATGAATTTTAGGATTCTTTGTTCTAATTCTGTAAAGAATGTCATTGGGATTCTGATTGGGATGGCGTTGAATCTGTAGATTGCTTTAGGTAGAACGGACATTTTAACTATGTTTATTCTTCCAATCCATGTACATGGAATGTTTTTCCATCTCCTTATGTCGTCATCCAATTCTCTCAGAAAGGCCTTGTAATTTTCATTATATAGGTCCTTCACTTCCTTGGTTAAATTTACCCCAAGGTATTTTATTCTTTTTGTTGAGATTGTCAATGGTATTGTATTCTTGAGTTCTTTTTCTGTTGGTTCATTGCTGGAGTATAGAAATGCTACTGATTTATGCAAATTGATTTTATACCCTGCAACTTTGCTGTAGTTGTTGATTACTCCTAACAGTTTTCCAATGGATTCTTTGGGGTTTTCTATATATAAGATCATGTCATCTGCAAACAGCGAGAGTTTCACTTCTTCCCTCCCTATTTGGATTCTTTTTATTCCTTTTTCTTGCCTGATTGCTCTGGCCAGGACATCCAGTATTATGTTAAATAAGAGTGGTGATAGAGGGCATCTTTGTCTTGTTCCTGTTTTCAGGAGGATGGCGTTCAGTTTTTGCCCATTGAGTATGATGTTGGATATGGGTTTGTCGTATATGGCCTTTATTATGTTGAGGTAGTTTCCTTCTATGCCCATTTTGTTCAGAGTTTTTATCATAAATGGCTGTTGGATCTTGTCAAATGCCTTCTCTGCATCTATTGAGATGATCATGTGGTTGTTATTCCTCAGTTTGTTGTTGTGGTGTATCATGTTGATTGATTTGCGGATGTTGAACCATCCCTGTGTCCCTGGTATGAATCCCACCTGATCATGATGTATGATCCTTTTGATGAATTGCTGAATTCTGGTTGCCAAAATTTTGTTTAGGATTTTTGCATCTATGTTCATCAGTGATATTGGCCTGTAGATCTCTTTTTTCGTGGTGTCCTTGTCAGGTTTTGGTATCAGCGTGATGTTGGCCTCATAGAATGTGTTAGGAAGTGTCCCATCTTCCCTAATTTTTTGGAATAGCTTGAAAAGGATAGGTATTAAATCCTCTCTGAAAGTTTGGTAGAATTCCCCAGGAAAGCCATCTGGTCCTGGGGTTTTATTCTTTGGGATGTTTTTGATTGCTGTTTCAATCTCTTTCCTTGTGATTGGTCTGTTCAAATTGTCTGCCTCTTCTTGAGTGAGCTTTGGGAGATTGTAGGAGTCCAAGAATTTATCCATTTCCTCTAGGTTATCCATTCTGTTGGCATATTGTTTTTTGTAGTATTCTCTTACAATCTGTTGTATTTCTGCAGAGTCTGTTGTTATTTCTCCTCGCTCATTTCTGATTTTGTTTATTTGAGCTTTCTCCCTTTTTTTCTTTGTAAGTCTGGCTAGTGGTTTGTCAATTTTATTTATCTTCTGAAAAAACCAGCTCTTTGTCTCATTGATCCTTTCTACTGCCTTTTTTGTTTCAATAGTATTTATTTCTGCTCTGATTTTTATTATTTCTCTCCTTCTGCTGACTTTGGGCTTCATTTGTTCTTTTTTCTCTAGTTCAGGTAGGTGTGCTTTAAGGTTGCTTCTTTGGGATTTTTCTTGTTTGTTAAAATGTGCCTGTATTGCAATGAATTTTCCTCTTAATGCAGCTTTTGCTGTATCCCATATGGGTTGGTATGGCATGCTATCATTTTCATTTGTTTCCAGGTATTTTTTCATTTCTTCTTTAATTTCTTCAATGATCCATTGATTGTTCAGTAGTGTGTTGTTTAGTCTCCACATCTTTGTGCCTTTCTCAGCTTTTTTCTTGTAATTAATTTCTAGCCTTATAGCACTATGATCTGAGAAGATGCTTGTTATTATTTCAATTTTTTTAAATTTGTAGAGGCTTGCCTTGTTTCCCAACATATGGTCTATCCTAGAGAATGTTCCATGTGCACTTGAGAAGAATGTGTATTCAGCTCTTTCAGGGTGGAGTGATCTATATATGTCTATTAAGTCCAATTGTTTTAGTTTTTCATTTAGCTCCACTATTTCCTTGTTGATTTTCTGTCTGGATGATCTGTCCATTGATGTGAGTGGGGTGTTGAGGTCCCCTACTAATATTGTGTTGTTTTTAACATCTTCCTTTAGGTCTGTTAATAGTTGCTTTATGAATCTTGGTGCTCCTGTGTTGGGTGCATAGATATTTATAAGCGTTATTTCTTCTTGATGAAGTGTCCCTTTGATCATTATATATTGTCCCTCTGTGTCTCTCTTTACCTGTCTTATTTTGAAATCCACTTGGTCTGATATGAGAATTGCAACACCTGCCTTTTTTTCCTTGCTATTTGCTTGAAGTATTGTCCTCCAGCCCTTCACCCTGAGTCTGTGTTTGTCCTTGGGGCTGAGGTGTGTTTCCTGGAGGCAACAAATTGTTGGATCTTGTTCTTTAATCCATTTTGCCACTCTGTGTCTTTTTATTGGAGAGTTCAATCCGTTCACATTGAGAGTGATTATTGATGCATGTGGACTTAGTGCTGTTAATCTGTCACTCATTATCTTGTTTTCCTGCGTTTCTTTTCCTGTTTGCTTTAGACTACCCATTTAATACTGCAATTTCTTATGCTGGGTTTCTTAGATTTTTCCTTATTTATGATTTGTGACTCTGTTCTGTACTTTATTTTAGTGTCTATCTTGAAGTTTGTATTTAGAATCTCGTGTATAATATAGTCTATTCTCTGGTGGTCTCTTACTTACTTGACCAATACTGATTTAGGCCCTTTGCTCTTCCCCTCCTAAATAATTATTTTCATTTTTTATTCCAACTCGTCTTATTAATTGGTAGTTAGAGTGCTAAGATCGTCCTTGTTTTGGTAGTTTCCTTACCTTTACCCTAATGCTATAATTGAATATTTGCTATCCTGTTCTGGTTCTATCCATCGGTCTCCCTAGTCTGTGGATTGTGTCCCCTTTCTCCCTTTTTTCTTTTTTCAGGTATGAGAGCCTTCTTGAGGATTTCTTGTAGTGGAGAGCTTTTAGTTACAAATTCCCTTAACTTTTGTTTGTCTGGAAAAGATTTAATTTCTCCCTCATATGTGAAGGAAATTCTTGCTGGATAGAGTATTCTTGGCTGAAGATTTTTATCCTTTAAAGTTTTGAATATGTCACTCCATTCTCTCTTAGCTTGTAGGGTTTCTGTAGAGAAATCCGCTGACAGTCTGATAGGGGCTCCTTTATAGGTTATTCTCTTTTTTTCCCTTACTTCCCTGAGTATTCTTTCCTTATCATTCCTTTTTGCCAACTTTACTACTATGTGCCTTGGGGTAGCTCTTTTTACATTGACAAATCTAGGAGATCTAAAACCCTCCTCTACACACATTTCTCCATCGATCCCTAGATTTGGGAAGTTCTCTTCAATAATTTCGTTAAGCACACTTTCTGCTCCATTTTCCTTTTCCATATTCTCGGGAATTCCTATGATCCTTATGTACTTACTCCTCTTTGAATCCATTATCTCTTGGAGATTTTCCTCATTTTTTTTAATTCTTAGTTCTCTTTCTTCCTCTGTCTGGCACCATTCAGCCTGTCTATCTTCGATTATGCTAATTTTCTCCTCTATGTTGTCTACACGGGCATTCAGGGAATCTGTATTCTGTTTTATCTGGTCCATTGTGTTTTTCATCTCAAGTAATTCTGTTTGATTTTTCTTTATGATTTCAATCTCTTTTGTGAAGTAACTCCATAACTCGGCTTGTTTCTCTATCTTTCTCTCTACCTCATTGAGTTTTTTTATTATAGCTGCTCTGAACTCATTATCACTTAGTTTACCTAATTCCAAGTCCTCAGGACTTAATTCCATGTTTTTGTTGTTTTTCTTCTGGTTTGGGGCTTTTATAAATTGCTGGATGGTAGAGGAGCGGTTTTTTTCTCATGGTGGTAGAGTTCAGTTGCAGTTACAGCCTGTTGCCACTAGATGGGGGTCGAGAGCCGCGAGTTATGAGCTCTCCGCCTTGGGGCAAGATGGCTGCGCCCACTGGCTTTGCTGGGGGGGAGGGGCTGTTACTCACATGCGCTGGTCTGAGTTCAGATCAGTTCTGTTCTCTGGTCTCCCAAAGCCCTTGATTTATAGGGTCCCCCCCAACGGAAGCTTTCCCCCCGTCAGCGGATCTCCACTGAATCAGCGGCAGGAGTCCTGGATGATCCCCCAGTCGTGCAGCCCCTCCCCCGCTCCTTCCCAACCCGTCCAGCAGATTGCAGACTCTAGGGGAGGGAGCGATGTTCTCTCCTACCGTTCCAGCACCTCCGAGGGTGTGAGTAAAGTTTATGATCTCTGCCTTCTTGGGATTGTAGGTCTCTAACGAGCTGGCATTATGTTTATTCTCTGAAAGTCAGTTCTTACAATCTTTTGTTGTATTTTGGAGGGGAAAGAATCCCAGGTCAGCTCACCCCGCCATTTTGCTCTGCCCCTTCTCCTCTGTTGGAAGCGTATGTGTGTTGCTTGGTTGAGAATCCCAGAAGAAAAGACTTAGTCCTGCTGTTGACCACAGGATGCGAATGAAGCTCTAAGCAAGTTTGCATCTCCTTTGTCAGTCAATACTGTAGCCCTTCTGGTTCATCAGAGTTCGTGGGGTCTCTGAGTGAAAGGCGCACTCAGTCTTCTGCAGTTCAGTTTGTACGAGCTGTTCTCACCCCACAGTACCATCAGGGAAAACACTTTAGCATCTTCACTCACTTAAGGAATACGATTTCCTCTCTCATTTTATGAATGCTTTCCTATCTATCCTGTAAGTACTAATTGACTGGTTGCTTGATCAATAAACTTAATGTATTTCTTTCTTGATTATTCATCCTGCTGTACTTACCTTTCTCTTCTTCTTCCTCTTTTTCCCTCTTCTTTGTTTTTGATCCTTGATATTGTCTATGCTCTGAGCAAGTTGGGAGTGCATGTATAAAATTTGCATATATTAGATTTCCTTTATAACGGAAATAAGAGTTGTCAAAGAGATTATGAAGAAAACAAATGATTACTGCATTAGGAATTGCAAAGGGGATTTTCTCCTTTTTCTTAAAAACTTTAGTCCAAAGGAAAAGAATTCCTGTTGAAATTACTGAACCTTATAAAAAAGCTGAACTTTTTAAAAAAGAAAAGAACGAAGATTTCTTAAAATGGCTGCCAAGTGAAGCCTAGGTGAGAAATATACTTTAAAAAACAAAAAGACATATTGGTTACTACAAATAAAATTTTTAAAAGATGCTATTAACTTCTGGATATGGTTTCACTTCTCAAGACATGCATAGATTGAAATACCAGATTCTCACTCTGCATTGCTCTTCTTCAGCTTCCAACACCTTTAAAGGCAAAATCTTAAATGTGTAATGGTTCGCTTATTGTTGTTGCTGCTTCTGCTGCTGTTATTCTGTTTACTGCCTTCATTTGACTGTGGTGACGGTCCTTATGAAACCCTCCGATTCTTAAAAGTTTTATTTGAACTCCATTTTACTCAGACTGTACCCAGAGGATGCTATTTAACCCCTCTGTGCCTCAGTACCCTTACAGAGAAGAGGAAATGATCAGTTGCTTATAAAATTCCTTGGTGAGGTAAAAGGTCCTATAAAAGTGCATTTTAAGGGAATCTTTATAGACTGTCTAAAATCGAGGCTATTTTTAGTTCTCCGCATGGCATCTATAGAACATCTTCTTATGATTACCCTATATTTTGAGCAAATTTCTTTATTCTATTCTTGAAAAGATAAATGTAATATAAATTACTTTATTTAAAATACAAGCTGGAACAAGGACTGCAATTATTACAAATGTCACACTCTTCCTAAATGTTAAAATAATTTTATTTTCTTTTTAAAAGGAGAAATAGCAGCTTTAAAACTTCAATGAGAAATTTTAGTTCAAGAAGTTGGTCTGAAAAGCTAAAAGTTGTTTCCTAAAATCCCACTGAAATTACAGTAAATAATTACAAAATGGAATGGGGGATAAATCTAGAAAAACACAGAGAGTATTGTAAAACCACCTTGTCTTAGTCTGTTTGGCCGCTATAACAAGAATAGCATAGACTGGGTGGCTTGTAAACAACAAACACTTATTTCTTGCCGTTCTGAAGCCTGGGAAGTCCAAGATCTTGGCACCAGCAGATTTAGTGTCTAATAAGGGCCTGGTGCCTCGCTGGCTGCCCTCTCACTGTAACCTCAGCTGATGGAAGGGACAAGGGATCTATCTAGATCTCTTTTATTAGGACACAAATCCCATTTATGAGGGCCCAGCCCTCATGACCTAATCACCTCCCCAAGGCCTCATTTGCTAATACTATCACTTTGGGGATTAAGTTTCAACATATAAATTTGGGGGGACACAAAGCACACTAGAACAAGGTTTTTTCATAAATCTCTAGCTAATATAAAGTGCATAGGATTGAGGAAATAAATAAGCCAAGTGGAGAAAATCACAGGCCAAAACAGACACAGAAAAATCTCTCATGGGTGTAGAACCATTTTTGCTCAATGGACCAACTATATTTAGAGTTAGTAGGTACAGAGGGTTGTGTCCTAGAGAGTGGCGAGTGGAGTGTGATTTTCTCATTAAAAATAAAGTCATATTTTTTCAAAAAAGTGAAGATCCTGTAGACAAGGGCTCTAAGTATAAATGTCAGTGCTTCAGAATAAATCTCATCTTAATTTGGCTTTGGAGGAGGGAGGTGACATTATTACAACCTGTCCATCTATGCATCTAAGTAAAGCCTTTTTTGAAACATGTACAAAGGGCTTCTATGCAGGTATTACATTCTAAGGAGAAGATTATTGGGGAAATACACTAGAAGATAAGTACAATCACTTTCATTATAATGACATAAATAGGGATGTAAATCCAAAAATTAGCAGTAAAGAAAAATAAAACAAGACAGAATGTGTAAAATGAACAAACAGAACAGATGACAGTGGAGAAAGGAGAAATAATTTTGTAAATATAATATAACATTTAAAATACTTATCAATATTCTTAGACAGATTAGAGAAGATAGCACATCCTTAAAGCAAGATTAGATTGCTAATTAAAGCAAAAAAAAAGAAAATCAGGATTTCTGGAAATTAAAAATATTTTATATAATTCACCTAGCTTCTGCTCTGGGATATAGATAGCTAAAAGGAGTCTTTTTACTTTCAAATTCATGATTTTTTTTCAAACCCATTGGAGAGTGGAGGTTGCAGAGCAAAGAACAGGCCTCAAATCTAAGGAAATACAGCACCTCTGGGAGAGAAAGTGAGAGCACATGCTTATCTAGGTAAGATACACCACACATCTGTAGGAAGGATTCAGCCAGCATAGTCGATGAGTTGATTTAGGCCAAGTGCAGTGTGTTGGGCGGTATGAAGCCCCTGGAGGACCAGAGAATTTGGGGAAATCGCCCTTCTCTTTCTGAACAAGACCCACTAGACCTTCACAGAGAGTATCAGAAGGACTCCTAAAAAATGTTCAATATGATACCGGCCTGGGAGAGAGAAAGTGCAGCTACGTGAACAAGGCAGGAAACTCCACCCAGAACCTTCACCCCAACTTACCCTATATTTCCCCTATATAACCTGTGAGGAGACAGGCAACAAACACTGTCAGGGAACAGGAAAAAATATTCCTGGGTGAGTGGCAGAAATGGGCACTGGGCCCGCAACTGCAGCTGGGAGAGGGGCAAGTAAACAGAGAATGCCACACCCCCAAGACACAGGGATGTGAGCTTGCCTAAACTGAGGTTTAATCAGAACACAAAGAATGCTCAATCCCCACAGCCCCTCCCACCACCAACCTACCAAGTGTGGAATGAGAAGTAACAGGAGAAAACTGCTGGAGGGACAGGAGAAGAACACACACAGAGACTCTCTCTGAGGTGCAGCAGAAAGGGAAGATGCGAAACAGCCAAGCAGGCGGGGCTCTGGAAAACTAGGCCAGCCCTAAACGCAAGTTATCGCCACAGAAATTGGAAGAGCATGGTGTCCTGGGAGTAACCATAACAGCAACAAACTTCCATCCCAGCCCAACTTTCCAACCAATAAGACAATGATTGCCAGATTGATTGAAAATCCCAAAGCCAAATATATGCTGTCCATAAGAATCTCACTTCAAATACAAACACAGAGATCAGAAGAAAAAGGAAGGAGAAAGAAGTATCAAGCAAACATTAACCAAAAGAAAGATTACACTTTATCACAGGGTAACATCCTTAAAGATGATTACTCTACTCATATCAGACAAAGTAGTCTTTAGTTCAAAGAATATTATCACTGGTAAAGAAGGATATGATATAATGATGAAACGGTCAATTTTGCAAGAAGATGTAATAATCTTAAATTTGAATGTACCTAAATGTGGAGCTTCCAAAAAAAAAAGGTAAAAGTGAAAAAACAAATAGAAAAAGTACGATTATATTTAAAGAATTCAATACTACTTTCTAATTAATTGATTGGGCTATTGCAGAGAAAATAAGTAGGATAAAATAGACCAGAACACTTTTAATCAAATGCACCTGATTGACTTTTATGGCACACTGCACTCAACAAGAGCAGAATAAGCTTTCTTTTCAAATATACATGGAACATTCATCAATATTGACCTTATTCTGGGTCATAAAACAGGTCAACAAATCAATAAGATTAGAAATCATACAAATAAGTGCTTGAAAATAAGAGAAATAAAAAGTCATAAAAGAAAGATATGTGGAAAATCCACAACATTTTGAAATTAAATAACCCACTTCTAAATAACCTAGGGTCAAAACACTCAAGAGGAAAAATATGCTGAAATGAATGAAAGTAAAAATGTAACATCAAAAATTTGGAGGATGCATTAATAGCAGTACCTAGAGCAAAAGTCATAGCACTAAATGCTTGTATTGGAAAAGAAGAAACACCTCAAATTAGTGATCTAAGTTTCAATCTTATGAAACTAGGAAAAGAGGAGTGAACTAAACCAAATTCAGATATAAAGGAGAAAAGAATAAATGGAAAAAATTGATGATACTGAATTCAGTAAATAGAAAAAATCCAAGAATTTCAAAACAAGTGTTTTGAATGTTTTAATAAAATTGATAAATATCTACACAGACTGACCACAAAAACAAAGAAGACACAGATTATCAATACAATGAACGACAAAGAGGATATTATTAGACACCCTCCATGTTTTATAAAGGACCATAATGAAATATTATCAACAACTTTACACCCACAAATTCAACAGCCTACATAAAATTGACATAATTCTTTGAAAAAGCACAAACTATCAAATCTCTATTAAGAAGCAATATATAACTTGGATTGCCCTATGTTTTTTCAAGAAATGGAATCATATGTAAAAGCTTTTGAGTAAGAAAAAACTCAAACCCAAACAATTCCACTGTTGATATCTACCAAACATTGCACATTTCATATCCTCTTCGAGAAAATATGAGAGGAGGAACTATTTCCCAATTCTTTTCATCAGGCTGGCGTTGCCCTAGCACCAGCACTGGACACAAAGATATTACAAGAAAATAAATGTACACATCAATATTCTTAGGAACATAAACTCAAAGGTCCTCCACAAAAAATTAGCAAATGGAATCAGGCAATAAATTACAAGGATAATACATCACAACAAAATTGAATTTATTCCAATAATTCAAGGCAGGTTCAACATCTGTGAGTCATCACATTAACAGACAAGAAGAAAAAGCTCAAGATCCTATCAATAGATGCTGAGAAAGCATTTGGAAAAAAATTACCATCATCAATTTATGATAAACTTGGAATGAAAGGGAACTCCTTCACCTGACAAGAGTATTAATGATGTAATTTTTTATTTTTTGAGGAAGACTAGTCCTGAGCTAACATCTGCCTCCAATCCTCCTTTTTTTTGCTGAGGAAGACTGGCCCTAAGCTGACATCCATGCCCATCTTCCTGTACTTTATATGTGGGACGCCTGCCGCAGCATGGCTTTTAAAGTGGTGGGCCACTGGGATCCGAATAGGTGAAATTAATCCCTGTGCCACTGGGCCGGCCGGTATAATAACCTACTTTTAACATCATACTTATTGGTGAAGTCCTGTATGCTTTATTCCTAAAATCAAGAAAAAGGCAAGAACACTCTCCTGATTCACATTCAACATTATGCCAGATATGCTAGCCAGTGCAATGATCAAGTGAAAGAAGTTAAAAGGATACATAATATAAAAGTAGAAATTAAACATTTTCTATTTATAGATAAAATAACTTCCTGTGTGGAAAATCTAAAATACTCAGAAATTTTTCTATAATTAATAAGTGAGTTTATCAAGTCTTAGCATACAAAGTCAACATAAAAATATCAATTTTATTTCTATCTAGTAGGAATGAGCAATTGGAATTAAAAAAATAAATATCACTTACCATAGCATTAAATAAAATTGAAATATTAGGTAAAAATCTAAGAAAATATTTTCAGGATCTTTATCTGGAAAACTATAAAACATGAATGAAACTAAAACAACAAATAAGTGATGAGATATACCATGTTCTTGGACTGGAAGACAATATTTTTAAGAAACAAATTATCTGCAATTTGATCTGTAGATTCAGAGTAATTTTTAACTAAAATTCCAGCAGGGTTTTTGTAGATATTTGCAAGTTGACTCTAAAATTTGTGCGGAAAGACAAAGAAACTTGAATAGATAAAAATGATTTTGAAACTGCAGAATAAATTTATCTCAATTTAAATAATTACTTGAAAGCTACAGTAATCAAGACAGTGTGGAACTGGTGAAAAGATAGATCCATAGATTGATGGAATAGAATTGTCTGGAAATAGACTCTTCCAAATTTAGTCAACTCATTTCTAAACAGAGTTATAAAGTAATGCATTGGATGATTCTCCCTCTCTCTCCCTCTCCATTTCCCTTTCTCTCTCTTTATATATATATACCATCTATATCTCACAAATTCCATCTATACCTGAAGCCCAGTTCCACGTTCGGGCAGCACAGGCAGTGCTGTACACCATCTGCAGATTCACCTGGCGGCCCACCAGCTCCAGGACATTGTTGATGCCATATCTGATCATCATCGGGGGCTCCAGGGACAGGCCCTGGGCAATGACCGACAGGTTCTTGGAGAGCCCCACCGCAGCAGCATTTTGGGGCAGAAGAGCCCGGACTTCCCCACTTCCGCCCGCTTTTTCAGACCTCGGTGGTAGCTGAACTCCTTGGCGCTGAGCTCCGCATCGGGGCCGTAGGCCAGCCTGAAGCGCCCCAGGTGATGCTGAGCTTGGGGAAGAGCTTCCGCGCGCGGCCCGGGAGTGGGCCCAGGGGGAGGCTAGATCTGGTGGAACCGGGCAGGGGCGCGGTGTCCAGGGTGTCGTCCCTGAATCATCCCACAGGTCTGCAGGGTCACGTCGATCAGCAGCTTCCCCTTCCTGAGCTCGCTCCTCTCCTTCTGCCCAGCGTTTCAGCCCGCCCTCTCTGGACCAGCTGTAGGCCCTGCCGCCCCTCATCCTCCATGCCAGCAAGAACACAGAGGGCCGGGGCCTGCGGCCACGCTCATCTCCACGTGGGTCCCCTTGTCGGACAGGACCTGGCTGAAGCCCACATGAGCTCACTGTGGCCACTCCTTCTGGGGGGGGGCCCTTCGATAACACCTTGGTCTGGTGGCTGCCCTCCCAAGCAGTCTTCTAGCCCTCAGTGGTAAGCTCCCACCATCTGAAATAATATATGAAATATTGTATATTATGCTGTGGTCAATAAATGTGGCAAACATTTTTAGCCCCAGGGGAAGGTTGTCACAGACAGCTGTTTTCACATAATTAGGGATCCACTTGACAAAATAGCTACTGTTTTTGTTTCGGACATTATCTGCTCTATCTGCTCGTCCAGCTCCTACATGGATATGCAGCCCTGAGGGTGATGACCATGGTCAGATAGCGGCTGTAGCAGGGGTCATAGGCGACCATCATGTTCTTGGCCTCTAACACCTGCGTGGGGAGCTCTGGCACCCTCAAGGCCCGGTACTGCTGGCTGGCCCTGCCTGGTCAGTGGGGCGGAGCTGGGCCTGAAGAACTGCAGGCAGAGGAGGGGACCACGTTGACAACCAGCTTGCACAGGTCAGCAGTGAGCTGGCTGGGGTTGCGTAGGCAGGTGGTGACCCTACTCACAGTGGCTGACACCAGGTGGTTCAGGTCAGTGTAAGTGGCCATGGTCAGCTTTAAGGTTCTGAAGCAGATGTCATAAAGGCATCATTATCAACGCAATAGGTCTCTGTGTCTTCTACAAGCTGATGGACCAAGAGGGTGGCGTTGTGGGGCTTCATCACCATGTCGCACAACTTGAGGAAGGGTACCACGTTGAATGCGTTCATGATCCATCCAGGTACTCCTCCCAGATCATGCTGATCGGGAAGATACCCATCCCAGATCCAGAGAGTGGGTCAGCTGGAAGCGCTGCAGGCGGTGGCAGCTCTCGTCCTCCTCCCTCAAGACATCTTAATAATGCGGAATTATTTGTAGCCCTAAATGAAAAATATAAAACTATAAAATATCTACAAAACATTCTTTTGAGGAGGAATCATAGGAGAAAATTTACTTGACCATGGTTTAGGCAAAGAGATTTTAGACACGGCACCAAAAGAATGATCCATAAGGGAAAAAATGATAAATTGAACTTTATTAAAACTAAAAATTATCCTTCCGCAAATGGTACCGTTAAGTGAATGAAAAGACAAGAGATATATTCAAAGAAAATGTTTGTGAATCAAAATTCCAGTTCAGGAATTATTTTGAGAATATTAAAATTCTCAAAACTCAACAATAGAAAAAGAACCTAATAAACAATATGAGTGAAATATCTGAACACATGTATAATTAAGGAAGGTAGAGATATGTCAAACAATCATATGAAAACATATTCAACATTACTAATCATTAGGGAGTTACAAATTAAAACCTCAATGAGATAACTCTATACATCTATCAAAATGCCAAACACAAGAAAACAAAAACCCATAATAATACTGACAATATCGAGTGGTGCCAATGATGCTATGCACTAGAAATCTCATACATTTCTGTTAGAAATGTAAGACCATATGGCTACATTGGAAAACATTATGGCAGTATTTTATGAAGTTGAATATAATCCTACTTACCATATGACTCAGCAGTATTACTCCAAAACAAAGGAGAAATTATGTTCACACACATAAACAACTGTAAATATAAACAACAATCACCAAAAATTGGAAATGAAACAAATGTCTTTCAACCAATGAATGGATAAACATTGATATAGCTTTAAAAGTAGATGACTCTCAAATCTTTAATGTATTTGACCAAGTGAATGAAGTTACACACCAATATTGTATGATTCCATTAATATATAATATTCTGGAAAAGCAAAACCATAAGGATGGAAAATAGGCATGAACCAGGGTTTAGCATGATGGAACTGTTCTGTAAAAGTGTAGTTATGAATATACAGCTCTATGAATTTGTCAAACCCCATGGAACCATACACCACAAAGAGTGATCTCTTTGTGTGTTAGGAAGATTGTTGCTGAGCCAACAATTGTGCCAATCTTCCTCTATTTTATGTGGGATGCCGCCACAGCATAGCTTGATGAGTGGTGCTAGATCTGTGCCGGGTGTCCGAACCTTCGAACCCTGGGCCACCAAGAAGCGGAGCACACGAACTTAACCACTACACCGGCGGGCCAGGCCCAAAAGTGATTTTTAATATACATAAGTTTAAAAAAATCAAGATGATGAGATAGATGGAGTGTGATAAAATAACTGAACTACACTTGAGTTGCATAACCATACTGAAGAGAATGGGGATAAAAGCAGCTGTTCTAAATAGCTTTGGAAAACAGTGTTTTGATTAGATAGTGTAAGGGTAAATATATAAAGAAATGTATCCAGACACTCTACTCTAGTTGGTGAACGTGTTTCTCCTTTGGACATGGCTAAACCAATCTAAAACTACTTCATTTTTATGGGGAAGTTAAACAAATAAGGAAATTTTTTGTACATAATGAGAGTCAAGTTTCTCCCCATTGGGGAAAAAAGTCATAAATAAATGGGGAATACTAGAATAAACCCTGTGTTTCTGGATTGGAGTAAGTATCAGTATAGACATATAGATGATAGATAGACAGATAGATGACAGATTGTGTACATATATACCAGCATACATAATTATAGATTTGTGTTTATGCAAGAATTGGCAAATACATATTCTTAGATCTGTTCATGGAGAGAAACTAGAGGAGCAGCAATAAGCACACCTAGTGACCAGATCTTGGCTTTTAAATATAATTTTCCAATAAAAAGATCCAGGGTTCCTTGGTGAGGTTGTTGATTTCAGGACTGTAGTGAGAAAAATACGACATTAGCCTAGAGCATCTAGTGGTATCAGAGACCAAAGATATTTATTAAAAAATAGATAAGGGCATGTTAAAAGCACATAGGAGCCAACTTGAAAGAGCTCCCAATGGACAAAGTTGGAACAACTTGAGTGACAAAATAAGGAATGCCAGAATAGGATTATAACCCCCAAATAAAATAAATATCCATGAGTCCATTTGGCTATAAATAACCGAACAAATAAATGGGGTAAAGGACATCTCTTCCTTATAGAAGAATAGATATAGAAGGAGTGAGGGATATGGAAAATCATCAAAAGAACATCCTAGTTCTAATAATTGTTGCACGCAAGACCCTTTAACAGGTGATAAAATTAGTGAACATTTAAGCCGAAGTGGTTGTATTTCTCAAAATGTCTACCCCAATTATTTAGTAATTGCAAAAGGAATAATAGTGACTTTACAGTGCAGAATCTTGAAAGACACACTCTTCACCAAGGTAAGGTAACAGTAATATTTATCGATATAATGCATACCCTAACATGGTGCACTGAGAAAGGACCATCACTTCTGTGGTACCCCTCCGCAAAATGTGTAATCTCAGTATACTCATGAGAAAATATCAGAAAAAACTCAAATTGAAGGACATTGTAAAAATAAACTGGCCATTGTCCTTCAAAATGTTCAAAGTCTTGAAATACAAGAAAAGACTGAGGAACTTTCACAGGCTGGAGGAGAATAAAGAGATATAACCATTAAATGCAAGATGAAATGATGGATTGAATCCTGGAACAGAAAAAGTCTACTAGTGAGGGGAAAAAGAAAGACAAAATGTGGACAAATTCCACTGTTTAATTAACAGCACTGTAACAAAGTCAGTTTCGTAGTTTCGTTAATAGCTCTGCACCAAAGTTAATGTCTTAGTTTTGACAATTATCCTATATTATGTAAGACAAATATTCACAAAGGGAAATGGGGAGAAGGAAGTAGTAGAACTGTCTGTGTTATTTTGCAACTCTAAGTCTAAACTCATGATTAATTTTTTTAATTTTTAAAGTTTGGTATGGTAACATTGAGAAAATTTTCCCGAACCAAGAGCAAAAATCAATGATTATGAAAAATATCACAGAAAATTGATAGATATAAAATATCAATCCAAGTAGCACCAACAATCAAAAAGATTGAAACATAGAAAATAATAACAGAAATATTAGAAATAAATTATCAGAACTCAGAAACAATGTGAGCCATTAGATTAAATGTGTCCATTAAATGACTCCCAAAATAAATGTTACAATCTCTTTTCCTAAACACAAGCACTGGATTTTCAAATCACATGGACAAAGAGAAGCTTTAAAAAATAAAAGCACGAAAAGAACAACAGCAAATACAGGCAATGCCAGACTTCTCCTTGAAAATATTGCATGGTACGCACAAAATATATAAATTTGCCCAGAATTTTGACAGAAGTTAATTTTGAACCCAAATAACATAACTAGCAAAACTTAAAACCAGAAGGAAAAAAAAGATATTTGTAGACATGCAAGGTCTTAGAGTATCTGTTATCTATCATTTCCAGAAAAAGAGATTGCTTGAACATATGCTCCAGCAAAATGGAAAAGGAATCAAGAAAATCAGAAATGAAGAACAGGAATTCCCACGGAAAAGCATTCCAGGAACAAATGACAAGCCCTTTAGAAAGCAGTCAATGTTATATAGACCATTAACCAAGTACTATGACAACCAATCTGGAAAATGACATGGATGTCACAAGAATATTTTATGCTGCTTCTGTCAAACCTGAAAAGTCAAAAGTAACTAAACTCCAGAAAAAACAAAAGTTGCACAAAAATTATAATCCAAATTGAAGCAAAATGAAAATGCAACTCGAGTTTTAGTATAAGAAAGTGTAATACATTTATTCTTAACATAAATAAATAAAGAGGATGAGAGGAAACCTTTGGAGGTGATGGATGTGTTTACGGCATTGACTGTGGTGATGATTTGACAAGTGTATACTTACCTTCAAACTCATCAACTTGTATACATTAAATATGCACAGCTTTTTGTATGTCAATCACACCTCAATAAAGTGATTAAAAAAAAAAGAAAATGTGATACATTTAACCTAAAAAATACATTGGTCTTTTTCTTTAAACTTCGCCGTTTTTGTGCTGAAATTAGATTTTCTTCTCTATACTGTTCTTTCTTCTCTGTGCACAGTCCAGTTACATGACAAATAATATTTACATGAACAATGTAAATGCCATTTCTTTCAATATTGTTTAAATATTAGAATCAAACTGTGACAAAACATGGGTATTTTCATTTTTATTAGAGGACAAAGTTTAAATATGATAAACGTTATCAATGAAATTTTAGTAGTCTGAATATCTAAAGTTGGAAGGCAGAGTTGGGGAGAATTCAAGTAGGTAAATGTATTAGTATTAGTAGGTATTAGTATTTTTTATCTTACATGAGGATATCTGTCTTCATTTAGAGAGATAAGAAATAGAGATTTAAATAGATTATTTAAAATTAAAAGATAAATATATGGAAAAAACTAAAAATCGCTTAATGACAAAAGGTGGGAAAAGGTAAAAAAAGTGCCCTCAGGCAAAATTCCTCATATTTCAGAGAAGGAAATAAATAGAGAGAATCTCGAGTTAATAATTCAAGAAGGAAATTTTAAAAATATTTTTTAGAATGTCATTTAAAATTACCAGAACTAAAATGGAAACTATTAAATGTTAAATCAAGGGAGGGTTACAGGAATTGGGTTTGAGTAATTTTAATTTTGAGTTAATATTATAGTGATTTGAATTTTTTTCTTGTTTAATGTGTACATGAATTATTTAATACATAGCATTTTACTATAACATTTTATAAAGTAAATTCAAATTTTCATAGGATGAGTTTTCAGCAGAAAAATATAATCTCTGTTAGGTACACCATTTATTTTAAAACTGCTTGAGCTATGGTTTTCTTATGAAAAACAATATTGACCAGAATGGCTGTAGAATATATGAAAATAGTGGTATAAGATACAGGAAAATATATATAAAGAAAAACTAAGTGGGATTTATCCATAAAATTTTGGATATATTCTGTGATAAAATTCTTGCTAGTCTTCAGAGTGGCAGTTATCTACAGCATTAAAAATATTTAGGCAATTTATTTTGCTATTAACTTAGTTGTTATAACTAAGACGATTTAAATTTAATTTATAATGGTAAGAGACAATGATGTAAATTTAGATATTTCATCGGTAACATAAAGGAAAAGTAACACATCAGATTTGGTGATCTTTTAATTAATGACTTAAAATTTAATATCTTTTCCAATTGCAGAAATTAAATAATTGAAATTCACACAAAGTAAAGAAAATCTAGTTAGAAAAAATAAATCAATTCAATGTCACAGATTTCTTTGTCATACTTATAAAATTCAATAAGACAAAGCTTCTTTATCTAATTTTTGTAAAATTGAGTAGACATATACACATAGGATATTTATTCATTAAAAATATACAAACTCGTTCATGTCATTGTGAAATACGTTCCATTTTCATCTCTTTAGAGTTCTCTGCATGAGGCCTGAAGGCAATGAACTAAGGCCAAGCAAATTACACTGAACAGAACAAGGGCAAGATATGAACAGACGTTTGATGGGGATATTTTGTTTCCAAATATTCCTCGGTGAGTAGTCCTGTAAAAGCAGATGGTGAACTGTGCTTACAGAGAACTGGGGATTTTATGAGTAAAGTATGGTACAATGAGTCGAGTTGTTGTTCTTCCTATAAATGAAAAGAGATTAGTTCACGTCTCTGATGAATAAGATAGCATACCATATACAATTAGATTTACATTTTTGTTTTTTCAATTAATGCTTATTCAGAGCCTACTAGATGACTAGATTCTATCTTAAGTGCTGACAACATTATTAGTGAACAAAACTCTGACAGTCCGCAACCTAGGATGGGGTAGCACAGAAAATAAACAATTAAGCATATAAATCAATTATAAACAGTGAAGTAGATAAATCAATTAATTACAGGTAAAGAGAAACACATGATGATATATTTCATAAATGTTATGAGGAAACCAAATAGTGTGCTGAAATAGTGAATAATAAGGTCAAGCTTCTAGACTGGTGGCCAGGTAAGGCTTTCCTGAGGTTATAATATTTAATTTGAACCATGAAAAATGGAGACAAGTTAGTAATATAAAAAATGAGGTGATTCAGGTGAGCAGGAGATGAATTTTAGGCAGAGGGACAACATATGAAAAGCTCTGCAGTGAGAAATAGGATGGCATTTTTTTATGTAGTAAAAGAAGTTGAGGGTCAGAAAATAACAGTTTTGTATGTTTAAACAAAATACATGAACAGCTGTGCAGAGTGTGTGTGTGTGTGTGTTTGCATCATAAATACGGAGAGCAGTTTATAATCAGAGTGTTTCTATTAAGATTTTGCCATCTTTGGATTCTTAGTTTATTTATTCTTACTTTGAATATACTCGACCACACCACCATTTCTCTTTCTTATCCTCTCTTAATCATGGAGTGTATCTGATTTTTGTACCTGTCATTCATTTTACAATAGGAACAGAAGGAACCTTTCATTTTAATCAGACATCTTTTAAATTTGCTCTAAATGTCATCGTCAGGATATTGGTTTATTTATAGAGCAATTACTTGGTGCCTAATACTTTGCAAAATGCCATGGATAAAAGTGTAGTATAGAAAAATCTTTAAGAACTAGAAGGAAAGGGAGAGCCAAAGAACAAAAATCGCGGATTCACTACTGCCTTAGGTGTTACTATTGTGACATTTAATAGAGGCCAGGCATTCATCTTGATGTTAGGGGATCTTTGTGCTTTGTCCAAGGGAGTTAGAGAACAGGAATGGGAGATGAGAGGTAAAAATCAGCGAACACTTCTATGTCAGGCAATATGGCAGATTAGGTGTTTTGAAAATGTTACCACTGAAAACAGAGATAAAGGATGAATAAGTAAATCTTGTTTAAATTCTCAAGAAATTAAACAAGAAACAGAGAGACCAAAATCTAAGTCGAGTCTGCAAACCTGTGTGATAAGTGGTCCTTTAAAGCTTCATATACCCTGGGGGGATTTGCTGATGTCAATAACCACAAGTCACTTGAAGAACCTGTAGACAAGACTTAAGCTTACAAAAGGTCTCCAGCTGGGACTGAGCATCTTCCAAGAAGCCAAAAGGATCAAAGACCACACTTTCACCTTTTTTTTTATGGCTGAGTAGTATTCCATTGTATATATATATATATTTACACACACCACATCTTCTTTATCCATTCGTTCATTGATGGGCACTTAGATTGTTTCCAAGTTAACTATTGTGAATAAAGCTGCAATGAACATAAGCATGCATATATCTTTTTGAGTTAGTGTTTTCATGTTCTTTGGCTAAATACCCAGAAGTGGAAGACCCGGATAGTATGGTAGCTCTATTTTTACTGTTTTGAGGAATCTCCATACTGTTTTCCATAGTGGCTGTGTGGAAGGACCTGGAAGGTATTATGCTTAGAGAAATAAAGCAGATGGAGAAAGCCAAATACCATATGATTTCACTTATATGTGGAAGATAAAACAACAACAAACACATAGATATGGAGGTTACCAGAGGGGAAGGCAGGTGGGTGGAAGGCTAAAGGGGTAAAGATAATTTGTACAGTGAGGGCTGGCAATTAGACTTTTGACAGTGTAGTCTCTATAGAAGTCTAAATATAGTGATGTAAACCTGAAATTTATATAATGTTGTAAACTAATGTTACTTCAATAAAAAGTAAATAATAAAAGGAAAGGACCACACTGTCAGTAGGTGGGAGACTCATTTGGAAGAAGCTTGATCAGTGGATAGAAGATGGAAAAACCACAAAAAGGATGTCTGCTTTTATAAAGAACTGTTGTCCTACTGATTCTTAGAGCCTGAGACCTTATTGAGTAGTGAAGATGATAGCTTCTCCTGCTTAAGTACAGGGAGATTGTTTTTTGAATCCGTAGTGTCCTACCTATTATAACTAGTTATTGCTGTGTAGAAAAATAAATAAATTAACCCCCAAACTGGAAAATGGCAGTATTTATTCTCTGGCTGTGACGATTTTAGTGATTTGACTTAGGTCACAAGCAGTGGTCCCCTTTGCTGCCCTGTTTCCTTGCTGATGTGAAGGTGGCTCATGCTCACTCAAAACGTTTCAGAAAATGAAATTTTAGTTTTATAGTCTTGCAAAGCAAAATTTGGTGCTGGAACTGGAAAAAAAAGACAGTACGGAAATGAGACAACAAATTTGCATAACGTCCATAAATTAAGATCATTTATTTCACAGACATGAGTTTTGAAACATTTAGACATTATTGACAACATTCTTTGGGGACATGTAACATCACAAAAGCCTAGAAGTATATATCTAGGTCTCGAAGTATATACAAGCAAAACAATGTAATTTTTTAAAAACATTAGTTTTAAATCATATATTTCAGAAAGAATTTTTTTCTTAAATAATTAAAATATAAAATGTAACTTTAATGCATGGAGCTTTTTCAGTTTTGGTTTATCTTAACTTTTGATTAAGATGCTAATAAAACAAATCTGTTTGTAGAGAAATAATCAAGAAAAATTGTTTCTGATAAACAATTTTTCTGATTTTCATGTTTCAGTGTTTTACCGTGAAGGATATTTTTTCAATTATTCCATCATATTAATTCCCCAAAACAGCAATATATCCTATTAATAAAGTCAAAGTGAAAGATCAAAGATGAAAAGGAAGATGAGACTGCTGTGAATGGTCACTTGACCTGGTTTTCTTATTATCGTTCTGAAAGCCATCGGTTAGTACATGTGCTGAGCAATCTGTATTTGATATTAGTTATAATTTTATATAGAGTCTACTTCCTATCACCAATTGGTGTGTTTTTCAGAAGGTGCAATGTTATTCAATCTAGATTACACAGGTTTGAATGAAGCCTAAACAGAGAATGTGAAGGGTCAAATTTTCCTTCTGATCATCAAGGACCGGAAATGGTTGCCATGTTTTGTATGCAAAATTAAAAAGTGATTTCAAACTGAAATCTGTCATTGCTATCATCTGAACACTTTGCCAGTTTGAAAGCTGGGAAAGTATTGGCATGATTGAAGCTGAGAATAGGAATTATCTTCAAACCTGCATTTTATAATTCATTCATTCTTCAATTAGAGAAACAGAGAACTGAAGAGTTTTCTCAATGCCGCAAAGTTGGTTAGTTAAGACAGCTGGGATGATTTTCATTCCAGAGACTTCGTTACCCTGTTATGCTTCTTTCTAGGCCCCAATGTGTGCCCAGTATAAAGTTTGGTCATTCCTCACAGGTTCTCAAGGTTTGCCATGTTAGAATGTGTATGTTTCAGCAAAGTAATTTTTCCATAAAATTGTGCCAAGAAACTTGAATAACCTAGCATAAAATAGTTCAGTGGTAACTATAGCTAACATCCTTTTTCATCACTTAAATGATGTTTAGGCCTGTAAAAAGTGTTTTCAGGCTATATAAAGATTTACAGTGGGGTGACTGAGAAATCTAAACCTGCTCTAGTTGTCAATTCCAACTTCTAAAGCACTTGTGTGTGTCACAAAGAGCCTTGATTTATACGGGTCTCACGAGGAAACCTGGTTAATAAGGAGCCAGCTAGTCCTCCAGAAAGCATATTTACTCAAGTGCACTTCTCTTTCTTGTATAGGTGTGGAAAATAGATTGTAACACTACACTTAAATATCTATTGTGTATTACAGAGTGAGCAGAGCAAGGCCAGGTTAGAAATTTGCTGTGAAGCACATTGAGACAGTATGGTGCATGGTATAAAAGATAGTGGGAAATCATAACTGCAGGCGAAACCATTTGGCCTACTGAAATTGGATTTGGAGAGAGGGATTTTTAGGGGGAAAAAAACCCTTTTACCATTTAAAATAGAAGCAGAGTTTCAGAGTATAAAAGACTTCCGTGCTGAAGCTATCAACATATAATGGAAGAAGGTCCTTAGGGATCCACTAAAATGTGAGTACAGTGTGCAGGTGGAGCTGTGGACGCCAAAGGAAGGGGGGCTCAAATCTTCCATTGAGTTTAGAAACAAAGTTATGAGATTGATGTCAGCATAAAGATCTGTTTTAATAAGATAATGGCAGCCCAGGAATTTATTGTATATGCTTGCCTTGAATTTGTCACTGAAAGAGAAGTAAGTGGAATCAGTGTTGTCTTGAGTAGAAAGAGTCTGGAGTCAATAATGCCCTGAAAACCTTGGTAATTTTGAGAAAATTGAATACAAACAGTAAAGAAGTGATGTGTTAGAGAGATTTTGACGAAAATTTGATAGTACTTACTGCCCAATGCAACACAGAGAATGAAGAAGTTCTAAATTGATACTCTCTCTTTCAAAATTTCTGATGTTTTTACTTATCACAAAATTATTTTTTACTGCTATGAAGCTATCAACAGCATTTTTCTCTTGTTTTCAATCCACGCCTGATTTTAAGTCTTTCCCAACACTTCCATGATCATTCTCATCATTAATCTAACCTGTCTCCATTCTCTACACTTGTAATGTTCCCAACTTCAAACCACCCACCTATATAAGTCCAACTTTCTACTTCGTCTGCTCTAACACTAAATTCCTAAACACTGCTGGAGAAAAACACACAGTTGTTCACATAAGCACCAATACTTATCTGTAGTCTTGGCTGTCATTCACTACCACTTCCCAAGCCTTCCTAGGGGTCCTGGCCAGCAACTTTTCTCAACTAGCCAATTTTTCACACTCACACCAAGCTCACTTTTAGCACCTCTGCTGTGTTTCTTCACACACACACACAAACATAGACACACATATACACAAGCACACACTCTAACAAATTGAGACCATCATCGAGGAATTCCCTCTATTTTCTGCCCAGACCAAATTTTACGGATTCACAATTTTGCTTTTCTCTTTTTTGCAAGTGTGGTTATTTAAAATAGACACTCCCAACTGTGTACTTCTACTTATGACTTTCCTTTTTCTCAGTGGCTTGGTGCTATCAGTAATCACTATGATTTCTACTAAACTTCACAATGTAATTTTGCTCTCTGGCTCCTTAAATATGGATACTAGGCATACTTTTGCATATAAGTAGTTTTTTTTTCCAATTATTCCTTACCTTTGCTAGCTCAATTTTTATCTCTGTATATCACCTTTGCATGCCACCCTTATTATATTCACTTTGGTTTTCTCCTCTCTTTCCCTTTCTTTATTAAATTTACCCTCCCTAGGTTAACTCATCCGTGTTCGTGATTTCTAATCAACAATTAAGTCCTGATGACACTCAAATTTTATAAGCATGCCAAACTTCTCGTCAATTTTACAGAAGATTATAGCCAATTGCTCACTGGATATCAGTTGCCTTCAGTTTAACAATCTTACATTGAACTCAAAATATCTAGCCTCCTACCTTAAGCATAACAGCCAATATGCTCTTGTATTCTCCGTAATACTGAATGACATCCTTCTCTACTAAGTTGCTTGGGTACAGAGTAATTGAATTTCCATTTACTATCTCTACTCTCACACACAATTTATGTCCATGTTTTGTTGACACCACAACCTAAATATTCTTCATTCCCTTCTTTCTTCTCTTTTTGACCCTAATCATCCCCACTCCCTTCCTCCCCTTCTCTCTGTCTCCAGGCTGCTCTAACAGTTTCTTACCTAATCCCCAGGACTTCCATCTTTCCTCCATTTAATGCATTTTAAGTGTTGCGTCAGATTTTTCTTCCTCTAAAACATAAATCTCATCACACTATTCTAATGCTTAAAGCTCTTTGCTGACTCCCTCTATTCTTCAGAATTAAAGTCAAATCCCAGAGCAGAAACACCTCATTTCCCTCCCCACACACTCTTTCAGCCTCATTTCATGCCTGTCTTGTCTATGAGTATTAGTTCTGCAAAATAAAAAGTCCAATGCTTTCTTGAGGCTCTTAGTTCTTAAATACTCTGCTCCATTTTCCAGAGTCATCACTTCTCTTTCCTCTTTTTCCTTTTCTTACCTTCTCAAACAGCCTTTCTTTAAAATAAAAGACTTAGGGATTTTTTTAATTAGGTGTCTTTCTTCTGGTTTCTGATTCTGTGTTTGTGTAACACCCAGTACTGTATAACAAGCTCTCTATTAAAGATTATTTTTATTTTCTGTATTCCATATTTGTCTGAACTCAGAAACCAAACATGAGTTATCTTTTATTCCCAAAGCCTGGTATATTTATAGTATGTTATTTGCACCAAGTAAGATTTAATCAACTGAATGAATGACAGAAAAGACTTAGGTAAATTAAGAAAGGATAGCAACATGAAAAAGTTAGAGGGAGAGAAAAAAGTGGCTTGAAAGCACTAAAATTGTAATGAGTCAGAAGAGTCTCCATGAACCCTCAATTGCCAAAAGTTACAAAGCACAGTGAGCCCTGTGGCCTAGTGGTTAAGTTGGTGCACTCTGCTTCTGCCGCCCAGTGTTGACAGGTCCAGATCTCGGGAGCGGACCTAAACACTGCTCCTTAAGCCATGCTTGGTGGTGTCCCACATACAAAATAGAGGAAGATCGCCATAGATGTTAGCTCAGGGACAATCCTCTTCAAGCAAAAAGAGGAAGATTGGCAATAGATGTTAGCTCAGGGCCAATCTTCTTCTTCAAAAAAAGAAGGTTACAAAGGGAAAAATTAAATAATAAATTTTACACTTATCAATCCTACTGCACATTTTTAATACAAATATCCACTTGAATGAAAAAGAAGCAAAAATTAGTGGTTTTTATAAAGCATAACATAATAGGTCTTTGCTTATGTGGTAAATTTCTGTGGATATTTAAGTGATTGACATCTAGTGAAACAAAGGTCTAAAATTATTACTTTCCTTTACTCCTTTTATATTAATTTGCGCAATTCTTACCAATTTATTTTTTGTTTTGAATTGGGTATTTCAAATGAGTAACATCTGCTTTCTTGTTTCATTAAAAAAGTACTATATCTGAAATTGTTCACATTCAAACTGCCTAATGAGAAAGAATTGAAAATAAAAGTAATTACTGTTAAATAGCTGAATCAGTTCACCAGAGGCTAATTTGACTATTGCCTAGAGATTAATAACTCCCACTATGTACTTTTCCAAACTGCAAATGACTGAAGTTAATCTTTATTCATATAATACCTTATTTTTTATTTTTTATTTTTTGTGAGGAAGACTGGCCCTGAGCTAATATCTGTTGTCAATCTTCCTCTTTTTGCTTGAGGAAGATTGTCACTGAGCTAACATCTGTGCCAATCTTCCTCTATTTTGTATGTGGGACGCCACCACAGCATGGCTTGATGAGCAGTGCTAGGTCCGTGCCAGGGATCTGAACCTGCAAGCCTCAGGCCACTGAAGTGGAGCACAAGAACTTAACCACTACACCACTGGGCTGGCCCTGAGTACCTTATTTTTGTTCAGATTATTTCTTTTGATGCTATAAAATATAACAATATAGAAAATCACAGGGGGTTATATTTGAAAGATTTTTAAAATCATCCATTTTTCTAAGTATTTATTGAATATACAATGTATATTAGAATCATATAAAGTCCAAAAGTAATTTACTCGAAACTTTTTATTTCATTCATTCATTCAGTCATGCTTTTAATCAACGTTTTTTAAGTTTCTACTTTGTTTCAGATATTGTTCTAGGCATGAGGGATTCAATAGGAAGAAAAAAACACAAGCAGAAACTAAAGAAAGAAACCCAAAGTGATTTCTTCCTTATGGAGCTGTACAATTTGTTATTGGTATAAACTATTTTCCTTACGTTAACAACAATATTCTAGAAAAAGAGTATCTGATTCTATGCAGATGACAATGGATAGCTCACTAATTTTATTATTGTATTACTTTGATAAAAAGATACAGAGAGCAACCATCTGATTCTCTACTGTTCAATATTTAGAAGACGTAAAGCATAAACACATTCCTGTTATGCATGATAATCCTTTAAATCTTTGAAGACAAAACTTGTATTCCTCCCATATATCTATAACCAATGGCGGAGAATCAGATTTTGGCTCACTTTTATTAAAGTAGTACAATAATAAAATTAAATAGTGAGCTTTCCTTCAGCACTGCTCTGATTTAAATGCAGAGCTTACCTGTATTTCTCTAACATTCTGTCATTCATCTTATTTAGTATGCCAACCTGCCAAAAGTATTTTGAATCATGGTTGTACAAGTTATCAAATTAGTTATTCTTTTCTTCTGTATTCCTATAAACTAGAAGCTTGAATAGTTGTCTTTTTTATGTTTAAGATACTACTTTAGATGACAAAAGGCATAATCCCACAGGCACAATCTGTGCCTCACTTCTTTGCCTGATGGAATCCTATACCTCCTTAAAGATTCTATTCAAATGCCATAATTGCAACCTCCTTTTTTTTGGTGTGCAAGATTGGCCCAGAGCTAACATCTGTTACTGATCATCCTCTTTTTGCTTGAGGAAGATTGGCCCTGAGCTAACACCTGTGCCAGTCTTCTATTTTTCGTATGTGGGATGTCGCCACAGAATGGCTCGAGGAGCAGTGTGTAGTTCTGCACCCAGGATCCAAACCCGCAAACCCCAGGCTGCCAAAAAGAAGTGCACAAATTTAACCACTATACCACCAGGATGGTGCCGCGATCTCTTTTTTATTTTGTACCTCCTTACTATTTTGGCAACATCTGAAAAAACTTATATATATTGACACATACATACACACACGTATATTATATATATATATGTATGTATAAATAATACCTTTAGTTTTATTTTTTCTTCAAAGCCTTATTTCATATTTAATGCTAAAATGATACTTGGCCTATCTTATGTCTAATTACCACAAACTGCAAATTATTGAAAGACTAAGTGACTGTATTTCTAATGCGTTTCCACATCAGCTTTTATGTTATCCATTACTTATCTCTCTATTTTCTCTTCTCTTTGGGAGCTTAAATTTTGGAAGTAAATATATTTCATTCTGTTACTATTTGCACCAGAGCCAAAATTAACCCATAGAGTTAGTAGGCAGATTTCAAACTATAATCAGTGCCAACCTTGAAATTCCCAGTGAGTAAGCATGTGTTATCGATATTATCTAACTCAATAGGTAATTTTCCTGCTAATAAATAGGTTTTTTTGCTTCTGCTTGGAAGGAAAATAATATCAGGCTATGAATTTCATAATTATTGTAAAAAAAAGCCCTTTTTCCATTAAAATTCATGTCATCCACATTTCTGGTGTTTTTGCTGCTACTAAAATAAGGAAGTGGTGTCCAATGTAATATTCATTGCCACATGCACGCTTAGTCCCATGTCCTTGACCCTGTTTGTGGTGCAGCTGTTTGCTTTCAGAGATTATGAGTGCACCTGTCCTCGCTTTGTGTTCAGACTGTGACTGGTTTTGAGATGAGATGAACACACATAAGTATGCAGATGTAGGACTGTTCTGTGCTATGGATGGATTCCTTTGTGTGGCCAACAGTTGACTAATCTGTCCATAAAGCAAAGTTACACTTCCACATATCTATAAAGAACCTATCCATGTTTTACTTTGCCCAAAGAATAGAAATATCCATATTTTCATTGTGTCATCGTACCCAGTATTTAGAGGATTATTATTTTTATGTGAATTGGCTTTCAATTGTCATTAAAATATTTTGGCTCAAAATTTCATTGGGATGATGCTAAATGACTAGAACAGGATTTGTAAAGGTTAGTATTTGGAAATTGAATGACATGTTCAGACAGGAGAAAAATGTGACCAGCAAAATAATACCTAACAATAACTTTAATCTGATTACAATTAGTTCACTGTCCTTGCTGTTGTTGTTGTCAGTGCCATCGGGTCGATTCTGACTCCTAGTTGACCCTGTGTACTGCAGAGCAGAACCCTGTGCAGTCTTCTTGTGCCATCCTCTCATCTTCTGGGACTGTATCAAACAATGCTCTGCTGCTATTCATAGGGTTTTCATGGCCAATGTTTTTGGAAGTGGGTGGCCACGTCCTTTTCCTAGTCTGTCTTAGTCTGGAAGCTCCACTGAAATCTGTCCACCATGGGTGGCCCTGCTAGTATTAGAAATAGTGGTGACATAGCTTTCAGCATCACAGCAACAGCAGTCACCAAAGCATAACAACCGACAGACAGGTGGTGTGTTTCCCTGACTGGGAAACGAACCCGGGCCAAGGCGGTGAGAGTGTGGACTCTTAACCACTAGACCACCAGGGCTGGCTCCATTTCACTATTTATCTTTTGGGAAACTTTTTTTTTTTCAGTAGAAATATTTCACAAAATATAAATGGACATTTTCTACATGAAAGGTTCATAAGTAAAAGTAAAAATGCCCAAGATTGATAGAGCTACTCACATTAGTGACTGCGAAGGAAGTGATCAGGTCTGGTGGGTCCTGCCATAAGGGGATGCATCACTAAGTAGACTCACGTAGAAAAGCGAGGGACAATGTTGCAATACATTGTTCTGATGGGAAAAAAAATGTACTAATGGAATAGGAAGCAAAGGCAAGAGGGTTTTTTTCCTGAAAAAAATGTAGATACAGTTTTCAGCTTTTCTGTAATTCAGAACGGAAGACTGACTTTATAAATACGGGGAGAGAGATAAAGATCACTAATATTTTCTAACATACCCAAAATAAAGGTATGCAAACCTGAAACATATGAAAACATGTACAAGATTTGATATTAATATTGTATTCTCCATATAATTTAATTTTTGAAATAACTAAGTGAAAACTGAATTGTAAGCTGAATTACATCGTTGGTTATTAAGTTTCCCCCTAAAATGCCTTTTCACTGTACTGACTATTGTTACAACGTCATTTATGCATTTAGTAATGAGCAAATTGGTCGTTGCCATTCAACTGGAATACCGAACAGTAAGCAGTCATACTGCGTACTGTCAGCCTTTCTTCAATTTCTCCTTCTCCAAATATCCAAGTTGGAAATCTCCTTATCCTGAGCCACCCTAGTTCTCCCAGCCTATGCATAGAAAAATTCTGCTTATTGTGAAAGGATTTTCAAATCCCAACAAGGGTTATTCAGCTCAGTGTCAGACATGCAGTGCTAAGTCCCATCAAAAAGAAACAACAGAAGAATGCCACTCTCCTTGGGACCCTGGGGAAATGAGTCTGACTGTATGCTCTAGCACGGCGGTCACCTAGGGGAGTGGAAAGTAATCACAGACTGTTTCCCCTAAGAATGAGCCTATTAGCACTTTGTGCCTCCTTGGAAGCTTATTCTTGTTCTCCTATGGGAATGTTTATACACTGCTCTAGGTCAAATTATAAAAGTGGGAAAATGATATTTAAAGTTACCAAAAAGGTAAATCAAATAATTATATTTTAATGATAATGATATCCTTTTTGATACTATTTTTTACACAGATTAATAGAGAAAGCAAAGTCAATTATGTGGCAATTTAATAAAATATTAAGCACTAATCAAAAAACTGGAAATAGGAAATCATTAGCATAAATCTGGCAAAATTCAATTTTTACATTAAATCTGGCAAAATTTCAATCTTCACATTAAACACACTCAAATGCTTATTTTTCTCCCTATTGGCTGCCTTAATTATAGGTGCTTATCCATATCTAAGGCAGCATACAAAACCCTGCTGTATCATCTTAGAAAGAAAATGAATACGTTTATTTTTATTTTGTTATTTTTGATGAAACATTATTTATTGGAATAGTTAACGGAAATTGAATGCAAGTTACATGTTTCAGATGAAGGCAGTGTTATCAGTAGATATTTGTCCACTTAAAAACAAATAGAGACACAATCAAAAGCTCAAGAAAAAACCACCTTTTACTCCAGTTTTAAAGTATCTGAAGGTCTCTTCTCCTCTTCTTAGTTTTATGTTATAGATCCCCACAAAATGGTTGCATTCTCTCAACTCAGCCTTGTATTTGATCACTCACTGGAACGAATCCGTTATTACAGCTTCGTGCATCTCTCTTCCCTGTGTGCCTCCTGCTAGGTTTACCTTCTTGTCTTTGCTCAGGTGAGTTTCCCAGTCTGGATGTACTGTACTCCCGCCCCGCGTTCCCCCTACATCTATTTAAATCACAGGTACTCTTTGAAGCTAGCTCAAATCTTAATTTTCTAGTGAATCTTTATTATCCACTGTAGTGCCTGAAGATATCCTGTCTCTGCAATATTATGACGTGTGGCAGGCAGACTGCGGGACTCTTCTGCACGGTACCACACCGTGCTACCTTACTTTGTCTTCCTCCCTCCCTTCCTCATACGTTCCCTCCTTTTCCTTTTTTTTCCCTTCCCCCTCCCTCCCTCCTTCCTTCTTTTCTTCTTTCTTTTTTTCTTTCCCTCAAAGATATTTTAAAGTTTTGGATGATAAGAACCAAATGTGATTATTGCTCTTTCTTATGTATTCTCCATTAAATAAGTAGCACAAAATTGATAGGTTATTACCAAGTTCTAATTAAGGAAAATGTGGCATTCATCAGGAAATATCAACATTTCTGACTAATTCTATGTAATATGTATGCTCTCTGAGGCGAGACCTTAATGTTTTTTGAAACTTTGATGATTAAAAGTTGGGAGGACTATGTTCTAAAAATTAAGCATTTTGTACCTTCTAATGTAGAAACTTAATTTTACCTTTGGGATCAAAATCATTTAATTTGGGGAGAAACAGAAAAAACTGAAAATATTTGGGTTGACCATTTGGGCATAGAAACATCGTTTTCTGAATGTGAGGCAATTTGCATCCACATGGTTTTCTGTGGTTCTCAAGAGTGGAACCGCAGTCTGTGCCAGCAGGAGGCAGATCTCTGGGATAGTATTTGCACGTCTGCACGTTGTACTTCCCTGAGAGAAATATTTCTATTCAAGCATAGATTTCGAATGTCACATTTCTCTATATTATTTTCCAATTTTGAGGAGATATGTGAATGTGCACTCTTCTAAGTAGGGGCTTACAAGGCCGTAGGAATGCTACTGGAGTGCATTATCACAGGTGTGGGTCCCTGTGGCCTGTTAAAGATGGCCGCAAATTCGTTGACACCCCACCAATCAAGAAGTGGGGACTATTTCCTCTACCTTGTATTTGGTCTGGCCTATAACTGCTTTGACCAGAGAATGTGCTGAAAATGACACTATGCCCAGTTAGGCCCTAAAGGGGACTGGCAGCTTCCGCCTTGGTGCCTTAAGTCACCATATTAGTCTTCCCATCCTGCTGGAGAGAGGACAGGAGGAGACCATGGCCTGTCTGGAGAGGAGAAGAGCCTGTTAATACCAGCCCTTGCAGTTTTCTGCCAGGATGCCAGGCACACGAGAGAAATGCTTTTTATTTTTCCAGACAAGTCCAGACACCGAGCTTCACGCCACAGAATGACCGCAGTCAGCACCTCACAGAACAGAGAAATTGGCAAGCTAAGCTCTCAAGGCTTCCCACAAATCCGATGATATAATAAAATGTTTGTTTTCTAAAGCAACTAAATTTTGGATAGTTTTTTACTCAGCAATAGATAACCAGAAAATCAGATAAGTCATTCAGCAGCTAGTATCTTCAGGGCTGTGGACCCAAGAACAGCATAAAGTGGTGTGATAAACAGATGACATGGATACATAATGGATGTGTTCTGGTGTACACCCGACACAATTAGGTAGGCACTTGGAAAGGGCTATGCAAGGAAATCACACTGGCGGAGACTCAAGGCTTTGTAAATTAGAATACCAATATACGTTTTTTTGTATTTGATTTTTATTTCATTGTGGTGACATAATGTAGTTAATGAAAACGGAACATACCAGTTAGCTCTAAAAGAATTCTGGATATTTACATTAATTTTATATTTTTGCTATGAATCATATAGAAATAGTACTGGTCTTTTTTCTAAGCCCTCATGTTCCTAAAGTTTTGAAACAGACTCCAAGACAAATATTTTTTTTCTTGATGATCTAGTAGGTATGTACTAATATGGTTTTAATTTGATAGCTAAATGAGCTGGGACTTTATTGTACAAAGGTGATCATTCCAGTTATAGATATACTGTACATGTTTATTCAGTATCTACCTATTTGTTATTTATCTATCTGTCTGTCATCTATATATCAATTTATCGCCATCCTTCTGTAATGTCTCTCATTCTTCCCCTTCCAAAAATATACATAAAACCTATTTCTCAGAGATAATCCAGACCATCACTCTTTATTTAAAATCTTGGAGATTATCTTACCAAATGACAAGAGAAAGAGAGAAATGGCCCAAAGAAAAGTAAGTCGATCATAACTTGAATTTTTTCCTCAAATTTTCATCTTTTGAGGTTATGAATTATCTTAGACTTAATATTACTGTTTTGATAGTCTAAGTCCTTTTTCATGCTGTGTTGAATGACACTGTTAAAGAAAAGTCTCATGTCTATAGTTTTTGGTTTCTCATCAAAATGTTTTTAAGATATATTTTATTTGTAGACAACTTTTTTTCTTTGTAAGTGTTTTGAACTTACCTCTCATGACATGAAGTCGAAATATGATCAATTTTTAGCAAAGTTTCCTGAACTCAGACTTGTTCCTACTTTTAATATAAGAGATAAAGTTCATAATCCTTAGCTCAACAAGCGAGGTCTTCTACAAATTTCTGCCTATTTCCTCTGTCTGGGTCTTTCCTCTCTTTATGTGCCTGAATGTACTCTATGCTCTTCTGCTCATAAATCTTGACTCACAACATTCATTACCATTGCCTAGAATACTCCATCTCTTAATTTACACATCTTGAAAGTGCCTAAAATATATTTGCTAACTGAAGGCCTTTTCCCAATTCCCTTAATGAGAAAAGGAAAGTTATCTACCTGGCACAGTGTAGAACTGGCCAAAACTCCAATATTAATTTTGCCTCATGCCTAGAATCATAAAAAAATTCTATTGTAGGGTTTTATTTTTGAGGAAAAATGTAGATAGCTATCAATTGCATATTACTTCAGCTTTACTTTATATATTGTGCTTTTTGTCCTCCCATAGTTTTGTATTTATGTCTTATATAACTAATACGCCATCAAACACTACAATGCCAGCCTTCTTTGAACTTCGTAATCTAAATAACAAGCATATTGATCAATGCTTAACTGTTCGAACTATTGCATTAATAATAATGAAAACAGTAGATAAAATTTAATGAGTGATTAACTCATGTAGTACTGTGCTAAATACTTTTGTGTGATTATATTTTATAGTCATAATATTAGCTCTATAAAGTAGGAACTATTTTTACCCTCAGTTTACCATTGAGAGGTCTGAGGTTTACAGACATCAAATTTATTCATTATGATAGGAGTGAACAACTTGTCATTCTATTATTGGAAAACATTCTGATGAATAGTGAGCAACTGTTCTTCTGTGATCTCTATTTTGTGTTAAGGACCTTACCTTAAATTTCTCATGGACCAGGTTTTATTCAACAGTTCTTGTAGATGATCTTGAAGGAAATATAGTTAGAGAAACTCAAGTACATTTAATTTTAGAAATTCTGTCCTAATCGTTGGGTTATTGCTAACAACTCTATCATTTGGGGAATTATATTGTGATGTATTCCTAGGGCATCAAAACTGATGGGAGTCTCATTAAAATAAAAAAAAAAAAGAAAGAGGGACCAGCCCTGTGGCCTAGCAGTTAAGTTCAACATGTTCCACTTTGGCAGCCTGGGTTCACAGGTTCAAATCCTGGGTGTGGACCTACACCACCCATCAGCCATGCTATGGTGATGACCCACATATAAAGCAGAGGAAGATTGGCACAGATGTTAGCTCAGGCCTAATCTTCCTCAACAAAAGAAAGAAAGAAAGAAAATACTATAGGCTACTGCATTTTCTTCTGCATTTTTCTTAAAGGACTTCTACCTTATCTGCAACATACTTTATATCAACTGGTTAATAATGGCAATTAAAATAGAGGTTTTCCTCCATCATAGATTGTTGAAAAATTAAATTTTAAAGCCTTTAAAATATTAGAAATAATGATAACATTTATTTTCTGAGTACACTGTCAGGCACATTGCCAAGTACTTAACGTACATTATCTCTTTAATATCTAGTGGAAATCTATGAATTAGACAACTATAACTGTAATTATTCCAACTTTATAGCTAAGTAAACTGAACATTGGAAACATCAAGTAAAAATTTAAAGTCATACAGTCAGAGGATATGGGAATTATTTTTAAAATATAGGCCTTGCTGATTCCAAAGCTGAGAATCTATTCACTAATTATGCTTTCTATTGAGGTATGTAAGTTTTACATTACGTTCTACTAATGAAGTCTAAATCATTGATTATTTAATAATTGATGTTTCAACTTAATTCTTAACAGCAACTAATCTATTAGACTAACGTTGAATTCCATTTCACTGCTATTATTGTCTAATTACTATTATTACATGCAGTTTAGTGCTGGGCTTCTTGAAAAGTGAGATACGAAAGGGAAAAGATCTAGCCGCAGATTCTAAAAATGTTATAGTAATGAAGGAGAGAAGACTTGAAAAATAACATTTCAGTCATTCAATACATATTCATTGAGCTTCTGTAATGTGCTAGATATAGCTAAGTGTTGTGAAGGAACCAGAAAAAGCAGTGCCCTGTGGAGCATACATGCTAGTCTGGATTATAATAAATGAAAACCAGAGAAGTATTTCCATCGCGACAAGTGTTATGATGAAAATAAACATGCTGCATGTGAAAGTGAATGGGGAGAGCAGATGTATGTTTTAGATGGGATGATTTAGGGAGGCCCTTTCTGGAAAGGGCACATTTGATATAAAACCTGAATTACCATGAGTCACTCCCTGCACATATCTGGAAGTGCAATTTGATGAAATTTTGACCTCTTAAAAGGGGAAAAATGTTTGGTGTTTCTGATCCAAAGCATTAAGGGGAGATAGATAAGAGATGAGATTAGAGAAGTAGGCAGGGATTAAGTCAATACAGAATCCTGTAGGTCCTGGTGAGGAGTTTGAATATTATTTGAACAGTGGTTGGAAGCCACTGGAATACTTTTAGCTGGTGAATGATATGATTTGTTTTGTAAGAGAGAAAAAGTAGAAGCAGAGAAATCAATGGGTGGCTATTTTGTAGTACAGGTTTGATAAAGGCAATAGGAGGGAGATGGAGAAAAATAGTCAGGTTTAGGATATTTTTTGAAATATTGATGATGAGACTTTCTAATGCACTGATTGGATTATAAATGGTGTCAACAATTATGAGTTTAATCTCCAAGGTCAATATATGATGGTGTCATATATTGAGTTGGAGGAGACTGGGGGAAGAACAGATCGGAGGTCAGGATTAGAATCATTGTGTCTGTTTTGATTTGGTTGAAGTATGAGATGATTATTAGACATACATGTGAACAAAACAAGTAACTAACTGTATTTGCAAATATAGATCATGGGGAACTATTGTAGCCAAAGATATTTTTAGGAATAATAAGCTTATAGTAGCATTCAAAGTCTTGGATGAGGCTACTTGAAAGAACATAGATGGAGACAAAAAGAGGGCTAAGTTATAAAACTGTGAGTGATTTACCATTTGAAGGTCAAGATGAGGAGGAAGAACCCGGTGAAGGGATTGAAAGGAAGCAATCAGTGTGGGAGAAGAAACATCAGGAAGGAGTGATATGATAGAAGCCAAAAAAAAAAAAAAAAAAACACTGTTTCCAGAAGTCAGTGTCAGGACTGCTGAGAGGTGGAGTAAGACTTTTGGTTTTGCCCAGCAGGAAGCTATTGGTCATTTGATAATAGCATTTTCAGTCAAGTAGATGGAAACAGAAGTTTGGCTAAAATAAATTGAGGAAAATATATAGGTTAGAAGGTGAATAAAGTAAGTATAGACAACATTTTTGAGAGTTTTGCTGTAAAGAAAGTGGATAAATTGGGCTATATTTAGAAGATATTGGGTCATGGGTAGGCTTTTTGCTAAAATAGTAGATTATAGAGCATAGACGTTATCACTACTTTCCTTACTAGCATGTGAGCTCCATGAAGGCAAGAACTACGTTTGTCTCATTCAATTCTACGTCTCCATCATCCAGCCCAGTTGTCCTGAATATAATATACCATACATAAGTATTTGTTGAACAATTGAGTAAACAAATAAATGGATGAACTCATAATTGTTCACTTGCTTAGAATACTTTCCTCCTATATCAACTATTAGCAGAGTTGGTTTTTTTGTTTTTGTTATGTGTGTGTTTTCTCCAGCAACTCAAACCAGAAATTTTGCAATATTCATAATCTCCCTTTTCATCATGACTTGACAACCATTCTCCCTTAACCAAAATTTATTTCAATTTTTCTGATTTCATCTATGAAACATTTCTATAATAACCATTACTTCCATTCTACTACCTTCTTTAATTCATTAGTTTAGACTCTCATCAATATTATTCTTTAACATTTCACTAAAGGAACTGAAGTCATCATTGGTAGCCACCTTCCACAATGATTCTCACTTATTCCAGCCTCTTGGTGTCTGCATCTCTGCATTGCTCCCTCTAACAGTGAACAGAGATGATCTGTCTTACCAGTAGGTCAATGTAGAAAGGACAGTCTTTAACTTCTGAGGCTAGGTCAGATCTTGCCCTCTCATGGATTGCTCACTCCGGGTGAAGCCAGCTGCCATGTTGTCAGGATACTCAAACAGCCCCACAGAAGGTCAGTAGGGTGAGGAACAGAGGCCTCTTGTCAACAACACTGACTTGCCTTGGAAGCAGACCCTCCAGCACCAATCAAGCTTAGAGATGACTGGGGCCCTCCCCTAGATGCCTTAACTGCAACCTCTTGAAAGGCCTTGAGCCAGCATCATCAACCTAAGCTATTCTCAGACCCCTCACCCACAGGAGCTCTGTTAGGAAACAAATGTTTCATTTTAAAGCATTACGTTTTAGAACAATTGCAGAGCTAGATAAGTAATGCACTCCATCACCAATATCTTGATGTACTTATTTACCAGAATTATCGTTCTAAAACTCTGTTTATAACATCAAGAAATTACAGTAATATCCTTCTGATGATGTAAGCACATTGAAACTTTGCACAGCACAACATGGCAGCTGTAGATCTTGAGTAAATATTGAATGGAGGCAAGAAGGCAGGCAGGCACAAAAGAAGGGAAGGCAAGGAGAGGGAAAAAAAAGGCGTGACAGAAATCAGAGCTTAGAGCCAATGCAATGCAGTCAGTAATAGCCCGGACCCTGGATCTGAATCTCTTGGCCTGAATCCTGATCTCATATGTGGCCATGAACAAATACCCTGACCTTTGTAATCTCAGTATCTCTGTGAATTTAATGGAGAAAATAATAGCACTCCTTTAAGGCTGGTTTGATTGATTAAATGAAATAAAAATGTTAACATTTAGCACATTATATGTCAAACACTTAAGAAATGACTGTAGTATCATTATTATCACTATCAATAATGAGGAGTCAAGTTCAGCTTTTCATAATGTTTCTTTCTTTTCTTCCAAAACTTTACTAGATTTATTTTATTTTTAGGGTGTGTGGAAAGGAAAGAGGAATTCTTTCTGTTTCATTACTATGGCTTTAAACATATCTTGATGCTATTTATTGGAAAAATTCTCATGCCTTTCAGGTAGTTCCTCATGGAACTTGCGGCCTAAAAAGAAATCACTTAAAATTTATTAGTATGAAAAAGCTATAAGCTATCAGCTAATTAGAAAAAAATATGGTAGCTGTTTGATATCATCAGTGCAAAGATATTTTCATATTTAGATGAATAACAGAAACAAAGCTTTTGTATGATACAATGTGATATTAAAACTCCTAAAGTGTTTTACCATAAGCTGATTTTTATTTGATGCTGCCTATAAAATTATATATGAATAAGCAGAAATAGAAGCGACACCGAGGGACCCTATAGGAGTAAAAATTTCTGCAGGTTCTGCCCTCCTTCAGCCTTGGCCCTCAGAGACATAAGAAAGAACTAAGAGAAGTGCAGGAATCAGACTCATGTTCCAGAGGGCTCTTGGCAAGATCTTCCTTTCTGCTTTCATCTCCAGCATGTCAGAGTCATCTCCTGTCTTCATTCAGCTCCATTCATGCTTATGGCCTCTTTTCCCACCAAAAAAAAATCTCTCTTACAATTCACTGGAATCCTTACACAGTTAGGCATTACTGTTTCCCATAACCCATCTTGAAAAGCCTCACTCTCTCAGCTGTCATTTGGAACCCTCTCCGCTGATCTCAGAAGTATGGAAGATATCCTACTCCTGCTGTGGTAAAAGAGATGTTTTAGACGTTGGTAATTGTAACATATTTCTATCAAAAAGTGGTGCTATGAAAATAATCATTAGCTCTTATATTAAAACCCTAATATTTGGGTTATATTAGCTGATTTCAGAACCTGCATACTTTTTACAACATTACCTTGATGCAAAATTTTATTCCAATTTCTAAACATCAGATTTGTAAACTTTTCCAGCACAATTCATTCATTAATTTAGAATATTTTGCAATATAAATGATCAAGCAGCCTAAATATAACATTAAAATTTATGAAACAAACATGAATTTTAAATATTGGTTAATTAGCATACTGCTTCATGGAAAAACAAATATTTTGGTTTAAAACATTTTGAGGGTGGAGAATCATGTATGTAAGATGACCAATTTACTTGAAATCATGAATATCATTCAGGCACATAATCCTATTTTTTTTTTTAAATCATACTTTTCTCATATCTATTCAAGTTGAATTGAGGTTTCAAGAACACCAGAATACAAGTTTTGACTTGCTCAGTTATTTTATAACATAAAAAGTTTGAAGTGTCCACTAAGATATAACTTCATTTTTAAATTCTTAAAATTGAAAATCTTAACGTAACCTATATTTGATATGTCTGGAAGATATATTGGAAGTGAAATTAAAAGACAAGTATTTCCAAAAATATTTTATAAAATGAAATACAGGGCATAGGGAGGTTTTCTTTTTAAGCAGTACTCACTTAATAGATTTAGTCTCGTCAAAATGTGTTCTCTCATTTTATATCTGTGTTTCTCAATTAATTATTCTAGTTTTTAAGTGGTTTTTAAGTGCATACATTATAAGGAAAAAAATTCTTTTACATGAAGTGATTATGTGATAAAATATTTCAGTTTCTCACTTCTGTTTCAACAGACACGCAAAACAATAAGGATTAGCATATTTCGCTTTGACTGATGGATTCATGGCTTTCAATTTCTCTGAAAAGCAACTGTAACATTCCGATGAGCTGATCGAGGAAGGTTGTCATTTCAGTGATCCTCTGGAGACTGTCACAGGCAGCAGAATCAAAAACAGGTTTACAATTAATGAAGCAGAAGAGTATTGTGAAGAAGAATCTGATGAGTTCCTTCAACAGCTGTCATGGGCAAAGATTTCATATCAAATTGATTAGCCTGGCCCTCATTCAGCTAGCTGAGGATTATTAATTGAGATTGGGAGAGAGTATTTGAAATACTCCTGTCTGTAAACTCCATAGGAATGGTGTTACCCTACATGTTCCATTCTTTTAAGCTAGTCCTTACAGAGTGGAAGCCACCTTAATGTCACATGTAGTACTTTACACAGTCCCCCAGTTCATTAGAAAACTATGATGATGATATCATTTAAGGTTTTTATATTTACAGACTTTATATTCTTCTAGGCAATTTTTCTACCATTTGGCTATTTGTTCAGAGAAAAATGTTTGAAAGAGAAAATTAACATGCTCTTTCAATCACTAACTCAAAAAGTTCTTGAAACAAATTGGTCCAATGATAATATTGGTATTTAATTTCCTTGATCAAATGCAAAGGAATATTTAATGAATATAAACTAAAAAATCTTCCAGGATTAAAGTATCATGTATTAATTTATTTAATGAAAATTTGTTGAACATTTCCCAAGCATTTGGAGAAAATAGTGAATACGATAGACTTGGTCATTCATTTTATCATGCTTAGAGTCTAGTGGGTGCTATACAAAGAATAGACTTTTTTTTTAAAAAAAAAACACAATTGAAAAAACTATTGCAGACTTCCAGTTCTAGTTCAGCATGAAGGGAGGTTGGAAATCGTCACTCCTATTCTCAAAAGAAAAAAACTGAACAAGTTGAAAATCAATGACTCTTTTTAGATCCACTACAGAATTATAGTAACAGGGCAAATTGTTACCCTAAAATTGAACAGACAGAGAGGGGCAAACAAAGAGTCCCAACTTCCTAGAGCAAAAGCCCGGGAGCAGAAATCTCCATGGGAACCAGTAACAGGGAGGAAAACCTAAACTCTGACTAACAAATTGCCAGAGGCTCAGTGTGGACCAGTCTGAGAGTTCAAAACTCCAGGAGGGCTCAGTCTTAGGGGGCATTCTTCACATTTTTGTGAGTTTTACCTCCAGAAGCCCTATCATTTTCTCACTGTGAAGATTAGGGAAAAGTCTCCTCATGGGTCTGGCAGAAGGAGTCGGGGAAGTAGCCACCTTGAAATTGCTGGAGCCTCTTGTCCTTCTTAACAAGACCTGCCCTCAAGAGAAACTATTTTCCTGGAGTCTAACCTACTGGGTTGTTAGCAGAGCCTAAATAACTGGGGAAGAGAAATAACAAATGCAGCCTGCTGGGGCCCTCCATGTGGGGTAAGAGAAATGTCTGCTTTCCTACTTTGTGGGGGTAACAAAACAACCTGAGAAGCCCTGGTGAGATCACAGGAGCACAGGCTCACTAAAAGACTGAGACTTAACAGGACAATAGAATGCTTCTCCTCCTCCCACGTCTTATTACCACATCAGTAGAACTTCTGTATAAAAGCCATGGGATACAAATGAAAGGGCTGAATATCTCCAAACCCTCTTTAAGAAGTGTGTACACCAGAGGGAGCTTTTGCCTCTGTCACCTATAGCTACAGCGAAGAGTAAACCCAGCTTTACCGCTAGCCAAACAAACATAAACCTCACCTACACACCTCAGTTCCATTCACCCAATAGATGTCTGATTTTCAACAAAAAATTATAAGTTTTGTACAGAAACAGTTTGAAGATGAAGATCAGAACCAGACTCAGATATGGCAGAGAAGTTAGAATTACCAGACAGGGAATTTAAAACAACTATGATTAATGTAGTAATGGCTCTAATGGAAAAAATGGACAGTATAGAAGAACAGATGGCTAATGTAAGCAGAGAGATGGAAATTCTGCTAAAGGATCAGAAGAAATGCTAGGAATCAAAAACACTCTATTAGAAATTGAAAATGTTTTGATGAGCTCATCAATAGATTGGATACAGCTAAGGAAAGTATCAGTGAGCGTGAAACTTCCAAAACTGAAATACAGAGAGAAAAAAGAATGAAAAAGATAGAATGAAATATCCAAGAATTGTGGGACAATTCCAGAAGGTGCAACATGCATAATGAGAATACCAGAAGGAGAAAGAGAGAAATCAAGAGAAGAAATATTTGAAGCAATGATGCCTGAGAATTTTCCGAAACAAACAGACACTAAACCACAGACAAAAGCAGGATAAATACTAAAAAAAAATCTATAATCAGGCATATCATACTTAAACTGAAGAAAAGCAAAGAGAGAAAATCCTAAAAGAAGTGAGACACAAAGCAAACAAAAATGATACTTAGAGAGGAGTAAAGAACATAATCCTGCTTTCCAATGCATTTTCTCTTTAATAACTACTTCAATACAAAGAGCATATCTCAACATTTTTATTTAATATTGAAATAGTTTGTTTTTTTAAAAGTATTTTTCTTGATACTATTTTAATTAATTTTTTCCTGAATTATGTATGACTTTTTACATAATGGTGAAACAAAGAGTGCAGGAAATAGCTTTTGAAATTCTTTCATAGTTTTAAGAGTGAGTTAAGGACTATATTTCTCAAACTTGAAGGAATGAAACACACTGTAATGTGTTTGAATTATCTTTGGCACCTTTTAAGTCATTGATGCATTATTCCACCTTTTAAGATTTGAGATATAATCTGTTAAACCCAGGAAGTATTTTTTATTAGAGGAGCCCTTGAAAAGTAGATGCTATGTAATAGAGTTTCTCCATTTCTTTCATTTTTTTTTTTTAAACTTAACTGTGGTCAGATACCCCGACCACATTTTTGTTTTGTTTTGCTGAGAAAGATTCACCCTGAGCTAACATCTGTTGCCAATCTTCCTTTTTTTTTTCATTCCCCAAATCCCCAGTACATCGTTGTATATTCTACTTGTGAGCCCTTCTGCTTCTTCTATGTGAGCCCCCACCACAGTGTGGCAACTGACAGCCGAGTGGTATGGTTCCATAACCAGGAACCGAATGCACGCCACTGAATCAGTGAGGGGGCTGAACTTCAACCACCAGGCAGTCTAGGCTGGCTTGAGTTTCTCTATTTCTTAACTTTCAGCCATTCTCAGGTATAATTTGAAACTCTAATAATATAAGTCCAAATTATATACAATTTCTATGTAACAGTGTTTCACAGTAATATCAGCAATTTTATAATTCGATATATTCTATCTATAATTTCTATATTTCAGAACTATAAGCCTCGGTCCACAAATGTAGGTGTGTAAGAATATCATTTATTGTTATATTTCATGACTCTAAACCTGACACGAAGCCCCACACCTCCTTTGTGGGGGTATGCTAAGGTTATTAGGTCTTATATACAGTGCCAAGACCTAAAGGATATTCCTCTTGTCATAAATTATCTGTCTACACCTTTTACCTGTGAGTCTAACATGGCATCAGATTGCATGATTCTCTCAGACTCAGCATCTCTGCTGCTAAAATGCTACCCTTGGGTCCATAAGATTTGGGTGCTAAGGTCTGGCCTCTGACATGCATCAGCTTGCCGCTCAGCTCTTGAAGCATAGGTGGGGGCCTGCTAGACAGAAAGCAGTATTTGGGTCCTTCATGGTTTCAACAACAGAACACTCTTTTCCCTCCTCAGCCTCAGGAAATCCCATCTTGCTGATCATTGAAGGCACTTGCCACTAATTTTTCCATCACTGTAATGTCTAGTAAAATCTCCTGAAGATGTAAAGGCATTTACAAAAGAAGAAAGGCTAGTGTTAACTCAGCAACTTCTACTTTGGGGCAAAAATTGTCCCCAAAGCAAGAAAGGAAAAAAAAACCCAGCAAAATAAAACAGACGAGAAAATGGGAGGGATGTTTCCTGGCTATCTATTTGACATTAGAGAAATATTTACTGTGTTAATAAATTTTCTCACCCTACTTGCATTTATTTTTAATGATGTGATTATGTGCTGAAATAATACTTTTTCTTTGGTCTTTTCTTTCCTAAAGTACAGCCAAGTTGGTAGTGGCAACACGAATAGATCTGAAGCAAATTCACACTGATAGACAGGAAATGTTACATAGCATATATATATATATATATATATATATATATATATATATACACACACACACGTATATACATACTCGCACACACAAATACACACACATATATATGTACTGAAACTTCTCCAATGTCTGAATGTAAAATCATATTTGTTCTGAAAAGAAAATGGTTGTTACCATTTTGAAAGTGGTAAAATCCTTATTTATTTTTTGTATCCTCTTCTCCCCCTTTTTTCCCTCTCAGCAAAGGTGTATGACATTTAGAGCATGATAACTGTGAATTAAAATTAATTAGAATTTCAGAATGCCATTTTACTTTTTGAAATAAACAGAGGCACTCGATTTCCGGATCACTGCTGTGAACTACTGTGTAATTATCATATGTGTCTCCTTTGAATTGGAGTATTCTGGCTTTATGAAATCTGATATTCAAGAGACAGTAGAGTGGTGAGAAGAGCTCCAGGTTTGAAATCAAATAAAACTGAGCTTGAATTCTGGCTGTAACTTTTTTTAGTTGAATTCTCAATTGGGCAAATTACTTAAACTTTCAGCCTCGGTATTATCATCATTCTCCCTTTAATTGCAAGGATTAAGAGAGGTGACGTATTCACATTACTTAGAACAGCCCCAGGCACATAGTAGGTTCCATGACTTGACTATATGTTACTACATGAGAAATTAATTTATAAAAGAAAAACTTTTAAAATATGCCTTATTTTTCTTTTATGTCTAATATCTGGTTTCCATTGTTCCCATGAGTATGTGATTTGAGTAAGCAACAAATAAAGTCATTTGATTTTTCAATATTTATTCAAGGAGTCAATTTGGTAATAATGAAAATTTACCGGGCCTAACTCTTCTCTGCTCAAGTCCGTACGCGAATCTCTTATACAATCTTCTCCTGTCTTTTACTTCTTTATCTTTCATGAGTTTTTATTTCCCACTAGTGCTATTTATTGTCATTCAAATATATCAGACAAAGGTTATTCTAAATGAGTTTTAAGACATTCAAGATAGTGCATGACTTGGTTTCTCCTCATTTTCTGAATCAGAAGTTTCACTTGGCTTTCTAGTTATCCTTACTAGATATTGAAGCTAGTTAACTTTTCCTCAAATAAATGCAGATAGTAGGGAAATAGCCTAGGTCCAACACGACAAATTAGCAGATATTCTCCTTACCCAATGGGTTTGACAAAACAAACTCAATTACAGTTGTTACACACACAAACGTTACATGTAGCAAAGTGTGTGCCAGGCAACTGTAGAAAATATAGCAGGGTTTTAATGAGAGTGCAATGAAAAAAGCTGAGAGAACAAAATCTATTTAAAATAGACGTTGTGTCCACAAATAGAAATTTTAATTTCATATAGAGAACAATTTCAAGAATCTCTTCTAGTTTCCACCATTGGGATTGTCTTCATAAGACAACTGCTTCTTGTTATCAGAAACACATGCAGTTTACTGAAAAATTCAGTCCAGTGTTTACAGGCATGATGTCTGAGCCACACTGCCTAGGTCCACGTCCTGGCTCCACTTACTGCTGGGGGCCTTGAGCTAATTACTCAACATCTGTGCACGTATTAGTTAAAAAAAATCGTATTACAGCATCTGGCATAGAGTAAATATTCAGCTTTTGATGGAATGGTAATTAATTTTTAACAGAAACTTATAGTTGTCAAGAAATAATATTTAGAAAATTCAATTTTTTTCTGATTAAAAAAATTTCAGTTTTTTAATTGTATATTGCAATTGCATTGTCTTCAGAATTAAAGTACAGAGAGTTTAAAAATCCCTAAATAGAAATATTGGATACAAATTTTTGAGTAGATATATGTCAGATTTTGCTATGAAAGGGACTTTTCATCACATTTTTTATTCCTAATTAAAAGTTGCTAATAGTGTTATTCCAACTTTGCAAGATTTGAATATCCCTTGAACATGACAGGAAATGTTCACAATGTGTACTTGTATTGCTGAAAATGATCCTCAGAAGGTCAACGTTGCAGGATAAAGTGAGAGCTACAGACACAAACAGTGGAGTACATCATGCCATCTATGCGGTCTGGCAATATATGTTACACTGGCCACTTGCTGTGACACCCTTTTTTTTCCATTGCTAAACATGAAACACACTTTTCCTTGCTTTTTAATTTTTTCTCTCACCTCTTCTTTAGAGTTTCTTTATTCCCATCTTTGTGTTCTCATTTTCATCTCTTTAGTCTAGGCTGCTGTTTCTATTTCAGAGGGGATTGATTTCACTGGAAAGTAGAAAAAAACATTTTAATGTGGTGACTCCTAAAGTACTTTTCATATTCTATAAATGGCCATATTGTCTATCCCTTCAGTAGTCAAGGAAGTCACCTTGAATATTCCTTCAAGGGTGGGAGAACTCCGGAGTGAGCGACGTGAGCGACGCATTTTGTGAGACAAGACTCCCCATCAGTTTCAATGTGATAAAGTATTTGGAATTTGCAGTCAATACTGCCAGAAAAAGGTACTGTGGAAAACTGAATCTGTAAGTTATTTTTACTAGATATAAAATAATGAAAACCTAACTTGCTACAGAATAATTATTTAGTCTAATAATGAAATAAAATTAATAAATTAATGAACACTGAAGGATTATTTATCATGTAATTATACGTAAATTTAAAAGTACCTGGTGCACTTAGGTTGCTTTTAGCAAGTTGTATTTACACACTAAATGAAGTATAGATTTCTTTATAATTAAATATCAATACTAATTTATCTCTTAGTTACCACAAATTATCTCAGTTACCAGGCAAGTTCAGTATCCCTAGATAGGTAGCTATCAGTTTCTGTAAATATGTTATTCTTTAATTTGTTTGAAATAAAAAAAAGAATTTTTCTTCATTTCAGTTGATTAACATTGGTGAGAGTGAACTATGCCTTTGTGAACTCTTTTATCTGTTTGTAAATATCATTATCTTAAAAAATGTTTTGCTATGTTTAAAGATTTGCATGAATTCAGTTATTGAAGTAGAGAATACCTTTCATTGAAATTAAAGATTCTATCCCCTGAGGACATCAACAAACGTGCCAAACGTCACCAGTTTTATAGTTGATTGTAATTAAGTACCTGATGACAGATCTAATTTATAGCTCTGCCAGGAGTGTCAGCTTTACTATAGACTATTTGTTTTAATGGGAATGGATTTTTGTTTCTTCCCTATCAGAAGAATTCTATTATCTTTAAAAGGGTTAGCAGAAGATGATTGGAAAACAAAACCCCAACTAACTCCCAAATATATAATTTTGCTTTACATCTTTATTTTATTATTGTAGGCTATTTTATATAAAAGTAATAGTTAACAGTAATTTCTAATTATTGATAAAGAAAAATGTATTTAAATTTATTTCATGATAACTGAGGGAAAAAGCAGTGCTAACATCACGTGAGAGTTTAAGATTTTTTTTCCTCCTCATCGAGAGCAGACTGCATCACTTCTGAGGATGTGGTTCTGAAAACAGAGAAAAGAAAGAAAAAGATATTTGCCTAGCTATAATATTGTCTTCTAAAGTTGCATTTTTAATCTCTTACTTTCCAAAAAGTCAGGTTATTATGAATCAGACTCTATATTTGCAAAGTAACGTATAAAATTGAGTTAACTATAAGTAAATTTAGAAAGGAAACAAAATGCTTTTTCTATTTTCAGTATCTAAATGTTTATTTAAAAAAGGCATGCATGTGTGTTCGTCTTAAACATCTTTATTTGCCACTTAAAAGAAATGCCCTAACTTGTGTGTAACCGATGTGATACAAATTATTCTCCTCTCTTTATAAACATCACATGTGTGAGTGTCTGTGTGTATTATTGCAATCATGCATGGGGATAAAAATATATCTAAATTTTAACATCCGCCATCTTATAGATCATGATACATAGCATGCCTATTCACACTATATTTGTAAACATATTTTGATATTTTATAAAACACATTTTACCTTTTAAAATCTTCTTTATTAATTTCCTTCTGTATTCTATATGAACTTTTATCCCTCTTGAAATATATTCCTTGTATGAAACAGACATAGTGTTATCTTTTCTAATTTACTTTAAATACATTGCCAACACTGCATACTTGGAAGTTTACATATTTATACTCTACCAATAACTTTGTTAATGACTTCCACACTTATGTTTAGACTTAGATATTTTGTGCTTATTTTATGAAATAAGTATAAAGATACAGCACGTACTAGTCATGGTGTTTATGTTTATGAGCATTCCATTTTGACAATGTTTAATTAATTTCCTGGATTCTCAGACCTATTTAATTAAAGCGATTACCAGAGGAGTAAAGATAATTCGAATAATCTCCTGAACTAATGAGAAACAACCACACAGTTAGAAGCTTGACTTTTGAATAAAATGTATCTACCAAATTTGCATATCCAAAATGAGACAGGAACTAGAACAGGGTATGTTAGTTGAAGCTCTCTAACTCCCAAACGTTTTCTTGATGTGCTGGCCTAAGTTTCTGCTCATTGAGAGAATTGTAAAGTTATGTCTTCCTCATGAATATTTTAAATCATTCTCAATGCACATGTTTATACTTAAATTCCATAGAATGTTATAAAATATCTTGTATACTTGTTAAATTTTAAAAGCAGTATGAATAAAATTGTTTCAAACATTGGGAATTGATTTATAACTATTTGCTTAGCAGGAATTAGAATTCTACTTAATAACCCTTAAAATAAGTATCTAAAATTTATTAAATAATTTGTAATATCACCTGCAATTGAAAGAAAAATTTGAATTATAGTTCAGAGCCACATTTAGTTTTGATGTGGACAAGAGAGAGAGAAAAGTAGATTTATGTCTGTGAGAAAAGAGACAGTGATTAAAAGTTATCCCTTATATGTTATATTCAGTTCAATGTCATTCCCTATTACCACATTCATTAGGCACTAATTTTGCAGAGGCAGTGTGCTAGATAGTGTTGGTAAAACTGTTAATCAAATATGGCCATCATATTTATTGTTTTTGCTATAAAATCAGAGAAATAAACACCTGAACAGGTAGTAATTCATAATGATAAATTGTTTAATACAGATGTACACTATGTATAAAGTATTATAGAAAGACAAAGTGAGCAATGTATTAATTTTTGCAGTGGTCGGACTACGGAGATTTTGAGGCGAGTTTTTGATTTTGATTTTGAGGAGCTCGTTCTTCCTTCCTGGTCTTATATTGGCAGCTGTTGGTTTTTCTTTCCCTCACCTCGCCTTTTCTTCCTCTAGAGGTTTTGCACCAATGTACTTACTACATCTGCTTCATTCTGTTCTAAGAAGCTACACATTCCTAGTGGCTAGCATGGCTAGTGTGCCACAGATCTTCCTAGAGTCATCAGAGGCTAGATGAGGCAGGTTATAGACTATGCATCACCATAAAGAGAAACAGCAAAAAAAAATCTCTAAAGATGTTATTCTTAGAGAGAGAGAAATAACCCACAAGAAGAGAACAGATATTTGAATCTGGCTCTTAGAATCTGTGGTTGGAAGGAACTGGTGTTAGAAGGGAGTTGGTGGCAATAGGGCCAGCCCCAGTGGCCTAGTAGTTATGTTCGGTGAGCTCCACTTCAGCGGCCCAGGCGGGCGCAGATCTACACTGCTTTGTTAGCAGCCATGCTGTGCTGGCAACCCACATTCTAAAAGAAAATAGGAGAAGACTGGCATGGACATGGTGAGCTCAGGGTGAATCTTTCTCAGTAAAACAACTGAGTTGTGCACTGCAGAGTTAACAGTTCCTCCAAGTGGCCACACAAGAGTGATTCTAAGGAAAGCATAGTAGAGATGGTCACAGCCTCAGAAGACATGATTGTGCCTTTGTTTCCTGGGCTTCTATGGAGAATTTCATTGCTATAGGGATCTAGACCACTCTGGCCTTACAGACAAGTGAGGACGAGGGCCACCACAAGTGAGCCTCAGGGGAGGGATGGGTGAACTGTCAGTGGTGGCTTAGGGTAGTATTGACTATGTCAACCAGCAGAGAATGACTTAGAAGAATGGTTTTTACTGGGGAAAAGAGTAGGACAACTAGTGACATCACTACTGGTCCACTTCTATCGTCTTACTCTTTTTTGCCCCCCATAATTATTCGTCTAAATTTTTTCTCAGAGACCAATGTCGCATCTTGTATCACAGGTCTAGCTACAGAACTCCTGTTTTTTATCCTCACATCAAATTCTCTGCCTTGATTCTTCAAGGATGTCCTTCTTAGTGGCCCTCCAAAACTCACTGTGAGAAAATAAAGGTCTTTTAACTCTATTCCTTGTCTTTCCAATACCTAAAGAGAGAATTTGTCACAGAATCTAGATCAGGGCTAAACTGCAGGGCTCCGTACATTAGAATAGAGGGTCAACTAAGTCACACAGAGAAGTCACTGCTGTAGACAATGGGGGCCGATTCTACAGAGACCCCTGAGAGCTGCCTTGTGGAACTGTGCACCCTTCATCAGGACGGCTGGGCATTTCCTCAGAGGCAGCCGTCTTCCAGCCGGTGAGGGTTGGCTCTGGGTGCGTTGACCGCCAGCCCACACTTCCTGAGTGCACTTCATAAAAGAACGCTGCGGTTGAAAAGCACAGACACTCCGGGCAGAAGCTTCAGAAAGGATTGGCAGAGTGCATGAAATTAAATAGCATCATTTTTAATAAACTTTCATAAAATTTTCAAGGTCACCGTGATAATATCAGAAAATATCTTAAAGTGGATTCCTAGAACATCTCTCCTAACAAGTACAACAAGAAAAAACTGCCAGGTCTTGCTTTCTGTACAATCACTCTCTTCTTTTCCTTGAAAAATACTTACAATGTTTATTTTAAGTTCTTGTTCTGATGACTTTATTTATTCTTCTTCTGTTATTTTTTTGATTCTTCTAATTTATAGTGTCTTTCTTTGTGGTGATTGCATTCCTTGATATTTCATTATCTTTTGGGTGGGCTCATATTCCCTTGGAGGAATCATCTACCTTGTTTAATTATTTTACTTGGGTTGGTAGATGAAAGCCGTGTCCGTTTTTCTCCTGATGAGGTGATGTCTATGTGTGTATTGAGGAGATGTGGAGACATCCTCAAACAAAAATTCTGGTGTTGCAGAACTCATTTGCTTCACATAATCGGGCAGTTTTTCCCCTCAGGGAATCTCTGTATCACTGCCCCCAGCAATGCAATTTCTGTAAAGCTCACTCTCTGTGGTTGTAATCACTTACCTCACACAGTGAAAAGGGAACAGGTGCAAAGGGACCAATCAGGGACATCCTGATTTGCTGTCACCTCTGTTTCCTTCTTCCCACCTTAGCCTGATTTTTGTTTATTTTTTGCTAACGTGGTCTTTTTTCTAGCTGCAGCTGCGTTGAGTCTGAGCTTGGGCTGTTGTGTTTTGTTTTGTTTTGCACTGTGGTGCTCTTGGGGCTGGAAGTGGTCAACCTGGGAAAGTGTAAGAGAAGGGAAAGAGTAGAGTTTGAAAGCCCCCATGTCCTGTCTCTGGCTTCTGCCCCATTTTCCCTCAAGGCTGCCATTCCTCCTACCCAGACATCAGACCTAACTGCTATGTATCAGTCTCTTAACCTATGTCTCACGGGAAGAAGTGGGGTTTGGGAATACAACACGCTTCTTCCTTCTGTTGGATCCCCTCCGTTCTTACACCTACTTAGAATATATTATGATTATATACTTATGATCTTTTGTCCACTTATTTGTCTTTTTCATATACATGGTCTGTGCCTATTAATTGCTGTACTTCAAGATCTGTTTGATTTAATTTTAGATTTCTACAAAAAGTTGAAATCAATTGAACATAGATTCTAATAAAGTCCCGACAGCTCCCCACTCCAGGGGTAGGTACTTTCCTCTACTTGAGAAGCACACCTGTTTCGATGGCCTAGCCCCAGAAACTTATGTTTTGTTGATCACAAAATTACTCTGAAGTAAATAACTCATTGGGCGAAAACTATATTATTTATTGTTCCTGTCAAGAATATGAATGTTGGATTAAATGATCTCATATGGAACATTTAACATCATGTTGTGTTTTAAATGTACTCTGACACCAGGTAGTTCCCCCATAACTTCTTTATTGGGAGTAAAATGAGAAAAGATAGAAGCTATCTACCTTTCTTTTTGCTATACTCAAGGAGCCAAGTAAATAGCCTTTTTGTTGTTCATGGTGAGTGTTTCCTACCTTTCAGAGGATTGGGCTCTTTGGGATTAAGGCAGACTGAAATTAGAGTGGAAAGTGACTATTTGAATTTTCGTATTTGACTTTGGTGAATATGTCACACTTACCCAGGGAAACTACAGGTATAACAAAGGAAAAGGTAGAAGTAAAAAAGGTAAAACGAGAGAAATAATTTCTTTTTTATTTGCTTACCTCATCTCTAGTCAATTATTTAGATAAGGTAGAAAGAATTAGTAAAATTTCCTCTCCAAAGGAAAAGCTAAATTTTAAGATTTTATTCAATTCAGGAACCCTCCCTTGAGGAACCAAGAGAGCCACCAAAGAAATTCCGTAGCCACATTAACCTCCTTACTCTGACTCTTCCCATTCTATGTGGACCAGTAAAGAAACAAGCGATACATTTACTACATTATAATTAACCCACTACAATCCAGGAAATATTTCCTTTCTCACTATGAGCTTCCTGTAATATTCCTGAAAATTATCTATTTTTGCAAGAATGGCTTGCATTTAATGCAATAGTTTTAAAAAACTGGCAATCTTATTCACAATGGTGGAAAGGTCCACTGGAAACTAGACCAATGAATCTTTTCCCCATTTTGACTTTGAGACCTGGAACCCTTCTCTTCTCCTGTTATTTTTAAGATGAATTAGATACATCTGATTATTTTAGGATTATAGATTTTTATAAATATACCATATTTTATATTAAATGAGGAGATGTTACCGAAACCAAAGTGGGTTCCCTCTTGGCAAGTTGAATCAGACTCTCCACCAGAAGTAAGTTGTCTCACAAAATAAGGTATATTTGCAGCACATAGAAGACCGTGCGGAATCATTTCTAGAGCCATGGCGTCCTGAGCAAAGGGAGGCAGGGACATTTATTTCAAATGGGGAATGAATATTCAAAAGGGAAAGGTGGGTATTCTCTTGCGTAGGCTCAGTTGGCAAACGTGCTTCCACATACAGTGCAGGTTATGGTAAGAAGGCCTACACTCCTCCTGGAGAGATCTTAGCATTAAAAATAAGGCACAGGTTATAGCTCTGGGTGAGGCTAGCTCTGGCGCAGGGTGGTTGGTGATTGCATCTCCTTAAACATAACAAAAGAAAAAAGAACAATTTGGAAAAACAGCTGAAATATCCAAAATCACCCTTGAGTTCCTGGGGTAAATAATTGGTGACAGATGCTAGTGATCTCTGTACCTGTGCCCCTGGGTGATGCCTACCTAGCTCTTTACTGCTGAATCATAATGAGACAGCAGACTCAGCTCTTTGCTAAGATACCTAGAGTTGAGAGGAAAAGGTCCTCCAGAGACTTTAGATTTGTCTCTTGTTAGTAGGAATATCTCCATACCTTCACTGAGCCAAGACTCATGAGCAGAAAGGCCTTTGTCTGTGTGGTGTATCGCCATTGAAAATTAGGGGGTGCTGCTCTCTGAAGGGTGATGGAGCCATCACAAGCATTTCAGTTCATTTTAGTTCAAGGAAAAAAACAACACTTTGAAAAACTTACATAATTATATTTTTAAATGTCATGAGTTCTATTAAATGGATGGGAAAAGATTTACTTTTCCTTTCCTTATTTATAGGACTTGGTGTCAAAACAATTTTATTGTTTAATGAGTTCTGAGATTGTATGTCCTGAGGCTACTTGGGTTCCAGGAGGTTAATTTTATTGTTATAGATCCTTTCCCAATTCAGTGCGACTCAAAGTGACTCCCCAGGTGCATTCCTGAGGTCTTTCCTTTGCCTTTATTTTCACATATAACTCTGCTTTGAGTAATGGTGTCACATTGATATACAAAATAAATTGTATTTTACTTTGAATTTACTACACAGAAACACCCTTATCTTAAATCTAATAAGGCAGACAAAGTCATGCAGCCATACATATTCTTCCTACCATTGCCCTGGTAATTTAATTCCTCCTTTGAATATAGTACCATAGTTATTTAAAATGTTTGCACAAAGCTTTTTTTAAAAATAAAGATATTCAATATAATTTCTGTCAGAAATTCTTACAACTGAATATTAGCAGTGAGGTATTTAAACTCCTTAAGTTGATAATGATATCAATGATATCACCTTGTATTATAATAATTGAAACAACTTTTCCAGTTAAAAAGTTCAGTTACAGGGCTGGCCCGGTGGTGCAGCAGGTAAGTTCACACATTCCACTTCAGCAGCCTGGGGTTTGCCTGTTCGGATCCCCAGTGCAAACCTACACACCGCTTCTCTAAGCCAGCTGTAGCAGGCATCCCACATATAAAGTAGAGGAAGATGGGCATGGATGTTAGCTCAGGGCCAGTCTTCCTCCGCAAAAAGAGGAGGATTGGTGGCAGAAGTTAGCTCAGGGCTAATCTTCCTCAAAAAAAAAGGAAAAATTCAGTTACTCAATGAAATATAATACACCTAAGCTAAATACATCTGTGATCAAGAGAACCTTGAACATTTTTTTAAGGATTGGCACCTGGGCTAACAACTGTTGCCAATGTCTTTTTTTTTTTTTTTTCCTGCTTTATTTCCCACAACCCCCTGGTACATAGTTGTAGGTCCTTCTAGTTGTGGGACGCTGCCTGAACGTGGCCTGAGGAGCGGTGCCATGTCCGCGCCCAGGATCCGAACCCTCGGCTGCGGCAGCGTAGCGCGAGAACTTAACCACTCGGCCACGGAGCCAGCCGCCATTTTTATTTTTCTTAAGTTCAGATGTACTCAACTAGTAATTTTGGAGCGCTCTTGTTAGAGCGAGTTCACAAATGTGTTCACTGAGTTGACAGTAAAGGTTATAAACAATGAAATTGGATCCTAAAGGAGGTAGTGTTCATGCATCTTTTATCAAAGTTTTTGTTAACAAAGTAGAGTCCTAACTTCTAGGCTATTTTAAATATGCTTGAAATATGTTAAATTGCTAACAAATAATTCCTGATTTGCATGAAGAAAGAAAATTGAATCAAATTATTTTTATAATGCTTTCTACCTTTATGATCCAGAGTATTCACAATTATTTATAGCTAATAAGTTTGGCAGCCAATGTCATCAGCTTCAAGTACTTAAAAGTTATTTATATTTTGCAAAGATGTCAAAAATTGGTACCAAAACCTGGCTAGGACATTATAAGCAGACAATTACTAACTAACATTTCTTACAACACAGATAGAAAATCCTTAACAAGCCAACAGCGGGTCAAATATATCAACATATAAAAAGGATAATACTTTATGAAAATGGGTTTTATTTCGAGAATGCAATGTTGCTTTAGCATTTGAAAATCATTAAATATGATTTACGTTAGCAGAATAAAAATATAACTATCATTTCAATAGAGGCAGATAAAGCATTTCACGAAATACATTGCACATTTATGATAAAAAAAAAACTCAGTAAACTTAAAAAGAAAGAAATGTCCTCAACTTGATAAAGGGCATCTGCAAAAAACCCTGCAGTTAAAATCATACTTAATGGTGACAACTGAATGTACCTCTATTAAGACCAATGCACGGATGTCTGTTCTCGCAACTCCTGTTTAATATTATGTTGGGGAAAAGAAATAAAGGGCATTAAGATTTGAAAGGAAGAAGTAACTTTGTCTTTATTTACAGACAGTGCGGTGGCATACATAGAAATGTTTCTGTTAGAACTAATAAGAGGAATTAGCAAGCCCACAAAATACAAGATAATATGCAAAATTAATTGTATTTCTAGGTCATTATACAATAAACTGAGAAAAAATTAAACATGTTCTCGCTTATTAAAAACTAAGTTACATTAAAATATGCTCTCGTATTTTTTCTTTAAAGAAATGAAAACTTTCATAAAACAGCATCTGGCACCTTTATGTCGCCTTTTAATAGCAATCACCTTCTTAAGATGAGTAAAACACTATTGACCATTAATAGAGACCTTAGTTTAAAGGTGGAAATTACTTATAGGTTCATTGTAGTAAAGAAAAGTAGCTAACCTTGTATTAATTTAAAATTGTCTTATAAACTACGTTTCAAAATAGAAGACAATGTACAGCAATGTTCATGTAAATGAGATAAGACTCTCATAAGCATAAGAACCACTGTTCTTAGTGAAGTTGTAGTTTCTCTATATTGTTATGATAAACAGAGAGTACTCCAATAATAAAACTTATTCTTTCCAATCTGGGTAATTTCCTCCGAGTAAAGAATATTGCCACACTTATGTGAGTACAGCTATTTAACTACAAAAGATGGTTTTTTCTCCTGTATATGAACAATTGAAGTCAACTGTCCTTAAAGATAGGTACTTTGAATTATTTCTCATGATCCTTCTGCCTTGATTAATATTATCAGGATATGAAGTTGGGTAAAGGAACTGAAGAATTTTTAACTTAGATTACATTCATATAGAATAATTATTTAAAATATTTTTATTTTTCCCTTCTGTATCTCTCCTATTTTGTCATCTTTTCTTCCCTGCTATTATTATTCAATTTTTAATTTTCCTTCTCCTACTTTCTGTTGTTCTATTTTTCTTTCTATATTCTATTTTCTGTATATATCTCAGTATATAGTATATTATATGTATTGTATTCTGTAAGTTCCTAAGGCACTTATGAATCCCAGTCTATATTATACACTTTGAAAGCACAATTCTTGTTTGGGTTTCTGATAATTTCTGAAAAGATTTTAGGTATGAAATACTCAGCAATAAACCGCTTAGACTGAGGTGGTAAAATTCCACTTTAAGCCCTAGTTTTCTGTTCAGATTGTTCCAGTCTATGAATTATCTCTATTCACACCATGACCTTTGGCTGCTAAATGATTTCCGTGAACCTGACACTTTCACAAGGAGATTTTTTTATGTAACATACGCATTATGGGTCAGCTGGCACATTAAAAGAAAGAATTTCCTGAAAATTGATATCTGCATTACTTCTCTGTCAGTACCTACAGGACGTAGTTTATTTAAGTTAACTTCTAAGAAGCTAAACATTAAAGTTTATTTTAAAGCTATTTCAAACCAGTTCTCTAACTACTTGTTATATTACATTAAAATATTTCATCTAATAAGCTTGTTTAAAAGAAAGCCTTAGTTATAAAACATAAGAGCACTCTATTCACTTTTGTATTTATTAAACATGTATAAAAAATGAACTGGCGGGGCTGGCCCCGTGGCCGAGTGGTTAAGTTCGCGCGCTCCGCTGCAGGCGTCCCAGTGTTTCGTTGGTTCGAATCCTGGGCGCGGACATGGCACTGCTCGTCGGACCACGCTGAGGCGGCGTCCCACATGCCACAACTGGAGGGACCCACAACGAAGAATATACAACTATGTATGGGGGGCTTTGGGGAGAAAAAGGAAAAAATAAAATCTTAAAAAAAAAAAAATGAACTGGCAATGACTTTTAAATGCTTATGGTGATAACTATGTGAAATGTCTTTCCAGAGCTGCTAGAGGTCTAGGCTGTCTTTTGGGGAAATGGGTGATTCTTATTTCTATGCTTTAAATGTATCCCCACTAAATTCATGTGTTAAAATTTAAGTCCCACGGTGATGGTATTAGAAGGTGGGGCCTTTGGGAGGTGATGAGGTGAAGCCTTCATGAATAGGATTCAGTTATCCAAGTGCCTAAATATAGTTATTTACAAATTATATATAGCATGCAGGAGACTATGTAAATCGTATGATGCAATTATTTATATAGAATCTTCTGAAAATAAAAACAAGGTAAGTTTCAAGTGAAAATTTTAAAAGTAAGAAATTATATTGCTCCATATCCTCACCAACGATTTGCATTGTCTTTTTTGAAATTTAGGTCTCCTTGGTTTATAACATATAAATTTCAGATGTACATCATTGTATTTCAACTTCTGTATAGGCTGCATTGTGTTCACCACTAAAAGTTTAGTTGCCATCCATCACCATACACATATGCTCCTTTACCCCTTTCACCATCCCCTCACTCCTTTCGCCTCTGGTAACCACCAATCTGTTCTCCATATCTATGTGTTTGTTGTCTTATCCTCCACACATGGGTGAAATCATGTGGTAATTGTTTTTCTTCGTCTAGCTTATTTTGCACAGCATGACACCCTCCAGATCCATCCATGTTGTTGCAAATGGAAAGATTTCATCTTTTTATGGCTGAGTAGTATTCCATTGTATATATATGCTACACCTTCTTTATCCATTCATCTGTTGATTAGCATTTATGTTGTTTCCGAGTCTTGGCTATTGTGAATAATGCTGCAGTGAACATAAGGGTGTGTATATCCTTTTGAATTAGTGTTTTCCTGTTCTTTGGGTAAATACCCAGAAGTGGAATAGCTGGATCATATGGTAGCTCTATTTTTAATTTTTTGAGGAATCTGCATAGTGTTTTCCATAGTGGCTGCACCAACTTACATTCCCACCAGCAGTGCATGAAGGTTCCCTTTTTTCCACATCCTCTCCAACACTTGTTATTTCTTCTCTTTTTAATACTATCCATTCTGACAGGGGTGGAGTGATATCTCATTGTAGTTTTGATTTGCATTTGCCTAATGATTAGTGATGTTGAACATCTTTTCATGTGCCTTTTGTCCACCTATATATCTTCTTTGGAAAAATGTCTGTTTAGATCCTCTGCCCATTTTTTGATTTGGTTGTTTGTTTTTTGTTGTTGAGTTGTGTGAGTTCTTTACACATTTTGGATATTAACCCCTTATCAGATATATGATTTACAAATATCTTCTCCCATTTGTTAGACTGTCTTTTCGTTTTGATGGTCTCCTTTGCTGTACAGAAGCATTTCAGTTTGATGTAATCCCATTTGTTTATTTTTTCTTTTGTTTTCCTCACCTGGGGAGACATGGTATTCAAAAGATACTCCTGAGACTGATGTTGAAGAGTACATTGCCTGTGTTTTCTTTTAGGAGTTCTATGGTGTTAGGTCTTGCATTCAAGTTTTAACTCATTTTGAGTTGATTTTTGTGTATGGTGTAAGAGAATGGTCTACTTTCATTCTTTTGCATGTGACTGTCCAATTTTTCCAAAACGTTTATTAAAGAGACTTTCTTTTCTCCATTGTATGTTCTTGGCTCTCTTGTCAAAAATTAGCTGTCCATAGATGTGTGGGTTTATTTCTGCACTCTCAATTCTGTGCCACTGATCTGTGTGCCAGCTTTTGTGCCAGTACCATGCTTTTTTGATTACTATAGAGTATAATTTGAATTCAGGGACTGTGATACCTCTAGCTTTGTTCTTTTTCTCTCAGGATTGCTTTTGTTATTTAGGGTATTTTGTTGTTCTACATAAATTTTAGGACTTTTTGTTCTAGTTCCATAAAAAATGTCACAGGAACTTTCATGGGGATTGCATTGAATCTGTAGATTGCTTTAAGAAGCATAGACTTTTTAACTGTGTTAATTTTTCCAATCCACAAGCACAGAATATCTTTCCACTTCTTTGTGTCTTCCTAAATTTCTTGTCACAATATTTTATAGTTTTTAGTGGACAGATCTTTCACCTCTTTGGTTACATTTATCCCTAGGTATTTTATTCTTTTTGTTGCAATTGTAAATGGGATTGTATTCTCACTTTCTCTTTCTGATATTTTATTGTTAGTAAATAGAACCACAACTGATTTTTGAAAGTTTATTTTATTCTTTGCAAGTTTGCTGTATTTGTTTATTGTTTCTAATAGTTTTTGGTACATTCTTTAACACTCCGCTTGCGTCAATGGATAGATCATCCAAACAGAAGGTCAGTAAGGGAACATTGGCTGTGAGTGACACCTTAGACTGGATAGACTTAGTAGATATATACGAAACTTTCCATCCAAAAACTGAAAAGTGCACATTGTTTCAAATGCACATGCAATATTCTCCAGGATAGATCACATATTAGGCCACAGAACACGTCTCAATGAATTTAGCAAGATTGAAATATTACAAAGCATCTTTTTTGGCCACAATGGTATGAAACTAGACATCAACTACAAGAAGAAAAGTGGAAAAGACACATATATATGGAGAATAAGCAAAATGTTACTGAACAACTGTTAGATTACTGAAGAAATCAAAGGAAAAAAAAATACCTGGAGATAAATGAAAATGAAAGTATGACATACTAAAATTTATGGGATACAGCAAAAGCAGTACTAAGAGTAAAGTTTATTGCAATGCAGGCCTACCTCAACAAACGCAAAAAGATCTTAAATAAACATCCTAATAGTACACCTCAAGGAACTAGAAGAAGAAAAAAGGAATCCCAAAATCAGTAGAAGGAAGGATATAATAAGAATCAGAGTGAAAATAAATGAATAAGGGCTAAAAAAAAATAGAAAAAATAATGAAACTAAGAGCTAGATCTTTGAAAAGATAAACTAAGTTGACCAACCTCTACTAAACTCACCAAGAAAAAAAGAGAGAAGGCTCCAATAAATAAAATCAGAAATGAGAGAGGAGAAATTACAACGGATACCACAGAAACACAAAGAATTACAAGAGTACTACAAAAAGCTATACGACAAGAAATTGCATAATCTAGAAGAAATGGATCCACTCTTAGAATCATACAACCTTCCAAAACTGAATCAAGAAGAAATAGAGAATCTGAACAGACTGATCCCTAATAAGGAGATTGAAACAGTAATCAAAAACTTCCCCCAAAACAAAAGTCCAGGACCAGAGGGCTTCTCCAGTGAATTCAACCACACATTCAAGAAAAATTAATACCTATCCTCAAGCTCTTTTCAAGAGGACAGAATGCTTCCTAACTCATTCTATTAAGCCAACATTACCCGGATACCAAAACCAGGCAAGGACAGCACAAAGAAAGAAAATTACAGGCTTGTATCATTGATGAACATAGACGTGAAATGCCTCAACAAAATATTAGCAAATCATATACAACAGTACATCACAAAGATCATACACCAAGATCAAATCAAATTGGATTTATTCCAGGGATGCAAGGATGTTCAACATGCACAAATCAATCAATGTGATACAACACATTAACAACATAAAGAATAAAAATCACATGATCATCTCAATAGATGCAGAGACAGCATTTGACAAGAGACAGCATCCACTTATGACAAAAACTCTGAATAAAATAGGTATAGAAGGAAGGTGTCTCAACATAATAAAAGCCATATGTGACAAACTCACAGCTAATGTCAAGCTCAACAGTGAAAAATTGAAAGCTGTCCCTCTGAGAACAGGAACCAGACAGGGATGCCACTTTTGCTGCTCTTATTTAACATAGTGCTGGAAATTCTAGCCAGAGCAATCAAGAAGAAAAGATATAAAGAGGGTCTAAATTGGAAAGGAAGAAGTAAACTTGTCAGTATTTACAGATGACATGATTTTATATATAAAAAACCAAGTCCATTTTTTGGAATATGATATCCACTTGGCCCTGAACTGTTTGTTGAAGACTATTATTTCCCCGATTGAAATGTCTTGGCATCCTTGTCAAAAGTTAGTTGATCATAAATATAAGGATTTTTCTCTTGTCTAATTGCCCTGTTGAATAGTGGTAGTAAGAGCAGATGCCTTGTTGCCTTGCTAATCTTAGGAGGAAAGCTATCTGTCCTTATTAAACATAATGTTAGCTGTGGCCTTTTCATAAATGTCCTTTATCTGAATGAGGATGTAGTCTTATATTTCTAGTTTGTTGAGTGTTTCTAATTATGAAAGGGTATGCCACATACTTTTCCTGTTTATATTGTGATTATCATATGGCTTTGTGGTTTATCTTATTAATACACTCAGATTCAGTAACCATTGTCTGGATGTTTCTAAAGATCCCTCAAATTATGTTCCTAAGATCTAGACATATGGACCCTGGAATCTGAATCCTTTGTCTCACAGCCGCCTTCTTTCTTCAATTTCCATATCTCAGAGCAAAATGGACAGGTGGTTCTTGTATTTTCCCTTTCTGTCTATTGTGACAGTTAATTTTTTTGTCAACTTGACTGGACCACAAGGTGTCTAGATATTTGGTGAAATATTAATCTGAGTGTTTCTGTGAGAGTATTTTTTAATAACATTAACATTTTAATTAGTAGAGTAAAACAAATTGCCATCCACAACTTGAGAGGCCTTATCCAATCATGTGAAGGCCTGAATAGAACAAAATGACCAACTCCTAAGTAAGAGAGAATTCTCCAGCAGACTGCCTTTGGATTTCATCGGCAACATCAACACTTCCTTTCTGTGTGGCCTTCAAACTGGAATATTGACTCTTCCTGGGTCTCCAGCCTCCCAGCCCCCCCTGCAGGTTGGACCTTCCAGCCTTCATAATCATGTGATCCAATTCCTTTACAATAAATCTCTTTCTAGACATATGTCCTCTTGGTTCTGTTTCTCTGGAGAACCCTGACTAACACAACTAGCAAGGACTCCTCTGAATCATATCTTTCTCCTTTCTATCTCAGCCTTAAAAGTTAATGAGGTGCAGGAAGATAAGCTATGGGAATTTCCAAATGATTATAACCATTATACAATGCCCTATACATTATAGAACTTTAATAGAATAATGTTACCTTATATGGTTGAGATGAATGCAGCCTGTAGACGAATAAAACCTAAGTGTCCATAAAATGATCTATACTTGACAGAATATTCTTTTTTCATCTTTAAGTTCACTGGCATCAAAACTTCAATCACATCAACACTAGAATTCCCGAATGGAGAAAAAAATGTGTTTGTGAGGGTAATTTTTTACGTGCAAATTCCTTACCAATAATCATCAGTGCTTTGTAAAGTCTTTCATGGAGATAATTAATACACACAATACTCTCTTAGTAATCACATCTTAGTAATTACATAAAAGATATTAAAATTTGTTAGCCTATTTGTTTCATAATTACATACATTGTTAGTAAAACAAAAGAAAGAATTGCCGAAATATGTAAATTTCCTTATACCTCTCAGAAACTAGGAAATAATGTAAATACTGCTCTTCAGTGATTTGCTTTTTATTTTTTTGGTTGAGGAATCCTGCCCCTGAGTTAACATCTGTGCTAATCTTCCTCTACTTTCTATGTGGGATGCCGCTGCAGCATGGCTTGATGAGCAGTGTGTAGGTCTGCATCAGGGATCAGAACCTGCGAACCCTGGGCCTCTGATGCAAAGCATGTGAACTTATTTGCTTTTTGAAGTCAAAGCTTCATACATTTAGTTTTCTGTTTGTTAATTCAACAAATCATTATCGAGCAGTCTATATGAGGCATAGAGTAAGACTTCAAGAAATGGTACCGAAAAAGACAGGCTCCATTCTGGCCACATGGAACATAAACAAAAGAGGTTTTGTTAATTGGGGAATAATTTGTGACTAAGTGATGTATAGAAATAGCAGACATATATGCACAGATTTTTTTAAAGGTTTAGACTGAAACCACTTAAAAAATCAAGATAAGTGGAGAAATGTGGAATTTTAATCTGTTTTAGTGGACATTTTAAAATTAAGTTAGAAAATGATTTTATATTATAGTTATTAAAACAATAAGTGAGTACAAACATTTTCATTATTTTTTATGTTGTTAAAGTTTCCAATTTCATATATAATGCATTCTTTTTTATAAGTCAAACATACAGAATTATTTTTTTAAAAAAGCTTTTATTGCCTTTATATCCTTGCTTGCACCTTTTCTGATGTAACCTTGGAAAATTATTTTGTATGTTTCCTCTATTATATGTATATAAGCATATCCAAATATGCATGCATAGATAGATTTGACCACACACACACATACAACTCAACTCATAATTCTTCAAGTAAGTCAAGCTTAGTTATACTCATAGATATTTAAACTCAATGCTCTAGCAAGTTCTAAAAGTTGTGTTTGTGATTACTTAACCTTTTCTGAAATCTAAGAGATAAAACAAATGTTTTAACAAACAGTTATCAAGTCTGAGGAGGTTTTCATTGATTTTTTTTCCTTTGGAGAATAAATATAGAATCAAATTCAACAAATTGGGTTCAGATGTTTGTTTGGGTTCCAAATACAACATGAATCAAAGCTAATTTATACATAATGAACAGATTTCATATGAATAATATTATTTATTAGATTTGTCTCACTTAGAGACACAGTTTGTCAAGGCAGAAAGAGTTAGATGGCACTATTCTCTTGCCTGAGATTTAGAAATCCAAAGAGAGGAGAGGAAGAGGGAGGGGGGAGAGGAGGCTGAGAAAGGGGAAGGGGAGGAGAGAAGACAGGAAGGGAGGGACAGAGAAAGAAAAGAGAGGAAAGAAGGAAGGAGGGAGGGAAAGAGAGAGAAAGAAAGAGAAGGAAGGAAGGAAGGAAGGAGGGGAGGGAAGAGATAAACATTTAACCTACGGCTCTTTTGGATGCTCTCCCCCGATAAGACTCAATAGTAGCTCACTGTAGTCTTTTGCAATAAAAATAAATCCTTTCAAAAACCTCTGTGAAACAGCCATTCTATATTATTTTTGTACCACATTTCACACAGATTGCTTTCCCTTCTACAAACTGCTGTGTTTTTATCCCCCACACAGTGTATATCCCACTTTCTTCAAGTGTAATTTATAATATATCCTCTACAGAAGACTCATATAGGCTTTCAAACCATCTTGATCTTTTCCTATGCCCCAATCTTTTTTTTTTTGAGTTATTGATAGGTTACAATCTTGTGAAATTTCAATTGTACATTAATGTATGTCAGTCATGTTGTAGGTGCACCACTTCACCCTTTGTGCCCACCCCCCACCCCACCTTTCCCCTGGTATCCACTAAACTGTTCTTGGTCCATAGTTTTAAATTCCTCATATGAGTGGAGTCATACACAGATTATCTTTCTCTTGCTGGCTTATTTCACTTAACATAATTCTCTCAAGGTCCATCCATGTTATTGCAAATGGAATGATTTTGTTCTGTTTTGCAGCTGAGTAGTATTCCATTGTATATATGTACCACATCTTCTTTATCCATTCGTCTGTTGATGTCCTATGCCCCAATTTTTTAACCCCAAGCAAGTTTATTTTTATTTTTTGTAAATGAAGTAATTCAGTACGGTATTTAACACTCGTCCTGTTTTTAAATGAAAATTATTCAGTTCATAGAATTAACCACGCATCAAGTACATTTTAGCAATCTGTATTTTACTGATATTGCTGTATTAGCAAGTGAAGAAGATACTAATTTGAAAAATCAACCTAGTCAAGTATAAGTTCCCAAACTTTTCAGGTGATGTTTATTTTTAAAAAATTTAAATTAAGAAACAATATTAACGCACTAAAATGCACATTCTTAAATTTTTTTGTGGTAAGAACACAACATGAGATCTACCTTCTCAAATTTTTAAATATGCAATACATTATAATCATCTTTAGGCCCAATGCTGTACAGTAGATCTCTAGAACTTACTCATCTTACATTACTGAAATTTCATATCCATTGATTGGTAAACCCCCCAGATTCCTCTCCCCCAAGCCTTGGCAACAACTATTCTATTCTTTGTTTCTATGAGTTTGACTATTTTAAAAACCTCATATGGAATTCTACAGTATTTGTACTTTCTGTGACTGGCTTATTTCATTTAGCATAATGTCCTCAAGGTTCATCCATGTTGTTGCATATTGTAGGATTTCCATCTTTTTTAAAGGCTGTATAACATTCAATTGCATGTATATACCACATGTTTTAAAATCATTCATCTGTTGATAGACTTTTAGGTTATTTCCACATCTTAGCTATTACAAATAGTGGTAAAATGGACAAATCTTACGTGTCACTTTAATGAATTTTTGCATTTCAAACATTTGGGTAACCACCAAATAGATTAAGATTTCCATCAGTTCCAGCACCCCAAAGCTTGTTCTTGTTTCCTCCCAGTCAACTTCCTTCCTCTCAAATAATACCCACTGTTCTCACTTCTGTTACTCTGGATTAGTTTTGCCTGTTTATGATCTTTCTGTAAATAGAATCTTAAATCTTTATTTTCTTACTTATTGCCTCTTTTCCTTAGGATAAAGTCATTAGATTTATCCAGTTTTTTCCATGTTGTTATAGGCTATTTATTTCTTTATTAAAAAAGCTGTGATAAATATTTTTGTTCATATCTTTTTGCTACAAATTTGATTTTGAGTAGTTTCATAGAATGACAATTTACAGGTCAAATGATACAAAAATATTTAAGTCTCACGAGAAATGTTTTAAGATTGATTGTATCAATTTATATTCCCACTAACAATGTATTTTGTCACAGTATATATAGATTTTATTTAGAATCTTTAAGATAGTGCCTTGATTTTATATTTTATAGTACTCGTGAGATATAAACTCACTGAAGTTTGTAAATATATCTCCGTTTCTTTTATATTCCCCTATCTCACCTTCTAAAATATTCGGTACTAAGCACAAGTTGATATGTCATTTTGAATGTCTAAAGAAATAAATAATTGAATGCGACATGATTTTTAAGGTTGAATACCCCTTTAAAAGTGAAAGCTGAAATAAAAAGAGTAGACATTACTAGCTAGACTAAGAAGACAGAAGCACAATCATTTAATGGATTCATATTCTGTTGTTATCATTTGTGACTCCAGCTTTCTCTCTACAGGCAATATTATCTTGTGTGTTAAAAATGTTTTGTTATTATTGAGAAGTGATTAAAAATTCTGCTGAACTGTGAAGCTGTTATCTAGGGATAGAAAAGGCAGGAGATTAGAAATATTACTGAGGGATTATAAATATCTAATAATACTAAACTAGTGTGTAATTACCTCTGTGGGAGTTACAGAATAAAATTACAGCATTAGAATAAACAAAAGACCACACAGTACACCAACATGCTCTTTTTAAATATAAGCATTTCCTAAGGACAAATTCAAAGTCATCTTTTCCCCATTATGACATTTCTGTTTGTAATACATCCTTTTCCTTTATTTCACTAGCTATTTTTTTAATTTAACTATGGTTGAATTCACCAGCATGCTCTCAGAACCTAATGAATTATGAATGTTTGATATATTGATAAATTTGATTTAATCTTTTGTGTTGGTGTTCTTTAATTTAATTTGTCCTGTATTGACAATTAGTTTGGGAATCTAATGTAATACTGTGTGATTTTGATAATTTAATTTCCAAGTGATTAAGAAACAAATGACCAAGTATATTATTAAAAGACTGCTAATTCATAATAAATCCTATGGACTGGATAGCTTTAATTTATAGAATATGAGGACTAAGAACAGATAAGAATTCAGGATCAATAATTTACTGCAAGTCAGTTACAGCTGATAATTTTGTATCAACAAGAATTTTTATGCCATATATTGGGCATGGTTAACTTTTTACTTTATATTTTATAATGATGGACTAATTAAATAAATTATATATTTTATAGATTAGAAATATATCTTGTATATAACATTAAAGTTGATGATAATTAATTCGGTTTTGTATTGCTACCATTTATTTCATTGTGATCTGTTATTTTGTGTCAGCTGAGTTAAATATAGACATCAGTTTAGAGAGCATTTAATTCAATATTGTACCTCATATGTATCTACTATATTCCTTTCTACATGTTTATTCTTCATCAAATTAACACCTCCTTTTACTATTTATTAGTGGTCTTTTTATAGCAGCGAATGGCATTATAAAACTATAGCAAAGACAGTTAAAGTGTAACATTTAAGTGTTTCGGGCATTTGAAGAGCAAAGTCTAGATATAGGCCAAATGTAGGATGATCCCAGTGTAAAAAATGGACCAAAAATATATTCCAAGTTACTTCATATTCTACGTGTAGCCTTAGGATAGTCCTGAATATTCAAATGTGGTGAATTAGTTTAAAAGAATGAAATGTCTTACCTTTGTACCTAGAGCCAAACAGTTGATAAAGTGGGAAGTATATAGATACTTACCTTCCTGTGTTTCACAAACATTTTTGCTTTGGGGCTTCTATTCAGGAGTGGGAAAAAAAGTCTAGATAGATGAGAACGAATTTTTAATGCATTTTTGTGTTTGACTACAATCAGAAGTACATTTTAAAAATTAAATTCAAATAGTACCCAGAAGCATATTCCATTAAGGTTCCACTCTCAACTTGTAAAGTCTATACAAGTTTGTGCCATTACGTAGAAATTACTATTTTGCTTTTTGCTACACACTGTGACACAGAAAATTTGATCATTAAGTTGACAGAAATTTATTTCTTAAATTAAGAAGATAAATATATGCAGTTACTTTATTTTATCTGTGACCAATATAACATTTCTTCTACATCTGGTAAAACAAATCCTAAACTTTGCTTAAATAAGTTTTATGTATTATACAATGTGACTGAGTGTTAGATAATTTAATACATTCCCTCTGTCACCTGATAGTAATGTTCAGTAATCATTTTTCATTATAAAATGACCCAAAATAATTTGCTCAGTCAAAGCCATTAGATTTTTCTAGTTAGTAAGATTGATACAAATGATTAGCTGCAGGTAAAGATTTTTGCTTTTCTACAGTCTTCCTGTCAGCTATTCATAAGTGCAATTCTCTGACCAAATATTGCCACACATGCAAACTTTTTCCTTTTTTTTTTTTTGTGGGCAGGTATAGTCACACAATCTGCTATTTAGTAGGACTTCATGAAGTCTCAGCTCTCTGTGGTTTTGGGTTTTCTGATTAAATTTGCATGAAATAGCCAATCCCTGGAATTTTAAAAAAAAAAGTTGCTTGGCCCACTAGATCCTCATACTCTGTCATGCAAAGATAAAGGGCATTTTTATTTTATGTAATTCATATATTTTGAATATCATTAATTTCACCCCAAAGAATCCCTGATGCTGAGTATCAAGCTATTTATTTCACCAGTGGTGCTTATTCAGGATTGCCACATTTAGCAAATAAAAATACAGGATGTCCAGTTAAATTTGAATTTTAAATGCACAAATTTCAAAATTTGTTCATTGTTATTTATAATTTTATAAAATATGTCCTGTGCAATAATTGGGCATATTTATATTAAAAATGTATTCTCTGTTTTAGATGAGATTTGAATTTAACTGGTTGCCCTGTATTTTATCTGGCAGCCTTACACTCATTTCTAACATTCATTATGACATTTAGCAAAGATCATTTATTCATGCAATAAATACTAATCTAGCACCTCCTATGAATCAGATTCTATTCTAGGCATTGGAAATATACTTATCAATAAAGTAGAAAAAATGCTTTATTCACAGAAATTATATTCTATCAAGAAAGATAATTACAAAACACTGAATACATTAAATAATAGATTAAAGGTGTTAAGAGCTATGAAGAACGAAAAGCAATAAAAGGGAATTGGAAAGTTTGTCGAAATCGTTAAAATGAGGCATGGCAAGCCCTCATTGAAGTGGCATCTGAACAAAGACCTGAAGAAGGTGAGGCCTTGGAGACATTTAAGATAAAAGCAGTCAAAGCAGAGGAGACAGAAGGTGAAAGCTCCTGATGAAAGCACCTGCCTGGGGCATCAGAGGAGCAGGAGGAGGCCTCCCAAAGCCCCCTGAGGTCAGAGCAGAGTCGGGGAGAGGAGCAGCGGTGGCTTGGGGTGTTCTATTTGGAAGGGTCTTATCAGTTTATTTACTCTGAGTACATTATAAAGCTTTGGAAGAATATGAATAGTTAAGTAATTTGATAGAAGAGAAAGATAATGAAACACTTTAGTAGCTGCCTTTGAAGTGCAACAATGTCAGCTGACCACTGGGGTGAAAATTCCTGAACAGGGTAACCAGCAAGGGTAATTTGACCATACAGGGTCTGTAACTGAAACTAACACACATCTGTATCTCATTCTGACTTAAAGAGTGGTAACATAAATTGCACATATTGTAACAATACAAAGTAAAAATTTAAAAGCTTTTAATTGCTTTCAAACAGTTTTATTGCAAACATAGTGCTTGCTATTGTCTTTCTGCATGCCACTTTTAGTTTATGCCTTATAAGAATAATTTACACAAAACTTTGGAAAGACGATCTGCAAAGGCAATTGTTGCTTTGCTAGTTGCCCCTCACATTCCATTTGTTTTAATTTGCTGCTCCTTTTAAAATGGTCAGGGACCAAATTAATTTAGTGGAAATAGAAAGATGAGTAGGAATTTAAAATGTATATTTTTTAAAATATAGTAAACCAGCACCTGAATATTCAAGAACTAGTCTCATATATGTAAAATATTTGGCTTTATCAATTAATTTATCACTTATGCTCAGAATAAATAGCATTTTATCAGATTACTTTAGCCAGACTGTTTTAGAGTTGATTTAATTGGAATGCATAAACTAGTGATAGGAATTAATCTAAATTTTATTTTAAATTATAGATCCACCTTTATTTCAAATTTGGAAATGGCCTGTCTTTTCTTTCGTTCATTCCTTGATGCATTCTTTCGCTCAAATCAATGGGATACATTTTGAGAGTGATACTAAAATGAACAAGAAATCTCTCTACAGCGGAATCTACAATGCTATTTCCCTATCAGTATTGCATTTTTTGCCCTATTGTGGGGTTATAAAATCCACTGCCACCAGCATTTTGCCTTAAATGAATAAAAATGAAATGAGATAGAGTGGATTGGGATCAAATAGAATGTGTAAGAGTGCAGTATCCATGAGTTGGTATGTAGGCATTGCTTGGGGAAACATTTATTTCATAACATGTGAATGTATTTTCTGGTTGCAAAGTAAATATGTTGTTTTAATTGTGAGCATGACCAAAGTTTATAAAATAATTACCTAGAAGATTATCTGATATCTGTATCAGAATAGTTTATTATGAAGTACATCATAAAAATAAAAGTTACAGGCAAGTTGCCACGGGAGAGTCTTCATGGGGAAGACAGCAGAAAACAACGTACTAAAGATATCTGGACTTCGGTGAAGGTTATGAGGTCAAGAAGTAAATATGGCAGAGAGGTGGAGGGTGAGGTGGAAGGAACACTGAAAGAAGTACAGCCTGAAATATAGAAAATATAATGAATACTCAGCAACTGTTTTTGACATTTTTTTGCCATAAATCTTACAAAGTAGATAAGTTCCGTCTATTCGTGAACTTTATTTGTATATATACATACAGACAGACAGTATGTTCTCCTTTATGTCTGGTTTCTATTGAGTAACAGTGTTTTTAAGATTAATCCATGTTGCTCAGTGCGTGAGCAGTTTGTCCTTTCTTACCTGCTGAGTGATAGTCCATGTTATACATTCCACTGTTGATGGACATTTGCTTTTGGGTTATAACCAGGTTTGAGAAATTATGAATAGAGATGAAATGAACATTGCAGTGGGTTTTTTTTGTTTGTTTTGTAAACCCGTGTACTTTTTCTCTTGGGTATATAGCAAGTAATAAAGTCGTTGAGTCAAAGCATATGTGTAAGTTTAAAATTATTAGAACCCATCAAACAGTTCTCTAAATTTGTGGTACGATTTTATAAGCCAAAAAGCAATGTGTAAACATTCTATTTGTACTACATCCTTGTCAGCCTTTGATTTTCTAATCCTTTTCAATTTTAGCCATTCTAATACACAAGAAGCTTATTATTTCTAATGATTTTGTTGAAATATTTCTTTTGTGAAATCCTTGTTCGGGTCTTCTGCACACCATTTTTTGTTTTGGTTTTTTGTCTGATTCCCATGAGTTATTTATATTTTACTGATATCATCAAGTTTAGGTCTACCATTATGTAATTGGTTGTCTATTTGTCTCATATTTTCTTTCTTTGTTGCTGCTTTTCTCTTTTCTGTTTGTTTCTCATTTCATTCTCTTTTTGAGTTAAGCAAGTAAGTTCCTTTCCAGGTTTTTAAGATTTATTTTTTCTTCTAAGTTATGAACTCGACAGTACATTGTTATTTGGTATTTTCAACAGTTAGTGGCCTTTACAGTATATTTCCAAATACTTTTTAATTTGGTCCAAACTTTTACCCTCTTTGGTACACGTTTTTCTTTTGTTGTAGAAGTGTAAATTCATACTTCAACCTGGCATTATTTTCCTCTAATTGAATAATTTCCTTTATTATTTCTGGTGGTACAAGTTTGAAATTTAAAAACAAAAAACAGAAAAATAGAAAATGCCTGTGTCATTACTTGGTCTTCCTTGTAAGAGTTTACTTTTAACAGGGTGAAGAATCTAGGTTACTATTTTTCTAGAACCTTTTTTTCTTCTTTGGACAGTGCCCTTCATTATCCTGTGGGTTTTTTTTTTTTTGTTTCTAATAAAAAATTACTTATCACTTTTATTATTCTATCTCTGATTGTAATGTGCTAATTTTTATTTCTAGCTTTTGTTAAGATATTCTAATTATCTTCGGTTTTCAGCAGTTTTTACTATGATGTTGTATTCTTGCTTGGGTTTTGCTGATCTTGGAACTGTGAGTAAATATCATTCATGAATTTCCAAAAATCCTCAGACGTGGCTTTAAATACTTTTTTCGTCTCCATTCTCTCTTTTCTTTTTCTGAAAATTCAGTTCCATGTACGTTAGATTATCTTCACATCTCTTCATGTATCTTTGGTTCTCCTTTTTTAAAAATCTCTGTCCTCCAATTTAGCTAATTTCTATTACTCTGCATACAAGTCACTGATCTTTTCTTCTTTGCCTTATCTGCTATTATGCCCATCAAATGATTTTTAATATAAAACATTACAGATTTTTAGTTCTAGAATTTTCCTTTGGCTCATTATTTAGAGCTTCTACTTCTATTCTGAAATTCCCTATATATTTTTCACTCCCTTTGTTAAGTTTTTCTTTTAGTTTCCACCGTTCCCTGGGTAATCTGTGTGTCATCTCGTATTGTCCAGGGCTTTTTTTTCATTGGATATGGTCCACAATTTCCTGCTAATTCACATGCATACATATGTATATATTTGGATACCAGATATTTGGTGTAGAATAATAGTAGAGAATAAAACCTTTTCTCTTGAAAGAGTTTTGCTTTTTTTCCCCCAGACTGCTAGAAGGGAAATTTCATTTCTTTAAAGAAATCAAGAATTGAGCTGGGTCAGTCCTGGGATGCGACCTTAGCTGGTGTCAGTCCTATCCTGCGTTCCCAGGTCTCAGAGGGAAATGAGGACACTTCCTCCAGCAGGACTTGGGACTGAAGCACCTTGAGACTACAAGATCCCTTTCAAATTCCCTGCTCCGCACCAAGTACAGTTAGCGAAGTCCCGTGGGGGAGACTTGTGGAATTTGACAGCTGGTCTTTGTCAAGGATGCTAGCTCTAACAGAAGTTCAGTTCCCATGCTTCTGCAAAGTTCTCCCTTCCCCTTCTTCCCACATCCTTCCTACCATAAACTTGCCTCTCTGTCCACCAGTGTCCCCAGCAATGAAAGGAGGCTCTGTCCTGCTCACCCAGGAAGAACTCAATCCACTCTTTTAGACTTCTTTGTCTTCAGCGCTTTGATGTTTTTTCAAAATTCTAATAGTATAATTTAGTTGGTATTTTCTCATTATAGTAGTTGGATCGCTGGTTTTTCACGCATATGCATCCTAAGCAAAAGCAAACCCAAGCATTTTCTTTTTCTGGAATGTGTTCGCGTATGTATATATGGGCGGTATGAGATAAGGACGGGAAAAAAAACAGTTGGAAACCACATGATGCCTGACATTAACATCTTGGTAAGGTCTCCAATTCTCTAGATTTTATTTACTAGACAATACAAATAATCCAAATATTTTTTAGGTAACCCTAGTAGAAATATACTTAAGATAATATGAGAAGACCAGATATAAAAATAATTAAATGAAAGGGTACTGAAGATGAGAAAGCATTTAAAGGCTATACTTTAAAAAAATTCTTTGCCTTATTCATGTCTTACAAATAATTCTAGCCTTCATTTTAATCTGTCCAATATTAATTTTTGTGCTCACTAGCTTATTTGCTGTATAGAAATTTTACATATAACAACTCATTTTACATATAACTACATAGTAGTAGAGAGGATGCTCAGAGGCTAGGAAAAAACAAAAATTACCTGTGATACCTATTTTTTCTTTTTAGTTTTATAAACTAACTCTTATGCACAAAGGGAATATTTTCTGAACTAATTCTCATTGGTTACCCACTGAAGATAAATTATTTTACCGATAATTTGTGCTTCTTGCTACTCCTTCTGGGGTCAAAAGTTTAATAATTTATTTACCAATATACAGGGAAAGTCTAGAAGTAGTTGAAAATCAGTAACTTTTCTTTTCAATGTCCCCAAGCTCACCTATTATCCTTTTTTCCGTTTCAGAAACCTTCATGTTCTTGTTTTATACGCCTGGTAAATTTACCCGGTGAAAAAAGTATGCTCTTCAGAAAGAGATTAATGTCAGCCATTTACACCGTTCTGAATATTTAAGTGCATGTATGGTTTAAGAATGTTTGCATTTTGTACCTATCTAAAACAAGAGTTCAAAGTTATTGCTTTCTTTTAAAAGAAAATTACCAGGCAAACGGATGATTCGGCTATCCATGGGACGCGTGGACTAGTGTGTAGAGCTGGCCATTGCCTCCTGCAACATTTTCCTTCTTTCTTTCTTTCTTTCTTTCTTTTTTTTTTTTTTTTGAGGAAAATTAGCCCTGAGCTAACTACTGCTAGTCCTCCTCTTTTTTGCTGAGGAAGACTGGACCTGAGCTAACATCCGTGCCCATCTTCCTCTACTTTATATGTGGGACGCCTACCACAGCATGGCGTGCCAAGCGGTGCTGTGTCCGCACCCAGGATCCCGGCCTGCGACCCGGGTCGCTGAGAAGCGGAACATGCGCACTTAACCGCTGAGCCACTGGGCCGACCCCTCTCCTGCAACATTTTCTATGCAGTTGATATGAAGTTAAAATGAACCCCAAGGAAAAGTCTATGTGAATATTTGTGAAAGTACTGTGTCTTTTGTTCAAGGTAAAAATCAGGAATCACATATACTTTTCCTAAATAGGTATATGGAACTATATATTTTGCAGCAGTTATGAATATTACATCCTCAGCACCAATGTTCAAGAAATATGTAATTTTGTTTTCACAAGGCTAGTGGGAAATTTAAGCTCAACTATTGGTATTTCCTCCATCTTCCCTATAATCAGCTAAGGGGAAATTAAGGTTGCAGAGCTCTGAGAAAAAGCAAACTTTGGGGGCAAGGTCTATGGTACACATGCCCCACTGCCCAATGTGCTCATTTTCTAAACTGGTGCAGTTTAGAGAGAAACCTAAAGAGATTGTCTCTGCTCCTTTTGAATCGAGAGTCTTTGATGAAGTTTTTAACCCCAGTGTTCAGGGTTTCACATGTCTGGGTACCGCAGGCAGCCATGTTGCTCTAAAGCTCTTTCACTGCTTACAGACCTTTAGGGCTTGCTTTTTTGTGTTCTTAATTGGGTGTTTTTATTAGCAAAATTTTTAATTTATGATGAAGTACAATTTTTCGATTTCTTTTCCTTTTGTGTTTAGTACTTTTTATGTCCTGTCTAAAATATCTTGGAATACCAACAAGTGTCAAAGATAGTCTCCATTATTTTCTTCTGGAAACTTCGTAATTATAGATTTTGCTTTTAGGTTTGTTATTCTCCACAAATTAAGTTTTTCATATTGAGTGAGGTCATTGTTCATTTTTCCTGATGGATACCCGGATTTCCTATTTGCTGTTGAATTTAATTCAATCTTTATAAAAACGTGTGGTTCTGTTTCTGGATCCTTTATTCTGTTCCATTTATCTGTTTGTCTTTGTAGTTGTATTATGCTACGTTAGTAATTTTTGGTTTAATAGTAAGTCCTGCAACCAAGTAGTTAGTCCTCTAATTTTGCACTTATTTTTTTGTTTTCGTTCTTCTACATCTTTTGCATTTTCTTTTAAATTTTAGAATAAGTTTGATAATTTTAAAGATGTGCTTGATTATGCAAGGATATGATTGGGTTTTAATCAGTATTATTTTGAATTCTTACATAAGTTTGAGAATAGTTGACATCATAATACTGAGTCTTGCAATCTACATCATTCTTATCTTTAAATTCTCTCAGTGTTTTGTAATTTTAATTATAGAGGTAGAAATCTTTTGACTATTTTATTATTAGAAATGTTATGGGTTCTGATGCTACTCCAAATGGTATTTTTATTTTTAAACTTCATTTTCACCTATTATCTGTAAGGAAAAATACAACAGATTTTTGTATATGGCCCTTATGCCATGGGACCCTACTGAATTTACTTACTTTCCCATCGGGATTTTTTTTTATCTCTGCAATCATCTTATCTAAAAATTATGAAAGTTTTAATTCTTTTTTATGCCCTCATTTAATTTTCATTATCTTACTATATCATGATATATATTATCTTACTTTATTATATCATGATTAATTTTTTGTCAGTACTGTCAAATACTTTTACTGTCTCTATTGGTATCTTCATACACATTTTCTCCTTAAATCTGGTAGTACAGTGAGTTGTAATAATTGATTATTGGATGTTAAACTAACCTTCCTGGGATAAACTATTTTGATATGAAGTATTACTCTTTTTTATTTATTGCTAGATTCAACTTAATAATATTTTGCAAGGGAGTTATGCATACCAGTCTGTAATTTTCTTTGCTTATGGTGCTTTCCTCAGGAGTTGCAGCAGATTTATGTTGTTTTCATAAACATTTAATAGAAGTCCATTCCTCCTCTAAATGCTGAATGAGTTCATGTAAGATTCCTGTTATTTCTTCCTTAAATGTTGATACAATTTACCAGCGAAGCCAAATGAGTCTAAAGTTTTATTTTTGAGAGATTTTTACTTGTAAATTCTTTTTGATAATCTTTTTTTTTTTTTTCTATCCAGTGTACTATCCATTTTGTCCACTCTGACTACAGCTTCTAGCGCCACTGTCCTCAGCAATCCCTTCCTGGGTTGCCACCCATGACACTAAAATAAATTCCTTTTTTTTCACTCTATAATACAAAAGAAGCCAATATTAGTTAATATATACCACCGCACTCCATTGCAGGGACATAGTCTGTGTGTGGGGGGGTGTGTCTCAGAGCCTATACGCTTGCTCATCCACGAAGCCTAAGGAATCATCTTTAGAAAAGAGTTCTTGCTTTAAATAACATTTTTATTTATAGCATTAACTGAAACTTAGAACAGGATGACCATCAAACAAGACTACGGAACTAAATTTGGATACTAAAAATAAAAGGAAATTAATACCTCTCATTAGATTTCACAATGTTGTCTAAATTTCAATGAATTAAGAATGTACAATATTGTCTACCCTTTCCAGTGAATGGACATCTGCTTTTAAAATGTGTTGGCCATTAATTATCATTTTAAAACATCATTCATAAATAATAATTTTTACAGCTCTAAAGAAACCCAATTATTATTTTTGATTCTATGAAATTAAAAATAAAATATCTGACCCACAAGAGTTTCTACTGAACTTTAAATACATTTAATAATATTGTCAACCCTGTTTAGCATTTTAACCTTCTCAGATTATCCCATTTTGTTCCATATATTTGCTCAAATAAATAGAACAGCTTAAATTCCCCTCAATTCATCTCTTTTTTTACAAAAGAAATTTTCTTTGTTGATTATCTTTAATCATGCACTGGCTTTGGTTCTTCCTGGATGTAAATGCTCTCACTCTCCCCTCGTCCCCCCTCAGGTTATCTACACCCGGGAAATCCGTGCCTCATCACTCTGTCTTCCTCATTCAGACTGACACAGTGTGACAGGGTAGAGGTTAAGGAGGACAGATTCTCCTCATCTGTTTTAACTCAGCATCATAGAGATCCTGCTTTTGGTAGTCACTACCTAAAGTACGTAAATTGAGCAAAAGAATATAGTCAGTCAGCAAGAATTCATCATTTAACAAAACATTTTATGTTTCATTAAAAACTGTATTTCTACGATTTTGGACTGTATACCTACATTTAGGGATGTTTCAAGCTATATAATTGAGTGAACAATTTTCAAGCTTCGTGAAATCCGTAGCCACTCTACAACCTATTATTCTGTGATCAACCACAGTAACAGGGAATGAAGAGATCCATAACTTTATTTGCAATGGCATCTCGCAGTTCAGGGAGATTGGAGTGTTCTAAGAAATATTGTGCAATATATTCGGATTAAGGATGGATACGTTTACTGAGCAACATTTTGATTTTGGAATTCTCAGGTATTAATTTTATTATTCAGAATTAATAGTATAAAAATCTTATATGAAGAAGAAAACGATACTATTCCCAGTAAGAATATAAAATAAAGATTTAGAAAAACGCATAAACTTTTTGAAGTAAAATAGACCAAATATACTTCTAAGTATTTTAATAATGCATCCTCCCAAAAGAAGGAAAAGACAAGCCACAGTCTGGGAAAAAAATCTTTCCAAAACACATAGCTGATAAAGGATAGTTATCCAAAATATATGAAGAACTCTTAAAACTCAACAACGAGAAAACAGACAACCTGATTAAAAAATAGGCCAAAGACCTTAAAAAAATCTCACCAAAGAATATACACAGATGACAAATAAACACAAGAAAAGATGTTCCACATTATACGTCATGAGAGAAATGCAAATTAAAACGACAATGAGATACCACTATGCACCTATTAGAATGGCCAAAATGCAGAACACTGAGATCAAACGCTGGCAAAGATGTGGAGCAACTAACATCATGGCTGGTGGAAGACAGTTTGGCAGTTTCTTGTAAAACTAAACATATTATTACCATAATATCTAGCAGTTGTGCTCCTTGGGATTTACTAAGAGTTGAATATTTAAGTTCACACAAAAACCTGGATGTTTTATAGTAGCTTTATTCATACTTGTCAAAATTTGGGAGCAACCAGATGTCCTTCAGTAGGTAAGTGAATAAATATACTGTAGCACATCCAGAAAACGGAATATTATTCAGTGCTAAAAAAAAAATGAGCTACCAAGCCATACAAAGATGAGAAGGAATCTTAAATGCATATTACAAAGTGAAAGAAGCCAATATGAAAGGCGACATGCTATCTGATTCTAACTATGTGACATTCTGCAAAAGCCAAAACTGTGGAGACAGCAAAAAGATCATTGGTTGCCATGCACTGGGGAGAGAGAGGAATGAACAGGTGGAAAGCAGAGGATTTTTAGGGCAGCGACAACACTCTGTATGATACTATAATGATGGATACATGTCATTTTTCACTTGTAAACATAATGATAGTGAAATCTTTACTTAATAAAGGCTGGAAGCAAACGTAAATTATTCTGGAAATATATTGAAAACGAGGTATGCTATTTTCCCTAGGTTGGGAAAATGATAACCAAAAGTGATCATTCAAAAAATGAAAGAACAAGTGGAGTGGTTATATCCTGCAAGGCAAAAAAAAAGGGAAAATGCACCAGGCTCTTAGACTATTTTAAATCAAAATGCTACTGCAACTAATCTACATTGGTATGTTCAGATTCAATAGTCCAGTCCTAACGGGAGCAGGATGATAGTTTTCACCTCCAAATGATAGGACCAGATAGGCATTGTTTTTGGTTTAATTACTCAGGAATAATTTCAGTTATTTCTAAAGTACATTAAATATTTTAATTTTTTAAAATTTTATTTAAAGTAAACAATGCTCTACCAGGTGAAATTCCTGTATTTACACACTGGCTCACTGTCTGAGCGAGATGAGGGCTCACATTATCTGCTGAAGAGTAGTAAATTCATTATGATGTTGGAGGAAGGTGGATAATGAGCTTCTAGGCCTTAAGACTTCTTGAATTTATTACTAAGAATTGGTGTGGGAATAATCGAAGCCTAACCAGGATATCTATTTCTATTTCTCATCTTTACGAATCCAAGTGATTTTTAATATCTTCTGAAGACAAGTTTGCTATGAAATATTTTGGAAATTCTGTTCAGAACTTTAGAAATGAATTTCCCTCTCCCTCCCCATTATTAAATTCATATGTACTCACTGTAAATCACAGAGAGGTGTAAATAAGAAAATAACAAATGATCTCTCATATTATCACCCACCAAATGCAACCAAGATTAATGATATGTTTTGGTATTATTGGAGTAATCCATAGAACCTTTATTTCTTTCATCCTCCATACTCACTCCACATGAAAGTCCTTTTGCTCTATTATCCAGAATTTGATCCTTTCTACATGCACTGCTGTCAATAAGAAAGATGGAAACTGGAGTTAATATTAATTTAACAGGAATTTAGATTTTCTCCAAGATATTGGAAATATTTCAACCTATGAAGTTATGTGTCTATGGTGCTCTTTCCATGACAATCAAGTACGTATTTTGCTCTTCACGTGACTGGTCGAATATGGTGAAAAAGAAATGTTGAATTTAAACATCAAATTTTAATGTTGAGTTAAGCATCAATCATACTGTAACTTTTACTTATCTTTAAGTCTCTTAAGCCCATTAGTTTATTGTTAAATGAACTAATGTCTCATGGAAATTTAGTGAAGAAAAGTTCAAATGGGAAGAAAAAGATGAGTACAGATGTGATCTCTCAAAAGACAGATGTGGCACAAATATAAAATAATTTCCACTGTTTAGAATATTTATGTGGTTTTTGTAAAACATCCTACCTGGTATGGATAGCTTCACCTTTGTTGGTAAAGATCTTTTTTCTAGGACGTTATACCTATTGATTAGCTCTAACCCTCCACAAACATCCTCAACAAAATTCTCATTCAAGGTCCCCTGCGTCACAAAACTAAGAACATATCCTCTTCTGTGGAGAGCATAGATCTTTTTTTAATTTTTATTTTTTAGGAAGATTAGCCCTGAGTCAACATCTGCCACCAATCCTTCTCTTTTTGCTGAGGAAGATTTGCCCTGAGCTAACATCGGTGCCCATCTTCCTCTATGTTTTTTTTTTTTTTTTAATATGTGAGATGCCTGCCACAGGATGGCCTGACAAGCAGTACATAGGTCCACACCCAGGATCTGAACTGATGAACCCCGGGCCACTGAAGCAGAACATGCAAACTTAACTAGTGTGCCACCAGGCAGGCCTGGGAGTATAGATCTTTTAATCCATACAGACTCATCACTTTATTTTTGCATTTTTATTGGTTGAACAATTATCAAAAAGACATTTTCTTCTGAGAATGGAGACAAAAAAATCTTTTTTATCAAGTTTGAAGAGGCATATGGCCATATGCCAAACAATAGCGTAGGACCAGCAAGTGTGTGCTGAGGTTGTGGTGAGGGTGAGAGTGATGAGGATAGGGAGAAGAGGATAAGGCATCTATGAGTGTCTGCCTCTTTCCTAAATAAGTACGTGAACAGAGTCTCAGGACTGGATAACTGAACAGCTTTGAATTAGGAGGCTACGTTGTATATGTGGAGGTGGCAGGTAGGCTGCATTGAAAGAAGGGATGGGTCAGAAAAGACTGACACTTCTATTTCCCATGATGTGTGCCTAGTTTTCCCCAGTAGTATATGCACTCAGAGACCTCTCTTAGTGGGAAGAGAAAATTAACATCATCTAATCTTCAGAGGAAGTAGTGCTGGGAGCACCTTGTTAAAGAGACCAGTTTCTTTTAAAGTTCATCATGTACATATTGTGCCAATACCCGTGGGGGAACTTTTAATTCTAACCTGCATTTCTAGTGCAAATTAATGTCTTCATTCTTGCCATTGCCTGTCTGTTGCTGGAAGCAATTTTTCATTGTCCACATCTTTGAGGATTCTCTGTCTAATCATGTAATGTTAAGATGTATGAAACCTTTCAATTTTTTCCCTCTTTGCCACAGTGAGGGGTACTGAAAATTCTCACACTAACCACTTAGCCAGAGGCTGCACAGCACCGTCAAGAAAAGCTCAGGTGAAGGAAGAGACTGGAGGAACATTTCTTTGCCATTCTTCTGCTATGCCAACTGCGCTTCAAAATAGATATGTCATCTGTCATCTTCTTGTGGTCTGTTTCTTTTTATTTCTCCTCCTGCAGATTAGAAAAAGGTCTCATCTAACACAAAAACACAATAGAGCATATTAATAGTTCATTGCCACTTATCAGTCAAAGTGAATACATATTATTTCTCTACAGGGTGGCAATTAAATCTGAAAAAGTTACCAGACTCTCTGTCCCAATCTAAAATTATAAATCATTGATTCTATTCTAAATTTTGGGGGGAATAAAGTAAGGTGTCACAATCTCAAATATAAAGAGTAGACTCATTTTTAACAATCTGATGAGTAATACTAATACTTATGATTTCGTTAGTGTTGGCATGAATATTAAATAAAAGTAGAGCAAAAGAAAAGGAGATACATGCATGATAAAAATTCATTAACTTAATGGAGCCTGTCTTGTGGTGTAGTGGTTGAGTTCGGTGTGCTCTGCTTTGATAGCCTGGGTTCATGGGTTCGGATCCTGGGCACAGACCTATAGCACTCATAGGCCATGCTGTGGCAGTGACCCAGATATAAAGTTAAGGAAGATGGGCACAGACGTTACCTCAGGGCTAATCTTTCTCAGAAATAAAAAATAGTAACTTAAAATAATCCTTAATATCATAGGCCATATATTAATTTTAAAAAAGGGCATATAATCCTGGAGACAGATGGCCTGCCCGCAAACACATATGATAATGTTTACTAGCAATGAGATCTTTGGCAGGTAACTTAAACTTTCTATGTCTCAGTTTCCTCATCTATTTATTGAGCAATACCTAACTCATAAGGTTTTGTAATATCTGAGTTAATACATGCAAAATACATATAATACTACCTAACATTTCCAGGGATTCACTGTTATAGGCAAACTCCCATCAAATCAAATCAATCGATCACCATCACCGCCATTATGCATTTTTCTTAATTAGCAAATTTTTAGGAACTCTATGAAATAGAAGAAAGTATATTGCTCCATCTCAAAGCAATTTTAGTGAAGAATAAGAAATTAAAGCTGAATAGACTCAAGCAGCTGCCATAAAAAATGTGCTAACATTAAAAAACAAATTATTATAAGAATCTCAGTGTAAATGTTGTTTGTCAAAAATCAGAAGGTTTCATAATGAAATAACATTCTAGGAGGCTATCACTTAATATTTTTGCTACATGTACTGAAGGCAATTATTTAGGGGTATAATAAATGACATACTGGAATAATGAAGATGAATTTGATGATTGAAATTAAAAAATACAGGCTCCGACCATTTGTAATTATGGTATTCTATAAGTTAAAAGAAACGTACTTATGGTTCTGAAAGTAACTAAATAAGACCTTATTGGGTTACACTCCTGCAAAAACTGACAAGAAAGCCTGGAAATAAACAAAGTCAACTACCTGTAGGCGCTGGAGAGTAGAAAGAAGCCTATAGACTCTTGCGTGGACTGCATACTCAGGGGAGGGAAGGAGGAAAGCTGAATGAAGCAAGTTACTAATATTTTTTATTTTTAAGCTTGAGACTAAAGAGTGAAATATGTGCCAGCAGTAGGGCACCAGGGAAAAAATGAGAAACCAGACATTTCAAGCCATTTAAGAGAATAGAGAACCCTAGAAAGAGCCAGAGAAGAGATCACATTCTATCTACACAAATCCCTGACTGAATTGTCAAACAAGCACATGAAAAATAGGGGAAAAAAGACCAATTAAAAACAAAAGACCTGAACTACGAGTGGAACTGCTGCCCAAGAAAGAGTTTGAAATTAAATCCTAGCCAAGCTGCTTAATTGACTACCAAAACAAAAGAAACGTTTGTCAGAGAAAAATAATGGAATCCCACAACGTTACATTCAGAATGGTCAGAATGCAATTCCACATTACAAGAGAGATGAAAAACTAAGAAAATGAAACATATTCTTAAGAGAAAAGAAAATCAACCAAATCTGACCCCAAGTTGAATCTCTTACTTTAGATAGAAGACGAAGATATTAAAATAGCTCTTGGAACTGCCTTCAATGAAGTAAAAGAAATGCTTTCACACGGTGAAAAATTAAGAATTTTTAGCAGAAAATAAGGTTTAGGGGACGGCCCGGTGGCGCAGCGGTTAAGTTGGCACTTTCCGCTTCTCGGCAGCCCGGGGTTCGCTGGTTCGGATCCCGGGGTGCGGACATGGCACTGCTTGGCAGCCATGCTGTGGTAGGCGTCCCACGTATAAACTAGAGGAAGATGGGCACGGATGTTAGCTCAGAGCCAGGCTTCCTCAGCAAAAAGAGGAGGACTGGCAGTAGTTAGCTGAGGGCTAATCTTCCTCCAAAAAAAAAAAAAAAAAAAAAAAAAAAAAAACAACAAAAAAGAAAATAAGGTTTAATGGAAATATAAGAAGTATCAACAGAGAAATATAAATAATTTAAAAGAACCAAATGGAAATTCTAACACTGAAAAATAAAATGTCTGAAATTAAAAAAATATCTCTGGGGATTTAATAGCTGAATGAAGATAATTGAAGCAGATTAAATAAACTAGGAGATAGATCAATATAAAGTATCAATTTGAAAAATAGAGATAAAATATTTTACAAATAAATAAAGCTTCGGTTATCTATTATATAAAATAAGTGTAATTGAATTCTAGGAGAGGAGAGGGAAATTATTTTAAGGAATATCTGTTAATGTCTCAAATGTGAAAAACAACAAAAATTTATAGGTAGAAGAGCTCAAAAAACACCAAGTAGAAGAAATACAAAGAAGCTCACACTGAGTCATATAATAACCAAACATTTGAAATCTAAAGCTCAAAATCTAACCCTGGAAGCAGCAAGAGAAAATGACGTTGCACAGAGGGGAACGTGATCCAATTAAGAGCTTAATTTTCATTATAAATCAAGTACTGAAAGAAAAGAGTTGAAATTATCAACCCAGAATTCTATATCTGACAAAAAGAAGTCCTTAAAAATGAAGGTTAAATAAAGACATTTTGTAGAGAGTTTGTCACTAGTAGACTTGTTCTAAAGGAAATGCTGGAGAAAATTTTTCTGGATGAGAGGAAGAGATATCACATTGGATCACGTCCTACAGAAAACAATGAAAAATCTAAGTTCGGTCATGCATCAGTTAACGATGGGGATATTTTCTGAGAAATGCATCGTTCGGCAATTTCACCATTGTGCAGACATCATGAAGTGTACTTAACTCAAACCTAGATGGAACAGCCTACTACACACCTGGGCTATATGGTACTAATCTTATGAGACCACTGAGGTACACGCAGTCTGTTGTCAATCAAAACGTTGTTTTGCAGTGCATGACTATAGTGATAAATATTTGGATAAATTTGAAACAATATTTTTTATATCCTGTATTCTTTCCCTTTAAGTTCTTTATAAATTACATAACTATAAAAAGCAAAAATTACAAATAATATTTGTAGTTGTAAGGTATATCTACATATTAAATATCCACTATAACACAAAGCATGAGAGGTATGAACCTAGAGTTCAAAGTTTCTATACTATTTCATGTGAATTAACACCATATTAATCATAAATGTACTGTGAAAAGTTAAGAAAGTATGTTGTAATTCCTAAAGTGGAAATTTAAAAAATTCAAATATTCATATAATAAAAAAGGCATCAAAACAGGAATATTTGAATTAAAAATTGAGGAAACAAATAGAAAACAAATAATAAAATGGTAGACCTGAACCAAACCATAAAATAATTACATTAAATATTAATGCAAAAAATAACCAAATTAAAAGGTAGAGATCATCAGAATTGATTTTTAAAAGATGCAATTGTTTGCTATATATATGCCAGAGTAAACTTTAAATATTAAGAGATAAATAAGCTAAAAGTAAATAGATGAAAAAAGACTTGATGCAAATAGTAATTTTAAGAAGGCTGAAGTGGTTATGTGTCATCAGATAAAACAGATTTCAAGACAACCAGTTTTACTAGAGATAAAGGAGGATATTTAATTTTGATAAAAGGATAAATTCAAAACACATTAATGTTTATTTGCCTAACAAATCTTCAAAATTCATGAAGCAAAGTGGACAGAATCAAAGAGAGAACTATACAATGTGGCAATCAATTAAAAATTTAATAACATTGTCTCAGCAATTAATAGGGCATCTAGACTGGAAAAAGAAAGGAGAACATCACAATCATCTTTTGTGATTTAACTGATATTTATAGAAGTCTACATCTAACAATGGCTGACCACACATCTCATTAAGTAAACAGGTGGTTTTTTTTTTTATCAAAACATACACATGTTAAGTCATAAAATAAACCTCAGTATATGTTAAATGGTTGAAATAATGAGAGTATGTTCTCCTACTATAATGGCTTTAAACTAAAAGTTATTTAAAATAATATAACTAGGAAAGCACAAAATATTTTAAATTATCAACATACTTCTATATAATTTATACCTTAAAGAAGAAATCAAAAGGAAAGTTTGAAAATATTTTGAATTGAATACTAATGAAAATATATCAAAAGTTGTAGAATGGAGCCAAAGTAGAGTTTAGATGAAAATTAATGATTTAAAAATTTTTTGTTACAAAAGAATAAATATTTAAAATCAATGATCTTAGTTCTCATTTTTTTTAAAGATTTTATTTTTTTCCTTTTTCTCCCCAAAGCCCCCCAATACATAGTTGTATATTCTTCGTTGTGGGTCCTTCTAGTTGTGGCATGTGGGATGCTGCCTCAGCGTGGTTTGATGAGCAGTGCCATGTCCGCGCCCAGGATTCAAACCAACGAAACACTGGGCCGCCTGCAGCAGAGCGTGCAAACTTAACCACTTGGCCACGGGGCCAGCCCTCTTAGTTCTCATTTTAAGAAATTAGGAAAAGAAGAGTAAACTAATAAATATAAGGAAAAAATCAACAGAACTTTTCTTCGATCAAAAACAAAAAAATAGGAAAAAATAAAGAACACAAAAGTTAGTATTTTAAAAAGATCAATAAATTTGATAAGCTTCTAAATAGCCTGATCGAGAAAAAAGAGAGATGACACCAATTGCTGATATTGTCTACCTGTGCCCAAAGTGGGGCAGGTGGAGTAGTGTTCAACTGCAAAGGGACACAAGGAAAGTTTTCGGGGTGATATAACTAGTCTATATCTTGATTGTAGTAGATCCCACACGACTTCATACTGTTAACAAAAGTTATTAAACTGCACACTTCAAATCGGTAAATATTTTTGCATGCAAACATTTTGCAAAGTTTATGAATATTATGTAAGTTGAATTCATTCTTAGATGCTGGAAACTGCTCATGTGTCTATGCTATCATTTCAAGTTACACTTTGTTTAATATATAGTTTTGTTTGTAATATATAGTTTTGTTCAAAAACTAGAGTGCACAAAAAATTAAAATTGCCTTTTCTGTAGACATAGGACAGATTTTAAAAAAGTGATTACTTCTGCTATTTGTATTTTGAAGTGAATACTTTAAGTGTATATTGACATATATTTGGAAAAATGATTCACTGGATGAAATGTAATGGGACAACATCTTAATTCCTGCTGTCTGGTAAGTTCTTATATATAGTCAATGTCTGGTTTCTTCCTGGGGAATAAAAATTGAGAATTTCACAAAGTTTTGAGCATATTAGAGGAATTGAGAGCTGAAGAAAATAGGGAGGATTATGTCCCTTAAATGAGCAGATTTTTACATTTTGTTTCCTATAACACACAGCAAATCATTTTATTTTTAGAATGGCTGTCAAAGAATGGAGACTTCTGTAAAATAACTATCTTTCACTTTATTTCTGGCTACACATTTCAAATGTCTTTGTACCATTCTTGTTGAACTTCCTCATCCCATATATGACTCCTTGTCAAATAAATTCCCATGTGTTGTCTTTTCTTTTTTCTCTTCTTTTTGTTCCACTCTGTTAGCAATCTTGACAAATTCTGATGCTTTTTTTCTATTAACACTCATGTTCTAAAACAAACATCATTTGGCTCCTCTTTAAGTGTATTTGAAATGTCTCATGATTTTTTGTGTGTGGTTTTATCTGATATATATACCAAATAATAAGTTGAAAGTAAAACGTAATATCACAATCAAATTGGAACAAACTCAGAATAAATGGATAATGATATACCTGACGCTTTATTAAGGAAATTATTCTTATCATCTTCATATTGTAGGATGTAACCCCATTGTAAGTCAAGGAAGATTTGCATATAATTTCTCATCATCTTGATCATTTAACATCTTTCTCAGTGACTCAGAAACATGGCCAACTACACCCAACAGGGATCACGGTCTCAGCTCTAAGTAAGAATAGAAGGTTTTATTTTATAATAAGACTATGGATATATTCAAAATTGTTTTCTTCTATCAGATTTATAAAGATCTTTTCTTCTTTTATAGAGTGGGGTAATGTGTAGGATATAGCTGGAAAAAGATGAGTGAAGGCATGTAGATATTTTTGTATGTGTTTAAACTCTTTTTATCTGAGAAATTTACTGATGTTGGTATGTGTGGTCCTAAATCATTCCTTTTCATTTCCATACAGTATTCCATTATATGAATGCTCCACTATTATTTTAGTCATTATGGGTAATTATGCAATATATGTTTTTATATTGTAAGCCATGGTGGTGCAAACATTCTTATTCTTACCTCCATGAGACAAGACTTTACGTGGTGTTTCTATCATTATGTATAAGAGTTATCGTTTCACATTCTTACTAACACATTGTAATGTCAGATTTAAATGTAATGGTCAAGAGATGTCTTATTAATGTTTTCATTTGAATTTTAAAATGTTAGATAGGTTAATAGTTTAAAATACGTCTATATTTATTGATCATTTTGTTATCCTGTTATGTAATTTTTCTGTTTATAGTTTATGCCTCTTTTTGTCTTTGCCATTTTTTAGTGATTTGAAGGATGTCCTGATGTTTTTTGGATATTATTCTTTATTGCATATGTATTTTCAAATACCTTTCTATGTTTGTGGCGTGTATTTCTGGTTTACTTAATTAAATCTACTGATGAAGAGAATTTTTAAATGAAACTAACTTAATCAATCTTTCCCCTTATTTCTTGTTTGAGAACACCTTCTCTGTCTTGAAGCCCAGCATATTTTTTAAGCCATCAAGAGAGCACAGGGAGGCACACAGTCACACCTTCTCCTTGTCCCTCGAAAGGCAATAATTAATGCATGTTGCGCTTGGATGTAATCACCCGCCTAAACGCACTGCTTTCATTGATTTTCCAATAAGGCTTAAAGCTATGAAGAAGAAACTTCTTTCTTTTTCTTCCCAGTGGTTAATTTAATTTTCTCCCCTACTGAACCAAATTATTTATTTGCTAGCACAGTCTTTATTTATCATCTCATATTTTCTATCTATTGCCAATGCAATCACAGCTCATCACCATTAACAGTTCTTTCTTAGTATTTCTAGTTATTTACTGCTTTGCTTAGTAACAATGTTTTTTAAATTTCAAACACAATGTGTTGTTTTTAAATAAAGTCTCCCCTTATCATGTAATGATCATATAATGTCATTCCTGAGATAAGCCTAAAACTTGTGACAAATTCATCTCAGCTTGCAGTACATATATATACTTTTTAATCCACGTGAAATATTTCAGAACATTTTTAACTCAAAATGTAAATATGCATTTGTTATTTGTTGTTGTGCCTATAATATTGACCCAGATTTCTGAAACTCCACTGCAAAGATAGTTTTTTATAGTTGTTTATGTTATTCTCAGCTCTTGGGTACCTCCAGATACATTTGTTATTGTCCTTCATTGTTCTGCATTAGTTCTTTGTTGATTGATCTTTATTAGCCTGACTTTCTAATACGATGTTCAGGTCTTGATCTAGAAAAGTCTACCTTAATGCTCTCACAGAAAAAATTTTAAAATTATATGCTGGATTTTCCTTCCATGTTAAGTGGAAACTATTCGACATGTAAAAGAGGAGATTCTTGAAAAAGCACACAGAAGTACAGATGTACACCCTCTTAATTTCCTTTATTTTTAACTTCTTGTTAAGGTTATGTAGCTTATTATTAATCAAAACAGGAATTTCTTTCCTTACATGAAGGCAGCTCAATAAAACTCCTAACGGAATAGCAGTGTAATTCTAGATGAAATTAAGATTCATTCTTCTAATGTAATAGATTAATGCATATCAGACCTAATTCTGGCCATTCGGGGCCCATCCCTTTGTGATTAGTGCTACATATGTCTACACTTACAGGATTCAATTATTGCATTGAGTAAAGCTATTGTGTTCTTTGAAGGTACTGCATAAGACTTAAAACACTTCACAGATGGTTTTAATATTCAGTGTAGCATAGAAATACTTGGATCATGTGGCATATGTGTGTACAATTGTAGGTGTACACCTTACTATAGATTCAGGGTTATACAGAAGAAAGAAAAAGAGTATCATGTAAGATTATTTTGTAGCCTTAGAAGACACAGATGATGAATCTGGACGTTTTTTTCAAGAGAAGAGAACAAAGAAATATGATTGTTTTTTTGCCCTGTGCACCTTTGTTTGTCATTCACTCAGCATTTATTGAACAGTATAGGGTTAAAGGCTAAAGTAAATATGCTAATATTCATGAGAAACGTTAGCATCCATTTGGAATGAGTCATATTGGGTCAACCAAATATATGTCATCACTGACACAGTGGTAATTGGTCATTCAAAGGGTGGAATAGAATGTATTAACACAATTTTACTTTGCATCATCATATATGCTATTGACTGCAAAGATTAAGAAAAGAGATGAATTTGTCAACTGGTGGTAGATGATATGCCATTAATGAGACAGAGAACACTGCAAGTGCAACAAAATTTGGGGGTTGAATCCAGTTTTTAAAATTGTGTCTGTGTATATAAATCTATTTAGAAAAGTTAAGTGAGACATTGGAAATATGAACCTCAAATTCAAGGGAGAAGACTCTGAGCTGGATATATACATTAGGAGGTCTATTTGCACACACTTAACAGTTAAAGCCACATGAAATTACCTATGCAAGAGTAGAAGTAGAAGGAAGCAGTGGACTTGGGAGCACTCCAGCATTTTAAATTTGTATAGAGGATGAGGACTCAGCAAAAGACACTGAGCAAGCGCTTCCTGTGTTATCATAGAAGCCAGTAGAGTAGAGCATTTCCAAAAGGAGAAATTATTCTGAGGTTGATTAAACTGAGAACAGAGAAGTAAGAATGGATTTTTGAAACAGTAAACTTTGGAAGACATTGACAGGTGCAGTTTCATTGGAATGGTGTGGATGTAAGCCAGACTTCTGCAGGTTGCAGACTTAATGAGAGTGAAGATAACAAATAAAGACAACTCTTTTGTCAAAAAGGAGAGGAGAGAAATAGAGTAAAAGAGTGTTTGTTTTTAAGATGGAAAAAACTAGCACATTTGTAGACATGAAAACGTGAAGAGGAGGAATTCATGCAAACCAATGAAAAACCTATTATGTAGAAATTATTTAAGTATAATACACATACAGAAAAGTAGACATAACATGACCATGCAGATAGGTCTATGGATTTTTACCAACTGAACACAACTATGTAACCAACATTTAGATCAATAAAGAGAATATTACAAGCATGCCAGAAGCCACCTTCATTTACCCGTTTCCTAATCCTTTTTACCCAGGTTAAGCATTTTGATGTACAATGGCGTAGTTTAGTTTTTTTCTTATGCAGCATAGTATTCATACATGTGACTATACCATGATTTATGTATCCATTCAACTGTTGATATGATTTTGTTAGTATCCTGTTTGTGATTATTAGGAATAATATAGTCATATAACTAAAAATATATATAATTTCTAAAATTAAAAAAAAATTAAATGCTTTACAATAGAACCAAAAACATAAAGTAGTTAGGACCAAATACAGCTAAATATATGCAAAATTTCCCAGAAAACTCTAAAACAGTATTTAGAAAATTTGTGGGATGAAAGTCTCAATATTGTTAAGATATCCTTTCTTGCCCAAATTGACCTATATGTCCAATGGAATACTAATTAAAATCCCAGCATTATTTTTCTCAAGAAATTCACAAGATGATTTAAAGATTTATTTTAAGGGCATAAAATTAAGAATACCCAAAATAATCTTGAATGAGAAATGAACTTTTCTGAATTCAGAAACTCTCAAGAGCGATATGTACATGAGTGCACATCTATTTCCCTATCTCTCCAAGGATTTAATCCTCCTACTAAAAGGTTCATCTGGAACTATGTTTGGCAGCATTCACCATGAATTCTGGTTGTGGTTACTTCCTTTTAGGAGACGGAAAAGAAGAGCACTACTGATTAGTTGTGAATTACAAATACTATGGTAAAGGAAAAGAAGCACTCATGTTTTCCAGTAAAATCAAGCTAAAGGATATTTCAGTTCTTCCTTTTAGTTAAGACTTGATCCTCCTTCACTTTAGGGATTTCTATGTTTTAAGTGATAGTTTGCCCCCAAAATAAATCTCAGACATTAATAAGTCAGTGATGATTATATTCCTCTTCTGAGACAGTAATCTTGGAGGAAATACAATAATGCAAATCATTCAATTCAAAAGCAATGAGAAGACAGAGCCCCTGGCATGTGTTGGGACCATTGTGATTAGTGAAATACTTCCTTTCTGTAAAATACACTGACATTCAAAATTCAAAATGATCTCTTTGACTTTCCCTGGAAAAGAACTTTGATAGTAACAACCACAAGAAGTTTATGACCAATGAGTGCTACTCTTGATGTTGTTTCTTTCTTTGTCTTCATTGCCCAATACTTTTACTAAATTTTCCAATTGTATACGTTGTTGAGTACTGAGTTCAGTTAAACTGTGTAAGTAATTTAGAGAAAACTGGGATATGCCATTCTTTTCACACCAATAATTCCTCTGATTTGCCAGAGGCCATGTAAAACATTCAGTAATTAATGAAGTTTAGATAATGTACATTGTAAACCAAACTGAAGGGATCTGAGAGTAACATAGGTAACTGAAGCTAACATAATACAAAATAAGCTTAAAAATTTAGATGAAATGATTAAGTCTAAAATGAGCATACTATTGGCTTCACTTTACTAGGTTGATTTGATCTTTGTTAGAAATAGTTGAAGTTACTAAGACACAATGAATCAGCAAAAACACATTTACCATTTTTATACCTATATATAAGAGATTTATATTTCATTAAAGTTGTTTCACTACAAATCATTAGTTTTTATAAATTATTCTTGCAATAATAATATTGACATGGTTCCTGATAAAAATGCTTAATAAAGTTTTAAGATAAAAAGCACTTTCAAGTTATGAAAAATACTTATCTATAAACAAACACAGGGGAAAGTAAATTTCCCTTTTGGAATATTAACAAAGATATTGGAGGCAACAGGGGGTATTTTATCATTGTCATCAGCAAGGAAAGGATTAATTGCTGTCATGTTCTCTCTATAATACCTTGTAGGGTACAAATTACGTTTTTCTAACCTCAGGACCTTAATCAAAAACAATGAGATTTGAGCTGGTATTAATCTGCAGCTGCCGGTGGCAGCCCTTCCATAGCAAAAGATTGCAAGGTCAGCGGTGTGAATTTCTGCAAAGAAGGGAACCTACTTATCAGGAGAGCACACCTGGTAAAGCAAGCATGCAAGGCCAGTGTGCCAGTCAAGATGTGCTCAAAGAAAAGGTGCCCTAAAGGCCATTGCCTTTTGCCTCTGTTTTTAAGAGTGGATCATAAAAGCAGTATATTAAGCACACATACACAGAGTGCTCTGGGACCATGTTTATCCAGAAAGGTTTCTGAAAACTTCCTTAAAGTTTTATTAAACCTAAAAGTATAATTTAAAAAAGTACTGTGAACACAGAAATTTTCAAATAATTTTTACTTACTCAAAAGTAAATGGCAATATAATGATTTGTTGGAGGAAACCCTAAGTAATGTTTAGTTAGTGTGCATTACCTCTCCATTAATCCTCATGAACCCCTTCTCCTCAGAAGCTTTCTTTCTTTCTTTTTTTATTTTTTTCCCCTTTTCTCCCCAAAGCCCCCAGGTACATAGTTGTGTTTTCTTAGTTGTGGGTCCTTCTAGTTGTGGTATGTGGGACGCCGCCTCAGCATGGCTCAATGAACGATGCCATGTCTGCACCCAGGATTTGAAGTGACTTGAAACCCTGGGCTGCCTGCAGTGGAGCACCTTGAAACCCTGGGCTGCCTGCAGTGGAGCACGTGAACTTAACCACTCAGCCACAGGGCCAGCCCCAGAAGCTTTCTTTATTCAACCCCATTCTTTTGATTGTTCAGTTTCACTAAACCTTCACCATTCCCAGGATCTAGAGTTTATAAAGCTCCATCTTTCAGCACTCATTAACGGGGACCCCACATCTATGTTTTTCTCTGCTTATTGCGTGTCTGGGTCTTCAAGTCATACCGAGACCGCTGGACCGAACAATAAGTCTCAGGACCACAGTAACCACATGGAGCCATGCCTGCTAGGGTAACTACCTATTTTGGGCTCAAGTACAATTAGTTTCTTCCTTTGTTTTTTCTCAAACATATCTAAGTAAGCATCTGGTCACAATCTTTTTGATTTCTGCACATGTGAGAATCTTTTTCTTTTTCGATATGCCATGGGAATTTTCTTTCCTCTCTTTTACTTATGTTGTTCTTCAAGAACATATTTTGTAATAGCAAATAGTTTATACCTAATTTTTTCATAAATTATGTGAGACTGAATTTTGCTCGACTGTTTCCCAATAAAACGGTATTCAATGTTATTATGCTATTACTCTTTAGTAAAATTTTTCCGTGCAAATTTAACCCTTAATGGTTCACTTGCGCTAGTCTTGATGTTTCCAAATGTATTTAAGAAGTATTTCCAGAAGATGTTTTTCTCTAACACATATTTATGAAGAACTACTTAATTTTTAACTCCTCTCTGTGCATTTTCATTGATATTCATTCTGGGAGAAATCTAAATCTCTGTATAAATTTCATTTTAAGAAAGTATGAGTATAAGTACACTGGCATGTATTTGCCAAATACGACTTTTTTCTTTTAAGCCCTGCTCCAATTCCCTGAAGAATTAATAACATTTTTCTCTAAGATTCCCCAGCAGTGTGTGGGAACTACCAGCAATTAGTTTGTCAAATTTGATTATAGATAGTTGTATGCCACTTCCAAAACTATGAATGGCTAAAGGGTAGAAATACAGTAATTTTTTCCTTTTTAACATAATTGAGTCATCATAGATGCTTCAAAAAACAACTTAAAGTGATTTTGTTTCATTTTATTTATCTTCGTGTAAATATATAAAGTCATCCTCATAACATTAGGTTGATTATTTTCAAATGTCCATGGGAGGGGCTGGCCCAGTGGAGCAGTGGTTAAGTTCACATATTCCACTTCAGGGGCCCAGGGTTCACCGGTTCCGATCCCGGGTGCAGTCCTGTGCATCTCTTGGCAAGCCATGCTGTGACAGGCATCCCACGTATAAAGTAGAAGAAGATGGGCAGGGATGTTAGCTCAGGGCCAGTCTTCCTCAGCAAAAAGAGGAGAATTGGTGCTAGATGTTAACTCAGGGCTAACTTTCCTCCAGGAAAAAAAAACAACCTGAGAAATAAAATGTCCATGGGTAATAACTTTGGAAATAAATAAAAGTCCAATAAAAAAAGAAACCACTTGTAGGACTTCTCAAAGATGTGCATAATATATTCAACAGAATTTCTATTATTCTTTTCATCCTTATAATCATCCACCTATCCATCCCACAATCATTATTTTGTTAGAAACAGGTATTATAATTTCACTGATGAAGAATATGTGTAAGAAGATAAGTAGAAAACTTAAGGCATAATTTCCTGAATAGTATCTAATATGTCTGCCTCTTTAAGCAGGGATATCTGAGTATATACCCTCTGTAGTTAGGAAAAGCTTATGTAATTTAATGTCCATACAAATTATGCCAAACGCTACACTAACTCATACAGTTGTATATTAATAATATATATCTGTATAATAAAATAATAAATATATGAAGAATATAATATACAGCATTCAAATCTCTAAAGTACAGATCACAGGTTTGCAATTAAATATAGCAGATCATAAATTAGGTATTTATTAAAATAATAATCTGCCTGACATATAAAAAATATAAAAAAACTCTTACAACTCAATAGTAAAAAGACAGACAGCTCAATTTAAAAAAGGGCCAAAGACTTAAATAGATATTTCTCCAAAGAAGATATACATATTGTCATCAAGTGCATGAAAAGATGGTCAACATCTTTAGTCATTAGGTAAATGCAAATCAAAACCACAACGTAACACGTTACTTGTACTAGAATGGCAATAATGGAAAAAAGGGGAAATAAGTGATGACAAGAATGTGGAGAAATTAGAATCCTTGGACATTGCCGATGAGAATGTAAGTGGTTCAGCTGCTGTGGAGAACCGTTTGGCAAGTCCTCAAAAAGTTAAACATAGGATTTTCATATGACCTAGCAATTCTACTCCTAAGCTTATATCCAAAGGAATTGAAAACAGGGATTTAAACAGATACTTGTACAGCAATGGTCATGGTACATTATTCACAATAGCCAAAAGGTGGAAACAACCCAAATGCCCATCAATGAGCAAATGGATAAATAAATTGTGGTATATATGAACAACTCTAAAAAGATTGAACTGATGCATTTTACCATAAACATGAACCTTTAAAACATAATGTCAAGTCAAATAAACAAGACATAAAAGGTCACATCTTGTATGACTTCATTTATATAAACTATCCTGAATAGGAAAATCTGTAGAGACAGGAAGCTAGGAGGTGGCTGTGAGGGGCTGGAGGAGAAGGGAAAGATTAGCAACTGCTTAATGGGTACAGGGTTGTCTTTTGCAGTGATGAAAATAGATGGAATGGTGGTTGCACGTCATATTGAATATACACAATGCCACTGAACTGTTTTATTTAATGGACATTGATGTTGTTTCCAAGTCTTGGCTATTGCGAATAATGTTGCCATGAACATAGTGATATGCATATCTTTTTGAATTAATGCTTTCAAGCTCTTTGGATAAATACTAAGAAGTAGAATAGCTGAATCACATGGTATTTCTATTTTTAACTTTTTGAGAAATCTGCATACTATTTTCCATAGTGGCTGAACCAATTTACATTCCTACCAGCAGTGTATGAGGGTTCTTTTTTCTCCACATCCTCTCTAACACTTGTTATTTCTTGCCTTTTTAATAATAGCCATTCTGATTGGTGTGAGTTGATATCTCATTGTAGCTTTGATTTGCATTTCCTTAATAATTAGAGATGTTGAACATCTTTTCAGGGGCTTGCTGACCATCTGTATCTCTTCTTTGGAAAATGGATAAAGAAGACGTGATATATAAATACAATGGAATGCTACTCAGCCATAAAAAAGACCAAATTGTGCCATTTGCAACAACATGGACGGACTTTGAGGGTGTTATGCTAAGCGAAATAAGTCAGATGGAAAAAGACAATTACCATATGACTTCACTCATATGTGTAAGATAAAAAAACAAACAGAAACTTAGATACAAAGAACAGATTGGTGGCTACCAGCAGAGAAAGCAGATTGGAAGGCAAAAGAGCTAACGGGGTTCATATGTATGGTGACCAATAGAAGCTAGACTTTTGGTGAAGAACATGAGGCAGTGTACACAGACGTAGAAATATAATGATGTACACCTGAAATTTATATAATGTTATAAACCAATGGGACTTCAATAAAATAAATTAAAAAATAAAACCAAAATGGTTAATTTCATTTATGTAAATTGCATATCAATAAAATATAATAATAACCAAGCGATATAATATGTACATACAAAAATTAAATAGGATAGTTATATGACAAAATGAAGTCATGCTAAGGCCCATCAGCAGGTGTTTGTTTTTAATGAGAAGTTTACATATACATATTTTAATTTAAAATGTTATATTTTTCTTTTCATGGTTATTTTCATTTTATAGATAAAAAATCAAAACATTAATGCGCTCATAAATTCAAAAATAAAGATGAATACACAAAGATAATATTAAAATAAGGAAAATTAGCTACAACACATACTTCCTCAAAGGCCTACAAACTCCTCCTGAGCCCTTTAAGACACAAACACTGATAGTCTTTCCAATAAATAAACCCCCAAACTAATTCTTAGTAGAATGTTTCCTGCTGACAAATGTTCCTGGAGCTAGAAGATAACAACTCTCCAGCGCAGCAGTATCTCACTTCCTGTGGATCATTTCTTAACCTCAGCGGAGCCCAGCCTGGCGGCACAATGCCATATCACACTGAGCGAGCCTCTGTGAAGGCACCCATTCACAGACTGCTGGCTGCACAGCACCGAAATCAGACTCGTACAGCAAAGCAGAGCCTGCTGGTACTTTCTTCCCTCCCTTCAAAAACAGTAGAGCATTGTAGCGCTCAATGTTGAGGCAAGATTATTCAGTTTCAAGAGGCTGGCTCCCACACTGCTAATTGAGCTCTGATCTAAACCCCAGCCCTAGCACTAACAAGTTTATTTTTGCACAGTAACTAAATAACATTACATATCACGTCTAAGGTCATCCTGTACTTTGTACCATAATATCATGAGAAAGTCAAGAAGGTTTGTGATTCCAGTAACATCAGGTGTAGGATTATTGCAGAGATCCACTTTAAATGGTTCACTTATAGAGGGCAAGTAAAGATCCTTTACCCTTACTAAGAAATATTACCAATGGAAAGATACTGAACTTTCATTTTTAGAGTACCATCCTCTCCAGTTAATGGTTGCCTCTTTTTGAAATTGTCAATTATACTTCAATAAAACTGGAAAAAATAAAATAAAAGTCTAATATTGATGTAGGGGGAAACTTAAACTCATTAATGGAAATGAGTTTCATATATCACTGTACTTTAAGACATCTGCAAACTGGCAGGGCGTGAATGTACCAAATATCTGGAAGAGGGGAATAAACAAACAGACAACAAAACACAGTAGCAAACAAAGCAAAACAAAAGCATACGGATGGACATTCACCAAAGGTAGAAAACTCTTCTTTTTCCCCTTGATGTTGAAATAATCATATAAATGTTATCAGTATTTTAGGTGCAGTATGCTGGACTGCCATAGAACTAGAAATAAATCAATTTTCCACAAATTCAGACTACTTCAAATACCCCACCCTTTTAAAAATTTCTCCCACCTGAAATCCTCTCAGGTTTTCTGAGCACGCTATGGTCCGGTGACTGGCAGCGCTGTTGTCTTCATTTTCTCTGTAAATTTTAAGGTCTTTTCAGACCAATGCCATGATGTTTCCTTTCTCTATTACTATATTTGATCTTCCCTTCTAGGAACATTGTTTAGATTTTTATGTATTCAGGTCACCTTTTGCGATGTATATAAATACAGAGAGAGAGACAGAGAAAGAGAGAGAGAGAGACAAGCTTTCTAATTCTTATAACCAGTTAGTTTTCTGGTTGATTTTTCCTAGTTCTCTTAATTTTTAAAAAATTTTATTGTTGTTTCCAAAACCCTCAATTGTTTGGTGAATAGTTTTCTTCAACTGTTTCTTATTCTCTGTTCCTTGATTGCCTTATGGAAATACTTTCTTTAAAATGTGTGATCTCTCGCTGTCTCTTTTTTTTGGAAGATTGTCCCTGAGTGAACATCTGTTGCCAATCTTCCTCTTCTTTTTCCTCCCCAAAGCCTCTCAGTACATAATCGTATATTCTAGTTGTAGGTCCTTCTAGTTCTGCTATGTGTGATGCGGCCTCAGCATGGCTTGATGTGTGGAGCTAGCTCCCCACCCAGGAACTGAACCAGCAAAACACTGGGCTGCTGAAGCAGAGCATGCGAACTTAACCACTTGACAACAGGGCCAGCTCCCCAAATTTATGATCTCTTAAGGTCAAGCATTGAGACTGAAGTCGGAATCTGAATTGCTCTCACTTTTACCATTTACAAGCTGAGGTATCTTAGGCAAATCACACAATTCAGTGAATGTATTCCTTCTTTAAAAATAAATATCAAGTACACACCCTTACACACACACACACACACGCTGTGAGAGTTAAAAGAGAGATACAGAGAAGCAGAGCCTGTAAATTACTAATGAATTTGATGCATTGTTTAACCAATACTACAAAACTGTGAATATCAACACTAAATAGTTTTCAGATTTACCTAGTATCAAAGGCTAATAATGAAATCTATGAGGTATTATACGAGTATAATTTATATGCAGTATTGGGATTTAAATGCATGATAACAATCAATGTGGAAAAAATTATTATACCCATTCTTATTCCAAAGTCATAATTTATCTTTTGCAGTGAAGAGTTTTATCTTTTCCTTCTTCTAAATTATGGAAGGCCTATACACAAATTAACTCTATGAAGAATCAGTAGCTTGAAAATTGCATGGTTGAAAGATTTATTTTTATTTTTTTAATAACTAAGAATCCTGAGTATATATTTTCTTTAAATTACATATATATATATACACACACATATATGAGTTAGTTCTTCAAGGTAAGGATGGAGAAATTGCTGGGAATATTTCCTACTGGATGGTGGTGGGAGGTGGGGTGTGTTGGCTGGCATTTTGTGTGTGTGTGTGTGTGAGGCAGATTGGCCCTGAGCTAACATCTGTGACAATCTTCCTCTATTATGTATGTGGGATTCTGCCACAGTATGGTTTGGTGAGCAGTGTGTACGTCCGCACCCGGGATCCCAACCCACAAACCCCAGGCCACCAAAGTGGAGCGAGTGAACTTAACCGCTATACCACCCAGCTGGCCCCATTGGCTGGCATTTTTAAACAGCAGAAACTACTGTTGCCTGGCCTGCCCAGAGGTATTAGATGCAATACGCTCTGCAGTCAGTCTCCACCTCCCCACAGGAATTCCTCACTCTGTAAGGAGTTTATATTTGAAGTCCAACAGAAAGCACAAAATATTTACAGAAAATGTAGAATCATGCAAACAAAAGAAACAATAGTGATGATAGGAGGTCTTAAACAGTCTTGCCATGACATATATTTCTTATATAGTCTGATATGTTGGGTAAATTGAAAGGCCAAAAATAGATCACATGTGGGTTACATCAAAATTATGTGAAAAATGGTCGAAAGGAAAGTGACTGAATCTGTGCTGAGAAATCATGGCTACAGGGCAAATGAGGTAACAATAGAATTTGAGTAAAATACGGCATATGACGTTTGATGCTACAAAGATGAAATAAAGAATCAAGACACTGCTTCATATTCTTGGTCAGGGAGCTTTATATCTTGCTTTGCACCTCACTTTTTTGGCCCCCTCTAACCCTGTTTCTGGAAGGTTAGTGGGTGAGGGTGACTGCGGGACATTGTAGAGGAGCTGACGCAGTTTGAAAATCACGCCAACAAAATGGACGCTACTCTGGGGTCCATATTTAAGGAAGGTGTGATCCTGTTCATACGGAAATGGGCCACAGCACCATCACAGAAGCAGTGCTTATTCTGAGGCCTCTCCTGTCTGTCTGTATTAGAACTTCACACGGCTTAATTTCAGAACAAACCTTGGTAAGCAACATGGCAGCTCCTGCTGGGCTGGGCTTCTGGCTTGGTAAACTCACCCATTCTTCACCATAGGCTGAAATTCAGCTACTTTTCTAGAATCAAAGTTCTAATTAGTAAGATCCTTTTTTAAATACTTCAGCATATATTGATTTTTTTTCCTCAGAAGGCTTAAAGCAGTTATTATTGTATCACCAGAACTAATTTATTTCTGACTGGTTTATATGACTTATATACTGATGATTTATACTCTTGTCATTTGCGAATGTCATGGATGTACCAAGAGTTTACCAGCCTACTTAAATATCAAGAATGTTATTATCAAATATTCTCACTAGTAGTACAAAGCACCAGAAACCAGACTCTGGCTTTCTCCCATAGCACTAGGTCGGAACTTTTATACATAAAATCTACTCAAAATAGTCTTTGTTGAATGAATAGATTTACTAATTATAAACACATGTAAATATGTTTACACCTTGCATTTATCACTTTGATTGTGAAATACTAGATTTGTCTCTTTAAATTATTAAGTAATACTGTGAGCCTCTGTATGTCTGATAGTAATTTGTATACCTTGCATTGTTGTTTTTTTTCAGAATTGTTTTGTTTTTTATTTAATACATTTTCAGATAATGTTTGACCTCTATGGTTTGTTAAATATATTTAATTAATCTTTCTATTCATTCCCAAATAACAATTTTTAGGGAAATATAATAGAAAGTAATCAAACTTCTAATCAAGCAAATGACTAAGCTGTTTTGTATATTCTCAGTAATAGAAAAGTTGCAAGATTTGGAGAGAAAAAGAGAAATTGTCCACATAATAGTTCCAACTAATGTGATGGATAATCATTTACATTTTTCATAATGATTACTTCAATGATTTTCTATTATGATATGATACACCCTGTTACAGAAACAGGAAATAATGTTTTATGTTATACACCCTAAAAATGAAATTTTCAAAATTAAAAATCAGTAATCCTTGCATTCAGAAATGCTAATCAACATTTTACAAGTTTTCTGATATAAAATCATTGTTAAGTGATAATGCTATGCTAATAAAAATGCGATTTGGAACACAATATTAAGTAATGGGTAGTTATGATGGGCAAATATAGTCTTACTGTGTAAAGCAAACCACAGATCTCTTTTGGGGTGGGGGGAACATTCACCCTGAGCTAACATATGTTGCCAGTCTTCCTCTCTCTTTTTTCCTCCCCAAAGCCGCAGTACATAGTATATTCTAGTTGTATGTCCTCCTAGTTCTTCTATGTGAGCCGCCAGCACAGCATGGCTACTGACAAATGAGTGGTGTAGTTCTGCACCTGGAAACCAAACCTGGGTCGCTAAGGCAGAGAGTGCTGAACTTTACCCACTAGGCCATCAGGGCTAGCTCAGCAAACCACTGATCTTATATTGGGTTTTAGGTAAGAGTGTGTGGTGGGTTGTATTGATTACAGAGGCTGAAGTAGGTTTATGAAAGCCTTAAAAGCATCCTCTGTGTTGGTTACAAGAGGCTAAAGTGGATTGACAACAGCCTTAAAACTGTGTTCATTGGAGTGAGTCTGATGCTGAATTGCTGTTTTTTAAAGTATAAGGCTTTACTTTACTTCACACTTTACACTGATTGGCTGCCCTCTATAAGTATGCTCACTGTGTTGTTGATGGATTAGAGAGGTTTAAAATCCGTTGTCATGTTTTAGTCTTACTCTCCTTACAGAAATAGAATAGATTGATTAGAGAGGTTTAAAATCAGTTTTGAAGGTTATTTATTAAGATGGCTATAAAACAATGAGTTTTTGTCTAAATATGTGGGAATATTTTTAATATTCTCAATCCCTATTTTGGTTCCCCTTTAACCTAGTCTACTGGAGAGAATAATAAGATTTATCCAGATCGTCACCACTGTTGTTCATTTTTCTCGAAGATGAAGTATTGCTTCAACAAGTTCTTAGTTCATGTGTTGACCAATGTGATTTCATCCTGCTTTTGTTTTTGACTCATTTGTTGAATGATCTTTAAGGACAGTGACTGCATAATGACATTTAACATTCTAGAAAACAACAGTTGTATGTCAAACAAGTTTAACTAAAATATTATAAGACTGCCAGAAACTCTGGAGCCATAACCCAATATTTCCTAAAGGCAAACAAGAAAACGAACAGGAAAATAAATCCTGACTACTCCAGAAGTCTATCTATGATAAACAGATTGCTTTTATCTTGAGCTTAGATAGATTGTTCCACCTCACATCTAGTGTTAACCTAGATTCAGCACAAATGGTGCCAAATTTAATCTGGTTGGCCAAAACAAAATCCAAGGCTATTTAATTATCAAAAAATAAGGAATTTAAGCTATTTCTTTGTGTCACCAGGCAAAGTCTCTTATTTATTATGTCAGCTACAATGAAGGATACATTTTGAGAATATTCTAAAGTTATTCAACTCTTAGAGATGGAACCACTGTTGTCAGGTTTCTTTTTCTACATGTTGTTAATTATATTCCAAAGAAGACTTGTATCCCTTTGGACTTCCTGTAAGAGAACAGCCCACCAAAATATTGGGGGAGTCCGATACCCACAGTGGTCAAAATAATATGTCTGCATAACAGTTAGCCTTAGCTATGATTTGAAAATGAAGAATCTGATTCTCATGCATGACAAAAACAAAAACAAAAGTCCAAGAGATGTATACAAATGTAATCGAATTTAGTGGATCTGTAGGATATTTTCTCTAGGTATTGTCCCAATAAAATATCAACATATGCGTGTCAGCATAATGGCAGAGTGAGTTGTTCCCTTTGTCTCTCCTCTGTAAGTTATAACCAGTGGGATATTTACTGACCAACAAAGGACTTTCTGCACAGCACACCAGAATGTCTGAGAGATCCACACATCTATACATCTGAAGGTGGGTGGACTAGACCTCCTGGGGGCAGTGGAACCAGGGGAGTAGTGGTAGCAGCTGCTGAGACCAACAGTTCTAGGATCTATGGCCACGCCTGTGACTAGAGGCCCCAGGAACTGAGATAATGGCCATGAACAGAGGCTCCAGGCATCCAGGCAGCCCACACTCCTGGAGGCACCAAGAATCCCTACAGGCCCATGACTGGAGACTCCAGGAACTGCAACAATACCTATGACCAAGCCCTCTTCCACTCCCCCAGCAACAGCTCCTCCAATAGTGGCAGGGGGCACATCCAAGACACAGACTGCCCTAGGAGCAGCAGCAACAGTGCCTGTGACCTGAGAATCTAGGAATCAGGACTGCACCTGAGACCAGAGGCTGCAGGAGCCACAGCAGCACTTGTGGCTGAGCATTTACTCTTCCGCCAGCAGTGGCAGGTGGCACCTGTGACCTGTTTCAGGAGCCAACCCCCAACACTAGTCCTACAATCAGTGGGTCTGCACATAAGACCCCAGATTTCTGACAGTAGAGGTGACACCCATGATTCCAGCACCCTTGGCAGCAGTGTAGCCAGTACCACCAGATAACCTGGGAGCAGCAGCACAGGTGGTGCACGTGGCAGCAGTGCCTAAGCCTGTGGAGAATCCACAGAGAGCCAGGTAACAGCAATAGTGGAGCATACAACCCTGGCTTCCCCCTAGTTGCAAAGGCACCCACCACTTCGTCCCCCCAACCTGTAGAAGTGGTGCCTGGAGACCCAACAAGCCCAGACATGGCAGAGGTGCCTGCGACACTGGCTGTGACCCCACTCTTCCCCTCCTCTTCGCTGCAGTAGGGGAACACATGACTCAGGTGTCCCTGGAAGCAGCAAAGGTGCTTGCAGTTCAGTGACCCCAGTGGTAACACTCACAACTGCAGTGACATCATAAGCAGCAAGGCATCAGCAACCTCACAGTCACAAGTGACACAAAGGGGGCACTAATGGTGCCTCTGGCAGAGGTAGTGGAGGGTGGAAAATGAAGCCTCTCAAATGCAATCAGCAGGCTCAGAATCAAAGTAAACAAAGCCTCACTCAAGTAGGAAAGGTGTTTCATACCACAAATACATTGGCAGAGGAACAACTCATCAAGCACCATGAAAAACTACAGTAACACAGTACCACAAAAAGAAAATGACAACTCTCCAGGAACCAAACTTGAAATCATGGTGGATTTAAATCTAACTGACAGAGAATTTGAAATAGCTGTGATGAAGAAACTCAGAGAGTTACAAGAAAACTCAGAAAGATAGTTCACTGGGCTCAGGAATAAAATTAACAAATGGAAGGAGGACTTCTCCAAAGAGATTAAAACTCTCAAAAGCAAACAAACAAAAATTCTGGAACTGAAGAACATAGAAAATGAGATGAAGAATAAGTACAAAGCATTGGAAATAGAGCAGACCATATGGAAGACAGAATCAGCAGGCACAAAGATAGAAATCTAAAAATGATTCACATGGAAGAGGGGAGAAAACTAATATTTTTTAAAAATAGAGAAATTCTACGAGAAATATCTAACTCAATTAGGAAAAATAAACATAAGGATAATGGATATCCAAGAAGAAGAGAGGGAGAAAGCAGCAGAGAGCTTATTCAAAGAAATAATAGGTGAGAACTTCCCAAACCTGGAGAAGGAACTGGATATACAACTATATGAAGATAACAGAATCCCTAATTATCTCAAGGCAAAAAGACCTTCTGCAAGGCACATTATATTAAAACTGTAAAAAGTCAGTGACAAAGAAAGAATATTAGGGGCAGCCAAAGAGAAGAAAAGAGCTTACAAAGGAACCCCCATTAAGTGGATTTCTCAGTAGAAACTTCAGGCTAGGAGAGAGTGGTATGATATATTCAAAATATTGAAAGATAAAAACTGTCAGCCAAGAATACTCTATCCAGTAAAGTTATCCTTCAGATGTGAAGTAGAAATAAAGGCTTTCCCAGACAAACAAAACTGAGGGAGTTCCTCTCCATTAGACCTACCTTATGAGAAATGTTGAAAGGAGCCCTTCTACCTGAAACAAAAAGGCAAATGTATATAAATCTTTGAGTAAGGTGATAAACAGACAGACAGAATCAGAAAATTGCAACTCAATACCAGAATAAGTTAGGAAACACCTAAGTATAACATAAAGGCTAAAGGGAAAGAAAGCATCAAAAATAACTATAACCACTATAACCAACCAATTTGGTAGTAAACTCACAATACAAAAAGGGATAATTTGTGACAACAAAACATAGGAGAAGAGGAAAAGGACCAAACCTGCATGGGTAAATAGAGATAAGATGCTCTCAGCTGAAAAAGAACTATCTCATCTATGTGATCTTTTATACAAATGTCATGGTAACCACAAAATGAAAATTCAGAGCAGAGTCAGAAAACAAAAAAAGAGGAAACTGAGAAACACATCACAGAAAACCATCGATTAAAATGGCAGACAGAAACACAATGAAGATGAAACAACGGAAATATAGAACTACCAGAAAACAAAAGATGAAGTGGCAATATTAAGCACTTTATGTCAATAATCACCCTAAATGTAAATAGATTGAGGTCACCAATCAACAGTCATGGAGTGGCTGGATTGATTGAAAACAAGACCCAATAATATGCTGCCTCCAGAAGACCCATCTCAGCTCTAAAGACAAGCATAGATTCAGAGTGAAGGGATGGAAAATGACACTCCAAGCAAATGATAACCAAAAGAAAGTGTGCATAGCCATACTTATAACAGACAAAATGGACTTTAAACTGAAAAAGATAACAAGAAACAAAGATGGACATTATATAATAATAAAGGGGACAATCCACCAAGACCTAACATTTATTAATATATATGCACCTAACAAAGGAGCATCAGGTATATGAAGCAACTATTAACAGACCTAAAAGGATAAACAGGCAGCAACACAATAATAGTAGGGGACTTTAACACTCCACTTGCATCAATGGGTAGACAGGCCATCCAGAGTGTCAACAAGGAAACAATGGCTTTAAATGAAACACTAGACCAAATAGACTTAATAGATATATATAGAATATTCCATCCAAAGCAGCAGAATACACATTCATTTCAAGTGCAGATGGAACATTATCAAAGATAGACAACATCTTGGGAAAAAAAACAAGTCTTAATAAATTTATGAAGACTGAAATCATATCAAGCATCTTTTCCAATAACAATGGTATGAAACTGGAAATCAGCAGCTGAAAGAAAGCTAGCAAGTCACAAATATGTGGAGACTAAACAACATGCTGCTGAATAACTATCAGATCAATAAAGAAATCAAAGGAGAAATAAAAAAATACCTGGAGACAGATGAAACTGAAAACACAACATACCAAAATCTATGGGATTCAGCAAAAGCAGTACTAAGAAGGAAGTTTATAACAATAGTAGTCTACCTCAAAAAGCAAGAAAAATCTCAGGCCAGCCTGGTGGTGTAGTAGTTAAGTTCATGAGCTCTGCTTTGTGGCCTGGGGTTCATGGGTCTAGATCCCAGGCACAGACCTACACACTGCTCATCAAGCCATGCTGTGGCAGTGCCTCACATACAAAATAGAGGAATATTGGCACAGATGTTAGCTCAGCAACCATCTTCCTCAACCAAAACAGGAAGATTGTCAATAGATGTTAGCTCAGGGCCAATTTTCCTCACAAAACAAACAAACAAACAAACAGGAAAAAATAGTATAACTCAAATAACTCAAATAGTATAACACTACACCTAAAAGAGCCAGAAAAAGAAGAACAAACAAAGACCTAAGTCAGTAGAAGGAAGGGAACAATAAGAATCAAGCAGAAATAAATGAAATAGAAACTAAAAAGACAACAGAAAAGAGCAATGAAACTAAGAGCTGGTTCTTTGAAAAGGTAAACAAAATTGACAAACCCTCAGCTAGACTCACTAAAAAAAAAGACAGAAGGCTCAAATAAACAAAATCAGAAATGAAAGAGAAGAAATTACCATAGATACCACAGAGATTCAAAGGATTCTAAAGGATTCAAAGGATTATAAGAGAATACTATGAAAAGCTGTATGCTAACAAATTGGATAATGTAGAAGAAATGGTTAAATTCTTAGAATCATACAATCTCCCAAAACCAAATCAAGAAGAAATAGAGAATCTGAATAGATCAATAACAAGTAAAGAGATTGAAATAGCAATCAAAAACCTCCTAACAAACAAAAGTCCAGGACCAGTTGGCATCTCTGGTGAATTCCACCAAACACTCAAAGAAGATCTAATACTTATTCTTGTCAAACTCTTCCAAAAAATCAAAGAGAACAGGATAATTTCTAACTCATTTTACAAGGCCAGCATTACCCTGATGCCAAAACCAGACAAAACCAACACAAAAAGGGAAAATTACAGGCCAATACCACTGATGAACAGAGATGCAAAAATCCTCAACAAAATGTTAGCAAATTAAATACAACAATACATTAAAAGGATCATACACCACAATCAAATGGGGTTTATTGCAAGGATGCAGGAATAGTTTAACACCTGAAAATCAATCAACGTGATACAGCACACTAACAAAATAAAGAATAAAAGTCACATGATCATCTCAATAGATGCACAGAAAGCATCTGACAAGATTCCATATCCATTTACAATAAAATCTCTCAATAAAATGGGTATAGAAGGAAAGTACCTCAACATAATAAAGGTCATACAACAAACCCATAGTCAACATCATACTCAATGTGAAACCCTGAAAACTATTCCTTTAAGAACAGGAAGAAGACAAGGATGCCCACTCTCACCACTCTTATTCAACGTAGTATTGGAAGTTCTTGCCAGAGCAATTAGGAAAGAAAAAGAAAAAAAGTATCTAGATTGGAAAGGAACAGGTAAAACTATTACTATTTGTGGATGGCACAATTTTATATATAGAAAATGCTAAAGAATCCGTGAAAGAAACTACTAGGAATAATCAACAAATACAGATAATGGTGTACAGTAAAAAAATAAACATACAAAAATCAGCCATATTTCTATACACTAACAACAAACTAGTGAAAGAGAAATCAAGAATACAATCCAATTTACAATCACAACAAAAAGAATAAAATACCCAGGAATAAATTTAACCAAGAAGATTGTTACACTGAAACTACAAGACATTGTTGAAAGAATTTGAAGAAGACGTAAAGAAATGGAAAGATAAACTGTGTTCGTGGATTGGAAGAATTAAAATAGTTAAAATGCCCACATCACCTAAAGTAATCTACAGATTCAACCCAGTCCCCATCAGAATCCCAACATGACTTTTTGTGGAAATAGAGCAAAGAATCCTAGAATTTTTTTGGAACAATGAAAGCATAGCCAAGGAAATACTGAGAAAAAAGAACAAAGCTGGAGGTATCACACTGTCTCATTTCAAAATATACTGCAAACTATAGTAATCAAAACAGCATGGTACTGGCAGAAAAACAGACACACAGATCAATGGAACAGAACTGACAGCCCAGAAACAAAGCCACACATCTATGACAGCTAAAGTTCAACAAAGGAGCCAAGGACAGAAAACGGAGAAGGGAAATTCTCTTCAATTAATGGTGTTGGGAAAACTGGAGAGCCACATGCAAAAGAATGAAAATAGACTATTAGCTTACACCATACACAAAACTTAACTCAAAAATGGGTTAAAGACTTGAATGTAAGACTGAAACCATAAAACTTCTAGAAGAAAACATAGCCAGTAAACTCTTTGACATCAGGTCTTAGCAGTATCTTTTTGAATATTATGTCTCCTCAGGCAAGGGAAACAAATGAACAACTAAACAAATGGGACTACATCAAACTAAAAAGCTTCTGCATGGCAAAGGAAACTATGAACAAAACAAATCAACAAAGCCTATCAATTAGGAGAAAATATTTGCAAATCATATATCCAATAAAGGGTTTATATCCAAAATATATAGAACTGATACATTCGACAACAACAAAACAAACAACCTGATCAAAACATAAGCAGAGGATCTGAACAAACATTTTTCCAAAGAAGATATACACATGGCCAACAGGCACATGAAAAGATGTTCAACATCATTAATTATTACGGAAATGCAAATCAAAACTACGAGATACAACCTCACGCCAGTCAGAAAGACTGTTATGAAAAAGACAAGAAATAACAAGTGTTGGAGAGGATGTGGAGAAAAGAGAACCTTTGTATACCGTTGGTGGGAAAGTAAATTATGCAGCCACTATGGAAAACAGTATGGAGCTTCCTCAAAAACTTAAAAATAGAAATACCAGATGATCCAGCTATTGGACTTCTGGGTGTTTATCCAAAGAACATGAAAACACTAATTCAAAAAGATATATACACCCTTATGTTCATTGCAGCATTATTCACAATAGCCAAGGCTTGGTAACAACCTAAGTGCCCATCAATGGATGAATGGATAAAGAAAATGCATTATATCTATACAATGGACTACTACTCAGCCATAAAAATGACAAAACTTTGCCATTTGCAACAACATGGATAGACCTTGGAGGTATTATGCTGAGCCAAATAAGTCAGGTGGAGAAAGATAATTATTGTATGAATTCATTCATATGTGCAAGGTAAAAAATCTTACAGATACAGAGAACAGATTAGTGGTTGTCAGACGGAAAGTGGGTAGGTGGAGGGTGAAAGGGATAAAGAAGTACGTGTGTATGGTGGCAGATGACAAGTATACTTTTGGTGGTGAACACAATGCAATCTATACAGAAGTCAAAATATAATGATGTACACCTGAAATTTATGTGATATTATAAACCAATGTGACCTCAGTGAAAAAAACATCAAAGTATGTTACATCTTCCCAAATATCTGTGTTCCCCTTTTCCAGAGCAAGGATTTGTTTTTTCATGTTTGTATTGTCTACAAGGAGCATCACTGCTTTGAAAAGTAATATAATATGTTATACTGTAATTTGTCTGTAGTAGCAGTAGCTGTGAGAGCTGACATATTGAGCCAGCATTTTAATGATCCCTTGTAAAACCTAGATTTAGGCAAGTTATTAGTGGTAATAAGGAGAACTTGATAGGATAAGTCATAAATGCATAAATTTAGGGCAAAAATATGACTAAAAGCATAAAGAAGGAAGTGTTTAAAAGAGAGTGGTAATCAGTGATTCCAAGCATTTAGAATAATCTTGCTCTGATAATTTTGGGAAGAAACAATCTTATGCAGGCTCATGCAGTCATATGCCTGCTCTAAGAATCTGGTAGTCAGGGTAATAAATATCTAAGAGAATCCTGACTTCTGGGGCAAATTTTTGTCCTTCCTGGAGTCGAAAATAATTCCTTATCATAGGCCTAAGCTTGATTTTACACTTGGATCTAAGTTTAAAATACACAGTTCCACATTCTGGTAAAACATTAAAAGTAAAAGTGCTTAAAAATTAATAAAATATATTAAAGTTCACAAAATAGATGAATAAAGGTGAAGAAAATAGAAAAGAATAATGGAGGGATAGTTACAGCATTGTTTTGCTCTAAACCCAAAACCCACGAGACTCAAATTCACTTATGAAAGCCATGATTTATTTTTGAATTTATAAATTCATCTGAAACACATGGTCAAAATTTTTGCAATTTTATGTAGTTCATCCATGGAATGTCATTTTAATTTCTAAATAATTTAGATTCAAGTTAGAATTTCTTAACACACAAGGGCCCAGAAAATGTGCCCTGTGAGGAAAACAAATACTGTTTCCTTAGCAACAAAAATTATGTTCAGAAAACAGTTTAACATATAATAGCTTTGTTTCATACAAAATATTCATACAAAGTAACTATGAAAAAAACGTGGCATATTTGTCTAATGGAACCACTGACCAGCTCTTTAATAGAGGGTATATTATTCCTTTGGAAAAATATGATGAACACAGAGTAGTTTTTGCCTAACCCATATAATATAAAGTTAAATTTTAATTTGAAGGTAGTATCTTAAAATTGAAAAGGACTGGGAGAAGATCCTTCTTCTAGGAGTCTAAAATTTGGGGTTTTTTGGTTATTTCCTCCCAACCCACGGGTTAATTGTTTCAAGAAATTTCCAAGTGTGGGGTCTTTTGACAAGATTTGCACACTGGTATTTGGAGCAAATATACTAAATATTCAATTCTAAAGAATTTCAAATAATATCTGGATTTATTGTGAACATAAAACTTAGCCAATTATACTTAAATATCTATTGAAAGTTTTTTATACTTGAAGTGTTTATAAATGATATAAAAATAAAATTCTATGAATGCTTGTCAGTAGAGCTTCTTATCTCTCAGGTATATATTTTATACATAATTCGTTAACACATTTATTCATTGCTTATCATTGGAAAGCATTGTCTTAACAGTTCTAGAATATTGGATTATGACATACTTTTAAGAAGGGTAACAACATTACATTTTTTTGAAGAAGAAGATGAAGATTATCCCTGAGCTAACTGCTGCCAATCCTCCTCTTTTTGCTGAAGAAGACTGGCTCTGAGCTAACATCGTGTCCATCTTCCTCTACTTTATATGTGGGACACCTGCCACAGCATGGGTTGACAAGCAGTGCCATGTGCGCACCCGGGATCCGAACCAGCGAAGCCCCGGGCCGCTGAAGTAGAATGTGTGCACTTAACCGCTGCGCCACCAAGCCGGCCCCTAACATTACATTTTATCTTCCAAAATTCAGAATTTAGTGAGAAATAAAATGCAAGTCAGACAAGCAGAGATCAAATGTGACTATATGAATGATAAAACTAATTAAAGGGTGTGGCTATGTGAGTGGCCAAGTGGACTGACCATTGTGGCTATAATTAGACAAATTTATCCACCAATTACTTGCACAGATAGACAAATATAAGGTTCTTTCCAAGAGATGGAGCCTGCCCGTCTCAGCTCACCCTAATCCTAAGAGCAGAGAATGCATCCTGTATAAAGACAGAGTGTACCTTTGGTAAGCAGGTACCCCTGAAATGACACAAGCTAAAGGAGCTAAATATGATAGTGTTAGTTTCTTCTTCAAATTCATCTGTCAGATGTATCACTGCTGAGAGAAAGTGAAATTATTCTCACATCAGAAAATTCTTGCTTCTGGGAAATCGAGTGGAAATTCTTTCCTTCTATGCAATCAAAGCATGGGATTTCTCTCTCCTTGCATTTAAAATAAATAATTTACATGCTGCCTGTGGCATCTATAAATCTATGTGAATAAGAATTTCCTATTGACCAAATGAGTGCATTTCAATATGCAGGCATTGTTGTTCAAATGCATCTGTGTGTCATTGTGATTAACGAATATAAATGACTTTAAGTATATTACTAAAGTTGCAGTAACTTTCAACATTGTACGTTTTCTCAATCAATAGATACTAAAAATACAACTACTATTCTTCAAGAGTTCATTCCACTTTTGGACATTAAAAAGTGTTTTTCATACTAAAACATATTGGATCATAAAATAATTTGTTTCCAACTATAACTGTTTTTAAAAAACACTGACCTGAATTGTGCCATTTTAGTTCATCTATGTTTGATTATTAATTTGCAGTCTGAGAATCATTTCATAGAAATTTAAATATTGAATAGCATAGAATGGTTGCATAAAGTATGCTATTAGTAATTGATATTTCACATTTTAAAGTATACTGGCCACCAAGGTACTTTTCTGCATGTGGTCCCTTTAGAAATTGGCTTCTATCTGAATTAAGCATATTCTATGTTTGTTGACTCTTGAAGGTGGAGGAAATCTACAGATAACTTAGCTTAAATTCCTTATAAGTAGAGAGGTAACATAGAATTGTGGTTAAGAGCACAGAATTTTGGAAAGCTAGACAGCCAAGATTTCAATTCCACCTCATCCATTATTTAACTGTATAGTCTCAGTTTTTCTATCTTCAATGGAGACAATGAAATGAGGACTGGTATTTGTAAAAGGCAAGTGACAGTGCATGCCATTTAAAATATAACTGCTGTCAATGACACTGAGTTCCAAGGAAGTGAAATGGCATCCTCAGTTTCACAAAACTGAGGTTCAAATCAAGTTTTATATTGGTAGTGAGATGTGTCTGGAACCACTTTCTCAAACACGTATTAAATAATATAGTACTTAAAAGTTTTTTCTACCTTAGAAGTCTAATATTACTACTGAATGTTATATAACTCAGGGCCTTACAAATCTACTTAATACAATGATCACTAACTGAGGATACATTTCTTTAAGAGGCAGCTCTTCTCCTGCAAAAAGATCCTAATCGAACTAATAAAAATATTTCATAATACTCCCTAACTTTTGACACTGCACTTGTATTTGGTGTAAATTCATTAAAAATGTTAAATGATTTAGTTTTCTATCATTGAAACTTGTTTCCTGTTTCATTTCTATTGTATTACATTGTAACACCTTTGACCTTTATTTCTACTGAGGCTGTAGTCCCAGATATCTGAGGAGCCAGAGAAGGATTAATAAGTAAAAGTTTTGGAATGTTACTGCATTTCTTGCTTAGAGAGTAAGTTCCCAGACTGAATGCATCTGCCTTAATTACTAGTACATTCCTCAGCAAATTTAACAGTCCTATCTCATGGGTGGTGTTTAAAAATAATGCTGATAAATGAATGAATTTAAAAAAATGACTGCAGTATCAATGGTGGGATCTGATTTTCTAGATCATAATTTAAAAGTACAAAAAATTGGTTCTTAACAAAGGAAGCCAGAATTTCACAAAAAGAAATATGTTTAGCAGGAGAATGCTATTCAAGAGAGATGTTAATTTCTATCTATGAGAGGAGAAAAGGAAAACTGTATGTTTAATTTCATTGAATGGCATTAAGTGCTAGTACTGTCATAGTGGAGGTATATCCCTATGCCTAAGGAAACGAATAATAGAAGTATGCTGGAAACATGCAATCTTACTGGAGGAATGAATTCATTGAGTAATAAAACAAATGTGAAATTTGAACACATACGAAATATCTTCTCAAGATCACATTTCTGGCGTTATGAGATCAGATACAGCTGAAAAACTAATGGGAATAAAAACAATGTCCTTAAAATAAACACACAAAGAGATTTTACTAAATTGTAATGGGATTTAATGCTAAAATTATGAAAATACTACTCTATATGAAAATTCATAAAGTGGAGGCTGAATTATTTTCAAGTGCACAAAGGAAAACTGAATTGATTTAAATATACAGATAAACTTACAGGCTACTCAGTCAGGCCAAGAACAAGAATAATAATTTTCATGTATACACTCTAAGAGAGACAAGACTTAGTAATGTGGAGAATGTTAAAAAGGGTCATGTTCTACAAGACTTATTCTCCTAAAGAAAGATGATTTGATGAAAACTTAACTGATTTTGGCTAATAATTTTATCTCTGAAGATAGCACAAGCAATAATCACTTCTTGAGGTAGAATTATGACTCTGTTTTTCCTATTCGACTATCACTGGGCTCCCTTCCCAGCCTCAGGAGTGAATCGTGACAGATCCAAGGCAATTCTAGTTGTTTCTTTCCCCTTGTCAGTGATTTTATTAAGTATGGCCACATGACACATTTATGGGTAATGAGATGTGAGATGAAGTTGGTACTTAGGCTTCTGCAAAAATCTTTCTTTGTCCTTGAACGAGACGATACATGATAAGGAAAACTTAGTCATGGCTACAATTTCTCGTGATCCTTGATCAAGTGAAAACGAACTCATTCAGAAAGAATTAAAACATGAGAATGTGGTACCTAGAGCCCCTGCAGCCATCTTTTGAAAATAAGGGCACCTTAAATGAGAATGAGCCAAATGAACTGAAAATGATAGAACAGAAATATATAAAGGATTTGGGTTTTGATGATATATTTTCAAATAACCAATCAGTTATCATCTTCCCTTTGATTTGCTTCTTATATGAGGTAAAATAGACACACACACACACACACCTCTCCTTTTCTGCTAATTGGATCAATAACAGTTTTATTTGGAAAACATAGCATTTGAAAAAATTAACCAATGAAAAAATTTTTGAAGATGCAAAGGGTATAGAAGTACACGTGGACCAAAAATTCTTTTCAACAAAAATCTCATAATATTTGACTATTGAAAGCACTAAGCCAAATGCCAGACATATAAATATTCTATTTATTATATATAAATATATATACACATATATGTATCATTTGTGCAAAACTGTGTGTATGTGTGTGTCTAGATAGAGAAGCAGTATCAAAGCACTTACAATCAAGTGGAAAACACATATGTATGCAGAATATGAAACAAATAGAAAGTATCTGTGTCCTCAGTAACAACGAAAATCAAAGCAATATGTAACTTAGACTTTATGAATTTAAATGTTAACATTAGCAGAAAATATATTATTTTGTCTCTGTTAATTTCAACTGTAGGAAAATTTTCTTTGATCTTTTACAAAGTCATTCATCACAGTATACATTCTGCAGCAGAGTAACAAAATAAATTATCCCTTTATTTTTTATAGTATTTTGTCAGGGAAGAAAATTTCTCAGATGGGTGTCTGGTATAAGGACAAAATAAGAGCTCAAATTGCATGGCAAGAAATACATTCAGTTCCACATATTACCATATAATTTCATTTTGGAAACAATTTAGTTCAAGTGAATTGATTGTTTAAGAGAAGCTATGGGGAATAAAAGATGGGAGTCAAATATTTCAAAACCTAGTGAAACACTCTACACTGATGATTTTCATAGCAATATAAATTAAATCAGAGGAACAACAGCATATTTAAAATAAAGTAGTCAGGATTACATCAAGCATTCTCTTGGATTTAATAATCTTGGAGGAATGAGTTATGATAAGATTCTGAAGTTCCCTTAACTCAGAAATACTTATGACATAATTTGAACTTTTTGTAGATTGGCAAAAATATACCAAAATTGGTGAATAGTGTGTTTATTGTATGATTGTGTGTGTGTCTGTCTGCTATTGTGTGTAACGTGTGAGAATCACCCTAAACTTTACATAAACTATTATTTTTCAGTCTTGATTCATAGACTTAAAAATGATTGTTATTGATGTAGAGATCAGTCTTGATATTTGTCTCATGTATATGTATGCATGTTTATGCATATGTGTATCATTTTCTCTCTCTCCATATAAATATATATTATACATATGCGATCTTGTATTTTATATACATAAACACGTACATAGTTATATAGTAAAAGCAATGTTATACGTACATTGTAAAACCTAGAGCTGGATATAACACTGTACAGAAAAATATTTGGGTGCTGTTTTTCCCCGCCACCACTCAATAACAAGGTAGTCAACAATTAATTGTGAATTTTGAATGAATGAAAATGCTCATATACACGGAACTATTCCTAATTCATTCCTAATATTTCTAATTCATTTTTACTCAATTTGAAAAAAATATTGATAGATTGCAATACTTAGCTATTTAGCATATTCTTTTGTTTTGCTTTGCATTGTTCAATGTGGTAGGCATTAGCCACATGTACGTATTAAACACTTGAAATGTGACTAGTGCAAATTGAGATGTGTTATAAGTGAAAATGCACACTAGATTTCAAAGATTTAGTGTGAACAAAAAAGAATATAACAATATCTCATAGTATATAAATATTACATATCTATATGCAATATAAATATAATATGTAAATATTTGTTATATATATTTTACATACATGTTGAAATGATAATATTTTGATATTTTGGTATATAAATGATTACTAAAATTAATATCAATGTTTTTTTCCCATATTTTTAAATGTGGCTTCATATGTAAATATGATTTTTACATATTACAAACATGTAAAATTGCATATGTGGCTCCGATTGGTGCGTCATATTATATTTCTGTTGAACACCACTGTTCTAGATAATCTACTATTTGGACTGATGTTAGAGAACAGAGGTATGATGGGTAGAATAATGGCTTCCTCACAGTTATCCACATCCTAAACCCCAGAACCTGTGAATATGGCTAAGGGTCTTTGTGGGTGTGATTAAGGCTAAGGACCTTGATAATTCTTGATTATCTGTGAGATTCCAATCTAATAACATGAGTCCACGTAAGAAGGAGGACTGAAGTAGAGTGTGTCAGAGAGATAAGATGTGAGAAGGATTTGACCTGCAATGCTGGCGTTGAAAACAGAGGGAGGGGCCAGCCCTGCCGCCGAGTGGTTAGGTTCACGCGATCTACCTGGGCAGTCTCGGGTTTCGCCAGTTCAAATCCTGGGTGTGGATATGGCATGGCTCATCAGGCCAGGCTGAGGCAGCATCCCACACAGCACAACCAGAGGCACTCACAACTAGAATATACAATTATGTACTGGGGGACTTTGGGGAGCAGAATAAAAAAAAAAAAAAAGAAGATCGGCAACAGTTATCTCAGGTGCCAAACTTTAAAAAAAAAAAAAAAGGAAGTAGAGGAAGAAAGCCGTGAGCCAAGAAATATGGTGGACTCTGGTAGCTAGGAATGGCACTAAAGTTATAGCTGGCAAGGAACCAGGAAACTCCATCTCACAAGCACAAAAACCTGAATTCTGCCAACAACCAAATAAGCAGGAAATGGTTTTTCCTCTATCTGCTCCAGAAAGGAACACAGCTTACCAATGACTCGACTTAGGCCTGTGAGAGCTGTACCAGACCTTTGACCCACAGAACTGTAGGAGAATACATTTGTCTTGTTTTAAGCTGCTGGGTGTGTGGTAATTTGTTACAGGAGCTATAGAAATCTAATATAAGAGAAAAAGTGGACCAAGATTGTTTTGCTGATATTCAGATATTACTATTTGATGCCAGTCTCTTATATCCTGAATATTAGACTTTTAGTTACTTTTTGGTCAACTCCTTTCACTTCAAAAATTCAAATTTACAGTGTTGATTATTTAATAAAAGGGAGGAGGAATAGGAGAAAAAAGAAAAGGCAAAGGGATACAAGGAGGGGAAAGGAAAAAGTGAAGTGAGGAATGAAGAAAGATAAGAAGAAAAAAAAGAAAGAAGGAGGAAGGAAAGAGGAAAGGAGGGGGGGGGGAAATTCTAAGCCTTCTTGCATTGGAACAAGAATATAATGCTATCCTGAAAAAAACCTCAATATTACATGAGGTTTAATCTAGGCTCAGGTTTTTTTAAATCTCAAACATCAGTTAAGTAAATTGCTTTTGTCTGTACAATTGCATTATCAGCATAATGTATAACACCACCCTGTCTGAGCTTTCAGACTGTTTTATATACATCTGACTGGGGACTTTAAAACTTTCTATGCTTGTCACATGATTGTGATTCACTTTGAAAAGTTGTTGCCTTATCTCTCCTGTTAGATTGTCTGCATCTTATGGGCAAGGCCTATATTCAATTGCTCTTTGGATCCTCCACAGCGCTCATGCAGCTCATTGGAAAAAATGAAGAAAATTCATAACCAACTTTAAATGCAAATACAATGATATTTAGTCTGTGAAGAGTATGATATTTCTTTCTCTTTTTTTTTTTTTTTTTGAGGAAGATTAGCCCTGAGCTGGCTACTGCCAATCCTCCTCTTTTTGCTGAGGAAGACAAGTCCTGAGCTAACATCCGTGCCCATCTTCCTCTACTTTATACATGGGACGCCTACCACAGCATGGCATGCCAAGCGGTGCCATGTCTGTACCCGGGATCCGAACCACCAAACCCCAGGCCGCCGAGAAGCAGAACGTGCAAACTTAACCGCTGCGCAACCGGGCCCGCCCTGATATTTCTAAGATAATATGGCCAACTACCTCCTTAAAAGACACACACCTCATTCATCAGTCAATAGGAAATTCTTCTTCAAGTATATGAAGCCACAGTAGCTAAACATCAGTTGGCAGACATATTAAAGAATCATTTAAAATAACTCTGCAGTTTATACTTTTAATTATCTTTGATAATACAACCATAAAATCACAGAACTAGAAAACATACACACAAAAATTGAAAGCTGATAAACCTTAAATTAAAATAGAAAATTGGATGTAATGAAAGTGAGTCTGATTCAGGTCAGTGATAACGCTCCCTGAGTCCTATTGCCAAATTTAAAACACTCAGGTAGTGGGGAGGTGGAGTATGAAGAAGCAAGCTGGCAGGGCAGTGGGAGGTGGGGGATTGTTACTAAGGAAGTGTTGGGATTTTTAAAGTAGAAGATTAGCACACAATACAAAGAGTCGAAATTTTATTTGGAAAATTTCATCTTGAACTTTCACAGATAGAGACACGTGTGGCTAACTTGTATTGCTTTGTTCAGGATTTTCCTGATTTTAGCACTAACATTTACTTGTCCCAGAAATCCCCGCAGTCTCAGGAAAACTGGGATGATGGTTCCCACATACAAACACACACAAGCATGCACGCAAACGTACGTGAGCGCGCGCACACACACACACGCACACTGCTATACAGATAATTCATGGCTACAGTGACAATTTGCATTGTAAATTCTGATGTTGGTTGATGGTTTAAACGGGACATTCCCACAAGTCTGTGCAATAGGGACTAATAGACAATTTCTCTCCATCGCCTTCCTCCGATCTCTCTGTATACAGACTTCTCTGCTTACCCTTATCTTCTTGACACACTGATACACTGTGTGACTGATGATGGGCAAGACTGAGACTTCTTGGATCCCAGGAGGAGTATCCTTTATCCAGTGATCATTTCACTAGGCTACTTGAACTTAGGTGAGATAAATAACTATCTCTGACTGCTTTGTACCAGGCACAGTGTACATCTATTGTTTTTACCTGCCTAGCAATCCTTTTGTCCTTCTTTTGGTAATTGTCCAAAGGGCAAGCCTGTGACTCACTCAAGGAAAATCTGATTTGTTCTTCCTGAAATTTGATTCTTGTGCTTAAGAAGAATAGGGAGAGAAAACAGAGCAGATTCATTCTAGAACAGATGCCTGGCAACTTCTCCATTTATTACTATTGCCTAGACGCCCAGAAGTGTTCCAGTTATGGTTTCACTCATGCCTGGTAATCAAGCCATTTCTTTCAAATAGATGAGCTTTCCCTTTCAATTATTGCTCTTTTAAGAAAAGCTATCCTGGATTAACATTGATTGATGAATGGACACTGAACGATAGACTCAGGAAACTGAGATAATAATAATCCACTTCTCTGTTCCATTCAGGCAAATCAAAATTTTTGATATAGTTTGAAAAGTGCTTAACAGGTCATCTGTTCATCAGTCGAATTGTCTTCAGATAAACAAATACAAAAGGGTGTTTATAAGGAATCTTTGTAAATCTTTCATTTCTCCTGACTGCTTAATGTTATTAGATTGATCATTATTTCTTTTTGCATAATTGATATTGAACCATCAATGTTTGCTGTGAGTGCTTCAAGAGAGCAGGGACTCTGTTTTGTTTTGCTATAGTACCGCTAGTGCCGGTGAGCACTGCTTGTTATGTAGTAAGCACCAGTGAATGCTTTTGAATGGATGAATAAAATCTCTGCCAAGATTATTTGTTCCCTCCTCTATACACCTATTGACTAAAGCTCTCTGCTGAGGGAATAAAAGAGCATGCTTTGCAGCAAAATGCATTTATTGGCAGATGAGATCATTTTTCTAGTAGGTTTTTGAAGCTCTTGGCTTAAAGAAAAACAGAGAAAAACACAAGATATTCACATTAGCTTAGAGTTTAATAAGCAAGAAAAACTAGAAACCTAGTAGGCCAGTGTTGGCTATCAGTAGGCCAAATATTGTGAGCCTTCTCAGATTTCCTTGGCTTTATTTTATTTTCACCCTTTCCGTGGGCACCATACCTGGGCTGGGTTGCCCCCACACTCCTGAGCATGGATAAAGTGCCATATTTTATCCTTTCCTCAGGGTCTGTTTTCTAGAGGGTCTAGGCTAGGGAGGATTTTAAAAAACTTATTGCAGAAATTATCACAAAGTTTGGAAGAAAAACTAAAGAGATTGGATGTGAGAAATAAAGGTGCTGGCCACTTCACCCATTAGCGAACCAAGATATTAGTTTATGGAATTAGGAAGAGACCCACTCTAGTATATTCAGTGTGAATTGTAAACATGAATGTTTAGCGCATGAGGGTAGTACATAAAGAATGGTTTCAGCGATATTTGTAGAAGCTATTGTCATATGCCTATAAAAAACAGGAGATATATTATTGATACATTTCACAAGATTACAGATGTCCACACTTGAAATATAGTTAAATTTATTTTAATGACAAAGGAAGAACGCTTTGCTGTTTTCAGTTAGTTCTCAGAACATCAGCACCGTGGAGAACTGGAGGTTGTAGTGGACAGAAAAATAATCCCGTAAAGATTTCTGTCCTAATTCCCAGGACCTGTGAATATGTTCTGTCACGTGGCAAGGGAAAATTAAGGTGGCGGGTGGAATTAAAGTTACTCCTTAAATGAGGAGATTATACTGGATTTTTGGGGCGGGCCCAATATAATTAAAAGGATCCTTTAAGGTGAAAGAGGGAGGTAGAAGAGGAGGTCAGAGTCAGAAAGTGACTTGAAGGTGCTGCCATTGAGGACGGAGGAAGGGGCCATAAGTCAAGGAATGTAGGCAGTCATTAAAAGGGGGAAAAGGCAAGGGAATGGGTTTTCCCATAGTGCCTCCAGAAGGAACTCAGCCTTTCTGATACCTTGATTTTAGTCCAATGAGACACACTTTGGACTTTGGACCTTCAGAAGTATGAGATAATACTTTTGTGTGGTTTTAGGACACTAATTTTGTGGTAATTTGTTACAGCAGCCATAGGAAACTGCTGTTTCCTGTCAGAACAGGAACACAGAGGCCTGTTGATCGTGTTGATTCATTGGTTTCAAAGAGTAAGGTCGGGTATTACCCCTTATCACATGAGCTTATACTACGGAGCTGAATTCTCTAATTTCGACAAATTCCTACCAACGTTTGAGTGGAATATCCTAGCTGGAGCTACTCACAAACCCATTATATAAGACGTGAGGGCAGAGATGCAGTACAGCTGTTCCCCGGTCAGACGTCATTAACGTTAGACCTCATCAACTATCTAGAACTCTTTGTTCAGTTTATCACACTAGGAGTGGGGGCTGCTACTGATGCAGTCATGAGGGATAGAGCCTTGTCTAAAATTCCAAAAACACCTGGAGGATTTGATAAAATTCAGCAAGAATTTTTTGATCACCCTGTGTAGATGACATTATGAAAGGATATAATCTTGGAGAGACAAGAAAAAACTCTAACCAAAAAAAGAAAAAAAAAAGCGTAACTCAAGGTATTTGTTGATGAAAAGTCAAACTATGTGCCACAATTATTGTCACACGTATTCAAAGGATAGGAATATTCCTGTAAGCTGGGGCCATTAAGGCTAAATTCATAGCATGGAGGGAAATGGTCCCAAGAGGAACCTTGAATATAACTGCATTCATAATGATGTCAGTCAAGGAGGGGGCATGAATCCTGCCTTAAGTTTTATTTCCCCAGAAACAGACAATGAGACAGGACTTCAGTGTAAGAGGTTTATTTGGGAGGCGATAGGAGAAGGAAGAGAGGAAATGAGATGGGAGAGAAAAAAATTCCAATAAAGGATGTTTTACCGAGCAGATTACTGATGTGGATGACTGGATTTCCATCCTCTAGGAAACTCCGGAAAATGTTTTGAACAGGACTTAGAATTTCCACACTCGAGGATTAAAGAAACTGGAATATTTATCAAACTGCACATTCTATAACTTCTCCAGAGCTGTTTTTGAATGAATGAATTCCCCAGAAAGTCAGGCTCACCTTGCTTACAGGCTGAGCAAATTCCCATAGTCATAAAAAGCCATCAAAGGGTTTCTTATCCTCATACTAAGAAGCCAACAATCAGAACACACATGCAAGTGCCAAGTAGATATGGGCAAGGGCAGTACCAATAGCATCTACTGTTGCATAGTACAGCATCCACTCCTGCTCATCCTTCACAGTCATTGGCAAAGTGGTATTGTGTCACTGTTTCTTAGAAGAAAAATAACAGGAAGATTAGTGGGATAAGCTGTAGTCTCCGTTGCTGCAGTGCTCAAGGCTCTGAGATTAACCTACTTCCTCCAGCACCCGTTCTAGACTCCTCTTTCTAGGTCCATTCTGTTGATGTAGGTACTTTTCCAGTAGGATAACCGAGGCCTTCATTTCTGAAGAATTTGGATTCTTGGCTTCTGTGAAAACTTTGTTTCTTCAAGAGCTTCACTAAAGATCTTGTTTCTTATTAGGTTGTGGTTGCTGCAATTGCACATTCATAATTAACACAAGACAAGGAAGCACCAAGAGGTGCCACAGTAAATCGTCTGTGCAATGGACTCAATGTTCTCATATCACAATGATCAGATCTACTCAGGATAATCAGGATCAATCACTTTGGCAAGAAAAGTAGCTTATGTCTTTGCCTAGCATGAGAATCCAAAATTATTCAGGTGGCATCTCTAACTTTAGTTGCAGTAAACCATAGTTGTTACCCTTGAAGGCAGCTTTCCATCCTCCCAGGAAACATTTGACCTCTAATCCTTCAGTCTGAAGTTGTAGGGATGGGAAGCACAAACTTGAGTGGGTCATCAAGAGTGACAGAGAGAGAGAACACTCTTGCTTCCACCCTTTGTTTCTTGGACTTGTGTATTCTGCCTGTTGGGAACGCAGCATTATTTGATGGTTGTTAATGTAAAGTATATACCATATTTGTTGCTTTTTGTTGTAAGTGCCATCCAGTCGATTCTGACTCCTAGTGACCCTGTGCACAGCAGAGCAGTACCTTGCCCACTCTTTTTGCCCCATTCTCTCACCTTCTAGCACTGTATCAGACAACGCTCTGCTGCTATTCATAGGGTTTTCATAGCCAGGTTTTTCGGAAGTGAGAGTAGCCAGGTCTTTCTTCCTAGTCCATCTTAGTCTGGAAGCTCTGCTGAAACCTGTCCACCATGGTGACCCTGCTGGTATTTGAAATACCAGTGGCATAGCTTCAGCATCACAGCAACGTGCAACCACCACAGGATGACAACCAACAGACAGGTGGTGTGGTTCCCCAACCAGATAGGTGATGTGGTTCCCCAACTAGGAAACAAATGCGGGCCGTGCAGTGAGAGTGCAGATTCTTAACCACTAGACCACCAGGGCCGGCCGTGTACCATATATAGAACTACAAACTGGCAGGGGTTCTTCCCTAAGCTGGATCGTTAGCTGCATCAAAAAATAATTCCAACACTTTATCAGGAGAGCAGTTTTCAGGTGATTTGGTATATAATTTGACCAGAAGATCTTTTAATTATGTATCCAATGTCAGACATCCTCTGTCAAAAAGTGAGTCCTTTGGTCTAAGGTGATGTTTTATGGGATAAATCAGATGCTCTGTGAGCACATAGTAGTGGTGCTGGCCAAGGACCTGTGGATGGTTGATATCAATATCTAGAATGTGTATTCATCTCCATAAGGACATGATACTTCCCCTCTAGGGTAGAAAGGATCCAATTTAATCAACTTGTCCAGAGAGCAGCTTGGTCTCCTCAAGCTTTAGCAACACACCGAAGGCCTAGCTTCAGTATCTGTTGCTGACTGTTCAGCAGCAGCAATAGACAGATCAGTCTTGGTGACTGGGAGTCAAATCCCTTGGGCCCGTGCAAACCCTTTATGGGTCTGCCCCCAAATTACTCTATCTGCAGGTCTATTATGCTCCAGCGGTGTGACAAAAAAGAGGATGGCTGATATCCACTGAACAAGTCATTCTCTCTTCTTAGTTGTTTCCTATCGTTTATGTGGAGGATGCTTTCTCATGGAGATTTATGTGAAAGACAAAGAGACTGACATACTTTGTACACACTCTCATGAGCCAATTCACATCCTCTTCACCTTGTATTCAATATTCCAACTCCAACCAATACTTGCCAGGGTTCTATGTATATTCCCATATAAGGCTATGTCTTTCTCCACATGAAACTGATAACCAGGTATACTGCTTGAAGATCTGCCCACTGGAAGGATTTTCTTTAACTACTATCTTCTACGACTACCCCTGTATCACAGCAACCCTAAATTTCAATATTTACTAACATATTGGTCTGACTCATTGCTGAACAAGACCCTGATATTTTCCTTTTCTGTTAACTGATCATAGAAATCACCCCCACCCCCAACAAAGCTATAAATCTGAACTTAGAGGAAAGTGTCAGGTGAGTATAATAGAAGTAAATGACAATTGGCAAAAGGGTCTAGACCACCTCTTGCGTTCTTTATACCTTATTAGGCCCGGGTTCAAATATACTAGTCCTACCTTATGTCATGGTGGATTGGACAATATCTACTTTGTGCTGTGTATCTCTGGTCGTGTAGATGCTTGATGTACCATAGTCAGGCTTTTCAATACTTATTTGGTTTCCTTGTGCCTTGACTGAGATTCTCCCATCAGGGATTGCCAGGGACTTAACATATTAGATTTGATTTTGGATACACTAGATGAGATTTCCTTCACATGTACCATGTCTATCTACCCCGTCTCCACATACAGGTTACTTTTGTAGATATGAGTAACTTAGATAAATCTGTATTTGTTAATATTTGTCCCATAGCCAGTATCACTTGATTCTTCTTTTTCCTGCTTTCTACTTTCCAACCTCTATCGACATTATGTTTACATTTTGTGGTCAAAGTTATTAATATTTTCATTCTGCATTATTTATATGTAAAGAGTGTCCAGTGCAATATGTGCATTTTATATTTTATTCTCTAAATTCAGAATGTCGCACAATTTTGTTTCATTCGAAGGGTAATATTTTTAGTACAAAGGTGGAATGGATTTTCCATTATCCACTACTTGAATTTTACCATATTATCTGTAACCATGGAGCTGCATAGTAGAGGAAAGAACATTTACAGGTTGGAGAAGAAGTAAACCAGAGTTGTTACTCTTCAAATGTGTTATTTTGCATAAATTATAATATTTTTCTTACTCAGTTTTCACGCTTCTAAAATGAGAGGTTCAGTTAAGAGGATTTCTAATTGTTTTCAGCTCTAAAATTATATGACTTTGAATCAAATTAGGCCGTTAAATCTAATTATATATTATTCTAGTTAGCTTCTAGCTAATTAACCACATTAAGTTTTTAATTATCCAGAATTCTAAATATATGCAGAAAATAAATTATATGTCGAACATATTTATCAAATTTTTAAATCTTTTTTATTGAACTGTAAATTACTTAGAGCATCCTTATCTTCACAAATAACTCCAGAATTGTGGAATCTTTTGTTGTATATTGTCTAAATGATATGATGTCTTATACTACAACCTAAACTTGCTTCGGGGACCTATCTTGCTCTTTGAAGCCTTCTGAGACATCTGATTAATGAGCTGAGTGATACTGCCAACTGAGTTATGTGCTAGCTCAGAAATATGTAGAGGCCTTCCAAGCATTATGCTACTTTTTGAGTGGAGATAGTGTAGGATGTCGTGACTTGCCTTCATCTCGCATGGGATATTCCTGTATGCCCCCAGACATTGGACATATGAAATCTTTGCTAATGTGTCCAGCCTCTGAATCTTTAGGGGGTTTAATCTTCTCTCACCTCTGATAGGCATGTATCTTATCAGAGGGTCCAGAGAAGTTACCACTTCTTTCTCATCAATTCTGACTAACATCATATCATCAATAGAATTGACTTAAGAGGAAAAATACTAATCCTGATCTTAAAATTTTATTCCCCTAAAAAATAAGAAGTTTATGTAAGTGCAAAGTTTTTCCAATTTCCTTTAACATTTGCTTTCTTTACTAGGAACATTCTCTCTTGAGAGAAATAGTTCTTATTTGGTAATAGGTTATTTTTCCTTTCACCCCTTGGTATGCCTTATGGGAACTAAGTTCATGGATATGACTTCAATATAACCTTTGTCCCTATAGACATTTTGCTGTGCAAATGAGTTTGCAGATGCATGACCAGAAACTCTTGCCTATACCAAATACAAATCTAATCTCAGTACAAATGGCAGCTGAGGCCATTATGTGCACAAGCTTCTCATTATTTAGAGCACAGTTTCTTTGCCCTACAAATTTTTGACATACAATATTTTGTTGGAGGTACTATTCCCATTCATCTTCATATATGAACTACTGAAGCAGTAAGCATAGGATATTGATTATTCTCATTGCTGGTGGTAAACTATACTCACTCTACCTATGACGAATAATTTCCCCCCCAAGTATATATTCATCACAGCTTTCTTTTCTGACTATAGATATATACTATCATGCCAATAAAAGGCAAATTTAGATCTTTGCAAATACTAGTTTGTGCCATGGCAATTAGAGATAAAACAACAGGAAATAAAATACAGGGGTAGGGGCAGATGATTTTGTACTAGTATAACTAGAGAAGACCTGAAAGTTAGAATTAGGTTTAGCTGCATGTAACAGAGACTCCAGATACTGGTGGATTAACCAAGATAAAAGATTGCTTCTCTTTCTTGTAAAAGTCTAGAGGTGATATTTTCACATTTATAGTGGCGGGGCTGTTACACATAATTCTCAAGCTTTCAAGTGCTAGGACTCTGCTCTTGTGTAACAAGGATATGGCTCTCATTCTCGAATGACATCCAAGGCATATATTCATCTGTACCATTCAAAGTCCTGGGAGAATAGAGGAGGGGCAGGGGTGGGCAAAGGATTCATACAAACTGTCCTACAATAAAATTTTCCAGAAGCTTTCTCAAAGACATTTTAAAATTAAATCTCAATATTTAGAACATTATCTCATACCCATATTTACTCACTGGGGAGTCAGGAAACTGTAGTTTTATCTGTGTGACCAGTTACTTAGTTAAAAATTATTTTGCCACAGAAAGAAACGTTTATAAATTGGAAACGAAAGTTGAAATTTGTCACTACGCTTTGACTTAAGATATTCCAAACTCCACCTTGTTTGAAGCACACGAAAATTCTCAAAGAAGTAAATTATCTATTTCATTCTGAAGACTTAGATGTGCTCTTGTCTGGTTAGCTAATTTTATAGAGGTACAGAGTGAAAAGAAATGCAATGAAGAAATTAAGTATTTCATATCAAGAACAAACCCCTTTAAATCTCTGTGTGATATAAGCAGATGAAACCTGTGGAGGGTGAAATAAACAAGAACCTTCCTTTTACATAGGATTCCTGATGTTGACTTAGACCTTACTGTTCGGTGTTGCTGATGAAATAAGGCCATCATCCAAAGGTGGAATTAGGAAAGGATGTATGACATTTGTTCATAGCATATTGGAGACATATGGTTTTTAAAAATTAAAAGCTGACACTTTTATATATAAAATTCTAAGTGTGAACAAGAGGCGCAAAGCAAATGACTCATGGTCCATGCCAGAGCATCTGCATTTTCAAATTAACGTTCTGATAATAAGGTCTCAAGCCTTAGAAACTATATCGCTGGATTTCCTATCACTCTCACATGCATCACCACCACCACCTCACAAAACAATGTTTTATTTGTGTCCTAAGTTATTTTTCCCAAATAATGCGTAATAAAATGGATATATAGTTCAATAATAAACACTCAAATCAAAAGGCAGAGTTTTTCAGACTGGATCAAAACCAAAAGATACACTTTAGTTTCAAAGACACAAATAGGTTGAAAGTTAAAGACTAGAAAACGATATACCATGAAACAGTTACCATATGAGGGCTAGCACAGCTATATAAATATCAGACAAAGTAGACTTTAGGACGGTAATTATCACTAGAGACAATGAAGGAAATATTCTAAGCATAACAGGGTCAATTCATCAGGAAGACATACCAATTATGTATCCACACTTAAAAACCAAATCTGAACCAAAGGATGGGTCTATGTGCCCCACATTGTATTAGTGAGGGTTCTCCAGAAAAGCAAAACCAATATGATATATATAGATGTAGATATAGATATAGATGAAAGGAGATTTATTATAGGATTGGCTTACCCACTTATGGAGTCCAAGAAGTCCCATGATCTTCCATCTGCAAGTTGAAGAGTCATGAAAGCTAGTGGTATGATTCAGTCTGAGTTCAAAGACCTCAGAATCTGGGGGCCGATGATGTAAATCTTGATCTGAGCCCTAAAGCCTAAGAACCAGGAGCACCAATGTCCCAGGGCAGGAGAAGATAGAAATGTCTCAGTTCAAGTGGAGAGAGAGAATTCACTCTTCCTCTCTGCCTTTTTGCTCTATTCATGCTCTTAGACTGAATGATGCCCACTCACATTGGTGAGGGCAGATCTTTACTCAGCCTACTGATTCAAATGCTTCCCTCCTCCAGAGACACTCTCACAGACACATCCAGACATAAAGTTTACCCAGCTATCTGGACATCCCTCAGCCCAGTCAAGTTGCCACATAAAATTAACCATCACATGCACCTAGTCTAATGTTTACCTAATATGCTTGACTATAATTTCATCTTTGTCCTTGAATTTGCTGTTTAGTTTTAGTCTACACAGAAATGATGTAATCCAAGAAAACTCTAATTCCCAACAAGTATTGTTACTGAGGCCCTTTTTATCTGGACGGCCAACTAAAGTGCTTTTTAATAGAAGGCATAACTTCTAGAATAAATTGCACTTCTACCAGTGGCCCTAATTATAAGCATTAAAATGTTATTTAATGTTTATTAAGTGCATATTTACTATGTGATTCAACGGTACTAATAGTCTTGCATATATTATATGTCTTGCATATATAGTATAGATGTGATACAGTTATCCTCATGAATTAGAGATAGATCTGAGTTTGAGATAGGGTAAATAACACACTCAATATTCAATAATCAGCAAGTAGTAAAGTCAGTACTTTGAACTAAGGTTGACACTACACACTGTATTAGCTGTTTCTTTTTCTTTTTTGCTGCATAAAAATTGTCGCCAACTTAAGAAGCATTAAAAAAGACCCATTTATTAGCTCACAGTTCTGTATTTCAGAACCCATTTGATTGGATTTTATGCTCAGGGTCTCATAGGGCTGAAATCAGAGTGTCAGGGTGAAATTAGCTAGACTTTTATCTGATGGCTAGGGGAAAGAATCCACTTCTAAGCCCATTCAAGTCATTAGCCAAATTCAGTTTCTTATGGTTATAGGATAACGATTCCTATTTTCTTGTTGACTGTCAGCTGAGGGAGCACCCTCTGCTTCTGAAGTCATCTATATTCTTTCTTATGTGGCCCTCTTCATCTTCACACCAGCAACAACATAAAAAGTACGTCCTCTCACTCTTCAGATCTCCCTGACTTCCTCTTTTGCCAACAGCCAGAGAAAGCTGTCTCATTTTAAGGGCTCACGTGATAACAGTAGGCCCAGTTGGATAATTTCTCTATCTTAAGGTTAACTGTGCCATGTAACCTAACACAATCATGGGATATTGCTCATTCGTCTACAACTCTGTCACTAAGTTCCCTGTCAGCTTTGGCTTTATTTATGGTTGAAGGTTTAATCTTTTTCTGTCTTGATTGGTATTTAGGAACACACTTGGAAAGAATACATTAAAAACCACTAGCTAGATACTCTTCTAAACTGGAAATCTGAATTTTACAGTGCTCTTAGAATGAAAGTTATTAATCACCAGTTTGAAAGTATGTAATGGTATGTAATAGGTGCCCAGCATGGCATGTGTAATACAAACCACACCAAGCAATATCCTTGTGAAATTTCAGAGAATTTGAAAAATAAAGAAGATCCTAAAAACACTGAGAAGACGAAAAACAGAGAAGAAAGGCGGGAAGGTTGGAAGGAAAGAAGAAAGAAAGGAATGAAAGAGAGAAGGAAAGGAGGAGAGAAAGAAAAGAAAGATAAAACTTTTCTTCGAGGAAACAATAATTGAAATTCACTGGACTTTTCAATAATAGTGCTTGATATTATTTGACAATTGACAGTCCATATTTTGAGGGAAATTATTTTTAATGTAGAATTCCATACCTTGCTAAATAATCAACCAAATAATAAAGATACTTTCAGATCTGCTCGAATTCTGATAATTTATCTCCCTCATATGGTTTTCCTTAGAAATAACTTGAGGAGGTTTTCCAGCAATGCAATTGAACAACCCAAAAAGAGAAGGAATTGTGGTTTATTACTGTTTCAAGGGAACAGTAAAGGAAAGCATCTAGAAGAGAGATGGGCTTCAGGCCCAGGAAGAAAGGAACCCCAGCCCCAAATGAAGATGAAAAGTTCCAGGATGCAGGTTTCCAAATAAAAAGAACAAAGATTTACTTACTGTCCTGGTATTATCTTATTTTTGACAAAAATAATTTTAAAAAGATATAGCAAGGAGAACAAATGGACAGGAGGGAAAAATCCGTGTAATTATAGTATAATTGTCTATGCAGAGAAGCAAATTTAAATAATTGTAATAATGTAAACATTGTATATTAATTTAAATAAAATTAGTGCCATAAGATTATCAGAATTATGGATATAAGATGAGCTTGGGAGTGAGAAATTGAAATTAAATCAGCCTCTGCAGTAGCAAGAAGTAAGTGGATAATTTCCCAAATTGACACACCAAAAAATATGGTAATAGTGAGGAAAAATGTAACTAACATAGTTTAAAGTGATTGCTTCTGGTGAGGGGGAATTCGTGGTGGTGGCAAATGAATTGGTGTTATTTTTAATGAGTCTTTTATCATTACTTTATGTAAAACAAAAACAATACAAAAAAGAACAGATCACTATTGACATGGTTTTTTTTTAAAGATTTTATTTTTTTTCCTTTTTTCTCCCCAAAGCCCCCCAGTACATAGTTGTATATTCCTCGTTGTGGGTCCTTCTAGTTGTGGCATGTGGGACGCTGCCTCAGCGTGGCTTGATGAGCAGTGCCATGTCCGCGCTCAGGATTCCAACCAACGAAACACTGGGCCGCCTGCAGCGGAGCGTGTGAACTTAACCACTCAGCCACGGGGCCAGCGCCGACATGATTTTCTTTGATAAAACAAAAAGGAAAGATTAAAATAAGTATTAAGAGCTCACATAGTTCATAAATCTTAAAAGCTCTCAGTTAGAGTCCTATCTTTCTGTTGGCTCAGGTTTAACGTCTCCATGGTGCATAAACGTAGAGAAGTTACTTCGGCTCTAAGCACCTGGGCTGCGTTATCCACAGAGTGGGAATAGTGAGAATGCTTATCTCAAAGGATGCTATTCAGGAAAAAAGAGAGAGAATAATCTCTAACATGGTATACCTTGTCAAATAAAAGTTTATAAAATGAAAATCTAACAGAAGAATGAGTGCTATCCAAATATATTGCTCTCCTTATTATGATATAATGCTAAAGAGAGAGAATAATCTCTAACATGGTATACCTTGTCAAATAAAAGTTTATAAAATGAAAATCTAACAGAAGAATGAGTGCTATCCAAATATATTGCTCTCCTTATTATGATATAATGCTAACGTTATTGTAAAGATAAGTATTTAAAGATATACATCAATTTTAAAAGCATGCAATTTCTTTGATTATCTTTATTTTTGCCTTGACAAATTTTCATTCACACCGTTTTTGACCTTTTAATGATCTTCATAAATTCCTATTTATTCTTCCTATGTGTGGTCCATCAAATGGTTAGTCTCTATTTAACCAATTCATTTTCCTTTAATTTTACTATCATCTGATAAACAACTGAAAAAATGAGGACCTTCCCAATAAAATTAGAACATTTTTATCCAGAGTATATAGTAAAGTCTTTTTATCATTCATCACAAATAAATAAAATATTTCCCCCACATTTCATTTTTAATGTTATTTGATTTCTAATGACCACTTAAATATTTTTTGTCTTTGTTTTTAAAATATTATTCTGAAAAATAAATATGAAGTAGCTTGTTCTCTGATCTAAATTTTAAACTAAGCCACAAAATAGTCAATAATCACACACAGTGAATTATTTCAAATAACCAGTATTATGTATACAATATGTTCTTATTATAGTAAAGTATTAAAATTCTATTAACTGTATTTCAAGACAATAGTAATTTGATAACTGCATCAGACTTACAAACAATTGAGCATCACCTAAATTTACCACTTTATTACGCTTACTATCAATTTAAGACTAAGATAAAGAACACACAAAAAACATAAAGAATTTTAAATGAGGTATTCATTATTATGTGTTTGTGTCTATTAAATCTGTATAAAACCTGCAAAACTGTACATTATGACTGCAGATAGTATCATAAATTAGTTTTATAAATTACATGTGTTTCTGAACTGACTTTTTTGTGTAAAATAAGAGTATAAAATAAGATTTTTAAAATTATTGTCTGATAGACAATGAGTTTTATAATTAAATTTGACCAAAAGGCATTTCTGTAGATCAAGGAGGTTGAGCTACTTTCCCAGTATTAGGATATTTCCTTTCATACAAAAACCAAACTTGAAGTCCTTGATGCCTAGTTCTCTTATGACTTTGTGACACTGTGGAATACCCAAAGAATAAAATATATTGAGTTGATAAAATATAACAAAATACTGCTGAGAGAATATATATATTTTCATGTGTATAAATTTATAATATACAATCAACATAAGCACAGGGAAGCAATCAATAATTTTTAAGTGAAATTTCCTATTTATAACATGCTGATAAGTTGAGAACATATACACTATGATTAAGCAAAACTTGTCAGAGTAATTCTCAAAGTTTTTCCTTATCTGTATATGAAAATTATCTAAGAATTGAAATTCTAGTTACGTAGTGTTCTATGTACACACAGGTTCTATCTTTTCCACCAAAATGGTGAAGAAGAATTTAACTACTTTGTATCAGAGAACTATCTAGTAAGATATAAATATCTACTATAAGAAAATAACCTGAAACAAATCATTTCGGATGGACACTGAACATGAGTCAAATATGTAGCTTGTCTGAGAGGAAAAAGAAAGAAGAAAGGAAAAGCAACTATGTCCTCGACCTAAAAGTGAGAGATTCCATAGTTTACCACCACTATTCCTGAAGTCTAGCCTCTGCTACATTTTACACAGATAGATTCATACCAAGTTTTCCCTCAAGACTGTTTGTTCAGCAAAAGTTCTACTTCAGCGAGATCAGGGCTGGGAAGAAACTGCGTTTCACAGGCCTTTGTAAGATATGTTCCCGGTAGGCTGTAAGAGCACTGTGGAGAGCGAGTTGTTTCTTAGCTTGCCAGAGAGCTGGAAGCCAGATGCTTTGGGGCCTGTCTCCCCTTTCAATATCAACACTTTCAATATCATCTATAGTAACTGTCAAGACAAATTGAAAATTCCAGAACATATGACATCTAAATACAATGGAAGCTATATTTATGCTAGTTATTTCAGTATCTTGTATTATAGATTTCTTTACTCGAAAATGGAGTGTTTTACTGGTAAGAGACAGATAAATGACAGTACTCTATGAAAAATTTTGTAAAGTTTTGGCCTTTTCTTAATCATTTACTCATAAACTTAAGCATATGATAAAAGGTAAATACATGTGTCCTATAAACAAAATTTGTGGATGTGTCATAACTCATAAACAATAAAAATGTAATTTTAATTGAAGTATCTCTCTACTCAGATATTTGAAATTTAAAAAAAAATATTTTACTGATTTAAAAATGACATTTTTATGTAGAATATTTGTTAGAGTGGTCAAAGGTGACCTTTTTAAAGGCTATAAAATGCAATATTCTATTCATAGAAATATGACTTAATTGAACTCGATATGGAACAAATCCTTAGAAACAGTTATTTGAAATGCTTCTGCTATTAATAACTGTTACAAAATTAGATTATTAATGATTCTATGCCTTATTTAATCCTTAAAGAGGAGAAAAAAATGACCTGTCACATTGGATCAATGTGTGTATAACAGCATATATTTAATAGTTGGAATTACACACTAGGAGGATTTCAGGGTCTTGGCTTAAGAACTATATTAAATAATTAGGTTAAATGAGTATAAAATAGTGTGGTCTTTTAAAATTTTTTTTTCAAAAAACTTTAGATCAGATATTGGATATTAGACCTCTGTACTGACTTTTTACTGTTTTTTGTCTATATAAATTCATCCTCCATATTGTTCCCTAAGAGATTCAAAAAGCATTGTTTTGCATCTACACTAAACTATGACTTCATTTATGGCAGAGATGAAATCTTCACAGTACGTAGCTCATTAGCCAATACATGGTACACACGCAAAGGATTTTGTTGTTTGCATAAGTGGTGATGTGCCATATGAGAAGGAAAGGCAAGGAATAGCAATGGTTATAAAAGGACAAGTAGATTTAAAGTGAAGGATGAAAAAAGATATTCCATGCAAATAATAACAAAAAGAGAGTTGATATGACTGTACTAATATCATACAAAATAGGTTTTAGTCCAAAATTCTTACAAGAGACAAAGATGACATTACAAGTTGATTAAAAAGGGTCAATTCATCAATTGTACACACATGTGCACCAAATAACAGTATCCCAAAATATATGAAGCAGAAATTGATGGAATTGAAGGAAGAAATAGAATATTATATAAAAATAGTTGGAGATTTCACTAATCTACTTTTAACAACAGATAGAATATTTATTTAGACAGAATATCAATAGGGAAGTAGAGAAGTTGAAAAACATTATAAATGTACTAGACGTATCAGACTTCTATATAACACTCCACCCAAAATAGCAGAATGCATGGAATATACAAATGCATATGGAACACTTTCAAGATACACATATATCAGACTATAAAACGTCTCAATACATTTTTAAAAGATTTGAACCGTAAAAATATCTTCTGTGACCACACAATGAAGCTAGAAATCAATAAAAGAAGAAATATGGAAAATTCACAAGTATTTAGAAATTAAACATCGCACTCTAAAAAAACCAATAGATCAAAGAAATTTCTGATTTCACAAGGGAAATTTGAAAATGCATTGTGATGAATGAAAACAAAAACACAAAATATCAAAATTTGTTGAGTGCAGCAAAGGCAGTGCTCAGAAGTAAAATAATAGTTGTAAATGCCTAAATTTAAAATGAAGAAAATTTTCAAACCAATAACCTAATGTTACACCTTGAAGAACTAGAAAAAGAAGAACAAATTAAGCTGGAAACTAGCAGGAGGAAAGAAACAATAAAAATCAGAGCAGAGATCAATTAAATAGAAAATATAAAAACAATAGATGTAATCAACAAAATGAAATATTGATTCTTTGAGAAGATCAATAAAATTGACAAAACTTTAGCCAGAGTGCCTGAGGAAAAAAATAGAGAAGATGCAAATAATTAAAACCAGAAGAAAAGTGGGGACATTACCATTGACTCAGTAGAAGTAAAAATGATTAGAAGAAAATACTATGAACAATTGTATGCCAATATATCAAATAACCTAGAGGAAGTGTACAAATTCCTAGAAATACACAAAATACCAAAATTGATTCAAGAAGAAATAGGATAGCTGAGAAGACCTATAACAAGTAGAGATTGAATCAGTAAACAAATACCTTCCAAAAGATAAAAGTGTAGGATCAGATGACTTCCTTAGTGAATTCTATGGACATTTAAAAAATTAACATCAATTCTTCTCAAACTCTTCCTAAAAATAGAAAAGGAAAGAACACTTTCTAACTCATTCTATGAGGTCGGCATTATTCTGATACCAAAGCCAAAGACACTGCAAATAAAGAAAACTACATACCAGTATCCTTTATGAGTACAGATGTGAAACTCCCAAACAAAATGCTAGTAAACCAAATCCAAAAGCATACTAAAAGGATTAGATGTCACAACTGTGTGGGATTTATCCCAGGAATGCAAGATTGTTTCAACATAAGACAATCAGTCAATGTAATATACAACATTAATAGATAAAGGAGAAAAGAAAATCATATGATCACTCAATTGAGGCAAAAAAAACATTTGTGAAAATCCAACATGCTGTGGTAGAAAAAAACAACCACTCAGAAAACTAGGAGTAGAAGGGAACTTTCTCAACATGATAAAAGGAATCTATGAAAACCCATGCTAACGTCATTCTTGATAATGAAATGAGGAAGGACTGAATTGTTCTTCTAAGAATGAGAAAGGAACAAGGAAAAAGACAAGGACGCCCCTTTACACCACTGCTTTCAGTTATGGGGGCCTTGATCATTTCTTGTAGCAGGGGTCTTGTGGTGAGGAATTCCCACAGCTTCTGTTTATCTGGGAAAATTTTTATTTCTCCATTGTATCTGAAGAATGGTTTCACTGGATAGAGTATTCTTGACTGAAAGACTTTGTCTTTCAGAATTTTGAATGTATCATTGCACCCCCCCCCCCCACCCCCCGCCAAGCCTGTAAGGTTTCTGCTGAGAAACCTGCTGAAAGCCTGGTAGGGACTCCTTTGTAGGTTATTTTCTTCTGCCTTGCTGCCGTTAATATTTTTTCTTTGTCATTGACTTTTGCCAGTTTTACTAATATATGCCTTGGAGGAGGTCTTTTTACATTGAGGCAATTAGGAGTTCTATTAGCTTCATTTACATGTAATTCCAGCTCCTTCCCCAGGTTTGGGAAGTTCTCAGCTATTATTTCTTTGAACAAGCTCTCTGATCATTTCTCCCACTCTTCTCCCTCTGGAATGCCTATAATCCTGATGCTGCATTTCATAATTGACTTGGATATTTCTCGGAATTTTCTCATTTCTTTTGTCTTCATTTTCTCTCCTCCTCCATATAAAGCATTTCTATGTTTCTGTCCCCTAAATTACCAATTCTGTCCTCCATTATATCAGCTCCGTTTTTTTTGGGGGGGGGGAAGATTAGCCCTGACCTAATATCTGCTACCAATCCTCCTATTTTTGCTGAGGAAGATTGGCCCTGAGCTAACATCTGTGCCCATCTTCCTCTATTTTATATGTGGGATGCATGCCACAGCATGGCTTGATAAGTGGTGCATAGATCTGCCCCCAGGATCCAAACAAGCGAACCCCAGGCTACAAAAGTGGAGCATGCAAACTTAACTGCTGTGCCACCAGGCTGGCCCTAACAGCCCTGTCTTTTATGGATTCCAGCTTTTTCTTTATCTCATTCATTGTGTTCTTCATCTCCAACATTTCTGATTTTATTTTTATAGTTTCAATTTCTTTGGTGAAGAATTTCCTCTGTTCATTAATTTTATTCCTAAGTTCATTGAACTGTATGAGTTTTCTTGTAGCTCATTGAGTTTCTTTATGATAACTATTTTGAATTTACTGTCATTTATATTGTAAGTTTCTGTGACTTCAGGATTGATTTCTGGTACTCGTCATTTTCCCTCTGGTCAGCAGTGTTAATAAAGTTCTTCATGCTTTTTGATGGGGTGAACCTTTACCGTCACATAGTGGTAGTATCTGGTCACAGATTCCACCTGACACCACTGGGAGGTGGGAAAGAAACTGTGTTTTCTGTGCCCACTATTACCATTAGCAGTTGTACCTGTCAGTTGGAAACTGTATGACAGGGCCCATCTGCGATTGCCTGTTGGCTGCTGTTGCTTTACATACATAGGCACAGGCACTCCTGTGGGGATCCCCCTGCTCTGGCTAACTGGCCAAGCTAGTGTACCGGGAGGGAGGAGTAAGAAGGGCATTTTCTTTCGTGTGTGATCCTAGGCACTCCTGCTCTTCATTTGTTGTCTGCCTGCCTGGGCTGCTCCTCTTGATAAGGACCCCCGTGCAATTGTTTAGCAACCTCAGTGTGGAGTGTTTCACAGGCTGGGAGGCAACTCCAAGAGCAAAAGTGTTCCCATGGAGGGTTGCCTTTTCCCCCATCTTGTCTCAGAGTCACAGGCTGTCTACCATGTGTGATCCCATGCCTTAGATCACTGCCACTGGGGAGGGAGAGGGGATTTGCTTACCTCCTTCCACTGCCTCCCAGGGGAGGTTCAGCACCCCCCACGTTCAGACATACGGCTGCATAAATTTCTCAGATGTTTACTGCATGGGGATAAAACAACAGAGATGTCCTTTCTTGGTTTATGAATGTCCTTTTCACTGTATCTTAGTAGGGACATACTAGGAAAGAGCTCACTCCACCATGATGCTGACATCACTCCTTACACCACTGATTTCAGCATTATACTGGAAATTTTAGCCACAATAATTAAATGGGCAGATGGAAGGAAGGAAAAAGAAAAGACATCACAAGTGGTAAGAAATAAGCAAAATTATCTTTATTCACAGATAGCATGATGCATGATCCTATATAGAGAAAAAATTCCAAAGAATAAGAAATACTCTGTAATTTTTGCTTAAATGACAAGCAAATTTGTCGGGTACAAAATCAACACACAAAGATCACTTGTGTTTTACACATCAGCAATGAACAATCTGAAAACAAAACTTGGAAAACTTCATTTTATAATAACTTTCAAAAGAATACCTAAGAATAAATTTAACAAAGACAGTGAAAGATGTGTACACTTAAAACTGAAAAACATGGCTAAGAAAAAGTGAAAGACGACCTAAATAAGTGGAAAGAAATCCCATATTCATGGACTCGAAGATTTAATATTATTAAGATGGCAGTACTACTCAATGCAATCTACTAATTGAATGCAATCCCTATGAAAATTTCAATGGCCTTTTTTCAAGAAATGGAAAAGCTGATCCCTAAATTAACGTAGAATTGCAAGGGGCCCTAAGTAGCCAAAAAATATGGAAAATGAAGAACAAAGTTGGATAACTCAAATTCCCAATTTCAAAATTTTCTACAAAGCTACAATAATCAAAGCAATGTTGTACTGGCATAAAGGTGGACATACAGACTATTAGAATAGAACTGAAATTCCAGAAATAAATCCATATGTCAATGAAAATTTGATTTAATTAAGGATGCAATGACCGTTCAATAGAGAAAATAATAATCTCTTCAAAAGGTGGTAATGGGAAAATTCTATATCTACATATAAAGAATGAAATTAGACTCTTACTTTACACCAAATACAAAAATTAACTCAAAATGGATCAAAGACCTAAACATATGTCCTAATATTGCAAAACTTTTAGAAGAAAACATAGGGGAAACTTTCATGATATCAAATTTCACAGTGATTTCTTGGATATGACACCAAAAATACAAGCAACAGAAGAAAAAAATAAATAAACTGGACTTCATCAAATTTTGAAAGTTTTGTGTACCAAAGGACATTACCAAAAAGGGAAAAGACAGCCTACAGGATGGATGAACACCATATATCTGATAAGGGTCCAGTATCCAGAATATATGAATAAATCTTACAATTCAATAACCAAAAGACAAACAATTCAGTTTAAAAAAATGTGCAAAGTACATTAACAGACATTTCACCAAAGAAGACATGCAACTGCCAACAAGCGCATAAAAAAGATCCTCCTCATCAGTTGTGTTTGGGGAATGAAAGTTAAAACTGTGATGATACACCACTTCACATCCATTGTGGTCAAGAGAATAAAAAGACATAGAAATTGTGAGGTGAAGTGTTGGTCAAGATGTGGAGAGAGGGAGCCCTCCTACATTGCTGTTGGGGATGTCAAATGGTTCAACCATTGTGAAAAACAGTTTGGCATTATTCAAATGGGTCAAATATGACTCAGGAATTCTACTCTTAGGTCTATATCCAAAGGAATAGAGAGCAAGTTGTTAACTACTTCTACATGACTGTTCATAGCAGCCATATTCTCAATAGCCAGAATGTGGAAACAACCCAAATATGTATCAAGGGATGAATAGATAAACAAATTGCGGTATATACACACAATGGAATATTATTCAGCCATGAAAAGGGATGATGTACTAATACATGTTATAGTATGGATAATCCTTGAAATTATGGTAAGTGAAGGAAGTCAGACACAAAGGGTTACATATTGTATGATTCCGTAGATATGAATTTTCTAGAATAGCTAAATCCATAGAGATAGAAAGCATGCTGGTGGTTATTAAGGCCTGAGAATGGAGAATGGGGTATGACAGGTTAATGAGTACAGAGTTTTCTTTTGGAGTGAGGAAAATATTTTGAGACTAAACGGAGAAGGTGATTGCACAACATTGTGAATGTACTAAATGTCATGGAATAGCATGCTTTAAAATGGTAATAAGTTCTAGAGATCTGGTATGCAGTATTGTGCACTTTAAATTCTGTTAAGAAGGTTCGGTATTATGTTAAGTGTACTTATCACAATAAAGATCATTAATTTTATGCTATGTGAATTTCACTTAAATTTAAAAAATCATCTATTTTGTCTTCTCCTACCTTTTCTCTTCATAACTAGTTCACATTATAATAAACATAAGCATTTTAGTGTTTTCTTTGGCTGTCCATAATCTACTGTCAATTGTACTTAGGGAACTTTTCCACTGTCTTTGTGATTGGTAAGAAATAGTACCCGGCCTGCTATCATGGAGGTTGAAGTGGGGAGAACCTTCCTTCCACAAATCTCCAGCAGTACAGGGCTGTGCACATGACTCACTTTCAGCCAATTAGGTGGCTCTGCCATGAAGTCTGAATATGGAGCTACTAAAACAGAGATAAAAAGGATTGTTGGTATTCAATCATAGTCATTGGTGGCAGGGTCAATTAACGTTGGTGGTCTATAGTAGTGAGGACAACAGCTAGGTAGGAATGTTTCTAGTAAGCTATGGTGGTTTTGCTACTTCCTTCTTTGCTTTTAAAATTGCCCTCATTCATGAATTTCTTACAAATTTGATCCTCTTCCTCCGTTCAAATCTGTGAGTCTCCTACCTTCCTCAGTAAAATTGTGGCATAAGTCTGTTTGTGTGGGAAGGTGTGCGTGCATGAGTGTATACCACCACTCAAACTTAGGTTAACCAGAGTAGGTTTCTATCGCTGGCAACAAAAACCTCTGACATATATGTTCATGGTTATTTTTTCGTAGTTTCTTTATTTTCTACCTTTATGTACACTCATATTTCCTAGATAATACAAGCAGTGCATGACCATTGAGACAGTTGGTCTCTCTGAGCTTTGGAAAGGAAAATGTCTTAATATTTTAAACTTCTTGGCTGAATCTTATTATTTGTCATGAAACTCAGAAACAATTTACATGCATGTTATTGTTTTGTTTTTTAATATTGGTTTGTGCTTTCTTTAGAAGATTTTACACAGATGGGAATATGATGATAAAAGTATATACTCTTCAAATGAATATTCCGCTACTTGATTTTGGATGAATTTTGCATCATTCCTACTATTCATAATGTACTACAGAAATAAGATTCTCATTCACAACGAGTTTTTCCAATGGACTACAATGGAATTTAAGTTCACTAAAAAAAATTTATGTGATATTTTATAGTAAAAAGTCTGTAAAAAAATGGTCCCCTGTTGACAATATTGTATTGGCATCCGTGTAACACCACATTGCAGGGTATGTTGCATGAGACATTATATATCCATTGCCAGCACGCTGACATCTGGTTCATAACTTTTAGTGTTGGTTAGTGTCTCTTGGTAAAGCATAAATACACTAAATCAAGTGCTAAAGAAGTACCACTTTGAAATTGCAAGGGAGAAGCACTCAGATGTCAAAGCTATTTTCTCTTTCATTAATTTCTAATTATATATTTTAAAAAATTAACTGCTTTTATAACAGTATCTAAGTTCAAAGGGAAGACCAACAGACTTATAGTAAATTGAAATATAGAAATTTTTGAACAGTAAAATTATTATTCCCAGATGCTTTTCTCCCTTGCAAGTAGTAATGGGGTTCAAGATTGGTTCAGTGTTAAGGAAGAAGGGAAAAAATTCAGAAATTTATAGAATCACATATTTTAATTATTACTTATAAGAAAACCATCATTCTCAGTTGTAATATATGAATTGACTATCAACATGATGATACTTTCAAAACACCGCAGGCGTTTCTGTTTCTTACCGTGTTCTTCTGACATCCTAATCCTATCTGTTACAATGTATCTAGGTTCTTCTAACCCAATAATGAGGAGCAAGCAGATCTTGTACGTAGAAGTCTTCAGGTACCACTGTGAATCTAAGCACGTAGAACTAAATAATGCCACAGTTGGTGTTTTATGAAAGTCTCAGCATAAGTATATTGACATAAAATGAGGATGCAAAGAACTATCATTAAATGTAAATGACAACCAAAACATCAATAGGAACTCGGAAGCAAGTTTATTTAAGTTATTTTGAAATTTTAAAAATACTACTTTCTCTTTAAATACACTGATTCCATTGACTTTAGCATCAATATTTGAAAAATATGTTTTAATACATATAACTTAATCAAGTAATTTAAGTAAAAGAGACAGAGTTTTGTTGTTGTTGCTGCTGCTGCTGCTGGGTTTTTTCATTCCTCCCTTACTTACGCAAGTGGTTATGTGTTCATATGATTAAATAATGATTCACGTTTCTAGTGATACCCTGTATAAAAGTGATAATTCATAGTATTAATAGTGCATGTTAGCTTGGAAGAATGGAACTCTGTTTGTTTCCTCATGAAAGACGATGAATCACATTTGAGAAGGAAATATTGAGCACAAAGGTTAATTTATCAGTTGTTCAGATAATGGCATCTGTTGGCTCAAACTCAAAGTTTCTTCAGTTTTTTTTTAAGTTATCATAATTTTCTTTTTTTCCCCCTTTTTTTTTTGAGGAAAATTAGCCCTGAGCTAACTACTGCCAGTCCTCCTCTTTTTGCTGAGGAAGACTGGCCCTGAGCTAACAGCTGTGCCCATCTTCCTCTACTTTATACATGGGACACCTACCACAGCATGGCTTGCCAAGCGGTGCCATGTCTGCACCCGGGATCCGAACCAGCAAACCCTGGGCCGCCAAAAAGCGGAACGTTGCGCACTTAACCGCTTCACCACCGGGCCGGCCCCTTAAGTTATCATAATTTATCATAAACACAGAGGTACTTAACATTCTAGAAATATTGGAATATTCGTGGACCAGAAATAAAATTAGATTGTTCCTAAAGTATTTTTCTTAAATTGTGGACACACTCACTTAGCTTAAGTCTGGCTCAGTGGAAAGATGTAATAGACAAGAAATATATTTAGAACTTGAAGGAACTGACTTGAGGGAAAGCACTGGAGTAATCTGAATTCAGATCTTAACTCCCTAAGTAGTAGTGACTGAAACTTATTCCCCAATGAACACCTACAGGTTGAGTAGTGCATCTTTATCTATGGCATGTGCTCACCTGTATCAGAATGTTTGGGGATGTTATAAAAATGCAGACTATTGGACTTAACAATTCCAGCTTATCATTGTCTCTGGGAGTGGGGTCTGGTAATAGATTTTAATTAGCATTCCAGTTGAATCTCACGCGCATTATTTGACAAGTATTTGCCTAAAGATTTAGTACCTGCATGATACATATTGAACAGCAGTTTCATTCATGCTGATGTTGAATTCTACGTTACTAGGATCTGGAACATATACTTCCTCTGGAATCATCGTCGTTGATTTTTGGAGTGTCTTATAGGCATACATTTTTAAAACGTTATTACTCTGTGGAAAATAAAGAATTTAGGAAGAGTAGAACCAGAAGGAATGTGACCTGTTGACTGTCCAATTTCCAATATACAAAGACATGTGGTAAGGACCAGTTTAGGTCAACACCAATATTCAAATATGTCAGAGAGAGTGGCAATGCTCAGAATTAAATGTTTTGGTTCTCTATCCAGTATGAAATTCTATAAAGTCAGAAGTAGGGTCACATGGAACACCATCGGGTAAAACAGAACCCAGGCCAAAGCCCTAGTCCTCAGGTTACAGAAGGTAGTATCATATATGCCGTATTGTTACAGCATTTCCAAGCTGATAATTCATGATGACATGAATTGAGTCAACTGTAAAAACTAATGGGAAAATCCATTCCTTAAAGATAGCACAGATTCTCAGGAGATGCTTAAGGTAAACTAAACAGGGGGTTTACATAAAATATGTGCTTAGATCCTACTTGTGAATCAAAGGTTCTTAGCACACTGCCAGGTTTGGTCTAATTTGATTCAAAACGTTTGTAGCATTAACAAGCTTTAACGCCTGTAGCTGAGTAAGACCAAGAAGGCAGAGACCGGCAGGTGGCTTTGTCCTTGGGTGATTAGTTAGAATTTGGGGTATATTTACCAATAGTGACAATGTCATGAACAATGGCTATGTATAGTTCAATTCATTTCCTTTTAACAAACACAGTTCAGTGTTCGCACTGGGCTGAGTGCTCTCAGACACTGCTGATAAAACAAAGAATAAAACACAGGCCCTGCCCTGAGGAAGCTCACAGCAGGTTACCGGGTATTCTAGATTAGCTAGACGAGCTCTCTTACTATTGCATCTAAGAAATATTCATGAATTCAAAACAAAGCCAAACAAAACTCTAATGTGCTGACCTGTGTTGTGTCATAGGAAAAAAATGTGTTCTACATTTTTAACCATCATCTTACGCAAAAATTAGAACACAGTCTCTTTATAAGATGACGCCTGCTTGTATTAAAACCATTAATTTTTCTATTTTGTTTATTAGTGAAAACTGCATAAATCAATAAATCAATGGGAAGTTTGCTAAGGTACTTACAACCTTGATAATTCAGGAAAATGTCTTGAAATCTGTTTATCATTATCTCTTTGTTACGATTGACATTGTTTTATTTTTTTAATTCAAAGAGTGCCAATTTTTGAAAAAAATAGTTTAATATATTAAGGAGAGAATATAATAAATGCACATTTGTTGCGGAAAGTCTTCATAGCCAAAAAATGTTTACCTTTTATAATGTAATTTTACATTTGTTGTATATAAGCCATCTTACACAACACACAGACACACACACAACTTAAATTGAGTCCGGAGGAGGCCCTCGATTTAAAGTGTTTTATATATTTCCATCTTGTGCATGTATTCAAAGATAACAATGTTATAATTTTATTGGCACAGTAAGATGTTAATAATAACTCATTAGGAATAATAAAAGACCTGCATTGTTGGCTTTACTTCCAATTTTAATCACTGGCAAATTCTCACAAATGCCATTAATATCACTTTAGTCCAATGCACCTTCAGCTCACACCTCAGATATCCTCCTCTGGTTGTCGAGCTTCTATTCGTACCCTGTGCAACACACTTTTCATAGTGCAGCCAAAGTGGTCTTTTGAAACTCCAGAGCAGCTTGGTTCACCAGTTACAATTCACCATTGCCTTCCAATACCAACTATGATCTAGGCTGCTCTATTTATATGATTTCATCTCCTACTACTGCATTTTCATTCTCTCGACTCTAGCCATCTTACCGTCTTTCCTTTTATTGGCTACAAAGGCTCCATACTGTCTCATGGCTTTCTCATCTGCTATTTTCTATATTGAATCCTTTTCCTGTAGCTCTTCGAATGACTGACTCTCTTACCACTTAGATTTTGATTATAGTGTCACCACTTCACAGAGAACTTTACGAATATCCTATTTAATGGAGACCCTGATCCCAAATCACCCTTCCTAATAACTCTTAAACTCCACATTATAATCTTCAGAGCACTTATGTACTTCTGGCTGTGCACATCTTTATTTTCTATCTGCCCCATTTGAATATAAGTATCACAGGAACAGAAATGATGGCTGTCTTTTTTTCATTTCCACTGCTTAGAAGAGTACCATGCATATAGTAGACACTCAATAGTCTTTGACTGAGTGGAAGCTAATTAGGACTTGTGAAAGAACTCCTCTGCAATTGAGGAAATAATTTTAAGGACCCATAAATACCCATTTTGTGTTTATGTGTTAGAGGATGTGTATGCGATTGTAACTTAGTAAAAAGAAGCTATTTGTCTCCCTGGAGACTGCATCATTCAAAAAAAGCTTTTGGAGGAATACTTTGAGAAGGAAGGAGGTCTCTGTGTTGGGAAGAAATGATAAAAAATTTACAGGAGAAATAAAGAGATTCCTAGAAGAAAGAGGCACACACTGAACTAAGAGAAACCTTATTGATTAAGCCTTGGAAATACACCCCATTTGAGAATTCTAAACACTGCTTATTATAACTTCTTCCTTGACTTATCAGCTTTAAAGTCAATTTATTGATTACGCACCACAAAAATGAGAAATTTAGATCACTCATATTGTTTTTACTCCACTGCCCCCCCTACTTTGCAGAATAGTTTAAATTTTTCCATTTGTTATTTTTATAATTTTAAATAATACTCTTAAACTTATTTTTCCAATACCTCAACTTTACAAGATAGGCTGATTTTTGCTGTATATCTAGTAAGGAAGATGGCACAATACATTTCTCTTAGTCTCTAAGACACACAACATGAAGATGTTTGTATAACATTGCTGGATTCTTTGTTTTAGAATTTTAGATTTAAAACTTAGAAGGCTTTTTTTACTGTCTTTTAGAAAAAATAAATATCCCTTTTATGAAGACACTTGCAAATCAGTTGAGCTGGCTCTGGAGTTTTAAAAATGGTATTTTCATAATTATTTTTCTGCCTCTGTTTTATCTGTTCTTCTTTTCTCAAAGTCCTTTTAAATGATTGGCTTTTTAGAAATCATGTATAAGTGAGGAATTTTGTCTCATTTTATGTTCTATGGATTTAAAGTTTCTCAACATTTTTTCTTTATGGTCTACTGAATATTTTATTAGGCAATGCTGTGTTAACGTCCAACAATTTTTTTTTTTTGCTTTCAGTTTGCTATTTTTCACTACAATGTTTTATATTGTAATTGTTGCAACATAGCTTCAACTCTCAGAAATTCCCATTGAAAAGACTTTGGCTTTCATTTCCCATATTAATTTTCTTTCTTCCTGAGCCAATTGGTCTGTTAGTTCATCTTGATCTTTCTGTTATCTGTTGCTGATTTTCCTTGAATGTAGAGTGATGACTGGTTGTTCCTTCAGACTTAGGAATACACTACACTTATCAATATGAGAGTGGCTGTTGAAATCCTAGCAGTAGTAGATGTGTTTCTTTTATAGGTCTTATCCTGGAATAAAGACACTCTCTGCAAGTTCTTTGCAAGTGAGTAGGATATATAAAATGCTAAATTAAATATGTAGCAAGGGGCAGGTTGCCGCATACGACAAGCTCATTATTTCTTTATATTAATTCCCAAGCATTGTACTAATTATTCTGTATTCAATAGCTTTTTTAAATCCTCAAAATACCTCTTTTAGTGTGTTACCACTAGTATCTCCAATCTACGTAGTATAAGGAAACAAGAATTGGAAAGATTTAATAACTTGTCCAAACTCACACAGGTAGTAAATGTTGGAGCCATTTTTGTATCCTGACAATCTGATGCCAGAGTTCACTATGATTTAATGCCACCCATTCTAGGAAGGTTTCTTAATATTTTCATCAGTATCATTCTTTAGTCTTTATTTGTGCTTATTCTGACAAACTGTACTTACACTGAGACTTTCTTATTTTTAATTTCATAAGCTTTATATATGTTCTGGTTTGTTTCTTCTCTTTCCAACTGCTTTTTTTCCCAACTGCTTTTTTGGGGGGAATAATACAGATTATTCTTATTTTATGAATTCCTTAGATTCTCACATTTCTTTAATTAATCAAATGGAACATTTATATTTTTTCATTTGTTATCTGTTTCCTGCATTAATTCTATTTTCTCCAAAGTCAGATAACTGGTTTGTTCTTCTTGAAGCTTCTCTTTTATATTTTTCTCAATTGTCTGGTGAATATTAGCTGAACATTCATACCAATGAGTAAAAGTTATATGGATCATGAGCCAGCCCTGACGGCCAAGAGGTTAAATTTTGACATGCTCGACTTCAGTGACCCAGCTTTGGTTCCCAGGAGTGGAACCACACCACTTGTCTTTCAATAGCCATGCTATGGCAGCTGCTCACATAGAAGAACTAGAAGGACTTACAACTAGAATATATAACTGTGTACTGGGACTTTGAGGAAGAAAAAAAGGAGGAACAGCAGCAACAGATGTTAGCTAAGGGTGAATCTTCCCCAGCAAAAAAACCCCCCAAAATTAGATGGGTCATAGAGGCAGAATAATACTTTTTATTCTTTTTCCTTTTTTTTGGAGGAAAATTAGTCCTGAGCTAGCATCTGCCACCAATCCTCCTCTTTTTCCTGAGGAAGACTGGCCCTGAGCTAACATCCACACCCATCTTCCTCTACTTCATATGTGAGATACCTGTCACAGCATGGCTTGACAAGCAGCTCATAGGTCCACTCCTGGGATCTGAAACAGCAAACCCCATGCTGCTGAAGTGGAACCTGCAAACTTAACCACTGCACCGCTGGGCTGGTCCCAAAGCAGAATAGAGTTTAATGGTATGTTATTTGCTAAGATGTTTTTATTTAAAATCTCTGTGTTAATGTCTTGTTGCTCTTGTAATAAATTACCACAACCTTGATTTCTTAAAACAACACAGATTTATCCTCTTTTAGTTCTGGAAGCCAGAAGTATGAAATCAGTTAATGTAGTTTGTATGCTGGGTTCTTTGGTATTCTGTTTATCTAAAGACAGTAAATTACGGGTTTGTATTTCTACCAGAATTGGTAAGATTATAAAGGAAAAATGTATGAGGAGAGGAAAATAATTGATCTGGACATTTTAGGTTTGAGATGCCTAACAACCATCCATTTAGAGATTTGCATTGGGTAATAATCATGTAGTATGTAGCTTAAAATATGGTTAAATAAGTCTACCTTGGGAGAAAGTAGAGTGATAAGAAAGGAGGACTCAGGATGAAGTTATGACACTATGCAGTCTTCCGAAAAGGAGAAAAGATAACTAAGTAGACTGAAAGTGGTGATTAATAAGGTAGGAGTAAAACTAGACTACAATGGGACAGAAACTAAAGGAGACGAGGATTTAAAAGAGAAGAAAGAGGTCAACTGTCAACAGTATCAACTCCTGTTCTGGGAAAATCAAGGCAACAATTGAAAAACGTTGATTGGACGTGGTAAGACAGAGGTTAATGGTGGTCTTGCCAAGAACAGATTTAAAGGGAATAGTTGGGCAAATAAATTACTAAATTATGTAAGTTTGTATCCAGGTTTCTAAAAGTAGGGTTTAGTCTACAGTTATGCCAAATTTTATAAACATATATTTTTTACAACATACAGTTAATAATTATGTTCAGTTTGTCCATGTTAAAATATGTGTTGATGCCATTTTAAATAATTGGGTATGAAATTGCGATCAAGCAAGTTGAGAATTAGTCTTATTCTCACATAGCTACATCAACACTTATATAGCCTTAGCAGCTTGTTTAAAATCAAATAATTCGCTTCTCTGATATTTTTTTAGTTAGTTGGTTGAAATTTTCACTATGGCCTGGTAGGATTGAGAAAAGTTAATAGGTGAAGTATATCAAACGATGGTAATGATCAGACATGTGAATCAGTAAGAAAGGTATCCAACTTAGGAAGAATAGCGTGAACAAAGATTTGAACATTGGATTACAAAGCCCTGATTAGGAAAAAGAAGACTTGTCTAGGAGAATGCGTGTGTGTGTGTGTGTGTGTGTGAGGAGAATTGTCGCTGAGCTAACTTCTGTGACAATCTTCCTCTACTTTATGTGGGATGCTGCCACAGCATGGCTTGACGAGCAGTGCTAGGTCTGCACCCAGGATCCAGACCTGTGAACCCCAGGCTGCAGAAGCAGTGTGCAAACTTAACCACTATGCCATTGGGCTGACCTCTAAGAGAATGTTTTTTTGAAGAGAGAAAATTATGTTGGGGAAAAAATGCTGCTAGTTAAGGGATGGCATGGAATTCTAGGTTAAGCAATTAAACCAATCTAAGCAATTTAGATTTTTATCTTACTAAACGGAAGTGTTGCCAATATATATTTTCAGCTAGTGTTAGCTGATGAAAAATTAGTGGAAGATTTATCTTGAATTGCTCATGGCAGATTGCAGTAGGATGATAAACACTGATTTTAATGAGAGCTCTTCTATCAAAGACAAACTTCCCATTTAAATGGACAATAAAGATGGCTCTGATGTGTGCTATCACGACAAAGTAAATGTCTTTGTAAAGAGTGACTTGATAGTATACAAACACTTTCCATTAAGTGGTTAAAAATATCTATATCCCTTCTCTCATCTATTTGATTTCATTTTAATCAATAAAATGATTTCTACTTGGTTCTGCCAATCATCTTCCAATCACTTTCCTAGAGTGATTGGAGAATACAGCTGCATAAGAGAGGTTTATTTTAATTTCTTTGCAATGATCATTTAAAGAGTGTCACAGGCCTAGAAGGACATGTCAGGATTTATATTGGGAAAGCAAAGCTTTATGTCATAAACAGGGAAAATTGGACTTTGATTTAGCAATTCAACTAACCAAAATGGCTGTCCATATTTTACTCAAGTAATCAGCAAAATATTGGGTAGACTATTCATTATTATAATGTTCATTTTTTCCTTGTACTGTATTGCCCCTGGCCTTGGCATATTTCTTGAGAGCAGAGGCAGGAAAATTCTCTGTGTTTGGCAGAAGTCAAGAATTTATGATGCGCCTCTTAGCAGTACTAAAGCAAATGGCAAAAACTGTTATCCTTAGTATAGTTCTGTAAGGCTAACTCTGGAAACTGCCCTCTGATCTGAGAGTCTGCTGTACAAGGCAGTAATGCTTTTACTCTACTTTTCACTTGAAAAGCTCTGCCCAACACAGATTCAAAAAGATCCAGGATTTCTTCTATTGAGGCATTCTAAAAGAAGTCATAAATACCAAACTGAATTACCGTAACCTTGCTAGGGCAAACTGAATTATGAGATGTGGACATCAGCTTCCATTATAATATTGAACTTGGATAAAATCAGTTCCCATGGTTTAGCAGCAAAAAGGTTAATGGATTATGGATGAAAGTGTACAATTTAAGACAGTGAACAATGAGTACTTTTTTATCTCAGCAAGATGAAAACTTACTATTCTCATGATTCCTCACAAGAACAGAAAAAAATGCTAGTAAATACAATGACTCACTTGATTTTGATGAATAATATATCTTTGGGGCTTTACTGGAGCCATGACTTTTGCCACTTTACTCCTGAAAGTGTATTAGATGCGTAGAATTTCAGGACTGGAAAGACCATCAAAGATAATAAAATCCTGCCTATATTTTAAAGATGAGGAAATAGTCCATGAGAAGTTAAGATCTATGGTGAAATTTAGAGAGCTAATTTATGGTAGAGCAAGGCTGAGGAATGTTCAGTTAATCAAAGTTAAATAGATTTTTTATTGCGGGACTTTTCAGAGCCTTAAATAAGTGAATGAGCATTGTGAATCTTCTATAGGAGAATATAGTGTACGCAATCAATCGCACTTACATAAAACTGAGAACTGTTAATTTAGAGAATACCTATAAATATTTCTCTTAGGACACAAATGTTCCACGGCACACAATTTAGGAAAATGCCAGAAAACATTGATAGCTAGGGGTGTGTATTAATAATTTATTAAGTATGTATTCCTTAAAATTATGGTCAAAATTAGCTTAAACTTGGTTTACATATTTACATAATTCAGATATATTTATTTTATTTTTAAAGTATGTTTATTAAATTTCTATATACCTGTAATTTTACATAAATGCTTAAATATGATAATTTAATCTTTACTTTCTCCTCATGTGATGTCAGTACCCCTCCTCTAACCAAGCAACTAATTTTAAATTTGTTATATGTCGTAGCAGATATATTCTGAAGTTCATTTAATCTATGTGGGATTGTCTGTACATAATCTCTCATAACTCATATGCATTTACAGGAATTGTATTTGTTTTATACAAATGACAGAATATTGTACACAATATTCTGAATCTTCTTTTCACTCAAAATATACATGGTAATTTTATACTCCAAATCCCCTAGTTTAGTTAAGCTCATTTTTTTTAAACGGTTTTAAATTTTTTTCCAATGTGTAGATACTTAATAGATTATTTAACCAGAGCCTTTTTGATTGGCAATCATACTAAATCTAGTTTTTAACATTATGGAAATGCAGAATATCTTTGTATATATAGTAAAATCCAGATTTTCTTATTTCGATGGAGAAGACTCTCTCCTGAAGCAGGACTACCAGGTCAAGCGATATATACATTTTAAAAGTTATAATAGCCACTGAAAATTCTTTCAAAAAGTCTGCAATAAATAAAATATCCACCAGTAATGAGCGTACCCTTTTATTCATATCTCAACTATCAATGCGAACAAATTTTCCCTTTCTGCCAGTTGTATAGGTATGTAGTTTTCAAACAGTTTCAAAAGAGGTTGGTAGATCAATATTTCAACCACTATCTCCTAAACCAGTGGGATCGACTCTGCCTGCTCAATAATTGATTCTGCCATTCCAAGATCAAGCAAAAGTCATAAAGAAAGCAGATGTGGTGACTGTGGGGCTCGCCTTGATGTACTTCCCTTGTCTCAGTCATTGAATCATCTCTTGTCCTAGTTGTGTTGGTTGCTCTTCATAGTCTTCATGCAGTTATTTATAGATTTGCCTGACCCTTCCTGCTATTTTAAGAAGGAGGATTGTACAAGCCATTCTGACTGGATCCAGAAATCTGTTGTTGTTTTTTAATAGTTGTTTTTCTTTCTCTATTTTGTGATCCATATTTTATTTCTTTAAGCATTTTCTATTTAGTTATTTTATATTCTGTCTGATGCTTCCCATACCTTAACTCTTAATCTTCTGTTGATGTTTCTTTCTTGTACCTTGTTTCTGCTTATGATTTAAGATCTCTTATCATGAGTTCATATTTGCATGATGTTAATTGGTGAGAATTATGGGTGTCTCTGTTGAGAAACTTTTGTCCTGCAGAGAGAAAATTGTTTGATTCTGCTGTGTTGCAGAGGACAACATGGGACAACTTTAGCCTTCTTCCAGGGATCCTGGCTTAAATGAAGTGTCATCTCCTACATCATGTCACACATTTCATGATTATTCTCTTGTTACTGTGTTTATAGTTGCAATTTTAATCAAAGATTTCCATTTTTTCTCATTTGTTTTCCACTTACTGCTCAAGTTTCAATTTATGGGTTTATGTTTTTATTTGTGTTTTAGGGATTTTTGAAGATTTATCATGCTTCCTATGGGAATGATAATGCACTCAACTATATCCAATTAAAAAATTTCTGTGTGAAGTTCCTAATTGAAATTGAATATATTTTATATTTGAACACTAAATGAATCAACATATTTTGTTTTTGAATTTTGCTATCCAGTTACTTGGATTTTCATTTTCTGTCTTTTAAGATCATATTTCATGTCTTTCAGAAAAAAATGTATATTTTTTTCCTTGTAGCTAATGTGTCTTCCTCTTTTAAATTATTCACAGATATCTCATATGCTTTTGTATTAACTATTATAATTGACGGTTTGAAAATTTTTCTCTAGGGTCTTTTTTTTTTTTTTTAAAGATTTTATTTTACTTTTTCCTTTTTCTCCCCAAAGCCCCCCGATACATAGTTGCATATTCTTCATTGTGGGCCTTCTAGTTGTGGCATGTGGGACGCTGCCTCAGCGTGGTTTGATGATCAGTGCCATGTCCACGCCCAGGATTCAAACCAACGAAACACTGGGCTGCCTGCTGCAGAGTGCACGAACTACACCACTCGGCCACGGGGCCAGCCCCTAGGGTCTTTTTACTGGACTAGAAAAGCTATTTCTTTGCATTTTATAGGCTTTGTTTCTTATTTTTTATTCATTCATGTAGAATATTTTTTTCTTTTATATATCAGATTCTTCTAGGAATATGTTTATATCACCATCAAAAAGAGACATTTTAGATCTTGCTTTTCCAGTGTTCATACAAGTTATTTAATTTTCTAGTCTTATTACATGTGTTAAATTTTCAAGATGAGATTAAATATTAACAGAGTTAGGTATTTGCTTGTCCAATTCCTGATTTAATTAAACTACTTTTAGTATTTCCTCATTTAGAACATCAACTGGTATTTATTTTGACATCTAATCTTTTATTTAATAGGTTTATACTCCAAATTTACTTAAAGGTTTATAATCAAATCAAAATTTTAAATATTTATTGATAAACTATTCAGAATTTTCTTCTTACTTTGCTGCAGTAATGAATTATGTTAAGAGTTTCCCTGGTAACGAATCATCTGTTTTCTGGAGTAAACTCTATTTGATGAAGTGTAGCATTCCTTTGTATAATTGCTCCATTTTAGTTAATATTCATTTATGACTTTTAAATCAATAACATGTATGGGATTAGTGTACAGGTTTTTTTTAACCATCTTTATAAAATGTTGTATAATTTTTATACTTTTTTAATGAAAAGAATTGAGATGTCTCCATCTTTACCACATCATAGAGTAATTAAATAATAGTTTAATTTTCCTTCTTTTTTTTTTTTTTTTTTAAAGGCCAGCACTATTCACTTATGATCCTCACCTGACTCACTGGCATTTTTCAATGACATATTTTTATTAAACTCTCCAATCTCTTTTTCTATGTTAATTGGTCTATTCAATTTTTTTGCTTTTCTTGTCACCTTCGGTAATTTATATTTTGTTTCCTAATTAAATATACACTAGCATGTCATAGTTGTTTTGTCTAGTTTTCATTCTTAATCTTCATCTTTGCTTTCTCTTTTTCCAAATTTACATTTGTTGAGGTTTTGATTTTATTGATCTTGATACCAAACCTCTTAATCTCAAGCTCGTGTGCCCAATGAGCAATAAGCCAAACACTGAGACACAAGTACTTGGAAATGGAGAAGGGTTTATTTGAATTGGCCAAAACGAAAAGGCAGGAGGATAGCTTCTCTCAAATCCACCTTAACAAAAGAAGAAAGTATGTGTTTTTTATAGAGCTAAGGGTCTTGCAGGGAGGGGTCTTGGAGAAACAAAGGGGAAGTCTGTGTTTTCCTCATTCCAGATAAGACCTTGGACAACCAGACTTCTAGGTGTCAGTAGCAGCTGGGTGCTGGTTATCTGGTGGTGTACCTTCCTCAAGGAATTCTTTTTCTTTTGCAAAACAAGGTCATAAATCTTGTGACCTTTGAGTCACCTCTTAGGTTAAACAAGAAAACAGCAAATTAACAAGATTAACTTCTTTTCCTCTGTGTCTGTGTTGGGAACAAGGTCAAAGGGTGATGATGTTCTTATTGAATATTTACAGTGACCCTCAGGTATACAACTTGGAGCAAAGTGCCCCACAGAAGTTAGGCTCTTACCCTTGCACAGAGACGGGAGGTAGGCGCGTTATCTTCCTTGATGATTACATTTTCAAAGGGATGGTTCTCAGGTCCTTGAGAAAGACATTCCTGCATTCTTAAACTGGTGAAAAGGTTTTTAAAAATATTTACACCTCATAGGGGCAGAGAAAGAGCTTACAAAGACCAGTTTTATAAAGTAAGTGCTCTAAGAAAAGTGGTATCAGGAGCCTCCAGTCAGGAAGAAGTCTGTAGAAAGTTTGGTAAAGCTGAGGGTAATGTTAAGGCTGTCTTTACCACAATCAACTCTCATTTAGTTTCTACACGAGTTTGAAGTTTGGGACATCTTGGTAAGTTGTACTCTTGTCAATGAGGTCTACATGTAGCTTCTCATGTTATAGCGATCCATGCCTAATGGACGTGATATCTTTGTTTAACACACTGACAATGCAATATTTGAAGAGGAAAACTGCAAAAAAAAAATAATTCCCATTAAAGAAAGGGAAGAACATGAAGCATATGGCTGTCAGTGATGCCTAGCTCCTAACAGCTCATGGTGGAGAGGAAAAATGAGAACTCTCTGTCTAGATAAATTCATCTGATAGGTGCTTTCTGTCACCTTACCACCCCTTCAAATTGCCACCCTGTTTATGCCATCTAGGAATCTCTATATTATTCATTGTCCTTGGCTGCTGCTTGTGACATTATGATAATCTTTTTATCCTTTATTTCCCTTGGCCATATGAGATAAACTTTAGAAAGAATGCTGGCAAATTCTCAGTTTTCATAATAGGTGATAAAGACTTGTAGGTTGTTGCAGTCCAGAAATGCTGTTATTTTTGCAAAATATTTCCTTTGAAAACACATTATTTTTAAGGATATTTTCTTCTAGTTAGTTTCTGTAAAAGTAACCATGGCTAAGAATTTTGCTTAAATATAGTCTTTAAAGTTTCTTGTCTTTTAACTTACTGGCCTTTTTGTTCTTTCCATGCCCCTTACCCTTCCCATAATGGTTGTTGCCCTAAGGCAGTTTGAAATGATAGCCTTAGGTGAAGAGACGACCATCCTGAATCCTCTCTTTGCCACCTGATGCCTAATTTTATCAATCTTATTTCCTGCTGTGGCAGCTATTTCCTTGCTTCTTGGACTAGTTGCAATTTGGGGTATACACATCGTCTTTCCAAAGCCAGCAGGCCCACAAATTATGGGACTCTAAATCACTGAGATTGCAGGCCACACGCGGAGAGCATATCTGTTAGCAAAACGTTCTTTTCTTCCTTCTCTGCTTTGACTGTTTTCAGAACTTTAAGTTCATACCTCTTTTTGGAGACTTGGCTGAAAGCAGCTAGAGGTAACCATTATACCCTACCATTGTGAATATTCCTACCATTTATGCTAAAACCACAGCTTCAGTTGACACATATCCTATGTGCATCTCAAGGTATAGCAGGATTTGTTTTTACTTAGTGTTTTCTCTGCCGCATGTTCATGCCTACCATTCATAGGTTCATGGGATGGCTCTGTCTCTTTTGGCATCAGTCTGCATTCAAGGCTGGAGTAAGTAGGGAAAGAGGCAGTTGCAGCAACATCTCTTCATTTCATCAGACAGCAAAATATTTTTCAGCATCCATCCAACAGACATCTGCTCAGAAGTCATTGGTCATAACTTGTGCACATAGGCAACTTAGCAGCAAGGAAGGTGAAAAGAGCAAGCAGATTGCATTTCTAGCCTCTGAAGTCAACATGGGCAAGCAAGAAAGGGATCTAGAATGAGTATTGGGGAAGTCAAGAAAGTACATCACAGATGAATACTAAGTTCTCTCTGTTCTTTATTCCTTTTTAATGAAAATATAATGTGATTTATTTGCTCTAAATATGGCATTCACTGTTCATTAGTTTTAGTACAAAATATGGTCATTTTTAAACTTTTCTAGACAGATTATATTTCTCTTTCAAGTTCATGTCAGTGATCTAGGGGATTAATAATAATTGTGTCTCTTAATTGCCAAGACATTTGCATCATCTTTTAGTCACTTTTGTTTTTGTAAAACACTGTTTTACAAACATATGGCCTATATATATATATTTTTAAAAGATTGCCACCTGAGCTCACAACTGTTGCCAATCTTCTTTTTATTTTTTTCTGTTTTTTCTCTCCAAATCCCCCCAGTCCATAGCTGTATATTTTAGTTGTGGGTCCTTCTAGCATGGCCTGATGAGTGGTGCCATGTCTGTACCCACGATCCGAACCAGCGAAACCCGGGGTTGCCGGAGCGGAGCGCGCAAACTTAACCACTAGGCCATGGGGACGGCCCCTAAAATGTCCTTATTGTTGTTATTGTTGTGCTGGTGGTAGTAGTGGTGATGGCAATAGTGATTATAATTTTACTTTGTGTCCAAAAATGTGCTATATTTTTGTAAAAGTAAACACATAAGGGGCAGGACCCGTGTTGCAGCAGTTAAGTTCTCACGTTCTGCTTCTCAGTGTCCCGGGGTTTGCTGGTTTGGATCCTGAGTGTGGACATGGCACGGCTTGGCACACCATGCTGTGGTAGGCTTCCCACATATAAAGTAGAGGAAGATGGGCACGGTTGTTAGCTCAGGGCCAGTCTTCCTCAGCAAAAACAGGAGGATTGGCAGTAGTTAGCTCAGGGCTAATCTTCCTCAAAAAAAAAAAAAAAAACAACATAAAAATAAATATAAGCCATGTTGAGCAATAGTTTGACTTGTATTTATTCAATTAAATGCAATTATTTTATTGTTCAGGTCCTTTCTGCTCTTACTTAATTTTGCCAACTAGATCTGTTAAATTCTTCTTGAATTTCCAATGTTCTTTGATTTATGTATTTAATGACTGTATTTTCTGGTGCATGTGGGTGTGTAAACCTTATATTTCTTAGTTATTTGTAACTTTCACCCCCATATAATCTTTATCCTACTTGATCTTATCCTTAAATTCCTACCAGCTTGGTGTGAATATTGCCACTTCTGCTTTCTTTTTATTTGCATTTTTCTATTGTCCCTTTACCCATTCTTTATTTAAAAATTCGTGTTCATTTTATTTTGTTTTTGTTTTAAGAGGTTTGTTTGTGTATTTCTTTTTTTCACTAAAACATAGCTGGATTAAGATTCTTTACTTTGAAAAATTTATTTTTTAGTGAATGGAATAATACAAAATAGTTATTCTACTTTAGTTATAACAAATGACATGTTATTTTATTTCTTGAATTTTACTTTGTCTACTTTTCATATTATCTTTTCTTCTTTGTTCTTATATAATTTTTTGCTGGATTGCTATAGTTGTTATTTATTCAATTTGTTAGCAGAGTATGCTATATAAGCTTGAACACTTAGTCACTTATTCAAAAAAGTTGGGCATTTTCTGTTCTAGAGCACTATTCTAGAAAGATGAGATAAACAAAATAGAGGAAAAAACATCCCCTCATGGAGCTTTATTATAATCAGATACATTTTATCATTTGCGGTGGTCTGAATGTTTGAGTTCCACCAAAATTCGTATGTTGAAACCCTAATGCTCAATGTGATGATATTAGGAGGTGGGGACTTTTACAACTAAAGTGGAATAAATATTTTGCATTCTTCCATTTCCTTAAAAAAAGAGTTTAATGTCCTTTGATGAGATTAATGACCTTATACAAGAGGCCTGAGAGAGCTCCCTTGCCCTCATTTACCACATGAGGTTGCCGTGAGAAGCCGGCTGTCTGAAACCCAGAAGAGGGCTTTCACTTGAACCTGACCGTCCAACAGTCTCCTTAATCTTGACCTTCCAGCCTCCAGAACGCTGAGCAATATATTTATGCTGTTTACATGCCACTCAGCCTGTGGTATTTTATAACAGCAGCCTGGATAGACTAAGACATTATTATATAAAACCAAGAAACTGTATCTCCTTCCGGGATGCCCTGTTTCTCACTATCTTCACACCCCACGTGATGAGCCATTTTGAGGAGATTTCTGGCCCTCCTCTCTTCATCTCCCTACTCTCCTCGAATAAAAACTTTGGAACATTTTCTTCCCTCTTGTCAACATCCATCTCCAAGTTTAATACTTACTTTTATTATTAAATTTCTCCTTGGAGTATGCCTATTCTGTTTCAAGAGCTCTCATCTGACATTTTTTGGTACAATACAAACAGTTCATTTTTGTCCTTATATAGTCATTACTCATAACTATTTCCACTTCTCTTTACATTTCTTGATCTTAAGGTCTTTGTTTTGTTGATTTGTTGTTTGATCAGTCTTTTTATGAGTGTTTTTGTGGATAAGTCTGCTGTTCCTTGAGTTTCTGATGTCTTGCATTTTTGTGAAAGTTTCTCTTTACCTCTATTGTTGGCATATGTTGTCTTGAGTTACAACTATGGGGTTGCAGTCTTTTTCTCTCTGTAAATATTTGTCTCCTACCTATAAGCGTTGTTTGAATATTATGAAATCAGTATTATTATTGTTTCCAATTTACATGGAGGAGATGAGACTTAAAAAACTCACTACCTTACACAAATCACAGAATATGACAGAACCCAATTCCCTACAGATCCCATAGAACACACTTTTAACTACTGTGTTCTGTTTTAACTTTCTTGACTAGAGAAGAGGCAAGGGGCTCTATAAGTTGACAGGAAGATGGGAAAAGCCAACTTCTTTCTGACTTAGGGCCTTTTTCTGTCTGTTCTTTCTGTCTAGGGTATTCTTTGAGCTTCCTTTGACCAATCTCCTCATTATTGTTCAGCTCTCAGCTTAAATGTTTCTTCTCAGAGAGCCCTCCTTGGAACTCAGGATCAAAATAAAGGAACTACCAAATAATGTGCACTCATCTATTTGTTTACATCTATTTATTTACTTGTATACTTAACTATCTCATTATAATGTAAATTCCATGAGAATAAAAATCTTGTCATCTTAGTTCTTTGGTCTATTTTTATTGTGTAACAAAGAATGTGTCTGGTCTTTGTCCCCTGTTCCTGGCATGGAGCTTCTAAAACCCTTAGAAGTTCCAGCCTGAGATAAGTGTTTTGTTATTCATGAGCCCTTTGGATCACACCTGAGTTTATGTTAATAAGATGACTGTGAGCGGCTGACACACCTTGATTCCACTGGGAGAAGGCATGACAGCTCTGCCTTCTGAACCATTCCAGACCTTGCCTATATGTGTCTGCATTTGGCTGGTCTGATTTGTATCCTTTTTAATAAAACTGTAATAGTAAGTATACGGCTTCCCTGAGATCGGTGAGTCATTCTAGCAAGCTATCAAACCTGAGAGGAGTTGTAAGAAACCCCCAGATTTGTAGCTGTTTGGTGAGAAGTACAGGTGGCCTAGGAACTCCATCTGTGGCTAGCATCTGGAATAAGGGCAATCTTGTGTAGGACCAAACCCCTAATTTGGGGAGTCAGCTCTAACTCTGGGTGGTTAGTGCCAGAATTGAATTGCTGTACACCAATTGATGTAAAACTAATCCCAAACACCCCAACACCTTAAGAAAGACAAGGTACGTGACATTTACAAATTTAAAATTTGTTGAACAGTTGACTAAAGGACAGTTCAAGTAAACCAGCCCATGGGTTTATTTTCAACTTATATCGCTGAGTATCATGGCCCTATCACAGCGTATAACAGATAACTAGACTTTATTTCCTGTGCATAAATTGCATCTTGCCTGGAAATGAGAAAAGTAGTGTTCTGATTACTGATACATTTTATCTACTGTGGTGTTACTCCATGGCCTCTTCCTTGCCTGCTTCTGCTGTCATCACTAACAATGTTAGACTATATTACATTTCGGATTCTTTTGCTCTCATCTTCATGACAATACTGAGCAGTAGGTCCCCTTCCTTTCAATTACAGAATTAGATATAGTCACAATTTCCTGTGATCCATATTTCCTTGTATCCTACATGCTTCAAACATACATTAACACAGCTTGAAATTGTAGTTTGAGGAATTTTTGAGACATTCTCTTCAGAGATGTCCCGTCCTCTAATTCTGTCTTTTTCTCTTAGGGCCTCTTCGTCAAAAGGCAATTTGTTGGAGAAGTGCAATTATCATCCATATTGCACATTCAAAGTAATATCATCTGTTGTTTTCACAAGAATCTAACAATGGCCAGAGAATTTCCAGCTATAAAATAGAAGATAGTGCACTTCCCCTCTCCGATGTGTATAATTACCTAACTAAGGAATGTGATAGAAAACACTAATTCTTCCAGGCCATTAGGTGTATTGCTACTGCAGTAAGGGAACCAAAAGACTCATTATATTGCATAAGAATTGCATTGTTAGCTTAAATTATATGCATCAAAGTAACAAATATGGTGTAAAGATGTAAGTGTTAGAAAAGCAGTAAGGAGTACTGTTTTTTCAAATTATGTATAAATAGGCCTTTGGGTATACCTAGCAAAAGCATCACTTTCAGAAAACATACCTATACTCTCAATGTAAACAACTTTTATCGTGGTAGGAATTAAGATTTGAATGTGAATAATTCTTTTGTGATTGGTGTAATATTCAACCTGTAGGTTTCAACAAGATAAAGATATTGTTAATTTTTAAGATAACTAACATTAGTTTGCTGCTCAAAGATATTCTTAGATTTAAAACCAGTAATTAAGTACCACATTGACCTAGATAATCTCCCACTGGGACTCAAATAACTTTATTTACATAATAACCATATAATAGCACATTATCTTTTACTTCATCTAAACAACAGTGCCATATGTTTTAATCATCTGAGTAGTCTGACAAAAAAAGTTAGCCTAATTCCAAAATTAATTATCAACATTGAAGTAATAAAAAAAGTCAATATTTGTATTGGAGTGAGCAAATCCATTCTGACCATAACAAGGGTAAATAATGACAAATATGAATTATTGGGATGCTGAAGTGATCCCAGCATGCCCAAACGTACATTCTTGCTTTACGTATCACAATACTTGAAATCCTACTATTAAACCAGGTTCCTTTAAATTCTTTTCTTTTGTGTCCTTTGAATAAAATAATAATAGTAAACAAATATTTTGAAAATCGCTTATATATTAATTTATAATATAAATTATAATATCACTATTTAATCTTAAGTATTTTAGAAATTTTAAAGAATGAAAAAGAAGTATTTTTCAACAACTGATTGGGATGGCTTACAATCTACCAATATGAATTGAATCACAGAACTAACTTAGACTATGAGGAGATTGGAAACCAGACATAGATTAAGCACCTTTGGGAGCTGACTTCTGAAGGGTTGAGGCATTTTCAGTGCAATTCTCTGTTTATGGGGAGCTGGGCAGAGGAGAGAGGGAGAGAGAAGAGAGAAGATAAAAACCAGGGAGAAAAACATTCAGTCTGGGCACTGAGAACTCAAATTACACATTATTGTCTACACTAACATGACTTTCTCTTATTGCTCTCTGTTCATTAGCATGATTTTGCTATTTCTCTGTTTTCATTAACATGACCATTTTTCCTGGCCTCTTCTCCCCTGGCATATAGTGTGATTGTTCGTTAGAGAAACATCTAGAAAGTCATAGGAACGCTTCAATGGAAAACATCAACAGGTAATTCACTGCCATAAGATTCTTTGACTCTCTTACCTCAAAATCCTCATTTTGCTGTTTCTATCAATCTTGGACTATTGTATTATGATCCTTACTTAATACTAACAAAGCTCCCTCACCCCTTTAAAAAACCTGTTTTAGGGGCCAGACAATGGCAGAGTAGTTAAGATTGCGCACTCCACTTCAGCGGTCCAGGGTTTCACTGGTTTGGATTCCGAGCAAGAACCTAGCACCACTTGACAAGCCATGCTGAGGTGGCGTCCCACATACCAGAACTAGGAGGACCCACAACTAGAATACACAGCTATGTACTGGGGGGCTTTAGGGAGAAGAAAAGGAAAAAAAAAAAGAGGAAGATCGGCAACAGGCGTTAGCTCAGGGCCAATCTTTAAAAAAAAACAACTATCTTAAACCAAACTCAGAGTCCTCAAAACATTCTGACCTCAGCTTCCCCTCTCCCAGACACTGAAATATTTGTGAGGTATTTTCTCCCTTACCACAGTGAGCAATACACTCAGTTTTGTCTTATCAACAAGTTGTGTTTGTAATTTTTGAGAAGTCAGCTTTTGACAATAATATTGAATTTACCCATATTAGTGGAATTGAAAAAGCCCATCATGTACCAAAAAAAGAAGTTGCAAAAGAAAAAAATAGAAAAACCAATTATAAGATTAAGATAAGAAGGAAAGAAAAATGAGGCAAAAGAAAACAATCATGGAACTGGTGGAAAGGATGAACAAATAGAAATATGAACCTTACTTCAGAAAAATTACGAGGATGGTAAAACAAGAAGGCAGATGATTTAGAAACTTTCCTCGTACAGAAGAACAATCCATCGCTGTAGAAGCACAAGGCCAGAAGGATGGTAGCTTCTCCATAAGTGACTCATTTGAAATGAAAATATGACCATATCATTGTCTTTTCTAAAACTCTTCTGTAGCTTTTAATTGTATTTAAGATAAAACAAACAGAAATCCTTAATATAACCTGGACCGTCTTGTCCGGTGTATCTTTTTCTGACCTTATCTTTTAGCCACTATGTACTTCCATTATTTGTTATTCATCCACACAACCTTTTTTTCAGTTTGTCAAATTCCCCAGGTACTTATCACAGTGTGTAATTTTGTATTGACCCACTTTCATATTAGTTTAATATGTTTCCCTTATTAGAAAAACAAGTTTTGTGAAGGCAAATTCCATGTTTCATTCATCTGTACATAATCAGTCCCAATACTTGATAGATATTCGATTCTCAAGTCAAGCAAAATAAATTATACTCCAAAGAATATTATACTAGGGTTACTTTTATATGACTTTCAAGAATTGGAAAAACTAATCAATGATGATCGAAGTCAGAAAACAATTGCCTTTTTCTGAATGGTGAATCAACTGGAATGGGGCAGGAGAAAACATACTGCATTAGTGGAAATATGAGGTTATTGTTTACTGGGAAATATTCTTTTGTCAAAACTCATCAATTTTATATTTAAGATCTGAGAATTTCACTGTGTAAACAATTTACTTCAATAAAAGAGGCAGATATGAGGGGCTGGCCCCGTGGCTGAGTGGTTAAGTTCGCGCGCTCCGCTGCAGGCGGCCCAGTGTTTCGTTGGTTCAAATCCTGGGTGCGGACATGGCACTGCTCATCAAACCACGCTGAGGCAGCATCCCATATGCCACAACTAGAAGGACCCACAACGAAGAATATACAACTATGTACTGGGGGGCTTTGGGGAGAAAAAGGAAAAAATAAAATCTTTAAAATAAAAAAAAAAAAAAAAAGAGAGGCTGATATGACCAATGTCTTTCAAACAACAGAACCATAATATCACTAAAAGCCACTTCAATCCTTCGTCTATTCATTCATGCATTCAGAACATATTTTTTGATTAGGTACTTCATGTGTTTGTCTATGAAGAAGTTAAAGACAGCCCATGCCATTACAGAGCACAGAGCTAAAAGGGTCTGAAATTGATTTTACTGGGGATGTGGGATGGAATGTTTCGTGGTGATTAGCAAAGGAAAGCCTAAAAAGGCAAGGCAACCCAAGCTCAGCGCAGAACAGCTTTCCTTTTGCCTCTTCTTATATGTGGCTGTTCCAGGAAGGCTTTATGCTTTTATTTGTTTGTTTATTTTTGGAATAATTGGGTGCATAAAATATGTTTTGTTTTCTCAAGACAAAAATGACTTAAAAGTTTTTGAGCAATAGACAGGCCGCTGTAATTCTCTTTTTTTTAAACGAGCACACATATTTTCAATCTTGGTCCAAGAGGTGAAGCACATTTCTTTCAAACAGTGTAGTTTTCCCTAACAACATTTATTCCGTCCTCTAGCCTTATGGAACTACTGAAATTTGCAATTTCTCCATCTCTCAGTTTTAGAACTTATCATCTGCTGTGAAGGAGGTAAAAAGTATGGAAAGAAAGAAGGAATGATGTGGGGGAGAAATAGCAAGTATGAACGTTCAAAATAAATTTGCCTACCTGTGCTTAAAGCTCAAGCTTATACCTTGTGTATGAATATCAAATTTAGGTTATTCTTTTCATGAATTTCCATAATATACATACATTTCTACCATATCACTAGGCAGATTATTATATATTTGTCTGCATATTGCTACATAGTCAGCTTTACACACTGTTGCATCTCCAGGCCTTTGCATAAGGCAACATTCAATTATTTGTTTATTGAAAGAATTAATATTTATCACTGTTACAGGTGTCAAAATATGGCACTAAATGTTATCATTATCAATGCATCATTATCTCCATGGGAGAGTTGAAATTGTGGACAGTGCTGTTAGGGAATGTAAATTAATTATTGTTCTAAATGTTCACTAACGTTTTGCATGGTTTTACTAGATTCTGCATGTGTGAAATAGTTTATAAGCTTTCTGCAGAAAGTATATGTGGAGAGTATACTCCAACAAAGAATCAGATAAACTCTTTGAAGGCTAATAAACCATCAGTAATGATGGCATGCAAAATTAAGTATCCAAGAATAAGAAATAGAAGTCACCAGAAACACACGCACACACACGGATGCACACTTCCAATTTTAGGAGAATTATCCAGTTGAGTGTTAAATTAATTCTATAATCTTACAGATATATTAAATAGTAAAAAACAAAAAATCATAGTCTTGATAAGAATTGAACACCACCCTGACATCTTCGTTAAAGAATTACATTCTAAGAATGGCTCCAAATCATGAGAACGTTCCTACAAAGAAGAGTCTTGTATTTGTGAAGGCAAACATCTCAGACACACATAAATAAGTACAATATAATGATGAATTGATAGTGACCAAAAAACTGATTTATGCTATAGATGATTTTACTCTTTTGGTTAAATTAAATAACACGTAAAACAAAATGTGTTTTTGTTATGTTAGGATTTTTAACATTACTATTTTTTCCTAAAACATTATATACTTTATAAGAGATTACTACATTAATTTTATAAGAAATTACTACTTATCTTAGTGTAAATATAACTAAAATATTTTTCACTTATTTTAGTTGGGTCTATGGTGTTTTATTTTTGCACGTCTTCCTGAACTTCTTTCAGCAAAGTCAATTGTCCTCTATGTCGCATTCAGTTTCATTTGTCCTGCCACTGGCCATGGACCTCTATTTTACGGTGACCCATCATGGTCCATAAGAAGCATTGCTTCAGCACCAGTTTCTGCCTGTATTTTATTCACAACAGCATCAAGTGCACAATAAGCAATCTTTCCTTTGATGTTCAGCTACAAAAGCTGGTGGCATTACCAGCCTTCCCACTGCTGTTGAAAGCAGAATGCAGTGCCAATCTAGTGGCCACTAGTGCTGGCTACCTTCACCCAGACTTTGTATCATCATGGGTAGAAGTTGTAACTGATACTGAGCTGAAAGAGAATTCTGATCCATCCTAAATACTGTGAAAGAAAGAATTTGGTTTCAAGATAACCTGAGAGGGAAAAGCGAAAAAAGCTGCCCAGAAAAAGAAGTGAGCATGTCCTTTGAGGAAGTAGAATAAAACTGCTTTGATATTTGGTGCAATACATGTCTTTTGTAAACAAAGTTGTCTAGAAATTCTTAATCTGTCTGTTTGATGTTATATCAAAACGTGTACCTATAATATTTCATGTATTTGTGAGAATTATAAGAAAGGGTACATATAAAATTTCGAAAGAATTAACGAGGAGGAAGAACTGATTAAATTAATTGCAGATTATACACTATATAACCATAAAATTGTTATATTATGAATTATTTGCTTGCTACATAACTAGAGAAAAAATGTAATTTTAGTTAAGAACAAAAGAATGAAAGTCCATTATTGAAACTCTTAAAATATCTGCTTACAATTGTTATAATAAGCTGGTTAGCCTACCTGTGTTGATTAATATGTTGTTTTATATTAACTGATTTCATTACCACCCCAAATGTATAAATATTCGACATGGTGGCAGATACAGTAAGAGAAAAAACATGGATGAGGAAAACATTGAAGTTGATGTTAGGTGGCATAGTGTTTAATAACATTGTTGGTCCTCAGAAGAAGAAATATTGTAAAACCAAGCCCATGACAGCAGAGCAATGCAGGCTAAGTGGATGAATTTCAAAAATTAAGTGATGTTTTCAAAATTCTAAAACATAAGGTCTTACATAATGTTTTTTAGCCTACAATATGAATATAAGCTCATGTCAGTAAACATTAGAGAAGTTAAGTTGGGACTGAACATATGTACATAGGATAAAAAGAGGAAGGAAAAAAGAGGGGAAAATTGAAAAACTAGATATAAATATATGTACCATATTTTTTTACTTTTCTGTTGTGCATCACGATATAGCATTTTCAACTGTTGTTTATATTGAGTCTCCAACAATGGCTAATGTAGCAGAGATGGCAATATAAATTAACTGGCATATCCAAAATCACTGAGCTAGTAAATGGGAGAGCTGTTAATCCAAACTATATCTCACTTCCAAGTCTATTGCTCTTTCAATACTCATTCCTGTTGGGGTAGCCAAAAGAAATAAAAAATTCTTCTACAGTAGAGTAGAAAATTTAGTCACAAACGTACTCAAAAATGTAGTTTCTACATTTTGTCTAAATAATCTTGTCTTACTCAGAAACCACTTAACACCTTGGAACAAGTGACTTAAGACTGGTACAATAATACAAAATGGTTCTCTTCATACCGTTCAGGTTTTCACGTAAAAATGCTGGCATTCTTAAATTTCATGTCCTTTTGAGGATGCACAGTAAGTGGTAAGGCAGGGGCAAAGAAGAACTAATACTCTGTTGTCTCATTGGAAATAATGAGTCCTCAGATCTCAAGATATCCTATTGATGGCTCTTATGTTTTCATAGTAACTTCCATTGTTGGTGTGGTCACTGCCCAACCAGCTGGCATTCATGTTAAAGATAGCGGTTTGTGTAAGCTGGGCTGTCTCGCTTTGTGCTTGCCAGCTATCAGCAGACCTGCTTGGCTGCTTTGTCTTTTCTCTAGCTCCTCTTGGCGTACAGAGCATTCTTCACGTATGCAGCCAAGGTTCCCATTTGTTCTTCAACTAGGTAAGTGGGACCCCTCCTAACTTCTGAGGATCCTTTATGGCAACCCTCTCCTGAAAACTCCCTTGACTAGTATCTGAGCTGCTTCTGAGATCCACTCATACTGGAGCAGCCTGAAGGGCTACTCTGGAAGTATAAGCATTGCCTTATTTCTGCTTAATCATAGATACCACTAGGTTTATTTTACTGTGATTGGAGCCCAAATATTAGAGTGTGATGAAAATGTCCACACTTGCGAGGTCCCCCCAATTATCCTCTTTCTCTAAAGCTATACTCCTTTCTAGGCTCAACCTCAAGGCAGGGGAATGGAGGAAGAAAGTGAGAATCTTGTCATTGTTTCCCCTATCACCTTTCTCAATCTCTCGTCTACTCAAGTTTAGAAAAAGTAAATTTTCAGTTCTTTCTCTTCTTATCTGGTTCTTTTTGAAGTACTACTCTATAATCTAACCCGTGATACTTACTTTTTAATAAGCTAAATAAGATCATAAAGAAATCTTTTATAGCAAAACATTCTCTCTTCCTATGACTGGCTTGAAAATCTATGAAAATCTTATTTTGAAATTTCAGAAGCTGAATCCTCACTTTGTATTTCCATTTGCACTAATGCAATTATCATGATTCTATGTGTCATTATTTCTATGTGTTTTCTCCAAGTTCCCCTCTCCCTTACTTAAAGGCATATAAAACCCTTGAGTTGAAAATCGTGCCAGCAGAAATACAAAAAAAAAGAAGAAGGTGACTATTCTTTCCTTACAGACTTGGATGATTAGCCTACAATTGTATAGGTTAACTCTACAAATGACCATGAACTTCAAACACGTGGCATAATATACTAGAGCGTATTGTAGTGGAGCATGAGAGAATATGAAAATTGCAATACCTGTATGAAAATCTTTAGGAAATAAAATGTACTTTCTTGAATATGACTGCCTATCAGTTCTCGTGAAGTAATATCTATCTTTTTCTATATTTGTCGCTCAGGTGAAAACGTAGTGCCTTCCACGAACGTCAAATTTTCTTCTCGCTAGTGCCATAGCTTTATTACTGTAAAGTATCTTTCAGTTAGGTTCTCTCCATTTTACTACTAATAAATAGGTTTATGGGTGAAATAAAGGGTAAAGATTAACAATAATGAAAAGAGGAGAAAATGGAAGAGTTAAAGTTCAGCTTATTAATTCTATAATAAAATCTAATTTACTTGAAGCCTTTCCTCGTAGAATTTGGATATATGGTTCCATATAAATTTGTATGCTGAGTGTAGTGGCTTTTTTAATATTAAAAATTTACTGTAGCTGAATTGAGAGTACTTTTATAAGGAAATAGCTGTTTATTACTTTTAGAGTACATAAAGTTAGAAATTATTACTTGGAAAATATGTTTATGCAAATAATTATCATACGTTCACACTATTTTAAAAGTGCATATTTTGGTATTGTATTTTTGACCCACTTTTAAAAAGCATCCCTTCTTTAGAGTTTGAAGGTAATGTAATATTTTCTATCACCAAGACACATATGAATATATATATTAATTTATTATATCATGTAAATATATTTATATACGTAAAACTGGAGACATGCAATTATGCAAATATCTATCATGGAGTCTGTCAATTCAACAATGCATAAGTGAATAACTAATATATGTCAGGTAGACTATTAGGAATCTGCAATATAGAAAGGTGGATCAAACTTAAGAGCTTAAATATATTGGGGAAGAGAGGCATGCACCCAGATAACTGCAATGTATAGCAGAATAGGAGTGCTGTAACAAACAAAGAAACAAAATGCCGTGGTATAGAGAAGGCAGAGATTAATTCATGTATTACGTTCCTCATTTATTTTGTGTACATTATAAAGTAGAACTCATGTCAAAATGTTTGTTTGCATGAAAGATGTGAGTGCATGATATATTGGTTTATTGGTTTATGGTACTTTATGTACTCTATTACAACTGACTAATAGCATAGCATCAGCTCCTGATATTTATTCCAAAAATGAAACTGAGGGGGAAAAACACTAACATGTGTCTTTCAGATCAAAACAGTTTTCATACACAGGTCACTGAAGAACTGTGAGATCAATGTATTTTCCTTAAAACTATGTGTTCAGGATTTTGACACTTGTTTTCCAACACAATGAAGAACACAAATTCGTGCAGGTGTTATTGGACAGTAAAGGACTTACATTGATCATAATACATGGAAAATGAATATGTCCTCTGTTCTGCCACTTTCTCTTTCAAGCTCAATTCCAATTGCAAAACTTTCATTTTAGGAAACTAAGTTAGACAGGATTTATTTCGTACAGTATACATGTGTTCAGCTGTGAGAGTTCTTTCTCAAAAGCTCCTTTCCTGTCTGCAATACTCTAAGTGGAATTTGTAAACCTACCTGCGAGAAAATGGTAGTTGATGTTGGCATGACACTGCGGGGAGATTTTTAACAATACATATTTACCAGTACAGATCCCAAGCAGCAATCAAGTTTATTTTACTTGCAATTGTAGTATCATATCACTACCTTTTGCAGTAATACATCCATTTATCTCTTTTACACAGTCAATAAATTCTACACACATGCATAATTTAATTCTGAAGTTTGACTACATGAACAATAACTACATTAAAATGCAGAACTTCTTTTCCCTGTAAAACAAAGGACAGAATTTAAATGTCTCAAGAATGATATTTTGCCTTGAATATAAATCCTGGGCAAAACTATATTTTAAATAAGACTTTTCAGAAAGTTAGGGATTCATTTCACTCATATTTATCTATAAATTTTACTATAAAACTATTGGAAAGGATATTAAGGCAGTAATTCCTCTAAATTTGAGAGGATTAGAAATAACATGCACTTTGCTTAACTTTATGCTTTTCAGTTAATTATTAAAAGCAATTGATGGCATGTGGCAAATGCAAAAACACTGGCAAGCTGAAGAGTAGCATTCAGTCACTTTAATGGAACAAAATTACACAGACTGGTGTTCTGGTTTGCATATAATCTAATACGTGGGAGGATCTTTGAAGACAAGAGACAGACATCTTCCCCAAGGCACAGAGGGCTGGTAATCTTGCAAGACTAGGTGATGTTCCAGGCCTCCAAAGATTCAGCGTGGTTCACTATTCTGCCTTGAGAGAAAGCAATGCACTTCTTTCTGTGGCAATGATAAATATACATGCAAGATACAAAAGACTAGAAATAAAGGAAAAGAAATACATTTGAATATAGAATTGTTAAAATTAATTTTAAAATTTGAAGAGAAGGAAATCACCTTTCAAAGATATTTAAATGGTTTATCTGTTATAAAGTCTTACTGTATGATTTGCTAATCATTAAATTTCTCTTAATGTTAATTATTGGGGAGAGTAGAGCCAATATATAGGAATAGCTCTATTTAATTCAAAGTGGTGTGAGCCAACATTTGTCTTCATGCATCTAAAATATGAATTTACTTTATTAAAACATAAATTCTAAAGTCACTTGCAATGGATGAAGGGCTGCTAAAATGATCTTATGTGTTATTAATTTGCTTATCCCCTATTTGGAAAGGCATAACCAGAGATGAAGACTTGTGAATCTTTTATTATGTCACCTTATACTATCCTCCTAAAATATTAACAACAACAACAAAACAATAAGACACCCCTCCCCTGCTGTAGATTATCTTTATTTTTCTACCATGTTAAAGCCACGTGTTCTTTGCCATTTTCATTGCCTCTTTTTCCTCAGTTTATACTTAAAATAGTGGTGTCATAGTTAGTTTTCCCACGACATTTGTTCTCTGTTTGGGAGACGACAGTCCCTTCAATTCTTTCACCATATCCAATAAACTTATAACTCCCAAATATGTATCTCCAGCCTTTTCTTTTTTCTGGGCATTGGACCCATATTTTCACCTGCCACCTACAGGCACCTCAAGACTGACATGTTCACAAGCAAGCACATTACTTTTCTCATTTCTTGCTCAACATCACCCCTCCTGAATTCTGCTCATCACTGTATGTTTTTGCCCCCTCACAGATATCACTGTGTGTTCAGGAAGATAGTCATATGAGTTGACAGCTTAAAGTTCTACTGGACACTACTTTTTTTGCTCATTTTCAAAGGAAATTTGTTTCTCTTATTTTGACGTTTCAAAATTCTCTGTAGTTTGTCTTTCCTGTGTAATATGATTTGCATTATTTGACCTTGCCTCTAAACTGATCTTGGAATAGCTCCCAGACTGACATTTCACCTATAAATCTCTTCTTCTTCTCTCCCTATAGGTTCAGGTCCAAGTCATTTGAGGTTCTATAAAATGTAAGGTGCTATCAGATCAGACAGAGAATTTTATCAATGTTAATCACTTCCTATTTAGGAATACATATATTAACTATGTAGTTGCATTGAAGGAGTTCTAGCAGATTATAGATAAGTGCTGAGTATCCAGTAGATACGCAAGGTTAGACTGGATTTAAGGGTTAGAGAAAAGACTTCACTTCTGGATGGGATAAATGCAAAGCCATTTGGCACACATATGTACATATATGGATGGGAGGAATCTCTGGTAATTAATCTACCATATTATAGGTACCCCATAATCAGGTATGACTGTGAAATGATCTACTCCTATCTGAAGCCTTTGGTTGCTGGACCAGTGTAGAATGTGTATAAGACAAAAAGGAACATATATTGGCAGCTGGTTTGTGGTGTATACCACATTCAATAGGATAGAACCCACAAATTCCAGGATATTGATTCCCAACTGGCACTTCAACTGTTCCTTCAAAGCAGCATTTTACTATCCTATTAAGCCACAGCAGTGAATTCTGTAGGCATGAATGTATTCCTCTATTTCCTTTACCATAAACGCAGCCTGTGGCAGAGTTGATGTTTTGTGGGAAACCAGGAAAAGCAAAAAGATTTTTAAAATCAATGAATGAAAGTCTAGCAGAAACTTTTCAAACAGAGAAGGGAATGCTTATCTTGAATATGCATCTGTTCCCATAGGACAAATCACAGCCTTCTTCATGATGAAAGGGGTATAATGAATCACCCTGTCACCAGCGGCTGGCTGGACATTGGTCTCTACCATTGTCAGTTAACATCCAGCAGAGGCAGTAGACAGCGAGCTTAGCCTTAATTAAGGGAAATACATATTATTGAGCCAATTCACAGTCTCCATTCCTGCTACCACAGAGAGCTTGTAAATAAGCCCATTGAGCAAACAGCAGGATGGCTGGAGAATGAGAATGATTAAGATCCATAGGAAAAGTAAACTTTTCCACCTGATTATTGAAAGTCTGATCCTCTTCATCTGTCCTTTGGGGGGCCTTTACATGACACACAAATATCTTACATTTTTTGAACATTTTGAAAGAGCAAGGTAAATAGTTCTCCTACAGTTTACCTTTCAGCAATTTTCCAAGTTTGTTCTTTCAAAGTCCTGACCAGCCAAAAACTCCCTTAGCCCCTGTCCCATGAATTAGTGTAGATTCATTCCTCAGACTGTCTCTCCTTCCACATGAAGTAGGAAACTAGATGTAAGTATCTAAAGTCTGTCTTTTACGGCTACTGCAGTTCATAGTCATTCCTGAACCATGCTGTAGTTCAGTAGCCATCCACTTCAGATGGGTGCCAGAATATCGTGCAGACCCAACCATAAACCACACCTGTGTTTTTACTTCCTATACTAACTAGTCAAAGAGAATTCTCCATGAAATCTCTGTTGGTTGAAGAGTGGGCAACAAAGCAATAGGAGCAGACACAATAGGTGTCTGAGCCAATTGTATTTTGTATTTACTTTTGCCTCTGGACCTGCTAAAACACCATCTCAAAAATACAAATTTCCATTCATAATGGAATGCTGCTGCACAGGTCTGATTTTGATTTACTGGATCAGTTTATGATGAGTAGTTCTGGCCACGTAGTGTCCCACAGCCAGACATTCAACAACTTCCAGGGTCTTGTAGCAAGCCAAAGGCTGCTTTTCAAATGGAGAATAGCTATTAGCAAATGAAGTCATGGTCTTGTTATAAAACATTAGGAGTTTGCACTGTGATTGTCCAATGAGGTTTACCAAATATCTCGTAGATCATTCCTGTCTGCCACAGTCACTTCCAGTACTTTCTGGTATCAAGATCGTAAAGCTTGTAGTGGTTTTGTCTTGTGTCAAAATAGCTAAGCTGAAACCATGTTTTCCAAAAACACTTTCCTTGTATAACTTTTAGTTAGGTTTGGCCCCAAGAGAAATTTTTATGAGATTTGGAATAAAGAAGTTAAGCAGCAGCCATTATGCTCTGAATGTTGGTAGTGTGCCTGGCACGACTGCAGCTTGTGCACATTGTCACTAACCTGCTGGTTCACATTGTTGGTGTAGGACAGCAGCTGAGCCCACAGCTTCTCTAGCTCTTGTCAGACTGATTTCTTCAGCTTCACTGAGCCCTTGGCTAAGTATATGTGCAGTTCCATGGCAAAGGGTACCATCTCCTTTTATAGGTCATCTGCACGGTCAAGGTTGGCAGCAATGAGAAACAGACCCAAGCTGTTTGTCTTCATAGGTCCCAGTTTGTTCTAATGGCCTCGTATTTGTCACCACCTCTCCTGCCTCAAGGTCAGGTATTTTCCTCCTGATCTGTCTATCTTGCAGATCTACACTTGTCCGTCTCTCGATAACACTCATATCCAAATATGGTGGAGTGTGACTCAAATGATTCTCAAATGTGTTCAGCTGTATTCTTCTCCACTGTTACGACTTCTAATCAAGCTAAGTCACCACGTCAATTCTGAAGTCTGCATTTCCTTAAACCCATTTATATACCAATTCCTATGGAGTCTTCTGTACTCAGTGGAGTGTATAATCCCAGATAACCTGGTGCTTTAATATCATTAACAGTGTTTTTGTGATAGATTGAAAATATCTACATTTCCACTAATTTGTTTTTCTTGTCATTGCCAATTATTTGCATTACTGTTTTGATAATGTTTATTCAAATAATGTCAAGATAATTATAATTTTACTATTGAATATTAACATGTTAGGTAAAATTGAAACAAAAAGAGAAGTTCTTGAGTTAACTATCACCTCTGTTCATTTTAAATTCTTGACACTTTTGACTGTAATGTATTTATTCAGGAATTAGTTTCAAGACAAGAGTGATATTTTGTAGATATAATTTTGGTTATACTGCAGTATATTTTCTCCATTTACGTATTTTATATTTTTAATGAATTGGGGAAAAAATGGGTAGCTACAGACACTTGATGGTTTTATACAACTCTTTTTAGCCTCACAGTATCAATTCAAATAGTTGTGGAGTATTAATGCCCAGACAGATGACAAAATTAATATAGAATTGTAAGCTTTGCCTGGTCAGTCTAATATTATACTAAAATATAAATAAATCACAACTGCCTGTTTAAGAAATCTATGAGCTTAAATAAATATACTTTCATTAAGATTTGAAGAAATAGAGTCCAGGTAGTTTTGAGAGTGCACAGTGGGACTGAGTTAAAACTTGTTTTTGCTAATTGCCTTTATTTTAACTGAGGTTTCCTTTGTACTCCAAATATAGTGGATTCTCAAACCCCATTCTTGCACATTGGTCGTATCTAAATTCCTCAAAGATGCTGTTGCCAGTTCCTGGGATCATGGAGTTTATTTTCTCATCTTATATCTGACACCAAGCATCTCTGACATTTTTCTTGAATTCCACCAAAACAAACAAAAACGCAATAAACAGCAATCTAGTGTATATAATGCATTAATTTGGTAGAATTTATGAAGAATATGTAGTTTAGAGAGGAAATTTTACCATAGCAACTCTAATAAATCAGACTCCCTTTTTGATGTTTGACTACAAACATATATTTTTTTAAATCTCATCTTCCTTTTCAACCATTTCACTCCATGTCTAGACAGGGTGATAAGAGAGTATGAATGGAACTTTGGCACCAGTGGGAAATTTAAACCTTGCAAATCTTCAACCAGCGTGGAACCTTTCCCCAAGTCACTCCTTCTAGCCACTAATAAAGCTCTACCCACCCCATCTGCCTTGCCCAAGCCAGTTCAGACCTTCTTGTGCTAGCTGTACTCTGTCTGAGAGTCCCTTATTCTATGGAGTGTCTTTGGCCCTGAAATTTAAACCAAATTTTGGGCAGCAGTCTATTTCCCTTCTGCTGAGTGCCCACAAAACATATGCAAACATTCAGAGTGAAATTTTGGCGTAAGTGTTTCTAATTGTTCTTTTCATATCCTATCTCTTGCGATATGTTATTTTGGCTTTTTCTCCTTATTTCCACCCCTATTCTACCCCTAGCCTCGTGCCATATTGCTATTGCTCTCTTCCTTTTTTCTCCTGTTCTTCTTCTTATACTCCACAAACTCTTGCTCATTTCTCATGTAGAAAATTTTAGCTGGTTCTTTTATAGACTTGCCATCTAATGACTCCCCTAGGGGTCTCACCTTTCCCCACAAGACAGTTACAAATGTATTTACTAACCAAAATCCATTTCTCTGCTATAGAGAGTTACGGTGACATTTTCTCCCATCTAGGAATGTGTATGTCTGTATTTGTACTGCTGCACAAATCCCGACAAACAACAGAAAGCATTTCTTTTATTCTTTTCTTTTCTTTTCTTTTGCTGAGGAAGATTCATCCTGAGTTAACATCTGTTCCAATCTTCCTCTATTTTGTATGTGGGTTGCCACCACAACATGGCCACTGATGAGTGGTGTGTTACTCACCGAGGATCCAAACCCAGGCTGCTGAGCAGAGCACACTGAACTTAACCACTAGGCTATGAGCCCAGTCCCAGAAAGGATTTCTTTATTTGGGTATCTCTGTTGGCACTCCCATTCACGTTTTCCTTCTGGTTGAACAAAACTCTTTAGAGGTATAAGATATTTTGTTGAAAGTTTTCCCTTCTTGTCAAATCAACAAATAGTTTACATCTGTGCTGTGGTTGTTATTAATTTCCTTTATATTTTTGTTCCTAACTAGGACATAGTTTAATGGACATGCTTTTGTGTTCAAAAATCTGTATACTTTTTCTAGCATTAATTTTAAAGACAGAAAATCTGTTTTCATTTCTAAAAATTTAAAATACAACCTGAACAAACATTAAAAAAAAATAACTGGAAAAGTTTCCTGTTCCCTTCAGCTTTATATGATCCTATCTCAAAAAGAAAAAAAACAATCACACGAGCATTGGATAGTTTAAAGCAATGGAATGTTTCCTCCCCTTAGGAACACTGTGCCTGTTAGTAAGTTGTTATCTCTCAGCTACAAATCTACCCTTCTCTACTCTGCTTTTTGGTGCTGGAACTAGAACAATGAAAAGCACATTTCTGCTCTTCCAGCTGGCTCCCTGTGGCTGTGAAAATAGATGGCACGAGAAGGAGACTATGAGCTTGGAAGAGGAAGAGACTTGATCGTTCCTGGGACATTCTTGTGGTCTTCCTATTTCTCTTCTTGTGAGCATCACGCTAATGACACTTCTTTACCTTGGCAGTTCCATTCTGTACTAAACAGCCAGATCCAGTTTTCAGTTTTTCCAACAGTAGAAGCACCAGTTCTGATATGTCCTTTCAGGGGCACTGGGATCAGCCAGCTGATTCCTCAGAATTGGGATTATAATTATTCGTTTTATCCTGAACACACAGATGAAGGGCTCTGGATTAGACAGAAATTTCTTATTAATTATCTTACAGTAAATAATGAGAATATTGGCTCCTGCTTGCCACAGTCCTTACCTAGGGGAAAATACAATGAAAGCCAGATTGAAAAAAAAAAAAAAAAAGAACTTGCAGGAGTAGTCATTTACTTCGTAGGGAAGGGAACGAGGATAATGGACTTTCTCTATTTATATACAGGAGAGAGAAGCCTCATCCCTTTCTGGAAAATAAATAAATACAAAAGTAAAATATTTATATAAATATAAACAAATTCTACGTATATGTACACATTCATACATATATATGTATGAACACATACAGAGAGAGAGAGAGAGACAACTTTTGCTCTTTGGGTATAAGTTGAAAAGGATCCTGTGGCCCGACTATCATTTTAGAAGGTAAACATATTTTTATGAGGGTCAGATAAACCCTGTGGGTCTCTGGCTTTCATGACTTAGAGAAGACTTCAAGGTGTGGTGGACTTCATGTTTCTTACAAGGTAAGTGTCCAGGGATACCGCCCTCCAGTCTTCCTGATACCTTGAGGCTCAAGCTGGGGACCTAGTCTGCTGTTACCATTAGACCCTCTCAGATCAGGGCGTTTGGCTGGATAGATGGCAACAAATCTAATGTTTATATTATATGAAAAATAAAATGCTTCTAGGGTATGTGAAAGCAACAGTATCTGTCTGTATATTACATACATTTCTGTGTGCCAGGAGGCTAACTTTTTTTAAAGGAGCACTGAGAAATCCAGGGGATTTTATTGTCCTGCACGAGTGCTCATGGGCCCTTCCCTGGAGTCCAGAGACACCATTATCTGCTGAGCAGAGTCCTCCACCAAGAAGTCGGTGAGGTTTTTCCTCTGTGACTCCCCTCCTCTAAACTTCTAAATTTTAACAATTCTAAACATTTTCTATATCCCGGCCCCCAGTCCCAGGTTGCTGCTTCCTGCATTCGCTATAAATACATTGGAGTTCTGTAACTTTAAATTCATCTGGTTTAAACATTTATAACTAATTAATAATTCCTTACATTAATGTTTCTTTGTGCAAAAAACAGGTGTAGATTTTTCGCCTGCCTGAGGCCTCACTATTACATGCTCAGTTCCTTTCTGAAAAAGAACTTAAGAATCTGGAGAATTTGGCATTTGATTATCACTAAAATGCATACATGAATTTAAAATTATGAATGCAATTTGTATCGCTAAATGAATGGAAGAATCTTCCTTTTTAAAGTGAAATTTGAGGTTAATATATTATTTTCATCTCAGTTACATAAAATATTTGAAATTCACTATTTTTTTCATAGTGTGAGTCTGCTGGCAATACATTATCTTAAATTTTATTTCCTTGAAATTTTTCTATTTTCTCTTTAGTTAAAGAAAATTTTTTTTTCCTCTTCATATATCTCTAGGTTAACAATTTTTTGCAAAAGTATCATTCTTTTTTCTTCTACTTCCACTATTTCTGTTGAGAAGTCAAATGAAATTCATATTGTTATTGTAAAGCATCTTTTTCTTTTTCCTCCTCTGGCTGCATTATGATATTCTCTTCATTATCGGTTTCCAGTAGTTTGACTATATCTGTGGACATGTGGTATTCACTGTATTTATCCTGTTTAGCATCATAGAGCTTCTTGAATCTGTGGATCGGGCTTTCACCATTTTTGAAGAATTCTTTGCCATTATCTTTTCAAATATTTCTTTTCCATTCTTTCTCTTATTTCCTTCTGGAACTCCAACTATACATATTGTGAATTGTTTGATATTGTCCAAAATGTCTTTCATATTTTGCTTGTTTTCAGTTCTTTTTTTCATACCCTCTGTGTATTAGTTTGAATAATTTCTATAGACTTCTCTTTGGTTCTTCCTTCTATTATATCTAGCCTGATGCTCAGTACATGCATTGAAATCTTTATTTCAGATATTGTTTTATTTTGTTAGAGATACATTTTTTTCTGTTGAAATTCTGCATCTTTTGACCTAATTTTCACCTTTTTCTCTAGGGCTTTTAACACAATACTAATTATTTTAAAGCTCTTATCTGATTATTCCAACAGCTGGAGAGGTCTGCTTCTAATTACTAATAGTCTTTATTAAGGAATACATTTTTCTGTTTCTTCATAGATCATCTAGTTTTTTTTTTTTTTAACCAGGGGTTGTATTTTAATATATTATCCAAAGTGGAGTAAATAGTATTTATCCTAGAGAATACACACTCTTTACTCAGGCAGCTATGCCAAGGGATTGATCACTTTGATTCAGTGAGGACTTGGGCTGACTAGTGCTATGCTGTATTGCATATGCTGTATTTAGTTATTTTCAATTCATCACTTGTTTCTAAAGACTTGAGGATAGAGTTCTAGTCTTGCAAGGTGAAAACATTCTAGATATCAGTTGCATAACAATGTGAATATGCTTAATACAACTGAACTGTGCACTTAAAGATGATTAAACTGTAAATTTAATTTTATATGTCTTTTTAATGGTTTCTTTTTAATTTTTTAACTTCAAAAATGTTTAATTTATTTTTATTTAGGTAACATTGGTTTATGACATTATGTAAATTTCAGGTATACATCATTCTGTTTCAGCTTCTGTATAGACTACTCCATGTTCACCACCAAAAGTAAAGTTGCCATTTACCACCATACAAACGTGCTTCTTTACTCCTTTCACCCTCTTCCCACCTCTCTTCCCCTCTGTAACCACCTGTCTATTCTCTGTTTGTTTGTTGTTGCTGTTTTATCTTCCACATATAAGGAAAATCCTATGGTATTTGGCTTTCTCCTTCTGACTTATTTTGCTTAGCATAATACCCTCAGGGTCCTTCCATGTTGTCACAAATGGTAACATTTCATCTTTCTTATGGATGAGTAGTATTCCATTATACACACACACACACACACACACCACATCTTCTTTATCCATTCATCCACTGATGGGCACTTAGACTGCCTCCAAGTCTTAGCTATTGTGAATAATGCTGCAATGGATATAAGGATACATGTATCTTTCAAATTAGCGTTTTCATGTTCTTCGGATAGATACCCCACTTCATTCCCATCAGAATGGCTATTACTAAAAAGACAAGAAATACCAAGTATTGGAGAGGATGTAGAGAAAAGAGAGCCCTCATACACTGCCAGTGGGTACGTAAAATGTTACAGCCTCTATGGAAAACAGTACGAAGACTTGTCAAAAAATTAAAAATAGAACTACCGGGTAATTGTATGTGTTTTTATCAGAACTAAAAAAAAGTCTCAAGGGCTGGCCAAATGGCCAAGAAGTTAAATTTTCACGTGCTCCACTTCAGCAGCCCAGGTTCGTGGGTTTGGATCCCGAGTGTGAACCTACTCCACTCATCAGCCATGCTGTGGAGGCATCCCACAAACAAAGTGGAGGAAGATTGGCACAGATTTTAGCTCAGGGCTAATCTTCCTCAAGGGGGAAAAAAAGAGAAGATTAGCAGCAGATGTTAGCTCAGGGTGAATCTTCCTCACCAAACAAAAAAAGTCTCAGTGTCCATTGATGGGTGAATGGATAAAGAAAATGTGATATACACACACACATGCACACACATGTACTATGGAATATTATTCATCCTTAAAAAGGGAGGAAATTCTATCATTTGTTACAACACAGATGAACCTAGACAGCATTATGTTAAGTAAAATAAGCCAGGCAGAGAAAAACTAACAGTACACGGTATCACTTATATGTGGAAACTAAAATAAATATAAACTTATAGAAACAGAGTAGAAAAGCTGCCAGGAGCTGAGGAGTGAAGAAATAGGGTAAGGTCAGTAAAAGAGTACAAACTTTCAGTTACAATATGAGTAGGTTCCAAGGACCTATTCTATAATATGATGACTACAGTTGATAACAGCGTATTGTGTAATTGAAATTTGCTAAAAAAGTAGAACTTAAATGTTCTCATCACAAGAAAAAAGGTAAATGTGTGAGGTAATCAACGTGTTAATTAACTTCAAGGAATCCTTTCAGAACACATATGTATATTATAATCATCACTTTATATATTTTAAGTATCTTCCAATTTTATTTATTAAGTATACCCTGAAAAGCTGAAAAAAAAGTCTTGAGGATGTGAACAATTTGTGTGTATTGTTGTCTTCTCCCTCTAGAAGCAATTAAGGCTCTAAATACTGCAAAACATTGTAGGTTGTATCTCTTGCTTCTTGAATCTACACACATTAAGCAAAAGTTTCATGAGGAAGATTGATAGGAAAGCTCTGTTTTTATATTTATAACAGAAGTCAATCTGTACATCAACTCAGTTTGCGATTAAAAATCTCCACTGTTCTCTTTTAATCCCAGCAAAATACCTCTTCTTATGGCAGTCCCAATATCCACCCCCTGGGCACATTGTTGGCACATCCCTCTAGAACACAAAGGACCTGTCAATATGTGCTCACCTAGCAAGGTTTATTTCTTCTCTAGAATGTAACTTTTGTAGACCTCTTTGAGTCTACAGGCCCACCTCATAAGCTCCCTTTTAAAGTCACCTGATTGGGGATCTCAATTACATCTGCAAAGTACTTCACAGCAGTACCTAATTAGTGTTTAACTGAATAACTAGGAGAAGGTGTATATATAACAAGGGCCTGGAATCTTGAGTTTCCTTAGAATTCTGCCTACTCTCATGGAGTTCCTCTTTTACACTGTAAAGTTCTCTTTTAGTGATTACTTATTATTATTGCTTACCTAGAATGATCTTTTCATGTATTTTTCATTCTTAGACAGTTATTTAATCTTCTATTCTTCTTTCCATTTTCTGTGTATATATCAGTTATTGTAAATAAAAGTTAGAATGTGAAGATCTTGGAAAAAACTCTAGTCTCCCACAATATTTTTATTCTTTGTAGGATCTTAAAATACTTATAGATCAATAGGATAACCTGTTAAGTAAGACAGAGCTAATAGACTGTCTTATAATGTTTTTATCTTTTGAAGGTCTTGATATTTACCTCTCAGGAACTGTGACTCATGGGAATGGTCATGTCATTGGGAAATAAAAGCACTCACTTGCATATGCAATTTTTGCAATTAATTCCATTTGAATTAAGCTATATATGTTTAGAAGCCACTGAAAATTATTTTGGAACAAGACAGTAAAAAAAAAACCCTAATTAATATAAATAATACATGGATTATTTTTAATTTTCACTACAACTTTGGTGGGTATTATTACTATTACTATCCTATAGATGAAAAAACAATAGAATCACTAAATACATATTCTAATTACTATCACATATATGTGAACATATTTACAGATTTACATATGTAAACCTATGTACACATCTGTATGCACAAGTACTTGATATAGATGCCACCTACCTCTCTACTTATCTATTTATTTAGGTGTACAAATGCTCGTCATGGTTATGCTCAAGTTCAGCACAAGGGCTTGTGCATCTATCAATGCAGATTCCTATATTCAAAAAGTAACTATTTTGCATAGGGCAAGGTATTTACATTTCTCTCTCATCCCATACGTAACATACATCCCCACCGAAAGTGTTTTTACTCCTTTCCCCCTTATCTTGTACAACAAATCATTTTTAATTGTTAAAAATAATAAAATAATGATGAAGAAAATGTCATCTCTCAAATTATATTCCAGTTCACCTTTATGTAACAGGAATATTAACAGTATAAATTAAATACTCATTGCCAATATGCTGCTGAACCACTCAGGAAGAAAAGCTAGTGTAAACCAATCAATTTATCAGGTTTTAACTCCAGTTCTATGTTATAAGGAGGACAGCAATTCAATTCTAAACTTCGCCAGTGTATCTATATGACTGTTTCTAAGGATATGATTATATAAGGCAAAATAATTGTAGAATTTCCTGTTGAAATCAAGGTAACATGCACTGCTGAATTTCTAAAGCAGGGCTGGCAATTCTCAAGTTGCAAACGTGCAGACCATCATCCATTGCAGATATTACTAAGGACTCATGATAATCGTTCTGACTGAATCAGCATTGGTCTCCAAACCCTTCTTGACAGGATTATAGACAACTGCTACAAATTATTTTGCATTTTCTTGTGAGATGAACCCTAGTTTTTCTCACATAGCCTGAAATTATTCAACCTACTACCTGATATATCCACATAACAGGCAAGAATTTGAAGATCATAACATAAATGTGCCTTATATTTGTGAAGTGGACTGATCTCATTTACTGTTCAGATGGCCCATTTAACCCATATTTTAAGAACCCTTCTCTGAAGAATCATAACTAAAGTGACCAAACTACTATGTTAGTATGGGAATATATATATTGTTGCTAGAAGTAACAATGGCATGTTTGGAAGACCTTAGCAAAATTAAATAGTTAATGCTTATTTAGAATTCACTATGTAGTAATCACTATTTCAAGTGCTTTACTGGCATTCACTCAATTGTTGATCAGATCAACATTACAAGGTTGGTATTCTCACCACCTCCACTTTATGAGTAAAGATTCTGAGGCACAGGGAATTAATGCCCAAGCTTGGCACTCACATATCAAGTCATAGTATCAGGTTTTGAACCTGGGAATCACTTTCATATTATAATATATCCTTGAGATTATTATTAAAAAATATCTGGCCCAGAAAGACCATCTGGAGGAAAGCACTAAAGAAATTGCAATTCACTACATATGAAGGTTAAACTCATCTTAGAAACAAGTATGAGGGACCCTTAGTAGAGTTTCATTGGCAACACTTTCCAACTCCATATTACAGCATCTGTATTTGAAGATGAACTACAGAAAAGTTGATGGACGAATCGAAGAATTTTGATTGCCTGTAAGAACTACACATTTTACTGGAATTCATAGAGAGTGAGGATCCCAACATAGTGCTTATTTCATCTGAGAATGCTATTAAGATGAAGAGGGGCAAGGTAGAGGATAACACCTAATGAGAAAAAAAATATATTGCCTCAAAGAGGTTGAACTTACAAATAAAGCAGGAAAGATAGGCACAAAATGAGATTGTCTGGCACAGCTGTCTTGGATCTTTTTCCAAGAATATATGTGCCATATATTTAATCCGGCAAAGTAAACAGTGAAACTAAAGCATATAAAATTTTCCTCTCCTCTTTAAGCCTGATCAAGTCAAACATGAACCTACATAATCTTTTAATAGTCTTTCTCTCCCTCTCTAGGTATATACAGATAGAGATATATTATACTTTGCATATTTGTATTCTATGTACAAACATTGTATATTTATAAAAATGTAAGACAATACAGCATTCTCGCTAATTATTTTGTATTGGGAAATATACTTTTCTTAAAATATATTATTTATATTAACATATGATAGATGTTTTACTTGCTTTTAAATTGAATTAATACATAGTTTGTTTTCAATTTTATTTTATTTTCTGATATAGTAAATATTGAGGTTAAATACTACATAAAAGAATTCTTTGGGGTCATCAATCATTTTTGAGAGTGTAAAGACATCTTGAGTCAAAAAAGTTTGAGTCATTGTATAAGTGTTTGCATTATGTACTTTTCTATCAATTTTACTTTCAACATTTCTTCATCTTTATATTAAAAGTATATTTCTTGGGGGCTGGCCCCGTGGCCGAGTGGTTAAGTTTGCGCGCTCCGCTGCAGGCGGCCCAGTGTTTCGTTGGTTCGAATCCTGGGCGCAGACATGGCACTGCTCATCAAACCACGCTGAGGCAGCGTCCCACATGCCACAACTAGGACCCACAACGAAGAATATACAACTATGTACTGGGGGGCTTTGGGGAGAAAAAAGAAAAATAAAATCTTTAAAAAAAAAAAAGTATATTTCTTGTAAGTTGCATATGGTTGTTTTCTTTCTTTTTGTAGCCTTTTCTCATATGCTTTAATGGGGCCATGTAGTACATTTACTCTATTTACTATTTACTATTAATACATACAGGTATTCTAGTAACTGATACATTTTTGGTTAAATCTCCATCTCATCATATGATTACTTCAACATTTTAAGATAACTTTTTTTCTATTTCTATTCCGTATATATTTTTCTTTGGGTGCATTCAAATATTATGTGTCTCCATACTTGGTTATAAGGTTAAGTATCAGATACTATAGATTAAAGTTCTAGAGATAAATTGAGTTTCTGTATGTTAGTGTCATCCTCCAAAGAGGATTTCTTTGGATTCAGTCAGCCTCTGGGTTAGGGTAGAGGGCCTATTCCAATCAGAAATTGAAATAATATTAAGCTGGAACTGTGAAGGCCAGCCAGCTTTCGACTGACAATCGCTCTTAGGGAGTGTGCATTCAAAGTTGCAACTGAAAGCCTGTGCTGTTTCCCAGAACCTCTCCACCTTAGAGTACTCAGAACTCCAATCAATGTTTCTTTTGCCCATGGGTAGGCTGCAAGATCGGTTCAGCTCCTCAGTTTCATGATCACTACTTTCCAACCGGCAAATGACTTGAGGAGAGAAGTGGCGTTAAATATCTGAATTACCTTTCTTTGCTTACCTTCATTCCGACATCTTGACCTACAAATTCTTATTGATGTTCTTCTTTTTTTTAATTGCCTAGCTTTTCCAGTTGTTCTCTGGAGGAAAGTTTTTAAGAATCCAGCTAGCCCACCATTGCTAGAAGCAGAATCTCACACAGTTGTGCTATAATTTCTAATACCAGAAAATTGCAATATCTGAAGTCAGCATTTATCTTTCTGCAGTTTTTTTGTTTCTACTGTTATGTGCTTCTATTATCTTGGTTCCTTTGTTTTATGATGGACAATGCTCTTGAAACAACTTTTTTTCCTCCCTCTGATATGATTTAAGTGCATTTTACTACTCTTAGTGTCTTACAGTGCCCGTAAATAATGTATAACTTGGATACAATTACAACCAAATATATTTTCCATTTTTAAGATACTCCTGAATGTACTATAACACTAAGATAGTAATCACTGAGCAAGTGCCAACACCAAGAAAGTGGAAAGAAATCCTTGGGATTTGGGGAAGTGGAGAGTTGTTAATATAAGCGATTTGGGCCAAATGTCCAATGTCCTTTACTGTGAAACACTATTTAAGACAAAATAGATGGCAATCACTTCACCCAAGTGTGAGCTATAAACTCTCTGGTTTCTATGGTAAGATACTTTATATGAACAAGATTTTAATCACTTTATCTAAGCCTTCTATTTGTCAAGCTTTTTATTGCTTTGATGACTTTTCAGGAGTATTCAGAAATCTATAATAAAATAAAAGGCAGAACAAGAATAAAGTGTGTAGAGGTGTGGGAGGAAAGGAAACTATATTTTGATGTTTATCTACAGAGCAATATAAAATGAAAAGAAAAATAAAAAATCACAAATAAAATAACAGGATTATATCTTGTAGGCTAATCAGTTTTTCATCACAGTTTAGAATTATGAATATATTTCCTTTTAATAAGCTATTTGCTTTGTCAGTTTTGAGAAATAGACACATCACTGTCATCAATAAAAATCAAAACCCACAGCTTTTGAGAAATCAAGTAACAATTCATTAACACAACTGTCATTAGAAAACATCACTGTCTGTTAATCAATGATAAAGAAAGAAAATGGAAATAACAAAGCCCATGGTTCAGACAGTCATCAGAATTTTAACCTGATAAATATTTCTTGAAAAGTACTTCTGGTGAATCTGCAGATTTCATCAGAACTCCTATGTATACAAACATATCTATTTTCCCTTACAGATTTTGAGTTGTTAAAAAAAGCAACATTATTTCATATAAATTGCATTTTGAGTACCATAATACTTTGCATATTAAAATCAACTTGGATAAATTGGAAGAGACAATTCATATTTTTAATCAATATCTAAAAACAACATTAAAATATTTTTATTTTGAGTCTTCTGTTAAATATCTCTGTAAATTAAGAGACATCATATTGGTTGAAGAATGAATCTATTAAAATATACTAAAATTATAGGGAGAGAAAGGAAGAGGATATAAAGCATACTAACTGTGATAGATTGAATTATCTGGCTCAATTATATACCTCTCATTTTGTCCATATTATTTGCTATATGATTTTTCAGTTCCTCTTACTAAAGTTAAATTTGGCTTTAGCCATGTGACTTGCTTTGGCTAACGAAGCATGTGCTAAACTGAAAATGTGGCGATCTCCAAATCCTCAACAAAATATTAGCAAACCAAATTCAACAGTACATTAAAAGAATCATACACCATGATCAAGTGGAATTTATTTCAGGGATGCAAAGATGCTTCACCACCCACATATCAATCAATGTGATACATCACTTTAACAAGATCAAGGATAAAAATCACATGATCGTCTCAATAGATGCAGAAAAAATATTTGACAAAATTCAACCTCCTTTCTTGATAAAAACTCTCGACAAACTGGGTATATAGGGAATATAAAGAAACATAATAAAAGCCATATATGACAAGCCCGCAGCTAACATCATATGCAATGGTGAAAAGCTGAAAGTTTTCCTCTAAGATCAGGAGCAAGATAAGGATGGATGCCCACTCTTGCCCCTTTTATTCAATATAATACTGAAAGTCCTAGCCACATCAATTAGGCAAGAAAAAGAAATAAAATACATTCAGCTGGAAAGGAATAAGTAAAATTCTATTTGTGGATGATGTGCTATTACATATAGAAAAGACTATAAAGAATAAATACGAAGACTCCACTAAAAAATAGTTGGAACTAATAAAGAAATTAAGTAAAGTTTTAGGATACAAAATCAATATATAAAAATCAGCTGAATTTCTAGACACTAAAAAAGAACTATCCAAAACAGAAATTAAGAAAGCAATCCCATTTACAAATGCATCAAAAAGAATAAAATACTTAGGAATAAATTTAACCAAGATAGTGAAAGATCTGAACCCTGAAAACTATAAGACATAGATGAAAGAAATTGAAGAAGATACAAATGAATGGAAAGACATGCAGTGTTTGTGGATTGGAAGAATTGATATTAGTAAAATGTTAATACTACTCAAAGCGATCTACAAATTCAATGCAATCCCTATCAAAATTCCAATGGCATTTTCAAAGAAATAGAACAAACAATCCTAAAATTTGTATGGAACCCCAGAAGACCCCAAACAGTCAAAGCAATCTTAAGAAAGAAGAACAAAGTTAGAGGCATCACGTTTTCTGATTTCATACTATATTACAAAACTATAGTATCAAAACAGTATGGTATTGGCATAAAAACAGACACATAGAATCAATGGAACAGAATAGAGAGCCTAGAAATAGACCTCCACATATATGATCAACTAATTTATGACAAAGGAGCCATGAATATACAATGAGGAAAGGATGGTTTCTTCAATAAGTGGTGTTGGGAAGACTGGACAGCCACATGCAAAAAAATGAAACTGGACCACTATCTTATACCATACCCCAAAATAACTCAAAATGGATTAAAGACTTGAATGCAAGACCTGAAACCATAAAACTTCTAGAAGAAAACATAGGAAGTAAACTCCTTGACAATGATTTTGGTCATGAATTTTTGGATTTGATACCAAAAGCAAAGGCAACAAAAGCAAAAACAAACAAGTGGGACTACATCGTATTAAAAAAATACATGAAAAAACCTGTTCAGCAAAGGAAACCAGAAACAAAATAAAGAGGCAACCTAAGGAGTAGAAGAAAATATTTGCAAATCGTATATCTGATTAAAGGTTAATATTCAAAATATGTAAAGAACAACTCAATATCAAAAAACAATCTGATTAAAAATTGTGCAGAGGAGCTAAATAGACAGTTTTCCAAAGAAGACATACAATTGGCCAACAGGTACATGAAAAGCTGCTCAAAATCCCTAATATTAAGGGAAATGCAAACAAAATCACAATTAGATATCACCTCACACCTATTAGAATGGCTATTATCAAAAAGACAAGAGGCAACAAGTGTTGGTGAGGATTTGGGGAAAAGGGAACCCTTGCGCACTGTTAGTGGAGATGTAAATTCAAGCAGCCACTATGGAAAATTCTATGGAGGCTTCTCAAAAAATTAAAAATGGAACTCCCATACGATCCAGAAATGCTACTCTTGGGTATATATGCAAAGAAAATGAAAACAGGATCTGAAAGAGATGTCTACATTCCCGTGTTTATTCAGTATTATTCACAATAGCCAAGATATAGAAACAAAATAAGTCCATCAACAGATGAATGGATAAAGAAAATGTGATATATATATGAATATTATTCAGCCATGAGAGTGAGAGATATGCTGAAATTTGTGAGAACATGGATAGACCTTGAGGGTATTATGCGAAGTGAAATAACTCAGACAAAGTCAAATATTGCATGATATTACAATCACATATGTAGAAACTAAAATAGCCCAATTCAGAGAAAGAGAGACTAGAATGGTGCTTACCAGGGGCTGGAGGATGGGGTAAACAGAGAGATGCTGGTCAAAGTGTATAAATTTCTGGTTATAAGATGAATACATTCCAGTGATCTAATGTACAGCATAGTGATTATAGTTAACAAAACGTATTACATACTTGAAAGCCACTAAGAGAGTGGATCTTAAGTGTTCTCACCACAAAAAAGAAATGGTGATTATGTGACAGGATGCAGATGTTTAGCTAACACTACCGTGGTAATCATTTTGCAGTATATAAAAGTGTGTTAAATCAATATGTTATGCATTTTAAACTAATACAGTGCTATATGTCAATTTTCTCTCAATAAATCTGGGGAAGAAAAGTGCCAGTCCCAAGCCTAGGTCTCTAGGACCCTTGCATGTTTTCTCTTTCCTTCTTTAATCTCTGCCCTCACCCTAAGGAAATGCTTCCCCTTATAGCTGCTGCCTCTTTAACCTGGTTCCCAAATTAGTATACATGGAGCAGACCAGAGCCAAACCTGCGACAATGAGCCAGGCTCAGTCAGATCTACATCTTAAAGCAGAAACGTCTAGTTGAGCCTAGGCTAGATTAGCTGATCTCCAACTGAAGCACAGAGCTGGGAGAAGAAAGTGCCTATTATTTTTTGCCACTGAGGTTTTGTGTTTGCTTACTGCACAGCAACACCTGTCGAATATAGTGTTGAAGCAGGCTTGAAGGGAAACATCTAGACAGTAAGAATTGCATGTGAAATCTATGCCTCAAGGATGATACTGCTTCTCCCTAAAGGAGATTCAACTCTATTTACTTACACGTGTGCATGCGTGCACACGCAAGCACAAACATGAACACTTATAGTTATTGGGGTCCTTGATATGCGTAAAGATTATAAAAGTTATGATAAGTTATGATAAGTTTTACTGTGCTGTACAATTTAATCTTAGTATTGTGAGACAATAATATTAATCTCATTGTGACTTGTCTTATTTGGTGGAATAAGTGCAAGCAAGTAGTTTTTAAAGTTATCACCTTATGCACGTGAATGACAGTGATTTAATAACAATATTTTCTGATATTACTATTGAAAGAGGTATATTTTCCAACATCTCAAAGCCAAAGACATTTACTATGAAAATACAGGAGCCAAAAGAAATGCTCAAATGATACTTGTCTTTTGTGTAAACGCAGTCATGAATTACATGAAATACTCCCCACATGTATGAGCCAACGGTTTACCTTTTTTAAATGAATTATTCGTTCATCTCAAACTGCTGCTACACAGAAAAATATTAGTGTCATTTCCACTCTTGCTCAAAATTATCTTCTAATATTTTTTTTTAGAAAGAAAAGTATTAATTATTAGGGAAACTTCCTTAATTTAAAGTAAAAGTTCAATTTACTTTTAAAAATCACATACTGTTAATAAATTACACTAATTGTTTATCACAATAATAAGAAGTATTTCTAGATTTCTCTCTTTTGATCTCTGGCCCTTTCTAAGTATCTACATTCCTACAATTATTAAGTATTTTACGATGAAGTTGATTTTTAAAAAACCTCTTCAGGACTTTAAAAAATGGCATTTCAAAGAAGACTTCTTAATATCTAAAGAGTACTTATGAATACACAAGAAAGACAGAGAGTTAAGAGAACACTAAAAAGGATGAGTGATGCATAATCTATTGCAAGAATGTAGGAGGGTTATCCATTAACTATAAATTGAGAAAAGCAATTGCAACTTAATCACACTAAACTGCAGAGAAACAAGGACATCCATTCACTTAAACAATGGAGAAAGTTATGGTCCATTCCTTGAATCAAAAATCTATATATAGCATCATAAAACAAGGCTACTACAAGTCTAGACATTTTTGAGGAGAGTACCTTCCAATCTCACCCAATATGTTGGCAATTTCTCAATCAATTAATTCCAGCAATAGGCTGAGGAAAAAAGATAGCTAGATGTGATACATAAGAAAAATGACGATTTTCAAGCACAGAATAAAGTGATATATATATATATAGAAAGAGACAGAGAGAGAGGTAAAGACAGAGACAGATGGAAAGAGAGAATAAAAAAGGATCCCAGGGGCATTAAATGCTGAAAAGTGATATTTTTTATGTACACTATTGATTTCATATATCAGAAAAAATGATGGTGATATTGAGAATTCTCACTTTGCGCCAAGTGGCCAAAATGTTTGAATGTCTGGTCCACAATGGTTTTTTTGAAAACAGTTATCAATATTAGCTTGGGACTTTGTGTTTAAAGGTGGGTTTACCTACTATCTACCTACCTACCTTAATCTAATAAGAGAATAATGCAAAGCTGGGACCACAAAAAGCTACAACTTTTGTGTACAAATTGATTGTAATAAAAAAAATATAATGGAGTAGGCAACTCCAAGCTCTTGTCTTTTCACAGATATACCAAAAAACATACAGAAATGATTAGAACCAACTTCATCAGAACTCTGGAAAAGAAGGGATTACAACAACCAAGAAAATGCTGAGTCAAAAAAAAAGGAAAACTAAAAACAGTAGGAAAGCTTTGGGACATCTTTTCTTGTCCTTTCCCCACCACTTCCTCAACTCTATGTCAGTCTTGAGTGAGCAGCCCATGTTGCCAGCGTGGAACCCTGGTTATTATGCATTTCTGTATTAATTGTATGGGGGCTACCTAAGTACCAAAGCAAGGCAATTGTCTCAGTTTCTTTTAGCTCAGGACTCGGTGGAAAATTGGTGGGCACTGCATGAAAACATTGTAAGGCAAATGAACAAAACATAGTCATCTGGGGCAAAAGATTAAGATCGACACACACCAGTAGGAAAAGCTGGGAAGAGAACTTATTTGGAAAACTATGGCATAATAAAGTAACTATATATACAGGGAAACTTTGTAAGTCACACACATATGTGGGGCAGGCTGCATGTTCAAAAATGATCTGAGGGGCCAGCCCTGTGGCAGGGTGGCTAAGTTTACGTGCTCTGCTTCGGTGGCCCAGAATTTGCCAGTTTGGATCGTGAGCATGGACTTACACACCAGCCATCAAGCCATGCTGTGGCAGCATCCCGCATGGAGGAACTAGAATGACTTACAACTAGGTTACACAACTATTCACTGGGGCTTTGGGGAGAAAAAAAAGAGGAAGATTGGCAACAGATGTTAGCTCAGGGCCAATCTTCCTCACCAAAAAGCATATCTTAAGTAAAAACATCTGAGAAGACCCTATGCTTTCACCTCTGCCTGATCCATAGGCTCAGTGAAGCCTGGTTAAGTGTTAAAGGAGTGACGAGACACAGAGCCAATCTGCAGAGATTCGTGGAGGTTTTTTGTTTTTTCGTTTTTCCTTTATCTTCTAGTATTGAAGGAAATCATTGTCAAAACACCAGCTGGGCAGAAGTTAAAGAAACAGAGATTTCAGTAACCGTAAACGGAAAGGAGACCAGTCTACGCAATTTGGAAAAATTTGTAAACAGATAACTACATCTTCCACAATCAGAAAACAACTACTAGGGGCCAACCCTATGGCATGGTTGCTAAGTTTGCATGCTCCACTTTGGTGACCTGGGGTTCACAGGTTCAGATCCAGGATGTAGATCCACACACCACATGTCAAACCATGCTATGGCAGCCCCCTGCATACAAAATAGAAGAATACTGGCACAGATTTTAGCTCAGGGACAATTCTCCTCAAGTGAAAAGAGTAGGATTGGCAATGGATGTTAGTTCAGGGCCAATCTTCCTCACCAAAACAAAAAAACAAGAAAACAAAAAAAACCCCAACTAACTCTGCAGAAGAAATAGAATTATATTTCCATTATATTATTTGATCATACAGTTTTCAACAAACAATTGCAAGGCATACAAAAAAACAAGAAAGTACAGTTTATTAAAAGGAACCAATAAATTGATAAGAAGGATTCTGAGACTAGTATTAACAAACGTGTGCCAATAAATTAGAAAAACTGGATGGAAGTGGACAAGTTCCTAGAAATATACAAATTATCTAAATTGACTGAAGAAGAATTGGAAATTCTCAATAGACCTTTAATAACTGAAGAAATTGAATCAGAAATCAAAACTCTTCCAACAAAGAAAAGTCTAGGGCCAAGCATTAAAAAAGAGCTTACACCAACATATGTCAAAATCTCGAGAAAATGGAAGAGGAAGGGTCATTTCCTAACTCATTCTGTGATGCCAGCATCATCCTGGTGGCAAAGCCAGATGAAGACAACACAAGAAAAAATAATTACAGACCAATAGCCCTTGTGAATATATATGCAAAATCCTTCACAAAATATTAGCAAATCTAATCCAACAGCATATAAAAGGAATTATACACCGTGAACAATTGGGATATATCCCAGGATATAAGGATTTTTCAACATGAGAAAGTCAATTAATGTAATAGACCACATTAGGAGAGTGAAGAAAAATAAAAACATGATCATATTGATTTATGCAGAAAAGGCATTTGACAAAAGTAGGACTTCATCAAAATTAAAAACTTGTGCATCAAAGGATATTATCAAGAAAGAAAAACATAGAATAGGGGAAAACATTTGCAAATCATATAACTGATAATATTTTAATATCCCGATATATGAAGAAATCCCACAATTCAGTGACAAAAAGATAACTCAATTAAAAATGGGCAAAAGACTTGAATAGACAGTTCTCCAAAAAAGATATACTAAGGGCCAATAAACAAATAAATGAAGTAGGCAACTCCATGAAAAGGCTCAACATTATTAGTTGTTATGGAAATGAAAAAGAAAACCACAGTGAAATATGGCTTCATGCCAACTAGGAAGGCTACAATAATAATTTCAAAAGAGGAAAATAATAAGTGTTGGTGAGATTATGGAGATATTGGAACCCTCCTACAGTGGGATGTAAACTGGCCCAGTTTCTGTGGAAAACATTGTGGCAGTTCTTCCAAAATTATCATAAGACCCAGCAATTGTACCCTGGATATATACTCAATTACTTGAAAAAAGGAACTGAAATAGATCCTGACACATGAATTTTCAAAACAGCATTATTCAAAATAGCCAAAAGGTGGAAACAACCCAAATGTCCATCAACTGATGAATGGATAAACAAAATGCAATGTAAGCATACAATGGAATGTTATTCATCCAATAAAATAATGAAATTCTGGCACATTCTCCAACATAAGTGGACCTCAATGCTGGGTGAAATAAGCCAGACAAAAAAGGGCAAGCACTGTGCTATTCCACTTTTACGAAATATCTCTAATAGGCAAATTCATAGGGACAGAAAGCAGATTCGATTTACCAGAGGCTGGGGGATGTGGGAATAGGGAGTTATTGTTTAATGGGCATATAGTTTCTGTTTGAGGTTATGAAAAACTTTTGGAAATAGTGGTCATGGTTACACAACATTGTGACAATTAAAAATGGTTAAAATGTCAAATTACATTTGTGTATATTTTACCACAATGAAAAAGAGGAGATTAGAATAAACCTTATCTGCAATAAACACACAAGCAAATAAACATGTGAACAACTGGAAAATAATTTTTCATTTCTCGACTTTGAGGATGAGCAGAGAATAAAAATCTGTGAGAACAAGTAACCCCAAACCAGTCATCTCATGAGTTTGCAACTCAAACACACAGTTTCTATGTGATTGCAATAAAAAAAATCAAACGTGGAAAATTAAAGTACTAGTAGTCTTGGCATCTTCTTGATTTAATTTCATCTCATGTCTTCAGTGATGCTCACCAATAAAATTCTAAAGTTTTATTCCAACAATCGCAAACTTACAAAGAGATAAGGCATCAGAAGAGAGACAAGAGAAATAACAGAAAACAGTATTTGACCTACAAAGATTCAGATTTTGGAAGCATCAGAAAAATGTAAATAAAACTATTAGAAAACAATTGATAATAAATATGTTTAATCAGTTTCAAGGAATGAGATTGTTTTAAAACTATAAACAAAAATAAGTTAAGAAAACCAAACTTCTGGAAATAAAAATAATTGAAAGGAAGATATTGATTTGGTATATTAAATGATCATTATGTCCACTAAAGAAAGAATTAGTGAAATTTAAGAAAACATAGAATTTATACATACCGAGTTTGAAGATAGGTAGATTAGTAATTTAAAAGAGAAGTTAAGAAACATGGAAAGAAGAGTTTGAAAATATCTCCTGTATGTCTAACCAGAAGTTCAGAACAAGATAATAGATATTAGGAAGGAAAAGTGATATTTGAAGAGATAATGCCTAATATTTTTCCAGAATTATTGAAAGACAATTAAGCTTAATTCCAGAATCTCAGTAATTACAAGAGGAATAAATAAAAAGAAACAAGCACCTGCATATATATATATATATATTATATATATATATATTAGTAAAACTTTAGATACTCATAGTGTAAAATAGTATTTTAAATTGGTTGGAAGGTTGAGATGTCATTTATTCAAAAAACTTCTCACGAAAAATAAAGGAAGCTAGAAGAGAGTGAAAGAACACATTTAAAATATGTCCGAAGATAATTTCTATAAATGCTAAAATATGCATAAAATACTCACGTCCTGAATCTATGAATATAAATAAACATAACATGGCTTAGAACTATAAATAAAAGCAAATAAATGTTCAAAAGAAAATATAAGCGATTGGTATTTCTGGGGTCAAGATAAAGACAGACAAATGTCATACTGAAGGGAGTACTCTGATGTTTCTTTGTAACAATAATTTTCTATTTCTTAAGTTATATATTGTGCAATTTCGTTAATACATTCTATAACTTTAATATTGTGTATTCACAATAGTATATTTCTTTGAAGAATATTTTCATAACTAAACATAAAATCCCTCAGAAATGAAATACCAGAAATCATACATTGATAGCCACAGTTTTCAGAAAACAGTATGCATAAACCCCATGCTTCCTAATAAAACAAAAATGTGCCAATGTATGAAGGAAATAGTAGGGTATTCTCAGATACTTAGGACCTCAGAAATTAAATTGTGTATACTTTGTTCTTGAACAAATGACTTGAACTCGTATTTTAGTAAATAAGAAATCAGTCAAAATCTAATGCTTAAATTGGAGAAATCAAAAAAAATTAAATAACTAAAAACATTACAAAGAGTTAAACATGACGTTGAAATAATTATTTTCAATGTATATGCCCACGTAGTTTTGAAGAATATGTAAATGATACAAAAGTAAGCTATTTTTAGTCTGTATGATCTTACCAATCAGTCTAAGTCCTTTGGGGATCTGGAAATTCCTCCCCATCACCTATTAAAAAATAATCAGTTCTCAGCCAAAGTAGTGTTTACAATTTTGGGTATCTACCAATACATAGCAGGGTTTTGAGATTTGTATTTATATCTTTTTTTTTTTTTTTTTTTTAAGATTTTATTATTTCCTTTTTCTCCCCAAAGCCCCCCGGTACATAGTTGTATATTCTTCGTTGTGGGTCCTTCTAGTTGTGGCATGTGGGACGCTGCCTCAGCGTGGTCTGATGAGCAGTGCCATGTCCGCGCCCAGGATTCGAACCAACGAAATGCCGGGCCGCCTGCAGCGGAGCGCGCGAACTCAACCACTCGGCCACGGGGCCAGCCCTGTATTTATATCTTAACAGGTAAATAAACTTTGTGTAAAATTGGTTTTATTTCTCTTATCAATACATATTTATATTTACACATATTTATAGGTAGAGAGAGTTAAGATGATTTTTTAAAATTAAAGTTTACGTTCTTTTGCCATTTGGATAACTAACAAAGTAATAGGGTGTTAAGGGTTTAATATAAATAATAGGTACAATTAAAAGGCTATGCATGCTATATTGCATAATCTTAGATTTTAGAGTTAAAAATAATTTTACCAATAACTTAATTATAGCTTTTATTTTACTAAGCGTGAAATAAGCTCCCAAGAGGTTGTAACTTGCCCAGATCACACAGCTAAAGATAATAAGTTCAAGTGACATTATAAATCTGAATTTCTGTTGCTGATTTTATTGACTAATTCACAAGAGAGATTAGAGAATTAAACTATCGTTATCACAGTTATATTATGTAGTCTTGTTATGTGCAATTAACAAGTCAATTTGTTTCTGTACTTTGAGTTCCAAGTATTGCATTTTATACCATTGCTGGTTTACACAGAGGAGCAATTTATAATCCATCTATGTTTACTATTAATGGCATTCATAAGACAGCTGTTGTTCTTCAATGTACATGTTTTCTTAAATTGTAGAAAATATTTATAATAAAAACAGGCAAAACCATCACAATACCTCATTCAATGTTTGAAACACAAAAATTCTGTTGGCAGTATTTATTGAATTATTATTTGGTATAGTGTATTGCCCAGTATTCATTGTTGTAGTAAGATACACAAAAATTGGAAGGAAATCGTCAGCTTACAGACAGAGAAGACAAACTATGGTATATACCCCCCAAAATCATATATAATTGAAAAGATATGCATGTTTACCATGTTTAAGAATTACAGTGGGTTACAGTATTATAAATCATTGGTCTAATATTGGTTTACAGTGCCTGAGTCAAGTCATCTGAGTTCTAATCCTGGCTCCTGGCCCACTACTTACTAGAATCTACCTCATAGTGTTGGTTTAGAATAAATAGAATTAATAAATATTAACAGTCTTTAGAAGAGTGACTGATATATACAAATTATTCAATTAACGTAAACTGTTATCATGAATAGTATAAATATTTTTATTATCATTGCTGTTGTTAAAGTGACATAGAGTCACGCGGATGTTACTGAGATATTGAAATAACGGTAACGAGCAAAGAGACGCAAAGAAAGGTGCTAGTGGTGATGAATTTTGAAGGAGTACTGAAGGTGGAGGAGGGCATACATGGTTCCCTGGTGATAAACCCAGTTCTCTTCACACTGCTGTCCCAGATGCTGAAGTGTGCCTGTGCCTCAAATCCTCCCTCAGGGGAGGCAGGTGTTGGGGGAAGCGTGAGAGAGTCATTGCTCCTGCAACTTGTGTTTCAGCTCTACTTTAACCTCTCTCATATAATGAGATATTTTAAAATGCTGTCATTTAAAAAATTAATTCAACTTGTAAAATAACTGTGTAATACCTGATGTTTTGGGATGTCATGTGTGGGTGGAAATCACAATGCCTTCTGTGCACAGATGTATGTCAACACATGTTCACTGTCTGTTTTCTTTCTCTCTCTCTTAGTCTGCTGGGGCTGCCATAACAAAGCATCATAAACTGGGCGGCTTAAACAAGAGAAATGTATTGTCTCACAATTCTGGAGGCCAGAATTCCTAGAACAAGGTGTTGGCAGGGTTGATTCCTTCTGAAACTATGAGGAAGAATCTGTTCCATGCTTATCCTCTAGCTTCTGCTGGCTTTCTGGCAATCTTCGGCATTCCCTGGCTTCCATTGCCTTGCCTGGCAATCACATGTCATTCTCCCTCTAGGTATGTGTCTCTCTGTGTCCATATTCTCCTTTTTGATAAAGATACCAGTCATACTGTATTAGGCACCCACCCTACTCCAGCATGACCTCATCTTAACCTAACTACTTACATCTGTAACTTGTTCTTTCAAGTAAATTTATGTTCTGAAGCATGGGGGCTTAGGGACACAGTTTAACCAACAGCGCTCCTCAATGTTTAAAGGGCTTTCTCTCGTTTCACATTGGCTTCCATATTTCCCAAAATGAGTATGTTCGAAAAGAAACAGGTTCAGGATCAGTGGGCCCTAATTCAGTCACTGTTTTATCAGGTGTTAAAATCGCCCGTGGAAGTTATTAGTTCAAACACTTGATTTCATAGATAAATATTCTAAGAGCAGAGGAAGTTGTGACCCTCTAGCTCTCAAAAGGTTAATATATAGAAGTTCCAAAATATACAGCATTCCTAAACAAATGTCCTGAGTCTAAATCTCCTGATTAAACCTTGTTTAAAACCAGTGTTTCCTAAATTTACCTGACCATGGAATTCTTTTATTAGCCTGTTCACATTAACCGTCTTTCCTCTTCTCTCTATGCTTATTGTAACAAAGAGAAAAATAAAAAAACAAATGTCACGCTCTTACATTCCAAAAATTGTTCTTTGTTGTAGTGGTCCTGACCTGTGTTCCATAAAAAAAAAGTTTATGTGTTGGAGAAACACACACAAATATTTCTCTGTTTTGTAGACTGACAAAATACTGTAAAATAGCAAAGAGTCTGAAATATCTCACAGTACAGGAAGCACTTTACCTTCTTTAAACCAATTTTCCTAAATTTATCTGACTATGGATTACTTTGTCAGGCCACTCATATTAAAGGTAGCACATGCCTTGAGAAAGTCTATCTTAGTGTAGTTCCCTAATTGTTATCAGCTATTTATAGAATAATTACAAAAACTTGTCTTCATTGCACTAAAACTGCTGTCATTCACAATACAGAGTAGAATAACAAATCCAGATGAAAGTATCATTAGTTTGTCATTTTGTCCAATTTGAACTATCATTGCAAACAGTTATTGAAGACATGGCCCATGTACATATGTATAAATATAGTCACCTGTTCTGCCTATTTTAAATTACTCTTTTCATTCTCAAAGAAGGTAAAATTATATGAACGTTAAAAATCAGTTTAACAATAGCTTAATCACTAGCCTTCGCTTCCCTGAACCACAGTTTTAAAACTGAATCTCAAGGTGTTGCACAGGATAGACCACTTGAGTTGAGACATGGCCATCTGGAGTGGTCAGGAGCAACTTTGGCCTTTAAAGGAAATAGTAACATATTCATTCAATAGTCACAGATGTTTTATCAAATATTACCTGACTCTTGAAAGTCTTGAAGTCTCTTATAAGCAGGTGCTATGGACTAAATGTTTGCATCCTCTTGAAATTTATATGTTGAAGCCCTAACTGCTAATGTGGAGGCATTGAGAGCTAGTTACCTTTGAAAATAATCAGGGTTAGATGAGGTCATGGGGGTAAGCCTTCCACCTGATGGGATTAGCCTCTTAAAGCAAGAGACATCAGAGAGCTTGCTCTCCTCCCCAGTCCACACATGCACAAAGAAGAAGTCATGTGAGCAGCTGCCTACAAGCTAAGAAAAGAGGCCTCAGAATAAAACCTATCTTGCTGGCACCATGATCCTGGATTTCTCAGCCTCCAGAACTTCTCTTGCTTAAGCCATCCATCTATGGTATTTTATTATGGCAGCCCTAGAAGACTAAGATAGCAGTTTACATTAAGTTGACTTTTTTCCTTGATTTTTTCGTTTATAATCTAATATCTTCTTTTAGGTTTGTTAATAGTTGCTTTATGAACTTTGGTGCTCCTGCGTTGGGTGCATAGATATTTATAAGCATTATTTCTTCTTGATGTAGTGTCCCTTTGATCATTATATATTGCCCCTCTTTGTCTCTCTTTACCTGCCTTATCTTGAAATCTAGTTTATCTGATATAAGTATTGCAACACCTGCTTTCTGTTGTTTGCCATTAGCTTGGAGTCTTCCAACCCTTCACTCTGAGCCTGTGTTTGTCATTGGAGCTGAGATGTGTTTCCTGGAGGCAACAAATTGTTGGACCTTGTTGTTTAATCCATCTTGCCACTCTGTGTCTTTTTTTTGGAGAGTTCAATACATTTACATCAAGGGTCATTATTGATGTATTAGGGCTTACTGCTATCGTTACATCACTCGTTTTCCAGTTTTCCTGCATATCCTTTGTTTCTCCTCCTGTGTGTTTTGGTCTACCCATTGAATTACATAGTTTTTTATGATGTGTTTCTTTGTTTTCTCTTCATTTATTTTTCGTGTATCTGTTAAGATTTTTAGTTTAGTAGCTATCCTGAAGTTTGCATTCAGAATCTCATGTATAACATAGTCCATTTTCTGATGGCCTCGTATTCCCTTATTCTAAACTGATTCAGTCCCTTTCCTCCTCCCCTCCTAACTTATTGTTCTCATATCTTATTCCAACTTGTGTTGTGAGTTTGTGGTTAAAGTGAAAAGATTGTCTTTATTTTTGGTGTTTTCCTTCCATTTAGCCTAATGCTGTAGTTGAATATTTGATATTCTATTCTGATTCTGTCTATCTATTTGTCTCCTTCCTCTGTGTTTTGTGACCCCTTTCTCTCTTTTTGTCTTTTTTCAGGTATGAGGGCCTTCTTGAGAATTTCTTGTAGGGGGGTCTTGTGGCTATTAAATCCCTTAGCTTTTGTTTGTCTGGGAAAGATTTAATTTCTCCCTCATATCTGAAGGATGTTTTTGCTGGATAGAGTATTCTTGGATGAAGATTTTTATCTTTTAAAGTTTCGAATATGTCATTCCATTCTCTCCTAGCTTGTAAAGTTTTTGTGGAGAAGTCTGCTGAAAGTCTGATAGGGGTTCCTTTGTAGGTTATTTTCTTCTGCCTTGCTGCCTTGAGTATTCTTTCTTTGCCATTCATTTTTGCCAGTTTTACTACTATATGCCTCGCAGTAGGTCTTTTTACATTGACAAATCTAGGAGATCTGGAAGCTTCCTCCACACATATTTCCCTCTCATTCCCTAGATATGGGAAATTCTCTGCTATTATTTCTTTGAACACACTTTCTTCTCCTCTCTCCTTCTCTTCACCTTCTTGAATACTTATAATTCTTATATTCCATTTCCTCATTGATTTGGATGTTTCTCAGAGATTTTCTTCATTTATTTTTATTTTTAGTTGTCTCTCCTCCTCTGTCTGAAGCATTTCAACATGTCTATCTCTGATTATGCTGCTTCACTCCTCTGTGGTGTCTACACAGCATTCAGAGAATCCATATTTTGTTTTATCATTTCCATTGTGTCCTTCATCTCTAATATTTCTGATTGATTCTTCTTTATAGTTTCAATCTCTTATGTGAAGTAGCCCCTGAACTCGCTGAATTGTTTCTCTACTTTCACTTTTACTTCATTGAGCTTTTATATGAAAGCTGTTTTGAATTCATTGTCATTTAGTTTACTTATTTCTGTGTCTTCAGGACTGAGTTCTGGGTGCTTATTGTTTTCTCTCTGGTCTGGAGATTTGCTGAAGTGCCTGATGTTGGAAGGATGGGACTCTCCCATTCTGATATTATTCAGTTTCAGTTACAGCCTATTGCTCCTGGGTGGGGGTCGAGAGCCATGTATTCTTAGCCCTCCACCTTCAGCCAAGATGGAGTGGTGTGGGTTGGGGGAGGGGCTCTTTCTCCTGTGTGAAGACCTGGGTTTCCCAATCAACTGTCACTGTCTTGTCTCCTGGGGTCTTGGTTTGATGAGGTCACCCCACTTGAAAGCTTCTGCCCCATTAGAGGGCTTCCCTCTAGGCTCCAAGAGCCCTTGGGAGTCCTGGGTGATCCTGTGGACATGCGACCCCCTCCCCACTCCTTCCCTCATGGAGCCTCCCCGCAGCAGCCACCACAGTCTTTAGGGGAGGGAGCGAAGTTTTCTCTTACCTGGTTCCAGCTCCTCCGAGGGAGGTTCCAGCTTCTTGGCCCTCCATTGTGTGGCTGCTGTGACTCTCTGAGAATTTTTGTGCTGTTAGGGTATTTTCTGTTGGAATACGATTGCTTCTTTTTGTTGTACGTTGGAGGGGAGAGAGTCCTGGGAAAGTTCACTCTGCCATGATGCTGATGTCACTTTCCTCATTTAAAATCTAAATGGCACAAACTGGCAAAAACTAACATTATGTACATGAAAGTCACTCTCCTTGTTTACGTTTGCCACTCTAAGAATATTTATTGCATGATTTTAAAAGGAAGTGTTTAATATGAAATATGCCACATATAGACCAACTTTTCCTCCTATTTTATACATTAATTTCCTTATTAAGGATCAATGAAGCAAAGACATGGAAAATTAGATTGACATTGATAGCTTCCTTTAGTAAAGGTTACTGGTGAAAAATTATCCTGTCTTAGCTATTCTATGCCATAGCCTATTTTCTGAGGAAGAGCTAGAATAAAAATAAGGACAGAGAGACTTCGGGTTTTGAGACAATAAATTTGTTACATATAGAAGACAATGATATGTGAGAAAAGTACAGCTTGAATTCCAAGAGGATATTGGCTAGGTTAGATATGTTATTTAATATTATTGTGCAGGCTGCTGTAGAGGGAGGAGTATAGAGTTTTAGAAAATGAGTTCAGAGTAGGTGTAGGAAGCTGAGTTTATACTGTCCTGTTTCTTTGCTTCTGACCCTTTTTTCTCCTTATGTGTTAATAACTTCTCTTTTATGCCTCAAGAAGGTAAAAGTGAGAAGATCCAGACAAATGGCATCCTAACTCAACCTCATGAATGTCTTAGGACTTCTCTTCCTGACCAAAACCACCTCAGTGAGACCTGAATTATAGTGCCTTTAACACAGAACTTAAGTAGTGTTTGTACCGAAATATTTATATTCCGTATATTTAACATCTTTTGAAATTCATTTGTTAAAAAATTATATAGTAAGCATCTACTACATGCCTCCTATTAGAATGCAATACTTATTTATCCTTGTGTCAAGGAACAATCATTCTAAATGTGCCCTGTCTCATTTCCTTGACTCCTCAAATCCTGTGATCCCCTCCCTGTCCCCACATATCTACAAGGCATTGTTCTTGCCATAATCCCACTGACCTTTATTCTCCTCCTTAGATTTCATTAGTATTATACTCACTCCTTTTCATAAATTTCAAGAAAAATCTCAACTCTGAGTAAACTTAATTTAGAATTTTACCCTTAACCCACCCAGCTTAATGTTGCTAGCAGGGCAGAAAAATTCTCTCTTGTCAACTGGTATCCTTACTGCTAACTTCAGATGGATCTCTGAGATGTCCAGCAATTCCACTACACTTTCCTGGTTCATTTACAACCACTTCCTCAACTCTCATAGATGGCTATTTTGTAAGTTAACCTATTCCTTCTATGCATCCTATTTCACTGAAAAATAATCATACAACAGTTTTCATATGTCCCTACCACCATGTCCACCCACCTACGTGGATCTACACTTCTAAGGATGAATACTTCCACTTCCTGCTAGGTAAAGCAAACCTGCCTGATCATGCACGTCCAGATCTCATGCACCATTATCTGTTTAAGTGTATTGTTTCACCATTTGTTCTTATACTGGCTAACATTATCAAGTCTTTTCTTTTTCTGCTGATTCATTCTCACCACCATGCAAAGATAGTCTAGTGACTCTCATTTGGAACAAATAAAGCTACCTCTTAACTATGCATTCTCCTCTAGCTAAGTCCTAATGAATCTACTCCCTTTAAATTAAATTTCCTATATTATCTTTCAACAATTCCTCTTTGTCAATTTTGTCTTGAACCCACTTCAGTCAGTAACTTTATTATTCTACCAAAACAACCCTTGGCTAGGTCAACAATGTCCTATGCTTAATTCTTGGTCAAATCAGCATTTGGCCCTCCTTTGAAACTTTTCTTTTTCCTTGTTTTTTTCCCTTCTCTTGGATTTTGGTGAATATATTCTCTTGGATCTCTTTTTGTAACATTAATAGCTTCTTTGATGGTTGTATTCAACTCTCAAACTTTAAATATTAAAGTGATCATATTCTATTTCAATTGTTTGTTCATATTATCTGTGGCCCAAGAATACCATAAGCTAATTAATTATAGAGACCATGACTTTTCACCTTTTCATCCCCAGGCCCTTGCACTACAGAATGTGTGAATGATCTCTCTGTGACTTCTCAGATGAACGCAAAGAACATAGCCTCCAGCAGAAGGTGAGTTATTCTTCCCTTTAATTCCTACCTTGTAATCCCAAACAAATTGCCTCATATCAATAAAAGACATTTTCTGATTCTCCATATAAGAGAAATAATCTTAATGCAATTGATTATAATGACATAATAAGACCAATTATTTTGGATTTCAATTTTCTAATACATAACGTCACATAATGTAAGTAATTTTTAACCAAAAATATCGAATGTAGCTCATCTGTCCAAGTTCATTAGTCTCTTACCTGGATGAGAATCTTACAGTATTTTGAGAATCTTGTCTTTGCACAGAGGACAAAAATACTCCACCACCCATAAAATATGTAATCATGGGAAGTTAATCATGCTTGCTTATTGGTAATATAATGTTGTCACTTTGTTAAATGTAGTTCACTAAATAATAGATAGTATTTTGTTAAGGGCAGGTGTCCCTCTTGTTCTCAGGCATTCTCCACACTCCATAAAATAAAATTATTTTATGAATCCAGTATTCACTAAGCAAAAACACCATAAACAGTATCAATACTGTTTGACCTTCAACTGTCAGAATCAAGTTACAATATTCAAATGTTCCACAATCTAGATATCTCTACTGTGTAATATATGGGGAAAATAAATAAGACTATTTGAGTAAAATATATTTTTTTACATATTTATATGTCAAAAATAAGGAAAAGAATGAATTTCTGTATAAACATTGGGATTATTCTTGAAAAAATGGAGGAAGGGATAAAGAACCACTTGAAAAAGGCTGAAGTGGAACTCAAATTAACCCATTTTAATCTCTTATATTAGTAATGTACAATTATTTTCTTTCTTTAGATAATCTAATAGAAAGAGCTTTGACATTGTAGAAACATAATCTATAAATAAATGCTTTAGTGTGGTGCACACAATGTTCCTATAAAGCATACATAACAGTTTTGATTTAAAAAATAATTTCAGATTATCTGAAAATGGAGAAAGATACTGCTTCTAAATCAATGTGGATAATCAGTCTATTACTGAGAATTTTTTATGACCTTGATACTTTTGAAAACTACTGGATAAGCATTTTGTAAAATTTCCTTCAATATCAGTTTGTCTAATATTTTCTCATGATTATATTGGAATTACTGATTTTTGAGGAAGAATATTACAGAGGTGAAATACTGTTCTGATTATTCCTAGGAAGGGATATATGTTATCCTCACAACTTATTACTGGTGATGTTAACCTTGATCATTTGGTTAAGGCAGTGACTGTCAAGCTATCCTCTGTTAAGATATTACAGGCACAGAGAACAAGTAATTCAAAGACTCCAAGATAAGACTATGCCATATGTGTACGAGAAATGCAAGGAGACCCGTGTGACTGGAAAAGAGTGAGGAAAAAATTACAGACAGAATTTTCAAATGACAGAGGATGAAGCTATAGCTCAGGTAGAGGTCTTATGAGAAATTTTAAGGTGTGTAGCTTTCACTTTATGTGTAATGTGGAAATATTTGCGATGGTTTCAAAAGAGTACTTTGGCTGCAATTGAGATGAAAGTGGTTCGGAGTAGGGTGACTAGCAGTGGTGGTGCTGATAACTAATCAAATTCTTGAAGTCTTTTGAAGATAGAATGAACACTATTTTATAATGGATTAGATATGGAGTGTAAGAAAAAATGTAAAACAGGGAGGACTCAAAGATCTTTTCGGTCAGAGCAATAGGAAGAATTGAGACCTAGAAGACTATGGGGTGAGCAGGTGTAGAAGGATAGGTCAGGTGTTGGTTTTGGGTATGTAGAGGCTCAGCTACCAATTAGACACACAAGCAGAGATCCTGTGTAGGTAGTTGGATATAAAGTTACAGAAGTCAAGACTGAAGATACGAATTCATTAATTCTTACTATTTAGCTGGCTATGATAAGCATTACTAATGTTCACCAATATTTCCAGTTCTTTTCCTCTCTCAAAATATATGGGATAAAACCACCTCGGTTTACTTGAAGTTACATATGTCCACACGACTTCTGTTAGGCAACAAAATGTTAATAAAAATGATGTGTGTCACCTTTGGTTAGAAGCATTCAAGGGTCATGAAATGATTCCCCAAATTATCTTCCCATGTTCAAAAATCCCTTAGAGCCTCATTCTAAGATGGTGGCTCCTCATCATCTGAGTATCTACAATAAGTGGAGTCAATCTATCAACTCACATTGCACATGATATATGAAAAAGGAAAATAAAATTTTGTTGCATTAGGTCATTTGAATTGGGTCTAATACCCCTGATTAACTAATACAGATGATATTTAAAGCTATAGATTTAAATTTAATGAGATCACCTAGGGATTAAGTGGAAGCAAAAATAGAAGAGTTTCAAGTACTGAATTCCGAGATGCTCCAGTGTTAGGAAGATAAGAAGATAAAGATAGCTGAGGTAGAACAGCCCAGCAATCAGTGGGCAAAATGAACCTACAACATCAATATATAGTGATGCTATAGATCACGGATCTGTACAATTTTCCTTTGCCTATTGTGGTTTTATAGAAGTCAGTGATTCTTTATAAAATCTTAAGAGTTACTATTGAAATCTTGTTCTTTTCCAAACTCTCCTGAAAAAAGTATTGAAGAAAAATCATTGAGTTTAACAAAAGATAATTACCTGAAGTAGGCAATCTTTTTGTTCATCATATGAAAACATGGATTCATAACACGAATTTTCAACAAGTCAAATAAAGCAGTGCTATCATCCCTAGAAAGTTGATGTTGAAGACACAATTGACAAAAGATAAGATAGTAGAACAACATGAAAATAGGTAGCATAACTTACAGTTTAAAAGTTATGAATGCCGGAGCCAGCGTACGTGGGTTCATATTTCAGCTCTGTCTTTATTAGCTGTGTGACTTGGGCATGTTTCTTAACTTTTCTGTGTCTTATTTTCTTCATATAAAAAGGGGAGAACAAAGGTATCAGCCTTATAGTGTTGCTTTGAAGATTAAAGAATTTATATAGTTAAAGTTCTTGGAAAAATTTGCTTGGTAAGTACAATTTAGTTTTAACTATTACTCTCACATTTTTAGGCATTGGCACAAATTATAGATATCTAAAATTCTAACAGAATCCATTTCACTTCTGCCTCCATTCATATACCCATATAGAACAAAGTGGGTTGAGAAAATCACAGATCCTTGCTGATTGGTCTCATTTTAAATCCATGATTACTAACGCCAATGAGACTTAATGTTGCCCTGAGGTCACTTTGTTTCCTTCATCCATTCACTTTCCTACACTCCTTGATGAGTTTTTCACCACTTCTCTTCTTTTCTCAAACCTCCAATATCTCTTCTACTACCTCTCTCTCAGCTGATCATCACTTTCTATTTATCTGAGAAAATGTAAACAATCAAATGAAACCCCACACATGGCCAACACAAGAACTACAAAACTACTTTCATCTGGGACCATCTGCTGTGCCTCTTCTTTTGTTGCTATGAATAAACTGACAATTCATCTAGTTAAGGTCAACCCTTCATTTCATGCAGCAAAACCCAGCATATGTCACCCACTCAAGGATATGGTTCTGATAATCATTCTTTCTCATTTTATGAAATTTTATTTTATTTTCATATAATTTCATATATATGCATATATATACACATATTTATATACTATACAGTAGATACACACATACAAATATATATTGCAAAAATGCTAATGTGTGTTAGGAAGATGAGGTCTAATTTATAAATATACGTATATAGACAAGAGTCACATTGGTGGACTGTTGGAGGAAGAGCATGAATGGAGTGATTCCAAGAGCTAATCTGAAGAGAAGAATTAGAAATAACAGAAAAAAACAGCTCATCCAAGGAACTGAACTGCAATATGAAGAAAGCTAGCTTGGTAACTGAAGGGTAAAGTGTGATTGAAAAGACTATTTGCTTTAAAGACAACAGTGTATATTGTCTCAAAGCTTGGCGTAAACATGATGCATTCACTGCCCTTAACGGTAGACATGTTATAAAATAGCAACGGTATTTTTTAGTGAGTAACGTTTTCCTACTTAGCCATTTTTGTTTTCATATAACACCTCTAAATCTACATATCCTAATGAACAACAAATCATATCATTTTAATCTTGGACCTCTTGTTCTCTTCTGGTTTCCCTTGTGAAAACACCATGAGTGATTAACCTTCAGTAATATGAAGCGATTTGTCTGCAATCACAGGATTCGTTAGAAACAGAAGTCGATGTTCACATTCTCCTTTCAAGTACAGTGTGGTCCAGACCCTCGGAGGTAAAACAAAAGCGTCCACATGTGTCTGATGAGATTGAAGCTGACGTAGATTGGGGATGTTAGGAGACGGTGCTTTAAATTCTCTACACCTTTAAATGCGGTGATCCGAGCATTGAGGAAGACGGGATACCTTTTTGAAAAAATTCAGGGACTAAAGGAAATTCGACCTTGGTAAAATAGAAACAAAACTGCAACTAGAAAGAAAACACCTGGCTACTCAAAAGGAGAGAAAACTTTGGGTGTAAAAGAATCAATTTTTAGACAGATTAAGTGTATGGGTATGGAATGTGCTAAGCAAGTGCTTGCCTCGGTGGCTTTCTGTTTCTACAACACTCTTCTGCAAAGGCTTTCTACTTTCTGTAACTCTCTTCTACAGGTCCTTTAAAATCCCCTTCCTTCACATCAATCAGGTCTCTGCTCAGAAATTAGCTCTCCTGACTAGCCTATGTTCAAAATTAAAACTTCTCTGCCTCTCACCCAAACCCAGTCATTCTATATTCCACACAATTTTGAAATCTTCCTAACATCAGGCATTTTACACACATAGAGGCACACACAGACAAATATATATACGTGTATATATACATATTTATCTACATATATAATAGATATACACATGCAAATATAATATACTTAAATACAAATATATACTTTTTATTATACATAAAATTATATATAAAAGAGATACACACATACAAATATATAATACAAAAAATGGTAAATGTGTGTTAGGAAAGTGTGCTCTAATTTTCCAATTTTTACTCTAGTTTTATAATAGTAATAAGTTGAGTCTTCCTTCAGTTACAATAAAAGGCTTATTTTTATTAATTTGCTTTGTATTTTGCCTAACAAAATGAGGAAATTAAATTATTTTTTCAATATTAGGTATATCTTGACTGCTCAAAATAACTATGTTTAAAAAAGTAATAACAGCACATTTGTATTTTGATTTTCTTCCTGACTCTGCTGGCTTCCTACGGTGGGATATGTTAAAATAATTTTGGTGGTTTTTTTTTTGGCTGAGGAAGATTGGCCCTGAACTAACATCTGTTACCAATCTTCCTCTATTTCGTATGTGGGTAGCCACCACAGCATGGCCAGCGAGGAGTGGCGTAGGTCTACACCCAGGAACCAAACCTGGGCACTTGAAGCAGAGCGCACTGAACTTAACCACTAGTTCTCAGGACCAGCACTTAAAATAATTTTTTAAAAGTATCTATCATTACAATGAACTTGTACACTTACGAACTGTAGCCATAGATGCTAAAAATTTCAAATGTTCTGGAGTAACAGGCAACTGATATGTTCAAGGTCCTTGGCAAGTGGCTAGAACAAGGTATTTTCTGAACTAAATCCTTAACTAGGCAAAAAGTTAATTAACCCACAATTTATTTATATTGCATAATGTGATTGCTACTCAGGCAACTATATAGACTGTGTTGATGGTAAGTACGGCCTTCAAAATATGTAAATAATGCCTGTTCTGTACAAACTGATAATCTATTCAGAAAACAAACACAGCGTACAAATTATCCTTTCATAAGAGTCTATATTTCCTCAAATACGATGCGATCATGTTCAAAGTAATTATGTTAGTCTAATTACTTTTTCAAATTTCCAACTTTTACCATAATTATATTTGAGTGCTGTTTTTAAGAAATACATGATTCCATTATAATGTATGCTTAATGGACTCGAGACTATTCATCACAGTATCTAAATCATCTCTGGGAGGGAATTAGAAACTTAGGAAAATGACCACATATCAATCTAATTTTATGTATCAGAGGTTGTTCTGTCTGGTGGGAGTCTGGACTCCACCTTTATTTCAATGTTGCTTAATGTTTTCTATATGTAAGCACTCTATTTACCATTAGATTAGTATTTGATTATAGTAGTATATTATTTTCACAGGAATTACTAGGGTTTTCATTGTAAATTAACTAAGTTTCGTACTAATACCCCCTCATATGTGCAAGGGACTAGGCACAGTGATTTCCAACTGTAAAAAGACAAACTTCTCCACTATTGCCCATTTTGGGTAGCTTAAACAAGTGCAAAAACATAATCTGATAGTTTTGACAATAATAAGTTTTCTACGGTGGCCAGCACACTTCAGTCTGGAGAGAAACTTCAGTCTAAGCCAGGGGTGGCTTTTGGACATACATAAGGCTTAGGGGAGAGCATGAGCAGTGGCAGGTAGTTAATTCACATGCTACGTGCAAGATTTTAGAATCGTTTCCGTGTTGCCAGAGTGCAAAGTAGGAGACAGAGAGTGGTCAGAGGTGAAACTGGAGAAGAATACTCAGGCACAAATGGTCATTGCGTGACCCTTTAAGGAACTTAAAATTCATCTACAAGTAACAAGGTGCTGTTTATTATTTGCAATTTAATTTATTTTATTGGATTTTAAAAAGTACATATTTAATCAACTAATGTTTTTCTTGTAAAACGTTAAGTAATAAAAACGGCATATAGTCACATATATATATGATTATGTGTATTGTAAGTAATTCTTTTCATTTTCCAAATCTACACAAGATTATTCTTCATAGTTTAACTGTCCATTGAAATATATACGCAATATTTTCCACAGGTTTAAATAAAAACATATTTTTTGCATGAGTCTGTCTGTGTGTATGTTGCTCTTCAACGTGTTCTTTCGTTAAAAGCTTTTGAAAAGATAGATTGTGTAACCATAATAAAGATTAGGAATATCAGTCCAACAGTTTGTGGAAGATAGATTTGGTTTTAATAATTCTAGAGGAAGAGAAACTAGTTTAAAAATGAAGGTAAGAACTTCTGTTTCCAAGTGGGATGGAGTAGCTACAGGAGAACCAGTGCTGAGAGCAAAACAACTAGAATATTTGCATAAAATTCAGGCATTTGAAGCTAGAGAGTTATGGAGGTACCAAGAACTGAGGGAATAAGACACCAGAGAAAGGAAATCATCCAAGAGTTTATCTGACTTCTGCAGTTCCTTTTACTCTCTGTGAATACGTCAGTTCAAAGTGCTGGCAGACAGCAAGACCTTGGGACTATAAAATGCACGAAGAGCAGTTGCTGAGAATAAAGAAACCAAGGAGCATCACATGGATGCTTTAGAAACTAAGGCCACAGCCAGGTTTTTCCTCAATAATCAGTGCTAGATTCTGTGCTTGATGAGACGGCAGAGTAAAAACCTAGGAGGTTTCCATCTGTGAAAGAGTAATTGTATGAGTCTTGACTTTCCACACTAAACAACTGGAAAAATGGGCAAAATATATACAACCATTGCTTTTAGATATTTGACAACAGGCAATGCAGAACTGTGATCTCTTAGAGGAGGACAATCTATGAGATGAGGCCTGCCGTCACCCTGTCTTTCTGCTTGGAGATAACTGGCCATGGCAAAGGGAGGGGCACCCAAACGGAGTCCAGTAATTTGGGTGAGCTGAAGAGATATAAATTTAATTTAAAACAGAGTATAGTGGTTGCAGTTTGCTGGATAGAGTGAGGAGGAGAGGGATCCATGTGGGGAAAGAGCTCCAAAAATCTGCTTAAAAGTTCCTTGTGTGTTTGTCTGAATACCAAATTCAACATGTGTTGGCGGAACTCCAGGAGGCCAGGAAAAAACAACTACCGCAAAAAGGGTAATTGTTGGGAGCCATAAGCCGGAAAATTCCCTGAACTCCCCCAGGGCTGTGAATGATTCAAATTTGCTAAGAGGAGAGAAATATCGTTGCATATAAGCGGCATTTAGTAGATACTCCAAAGGTACCCAATATGTTAGAGGAGCTAAACCAGCCCTAAAGACCACTCTAGATCCACTGTAAAAAAGAAAAAAAAGCTTAAACATAAGCCTTAAGAAGATCCAGCTGATATACAAATAACTCACCAAATAATATATGCTATATTGGTAAAATAAGAGCTTTTTGCTATAATTATTAGAATATATTACATTTGTTGATTGACATCATTAGGATTTGGTTCTGTAGTAACAGGCAAACAAACCTAATAAAGATCTTTAGTTAAGGTGATACACCTTAAGAACTTGTTCTTTCTCTTTCTCTCTTGCATCCATATTTTGCCTGTTTTCCATTTCTGTTGTTTTCCTTTCAATCTAAGTAATACCAACTCTCTTTTAAGACTAAAAATTCTTTCCACAAAAAAAATGAAAAGAAAAACTTTACCAGAGTTATATCACTGTGCTTTTTTCTACGCTGCTCTGTTATTTTCAGAATTGTAAATATCAATTATAGCAGGAATAGCAACAGCTGGTGATCTTACTGCTATTGTCTCTATTGATACTATGGTGGGTCCTCTGGCCCTATTTCTCTCATCTCTAATCATGCAGAACTTTGGATGAATAATAATTAACAGACTGATGAATATATCAAAAAAGGTTAAAGTTGGGGTGGTAGTAGGCAGTGTTCACTCCCACCTTAGTTCATTTTCTCTTGGAATGGGATGCAGGGTGTACAATAAACGCAACTAAAATTACAGTTCTTTTATCTCTCAAATATACTGTGACAAATTTAATTTTGGAAAGGTTAGAAAAAATGCATCGGTATGATTTGACATGTTAAAAGGTCAAAAATATTATCTTTTAACTTAATTTTTTATAGCAGCAAATAAATGGTGATAACATTACTTAAATTTGGCAAATGAAAGACTTTTTGGAGAAAAAGTGAATTTGTGGGAATTGATTTTAAAAGTATACAGACAACTTTAAGGCTTTCTCATCTATTTCCTTATAAATAGAATTGTAAGTTGTGGGGGCTATGACGCAAGAAGCTGTGGACAGTAGAGCAGCATATGTACACAGTATGTTTTTTCAGAATTCTAACCATTAGTGACCTAATCAATTACCCATCCTATTTTTGCTTACTTAGATGTCACCTATAATGAAAGTCCATTTAGTTTATGATCTTCTGTCAAGGAAATTACATTTTATTTGGGAAGTTAAGATATATATTTATACTCTACACAGAAACTACAGTCCTTGAAGAAAAATTAACAGTCTTTGGGGATATTCTGTATTGCTCAAGGAAATCTAATCTTGTAGAAATAACTTCAGAATAAAAATTACATTATTTCAAATCCCCATTCAGTTGTTTACTAGTTGATTCATAGCGAGTAAGTTAAGTGGGGTTGATATTCCTTAGTTATCATTATAAAAATTTAAAGTAATGTAAGTAAAGGACCTAATTTATAGGGTACACAATAGACATTTTTTTGTTTTTTGTATTTGAGTTCATAATAGTTTACATCATTGTGAAATTTCAGTTGTACATTATTTCTTGTCTGTCACCACATAGGTGCTCCCTTCACCCCCTATACCCCTCTTTCACCCCCTGCCCCTGGTAATCACTGGACTGTTTTCTTTGTCCATGTGCTTGTTTATATTCCACATGAGTAAAATCATCTTATGTTTGTCATTCTCAGTCTGGCTTATTTTGCTAAGCATGATTCCCTCCAGATCTTTCCATGTTGTTGCAAATGGGATGAATTTGTCTTATTTTCTGGCTGTGTAGTATTCCATTATATATATATATATATATATATATATATATATATATATATATATATATATATAACACATCTTCCTTATCCAATTATCGGTCAATGGGCGCTTGGATAATTTCCGTGTCTTGGCTATTGTGAATAGTGCTGCAATGAACACAGGGGTACAGATGTTACTTTGGATTGTTGATTTCAAGTTGTTTGGATAGATACCCAGTAGTGAGATTGCTGGTTCATATGGGATTTCTATTTTTGGTTTTTTGAGGAATCTCCATACTGTTTTCCGTAGTGGCTCCACCAGTTTGCCTTCCCACCTGCAGTGTATGAGGGTTCTCTTCTCTCCACACCCTCTCCAACATTTATCTTTTTAGCTTTAGTGAGGATAGTCATTTTAACAGGTGTAAGGTGGTATCTTAGTGTAGTTTTGATTTGTATTTCCCTGATGATCAATGATGTTGAACATCTTTTCATGTGATTATTGGCCATCTGTGAATCTTCTTTGGAAAAATGTCTGTTCACGTCCTCTGCCCATTTTTTGATAAGGCTGTTTGTTTTTTGTTGTTCAGCTGTGTGAGTTCATTATATATTAAGGAGATTAACCCCTTATCAAATATATGATTTGCAAAAATTTTCTCCAAATTGGTGGGTTTTTTGGTTTTGATCCTACTTTCTTTCGCCTTGCAGACGATCTTTAGTCTGATGAATTCCTATTTGTTTATTTTTTCCTTTGTTTCCCTTCTCTGAGAAGACATGGTATTCAAAAATATCCTTTTAAGTTCAATGTCAAAGTGTGTATTACCTATATTATCCAGGAGTTTTATGGTTTCAGGACTTATCTTCAATTCTTTGATCATTTTGAGTTTATTTTTGTGTATGGCGTGAGATAATGGTCTGCTTTCACTCTTTTGCATGAGAAGGATAGGTATTAAATCCTCTCTGAAAGTTTGGTAGAATTCCCTAGGGAAGCTGTCTGGTCCTGGCCTTTTATTCTTGGGATGCTTTTGATGACTGTTTCAGTTCCTTTCCTCGTGATTGATCTATTCAAATTCTCTATTTCTTCTTGATTCAGCTTTGGGATGTTGTACGAGTTAAGAATTTATCCATTTCCTCTAGATTGTCCATTTTGTTGGCATATAGTTCTTCTTATAATCCTTTGTATTTCTGTGGTGTCCATTGTTATTTCTTCTCTTTCACTTCTAATTTTATTTTTCTAAGCTTTCTCTCTTTTTTTCTTTGTAAGTTTGGCTAGAGGTTTGTCGAATTTATTTATCTTCTCAAAGAACCAGCTGTTTGTTTCATTGATCTTTTCTACTGCCTTTTTTGTTTCAATAACATCCATTTGTGCTCTGATTTTTATCATTTCTCTCCTTTTAGTGACTTTGAGCTTTGTTTGTTCTTTTTCTAATTCAGTTAGGTGTAGTTTGAGATTGCTTATTTGGGTTATTTCTTGTTTGTTAAGGTGAGCCTGTAGTGTGATGAATTTCCCTCTTATTATGACTTTTGCTGCATCCCATATGAGTGGGTATGATATGTTTTCATTTTAATTTGTCTCCATATATTTTGTGATTTCTCCTTTAACTTCTTCAATGATCCATTGCTTGTTCAATAGCATGTTGTTTAGTCTCCACATCTTTGTCCTTTCTCAACTCGTTTCTTGTAATTAATTTCCAGCTTTATAGCATTGTGATTGGACAAGATGCTTGTTATTATTTCAATTTTCTTAAATTTATTGAGGCTTGCCTTCTTTCTCACCATATAGTCTATTTTTGAGAATGTTCCATGCGCACTTGAGAAGAATGTGTATTCTGCTGTTTTTGGATGGAGTGTTCTATATATGTCTATTAAGTCCGTCTGGTCTAGCTTTTTACTTAATTCCACTGTTTCCTTATTGATTTTCTGTCTGGATGATCTATCCATTGATGTGAGTGGAGTGTTGCGGTCTCCTACTATTATTGTGTTATTATTAATGTCTTCTTATCGGTTTGTTAATAGTTGCTTTATGTACTTTGGTGCTCCTGTGTTGGGTGCATAAATATTTATAAGTGTTATTTCTTCCTGATGGAATGTCCCTTTGATCATTATGTACCGCCCCCCTTTGTCTCACTTTACCTGTCTTATCTTGAAGTCTATTTTGTCTGATATAAGTATTGTGACACCTGCCTTCTTTTGTTTGCCATTAGCTTGGAGTATCGTCTTTCATCCCTTCACTCTGAGCCTGTGTTTGTCATTGAAGCTGAGATGTGTTTCCTGGAGGCAGCATATTGTTGGGTCTTCTTCTTTAATTCCTCTTGCCACTGTGTCTTTTTATGGGAGAAATCAATCTGTTTATGTCTAGGGTGATTACTGATATATGAGGGCTTAATGCTACCATTGTATCACCCATTTGCTGGTTCTCCTACATTTCCTTTGTTTCTCGTCCTACGTATTTTGGTCTACCAATCGAGTTGTGTAGTTTTTATCTTGTTTCTTTGTTTTCTTCTTATTTATTATTTATGTCTCTGTTCTGCTTTTTTATTTACTGGTTACCCTGAGGTTTGTATTCACGATCTTGTGGATAAGATAGTCCCTTTTCTGATGGCCTCTAATTTCCTTAGACTTAACCAATTCAGTCCCTGTCCTCTTCCCCTCTTAAGTTGTTTTCCCACGTCTTAGTCAATCTTGTGTTATGAGTTTCTAGTTAAAATGAAAAGATTATCTTTGTTTTGGGTGTTTTCCTTCCTTTTGTCTTTTTTTTTTTTTTTGAGGAAGATTAGCTCTGAGATAATATCTGCTTCCAATTCTCCTCTTTTTGCTGAGGAAGACTGGCCCTGAGCTAACATGCATGTCCATCTTCCTCTGCTTTATATGTGGGATGCCTACCACAGCTTGGCTTGATGAGCGGTGCTGTGTCCACACCCAGGATCCGAACCAGTGAACCCCTGGCCGCTGAAGCAGAACATGTGAACTTAACTGTTGCACCACCAGGCTGGCCCCTCCTTCCCTTTGTCTTTAATGCTAGAATTCAGTATTTGCTATCCTGCTCTGATTCTGTCTACCTATTTAACTCCTTACTCCATTCTTTCTAACCCTTTTCTCTCTTCTTTTCAGGTATGAGGGCCTTCTTGAGGATTTCTTGTAGGAATGGTCTTGTGGCTACAAACTCCATTAGCTTATGTTTGGGAAAGCTTTTATTTCCCCATCATATCTGAAGGATACTTTTGCTCTATAGCATATTCTTGGCTAAAAGTTCTTGTCCTTCAGTGATTTGAATATGTCATTCCAGTCTCTCCTAGCCTGTAAGGTTTCTGCAGAGAAATCTGCTGAAAGCCTGATGGGGATTCCTTTGTAGGTTATTTTCTTCTGCCTTGCTGCCCTTAGGATTCTTTCTTTGTCATTCAGTTTTGCCAGTTTCACTGCTATATGCCTTGCAGTAGGTCTTTTTACATTGACGTATCTAGGAGATCTGGCAGCCTCTTCCCCATGGATTTCCCTCCCTAGGTTCAGGAAGTTCTCAGCTATTATTTCTTTGAACAAGCTTTCTAGTCCATTCTCCTTCTCTTCTCCTTTTGAATACCTATAATTCTTGTGCTGCACTTCCTAATTGAGGCAGGTATTCCTCAGAGACTTTCTTCATTTCTTTTTAGTCTTAGTTCTCTTTTTTACTCTATCTGGAGCATTTCAACATGTGTATCTTTGATTATGCTGACATGCTCCTGTATGGTGTCTTCTCTAGTGTTCAGGAAATCCCTATTTTTTTTTTTATTTCTTCCATTGTGTCTTTCATCTCTAATATTTCTGACTGATTCTTCTTTATAGTTTCAATATGTTTTGTGTAGTAGCTCCTGAACTCATTGACTTGTTTCTCTACATTCTCTTTTACCTCATTGAGTTTTTTTAAGATAGCTGTTTTGAATTCGTTGTCACATAGATTACATATTTCTGCATCCTCAGGACTGATTTCTGGGTACTTGTCATTTTCTTTCTGGTCTGAAGATCTGATATAGTGTTTGATGTTGCTAGAGGCTCTGTTTTTTCACATCCTGGCATTATTAGGTCACAGTTACCACCTATCGCCACTGGGTTGGGGTCAAGAGCTCTGTATTCTGAGCCTTCTGCCTTCAGCTGAAATCCCAGTGGCTAGAACCCTACTGAGCATGTCGGGGGAGGGGCACTTTTTCCTGCGTGCTCTTGGTGTTTTCTCCCCGTGCTCTTGGTATCTGTTCTCTTGGGGTGTTGGCTTGATAAAGTCACCCCCTGAAAATGCTTTTGCCCTGGTGGAGGGCTTCCCTCTAGGCTGCAAGGGCCCTAGAGAGTACTTGATGTACCCATGAACAAACATCCTCTTGCCTGTTTCTTCCCTCTAGGATGCCTCCCTCAGTCCTGATCACAGTCTTTAGGGGAGGAGGTGAAGATTTCTCTTACCCTGTTCCACCTCCAAGGAGGGCTCCAGCCTCTCTGCCCTTTGCCGTATGGCTGTGTGGATCTCTCCAATGTTTTTGTGTTGAGTTTGGATGTCCTCTGTTGGAGTAGGGATATTTTTTCATTCTATAATGGAGGGGGAAGATTTCTGTGAGACCTCGCTCTGCCACGATGCCCTATAAACATTTTTGTTATTTTTACATTTGTTACATTTTAAATTGTTATTTTGCAAGCCTGTGGGAAATAATTATTTTATTTTTATAATCCGATAAACTACACCCTCTATAAACTTTAACCACTTTCAGAACTAGGTATAAAATATAGGTATGTATAAGTATGTGAATATATACAAATATAGATAAACATTGACATGGCAAGAATACATATACACGAATATAGGCACATATACATTTCCTATTGAAAACAGGAAGCCACATGACTTTTCTAGTGTCAAACAGTGCTTGGCTAAAAACATTCCCATGTACCACCAAAAGGCAATTTAGAAAAAAATGAGTACTTTGATGACAGGAAGGTAATATACATAATCTGTCACAATAATTTATCTACTGTCTATGTTTTTCATACTTACAACTACTCCTGTAACTTTCTAAAACATTCTCAGAAGTAATTCTGTCCAAGTTATAGCTTTGATGCTACTTTTAGCTCTCAAATCAACTTTTTTCCTACTGCTTGGAAATCAAAAATGTACAAATAACTATCCAAGAAATGGAAAAACCCTTCTTGAGTGACTAGGGATGGGAAAAAATTAAATGGCTCAAGTCATAAGTCTCTGTAAAAGGAGGGAGAATGAGAAGTAAAGAGAAAAATCCTTAACACTTTTATCATGTGTATATATTTAAGATTATTTGTTAGAAACTGACTCTTTCTAGGAAAAGCAAACATTCGTGCATGTTTAAATGTTTTGCTTTTTTTTTTTGAGGAAGATTAGCCCTGAGCTAACATCTGCTGCCAACCCTCCTCTGTGCTGAGGAAGACTGGCCCTGAGCTCATCTGTGCCCATCTTCCTCTACTTTATATGTGGGATGCCTGCCACATCATGGCTTGCAAAGTGGTGCTTAAATCCACACGTGAGATTTGAACCAGTGAACCCAGAGCTGCCAAAGCAGAATGTGTGATCTTAACTGCTATGCCACCAGGCTGGCCCCTAAATGTATTTTTTAAGGCCACTGGAGCTATAGAAAATTGTTCCATTTTCTGGAAGCCTCTGCCACATTTCCAGCTTCAAATTTGCCATGATATAGAATTATGTTATTATATTACTGTGATTAAAGGTTTTGTTTCCATTTCTTCTGTTGCAATGTGGATGTAACTTTCAATGCATGCTTTATACCCTTTATTCCTTGAATTAGAGAGAAAGATCAAAGAAAAACAAAAGTATAATCACTTTCCCACCCAAACATTTCCATTCCTTTCTAGCTATGTTGTCATTTATTCTATTTTGCCTTTCAAGATGCCTTTGTTTCTGGCACTTTAAGTTAAAAATAACTAGTCACTTTTACTCCAATAATATATAATAATATGAAGCCCAGATAGTTGACTGGTTACACACATACTAATTAAACAACAGGAGACACAAGGTTAAATGCAAAATGAGTGATAAAAACCATGTAATAGCAGTTCAAAGAGGGATGTGATCTCTGTTTCTCTCTATAATGTCAATTTCTAAATGGCAGAAAAGAAAAACGGAAATAATTTAGCTTAAAATTAACTCTAAAAATATCAGAGCTAGATCTTCTTTTCTATGGTAGTTTAGGATTGAGATTTTTTTTCGCCCCAAGTTATTTATTTTCCTTCACACTTTCAAAGAAAGGTTTGAATTTTCTTGGCATAAAAGGATTTTTACTGCTGAGCTTTAATTAAGAAACTATTTAATTAAGAACATCACTGTCCTCTGCAGATTTTTACCTGGGATATACCATTTCAATGTCCCTGAAACAGGCATAAGACATTTGGTTATATCTTGGCTTTCAGATTTTGCTAATAGATTCCAATACCTTTCTCACCCACTGCAGCCAATCACCTCCGAAGAGGTCTTATTTGAACTGCATTTATGTATTTTCGCTAATATGTATTTTCCTTGAAATTTCAGTGGACATAAGGAACACTGTAATACAGGACATCTTCCACATGTCAAACTTCAGATGAAAGCGTCAAAAGATGGCTGGTAGTTCAGGTTCTTCTACCTCACTGCATTGTGGGTAACGTCTCCAAAATGGAAAGAAACTGATTTGGACATCTCTTTTGACTAAATTGATCATGGTATATCCTTCATTGGCAGATTTTCTAGGTAGAGCAATATATTGGACTAGCAATTCTTTTTAAAGGTAAAGCTATACATTCTGACCTAAAAATTTATGCAACATTTTTTTGTTAAATTAGAAAAGCAAAGACCTGGATACGGATTATGATTCTATTTTGTATAAGCAAAACTAGCATTTACATAATGAAAGACACATAGACAAGTATACACACAGACATGGAAATAGGAGGGCCTATACTTGTCATTTGGGAAAGGCAAGAATGCTTAACTAGGTTTATATTTGAAGGGAGAAATTGGAGGGGTATTATTTTTGGAAAGTAGTAGAATTTGTCTAGAGCACAGATAACGGCCAATTTTAATTTAATTTAATTTAATTTTTTTGCTAAGGAAGATTAGTGCTGAGCTAACATCTGTGCCACTCTTCCTTTATTTTGTGTGTGGGTTGCTGCCACAGCATGTCTGACTATTGGTATAGGTCCACATCCGGGATCCAAACAGTTGAACCTGGGCCACCAAAGTGGAACACGTCAAACTTAACCACTACATCACAGCATCAGCCCAAAGGCCATTTTTATAGGCCTTGTAACCACTGGCTTTCAGAAAAAAATTGTATTTATTTCTCAGAAATCCTGGAATATTTTGTTCCTTGACCTTGACTTTAGCAGAAATTATCACATTTCTGAAATACAGGCATCAACTAAATCAGAAGTCTATAGGAAAAAATAAATATTCAAATATACATCTATGTAAAATTTATTTTATGAATACTAATAGCAACTTTTAAATTTTATGTTGGTGCTTTTAAAAAAAAGCCTATATTCCTATTTTTTCTGAATAAACTCCTCCCCTTTTACCTCCCAAAGCTAGAGCAAAACTTATCCTATGGAAATATTAATATTTTAGAAATATTGTTAAAAATTTAAACTAAAGCTTGTGTATTTATATAGTAAAGTGTTTTTCAAGAAGTTTATAGATGGATTGTTTATATAGGTGTTATGTGTACAATGAATGCAGATTGGAAAATAATTATCAATTTTACCATTTATAAGGTAGTTTCAAAGCCACTCTTAGAATAATTTTAGATACAAGCTAGTTAAAGTTACTGAAATAAATCTAACTCCATATTCTGTTCCAGTAATTTTGTGTCTATTCTTTCCATTAAGTGATAATTAGTAGCTGCTCAGCTTGAATGTATATTTTATGGTCTATGAAAAAAAAGGATCCAGGATATGGAGCTATGAAAGTTGATACTAATTTCAGATCTTCTATTTACTTAGCTATTGCCTCTGGCAATCAGGTTCAATTCTCTGGGATTTGATCCTTGAGAATGGAAATAGGATTGTATTCTCTCAAATATTCTGGTTCCAAATGAAATTATGCAAAAGTTTAAAATTCCACCTGAGTAAATTTCTGATCAAATATGCTTGGACATATTTGGACAAGATGCTCTCTACATAATTCTACAAAGAAGTCTGAAAAGGTGACTTTTCAGCAGCTATATTAAGCAGTATATTTTATATAATCTTGGAGATTGACGAAAATTGTTTGAACATATGTAATTTAAACTAAATTTTCCCCAAAGTAAAAGGCAATCTATAAATGAGAAGTTACAAAAAGAAGGAACTCACATAATGAAGGAGCAAGAAGATTCAAATATGAAAAAAGGGGAAAGAGCATTTGTAGAGAAATTAAGCATCGCTCAGCACAAGAATTGCATTAAGTTAATTAAAAATTTTGACATTAATGATTACTGTAGAAAATCTATCATTTTCATGAACCGATCTTCTCATTGGTTATTCTGTGAAAGTTGAATATGTTTTAATATTACTTACCAAAATTGTTAGTAAGATGCTCTGGAATATATTTTTAAGTTGACGTTTGAGGACATAGTGATTAATTTCAGCAGGAATAATAATGCCGCTTTATCATCTTGCTCTCATCTATGGAATTCTCAGTGCTATGTCTGCCACTATTTTCCGTTTAGTACTCACTATATGTCATTTTATTAAGATAAACATTAACTTGGATATTGTATCTCAATAAACTTTTAATAATCTGACACCTGATTTTTAACAGTATTCTTAAATAATCCAAAAAGTAGTAAATCACTATGGATATAACTGGAAAGGGTCTAAAAGATCTTCCAGTCTAAAATATAGTGAATATTTTATTTGCTATATTCAACTGTATTATATATTTATACACATATATACGTATATACGCACATATATACACACATGGGTAATATATGCTATTTTATGCCCTCTTAAAATATTATAAAATAAATAGACTCATTACTATCAAAATGGAAAAATAACAAAGTAACAGTAGTAGTATATATCCAAAAATATAAACCAATAAATGATTCTGAGATTTAGCCGAGGGGATGGGAGAGTGGAGAGAGAAGGAAATAACAAAACCATCTCTGTCTCTTTGGATAAAAGGAGAACAGTATTATTCCTTGAAGCTTTAGTGAATATTTAATTTTCTGAAGAACACTGAGCTAACACTAGAACTCTTAATTTAATGACCCTGTAAATTTGGATGTTCCTTGGGAAACCTGGATGTGTTCCTATACAAGTTCATTTATGTATATTTTTATAAAATAATCATTCTAATACTTGAGACTCCTAAGAATTTTTCTGTCATGAAATTCTGAGTCACAGTTCCCTCTCGTGTGAAAGAGCCATGTCACCAACCACACCACGAGGCAGATAAGAAGGAAAGATGAGGTCAAGTTCTGTACAAATGTTTAATGATGACAATTATTGAATGTATGTTCTTTCTTATTCTTCTCTGTCTCTCACAGCATAGACAGTTTTCCCAGAAAAACTGAGACAGAACAGCAAAAAACAGATCTCCGTGTTTTAACTGTAGATATATTTCCCTGCAAGCTTAGCCCCTGTTTTATGCTGAGAACTTTCTAACTAAATAACACCACTGATTAAAAGACACATGATGGTGACGAATCCTTCTCACTCTGAAAAATGGAATTGTTTATATTGCCAAATGGTTAGGCAACATATTTATTTGGCTTCAGGCTGGCCAGAAAAATAATAAATCAAATGTGCTGGATATTTTGAATTTTATTTTTATGTTGATTACTAATGTCAAGTTATGTTATCTTAAGTTTTTGACTGCAAAAAAGTCATCAATAAATTATGAATCCACTGCTGTGCTGAATGTGTTTATTCATTAGATAATGACAATATAAATTAATTCAAAGCCTCCTTTCAGGTTCAATGATTATAAATTTGAGATAGTTTTATACTTGAAAGAGTTTTATAATTAACCCCATCAAACAACTATCATCTCTCTTATTCCTTAAAACGCCACTAAATTTCTACCTCAGCCTCAAGGTTACAAGGTTATTTGAGTATAAATGGTAGAGACAGTACCCCTGAAATCCGGACACCTGCCATATACACACACATACATAAACACATGCACCTTTTTTTATTATTTATCATTGTTTTGGAAATTTGGATTAAAAAATGATATGAAACAGAATTGTCACATAAATTATTGAAATAAAATTTTCATAATACATGGAAAATGAAAAATATACTTATAATACATGGTAATCAATTGTAAACCTATTAGAATTAATTAGATAGCAGTCACACATTGTATTGAAAGACCAACTTGTGAAGGTAACTTTAAATGGGAAAGCAATACATCAATTAAATCATAGTTGGGAAAAATGGCTCTGCTGTCACTTTTAAATGTAGAAGATTCATCCAGGGAATATTCAGAAATGCATGGGAGATGTTCTTGACTATTAAAGTGACTGGGGAAAAGAAATGTTATGGGCATTTAGCAGGTACGTGTCAAGGTGATTACTTTCTCACAATGTGTAGGAGAATCTGGAAGAATGGAAACTGTCTTTATCAAATTGCTAACAATGCCCTCTTGAAAAACATTGCTATATGTAGCAGAAACAACACCATCTAAAAATAACTTTAAGATAAAAACCACAGACCAATAAAAATCCTCCTCAAAGTTTTACTTTAAAACGAATTGATTATTTAAATAAATGGAGAAACATAGCAAATCTGTGAGTCAGATAATTTAATATTTTAAATAAAATCAACTCTTCTTAATTTAAATGTATACAGATGCAATCCAATGTCACTGGAAATGGGATCTTTTTATGAAATTTGAAGATACTTTTCTAAACATAAAATTAATAAGTATCATTAGCTAATATAATATTAAGTAGTGAAAGCAAACTAACAATTTTTAAATGTTAAATTATAACTTTTAAATATAACACTAGTGTAACAACAGCATGAATGTCACATTTCTGACAAAGGATGTTGTGCTAGGTGGCCCAAAACAAATTATACTGTTATTATAATACTTTTTATAACATTGTAATAATCTATCTTCTCTTCTATGTCATTTATTAGGCCATGATAAAAGATGAATTATCTTATTTATCTTTATGATTTAAAAAATGAGCATTAAGGATAATAATTCGAAGAACAATTGAAAAAATGATTGAATAGAATCATAGAATACTTGATAAATGTTACGGGGAGTCATAGTTGTGTCAACCTTGTTTCCATACTTGTCAGATAGACTTAAACTCACAGTTTTCCAACCCTGCCTTAGTGTTATTTTGATAAAAGTGACATTTAGAGAAGAAATAATTTTTATAAATTATATGAAGAAAAATGAGCAACTCTATAGGAGGAAATTTTTTCTTACATTATTACCTCAAAATAAAATATATTCTATGAGAGTTAATAAAAATCTAAAAACATTGAATGAATAGATATCTAGAAGAAAATATTAGTTGATTCATGTTCTATTGGGAAAATAAAATTCTTAACTTAGAACATATATTTAACATAAAATATTTTACAAATACAAACGTTAATCTACATAATAGAAAAAGTCTTAAAGAAATAAAAATTAAATGAAAAATTTTCATAGGAAGTATCACAGAATAATTGCAATGCAAATGTCTGAGAAAAACACTAAGGCAAAATACTAAAAACAGAAAATTTACAAAATGATAACACTAACCAATTTTTGAAACATTCAGAAAATTTTCTACTTCACTAATCGTAAAAGAATAGTAATTATGACAACAATAGACTTTCTCGTGATTATGAAGGTAACATCACTTATATATACATCGACAATTTTTCTCATTTTCTTCTCATTTTCATATCCTAGTAGAGATAGTGTAATTTGTGCAATTTGATGAAAGCAGTATGGGTAAAATATCTTAAATGTTTATTTTCTCACACTCATTAATTCTAATGCTGGAATGTAAATTTTAAAAAAATCTACATATATTACTATAAGAGTATTTGTATTAGAATAATTGAAAACAATATTTATTCTCAGAACTAGAGAAACCTGCTAGATTAATGGGACAATTATCTGAGAGAAATGATGCTGATATTACAGTTTTATATTATTTTGCTAAGCCAGGGGAAAAAAGGAAACAGAAAAAAATATATACAACCACATAATAAAAGATTCCTCTTCTTTATAGGACCAGTAAAGTCTCAGTTCTTTGTATCTTTTTACCCATGAAATATAAAGAATTTGTGATTATATGTATGCCCGCTCTTTCCTTACTTTGCCTAAGGTAGAAGGAATGACTTACCCATGCATTAAAACAAAGCAAAACAAAAACAAAAACTGGCAGGTGATTTACAAAAGTTTTAGGAAATATTTCGAAGGTGGTTATTGGACAATAGATAGAGATTTATGTTTGTCCAAATTTTTTTAACTTATGAATTCTTTAGAGTGCAAAGGCATTCCTTTTATGCCATGGTTTTTCCTTGTAAAACATTATTAAGATGGACACTTTTCATGAATGAAAGGATATAATGTCGTCGTCTTTCCTGTAACTACATACAACAGTTTTCCCCTATAAATGAATCAATTCCGTCAGGATGTACATCTACAGCCGTGGGATTTTCTTTTCAATCCTCTTTCAAAACTAATTTCCCCTATCTACTTTTCAAGTATATACTAATATGATCTTAATTTTTCATCCCAAAATTCAATATTACACTTCTAATGTAGGAAAAAGAAAACTTTATACACGGTAATAAGGTAATAGCTTGTTAACCTCTCTGCCTCGCCGCACTCCATGGAGCCTGGAACAGCAGCTGAAGAAGCGCAGTTCATTGCGTTACCACAGATCAGCCCGTCCGCGGACCTAACTTACAAAACTGCTTCTGGAGAGGGCTGTTGGAAACCAAACAAAACAATAAAACATTTTAAAGTGTTCTGTCCCCAAGGAGATAAAATGGGAAATAATTTATAGAAAACTGAAAAGACATTTCCTTTTTATTCCACAATTTTGGAGACAATGAGATCAATGGGTATGGTTCTTTGTTTTCAAACATGATTAATAAACATTCCATAAATTGTAGTCAGTGACACCTCTAAGGTTCACAGCAAATTGCTGCTTTCTTTTCATTTTGGGGTCAAATATGACAAACACTTAATTTGATTTACAGTTTCTGAATCAGCAGATTGCAACAGAACATTGCATAAGTTAAAATATATACAAGATTAATATCAAATATAATTTTGATACAATTCAGGAGCACACCAAATTTTCACTTTCATAAACTCTGAATATTGTGTAACATTATATACTGCTAAGTCTTCTGAACTTAAGTTTTTATCAAGGGTTCACATTTTTATTCATTCTTACATAAGGAGATAGTTATTTTGTAGAGTTTAAATCGAGGATTTTACATATTTTAATGTTCCATTAACCCTTTTATTATATAGTGCAATACTAACCTATGGAAAAGAAAGTTACACTTCTGCAGTAATGGTTTATGACACAGACAGAAAACAAAAACATCAATCACAAAGACACAACACGAGCAATTGCAGATGGATAAAATCACTTGGTAAATAGTGTTGCAAAATGACAGTGTGTTTTTAAGGTAAATTATGACACAAATAGTTAAGGTGAAAGAGGAGAAGTTTAAAAGTGGAAAACTGAAGCAAGAGTATAGGATTTAAATAAAAAAAGCAAGATCAGCTGAACAGAATTGAGATTTTTATGAAAATTTTATGTTAAATATTTGTGAATCTCCAATCTCTGAAGCACAGCATCTAAGGATGATAAGAATTTGAACTAGATTGTGTCCTTAATATAATACAATAAATTACTCTTATTGTATAAATACACTAATTTGTAAACAGGAAAATGAACAATTATTAAGATTTTTAAAGCTGATTTGAATGAGAATGGATTTGTATACTTAGAGTTAGAAAAACTTGAAAATATTTTTTAATAAAATTGTATAAGCATGTCAAATGGTATCATTTTTTTCATGTGAAATACATGTTCAATTTAGAAAAGTAAATAATAAGATAAATATTTACAATCTTTTTTTTTTTTTTAAAGATTGGTACCTGGGCTGGCATCTGTTGTCAATCTTTTTTTTTTTTTTTTCCTTTTTCTCCCCAAAGCCCCCAGGTACATAGGTGTATATTCTAGCTGTGAGTGCCTCTGGTTGTGCTATGTGGGACGCTGCTTCAGTATGGCCTGATCAGTGGTGCCATGTCCATACCCAGGATGCAAAACAGCGACACCCTGGGCCACCAAAGTGGAGCTCGCAAACAACCAATCAGCCAAGGGACCGGCCCCATTTACAATCTTTTGACCAAGAGATAATTACCTTTTTTTTAACAAATTATTTTATTAAGGTTACATTGTTTTATAACCTTGGAGATAACTGTTCTCAAAGCAACCTCTCTCTCTCTTTGTCTCTCACAAGCATTCCATTGTTCCTTTGTGACTCTTTCTGGCCTTTCCATTCAATCACACTGACCCCATGTCTAATTAAGCATCAGTACCACTCTGTTCTAAGTACTACAGCTTAACAGTATACTCAATATCTCATACAGCCTATGATTTTAAATTAATTTCAAAGCTGTTACATATGGAAAATAAAACCAGAAAGAGCTACCAAATATCAAAATTTATATTAAGCAAACAATATAATTAAATATGAAAAAATAAATGAAGCATATTACACTCAAAATTGTGACTTTGTTTTTCATTAAAATACACTAATTTTTGGTGAGAAAAATGTAATTTTAACTGAGTTCGTTTTATAAGTATTACATCTGATATGAAAATATGACATTTTTGTGGTTTATATTTTCTGCCAATTTTATGCCCCATTCCTGGTCTTTGTCACCAATGTAATCAATATATTCACTTAGCATTTCCCAACCTCAGAATAGAGCTGGAGATGTCAGTTTATATCTGAGCAGATAACCCAAGGTGTTTCATCACACGTTTTATACCCATATCGAGTTTTCATGTTTGATCCCAAACTGGTTTTGCTCCAATGACAACTCAATTTGTCTCTAAAAATATTTTCTCATAAAATTGACTTTGGTCTCAATGTTGTATGCTGCTAATCTTAGTGTTCTTTATGTTCAACGTTGTTATTTAACACTGATTCCTTCCTTGGTTTTGACTTGAATCCAACCCACACAACTGACATTCCTTTATTCTGTAACAAGGACTGTACCGTGCCCCACCTGATATATGCACACATTTCACCCCATAATTCTAGTTCCCAAGTCCTGTCCACAAAGACAGTTCTCTGTGAGGCCCTCATTTTCAGTTTCAGGCCCACTCTGAGAAAATAAAACATTTTACTTCAAACCAACAGTTCCAGGCACTACCTCTTGCTAGTAACACAGATAAAGTGATGAACATTTTACACTCCCTCTCCTTATTAGGATCTCTGTAGGGGAAATGCAGAGCTCTAACGTGGATTTCTTCTCTAAGTAAACTACCATGTTATTTCAAAAGCAATCTTTCCAAAATCCAAATATGATATTATCTTTGTTGTAGACCTCAATGACTCCCTCTTCCATTTAAGATTTAGTTGAAGCTCATTAAAATAGAATAAAACCCCTTATGATCTGGCTTCTGTTTATTTCTTCAGTCCCTACTCAAATTTAATATACTGTAGCCATATTGTACCGCCTATTCCAAATCAGGAAAATTTCAGAAATGATCTATTAAAGAATATTATATAGGAAAAAATAATCTGCCACAGATATCCAAGTTTTCGCATGGGAGACCTATTCTCATATCCTGTATTGCTTAGGAGCAAACAGTTTTTAATGGCCTACTTCCATAATGGTTATCTCAAACACACCAAATATCTGTGATTTTTATGATTGGATCAAACACAAGTTCAAATAAAGCAGAGTGCTATTACAAGTATTTTCATATACCTAACACTCAAAAGTTGTCATCATCATAGCTTTTGCTATAGAACTGTCACCAGTCCATAGCCAAAACACCACTTTGGTGGTGACAGATAATAGTCATACAATGACTCATTTCATCTGCTAAATGGTTTCTTCGTTATTGTTCCAGCTACTACTCTTCTATTTATCCAATGTGTAGTCTATATCCTCCAGTTTTTGAGGCATCCAGTTTTTCACTGCAATCTTCAGTTTATTTATTAGCTCTGCATGGCATATATCAAGACTCTTCAATTTGATAATAAACTGTCCTCTTCTCAACAACTCATGTTAATACCCAAACTGTTTTCATTGACTTATAAAGCTACAACTGAATGGCTGTTAATGCATCTTTTTTTTGGTAACACTTTATTTTGTATAAACTGAAACTTCTATTTCCTCTACTGCTCCACAAAGATGAACGTCCTCTAAATCCAGCAGACCCTTATTGCTTGGAGGATTCATAGGATTCTCAAAAAGATCCAGAAGAATTTCTGTTGAGACAATTTGCTGTACAATCATATTAATCATCATAACAGCAACAAATCCTTTTAAATGGGGAATTGATATGCAAGCAAAGGCTAGATATTTTGTGAGGTGCTCTTACACCCATTTGTTTATGTGACTAAGAAGGCTTAGGTTATATGGCAATTAGCAAAGTCAGTTAAGTAGTAGAACAAGAATTTGGATACAGTTTTGTTTAACTGTGCTACATTGCAGCTCATATTTCTTCAAGCACCTCTCCAGGGAAGTGTAATTGTCTTACCTAACTTGCTCAAATCAATGGATGTAAACCATTGTGTTGATTTTCAAATTTACCCCCACTTAGATTTTAGCATGTCTTGTTCTCTCACTAACCTTTCCCTTCCCATGAATCTTCTCTCCAAACTCTGCTTTCATTGCATCTTCCTAACTAGGATTTTAAGAGTGCTTTATGAAACTCAATAGACGGTATTCCATACCTATACTGATGTCTGCAACGTTTTTCTAAAACTCACAACTAAAATATTTATGGTACTGTTGCAACTCATGTATGACGACTATATTTGAGGATCTTTAAGTGCATCTTACTAGCTATAGAATATAAAACCAGTGATCTGGACTGTGAGATTCATTGGAGAATAAAGGCTTTCACTGTTTAAGAAGGTCAAAATCATGATATAGTTAAGAGTTTCGTAGTATAAGCAATGTCTTTTAAAAACACAGGATATGCAAGAAGTGGAAACTAAATATATGAAACCAAAAAAATGGCATTATGATTGGTGTAACCAATCTAACGACCTAAATTGTTAGTGCATTTTATTTTAATTAATTTGAAATGTTTAATTTTATTTGGGTCTTTTTAGCATCAAAATGACTTGGAAGTGATGATTTTTAGAATCAGAAGTATATTACTGACAGTATTAATCATACTGCTCTGCTCACAAAGAGTCTCAGGGACAACTCTTTATTACAAGTACAGAAAACTCAATCCAGTGGCTTAAGCAAAAATACAATCTATTGGCTCACATAAAAAATTAAGCAGTAGTCATGATTTTAGACACGCTGAGGCAGAGGGCCGAATCAATGTCATCAGGTGTATTTCTTGGCTTCACTTTCATAAAGTTGCCTCCACTCTTAAGCTCTGCTGGTACTCTGAGCAACTTCTAGCTAACCAATGAGAGAAACAACAATCTCAGGATTTAGTTTCCTTTGCCCTCACTGAAGACATGCCTGTCCTGAATCATCTGATCATCCCTGTACCAGTCTCTGTGACAATGATGACACATGTAGGTCAATCGGCTCAGAACATTTGCTACATCCCTGGAGGCTTGGATGGAGTCAAGTTCCTAGAAAACCCATGGAATGTGGGTATGGTTGTCATAAGGAGAGGAAATGATGTTGCAATAAAGAAAAAAAGTTAAACTGAAGAAGACGAAAACAGCACAAACCCACCAAACAAACAAAAACTTTTACATGTCTGCTATACACATCTTACTAAGAACTATAATAACTATATTCTAACTTTCCTCTTCTCCTTCTTCTCTTTCCCTGTCCCGTTCCCCGTCCCCTTCTCCTCTTCCTCCTCCTTTTTCTCCTTTTTCTTCAAGAGGTGGGGCTTTGATTTTTCATATTCACCTATATGACTTGTAATCTTTCTTCCACAATTCTCGGGAATATTTTTCTACTTTCTCAAACAAAAATTTTGATGGTTTCCTTTTCTGTGCAGAAGTTTTTGAAACTTGGTGTAGTCCCATTTGTGTATTTTTTCTTCTGTTTCTCTTTCCTGGTGAAGCATGGTACTCAAAAAGATACTGCTAAGACAGATGTCAAAGAAAATACTTCTCATGTTTTCTTCTAGAAATTTTATGGTTTCAGATCTTATGTTCAAGTTTTTGATCCATTTTTAGTGAATTTTTGTGTGTGGTGTAAGACAATGGTCTGCTTTCATTCTTTTGTGTGTGACTGTCCAGTTTTTCCCAACACCATTTATTGAAGAGACTCTCCTTTCTCCATTGTATGTTCTTGGCTCCCTCATTGAAAATTAGCTGTCCATTGATGTATGGGTTTATTTCTGGGTTCTCAGTTCTGTTCCATTCATCTGTGTGTCTGTTTTTGTGCCAGTACCATGCTGCTTTGATTACTATAGCTTTGTAGTATGTTTTGGAATCAGCGTGCATGATACCTCCAGCTTTGTTCTTTTTTCTCAGGATTGCTTTAGCTATGTGGGGTCTTTTGCTCTTACATATAAATTTTAGGATTCTTTGTTCTATTTCTGTGAAAAATGTCATTGGGAGTTTGATAAGGATTGTATTGAATCTATAGATTGCTTTAGGAAGTATACACATTTTAGCTATGTTAATCCTTCCTATCCAAGAGTATGAAATACCTTGCCATTTCTTTGTGTCGTCTTCATTTTCTTTCAACAATGATTTATAGTTTTCAGTGTACAGATCTTTCACTTCTTTGGCTAAATTTATTCCTAAGTATTTTATTATTTTTGTTGCAATTGTAAATGGGATCAGATACTTCAATTCCCTTTCTGCTAAGTCATTGTTAGAAACCATCAAGAAAATGAAAAGACAAGCTAACAATTGGGAGAATATATTTTCAAATCATATATCTGATAAGGGGTTCATATCCAAAGTATATAAAGAACTCATACATCTCAACAACAAAAAACCAAACAACCTAGTTAAAAAATGGGCAAAGGATGTGAACAGATATTTTTCCAAAGAAGATACACAGGTCGCCAAGTGGCACATGAAAAGATGTTCAACATCATTAATTATTAGGGAAATGCAAATCAAAACTACAATGAGATATCACCTCATGTCCATCAGAATGGCTATAATTACAAGATATGAAATAACAAGCATTGGGGAGAATGTGGAGAAAAGGCAACTCTTATACACTGCTGGTGGGAATGCAAACTGGTACAGCCACTATGGAAAACAGTATGGAGATTTCTCAAAAAATTAAGAATAGAGTTACCATATGATCCAGCTATTCCACTTCTGTGTATTTATCCAAAGAACACAAAAACATTGTCACAAAGATATTTTCAACCCTATGTTCATTGCAACATTATTCATAATAGCCAAGACTTGGAAGAAATCTAGGTGCCTGTCAATGGAGGAATGGATAGAGAAGATGTGCTACACACACACACACACACACACACACACAAACACACACAGGAATACTACTCAGCCATAAAAAAGATGAAATCTTGCTATTTGCCACAACATAGATGGAACTTGAAGGTATTATACTAAACAAAATAAGTCAGAAAGAGAAAGTCAAATACCATGTGATTTCAATCACAAATGGAATATACAAACAACAACAACAAATAAACACATAGATATAGAGATTAGACTGGTGGTTACTAGAGGAAAAGGGGGAAAGGATTCATAGGGCACATGTGACTGGTAACAGATGGTAATTAGTCTTTGGGCGGTGAATATGATGTAGTCTACACAGAAATTGAAATATAGTGATGTACACCTAAAATTTATATAATGTTATAAACCAATGTTACCTCAATAAAAAAATTTGATTATCAACATAAGTAAAAAGATCAATACGTTTAAATTATTTGTTTTTCTTAAATGATTTAAGATTGTTTCTATTTATTTTTTAATATTACTTAGCACACAAAGAGTCAGCATACTGGAAATGACAAGAAGGTATAAATGAAAAGGAATTTTTATAAAGTTAAGATAATATGCAAGAAAACTAATCAGCTTCTTCTTTTACAAAAGGTAAAATAAGCAACAAAAGTCCTTTTGATTGAGATAGCAAGATAGCATTTCTCCTTATAAATTCTTGTCCTGGTTCTTTGGCAACAAGAAAAATTTACATACTCAGGGATGAGATATCCTTTCCAAATTTTGCCTCTTGATTCAGCATCTTGACAAGAAGTTGTTTATCCCTGTGTGAATTCAGTACAGCAGTATTATTCTCATCCATAATCACAAAGTTAAGCAACATTAGCCTCATCACAACTTCACTCCCAGGAGCTGTGAATGACAGCATACAAGTGAAGGCTCTGCATTGACGGCATTAGCTCTCTATCTGTCCGCATACATATCGTAGTGATTCTAGTGTCCATATGTCTTTGTTTTAGTTTCTTTTATCTATGCTCATAGACGCTTTGCAAACATTCTGTTATTTTTGTACTACTAATTTTATTTCCCTTCACTTTCCCTTCCTACCCCCTGGAACAATTCATCTAACATTTCCCAAATCAGTTAAATAATTTGAACATATATCTTTGCTTAAACAACATGGTTTCTTTAATATTACAAAAGCACTAATAAAGTGAGGAAATAAGAATGATTATTAGACTAAAGAAAATGATTGTGTCTTGTCAGAATCTTGAAGAGTTGTTTCCTTGTCATGTAGTGTCATTCATGAAAATATAAATATTCCTGTAAAGCGATACTTTTCAACACAAGAGCAATAAAGACACATAATGTGTCAATTATATTGAAAGAAAAATTTAACCTGGTGCCAACCTCAACCTTTAGGTGATACCAAGTGATTCACAAGCATGATGATTGTAAATTGACATTGACATTGAATTGAAACTTGAAATGGTTTCAAAAAGGGATAAATGTCCTTCAAACATCTTGTCTCCCTCTTCCGTCCACTATTGTCAAAGCTGAGTAGGGAACCAGTTGCCAAAGCAGAAACGGAGCATGCGTAATCTTTGCCCGGCATCACAAAACAGAATGTAGGAGGGTAGTTTGGAGCTAAGATAAAATTAGCAACTGCCATAGTCCATCCTTTTGACTACTCAGCATCCATACATCCCATATGCTCACATTTGAATTTGTAAACAACAACAGAAGACCTCTATGTTTTCTCCCAACAGGATACTACCATCCTTTGTATGAATGTGTATGCTTTTGCATTATTCAAAATCAGGAAACACAATGTCTCTCTCTCTAAGAGGTTCTAAGCTGAAGCCCTAAACTAGTACCATTTACTAATTTCCTAGTATGTTCATTCCCATAATAATTTCAGATAATTTTCCTAAATACTTTCTAATGAGGCCACTGAGAGCAGCAAGTTGTGAGGCTATGTGCACCATCCCCAGCAGCATGCCGTCTCCAGTTCACTATTTCTAGATGCAGCACTTTGAGCAGAGGGTTGACTGAGGTAAACCGTTTTTCACTCTACACTTGGGAGGAGTCACTGCAGGCTGCCAATGTACAGACATGGGGTTTAATTCTGTTCTTGGCCTTGGGACTACATCAGACTACAATATACAAGGGATGTGAAGGATTGGACCAATACCCTTTCCTTAGATACAAGACATTCTCTGTTTATTTCATCAGGGAAAGGACCAAGCCTCCTTTTATAAATTCCATATGGATCCCTTAATTAATTGCTAACTAAATTGCTTAGAGTAGCAGCATCACCTCTCTATAGCCCATTTCCAGGACTCTATTTTGTGTTTGGCCATAACACTTACCTTCTACCTTTTTTCTCTCCCTACACCAGCAGATGCCTCTCAGAGGGAGAGATGCTATGATTGATGGCTGCACTCGTACTTCAATGTCTACCAATTTCCAGAAATATAAATGAAGCCTATGTATCCTGTAGCCAGTGAGTCTCTCCATTATCCAGGTCCTTCCCCAGTTCTCACTTCATTTCTCCAATTAACCCAAATGGCACAATAGGTCGGGCTGGATCACAAGATGGGTTCTAGGTTCAGAGATTGGCACACCAAGATTCTGTTTTGATGAAAATTGATTTAACTTAGCATATTACAAAATCAATAAACAAGAGGACAATACAAAATCATGGATAAAAGTGAGTGGAAGGGGTTTCTCATCGTTTCATTCATTGCTCAATGAGAAGCCTCAGAAACTCAGTGATATCACCAACTTACAAAAAATGAAGAATCTACCAGACAAATCAAGGTAGACTTGTGTGCAGATGAATCCTCAAGGGTGTGCTTCATTACCAAAAAAGGTAATTTTTGCTTTTCCACAATTAGGTGTTTCCACATTTTATTTCTTACTGAATTTCTAGATCTACTCGGAGTGACAGGACTTTGCCTTATGTACTACCCAGAGAATTCGATTCTTCAAAAACGTTTCTTCCAGTAAGAACTACCTATTTTGATTTATTCTGCATTTAATTGGAAACCTTTCCTACACAATCTGGTAATGGCATTGATTTGAACACAGGATAAACAATAACAGAGAAAGTATCCAGTTCAATGAACCTGCTTTCATTTTTATTACAGTGGTGTTCTTTATAATCCCACTAAGAATTTGTAAGGAATTGAGTTTCTTAACAGTTCCTGGCTGGATAAAATTTCTATCTGGTTCTATTTATTTTAGTGCTTTCACTGTGTTCGACAATATGATACCAACTGGAATGACACTGTTAGAATTCCCCACGCAATATCTTTTGCATAAGTCTGCAAAAGTATGAGCCTAAAAATCACCAGGACCCCCTTAGCTTTCTGCTCTAACAGTAATTTATCCCATAAGAATGATATATATATACTACTTTTCTAGTATTTCTAAGGCTTTTGGCAACTGGACACAAATAATCAATTTTTTTCAAATGTGTTCCTTACATTAGTACTAAACATGTAAAACCGTTCTATTTTTCCATAAGTAAATACCACAAATGTTTTACAAAGTACCTGTTACAAAATGACAGATCATTTATATAAAACGCTTACATTTTAACACTGGAATTTGGAGGAACATATTCCTCTTAGTTCAGGCTTTTCTAATAGACTGTATTTTTGCTTAGAAAAGATTCAAGAAACTACTTAGAAGATGAATATGTTTTGCACTGAGCACAAAATCATGGATATTGGAATTTTTCTTTTCTCTTTTTCTACTATAATTTGATAATGTTTATGTTTGTAGTCTTATATTTAAAACATCTGATTAGTGTGTCAATTTTCTGAATCGTGCCGAATTCCTTCAGGATGTGTAATTAATTTATAATCAAGAAGCTCATCTATTGAAAGTTTGGAGGTAAAAGAAAATTCTTATTTCTTTAATATCTAAATATATAAATTCAAAATGAGAGCTGTCAGGTAACTGGGCTAATTCCATCAGTCAGGTATCGATAAGTCTGTACTTCTAATGACATGCGGTGACTTTTTACTAATTGGCTTCTAACCTAAAACAGATAATCATTCACCTTAAGTTTCCAAATCTTTTAGTCTGTGTTGACAGAGCTAATAAATTTGTTTCTAATCAAGAGATAATTTATAAATGTGTATAAATTTGTAATTGGTGACTTTGATTTATACAAATTTAGCCTATGGTTTCTTTTTCTAAATTTTTTAAATGTACATTTTGGAGCATAGTCATGAAAAGTATTTTACGTATGCGTGAATTTGTATGTGTGTATATCTGCATCTTTTGGTTTTATAAATATACTAAAATATTTATTATGATAATTATTTTTAAGTAATTTTTATTGAGATAACATTGGTTTATAACATTATATAAATTTCAGGTGCATCACTATATTTTGATTTCTATACAGACTACATTGTGTTTACTACCAAAAGTCTTTTTGCCATCTGTCACCATCCCCTCTGGTGACCACCAGTCTGTTCTCTGTATCTGTGTTTGCTTATCTTCCACATATGAGTGAAGTCATATGGTATTTGTCTTTCTGCATCTGACTTATTTCACTTAGCATAATACCCTCAAGGTTTATCCATATTGTTGTAAATGGTAAGGTTTCATCTCTTTTATGGCTGAGTAGCATTCCATTGTATTCTTAAATAATTCTAAATCTCAAGGAATTTGCAATACAAGACTTTTTTTAATGATTGTACTGAAATATATCCACATCATTTTCCCAGGGCCTGTGCAGAGTGTGATATTTTGATGCCTTTGCCCACTAGATTCTCACACAATTTTGGTCTTATTGACTTTCTGACTAGAGCTAAGTAGTTTCAAGGTAAACATTGATAATGAGAGAAATTTGTAGAAAGATTTTTCTTTTGCTTAGCTAACATCTGTTGCCAATCTTCCTCTTTTGTTGTTTTGAGGAAGATTCACCCTGAGCTAACATCTGTGCCAATCTTTGTCTATTTTGTACGTGAGTCACTGCCACAGCATGACCATTGACAAGCAGTGTAGGTCTGCACCCGGGAACTGAACCTGGGCTGCCAGAGTGGAACATACTGAACTTAACCACTAGGCCACAGGACTGGCCTCATTTGCAGAAAGATTTTAACAGGATTCTTTTTTAATGTTTTAAATGCTTTTTTTTTACAGTAAAATTTAGGAAACCTCAAAGACTATATTTTATGAATTTTATCTTTTTATTTATAAAACCCCCATGCAAGAAAAACCAGTTTAATACTCAAAAGCGTCATCTGTGTAAATATTATCCCAAGAAACAGGACATATCTACTTTGTTTCAGTTGTTTGTAACAGAAGGACACAGTCAACAGTGTCTTTCATAATGATTATGATAAAAATAAGAAGTTGAAAGTTAAATCTAAAAAAGGAACTTTAAAATTTTGTACAATATCATAGCTAATAAGTATGTTGAAGGTGCTACTTGATAACACAGTAAATTATGATATTGAGAATGAAGCTTATTTTTTAAAAATTGGGCAATTCCTTAGAGCAGAATGAATGGGAAGGAATAGCCAAATGTGGACATATACTGACAAAATGTCTTAAAACTAAGAAAAATTAAAGATTCTAGAAAGCTAAAATAGTTACATATAATAACAAAAATTGATATCCTACTGTAATCACTTTTCATGGTTACAAAGTATAGATCTTAACCTTTTATGAGTAGATTTGCTAGTAGATTTGAAAGAATATCAAGCAGCTGATTCCACTGATAGAAAAATGCTGGAGAATGAGATTTGGATAATGGGCAAGAAAAGATGTAGGCTAGGCAGGAACCAAGGAACCACAGCAGGGGCCATGTAAAAGCATTGGTCTGGTGCATACCCCTCCATTACTAGTGGCTATCATCTTTGGAAACTCTCTGCCACCATTGAGAAACTCCGTATATTGATAACACCACTAAGCATTTATAATCATCCCTGAATTCTAGCTGTTATCTCAGGTTTCAAAGTTTTGGGCAGGTACATCAAATTGACTGAGCCTAGATAATATGCAGCACTACACACAATGAGGAATTCTCTGAGATGTAGAGATATACAGATCTTAAGTGGCCAGCACACACACGTGCACATGCACACACATGAATAAAAGAGGGATATGTTTTGTTGTATATTCAAATGAATGTAAAGAAAGACTGAAAGCTGCCTTCTCCTCATCACTATGGAATTCTAGGAAGTAGTTGAGTTATAACTTTAAATATCTCAGTAAAAATGATATTAAATTTCTAACTCTAAACCAAGATAAAGTAACAATCAGTTGGTAAAACAAAACAAAATTTCATCAGAAAAGAAAGAACAAAGAAATTTTACTTCTCACGTACTTTCTGAAAAAGTTACTTTGAGTATGACCTCTTAAAGATAAATTTTAAGAGAAAGAATACAAAGATATATGGCAAATACAATATTATAACGCTAACCATGTGCCCACAAGAAGAAGATCCTGAGAAATACTAAAAAGCGATATAGAGAGCACTCATTTGAAATAACTAAAGGATGTTGTGGGTTCCAAGAAATAAGTCTTTAAAATGACTGGAATAGCTTTGAAGCTAAAGATTAAATGACAAAAGAGATAGATAATATTGGTAATGTGGTAAAGAAAAATAAATCCACTCAAGGAGGGAAAATAAATAAAGAGCAGAGAAAATGTATGAGAAACATAAGATCCATATAAAAGTCATGTTAAAATTGGTATGATAGAAAGCAATTATTTCAGGAGAAAATTGATTCAATTTCAGTGCAAGGGATATTTTGCTACAAATTTGCAGAGGTCTTAGATCAAAAAAGAAGAAAAGAAAGAAGGAAGGAAGGAAAGAAGAATGGAAGGAAGGAAAAAAGGATGGAGAAAACAATATCTCAATATCCCAGCACAATAAATTCCTCTACAGTGAGCAATATTTATAAAATCATAATAATGTAAATACTATTTTTGAATGTTTAGTGCTTAGAATGAATGTATTAATAAAATATTAAATAACTAAATATTGTTATACATCAGAACATAAATGATTTCAAACATATAGAAGATAGGAATTTCAAGGGCAAGAAACCAACCAGATTATGTATGAAAGGGGGAAACAATGTCAGATATAGATGTCTTTAAAAATGTGAATAGGGGCCAGCTCCATGGCACAGTGGTGAAGTTCAGTGTGTGCAGCTTCAGAGGCCGGGGTTCGCAGGTTCAGATCCCAGGTGTGGATCTATACTACTTGTCAACTGCACTGTGGTGGAGGATACTGACACAGTTGTTAGCTCAGGGCTAATCTTCCTCAAGCAAACAAAAAAAAAAGAGGAAGATTGGCAATAGACGTTAGCTCAGGGCTAATCTTCCTGAGCCAAAAAAAAAAAGTGAATAAATCATGCACGTTTTATAAAAATATAAAAACTTTTACAAAGTGGATGACTTTCTGAAAAAAAGTAAATTAGCAAAATTTAAGAAGCAGAAAACCTGTACTCTCCAATTATTAGAAGAAATTAGAGAGGAAATATTAAAATACAATCAAATATCTCCCATTAAAAAGAAATAAAACTAGACATTTCTTTGAATGTGTTCTACGAAGTGTACAGATAAGAAATAATTTCCATGTTATATAGACATTTGTAAAGAATAGGAATTATGCACAATTATTCAATTCATTATGCCATAGCAAGAAAGGCAAGGCATAAAAACTGAAGATATAAACCATTCTTTCCTATGCACTTAGTTGTAAAATTTTTGAAGTAAGCTGGTGGAAAATTTAATCCATAAAAAAATACACTAATAAAATTATTTATTTTTTGCAAGAATATAAAAAACACATTGATTTAGTAACAACAGATTCAAAAAGGAAAACCATAACATTATCTCTATAGATTTTTTTTAATCACTAAAATTCTGGATCCTTTACTAACACGTTTCTATCAAACTTGGTTTTGAAAGAAAATTACTAAATTTAATGAAAGATATCACCAGAAAACTACAGCAACCTGGTAACTAGAATGATACTGAACCTATAACAGACACTCATTGAATACTTGCTGAATGAGGAAATATAAAGAAATTTAAATTTAATAATAAAAGTGAATAATTTGATAAATGGTTTAAACAGGAAACTTGGAAGAGACATACAAACAAACTGATGTAAAGAAATGTTCAAACTATCTTTTAACAAGGAATTGTAAATTATAATAAGAATAAAAAAAGTTACTGTCGTTTAATAGGGTGAAAAGTTAAAAAATATTTGTGTCAGTGTTAGCCAAGTTATGGGGAAAATGAAATTTTCACACACTCTAGGTAGATATACAAAAATCTATATAATTCTTTGAAGGACAATTTGGTTTTATCTAGATTATTTAGATGTGCATACTTTCCAAGGCAGCAATTATACTTATGGGTTTGAGATAATTGAACACATAGATAAAGGCACAATAATGGCATTAGTTATTGTTACATTATTTTATAGAAAAATTATTTAAATGTTACATGTCTAATAATAAGGGAATAATGAAATAAATTACAGAATATCTATAGTGTGGAACAGTAAGTTTTCAGTATGCAAGGTAGCACTTCTTTTGTTAAATTCCTTCAGAAGTGTCCTTTTGGATAAATTGTGAATGAAATTGTTTTCGTTTTTGGATTGTTCATTTCTAATACATAGAAATGCAATTGCTTCCAGTATACTGACCTTGTATTCTACAACATCGCTCAACTGTTTCATTAGTTCTAATAGTTTATTAGTGATTTCTACAGCATTTTTCTATGTACCAGACAAAAGGAGATTGTTTTGCTTGTTTCTTTTTTGTGTGTATGTCCTTTATTTCTTTTTCTTGTCTAAATTTCCTGGCTAGAAACTTTAGTACAAAGTTAAATAGAAGTAGCCTTTTCCTTTCAATTCTATCAGTTTTTGCTTCACGTATTTTGGGGCGCTGTTATTAAGTGCATGTACGTTTACAATAGGATGAGACTGACACTTCTATCATTATAAAGCGTCCCTCTTATTACTAGTAATGTTCTGTTGTTAAGTCTATTCTGTCTAAAAGCGTTTTTCATCCACTCCAGCCTTCTTACGGCCACTCTTTGCATGATATATATTTTCCCATCCTTTACATTCTGCCTATTTGTATCTCTGACTCTAAAATGTCTCTTGTATATAACATACAGTTAGATTTTAAAAAGTCCATTCTGATAATCTTTCCCTTTGGATTGCTAATCATTTTACATTTAACATTATTATACATATAGTTGAATTTATGCCGTCATTTACTTCTGTTTTTCTATACATTTCATGTCTTTTTGTACCTCTCTTCCTCCTTTACTGTCTTTTTAGGGACTAAATGAATATTTTCTAACGTAACATTTAATTCTTGTAATAATTTTTTCATATTTTTTAGTTATCTTAGTTTCTTTGGAATAAACTAATCTTATTTACTTATTATCTTAGTTTATTTCTTACTGTATGTATCTTATCAGAATTTACATCCCATTCATAACTTAATTCCAGTAAGATGCAGAAATTTCACTTCTATACAGCTCTGTTCCTTCTTCCTCTTTTTTGTTATTGTTATATAGATTACAACTACATATATTACAAAAATAACAGTACAATCCTATAATATTACTTTACATAATTCTATATCTTTAAAGATTTCAACAAAAGAAAGGAGAACACGTATAAATTCAAACAGTTTCTTAGATTAACTTTTTTTATTGAACATTTTAGATAATATATTTTATCAACTCTGGGCAGTGAGCCCCATTCTGGAGCTTGTTATTTTTGTATTCGTTTTTTTTTTTTTTTTTTTGCTTTTTAGTGACTTAACTGTGCCATTCTACTGAATGTATTTCCCCTATATCCGAAGCCTTTGGCGTCCCTCCTCAGAGTCACAGCATTGGGCGTGCTCAGAGTTGCCCTGTGATGACTGGTTTTAGCCGGTTCTCTCCGGCTCTCTCCTTGACATCCCTATTGAGCCGTCTCCCTTTGTAGGTATCACAGTCAGCTACTAATTGCTGACTGGTTGCTCAGTTGTTTACATCTATTACTGGGGCATAAATTACTCCAGAGTCTGATCCAGTTAAATTTGAGCCCCTTTGCAGGGTAGTTTTTGTGGAAAGGCTTTGAGGTGTTCTTCTGACCACAAAAGGGCTCTACTTAGCTGTCTCTTTCTGAGTCTCTCTGGCAAAATAGCTGACCTATGGCTTCACTTCTTGCTGTCATGGAGCTAGCAGCCTGTTCTTAGTTGCCTAGCACCCAGATCTTCTGTATTTTCAATAATGCCCTAAGCTTGAAATTCCCACACTCTGGTACAGATAATGCCAGTTCCCTTGAGAAGAGCTTCAGAGTTCTTTGTTCTTCGGGGCTCCTTCTTCCCCTGGGGAAAATTTCTGAGCCACTGATCCAGAGCTTGGGATGTGGTTGGTGTTCTGCTTCTCTTAGAGTGAAAACCCTACTTTATGACCTGGGTGCTGTGATAGAGAAATGCCTCTGGTGTAATTGGCTTACCTCTCTTACCCAGGAAGCCCTGCCCTATGGATTAGCTGGAGTGAGGGTGACTGGGGTTCCAGATTCTCATCCTTCCTTACTTGAGTTAAAGCCTCCATCCTATGTCTGGAGAAAGGGAGCCTCCATATTTGCAGCCTCATTCACCCAATCTCTGCAACACAGAGCTGGGGAGAAAGAGGAATGCTGGCTGCCTGTCCATCCCAGTGAGATGCTATGGCACTTACTGAGTTGAAGGGAGAGGGAGCCCTGCCATCTGGGCTCACTTCTGTCCAGAGTGGGTCTTCCATCAAGTTGAGCCAAGGGGTTGAAGAAGAGGTGGAGTGTCTTGTGGCTCAAGTGACTCAGACTCCTGCTGTTCTCACTGAGCTGTAGTAGATTTTGTTAGAGAAATATTTCATTTGTTGTATTCCTCTAGGAAAATTTCTTCTTCTCCTAGGTAAAATGTCTGAACCACTGTTCAGATAATTGTTTCATTACTGTTTTTTATTTTCATAACTTTATAATTTTCACTGTTCATTGTCATTTCATTGGGGGCTAGGTCCGCAGAACTCCTCATGCAGCTGTTATGTGAATAGATTTACATATATTCATGTATTCTTTATAAAATTAAAATTTATTAAAGACATACATATATGTGTGCATTTATAGGTGTATATATTCACCTACTTTCAATAACTGAGGCTTGGAAATGCTATTCCCAATTTCTGTGATGAATATATCAGTCCTAAAAGTTGAATCTAAGTTTTACTGATTACAGATTTGGAATTTTTGCTCCTAACCATGCTGTTTAAAAAGTTAGTGCCACAAGGCAAGTTAAACCTAAAGGTAGGTATAATGGGCCATTTCAAGGCTAGCAAATACTTAGCAGATATAGTGCCATTTACCTATTCTTTGCCTGTACAAGTCTAAGTTAAAAGATTATAGCACTTTTCCTTTATCTGGATACAGTCTTAATTTTTTTCTAATATAATACTTCAGGCAGATATTACTAATCTGTCAAATTTGGCCTTAGTTTGACACCTCTAAGCTAAGCAATGTCATTCATTCATCCATTAAAAATTTAACGAGCAGTGTAATAGCACCTCGAAAAATGTATGTGTTAGAATGGGAGGTGTGTGTTTTAATGTTTGGAGATTATTTATCCAAATTTAAACATATGTGTATATTTTTTAAAAGAATAGGAAGCAAAAAGCCTAAAACAAAATTTCTCAAATTTTATATTCATCAGAATCACCTAGTTAGATATCTGAATTTCTACCTTCGGAGTGCCTAATTACAGTAATTGAAGGGTGGAATTTAAGAATCTTTATTTCTAGTCATCACTCCCACTAGTTTCTGATGCAGAAAGTCCATCGGCAACAATTTCAGAAACCCCTGTCTAAGGTAAACATCCAGTTCTACTGCTTATTGAGTGAGACCATGTATGAAAATGATAATAGTTCAGAGTTTCAATATGTGCTTTTGTCAAATATGGACAATATTAACAGACCCACGGGATTCTTTGCTGGGTTAAATGAGATTAAATATGCACTATTTCACATATGATGGTTACTTTTCACTCCTGTATAATAAAATTATCAATATCTGTCTTCCTTCTATTACTGTGTTACTGGTCAGATTGAAATGTACTTGGAGTCCTGGGAAATAATCTGTATTTCTAGTTCTCCTCAGAAAATTTGTTCATATCGCAACATCAGAAGATGGCTTCCATGGGAAATATTGAAATTGGCTTTTATTGACTGTTGTCCTTAGAACGCTGGGTGAAGATTTTAGAATAATGTTTTCCCCTAACATCTGGAATAACACTCTGTAAAATAAGAAACGCGGAAACGAGTGATGATGTCTTATACCTGGCCACAGCAACAGTTCCATGATCAGCAAGGAGAAATTATTTTAAATGTAGAGCAAAGTGTTCTAAATAGAATGTCCTTTGACCCACTCCAGGGGAAACACCTACCTGAACCCAAAAGAGATTGAAATAGCCACCTTTTATGTGCCTAATGAAAAAGAGCTTTTAGAGTCAAGTTTTTTTTCCTTTCCCTGCCACAAGGGTAAACTCTCTCAATGCAACACAACAGTAGCTGAAGTTTCATCTATCCATAAGGCAGAGGAAAGAGAAGCATAGAGTCATCGGGAATAATTGGTGGAGAAAAAGGGAACATCGGGGCTCTGCTGGGAAGAAAGATTGCTAAATTCTATTCAATGGAGTCTCAAAGACAAAGATAATTGTCATTACCATTGTAATACTTCATAAAAACTTGTGTTTTTTGTCCTATAAATTTGCGTAATCTGTGAAAGTAAGGAGTAGATGTCTAAAATGTTTAGACATTACAAAGATTATAAAATACTTGTAAATATATATGTATGTATGCATTATATGCTCGTATAGGATATAGATTTTCTTTAGGAAAATTTCTTGTCTTCTTTCATACTAAAAAAATCCCATATTTGAGGTAACCTTTATCACTTAAATATATGGAGTTATTCACTCATCTTTTTAGTTTTAATCTACAATAAATCCTTTTTACAAGCATCAGAATAGTCTCATTTTAGGACACAGTAAAGGTTTTCATGAAGAAAAAGTCACTTGTTTGTAAATAATAGAAAAATGACAATTAAGTGTATTACCATTTTGTGGCATATAAGCTTTTTTTAATTGTTATTTAGGAAAATCTGGAATGAAAATGTTAGAAATTGTTATAAAGCTAGATGATCCAGGAAAGGAATTGTGTTACATAATCATTTTTAATTTTAAAGCTTTCATAGCAAATCCAAATGAGGCAATCATGTATTACAATTACCATTGAATTTCATTTCAAACTATCATTAAAGGTGATAATACACCATTCAGAATAGTTGACCTGAAAGTTACCTTCTAAATTTTTCTAAAACTGATACTTATAACATCTCTTTGTCCTTATAACAATTAAGGATGAAATATTTCTATTTCAAAAGTGGGAAATTGCAGCCCTAAAATGAAGATAATCTCTTCTTTTATATGTGATCATTACCCAAGTTAGTTCCAAGCTCTGTGAGCTTAACGATTGAACTTGTCTATGAAGGATTTTCTTGTTAAAATATTGAATGCAAAGGGAAGAATAGAAATAAAATAAAATCAACTCAATTCACAGAGGAAGGTCGAATTCCAATTAAGTTTTAGTTTGAATGAAAATTAACTTTTCTTTTTAGGTTGGCATTCTTACAAAATTTTTGGTCATATGGTATCTACTTCATTTTTTTCTAATTTTAAGAACAATCCATGATTATTACAAAAAATTGAATAAAATTCCATAAAACATAGCAACTCCAATGCAAATAGTATATAATCCTACTACTCCCAAATAGGTATAATTTATATATTTGTATATTTATCTTCTTGGTATATATAGATTTGCATGTTGCAATCATCTTGCAAATTCAAAGACAATAGTGATTTTATTTAACATTATAAAATAAACTTTAGCTAAGTAATTAAAAACTTTTTCAAAAACATCACTCTAAGTAATTGCACAATATTTCTTTAGGTGTTCTGGGCCTAATTTAAGCAGCCATTACTCCAGTGTTCACAAATAGACTATTTCTTTTTGAGATGAGGAGGGCAAGATGTTTATTAGAGATCGATACTTGAGAAAAGGAGAATGAAACAGGATTGGGCAGAGGCACAGATTGAACTCTGATTCAGGCCCAACAAACCCTCATTCAATCTGCAGAGAGCTCTGGGGAGAACAGTCCTCAAAATTGCCAGTCTCTATTCCCCTGACTCACTTTGTTGGTGGCTGAGGGCTTTCTTGGGAGAAGGCAGACACCTGGCAAAGATTCTCTGGAGCTGACGCCTATCCTGAAAAAGCTAGCAGTCGGAGGCTGTTAATCTCACTCCCCACTTCTAGGACTCAAGTCTTTCCTTGAAAGGGTATACGGGCAGGGAATTTTCACATCTACAACAGATTACTAGATATTTTATGTAAACAAAATATTTTAGAGGCTGTGTCTCACGTAAGTGAACACCACTAAGGAAGCAAGCTGATGAAGAACAGCCATAGGTCCATTGCTCATGGTAATTTTTAAAAGTTTCTTTATTAAAGAAAGCTTATTATTTTGCGATAGTAATAGATTCACAGGAAGGCACAAAGAAATGTGCAGAGAGGTCCTGCGTACCCTTTAATCAGCCTCCTCCGGTGTTGACATTTTGCATAACTATAGTAAAGTATTGAAGATGAGAAATGGACGTGGATGCACTCCACAGAGCTTATTCGCATTTCACCAGTTATACGTGTATTTCCATGAAATTTCATCATGTGTAGCCTCATGTAACCACAACCACAATCAAGGTACTTAACTGTGCCCTTACCACAAACTCCCTTGCATGACCCCTTTAATAGCAACATCCACCATTCCCCAATTCCTAACCCCAGAAACCACTTATCTGTTCTCCGTCTCTAACTGTATTATTTCATGAATGCTATACAGATAGAATTATACAGTGTGTATCCTTTTCAGATTGGCTTTTTTCATTTATAGTTCTTTCCTTGAGGCTTATCCAAGTTGTTGCTTTTATTAATAGTTTATTCCTTTTCTTTATTTTTTTGAAGAGTAATAATTCCATGTGGATGTTCTACAGTTTACTTAACCATTCCTCCACTGAAAGATATTTGGGTAGTTTCTAGATTTTGCTTATGAAATCAAGCTGCGATGAATATTAGTGAACAAATTTCTGGGTGAAAGTAAGTTTTCATTTCTTTGGTATATATGTCTAATAATGTCATTGTTGGGTCATAAGCTATGATGATTAATTTTGTGCAACAATTTGGCTATCTGCAGGACCCAGTTATTTAATCAAACACTAATCTAGGTGGCACTGTGAAGCTATGCGGTTAATATCTACATTAAAATAACTTCAAGTAAAAGAGACTGGCCTCAATAATGTAGATTTCCTCAACTTGGAGAAATACTGTCTTGAGATTGCAGTATCAACTCCTGCCAATACATCTTATTGGTTGTGCTTCTCTGAAGAACCCTGACTAACATAGATGGGCCATCCCCATCTATGCTACTTTTCCATCAGCAATATATTAGTGATCCACTTCCTCCACATCCTCACTAACATTTATTGTTATCATCAACTTAAATTTTATTTTAGTTATTCTGATAGGTGTGCAGTGATATCTCATTGTGTTTTTTTAATTGAGATATAATTGACATATAAGATTATCTTAGTTTCAAGTGTGCAACATAATGATTCTATATTTGCATATATTGTGAAATAATCAGCATAACACATCTAGTTAACATCTATCACCACACATAGTTACAAATCTTTTTCTTGTGATGAGAACTTTTATGCTTTTCTCTCTTAACACATTTCAAATATACAGTACAGTATTATTAGCTATAGACACCATGCTGTTCATTACAACCACAGGAGTTATTTATTTTATAATTGGAAGTGTGTACCTTTTGACCACCTTCACCCATTTCACCCACCCCTAACTCCTGCCTCTGGCAACCACTAATCTGCTCTCTGTGTCTATGAGTTCATTGTTTATATTTTTAGGTTTCTCATATAAGAGATTATACAGTATTTGTCTTTCTCTGTCTGACTTATTTCCCTCAGCATAATGCCCCGAAGGTCCATTCATGTTGTCACAAATGGCAAGATTTCCTGCTTTTTCATGGCTAAATAATATTCCAGTGTGTGTGTGTGTGTGTGTGTGTGTGTGTGTGTGTGTGTGTGTGACGTAGGTTGTTTCTGTGTCTTGGCTATTGGAAATAATGTTGCAGTGAACATGAGGGTACAAATAGCTTTTGAAGTTAGCATTTTTATTTCCTTTGGATAAATACCCAGAAGTGAGATTGCTGGATCATTTGGTAGTTATATTTTTAATTTTGTAAGGAATCTCCACACTGTTTTCATAGTGGTTGTACTGATTTACTTTCTAATCATCAGTGCACAATAGTTCCCTTTTCTCTACATCTTCATTGACACTTACGATTTTGTCTTTTTGGTAGTAGCCATTCTAACAGGTGTGAGGTGATAACTCATTGTGGTTTTTATTTGCATTTCCCTAATGATTAGTGATGCTGAGCACCTTTCTATGTGCCTATTGGCCATCTGTATGCCTTTTTTTTTGGAAAAAATGTCTATTCAGATGCTCTGCCCATTTTTTAACCAGATTGTTTGCTTTTCTATTGTGTTGTGTGAGTTCCTTATATACTTTGGATGTTAACCCCTTATCAGATATATGATTTGCTGACGTTTTCTCCTACTTCATAGTCTGTGTCTTCATTTTAATGACAGTTTTCTTTGCTGTGCAGAAGATTTTCAAATTTGGTGTAGTCCCACTTGTTTAATTTTCCTTTTGTTGCCTTTGCTTTTGGTGTCACATCCAAAAAATTATTGCCAAAACTGATGTCAAGGAGCTTACCTCCTGTATTTCTTCTAGGACTCTTATGGTTTCCAGTTTAACATTCAAGTCTTTAACCCATTTTTCAGTTGATTTTTGTGTTTGGTGTAAGATAGTAGTCCAGTTTCATTTTTTTGCATATGGCTGTCAGTTTTCCCAACACCATCTATTGAAGAGACTGTTTCCCATTGTATATTCTTGCTTCCTTTCTCATAAATTAATTGACCATATATGTGTGGGTTTATTTCAGGGCTCTGTATTCTGTTTCATTGATCTATGTGTCTGTTTTTATGCCAATACCATACTCTTTTTATTGCTATAGCTTTGTAATATAGTTTGAAATCAGGAAGCGTGATACCTCCCATTTTTTTCTTCTTTCTCAAGATTGCTTTGGCTATTTGGGGTCTTTTGTGGTTCCATACAAATTTTAGGATTGTTTGCTCTATTTCTGTGAAAAATACAATTGGAATTTTGATAAGTATCATTGTGGTTTTAATTTCCATGTCCCTAATGATGAATGATGTTGAGCATATTTTCACCTGTTTACTTACCATCTCTATATCCTTTTTGCTGAAATGTACATGCATGCCTTTTGCCCATTTCTATTTGGATTGCTTGCTTTTTAATTTTGAGTTTTTAAAGTTGTCTATATAGTCCAGATACAAATATTTTGTCAGATATGTAGTTTCAAAATGTTTTCTTCTAGTTTTTAATTTGTCTTTTCATCCTTTTAAACAAAGTCTTTTGTAGAGCAAAGTTTTGAATTTTGATGAGACCTAAATGATCAATTTGTCCTTTAATGAACCATGCTTTGGTGTCAACTCTAAGAGATCTTTGATTAGTCTTATGTGAATATTTTCCCTTATTTTTTCCTAGATGTTTTGTAGATTTATGTTTTACATATAAGCTAAGGATCTATTCTGAGTTAACTTTTTCATAAGGTGTGAGGTTATGTAAAGGTTTAGTTTTTGCCTATTTATGTCCAATTACTCCAGTATCATTTATCAAAAAGGCTACTCCTTCTCTGTTAGATTACTTTTGCTCATCAGAATTTAATTGGGTATATTTCTCTGGTTATATTTCTGGGATGTCTGTTTTGTTTCATTGATCTATGTGTTTACTCTCTGGCAATACCACATTGTCTTGATTATGTAGCTACATATAAAGCTGCACCACTGGGAAATGTGATCCTTCCCACTTCATACTTCTCTTTTAAAATTGTGTGTCTCTTCATATAAATGGTAGAATAAGCCTGTCTATGTCTTCAAAAAACCTTTCTGAGATTTTGATAGGAATTGCGCTAAACCATCCATCATTTGAGGAGAATTAATAATATCTTTCCTTTGTTGATTCTTTCAGTCAATGAACGTGATATGTCTCTCCATTTATTAAGGTCTTCATTGATTTTGTTCATTACATTTTGTCATTTTCATAGAACAGATACTGTCCATGTCTAGTTAAATTTAGATATTAATATTTTATTTACTTTGGAGCAATTGTAAATAATATCAGTCTTTTTTTAAAATTTTCGGTTTTCACTTGCTTGTTTCCATTATATAAAATATAATTAATTTTTAGGTGTTGATCTTGCATCCTGTGATATTACTGAACTTGTGTTAATATAGTAATTTTTAAAATTCAGTTCCATTATTCAGATTTTCGTTTACATTTAGTTCTTTTTTATAACTTATATTTCTTTGCTAAGATTTTCTAATGCTTAAATTTTTTTCAAGAGAATTTGTAATTGATTGTTGAAGCATCTTTTTCCAGCTTTATTGAGTTATAATTGACATACCATTGTGTAAGTTAAAAGTATACAATGTGTTGATTTGATACACTTATATATTGCAACATGATTACTACTGTAGTGTTAGCTAACACCACCATCAAATCATATAATTAGCATTTCTTTTTTGTGGCGAGGACATTTAAGAGCTACTCTCTTAGCAACTTTGAAGTATATAATATAGTATTCTTAACTCTAATGACAATTCTGTGCATTAGATCCCCAGAACTTATCTGTCATCTAACTGGAAGTTTGTACTCTTTGACCAACGTCTCCCCATGCCCCTCTTCCCCGGAACCCCTGGTAACCACCATTCTACTCTATTTCTACAACTGGCTTTTTTAGATTCCACATGTAAGTGATATCATACAATATTTGTCTTTCTCTGTCTGACATTTCACTTAGCATAATACTCTCAAAGCCCATCCAAATTGTCACAAATCGCAGAATCTTCTTCTTTTTCATGACTGAATCCTATTCCATGAAGTATTTTAATGATAGTTGCTTAAAATTCTTGTCAGATAATTCCAACATCTGATTTATCTTGGTGTTGATATCTGTTGATTGTCTTTTCTCATTTAAATTCTGCTGTTCTTAGTTCTTGTTATGAACAGGTGATTTTCAGTTATATCCTGAGCATTTTGGTTGTTATGGGAGGAGAGTCTTGATTCTATCTAATTCTTAAATCTAGGTAAATCTCTTTGGCAGGCGTTATCCTGTTTGGGTTTAGCCTACAGGTTTTGGCCTACTTCTGTGGGTATTAGTTCCGATGACAGTTTGGTTTTCTGAGCCCTTGCAATAATGTTCTAGTCAGCTTCATTCTTCTGGTGCTGTTGGAGTTTTCCTTAGATCTTATTGGTGCCGTGTGCTAGGGCAGAAATTGTTTTGCTGGGATATCTTCTGTTGCTGAGTGATCTTCTTGGGGCAGGTGGCACAGTGGAGCCTGGGTCTCCTTAAGCCACTGGTTGGAGATTAGGGAGACCTGGAGCTTTGATGATTTTGTAGATGTGAGTATATGGGACACCACTTCCCATCCCTCCACCCCCAACTTTCCAGCCCCCTTTCTTGGTTGTGGGGCAGAGGCTGGAATAGCCAGGGGCTTCACTGCTGCGCTGCATGAGGCTTCTCAATCAGACCACCTGCAGGTGCCCCAGTTGTAGAGAAGCAAGTGCTAGGACTTCACCGCTGCCACCTCAGGCGGATCAGACCACCTGCCAAGACCAGTTGTGGAGCAGGGGCTGAGAGGGTCAGGGCCTTCCCTGCCACCACTGCTGCTGATGGATCCGACCATCCCCTGAGTTTGGAGAAGGAGTTTGAGATTCCCCACTGGGGCTGTGTTGGGCTTCCCTTTCTTCAGTCGTTTGGCTGTAGAGAGCAGGTGACTCCAAAGATAAGACATATCATCACCATTACAGTCTGTGCTGTTTTAGTGCCATTGCTGTTTCTCACTAAGCCTTAGTTTCAGCATCTACTATATAGTGGAATAACAGCCCCTTCTTTATAAGGCCATTATTATGGTTTGATAAATGATTACATATAAAGCATCTGACATAGTATACGGTCCGTAAATTTAAAATAATACTACTACTAATTATATAACAATATAATATTTTGTTGTTGTTGTTGTGGCTGTTACTTCTTTACTCCCTTAGATCTATCAGGATTAAACTCGTCTCAGCCCCGATGAGAATATATCCATGTATTCTGTTACATGAAATGTACTACAGGAAACACAGGGAATTCATAGGAAAATATAAGATATCTCCTGTACTGTTTAGTTTAGGTTTATTCATATCTTACCTGTTTTTTTTTTCCTAATCCAGATCCACAGTGAATTCTTTCGACAAAATAAGCAATGATGTTGGAAATCAGTTAAGAATCAAAGTCAACAGACTTTTTTTTATGTTTTCTCACTGATAAGGTTTAAGAGATGAATCTTGATACCATGCAAAGATGACACTGATTTGCTGATCTAATTAAGTTAGAACTCTTAAATTTTACCAAAATACTAAGTTAAGAGATCATACTGAAAGATTAAACATTTTATGTTCCTTTTAATTACATATGCTATCTCTAAACGTGCATATTACTAAATTGCTTTTTCAAAATAGACATATGTATAGCCATGTATAGATATTGTCTATATTCAAATGTCAAATTATTGAGAAAGATTAATAACAATGTAGGTATGACATGAAAAGTACAACCACCTTTGCCTCTCTGCAAGGGAATTAGATGTTTTTGATGTAAAACTGTAGTCACTATTTTCAGAAACTTGTTCTTTGCTGTTTTCTTAGATTTGGAGTTGGCCTAAAGCTTTTGCCTTTGTAGCTGTTTGTCAGACTGGTCTGTCTGCTGCTGTTTCCCATTTGTCTACAGCTGTGCTTCAGTGCTTTCTGGAAGCATTTTCTCTCCTTTCCCTGCTTTTGATTGACCCACTTTGGTCTGTGATGGAAAAGCAATCTTTGGGCTCCTTGTGGCTAGAGCATTTTTTACTTTCTGTGAACTTCCATAACTTTGCGCCCAATATACCTTTTGCTGTAGTTATTCTTGCATATGTCTCATGTCTCTTACAAATTTATTGAGCTTGTTGATGGCAGGAACTCACAAATATACATTTGTTCCTCTCTCCAATAGACTCACTCACAGAGAATATCTAACAGTATTTCCATGTACATAAATGAGTTTAGCAAACGTTTGTCAATTAAGGGACTATGTCTCCATTCTCATTTGACTTCAAATGGAAGATAGATAGTATCTGCACAGAGAGTATGGGGAAATCTTAGGTAGAGCACAGAACCACAGTCTGGAAGATTGGGAGAGGTGCTCATATTTCAGTGGAAAAAGTGATTGTGTTAATGACTTGATCTGAAATCCATCAAGTTGCCGAGCCACAAACCTGGGGATGTACTTCACTCTTCTTTCTCTCTCATTCCACCTAGAATAACTTATCTAATCCTTTTTGACATAATAACCTATAAGGCTCTTAAATCTGGTCCCTCTTCAGATTTTATCCTACATCAGAAAAAAAATAACTCTTTGAAATTTCTGCACGAGCCTCCCCCATCTTCTTCCTGCCTCTGTTCTTTCTCTAACCCAACAATTTTCAACTATTGTAGCCACAGGGATAAACCTAAATTTTAAATTGGAACATGTACCTTCATACCTAAAAAAATCCAACATTTAACACAGAAATCGCAAAGCTTTTCTTCTACTTGCTTCTCCAGTTTCATCTTTAGCAGTAATCCTCTCACCGTACCCTCTACTCTTCTGACTTATTATTATATTTAATGTTATCTTTGATTTTATCTCTAGGATTTTCATTTGCCATTCTCCTTCCAGAAAGACCCTTTTACTCCTGTTTTCCCCCTTGTTAATTTGCACTTGCCTTCAGATTTTAGTGTATCCATAGTGGTGAAAGTGCTGAGATCCCACAGCCAGGTGTTTCTGAAAACTGGCTGCTTTGCTCACAGGTGGAGCCTGACTCCCTGGTGCAGTGTTTGCAGAATGGTCTACAACTAATACGTGTTGGATGGATGTCTCCATTGTTTATAGATTTTTCTTCTCTTTATTCTGATATTTTTCAAACTTACTGCAAGGAGGGGATTTGTACACTAGGCTATTGGATCCTTTGGAGTGGGTAATGTCTTTAACTTTTCAGAGTCCTGATTTTTCTCTCTGAAACTAAGATCGTGATAGTTAAGCTACCCCAAAAGAAAGGTGTAATTTTAATCAGCACTAGCTCCAAATCTTTACACTTCTCCTTTACGCTCTTCTCTAGTGAAGCCAGGAGATATTTACTTTGAAATAAAATGTGAAAAATCTGTTAACCTAAAGACCAACTGTATTTTATTAATATAGAAAGTCAGTTTAGATATTAAGATCCTAAATATGTTTTTGCCTCTTGAAATTCTTCTAAATTATTATTATTATGTATTTTTTAATTAAGGTCACTTTGATCAATTAAGAAAAGAGAAGTTATGCACCCTCTTGAAATCGTTGCAAATGAGCATAATTTAGAAAATGTTTAAAAGACATTAGATTTTCTTCTTCTTTGACCAAATACAAAATGTGGCTATACAATGGAGTTCGAGAGAGTGAGACGAGGTCATAGTGAGGCACTTTTATCCTTTGAGTTTTATGTTATCATATTATTACTTCCAGTTGAAAGGTGTACACATAATTTTAATGATCACATAATTATTCCAATCAATAATTGCTATTATTTATTTTTTATATATAAGATATTTACAAATTATATATATGGCAATGAAAAATATATATAACACTAATAAAAGAATAAAAATAGAAAAATATGTGCTTTTATAAAATCTGATAGGCTAATTCAGTTATTAAAATGAGATGAGTACATACTTTGCCCCTTAAAAGCCCATTTATGTCAATAATTTAACATTGCATTTACTTAAAAAAATCAAGATTATGCTTGAAACCATAAACAAATGGAAATACAATTTATTTTTCACCACAAGAACATAAAAGAAATAAAACATAAAAGAAATTCTCCACTACTTCTTTCACTTTGGATATAGACACACATTTCCAGAGCTGATAAATTGAACAAAGTCACAAAGATGACACCACTTACTGTTGAAGTAAGTAAGACAAGTACTCAGTGTTTTTTAAACTTGGCATTCTGGGTGATAACTAAAAATAAGACTTACAAATCACAAAGATAACACTAATATCTCTTTATCGGTAGTACAAGTATTCAAAATCGCTCTTTTTGGACAATGCATTTCACATTACTGTTATCTTTGGCCCTGTCATTCAATCCTATATCAAATCATGTGATACTTTGCAGCACGTGTCTTTATTGTCCCCTTCGTGCCTTGTAAATAATTGGGATGTAGGAAATGATTACTTGAATTAATGAACGCATTGCTGTTCTTCTTCATGACCGGTCACATCTATATGAATATACTAGCTTAAAATTTGGGAGAGTTTATATCCATAGCTGAGAAAGCAGCTTAATAGACTGCATGCCGTCTGAGCCTGCCTGTTGTTTGCAGAAGCCTATGATCTAGCAAGTCCACCAGCCCATATACGCTTACATGGACTGGAAAGCAGATGCTTTGTGTGTGTCTCGCTAATTTCTTTTTACTTTATGGAAAGGGCTTATAGGTGATTATTTCATCAAAACAATCTTGACTCTTTCGGACATATTGACTCTATACGTTACAGAGGACGTTCTGTCAGGGCTATTCCCTGTTTAGATACATATTAGTCAGCTAGGGCTGCCATAACAAAATACCACACTGGGTGCCTTAAACAACACACATTGCTTTTTCACAGTTCTAGAGGCTAGAGGTCCAAGATCAAGGTCCTGGTAACTCCAGTTTCCATGAGGGTTCTCTTCCTGGCTTGAGATGACTGCCTTCTCACTGCATCCTCATGTGGCCTCTCCAGCGGACTGAGTGATCTCTGCCGCCTCTTTGTTTTTTAAGGACACCAGGCCTGTTGGATTAGGAGCCCACTGTCATGACCTCATTTAAACTTTATTTCCTCTTTATAGGCCGTAGCTCCAAGTACAGTCACATTGGGAATTAGGGCTTCAACATATGAATTTTTCAGGACAAAATTCAGTCCATCACAAAGTACTTGACTAATACAGATCCAAAAGGTATTTCACGGAGTTATTCAAGCCAGAAGAGGATTTTAAAACCTTGTTTCAAAGGATATCAGTGAGCAGTTTAAAAAGAGAAAGTGAAGGAGAGAAAATATTGGCATATGCTGATGAAATTTAGTATTTGCATCAAATACGTATGCATTTTTATCTCACTATATGCTAAAATAATTTGTGGATTTTATATTATTTCTTTAAATGAAAACTCAGTTCTTCCCAACTTTTCCTAATCTATCTTGATAATTGTTTGTTTCTTTCCATCATGGACACAGGGGAAACACCAGTAAAGATTAATCTTCAGATTTAGTAGATATTAATTTGAAATAGTATGCATGTAAGTAGCACTTCTTCTGATCCATTGCATTTAAATGCCTGCAGCTCTCGTGTGGATTCAAGATGTGCTTTACTGCATCCCTAACCTATAAGCCTACTCATGAAGATTCTAAGGGCATCATTCCAGAGTTAACATAGGGAAATGCAATGTGAAGAGAATATCATTTCGTATGGGTTCTAGAATACTATAGTTTTGTTTTATTTAAAATATATGTACAAAATAAAACTAAATAATTAATATTGAGGCATTTAAGTCTCAATCTATTAATTTATTATTTGTTAAAATGCCAATAATTCATTTTTAAATTAAATATATAACCTCAAATAAACTAAATTTTTAAAAAAGATGAGATCTAATCTAATGATCACCAACTGTCTTTGCTGATACATAGATCCGGCATTGAAAAATACCTCTATCTTGTAAACTTAAGCAAGTTACTGAATGGGCCATTGTTTTCCAATCTCTAAATTGTATGTAATAATATTCTTGTCATGGGTCTGTTATGAGAACTCGAGATAATGGAGGCATGCTATTTGCATAATACTGGATAAGGTTATAGTTGGGGAGTGTGTTCTGGTAGATTTTTGTTTATTAGCTAGTTTATTCATTTCACATATTGCATTCTATTAATAAAAGTGCTAGTCATTTTTAATAAAATATAGTTTTTCAAAACATACACAATTGTTAACCCAACATATAACTGGCATACACAGTGTGTAAGTGGTAGACTGTGAGAGTAATTTCAATTATATTCAGAGACCAAGGGAAAGCTTTAGGAGAGAAAAGACATGAAATGGGAGTCAAATGTCAAATAACTCAGGCTTTGAAAGAAGACTAAATGGCAAGAAAGAGATAACAAAGGATGCGTTACCAAACAGGAAACCTGGTTTATATTAGAATAATGATCTTTGGAAACTTCCAATGGAAACGTGCATGTAAATAACTTTAGAAAATGAATTAATTTCTGGATGATCAGCTTCCGTGTATGCTTTTTTTGTTGAGTATATCTACTGAGAACTAACCTGTGGGTTGCTTCTACCTTAGGCTTTATGCCTCTTCTTTCACCAGTGTCCCCTTCATTTTCATTCAAACTTTGCATACCCCAATACTGAATCTTACCACAATATATCTCTCTAAGGCGTAAAACTCAGTGGTAAATTAAACACAGGGTGGACTTAGTTTCAGGTATTGTTGTCAGTGTTGAGACAGGGAATGCTGCTGGAGAATGACATACTTCTACAAGTTGAGTGGTTTCAAGTTCTTTACTAAAAAAAAAAAAATTGAAGAAGAATGAGGAGAGTTGCCAAGTGTTAAAAAAATATTTAAAACTTTATTTTTGGTGATAAATTAATGCCATGATTTCCAAATGACTTAAAAGTAGTTCAAAGAATTTGTGACATTGTGTGGCAGCTGTGATTGCAAAGACTGCTGCAAGAATAGTTCCCATATCGCGCCTTCTGTCCAATATGGATGACCTTGTCACTCCCACATCAAGAAATAGAGTCAAGTTTTCATCCTCTTGATGAAATTCCTGGGTTGGGTTTATAACATCTTTCACTAGGAGAATATAGTGGCCATGAGCCTTCTAAGGCCGGGCTGTAAGTGATGTGCCGCTTCTGCCTTTACAGGTTGGGATGCCACCACAATGGCAGAAAGCATAAACAGCTGCATAGAGAGGCTCAGGTGGAAGAGAAGTGAGCCCCCAACGGACAGTCTCAGCTCAGCGCCCAGTCATCACAGACTGCAAAACACTGGAATGAGGACTTCAGGCCTTATAACCAACTTTGTACCTTAGCTGATACCACGTGAAGCAGAAATTTCTAGTCAACCCACAGAGTTATGGGAAACAATACACTGTTGTTGTTTAAGCCTCTAAAATTTTAAGTGGTTTGTTATATATAGAAAATAGTCATAAAAACATTTCAATTAGGGGCTGGCCCATGGCCCAGTGGTTAAGCTCACGCGTTCTGCTTCGGTGGCCCAGGGTTTCGCCAGTTCGGATCCTGGGCACGGACATGGTGCCACTCATCAGGCCATATTGAGGTGGCATCCCACATGCCTCAACTAGAAGGACCCACAGCTAAAAGTATACAACTATCTACTGGGGGGGATTTGGGGAGAAAAAGAAAAAAAAAGAGATTGGCAAGTTGTTAGCTCAGGTGCCAATCTTTAAAAAAAACATTTCAGTTAAAAAGTACTTCTATTCTCATCAACATATTTATAGAAAATAACTCTCAGTATTTATAGCTAAAAAACAAAAAACATAAATAAGGTTAAGGCTGAATGCTGAACCCTATAAACTATTTAGCTTATTAAAATTGTTTTTCCAATATAATTATACCTTCAATATTTTATAATGATGTAATGTCTGACATACATATGTTTTAAAGATCATACCTATGAGAATTTTTATGATATATCACTTCAAAAACAAATTTTAATAACAACGCTTTTGAAAATTGAAAAATTTATTTTTTAAATTTTAATTCAGATACTAATTTTTTTGGAGGAATGTAATATGGGATTTAATAAGACCTTGCTGAAAATGTATTACCAGGTATAAAATACTGTGCAGGAAGTTGATTATAATAAAAGCTTAAGGAGTAAAAAAAAAAAAAGTAAAAATTTTTAATATTAAAAACAAACGTGCTTGACCTTTTATAATGAATAATCAGAGTTCTTGAATTACTAAGGTATGGAAAGTCCATCACGTATATGTAAAAGGGTAATAAAGCAATTTTATTTTATAATGAAAATATTTACAATTCACTAGAAAGCATATCTTTAAAAATAATTTTGCCCCACCACATATTTTAGTGATGAAAACTAACAAAGTTCAGCTTTAAAAAGAAAAAATCCAGAGGTTGGCCTGATGACATAGTGGTTAAGTTCACATGCTCCACTTTGGTGGCCTGGGATTCACAGTTTCAGATCCCAGGAGGGGACCCACATACCACTAGTCAAGCCATGCAGTGGTGGCATCCCACATGCAAAAAGTAGGAGAAGATTTGCACAGATGTTAGCTCAGTGACAATCTTCCTCACCAAAAAAGAAAAAAAGAAAAGAAAAATCCAGTAGTTGATATATACATATGTCTGAAAAAGACTTGCATTAAGATTGTATAAGGAACTATTACTATCTAAGTGGACAAGAAAACAAAAATAGAGATAAGATTTTTTAAACATTTTTATTTTGAAATAATTTTGGATTTAGAGAAGTTACAAAGATAGCACAGAGAGTCTTTATTTATCTTTCCCTCAGTTTCCCCTAATGTTAACATCTTATATAACAATGATATGCTTATCAAAACTAAGAAATTAATGCTGATGCTAAACTATTAGCTAAACTAAAAATGCCATTTGGGCTTCACCGGTTTTTCTACTAAAGTCTTAATTTCCATTCTAGGATGCAACCCAGGGTACTATATTGAATTTAGGGGCCGTGACTCCTTAGTTCCTTAGTCTCCTTTAATCTGTAACAATTGCTTACTCTTTCCTTGTTCTTCATAGCTTTGCCACTTTTAAGTAGAATGTGCAGGGTATTTTGTAAACTGTCTTTCAATTTAGGTTTGTCTGGTATTTTCTCATGAGTCGACTGGGGCTACCGGCCTTTGGGAAGCGTAAGACAGAGAGGACAAGTCCTTTTCTTCTTGCATTCTATTATGGGATACATCATATCAGCATTATTTACCACAAATGATGTTGACCTCAATCACTTGGTTAAAGTAGCCTTTGCCAGCTTTTTCCTCTGTAAAATGTTATTGAGTGTTCCCCCCGTTTCTGTACACTATTTGTTTGAAGTAAGTTACTAATTGCAGCCTAAACTCAAAAGGAGGGGAAATAGGCTCCAACCTGGAGGGGAGAATGTCTAAATTAATTAGTTGGAAGTTTTCTGTGAAAAAGACTTAAACATTTAACTCCCGAGAAAAGGGCATAAAATTTTAGTTATATTTACAGTTGACAAACATTAACAGAAGTTAACAAAAGAGGGTATAAGATTGGTTAATAAGTACATAAAAAGATGCTCACATCATTAGCTACAAAGGAAATGCAGATTAAACCATAATTAGATACAACTGTATACCTTTGAGAAAGTGTAGAATGAAAACACTAACAATACTAAATGTTGGCAAGGCTGTGGGAACGAGAACTGGTGGGAATATAAAAATAGGACAGCTACTTGGGGAAACAGTGTTAACTCTTAAAGAGCTAAACATCCACCTAAACACAGATGGAAACTTTCTGCTCCTATGTAGTTTTCCCCAAAAAAGGAAAATAAAACACATATCCAGACAAAAAGTGTATCCAAATGTTCATACCAGTTTTACTTGTAGTAGCTAAAAATTTGGAAAAACCCAGCTGTTAACAGATGAATGAATGAACAAAGCATAATGTATCCGTACAATGGAGCACTACTCTCAGCGGCAAAAAGAAACAAACGATTGATGCAGGCAAAATGGATAACTCTCAAAATCATTATGATGAACAAAGGAAGCCAAACATAAAAGAATGCACGCCGTCTGATTATATTTATGAAATTTGAGGAGATAGTGGCAAAAAGCTGGCTGAAACCAGAAGTGAGAATTGACTACAAAGGGGCATGAGGCAGCTATGGGGGTGATAGAAATGTTCTGTTTTGTTTTGGTGGCTTTACAGGTATATGCATCTGGTAAAACTCAAAAAACTATACATTTTAAAGTTTATTGTATACAAATGAAATCTCATTAAATAATATATAACAAGGGGTATGTATTCTTCAAAATTACTTTAGGACTTAAACGAAGAAAAACTTTGGCAACCCCTGAATCGACCATATGTCTTGATGGCAGGGACCATGCTGTGTACTTCTGAGAAATTTCGTTCTTTTAATCTCAGAGATCAGTTTTAAGCTACATAATCTGCAGTCACCAAATTAAAAGGATATTGCTTGACTGCTTAGTTATTTTCATCCCTTGAGTTGAGATAACCTTTTCTTTTTTAACTCCAATGTCTTAATCTTACATTTCTGAAAGTCCTTTTATTGACAGAACTGCTTAGTTTTAATACCTTAGGATTCTTTTTGTGACGGTATTAATCAGTCTGAATTTCCCCCAGAATTCTAATATTGACTGTCACATCTATGAGTCTAATGATCCAAATGCCATTAATGTGTTTGTTCACCTTACCCCCACTCAATTTATACATTTTTTCTTGATGATTCTTGGTACTGAATATGATCTAAATGAAAATAGAATAAATATACACACACATACACAAACCAAGGCATGCACAACATGTACACGCACACATGTGTATGCATGTATATTTTAAATCATGATCTTAGAGTCCTTTATTTACCCCTCTCTAATTCTCTTATTCCACCAAAAAATTATATCTAGTCCGCTAAAACAGGAATGGAAATTATGATTCTGACTTGAAACGTGTTAATTTAGTCTAAGTTGAAATGGTTAAATGATTTCCTATGGATTATGGATTGTAAAACTGCAGAAACAATACAGTGTGAGGCAGTTCACATGGGAATCTTATCTCAAGGCCTTTGGATTTTGGAAATACATAATAACATAAAAGAAATGGTATGTGGAAATAATTACTAATGTAATTGTAACTAGTGAAATGTTCTAAATATTTTCCATGAGTTTCATAACCATTAATGTTTTAGAAATATCTTTGCCTTCTGAGAAACATTCTTGGAAGTTATTTGACGTGTTACTTTAAAGAGAGAGTAATGTATCATATATACTTCCATGTAGTTGAGAGGAGTTTACAAAATAGATTATACAAATATTTATTTGAGCTAAAAAAAGAAGTGCAGTGATAGGAGGAAGTTTAGGAAGTTTAGGAAGCTAGCTACTGGGTAATTATGAGTATTTACAATGAGATTACAGACTCAAAGATCAAAAAAGTAACCAGTCCCTTCTGAAAAAAATGTAATATTAATGCTTACAAGCCCTTTAAAAGGAGCTGTTAGAGGATAAAGGACAGGAGGCTACTGGGAATTTGTGGATTACAAATAGCGCATTTTAGGTACACAAAAGTAGTACTAATGTCAAGGGATCAAAAAAATCTGAAACAGTAGAATAAGCGAATCACCGGAGATAAAATCATGTTATGGATTCCATTTAAACATTACAAATATGGCGACAAATTTTTATTCCTATATTGCAGTCTACATCAGGAAACCAGGTATTCAAAAATATTTTTCAGGAATTACTCAATTGCATGTGTATCACAGGAATAATACAAGATTTGAACAATAACAAAATCTATAGAAGAAAGCTTGAAAGTTTCACTTCATCTACCCTAATATACCTGAGTCAGAGAAGACAGCCACTGGCAGCAGTTTCGTCTTTGGTTTGATATATGTGTTGAGAAATTATATATTTCAACACGTGTGCCTACATCTAGACATTACATATGTAACATATTCATCTATATTATATATTTATATATGCAATAATACTAAGGGCATATAAAAATTTGAAGGAAACATTAATTTATGCAGAATAGTGCCTATGACAAAATAGACACATAGTAGAGATTTAAATAAAGGTTAATTTCAAAGTTAAATGCAGATTTATGGTTGGAAAATTTGCACACTCTCTCTAAAGTTAAGGCAAATTTTCATTATTTAATAGAAGACATTTTCATAAAGTGATTACTTTGAATTATGCCTGGACATTAATAATCTTGAGCCTTGTGAAGTATCTATTAGCAATTTGGATGTCACCATGTTGAATGCAAGAGTTTGCCTGAATCAGGGCACGTGTGGACAGGTGTTACTAGATTCAGCTCCCTGGGTTACAGTTATGTTGTACTTTTCACTATGTCATTTGGAATTTATCACCTCTGTGTAACTTTCAGTTTTTATTCTCTGCGTTCTCTCACTATCTCATGTTACCCCAATATCACCTCTTCAGTATTTTATTTTCTATCCTCTGAAAAACACTGGGCAAGAACTCATTAAGAAATTAACATAGAAGTTAACTTTCAAATTTGGGAGCATTAACTTTTGACAGATTCAAAGCATTGTAACTCAACATTAAATTATTCTTTGGATGAATATGTATGCTTGTTTAATTACAAATGATACATGAATACTAAATACGCTCAACAGTTCTTTCAAAAATATTTTATACACTACACTGCTCTTTCACATGTATGAGAAGATAAGTAAAAGATACTGGGTATTTATTTAATATAGCTCTTCAGAATTATAGATAGATAGATGGACAGATATAAATATGCACACTTTTTTTAACTTCTCAAATTTAGAGTTTGTCAATTGGTGGAAGAGATAGTAATCACTGGTTTTGAAGCATAGCACATTTAATATAAAACCTTTTAATTTAGGTTGTCTATCTTGGAAGAAATTAAACGTTATTGAGACACTAATATATTTAGCTTATGACCTGAATGAAAAAAAAGAAATTAATTCAAAGCATGTTAGCTTGACTTAATTTTAAAATATATACTTTATTATCTACTGGTTGTAATATTACGTTTTACAGATTCTGTTTCCTGGCTTTTTTCTTACTAGATTTGAAAATGAAATTCCTTTTAGCTGAGAACCTTTGATCTGTCTTATCCAGTTTTTTCTTCCTAATTACAAAACTAGCACAAGCAAACCAATTTGTTTGTTCCAAGCACTGTGTGATTATCTTTCTCCACCATGTGTGCAGACACAGCCAGGATACACAAAGGCTGATAAATGAGCCATTTATTTGATACTGTAACAGTCAGATTTATCAGAGGCCACCTATTGGCTGCTCCACAGATGTATTAATCAGTAAGCTTTTGGTGAATCTCCACAAGGTGACAAATAGCTAAACGTTTTCTAAAATTTTCCATTTCCTGAATATGTAAAACAAAAGAAATACAGATGAAATTTGAATCTTAGGCACCAAATGTAAGCCTGTTTACAAATCATAGCACATTACTTAATAAGGATATATAGAGATGTCAATTTTAATTTAATATTGGACTTTCTGGAATAAATTGTTTCATTTTTAGCACTTGAATTCTCATCTGAAAATCTCATTTTGGGGCTGCCCTATGGCCGAGTGGTTAAAATTCTGTGCAGTCTGCTTTGACGCCCTGAGTTCACCGGCACAGACCTACTCTAATCATCAACCATGCTGTGGAGGCATCCCACGTACAAAACATAAAGGAAGGTTGGCACAGATGCTGGCTCAGGGCTAATCTTCCTCAAGTAAAAAAAAAAAATCTCATTTTTCTAAAAAGTGGCTACTTTATTGCATTTGATCTTTGCTTCTTTATGGATAGGAATATCCCTAAATAATTTCTCAAACATATCACAGTCATTGACTAATAGTTGCACAGATAATTTTTTTTTTTTTTTACAAATCAGTTTCAAGAAACTTTTAATAATTTGGTAGTGAGGCATTTAAACAAGCTAAATCAGGGATGGTTAAATAAGTCTGCTGAAGATACAAAGGGAGGATACAACATGAACCACAAAGTGATGCTTTAATGGTTCCAACTAGCATGTTGATATGCTGTAGCGTATTTTACTGGAGGTTTTGGGAAATTAAAGGAGGTTAATATTTCAGGAAAAGAATAAATCAAAAATTGAATATTAGAGATAATGTTTACTGGAAGTCCCTAGGCATTTTATAAATAGCTAAGATTCATTTCCCTCGACCCTACCTTTTCATGTTTCAGAGACTGTAACAACTCATTCTCCCTTCAGAAATTCAATAATAACCAGTCTACTGCATAGAGGGATTTAGCTCTCAACATGCCTTCTTTGCTCCAGGTACATATTTGCGTGTGCACTGACTCATTAATGCAGGAGGCTGGGAAATAGACCATGTTCTCTAGGTCCCACATATGGAGGTTTATAAAGAATAATTGATTTTAATATCATATTAATTATTTATCTTCTTCTCCCTCTAGACTTTGATGTAAATAGAAATGAATATAGATTTAATTTCATAAAATCTAAATTATTCCACCACTCCCGTCACCCATAAACACACAGCTATGGTGAAATAGTTCATACATAGTTTTTCTATGTATCACATGGAATAAAAAATAATAATCAAAATGGATTATCAGAAATCCACATGTCAAAGGAGGGAGATATTGAATTTTTAAAGTGGCATGTAATTTTTCTAAATGCGATCTGAATATTTTGAAGTTTTGTTGTATGAGTATGTCAGTTCTTTTAGGCACATATGAGAACTGTGTTGAGTTAAAAATGACCACAAGTCCCTTTCATTGAGAGATGATGTCTATATTTCCTCTCAGAATTTCCCTCATGATTGCGCTAACAAACAGAGAATAGCGTGAGTGGTGCTAAGCTAGATCCATATCCAGCATTTATGAGGACTACCAGTTTCTGCCTTGGTTTCTTGAAGCCCTGAGCTTTGAGTAAGAAGTCTGAATGCCCTGTCAAGAAGTCATGCAGAGAGTCCCCGAGACTAAGGTGGAGAGAGAGAAAGTGATCTAGCCAGCTCTAGTCTTCCAGGCACCTCTAGCAAGATGCCAGTTTCCACATATGCCAAGATGCCAGGCATGTAAGTGAAGCCATCATATATTATCTAGAGCAATCTAGCTGCCAGCTGAATCACACCTAGTGACACCAAATGACATCAAATGAAACTGAAGAATCGCCCAGGAGAAAGCCCTGTCTCAATTTCCAACCAAGAAAAATCATGGGCTATATTAGAATGTTTGATGGTTTTAAGGCACCAGATTTTGGGGTAGTTTGTTATTCAGGAATATCTGCCAGGGACAGAATGTGCTACCCAAAGTGATGTATTATCATAACAAAGAGCAAATGATGTGACATTATCTTGCAACAGAAAAATGGCAAAAGGTGTGAGATTCTGGAGGAGACTGTTAGTAAATGCTGGAAGAAACTTGAGTATTGCATTTGGGAAAAATGGAAGGACCTAAAAGAGATTGTTGGTGAGAGCTTGAATGACAGTGAGGAAACTGTTACTGGGAACCGTAAAAATCGAGATGCTACATATGCTGTTGTGCAAAGTTTGTCATCACTGCCACCTGTAATAATGTGGAACATAGAAAGGGTACTTACTGGGCTCATGGGTCTGACTCGGGGGATATCCAAGTAAAATGCATAATGTGCCAACTAGCTTCTTCTAGTTGCCTGTGATAAAATATGAAAAGAAAGAGATGAGCTAATGAAAGATAACTGTTTCTGAAAAGAATTTGGGAAAAATGTAATGAGCCAGGACTTACTAGGTTTAAAAATAGAACTCTTTCAAATCCCCAGTCTCTCCCATCAAAATAATCTCTCAGAAAAACACCCTTTTTAAGGCATTAAAAGGATTATAGAACCTGGTAGCTGGATCAGGAGTTGGCAAACGATGGCCTGTGGGCAGACCATGTATTTTGTAAATAATTTTTAGTGAAGCTCAGCGATGCCCACTTGTTTACATACTCTCTATGGCTGCTGTTCCGCTACTACAGCAGAGTTGAAGAGTTGTGACGGAGACCGTATGGCCCACAAGCTGAAAATATTTACTCTCTGGCCCTTTACAAAAAAAGGTTGCCGTCTTTTAAGATAGAAAATAAACCTTTATGGATTTCAAAAGTGTGTCTCATATCCTTTCTGTTAAGTAGTAGACTTTCTGAGAACGTTAAGGGTATTGTTCAAAAACAATGCTCTTATGCATGCCTGTTTTCTTCCAGCAAAATAATCTCTGAGAGAAACATCTTTTTTATCTTTTTAAGACATCAAAAAGATTATAGGCCTTTCATTGCAAACATGAGCCATTACCTATGGGAAAGAAAGGAGGGATCAAAAGGAGGAATCAAGAGCCCATAGGACAGAGCAAAAAGCTGTAGAGAACCACTTCCAGAAACTGAACTGAGTTCTAATAAAGGAGCTGATGACAGACATGCCGAAGTCTTATGGGGCAGTAATGGCTACTGGACTTCTTTTCTGAATCGGAGTCTCCAATAGGTGTGCCTTTTTCACCATTGTAGTTTTGGTGTGAGGGGACAAATATCTTCTCACTTTCTTATATCTTCAGATTGAGAGAAAATGCACTGAAGGATCTGTAATCCAGGAGCTTCATTCCCTCATAAACCTCATGTGGATAATGGGAGTCTGGACATGTAACTAATGCCATAATAGAATGAGATTCTGAGGGTATTGAGAAGCAGAGGGTAATTTATCATGGACGAAAAATGTGAATGATTTGTGAGGGAAGAACAATTGTGATTAAAGTATTTGCAGATTCTTTGGTATTCCTCCCATTACAATGTGGGACTTGTTTCTCTTCATCTTAAATTTGGGCCAGCCTGTGAGTTCTTGGACCACTAGAGTATGGTGAAAGTGAAGCTATGCCTTTTGATGTCTGACAGCTTTCACATTGTTTCTGAGAGCCCTGAGGCACCGTGAAAGTACGACTTCCTTATTATAACCATGTGGAAATGCTCTGAGATCAGTCAGGGACAAAGAGAGGACCCAGTTAAGCCCATATTTATGACCATGTCCATCAATACAATAGACATCTCAGTGAAACCATCTTGTACCTCCAGAGCACCTCAGCCACCACTTTAGCATCACCGAGTGATAGTAGTCATTGTTAAGTGGAACAGAAGAATCACTCAGCTGAGCCCTGTCCTAATTCCTGAAACACAAAATTGTTAGCTATTATGAAATGTTGTTTTAACCCTTAGGCTGTGGGATGGTTTATTATATAGCAATAGATAACAATAACAGGGAATAACTAATTTCCATTGCAGTAATCATAAAGAAAGAATATTTTTAAATCTTGGCAAAAATTAAGACCAATGAAAAATTTATGGCAAGTTTTCATAAGGCCAATGGAATCAAACAAAAGACAAATAATAAATTAAACTAAACAAACAAAACTTAACTCTCACCCCTAAAAATTCAGAAGAGAGTTCAGTAGGCTGTTATATTGTAAAACATATTTTAAAAGTTATACTTTTTCCAAAGACACACACACCAGGTAAGAAAAAAGTCTCCGTTTATAATAATAGAATCAAATATAAAACACGGAAGAGTGAATTTGGAAATAACGCTATATAATTACAAATCTCAATGGAACATAAAAGAATAATTGAATACATTGGTACAAATATTTATGTGTGCATAATAAACTTCAGTAATTAAGGAAACTTTTCATGGAAATATAACAAATAAAATTAGATGAATTATAATGTATAAAACTTAAATTCATATTCTTATTTAATAAACAGCAAAATCAAGCAAAAGAACATTAATATTTCTCATAAAAGCTCTCTTTTTATTCCCTCTCAATTACTTCCACTCAAAATAAACCAGCATCCTGACTTCTATTGCCAAAGAAGTTTTGCCTGATTTTTTGAAGTTTGTGTAAATGGAGTCATTCATATGGTACTCTTTTGTGTTTAACTTCTTTCCCTCAATATTCCTTGCACATTGTTGCACACAGAACTTATTTGGTATTTCTCACTGCTATAGAACAAGGGGCCACAAGCTATAGCCTCTGGGCCAAGTCTAGCCCACTGCCTGTTTTTATAAGGTTTTCATGAACACAGCCAGGCTCATTTGTTTGCACGTTGATTCTGACTGCTTTCCTGCTACAGCAACAGAGCTGTGTAGCTGCAGTAGAGACAGGATGGTCCATAATGCTAACAATATTTACTATCTGGCCTTTTACAGCAAAAGTTTGTTGATCTCAGCTATAGAGGAATCCACTGTATGAATAAATTTTACTTTATTTATCTGAACAACATTTGGGTTATTTTCAGTATTTGGCTATTACCAACCATGCGTTTACTAACAATCTTGACCGTGTCTTTTAGTGAACATATTTACATTTCTGTTAGGTGTCTACCAGGAAGAGAGATTGCAACCAGATAATTTTCCACAATGGGAATGCCAATAGGTGTTACCAAACTGTAGCGATCACCACTTTGTGAAAGTTCCAGTTACTCTATATCCTAGCCAACAACAGGGATTTTTACTTTTTTTTTTTCTTTAATTTTAGCTTTTCTATTAGAAGTGGACCTAACTGTGCTACTTCCCCTTCTAGATATAGTATTATATTCATATCCGAATAATACAAAACAAATATATCCCTGATTTTAGAAGTAAAATACTGTATGGAAATATCTTATACATCATTTATTGACTGTAAAATGGGACAATCAGGGCATATTTCAAAAAACTAGGAAAAAGATTTTTTAAATTTCCCAAGAGCATATTATGTTATTTGATTACAATCGTGGTGTGACATTGGATATTATTTCCATGGAATACGTGGAAAGGGACATAGGAAAATCTGTTCCACTGTTAATTTTGATTTAAAAAGTTGTGACAATAATTTTTTCCACTCTTTCCACTCATCTTACTAACATCAGTTTTCCTTTCCGTTGTCATTTTCTGTACACCTGTGTTTTTCCTTTTCCTAAGTCCCAAGACCGTGGGCACACTGTGCCTTTGCATACAACCATTTTCACGTTAGCAGCTCTCTCTGTGTAGCCCACTGTGTCTTTTCCAGTGCCTCTCCAGTGTTGCCTCTCCTTCCGTTTTTGGTGGTTCCTGACAATTCTCTTCCTTGGGACACTCTCATAAGCAGCAGTTTACAAGCTGCTCTTCTGCAATGTTTTGAAATTCCATTGTAAAGGACTGGATTGAGGCATCGCTTAAAAATGTTGCAAAGCAACAACGTCAAACTATCATCTGGGAACCTTCCGTGTTTATTTAAGTGATCCTGCCAATGTAGATAGGGAACCAGTGAACTAAAGCTGCCAGAACCACCACTCTCAGATGGTCAGCCAATGGCCATTATACGTTCTGGAGGCAGAAGGGCTTCATAGGGGCTCCAGCTCCACCTCAACTCCCAGCTATTAAACCCTCAGAGATGACAAGGCACCGGAGGGTCAGGAGTAAGTAGCCACTTAGGAAATGCAGCACACCCAGCTGCACCTGTCTTGACCTGCACACCGCTGTTGAAGAGCTCTGCAGCTGCTGTGGCATCACTCTCCAATGGTCGGCCTCTTTAAAATTTTAACTTGAAATTTCATAGTGAGTAATAATTTTGAGAACATTTTAACATGCCTATTGTCCATTTGGAAACCTTATTTTGTGAAGCGCCTACTAAATCATTAGACCGTTTTTCTATTGGGTTGGTTTTTTGTAGTTATTTGTGGGATTTGTTGTTATATTCCAGATACTACTTTGTTCTGGTTATGTCCATTACAAATATTGTCTCCAAGTCGGGCTTGCCTCTTAAATCTTTAAATGTGGCATTTTGATGAACTGAAGCTTTTAATTTAAAAAAACCCCATGTGTTAATATTTTATCATATAGTTACTTTTTTTTCCGCCTTGCTTAAGAAATCTTTATTAGTGATAGTCATCAAAATATTCGTCTAGTTTTCCTTCAGAAGATTACTGTTTTATATTTCACATTTAGCTCTGTCTCATTTGGAATAGATTTTTGTAAAGTGTTGGGTAATGCTCCAGATTTATTTTTTTCCATGTGGATGTCCAATTGATCTAGCAGTATTAATTGAAAATATATTCTTTTCCAACTGTGCTACAAAGTCACCTTTCATAGGACAAGCAACCACATGTATGCAGGGTCTTAGCCCCACAGCCTAAAACCAGCAGGTATAAATCTGTAGCAATCAGGTTTATTGACCGATGGGCACGGAAGCAGAGTGGACACCAGAGGAATGGCGGAGCATCTCATGAAACAAAGGAAAAGGTGGAGTCATTATCAGATTGGAGAAAAGATGGAATTTAGGGGATTGTTTTGAAAAAGCATGGTTTCAAAGGCTTGAACAAAAGCAGTGTTCTGGGGAAAGGTCTCAATATTAATTATGAAATCCAAAATAGACCCAGGAACCTATTTCATTGTAAACTACAGAATTAATGTAGCTGTGAAATGTGTCCAGAGACCTTTTATCTGAAGCTCTGAGCTAGAGTATTTAGTCATGGCTGCTTCTCTATGCCAGAGTGACTTAGATCCTTAGAGCAAGAGTGGGATGTTTTATTCTTATGAATATAATTTCAAACATCAAATTTTCTGAGAGCCTATGATTTTAGAGAACAAACTCCCTTCGTGATTAAGAGTGCATTTGCCACTCAAAGAAGGAGATTGTAATAACAACTTAGAACTGCAGCATGTCCTTGGGGAAAACACTGTTCCCTGTAAACTTGCATCTGGATTTGTCTGTTATTCCAACTTAGTGCCTGACTTTTCAATCCAATCTAACTTCTATTTTCTCAATTGTCCCGATAACAGTCTCTATTCTTTTTCATTCATCCACTTTTCCATCCTTGCACCAATGCCACAATGTTTTAATATAGATTATCAAAATTTTTGTTTAAGCTTTGTTATAAATCTCACAAGAAATTGTTAACATTTTTACTTTTACAATTAAATAACATTTTCTGTTTCCTTCATGTTTACCTTTTTTGGTTGTCCTTCCTCCTTCCTGACAGCTCAACAATAAAATAAATGTATAGCAATAGGCAGATCATAGTTGATGTATTCAGGTATGTAGGGAAATAAATCGCTTACATATTGTTGTGAAGATTTTAATTTGGAGTATACAATCTTCATAAATAATAATTTGTTAACAATAATGGTATAATTCTGATATATTTTAGTTAAAAGCAGATATTAACAGTATGTAAGAGCATCTTTATATGACCCAGAAGGTAATTTATATCAGATATCTTAGTTGATTATTCATAATATTTAAATAAATAGAACATTTATCTTATATTATAATTATGTGAGAATAGGGTTAAAGATGAATACTCATATTATTTTCTTGTGGTTTTTACCATATATATATATAATTATAAAATTATAAAATATCATCTAAAATAAGTTTTCCGCATTTATAGTGGTCCATGAAAGAAGAAATTTTAATGGTCTTTGACCAGAAACAAGTGATATGTTAAATTTGTCCTGGGATTGATTTTAACACTAGCATATGGCCTTTTGTATATTATCATAAAATAAATTAAGCGGGAGACACAGCATTCTAAAAACCTATGATCTGGCATTTCTGCTCACTAGGAGTCTGCTATTTTTCTCTAGTTATGGATCTTGAGAGTCACAAAAGAATAATTCAAAAACAACACAAAACAAGTAAACTCCTTTAGAGAAGAAAACCTCTAATGTTATGTCCTATTGTGATGGCCTGGACTGTCCTTCTAGAGATACTGGAGTTAGAATGTCATTTGCTGCTGTGACAACTTTGGTTACTCCTTTGGAGGTAAGTTTCATTTTATTGCACAAATAAAGTTGAAGAATAATGCTATTTAGCTGACAAAGAAAGTTTTCATTAATTGTATGTCACTTTGATAAGATGATACAATGATTAATTAAAATAAACTATTTATTTGAAAATTCCTATAAGTTTTCAAGTAAACCTTGAACTAATACAAAAAAAAAATTATGTTCTTACTTTTTGTTAGTGCACAGAATAGCGAGCTCAGAATACCGATGAACGGAAAGAAGATGTAACAGAATAGCAGAAGATATGAGGCTTTTTCTCTGCTTTTATGGAGAGAGAAATGTGATTCCTATTCCCAAGAACAAGAAGTTTGAGCAATTATCTTTCTTGGATTAATCTACCTTGTAATAGGAACTGAGAGTTGGTATTCTAATAGAAAGAGGTTTAAAAAATCCAGTAATTTATATGATAGATGCTCTTACTGATCAGAAATTATCTGATTCTCATTCTATTCTATGTTTTATCTCTTAGTGTGACTAAAACTTGGACTGAGATCTTAGATTTTTTTTTTCAGTAACCTCAAAGTCCTGATCTACAGCTGAATACTCAAAGATAGAACAAGTATTTAGACTTTTTGATCCTTTAGGATTTTCCACCATCTTTGATCATTCCTTGGGAATATTGCTTTGGAATGAGCAGTGGCCCAGGTTTCCTGATAGTAAATCCATAGATCATCCATTTATAAAGAAAACTAAAGTCCCAATATTATCTTCAAAAATTCTCCTGTTAAAATATATTTTACAGGCTGGCCTGGTGGCACAGCGGTTAAGTTTGCACATTGTGCTTCAGCGGCCCGGGATTTGACGGTTCTGATCCCGGGTGTGGACCTACGCAGTGCTTGTCAAGCCATGTTGTGGTAGGCATCCCACGTATAAAGTGAAGGAATATGGGCAGGGATGTTAGCTCAGGGCCAGTCTTCCTCAGCAAAAAAGAGGAGGATTGGTGGTAGATGTTAGCTCAGGGCTAATCTTCCTCAAATATATAGATATATATTTTAATAACAGTCTGACTCTCTATTGTTTCTCCAAACATATTATCTGACTCAGTCTACAAGTGTAAATTATTTTATGTAATAGATATATTTATAAAAATGTATGTGCAGTTCATATTTGAGTGGATTTGATAATGTTAAGAATGAATTATATGGTCTAAGCATTTATAGAAAAATTGTTAATCCATATGAAAGGTTAAATGTAATGTATCAGGTTTTAAAGAGAGAAAACAATCTCCTAATTTTTCCATTGATCAAGTATCTACTTTGTGCAGAGAACAGTTTTATATGCTATTTTGTAAATGAAAATACAAACACCAAGAAAACTCATTATAATTTTGATGAAGAATAAAAAGTTGATGGGGGCCGGCCCGGTGGTGCAGCGGTTAAGTTTGCACGTTCCACTTCTCTGTGGCCCGGGGTTCACCGATTTGGATCCCCGGTATGGACATGGTACTGCTTGGCCTGCCATGCTGTGGTAGGCGTCCCACGTATAAAGTAGAGGAATGTGGGTACGATGTTAGCTCAGGGCCAGGCTTCCTCAGCAAAAAAGAGGAGGACTGGCAGTAGTTAGCTCAGGGCTAATCTTCTTAAAAAAGAAAAAAAAAAGAATAAAAAGTTCGTGGACTTCTAATATTAAGATATTAAAATCTATAGTAACTAATGTAATTATATTATTGGTTCAAGAATAAACAAAGAGACTAGAAGTAGCTCCCTGGAAACCATCAATCTGGGTAGAGTATTGAAGTGATGCATCAGCTCAACAGTGTGCCTTACTATATAAAATGACCTTCGTTCCTGACCATGCGCAAAGAGCAGCTGTTGGTCCCCAAACCATGATTCTTAGGTCATGGATGATGCCACAGGATTGCCATGTCAGATATCTGCAATGCAGATTGGACACTAGCTCTCAAATTATACCACAATATGGACTGGTGATTCCACAGTCATATATGCTTAGGATGAAGATTGTTACTAGATCTGAGGTTTTGCCACTATATTCCACCTTCTGCTATTGCCAGGTGAGGATACAATGCTTCCTTAAGAATGCAGCCTAAAAGCCCCAGGTTAGGTTTTGCTCTAGGATAGGAAGGATGATAGAAGAAAATTTATACTTGTTTTCACTCTTCTCTTCTTGTTTCAGCACGTCTGATGTCTAGTTTGGCCATTTGCTTGCAGTTGACAGATATATTTGACGATACTAAGAAAACAATTATGTTATTTGTAAACCTTGAGGTACATTATTCATCAGAATATATAAAGAACTTCTACTAAAAAAATAACCAATAGAAAAAGTCAAATATGAAGAGGTATTTCACGGAGGAGGAAACACATATGACCAGCAAAGATATAAAATAATGTTCAACATTATCGGTCATAAAATATAAATCAAACTACAATATGAAGCCATCATACATACTTCTTATGGCAAAAAAGTAAAAATGTTGCAAATAGCAAGACTTTGTGAGTATTTGAATTGATAGGATCTCTTTTTTTGAGGAAGATTAGCCCTGAGCTAACATCTGCCAAGCTTCCTCTTTTTTCTGAGGAAGACTGGCCCTGAGCTAACATCCGTGCCCATCTTCCTCTACTTTATATGTGGGACGCCTACCACAGCATGGCTTGCCAAGCGGTGCCATGTCTGCATCCGGGATTTGAACCGGAGAGCCCCCGGCCGCCGAATCAGAACGTGGACCCTTAACTGCTGTGCCATTGGGCCAGCCTCAATAGGATCTCTTATAGATTGACAGTGGGAATATAAATTGGTACAATTACTTTGGAAACATTTCAAAATTATCTATCTCTGAAGATTTGCATATCCTGCAAGTCCAGTTCTTCATATATATCAACAAATGTCTCCCACATTGTATTTTTTAGGTTCCCCCACATGCAGACCCTGAGACAAGGATTCAAGTGCATGTGCTTTCTTTGAGATGTGATCCTTAGAAATCCCAGTGTGGAGAATTAAGACAGGGAAGCGAAGGCCACAAACAAAGAGGCGTTATCAAGGAAGCAGCCACTGTGCTTAAACAAGGATTTATCCCTCTAGGGAAGTCTAGGAGTCAGTATAAAACCCTCAGGCACAGATCCCTGAAATATCTCAGGGGAGAAGCAAGGGAAATGGATATTTATACATCAGCTTTCCTCAGGTGTGGTTTGAGAGCTGCTCTGCTCTGCTGTGCACCTAGACAGAGCAGGCTCCTGGTTCCAGAGAAAGTCTTTACAAACCCAAATGTAAAATATATATTCTCCTCGATGCCGATGTGGAGAAAATAAATCAAGACAGGGGAATTGAGAGTGCTGAGATTTTCAATTTTAAATAGGGTGGCCGCTAAAGCCTTCCTCTCAGTAAGTGACGTTTGAGCAGAGCCAAGAAAAGGGGTAGGAGGGAGCCATGCAGGTGTCTGAGAGGAAATGGCCCCAGGCCAGGGAGATAGAAAGTTGACCTGAGGTTGCAGAGTTCTAAGAAGGACCCACAGATAAGTATGACTGGAGCAAAGGGAGGAAGGTGGGTGCAGGAGATAAAGGAACAGGGGGCTTTTGGAAGTTTAAGCACAGCACTGACCTAATCATGCTTATCTTTTAAAAGAACACTCTGGCTGCTGTGTGGTGGGGTAGAAAGAACATTCAGGAGGCTAGTGTGGTGGTTCAGAAAGAAATAATATGGACTTGTACCAAAATGGTAGTGGAAAAATTGGTGGAAAGTAGTTTGATTATAGACATATTTTAGAAGGAGGCACATGAAGAGGCTTTCGTTAGGTAGGAGCATAGACAATTGATCCATTACAATGGAAGCTGAAGCAGGAGGGAAGTTCACAGATCACAGATGCTCGAAAGTGAGTGGATGAGGTGGGGGGGGGGGGATGAGAAGAGGAGAGTTAGGAGGTATGTGGATTTTCCCTTCTATTTTCCCAGTGAAATATAAAAAACAGTTATTAGCTGATGGTGAGAAATGTGGAAGATGCTCTGAGTGTGGAGGAGAGAAAGGAGAATACGAAATGGTGTTATAAAGCTGGAAGATGTAATGGGTTAGAGCAGTGCTTCTTGCAGTATCTGGGGAAGCACAATTTTTCACTTGTTCGTTTTGTTTATAATTTCCAATTTCTCATGAGCATCTAAAATACAATACAGTGAATTATTTGGAAAATGAAAGGACATATAACATATAAATACATTTTTTTATTATTAGCTTGAACAGACATCGTTACTCTGTCAAATTGCTATAACATTTTCTAAAAGCTGACTATGGATTTCTATACTTATCTTACGTAACACTGGGTTATGGAAGTGTGGCAAGATTGGGAGGTAGACTAAGGTTCCACTCAGCACTATGAATTTTAAATCTAAGTTTACTTTGATATGTTTCATATGTTTAATACTATTTACTATCATAATCTTTAGTGATAAACATGGTAGCATATCCTTTAAAAATTTTTCACAGTATTTGATATTGCAATTCTGTTTCTAGGACTCATGTACCTGAAATGAAAATGAATGAACATTCGAACATTTTTGTTCATTACAATATGGATCTTAAATGTATGATATTTGATGTTAGGATTTGGGATAAATAAATCAGTCATATAACAGTTTCACTATGAGTTGTATTACTATTTCATAAAGAAAATATGGAAGAACTAAAAACAAGTTTATGTTAGTAGTGTTAAAAAAGTTCAAAACAATTGTATTTAATGCAATCTCCTTTTGTATAAATGTATATTCAGAAGTTTAAAAACTATACATTATGATAAACAAAGGTAATTTCAGTGATTTAACATTTGGGTCCATTGATTTTCAACCTTTTGGGATATTACATTTAATATTTTAATATTTATGTTTTAAAATTGCTTCAACAATACAGTCATAATCATTGATTTTAAAAATGAATACGTAATAGAGTAAAATTCTTATTTTTTTCATAAAACTACATCTTCTAAACCATGTCAGTATAACAAGAAATCCTCTTCTGTTAGAGGCTACAGAAAGTGCTGGAAGATTGAAAATACAATTATGAACAAAAACACAGAAATTTCATTTTTTAGTGATCCAAACCTTTTCTTAAAAACAATATCAGAGGCATTTCATGAAAATTTTTATCTTTCAGTATAACATAGGTTGTGGTCTCGATATCAATCTCTTTGGCAGTACAGGAAATTTTACTTTGTTATCATTAAAACCTTAAGGCACTAGAATTACCCGGAAAAGGCTAAAAGCAAAATGTAAAAATCAATTCATTTCAATATTAGTTTGTTCATATCCTGAAAACTTTTTCCCTTTGTTTAGTTTTTAAGAAGCATAACACAAATATAGTAGGATATAGGAGAAATGAGAATTCAGATACAGAAGAAAATATGAACAATACCTAAAATTGAAAAACATCAATAAGAATCAAAATAAGAGTGGTTTACATAATTAACAATTGAGGAGGAAATGAAAACCAATCCATAAGGCAATATTTGCTGTTTATTATTAGTTAAAAGGCTTTATTATGCACTACTGTACTTCACCATACTCTAATCTTTCTTTTAAAGATGATAAAATCAAGATTCACAGTGGTTAGGTAAATTCCCTACAGTCATATAGCTGGCAAGTGATAGGCTGGACATCAAAACCAGTTTTGTATTAATTCATTGCTAGACCTATTAATCATTGCTCAATGCACTAATGGGAAAACTGTCATGGTAGGTTTAAACACACCTAATGGCAGAGGATTATTTTTGAATAACTAACAATAATAACAACAACAACAAAAATGACTCGCACTTATTAAGCACTTAAAAATACTAGACACGTTCTAAGTGTGATATATACTTAAGTAATTTAATCATCAGAAAAATACCATGAGTTAGTTGGTGTTCTTTTACTGCCATTTTATAGACGTTAAGACAAAATCACTGAGAAATTAAGTTATTCAAGTCAATATTAACCTAACTTAAACATAGTTAAATGAATTAATTCAAATAAGCCAGACTAAAACAAAGGTGGTCTTGCTCCAGAGCCCACACTTTTCTTTACTGCCTAATATTTGTTCTGCAAGAATGGATGGTTAATTTGGGGTCTGTAAGTGAGGTAGGTGAGACATACATTGAGATGTTGCCATTTATGTTTATAAAATTAATATACTGATTATTCATTGTTTATTATTGATTTTCATGCAAAATGATTGATATTGATTTACTTTTAAAGAGGTGTTGGTTTATGAAACAGCTCTATAAATAGGTGCTCTTAGGTATAACTTTGATAATTACTAGTATTATATATCTTTACACTGTAAATGCCAAATATGTCAACATATCATTAGCTATGTGTTTGGTCATTGAACTCACAGAAGTCAAATTTACTGTTTTTTCATGCCCCAAATAGGAAGGTACAGCAAGTTCAGTAATACATGTTTTTTTAAAACAAAACAGCAATAAAGAATCAAACAGTTAATTAAAGAAAGAATATTGGTAATTATTTTTATAAAATCATTATTTAAATGGTAAGGATTTTTTTTTTTTTTTAAGATTTTAATTTTTTCCTTTCTCTCCCCAAAGCCCCCCGGTACATAGCTGTACATTCCCGGCTGTGGGTCCCTCTAGCTGTGGCATGCGGGACGCCGCCCCAGCGTGGCTCGATGAGCAGCGCCATGTCCGCGCCCAGGACCCGAACCAATGAAACACTGGGCCGCCTGCAGCGGAGCGCGCGAACCCAACCACTCGGCCACGGGGCCAGCCCCCTAAATGGTAAGGATTTTTATTCAAACAATTAACAAGTGTGTAGACATTTGATGGCAGCATAAAGAGCTCTGCTCTCCAGTGAAAGAAGTACTCTTGGTTAAAATTATTTTTAAAAACAATTAAAGTCTCCCAGAAATTCTTATTTTGGTGTATATGGCAAACGAGTAAACATTTATTCAAGAAAATCTGCTAAAACACAAAGGGAACAGTAAGAGTCTGTACCATTTTAAACAAAGTCCACTCTGCCCCTCATTCCCAGCTCAGTATTCTAGAAAATCCAATCCAAGCAGGTGCAACCAAGAACATAAGACATCCTCTTCCTCCAGCTTACCCTGAGAATTGCAAGCTGCCAGCTTTCCACCTATACTCTGCACCTCCAGCTCCAGTTTCAGAGCCTAAATTCCTACAGAATTCAGTCAACAGATCAGAGGTTCCATTCTTCCACTAAATCCTCATGGATAGAGTGGTTGCTTTACCACAGGCATGGTACAAGAACATTGTTGATCCAGTTGTTCTTGCCCTGGCTTGCTTATGGGGCAGTGAATGAAACTAGACCTTTACCATACACAGAATGCAAAATTGAAGTCAAAATGAATCAAAGAGCTAAATGTAAACCTAAAACTATAAAAGTCTTAGAAGAAAACATAGGGGAAAAGCCTCATGATATTGAATTTGGCAAGCATTTCCTGGTTATGCCAGCAAAAGCACAGGCAACAAAAGCAAAAATGGACAAATTGACCTACATCAAAATTAAAAACTTCTGTTCATCAAAGGACATAATCAACAGAGTGAATCAATAGAATGTCTATGAAAATCCAGAGCTAACAGCTCACTTATCTCTTCTACTCAACAGTGTACTGGAGAGTCTTTCAGTTAGGGCAATTATACAAGAAAAAAGAAATAAAAAGCATCCATGTTAGGAAGCAAGACACAAAACTGTCTATTTGCAGATGATATCATCTGATAGCTAAAGAATCCTGGGAATCCACTGAAAACTTCTTAGAATTAATAAATGAGTTCAGCAAGTTTGCAAGATACAAGATTAATATACAAAATCAATTGTATTACTATACACTTGCAATGGAAAATATGAAAACAAAATTTGAAAAGACAATTCCATTTACAATAACATTAAAAAGGATAAAAATAGAGAAATAAAATACTTGGGAATAAATTAAAAGAAGGGCAAAAGTTATATTCTGACTACTACAAATAAATGGTGAGACATTAGATATTCATTGATCAGAAAGCACAAAGTTGGTCAGATGACAATAATCACCAAATTGATCCCCAGATTCAACATAATTTCTATCAAAATCACAGCTTCCATTTTTTGCAGAAACTGAAAATATGATCCTAAAATTCATATGGAAATTCAAGGGATTCATAACAGTCAAAACAATCTTGAAAGATAAGAACAAAATTCAAGTATTCATACTTCCTGATTTCAAAGTTTACTATGAAGTCACAGTAATCAAGACAGTGTGGTACTGGTATAAGGATGGAAGATGGATGAATGGAATAGAACTGAGAATTGAGAATTAAACCTTTGCATTTACAGATATTTGGTTTTCAACAAGAGTGCCAAGACAATTCAATAAAGAAGGAGTGGTCTTTTTAACACATGTGGCCACAATGACTGGCTATTCACGTGCAGAGAATAGAGTTGGGCTACTACATTACACCATATACAGACATTCAACTCAAAAGGGATCAAAGACCTAAATCTAAGAAGTAAACTATAAAATGCTTGGAAGAAAACATAGATATACATTTTTCTGACCTTGGGTTAGTCAATGGCTTCTTAGATAGGAACAAAGCACATGTAACAAAAAAAGATACATCGGATTTCATCAAAATTAAAATACCATGTACTTCAAAAGATGCCACCTAGAAAGTGAAAGAACACCACACGGAGTAGGATAATTTTGCAAATCACATATCTGATGAGGGACTTGTATCTAAAATATAAAAAGAACTCTTCTAACTCAATAATAAAAGGACAAATAACCAAATTAAAAATGGCCAAAGGACCTGGACAGATATTTCTCTAGAATAACCAGCAAGTGGCCAATAAGAACATAAAAAAGAGCATTGTGCTTAATAAAGAAAGTCAGACAGAGAAAGACACATACCGCATGATCTCACTTGTATGTGGAATCTAACAAAACTGAATTTATAGAAACAGAAAAGATTGGTCGTTGCCAAAGGTGGGGGATGGGGAGTGGGGGAAATGGCCAAGGTGGTCAAAATGTACAAATTTCAGGTTATAAGATAAATAAGTTCTGGGGATGCAATGTACAGCATGGTGACTACAGTTAACAATACTGGATCATATATTTGAAAGTTGCTAAGAGAGTAGATCTTAAAAGTTCTTGTCACAAGAACGAAAATATTTGTAACTAGAGGCTGGCCCGGTGACGTAGTGGTTAAGCTCACATGCTCCACTTTGGTGGCCCGGGCTTCACAGGTTTGGATCCTGGGTGAGGACCTAGCACCACTTGTCAAGCCATGCTGTGGTGGCATCCCACATAAAATAGAGGAAGATTGGCACAGGTGTTAGCTCAGCAACAATCTTCCTCATGTAAAAAGAGGAAGATTGGCAATAGACGTTAGCTCAGGGCTGATCTTCCCCACCAAAAAAAAAAAAACTTTGTACCTATGTGAGGTGATGGATGTTAACCAAATTTATTGTGGTAATCATGTCACAATATATGCATATGTCAAATCATTATGTTGTGTACCTTAAAGTAATAAAAAGTTATATATCTGTTATATCTCAATAAACTAAAAAAAATTAAAGTAAAATCAGTTGATTAGTAATCTTAAAAAAAAGAACGCAAAAAGATGCTCAATATAGGAGAACTGCAAACCAAATCCACAATGGAAGAGAATTTCACACACATTAGGACGGCTATAATAGAAAAGACAGGTAATGGTTGCTGATTGGATGGTAAAATGACATAGTTATTTTGGAAAATACTCTGGCAGTTTTTGGAAAGGATAAATATATACTCACCATGATCCAATAATTCTACTGCTAGGCATATACCCAAGATAATCGAAAACACATTCACACAAAAACTTGTACACAAATGTTTATAGCAACATTATTTGTAATAGCTGAAATATAGAAATATCCCAAAGGTCTATCAATTGAAGAATGGAAAAATGCAATGAAATATTATTTGGCAATAAAAACGAATTAAGTAATAACACAAGCTACAACATGATAGACTTTGAAAACATCACTCTACATTAAAGAAGCCAGGAACAAAAGGTCACATATTGTAAGATTCAATTTATGTGACTTATCCAGAATAGGCAAATCTATAATCACAAAAAGTAGATTCTGTTTTGCTAGGGCTGGAGGGGTTGTGAGGTTGTGCTAAAGGGTACATGGTTTCTTTCGGGAATGATGAAATGTACAAATTCATTGTGGCAATGATTGCACAACTCTGTGAAATACTAAAAATCTTTAGATTGCATGCGTTAGATCAGTGAATGAATGGTATGTGAATTATATCTCAATTAAGCTGTTCCAAAATTTTTTACAAATGTGTATTAAACATCTACTACATGATATGCACTGTTCAAGTTACTGGGATTAAAAGATAAGAAAACCATAGTCTTCTAATCTTATAAATCCCGTGATCTGATGTATATGATAGGAAGAAACTTTCTTAAATAGAAATGGCATTTGTATACATTTTTATTTCTCTATTGTTCAAACTTAGGTTTAGACACTTTTCATGTTGAGTACTTAATATGCGTTTAGCTTTAATTTGCCTGGATTTGGGGGGTTTCCTTTCTTCTTTTCTTTTCTTTTCATTTTTCTTGAGGAAGATTAGCCCTGAGCTAACATCTGCTGCCAATCTTCCTCTTTTTTTGCTGAGGAAGGCTGGCCCTGAGCTAACATCCCTGCCCATCTTCCTCCATTTTACATGTGAGACGCCTGCCACAGCATGGCTTGACAAGTGGTGCATAGGTCCACACCCAGGATCTGAACCAGTGAACCCCAGGGCAGCTGAAGTAGACGTGCGAACTTAACCACTGCACCACCAGGCCGGCCCCTGCCTGGGTGTTTTTAAAGTCTAATGATATAATATAACTCATTATAGGGATGATACTTATTTGCTTTTTTCTCAACACGAAGTTCATTGGATTTTAAGGACCTATTTGGGAAATATTTTATACAAATGATCCCCATAAAACACACATTTCGACAGTCAATTAGAAAATAAATTCTTCATTGCATCAGAAGTATTAATTAAATGACTGAACTATTTATTCATTAAAATATTGAAATAGCTCTAATTGTTGGGGGACACGGTTCATGGCAGTGGGAATGCCGTGTATAGTGAACAAATTCGGGTAAAATCACTGCTTTATGGAGTCAGCATTTAATCACGGAAGATTTATCTGAAAATAAATTAGAAAATGGAATTTAAAATGTTGAGAAATGGGGTTGGAAATTTTGATAAAATGATCAGAAAAAATAAGCATCTCTGAGAAGAAAGCTTATGGAAAAGACCACATTTACCTTTCTGTGTGTATTCAGGGATCCTATGTTGGGAAATATTACCAGTCACTTACTCTAAGAGGTCTTAGTAGAAGTGAATGAATCTACGGCAGGGGAAACTCTGCTCTGATTTCTCTTCCCCCTGTTTTTATTTCTTCCCTCTCCCTCTTCCTCTCTCTATCGTATTTCAGAACATGGCATACTACTTCCATTAAAATGTGGTTCTATGTATGAAGCCACGTTCCTATCAACTAAGAGTTGCTAAAATTTCATTATAACATTATCACAGAAAGGATTCATATGGTTTCATATTAAAACACTAAATGGAAACTTCAAAATTAAATTTTTATTTTTTATCATTTTAAACCTCACACTTCTTACTTATTTTTTCCATGCTCGACCGTGATCTTCTCTGACATTTTCTGACTGTGTTAGGATCTAAAAGCAGTTTACCCGCCAAGCACTTTACAGCAGTGTGGATGAGAGTTTCCTTGACAGCCTTGTTGTATATTACACCCGTTTATTTGCAAAGAGGCATGAGTGGTTCATTATCCATGAAATCATAATAAAAATATATTTATAGCATATCACACTGTACCTCATACTAAAGTATTCACTCCTAGGAAAGCACTATATTCTGTGTTTCTTCCCATTAAGAGTTTATGAGTTAAAACAATTTTCGAAGCTGCAAGGGGGAATTAAACCCAATACTTTATATAAAGGATGTACACTACATAAAACACAGTGACACAACAAAAAGCCAAAATGTCAACACTCGCTCAGTTTATAAGAGGCTCAGGCTCATCTGTAACTAGTGGATGATTGTCTGGGAGGTCCAGAGTCACCATCATATGAATCATGAATTAGCGTTGTGTTTGATGAAACTCAACTTTAATTTTTTTGAAAGTGAATGAGGTATGCTGAAAATGCTCCCTCTCCAAGTCCTAATCTCTAGAATCCATGAACGTTACCTGATGTGAGGAAAAAAAGACTATGCAGAGGTGATGATGTTAAGGATCTTGAGATGTGGACGTTACCCTGGCTTGTCCAGGTGGGCCAAAATGCAACTACAGGTGTCCTTATGAGAGGGAGTCAGAGGGAGATGCTGAGATGGAAGAGAAAGCAAAGTGACCACGGAAGCAGAGACGGGGCTGAACAAGAACACCCGCGGTCCCCAGCAGCTGGAAGGGGCAAGGAAGGCATTCTCCCTAGAGCCTCTGGGGGAAGGGCAGCCCTGCTAACACCTTGATTTTGTCCCCATAAGATTCATTTTTGATTCTGGCTCCTCCCAGAATCATAGGAGAGCAAATGTCTGTTGCTTTAACCACCATGTTTTGGTAATTTGTTTAGAGCAGTCATAGGAAACTAATACACTAGAAATGTACTGCGGAATCAAAGGCAAAATAAGTGTTTTAAATTAAGAGCACTGACAGGATAAAAAATTGGCTTTTTTCCCCTTTGGATTAAGGATTCAGGACACAAATAATTTTATAAACTACATCTTGATGTTTATCTATTAATGGGGTATTTTGTAAGTAAAAACAACCTACTTTGGCACTCTGCCATAAATGACACATGGGTATTAATAATGTTATAAAATATTAATTTTTAACTCATGTTTTTTTCTAATGAGGCCCATGAGAAGAATTCAACTTATGCAGAGATCTATTTTTGTCATATATTGAATTTTAAAATATGCTTTTAATGCGGTTGAATTAATATAGAAAAATGCAAATATAGGATCATTTATCAGTAAAAATATATTTTGATCTTCATGCACTTAAAGAGCGAATCAGAATTGTTTTTCTTCTTTTTTAAGATCATATGGGGTGAAAACACTGTTTTTTTGTCATTAACATCACACTACTTTAGACCTGGAAGTCTTTCATTTCACAAATGAGGTAACCGCAACCCAGAGAAAATGTGTAGACTCTACCTATTTTACTGATGTGCTGTATGAAAAAAAAGTAATTAAAAAAATTCATAATAGCATCATTTTGTATCTTGAGAAAGATACAAGTTTTAAAGCAAATAAAAGTGAAATCAAAACGAATACAGCCGTTCCCTACCTGGTTTAGGCAGCGTTCAGTCTTTGTTGTACAGGGCAGGATTTCGTAGAGTCATCAGAGCTCCTGCTCATGCTAATCACCCCACAAAGAAGATCTGCCTATTTGGAGATGGTACGCAAATGGTGTTCAAAATTCATACCTGTGAGGGGAGATATATCACTACATTAAATGAAAATGGAGTAACATAAAGTAAAACTTAACCTGAGTTTCACTCTATGAACGCCTCAATTTTTCATAAAGAAGTAAACCCTAACTAAAAAGGTGAACATGCTGCTCTGTTCTGCCAACTCCTACTGTTGTCTGAATTAGTGCCCTTAGATCAGGACCAACAAGAAAGAAAACAACTCTCCTTCTCCCGCAGGGACTGGACCATGATGTGAGCAGAGTATGCTTCCCCATACCTTTTCTACACCTCTGTCTTTCTGCAACCAGCCTGAGACTTCAAATCACAACAGCCACTAAGAAGAAAGTGAGAGCAGGGGAGTGTGGGGGGGGAGGGGCTGAGAGGAAGGAGGAGGGAGGCTATTCAGAGGTATCATAATAAAATTTTAGAGATTTATGCCACACAAATAAGACACTCCCATGAGGACAGAAAGGAAGAACTCAGGGAACATTTCATAGGATGACCTTTCCTTTCTTTTCTCTTTCGGTATCAGTTCAGGGTGGCAGAATTCCAGGAGTTGGGACAATGGAGATATCTTTGCTTGTTACAGGGAATAAAATTAGGAGATGGGTATATCAACGTGATCTTAGACTTTTAGTACAAGAATAATCCATGAAAAGCATCTAATCATTCAGCCTCTGAACCAGTACCAAATCTGAGTATATTTAGAGGCCAAAAAAAAAGAAAAATTAATGAAAAACTCAAGCGGGTTATAACTTTCAAAATGGACCTCAATTTTTTAGTATAACTTTTTAATAACTAGCAGTTTCACACATTTTCATACAGTATATATTGGCTGCCTATTTCACCTGCTGCAAGCCAAGTTTGGAATTTTGCAGGTTAAATAACAAAGGAAGAAGCTATGAACATTTTCCTTACAATCCAGCAGTTTAGTTACATGAATGTCACATTCTTTCCTGTATAATATTTTTCTATGAAAAATTATATAAAATTTTGCATTATATCGTGTCTCCTATCAATTTATACCCACACAAGGAACTCAAAAATAACAATAAATTAATGACGGTAATGAAAAAATGTGAATGCATTTTAAGTAACATTAATCAAAAAATTTAACAAAACCTAAGAAAGTAAACAAAACAAAGTATAAACTGAGCTTGTAAAACATATATGTATATATTTACACATTCAATAATGTTAAAACAAATGATAAGGCAAGTGCCAGGGGACAAAGCTTGCTGCTACCTTTCCTTTCATCTCTCCCCAAAATAATAAAAAAGCACACACTATTTTTTTGATGCTGAGAGGAAGTGTGAGGAGGAAAATCACAATGGTCCGCCGAACCCAAATCTAATTTTTTTCAATCAGAAATAAGAATTGGAAAGCATTGAAGGAAAAAAGGAAGATGAAATATGATTTTCTGTGAGAGCTGGATGATAAGGGAGCAGGATGAGGACAAGTAACTATTTTAAGTAAATTTTCCGTGATTCATTAGACAGTTGTCCGATGCACAAAAGTACTCTCCTCAGAATCGTAAGATTTGTTCCTGTATATGTGGAGTGAACAGGTTATCAGACTTGTAAACCATCTACAGAAGGAAGAGAGAAGTCTAATTATACTCAGCTCTACCATGCGTGGTTTTGCCTCACTTCCCATTTTTCCACAACCCATTCCTAATTACAGGCTGCTGAAACTGAAGGTATGTGTGGGAGCAATTGAGTCTGAATTTAGGTTGGAAAAAAATCACATTATTCTGAGAAGAGTACTTTTGTGCAATTTAAGTAGAAAAGTCAAATGTAAAAGCACATATATTCAAATACATTTTTACCCACTACACTCTTAAGTTAAAAGTGATGAGAGTTTATTCATAGGGGGAAGTATCAGTTTCCTCTTGCGCTGTAACAAATTACCATAAACTTAGTGACTTACTACAACACAAATGCATTGTGCAACCTTACAATTCTGTATGTCAGAAGTCGGAAATGGCTCTAAAATCAAAGGTTGTGCCCCTTCTTGCGGGTCTGGGGCGGAATCTGTCCCTTGCCTTTCCCATATTCCGGGTGCTGCCTGCATTCCTTGGCTTCAGGTCACATCCCTCTGACCTCTGCTCCCGTTATTGTGTCTCCTTTTCTCCCTCTGCATCTGCTGCCACATTACCTTCTCTGCCTTCTCAAATTCTCCTGCATCATTCTTATAAGGACCGTTGTGATGACATTGGGTTCACCCAGATAATCCAGGATAATCTCCCCATGTCAAGATCCTTAACCAAACAGCATTTTGAACATCCTTTTTGCCATTTAAGATAACATATTTGCAGGTTTCAAGGAATAGGATGTGGACATCTTTGGGAAGGGGAGAGCGGGTCATTATTCAGTCTAGTACAGTGGGCTTCAGTAAGTGGAAATGGATAATATGAAAATAGACAGCAAACAATGTAAGAATATTTCAGCATAGATATAAGAAAGGAGCATGGTAATTATAAAATGACAAAGACAGGTGAAGTATCTACATAGGAGAAAGTACATATTTCAAAAGATAAGAATTTCTCCAATTTTTGTATGACAAAATGACAAATTGAAAGATCTTTTAAAAATTTTGAGATGACACGAAAATATGACTGAAAAAGAAGATATCCCATCTGAATAAATATTGAACAAAAAGCATCATTGAAAGTACACTGTGATAAGCTAAAGATACATAGTAAAAATTCTTAAATGAACCTGTCACACACACACACACAACCAAGATTTATAATTAATAAGTCAATAAGTAAGGTAGAATGGAGTTATAAAAATAGTAAATTAATTTTAAAAACACAGAAAAACAAAGATTAGACAAATATAAGGAAAAATAGAAAAATCCAAAATTATAGTTACAGATTTGAATATCTCTTATTTCCCAATCAATAAAACAAGCAGACAAAATCAGTGAGCATGTATACATATACTGAACATAACTATTAACAAAATTAACCCAACTGGCATTTAAATAACAGTCCACCTAACAGGGGCAGAATACACCTTCTTTGCAGTTACCCAGAGAGCGTGCACCAAGATGGTCCATATTCTGGGCGTTAAAATAAGTCTCAATGAATTTAAAAGGACTTAAATCATAGAAAGAATGTTCTCTGATCATAAAGAAATCAAACTTTAAGTCAATAATAGAAACATATCTGGGAAATTCAAAATGTTTGGAAACAAAATAAGAAACATCTACGTAACTCATGTATTAAGGAAGAAATCAAAAGTTAAATTAGAAAGTATTTTGAAGTGAACAAAAATAAAATCACAACAAAATCTGTAAGATCCAACTAAAGCAGTACTTTGGAACGGAAGAGTATTTTCTTAACCTGATTAAGGAAATCTACGAAAAATATAGCAAATATCATTCTTCTATGTGAAAATGAAAGTTTGTTTTTCCTTTAAGATCAGAAGCAAGATGGCTATTTCTGTACTTCACCACTTTTATATAGCATTGTATTCAAGATTCTAATGTACACAATAAGGCAAAAAAGAAAAGGATTATTGGCTTCCAGATTTTAAAAAAAGCAAAAAATTGTTTTATTTGAAATGATATGATCACGTGTGAAAATCCTATAATGTCCCTAGAGAAATTTCTAGGATCTATAAGGGAGTTTAACAAATTTTCAGGAAAAGATATCAACTGTATTTTTATATACTAGCAATTAACAGATATTAAAACTACAAAATCATTAAAAATAGAATTAAATGAGGTATTTGTCAGTAAGTCTTTTAAAAGATGTGTATCACATATATAGTAGTAACTATAAAGTATTAATGAGAAAAATTAAACCTCTAAATAAAGAGATGTATCATGATCATAAAGAAATGGTCCAATATTGAAAAGATGTCAGTTCTTTGCAAAATGATATATAGATTCAAAGCAAATTAAATAAAACTCCAAACAGTCTTTTTAGTAGGAATTGACAAATTTATCTTAAATGGATATTGAATGGAAATTACCTAGTGTGGTCAAAGTACCTTTTATATACAAGATCAAATTTGGGGGATCTACATCGTTGTTGTATTTCAAGATTATCATAATATACCTTAACCTGACAATGTTGCATTGACATTAAAGATAAACAAAGAGACGAATGAAGAGATTAGAGTTCACTTCCTTCTTCCTTCTCACTCCTAGCCGATAACCTTATCTCTTCCTTCATTGAGAATGTAGAAGTAATCAAGAAGAAAACATGCAAATACTCTTACTGCTAAAATTGCCATTCTGTCCCTCATACTCTGTCTCCCTTCATTTTACCTTAGACGAAATGTCTGGCTTCCTATTAAGACAATCATTCTGTCTTTCCACTTGAAAAATAATCTCCTCCTACCTTATGTACTCACAGATGTCCTTCTTATTGTTGTACAATCTGTCTACTTTTTGAGAAACTTCAAAGTTATTTTTCAAATATAACTTTTTCCTCATATACTGACTTTATGACTTGACCCTGGGTAAGACGCAGCTCTACCGCAGTTACACATATCTTACATATAATGCTGACATTCTTTTCAAATTGTGAATTATCATTTTACTCATATACTTCATCAAGAACCAAAGCGAAATGCACAAAGTCATTTATAGGACAATTTTTATTTTTTTGAAACTTCTACTGAGTCTAGCGACCTATATGTTGTTGAAAAGCACATGTACATCATTTTACGGATTTCACATTATGGTCCTATGAAGACTAGATGTTCCAACAAGTTGTATGAAGCTAATTTGCTGCCGTAAATTAAAATTATAAACCAAAATATTTTAAAATTAACCCAAAAGATTCAAATAATACATATATTTCAGAGCTTAGAGATAGGAAAAGTATATTCATCTTAACAAATAATGTATTAACTGTTGTTAAGTAATGAGAATTTTTTTTCTATTTGCCTCAATGCCAGGAAACACTATAGCTCTCCTTAGTTTAATTTTTCTGATTTAAGTTTTCCCAACTATCTCATTTCATGATTAACTTTCTCTTTCTTAAGTCTTTTCTAAATTGTTACTCTATTGGATTGTCCTTTTGTATTATATCACTTAAAATATTTTTTGGTACTTCTGGTTCCAGACATGATACAATAGCACATTCCAGCCTATTCCTCCAGCTAAATACAAAAAACCTTGGACAAAAGAAATAAAACTATTGTCAGAAGACTCCGAAAATGCAAAAATGAAGATGGACTGGCTAGAATCCTTGGTGACAAACCAGCTGATTGCCTGGCGGTGTTTTTGGTTTTTTTCCCCTAAATGCCCTACCCTTCAAGGTAGAGTGACAACAATCCTGAACTGCTAACAGGTACAGACCCTCTCAAAAATAGCAATAAAATAAAAGCCCTAAGAAAATCTTGCTATCCTTATTCAAATATCAGGAAGAGAGGGCTTTGCAGAATGGAATTGCCTGACTCTACCTCTCTTCTCCAGGAAAACACCACAAAAGCAGTCGAGTTCCTACCCTTTCTCATCACTGTTAGGAAAATTGTAAAATCCCCACTCTGCATTAAGAGAATTCAAGAATAAGAAGCGCTGTCCCGCTCTCCAACAGACGCAGCAGCAGAGACCCTGGGGAGGGGTGGAGTGCTGTCAACTATTTGTGCTTCTTCACTAACCACTAGCCTTGTGACCCCAGACACCATGGGGTGGGTTGTTGCTCTACACTAAGCAAAAGACAGCAAAAAGGTGGTGCCCCTCCTGCTCTGGACTAGAGAGTGAAGAGAAGATTACAGAGAAAAGGGAGCTGGATAAAGAGATTCCTTAAATCTGTGCATAAAGTCCTGGACAGACCCTTGAGCGTCCTCTGGGAGAAACCAACAAGAATCAACACAGCAAAAGTTCGGACAACTGAAGTAAACTGTAGAATTCCACCCAAGCTTCAGATTGGCCTCTGAATGGCACATGGCAGGACAGACTAGAGAGCACAGCAAAGACTTTGTAAACTAAATTAAGATTCAAGCTACAGCCTATAAATTTGGATCAGGATATGTAATCTGAACAAATGGTTGACTGCTAATATAGCTGGGTGAAGGAGCCACAGAAGTCTCTGCCCAATTTCTGAAATTACTATGGAAGTCTAAAGTTATTTGAAAATGAAAAGAAAAAAATAAATTTGGAAAGTAGGTAAGCTTTTGTAGTAAGTACCTGAAACTATTCATTGTTAATAGCTGAATGAAGTGAGCTTGACTCTGAAGTTAAAATTTCATATACAGGTGAATGATGAAGCTAAGGGACACAAACGCAGGTGAAATTTCAGAGAAATAAGAGAGTCTAATTTGATTTCGAAATGTTGATACAGACTATGTGATGGAAAATATTGTTTTAAACTAGCCAGCATCCTGCCTCCATTTCTGAATAGGACACTTGGGACATTACTCCTTCCCCATTGTTTAATTTTGGTGAAATTATGTGTCTCCTTGCCTTGTCCTTCCCTATGAGTGAAAGGGTGTGTCTGTGATCAAAGATAACTAATGGAACTCTCTCTGGGGAATTTGGCTCTCATGTTGGAGAGGCTAGAAGGAAAAAATAGGTAAATCTAATCCACTCTAATGCAGAAACTCTAAAGATATTGTCCCTTAATTCCTGCTACCAACTATCTAAAATCACTTTGATTTCTGTATTTTCAAAAGTCTGCTTCTTCAGATTTTGATCTAATTTTTTGAAGTAGATAATATCTTTTTTCTTTTATTTTTTTATGCTTTTATCAGATTCCATTTCTGTTGCTTACAAAGAATCAGAACTGCTGCAAGATGTCGATCGTGTATCTTGGTGGAAACATTAAATACACAGAAATGTAGGTCAGCACTCAGAGATAGTGCTTTATGTGGAGATACAGATTTGAGAACCATATCAAAGGAGTGGGTGAGATTTTTGATGGAGAAATAAAGCATAAAATAAAATTTTGGAAAATTTTAAGTACTTCACAAATTTTAAGTATCAAGATATTAGTGCTTGACAAATTATCAAAGTTATATAATTTAACACATAAGTGCGTAATATTCTATTGTTAATAATAAAATTAACCTTGTGTTTCATTGAAACTGAATAGTCTTCTGGAGTCATAGATTTTCTATTTCTTAATCTTGACTAAATAGGCATACATACAGCCTAACTAAAGCAGGTGATAGAGATACCTGATCCTGAACACGTAAACTCTGGTCCTCCAAACCTTAGAAACACACATATCTTTATCTCATTCCCATTTTTAAGAAAACAGGTGATATATGCTGTATATATATATATATATATATATATATATATATGCAATACGTGCTCTCAATAGTCTATATTTGAATACTGTTGTATTCTTTTATGCCTTATTAAAACACAACAAAAATAATAACCACACAACCAAATCTGAAGCATCCCGGAAAAAATAATTTGAGAAACAGATAGTATTGTTAGTGTAAAAGTTAATTTTCAATTGTAATTTGAGAATCAATCTCTTTGTTGACTACTGGATACTCTTTGTTTTTCTCCTTCAAAATTTTCCTTTCCACTTACACCACATCAAAAAAACTAAATCAATCTAGACAGGATATCAGAGCCTTCTCAATTTCAAAAATGTAATTTCAATCTCATTATTTTTGTGGCAGACTATTAAAATGTCATAATAAAAAGAATCCTAGTAATTACTAAGGATTCCCAGATTATGTTTTATCAACATTCTGTAAATCCAGTCTATATCAAACAAATCTATTGTTTTATAGTCCTTATTATTTGTTGTAAGATTTTGATGTCATTGTCATTTTTTTCAGTGCCCCAGTACAGTGCAAAATATTTCTTCCCTATTTGTTCTCACTATCCTTGAAATAGTTTCACACGTTGCTGCTAAAATAAGCCATTAAAGACTGTTACCTTAATCACTTTCAATTGCTTTTAACATTTGTATTGTGGAGTTCTTGAGCTGTTTAATACGGCATCAGCATCCTTCAGCTAAGTTAAATACCCTAATGTAACATTAATTATTTGATTTAAACCTGCAGAGCAAAGACACTGAGATGAAGTTTAGATTAAGAATTGCAGTTCAGCTATTTACTCATGTCTTTACACAGGGAGGAGGGGAGTGTTGGAGAGGGAGGGGGGAGGATGGAGAAAGGAGAAAATGTAAGGGTATCAACTGGAGGACATCCTGAACAGAGGAGAGAAAAGACCTTGCCATGTTTTTCATTTTAACTATGAATTACTCTGAAATTACCTTGCTTTTATAATTTTAAGACAGACTTTTAATGAATGCGAATATTTAGCATTTATATAGCCTTTCTATCTTCCAAGCATTTAACTAATTAATCTTTAAAACACCGTTGTGAAAAGGATAAGTATTAATCCACCTATTTGACACATAAAGAAGAAGATACACAAAGAGAGGTTAAGGGCTACAGATTCTATTTCATAAGCAATGAAATGGCAACATGAGGATCAGAAATCCCAAATACCACGAGATCACATTCTAATCTTACCTGGCAAGTATCATTTAATTCTCTCTATTAAGTCAACAGCTACTTACACTCTACTGCTATAGGAAGAATGGTGCTGGCCATAGGCAGTGACAAACAGCTCTTGCTTGGAGTAGTGAAAAAAGAAGATGGTTGAATAATAGCAGCAGAGTCATTTAGACTTTAGGGAGAATCACAAACAGCAGTAGATATTTTTTTCTCTTCCCTCTCTCCTGTACCAAGTGAAGGAAATTCAGCACTATTTTTCCAGGACTAAAATCTCTCACCTATATTTTTGTTCCCATTCCTTCCAGACATCCCCTGGATCTCACCCTGTCATAGAAACACTTGTATCTTTATTTTTTATTATTATTTTTTAAAGATTACCACCTGAGCTAACATCTGTTGCCAATCTTCTTCTTTTCTTCTTCTTCTTCTCCCCAAAACCCCCCAGCACATAGTTGTCTATTCTAGTTATAGTTCCTTCTGGTCGTGCTATGTGGGACGCCGCTTCAGCATGGCTTGATGAGTGCTGCCATGTCTGCGCCAAGGATCCGAACCAGTGAAACCCTGGGCTGCCGAAGCAGAGCGCGCAAACTTAACCACTCAGGCACGGGGCCAGTCCCATATCTTTATTTTCTTGACTTTACTATTTGTTCTCCAAATCCATAGTGCTCATACCTATTCAGAGGACAGCCTTCTGAAAGACATTATGCCTTTTACAGATCATTATAATTATTTATTTATTGTCGTTTTAATCTCATCCTTCAAACTTTAAAACCATTTTAGATAAAAAATTAATTCTATAATTAATGGAATTATTAATTATAATTATTATTATTACTATTAATTATTAATAGAATTAATAGGCAATTAAAAATGAAAAGAAGTCCTTAAAATAAACTATATCAATTCAACCAGACCATTTATTTTTTGATTCTCCTGAAATTTTCTTGTTTAAATTGCCAGCACTTCCTTGCAGACAGGTGATAGCATGTGCCAAATATTCCAAAAGCATTCAATAAAAAAATTGAAATTAGTGTCATCGCTGGTCAGAACCATGATTCTGTTAGTGATAAAATTTTGATCCTACTGTCAGTTTTAAGTATTGGAATATGCTCCCTCTCATAGCATGTACCTATTCCATTGGATGAAAACTTGGTGACCACTATCCTGAAAACACACACACACACTCTTCTAAACTGAAATTATTTTTTAGATTTTTTAACCTTATAAATTGCTATTCTTTCTTTCCAGCGCTGCCCAGTAACTTGAAAGATAAGTTGCCATGATTTCTTTACTTTTTCAATCTCTTGAAATCTGGTTTTGACTGTCCACTGAAAAATACTCTCAAGAGTAAGCAAATGACATCTTTATCACAAATTCTATAGCCTTCTTATTCACCATTATACTCAAATTCTTTGTAGCGTTTTGTATAGTCTGATACAAACTCTTCAGTCTCCTCTCCCTGCACATTCCTTTCAGTCACCGAATCCTGCGGTTCTTATTCTCATATTGGATACATTTCTTCTTTCAGAATCCCAAGACCTCTAGCCTGCTTCAAGTATCAATTTCTCTTGACTGAACTCTAAAATTGGCTCTTTAACTGAACTTGCAGCCTCCAGTTTGCTCTCACGGCCTTTTCAATCCACTCTGCCACACCTGGAGGCTGTGTCACTTGGTCAAGAACTCAAACTGTGGCCATACACACTGATTTGAATCCTGGCTGCATCATTTACCAACTGCTTGAATTTGAGCCAATTACTTGAGGTCTCCTTGCTTTGATTTCTTCAACTGAAAATGTTGATTCATGTGAAAAGTCCTCATAAAACTATAGTAGCCATATTCAGAATTCAGTGGGTGATTGCTATTACTTTTCTGACAACACTCTCTTTAAAACAGGAGCCTGAATATGCGCATTCAACTGATTTGAACTTTTCAAATACTGTTGTTTCTGTTCCTTCTGTTGAATTATGTTTTAGTTTAGTATTATAGGTTCTTCCTTCTTGGTTTATTAATTCATCATTACCACCACTGCAAACCAGAAATATTGTCACTCACTCAGTATAATTTTTCCCTTCCTATTCAATGTATTTTTTCCTTGACTTTATTTCTGCCAGATTTCCCTTTCCTCCATCTCTGCATCTCAAAAAATCTTAACTATATTCTGGGACGCAGATAATAATGTTATCTTCTCTGTGAAATTTTCCCTGAACCAAGCCAGAATTTATTTCTACATCAACTGTATTGCCTTAGCACTTTTGTTAGTCCTACTGTTTCACCTCTCCGAATCAAGAGTTAGGTCCTTGAGGGCATATAAATTGTTTATTGAACTTACATCTTTTACAGTGTTTCTTGATCAATACTAGGCACACAGTAGGTGCTCAATTTTTAAAATATAGACGAAAAACACATACTCCTTCGTACTCTAGAGATTATGAAAATATTTTCAGACCACTGGCTTAACATATCAGTGGTTACAATTAGAAAAGAAAAAGCAGAAAAGGAATATACTCTGTTAATATGCTCTGTATTTCTCTATTTTACCATATTAATAATCCTGTGGACCCACAACATTATAAATAATAATTATACTATATTTCAGTAGTTTTTACCAGGCACTTATAAAACCCCACCATAATTTATACCTTATTTTCTACTATTGAATCAAATTGATAAATAAAAGTAACATTTATACTTTGAAAAGTTATCTGTTTATGAATAAAAATCATTGAGAAATATTTTAGTATTCTTCCCAGAGGCATTCAAGTAATTTCATTGATCATTTAAAAAAATTTCCGTATTAGCTTTCCTTTCAAGTGTTAATTAGTTCTGGATCATAGCAAGGTAAAGTCTCATTTAGTAAGATCTGATTAAACTTTCAAGGCAGCAAATTCAATAGAGTCCATTTTCTTCAAGGTTAGGGGTGTTTAAAAGAACATTCTTTTTGATAGATTTTACACTTATAACTTCAAACATAAATTATATTTTAAGTAAGTAATAAATGTATATTATATAATTAATATGTAAAAGGGATATACAATAATAATCATATCTTTCTCTAAGGACTCTTTAAAAACCATTAGTATCCATCCACAGAGTAAATCACTGTAATCATATCATTTATCCTCTTTGATAGTTTATGCTAATACAAGAATACGTATAGCGTGAATGTATTTTATATTTCTAAATCTATATATTATTATTTAGCATTTTCCAACTTGAAGGTCTAGCTCTATTTTAGAATCAATTTTCTAGAAATATATTAGGTTAAATATCTTATTGGCCTTCACTTATTATGATTATTTTTAACTATGTATTCCGTCTAAAGAGGTTTTTGTCACTTAAAATATTTTAAAATATCCAATAAGATTAGAATAGCAGTATTTTAATTGAGAAGGATTTAGAAAGGTCAAAGAAAATTAGGTCAGGGAAAACATATAAAGTAGAAGGTTGGGGATAAAGTCAGTATACAAAGTATATGCCATTAGATCTTGTACAACTTGCTACAGATGAGTTGTAGATTTGACTGGAATTCTTAATAGTAGAGGAAAATGCTATCAGATAGAAACACTATAGTGTTAAGATTTAAAAAATGTAGCATATAGGAAAAAATATAGGAGAATAATTACATGTTGTCTAGGGAGGAGAAGATATATTGAAGAAGTCCCCAAAAATCACAAATCAAAAAAGAAATCATTGACAAGTTGAACTTTATTCGGCTTACGGCCGACTTGGTTCTAGCATTTAATATTATGGTTTGATTTCTATTTTGATACATAAATGTTTTTAAATTTCTTATATGAAATATTGTTTCTTTGTTATTTTAAAACTGTAGTTCTGTTTAAAAGTGTTTTTGTTTTAGTGCTTATCTTTGTAATTATGTCTTTATACATTCCACTTCTCCCCCTTCTTAACATCACAACTATCACACCCTTTTCTAAACTCTCCCTTTCTGCTTCTCCATCTGCCAATTTTAGTCAATAAGATTAGATTTCTTAGTGTTTACCTTTGTGCTCTTTTGTGTACTTACATTTCCTGCCTAATTTGTCAGCTTTAAATGCTCTTATTTTCCTACCACAAATGCTAAGCTGATTCTACTTCCTAGCTTAAACCCCTTCTCCCATTTTGTTTGGTTGTTTTGGTTTTATGCTATAGGCACCTATCCATTTTCCCGTCTTTTGGTGCTCCCTCAGTCCCATCTGTGTTTTTGTCTCAGATCTGTAATTAAAAATGCTCAATCCTCACTTCCAGTCCTTTGCTGTTGTCTTAATAATATTTTTGTTGGCTGGTCCTTAGCCTGGACTGGTTCCCTCAACAACAATACATATAAGTGATGTATCATGTGCTCTTATGTGTTCAAAACTATTTATCGTCTTTATGGTTGAAAGAGAGATGGATATAACGTCCTTGGCTCACTCTTTTCATGTATATGTTTCCATATAGATTTTGCTTTCTTTCCAGTTATTCAGTATTGATTTATTCAATTTTCTGTTCCATAGATTTAGAATATGTGCAGATTGACCTTTTGGTCTAAATATTTACCCCTTGTTATATATGTGTTGTGTAACATTACAATCCTTCGCACTAAGGTGGATTTATATTTAAAATTTATTGAAAATATTATGTATCAGATTTTACAATGTGAACTAGTTAGGCTACTCTAACCAGGATTGTCTTGATAAAATACGGGATTGTTATCATCTCCTACATATTATAAATATCGAAAAAAAAGTAACCAAATAGTGTTCACAAAGTACTGACTCCCAGCAATGTCATCTGGAAGTTAGCAATGATTTTCAAACTTCAGTGCACATCAGAATCATCTAGGGAGATTTTTTAAAAGCTTTGACCAGAGTGTAACCCTAGAAATGCCAATGAAGACGGGCACTTCAGAAATCTGCATCTTTGACAAGCACTGCAAGTAATTCTGCTTCAGATGGCCCTTGATAGAATTTTTAGTGACACTGGGTTAAAATAACAAGGCGTTAAATTTTAAACTCGTGTGTTATTATTCACATTAAAATGAAGACTTTCTTTCTATAACAAGGTGACCATTTGACTGCTTTATGATACTTGAAATAGATTAACTAGGCGAATATGTATTATTAACTGGGAGGCAGTTAAACAAAAAGTTGAGAGTCCATTTATCCATTACTAAGATTTCTAACTATTTAGATATCTCTGAATAATTCTCTGAGTATAAACACTAAAAGCACAAAAACAAAACAGACAAAATATCCGAATAAACAACATGGATCCCTCAGTCTCTCCTTTAGTACCAGCTATTTTCCTTTACCAGCATTTACTCAGGAATTCACTTGCCCTTACTTTATAACTTTGATATCTTGGTTTATTCAAGCCAAACAGAATACAAGAAGCCAACCAGCAGAAATAAAAGGAATTGTTATCGAGAGTTTCCCTTTGCATGAGAGAGGTAAAAGCTTAGAGGCCATGACTGAAAGAAAACCCATTACAATGGTCCAAAACTGGTAAGTAAGTAAGTAAGTAAATAAACAAATGATCATTGATGATCCCCTGTTGCCCAGTAGACCTTAATTTACATTCAATAGCCTATGTTATAGAAAAAGGACAGCATTTATCAAATGTATCGAAGAATCTCTTTGAAGACAATGAAAACCTAAAAATAAGCAAAATATTCAGTACATATTTTAACATATATGGCATACCCATCCTTACTACTAATTCAAAACATGAAAGTTTGCTTTTGCACTGGGTGTCTTGATATTTTCTTACAGATTTAGTCTTCCTTGAGCAGTACCATTGAAAGCTTGCATTATTACTGGATGCACCATTTACATTGTAAGGCAAATCAAACAAAAATAAATAAATAAACAAAATAAACTGAGGTGTATTGCATTTCCCTTCAGAGCCTTTATGAACTCCAACCTAGTTTCCACTATCTCATGCATCTCTTTCTTTCAATTTGAGTATTTTCTAACTTTTACAGTATAAACATTCTTCCTCCAAGCAAAACTAGATGGAAATGGTAGGTGGGAGGAAGCTTGATTGGGGCATGAGGCCTGTTCGGTGTTAGTAAGGAATTAATAAGTAATAAAAGTAGGTATTATCATTTCAAAACACTACCTAAAATTATTTGAAGTGTGCCACCCGTGGAGAACATGTTCATTGTTCTCTCTCCTTTCACCAGACAAATTTTATCAGCTACAGCTACACTACTGATGCTCACATTGAGCTGAAAATTTTCTAATTTACTTTTAGCCTAATTCTGTCTTCAAAGACAAAACAGAGTGAATCAACTTTTGCTTCCACATGAAAATACTCCAAATGTTTAAAGATTTCAATCTTGTCTTTACTAAGTCTTTATTCTTTTTTATTTCTATGTTCTCTATCACTACTTTCTGCAAACCATTTTTATGGTACATGATTTCCAGGCACTTAAGTTGCAGGTCATTTTTCTGTAGAACATTAATTAGTTAGAATTCTTCTTGGAATTATATGCTTGGAATCCATCATAATCTTTGAGATGTAATCTAATCTAATCAACAGGGTTACTTTCCATTGACAGAACTTTTGCTTCATAAATGCATACTGAGTTTACTATAGTTATTCATTTACTCTAGTTAAGTATTCATTTATTCATATACTTGCATCTGTATAAATGATTGGCATTGAAACTTGAAATCAGTTAAAAACCTGATTTGTTTTTACCTCACTGCTGAGACTCCTCCAAACTATGCTAGTTTTTCCAACCTAAATTTAGGCCATTATATCAAATCCTAGGACTTATCATCTCACTGATTTGGTCTGTCTGATATTCAGCCAAATTATTTTTAATTTCAACTTTTTGATCTTTTTGTTTACATATCCTTTCCCAATTTGTTGTCCATACTTGGTTCATTGGTATATATTTTAAGATCACACATGGCTTTCTGACTGACAGTATCGCACCCATCTTTAACTTATGTACATATTTTATATACTTTTATAAATCACAGTGCTATAAAAATACACATGTTGTTTCGAATTTATGTAAAACTCTAAAACAGGAAAAAATAATCTATAATGACACCAAAAATATGTATATACATGTATACATTTGTGTATCATTCTGTCGTTATAGACTATTTTTGCCTGTTCTAGAATTTTATATAATATATGTGTGCATATATTATATTGCACACAATATATTCTCTATATTAGTCTATATTAGAACTCAATCTGAAAAGGTTACATGCTGTATGATTCCAACTATATGGCATTCTGGAAACGGAAAAACTATGGAGGCAGTAAAATCAGTGGGTACTAGAGGTTAAAGGAGGTGGAGTGATGAATGGGCAGAACTCAGAGGATTTTTAGGGCAATGAAAATACTGTGTGATACTATAGTGGTGGATACCTGTCATTATACATTTGTCCGAATGCGTAAAATGTACAGTACCAAGAGTGAACCCTAATGTAAACTGTGGACTTTGAGTTACAATGATATGTCAATGTAAGTTCATCAATTGTAACGAATGGGGAATGTTGATAATAGGGGAGGTTATGTATGTTTGGGGGCAGGGGTTTATGGTAAATCTCTGTACCTTACTCTCAATTTTACTGTGAACCTAAAATTTCTGTAAATAAATAAATCAATCTATTGATATCTACTTCTATTTATCTATCTCCTAAATATCTGAACTTGAAGATAGAATGGAACATTTTTTAAAATCCAAAAAAACTTTGGGAAATATTGTTACTACTCTATTAGTAAACCACAAAACATGGAAACCCAAAATTATTATGTATTCAGAAGATTTAGGAACTCACCTATAGTTGGCTTTATTTACTTCTTGCAAAGAGGGAAGCTTCATACAGTGAGGAATCTTGGGACGTGTCAATAGAGCATGTGAGAATAGCTTGTTATAGGATTTAGGCTTGTGCTAGATGTTTAGGAGGACAATTCAAGGATACAGGGCATCGCTATAGGTTGGATGCTCTCAGAAAGTAATGAAAATTCTCTGAATGTTATGTTAATAATTTTATCTACAAAACAGAAGGAATGACAAGAGCCTAAAGCTGTGACTTTTAAAGAAGCAACTGTCACTCATATTAACAAGGATAAGGAGATTTTTTTGTGGCTTGGTCAATGTTGATGTTTTGTCTGTGTTCTAACAGGGTTACAGAGTAATCTTGTTGTGCCCTGAACCCTCACATTTATGGCATGGCCTTGTCTGATGGTGTTTCGTGAAACTGTTTATATTTAACAGGAGATCACCATGGTCTAACTTGAGCACCAGCCAGTTTCTAGCCATCATAGGCTGTTTTTCTCTTTCTCAATTCCTTACATAGGAAATAAAAAAGTCTGAAATCAATGAGCAACATATCCATCTTAGGAAATTAAAATGGAAGCAATGAATCTGTCTGGGGTATAAAATGGAGATTTTACACAACTTAAACAGTACACAAGCAGAGTCGAAGAGAGAAAATAATGAAAGGTTGGGATGCTTAGTGGTTAAGAACTGAGAGTAGGAAGCCAGACTGCCTTGGTTCAAATCCAGGCTCCATGCTCGACTAGATGAGTGACCTTGGGTAAGTTTCTTAACCTCAATAAGCTTTAGTTCCCCCTTATCTCAAATGAGGCTAACCTCATGGTGGGTTCTGTGAAGAATGCATGCATAAAGACATGGAAAGTGCTTAGTGAGTGCCTAGTTCATAACCAGCAATATATAAACACTTTCTATTATTATTCTAAGAGAAGTACAATAAAAACAAAAAAAAGCTTAAACTTAGTTTTGTTAAAAGACCAATAACCATATAAAAAATATATTACTTAAAATATACTAAAGTAGATATAGTATATTCTCCAGGGCAGAACTTCCCAACAGATGTGCTGCAAATTACATACTGATAGGACAGAAAAGGGACCAGATATGTCTATGGCGGCTGGAGCTCCAGGACCAGCCTGTTAGCCGGCTCTCAGTTTCCTCCTATGCAATGTTAAGTAATATAATTTTCTATGTGCACAACGACAAGAAATAGTCTTTGGGAAACATTACCCAAAGTCCAACTTACTATCAGAAAGAGAAATTAAGAATATATTTCAATTGCATCAAAAAGAGTAAAATACCCAGGAATAAATTTAATCAAGGAGGTGAAAGACCTGTACTCTGACAACTGTAAGACATTGATGAAAGAAATTGAAAAGAACACAAATAAATGAAAAAATATATCATGCTCATGGACTGGAAGAATTAATGTTATTAAAATGTCCATACTACCCAAAGCAATCTATAGAGTCAATGCAATCTCTATCAAAGTTCCAATAACAATTTTTCATAGAACTAGAACAAAGAATCTTAAAATTAGTATGGAACCACAAAAGACCCCAAACAGTCAAAGCAATCTTGAGAAAGAAGAACAAAGCTGAAACTATCACACTACCTGATTTCAAACTATGCTACAAAGCTATAGTAATCAAAACAGTATGGTGCTGGGCCAAAAACAGACACATAGATCAACGGAACAGAATAGATAGCCCAGAAATAAACCCATGCCTATATGTTCAATTAGTCTATGACAAAGGAGGCAAGAATATACAATGGGGATAAGACATTCTCTTCACTAAATGCTGTTGGGAAAACTAGACAGCTACGTGAAAAAGAACGAAACTAGACAACTATCTTATACCACATACAAAAATAAATTCAAAATGGATTAAAGACCTGACTGTGAAACCTGATAACATAAAATTCCTAGAAGAAAACATAGGTGGGTGGGTGAAATGGGTGAAAGGGATTAAGAAGTACAAATTTCCAGTTATAAATAAATTAGTCATGGGGATGTAATGTATAGTACAAGGAATAGAGTCAATAATATTTTAATAGCTTTGTATAGTGACCAATGTTAACTAGACTTATGACGGCAATCATTTTGTAATGTATATACATATTGACTCTATGATATACACCTGAAACTAATAAGATACTGTATGTTAATGATATTTCAATTAAAAAAAGGAATAAAAAAGTTAAACTTACTTTTCTTTTGGTAAGAAAACTTATGCAATTATAGTCATAGCTGGCCTGTTTGGGAACAATCTGTACGTCCTTCAAAAGGAGAATGGATACTTATCAAATTAAGTCATATGAGGTTGATGATATACAACATTTTTGATTTACAAAAGGAGCCATCTTGTATAGACCATCCTGATACATTCTACTATACGTACACAATAGAATAGTATTTAGCTGTAAAATTAGTTGAACTCAAGTTGTAGGTATTCTTATGAAAGACTTTAAAAATATTTCAAGGAACGACAAAAGCAAGTTACAAAAGATCACTGATAGTGTAATATTGTGTTATAAAGATTAAAGACATTTAAAATAATATTATGTGTTATTTTAGAATACTCGCTTTTGTAATAAAGGTTTTAAAATATCTATGAGAATAATGAATACCAATATTAAGCTTATGGTTACATCTGACTAAGCAGGGATAAGTAAGCATACATTTCTGGCTAAGCAAGTATGTCTTGTGGGTGACAACAAAGTGGGTGAAACTGACTTAGTTGGCTGATCAATCATCCATTTGCATATCTCGTCCCCCTTTCCAAACACCAATGGCTGTGTACTTGTGCTTCCCCAAACCCTTGTGAAATTGAGGGTAGCAAAGAGAAGCAAGGAGACAGTTTTAGTAAAGGGTAGTAAGTAAGACTCTGTTGAGGGTTTTCTAACTTTTATTTTCCTAGCAAAAGGATAGATATTGCTACTTTGACCTCTTTTGTCCTTCCATCTGAATGAGAATTGATAAATTGAGCTGGGACAGCTATATTGACACTGAGGAAAGAACCAGGATGATTGCATAGACTCCAACCCTAACATGATTGAACTGCTAAACCAATTCCAGCAACTGTTTACTTCCAGACATGTTCTTATTAAGAAAATATATCTCAATCTATGTTACATGGGTTTGCTGTTGCCTGAGGCTAAAAGGATTCCTAACTTCTGCATTACTGAAATTCTTTAAGGTTCAATTGTTTCATCAAGACAAGCACCTTCATAAAGGTATCAAGGATTCAATAAAATAAGGCATTTAAATGTCTTAGCTCAACGTGTGGCATGTTATAAAATCTCAATAAATATTATTTAAAACAAAGTAACTAACTTTACAAAATGAACTCTTGAAAGGAAGGGTATTTAATGAAAGTATTTATGGATTTATGGTATTTAATAAATATAAAGTAACTGTTAGTAGGGGAGTCTGAGAAAAAGGAGCCTGAAAGATAAAGGGTGAATTCAACACTGATAATTTTATTACTGATATCCAGCAGGCTACAGTGTAAGCTCCCTGATTCCAAAGTGCGTGGCTTATCCACCTTTTATCCACAGCATTTGGAGAAACTAAAGTGTTCAAAAAATGTGCGGAAAATTAAGAAAAGGGGACAAGATAGGCTGGGTGATTTGATAGCACTAGCATTATACATATGTACTTAAATATGCAAATTCTAATAAATGTTTTAATTAAGTGAGTGCAGGAAGAATATTTTATATGCAACAAAATGGTATGACTATAAAATTTATTTTCTTAATTATTTCACTTTTTAAATGCATTAACTAGACAATCACTGCCTCTACTGATAGATTAACTAGCAATGATAGGACCATTTCACGACCTTTTGTTCATATTAAGAAATCATAGACAAGAGTTTACACATCTAGAATTATCTAAAGCCTTGGAAAACAAAGAACTAATATCACTCTCTATTAATCTTTTCTGCCTTTTGAAAAGGTCTTTGCTTAATAGAGAAATCACAGCCTGAATTTTTTTTGTCAATATAATCTCAGCCATCACATGCGCTGCCCCCATTGTGCAATAAAGAATGCTTGCCACTCCAGTACAACCGAAGAGGAATGAAATTAGGTCACACCTATTCATCCTCCAACTCCCTCTTTCAGAAAATGGAAACCAAGCAGCTTTGTGAGATACCACACTTAATAGAAAGGTCTAGCAATTCAGAAAAGAGTCTATACAATACTTGAGGGAAGTAAGAAAACTGAGAGAAAGAGTTTACTCTTTATTCTTTAAGACTATTTCTTCTCAAATGAATTCAGGTACTGCTATTGAAATCCCTATAACCACAATGCATCAAACTTACTGAATTTCTGGAAAACTGTAATCAAGTTGATATGGGTTAAAAGTGCAGGTTTTATTCTGTGTTATATACAAGCTATAGCATTTGAATGGGACGCATATGTTTGTATGTATAGAAAGGTTCTTAATAATCATGGACAATTGGTCCAGAAGGACAGTCATAGCACATAATTTTAGAAATATGTGTATCACACATATTTTGTGGGTAGATCTTGTGTAGATAGCATTACTGATGTACTTTTTGGACAAGTTATCTAAGTCCATTGCCCCTGAAATCTCAATTCAAAAATGAAGATAATTGGATAATATCAGTGAAAATGGCAGAGAGGACCTCTGAAAATTCACCCCACCATAAAACCATCAAATAAAAGGGAAAATTTATCAGAATCGAAATGTTTAGAACTCCTGAAATTAATCATAGGCTTGCAGCAAAGATAGAGCATTTCAGCGAAAAAAATGCCTGAATCTCAATAACGACAGCAAATATGTGACATGGTATTTACCCTAGTCCCACCTCTGGTCCTCAAATCTGAAGCAGTCTTGAAAAACAACAGCCTGTGTTCTTGTTCCTGGAGGGAGCAAAATGGGGCAGGATCTCTGTCAAAGCCACATTCTCAAAGAAAATTCCTTATTTGACCTGTCCTTGGTTTCCTGAAGACCTTAATCTAAAGACCTGTCTTTATTTGACCTAGTGATAAAAACTTCTGAGGGGGAGGGTTGCAGCACATTTGTCAAATGTTTTAACGTCACTGCTGAAGCAATAAGCTGAGGAATAAGATGGCCATAGAGGCTTTGAAGAACTCTGACATATTCCTAGGAATCTAGAGACCTCATGTATACATATAGCAGTGCATATGTTCAGGAAAGACCTAAGAAGATCCTAATCTCTCAACTCTGACCAAACTTGAAGTTCTGTGAAAGCAAGATGTGAAAGTAAAGCAGAATTGTAAGCTGCCTTGTTGAGTGTTGAAGGCATGCCCAAACATACACAGAATCCCTTCCCTAAACAGGGAGACTTATTGCTTCCAGACACTTATGGAAATTCCTGTCCAAGCATTATCTGACCACTAAGCTAACCAAGTAGAGACTTAGTGGCCACATGTGACAAAGATACACAATTTAGAGAATTAGACAGGAAAGTCGCTAAAGAAGCAACAACTAAAATACCTGTATTTTAAAAAAAATAATAAGATCTGAAATCAACACCTAAGTTTTCACCTTATGATGGTGGAAAGAGAATAGCAAACTAAACATAAAGTAAGCACAAGGAAACCCTAAAGATTAGAGTGAAAATTCATGAACTTCAGAATAGAAAAACAATAGGGAAGAAGTCATCAGAACTAAATTGTTTCTTTGAAAAGATCAATAAAATTGCAAATCTTTAGCTAGACTTACCAACAAAAAAGAGAAGATTCAAATTACTAAAATCAGGAATGAATGAGGGGATATTATTACTGATATTACAGAAACGAAATGGATTATATGGGAATAATATGAAAAATGGTATGCCAACAAATTAAGTAACCTAGACAAAGTGGACAAATTCTGAGATAGAAAAAAATTACCAAACTGACTGAAGAAGATGTAGAAACTTTAAGTAGACCTATAACAAACAAAAATATTGATTTAGTTGTCAAAAATCTTCCTTCAAAGGAAAGCTCATGATAAGATGGCTTCATGGGAATTCTACTAAATCATTAAGTAAGATTTAACAACAATCCTTCACAATATCTTCCAAAAAGAGATAGTAGAGGGAGGGAACAGTTCTTAACTCATTTTATAAAGTCTGTATTTCCCTGAAACCAATATCAATGTTGTGCTAATGGGTATGGGGTTTATTTTTGTGGTGAGGAAAATGTTCTGGAATTAGATTGTTATGATGATTACATGCCCATGTGAACACACTAAAAACCGCAGAATTGTACACATTAAAACAGTATATTTTATCATATGTGAATCGTACCTGAATTAAAAAAAGCAAAAAAGAACCAGGTAATCACAGGATTAAGGTCTCTTCCAGTTCCAACGTTTTATTTTGTGATATGATGAAATACGTAAATCTTAGAATAATATTTTAATGGAACATCTCTAATACTGGAGAAGTTTGAAAGAAGGATGAAATAGAGACATAACTGAAAAGATTTATTAAAAATCAACATTAATGGGGGCTGGCCCAGTGGGGTAGTGGTTAAGTTGGCATGCTCTGCTTCAGCAGCCCAGGGTTTGTGAGTAAGGATCCCCAGTGTGGACCTACACACTGCTCACCAGTCCATGCTGTGGTGGCATCCCACATATAAAATAGATGAAGATTGGCACAGATGTTAGCTCAGGGACAACTTTCCTCAAGCAAAAAGAGGAAGATTGGCAACAGATGCTGGCTCAGGGCCTACCTTCCTCACCAAAAAAAAAAAAATTAACATTAAGGAATGGAGAAGAAAAGCAATATACGTGTATGCAATGTATTTAGATAAGTCAGCTGTGGAGTGTATCAGAGTGGGACTTATCATTCTGCACTGATACTCCATATGACCTATAGAATGAAAGTAGAGACCTAGCAGAAGCAGCTCAGCTAGCCCTGACATCATCAAGGACAGAGTTTCCACAATAGACTGATTTAGAGTCTTGGTCTACCCCACTGTTCTGAACACAGCTCAGCATCTCCCCCTCCTCTCAGCAACATCCCTATCCAGTATATGTACCTCCGTGACCTGAATTTTTCAAATTGACTTTTCTTTTATCTCTGTATTGAGCTTTACAATATAATACCCACTCCTCCCAACTGCTGTTTCAATTATATCCGATTGACTCAAGGAGAAATGAAGGCCTTGGAGTTGCTCCAGCTCCTTGCTGATTCTATAGAATTTTGACCATTGCCCTCTCCCTCAAATTTGCTGCTGCAGAAAAAGGGCCAGCCTCAGTCAAAATAAACAGGACCTACCACTTCCATCAAGCAAACATTTACAAATCAATGTTCAGTAGGGACTTATTTCTTCTTACATAATTAATTACATCCTCATCCATGGACAGATCTTTGTCTACTGCATGAGACTTTGTCCCAGCCAGTGAACTGAAGGATCCAAGGAGATTCTTAAATATTCAACTAAACTAGATATTCAATATTGTACGTAATGACATATGACACACATAGTGTTTGGCACAAACAGATTAGCAAATGTGGCCCAAAGCAAATTCAGAACTAAAATTTCCAAGAGGATTGTTTAATTATATTATTTAGAAACCTTCCCACTACTACCCTAATAGGGTTGGGGGAGGGGAGGAGGTATTACCCCAAAGAGGAAGAGATTTCTGTGCCAAAGGGCCTTAATATCTCCCTCATCTCTCTGGAATCTGGACAATACAGAAACTTATAAATAATTCAGGAGTCGAAGAAAACTTTGAACTCCAAAAGTGAAAGCACATCTAAATGAGTTTAATTTATAAAAACAATGCTGCAACTTTACGCAACCATTCTCGGGGCAAACAAGCATCAATGTTCAAGATAGTCATCGAAACAAGTGCGTAAGCAAAAACGAAATGTCTGTTACAACAACTCTGAAATAATCGTCGGATGGACATCCCAGAATTTCTAATTCTGACAAGATCAGGTAAAATTAGAACAATAATTCACTAAAGAAAGACAAGGCCAGATCAACACAAAAATTTCCCCATCACCACATGGAGTAACATTTTCACAAGTTTTTTTGCAGGAGAAACTGAGGAAACCACCTCAGGCCTCAGTATACCCTTTAGAGCAGTTGCAAATTAAACTGTTAAACGTGTTTTTCTTAGCATGGGTTAAGTTATTCTATATTAAGCTTTCTCCTTCACTAACTCCTAAGTGAAAAAAGAAAACCCTGTGGATGATTTTTGTGCAATGAACTGAGTTTCACAGTTTCATTCTCACGCAGGCACTGGGTCTGTCAGGAATACCAGCAGCTCTGGGCTTCTGTCATGAAGAAAACACCTCAGTGGAAGGATTCAGTTCCTCCCAGCAGTTGCAGGCATCTCTCAGGCAAATCTGCTTTCTTTTGTTGGGGCAGTTTCTTAACATGGAGAAGGTAAGGAGGAGATAGAGAGGTGAAACAGACACACTGGGGAACAATGTATGGGTAATGAGAAAATCATGTTTTCCTAAAGAAAAATCAAGACCATGAGTAATGAAAGGGAAAGACAAACTTAATAGAGTTAGTTATATTTTGTTTTAAGGAAACAAAGCCTGTACTAGCAAAGATTGTGCAGGAAGAGAGAGGTCTAAATTAGATATGCTCACTATTCATATTAGACTGCTCTAAACCTGAGCCTTGGAAAATTTCACTTAACACCATTTTTCTTATGAAATTTGATGAGAGGAAAAAATATTGGATAATGCAACAGGAAGTTAAAAGAAGGCTAAACGCTGACAGAATGCTGAAGACTGAGAGTGAGAAGCTTAAAATAGAAAACATTGTCTACTAAGATATTAAATGGCATAAAAACATTAAAAAATTGGCAAGTATTTAGGGAGGTAACCTTTGAGTGACCAAATATTACTATTATATATGTGTGGAAAATACGAAACAAGTAAAAACTATAATTCCTGTCAAAATTATATCTGATCCACCTGGCCTAGAGAATGATATAGATAGTATGTTAAAGGATAAATTACTGATGAAGAACACAATAACTCCCTCCTCATCTGGGTCAATTGTTGTACTACATGAAGTAGAATATACTTACCAAAAAAACCCAAGATTTTGTTAATTAAAATGTTTTGCCAGTGTGAGGAGCTGAGGCACAAACTATTTAGCACAGGATATTAAACAAGGTGTTTAATGTTCTTTTGTGACTTTCATTGGAAGCATATGATTTAGAATATATTTTCAGTATACGCTGGAAATGAATTTTTATATAACCTTATTCATATATCCTAAATTTATAATACTGATTAAATATTAATCGGATTTATTGTAAAAACCATAGCATAGACATAGACATTTGTAGAAATAGTGAAAAAATAAATGTCTTGTCACATTTGGGTGACAGTCATAATTTAATTGAATTGCTGCAGAAGTAGACGTCAATTTTCCCATATGTGACTCTATTGCTCAATGATGGTAAAAGAGGAACAGGAAGAGTGATTTCAAATGCATTTTAAAAATTCTTTCTCTTCTATGATGGTTTCATGCAGCTATAATCAGTGCAAGTTAGTTCTATAGCATTAGCATTTAGTATTTTCCTACGACATTCCACAGGATTCTAACTAGAATGCTGAAATATAAATAATCACAGTTCATAAGACATTGATTAAAATAAATACCAAAGAAAACATAGGCTAAAAATAATTGTGTTTTATTAATATTTGTTCATACTTTGTAATCTTAATACTAAACTAAATCTTGACACTTTCTATCACGTCTCCTCCGACGCAGATAGGGGGTTTGCATTTTCTTAAGGGTACATTGTGATTTTTTTGGATCTTTTCTTCTTCTATCAAAGATATTTCCTTGAGGAGCATCAGACTGATGGAGCCATCTAACTACAAAACAACAGTTTAAAAAACCTGTTATTGCTAAGGAATATCTCAGAAAATGCTTGTCACCATTTGATTATTGCCCCTGTAACTTTTCTAATTGCTTGATACATTCAAATGGCCCCAAAAAACATGACAAAAGAAAATTTATATAGTAAAAATTTAAAAATAAATATACTGTTAGTACCTCTGCCTGGTTCACTTTATTCCCTACCTCATTAGCTATCCCTTAAGAGGTAATCACTTTTCATTGGTTTCTTTATAAGCTTTCAGAGTTTTATTAAATGTAAGCTAACGTGAATAAATATTCTTAATTACCCACTTCATTATACAAAATAAAGTAAATAAAGTAGCATCTCTTATCCATTTGTCTGCACATTACATTCTTAGAAATATTGCCATATTAATATATTTCCATATTAATATATCATTTTTCATATTTTAGGTATAATTTACCTTCAGTGAAATGTATAGATATTAAGTGTTAAGTTTGATCAGTTTTGATTATTGTAAACTGTCATACAACACCACACAAAAGAACATATAAAACATTTTGATCATTCCAGTCGATTCCCTCCCTCCCTTGGTAACTACTTTCTAATTTCTATCTCCCAATCTTTACTTCATATAAATGGTGTATATTCTCCTGGGTCTGGCACTTTTTAAAACAGTAGCTAGTTTCTTTTCCTTGGTAAGTTGCATAGCATTCTGCCTTAGGGACAAACCACAATTTAACCTCTCATTGATGAACATTAGTGTTGTTTCCAGGATTGGCTTTAAAATGTGTTACGAACAGTTTTACAAATGTCTTTTGAGGACATATGTTTTTATTTATCTTAGCTAAGTAGCTAGTAATGAAATTTTTTGGTTTAAAAACATGTGTTTAAGTTTACAAGACACTCAAAGAGTTTTCCAAAATAGGTTCATTATTTTATGCTCCCAGCAGAAATTTAGAATTGCAATTGTTCCATATCCTCCTCAACAGTTGGTCTTGTCAGTCTTTTTGATCTCAGCAATACTGGGGGTAGTGTGAGGGTGATAGCTCCTTGTGTTTTTAATTTGCACTTTCAGGTGACTGATTATGTGGGCTTTTTCATGCATTTACCGGCCGTTTGTATATTTTCCCTTATGAAATGTCTCTTCAGGACTTTGCCTTTTTTATTCAGTTGTGTCTTCTTATCATTAAATTGTAATTGTTCTTAATAGTATCAATACGAAAACATTGACAAAGAAACTAAAGCAATATATTCCTAGTTTGTTATTTTCCTATTAACTTTTTCTAATGAGCTGATATTATTAATTTTGATGAAATTCAATTTATATCTTTTTATTATTCTATCATGACTGATTCTATGGTTGATGAAATCTTAGACTACTCAAAGACTATGAATATATTATTTTGTGTTTTCTTTTAGAATCATTACGTTTTTACCTTATATGTTTAGGTCTATGATTCAGAGTAAATTAATGTTTATGTTCTGTAAAGCAGTATTTGAAGTTCTTTTTTTTTCTATACAGATATCAAGTTTTTCTATCATTATTTGTTTACAAGAGTTTCCTTTCTACATTAAGTTGACTTAGCACCTTTGTTGTAATTCAATATGCATCAGTTTATCTAGACTCTTCCACTCCTTTGTTCTATTCTCATGTCAATACCACTAAGTTATGTTATTGCAGCTTTGTCTAAGTCTTCAGGCGAGGTAGTTTGTTTCCTCCATATTTGTTCTTATTGAAGATCATTTTGTGCAATTCTAGCTCTTTCATTGCTATAATAATTATAAAATGATGTCAATTTTACTAAAAAACACTACTGTAATTTTTATTGGAATTGTATTGAGTATATAGGCCATTGGGAATAATAGACATTTTAATAATATTCAGTATTCCAATGGTATATTTCTCCATTGCTTTAGATATTTTTAAATTTTAAATTTCTTTTGGTACTATTTTAAAATTTTCATTACAGAGATCTTATACATATTTTGTTAGATTCATTACTAAGTATTGAATGTTTTATAATGCTGCTGTGAATGCATTTTTAATTTCTATTTTCAAAGTGTTTGTTTCTAGCACATATAAATAATATTTATTTTTATATATTGAACTTACATCCTGTCATTTGTTACATTTCCTTGTGAGGTCTAGGTGTTTTGTTAGTAATCCATAGACTTTACAATGTACCCATCATGGTGTCTATGAATAATGGACATTTTACTTTTGCTTCTTCAACCTTTGTGTTTGTCTTTTTTAGAAATATCATATTGCACTGGCTCATTGAATGCAAGTAGTAAAAGATAATAGCCTTACTTTGTCTTCAATCTTCAATGAAACAATGTTTCTGCATTCAATGTGTTTTCGGTTAGATTTTTTGGGGGGAGGTGGACAAATCCATCTTATAAGACTGAGAAAGTGTTTTTTCTTCCTATTCCTTCTTTTCTAGAAGTCATAATATTAGCAGTAGCAGTAATAGTACTTGTATAAGCAGCAGCAGCAATGTGAATTTTGAGTTTTGTTGCATGCTTTTTCTGCATCTTTTGAGATGATCATATGGTCATACTCTCTCCCTGGTAAGTAATAATAACAACCAAGTCAGTTATGGCTCTTCACTTATGGTGTTCATTGCTCTAAGGAAGTTCATGTATTTTTCTGTCTAGATTTATTTCTATTCTGATATACAGTTACCAAGGCACACATCTTAATGTTTAGAACATTCGTGGAAGACGTTTTCATTTTCTTTGCACACTACTAGTTTGTAAAAAAAAAGCTTTGTCTGTTATAATCCAGGAATTAATTACGCATAGTATGGTTAGTCCAGGGACTACTATGGAACATACAGGCTCTTGTAATCCTTAACTGACAGTGAATCATGGAATTTTTGAACGTCTTAAAAAAGAATTTCTGCTCATGATAGAAAGGGGTTCATAGATGGATACTCATAGGGCATGTAGGACAAATTTAAATCAGCTTTTTAGGGGCTTTTTGGAATCTTCTGGATCTTATCAAATACAAGGTTTTCAGTCAATCTTTTATCATAGGACCATGTGGTCAATCCCATTTATTTTAACTCTCTCCTTTTTGTCTATAGTAACACCATATTATGCATATAGTTTTCTCTCAATACTACTGTGAATTGCTTTTTTAACATCTATTTTCAGAGTACTGTCATATCATCTTTTTACCCATAAATTTTAAAACTTCCTTTTTCTTATTTCTCTCAACAATAATTTCTCATTTAAAAATTAAAATTCTCAAATAGCCATTTTATAAACATCTTCAGCTTTAATTATAACAGTATTCAGGAATATTACCTTACAATTCAGCTTATTGACATTGTCTGATGGGTCTTCAAAGCAATTTTTCATAGAATACTGCATTATGGAAAAATATCACCCCTCTCTTTTTTATTTGAGCACAGAGCCAGTTAATAATTGAATAAAGGAATCAGAGAAATGGAGAGCAAAACATGCTGCTTATGCATAAAAGCTGTTAGAGAACATGGCTGCAATATGAGATCAAGCAGATTTACTGATGGTCTGGCTCCTTTCACCCCACCACTGTCGCTAACAGTGCATCAGTCTGGACGTTGGGAAGACCAACTCAAGGCAAAGCTCAGATTAGAGGAGGAGACTCACTCATGTAGAATTGCTGCCCTGCACTTGTCTGTGGCAGGGAAGGACTATCTTTACTAGAATCTTTTATGGATTTGTTCCACCCAATCAGTAAACAGAATGATAGCTACATCTCTCAAAAACTCAAGTTACTTCCTTCCTCTTATACATACCAACTATTTCAGTAACTTTCATTCATTGATTCAAAATAAATGTATGGAATGTCAAGCACTTTGCTAGGCCTTAAATTTATTCAGTCTTGCAAATACACCCTGTCCTTGTGGGATTTATCATTTATGAGGAAGACAATTAATATCAACAAACAAAAAACATATCTATGAAAAGTATCTAGAATTACGATGTCATAATGAATACTAACAGGGTGCTGTGATAGAAAAGAGAGGGACTTCTATAGAAAAGGTAGTTTGGGGGCGTTGATTCTGAAGAGTTGACATTTTAGCTGAGACTTGAAGATGCACGTAGCCGTCCAGGCTAGGGATAGAGTGTGGAGTGGAAATAGGACAGTCTGAGAGCAGGGGCAGCATGTATGAAGGTAAGGAAAGAGGATCAGCGCAAATCTGATGATCAAGAAGGAAAGTGGCAAATGAGGAGGCTGGAGAAGCAGGCATGGAGCAGACCATCGCATGTCTCATAGACTAATCAGACTCACTCTGCTTAAAATTTGCATGAGGGCAAAAGCATATGCACTGATAAAATTCAAATGCTGTAGTCTTTGACAATAGTCTTTGACTCAATATAATGGTGACCAGTCAAGATGAATCTGGATTCATCGAGGGAGAGAGTAATTTGGAATAAATTAATAATGATGGAATGAGATGCCTTCTTAAGTACTTAATGTACTGCATCCTTATTTGCTTCTCTGCTGAATATCTCAACCTAAATCAATTGTCAAATGATATTTAAAAATTGATACAATAAGAGATAAGAAAGGGAAAGAAAACAAAAGCTCTGGGTGCCCTGTTGGTCCCTTCTTACCTTCAGTTTTCTATTTTGTAAAGATTAATGAACACTAGCTCTTTTTTAAATTAACCTGAGATGTTTATACAATGTTTCTTATATTAATGCAAGTAAAGTCATTTTTATATGTGACTTTTTAAAGGTAAGTCTTATATCAAGACCCAAATCAAAAATTTTGCAGACTAATACAAGAGATCATCTATTAGTGAGTTGAAAAAACGTTATGGTTCACCAAGGACCCAAGGATAATCTGCCAATAAATCTCATAATTGAGATAGACTTTCTAAAGATATTAGTACATTTTCACACAAATTATCTAATCTAGCCTCTACATTTTCTTTAGTGAAAGGCAGAAATTACACATGCATTTCTGTTAAATTGAAAATTGAATAGTAAAACTGGAAAGCAATCTGAAGAACTATTAGTTACCCTTAACCGAACTGTAACTCACCCCTAGACACCTGGAGTCCTTAGAGACTTTTACACTATATGCTCTAACAGTCACAGCGTATATGGATATCAGGGAGGCACCGCTTTCAAACGTAGTAAACCAATTCTGAGCCTGTTTGCCCTGCTTTACTCTTTCCTTCCCAGAGAAACCGCAATAAAAGTGCTTGCCCACCGTTCCCTTTTCTCTCTGCCTTGTGACAGACTCTGGTGCTTCCCCTGAGTGGCCCTGCCTGGCTGCTGTGCTCTCCCCAGGGAGCTGTGAGTAGAATAAAACCTTTAAATGTGCCAAGCCTCTCTTTCTCTTGATAGATATCGTGTCTAACCATACCTCACCCAAGGTAATATGATTAAAGCAATCATGTGCTCTCCGATTCCCTGACCTTAAGCACAGTAGTGTAGAGTGTGATGGTGCAATGTAATTTCTAAGGGAAAAAAATCCTGATTTTTCATTCCAAGAATTTTGGGTGAAATTGTCTGTATTTATAATAATTAGTTTCTGTGCCCAAATTAAAGATGAGACAAAGAAAAATGTATTATGTTGGAACCAACATAAATTATTGGGAAAACATCATGTATACTTCTCAAAAGTCTATATTGAGTGAGTATATAACTCTGTTGTTTCTCATACAAGTATTTCATATAAGTATCTGTTATTCTGTGAAGGAGCTCTCAAAGTGAGATACTGTGAAAAATTCATTTCTGTGACTGTAATGTGATAAATGAAGTTACCTTGCTTCATCTTCCAGGATCTGCAATTCAATGCTACTTGAGTTGAGTGGTGTGCGATTGGTCTAGGTCAATGTTAGCATAAACTTTGGAAATTTTTTTCAGCTTTTGTTTAATGTAGCTTTTTTGCTTTTGAAATATGCATGTATCAGCTACATCTAAGAAGCAAACATATTGAGATTGCCCTAAACATATATTCTTCCATTTTCCATCTATATTCTAAAGCTTTCTTGTAACTAAAGTAGGCAGACGCTCTTTGATTATGTTTAAGGAGCAGCCAACTTTTAGTCATAGAAAAGATTAGTTGGAAGGAGCACTGCTTAGTTCAGAATAGCCCAAGCTATTTAGAGCCACATAAACATTTCTCAAAAATAATCATCAAAACAACTACTGCAGACTTTTACAGAATATGTAAAATTAAATTTAATATTAAATTGTTACCACTTTTATAACTTATTATAAGTATGCAATGTCATAAAAATAACAAAAGTTTGCCACATAAATTGCTGTCAGTTAGGAGTAAGAAATGCACTTGAAGTACTTCCACGGCGAAGGAGACGTGAAAATTTGCATTGCTCTCACCTTAAAGTTCACAGTGAAGTGCCTGCATGAGGCTGAATCAGAAACATTAGGTAAGATCTTTCAAAATTCAGAGTGTGCAATATACTTTATTTTTCTCTGAAGTCTCATTTTATAGACTATTATTGGAAGCAAAGTAGTCTACTTGATGGAGCAATGGACTGATTCAATATGCCAGATTCCATGTTTCTATCCAGTGGACTGACAAAAAGTCACATGAATTTAATTTAAAATAGGGCAAATCAAGCATTGCTTTATAAAGACCATTTGCATGTCATGGAGGAGATCTTAAACAAAAGAACTTTTGTGGTTATCCGAGCACATAAATACCTGGGCAACTTTTCAGAGCTGAACATCTCTTTTCCCCTTTCAAAATTATACTATGAAGGATAATCTAATGGTTTTTTTTTTTTTTCACTGTTAAAATAGATCTCAACTATTGCTGAGAAAATAAAATAGCACTTCTTCTTCTTATGGCTATAGCCATGCAATGTAAAGTGAATATAAATAGTTCTGAAACAAAGGTTTAATGAATGGCTTTCTTACTTTCAAATCAATACAAACAGCTTAATTCACTTAGCTGGTAAAAAATTAAATGGAAGTATTGTGATATAATTTGATAACATTTGGGAGCCTTTAATGATATTAAAATAATATTGTATTCCTAGAATAGATTTAAGAATTTATTAGATTTACTTATTTTATCCACCTATATGCCTGTAATGCCTGTATGCATATGTGTATATATATATATATAAAGTAGAGGCATTCAATATCAATTAGTAGCTGAAATGCACTTTAGAAAAATAATGAGAAATATATTAGTCCTGCATTTAGACTATATTTTAAGGGAAAACAGATATATACACATGCAATTCTCTTTATATTGTCGTTATAAAAATGTGTTCCTTATTATTGTTTTTTATTCTGATCAGATACAAGGAAGAATATATGTCTTGTTTTTGTATTGTCATTAAGTCAAAATGCAAATTTGGGGAAAACACTTTTTAAATGTCAACTCAGTGAGAAACTTCTTCCTATTAGATATATGTTCTCTGTTAGCATTCCCATCCACATATGGGAAAGAAATATGGAAAACCACTGGCATGGTCAGAAACTATTTTCCAAATCAAATCTAATTTCTAGATAAAAAGTAGCTTGCCATAAATGAAGAAATGAGGATCTTGTTCTTGTGATTCTGCATATTCACAGTGTGCACTCTGTGCCTTCCCTTCGTTTTTGTCTGGTTATGGCATTGTGCCTGTGCCTTCCTACATCCACATGAGCTGCACACCAGGGTACACTTCAATGTAGCCGCCCCTTTCAACCACAACACCTGAAACAAACAAATGGTCAAACAAAGAAAAATGGCAAGGTGGAACAGGGAGCATCATGTATGCTAGTGTCTCCTTGTTTAAATATTACAAAATTCACTGTTGAATAGTGAAAAACTGATATGATAAGAGGACAAAAAGGAGGAGAAATAACTTGCGAGCTACTTCGGAATAAAGCATGCACCAGTATCTTGAAGCTTGTCAGATAAAGAGGAGTAGGAAAAAAAGCAAGAAATTGATCTCTACTGCATTAACCAACTGTACATTATCCTTCTCTTTATAAGTGTAACTTATATTATGTTTAATTTAAGGATATATGGGATCCAAGGCTCTCAGATGACCTACTCTCATAGCATGTTCATAGGAATTTTTAAGAAAATCTCTAAAGCCATGGATGCAAGCTAGAGGGAAAAGCAATAAAGGAATGATCTGGTTTAGAATGCATGTGCCTCAAACAGAAGGAACTAAACTGTACAGAAAACCCATATAATTTAATAAAAATGGATATTTCCTTATTATGGAATTCCTCTAATGGAGAGAACTCAGTTATATTTTCCTACTGCAAAACATTCATTTTGCAGTTGACATAAATCAGTCATCTTCCCAATTTCCTTTCCACTTTTTGAATGTCTCTCTCCATCTTTCTCTCTCATGTACAAGCACTCTTGTTCTCCCTCTTGCTCTCATACACACACACAGTAGAAACTAAAGTGTTTCTAATTCGTTGATAAATCAGAGAGGTAAATGTAAAGAGATTTTTCTAAATTTTGTTTTGCTTTACCATAGTTCACACATACACACGTGCAAAAAGAAAGAAAAACACAGTAGATTAGAGAGTGGTCGTGGTGTCCAGTTGACCCAATTATCTGAAAGTTATTTTTTACATGGCTATAAAACTGATAGATAGTATTTTAGAGTAAATAATATATCATACAAAATGTAGAGAGCAAATTCTCGCTTCACAAAAAATACCAGTGTAATTCTTAATGTTGTTTTCTCATTTTCCCTTGAGATTCGATTTTTAACTGTAACCGAAGACTTAGGAAATGTTATCCTAATAAAAACGGAAAAAGTAAAATATATTTATAAATAAATTAATGATATGAGAAAATAGACTCTCTCAAATGTTGCTAGTGTAAATTAACAAAATCATTTAGTGAAAAAATTTACCATAGTCCATGAAAATTTAAAATGTACACATCCCAGGACCCAACAATTCCACCTGCAATTTGGAAGACAGTGCCTTACACTATGAGGACTAGATGATTTTCCTGCTACACTTGCAGTCCCAGCATTTGTAGGTATGAGGACCCCAAGTTCTTCCCTTAGAGCACCTTTGGGACATGTGAGAGAGAGCACAGATATGGGGTCATCTTGGATCCTGTCTAAGAGGACTGCCTGAGGAGAGACTCAGCAGCAGAGATGGGGGTAAACAACTAAATGCCCAGGAGTGAAGGAAAAATGAAATGAATGACTCAGAGAAGAAGCCTCATGTTAGTCAAGACAATTGAAAGAGAGGGGTCCAACTGGGAGCCTTGAAAGTACCCAGGAAAGTGCTGCGGAAGAGCAGGAGTCACATTTAATTACCTGTCAGTCTCAGGGAGTTCAAACTACAAAACCAAGTAAGAGCCATCTAATCCACTTTCTTCTCCCTCCTTCCCCTACTTGACAAATGGCGCTGGCTGAACTCGCAGTTCTCCAGTGGGGGAAGGGATGAACTTGGAGGCCTTAAATTCATGTTAAGAAAACAGCAGCATCCTGCTTTCTCTGCCCTGCAGCTCCATCCTGGGCCAATCCCAAACAGGTTAAGACAAGAAGGCTTAAAGCTAAACAATTACAAAGTGTGGATTGTCACATAGGCCTCGATATGTTATTTTCAAAGCTGACGTTTTTATGACTAAAAGTGAACGAGGGATGTTTTATTACCAGAGAATGACCAGTTCAATCTTGGGCCCTTCTAAATCTTCATCAAGCTGCAGGATATTTACCCCCACAGAGTGAAGTTTAAGTAAACAGGGAGAGGAAAAAGGAAAATCACGTTTTGATTGCATTCCACAGGTGTGTGTTTAACTCATCATTTACATACACTGACAAGTGAAAACAGCCAGTTGCACAATGATGCAAAGAAAAGGACCTCATTTGTATTTTTAAAACATATCAATATGTGATATCAATAGACACATCACATACATCCATACACAACATAAACGCAGAGTAAGGGCCCTAGTGAATCTCTTCTCATCAGTTAGGAGAGGCCACTTCTGGACGGGAGGGACAGAGACTCGGAACAGGGGAATAAAGGAGACTGGTAGTTGTGTAAAGTATTTCTTTTTTTGGCAAGGACAATGTATTGATATATTTTTGTGTATCTAATAATTCATTTAAAATTTCTCAAATACTTTTGGGAAAACTAAAATTTTAATATTGTGAATTTTAATTGTTGCAATAACCATAGGTTTAGGAAGTCTTTGAGTGACTTTTAAAACATTACTCCTTGCTTTTCTGGATTATCTGGTGCTCTGTGCTCAACTACTGCCTATCCATGCGGCAGGTCCGCTCAGAATTCAAGTTTTCTTGACATTTGTCCCCTGCCTTTAAAACACTTCTGATTCTTTAATTAACAAGCAGCTGGCATTGCAGACTTATATTCGCTTGATATTTAAGGAAAAGACTTGCTCTTCTCTATTTTCATTAATCAATACACTTTTTTAAATTGCTGAGACTAGCAGAATAACTTAGTGAGAAAAAAAGAGTGTAAAGCCAGCATACGATTATATCAAATGAAAAGTGAAGATGACCTATTAATGAATTTTTTGTACTATTAATTGATCCAGCTTGTGGAAACCATTTGCTCAAATCTATTTTACAGGCCAGCAAATCTCCACAGGTAATAAGAGAGTGGAAGCTGCCAATGAATTCAGATATCTTGGCACTATTTTTATCAATTCATAGTGGCCGCTTGCTAGATTGTGACCTTACCTAGAAGATCATACCAATGTGCACGATCTCAGATAGACCATTTCTGTATAAAAAGTCAGAAGTTAGAGTACCAGTATGATTCAAATACACTTGGTTTAAAATAGAATTCCCAATTTTTCTGTCTAAATGGACTTTTACCTATACATTGATAAACAATATTATCAATTTCTAATGAAAATGGCAGTGACATTTCCTATGTATATTTGCATGTCATGTTGCATATGTAAACAGACTTTTAAAAAAGCTTTGGTACAATTACAGAGGCTGATAGCCTTAAAGGAAGGTTACTGGGAAAAGTAACATTCAAAATCTATTTATGTCTAGACTTTATATGGATTCCATAATTTCACACAACAGATTAAATTTCACACAGTATTATAAATCAGATATTTACTGTGCACTTTTCAATATGACAACTAATACTCAGGAGTAGCCTTCAAAAATTACTTAATAGTATTACTAGGGCTTATGGAACATTTATAAAATGTGGCATTACATTTAGTTGTTATGGGGACAACTAATAAAGCTTTTTGTACAAGTGATACAACGTGAACAAAATGCAAATTCAGCACGGGAGAAATAGACTCTATAACAAAAACACATTTTTAAAAAGAATAAATGTTACAACTGCATCCAGTTGGATTGATTGCTGGGTTATTTTCTTCCCCAAGAAGAGCCCCAGGCCCCTTGGCTCTTCTCTGGGCCACGCCCTTTGATGCTTGTTTTCCCACATGCCAATTCTTGTCGTGGGGATTCCACCTGTGTAATGATATTGGAAGATGCCTTCAACAAAAGTCTGAAAGTATCCATTTGGCCTCTAAAGGAAGATGGAGATAGCCTCAAGCAGAAAACATAGATGTTTTAGAAAATACAGCTCTCTTTTTTCCTTAAAAATGTTTAAGTTGTGGGGCTCTTCTTCAGCTACAAAGCGTTCTTTCAGAAACCTAATGCCCTGAAACAGGCAGTAGATAGATGTTGCACTCTAGTGTGAAGAATGGATCACTAACTATCTGGCTTTAATTAGTATATTTATCCATACCTAATAATTGATGCCTTTTCATTTGTGTTATTACAAATACAGTAAAAATGCAGATATTTCAGTGTTTCACATTCATCGAAAGAGTCAGATCGCTGAGCATTTCCAGCAAGCATTGCTATGAACATAGGGAAGAGAAATTCTAGTGACACTAACCAAATACTACTTCTCAACATGAAAGTTACTAAGCTAGCTACTCAAAGCAGGGAAAGATCTGGTTAACTCATGGAGGCTTAGGAGGAGGGAGGAGAAAAAGGCTAAGGCTTGGTTCAATCATAGAGTCATTGATAATAAAAACTGATGGGAATTATAGATACTTCCTAGAACAACTCTGGCCTGATTTTAAAGTTGAAGAGATTGAATCCCAAGGAGATTTAGTGGCTTAAAAGTAAACTATCTTTGGGGCTGACCCTGTGGCTGAGTGGTTAAGTTCGTGCGCTCCGCTGCAGGCGGCCCAGTGTTTTGTTGGTTCGACTCCTGGGCGCGGACATGGCACTGCTCATCAAACCACGCTGAGGCAGCGTCCCACATGCCACAACTAGAAGGACCCACAACCAAGAATATACAACTATGTACTGGGGGGTGTTGGGGAGAAAAAGGAAAAAAATAAGAATCTTTAAAAGTAAGCTATCTTTTATGAACTACATAATCAATTAAAATGTTATTTAAATTGCCTCTTCTCAAAATTATATGCATCCAAGCAATGCTTTTAACAATGAGCATTCCATAAACATCTTCCATTCCAATTTTAACTTCTCTAATTTTACTCCCACTGGTATATTTTCATGTAAAGTTATACTATACCTATCTGTAGCAGTTTGTCTGAAGAATAAAATATAAAAATCTCAATTTTCAGTAGTTCACTGCTCTCAGACCCATTATGGCATCGTAAACTCCATTTTGTGGGGAAAAAAACCCCAGTGATTCTAGTACTGAAATCCCAGTTGATTATCAGCATTACCCGTACCTAGATAATCCTAAAGTCTATGCTGAATTATGCCCAAAATATCTGTACCATCTACATGTGAACAAATGTTGTTCATCATATTGATTTTGTTTTCAGGAAACAATGCTTGTCAGAATCAGTTACAGAGTCTTTTGTTTTGTTCCTTTGGTGAGGAATATTGACCTTGAGCTAACAGCTGTGACAGACTTCCTCTATTTTATATGTGGGATGCTACCACAGCATGGCTTGATGAGTGGTGTGTAGGTCCCTGCCCAGGATCCAAACCTGTGAACCCTGGACTGCTGAAGCCGAGTGAGTGAACTTAACCACTACACCACCAGGCTGGCCCCTACAGATTCTTTTCAAACGCTGTCTCTGGCCCCAGAATGTTTTATTTCAGTCTAAGATGAGGGCTCACAAATAGACTACATTAATTACTACATCAGGTAATTAAATGTGGGTTATTCTTGGAACAAACTCGGAAAAACATTGGTGTAGATGAATAATGACACATGTTTGGGCTTATTTTTCCCCATTGTAGAGAATATTTATCTAGATTAATTCATATCACTTTGTATAGTTATTGAACGGAAAACTTATTCTAAGATCCCAATGTTTAGCCGTAGAATACAGTAATGCTGGAATAGAAAAAGTTCTTACGAACATGGGCTTTGGCACCTGTTTAACACATATGCAAATCCAAAGGTTTCAATTTACTGTTTGTGTGAACTTGGAGAAGAAACCTAACATCTCTAAATCGGGGAGAGGCAATTTATATCTCAGAGTATTTGATCTAAGATTACATAAAAATAAATATGAAATTACACCAAAATTTCATGCTTTATTATATTGTTCCTTATCATTATCATGATAGCTAGTCTAGTTAAGGTTCAGTCTACTAGGGGTCAAATAATCATTGGATTGAACTGGAAGACTGGATTTTTGTGTATTCTAAAAGTACAAAGAGATAATGGAAAGTTATTAATTTACCATTTATAGTGCTTTATATCAGAAGTCAGCAAAACTACTGCCTGCAGGCCAAAGACAAACAGCTGCTGGTTTTTATTTTTATTCATTTGCAAGTTAAGAATGTTTCTAAAAGTTTGAATGATTGGGGGGGAAAAGTTTGAAAAGAAGAATAATATTTTGTGACATGTGAAAATTATATGGAGTTCAAATTGCAGTGTCCATAAATAAAATTTACTGAACACAGCACACTTAATCCTTCACTGTTTGTCTACAGCTGCTTTGGGGCTACAACAGGACAGTCGGACAATTGCAACAGAGACTCTAAAGCTGGCAAAACCAACAACTCTCACTATCTGACCCTTTACAGAGAAAGTTTGCCACCCCTGCTTTACGTTTTCATAGACCTTTGTAATTTATAATACACCTTCATCATCCGTATCTCATCTGAGATTCATCACAGTCCTATGAATTATGTCACATTCCTCTCCAGTGTGTTGCAAATAACAAGAGCTACAATCTGTATTTTACAAATGAGAAAACTAAGTCTTGCAGATTTTAAGCGGTGCTGTCACAATTTTTGATACAGCTTTTTGCACTCTAGCCTTGATCATTTCACACTACAGTAATCTCCTTTTCCATTAAACAATGTTAGAGAATTCCAACTTTTATTTTATAAACGTTCTGTGAACGTTTATAAATTGAAGAGAACTTCAATTACAGAGAACTACGTTGTTTTGTTATTAGTGTCATGGAGTCGATTCTGACTCTTAGTGACCTATGGACAACAGAGCAGAGCCCTGCCCAGTCTCTTTTGCACTATCCTCTCTGGCACCATATCAGACAATGCTCCACTGCTATTCTCATGGCCAATTTTTTTGAAAGTGGGTGACCAAGTCCTTCCTAGTCTGCATTAGTTTGGAAGGTCAGCTGAACCCTGTCTGCTGTGGGTGACCTTGCTGGTATTGGAAATCCCGATGGCCTAGCTTTCAGCATAACTGACAGCAGCAGCCTCAGCGGTGTGGTTTCACTGACCATGGAATGAACACTAGATGGCAGCAGTGAGAGCTCTAAATCACAAGCACTAGACCATCAGGGTTGACCAGAGAACAATGACCCAGGATACAACTTCACTAATACAAGTTAAAAACCTCCAAATAATTTTATGATAGCCTATTTTAAAAGTTTATTAAAAATCAAACACTTGGATTTGCTAATTAAAAACAAAATCAATTTACATGTTGTAACACTGCAGATTTCTCTGTTCATTTTCACTTTGTGCCCATCTAATTAGTTTTCCACCACTTCACAGTTGATTTGTAGTCTATCAAAGATATTTTTAAAAAATGAGCCATTTTAGTAAAAGTGGTAGACTTGGCGCCAACTTTCCGTCTGTAACGTAGGGATGAACACTGGATACAGATGGCAAAATCTTAGATTAGAACAGCCATTAAATCACTTCTTGAATCTAATTTCTGAAGCAAAGGATCATTTTTACTAAGACAGCATCTGCAGAGCAACTCTTTTCATATTTCTAACCATTAACTTAAGAAAGAATACAAATAGGATTTTTGACTGTAGGAACCAAAGCCACTCTTACCTGGAGGAGGGGATACACGTCAGAGAGGCTATTCAGCTGAGTGAAAGAGAAAAGAAAGATGATTGATAAAAGGTATAAATTGTGGTGGACAATAAAACATGACTGAGGAATAGGATTCTGATTTATGATAATCAGAGCTAAAGAGCAAATATTTTCTACTACAAAAAAGGCAAGGCTAATTAATAAAAGAATGCAAAGCTTAGAAGGGAAAATAGAAGGAAGAGAGAGAAAATCCAAGCAATTTTTAAAGGTTTATTTAAAGGATAGGTTAGCACATTCTCTTACATTTATAACAATTTGGATGAAGAAAAAAGAAACTAAATAAAATGTAGTCGATTATAGAAGAAAATACTTGATTTTATATTCTATTGCATTTGTAAATTCCATAAAATGACTAAACTATCTAGATATCAGTTTTGGAAATGTATATAGTATTACACAGGTAGACATTTATTAATTGGTATAGAGATGAGTTCAGTGAAAAATTATCTAATTACTTTGGTCTCAAATGCAAAATTTCACCAGAATTTTCACAAAGGGCCTCTTTGTGTGTGTCGAATTGCTACCTTGGGTATGTCTTTTTTAACAAAGTAATGGAACACAAGTATCAATCAAGTTTTTACCTTTACTCTAAAAATCCTTATAGCTAACGGGCTCCTAAACCAGTATTTGTTTAAATAACCAAATTTGCTGTTCATTTTATTAGTTTAAATGCCGTTTACTGACATGCCAAGTAAGGATCCCATAGAGAGAGCTACTTCAGAGACTTTATTACTTTTTTATTAAGTAAGGTAACTTTTTCTGTCTTTTTGTTGGGAGCGATCTGATTTGTGAAATTACACAGCAGCGTGATGTTTTATTTTCTCATTTTTCAACTTTCTAGTACTGGTTTCTACTCTTTGTGTGTGACATCTTCACCTTGGACTGTGTATTTTGGAGTCAATCTCACCATCAGTAACCATGTGTCTAATCAGATTTTTAGGTGAAAGCAATACACAATTTAAGCAGTAAAGGAATTTAGACAGCTTAAGGAGTAAAGGAATTCTCTAAAAGGTGGCAAATCAGATGACCACAAATATCCTGGGTCATCGGAGTTAGGCTTGGAGGCTGTACAGGCAGGGAAGAGGAGGACTTCCTCCAGCTAAGACTGTACTGTGCCTGCCCACCGTGTCCAGACAGGAAGCTCACGCTGGTGATGCTGGGTAGTAGATGCCAGCCTGCCTACTACGGCTGCTGTCTTCTCATAGCAGTGGGGATAAGTGACTGCATCTCATGTTTATAACCCAGATTAGACAGTTACAAAAGGAGATTCTGCTCCTCCTTTAGGAAATTAACTGAACATAGGAGGAGTGTTTGGATGAAGTTGGGCAGCCAAAAATCATGCAAAAGTCCAATATACAAACATTAAAAAGACACTCAATAATTAGAAAAAATTTCCATATATCTCTTTATTGTATAAGTCCTTTGAAAAAATGCATTTTATTTAATTCATTTATTCATTCATCAAACCTTTATTATATGTGATGTTTTTTGCATTATGGTAAGGGGTTGGGGCATAGTTCTTGCCCTGAAGGATTCAACAATTTAGTTAACAATCCTTTAAGACTGTAGAGTTTGAATGATATAATCATTTTCTAAATTTTTAAATTAAAGCAAAGTTATAGCACCAATATGTTTTTCTTAGTCTCTATATATTCAGGAGTTATAGCCACCTGTTAAATGCAACTAAAGAAGTCTTAAAGATAAAAAGGGAAAATAGATTCACTCTACTTTCAGACAAAAAAATTATTGATTTTATTTTATAGAAATAATTCATATTTAGAAAAAAAGAGAACATGAGATAATGCAGAAAATCGATAGAAGAAAAGAAATATCACTAGTAATTCAACCAATTAGTGATAAGTATTGTGAAAAGCTTGCCAAACAGTTTTTATTACCTCTAATATGCAGTTACGCACATACTTAACAATATGAAATTACAGAGAATATACTTTTAATCAATTTTTTCATATATATGAGTATAGATATGTCTTTACATATATATATAAGTTTTCACATATACACACAAACATACACACAGGTGTTTCATAATAAAACATTTCTCGGGTAGTGTGGTAAGGAACTATGAAAATCCACTTCTCCAAAAAATCCACAAGAAAACTGAAACAATTTGTCAAATTCAACTTCTTCAGAACTCTTGGAATTAACTAAAGGCTTGCAACAGTTCAAGAAACATTTATTAAAGAAAAACAGCTTAATCTTGGTAAGAACACCAAGCTTTATCCTGTTCTATCCTGCTCTCCCAAGCTCCACAGCATCCTTGAGAAACAACAACCTTGAAATCACAGTAGCTCTGAAAACCAGAAGCCTCACAGTCACTGTAGTCCCCAAAAGCCCCATCCCAGGTTTTCTAAAAAATTATTTTGTCTGTCTGAGAGGTCCGTGGAATGTTCATTCTCAGGTCTTGTCTTTATGTTTCCTGCCTCAGGGTGCACTTAATGTGAAAAGCCCTAACTCCAGGGCATACGTTGAAATATTTTGAAAATATTTAATATTTCAGTTGCCCGAGGCAGTGCTACAAGTTGGGACAAACAAGAAGCTGACCAAAAACTTAAAAGGAAAATCTGAGGAATGAGGTGAGCATAGGTAGCTACCAGAGTGTTGAAAGCAAGCCAAAATGCAACAACAGAGCCCAGACACAAGGGCTGGGATCTTCTTGGTTCAAGGCACTTAAGAAAATCTCTGTGTTGTCGTAAACTGACCACTAAGCCAAACAAAGAGTTCAGTGGCTGCACATTACAAAGAATACGCTTCAAATAATTAGTCCAGGAACAAAACTAAAGAAACAAACAACAATAACAACAAAGAGAACAAAAGAGAAAAAATAAATCCTGGGAAGAAGGGAGAATCTGATTTCCAATTTTGCAACATTGTATTATTTAAAATTTCTATAACAACAAAAGACATACAAAAATAGGAAAGTTGGCGCATACACAGAAAAAAAAGAAAAAACAGTCAGTAGAGATTGTCCCTGAGGGGGCCCTGATGCTGGGCTTAGCAGACAAAGACTTAAAATCAGCTATTCTCAATGTTCTGGACTAAAGGATATCATGTCTAAAGAATTCAAGGAAAGTGTTCAAACAGTGTCTCTCAAATAAATTATGTAAATTAAAAGATGGAAATTTTAAAATAAAGAATAAATTAGAAAGTCTGGAGTTGATAGATAAATAACTGAAGTGAAAAAAATCACAAAGGGCCTCAAGAATATTTGAACTGTCAGATAAAGGGTCAGCAAGTTAGAAGATAGTTTTGAGTTCAATCGAATAACAGAAAACATAAAAGAATAAAGAAAAAGAGCAAAGCTTGAGAAACCTGTGGGACAGCATCAAGCACACACATAATGGGAGTCCAAAAAGATAGGAAACAGAGAAAGAAACAGAGAGAACATTTTAAGAAATAATGACCTCAATAATTTAAAAATATTGAAATAATGCAAAGTATGTTCTCGGACCACCATGGAATGAAATTGGAAATCAATAACAATAGGAAAATTGGAATATCCATAAATTAAATAGCACTATACTGCATTGCCAATAAGTCAAAGAAGAAATCAGGGGTGAATTTAGAAAACACCTAGTGATGGTTAAGCATTATAAGTAATGCTTAAAGAACTATAAGGGGATACTATGAAGAACTGTATGTGAACAAATTTGACCACCTAGATGAAATGGACATATTGCCAGAAAGACACAAACTATTAAAAGTCACACTTTTCTATAGCGTATATAGCTAGAAATGGAATCCCTGGTCATAGAAAATGCTTATCTTCAGCCTGAGTGGTTGCTTATCTCCACCCACTCTCTGTTGTGTTTGAGAGGTCTCGTAGCTCTACATCCTCAACAAAATTTGATATTAAAAAACATTTTCATCTTAATTATTTGATATGTGAAAAGTAGTATGTGTTTGGTCATTTGTATACCCTCTTCGTGAAACATCTCTTTCAGGACGTTGCCAATTTTTCTGTTAGACTTTGTCATTTGGCTCAATTATTTGCATCTTTCATAAATTGGAATGAGTCGCTTTTGGTGTATATGTGCTGCAAGTATTATCTTCCCCTTTATTAGCCAGTAAATATATTTGATTTTAATAAATACCTTTCCTGGACAAATATTTTTGTTCATAATAATTAGGTCAAGTATGTCTTTTTTTTTTCCCCTTTATGGTTAATTTCTTATTTTAAATATATTTCCCTTCACTGTGTACATGAAAATATTCTCTTGTGTTGTCTTTTAAAATCTTTGTTGTTTTGACTTTCGTTTATAATTCCCCTTGTAACTGAGTTTTATGTTGGAGACAGAAAGGAGTTTGATTAAAGTACTTTTTCCCCCCATGGGGATAACCAATTTCATAATAGTTGAAAAAATTGTCCTTTCCCTTCTTCTTAGCCATGCCAACTTTGTTATGAATCAAGTGGCCTTATAAACAGAAGTTTGTTTCTGAGCTCTCTCATCTAAGCGTTTGTATATTTGTCTATCCTTGTGCCAATAATACACTTTCATAACTACTAAAGTTTTGTATGGAATATTCTTGGTATGTAGGACAGGTCACCCCATTAATTTTCATACATACAGTTAGAATTTTAATTTGAGTACATTTAATCCACAGCACAATTTGAAGAGAACTGACAACTCAACAATGCTGAGTCTTAGAATTCAGGAAAATATGTCTCCCCATTTATTTAGCTCTTCTTTATATCCTCAATAAAGTTTTATTGCTTTCTATTTATTCCTCAGTACTATATATATTAATGCTATTCTTTTTTTTTTAATACCAGCACCCTTTATATGCCTGTAGTTTGGATCCCTTATTAACACAGCAATTTTTCTTTTAAAACATTGGGACCTGAGCTAACATCTGTTGCCAATTTTCTTATTATTTTTTTTTCCTCATCATCTTCTCCCCAAAGCCCCCCAGCACATAGTTATATATTCTAGTTGTAGGTCCTTCTGGTTGTGCTATGTGGGACGCCACCTCAGCATGGCCTGATGAGCAGTGCCATGTCTGTGCCCAGGATCCGAACTGGCAAAACCCTGGGCTGCCGAAGCTGAGTGTGTGAACTTAACTTAAGGCTGGCCCCCAATGCTATTCTTGTTTTCTTTTTAAAAATGTTTCCTGATTATTGTTTTTATATGAAATACGATTGATTTTATATATTGATTTTTGAATGCAGCCTTAGTAATTCTCTAAACTTATCTCTAAATTCTTTTGGAATTTCTATATATACTGTCTTATTGCCTGAAGATAATGCCATTTTTCTTCTCTAGTTCCAAACTGTATGTTGACAATTGTTTTTATTTCTTTTCAAATCTCATAGGTTTTATCTCATTTTTCCCTTACTGCACTGTCTAGCAATTCATTACAAGGTTGCACAGGAAAGAGGATCATGATCATCCTTTTATCTTTCCCCATTAAAAAGAAAAGCCGTCCATGTTTAATCTTTAAATATAAGACAATGTAAGTTTTAATTATAAAACCAGATGGTGATTTTTGCTAAAAGATTTTTTCGTAAATAGATACTAATCATTATCAAATACTTTTCCTATCAATATGATCAATATGATCAAGTAAATGTTCCCCTTTAATCTGTTAATATGGGAAATTATAGTGATTAATTTCCTAGTATTAAATCAGTTTTGTGTTTCTTGATAAGTCCTTATAAGTCATGGCATAATATTTTTATATTTTTATTTATAGATAGATATTCGTTATAGATATGTACTATAGAGAGATACTATCTTGCTATCAAGTATCTTGGTATCAAGATTATCCTATTGTGTTAAACAGAGTTGGAAAATTGAATGAGATTTGAGTTTTTTTCCTCCTAAAATATATTCTTTCTCCTCAAAATGTTCTTGTGCCACATTTACCTCTATCTGCTCTGTGGGATTCTTATTATACGCACATTAGACAGTTCAATGTTATTCTACTGTCCATGGATATTCAGTTCTGCTTTTGTTTTGTTTCTACTTTTTTCCTCTTGATATTTCAGTTTATTTTGTTAAGCCTATTGAAGGAATTATTCACCTGTGATATTGTAAGTTTTCTTTCTAGCACTTCCACTTAACTTTTTTAAGAAATTTTACTGATGAAAAGGAAAAGTACAAGATTGACCTGGAATATCTTGATGTGTCAGAAAATAAGGAAGTACTCAAAGAAAGATAGACACATGTCGAAAAGAAACAGATGCCTGATTTAATTCTGAGGCATTTAAACTTCATAATTAAACATTGATTGTAACAGACTATATTTAATTGAAGAAAATAGAAATCCGTGAGTCTATGTTTACATGAATAAGTAAATAAAAAAAAATTAAAGTTTACTGAGGAATTGGAAATTTACATAGTATTGATGAGGATTATCTTGGGCTGGTTACTTTTGAAAACTGCAGACAGCAAAGAGGCTCTGAAAAGTGGAATTTACTTGCCCTTTGTTAAGAGACATTTACTTTCGCAAGGGAGGTCTGTGGGGGTATACCTGTGAGGGTATCTCCCTCTCTGCACCAGGAAGGGGGGGATGACCTTATCTCTAGAAACTCTTAGTGGGGAAGGCAAGGACATCCTGACTTAATCTGATCTGATTCTTATCTAAAGTTATAGGACCACCCAATAACCAGACCCCACCTGCACTGATACCATTTTAACAACTTTTTTTACATATTCTTTCCTTTGTCTCGTAAAGAGATAACTCACATACCTATGCCTTAAATTTAGCCCTACCCTCAACCCATTTTTGCAGCTCTTTACTGCCCATGGGTCCTGTCCCCATGCTATTCCATACTATTCTCTGAATAAAAGAGCACCATTGCCAGACCTTGAGAGTCCAAGGAATCTTTCTTTTGACTCCTCGACTCACTGAGCCCTCATCAGTATCAAGTTGTCTCCTCACAAGTGTATGTTAATTACAAAGGGGAAAAAAGTGACTTTACATGGTAGAGGTGACAGTTACAGCCTTAACTGAGAGATCAAAGGAAAGATCACCAATAACGAGATGCACTGAAATCCTATAACATGTGACAAGATGCAAGGAGAACATAGCAGCACTTTTGTTATATTATTGCCCATCTTAGTCAGTTTGGGCTGCTACAATAGAATACTGTAGACTGGGTAGCTTGAACAACAGACATTTATTTCTGATGGTTCTAGAGGCTAGAAGTCCAGATCAGAATTCCAGCATGGTCAGATTCTTGGTGAGGGCCCTCTCCCTGGTTATGTCTTCACATGGCTTCCTTAGAGTTTACAGGAAGAGAGAAAAGGAGAGTGAATGAGAGGGACAGAAAGAAAGCAGAGATCTTCTGCCTCTTCCTCTTTTTACAAGGGCATTAATCCCATCATGAGGACCCCACCCACATGACCTAATCTAGCCCTAATTACCTCCCAAGGCTCCATCTTCAGATACTGTCACATGGGGATAAATGATTCAACATATGAATTTGAGGAGGACACAAACATTCAGTCCATAGCACTGCTGGAAATGCATAGTTAGAACCTAATCATGAGAAAATCTGAGAAAAACCCAAACCCTGAACGCAAACTGTTTCTCAAACTGAGAAGCATTCTACAAAAAACAAAACAAACAAAACCAAAAATTGGTCTATCGTTTTAGAAATTATCCAGGTTGTGAAAGTCAAAGAAATTCTCAGGAACTTTTCCAGATTGCAGGAAACCAGACACAAAACTAAAAGGCAACATATGGTTCATTCTGAACAGGATCCCTTTGCTATAGAGACTATGATTGGGACAATTGGTGAAACCTGAATGGGGTCTGAAGATTAGAGGTAACAGTGTGTCAGTGTCAATATCCTGATTCTAATAATTATATTGATTTTTTTGTGGAAAATATCTTTGTTTATAAGAAATACACACCTACAAACTATTCAGAGATGGACTATTATTCAGCAACATACTTGCAAGTAGTTCAAGGGGGAAAAGTGAACTTTATTAGTAACTATTCTCTGTTTGAGATTATTTCCAAACATTTAAATATGTGTTGAAATGTGCATATGGATACCAATCAGCAAAGAGATGGAATGAGTCTACTCTCTTTCAGCTTTAAATACACTCTCCTATATTCTGCTCTGTGATTCTTGGGATAGGAATTCATAAAGCTCATTTCTACTTTGCCAGTTGGCTTCTTGTTAGGCTATTCCAATAATGGGTGATAGAGGGAATCTGCAAGCCTGGAGGAGACAGAAGGGACTACCCTTTCATGTGTACCTCCTGTGATCTTGTCATCCTTTCTGCTCGCAGTTCCTTTGAGTATCACTGGAACACCACCTTTTCACTTTGGCAGGAGCAGATCCTTCATATTTGTAGTGGAATCACCCATCCCCAACAAACACACATCCAGAAATTGCAGCACAAGCCTGGCTCTTTCTCCTCAGATGTCTGAGTTTCAGCTCTACAGGGACATTCATCCCAGCTTCTAAGTTTTAATAATTCCAACTCCTTCCCTTTGTTTCCCACAGCCCTTGGGAAGGTAGTTGCCTTTTGCAGTTCAAACACAGGATACATTTTAGAGATCTCCTCCCTCTCTCTCTCTCTCTCTCTCTCTCAATCTCTCCCACCCTTTCAGTTACCTAGTTAACAACTTTATACCTAGTTAATAAATTGTCTCTGTTAAAATAATGATTAATCTCGTTTAAATTTTCAACTGTTAGTTACTAAAATAAGTTTCTGAACAATACCAGGAAAGATTCAAAATTATAAATTGTGAATGTGACTCATCTTAAACATCAAACATTTCTTTTATATTTGCTATCACATCAATGAAGTGCCTGATGGTATAACAGCCAATATTTCACACTCTGGATTTTTGAGAAATGTATAACTTTAATTTTTGACATTCCTGATGACAGTAAATGTCACAGAGGATAAGCATGAAAACAAAGGGATGAAACAACTTTCTAACAAAGTTAAATTAGATGAAATATTGTGTATGTTCATTTTTTGAAGATTCCATGAAAGCACAATACACAGTGGAAGAGTCATTACTTGACACATTGTCCTTCACTATCCTCCTGAGGGCATAATGAACACAGGTAGTCGTATTACTTTTATCTTGACCAACAGTAAATCCTTGAATTTTATTCTTAGTGAAACCAAAGGAGAGAGACAGCTTGAAAACATGAATGGTAAAACAATACTTAGAAACAGTTAATTCATAAAAACCTATGCCTGATAAAATAATTAGAACTAACATTAAAGTAGAATTGATGTTTAGAACCTATTATTTCTACAAGGGAAGAGTAGAAACTAAGTATAAAACTATTATCAAATGCACATCTTACCCAAAGCAGGGTGGCACAGTAAGACCATTCGGAGAAAAATAAGGCATGTTTGAGGGTGAAAAGTACCAGCAAGTCATGTAAAATGAACTAAACAAAAAGAAAAATAACATAGATGAATATGTTTTAGTTATCTGAAATATGAGGATCTAAGAAGCATTTTTCTGTAAGTTAAATCTAATTTATAACATAAGTTTTCTGAACCAAGAATGAAAAGATCGGTGGTTATGTTTATTTGTTGATAATATTCAACTATGTTTGATTTTCTCCCTGTGAGAGAATGCATGCTATTGTTAAATAAACAATTAATATTGATAAGCTAAAATGATCATTTTTGAGATATAATTGACATAATATTGTGTAAGTTTAAGGTGTACAATGTGTTGATTTCATACATTTATATTGCAATATGATTACCACTGTAGCATTAGTTAACACCTATATCATGTATCATAATTATCATTTCTTTCTTGTGGTGAGAATGATTAAAATCTACTCTCTTAGCAGCTTTGAAGTTTGTAATATAGTACTGTTGATTATAATCACTATGCTGTGCATTAGATCTCCAGGACTTATTTAACTATTAGTTGCAAATTTGTACCCTTAAATAGCATGTCCCCAATTCCCCCACTCCCAGGCCCTGATAACCACCACTCTACTCTCTGTTCTTATGAGTTTGGCTTTTTTATATTCCACATATAAGTGATACCATGCAGTATTTGTATTTTTCTGTCTGACTTATCTCAACTGGCATAATGCCATCAAGGTCCATCCATGTTGTCGCAAATGGCAAGATTTCCTGCTTTCTTATGGCTGAATAATATTCTGTTGTATATATATATACCACATCTTCTTTATCCATTCATCCATTGACAGACGCTTAGGTTGTTTCTATATCTTGGCTACTGTGAAAAATACTGCAATCAACATTGGAGTGCAGATATCTCTTCAATATCTTGTTTTTATTTCCTTTGGCTATATACCCAGAGGTGGAATTGCTGGATCAAATGGTAACTCTGTTTTTAATTTTTTGAGGAACCTCCATACTGTTTTCCATCATGGATGAACCAATTCACATTCCCACAAACAGGGTACAACAGATCCCTTTTCTCCACATCCTTACCAACACTTGCTATCTCTTATCTTCTTGATGATAGCTATTCCAACAAGTGTGCAGTGATATCTCTTTGTGGTTTTAATTTGCATTTCCCTGATGATTATTGATGTTGAGCATCTTTTCATGTACCTGTTGGTCATTTGGATGTCTTCTTTGGAAAAATGTCTATTTAGTTTCTCTGCCTAATTTTAAATTAGGTTGGGTTTTTTGTCGTTATTGAGTTATATAAGTGTTTTATAGATTTGGATATTAGCCTCTTATCTGATATATGATTTGTAAATATTTTCTCTCGTTTGGTAGGTTGCCTTTTCATTTGTTGATTGTTTAATTTGTTATGCAGAAGATTGTTAGTTTGATGTGATCCCACTTGTTGATTTTTGCTTTTGTTTTTTGTGCTTTGTAATGTCATATCCAAAAAATCATTGCCAAGATCAACATCAAGAAGCTCCTTCCATATATTTTCCTTTAGGAATTTTACAGTATCAGGTCTTATGTGTAGGTCTTTCATCTATTTCAAGTTAATTTTTTTCAGTAGTATAAGATAGGGTTCAATTTCATTTTTCTATAGTTATCCAGTTTTCTCAACCAGTTGTTAAAGAGACAATCTTTTCACCATTGAGTATTCTTGGCTAGCTAGTCAAATATTAGTAGACCATATATATATGGGAGTTTAATTCTGGGTTCCCTGTTCTGTTCCATTGGTCTATGTGTCTATTTTTATGCTAGCCTCATACTATCTTAGTTACTATATCTTTGTAATATACTTTGACATCAGGAAGTGCAACGCCTCTGGCTTTGTTCTTCTTCCTCAGAATTGCTTTGGTCATTCAAGGTCTTTTGTGATTCTATACAAATTTTAGGATTTTTTTTCTATGTCTGTGGAAAATACCATTGGAATTTTGATAGAAATTATATTGAATCTATAGATGGCTTTGAGTAGTATGGACACCTTAATAATATTAATTCTTCCAATTTGTGAACATCTGCTATCTTTCTATTTGTTTCTGTCTTCTTCAATTTCTTTCATCAAGTCTTGTAGTTTTTGTTATACAGATCTTTCACTTTCTTTGTTAAATTTATTCCTAAGTGTTTGCTTGTTTTTTATGTTATTGTGAGTGGGATAGTTTTCTTTATTTCTACAAATATGTGAAATTAAACAACGCAATCCTGAAAAACCAACGGATCAAAGAAGAAATCAAAAGGGAAATAAAAAAATACCTCAAAACAAATGAAAATGGAAGCACAGCATACCAAAACCTATGAGATACTGCAAAAGCAGTTCTGAGAGGGATGTTTAAAGCAATAAATATGTATATTAAGAAAGCAGAAAAATCTCAGAACCATCACCTAGATTTACACCTCAAAAAACTCAGAAAAGAAGAACAAATTGATCCTGAGTTTGGAGAAGGACGGAAATAACAAACATCAGAGTGGAAATAAATGAAACAGAGACCAGAAAAGCAACAGAAAAGATCAACGAAACTAAGAGCTGGTTTTTCAAAAACAAAAAACAAAATTGACAAACTAAGAAGAAAAGAGAGAAGATTCAAATAAATACAATCGTAAGTGAAAAAGGAGACATTGCAACTGATACCCAAGAAATACATAGCATCATGAGAGAATACTATGAACATTTTTATGCCAAAAATTGGATAACCTAGAATTGGATAAATTCCTAAAAGCATGCAACTACCAAGATTCAATCAGGAAGAAATAGAAAATCTGAACAGACCAATAATGAGTAAAGAGATCGAATCAGTAATCAAAAACCTCTCAACACAGAAAAACCCAAGATGAGATGGCCTCACTGGAAAATCTGACCAAACATTTAAAGAAGAATTAATGCCAATCCTTCTCAAACCCTTTGAAAATTTGAAGAGGGGGGAACAATTCTAAAATCATTTTACCCTGATACCAAAGCCAGATAAGGACACTTATAAGAAAAAAAATTTTTGACAAACACACCTAAAAAATATGGATGAAAAACTTCTCAACAAAGTATTAATGAAGTGAATTCAACAACTTGACCAAGTGGGATTTATCCTTGGGATGCAAGGGTGGTTCAACATATGCATATCAATAAACATGATACACTACATTACTAGAATGAAAGATAAAAATCATATGATCATCACAATAGATGCAGAAAAAGTATTTGACAAAATACAACATCCTTTCATGATAAAAACTGTCAACAAATTGAGTTAGAAGGGACATACTTCAACATAACAAAAGCCATATACAATAAACACCTAGCTAACATCATACTCAACAGTGAAAGATGGAAAGCTTTCCCTCTATAATCAGGAACAACACAAAGGTGCTCACTCTCACCACTCTTATCCAATGTAATATTGGAAGTTCTAGCTAAAGCAATTAGTCAAGACTAAAAATAAAAGAAATTCAAATTTAAAGGAAGAAATGAAATTGTCGTTATTTGCAGATGATATGTTTTTTTTTTAAATTGAGGTCATATTGGCTTATAACTGTGTAAGTTTGAGGTGTACATTATTATAATTCAGTTTCTGTGTAGACTTCATTGTGTTCACCAACAAGAGTCTACGAGTTTTTTTCAATTTTTTGTCTTTTGAGGAAGATTATCCCTGAGCTAACATCTGCTGCCAACTTCCTCTTTTTGCTGAGGAAGATTGGTCCTGAGCTAACATCTGTGCCCATCTTCCTCTACGTTGTGTGTGGGATGCCCGCCACAGCATGGCTTGATAAGTGGTGCGTTGGTCCAAACCAGGGATCCAAACCAGCGACCCCGGGCCACCAAAAAGGAACATGTGAACTTAACAGCTGTGCCACAAGGCCATCCCCAACAAAAGTCTGGTTTTTAATCCACCACCATACACGGATGCCCCTTTATCTCCCTCACCCTGCCCCCATTCCCTTCTCCTCTGGAAACCAGAAGTCTGTTCTCCTTATCTATGTGTTTTTTTATCTTCCACATATGAATGAAATCATACGGTATTTGTCTTTCTCTCTCTGACTTATTTAGCTTAGCATAATACTCTCACGGTCCATCCATGTTGTCACAAATGGCAGGATTTTGTCTTTTTTAAAGCTGAGTAGTATTCCATTGTGTATGTATACCACATCTTCTTTATCCATTGCTCCATCGATGGGCACTTGGCTTGCTGCCACATCTCAGCTATTGTGAATAATGCTGTGATGACCATAGGGATGCATAAATATCTTTAACTTGTTGATTTCCTGTTCTTTGGATAAATACTCAATAGTAGGATAGCTGGATCATATAGTATTACTATTTTTAATTGTTTGAGAAATCTCCATACTGTTTTCATAGTGGCTGCACCAGCAGTGGATGAGTGTTCCCTTTTCTCAAAATTCTCTCCAACATTTGCTGTTTCTTATCTTGTTAATTATAGCCATTTTGAGGAGTGTGAGGTGATATCTCATTATAGTTTTGATTTGCATTTCCTGAATAATTAATGGTGTTGAACATCTTTTCACATGCCTGTTGACCATCTATATATCTTCTTTGGGAAAATGTCTGTTCACATCCTCTGCCCATTTTTAGATTAAGTTGTTCATTTTTTTGTTTTTGACTTGTATGAGTTGTTTGTATATTGTGGAAATTAACCTCTTTTTTGGATATACGATTTTCAAATATTTTCTCCCAGTTGGTGGGTTGTCTTTTTGCTTTGTTTATGATTTCTTCTGCCATGCAGAAGCTTTTTAATGTGGCATAGTTCCATTTGTTCATGTTTTCCTTTGTTTCACTTGTCTGAGTAGATGATATTCAAAAAGATACTCTAAAACGAATGTCAAAGAGTGAACTTCCTATATTTTCTTCTAAGAGTTATGGTTTAAGGTCTTACTTTCAGCTCTTTAATCCATTTTGAGTTAATTTTTGTGTGTGACATAAGGTAATGGTCTACTTTCATTCTTTGCATGTAGCTGTCCAGTTCTTCCAAAACCCTTTATTGAAGAAACTGTTCCTTCTCCATTGCATGCTTTTGGCTCCTTGGTCAAAGACTAGCTATCCATAGATGTGTGGTTTTATTTCTGGACTTTTAATTCTGCTCCATTGATCTGTGTGCCTGTTGTTGTGCCAGCACCATGCTGTTTTGATTACTATAGCCTGGTAGTATAATTTGAAGTCAGGGAATGTGATACCTTCAACTTTGTTATTTTTTCTTAGGATTGCTTTTGCTATTTGGGGTCTTTTATTGTTCCATATAAATTTTAGAATACTTTGTTCTGTTTCCATGGAGAATGTCACTGGGATTCAGATTGGAATTGTGTTGAATCTATAGTTTGCTTTAGGTAAAATGGACATTTTAACTGTGTTTATTCTTCCAACCCATGAGCATGGTATGTCTTCCCATTTCTTTATATCATCTTTGATTTCTTTTAATAATGTCTTATAGTTTTCAGTGGATAGGTCTTTCTCCTCCTGGTTAAATTTATTCCTAGGTATTTGATTCATTTTTGTGATTGTAAATAGTATTGTATTTTTGACTCCTCTTTCTGATGGTACTGTATTAGCATAGAGATATGCAACTGATTTTTGTATATTGATTTTGTACCCTGCAACTTTACTGCATTTGTTGATTGTTTCTAATAGTTTTCTCATGGATTCTTTAGGGTTTTATATGCATAGAATCATGTCATCTGTAAATAGTGAAACTTCTACTTCTTCCTTCTCAATTTAGATCCGTTTTATACCTTTTTCTTGCCTCATTGCTCTTGCTAAAACTTCCAGTAGTATGTTGAATAGAAGTGGTGAGAGTGGGCACCCCTTGTCTTGTTCCTGTTCTCAGAGGGATGTCATTCAGTTTTCCCCCAGTGAGTATGATACTGCCTGTGCGTTTGTCATATATGGTCTTTAATATGTTGAGGTACTTCCCTTCTATACATACTATGTTAAGAGTTTCGTTGTTGGGCTTTTTTTGAGGAAGATTAGCCCTGAGCTAACATCTGCCATCAATCCCCCTCTTCTTTTTTTGCTGAGGAAGACTGGCTCTGAGCTAACATTCATGCCCATATTCCTCTATTTCACATGTGGGATGCCTGCCTCAGCATGGCTTGACAAGTGTTGCATAGGTCCACACCTGGGATCTGAACCGATGAACCCTGAGCTGCCAAAGTGGAATGTGTAAACTTAAGCCCTGCACCACTAGACTGGCCCCTACGTTAAGAGTCTTTATCATCAATGGATGTTGGATCATATCAAATGATGTCTGTGTATCTATTGAGATGATCATGTGGTTTTTATTACTATTTTTGTTAATGTGGAGTTTCACATTGATTGATTTGTGGATGTTGAACCATCCTGTGGCCCTGGTATAAATACCACTTGATCACAGTATGTGATCCTTATGATGTATTGCTGTATTCAGATTGCCCTATTTTGTTGAGGACTTTTGCATCTATGTTCATTAGCAGTATTCATCTGTAGTTTTCCTTTTTTCCATTGTCCTTGTCAAGCTTTGGTATCAGGTTGATGTTGGCCTCTTAGAATGTGTTAGGAAGTATGCCGTCTTCCCTAATTTGTGGGATAGTTTGAGAAGGATAGGTATTAAATCCTCTTGGAATGTTTGGTAGAATTCTCCAGGGAAGCCACCTGGTCGTGGACTTTTAATTTTTTTAGAGGTTTTTGATTACTGTTTCAATCTCTTTACCTGTGATTGGTCTATTCAGATTATCTATTTCTTCTTGATTCAGCTTTGGGATGTTGTAAGAGTCTAAGAATTTATCTATTTCTTATGCATTGTCCAATTTGTTGACATATAGCTTTTCATGGCGTTGTATTATAATGTTTTGTATTTCTGTGGTATTTGCTGTAATTTCTCCTCTTTCATTTCTAATTTTATTTATTTGAGCTTTCTCTCTTTTTTTCATTGTAAGTCTTGTTAAGAGTTTGTAAATTTTGTTTATCTTCTCAAAGAACTATCTTTTTGTTTCATTGATCCTTTCTAATTTCCTTTTTGTTTCAATCATATTTATTTCTGCTCTGATTTTGATAATTTCCCTCATTCTGCTGACTTTGGGCTTTGTTTTTTCCTCTAATTATATTAGATGTAGTTTGAGACTGATTATTTGGGATTTTTCTTGTTTGTGAAGGTGAGCCTGTATTGTGATGAATTTCCCTCTTAGGTTTACTTTTGCTGCATCCCAAGTGAGTTGGTATGGTATGTTTTCATTTTCATTTGTCTCTGGTATTTTTTTGATTTTTCCTTTAGTTTCTTGAATTATCCATTGGTTCTTCAGTAGCATGTCATTTAATCTCCACATCTTTGTCTCTATCTCAGTTTTTTTCCTATAGTTAATTTCTAGTTTTATAGCATTATGGTTGGAAAACACGCTTGCTATTATTTCAAACCTTCTTAATTTTATTGAAGCTTGCCTTGTTTCCCAACATGTGTTCCATCTTTGAGAATGTTCTATGCTCAATTGAGAAGAATGTGTATTCTGCTCTTCTTGGATGGAGTGTTCTATATATATCTATTAAGTCCATCTGGTCTAGGTTTTCATTTAATTACACTGTTTCCTTGTTGACTTTCTGTCTGGCTGATCTATCCATTGATGTGAGTGGAGTGTTGAGGTCCCCTACTATTATTGTGTTGTTGATAATATCTGGTTTTAGGTTTGTTAAGAGTTGCTTTTTGTACTTTGGTGCTCCTGCATTGGGTGCATGTATAATTATAAGTGTTATGTCTTCTTGATGGAGTGTCCCTTTGATAAATATATCCTGCCCCTATTTGCCTCTCTTTACCTGTCTTATCTTGAAGTCTACTTTGTCTGATATAAGTATTGCAACACCTGCTTTCTTTTCTTGCCATTAGCTTGGAATATCATCTTCCATCCTTTCACTCTGAGCCTGTGTTTGTCATTGGAGCTGCGATGTGTTTCCTGGAGACAGCATGTTGTTGGGTCTTGTTCTTTAATGCATCTTGCCACTCTGTGTCTTTTTACTGGAGAATTCAATCCATTTACGTTTAGAGTGATTATTAATATATGAAGGCTTAATGCTGCCATTTTATCACTCATTTTCTGGTTCTCCTGCATTTCTTTTGTTTGTCATCCCATGTATTTTGAATTTCCATTTCCTTTCCCAGGTTTAGGAAGTTCTCCACTATTATTTCTTTGAACAAACTTTCTGTTCCGTTCTCCTCTTTTCCTTCCAGAATACCTATGATCCTAATGTTGCATTACCTAATTGAGTTGGATATTTCTCAGAGGCTTTTATCATTTCTTTTTGGTGTTAGTTCTCTCTCATCCTCCATCTGAACCATTTCTATATTTCTGTCCTCAATTTTGATGATTTATTCCTCCATGATGTGAGCTCTATTGCTCAGGGAATCCATATTCTTCTTTATCCCATCTTTGTAGTTTTCATTTCCAATATTTCTGATTGGTTCTTCTTTATAGTTTCAATCTCATTTCTGAAGTAGCTCCTGAACTCGTTGAACTGTATCTGCATTTTCTTTTAACTTTTTGAGTTTTTTAATGATAGCTATTTTGAATTCCCTGGCATTTAGGTTAATGATTTCTGTGTCTCAAGGATTAACTTCTGAGTACTTGTCATTTTCCTTTTGGCCCGGAGAGTTAATATATGTTTTCATGCTGCTAGTCGGCATGGATTTGTGCTTTCACATTGTGGGAGTATTTGATTGCTGCTTCCTACTGTGGCCACTGGATTGGGGTAAGGAGCTGCATATTCTGAGTCCACTGTGACCCATGAGACAGCTCCTATGTGCTGGGCTGGGGCACCAGACAGGAGGAGGGCTGCTTTCTTCCTCTTGCATAATGTCAGGGGCTTCTCACTCTGCCTTTACTATCTTCTCTCCTGGGGGGTTGGCTTGATGAAGACACCCCTGTTATAGTTAGTCACCTCTGTGTGGGGATTTTTACAAGACTGTGAGGGATCATGGAGATGTGCGGTGTTCCCACAGAGGACCACCATTCCCTCCCCCCTTTCCTCTTAGAACCTGCATGGAATTCCTGGGTCAATGCCTTTTAAGGAGGTAGAGAAGCTTTCTCTTACCTCATTGCACTTCCTTGGCAGACGGGGTTCTCTAGCAACTACACCTTCCAACGTATGGTTGTATTGGTCTCTCAGATATCTTTCTGCTGTGTGGATGTCCTCTGCTGGAATATGAATGTCCTTTTCATTGTATCTTAGGAAGGCGTGTTTACGAGGAGAGGTCACTCTGCGGTGATGCTGATGTCACTCTGGGAGGTTTTCAATTACTCTTCCAATCTTTTTGCTTGTGATTGGTCTATTCAGATTCTCTATTTCTCCTTGTTTCAGTTTTGGTGAGGTTGTTTGATTCTAAGAATTTATCAGTTTCTTCTAGGTTATCCAGTTTGTTTCCATATAGATTTTCATAGTATTTTAGGATAATTCTTCATATTTCTGTGGTGTCCATTTTACTTTCTCCTCTTTCATTTCTGATTTTATTTATTTGAGTCTTCTCTCTTTTTTTTCTTAGTGAGTCTGGTGAAGGGTTTGTCAATTTTATTTATTATCTCAAAGAACCGGTCAATTTCATTGATCCTTTCTATTGTTTTCTGTCTCTATTTCATTTACTTCTACTCTGATTTCTATTTTTTCCTTCCTTAGCCTGACTTTGGTCTTTGTTTGTTCTTTTTCTAGTACTTTTTGGGTATAGCATAAGCTTGTTTATTTGAAATGTTTCCCCTTTTCTGAGGCAGGCCTGTGTTGCTGTAAATTTCCCTCTTAGTAATGCTTTTGCTGCATCCCATAGGTTTTGGTGTGTTGTGTTTTCATTTTCATTTCTCTCCAATTATTTTTTATTTATGCTTTGATTTCTTCTTTGATCCAATAGTTGTTCAGTAGCATATGGTTTAGTCTACAGATATTTGTGAGTTTCTCAGATTTTTCCTTGTAGTTGATTTCTAGTTTCATAGCATTGTGGTTGAAAAAGATGCTGGCTATAATTTCAATCTTCTTAAATTTATTGAAGCTGGCCTTGTTTCTCAACATATGGTCTATCTTTGAGAATGTTCCATGTGCACTCAAGAAGAATGTGCATTCTACTGTTTTTGGACAGGATGTTCTATATATATCTATTAACCCATTTTGTTGAGAGTTTCATTTAAGGCCATTGTTTCCTTATTGAATTTCTGTCTAGGTGATCTATCCATTCATGTATGTGGAGAGTTAAGATCCTCTCCTATTCTTGTGCTGCTGTCAGTTTCTCCCTTTAGGTCTGTTAATAGTTGCTTTATATATTTTAGTGCTCCTGTGTTAGATGCATATGTATCAACAAGTGTTATGCCTTCTTGGTAGAATGTCTCTTTTATCATTATATAGTACCCATCTTTGTCTCATGTTCTCTTTTTTATATTGAAGTCTGCTTTGTCTGATATAAGTAAGGCTGCAGTTTCTTTCTTTTGCTTGCCATATGCTTGGAGTATCATCTTCTGTCTCTTCACTCTCAGCCTATGTATGTCCTTAGAGCTGAGATGTATTTCCAGGAGGCAGCATGTAGTTGGGTCTTGTCTTTTAACCCATCTAGCGTCTCTGTCTCTTTTGATTGGTGAATTCAATCCATTTACAGTTAAAGTGATTATTGATATATAAGCACTTAATGTTGCATTTTATCTCTTGTTTTCCAATTGTTCTGTATTTTCATTGTTTCTTTTTCCTTGCATTTCTCTCTGCCATTTCAATTTGGTGGTTTTCTGTGATTGTTTTCTCAGTTTTCTCTTTATTTATGATTTGTCATTTTGCTCTGATTTTTTCTTTTGTGTTTACCATGGGCTTGTATAAAAGATCCTATAGATGAGATCATCCATTTTCTGATAGGCTCTCATTGCCATTAGCCTATGCAGATTCCATCCGTTTCCTCTTCCTCTCATATGTTTTTGTTGTCACAAATTATTCTTTTTTGTGTTGTGAATTTTTGACCAAATGAAGTGTTTATAGTTATTTTGTGTCCTTTCTTTCCCTTTATCCTTTATTTTATAATTGTTTGCTAACCTATTCTGATATAGAGCTGCAATTTTATGATTTTGTCTGTCTATTCATTGCCTTGCTCAAAGCTTTGTAAATCTTTGCCTTTTTGCTTCAGGTATGAGGGCTCTCTTTAACATTTCTTGTAAGGCAAATCTAGTGGCAATGAATTCCCTCAGCTTTTGTTTGTCTGGGAAAAATCATTTCTCCATCATAGCTGAAGGATAATTTCACTGGATACAGTATTCCTAGCTGAGTTTTTGTCTTTCAGTATTTTGAGTACATCATGCCACTTCTTCCTAACCTGTAAGGTTTCTGCTGAGAAATCTGCTGAAAGCCTGATGAGGATTCCTTTGTAGGTTTTCTTCTGTCTTGCTGTCCTACATATCGTTTCTTTGTCATTGACTGTTGACAGTTTTAATATTATATGCCTTGGAGAAGGTCTTTTTGCATTGAGGAAATTAAGAGTTCTATTAGCTTCTTATACTTGCATATCTGGTTCTTTCCTCAGGTTTGGGAAGGTCTCTGCTGTTATTTCTTCGAATAAGCTCTCTGCTCCTTTCCCCCTCTCTTCTCCCTCTGGAAAACCTATAATCCTTATGTTACTTTTCCTAACTGAGTTGGATATTTATTGAAGAATTTCTTCATTTTTAAAAAAAATCTCTGTTCTCTCTCCTCCTCACCTGAATCATTTCTAGGTTTCTATCTTCAAGCTCACGAATTCATTCCTCCATAAGGTCTGCTTTTTTAAAATCCTTTCTACATTATTTTTTATCTCATTAATTGTGTTATTCATACCCAGAATTTCTCTTTGATCTTTTCTAGAGCTTCAGCCCCTTTAGTGAAGTCTTTCTTCTGTTTGTTAATTTTATTAATTTTATCCTTGAGCTCATCAAATTGGCTTTCTAAGTTTTCGTGTAAATTGTTGAGTTTCTTTATGACAGCTCTTTTGAATTCTCTGTCAGTTAAATTCTAATCTTCAATGACTTCTGGTTTGGTTTCTGAAGAGTTGTTGTTTTCCTTCTGTTCTGCCATGTTACTGTAGTTTCTCATGGTGTATGTTGAATTGACCCTTTGCTAGCACATTTGTGGTAGTAATCATCTTTTCTTATTTGGGTGTGGCTTTGGTTACTTTGGTTCTCAGCTGCTTCTGATTGTATTTGAGAGCCTGCTATTGCCAACCTCTATTGCTTCTGCCGCAAATGTCATCAGTGCCTTCTTTGTGCCACTTGTGCCTCTGGGGTTGCTGGTGCCTTCCTACTTAGGTGTCACTGCAGTCTCAGGTGACGCCAATGGAGTCACCATGCTGTGAGCACTTTTGCTGCTTCCGAGGTCACATAAGTCTTGTGTTCCTCCACTGCTCTCCACAGGCTCAGATGCTGCTGTCCCAACCACCACCAGGACTGCTGCTCCCAGGCTTCCTGTAGGTGCTGGTTGCACTGGTGCCCGGGTCACTGGGTTCATGGCTGTTGCTGTTGCTGGTGGGGGCCCAGTGACCCATGGACTTGTACACAGCCCCTGCTGCTGGTGGAGCTGGTGTCAGGGGCACCACAACTGGGGGCTGGATCAATGGCTCTGTGTGGTTCCTGATGCATCTGGTTGTAGGTTCCACTTGCCATGGTTGGGGAGGGCAGGAGCTGTTTTTTCTTCTCCTGCCCCACCCACTTGCAGTTATGCTGGCTAGACCAGTACTAATCCCACTGCTCAGCCAACTGTGACACTGACATGGCCACTGCCACCTCCACCCTGCTGCTCTGCAGTGCTCATGAGCAGGCCATCTTCGTCTCCACTCAGTCAGATGAGCCTCTGTTTGACGATGAACTCCTTGGATTGCTGCTGCTTAGTGAGTGGGAAGAGGCTGTTCCTCTAGTTCTACTACTCCCAGGGGTCCAGTCCACCCACCTTCAGATGTATGGTGGCCTGGATCTCTAAGGCAACTTCTTGTGCTGTGTAGAGATTCCTCTGTTGGTCAACGGATGTCCATTTTGTTGTAACATAGAGGGGAGGGAAAAAGGGAACAACTCACTCCACCATGCTGTTGACATCTGTTATGATCTTATATATACAAAATCATTAAGAATCAAAGAACTGTTAGAGTTAATCAGCAAATTCACTAAAGTTGCAGGATATAAAATCAACATACAGAAATCAGTGGAGTTTCTGTACACTAACAACAACACATCTGAAAAAGAAATAAAACAATAATGTTTGGATAGAAGAGCTTTGTGAAGAGCTTTATCCTTACAGTTTTCCCTCCCTTTTTATTTTTATATGAGTTCTACATAAATAATGCATTTAAAAATTATTTTTATATATTTTAAAATAGTACATGGGTTTTCTGTAGAGAACATTCACAATTTTTCTGAAAATATTTACTCCTAACCTTATTAAGAAATCTTACCATACTCCATCAGCATTCTTTCTAAATAGCACTTGACATATATAATTTAAGAAAGAAATATAGTTAATTATATGCCAAGGGTTAACTACATATTAAGTAGTCACTTGAGTAGACTTGTTCTTGGGTCATTAAATATATCCTGATTCAAAATGTATTAAAAAGCAATTAAGTTTATGCTTGATTAATATATCGTATGCCTAATGTATATTAGTGGATGTGATTACACATTTTTCTACTCTTACTTAATATTCAGGTTAGTTACAAGCTAATGATTATTTCTAAATTTCCATAGGTGTTTTTTATTTTTTGTTTTTAAATTTTCACTGCGTTTTTTTAATATAGTCAGATTATGGTAAAATTGTAATTGTTTATGAAAATTTGCTATCCTATTAGTTCAATGCATTTATTTAATGGCTATTTATATCCTCGCAATTCAGCTGAAGTTAAAGTAAACAAACAGGGAGATCTATGTATAAGAAAAAAGTCTACTAAATTATTTGAACCAAAGACAAGATGTTATTCCATAAGGGCAGAGTTCCTTGGTTAATGTTTGTTCCTATTAGGGTAGATGAGTAGTGACTCTGCTTTTCTTTGTTTTGTTTTGTTTTCTATCATGGGTGTTTCATGGATAATACATTGGTTATCACTGTTTTCTTTGCGGTCTCACAAGTTTCAAGCCTTAACATTGGCAGATTCTAGTTTCTTTTTTATTTCTTTCCTAGACTGTTTTAAAGTCTTGGGAAGTCTTGCTTTATAAATCAAGGGGTCCAAAAATTGCTGCTGACAATTATTTCCATCCAAAGCAGAAATATGGAGAATATAACTTTATTTCATAAAAATATTACTAAGTAATTTTGATTTTACTGTCATAATTTACTATTTTGGTAGAGGAGTCAAAAAACCTAAGCACCTGGTTTGAGTGGAATTTTAAAATTTGATTGAGTACTTGTTGTCTCCATTACCATTACTGCTTATACATTAAAGAAGAATTCGGCAAGAACATCAGCAACCTCTATCCCTATAAATGTTATAATCCAACAGTATTGGTACTGCATATATGCTTATCTTAACTAAAGGTTATACATTCAGGGAAATATGTCAAATAAAACAACATAAATTAGGTAACTACTGAGGTCATTAATATTTTAGGGAAAATAGTAAGGGATTTATTCATGGATTTTTTTATTGAAAGAGTTGAACTCCAAATCCTCTTTGGAAAAGTTAAGGGACAGAATGTCTTGAGGTAGAGATTGGCAAATATTCTCTGTAAAGGAACAAATGGTAAGTATTTTAGTCTTTGTGGCCAAATGACCTCTGTCACGTCTACTCAACTCTGATGTTGTAGCACGAATACAGCCATACACAATACCTAAATGGATAGATACTTTGTTTCAATAAACCATTACTTATAAAAACAAGTGGGGAATTGATTTGGCCCATGAGTCACAGTTTGTGACCCTTGGTTTAGGGCACAGAACTTTTTGAACGTAGTAACACAACATCAAAACCCTAAATTTGAAAACAACAATGTAATGTATAGCAAATTTTGCCTGTTGAGAATTTAAATTTGTGAAGGGAAATACAAAGACGTGTACTTTTACATGAACGTGCTTGTGTGTATTTGTTTTGATTTCAATAATATAGTTTAGAGAAGATATAAGGCAACTGAAGAAACTGAAGGCTTTGTTGAATGCTCCACATTTTATGCAGTTAATAAAAAGTACCCTTTTGTTATGTAAATTATTGATTTGTTGGAGATTATACATTATTTCTTTGAATAGTAAGGTAATTGAAGAAAACTATGGTTTGTCATTGTATAAAATTGTATAAAAATATCTATATTAAAGTAATACTATATTGAATCATTTTCCCCTAATGTTTAAATGAAAAAAGGTGGCTCTCATAGCAAACTCCTTAAGGGAAAGCTTAGCTTAGTCTCAGAACTGGTAAAGGAAAAACTGCCCTCTTCTACTGCAAAAAAAAAATAAATCTCTTCGTAGCAGATCTATTGTGAGGATTAAAGAGATAAGGTATTTATAGAATCTAATGCAATGTCTGTCTGTGGTTGGCAATCCGTCAGGAAATTTCAACTCTCTTCTTCCTTCCTCTTCACGTGAGGGAGAGAGAGCCCACAGACCACAGAACAAAGGAGAGTTGTTTCTTACCACATAGTAAAGTAGTAGCATGAACATTGTGCTGCTCTATTGAATGGAAATTGTAGTATCACATCTTTGCAAAAGATAAGTATAACTATATTCCCATTATATTTCCATCCCCCTTTATTTGTTATTTTATTTCGCTTTATTTCTAGCAAAGACACTAGCAAAGAGTGACACGCAGTTCATGGAAAAAAGAAACAGTTCTTCAATTCATTCACTGATGACGTTGATAGAATTTACTTTTTTTGTTTTATAAACATAATTAAGTCCTAAATGTCTTCCAGTAAGGATGGCGCTAAAACCAAAAACAAACTAAGAACATTTACATTATTATAAGTGTTTGAACAATTTCACAACACAGCAAAGTAATCTGTCGAGGGATTCCTTCCTTTCAGACAGAAAGACTCTACTTCCTCTAAGTCATTATTCTCTAACACTTCGTCAGTTGGTCAAGTCATGCTATAAATGCTTGTTTCACAAGTAAAACGTAAGTTCCCAATAGAATTTCTTGCCCTCATGCCCACTGAGGGCTTTTAAAAGCTTTATTTTTCTTTTTTGTTAAAAGGAGACTCATATTCTTTTGATTATTAGCATCATTTTCATGACATTCATTTATTTATTTGACTTTTATTATTTTTATTGCATTAGGGAAATGCAAATTAAAACCACAGTGTAATATAACTATACTCCCACTAGAATGTCTGTAATAAAAAACAATAATGCCAAATTTTTGGTAAGGAAGCAGAGAAATTGGGAACCTCAAACATCACTGGTAGAAAGATAAAATCATATAGCCACTTTGCAACAGTTTGGTAGTTTCTTGAAAAACAAAACCCAAACTTGCCAAATAACCCAACAATTTCATTCTCAAGGTATTTCCCAAGGCAATTGAAATTTTTTGTGGACAAGAAAACCTCCTTAAAAATGTTTTAGTGCCTTTATTCTTTAGTGACAAATGCTGTAAATAACCAGAAGACCCTTCCACAAATAAATAGACAAAATGTGTTAAACACGCAAAATGGAATACTACTCAACAACAAAAAAGAACAGACTATTATGATGCCATATGTGCTATGTGGTATATATATTATAGCACAAATTAACCTCAAAAACCTTATGCTAAGTGAAAGATACTGGACTCAAACTGTGAGACCTGAAGTTTCAAGTGCTGCCTTGATGTCTTTGAGCCTCATAAGGCCTCAAAGCCCTAACTGTGAGTTCCTCTGCTTTTGCCAGATATGCCCCCCACCCAATGAGAAAGCTTCCTGATCCAGCGGGTCTCCTGTCAGCTGGATCAATTGCACTAAACTTGGTCCTCAAACCAATGGGTTTCACTTCCCTGCTGGCACACAAAATCACTCAAACAAACCAGTCACAAAATCCCATTGGAACCAGGGCATATCTTGCCCTGTTGTTAGTACCAAGTTTGCCTCTTACAGCCCCTACTGGTTCACTCGACTCTGAGTGCAACCCTTGTATGGCCCTGCATGGAGTGCTGTATTCTCCTTCCCCAAGCTGTGATTATATGTAACTAATAAACTGCTATCTGATCAGTGTCAAGTGTTTCATGTTCAGCTATTTCATCCTATTTAGGGTGAGGGATTCCTCCTTCACCAATGGGGTGAGTAGGGGGTGATCACAACACAGACGACTGCATGTTGTATGATCCCAGTTGTTGTCTGTCACTAGTGAACTGGGGTAAGCATTGACTGCAAATGTGCACAAAGGAACTTTTAGTGGTGATGGAATTGTTTTAAAACAGTATTGTGTAACTTTATAAATCTACTAAAAATTATTTTATTGTATATTTTTACAATGGTAGATCTTATGGCATGAAAATTTCCCTCGATGTACTGTGATAAAAGAAAAAATACAACCAAATACAATAAGGGAAAATGTACAAGAAAAGCTGTGAAAAAGTAAATAGCAAACTCAGAAGTATTTTTATATTTCCATATGGTTAAAAATAAATTCTGTGTATCTGTGTGTGTGTATATATATATCTTGGTTTGTGTTAGTCTGGGTCCCTTGAAAAACACCACTGAAAGAAAATGCAGAGGGACAGAGGGCTAGGAGACCCATCAGACCATGAAGGAAGTGTGATGGGGTGAAAGAGAGAGGGAAGAGAGAGGAGGACAGGAGGAAGGAAATTTAGGTGGAAATCTTTTAAGCTGCACTGGAGTTGTAAGGAAAGTTCATCAAGATCATCAGGTAGTCCTCAAAGCAATGTCTTCCAAGAGAAGAGTCTCACCTCTTCCAGGAAGGGGCCTGTCATAGTGTCCTGACATACTCAGCCAGTGAATGACGGTACCCTGTAGGAAGTGAAACACAGTGATGAATTTTAGAGTGCAAAAGTTGGGTCCTTCACCCAATTATGGTCCCTTACATTGGAGATCTGAAAGGCACATCCTCAGGGGCATCACAGTGCTCCATTTATATATTTTCTGTCTGGGTACCAATCTTCCTCTACTTTGTATGTGGGACGCGGCCACACCACAGCTTGATATGTAGTGTGTAGGGCCATGCCTGGCATCCGAAACCACAAACCCCAGGCTGTCAAAATGGAGCAGGTGAATTTAACCACTACATCACTGGGCTAGTCCACCATTTTTATTTTTAATGAAGGAGAGCATTCACGAAGCTAGATACCCAGGCTGCTTCTCCTATGCTGCTTTGAAATACGTCTGTTGACACAATAAGATGTTAACTTGTATGGAAAAGTTGGCTAGAAATTCTATCTACACAGCCAGGATTTGTTTCACCAGAAAGCATTTAATTATCATGAACAAATGTAATGTACCAGAATAGGAAGAGTTATATTTGTTTATATATTTGTTTGTTTTCTACCACCCTCTTTATTGTGTCCTCCTTGTTTGCTGCTGAATTCCTTAAAAAATGAAAATAGCAACACACATATTTCTTAAAATCCATGTGAAAGAAGAAAGGGAGAAATGTGTGAAATCTTTGTTCTCTAAGATTTGTGAATCAGACTTCATTTTTCAAATGTATTCTGAAGGGGGTGATATTTAGTTTTGGATTTATTTTAAATTATTTTCTAATTAATAGTTCAACTATAAAAATGCAAACACTTTAGAAAAATATTTTGTGAATAAGATAAAATCAGAAGATCACTTTGTCATTCAATTTAACATCAATTGATCTAATTTTTAAAAGAATATTTAAAATTTATTCTTGACACATGCAATCAAATATTTGGCAATAATTAAAAAAGTACCATTATTATACATTATTCTATAAATTTATTCAAAATTTATATTTGTATTTGTAGTCCAGACATGTTTTGCAAGAATTTCATTTGAAAATGTGTATATACCTATTAGAGAATCAATAATAATTAGAGTATACATACACTTTTCAGAGGATTGAAAAGAATTAAAAATATTATGTTTTTATATTGAAGTACTAAATTACTATCTGTTTCAAAACACTATATCTTTTTGTGCTGGGATATTCATTAATGTGGCTAAATACAGCAAATCAGGCAGGAGTTACCATTCTCACACACACAAAAAAGTTTCATATTTTATACAGAGTTCATTTTAACTGGTGAAATAAAACGACTTGAAAATAAAGCCTCTAAATTTATAGTATATGTGTGTATGTGCATATAAATGTATATGAATATACATGTGTATATTTCGTTTTATGAGGGATAATCCCTAATTCCTTCTGAGAAAGTAAAAAGTTGTTTTGTTGTTAAAAAGCTCAGCCTGGATTTAAAGCTTATCTTCTACATATGAATTCTGGAAACTCTTGGGATGTTTACCTAACATTGCTAAAACTCACTATCCTCAAGTGTAAATGGAGATTACAATAATACCCAAAACAGCCGGTTGTAATATTGTAATATTAGACCTTACTTTAGAATACATAATGAACTGGTAGTTGGATATCGATAGCATGACGGCAGTGGTGTAGAACGTTCATTATGTTTATACCGATTTGCCGCACTCTGTGTAGAAGCAGAATTCATAAGAAATGTCTAAATCCAATATACTTTCCTGTGCCTTCCATTATACAGTCACAGATGTCAAATGTACTCCCACAGGAAAAAGTATTGACTCGAAGAAATCACAAAACTCTTATATTTAACACCACTGCAAAACTTCTGAAATCTCATGTTTAGTCTAGGTAGACTGCTAGGTAACCTCTTTGCAGCAATTTCATGAGAAATGACAGTGAGGAAAAATTACAGCTAGTGAACTTTTTTTTTTATATTTAGCACTAAGAACACATTGCCTGAGGATTCCTTTGTTTTCTCAGTAAGGCTTCAAGAGCAAAGTCTGTTAGATTAAATAAATAAATAAATAAATAAAAGCAGAAGGATGGAAAAAAAGGAAAAGACGAAGATGGCTAACACCAAGAAGATAAACCAGGAAAGCATGAAAGAAAAGTTGAATGCTTTTAGAAATGGCTTACTTTAGTCTTTTGTGGTGAAAAGGCAAATATGACAAAGCTACCTAACTTCTATAAGATGTTTTGTGCAATTGCACTGAGTTGCCGTGTAAGTTGAGTTGTTGGATTTAATTTAGTGAATTAACTCTAGAGAAAGAGATATAATTAATACTTTTTCAGGAAAAGTTTTATTTATGTCTAAACATCTAATTCTTGTGTCTAGGGCAATTTTAAATATGTAACTAAATATTTTATCAAAATCTTTGGCAGGGCAATTTGGATCACTGTTAACATAAGGCCTAATTTTAGTAATATCTTACTAAACAACGTTTTACTAACATTTTAATAGCATCATAACAAATAACATATTTAAAAAGACAACACTTTACTAAACAGAACAAAACTAGAGGATTATTTTCTCTTGCTATATTTTTCATGCCATTTGAGAAATGCCTCTAGGAAATGATATGTTCCATAAAAAATACATTTTTCGCATAGTTGAATGCTATCTCTTGAGTGCCAGTTGTTACTAACTGAATATATATATATTCTTTTTTTACTAAATTTACACATTGAATACAAGTTCTTTTCTCTGTCCCTTCTTAAAAACTCAACTAATGAGACAGTAAAGGATTTACAGTTTTAAAATTGGTATTTTAAAATTCTCAATTGCTAAGAGGGAGAAGAGAGAAATTTGATCCCCTAAAAAATTTCAGAATAGTTTTGAGAAGTGGAAATTTTTAAGTAGTGTGATTAAACTTACTTGAATGTCAAACTGATATCTAAATAACAGTGAGAAATGATACCAGTAAAAAGCAAGACAGTTCACACCACAGAAAACTGAGGATGCTAGGAATTGTAGATGAAAAAAATCCACTGGAATAGTAAAAAGTTAAAAAAGGAATTCTGGACTTCCAGTATCATTTTGGCCATGTAATAATCTTGGAAGTCATCATTACCAGTCTTATAAGCAGAAGTCGAACAAACTGAAAATCAGTGGCTTTTCATGGACCTATCAGAGTGCTGAGTTTGCAGGGAAAACCATGATCCTGAAATCTGGAGATACAGGCTTATACAGAGAGTTACAACCAAGGTATGCTTACCTGGAGCAGAACACCCTGGAGCTACAGAGGTAGAAACCTTTAAATGGTGATTTTCACTGGAAGCTAGTGTGGACTGAGTGTGGAAGCTAAGAATGAGAAAATCCTGGGAGCCACAAGGTTAGGGAGGCCCTCACATTTTCATGAGTCTTACCTCCAGGAACACTGTCAGATTATCATGAGGAAGAACCAAAAGAGGTCCCTATAATGTACAGCCATGGAGAGGGAAGAATATCCATTGTGAAATTCACCCAAAGCATTCTCCACAACAAATGTTCGTTCTCTGGGGCAAATGACATTACCAGAGCATTATCTCATATGAGGGAAAGGCATTTCTGCAAGTAAAGTCCCATCCTGCCTTCCTGTCTCACCTATGAGTGGAGGAGAATGCTAAAATCACTCCTGAAGGTTACAATCCAAGTACACAAATACACTAAGAGATGGAAATTTAGTCAAAAGACTATAGAATGTTTCTCCCACAGACACTTTCCCATCACTGGAAAGGGCTCCATTATAGTAACAGTGGATTATGGCTTAAAGACTTTGAAGATGCAGACTCTGTCTAAGCAGGAGTACAAAAGGAAGCCTAAAGACAAGAGGAGAGAAAGAATAAGGACATTAAGAGCAGAGAATTTAAAGCCTCCAGTGTCTATAGCCACAGTGAGCAAACTCAACCCAACTCCCAGCTCTATTAACACAAATCCTCACACTAAAGTCTTATTTACCTCAGTTCCACTACCTGACACATCTTGTCTGACTTTCAACAAAAAATTATAAGCTGTGAAAAAGAATAAGAAAAGAAAATTTTAAGAGATGAATCAAGCATCAGAACCAGATTCAAATATGGCACAGATTTTGGAATTATCAAACAGAAAATTTAAATAATGATGATTAATATGTAAGGACTTTAATAGAAAAAAAATAGACAACATGCAAAGAAAAGAAGACGTGGTTAATATAAGCAGAGAGAGGAAATCACAATGAAAAAATTAAAAGAAAATGTTATATATTAAAAAACATTACAGGGCCAGCCCCATGGCTGAGTGGTTAAGTTCACGCACTCTGCTTAGGTGGCCCAGAGTTTTGCTGGTTCAGATCCTGGGCACAGAAATGGCACTGCTCATCAGGCCACACTGAGGTGGTATCCCACATACCACAACTAGAAGGACCCACAACTAAAAAAATATACAACTATATACTGGATATTTGGGGAGACAAAGCAGAAGAAAAAAAAAAGATTGGCAACAGTTGTTAACTCAGACGCCAACCTTAAAAAAAAAAATTGTAACAAGAATAAATAAAATCTTTGATGGGTTCATTGGTAGAACAGAGCCAGCTGAGGAAAGAATCAGTGAGCTTGAAGATTTGTCAATAGAAACTTCACAAATTGAAATGTAAAGGTAAAAATGAATAAAAAAAGTGTAATATAAACTTAGAGTACCCAAAGAAGAAAAAAGAGGAAATGAAACAGAAGACATATCAAGTGATAAAGGCCGAGAATTTTCAAAAATTAATAAGTCATCAAGCTACAGATTCAAGAATCTCAGAGAAACCAACAGGATAAATACCAAAAACTCTACTTCTAGACATTTCATATCCAAACTGGAGAAAAAGATGAAGGGAAACTCTTGAAAGAAGTCAGAGGAAATAAAACACTTTATCTGTGCAGGAAAAGTATAAGGATTACAGGGAACTGTTCATTAGAAAGCGTGTAAGCAGGAAGAAATGGTAGTAAAATGCTTAGCGTATTGAAAGGAAAAGAAAATACCTAGAATTGTATATCTAGCAAAATTATCCTTCAACAGTAAAGGAGAAATAAAGACTTTCTGAGAAAAACAAAAACTGAGGGAATTCATTAACAGCAGACCTGCAGTGTAAAATATATTAAAATAAGCTTTTCATGGGAAAAGTAAAATAATATAGATCAGACACTAGTATCGACATAAAGGAAGGAAGTCTATTAGAGAAGGAATAAGTGAAAGTAAAACAAAGTTCATATTTTTCTTATTCTTAATCTAAAAGATAGTTTTGTTTAAAACAATAACAGTAAAAATCTATTAGATTATTATAGATATGGATGAATGATATAAAGGACAGCAAGGCCAAAAAGGGATGGGAGGAAGGAACACACTCTGCTGTAAGTTACCTCGTTACCAATGAAGCAGTATAGTGTTATTCAATGGTGGACACGGAAGTATACTTCAGTCTCTAGGGCAATAACTAAAATAGAAGTCTAATTTATATGCTAAGAGAAAGAATAAAATGGAGTTATGTAAAATGCTCAGTTAGAACCAGAAAACACAGAAAAAGAAGAAAAAGAAACAAATAACAAGTGCAATGAATAGAAAGTAGTTACAAACATAGTAGATATTAATCCCGCTAAATCTATAATCACCTTAGTGTGAACGGTCAAATACATCAATCAAAAGACAGAGATATTGAGAGTTAATAAAAAGTGAGACCCAAGTATAATTTGTCTACAAGAAATCCACTTTGAAAATAAATATAAAGGGAAAATTATCAGGGATAAAGGACAATATTACATATGGATAGAGAGATCAAATTCTCAAGTAACAAGACTTTAAGAAAAAAGCGTAATAATACATTACAACACTACACGAATTGCAAGGAGAAATAGACAAACCACTATTATAGTTGGAGACTTCAATACTCTTTTTCAATGATTGATTGATTAAGGAAGAAAAGCCAGAGGAATAAAGTTGACCTGAAGATCAGTATCAACAAACTTGATCTAATTGGCTATTATGGAATATTTCATCCCAAAGTAGCACGATACCCATTTTCCTACAGCTCATATGGAACATTCTCAAAAATAGACCAGATTTTGGGCTATATAACATTGCAACAAATTTTTGAAAGGAGAAATCGTATAAAGCATATTCTCAAAACACAATGTTATTAAACTAGAGATCAATAACAGATAGAGGAAAAATCACCAAGTCTTTGGAGATTAAACAACACATTTTTAAATAGTACATGGGAGAAAAAAGAAGCCTCAAGAGAAATTTCTTAAAATATTTTGAAAGAAATGAAAGTGAAAATACGACAGCAATATTTTGGGGATGCAGTGAAAGTAGTGCTTACAGGAAAATTTATAGCATTAAACGCATATATTAGGAAAGAAGAAAGATGGAGTATCAAAGAAATAAGCTTCTATCAAAGGACACTAGAGAAAGAAAAGCAATTTAAGTGCAGATGAATAGATAAACTATAGTTCTCCATCCAATTAAATATTATTCAGTGAGAAAAAGAAATGAGCCCTTAAGCCATGAAAAGATATGGAAGAACCTTAAATCTATATTCCTGAGTGAAAGAAGCCAATCTGAAAAGGCTACATTCTGTGTGATTTCAACTGTATGACATTCTGGAAAAATGCAAACTTTAGAGACAGTAAAAAGATCAGCGTTTGCCAGGAGTTCAGGGGGAGAGAGGAATGAATAGGTGGAGCCCAGGGGCTTTTTAAGGCAGTATTTTCTATGATACTGTAATAGTGGATACGTTACCACATGTTTGTGAAAATCCGTAGAATGGACAACACAAAGAGTGAAACCTAATGTAAACTATGGGCTTTAGTTAATAAGATGTATCAACATTAGTTCATAAATTATAACAAATGTATCCACTGTTACAACAATGCACATTGTTACATCGATTGTGCAATCAACAATGGTTGGAGTCGTCACATTGATTGTAACAAATGTATCGATGAATGTAAAATGTTAATAATAAGGGAGAGTGTGTGGGGAGGTATGCAGACTGCTTTCCATTCAATTTTTATGCAAACCTAAAACTGCTCTAAAAATAGTATATTTTTTTCTTAAAAAAGTAAAGGGATGGAGAATTTCTGTATCAAACAAGGTAAAAGGACATGGAAAAACATGTCTTTATGCTGGAGAGTATATGTCATTTGCATAAACATTTCAGATGGCTGGAAAAATGAGCCAACTGCTAAAGGAAGGCTAGCGTTGAATTATAGAGTGATCCTCGTTGGTATCTATTTTGTAAGATGATTTATTGCTCCATATATAAATGAGATAATTGTGTAAGAGTTGACATAAGCATGAAAAGTTTGTATTGGATCTTGTACATATTTGTAACATGGATTTCTCACTTCCTACCAAAGTCTTCTAGTATTATTAATATCATTATGCTATAACTTTTACTTTTAAAAATGTCATTCCCTTATGGAAAATTGTTCATAGAAGGAAAACAAAAGTATAATGCGCTGAGCTAGATTTTTCTAAAGGAATGCCCCAGACTCTAATGTGTCCTGAATTTCTGTTAAAGTATTTAGAGAGTTCGTGGATGAGCTTTCTCAGGAGCCGGAGGGCCTGACATTGATACCCCACATTGATACCCTACAAGGCAATGAAACGCTCATGTGGTTGCCTTTGTTAAACTATCGCGGACCATGACAGAGAACTCTTCAGGGCTGCTGGTGTTGGGGAACACAGAGATCAGAATATGTACAATATATTCAAATAGAGGAAAAATATTATAGCCTCATAAATAAAACATAAAATAAAACAAATCATATTCCAACTCTGTGTGTAGAACCACAGGATAGAATGATAACTTTATCAAAATATGCAGTAAGTGTGAATTGGAATAGATTCTGACTTTTTGAGCCAAACAATATGTAATTTTATTAATTTGCATATATGAAGACCATTAGTAGAGATTTTAGACAGAAACCCGAGTCTCTGAATTTTCAAACATAAAATTTGCATTCAAAGCAAATACATAAAAACAAACAATAACTCACTGAACCAATGCAACTGATACATTAACAAGCCCAAGGAAAATTATGTAATCAAAGCACAGCTTTATTTTTATTTCCTTCTGTTGCTTTAAAATGTGTTCAGTAATGGTGGTTCCCCTACCTGGATAAAAACTTGAAAATAATCCATCACTTTTCTGTTTAAACTTAGATTATTAGGCAGAACAAGGAGGATATTAATTCAGAGCTACAGCTTTAATTAAATCTCCAAACACACATGCTCCAACTCTTTGTGTATGTGTGTCTGTGTGCGCGTGTGTGTGTACGTTTGTGTGTGTGTGATCTCTTTTTGTTCCCAGCTGGGGCATACTGCAATCTAGCTGCAAGCTGTGGGTGAGGTTGTATAGTCCTTTATGCTTCTGTTCCTTACCTAGCATTTCTCCTCAACTTAGCTGCTAACTGAACTGGCTGAATCTTCCTGAGGTGGGCAAGTGACGTTTAGAGGAAGAAAACATCTTCTCACTCACTGGATGTACTGGTCACCCAGATTTGCAGATGCACTGGCTTTCTCATGTGGATGCTTTTTACTGAGAACTTCCACTTGAAATTCACATGACCTTCATAGTGCTACTCTCCTCTCAGCTCTGGAGTCTGACATCTGCACTCTTGAGTCGCTTAACCCTCCCAGTTTGTCCTTGTAGGCAATACTTGCAACAACACCAAGATAGCTTTCTCTCATGTATGGTCCATATTTTCTCCTTGGGAAACACTAGGTCTCTTTTCTTACTGGTCATTCAGATGGGAGTATGGTTGCTTTCTAGATCTAGCAGCAATTAACCTTTGTCTTCCAGGCAGCTTGCCAGACCACCTCAGCTGTTCCCCAAATTCCCCGAGATGGAAGTCACATACCAGCTCACTGGATCCTCACACATAGGGAACAATATGGAGTTATCTCAATGGCACCACCGAGGCTTGAGGAAAGGGGTTAAGTATTTGCCCTCCTGGCCCTCCTAGGATTGAGGAGATAGGGTTCATACCACAACTTTGTCATCAGAAATACACTAACCAAATTTCTCTCTTTTCCCCAGCTTATGACTTTTTGACATCCTGGATATGAATGAAAGACTGAAGAGTTGTGAAACCGCTTCTTGTCAACATGTTTCCATCTTGTAACTAACTTTTGAATTTCAGCCTATTTTGTTATCATGCTTCAGGTAAAACGTTTAATTCATGACTTTGTCTACACATTTTATTCCTGATCCAGGCATGTCTTATAGTCAATATCTCATTTAGGCCTCACGACAATTCCATGGAGTATGTTTTCTAATTGTTCCCATCTTATAACTGAAAAAATTGAAGATTAGAAAGATCATTTAGCTTGCCTAAATACAAACCCAGTAAGTGGTGGAGAGGGTTAGATAAATCTAGCTTTTGCTTCTCTCAGGAGCCTGTGTTGTTATCTGCTGTTCTATGTCAGATACTTATTCCATAAAGTCAAGGAATGTGTGTACCTGTGTGGTTGAAATTATATGTAGTTACAATAAGGTTGTTTTGTGTGTGTGTGTGTGTGTGTGTGTGTGTGTGTGTGTGTGTTTGTGGAAGAAACAAAGGTGTGGCTGATATAACTTCTGAACTAAGAAAATTAAGATAGGTTACTCTCCTCTGTCCTCTGTCCCAAGAGGCAGAAAGCCACCATATACAAATAGTTAAATGCATTGATTATCCATTCTCCCAGAAATATAAATATTAATTTGTACATAGATTTTAATAGAATTGAATATTCTTCCCACTTAAGTTTGTCCTATACAGATTCCTTAAAGCCTTCAGATGACTGGAGATTTGGGCCCTTTATAGATCCAGATGTGAATTCTGAGCATTTGCTGTGAAATATCCAGCTAGAACAAGGGAGGAGGTCAGTAACAACTGTAGTAATTCTTTGTTGAAAACCAGGTATATCTACCACTGGAGTGATAACTACCAGAAACTTGGATTCCTATTGTAAGCAATAGCCACATTCTAAATAATTGTCAAAGAGTACAAACTTGAATTCACTGCAGGCTGAGTTTCTTTGCAAGAAACAGAAGTTGAGAGCCATGGATAAAAGACATGTTTATCCACCCAGCTTGAAGCAAAATTTATGCCATAATTAGAGTATATTATCAAGCGACCATATAAGGAAAACTATATATTTGTATATGTTTAATTCAGCTTTTATAAAGTATATTTTAGTGAAATGCTACCAGCTTACACTGAATAATCTGGTAGAAAGAAATATTCCATTTCATTATTTATTAATAGAATTAATCGTAACCATTTTCATAATTCCATCTTTATAAGGATATAGATTTTTTTCCTTAGAATCAGATATAATGATCTTTTATTTATTTTAAAAGATAAATTTCTTATATATATATTTAAGCTGTTGATTAGAAACATTTTTGGGAAGGAGATCAAAACCTTGAAGATAAATTATTTATACTTTTCAAAAAGATTAAGTTAATGTTATAGACTTGGGGATGTGCCTTATAGTCTCTACTCCCTGTTTTACTTTGCTTTGTCTTTTGTTTTTTCCCCACACATTTATAATATAGGCCATCTTGCTGCATATAAGATGTGTAAAATGGATACATATCTCCTTTTAAATAATTTCTTTGATTATGGCTGGCTTGGGCAAGCAAATTTAGAGTTATAATATATGGCCTTGAGAGCAAGTTTTGCTGGTTACAATTATTTCAAATTAAAGCCCACGTAAGGGTGGTATAGAACTAAACACAAGCACCTCAGGAAACAACCAGAAAAAACTTCTGTTCTCCAGTGGGTCACTTGAGTAGTACACCCTTCAAAACACAGTAAGGAAGTTAAGCAGAAAATTATTCAGAGAATATTCCAGACTTACAAAAACATTTAACAATGCATTGACTAACTACTTTTAATTAAGAACCTTTTATTCTTTAATTATACTTTCATATCTCACATTAACATATGTATATTATATATTTAGAAAACAGTATTCAATCATTTCAAACAAAGTATTCAGGGAACTACCCAGCAATGTAAGATATCCATAAACCAAGGACAAATGCCGTTTTGCAATTCAGAGGTTATTTAGACTTAAGAGAGGGAATACATATACGGACACATACTCTGTTACAGGATTTTTCTTGAATCCATTTTCTTTTATTCCTGGTTATCATTAAAATGTTGTTAATAATTGCATAAGTGAAAGGCGTCTTTCAGAGTCTAGCCTATTATTGTGGAGATTACAAAGTGGGTTTTATAGATGAACTCTATTAGAGTAATCTGTGAAGGAGGATGGATGGATGGATTCATCTATGGTACTCTTCAAGGATACACAGTAAAATAATAAACGACAAGTAATGATCATTTCCATTCCCATGATTATGTAAATGCTCCCCAGGAGAACGTTTATTATGAATACTGTCATTGAAATCACCCTTCCTTCTGTTGACTAGAGCTGAATGCCTTTGAAGACCTGATTACTAAGCACTTCGTAATATGTAGCATGTGATGCTATCAGTCAGCACTGCCAAAGAAATGGCGCTGTGAAATTCCTTTGTTGTGAGCAATATTTTAAAGCAAATATTCAAACACCTCTGTAAGGTCTACTGAGCTCTTCGGTAAGTAGTAATGGCTCTTGCAACAAATCCAAACGTTATTGTTCTTTGAATCGTGTTAATGGTTGTTTAAAGCATTACTCAGCATGAGGTTATTTCAGTCAATGATTCAAACTGGTTTACAGAAGAGTTTGTGTCATACACACATAGGTGATACCAAGAAATATGTTCCCATTTCAACAACACTTTATATAATCTTAGGTGACGTGATTTTGAATTATGCAATCATATTCTTTCTTGGGATTGACTATCTGTGTTTCCAAAGAATTATCCTAATGTAAGAATGTATATTAGACCTAATGAATATACATAATTTTATAAATGCTAATTCTATTATAATTTAGTTTCTTGATTTTGTAAAAAATACTTTTTGATTTCAAATAATTGAGTAAACACTACTATAAAACATTCTGCTCAGTTAACCATTTAAAAAAGGTAGGTGATCAAAACCAGAAATGACCCTAGTGTCTGAAACACTTTAACTATATTTAGTCAATCAGTCTAATTATACATCTATTCTGTGCCACACACTACAAAGGAACTGTGATGAAAACAAAACAAAAGTAGAGAATATGGGCATTCTTTTTGATGACCTTATAATCTTTGGTGACAGAAAATAGTTTGTAAAGAATTTAGAAAGCAGCTCTAAAAGAATAAGTAAACAATGATGAGAAGGTGGCTCGGCATTACGTGCAGAAGTAGAGATAGAATTAAAGAAAGATAGTTGTCGATTTCAGAGTCAGTGTGTTATTAGCCTGGTTAGTGTATGGATGGGGAAGAAAGGAGGATATTCCGTATAAGGAATGTGGAATCAGCAAGTGATTTAGAGCTTGCAGGGAGATCTGACCTGTGTGAAACAGTTAGTAAGGTGGTCAGATGAAAACAGAGGGACTGAGATGAAAAGATATGCAAGAGGTAAAATCGATAGGCCATTTTACAGAAGGAGATACAACAACAAAATGCATAATGGAAGACCGATAATGAGAATCATTTCATCAGCTCTTCTGCTCTAAAGCAGAATATTCATAGGTACAAACATTTGCATAATCTTTATTATGTGCCTGACACTTTTCTGTGATCTTTGCTATATCAATTTGTTTAATCCTCACAAAAAAACCTGTGAGGTAGATATTATTGTTTCCATCTTAAAGATGAGGTACCTTGCCTAATATCACAAAGCTACTAAGTAGGAGGATTTGAATTTAAAACCAGGCAAGCTGACTCCCAGGCTCGGTGCCTTTAAGCGTTATCGCTATGCTACTCCTCTTCAATGGGACCATTTAAAAATAACCATTGAAATAATATTTGATCAAGTCATCACCATGCACCATCACTATGTTTAATCAAAAATTATCAGCCCAGCGATGTGTGAAAATTGTCTTCAGTCATTCATGTCTGGGCAGCCTGAGATTGAATATTCTGCTGAATGCTGGTCATAGAAGAAAGTCATAACAAATATTTATGGTCACCTCTAATTACTGTGAAATATATTTTGTCCAAAATTATATTATCTTTATTCTTCCTATTCTGGACTTTTGTTTTTACTTTATTTATTAATTAATACAGGAAATATTTCATGAGAACATATGTTCCAATTACTATGTAAAGCATCAAGAAACACTGAGTAAGTTTAGTTGTAGTCCAGAAGATCTCAATCCAGACTTAGAACATCGTCTGTCCAGTCTGTTTGGTACCAAGTACCCTCATAGTATCTTCTCCTATGTGTTTAAATCAGCTTCTCAGAAAGAAATTGAAACAGGGTAAAACTGAGATATGCTGACATTTTCTGTGAAGGCTTCTCACAGAGTTATTTGCTTTCTAATGGGGATCAAATTTGTAAGATATATGGCAAAGTTTTAGGAATCATCCAGAATATGAAAACGCATTTAGGATAAGATTTTCCAAGAAGTTCAAAAATTGACCTCAAAGAGTGGTACCTGATACACAAGTAAAGAAAGCCCAGACAGTTGTGGTGGTTGTTACACCACAGGTGAATGGGTTTGGAATGATCCTCACCCTAGTTTGTAACGCACATACACCAGCGGTCCGTACATGGTTCTTCCTTCATTTTTTCATCTCCTTCATTCTCAGTCACTAAGCGCACATCCTCGTATTCCCTAATCACTTGTTGTGTAGTAAGCTTACTCTCTTAGTCCGTTCAGGCTGCTGTAAGAAAATATGGAGACTGGGTGGCTTATAAACAGCAAACATTTACTTCTCAAATTCGTTTTCTGCATCAATTGATATGCTCGTATGATTTTCCTTCTTTAGCTTGTATATGGTCAACTATGTTGATTTTCAAATGTTGAATCAGTCTTGCATTCCTGGACCAAATCCAACTTGGTAATCGTGTACAATTATTTTTCTACATTTCTAGATTTGGTTTACTATGTTTTTTGGCAGTTTGCATCTAAGTTAATGAGAGCTATTGATCTGTAGTTTTCTTTCTTTGTATCATATTAGTCTGTTTTGGCTATCCATGTGCTTCTCCAGGTTATATGGTCGTCTGTGAGGTATATTGGGCTACAGAGTTCTTGTCACCCATGCTATTTGGGAATTTTATGTTCTCAAGTGTTTCTGCGAAATGACCCTCTAAACTGAAAGGGCTCCACACTTCTATACATGGCAGGGTTGCCCGAAGCACTCTGCCAGGAAAACAATCAGACAGATACTTCCACTCTGCTGTCCCTGTCCTCATACCTGGCATGCCCTGGGAAAAATGGTACAAACTTGTCATTAACAATGGCAGAGATGCTGATGCTACCACCCAAGCCATTCAAGACCAACAGGACTCACTGATCTCACCAGCCCAGTTGGGGCTGGACAACCAGTAGCCCTACATTATCTGCTGACAGAACAGAGTGGCATTTGCATTACTGCCAACACCTTTTGTTGTAGATATGTCAATAATTTGGAGAAAGTAGAGACCCAGCTGGAGAAATTTCATGCTCAGGTTGGGGTGGTCATGAGCTGTACACCTGCAGTGCCTCCTAGACTCATTCTTTGACCTCTTTAGCTAGCTCAACCCTGGCACTTGGGGTCCCTGATTGAGGACCATCCTCCAGGAAGGACAGACCATTCTCCTGGATCTGGGCCTCCTAGTGACCCTAGTAAAGTGTTTTTTCAAAATGCCAGAGAGGTTCTGTGAAAAAATTGCCTGTGTACATTGCCTGGGGCCCCATTGCCTTGACTCCACCTCAGATTCAAGGTGAGCAATGGTCCTAGCAGATTTCATATGTTTTATCTGCTGCTTCAAGCAGCCAAGTGAAGGGCCAGGGGTGGGCTGTTGGGAAAGGCAGTCTCGTGCACATAGTCTTTCAATTCCCACTCGACTGTTTAAGAATGGGCCTTGGGCTTGGAACACTTCCTTACCAAGTTAGAGAGAGCCCACACAGCCCATGCCGAGCTTATCAAAAATCTCTACCTGTTTCAGGCACAGTGAGTACTCTTTTGTCTCTGCTTACCAATTGTGTGTCATATGGGACCTGGCCAACCCCACTGTTTTATCTCTCCTCTGTGGGGAGGGGTCAGAGTTCCTTCCCCTGCAGCACAAGAGAGGTGCGAGTTGGAGAGACTCTGGACATGGGGTACCAATGCACGCTTACCAAAGCTGATCTGGCTCGGGCTCTTCTCTATGTAAGTAAAGTGGTGTTCTGCCCAGTGTTTGACTGCCTTAAATTTTCCTTGATGGCTCAAATACCAAGATACAGTGGGTAGAAGTGTTCAGAGTCCTCCCCTGGTTTTGGTAACCAGTGCACAGTACTCTTCTGCCTTGGGTTTGATGAGTGGTACATGGTATACTGCTCCACAACAATTTATGTAGTCATCAGTCTCCCCATCTAGAATGTAAGCTTCATGAGAGCAAAGACCAGATCATTTTTAATCAATAGTGACTATGTATAATTTTAACTTACTTGATAATGACTATATAACGCCCGGCATAGAGCAAGCACTCAAATATTTTTCATTAAACAAATGAAAAAAAAATTGTTTTCTCTAAAAATCTAGTTTAGATTCTACTATTGGTCGTTTTTTTTGTTTTTCAGACAAATATTTGAACCTAACTGAAAAATCAGTGAAAAATATCCTCTCACTCTTCATTGAGTAGAATGAAGATTTAACATACTTCAGTTAGAGTTACGATTAAGTTCTCCATTTTAGTTAGTATAATTTATTATCATTATTATTTTAAATTGTATTTTGTTTTCAATCAATATGTATGTTTAAATCTCTGTCATAATTTCTCACTTAGCAACTATTTTTTAACTTCAATCTTTGTTTTGTTTTTAGCATTTTCCCTTGTTTTTATTCTTACGTTGTATGTTTTTTGTATTGTGTATTTTCTTATTGTATATTTGTATAACCATGCCCTATGACGAAATTATACAAGCAGTTAGGTTAGAATGCTTTTCCTGTACATCAGGAGGGTTTTACATTTTGGAGTTCTTTCTCTTCAAATTACATTTTTTTTTTTCAAAGAACCCCTGATTATTGTCCTATCATTCAGTTTTCTAGAAAGAGTTTTTTTGATATTGTTAAGAATTAACTTAAACACAAACAGGGTTTGATTTGGTTTTTCTCATGAATTGGTTTATAACCACCCACAATTTTTAGAAGAGATATCCAGAAGAGAAGAGAAAAATAATTCAAAGGACCAAAATCTATAGGGTATTACTTAGGAATCAAATATGCCGTTGGATATGTAGGTGAGGAATTGCCTATAAACTGACATCAATAGAAATCCCAGGCAAAGGGACCCAACAATGACTGGCTGTCTTCAGCATGTTGTCATTCACATCAGAAAAATACCCTAGGGCTTTTCCACACAATGTATGATGCCCCGTTGCAGAAGGCTTAATAATTCTTTTTAACTTCATAATTGGTCCTTCAAACAGTGCTTTCTACAAGAACTACAAATTCTACAGTTATATTTCAATCTTCCAGAGCCTCTACATGTTTACTTTCAAAATAGTTCATAGTCTTTCAAGACTATATTTTTCTCAAAATTTTGTTTTTGGTAGGTGTATTTGTTTTGTGCGAGCATTGTGTGTGTTGGGTGCACGTGTAGGAAGTGGAACATCTAAACCAAGAATTCTTAATTCTCTATTTACTCTATAAAAGTAACTTTAGTTATTCTTATGTTTTATGGTTTAAAAAGTACACATTTTTAATAGAAATGCATCATATCAATACTGTTTCCAAACCTGAGAATAATTTTACTTCAGAAATGAGGCAGAAGCTACCTTCATCTTCTATCCAAATACAGGAAAATCTCCAATTAGCCTAATTTTCTTCTCTTTTTTCATCTTTCTCTTCCTTTCTCTATATCATCATGAATTTGAATGCATTTGAAACCTCTAGATATCAGTGTAGGTCACCTAATTATTAGGGGAAATTTATATTGAAACATAGCCATAAAGACTCAACTTTTCTGACCCATTTACTTGCCATAACTGTTTACTGGAAGAGAAACAGACAAAAGCCACAGAGTTTTTTTCATATCTCAAATAGCATAAGGTACTTCTCAAATAATAAGAAATGATATAATGAGAAGATTGTAATAATTCACTTTCTGATATAAGGGAAAGCTATAATTTTATATAATTTTCCTACATAAACTTTTCAAGATCAATACAGAGCAAATTTCTCTATTTTAATTGAAATACTGTATTTCAGTGTGAATTGTAAAGTATAGCTGATCATATACTTGATAATTTCATTTTACTGCTATGGATACTAAACTTGCCTATTTTGTCCTTTTGAATTTTAAACTGCAGTCTTCTACCTAATTGCAGATTGCCACTAATTCCACTGGTAATTTCCCATGAGAACATGAAATCCTAAAACCTAATGCTAAAAGATTTGTTCTTTCTTTCTGAGATGCAACGGTCTTTTTTATCCTGTGACTATATATGTCCCTTTCAGACTGTTAGGAAGCAAAATATACGATGAATCAAATTTCAGCTTTAACCCCTATTAAAATGACCCTTGGTCTCTCTGTCTCTTGCTGCATGTCTAAATGTTAAAAATATATATACCATTAGTATGGTCAGGAATCATTTAAGAGTGGTTTCAAGAACAACTGTTTTCTGCATGATCCAGGAACAGTAACTCTAAATCCAACTGGAAATTCTGTGAAATGACAAGAAATAAAATGAGAACGTTTGCCTCTAGAGCAGGTCCTCAGTAACGTAATGGTATTCATTAAATCTCCGAAGGCATCAGATTACTGTATAGAAGTTATTTCCTGAATAAGCCCTATAACACCCTCTGACCCACATGCACGTGGGAAATTCAGTGGGTCTTGTGCTGAATGTGGCTCAAGCAGTAGGAAAAACAACTAATAGTGCTTGCTTTTATTTTTCTTTCCTTTTGATCAGATTTCCTCCTGTGTTTATTAGAGTCTTTTTTTAACAGTGTATGTGAGTTAATTTGATTAAAAATTAGAGCAATTTCATACAAGTGCTTTGATGAGCATATTTTTATGGAGTATCATTTCTGGTTCCGGAAAATTATCATGCAAGCAGAGTGTGCCAATTGCAGTTTGCAGCCCTTTTTCTTTTTCAGAAAGGACATTTGATTAATGACTGTCAAAACGTCAAGCGCATGGTTATACGCTTCTAATCTCTACGGTATCGTGTTCCAGCTCTGTGACCCAATACATGGCAAATGGCCATAATGGTCTTTATGTTTTCTATAATTTGTCTAAAGTTTTGTTCAAATTGTTTGGATTTTCTGAAAGAATTGTGACTAACTATTAGATCCTACAGTCATTGAAAATAGTGGATTCCATTCTTTCATACTGTTAGTATTACCATTCATTTAGGACCTTCTGTAAGAGCAAATGCATACTTTTCCAAGGCTAGATTTTCATGTGTTTGCAGATATTTTTATTTTTTTATGTCAAATTTCTTTAAAAGTCATGTTAAGTTTAAAAGTCTCCTCTTAGCAGACTGGTATTAAAATTAGAATGGGAAAGTCACAAACAAGAAGCAAGTTTACTGCAGAAGAAGTAAGTTTGTTGTGAGTGCAATATACATGTAGTCTGAATAACAGCCATTTTGAGATGCCCACCTGGGGCAACATAAAAATATACAATGGCTACGAATGTAATGGTGCTCATATGTTTAAAAAACGTTTTCCTATTTAATGAAAATTATTTGTGGAGCAAAATGTTATTAAAAATTTATGCCTTATAGAAACAATTCACAAAAGTAATGTGAATCTATAAGTATTTGGGACAAACGTTAATTCTGAAAAAAAAATAGTTTTAATTCATCAAAAGTTTTAAAGAAAAAAGTTATACGACTTTTTCTTGTGTTAAAACATACCCAAGGATGTTTATAAAGAGATTTAGACAGCAGTTTTTAGGGATGTGTGAAGTAGAAACACACAAAAGGGGGAGGGCAAAAGCCCAGAAGGACAAGACAAAGATAAAAGAAGTAGAAAAGATGTGAAATGTGTTCAACCAAGGGCTCGTAACTACTATCTCTAATTCAGACATTGATATTGGTGTCAGAAATTTTAACTTATCCTGATATGCAATTTAAAGAGCTAAAATATAAATTAGCCATATCAGCTACTGTTACTTACAGTTATTGGGCTTTTATGTTTGTTGTGAAACGGTCATTTAGCCAGATGAAATGCACTAAAAATTAGTATCACACACAAAGCAACAAGATATTTCTAATCTATGTCTGTGCTTTAGCTGATCTCCTCAGTAGTTTTCCATTGTTATTACTCTTCCTTTTCTGTAGGTAATAGTTCTCTTCGCATCCTGGACATGACTCGGGCTTCACTCAGATATTCAAAAGTATAATATAAAAGAAAAGAAAGGCAATTTGAATTGTGCCACAATATAGATCTTAAAATATAATCTGGAAAGAAGAAAACAGCATCAGAAATAGTGATTTAATTTTCAATCTCGTCTTCTACAGAAAAGTAACATCTGCATTTTGTCGTTAAGACAAACATACATCTTTGAAGAGGATTCTGGGGGTACTTATGTTTAATTGGTAACAGACTTCATTTATTCTGCGATAACAATTTGCCATCTTATATCCTTTCATTTTAATACATTATTGTGTTGTTTATAAGCAATTTCAAAGAAAAATTCAAATGCATGCCATAGAGACATCATAATTTTTATTTTACAATGAAGATAAACAAAGCAATGGTTATGTTTTTTCATTTTTCATTAATCTGAAAACAGTTCTTTCATCCTTATGCAAGTATGTATCATGTAATTTTATCCAGCAGGAATACCCAAAAGTTTGAAAATGTATAAACTTATTAATCATCTACAATTATACTTTCAATTTTTTAAAAAAATTCAAGTAGCAAGTGTTTATTCACAATTTCAGTTATTCTAAGATTATCTTTTGAGAATTCTGTGGCACCCCTTATTTAAACAGACAAGCTTGTGTATAGACTCCATGTGACCTATGCTGAGTTCAGAGGTTTTAAATGCCAGTGCATCTTTTCTTATTATATAAATATAACTGTATTCTTCTATTTGTAAGCGAGATTTTATCAAAAACATATTCTCTGCTTCATGGATAACTATTTCAGAAATTGTTAAATGTAATTTCTTGTATTTTTACTTCCCTAAAATTCACCAAGAAGAAATCAAAGAATCCCTGTGAATTAATAGGAATCTACATTATTGTGCCAAGTGTCTGCTAAGTGTCTACTAATTGGTAAAGCATGAACAGGAAAAAAAAGACACAGCAAGGGGAGGGAATTTCCAGACAGCAAACTTACACTGATTATCGCAGGCTGGCAGCTGCTGACCATGAGATATAATTACAGAACTGTGAGGACCTCCCACCAGTTTGACATGAGGGTCAAATAGAGACCGCTGCTATTAGAAAGTAATTGGCTCCACTTGCCTTGGCCTCAGTATTGGAGTTGTGTTGGATGAAGAATACTGGTAAGAACGGCACACAGGATGCCTTCTGATAGACAGTGACTTACTTGGCACTTCACCAAGAAACTGTTTTTTCTACAAAGTTTATATAAAGAAAAAGCACTAAAATCTCCTTTCCTCACTTTGGCTTTCAATGACTTTGATTATATAAAAACAATACATAAAAATATAGCATCTAAATATAGAAAAATATTAAAAGAGTCAATGTAAACAATGGAAAACTAAATTCATTTGATTTATTGTATTCAAAAGATAAGAAATCAACATGACCTCTCAGAGATTCCATCCCTGGATCTAACCCTCCATCCTCAAAAAATAGTTACTTTTGGTATATGGATTTTGTCCTCAATAATATCATCACAACAAATCTAACATGTTTCAAAGGATTGATTGAAACATCCTTCATTACAGAATGCTGACAAAACACTAAAGACTAGCTCAGTAATAGCAATATTAAGGGCCCCCAAACAATGCACACAAGGATGGGTATGTATGATGATCTCCCTTAATGTAAGGACGCATAGAGAATCTAGAATACTTAATGGGCCACGTGGTATTTAGGTAATCTAATGGAATATTATCAACCTTTTCTCTCTTTCTGATAAGAATAGAGGAGGAGTGTGTTCAAAGTTATATTTTCTGACAGGTGTTTAGAACACAGATAATCTCTCAGGCCATTTAAGTGAGACTCAATTAGGATTGACATCCTAGAATAATGACAAAGGCCACAAAAGAAAAATGCTTGAATAGAATATCATACCCACTTCCTAACTGAGGTGGCCATAAAGATAGCACTAATTCTCACAGAGAATTTTTTCCTCAAGTAAGAAAAGAAGGAAGGAACAGAGGAAGGAAGAAAAGAAGGAAAGAAGGGAGCAAGGAGGGAAGGAAATCGAGTTTGTTCTAGAAATGTTGAACTGTCATTGGTCCCAAGGTTCTGCTCTTTAGAACACAGCTGCATCAATTTTATCCTGGAAGATCTTATGTTTTCTATTGTGTATAACCAAATGTTCATTTTGCTCATAATAATGCCTCAGGAAAGCATTTACTTAACATTTAACTTCAAGTAATGTTATTTCCTACTTATAAAACTCAACTTCTGAGGGCCAGCCCTGTGGCCTAGTGGTTACGTTCAGCACACCCTGCTTTGTCAGCCCAGGTTTGGTTCTGGGCACAGATGTACACCACTCATCTGTGACCATGCTGTGGCGGCAACCCACATACGAGGTAGAGGAAGATTGGTACAGATGTTAGCTCAGGGCGAATCTTCCTCCGAAAAAACAAACAAGCCAAACAAAAAACTCAAATCTGATTTAGTTAAATTTGCTGAGTAAGTATTTTTAATTATAAGCCAACACAAAGTTGTGCAATTATCTACCAAAAAGTGTGAGGAAGGTTTTAGAATAGCAAATTTAAAGTCACATTTTCATATAGCACACCCAGTTATCTGCTACTTTTAACAATTAAGTCACAAGATACTCATGTGAATCAGCTCATTGAAGTGTTTTCTATAGGCCTAGGGAGGTAGAGGGACACCGTGCTGCTCATGCAAAGAAATGTGGGTTAGGAAGCAGGACTCCAAGAGTAAGTATTTATATTGCTGACTGAAGAACGCTGTTTAATCAGTCAACTATTTATAAAATGTTTTAGAAATACTAAATCAGTACTTTAATATTTTTTTTTTAAGATTTTATTTTTTTCCTTTTTCTCCCCAAAGCCCCCCAGTACATAGTTGTATATTCTTTGTTGCGGGTCCTTCTAGTTGTGGCATGTGGGACGCTGCCTCAGCGTGGTTTGATGAGCAGTGCCATGTCCGCGCCCAGGATTCGAACCAACCAAACACTGGGCCGCCGGCAGTGGAGCGCACGGACTTGACCACTCGGTCACGGGGCCAGCCCCATCAGTACTTTAATATTTACTCAATGACACTCATTACCTGTAAAAGCCTGTGGAGCACTAATACTTTATATTTTATTTATCAGTATTATTCTTACTGAAATTTATATGCAAAACTACAAAGTATATAAAATTATCAATGATGGCATTGTAAGTTCTACTTCTATGTCGTTTCGAATATTAGCTTCAGAATTTAAGTCTTGAGATTTTAAGAATAAAAGTAGCATACATTTTATTTAGATAAGCTAAACACATTATTTGGAAGGCTCTAAAATTTTTGATAGAATGCCATCTGGGATCATTTGGATGGAACCCTGCAGGTAGAGTTCATGAAATTTAAGATATTTGTCAGCAAATCAATATATCCTGGAACATCTGTCTAGCCAGGGAATCATTCTGAGGGATTACATTTAGCATAGCCTTTAGTTAGCTGAAATGTACTAGAGGAGGGGAGAGGAGCCTGGGATGTTGGGAACACTTGATCACTGTGTGTAAAGATGTGTCAAGTTTTCCGGTTGTCAACTGCCATACAGGATGCAATGACCTAACTTCCCAATTCGTGACTTAAGTAAATGTGCTATTGCTTCTCTCCTCATTTCTAGATAAGGTATAAAAATCCATATATCTATATGTCTGCGTGTATACATGTATATACACATATGTTTAACGGTATGTCTGCACTTAAGTCTGCATAGAGTTAGAAATTTTTTAAAAAGAAATGAAGAGATTATAGAAATATTCAAGATATTTATACTTATATAAAGACAAATTTTATAAAATCCTGCACAAATATAGGACACCCCATTAAATTTGAATTTCAGACAGATTTTTTTAATATAAGTATGTGCCAAATATTGTACTTGTTACACTAATGAAAATATCTGTTGTTTGTCTGAACTTCAAATTTAACTGAGCATTGGTATTTTTGTTTGTTTGTTTGTTTGACATACCATTGGTTTATAACATTACATCAATTTCAAGTGTACATCATTCTATTTCAATTTCTGTGTGTATTACATCATGTTCACCATCCAAAGACTAATTACCACCCATCACCATACACATGTGCCTAATCACCCCTTTCACCCTCATCCCAATCCTCTTACCCAACCAACCAATCTCTGTCTTTACGTATTTGTTTTGCGTATTTTTAATCTTCAATTTTTGTGTGAGATCATATGGTATTTGACCTTCGTCTGACTTATTTCGCTTAGCAAAATACCCACAAAGTCTACCCATGTTGTCACAAATGGCAAGATTTCATCTTTTTTTATAGCTGAGTAGTGTCCCATTGTGTATATATACCACATCTTCTTTATCCATCTCTCCCTGACGGGCACTGAGGTTGTTTCGAAGTCTTGGCTATTGTGAACAATACTGCGATGAACATAGGGGTGCATATATCTTCACGCATTCGTGTTTTCATGTTCTTTGGATAAATACCCAGCAGGGGAATAGCTGGATTATATGGTAGGTCTATTCTTAATTTTTTGAAGAATCACCATACTGTTTTCCACAGTGGTTGCACCATTTTGCACTCCCACCAGCAGTGTATGTGGGTTCCCTTTTCTCCACCTCTTCTCCAACACTTATTTCTAGTCTTGTGATATCTCATTGTAGTTTTGATTTGCATTTCCCTAATAATTAGTGATGTTGAACATCTTTTCATGTTCCTGTTGGCCATCTGTATATGTTCTTTGGGAAAATGTCTGTTCAGATCTTTTGACTATTTTTTTAAATTGGGTTGTTAGCTTTTTTGTTGTTGAGATGTATAAGTTCTTTATGTATTTTGGATTTTAACTCCTATCAGATATAGGATTTGAAAATATTTTCTCCCAGTTATTAGGTTGTTATTTAGTTTTGTTGATGGTATCATTTGCTCTGCAGAAGCATTTTAGTTAGATGTAGTCCCATTGGTTTATTTTTTCTGTTTCTCTTGCCTGGTCAGACATGGTACTAGAAAATATGCTGCTAAGACCAATGTTGAAGGGCATACTGCCTATGCTTTCTTCCAGAAGTTTTATAGTTTCAGGTCTTACATTCAAGTCTTTAATCCATTTTGTGTTAATTTTTGTATACGGTGCAAGACAATGGTCTACTTTCATTCTTTTGCAAATGGCTGTCCAGTTTTCCCAACACTATTTATTAAAGAGACTTTCCTTTCGTCCTTGCCTGCTCTTGGCTCCCTTGTCGAAAATTAGCTGTCCATAGAAGTGTGGGTTTATTTCTGGGCTTTCAGTTCTGTTCCGTTGACATGTGTGTCTGTTGTTGTGCCAGCACCATGCTGTTTTGATTAATATAGCTTTGTGGTATATTTTGAAATCAGTGAGTGTGATATTTCCAGCTTTGTTCTTTTTTCTCAGCATTCTTTTGGCTATTTGGAATAGTCTTTCGTTGTTCCATATACATTTTAGTTCCAACATCATTGGAACTTTGACAGGGATTGCATTGAGTGTGTAGGTTGCTTTAGGAAGTATGGACTTTTTGACTATGTTAATTCTTTCAATCCAAGAGCAAGGAATATCTTTCCATTTCTTCGCGTCTTCCTCAATTTTTCTCAACAATGTTTTAAAGTTTCTAGTGTACAGGTCTTTCACCACTTTGGTTAAACTTATTTCTCTGTATTTTATTCTTTTTGTTGCAATTCTAAGTGGGATTATATTCTTAATTTCTCTTTCTGCTAGTTTGTTGTTAGTGGATAGAAACACGACTGATTTTTGCATCTTGATTTTGTATCCTGCAACTTGACTGTATTCATGTATTATTTCTAAAAGTTTTTCGGTGGATTCTATAGGGTTTTCTCTATATAAAATCATGTTATCTGCAAATAGTGACAGTTTGACTTCTTCCTTTCCATGTTGGATCCCTTTTATTTCTGTTTCTTGACTGATTACTCTGGTTAGGACTTCCAATACTATGTTAAATAAGAGTGACAAAAGCGAGCAACCATGTCTGGTTTCTGTTCTTAGAGGGATAGCTTTCAGTTTGTCACCATTGAGTATCATATTATCTGTGGGTTTGTCATATATGGGCTTTCTTATGTTGAGGTACTTTCTTTCTACACCCATTTTATTCAGAGTTTTTATCATTAACGGATGCTATGTCTTGTCTTGAGATGAAGAGAAAGCTAATCAGCTAAGGGTGCCTGACAGCAAAGGCACTCTTAGTAGCAAGGAATATACCTAGCACCTAGGTCTTTGTTTCTCGCTCCACCTTCCATTACAAGGCACCACAGCTCCTTTGAGAAATGGCTGATTCATTCTAGGACTGGGACAGGAAATATACAAGATGAGCACGGAACATCTTGAAGTATCACAAAGCAAGGAAATGTTCAAAAAACCCACAATGATGGGGTATATCAAAGAGACATAGGCACCAAAAGAAACAGCTCCCAGTGACCAAAGCTGGAACAATTTGAGAAACAAAATAATAATGCAATATTCTGTTATAAACTGAAGCATAAAACAAACATGGCCCAAAGTACCAAATAAATATCCATGAGTCCATACGGAAGAGGGGCAAGGGATAGACAAGTCTCTCCTGTGGAAAAATTCCAAATGATTTATTTAGATACTCCACATTCAAAATGGTGGAATGTAACTCTCTACTCCTTAAGTGTGGGCTGCACATAGTGACTTCCTCCCAAAGAGTACAGTATGGAAAGGAGGGATGGGATGGAGTTGAGGAAAAGTAACTTTCAGTGGAGAAACCTGACAAACACTCTCTTACCTAGGTGATCAAGGTTAATCACAAAAGCAATAAATCATGTTGATAGCATGACTCCTTAACCCTTGATATGGGGTGATAAAAATGGCACTTTACCTCTGTGTATTTCCCCCTCTTCAAAACACTCACCTAAGTCTAATCATGAGAAAAACACCAGCCAAATGCCAATTGAGGGGCTTTCTACAAAACGCCTACCAGGACTCCTTGAAACTTGCAAGGTCGTCAAAAACCAGGAAAGTCTGAGAAAATGTCGCAGTCATGAAAAGCCTAAGGAGACATGAACACTAAACGTAATGTGGTATCTTGGTTGAGATCCTAGAACAGAAAAACACATTATGTAAAAGTTAAGGAAATTTGAATAAGCTATAAACTTAGGTAATAACAATGTAGCAATATAAGTTCAATAATTTTAACAAATACACCACGCTAATGTAAGATATTACTAATTCGGGAAAATGAATGCAGGATATATGGGAACTCTCTGTACTATCTTCACGATTTTTCTCTAAGTCCAAAACTGTCCATAAAAATGAAGTTAATTTTTAAAGTGTCTGAGAATTTATTTAAAAGAGTGAAAATCTAATTAAATAGTACAAGATAGGGCTATGTAATCTAATATTAGATGCTGTTTGTTGATATATAAAACCAATATACTCTATAGATTTTCATTTCCAAAATTTACAGTCTTTTATGAGACACAATTTATTCATAAGAAAATAAAACAAGGCAATATGTAAATAAGTCCTAGTTGGTATGGTACAGAAAATAAATGTAATTTGAAAATAATAGATTAGTGTTTCAAGCTTAAGTGGATTTACCTGATGACTTTGGGCAAGTACACTTGAGAATTATTATTTGGTTTAGAAATATATAATATTCTGGGCTCCCAGTTTTCTCTTGGGGATGGAAAGAACTGTGAATACTGTCACTCCCAAGCTTACAACCAAAATGAGGAAGTCATACAGCAAGTTTACAACTTCTCTTAGACTGTTGGAATGATTACATTACAGCAAACCCATACACCCTCCATCTAATGAGAGACACTTGCCTACCGGGAGAGACAAGATGCAAGCATGGACTCACCAGAGCAAGAGGCAGCTGAACACCAGTAAGAAGAGTTTGCTGGGATGACTGGCATATTATTGGTGGACACCAAGTGTGCACTGGTGAAAGAGGCTGGATCCCCTGGCTCTGCCAGTTGAGAGGGATTCTGTATCTTCTTGCAGGCTTTTTCTCCGCAAAGCTCACTGCTGCTCACGGCGAAGTCTGGGATGTCCTTAGAAAGTTTCACTAATGATGCCAAACTGGGGAAGGGGAGCAGTGACCACTGTAGGAAAGGCAGAATAATCCACCAGAACTCTATCTCCTTTATGGAGCAAAAGCTTTAACTCATGAAAAGAAAGGCAACAAACACTGTCACAATTAGTGCACCAACAAAAATCCGTTGCAGCTGAGGAAAGGGACCAGAAAAACAAAATGTTGGACTCTGAAGGAGAGGTAATAATGCTTGCTGGACCCAGGCTACTACCCTGGAGAGGCTGGAATGCTGGGAAGCCCACACGTCTTCCATCCAGAGACTCTGTGCCTGCCAAAGAGTAAGGCTTAATCAGAATAGCAGAGACTATCCCCTACCCGCTCCTACCAACAGATAATGACTACTAGTCAGTAACAAAGAAAGCTAACGAGTATCATGTAGCAAGTTAATTGTAAGAGACTGAGCGTCTCTGAGGCACAGCACAAAAGGAGGACTGAAGGGAAAGGGCAACCAGCATTGAGAAAACCCCTCTGGCAAAGCAGCTTCTAACTCTCAATACTTGATATTGCTAAAGGAATTGAAAGCATGTGCTGTGCTAAGGTACCAGGAGTAAACTATAGCCCCCCAATACTAGCCCAAGTCCTAACTGGATTAACTCAGAATGCCTGTCTAGAGAACTAGCATTGGGAAAGGTGTGTCCATTTATAAGCTATTTATCTCCATCTTTACTGTCTTACACAGATATCTGGTTTTCATAAAAAAATTATGAAACATGAAAAGGAAGGATAAAAGACTACCTCAAGACAACGCAATCATAAGAAACAGACTTCGGCATGACACAGTGTTCGAAATATCTGACAGATTTTTTATGTATATGAATATTTTAAATGCTCAAGTGGAAGAGATGGACAGCCTGTGAGACAAGATGGGTAATTTCAGCAGAGAGCTGGAAGTTATAAGAAATAATCTAATGGAAATTCTACAAATGAATAAGCCAGTTGCAGAGATGAAGAATGCCTTGGACAGGCTCATCTGTAGACTTGGCCTAACCAAGGAACGGTGACCTTGAAGATAGGTGTATAGAGATTACTCAGATTGAATTGCTATGTTATTTTCTCTTTACTTCTTGCTTTGGGCTTTTCTCTTCTTTCACTAGTTTCTTAAAGGGTGGACTTAAATTACTGATTTGATACCTTAGTTCAATTCTACATTTAGAAGTTGATCAATACATTTCTCACAAGAGTATGGGCTATCGGTTCTCCACCTACTTGATATGTATATTAGTGTTGAACAAAGGAGTGACTACGTAATAGATAGAGCTGAATTTATCACAGTTGGATAGAGATTATAAATATGCAGAGATGAGTCTAGAAGGAACCTTGTGGCTTTGGATTGATGTCATAGGTTTCAATATGAGCTCGTTTAAATATACATACAGATAGATACAGAAATTAGTATAGACTGTCACTGTATACATGCATTAGCACACAAATATGTATTTCCTAACTCTGTTAGTCGTGATGCTTCAGAAGCAGTGAGCATATCTAGCACCCAGGTGTTAGCTTCTAAACATTATTCTTTAATAAAAGAAAAAAGAGATCTTTGGAGAAGTGGTTGATTTCGGAGCAGGAATAAGGAAAACACAAAATTTGCCTAGATTTTCTTGTGATGTCTTCAAGTAAAGAATTCCTCAATTAAAAAAAACAAGGAGGGGAGGGAGCGTGTAGAAAGGATGAAGGAGCCAACCTGAAAGAGCCCCCAAGGAGCAAAATTGGAACAACTTGGCAACAAAATACATACTGACAGTGTGCAATTGTAACCCACAGAGTAAACAGTACTCATGAGTCCTTACCGATATGAATTATTGAGTGAATAAATAAATAAAAGGGGGACAATCCTTCCTTACAGAAGTATAAAAGGAACGAGGGAAATAAAAAATTGTCATTAGAAGACCACAGTAATAATTGCTGCAGGCAAGATCAACAGGCAATGCTAAAATTAAAGATAAAAGTTTAAAGATAAACTGGATATTTGCATGGTCTCAAAATAACCGCACAATAATTTTTTTAAATTATTTTATCAAGGTCACATTGGCTTATAACATTGTGTACATTTCGTTGTACATGATTATATTTCAGTTTCTGTGTAGAGTGCATCGTGTTCACCACCAATAGTCTAGCTTTTATCCATCACCACAAATATGTCCCCCCTTACCTCTTTTGCCCTCCCCGCACCCCTTCCCCTCTGGTAACCAATAATCTGTTCTGCTTATCTATGTGTTTGCTTGTTTGTTTATCTTCCATGTGAGTGAAAGCACATGGTAATTGTCTTTCCCTCTCTGACTTATTTCACTTAGCATAATGCCCCAAAGTCCATCCATGTTGTTGCAAATGGCACAATTTTGTCTTTTTTTATGGCTGAGCAGAATATATGTACCACACCTGCTTTATCCATTCATCTATTGATGGACACTTGGGTTGCTTCCACATCTTGGCTATTGTGAATAGTGCTGTGATGAACACAGCGGTACCTATATCTTTGTGAATTATTGATTTCATGTTCTTTGGATAAAAACCCAGTAGTGCAATCACTGGGTCATATGGTATTTCTATTTTCAATTTTTTGAGCAATCTCCACACTGTTTTCCATAATGGCTGTGCCAGTTTGTATTTCCACCTGCAGTGGGTGAGATCCCTTTTCTCCACATCCTCTCTGACACTTGTTATTTCTTGTCTTGTTAATTATAGCCATTCTGACAGGTGTGAGGTGATATTTCATTGCAGTTTTGATTTGTATTTCCTTAATAATTAGTGATATTGAGCATCTTTTCATGTGCTTGTTGGCCATCTGTATGGCTTATTTGGAAAAATATCTGTTCGTTTCCTGTGCCAACTTTTTGATTAAGTTGTCCTTTTGTTGTTGTTGTTAAGTTGTGTGAGTTCTTTATATATTTTGGAAATTAAACCCTCGTTGGAGACATGAATTGCAAATATTTTCTCTCAGTTGGTGGGTTCTCTTTTCCTTTTGTTGATGGTTTCCTTTTCTGTGCAGACGGTTTTTAGTCTGATGTAGCCCTATTTGCTTATTTTTTCTTCTGTTTCCTTTGCCTGAGAAGATACAGTATTTGAAAAGATACTGCTAAGACTGAAGTCAAAGAGCATACTGCTTGTGTTTTCTTCTAGGAGTTTTATGGTGTCAGGATGCAAGGGAGATCTGGCTGCAACATGGGGCACCCCGTTGATTGCCAGGGTTGATTTGGCTGATCTGGCTGGCTAGGCAGGTGTCCACTTCCTCCCTCACTGCTCCATGCAGCCCTTCTGAAGCTACGTGCTGGTCAAAAAGGATGACCTTCCTGGATAGAGGAAGACTGTTCTTCGGTCAAGGATGTATGAGTAGCTGTGCTCCCCTGCTACAACCTCCAAACAAACCCCATAATAATTTTATAGGAAAACAAAGGGAATAACAGTACCTTCATAGTGAAGAAACTTGGCAGTCATTACCATAATATGTAGTGATGGGTGTTAGCATCACCAAGGTATTGACATAATGTATCCCTGATATAACGCTCTGAGAAAGGCACATCACATCTCAATTCTTATTTCTCCAAATGCGTAACCTCAATCTAATCATCATAAAATACCAGACCCACCCCTACTGAGGGTATTCTAAACCTGAGTTACCAGAACTCTTCTAAGGTGTCAAGGTATGAAAGACAGAAAATACAGAGGACCTGACACAGACTGGAAAATACTAAGGGGATGTGACAATGTGGCAATCCTGGATTGGATCCTGAAGCAACAACAACAAAAAAAGTTACTGTTGAGAAACTGATGATATTCATATGAAACCTGCAACTTAATTGATAGTATTGTGTCAATATTATTTGCTAAATTTCAATGATTGTTCTATGGTTGTGTAAGAAGTTAGGATTAGATGAAACATATAAGATTACTCTGTATTATTCCTGCAATTCTTCTATAAACTTAAAACTATTCCAAAATAAAAATAAATTTAAAAAATTGCAACAGATATATGAGTAACTTTCTGTAAAATATTTATCTCCTTTTACTTGACTTCTTTTCCCTTTTGTCTGCCCTGATTTTTGAGGTTGTTTCCTTAGTAATATTTGATATAGTTTATTCATATTTCCTCTTTAAAATTTTCATGCTAATATTACTGTTCTGTAACATACAATGATACAAGTATTTATTTTCTTAAACATTTTATTTTTAAGATTATTTTGTAAAAACAGAATTGTTCCAAGTATAAATATTTATCTCTTTTTAGCCTATACATTTGGTATCATTCTTTGGATTCTAAATGTGTTAAGGATCTATAGTCAAACACAAAAACCACATATGCTATATATCACATTAGAATATTTATGTCAGACATGTATGGAGTATGCAAAATACAAATATAGATATTCTCTATGATTCAAAATGTATTAAGATACATAGATGATCAATTGTGCAATAAAAATTGAACATATCACATTCTTTTTCTCCTTATTTTCCCTTTCTATCCAGTAGAATACATTAGCTGCTTCTTCCATGGCTTAGATGAGAAACCCAACTGAACTACTATTTGTTAATTAACTAAGAGAGGTACAAATACAACATTAGTAAGAGACAGCTTCTCTCCTCAGGACAGTGGTTCTCAAAGTGTTGTTTCCTGACCAGCAGCATCAACATCATCAACTCGTTAAAAATGCGAAAACTTAGGCCCTAGCCCTGACCTGCTGAATCAGAAACCATCTCTTAACAAGGATTCCTGGTGACTCTAATGAATGCAAACACATAGCATCCTTAAGGATTAAGCAAACCAATATAGATGGCCTTGATGCTTCTTTTTAACAGCGTCTTTACTTCTTTATCTGAAATCTTTCTAATACTTTGTAGTGCTTTGATTTGAATTCATATTTACTTATTTTCATGTCATTTGATGCAAATTTAGTATAGCTTCAAGGAGACTTTAGGAAACTTAATGATAGAGACCATGATTTTGCTCCTGATATACTTGGATACTGCAGAGAATTGACAAATTGCTATGTTTTACCTACATGGATATCTATCAGCCATAACTTGCCTGGAGAATACCCAACTTCTTCTTTCAGTTTTCCTCTCCAGTGGAAGCGACAACCTCTGTCCAGTTTTCTTGTTTCTACCTCATTATCTCCTTATTTTATTCACAAAGTGACTCAGATCAGCAGGTAAACATTTGAAAGCCATTGAGCTAGACAATAGCACCAATTTCAAATAATGTATTCTCTACACAGGTAGGCAAATTAGACCACTCTCTTAAGTGTTGAATCAAACTAAGCCTAAAAATTAGATGACAGTAAAAGAAATCAGATTGCGGACCTATAGAACTTTAATTCATTGTGTTCTGGTAAACTGGCTGGAGGGATGGGCTCTTATTTGTGAGGTCTGCTGATTTCTGTGGCATAAATATTCCTACAATGGCTGATTTCAAGCTATGAAATGGTTTAACCACTGATTCACAGAATTCCAGAATATGTAACAGCTTTCATTAGTTCTCATCTGCTGACTGCAGCCCACCACTAGCTTTAATCAACTTTCCAAAATAGATATGCAGATACTATTCCATTTCTTAGTATATTGAGAATCATGTCTTTTATTTTTTTAGTATTGACAAGTCAACATCAAGGGCTGGTGAAAATTTAAGTCTTAGTTAGTTTTCCATTTATTTATAAGATAACAGAAGAATGTTACTCCTTTTCCACCAGCATTCCAAGGTTGATCTTTTAGTAGTCTCTGCGCATGCACACCTCCCATATCTTTTATGTTCTTCTGTTTCATACAGATGTAAGCTGACAGGAAAGAAGCCTCCTCCTTCTTGCAAATCCTACCAGGTCTCCCCACTTGGCTCTGGGGCCAAGAGCTTTTCTCTGCAATGCTAGTTGATGGCATGTCAAAGTTTTGTACCCAGGGTAGGTCCTACGGCCCTGATGCCAGGCTTTCCATAGTCATTTCTGGTGACCTCTGTTGTAGCAATACATCACTAGTCAAGAAAGGAATGCGGTGCTTTGAGGGGCGATATCCACATCACATCCTCCCACATTGTATCGTCTTTCTCTGTATTCCACTCATGGTCCAAATTAAAATGAGAACTTCTTATTGTGCATTAAATCTATTCTCTTTGGGTTAATATTTTAGCTCACAACCTTTACAGAATTTTGTATACTTCTGGATACTATAATAGTTTGGAAATACTCCTACTTAACTTTATTAACTTACATTTACCATCTCCAATTACGATTTCTGCTATTACTGCTAATCCCAAGATTCATGTGCCTTCTACTCCACAAATTTATTTCTAAAAAATATAAATTGAATAACTTGTCTGAGCCAGGGATATTTTCTCAGAAATCGTGAAATTTGAAATTACAGTAATTTTAGAAGTTTAAATTAGTTGAAAGCCCAGTACTTATTTATATGCCTAAATAGAATACATTTGATATATATACATATCAAATTATACTAAGGATGTTTTGTTAAATCTGCATACCTTTAGATAGTCAAATATTAACTACATACAGCAAAATTGAACTAACTGCCTGGTTTGTTACATTTTTACCTTTCCTAAAAGGAAGGGGCATAGAAATAGAGATGTCAACGTAGCAGACTATAGATTTCAGAACAACAGCCTAAAATGTTCGCGGAGGGTTATAATATAAGAAAGACACCATTTCACACCAGTTAAGGGGAAACAAAGATTATTCAATAAATAGCACTAGGATACATGATTAACCATTTAAAACAACAAAATTAAATTTCTACATCAATACATACACAAAAATAAGCTTCTGTTGGAGAGTACTACTAAAAAGTTAAACGAAACGTACTAGTACTAAACATAAGTTTCCTTAAAGCAATAGTTTTTGAATGAAACGTCCAGGTGAATGTATATGCATTAAATAAGTTTTCTCCATGGGACATCTGCTAGTATTTAAAAAGTCAAATATGATATCACTCACCTACTTGGCAAAGTTCAAGTATTGATGATATCCATTTTTAGTAAGGGTGTGAAAAAGTGAGAATGCTCATGTTCTGATGAAATTAAGAATTGTTGTTTTTTTGTGTGGACAAAAGTGAGAATGCTCATGTTCTGATGAAATTAAGAATTGTTGTTTTTTTGTGTGGACAATTGGGCAATATATGCTAATGAACTTAAAAATTTACTTAGCTGATAATTCCATTTCTTAGAGTTTTTCACTAGGAATACTGAAACAAGTGGTAAAAAATGCATGTACAAGAGTGTTTGCTCATGCATTGTTTGTAATAGAAGAATTTTAGTAATAATTTGTATTTCCAGAAACAAATTATCCACTCATTCCCTCATAAAGTGGAATACTATGCTCCCTTTCAAACAACTGTGTTGGTCTATAATTACTGAAATCCAAAGCTGCTTGGATGTATATGAGAGAGTTTACGAAACTATAGGCAAACACATACATACATAACACACACACACTTCTAACATGGTACAATTAAGATAAAAATCTAAGAAATGAAAACCCCAAAAGAATATTAATAGTGTGTATATCTAGGAGGTAGGATTACAGGTGATATTTATTCTTTAATTTATACAATAAGCATACATTAGTTTTTAATGATAATAATAATAAAGCTTTCAGCCAAAACCCATATAGATATTACATACAGAAAAAAACTCTCTCTGATTCTTATATTCCAGTTATTTATATCCTCTAAGTAAAGATTGTGTCTCCAAAGAGATATCTCAAGTGTGAAGTGAGAGTAATTAGAATATATGGTTCTAAACATGACAATTATGTTTGCACTTTGAAATTGTGAATATATATATATATATACACTAGAACAGCATGAAGAGTTCTATCCCCCTGCCAAGTATTAAACATAAGTACTAAAAAGAGTCTTTTTTTAGATTCAACAAGTTATAATAATTCTAAACCCTCAATACTGGTGTAAATATGCAATTCAAATTGATGGACGAAATTATTAAACCAAAGAAAAGAGTTGCTCAACTAAGTTTTAAATGTTATTAGTGGAAGAAAATGGTCACTTCAAAATTAGATCCTATATGATCTAACAACTCAGTAAACAGAAAGAATAACATAATATACAAAGGATACAATTTCAGAATTGAAAAAGGCACAAGTATTAAAAAATATTAAGGCATAAGTTAAAAGTGAATGAAAAAGCAAAGAGAAACCCTAATCTTACTGCAACCAAATCAATACTAATAGATTTGCTCTTTGTAAGAACAGTACTGTGGAAGCGATAAAATATTCTCTCTGTCATTACGAGATGACAGTGCACAGATATTGGAAAATGGGCTCATTGGTATGTTGATTTGTTAGTTTATTAAGATTTTTTTTATTTTTTTTCCTTTTCCTCCCCAAAGCCCCCCGGTACATAGTTGTGTATTCTTCGTTGTGGGTTCTTCTAGTTGTGGCATGTGGGACGCTGCCTCAGCGTGGTCTGATGAGCAGTGCCATGTCCGCGCCCAGGATTCGAACTGACGAAACACTGGGCCGCCTGCAGCGGAGCGCGTGAACTTAACCACTCGGCCACGGGGCCAGCCCCAGATTTGTTAGTTTATTAGAAGACATCATCAAGCGCATGAATAGCTTATAAGAAATTAGGAGGGTTTTGTTGTTGCAATATAGAACAGGCCGGAAAATAATGTTTCCCAGGGTCTTTCTCTTAACAAACCTCCACTGACATCCAAGGAAACTACTGAAAAGTTCTGTCTGTCTGTATCTCTATCTGTCTATTTATCTATCTATCTATTTGAGAGAGACAGAAAAGACACAGATCACCAACATCAGGATTGAAGCAGAGAATATCATTACAGATCCTGCAGTCATTTAAAAGAAATAAACGAATATTATAAACAACTTTCCACTCATTAATTTGACAAATTAGGAGATGGATAACATTCCAAGAAACACGACTATCTAAACATAACCCAGATAAATAGATAATCTGAATAGTCCTACAACCATTTAAAAAGACGTAATTTATAAAAAGCATCAGAAAAACATTTCCAGGCACAGATGAAGTCACTGGAGAATTCTACCCAACATTTAAACAATTAACACAAATTTTACATAATCTCTATCAGAAAAAAGAAAAATAGGCAAAACTTATCACCTCATTTTATGAGGACAGTATTACCGTGCTGCCAAAAACAGACAAATACAATACAAAAAAAGAAAGAAAATTACAGATCAATATCTCATTGTCAGATGCAAAATCTTAAAAAAAAATTAGTAAACCAAATCCTGAAATGTATAAAAATAATTATACATCATTACCAAGTTGGATTTATTCCAGAAATGCAAGATTCAACATCTTAAAACCTGTGTAGTCCACCACATCAATCAGCTGGAGAAGAAAAATCATATGAACATATCAACTGATGCAGAAAAATATTTGACAAAATCTAAGATCAATTCATGGTGAAACTCTAAACAAACCAGAAATAAAGGAGAATTACCTCCATTTGATAAAGAGCATCAATAGAAAACCTCCAGCTCACATCATATTTAATAGTGAATGATATAGATTGAATATTTGTGCCCTCTCAAACTTCCCATGCTGGAAACCTAATGCCCACAGTGATGGTATTAGGAGCAGAGATGGTGGGTGATTAGGTCATGAGGGAGAAGCCCTTATGAATGGGATTAGTGTCCTTACAAAGAAGGCCCCGGAGAGATCCCTCGCCCCTTCACCATGTGAGGACACAGCAAGAAGTCAGCGGTCTGCAAGTTGCAAGAAGGCCTTCACCCAACACAATCATGCTGATGTCTTGATCTTGGACTTCTCAGGATCCAGAACTGTAAGAAATAAATTTCTATTGTTCATAAGCTACTCAGCCTGTGGTATTTTGTCTTCGAGCCCAAATAGATAAAGACAGTGACAGACTGAACGCTTTCTCCCAGGGCAAAGATGTCTGTTCTCACCACTCTTATTCAACAGAATACTGTGAGTTCTAGCCATTCCAATTGGGCAAGAAAAAGAAATTAATGGCATACTGATTGAAAAGCCAAAAAATAAAACTATCCTTATGTTCAGATGTTATGATTGTTTACAGAGAAAATTATAGAAAATTTACCAAAACAAACGAAACCCTCATAGAACTAAGTGAGGTCAGCAATGTCACAAGATAGGAGATCAACCCACAAAAATCAATCACATTTCTATAAACTAATATTTAACATAAGGAAATCAAAATTAAAAAGAAAATATTGTTTACAATGGCTCTAAAATAAATGTGCTCCTTAGGTATACACTTAACAAAATGTGTTGATGATCTCTACACTAAAAATTATAAAATGCAGATTAAAAAATCAAAGACCTAAATAAATGTAGAGATCTACCATTTTCAGAGATTGGAACAATCAGAACAATAAATATATCAGTTCTCCCCAAACTGCTCTACAGGTCACACCTAACATAAAAATTAATTTAAAATTGATCATAGCCTCAAATGAAAATGAAATAAAACAAAACAAATGATTAAAGTTTTAGGGAAAAAACAGGGGAAAGATTCAAGGTAGAGGGCTAGGGAACGAGTTTTTAGACTTGACTTCAAAAGCACAGTCTACAGGGGCCAGCCCAGTGGTGTAGTGGTAGAATTTGCCAGTTCTGCTTCAGCCGCCCAGAGCTCACAGGTTTGGATCCTGGGCATGGACCTAGGCGCTGCTCATCAAGTGATGCTGGGACAGTGTCCCACATACGAAAATGGAGGAAGGTTGGCATAGGTGTTAGGTCAGCAACAATCTTCCTCAAGCAAAAAGAGGAAGATTGTTAGCTTAGGGCCAATCTTCCTCAACAAAAAAGCCCCAAAAAAGCACAATCTAAAAAAAATTGATAAATCAGATCTCACCAATATTAAAAACTTATTTTCTTTAAAAAAACATTCCATGTAAAGAGGATGAAAAGATAAGTTACCAACTAGAAGAAAACATTTTCAGTCCACATATCCAACAAACGACTAATATATTGAATATGCAAAAGAACTCTCAAAACTCAACAGCCTAAAAACAAACAATCTGATTAGAAAACGGGCAAAAGACATGAACAGACATTTCACCAGAGAGAATATACAGATGGAAAAAGACTCATGGAAATATGTTTAACATCATTAGCTATTAGGGAAATGCAAATTAAACCACGATGCGATATCACAACACAGGTATCAGAATGGCTAAAATTAAAAAAAAATCATGACAAACAAAATTCTATAAGAATGTGAAGAAAATAGGTCATGATACACTACTGATGGGAATATAAAATGATACAGCCACTATGGAAAACAATTTGGCAGACCCAGCAATTGCATTTTTGGACATTTACACACAATTAAAACAAATTCACACAAAGAGCTACAGGTGAATACTCATATCGGCGTTATTTGTAACAGCCAAAAACTGGAACCAGGCAAGATATCCTTTTAAAGTGAAAGGTTAATAAATTGATACATATACACAATGGAATTCTATTCAGTTAAAAAACAAAAAATGAATGAAGTATTGATACATGCAACAACTTGGATGAATCTCCAGAGAATTTTGCTGAGTTAAAAAAGCAGGTCTGTCGGTGTCGCAATCCAATGTACACATCAGGATAGATGCGGAGAGGGCTGATGGCCACTCTGAGTTTATTATAACCAGCATTTCAATATATACATAGCTTACATCTGTTAAACTTACACAGGTGTTCTGGATGAAGTAATTAGTGGATGCCAAGAATTCTTAGTGATTTCTCAAGGAGCCCTCCCTTGGCCTCTGTTTTGATATTATCATGTTATTGCTGTGCTCGTATATTTTTATCTCGGAGCAGGCAAGGTCTCTTAGGCAACAGTCCCTCCTGCTCCCGATATTGATATCGTTTCTCCATCTGTGCCCCCGGGCAGCTGATGCCTGTCTTGGGTTCCCTCCCCCTGGAGGTCTTACCCGTCACTGGCTAAATGGCCCTCTCACCTCCGGGTCACAGTTTGTTGGCAAGCCTTTTCCAGTGATTATTAACCCTTCCGGCATCAGGGGAGGCTACAGGTCCCAAGGGCCGGCCTGGTGGCGTGGGAGTTAAATTCATGGGCTCCACTTTGGCAGCCAAGTGTTCATGGGTTTGGATCCTGGGTGTGGACCTACACATGACTCATCAAACCATGCTGTGGCAGCACCCCACATAGAAGAGCTAGAATGACCTACAACTAGGATATACAACTATGTACTGGAGCTTTGGAGAGGAAAAAACAAAAAAGAAATACAATTCGCAACAGATGTTAGCTCAGGGGCAATCTTCCTCAAAAAAAAAAAAAAAAAAAGAAGGTCCCCAAAAGTTTATACTGTATTATTCTATTTTTATAAAATTATTGAAATAAAAAAAATGAGAAATGAAAAGATTAATGATTGCTAGGAGTTAGAGATGAAGGCCCACAGGGAAATGAGTTTCATTATAAAAGGGCTCACGAGGGATCCTTGGGGTGCCTGAATGCTTCAGCATCTTGACTGTGGAGGTGGACATATGAACTTACACAGGTTAGAAAATTGTATAGAACTCACACACACACACACGAGTGCAAGAAAAACTGGGGAAATTTCAATAAGATTGATGGACTGTATCAATATCAATATACTGATTATGATGCTACACTATAATTTTATAAAATGTTATTATTAGAAGAAATTGAGCAAAGTCTAAGGGATCTCTCTGTATTAGTTCTTACAACTACATATGAAACTACAATTATCTTAATAAGCATTTCAACCAAAAACATTTGAAGACAAAAAGAATAAACAGCGTAAAGTTTCTCCTCTCCTTTATAGAGCTACCCTGTTCTCCCAGAAATATCTTCAGTTCTTTTTATCCTTCTGATACCCCACAAATTATTTAACCATCTCTTTGTTTTTAATAGTTTTTCTTAAAATTCAATGCTGTAATAAATAATCTTGTATAATTTATTCTTATCAGAATGTGTGTCTGAAAGATACATTTAATTTGGTAAGTATTGCCACATTATCCTTAGAGGTTGAATCAATGTATGCTATCACCAAATATATATGAAATTTTTTCTAATACTTTTTCAAAAACAATGTAAAATTAAAATTTCTTACTGTTGCAAATCTGATAGAAAAAATGATGTCTTGATGCATCGACAACTGTGTATGGTTTGCTTTAGGGTGAGTAGCAGCTGGCATTTTAAAACTTTAACGGTTGTTCATGATTCTTCCAACTAACACTGGGAAAGTCACTCAGGAATCATTATGAATACCTTTATGAGTTGCTTAAATATAAGAGTATGGAGTTCATAGAACACCTTAAAAAGAAACTCAGGAATTTATGGAGTCTGCAAATCATCAGTGGGAAAATAGACCAAATTTGTTAGTGTAAAGATCCATCTGTGAAAAAGTATATTTCTCTCTCTGGATATAGCTTAGCTGCCAATATGAATCTTGGTTTTCTATTCTTATTATTATATTTCTATGTATTTTTCAAAATTGTGCATACATATTTTCAATAATCAGTAGCCTAGACTCCAGCTATTTTTTGGAATTTAGTCTATAGAGGGCACCATTTCTATGTAAATTTCTTTACCAGAAATTCAGAACAGAGAGCAACTGGTTGCTTTAATTAGCAATTTGAGGGGCCAGCCCAGTGGCGCAGTGGTTAAATTCGGACGTTCTGCTTTGGCGACCTGGGATTTGCCAGTTCGGATCCCGGTTGTGGCCATGGCACCACCTGGCAAAAGCCATGCTGTGGCAGGCATACCACATACAAAGCAGAGGAAGATGGGTATGGATGTTGCTCAGGGCCAGTCTTCCTCAGAAAAAGGAGGAGGATTGGCAGCAGTTAGCTCAGGGCTAATCTTCCTAAAAAGAAAAAATTAAAATTAAAAAAATAATAATAATTTGAGATATATTCAAATTTGGAGGTTTACTTAAAATGTTAAATTATTAAGAAATTTAATAGAGTACAAGAAAATTACTTGAAGCTAATGTCCACAATTAGAAATGAAAAAAACTAGTATTAATAACAAATGGCTTAAAATCAGTACATTGAAATGATAATCATGATAATAAACATAATCAGAATTCTTGATAATGATACAATCTAAAGAAACCATAAAATCCCTTTTTCATAAAATCCCTCCTATGATCTGCCATAATATAACAGTAAATATTCAGCTGGATTGGGGGTACCACTGAGCAATAGTATCCCGTCCCTACATAATGTTGTGGAGAAGATGCATTGCAAATCTAAATGGCTATGTCACTAACATACATCTGTTCTACTCATTTCCAGAGAATTTATTTGTGTCTGTCTACCTACTAGACAGTCTGTTCACTTGCAAAGTAAACATGTTTAAAAAAAGAGAAAATGCCACAGAAGGTTTTAAAATACTTCATGTACTGAACTTTTGTCTGCATATGAGTTAGAACATCTCTATATGCTTGACAAAAGTTTGCAGCCAAGACAGAAAAAACATCTTCCGAGTCAGATGATGAGTTGACTATATTATTTCTCATCTATATAACAACTAAACTAGGTTGTAGGACCACATGAAGACACTTTTACTGACAGTGAGCACTGATTTAAGGTAGAATACATTTTTATTTTACTAGTACAGTTTTTAAAGTAACATTTCACTAACAACCTAAGAAACTTTTACTTTTAGTATAAGCAACTGAGGAAAATTAAGACAAATAGAATGATACTTATAAAAACAAAACATTTTTTTGCAATGAGAATATACTTTGAGACATATTGAAATATTTCCATAACTAACGTTTACTGGAACAATTTTATCTGTATTATTAAGTGGGAAAATTTAGCATGAAATTAAAAAATTATTTTGGACACATTTGAACTAAGTGTAGAGAAATCAATGAACTTATCTAAAAGACAATTAAAGTTTTAAATTCATTTCCACTGAAACAGAGATAGAGAGATAGATAGATAGATAGATAGAAAACCACTTACCTACCTACCTACATATATACATACTTGTATATGTACATGTAGAAAGAATACAGGTAAGATAAAATGATTATTAGTTTGTCGATATCATGGTCAATTATAAATATAACATCCTAAGATTTCATATTTGGAATTGTTCAGTAGTGGAAATGAAGAACACAACTGAAAATTGACTACCCGTTCATCATTCATTGGAGAGTGACCCAAACTGGGCAGAAACTAGAGAGGGATTAACACTTGTCTGAGAACAACAGCACTGAGTGAGATTTTTATCTGAGGGCAAGCCCAAGTCAGTGCTTTAAGTGTTAGCTAGAACTCAGGAAGAATTTCAGTAATACCGGCTTGAAGAATCAAAGGACAGAATTCAGGGAGACCATAGCACCTGGGCAATGAGGAGAAGTCCTAGAAAGGGAAGAACCATAGATTCGTAGCCTTAACTTCTCAATATACAGACTGCCTCAATTTTGAAGTGACCCCTGAACTCTACATGTGAAGGGCAAACCACAAACTCCTTTGAAAGGTTAAGATAAACCTGAAATTTAACTGTTATTCAAGAAAAGGAGTTCATATTTTAAATGCGATCAAATTGTCTGCTATAAAAAAAGAACAGACAAGCAAAAAGCTCTTCAGGGGAATATAACAGAATCCTAAGTCTTCACAACAAAGAACATCCATAATATTCATGATACAACCCAATAGTATGCAACATACAAAGAATTATGAAAATTTGGCCCATTCTCAGGAAAAAAAAAAGGGAGTTAAAAAATTTAAAAATTGTTCAATATAAATTATCTAATTAGAGAAAGAAAGTAGATATATTGAAATCAACAGAGTCTCCAGGATCTGTGGAAAAATATCAAAAGATTTAACATACGTGTATTTAGTTTTCCAGAAGGAGAGGAAAGAGAGAGAATAGGGCAGAAAAAATACTTGCTGAAAGTAATATATTTACAGATTTGAGAAACTCAATAAATCCTAAGCAGAATAAAACTAAGAAAACCATGCCTAGCATATCGTTATCAAACCACTGAAAAGTAAGGACAGAAAATCTTGAAAGCAGCCAGGGAGAAAGGAAGGAAGGAGGACATGATGCATACTGAATGATAACGATTTAAGTGATTGCTGATTTATTATCCACAACTATGGGGCCAAGAAGACATTCAGGCAATATCTTTATAGTGTTTAAAGCAAATAATCTACCCCACAATTCCATATCCATGGTAAATGTCTTGTAATAAGGATAGTATAATAAAGATATATTCAGGAAAAGAGATCTAAGAATGTGTTACCAGCAGACCTGTACTAGAAGCAATGCTAACGACTGAACAGAAATACTATCAGATGGATAATGGAATACACAGTAAGCGATAAATAACATTCTTAGTCTACTTTTTTCTTGTAATTTCTTTTAAGCACGTATGATTACACTAAAATACAGCACTAAATTGTGAGCTTTATAACTCATGCGGGTGCAATACATAAAGGACAAAGTAAATGTAATTATAAGATTTAAAATTTTCTTCATTTTATTTGATGTAGTGCATTATCAATTCAAAGTAAAGTGAGAAATTTCAGTGATAGATACTGTAATCTCTGAGAATTGCAATGCAAAGAACTATAGCTATGAAGCCAATAGGGCTCAGAAAAATAAAAAATTCTATTCACACAAAGACCTATATGTGAATGTTCATAGAAGTTTTATTTATAATAGCCAAAAACTAGAAACAATCCAAATGACCTTTGACAGTTGAATGGTTAAACAAAGTGTGGTACATCCATGCCTTGGAATACTACTCAGCAATAAAAAGGAATGCACAGATACAAATTGAGATCAATCTCTACAGAATTATGTTCAACAAAAAAATCCAATCCCCAAAAGACCACATACTGTAAGACTTCCTTACATAATGCTCTTGGATAACAAAATTATAGAAATGGGGAAGAAATAAAGAACAAAATAGTGACTGATTGTCAGGAGTCAGACACAGGAGGGGAAGGAAGCGAAAGAGCATGTGCCTTCAAAAACTAACAAGGAAGATCTTTGATAATGGAATTGTTCTCTATTTTACTTGTATCAATGTCAATATCTTGATTTTGATCGTACGCGGTAGGTTGTAAGATGCTGTCAGTTGGGGAAACAATAAAGGATGTAAGGTACTTCCGTATTGTTTCTTAAGATGTGTATGAATCTATGCTTATTTTAAAATAAAGAATTTAATTGAAAATTGTAAAAGCATAGGCTTGAAATGGTAAAAAAATAAAAGCCAAAAGAAATTTAAATGAAGTTCTAAAAACAAAGTTAGCTAACTCCTAGTAGGCAGACATGGAGAAAAAGAGAGAAAAAAAAAAAAAAAAAACAGATGACACAAACAGGAAACAAATGGCAGATCAAATTCAGCCACATAAATAATTATATTGCATGTTAATGGACTATAAAAGGTATAAAGATCAGAAGGTAAGAAGTGAAATTGTCTGCATTTGCAAAGACATGATTTTTTGTGTATGGAAAATCTTAAATAATCTAGAAAACAAATACCAGAGTACATACATAGGAATAGAAGAGAAAGATGATAAGAGGAAGTAAATTTGGGGCTTTACAAGGTTATATCAAACCATTGTCTAAACCAATTGTACAAGTTAGAATTTCATGAGTAATACATAGAATGAACATTATCCTATCGATCTACATGTTCTCAAAATCTTGATATTTTCAAAATTTTAATTTATAGCAATTGAATGGGTAAAAAATATTTTATTATAACTTGGATTTGCATTTGCTTGGTTTCTAGTGAGACTGACCAGCTCCTTGTGTTTTTAGTAGCCCTAAGCGTTTCAGTTACTGAAACCCATGTTCCATCTTGTGTTTACTCTGAAAATTTTTGAAACTTGTTTATGACTGAGAACAGAATAAACTTTTATGGAAATGCTTCGTGTACTTGAGGAAAATATGTAAGAGTCTATTTAGATGCATATTCTAATTACTGATTGCATTAAATGTATTAATGCATTTTCCAAGTCTTTTTACTTTTGCTATTTTTCTCTGCTTTTAGTTATCATTACAAAGAGAGAAATATTGAATTTCCCAATGTGATATTGGATTTGTCCAATTTTCCCCTGCAGTTTTAACAATTTTGTTCTATATATTCTGAGGGCTTTTTCAGATGTATAACTATTTTAAATTGTCATTCTTCCCTGTGAATTTACCTTTCTATCTATATCTATATAGTGATCCTTTATAATCAATACTTCTTTGTCTTAAAGCAGACAAACACCAACTGTTTGAGTTATCATTTCTTTGACATGTGCTATGAACTGAAATGTGTCCCCCCTCAAAATTCCTGTGTTGAATCCCTAACCCCCAATGTGATGGTATCGGAGATGGGGACTTCGGGAGGTAATTAAGCCATGAGGGTGGAGCCCTCATAATGAGATTTGTGTCTTTATAAGAAAAGACAGGAAAGAGACCTCTCTCTCTCCGCCCACAGGACACAGCAAGAAGGTGGTCATCTGCAAGCCTAAAAAAGGGTCTCACCGGATGCCAAACCTGCGGGCACTTTGATCTTGGACTTAGTCTTCAGAACTGTGATAAACGAATGTGTGTTGCTTAAGCCATCCAGTCTGTGGTATTCTGTTATAATAGCCTGAGCTGACTAGAGCTAAGGAAGATAATGTATCTTTTTCCTTTTCTTTTTCCTTTTTTTAAGGGAAACTCATTTGTTTTCTTTACTTGTGTCTCTTCTATCCTCAGGAGCCAAATCATTGTCTAGCGTATTCTTTCCCTGACTCTTGATATTCCTAGTTCAACTTAGCATAAAATTCACCCACTCTGAACACACCAGGTACCCTCAAAGATTTTTTGGGCTCAGCTTTCATTTTTAGTCTGTTTATTTGTTTTCTCTTTATGGCTTGAGCAAGTTGGTGTCTCTTTAGATTTCTCCTATGTCCCATGATACCGGGACTGTTTCTAAGAGTTCATTATTTCTCGAATCTAGTTGTATTGGAGCAGGTGCATTGCTCAGAGCTCCAGTTACTCATAAGCCCAGAAGCAGAAAAAATCAATACAACTTAAAAATAATGACGTCTCTAAAAATCTTTTACCCTAACAGATGTATGAATTAAATGGCACTGGGGTGATATGAATCTGTAATTAGCATAAATTATTTTATTTTTATGCTTTTTGGTGGGCAAGAGACATGAAGAAGAGGGTAGTAAAGTAGGAAAATAAGTGCTAGTGCAATCCATAGAGAATAGTACACACATTGACAATTAGATAACAAAATGGAGGTAGTAAGGGAAAGGGGGAATTGATGTGCTGTGTCAGCTTCCCAAGTCAACGTGCATTTACAGTCACAATATGCGTCTGGACTGCCTCAATTCCCAAAAGTCATAATATGTCTGGTTTTCCTAGCCCTTGAGTTGCCAAAGCATCCCAGGCTTTGTCTTAGAATCCACTCTCTGTTTCAGAAACTTGAAGTTTTCACTTTGTTTCTAGGTCTGTTATGCATTAACATTTTTAAAGACTGTTATATTTTATCAAACATTTCTACTTTGGACTTAGAGCAGAATCAACTTAGTCTAAAACATAGCATAAATTATGACTGTAATACACATGCATAGAATTTTCAAAATTATTTTAAAATCTGGACACAAAATGGAAAAAGAAATCCTAAATTTTCCGCTTATGTTACACCTCCAATAACATGTATTAAATCTATTATGGCTTACTATATATATATATATATATATATACACACACACACATGTATATATATATATATATATAGAGAGTCATATATATTGATCATATATATATTCTTTCACTTAATATTTAGTGATGTTTTGTATCTGTGTTGCAACCTATATCAATTATATTTTGCTATAGATTTTATGGTTCACTTTTTTCAAAAACTCCATACTTTTAAGATCTAGGTTGCTGAACATGTATCTTGTTCAATGCTTCCAACTTATTATAGAATTCCTTTGTAAACATCAAGCAAATTTTCCTGTTCCTTTATCCCCTGTGTTGAATACTGAAGTAATTTTTCTTATCTTGCCTGTTTTCTAAAAAATGCATTTCATTTATACACTTTTCTTTGTTTAGCTTTAATGTGTCCCACCGATTTTGATTTGAGTCAGTTTGTTTCAGTTTTAACTATGTGACTATTTCCCTTTTAGTTTTACATCCGTAGTCAGCAAATTTTTTCTGTAAAGGGCCAAATAAATAAGTATTTATAGCTCTGTGGGCCATATTACAGTTTGTCACAGCTGCTTAACTTTTCCATTGTAGCATGAAAGCAACCATAAACAAGATACAAAGAACTGAGTGTGGCCAGGTTTGGCCCATGGTGGGCCATGAGTTGTAGGTTGCCAATGCCCAGATTTCAATTTGAAACTAAATTCAGCAAATTAAAATAAGAACTTAAATATAACCTCCGCACAACTTAGGTGGAGGTATATTGTTTTTTAAGTTATGTGTTTGCTACCTTATAGGATGGTACCTTTACAAATTTATTTTCTCAGTATTATTTTCCATATTTTAAAGAGTCTCTTTTGCAATGATTTCTCTTATTCCTGAGCACTTCCTCTAAGATAATTTTCAGAGAACACATTCGGAAAACCTCTACACCTGAACATATATTTATTGTGCCTTTACATTAACTGCTAGTTCAGCTGGATATAAAATCTAACTCTGATATTATTTTCCTTAAAAATGTTGAAAATACTACCCAATATTTCGTCTGCCTATATGTTGTTTCTGGAAAGTATGATATAAGTGTAGTTTTCTTTATTATACACTTGTTGCTCTTTCCTTCTGTAGTAAGCAGAATAAGGCCCCTCCCCAAAAAATGTCCACACTCTAATTCTGGGAACCCATGAATTTATGTTACGAGGGCAAAGGTAATTAAAGATGTACACGTAATAAAGGTTGTTAGTTAGCTGACTTTGAGAGAGGGAGATTATTCTGGACTATATTACTAAGGTAATCGCAAAGGTCCTCAAAAATGGAAGAGAGAGGCAGAAGAGCAGGTCAGAGTGATCAGGTTTGTGAAGGGCTCAACTTGCCATTGCCGGCATTAGAGATGGAAGAAGGGAGCCATGAGCCAAGGAATACAGATGGGTTCTTGAAAGGCAAAGAAACTGATCATCCCTAAGAGCCGCCAGAAAGAAACACAGTCTTGCCAAACCTTGATTTTAGCCCAGTGAGACTTACATCAGACTTCTGAACTATAGAACTATAAGGTAATAAGTCTGTGTTGTTTTATGCCACTAAGTTTGTAAGATGTCACAACAGCAACAGAAAACAAATATACTTTCCAAAGCTTTAGCCATTTGCTCGTTGTTGTTAGAAAATTTTATTCTAATATCTCTATATTTGTGTTTTCTGTTACATATCACATTTGACAGCATATGATCACTTTGATATTGATATTTTTGACAATGTGTGCTCAGATATGCAAGTGGAGTAAAGGAAGGGAAAATGAAGAATTGGCCTGGAAAGTGTGAAGCAAAATCACAGGATTTCCCTACGAAAATGTAAAGCAGGGAGAAGGAGTAAGGAAAGAATAGCCCAGGGCTGAGAAATGGTTGAGAAGTTCAAGTTTAATGAAGAGCCTACCAGAGATCATTTGACTTGGGCTCTTTTCTTAATCAAGAACATCACTTTTTCAGTAAGATTCATGAATAATACAATTTAAGAAATATGATGGGGCCGGCCCGATGGCATAATGGTTAAGTTCGCACGTTCCGCTTTGGCAACCCGGGGATGGCCAGTTTGGATCCCCGGTGCGGACATGGCACCGCTTGGCAAGCCATGCTGGGGCAGGCATCCCACATATAAAGTAGAGGAAGATGGGCCCGTGCCCATGTTAGCTCAGGGCCAGCCTTCCTCAACAAAAAGAGGAGGATTGCTGGCAGATGTTAGCTCAGGTGCTAATCTTCCTCAAAAAAAAAAAAAAAAGGAAATATGAAATGGCATTTTTAGAATTGTCCTTACAGTGGAGTAAAAAGAGAATGCCAGCCTACTTTTCCAATGTGCCTGAAATCAAATTAATGACAAATTTATCAATATAGAGCATACATCCAAGATAAATGCATCAGTATTCACGCAGCAGTAAATTTTCTTATTTTTGTTATGTGTTATTTATATAACCTTCTGATAATTCTTTGTGCATGTATAAATCCAAAACCCCCTTTATTGTTTTTTATTGACTCCTTAAACAAACTTGGGATGCCATTATTAATATGATGAAATCTCTGGCAGAACGTTTGTGTCACATGCTGTCATCTCTGGTGCCATGTCCCAAAGTGAAATTGATGAAGAGCCTCATGAACCTGTCAGCTAGATGCAGTTGCAATTTAATTCCTTCAGTCCTTTATCAGTAGTATTCTATTTACAAGGACTTGAGGTTTAAACAAGCTGACCTTCGAAAATAGTCCATGTTTGACTTCAGTATTTTTTCACAGCTGCAATTGTATTTCACTGTAAAGACAAAAATTATGACAATGCACATTAAAATACATAATGGAGCAGGCTTATTGCAATAATGATAGAAATATATTTGCCAGTAATATTCTCTTTCCATTAGTTGTCTTCCACATCAATGGTGATAAGCAATGTTATTTTATTATTCAAAACCGTGAACTGCAAATGTGATGAGAAACCGACACCCAGTGGTATAGATTTCAGACGTGGCATAAATGTAACCTAATCTGAAGTCAGCAATTGTGGGCTTGCTTTTAAAAGCTAGGCTCTTTGTTGGTTTTGTCTTTTGAATTCAATAGCGACATTAGGCTGATAGGGGAGTTAGATGACAACCCTCTGATTTTGTGAAGCAGTGATCATTTAATTGCGAAAGAGCTATGGCAATAAACACCAAGTATTGAACAGCAACAGAACTTTTAGAGCTGTTTTTCAAATTGAGGGCTGTGACACATTAGGGGACATAAAACCAATTTCAAGGGATGGTACTAACATTTAAAAAAAGAAACAGAAAAGAAATATTAAAATACATCACATGTATTTTCACAGATCTTTCTAAATGAAATGGATTTATTATAAATATCTGTGTATATGCTTGCTAGTTCGTGTGAAATATATTGTCTACTATAGGTTGCAGGAAAAAAGTTGAAGCCACAGATAGAGGGTTTAGCATGGTGTTATTTGCATCTAGTGATCTCATAAGTAGGACTTTGGTATAAATTTGTTATTTAACATCCTTGTAATACTAATTAACATTTATTGAGCTTCTATTGTATTCCAAAGGCACTATTCTGGGCTAAACACACACACACACACACTCAATTTATTCTCACAAAATCCTAAATGGCAGATTATGTTATCTCCTCTAAAGAAGAGAGTTTAAGCTAGCTGTCCAAGGTCACATAGTTAGGATTATGATAATCTTTGACTTTTATGGAGACGTGGGTGCACTATGGGTTTTATCGTTCAACCTTTATTGACAATTATCTATACCACACGAGAAGAAGTAAAATGGAAGAAATAGCTCAGAATATATACTAAGAGGGCTATAGCAATATATTAGAAATATTTTTGCAAGTGACAGAAGCGTAATTCTAAGTTAATTTTTCAAAAAGGGAATTTTATTACTTCATGCCATCAAGAGGGCAGGATTATTGCTAGAAACAGTGGGAACCAGGCCCAACTCTCTCAACCTCTTGTCTTTTCTTCTTTTGGCAGGTCTTGATCATTTTTTCACACAGATTCCCTGTCTTGTGGCTCTATCCAGCAGCTTCTGCCTTTGAGCAATGAGGAACTTTGAGCAGCACTGGGGAGGCAAGGCCAATCCACCCTCTGCTCTCATACTGTAGCCAGTGGATCACAGTTTGCAGTGGGAGGGGTTATTAACTCTGTCACACAGAGGACATGGCATTGGAGATGTTTGTGGTATCCAGAGGTAATCATCTTTCCCAATTTCTCTGGTTCTGTCTGTATATTTCTTTTTTTTAGGCAGTTCGCTAACTTTGGCACAGAGCAATTAGTTCAGCTTTTAAAATACAGCAAATTATATGATTGATAATCCTCAGTAGTCTTGGATAACTGGAACTAGGAAGAATAGGCCTCCTTTGACATCCTTTAAAAAAGTGTTCTTCACTGGAATATGCCAGACGTTATCTTAAGAAGAATAGTCAGAACACTTCAGAACTCTGATTTTTTCTGTGCAGTTCTCCAACATCTCAGAAATAGTTGATATGTGATCTAAGAGTCACAGAGCTAAAGTAATTAATTATTTAACCAATTGATTTGCAACCATGTTGCAAACTGAAGAAAGCAAATTCTGTGAAGCAAAATTAAGTGAGAATTCATGACTAAGCAGCCTAAAACTATTCCTATAATTTGTTCGGTACGTTAGTCATACCAGCTAGGACCAGATTGCTACCTCTGTGCTCCAACTACACTTTCCATGAATCATTCACTCAAAGTAGGCACAAAAGTCTCTCCACAGGCAGTACTCTGAAAACATGTTTTATAATTTTGCGTGAAGAGGGTAAAAAATCAATGAAGTTTGTAGACTTTTCACAGAAATATGGTTATCTAAGGCTAGATACCATAATGGGCTGCCTTAGCTTGGGCTGCCATAACAATATACCATCAACTGGGTGCCTTAAACAACAGGAATTTATTTCTCACAATTCTGTAGGCAAGAAGTCCAAGATCAAGAGGACAGCATGATCAATTTCTGGTGAGGGCTCTCTTCTTGCCTGGTAGATCTTCTCACTTTGCTCTCACATGACAGGGAGAGAGCAAGCTCTCTGGTGTCTCTTCTTATGAAGGGACTATTCCCATCATGAGGGGCCTACCCTCACCTCATCTAAACCCAATTATCTCCCAAAGGCCCTGTCTCCAAATACCGTCACCTTGTGGATTAGGGCTTCAGCAGATGAGTTTGAGGAGGGCACAATTCCATTCATAACAGGACCATTGTCTAATCATTGGCTTAGGAAGGTATCTGGTTGACTGATGCTGACTATGAGGAACAGAATTGTGGACACCACCTTTTGGACGTATCCCGCTAGAGGGCCTATCACAATGTCTAGCCCATGGAAGGTACTTAGACATATTGAATGTATGAACAGGTGAATGAACACCTCAAACCCAACAGAGTGAAGGCAAGATGGTTTAGTGGCTACAGATTCATATTCTGAAGCTGGTCTACCAAGATTTGAACCTGGCTTTGACACTAAATTCACCACGTAATCATTAGAAAGTTATTGAACTTCTCTCTCCTTCAACCTCCTCACCTTTTAAATGGGGATAACAGTAGTACCTACAAAAATAGAAATGTTTTAAGGGTTAAACGGGTTAGCATAAAGTGATTAAAATAGTGCACAGTACATTGTAAGTGCTACCTAAGCTTTCGTTAATTAATATTTTTTTGAAATTTAGTTTATCATATTTGTCACCTTTGAAGTCATTCCCTCTCCTTCAATGTCCATGGTGTTCATGGCTCAATCATGCACCCAGTCGCTCAAGCCTGAAACCTACCCCATTGCTCTCTCCTGCCCATTTCATCCCTTTTATATCTGCAAAATATGTATGTTTGCTCATTCTCTCAGGTTATTCAGTCTCCAGGTTTAAGCTAAGAAGCTTTCCTGTTTCTTTCCATTGAATTACTTCTGGAGAAATTTCCACATTCTTATATTCAGCGCCTTACTTATTTAAAGACATTTTAACGATAATTACTATATTATTGTATTTAATGTTTTTTGGCTACTCACATTTTATTTATTGTTTATCACTAACACGAAAATATAGTAAACGACATAACAAATAATAACTATTTGTTGAAGTAATTGAGCAAAAGACTACATTTTGAAGGGAAAACAAACATGACATATGGAATCACTTTATATATTGATATAACATTTGTGCACATGAGAGTTAGGAGATCGAGAACTCCCTAAAAGTGGATCCTCAGAAATTTTTTTATGTTTTAGGGAATTTGATGTTCTTAATGGTCTATTTAGTTTTATGCTTGTAATGGCTACAATGCTCTCCTAAAAATACTTATCAAATGCCGAAATTTTTCAGTAAATAGACCCACAAGGAACTCATCAGCCTCTTTGTCACTTTAATTTCTAGTAAGTGGCAAAGTGACACTTTCTTTGATTTGGTTAGTTGTTTCTCCCAGCACCTCCCTAGGAGGTTAATGAGTTCTGAAATGCTCAAGTGGTCAGAGAGAGAAAATGAAATAGGGAGAAGGAAAAAGCCTGAAACCAATACAAGAAAAAATAATATTTGAATGATTGAATGTAAGCCGTATTTAAGAACTATGAACTTCCAATTCATTTAAATATTTTTAAATAAACTGTATGTAAGAGATGAGAAATTGTTTTTTCTGTGACATGGTGGAAACTGTATGTGTTTCCATCGCTTACAAGCTGGGTAACAGAAGAAAAATTAAGAGATTTGAGCCTTCGCTTTCTTACCGGTAAACTGGAGATATAGAACTGCCTGACAGAGAAGACTGTGACATTTAAATGAAGGATGTATGTAAAACCCCTGGTATTTTATACGTGTTGTTTTTATAACTGTTTTGCTTTTAGTTAAGTTCATGATAATGATTTCCTAAGCACCTAAATCCTTAATTAATTTGGGGAAATTAGTTAAACTAGTTATCTGTCTATAACGTACTAATCTATTAAAAAATTTCTTTTGTAGAAAGCTAATTAATTCTAACAGTTTGTTGTCAACCCAAAACTGCCTTTATTATCTGACCACTAAGTTAGATGGAAGGCTCATAATCATTTTGCTTTTGTTATTTTACACCCCATGAACTATTATAGCTAGTAATTCCACTTGAAGGATGTGGTACTGGTCACAAACAACCTAATCTGGTTATGACATTAAGCTGAGAAGCTTTCCTGTTTGAATACCAGAATAGTTTATATTGGCAAAATGTTTTGGTAAAAGATGTTTAAATTCTTCCTTCCCTTTATATGTTGTATCTTCTTGTTCCTTTCCCAGTTGGAACTAATTCTGTTGAGAAAGTTCAAGGTGGAACCCAAATGTTTATTAAGCGGGTGTTCAAACCCTGCAGTCATAGGGGAACCACTGCAGCTCTCACAGATTGGAGCTTGGCTAGGAGATACCTTTGTATTAGAAACTGCTTTTCCCAGGGGATGACTGTAATAGAGAAGTCAATGATTTGTAAATCACAACTAAAATGCTCAAGCTGGTCTTGTCAATAAATACTTTTCATTACAGTCTGCAATACTCAGTTCCATTTCTGTTTAGGCAACAACCATAAATTTTGTTGTTCTTGTTAAGGCTTTGATATGAACTTTAAAAAAGGTGAACACAAAACATAGAAGGCTTGAGCTTTTTTATTTCTAATCCCACAAACACAGAATTCAACCAACTAAGATAAGAGGAATAGGGACAAAGACAGACAGGAAAAGAAAGAAAATACTTTCCAGGTATAATCTTTTTATGCTAATTGATTTTATTAATTAAATCATGATCAATGGTCACAATGGGATGGTTGAAGACAGAAATAAGCCCAAATCAAATTTCTTCAGCCTGTTTTGTGCATTATGTTTTTCTATTTTCCTTACTAAACTACTGAGATTGATTTCTTGTACCTTTTATATTAGATTACTTCATAGCTATCTGACACTCATGGGCTGGAGGGTCATAACTCATCAAAATATGAGCAGAATTCCTCTTAGCAGTCAAAAAGATTCATAAAATCAGTGCCCATTTTTCTAAAGATCAACACGTGATTTGTATGTGACTATACCTTTTTAAAAGCATTATCAGAAAATGATAAAAAAGTGACAATAACACTTTAGTGGCATATAGCATTATTATTAAAATAATTATTATTGTTTTCTTTTTCACATCTTGAAGGTTTATAGAAAAACAGCTTAAATACACACTTAATCTAAGCGACATTAAATTGAGAGTCTAAGCTTCATCAGACAAATGTTAAAAGTAATCCATCCAGCATGAAAGGTATCTTAGTGGATGCCCTTTGAAAGGCAGGACATTCACACAACTTATGGTATTCCTTCTCATGCAGCCTCTTCCCAGCTTTGGCATGAACAATCCAAAATAATAGATATTCAAAGGTGATTTATAATTGAGAGAGGAAAATCTTTAGAATTCACTTTTGCATCAAATCTTCCCCATCTGGCCCCTTTCTAATGTAATTTTCATAAGAAAATTTTTTAAAAGGCTAGAAACATAGTCTTAAAACATCCTCAGGTATGGCAATGTAACTATGGGTGGGGCAAAATTTGGAAAAAGGAATGTTTGTTTTTAAGATGTTCTTTCCTTCTGTTCCAACTCCCTTTTCTCCTTTTCCCCTCTCATCACGTTTTATCAAAACACAAGTGAGTGCTATCACATCATGTAGGTCATCTCTCTGTGTCAGTCAAGAAGACCACTTTGTCCCTCCAAAAATTCTCCGGGAGCCTGATCTCTGCCACCTGATGAAATTTACTAATTTTTGCTAAGATGTTTGTAGGTTCTACTGTGTCAACACATTATTGCATCATCTATTACTCCTTTACGACAAAGAAGAAGACTAATTGGAGGAATTTCTGTCCCAAGACTGAGCCTACATTAGAGAGATGTAGGATAGATTGAGAGAATGCTCCTAATTCTGTGTACTTATTTTAGGAAGTGCTTTGGTTTGGGGTGGCAAAAAAAGCCCATCTATGGAACTGACAAGTGGCACAGGTTATCCAGAAATTTTTGATAATAGAGTACATATTTTAAAATTGGGAAATTCAAGTGATCTTTTCCTTGATTTGAATGATGGGCTGGAGAACTAAAAATCTATGTTTAACTCTTAAATTCTATCCACATTGTTTCTTTGAAGCAAACCAAAGACTCAAACTAAGACTATGTTTTCATGTATTTTTCTCCTAGAAGACCATGAAGCGGAAAATTGGAATTGGACCAATTTCAACATTAACTGTGCAAGTGATAAGACAGGATTAAGTTTATTCTGATTACTTAAAAATGCTAATGAGAGCAAAACGCCTGTCTTTGGAGCTATCTTTCCAAACCAATATTGAGAGACAGTGAGAGACACAAGAAACGACCACACAAATTATTGAAAAGTTGGAAGAATTAACTCTTAGGAGACTATTTATTACATTGTTGAGGAGGATATTATTCATGAGTGCAAATTAATAAGGAAGAAAAAAATAGATAAATAAGAAGAGAATAAATAACCTAAGATTTAATTCACAAGTATTTAAAAGATTCATTTAAGCACAAACATACTAGTGAATAAAGCAGTAATACGTGTACTAATTCAAAGTTGACAAATGCTGTCGCATTTTAAAAATTTCAAGTGGCTTTCCTTAAGTGTTCTAGACTGTCTGCAAAGTGGATTTATTATTAAAGAATGTAAGATATTTCTGGTTCAGAACACATCTCATTACCCACCTGCTGTTCTTCCCATGCTCTTAACCTGTTAATCAGAAACACCACCTGTTATATACCATTTGGATATTAGGAAACATAATTGTTTACCTCCAAGAGCTTATTTTATCAATTCAAAAGGCTTTGTCTTTCAACCAATTGAGGTCACATATCAGGATAGATGGAAATATCCTCTTTCACAGTATTTATTTGTAAGACTCTACCATACAACCTATATTGTGTTAGAGTCTTATTGTAAAGTATTTAGATAAAAATAATACTATACTGAGACAACTTTTGCAGGGTCATCATGTTCTCTTATTCCTTATGGCTTTTCAAGTATAAAAATTTTGCTTTAGTAATTTCAGTAAAGTTAAGGGAGATACGTTAGTTAGAATAGCATTTAGATCAAAATAACAACTGAAATATCACAGGGAAGATACTGTTGACTATACCAAGTCACACCTTTATTTTTTCCAAATATAAATGGAAAAAAAGACAAAATGCCATACCACATTCCACAAAGAAGCTTAAACTTTATACCTGAGATCTAACAGATTTCTAAAATGCTCTTATTATCCAAGTAGACTGTAAACAGTTTGAAAATGAATTCAGGATTTCCACCACCAATTCTTTGACTATTGCATAAAGTGCTTGCTACACACTAGCTAACTTTGTTAAAAGGATGTATCATTGTTTCATCATTTTAAAAACTGGAAATACAAAACCTAAGAATGCATATAATTTGATTAAAGAGAATATGACTAGAAATAACTAATAACTACATTTGGCATTTTATATAGAGATTAGTATACACTCTGCGGTGTCCTGAACTTAAGTAGTATTCATCATTTTCTCAGTTCTGTAGAGAGAAGCAATTTATCTCCTGACTTGTATATCCAGAGTCACAAGCATATGGGAAAAACATATATTTATACAGTAAATGCACAATAATTTTTTTCTCCCTTTAATCCCTACATGTTATTTCATTCAAGGGGTAGTGCCATCTTCATTTTATTGTAAGCACTTTGGCTCTATAAGTGCAAATAGAAGTATTTTAAATGATGAGATAAAATGATAATTGAATGAAAATTGCAAACAATATTTGATTGTGGTCTTAAAGTGGAATATTTATTAAGGGAAAATGAGTGAGTAATGGAGTTATGCAGTACTGGAGACGTTGCTCAGCTCTGCATTTTCTCTTCAGATAGATTTGTTTCAATGTGATCCTCCCTGGTAACTAATAGGAATAATTATTGTTTGGTTATCTGATGATAGTTACTTTGAAGGTTGGGTTTTTATCACTGTAGATCATCACATTGATAAGTTTTATTTATCTCTCATCAATTGTAGAAAAAGAACTTGATGTATTAGTCAGATTCTCCAGAGAAACAGAACCAATGCCAGATACGTATCTGTATCTCTGTATCTTTCCATATATATTTGGTATATTTATCCTTAATGTTTATAATGCTATTGTAATGTATTGTTTTAATTTCAATTTCCTATTGTTTGTTGATAACATGTAGGAATAAAATTGGTTTTTATATTGTTTGTGTATCATGCTAAATTTCCTTATTATGTTCCACTTTTTTGTAGATTCCTCAGAACTTTTTGTGTACATGATCATGTGTGAAAACAAAAGTGTTTTATATCTTTTATTCCTATCTATAGTCTTTTATTTATTTTTCTTGCTGTATTGCACTAGCTAGCACTTTTGTTTGACATTGAATAGAAATGGTGAGAGCAGACACATTTACCTTGTTCACACCCTTAAGGGAAAAGTATTTAATAACATGTCAGTTGGTATGATGTTGGCTCTGAGTTTTTTGAAGACGTATTTTACCATGTTGAGAATAGTCCCTTTATTCTTTGTTTGCAAAGATATTTTATCAGAAATTTATGTTTATTTTTGTCAAATGCTTTTTCTGCATCTAGTAAGATGATTATATGTATGTATATATAGGTGTATGTATGTATGTGTACATGTTCGATGTACGTATGTATGTGTATATGTCCTATTTGGTTTTGCATTATGGTATGCTGACATAATAAAAAGTTTCAGGAAGTTATTTCTTCCTTTATTTTCTGAAAGAGTTTAAGAATGCAAATATTTCATCCTTAAATGTCTGAGAAAATTTACCAGTAAGGCCAAAGGTGTCTGGTGTTCCTTTAAGAGAAGATTATAGTCACAAATTCAGTTTCTGGCACTCTAAAAACGTTCTGGTTGTTCCTGTGCCAGTTTTAATAACTCCGACCTTAAAGGAAATTGTTCATTTCATTTAAGTTATAGAATTTGATGACAAAATTATTCATAATATTCCATTATTTATTGTTTTGCTATCTGTTAGATTTCCAGTCATGTGCCTTTTTCATTCCAGATATTGGTAATTTTTCACTATTTTAATAGATCCATATTTCTCTTTCTCTCTCTCTCTGTCGCTATCTCCTTCTTTTTCTCTCATACATATTTTATATGCATACACATAAATTGTATCTTTTTCTTCCATTTGTATCTGTGGCATGAGAATTTAACGTATGGGCTCAGGCTCTGAGAGAAAAAACTCTAAATATGAAGAAAACCTCTTGAAAATTTTACCACACATGATTTTGAAGGGTTGAGCTGAAATGTCAAGGGAACAAAATTTTGTTGACAGCTTCATAATACAATGAAATTAATTTTAAGTAGCAGTCTCTGCTTCTGAAAATATTTTATTTCTTGGTTAAATTTTCTGTCTTCCTGCTAGAACTTAACTACCGTTTCTCTGATGATAATAAAAGACAACCAACCAAAGCAAATAAAGAAAGCAATTTAGAATCACTGTTACTAATTTTTGCAGGTAATATAAAATCTACTTCTAGGTGTATACAGCATGTGAACAAATATGGTTTAATTTTTCCTCTAATTTTACCTACCATACATTTTGTCAGGAAGTCACTAGGCAAGATCATACTTAAGGAATGGGGAGTTATGCTCCCCATTCCTTAAGAGAAGAGTATCTACACAAATTATTTGGAATTATTCTAAACAAAATATTTGTCTATTTGCCCCCTCCATTTATTTATTTGATCATTTATTTACATATTAGTATGAACTTAGATAATTATTTTATATTTTAGGTTACAATTCAATTCTACTTTCCTTATTTGATTGCTCAAATCTGTAATCGTTCCATCTTTGGTCTTCGGGGACTCTTTCAGTTCACCCATGTGTTCCTTTGACATATCCCTATCATTTTTTTATCACATCATTACTTTTTTTTTTTTTTTAAAGATTTTATTTTTTCCTTTTTCTCCCCAAAGCCCCCCGGTACATAGCTGTGCATTCTTCGTTGTGGGTCCTTCTAGTTGTGGCATGTGGGACGCTGCCTCATCGTGGTCCGATGAGCAGTGCCATGTCCGCGCCCAGGATTCGAACCAACGAAACACTGGGCTGCCTGCAGCGGAGCGCGCGAACTCAACCACTCGGCCACGGGGCCAGCCCCTATCACATCATTACTTTTTGATACTACAGGATGCTCCAACTTATCTTGAGTATGCGCTTACCAGCCCAAGATTCAATCATTTCTGCAAAGAATCTTTGTTCCTTTTATTGGAGAATGGTATTAGAAAGCAAGGTGCTAGCTTATTGTACTATGGTGTCATTTCTTTCTAGGCCCTCTCGGCTGAAAGAACAAAGAAACTTATGTGAATATACTAACCTACCTATATATATACATATCTATAAATATTTCTTTATGTATCTATCTGTATCTATATTAAGTTAAACATGAATTTATATTGATGCCTTCAACTCTAACGCATCACCAAACTGAACTATCTAGCCTTCTCTCTTGATTGTAACGTCCCTCTCCAAGAGTGAGAAATCCTGTTTTACCCTCTGCCATCCCTTTGCTTAACTGTTTCATTCCAGGACAAGTTTCTGAATTGTAATCAGTACCCCCATGGTAAAGAACTTTATCAGCTAGACTACAATGCTTGTGTACAGATTTTTTTGCCTTCGGTCTTACAGACTCCATTCCCTTCCAAAGTTACTTGGCTGAGTGTCCCCATTAGCCCCCCTACACACACACAGAACACACTGCACCAATCGTATTTCATACACATTTCAACATAATTAGCTTCTTTTGTCACAGTCTGCACTCCAGCATGGGATTCCTCAATCTCCTACATATATGTATTTTAAAATTTGCATGTATTAATGTTCACTCTGTGCTATAAAATTCTATGGGTTTTGACAAATTCATAATGTTGTGTATCTACCTTTACAGTATCAGATAGAATAATGTCAACACCTCCAAAATCTTAGGTGTGCCCCCCTAAACCCCTACAATCATTTATCTTTTTACTGTCTCTATACTTTTGCCTTTTCTAAAATGTTCTCTGAATGCAATCATATAGTATGTAGCTTTTCTGCTCTGGCTTCTTTCATTTAGCAATTTGCGTGTATGATTCTTCCAAGTTTTTGCATGCTTTGACAGCTCACCCTTTTTATTGCTGATTAGTATTCCAACGTATTAATGTGCCATATTTTATCTTGTCATCTATTGAAGTACATCTTATGTGCTTACAGCTTTTAGTGATCATGAATAAAGTTTCTGTACATATCTGCCTGCAAGTTTTCGTATGGACGTTTTTCATATCAATTTGGTTATGATCTGAGATCATGATTGTTGGATCATCTCTTAAGACCGTGTTTAGCTTTGTAAGAAACTGCCAAAGTGTCTTCCAAAGGGACTTTACTAGTTTGTACTCTCACCAGCAACAAATAAAATTCCTATTTCTCCACATCCCTCCCAATGACTCACTAACACCTGCAGAGTTAAAAAGATCTCTCTTTTACACTGGACTCTTCAGTTCTACTCTGGAAGAAGCCATTGCTATTTTTTGCGTATATTTTCAAAAGTTCTCTGTGCATGTCTAAGTTCATATGTGTGTATACATATACATATACACACATATATACAAACACGTATATAAACAAGCATGTCTATATATAGACAGAGATATGAAAATACATATATATATCTTTATATCTATATCTCCAACTATCTATGAAAATTGGATTATTTTGTTCTGTTCTTTGTGTTTTTCACATAAAAATGAACCTTGAGTATCATTTTTCATTAGGACATATAACTATTTCATTTTAAAACCCATGCATCTTTGAGAAGGGTTGATTGTCATAAACTCCGATAGTCTTTCTCGACCGACACTCTAGAATAACATAGAAATATTTCGTATCTGCCAAAGACCTTAGCAACCTAATCTCATTTCAACTTTCACAGTATTTCGGCTTCTCTCATAACGTCTATTCAGTATTCTTTATATGTTTATTTACATATTGATTGCTTTCTCTAGTGTATTATAGTTTATTTTAATATTTAGACAGTAAATATCCATTTTATATTGTCATCAACTAATCAAACTGTGTTTGCTATGTAGTAGATTCATTCCATAAACGCCTTATGTCCATCATGTGTCTACCTCTTCTCTCTGAGTAAAGATAACATAAGAAATATAGTTGCTGGGGGACAGAAGGCGTCAACTAAGCTCAAACATAGCATTTATATTTAAATTAAATTTATTTAAGTGCTATTCTTTAAGCTATTTTAGTCACTGTGTTCATATCAAAAATAAAATTTTCTAAAATTTGTTTTTAGATTTGTAAAGGATAATAGCATTGCATTTTTGGGAATTATCTTATATAAGAATATAAATTTAGGAATCATAGAGATATTGAATAGTTAAAGGGAATTCAAAAATTGGAAGCCTCACATAAAGTCAGTTATTAGTAGTCCATAAAAGAAATTTGAATTTGAATCTGTTGATAGACATAGACATATCAGTTAGAGAAAGACAATAGAGACAGAATCATGCAGTGTAGAAATCACTGTGTATTACTTTTCTTCTTTAAGTCTGACAGATGCCCAGTTTGAACCACGTTTGAATGTCTGAATTTTTATATATATATATATACACTATATATATAGTTTTATATAAAACGATTCCTTATATGATAAATTACTATTCAAACTAAGCAACAATTGATTGATTCAAGCAATTATATTTATAACTCTATATAGCCTCACATAATTTCTATTCTAACTTTGGAATTTAACACCAAAATCCAATGCTTAAAATTATAGAGTAAAACAAATAGCAGTTACACCAGAAATGACTCAACAGCTGTCAGCTTCTGCAAAGAATGGTGGTACCCCAATTCCCTTGGCATTCATGAGTCTGTTATTGTGCCTGTTGCTGCCTCTGTCTTTGCTGAGGTTAACAGCAATCATAAGACAACTTTTTGGTTCATTTACTTAGGCTGTTGATTAACACAGATTCAATGCCAGAAACTGTTACAATCAACTGAACTACCATTTAGACATTAACGTTATCAAAGACGCTCTTCTGGTAGCATTTGTTTCAAAGTATATATTTTAGAACATCATATACTGCTTCAAGGTAATTAATCAGAAGATCTCTTGTGTGTCTGTCTCTGTGGCGCGTGCGGGGGTGTGTGTGTACATATGGTTTTCATAGCAGGAGGAGGTAATACATTTAGTATTAGAGTCTCAAAGACTATACTCCCTGTCACCAAAGTCATATGCTCATTGGTCTCATTACTCAATGAATTTGTTTGGAAGTACTGAATAATCACTCCAAACATTTACATAATCTTGTCAATTTTAAAAGCCCATTCATATCCATTATCTTGCTCAATAATGACTTCTATACAACCCAGTGACAAAAGCAAAGTAAACATTGTTACAATTCTAAGGGTGAGAAATTGAGGTTTCAGAGGTTAAGTGATTGTCCAGTGTAACATTTGGATTAGGCACTAGGTGCCAGATCTGTTAACTGCATGTCCATAGTACTTTTTTTTCTCCACAGAAGCAGATAATCCTTTCCAGATTTGGCTAAATCATATCCTTGACAGCATGCCAAGAGTGAATATGGAAACATTTCCCCTATTTCCACACTGATCATCCCATGTTGGATAGGTAGCACTATGATCAAAGCTTAGGAAATTACAACAATCTTTAGGTCTTATTCTAGTTTCCCAAGGATGTAACAGCAACTCACATTTGAGCACATTTAATATTTTACCGAAAACAAATTTCATATTCTTTCAAAGGGTAATATTCAGAGAAGAAAAATATATTTTAATAGTGCATTTTGACCTCCATAAATAGCTTCTTGAATTTTTTGTTGTTCTTTTTCTCTCAGACAGTATGTCTGTGATTATGCTTGTTCAATTAGTTAAAGAAGGAGCCACTAGACTGAGGTGCCTGTAATGCGGTGGTGGCCTAGGTAAGCAAAACAAAATCTAAGCCTGTAAATGCCTCAAGGTTATGGAATTGAACCCTCAGGCCAACCAATCACAAACAGCCAACTAGGCTTTAAGCTGTAGCCAGTCAATAATTTCCTTGCTTTGTTTCTGCCTTTTCTCAGTCACTCAGGTTTGGTATTGCCTGATTCAAATAATCTTTTGCTCAAATAAACTCTTAAAAATTTTAATATGCCTCAGTTTATCTTTTTTTTTTTTTAAATTGGCACCTGAGCTAACATCTATTGCCAATCTTTTTGTTTCCTTCTCCCAAAAGCCCCCCGGTATATAGTTGTATATGCTAGTTGTAGGTCCTTCTAGTTGTGGCATGTGGGATGCCACCTCAGTGTGGCATGATGAGTGGTGCAATGTCCGCGCCCAGGATCCGAACTGGCAAAACCCTGGGCTGTTAAAGCTGGAGTGCACAAACTTAACCACTCGGCCACAGGGCCAGCTCCTCAATTGATCTTTTAACAAGCTTCTTCCTAGATGTTGTTTCATCAAAACCTGTAGGAGAGGTGAGATAACACTTCTAAAGTCGAGGATAGGGTTCTGAGTAGTCAAAGAATAGTGATCATTGGATGGTAAAAATATGACTAACCCATGAACCCCAAATTCCACTTCAGCAGTAAACAAATTCTTGCACATGAGCACACGATGATCCACCCATAGGTATTCATCACAGTTTTGATATAATGGCACAAAACAGGAAAAGCCTGTTTGTTAGTATTAGGGAAAGAAATAAGGGCTTGTGTGAGCTTATCAACACTTACAATCTTGAAATCATACTGTTGAATATATAGAGCATGCTTGACAATCTCACATACAGAATTAAATCATTTATGGAACTTATGTCAAAAAAATACTGTTTATATACCTACCTGTTGTGACTTTAAATATACATACCATTTGTTAAGTAGAGTCTGGGGGTGTTGGATGGTGAGTCATGGTTCAAAAAAAGATTGCAAGGAAAAGTGAAATAAAGTTTATTACTCACAAATCCTGGAGGAGGTACACAAGGAGGTTAAGGCAGAGTGTAGACAGAGGAGCAAGGCAAGCAGGACTTGGGGCACATACCTTTATTAAGGGCCACAGGGAGAGTGCTTTGAGGTTCCTCCGTTAAAGCCATATTGGTCATCAAACCAAAAGGAGTGAGGTTTGGTTAAACTTTGTGGGGTTTTATATAAGGTGCACGTAAGGTTGGGAGTCATGTGAGAAACTTACATTTAGTTGTGACTCTGCAGGCTGTTATCTAGGGCATGTGCTGGCAGGAGGGGCTACAGTCACTTGATGGCTCCTGCAGAGCACTTGGCCACACAGAATGGATCCCCAAGGCCACAATATTATGAAATAGTTGAGCTAAACTTTCAATAATACGTGAGTTAGCATTAAGGTACAAAACCAAAGACACCAAATTCATGAGAGTGGTTCCCTCTGGGGTAGAAAAGGGAGAGAAAGAAAACACTTAGGATTTTAACTTTCATCTGCCTTTGTGTCTTTAATGAAAAATAAGAAGAGCTTTAATTACATGTTAATTATTATGTTTTTCAATTTAGAGTGCTTGGTACATGAACATTTATTTTATTCATTATACTTAAAAAAAACAATAATATTTAGAACACTTGTCTTGGAGATTTAACTCCATGCGCTATGACAAATTAGAATTTCCTCTATTTTTTTGTGTCGGAATTAATTTTATTAAAAATAAAGAAAATTAGGGCCGGCTCCATGGCTGAGTGGTTAAGTTCGCACACTCCGCTGCGGCGGCCCAGGGTTTGGGACATGGCACTGCTTGTCAGGCCACTTTGAGACGGCGTCCCACATCCCACAACTAGAAGGATATGCAACTAAGATATACAACTGTGTACGGGGGGAGCGTTGGGGAGATAAAGCAGAAAAAAAAAAAAGATTGGCAACAGTTGTTAGCCCACGTACCAATCCTTAAAAAAAAATAAGGAAAATTATTTGTAAAATGAATATGAACTTTTTTTAAAGAAAATTGCTGAATCACTGTGAACTTCATGAAAATCATGCTCCTCATCTTATTTAACCCTGCAGCAGCTTATCATTTTTAGAGGATTGTAGGATTTTGTAGGTGATGTTCTAGAGAACTAAGTTCCCTACAAAACTTCTGTCACTTTAACATGCCTGTAAATCAATCCTGCCTATTGCTGAGTGCACTGGTGAAAGGTTTCTAGGATTAAATCTGCTTTACGTAAATTTTATTTACATAAAGAACTAGAATTACCATCAAATTATTTTATGGAGGACTTTTTTAATTATAGAAGTTTGAAAATATTTTGAGGTACATATATGATTTGCCTATAAAATGAAACCAAGTAAGTAACCCATAAAACCATTTATATTCTATTACCATACCATTTGCCATATCTGAGCTATTAAATAGTTGATTTGCCAAATAACTTGTTTTAGAGAAATGACTTTCAGTCTTAAAGTATTAAATATGACAGAATAAATTATTCTTATTCCAATACCTAGTAATATAATGACTGAGCTTACCAAATCCTATGTGTGTAAAGTCTGCATGGATTTTACATGCTCACAAGGCGAGCATTGTGAAGGAGTGTCTAGTCACTGGTGAGCTGTGGGGCGCCATGTGGCCGGACTATCACCATGAAAGGCATTTGATTTGTGTGATCACAGAGGTGCTGTCAAGACTAGGCAGAGAACAGAAAAGAAATAGGCTTTCCTATTATGGAAGAAGAGACTGCCTTTGTCGGGGATTCAGCAGAGAGAAAGAGTGCTGCTGGGCTGGCTGCTGAGGTCAGGGCGCTGTAATGTTCTCATTGCTCACCGGGTGTAAGTTGGGGCAATACAAAAGGCAACAGTAAGTGGATCACAGGACCAAAGGCAAAAGGATGTTCCCATTGCTCTTCGGATTTGTATTGTTTGAAATAGTGTAGTGGTACGATTTTTCAAGTTTTATAAGAAAAAATGTGACCATTATCATATATTATCTCCATGAAGAATATCATGTAGTTAAAATAAGACAATTAAGTTAATACATTTGAATACACAGGTACTGGATGTTTGAATTACCATTGTAAAGCCAATCTTTGAGTATATGGATGGTACTACTAAACAGGGTAAATCAAAGATTACAGCCTGTATTTATATACACGCCTTTTACTTTATTGGCACAGATGAATTTAGCAATAAGAACATCTGCACTTGGAACAACTTATGCTTCAGATTCAGATATCAGTAAATGAAAGAATAAAAATGTGAATTTTAAGCAATCTACTTACACATTCCTCCATCTGGAAAAAAACCAATGCCATAAAAATAGGGTTATTTCATCTTCGCTGATACAATTCATCTTTGATTCGGCTCACACACACACAGAATAAAATGAAGAATCGACACAGTTATCTGAAAATTCATGCCACCAAACTTTTTCGCTTAAATTGAATGACTATCTAGATAGCTGGACCAATTTTCCATTTCACTTTTGATATACTGTTAGATCGTTAAAAAACATATTACTATGGAGTAAAAATTGGCATTTTCATGTTCACTTTAAATATATATTTTAGAGATTGTTTTCTAAGTTTTTTTTAAATTCTGCTTTTAAAATTGTGTTGACATATCTGTAAAATTTCTGGGTGTTTTATTGCATCTTTGGGTATTTAGATATTCTATTTCATTTCATAAAATTGAGAAATCATCAAAGAACCTGGACGTCAGTGTTACAACTTTCCTTCTGGTATATTAAAAGAAATGTCAGGCTAAATATTTTCAGATTTACTGTTTGAAAACCAGTTGCAGAACTGTCCAGAAACACCTCATCTGTATTACCATGAGTGTTTCATGACCAAATTCTCTGATAAGCTATTTGTTGAGTGACTAGCCAGTTTAAGGAATTTGATGTGGTACGTTCAAAATCTAGACAGTGGTTCATCATGCTGGATATAAAGTGGAAACCATATTTGAAAACAAAATAAGATTCACAAAGGCAATAAATGCATTAAACAAGGATTTTCTATCCCCATGTTTTAACTAATTTTCCTTGAGTTTAGTAAAATATTCTACAGTTCTAAAACCAGCAATTTTTAAAAAATAAAATAGGTTTTTAGTTAGATTTCCCACGTGTTTGTAGTATTTTTGCTGAACGTAACCTGCTTAACAAGAGCTCGGTGACGGATGGTTCAGAACGATTGCCACTCTGCAGCTGTAGCGCAGGCAGAAGTTTTAACATTGACACTGAGAAAACCTACACTGATGCACAAGTTACATTCTGGAAAAATTTTTTGTTAATTTTTGAAGCATTTATTTTAAATTTGAAGCACTCTACAACCATTTTTAATACCATGATGCCAAATTTTCATCTATTGTTATTAAAGGAGACTTAAGAGTCACGTCAACCAAATGTGTAGAATATGTCTGCATTTTGCTATGTGTACAAAAAAGTTCTGAAAAATTATGCATAGTTAGAATTCTGACTTGATATTGCATGTTATGAAAGTCTTATTATTGTTAATTTTAATAATACTATTGTTGGGGAGAGAGAGAAGGTGGGAGGAAGAGAAAGAGAGATTTGACGTGCTAGAGATATATACTTACGTACTGAATCATTTATGGATAGAAAGCCATGCCATTTGGCTTGTGTTTTGGAACCGTCTGGTGAAGGGATTAAGACATGTGTCTTAGAATTGAAAAAAGTTGGCCAAATTTTGATAATTATTGCACTGTCATGCATACACAGGGAGGACCGTTGTAGACAAACGCCAGGATCACCTCTACATTATGGGCTAGGGATGGTTCTAATATCCAACCTGAAGTGAGTTTCCTTACCCATTGCACGGCAAACCAATCTCTGACACCTGACTTAGTGGAAGAAAGCAGGACTTTATTATTGCACAGTGCTGAGCAAGGAGAAAGGGCAAGCTAACGCTGAAATCCCAAACTCCCCGAAAAGCTAAAAGGAAGGGTTTTTATTTGGGGTTTTAGGTAGGGGAGGGGGAGCATATGGCCTTGCCGGTCGGAGCTTTCCCACCAGACTGTCTTTGGCCTTGAGACACTTGCAGAGAGGAGGGAGCCCATGACCTTGCTGGTCAGCAGCTTTCCCACCAGCCCGTATCTCTTTGCGGGAGGAGATAGTCCAGGTGCTTGTCCTTGGCAATGTCTGTCTCCATGGCAGACAGTTGATTCTGGAGCCAGGAAGGCAGGGAGTAAGCAGGGAATGAGTGCCTTGGTTTTAACCCTATACATGCTCAGTTTAATGTAGGGAAACCTATATTAGGGCCAGTATCAGTTCTAAATGCTTTTCCTATGTTAACCTCTTCAATCCTCACAGCAACCCTATAAGGTGGGTACTACTATGGTCTCTGTTTTACAGATTAATAAACTGAGGCCCAGAGAAATTATATGTTTGCTCAGATTTATCTCTGCAGATTTTAACAAGTATGCTACCTCAGATCCTCAGGCAGAAAATAAGTTCCCCTAAAAGTTAGTGTCACATTTCTGGAAAAGCATGTTCAATGCTCCCACTGTTAAAGTGAGGGGATCCAGGGAGCTCTGAGTGCTACCAAATTCTTTTTCTCTTTCATTTTACTTTTGTTATTACTCTAATGTCTTTTATGGCTAGAAAACTAGGCTTGCAAGATTTCATTTTATTAGGAGCATACCTGAAATGTTAGAGGTAAACCAAGGATGTTTTTGGGGGAAATCAGAAATATCAACCAGAAAGGTGACAGTGAAGGCAGGGCTAAAGACACATAATTTGATAAATAGTTATTAAATGACAGGAAGAGAGGGACTGTTCACATATTTTTCTGATGTATAGAGTAACACTAGTATAATCCACAACCAATCTTATCTGGAAGTTGGGATCTCTCTGTCTGTCTCTCTCCCATCCATCTCTCTCTCTAGCCATTGATTGATCTGTGTCGTTATTACCTTGGTGATTGCATCCTCCACTATGAGACACATTTTTCACAGAGAAGAGCGTGTAAAATGAAAGTAGAGTGTGAAGAGTTCTTATAAGCAAATATCTATTTAACTATAACCTAGGCAAGGAAATTAAACATTTCCAGAACCCCAGGAGCTCCGTGTAAGTCACCACAGCAAAATCCTTCCTCTACTTTAGTAGTAACCTCAATCCTGACAGACATAGCAATAAATGTATTATTCATAATAATTATATAAAATATGTATTCCTAAAATGCAAAATTGTTATCTAGATTTAGAAATTGGAAGGGGAACTATACTATATTTATTGTTCTGTGATTCCTTCTCTCATAGGAACTTGGTTATGAAATGTATCCATGTTGTTGCATATAACTGCAATTAATGCATTTTCCTTGCTTTAAGTATTCCAATGTGTGATTATATGCCATGACTTCTTTATAAATATTTCTGCTAGTGTATTTGTAGGCTATTTCCAGTTTATTGCAATTTAATTGCAATTGAACATTTTAGCATGTGTATCCTGGTGCCCACATCAAGTTTCTCCAGGATGCATACCTAGGAATACAATAAAAAGTCATGAAGTGTACCTATGTTCTATTTAACTAGATAATGCCAAGCTGTTTAGAAAATAGCTGCAGCAAGTTTCACTCTCAACTAATTTTATTCATAAAAAATAATCCTGTTAATATTTACATTGTATTCTAAATATTTTCTAAGTTAATTTTAATTTTACTTGAATTTAAAATTTAATCATTTTCCATTTTAAATATGAAGTTCAACACTTTAGCATCTAATCATTTGTTTATTGACATATTTTGCTTAATTCTGATAACATTTTTCAGCATGTCTCCTATTTTAATCTAGCTATACACATGAGAGGAAACAGATTTACTGCAATGCATTAATACAACTTTTAACTATGTTGTCGTTGTTTTCGTTCTACTTTTAATGAACATATTCTATGTTTTTGGCCTCATGCCAGGACTTATTTTAAAGGAGGTTTCATCTAGTAGATTTTTACGGCACTGTGTGAAATATTCACTTGAAAGCGAGCACAATAAAATTTGATTTTACTACCCTTTTGTCTTGACTCTTTAGACATAGATCCATACTTGTAGTTATTTGTTGCTATATCATTTCATATTTTCCCTGTATAAAGCCAACCCTCCTCAATTTTATTACTCTATTAAATTATGTATATTTATTATTCATTGGCCTGATAAAATTATGTTCATTAAGAGAATCAGAAAAATTATGCATACAATCATGAATTTTAATTTTAGCAAAAGAATGTCTGCCTGTATACTTTGTGTATACAGCTGTTTTTTTTTCTTGGTGAGGAAGATTGACCCTGAGCTAACCTCTATTACCAATCTTCCTCTTTTTTGTGTGAGGAAGATTGTCCCCAAGCTAACATCTGTGTCCCTGAGCTAAATCTGTGCCAATCCTCCTCTATTTTATATGAGGGGCACCATCGCAACATGGCTCGATGAGTAGTGTGTAGGTCCGCACCCGGGATCCAAACTCACAAACACTGGGCTGCTGAAGCAGAGTGCATGAACTTACCAGGATGCTGTCAGGCTGGCCCCCCGTATATAGGTTTCAAGATGGTGAAACAGTATAAACATAAAGAAAATTGAACAGACTATATCGTAATTAACCTATAATTTCAAGATGCTTATGTAAATAGGCACCTTAAAATGATTAAAAATACTTACATAATCCACTAAATCTTTAACTGTATGAATATTCTCATCTATAGGGAAAAAATTAATCAAATTTAAGTTTGTTAGACAGAAGATATGGTATCATTATCCAATGTCCTGATGCAGAAAAAATCCATCTACCAACAGCAGGAAGGGAGACTCTGAGTCCTAGACATGGCTTCGTCTCAGGGGAGACTAGCTAGCCATCTGGTGGCTGACCAGTCATGTCAGATCCTTTCCAGCTTGGAGTTGGTATGACACATAATTGTATTACTCATTTTACCTCTCTCAGCACAATCATCAGGCTTACAGATTGCATGATCCATCAATGTGGTATCATATACAACATCGTCTTGGATCAGAGGATTCCATTTTACAGCAAGGGAGGTAAAATGTGCTCGTTATCCCAGATTTCCATGATTTTACCATGTATCCCATCCCTCATTCACAAGCAGTCAGTATAAAAGAAGCACGGGTCACATCTGCTAAGGACTTTGCTAAGGAGCTGGCTTAGGGACAACTTTACAGAGCTGGAGAACAGTCCTCAATCATATAGTATGTGCACTGGACACAATAGCCAATATATGAGTCTGTCCCCCATTGCTTGAATTCCTGGGCCTTGGAACCAAAGGGTGAAATTAAGCCTGATCTCTCTCGTTATCACTCCCATTAACCCTAACCGTGTGAGAAACCCTAAGACCCTTTTATTCCTCACTCTTGCAGTTCTCGGCTGTAGCTCTCAGTAAAATTTTATTACAGAAGGTTTGTATCAGTCTCTATTTTCATAGGAAACTGGGTTAAGACAATAAATATTCAACATGTACATTTTATTCTCCTCTTGAACTCCTTTATCATTATGTAGTGCCCTTCTTTGTCTTTTGTTACAGTCTTTGTTTTAAGGCCTTTTTTCTCTCATTTGAGTATTGCTACCCCAGCTTTTGTTTCATTTCCATTTGCATGAAGTATCTTTTTCCATCCCTCACTTTCAGTCTGTCTGTGTCTTTAGATCTGAGGTGAGTTTCTTGTAGGCAGCATGTAGATGGGTCTTGCTTTTTGTCTAATCAGCCAACCTATGTCTTTTGATTGGAGCACTTAGTCTGTTTAAATTTAAAGGAATTATTGATAGATATGTACTTACCGCCATTTTCTTAGTTGTTTTCTGGTTCTTTTGGTAGCTCTTCTTCATTACTTTCTTCTTCTCTTGGTCTCTTCCCTTGTGGTTTGGTCTTTTTCTTTAGTGTTATGATTGGGTTCCTTTCTCTTTATTTGTTATATATTTATTGTAGGTTTTGGTTTGTGATTACCATGAGGTTCATATATATTGACCTCTATGTATAATAGTCTAATTTAGGGTGATAGTTACTTAAATTCCAACACATTCTAAAAGTGCTACATTTTGACTCCCCTCTCCCCATGTTTTATGGTTTTGGTATCATATTTTATATCTTTTTATTTTGTGTATGCCTTAATTACTTATTGTAGTTACAGTTGATGTTTTTGCTGGGGATGATTAGCTCGGAGCTAACATCTGTAGCTAATCTTCTTCTGTTTCTGTGTGAACCACCACTGCAGCACGGCCACTGACACATGAGTGACATAGGTCTGCACCCGGGGAACCGAACTCAGGCCGCCAAAGCAGAGCACACCAAACTCAACTACTAGGCCACGGGGCTGGCTCTGATTTTACTACTTCTGTCTTTTAACCTTCATACTAGCTGTTATAGTAGCTGATCCATTGCCTTTATGAAATATTTTCCTTTACCAGTGAGATTTATTCTTTCATATATTTTCTTATTTCCAGGTGTGGCCTTTTCTTTTCCACTTAAAGACCCTTTAACATTTCTTTTAAGGCCAGTTTAGGGGTGATAAACTCTTTTAGTTTTCACTTCTCTAGGAAATTCCTTATCTCTCCTTCAATCTGAATGATAACCTTGTTGGGTAGAGTATTCTTAGTTGTAAGACTTTTTCCTTTCAGCATTTTAATCATATCATACCACGCCCTTCTGGCCTGCAAAGTTTCTGTTGAGAAATCAGCTCATAGTCTTATGGGGGTTCCCTTGTATGTGATGTTATTTTTTACTTGCTGCCTTTAGGATTCTCTCTTTATCTTTAACTTTTGCTATTTTAATGATAATATGTCTTCGTATGGATCTGTTCTGGTTCATCTTATTTGGGACTCTCTGTGCTTCCTGCACCTGAGTGTCTCTTTCCTTCCTCAAGATAGGGCATTTTTTAGGCATTACTTCTTCAAATAAGTTTTCTGCCCCTTTCTCCTCCTCCTTCTGGGAACCCTATAGCGTCAATGTTAGTGTGCTTGTTGTCCCAGAGTTCCTTTAAACCCTCCTCATTTTTCTAAATTCTTTTCTTCTCTGTTTTCATTGGACGATTTCCACTATTCTGTCTTCTAGATTGATGATCCATTCTTCCGTATCATCTAATCTGCTGTTGATTCCCTCTAGTGTATTTTTCATTTCAGTTATTGTATTCTTCAGCTCTGATTGGTTATTTCTTATTTTCTAAACTCTGTTGAATTTCTCACTATATTCCTCCATTCTTCTCTCAAGTTTTGTGAGCATTACTTTGAGCTCTTTGTCAGAAAAGTTACTTATCTCCCTTTCATTAGGGGTTTTTTTCTGGGGTTTTATCTTGTTCCTTCATTTGAAACATATTTCTTTCTCTCTTCATTTTGTTTGATTTTCTGTGTTTGTTTCTATGAATTAGCCCAAATAGCTCTCTCTCCTACTTTTGAAAAAGTGGCCTTCTGTAGGAGTGTCCCCCGTGTAGACTTGTGTATTAGGTGGCTTTGGCAGGACAGTTGGAGTTGGAGCAGGGCACTGGCCTGGGAGTTCCAGGTCACTCTATGCCTGGGGGTGTGCTGGGGCCACCTTAGCAGGCCGGTAGTGTCTGGACCATGCTCCTGCCCATGCTATCAAGGGGGAGGGATAATGCAAAGGATGGCACTGATTGGTGCTTCCAACCTTGGAGAGAATTTCAGCAGTTCTCTGCCCATTTGACTGCTGCTCTAGAGGTAGTAAATGGATTTCATTCCCATATGGTTAGGTACCCTTTAAACCACTGTTTTTTCACTGTGCCTCACGTTGGGCAAGCCTGTGCGAGAGTCCAAGAGTGTTAACACTCCCTGCAACAGGTCACAGCATCAGGGGCGGGATTCCTGTTGATACCATGTTTCTGTCTCTACAACCCATTTCTATGTGGTCCCTCTACGTGTAGAAGCTGTCCAATCAGCCCTCAGTTCTTCATGAGGAACTGTTCTGTATATAGGTGTAGACTCCATGTGTTTGTGGGAGGAAATGAGTTCAGGGTCTTCTTACACCACCATCTACGACCCTCCAATCAATATGTGCATTTAAAAAATTCATTTAGTGATCAGATGACCATAGGGGCTGGATTATTTAATTGAAATTTACATCCTTAATAATGTAATATAATATAACACCTCAATTTTATAGGGAGAAAAGACATTTTATATTTTTGTTAGTAAGTTGTTTTCATTAATAATGAATGAGTGGTCTTTCTCACTTTGAATATTTTTGATGACTCTTTTTCTGATAGACAGAAGACATGGTATCTCAGCCTCCTTACTATGTAACTCCAGCTATGTAAAACTGCAATTATAGTTTTTTCTACACATAAAATTCAAAGAATCCTAACATCATAATCTATTTCTCAGCTTTAGTGATGATAAAATTGATATGAAAATGTTCTGAAAGTTATGTTTTCACTAGCTGTAATTCTTACGCTCTTTAGGTGAATATGTATTATTATTATTATTCTTTGTCACTTATGACTAGTTGTAATTCATTGTGTAGTAAGTTACCGTTGTTGTCAATACAGCACATTCCCAACCTCCTCCTTGTAATTTCCTGGCACAACTCTTTGTGGAACTCCTTCTTCACTGTGCATGGAAGCTGCTTATCATATTGCCTTGCATCACACCCACCCCTAAACAACATGCACATGACGTGATCAGAGATGAATATGCATCTCACATATGACAAGAAATATTTCCTCGATATTTATATATGGATATTGCTACAGAAACAATATTTTTCAATATGCAAAAACTAGTGACAGAATAAAGCCAGAGAAGAATGCACAGAGCGAAAATATGGTCAGTGTTCTAACACTGCAATTTAAGGCAAAACGTATAATTTGTACCTAAAGCTAACACCACTCCACTCCTCTTCCTGAGAGGCAGATACATTCTCTGGTCAGTCAGAATTTGGTTTCTCACTTTGGAAGAAAACAAACGTTCCAATATACTCCTCTACCTGTAGTCATGCTAACACCAAGTCCATTGATAATGGACAAGATAATTTGTTAATGTTGCCAATTGCTAGAAGGAAAATTTAAAAATAAGTATAATAAAAATAATTCTTTATTATTGAAAAATTTCACCTAGCACACTACAGCTTTTCATATAATTTGATATTAATATTCCTTGAAAATGTAGGTGATTCACTGTAGCTAGTTTATTTATAAACAGTGTATACCATGACTAATATAAAGATAGTAAAGGATATTACCTGTGATAGATGAAGGAAATGTTCAAATATATCCTGTACTCATCCAGAAATGAGCACATAAATTAAACAAGACTTGCAGAAAGTATCATGAAAAATAAAAGACATGCAATCAATCTGCTGACTTCTTGATGTGTAAATGTTCTTTGATAATGCTGCCTAATTTTCTCTCTATGGCCAAATCTACACAAACAATGCAAAGAAAAACACCATCATTGAGACGAGAGTCTGAATGATCAAGTTTAACACACACACACACACAAACACACACACACACATCTTCTTGCATGACTGAAGAAAGTTTGATGTGAGGTTCTGAAATCAGTAGCTATATCTTCAATTTTTCTTCCACTATGTAAGACAAATTGCTTGCACCTTACCAAAATTATACCTAAGTTTTGAACATCACTATTCAATTGTTTATATGAATTATAAGATATACTGTTTCTTCTATTGAAACTTACGGGCATTCAACATGTCTTTGATAAGTTAGTGAATTGAACAGCAACTATCTGTACATCTGGGTATACAAAATCAAAAGCCCTGGTCCTCACTCTCAAGATGCTTATATCAAAGAGGATAAATTAGCGACTATATGGGGATATATAATGACTAAGTAAATGATTGAATGGATAGCTGAATAATATTTAAGTCTGATTGGGAAGATGGCATGCATATAGATGAAATAACAGTAATGTAAAACTATAAATGGAATATTAAATTTTATGTGGAGGAATAATGATTCTAAAGAGTGATGTTTCCGTACATGGTCAAGGAAGTAAACTTTTATGCAAAAGTTGATATAAAAAGATAAGGAATATTTCTTAGCCGTAGAAAAAGTCACAGCACATTTGGGGTTCAAGCATAAGAGCAAAAGCACCTAAACTATGGAAGAGTAAGTGAACCACGCAGCAAGTAAGCCATGCAGAAAGCTTCCTTTGTGTAAGTGCTAGAGGGAGATAGAGACTCAAGTAATCACTGAATTCTGGAGAATATGAAGTTTAGATTGTGGAATTTGTGGTTTCCCCAAAGGTGATTCAATGCAGTAGTGTGCTGGTAACGTTTTTAAAAACAAGCCCTCCAAAAAAATTGTTTAGTGGTTTCTTTGTAGCATTTGCTGATTTCCTGGTATAAATACTGTGACCACAGCTAATATTAGGCTACAAACAGTGATGTCACTGAACATGGAATTAGGAAAAAGGTACACATCTCCTTCCAGGAGCAGGGACTAGCAGACTGCAGCACACTATTGACTGATGACGCTGGTTTAGTGTGGAGATTTTCAAATCTGGCAAGTGCTGTGCCCAGTGAACCATACTGGACACCGGACACGGGAAAGAACCCCTGCTGGGAAACAATTGCCATATTCTAATCACGCAGGTAAGGGCCTGTGATAGGATGTGACATTGAGAATGAGAAACAAGAAAGATAAATGTGAGGGTTAACAAGAAGGGAGAAATGTATAAAGATCGATTTGAAAGACTAGACCAGAGCAAAGGAGAAGCTGAGTGTTACTAAGTGTTCAAGCGAAAAAACATAATGACACTTTTTAAGAAAATAGAGTTGAGAGGTTACTTTCTTTGTATGTAACATGTATCTACATTTCTGTTGCATTTACATTCTTCCAACGCTATTCCTGTTTTATTGGGTTTAATTGGTGTGTCTCCATGATCCTTTAAGCTAATATTATGCTATACTTGTTTCCTTTCTCCTTGGAAAACAAGCAAACAAAATAACCACTAAAATTCTTTAAAACCTATTAACCGTACCTATTTTTATGCTCTAAATTTGCCATACCTGAAGGGAAAAATAGACAGTTTTTTCTCACTGGATCATCTAGATTTTCCCTCTAATTCAAAACCTTTTATATCATGGCAAATTTCATTTCTTTGCATCAGTTTTTCTCGCATCCTTCTTCGTTTACTGCTTTTCCAATGAAATTCCACAGAAATCACTCTGACTATAAACTAGACACTGGTGTGAGGGGATGTATTTCCATTGTACACTGAATGTCTCAGACTCACATTTAAATGAGTATATTTAAAGTTCTGATCTCGTACATATTCTGAGCTATTTCACACCAAAAAATATTCATCAAGTTTGCAACTGCTCACAGTAGTAATATTTGGTAGTACCTAATGTTCTGTACCTTTCTCATAAGCTGTTTCACTCCATTACTCTTAATAGAACTAATTCTGTCCTTTCTGCATTGGTAAACAAGTCTATCTTGGATTACTAGGGCTTTATTTCATTTCAATAACGAATATAAAATAAGATATAGAAGTAGGAGATGAGAAACTTAGAGGTACTTTTAACGATTGGTGCAATATTAAAAAATAAACCAATTTTGCTCGTTAGTGTTACATAAAGCCTGCCTCCTAGAAGGAAATATTCAAGCTCTATAACACAGAGTCTTATTCTAGCTACTTATTTTTTACAGTAAATATTTTATTCATGTATATCATACATGCAGAACAGTTCACAAATCAAGAGTATACAGCTTGATAAATTTTTCACAAAATGAATTAAGTGGTAGAACTGGCACCTGGATCAAGAAATAGAACTTTCTAGAAATGCTGAAAGCCCTTCTGCTCCCTGCTAGATGCTACTCTCCCCAAGCATTACTATTACCCTGATTTGTAGTATCATGAGTTAATTTGTCATATTAGTTTTTGAATATTATGTAAATGATATTGTCACATTAATAAACAGAAACTTCATTAAGTTGGAGTTGGGAGGCCAAAAGGGGGGGCTCTCATGTCCTATGTTGATAGCAGAGCCCAACAGGAAGAAGAAAGACCTCTCTTCTTGACAGGCAAGAAGCTCTGCCAGAGAGACTGTTGCAACTCATACCACACTCTCTATGAAACGTCACTACACATCAAACTCTCAATTCCTCCAATGGATTCTTTTTTTACGGTAGCCTTCCCAACTTCCTCTTTTCCCTATAAAAGAGTTTCTCCTCCCTCACTGCTGGGGGACTTGCATGTGGCTTGCCATGCTTGCAGATCTCGAATTGCAATTCTTTGATCAATTGGGATTCCAATTGATCCCAAATAAAAGCCTTTTTTGCTGGAAAAGTCACTGGCTGTCTATTTCTTTAAGGTCAACAATATCATATAACATATGTGTTTTTCAGACTGGCTTCTGTCATTCAACATTACGTTGATGAGATTCATCCATATGGTTGTATGTGATTATGTTTCATTCATTCTCACTGTCATGTAGTATTATTTTGTTGTATAAATATAATTTACTTATCAATTGTATCAATCAATACGATGCCATTTGTACTGGTTTCCATGTGAGCAAGTCTAATTAATGCCACTTATGAACATTTCTGTACATAACACTTTGTGAATGCATGTAGATATTTACTTAGTACTATACCTGGGAGTAAAATTGCTGAGCCATAGTATATTCATAGGTCAGTTTTATCAGATTCTGCCTGTCAGTTTTGCATTCCTATCAGCCACATAGGAGACTTTAAGTTGCTCCACATCTCTGCCAATACTTCGCATTTCCCTCATTTTCATTTTAGCAATTGTGATGAGTGTGTAGTGGTAGAACATTGTAGTTTTAATTTGCATTACCTTGATGACCAATTAAACGATCACTTTCTATATATTATTAGCTGTTTGGATATTCTATTTTGTAAAGAGTCTATTCAATTTATTTGTCCACATATAGATGGGATTGCCTATTGATTGTAACATTATATGTCGGTAATTACCAGCCACCTTTGAAATTGATACCCATCTTGTTAAATTTATGAAGATTAAACACAGCACAGAAGAGGCTCTAGCCTTGAGAGAGAGAATTTTGACTGAAATGGTGATGTCAGTCGATTGCTAATGATTGTTTGGAGTTCTGAACATTTCCCAATCATGCCCTAAGCAAATGTGGGTCTAAGAGACTTTTTTGCTTTCTGATTTCAAGATTTAAACTAAAAGATGTACAAAGCAAACTTCTTCATCCTCTTTTCCTTTGTGTTAAAGCCCAGTTTCCATTTAGTTGAAAGCCTAAAGAAAGGGATAATGAGGGAGTAGCACTTCCTTCCCAGTGGGATAAAAATTCTAAACCTATTTTATTACCTTAGGTTGTATAAATAGAGTTTAAATGGAAAAATCCTAAGAACAAAGTCAAAGTCAAACCAAAGGGGATGAATGTTCCATAGAAATGATACAACATATACCTACAGTTTTTCTTCCACTGAAAATTTGTCCTAGAGATATATATTTTACTCAGTTTTATACTTCTTCCTTTTATTATTTAGGGCTTTTGCTTGCAAGCATTAGGCTTCAGCTCTGACTAATCTATCACCACCTCCATCCAAACACTGTGAAGACACAAGACAGCTCCTAGACTCATAGGCAAAGCTGAGGGACCAAGTCTTGGAAAGACAGGCCCTAGTGTAGCTACAGGGATTTGGATAGGAGGCACGAGTGAACAGTCATCAGAGAGAAAAGTAATTTTGTTTCTTGTGTCATGTCCCACAGGATTCCAATCTGCCAGAAAGAACTCAGCTTTCCCAGCTTAGATTAAATATTGATACTTGGTCAGGGGAGAGCAGGGTACCTCGACTGAACACATTTTCATGCAATTGTAGTTTCCACAGCAAAGATGTGCTGCTGCTACCAGAACACGCATTGGAGGAGGAGCGGGCAATGCTGGCTGGACAGGAAAATGACGACAGATATCCACTACACTCTTCTCAGTCAGAGAAGGAAGAACAGAAAGGGACAGCCCCTTGAGGTTAATATTTGATGCGAACTCCTTAGTCAAACTGAATTATGCTAACCCATTTTAAGCAGGGACATAAAATAAAATAAGTTAGTAAGGATGAGAACTAGAGTTAAGCAAGAGAGATATTAAGCTTCCTGTCCTCTGGCACTTAATGTGATGCCATAATGAGAAATATGGGGTATGCTTAGATGGATAAATATTTCTGATCAAATTAATCCCGGTACAAGTGCACATGTAGGATTCATGTTTCAAAATAGAATCAATAATGAAATATTTTCACTTAAATATCTCTGTAAAAATATTGCCGCTCTCTTAGTATAACTTACACATGGTGAAGAAGAAAAGATTAGAAATCATTCAGCAGCATGTGTTTTTCTCTAAACTATTACTAGACATTTGTGATTTTAAAAAAAGTACTTAATAGTTGCTGCCCTTTTACTGAGTCGCTATGTTCGTTGGCTTATTTCCAGAGTGATATTCTTACGATGGTTCTATCAGGAAACACGGCCACCTCTCATCAAAATGATAAGGTTTCTTGGTGATAAATAAATAAATTTCCCCAAAATGACTTGAGTAAAAGCAGAATTTAAAATAGAAAGCAAAAAAAGGAAAGAGAGGGTCATGCATGATATACTGCACAATCAAATGGAAAAAGAAAAATAAAAGGAAGTCAGAATAAGGAAAGAAGAGAAAGAAAGAGAGGATAGAAAGATTAAGGAAATAGAGAGAAAGCCTCAATTCATAAGGAAGGAGACAAGCTGAGAAAAAAAGAGAAAGTGATCAAACAGTGTTAGTGCAGAGTAAGGAAAGCCCAGAGCTGATCGAGCCCTGATGCCAACAGTTTGATGCTGAGATCTTTGCAACGGCAGTCCACAAGCCACTGCAAAGCATGAAAGAACCAGATCAGAAAGCCACCAGTTCAGCAGCAGAGACCAATGGCGATGTAGTGGGACATATTAGAAAAGGACAATAAAGAAAGTAAAAACGAGCCACAGGTTTAGCTAACTCTGGTGATTGAACTGTTGTCAAAAGCCTGTGGGAGACTTAATTAGTCATCTCAAAAAAAAAAAATCAGTTTTTGGCTGACAGAGACATCATGGTATAGGTTTTTTTCCCCTTAAATTGTACATATTATGCTTAATTTAAAAACATACTCAAATTCAGTTATCCTAATTTTCATGATTTTCAGTCCAAAAGATTTATAAAGAACACATATACAAACTTCACTTTAGCTCATTATTCATTGGCAGCTCCAAACCACTTTTTTCTTTTAATCTGGATCCCTTATATCAGCTAACAAACTGATCTCTAAGTTCAAATCCAAACGATATATTTCAGGGTTATTTTTACGATGATTTATTTGAATACTGATTGCATTTGCCATTGCTATTTATTAAAACTTGTGGAAAACAATAAAAAATGCTTATACAAATGATAGGAAGGGTAGATCAGATAGACTTCATAGAACTGACGAAAACTAAAAATAAATCTTTAAATATGCTATATCAGAGAAATTCTAGGCTTAGTAGGGTACAATCCTTGAGGATGTGTCCATTGTAAATAAAAAGCTCAAAATTGAAGAAAAATGTACAGAGTGTTGAAAATATATTGTTGAAAGACTTGCTTATAATTCAAGGAGTGCTTTTCTTCCATCCTCTGGAAAGAGAGCTATCATGCATAATACATATTTGTTGTTCAAATTATTGCCATTTCATTTTGCTACAAGATTTTAAACATTTTTATATGAAATTAAGAATAAATATTAATTTATTCTCAATTATTTCCATTTTCATTCCCATATTAAAATTCTAGTTTAATATTCCTGAATGGTATGGATTATTTTAATTTCTGGAAGATATGGTTAATTGTCTGAACATTGAACTGATAACCAAATTAGTCTCTAGATGCAGAGGACTAGGCCTTTGGCCTAAGATCTGGTTAAAGCACAAGTGTACACAGGCATACCGCTTCAGATTTCAGAACAGTGCACGCCATATATAATGGCACTTAACCTGATAATCATTTGTTTTTGTCTCTGTTTTAAAATGCTGCTAATATAGGAGATCACTAACTGGAAATTACTTTTGAGAAAAATGCTTAAAGCATCTATAATGTGAGCTTGTGTTTACTTTGAAAACAAATAAAAACAAAATTGATGCAAAACAGAAATAGAGACTTCCATTTTCAAAATTGTCTCATTTTAAACTCTGATGCAATCTCTCCTAATTTCACACTAAAAATATCTGTAATGATGAAGAAAAGGTAAATACTCAAAGTACAGCAGAATTGAGAATAAAGATCTTCAATAAACATAATGTGATAAAAAAATTATTAGTTTATGCACTGTGGCGCTCGATTAAAAAATATGTTAGTTAAATTATAATTAGGATTTAGAGTATGTATGTCTACTACTGTTTCGAAAAATCAGGAAGGAATGTGTTACATCCTCTAAAGTCTCATACTTTCCTAGGTAAGCAAGTCTCTTACTAACCAGATAGTTGGAAATTTATAATTACGCTGTACAAAGATATTTATTTAAGATAACAAGAGCGGCATGCCCTCAGATCTGACCCTATAGAGATATGAGAGCTACAAATCATTGCAGGAGAAAGAAGAGAGATAAAGGCACTTAGCCATGCATGTTGAGCATATTAATATTAATAATAGTGAATATTAATATTTTCAGCTACTTGTTATTTAAGAGTATTAAGAAATAGAAAGGGAAAGTAGAAATATTTCCCACCTTGAGACAACAAAGATACGTAGGTAAATAGCAGTAGAAATGAGTTTGTGATGGAATTTATGTAAATCAGTTTGCACTACACATTCAGAGTTTATAGAAGGAGAATCCCCCTGTCCTTGGTAGACAATCAGGGAGTCAAGGACTAGGCATTAAGCCCATCTCTTGAAAATCTCAATTTTAAATAGACTTCAATATTTTTAAGAATAAAATAAAGATAAAAAAAAGCACCTAAGAAAAATATTATAAGTTAAAAGATTGTCATGTTAAAGACTCAAAAAAAACATATCAGGAAAAACGGTTCACAGGATCTAGAAGAAATTTTTAGAAAACTATTTATCTTCCTTAAGTAAATTCAATAATCTTGTTATTTATGAAAAAGGAAAAGAATTTAACAGAAAGAATAGACCAAGAAGAAAATAGTACACTCAAAGAAGAAAAGGAAGATGAATTAAATAAATTTTTTACAGTGAAATAAAAATGTAATTATAGATAAAATATCTAAACTAGAGATAACGCAAATCAGAGTCAGGTCCAGGGGACCAAAAATAAATAACATATATATATATATATATATATATATATATATATAAAGTGATGAGAAATTTCTCTATATGGAGAAATCCTTGACTTACATTATCTCAACATTATATATCATACGTATTTGGAATTGTTGGCAATCTAAAACTGTTCTCCTTTGATATAAAAAGATAGAATTTTTGTTCTTGTTAACTCTTTTTATTTGAAAGCAAATGTTTCCCAAATCTATGAGTAAAGCTAAATTGAGCTTCAACATAGATATTTTTTTTTCATCTTTTCTTTATATGTCAAGAAAGAAATGTGAAAGTAGTTGACTTGGCTAGGGGCATGCATCTAATAAATGATGAAGTCAACAGTGGGACCCAAACTGATTTATTAAACACTATGTTATACTATCTTTCTTAACAAAAGGAAATGTTAAGAAAATATTAACCACTACTATCACCACTCCCACCACCAATAAGATAAAGAAAGGTAAATTCTTCCTTACTGTTTTACTATACATCTGTTCTCATTGACATTTATGCAAAGAATAACCAGAATATACATGTCTGTTTTCATAGACCCTTCAGCAAAGAATAAATGGAAGCCATATGCACAGCTCAAGATCAGGTTAATGTCATTATTTAGATTAAAATTCCCTTCTTTATTTCGAGTTACAATACGTATTTTCTTTTCCTTGCTATTCTATTTAGATACTACGTAAAATGATAAATAATCAGGTATGTTATTTATTTCTTCTGTTGGAATAAAATGTAAGTAAAATATCAAGAATTTATATCAAGTATGCAGTTGTTTGCACTTTAGAAAAAGCTTCTTCTGAATTTTAAATATTTAGTTTTTTGAATCCCAGTAGCACTGATGCTTTCCTTAGAGCAGCATATGAAATGTATACAAACGCCTGGACTACTTTGGGAAAAGAATGGATTATCATTACTGACATGGTAGATAAAACAGAAAGTCAGATTATACACAATATTTGAAACTCACTGAAAATGTTTCAGGTACTTGCACTTTACTTGATTTATAAACTACATTCTTTAAAGATGGAAACGCCTAGAGTAATCTGACACACTTCTGTGACCTATTCTGTCAGGATTTAGGAGTAACAAAGTCATTCACGGAAGGATTTGGGAGAAGGCTCTCCTCATAGAGAACGTGGAGCCCAGATGTGCTTGAAGGCCAGGCTCAGGTGGTGGTCGTCACTAGACAAACTGGAATTTCTGTTCCTCTTATTTTTTCTTTTCGAGATTTGTAGGCAGCAGTGTCTGGGAAAAGTTTAGTAGTGCACACTACATAACTGCACTTCGTCGGCAGCATTAATAAGCAGCCTATCTTTCTCGTTTAATCTAAAATTCTCCAATTTTCAAATATCATCTATTATTATTATTTACATTATCATTGGGATCTTTGTCAATTTTCTTTATAACCCTATTAGAGTTCCTTGAACCATATCGAAAAACTTCCTCCAGTAGATATCATTTTATCATGTTTTGCATAACCAAAGGGAATTTGTCCAACAGCGGTTTGGAGGATCTGTAAAACGACCTGTGATACACGGGACGCAAATCATACTTTAATGCGTAGAGTTTAAAGAAGATAAGTTTTAACAAAAGATCTGTGATGTCACCAAGAAGGAATTGCTTGATGAATGTAGTCTCTGTCCACCCTCAACCCCCGCCCCCAGTACACACACACATCAAGGTTCCTCCAGAGTATGTGAGTACAAGATGATGGGGTTCTTCCAGGTTGAAGGGAAACTCAAAGAGGGTTTTCCAAGCTTCACCATCATTCTCCTAGCCCTGCCATCAAGAAACTGCAACACAATTATCTTATATGGTTGCAAAAAGTGCTTTGAGAGAGTCACTTCACCAGCATGCAACATCCAGATTCGGAGAACAATTTGTTATAACACCAAGGCCCTATCCCTGTATTATCCACAGGCGAGGTAGCATAATTCAGTGATTTCCAGAGGTATGCTTTTCACATGTTAATATCTTGGAAACCAGGATTTACAATATAATTAATAGAGGCGTGCTACAGCTGTTGGCCTGGTCTGAAATAGATTTTCTTCTAGAGAGAATTTCTTTGTTTCTGTGTCGCTTCGGGGCACCCCCAATCTGAAACTGTTTTAAACAAAAATCTCTGCTTATGAATTTTTTGACCACTGTTAGTGTGAATCGTGGGAAGATGTTTTTTCCTTTACTTACAACAACCAATTCCAAGTTCAAGACATACAAGAATGTTTTCTGACCCTTTCTTTATGGTGCATCTATTTTTTATTATCTTTATTCTGAGTTTATTTCAGGTTTATATGCAGGTCTCCCACAAGGCTCCCTAATTAGAACATTCTTCTTACTTAATGGAACGTACAATAGTATGTAACTTTAAGTGATGGAATCTTCATTTGATTAAATATAAGAATGAAAAACAGAGATCACACCTGCGCAGTTATGCTCAGATTTTGTGATGACAACCTATCTATGAGAATGTGCTATATAATCACTTCAACGTGAGGACTGGGAGATAGTGTGGACCATAGATTGGGCACGGCTATTGTGCAGCTGAAAATGAGTTCACTCTTTTATATTGAGCACACCTTAAATGGAATAAAAGAGACAACACTATGATGGAAATTGGACCTTCAGTGCCAATTTTAAAGCTAACCTAGGATCTTACTTTGGTGGATAGTGGAAAAAGATTGTTTGGGGCTTACTATGAACAATGCTTGGTCAAAAAAGTCTCATAAATGATTTAACATAATTTATAGTCATACATAAGTTTAAGTCAAATATTAGAGTCAATGCAACTAAGGGTAGGAAGAAGGAAAAAAAAAAAAGCCAAATCAGAGGACATGTTCCATCTGTACAACAGCTAGAGCTTCTCACACCTTTCTTCAATGGAGACAGCACTGCAACCATTAAAAACAGACCTAGGAAATATTTCTTGATGTGAGTTGCTTCTGCGTCCTACTCCGATGTTTGTGTCTTGAAGATATCCCATCCCTCAGCCCTGCTATGTCCACATAGCCATGTAGTATCCTGACACTGTGTCTACCACAGTCATATTTCTCATTTTGCCACAATAAACTCTTCTGATGATTCCTTTCTTAGTGAAACAATCATTTTCTTCATCTTCTGTGGTTCTAAAGTTAACTATTTTGTTTCTGCCCTTTGGGACATTTTTTCTCAGTATCCTGGGCAGTTAACCACCCTCAACTCATTAAATAAATAATTTCGGGGCTGTTCCCTAGACCTCATCTCTTTCTATACACTCCCTTTCTAGGTGACCTCACTGAATCCCATGACTTCAAATAAAAATATATATTTTGATAACAACTAAATTTATATTTCCAATTCAAGAATATTCCATACTCACGTAGGTTTGACTGCCTTCTAGATGTCTCCACTTTGATATCAGACATAGATTGCCTCCTTTTTCAATTCACCATTTTTGCAACACACTCTAACTTATTCATTAAGCTTCAATGTAAACATTGTTGTCTCAGAGGAATGTTTCCCACTGCCCTATACTATTAATTCACAACACCCTTTATATCTCTTTTCATTATAGTTGACCACATGTAACATGAAGGATAAGAGCTATGACCATTTTGTTCACTGTTGGAACCTAGAAGAGTTTATCTAGAATTGACATTGACACATGCTAGTCAATATATAATTTTTAGTTAAATGAAGCAATTTCCCTTATCTACCCTCCACTGCACAACCCTTCAAACTTAAAAATGTAAGGTCTGTACAGTTTTTCAATGTATAGTCTATGTCAGGGGTCATTAAACAGCAGCCCACAGGCCAAATCTGCCCATAGACCATTTTTCTATGGCCCATGAGCTAAGAATACATATATTTTTCACTTTTAAAGGTTGTAAAAAAAAAAGTAAAGAGGAATATGTGACAGAGACCATATGTGGCCTGCAAAGCCTAAAATGTTTATGATCTGGTGCTTTACAGAAAAATTGCACTGAGTTCTGGTCTATGTGCATGATGCCCTCAATATATAGTACACAACCTGTGCCGCTGCACACGGCCGTTTCCAGTGAAGTAATTACTCTCGGGTCCCTAAAACTTTCAGAACACTAGCTCATGAGTGTCTCAAAGGACTAGCTCCTAGTATGTTTCATCTCTCACTTGATTTGGCCTTATCTTTAGACCAAAACAATGGCAAACAGCAAACAAAAATCTATAGGAAACAACAACAAAAAGTTCTCTACAAAAATGAAAACAAAAATATTGGTTTATTCTAGGCCAATTCTCAATCCTTAACCTTTTTGGTCTGGTCGGTTGTGAGGGACAGTGTGAATGAGTGGTGTTCCTCAAAGGTAAATAGAAGAAATTCTTCTCTTGCCATTCAATGACAGCACGGCATGAAGCTGTTATCTTGCTGTTGTCTGGCTACTGGCTATGATTATTCTGGAGAAAACAAACTGAAAATAACATCACAAAAATAAGATCCATACTCTCTTGAAACCTTGCTATTGTGTAAGCGCGGTCTTTTTATTTAGGTCAATGAGAGTTAGAAATAGCAGGTCTATAGAACTCTTAAATGCAAATACCAACTTCAAAAAGCCCTACGGTGAGCTCTTCCCATGATATATTAGCCACCTATAACCTGAATATATCAAAACCACATTCTGTTTTTACATGGACAATGTGAACTCCCTAAAAGCCACCGCACAAATTTCATTTTTAAAAAGAAACTAGGGTAATGAGAAAATCACTAGGAGAGAAACAAGAGACACAAAAATTCAGTCAACCTCTTATTCTGTCAGTATGAAAGAATGCCAAGAGCTTTGTGCTTTCCCTTTTAAATGAGAATCCAAAAAAAGAGCAAAATAGATAGAAAGAATAAAAATAATGTCAATCGCAATTATTGTCATATGTTTGGGTACACGTTAAAGCTCTGTGTGTGCTTTGAGGTTGCTGTGACTGGGTTTTATAAAAATGATTTACAAATAAGTTTGCTTCCTGGAGCCAGCTACAGGTGTGCTATCCAAGTAAGAAATAGAAATAGATCACAGTAAGCAGAGTTATACTTTTCCAACAATCTTAGAATAAGGACATGTACATAGACGTTTAATATCTCAGTTGGAAATTATACAATTATAAAGCCTGATCTTATTGCACATAGGCAAAAGGGTAAGATTACACAGTAACAAGTGTTTGTAAGGGATGTAATGATAGGACTCATAACAGAATACATGTCTAAGAAAACACAGATTTTAGTTATATCTACTACGTATTATTTGTGTACAGAACAAATAAATAAATAACAATGTTAGAACCTAGCAAAGTGTAGTAGTATGATTTTCCCTGTAATTAACTAATTTTATCTGAAAGACACATGAAAAGGAAAAATAAATTTGAGTAAAAGTTTTCTTAAATGTTTGTGGGCACTGAACACACCAGATGCCTAAAAAAAAGGAAAACAACGACTAGACTGGACACCAAGAGACCCAATTTTCTTGTTTACTAAACCAGCTATGTGACCTATGAGGGTCACCTAAAGAAATTACCATTCATAGAGCATTTATGATGGACAGGATGCTTTACAACTGCCATGAATTTTTACAGTAGCTTTATGAAATAAGGATCATCTCAATGTTACAGATGGGACACTGAGATTCATGAACCATCCTGGGTCACATCGTAAGTAAATGGCAGAGCCATGGCTTGAACTGGAGTCTGTTTAACTTGTAGGCCCTTATGCTCTTCACGTGACTTGATGCCTAAATTTCTAGGAATGCTGGGGAATATGGTCTCCTTTATTCCTTCTAACTCAGTCAGTGTCTATATTCTTTCCTTACTGTCGGATACAGCTCTTCCTTAAATCTACTCGCATCTCTCAGATCACTTCCTCTAGTTCTTCTCACTTCTCTTCTTCCACTTATTCTTACATCTAATTGTATTACCATTTCCCAATCTTCTTTTCTTGGCTTTCCTTTGTTCTAATTCTGCACACCCTTTGTCTGGATTTTATTTATTTGTACTTTAAAAGTAATCCATGCCCATAACAATAATCATATTATATAAAATGATATTTCTATCTCATCCACGATAGTGACCAAAAAGAAGAGTAATTAAAAATTTCTACTACAGGAAAATATAAGTGTTATTTACAGTTTTTTCATTATTTCTTCGTATCTTAAAACCAAATGTCAGAGTTTTAAAGAAACAGTTGTTGCAAAGGATCACAATAACTTAAAACTATACGTAGATGTACATATATGCGTTTGTTCTTAAGAATAATGATATTTATTTTTTCTGGATAGTACATTATTTTTTTAATTGTTTGATTTTCATTAGAATTACTTCTATTCTTAAAGCAGTACACTTTTACTGTTTTCTGGAGAGTTTTCTATATACTGACAAAACAAGGTCCTGAATAATTGTTACCTTATCAAATTCTGTTTCGAGTCATAATACAAACATGTCAAGATGTTAAAAAGCTTTATGTCAGTCTTAAAGAACTGTTTTATGAAATTACACACTGACAAATTTTACAAGGAAACAAACGCCAAACTGCTGTTGCTGAAACTTCCATCTGCATGTGAGAACTCCCAAGAAGACTAAGTCTGAAAAAACAAACAATTCAGCAATCTAACGTCTGCCAATATGCCTTCTAGAAAACATTACCCTGGTAGGTCATGACAACATTTTAGTTTTCAATTTCTTGCATATGTCCCATTTTTCTATAGGACATCAATTTGTTGGATTTATGGCACTTTATTAGAAGAACGAGAAGCAAGCAAACAAAAAATCTAGAAAGCTCTTGACTATGGAAATCAATTGGCACATTTCAACCATAAAGGTGAAGGTGTAGTTTACATATCCTTAATGGAAGGAGCAGTCAATAGATTGAGGAAGCATAGTTTTACTCCACACTCCACAGAAATAGCTAAGCAGCCTCATGATATCCCTCTTCTTTTTAAAAAGAAAAAAAATTGTTGGGATATATTTTACATACCCCCAAATTCACTCATTTTAAATGTACAATTCTGTTATTTTTAGTAATCTCACTAAGTGGTGTAACCATTGTACTAAATCAGTTCTAGAACATTTTCTTTCCACCAATAAGATCCCTCATAACTATTTATAAGTCCCCATTCTCACGTCCAGCACCAGGCAGCCACTAATCTAATTCCTGTCCCTAGACATTTGTCTTTTCAGGATATCTCATATAAATGCATTCATAAAGTATGTGGTCTTTTGTGTCTGTCTTCTGTCACTTAGCATAATGTTTGTGGTAGGAAGAGAACGGCCCCACAGATGTCCACGCCTTCATCCCAGGACTCTGTGAATATGTTGCCTTACACGTCAAAAGAATTTGCAGGTGGGGGTAGGGTGTGGATCATGAGATGAGAAGATCATCCTGGATTGTTCATGTGGACACTATCTACACACCTGGCTCTTGAAAAGTGGAGAAGCTTTACCTGTTCTGGTCAGAGAGGGAAATGTGACCACTGAAGAATGGTCAGAGAGATGCAAGGTGGCTGGCTTTGAAGATGGAGAAAGGGGCCATAAACCAATGAGTTCAGGCAGTCTTTAGAAGCTGAAAAAGGCAAGGAAACAGATTTTCCACTAGGGCTTCCAGAAGGAACCAGTTCTGCAGTTACCTTGATTTTAGCCCAGTGAGACGGGTGTCAAACTTGTAACTACAGAATTGTAAGATAAAGTTCTGTTGTTTTAAGACTCTAAATTTGTAGAAATTTGTTAGTGCAGCAATAGGAAACTAACACAATGTTTTTGAGGTTCATCCATGGTGTAAGCATGTGTCAATAGTTTTGCTCATTTTTATTGCTGAACAGTATTCTATGGCATGGAGTGAAACTGCCAGTCTTTCCAAGTGGCTGACCAGCAATATGAGGTTACCTTTCTCTACATCCTTGCCAACATTTGTTAGTCTTATTTATTAAAGTGATTCTAGTGGGTGTGAAATAGCATTTCATTGCATATTCAATTTGTATTTCTTTAATGATTAACAATTTCGATCTTTTCATGTGCTTCTTAGCTATTTGAATATCTTCTTTGGTGAAACATCTGTTTATATTTTTTGCGCATTTTTGATTGAATTCTTTGTTGCTTATTCTTGAGTTTTAGAGTTTTCTGTAAATTCTGGGTAAAAGTCCTTTATCTGATGTGTTTTCAAATATTTTTTCTTTATTTAAAACATTTTCTTAATGGTGGCTTTTGAAGTGCAAAACTTTTGAATTTTGATGAGATCCAGTTCATCAATTTTTTTCCTTTATGGACCTTGCCAAGAAATCTTTGCCTAACCCAAGGGTTCAAAGATTTGTCCCTATGTTTTTTTGAAAAAATTTTATAGCTTTAACTTGTATGTACATATACGATCCATTTGAGTTAATTTTTGTGTATCTTGTGACTTAAGGGTCTAACACTTCTTTGTGCATGGGGATAGCTAATTGTTCTAAAACTATTTGTTGAACAGACTATTCCGCCCCACAATGAATTGCCTTGGCACATCCGTCAAAAGTCAATTAAACCTACAAAACTGACTATAAACATAAGGGTTTATTTCTGGACTCTCAGTTTTGTGCCACTGATCTGTATGTCTATCCATATGCCAGTGCCACAGCGTCTTGTTATCTGTTGCTTTATAGTAAGTTTTGAAATCAGGAAATGTGAATACTTCAATTTTGCTCTTTTTCAAAATTGTTTGAGCTGTTCTAGGTGTTTTGTACTGCCAAAGAAATTTCATGATCTGCTTGTAAATACCTCAAAAGAGTCTGCTGATTTGTTGGTAGGGATTGCATTAAATCTGTAAATCAATTATGGGAAAAATTGCTAGGTAAATGACATTTTATCTTCCAGTCCATTGAGAATGAAATGTCTCTCAATTCATTTATTCTTTAAAATTTTGTTCAGGAAAGATTTACAATTTTCAGTGTTTAGGTCTAGCACTTATTTTGTTAAATTTACTACTATGCATTTTATACTTTTTAATACTTTTGTGAATGGAATTGTATTCTTAATTCCATTTTTGCTTGTTCATTCCTCATATAGAAATATGTTTTTGTATCTTGTATCCTGTGACATCGATATACTTATTAATTCTAATGGTTTTTCTGTGGATTCCTTAGTATTTCCTACATATAGGATCATGTTGTCTGCAAATAAAAACTGTTTTGTTCTTCTTTCAAATATAAATTCCCTTTATTTATTTTTCTTGTCTGATTGTGCTGGTTAGAACCTAGTTGAACAGAAGAGGTAAGAGCAGATTCTTTGGATTCTTGCCATGACCCCAATCGTAGGTGAAAAGCATTCAGTCTTTCATCATTAAATACAAGCATCTCTCAGTATCCAAGGGGAATTGGTTCCAGGACTCCTTTGGATACAAAAATCCATGAATGCTCAAGCCCCTTAGTAGGCTCTCCATATCACAGTTCTGCATCCGTGGATTCCACATCCACAGATTCATCCAACCATGGATTGTAAATACAGGACATGATCAGCGGTTGGTTGAATCCATGAATGCTGGAACTTGTGAATATGGAGGGCCCATTGTACAGTATTCACTACAAGCTTTCATAGATGCCTTTTATTAGGTTGAGGAAGTTTCATTCTATTTTAAAATTTTCAGGAGTTTTTATCATGAATAATTGTGGAATTTTGTCAAATGCTTTTCTTATGCTTATTGAAATGATCATATTTTTTCTCCTTTTTTCTATTAATAGCACGTATTACGTTAGTTGATCTTTGGATAGCTACCCAATGTTGCATTCAATAGATAAATTTTACTTAGGTATGGTATCTAATCTTTTTTTTGTATGTTATTAGACTTGATTTGCTAGTATCTTTTGAAGATTTTTGCATCTATACTCATAGGAGATGTTATTTTGTAGTCTTCCTTTCTGGTAATGTGTTTGTCTGGCTTTAGTATCAGAGAGACATTGGCCATATAGAATGTGTTGGGAGGTGTTTCATCCTCCTATATTTTCTGGAAGAGTTTGTAGACTATCAGTATTATTTCATCTTCGAACTTTAACAAAATTTACCAGTGAAGTCATCTGGATCCAAGATTTTTTGTAGGAAGATTTTTAATTACTAGTTCAATTAAAAAAAATTTGTTGTAGGGCTACTCAGACTTTGGATTTATTCTCCAATCAATTTAATTAGTGACTTTCTAGGAACCTGTCTATTTTATCTAAGTTGAATAAGTTGTTAGTATAAAGCTATTCAAAGTATTCTTTTATAATCCTTTAGATTTTTGAAGGGTCAGTAATAATATCTCCTCATTCATGCATAATTTCATGATCATTCTCTCTCTCTCTGTTAGTATAAATAAAGGTTTGTCAATTTTGTTGCTTTTTTTAAAGAAACAACTTTTAGTTTTATTGATTTTTCTTTGTATTTTTTTCTGTTTTGTATTTCACTAATTTCAGTTCTAAACTTTATTATTCCCTTGCTTACTCCTAACTTCAGTTTTATTTGCTTTTTTTTCATTTCTGATAGTAGCTGAGCACATAACCATGGTTGTAGCCAGGTCAGCCTTGCAAGTGGGAAACTCCTGTTATTGAAATTGGTTATATTTCCATTCCTATGACCATGGCCACACTTTTCATAAATCCATTGGAGTGGCTGAAGAAAGACGGTGAATTAGGAAAGAAGGTGAATTACGTCTAAAAATGATGTCATCTTGCACACCTGATTATCAAGACCAGCCTCTCCACAGGGGGTGCCTTTTGATGGACAATGACATGGTCAAAAATATTCTATCTTTTTTGGACCCATCTTAACAGATTCATTTACATTGTCATTTTCCCAGTCTATTATTTAGCTGATATACAATTCTGTGATAATGTTAATTGTTAAAATATTGAAATACTTCCATAAAATTAGTAAAAAGAAATCTTTACTTCTTGAAACTGTAAGTTATTTACTAACGTTGCCCAGTAGGGCCAGAGTTAACACAGGTGGCCTTTGGCAACTACTAAGCAGACCAAGACACTAAAGAGAGTGTGTGTGTGTGCATGTGTGTTTAGTCTGGGTTGGTGTCAATGTTTTCACTGAAGGTCAGTATGCAAAGTTCCCTATGGGATGTGAAAGCTTCTGGGTGAATATTTAGCCCTGACTCGTGAGTAGCACATGCCTCTGTGCACCAAGCTGCAACATGGCACCAGGTGCTGAGAACCTAATTACCAATATTTTAATGAAAATTACTTGAAGAGTTTGATGTGGTTCCTACATCAAGTAACAGTTCATCTTAGTTTATGTTTAACTTTTGGGAGCCATTTCAAATGAAAGCAAAAGATTACGTGACTATTTATATTAGTTAGAGAATGAAGTAGAATATGTATATATGTTATATATAAAATATATATAATTACGTTAATGCTCAATATGAAGAGAGAATTGAGTGATAATGTGATTTTCAAAAAATTAAACATTAAATTAAATTTTAAAACAATTAGATTGTTACGAATCTTTTAACTTTGTTTATTCCAAGTAACTTGCTAGTCAATTCATTAATTAGTGTGGACCTTTCCACAGGCTCTTTCTCCTTTCAGACAGAGTGATTCAGAAAATTAGTTTCTTAAAAATATATCATCTCACAGAATTTCCTTAATTTACTCTTAATTTAAGTCACACCTGAATATTGTATATTATGTCTCTAAAAGTTAGGAGGGGCTGTTAAATGAGGAGATGAAAATATTATCTCCATTTCATCTTTAAAGTGTTTAAAGATGGCAGAAATCTCTGATTCTTCCAGGGATGAGATTTCAACTCACTATTTGGTAAGCGTGCTAAGCTGCAGGGAGTTCACTTGTCCTCCTACCAAACACCTCTTCCTCATGAATTCAACAGGGTAGCTAGGGGTTCTTCCAGCTGCTAAGAATAACTATCACAACTATATCCCAAGTAAGTAAGCACAAGGTGAGTTCCTGGATTACTGAGTCTATCGTTAAGAGTCAAGACACTTTCACCTAATCTTATCATGAGCTCTAATGGACCATATTGTCATTTCAGGTCCTCAGGATTAATGTTAGCACATGGAATCCAGAATCTCTGACAAGTTCCTCCCCATTTCACTTTATTTTAGACTAAATTTTATTTAATCTAAAATTGTTCTTTTCTTTCCTTTGTCTAGTGAGCTCAAAATCCATTTATATAATATATTCTACAGATGTTTATCTTCCACAGGATACTAAAGTCTTCCCAACTTTTTAATACGTAGATTTTTCCCCTCCAGGTTCGACTTTGCAATCATGCACTTAGAACACAGTGGGCTCTGACTTCGTAGGTCTGGAGACAACGTGACGTAAAGGGGGAAAGACAAGAAAACAGCTGCTTTCCCTCCCAAGGAGGTGCTCAGGTGAAGGAATAACGGTGTGTTTAGGCAAAGCAAAAAGACGCTTCAACAAGCCATTGAAGAGGGAACGCTTTTCTAGCAAAGCTGTGAGAGCCTTATTAGTATTTTTGTAATGGGATCTGTGGATTTGATGTGAGGAAAGTCCTATGACTGCCTTCATATATTCCCATTTAAATTCTGCAGTTGCCACATATTCTAGAACAATGACCAAATTTTTATATAAGGAATCTCGTGCTGAAGGCTTGTAATTTGGCAAACTGCAGACTCTAACTGTGCATTTGAAATTTGCATTCCAGTAATCAGGCTGTAAAGGTAGAAACATAGGCATTCGATCGTTTCCTATTTTTTTCTTTAATCTGTCCAGTGATATTACAGGCACTATCTACCCCCGACAGTTTCAGAATTCCACGTGTAGTTCATACTAACATAGAACATTAGCTGCTTGTCCCCTAAGGCATTAATTTTTAAGGTCCTTTCTATTTTAGTACTTTAGAGACAATAATTTATATTTTCCTTCTGATTTCCATGGTTTGCTAGTTTTCTTTTCTTTGTTTTCCTACCCAAATCTCCCAGTACATAGTTGTATATTCTCGTTGTAGGTCCTTCTAGTTGTGCTAGGTGGGACGCCGCCTCAGCATGGCCTGATGAGCAGTGTGAGGTCCTGGCCCAGGATCCAAAACAGCGAAACTCTGGGCCCTCGAAGCAGACCACACGAATTTAACCATTCGGCCACGGCCATGGAGCCGGCCCCTAGTTTTCTCTTCTTAACTGTGAGTTTAGTTTTTATGTTTTTCAGTTCTAAGTAGGCCCTGTAGTCAATCCCAGATGTCACTCATTTCCCTGAAATTCTGTTGCCTTTAAAACACCTGGTACAAAAATTTCTAGAGTTCTTTGTTGTGGAGAAAAAAAGATTTTAGTTACATTCACAATAGATTTATTTGTTGGATCAAAAGAGAAGACAGGAGGAACTACATGGGGCAGGAAACAATGACAAAATTTTCTCGATTCCCCTTACAAGAAAGGCAAGCTCAGGACATTCCTGCTGCCAGGCTCATCAGCAGATGTTTGCCACTGGGCCACAGGGCCTCACAATTTCTGCAGCCTTTTTAGACATTCCAGAACTTAGTGTGGTGCCTTGTTGATACTTTCTGCTGACTCTAATAGTTAAATAGAATCTTTGGCATGACCCACCTGGACCACAGAATCTTGGTGGAATATGTGCTGCACTTCACCTTGCGTAGTTTGAGTCCTCCTTCCCACCTATCTGGGGATTTTAAGCAGACTGTTGAACTCTGCACATCCAAGCACATGATAAATGTCTAATACATGGATATACACCTAGACCTACGTTTGCAGATTCCTATCATTTTCTGTTTTGATGCAAGAAACAAAGATGCTTTATTGTATCCAAAGATTATCACAGGCACTGTTTGTAGTAAGTAAGTGTATCTAGGACATATTTTCCTTATCCAACCAATGAATGTAAATAAATTTCACAGTAGCTCGCCCCTTAGAAGTGAATATTCATGTTGTCTGTTTATGATCGCCTCAATTCAGACACAGAGTGTAGTCTATGAACAGGATATCATATGTCCCCAAATAACCATCTTTTCCACAGATTAGTTGATGTTCTTCAATTTCCCATTGAAAGTTTTCTTACGTATGTTCCATTCAGTAAATATGTATTCCCAAAACCAGTAGAATTATGCTATTTAATGTTTCCCTCCAAGTGATACATTCAAGTTGTCCATGATCTGGCTGTTTCCAAATTTATTCCCATTAGGAACAAAGAGAGGAAGTGGTCACAGAGATATGAATGGAGAGGGGGAAGAGAAAAGGAAGTCAATAGTCCTCCCCAACAAGTATTTTGCATATTTCATAAAAATTAATTGGACTATGTATCCTGAATGCTGTCAAATGCGGCTTTTATAAAGATAAGTAAAATTCATTATGAAGGTGTTTTAACATGTGTAGACGAACTGGATTATTCTGAGGATCTCATTTTGAATACTAGCTCAACAAGTTTTAATTTTTTAAAATGGTTTGCACTTTTAATGGTATGATTATTAATCTACCATAATAATCAAGCATCTATATAATTCATTGTTATATGCTGTAGCTATTCAATCATCTCATTCATCTTAACTTTAATAAAGTATTGGCACATGTAAGAGAGGTAAAATATTAGATATGAGCTGAATTCCTAGTCTAATATGCCATAATTTTCCTAATCCAGGTGAAGGATTATCAATTCCCGTTTGACAGGTATTACTTATCATGTCAACAAACACCCAGAATAGGAAAATATCTTCAAATGAGATCAGTGAGGATAAATATCATAAGTTCACTCTTAATTCCTCTCTCTATATCATTCACTACTGCTGTGCAGTGGGGTGTGCTGTTATAATATTGGACATGAGCAAAACTGGGGGTGGACAGGGTACATTGTTGCCATGCGTAGTGGAAGTTACAGGTAGTACATTTCATGGAAAATTAGTCCTCAGAAATAGGTTTGAGGCACAGAATTTCTTACTCCCTTAAGTTGGTATGTGTGCCAAAACCAAAAAACTCACACTATTTTCTAAGAATGATCTCTCTTCAAAACCATATTACCTTGGTGACATTATAGAAGTTACAGCTGCTGGTCAGGGCTCTTGTACTGGTAAGAATGAGTGGAAAATTTTTAATAACACTCCCATTTCACATAATTAAACAGAAATTTGTAATTCCACTAATTGTTTTTAGATCACCTATAAAGTACCTATCATAGTTTTGCTTGTTCCTTTGTTTTGTTTGTTTTTTCCCTCCATCCCAGTCCGTTTCTCACAACTTTACATGTGAAGAATGGATAGTAATTTTCTACTGTGACTCAACATGTAGTACAATAAGATACTTTTAATATAGTTAAACAATATTAATTAGTTCAGTTACCCTTTTATTGAAGTCAGAATATAATCTACACTGGCCAGTGAAAGTAAATGGACTATGAATTCTAAGGATCATTTGACTCAAATATCTTTCCATAACATGCCCTGAGAAAGATGTGGGATGTGAGTAGTGTAATGTCTGGTTGTGAGTGTCCAGAGATGTAACTCAGACAGCCATTATGTGGAATTGGGCTTTAGGGCCCAATATAGTTATAGCATAAAATAGACTCACATCTTCTATTTGTTGCTGCATGCCTGTTTGATCTAGAGAAAGACCTTATAACTGCATCAAAGTCTACATTTCTCGAAGGGTGACTTTTACTAACTACTTTTTCAAGGTTATGTCATATTATACCAGACCAGCTTTTTCTTTTTCCTTCAGTTTCATAAAATTTCCATGTGAAAATAAATAATCTGAGCTAACTATATTTAGGTCAAAGATATGTCTAATTAATATAAGCCAAATAAGTAATCATATGATTTATTAAACAGATCTCTGATATATCACCTCAACATAGTGATATGACACCATGCATAGTGTGCACGGCATTGTTTTTCAATGCAGAACCCCTGAGGCTATATCCATGTCAGCCATTCTCTAACAGTTGAAAATGAAAATAAAAAATCCGGGGTACCAGAGGGAGAGAGAATACTATTCCTACTTCTTTTGGAATCTTCCTTTGAATCCAGCTTACACATCTAAGTAAAGCAATTTCGAAGGTGGCACTGAAACGGGCTTCAATTGACACTAGCAGGACACTGACCCTGTCAGTGCAGCACCCACATCTGTTACATCTTTCCTGATACTCCAGCTGACTTTTAACAACCAGCACCCACAACTCTAAGCATGAGATTTCTCCCTTTACTAGGGAAAGCCAAGCTATCCCCGAGTGCACATGTGACAAGTGCAGCACGCCGAAGAAGGAACACTTCCCCAGGAACATTCGTCAGCCAAGGAACCTCTGCAGTTGGTGTGTAATTACTCTAGTCTCTCATATCTCTCAGAGGCTATTTCTGAAGTGTGTGTAATGCACCCCTTCCCAAAGTTTTCTGGCAGAATTATTCTAGTTATCTACTGTGGTAACTATTTTAAAGTGTGAACTGTATTATCTTTCTTTTCTTCTGTGTATCATTTCCACTTCAATGTTAACCAAACTTCCCAGTATACTACTTGCATCATACTGGTCTCAGTCTCTATTCAAAGAGCACCTGCCCTGCCCGGTTGGTGTAAGATAAAATAAAGAAACTGTACATGGACTATGGGAAACTAGAGTACATGCCTTGTGTTAGTGGATTGACCCCAACTCAGGCCCACATTATGGAATCCATGTGGGAAAACAGGACCGGTACTGCTCCATTGCAGTAATGATCAATATGCCAGATTTTGAAAGACAAACTGGTTATCTAAATTATTTTGTGAAATCTCTTGTTTCTTTTAAACATTGACAATTAATTACATTTTATTTAAATGCACATGGCTATTAAAGAAATACATCAAACTAAGTGGCTAATATGAAACAAAATTCTCTGTTTTGAATGGTATTCTAGTCCCATTGGTTCTCTTATGTCTAGCTTCAGAGACCTCATTTGCTTGGGCAACTCTTAAATGATGCCTTTTAAACTAAGCTGATAAATAGACATAGCAGTACTTTCAATTGCTGTGTATTTTTCCAGAATCCAAAAAGATCACAGAAAAAATCTGCCTTTTTCTTAGTGGTAGAGGTTGCAAAGTAGAATAACTTGTCCTTTATTTTAGAATGAATAACCTGGCATGTTCCACATCACTGGACCCTTAATGACTTTACCAATGTGATTGGTTTCTGAATATCTATACATTTTTCTCTCAGTCTCTGATTAGCATATATCTCTGTTCATCAGGCCTGACTAACATGATGCCATCAATACAGTAGGTCTGTATGGTGTTCTGGAGAATGTTATAATCCAGGGCCCTGCATAGTCTATTATGATAGGTAGTAGTTCTTTCAGTCAGCTTCATCGACATAAAGCTACCTAACAAAACTCAATGACATAGACCAATAACCATTTGTTTGCTCATTCCTCTGTTTGTCGTGTAATATTTGGAAATCCTGTTCTGCATTCAGTTTAGCTTGATTCCTAAGAGTGGGATGAGTTTCAGGCGGCTCTATGTGTCTCTCATTCTTCTAAAGCCAGTGGGCAGCAAGAACATCTTCCTTTGTAGCAATGGCAGAAGTCCAAGAAGCCAAATCCAACTGTGCAAACATATTTCAGCATCATTTTACACTACAGTTATGGATATCCTATTGACCAAAGAAAGTCACATGACAAGCCGACTATCGACAGAAAAAAGTATGCCCCTGACATAGTTGTGGGGGATAAGAAAAGAGAAATTACTAAACAATAATCAAATCTATCATACTCCATCCACTTATAGATAAATATTAGTCTTCCATAAAGGCAAAATACACTCAGTGACAAAATAAGACTCCCCCAGTTCCCATCCAGCCATGGTGGCAAGCTCAAGGTCCAGCATCATATGATTTACACTAGGTCCAAATGAGACTCTGTTTTTAGAAAGCTAGGAAGTGAAAGAGAAGTTATTTGTCCTCCGCATATCCAACATACAAGGATTAACATAAACTATTAACCATGACAGTTGCTCTCATTTGGAAAGGAGAAGAAGGCGATGGAAAGAACAGTTACTGTCAATAGCAGAGATGAATTGCTTACATTAGTAAACAAATGTCTCTCTCTCTCTCTCCCCAGAGGGAAGGAGGACCAGATGGAGCAGTCATCCTACTGAAGCTCTGAGAGTCATCATCTTGGAGTTCTTCTGTGGTGCAAATCCCGCTGCACACGCAGGTACATTTAGCCTTCACCGTGTCACCTCTTGGGGAATTGGGCTGTGAGGAGTAGACACTGCTGAGATGCTCCGTGAGTAAATAAGGGTCTGTTCTCTGATCCAGAGATCTTGTTTTTCCTGTCTGAATCGATGTATATGTACACGTGTGTGTGTTGAATTGCATACATTGTTCATTTGAAGTTTGTCCATCTCTGAGGAGGACATTTATGTCCCCTCTCCCCAAGTGCGACCATACATTAAAAAGTATTGTATAAATATGTTCTCACATTTTCAAATGGGCTGTCCTAGAGGGGTTTCTCAGAATATTTTATTTCCTATATTTCACCAGAAATAGCCTCACTTTTGAAAGATACAATATCAAAGACTTCTTCTTTGCTCTTAAGCTGGAGAAAAGGTTTCTATTTTTCCTATTTTCAGCCCTTTTCACTCTCTGGATACAGGATCTATATTACTAAAGATTTATGATTTTTTTTTCTAGGAACTAAATACTTGTGGGAAAATGTTTTCTTTTTTCAATATTATCACACAAACTATATAAAAGTCAGATTTCTTAAAAAGCCTGATATTTAGATGGAAGCTTTATTTTCAGAAGGCACATATTCATGCTTTTCTCCTGATTTACAAAATCCCTAGTTCCACTGTCATTTTGGTGGGAGGAGCTCACTTCCCCAGTTTTAGCCATGTACTGTCTAAACACACCTTCTAAGCTTCATGTTTTTCATTTACAGTTATGTTTAACACACTTCCAGCTTCCTTTGAAAATTGTAAGCATTTTATTTAGTTCCTGCACAGAATACAAGTCCAACCCTATCCTCTCACTGCAGGCAGCAATGACCTCTAAATTTCTATAATTCTGAACACAGAATAATTTGATACTCAATCATCATAACTCTCTTGCGATCATTTTTGTTACGATTTTATTAAATGTTGTGCTGTTATTTAGGTTCCGCCTTCCAGAGGTTGTCACCTCCACTAAATGTTAAGTATCCTAAGAGTAAGATGCAAGCATTCTGCAGAGAATTATAGTAGGCACTCAAATATTTATCAAATAAAAGAACTAATGAGGAAATGAATGAAGCGTTTCCTCTTCTTACCCTATAGTTATAAAAAGGGTCATAAGTGATAGTCATATTTTCTTGCATCACCATATTTAAATAACACATTTAGTAGGTGAAAATCTAATAAGCTAAGAAAATATACGGTAGAATGATTATATTTAAATACCTTGTATTTTATTCCCTAATTGTGTTTTTTACAACCATATTGATTTTTACCCACAAAGACAGTACCTATTTACTAAGTCATTATGCCAAGTAATGGGAGAGCTTGCGCTGCCTTCTTCAACAAAAGCCACAACTAACTTTGGATGATTTCTTTCTGTGTCCTTCATTATAACACTACCCACAGAAGAAACTTTGTAAATAACGAAGAGCTTTGATGCACAATGGATTTTGGAAGAATGCCAGTCTGGGAGATCCCTGTTGTGAGTTATCTTTCCTAAAACTTGTTCATGACATTCTTTGCATGCCCAGTGTCCACTGCTGCTTACCATATTCCTGAAGCAAATACAAAAAGGGATTGTAGCGCCAAGAGGTGACGGGCTATGTCTCTGTTTGAAAATGTGTAAGTGCCTGTGTGTAGGAAAGAGAGTGTGTTTTTGTGTGCCTGTAGTGTGAAAAATGAAGTTTTAAGGGGACCAATGCATAGATCCATCTAGAAATCTAAATTGTAAATTAGAGTCTTCTGTTAAGTGTCATATTGAGTAACAGTAATTTCTTATCTTAAGGAAGACCATATATGTTAATTACTACCCTCTATTTACTAATTACTATTCTAATTACCATGTGGAAGTGTTGAATGTCCTGATGTGATGATAGGGATCACTAAGCTTGTGAAAGCCACATATTTTTGAGAAATGCAGGGTCACCAGTGTCTAGTAACTCTAGAAGTTGTAAAGTCAAATAAATATATTATAGCCACCCATTTAACATAGTGAGTTTTCAATTCCCCCTTATTAACACTCACTTAGGAAGAATACTTGAGGTGAAGGCCCAGCCCCAGGCCAGCCATCTGCCCCTGCCTTGGGTTCACAAACGTGGCCAAGTTAAGGCTCCCAAGAGCCCTGAAAAATGAAATCAATGAAAGCCCTATATCCATGTGAATGAGGTTGGCCTCCAGATAAACTGTGCTTTGTGTGTGCTGGAAACTATTTTCTCCCAGTCCTATAAATGCCCATGGAACAAGGTATATTCACACCTGCAAACACATTTCCTTTTCTATAAGTGAATATTTTGGTTTTTGCAAAGTCTTACACTTGGTTATGGGAGTTTTCCTCTTCCCCAGACACAGACCCCTGTGCAAATGCATCATTCCCTATACTTGTTTGTGTTAGCTCACTTGAATAAAACCACAAAATCTGAGTGTCTTGGATACATACTTACAGTAACCCTCATCATTACTTAGGCAGTAAATTCTGCACACGTATACCGTGGGGCAGGCCGGCGGATGCTGCATGCCATTTCACAGATCTCATAAACTCCTCACTATTCATCCTTAAATGAGCAAAAGTTAAATTTGTGAAAGTTTTCTATTCAGTTCTAAACTATACCACACATGGACATCAAATCAGTGAAACGTACATTTCAGGTGTGTTTTACTTGTACATTTTTTCTTTTTTAAGGCTCACCCTTTTGGCTGGCCTTGTTAACATTTACTCATCTCAAATCTCTTTCATTACAAGGCCCTGAATTAAAGTCATTTTACCTGAAGGGAAATAGTTTAGGAGTCAGACTATGTAGGATTAAAACTCAGCTCTGCCCCTATTGTCTGTGTCTCATGGCACCCCACCAAGCTGTATTATTCTCATCTGTAAAGTGGAGATAATAATCCAATTTATAGGATTTGTTTTGAAGATTAAATGATATAGTTCATGTAATTTAGTAGATACATTGGCAATTTTCTGACTATCTTCTTCCTTATGCACATAATGTACAAATTCTGACCTTCTCCCCTTTGATTGAAATGACAAGTCAACAGTCATTTGGCTGATAGCATCCATTAGGGTTTGGTTTAGCAGCATATACCAGAAGACAAAACTTGTAGGCCTAAGAAAGAGTTGTATGTCTCTCTCACGCAAAAGTCTGGAGACAAGTTGCTGGGATCTGGTTTGGCAGCTCCATGCTAATCAGGAATGTGGGTTCTTCCTATCTTTTTGGATTACAGTCGCTAGCACTTCACTTCCACACTCCAGCCTTCCTCATGGTCCAGTATGACTGCTGTCACTTTAGTCAGCATGTCCACATTCTACACAGGAAAGGGAAGAGGATGGAAACAGAACAAATGCGAAAGAGTTTTCTTCTCAATTGAGCTGGCCTTCTTTAAAGAGATTTTCTGAACCTCCCCATAACAATTTCTACTTATGGCACGTTGACCAACTGTAGCTGCTAAAGAAGTCACGATACCTTTTAAAATTTTTGGAATATTACCACCACGAGTGAAATCAAGGTTCTGTTATCAAGGATAAAGAGAAGAATGAATACTGGGTAGGCAACTAAAATTTCTGCTATAGTCAAATTATTTTATGCATACTTAACATAAATATAAAATTTTAACATGTTTGAAAACAGTTCATTTTCTTTTTTTGTAACCGAGGTTTTTTGGGGTTAATTTTTGATCAAAACTACCTATATTCATTTTATACTTAACTTCAATTCACCACATATCATGGTCTGAGTCTGTGGTTCAGTGGTAACAATTCTCTTATTGTGGTAGCTGGCAGAGTTGTGACAAAATGTTTCCGTTGTGTGGTGGGAAGAGCCCTGTACTTGTAATCAGGAGAAAAGATACTGTTAGACCTTTGATTTTGAACACTTATTACAACCTTCACTCAGCTTCAGTGACTCCATAAAATGAGATAATAATGATTTCTTTAGGGGTAAATAAAACTACATAGAAGAATGAAGAACTGGTTCTTAACTGAGAAATCTTAATAGGTACCATGTAGTGCTGTAGCTGCATCAGACAATCCCTAACTTGAGTTAGAGATCCCAAACAAATACCACTCGGATCAAGCATGATTTTGCTTAGTCATCTGATTCTCTGTTACGTTTATTGAAGCCTGTATGCCTTAAATAGGAAGTTGACTGACGCAGTTTAATTGCAATAGAGTAGTTTGAATTTAGGCATTAATGCCATGGTCAAAGCTTAAGAATCTCATTTTTTTTTTTGGTTCCATATTATGAAAGGATCACCTGGGTACCGGTCTCTTTCTGAAATTCCTTTCTACTCTTGATGATCATGGTGATGATGATTTTGATAAAAAACAATAACAGGCAAAATTTATTCAATGTTTGCTATGTGTAAGGCACTATTCTGTTCACTTTGTATGTTTTCAATACACTTACTTTCACAAAAGTCTATAAAAAAGGGAATATCAGTGTTATTTTATAGATGAGACTGCATAGAGCTCTTAAGGAACTTGTGTCAGTTTACGTAGCTAAGTAGTGACTGAGCGAGAATTTCAACACAGAGTGGTTCTGAACTAAAAGTACTGTACCATACTACCCCAGGAAAGCAGCACACAGTAGGCCCATAAATAGAAAATGTCTGATGACAGTCTTCCCAAGGCAACTTACATCAATAGAAAATAAATCGTTTTCAAGTAGCTGTTTTTGTTACTGCTGAGATGGAAGTAGTGCTCTTCCCAGACAAGAAAATGAAGGACCTTGTTTCCATGGAGACACAGAGGCTTCTAGAAAACTCTAGTCCTCTTTAGTGATGTCAGCTTACTATCCAACGTGACAGGAATAGTGAATATTTCAATATTTTTCTCCTTCTTTCTCTTTCTTTTACTTCCCTTTTGGGTCTTCCAAGGACACATCCAATATTAAATCTAGATTTTGCTTTACACATATGTCAGTGAGATTATATTCTCTATATAATATACCACTATTTAGAGGAAAAAATACATGTTCTTCGTCCTGCTTTTGGAACTAAAATGTTCGCTCTTAATCAATCTGGCACCAATTTTCTTTACTTCCGCAATACTAACATTTTGGGCTGGATAATTTTATGTTGTAGGGGCTGTTCTGTGTATTTCAGGATAAGTAGCAGCATCCCTGGCCTCCACCCATCAGATGCCAGTAGCATCCTCCCGATTACAACAACCAAAAATGCCCCATAGTTTGCAAAACCACCCCAGTTGGAACCTCTAGACTCTGGCACTTCAGTTCAAACATAAAATAAAGCTTAATGATGAGATCTATTTAAGTACAAGGAGAAGGGGCATTTAATTTGGTCATTCTAGCAACTGCTCCTCCAAAAAGCAAGGCAGAATATTTTTTTTCTAAATTATGTCACAATGTTTCTGTATACCTCACCTAAGCAAAGCCAAATATCCAACTTGTCTTATATATTTTATATTGATAACTGCAAGAAGATTGTCAAATTGGAAATTTATACTACCACTGCCTTGTATAGACCTAATAGCCACATAAACCAAACATAATAGATATACTTCTGCTCCATGACATGCAGGCACATTGTGGGATAATGACATAAACCAAAGCTGGAAATGAATGAAACAGCACAACAAGTTGAGAAGGTATTCTGAATCCAAGTAGTCCCCAGAAGCTATGGGTTCACAGAGTCACAGTGAGCTAAAAGCCACACATTAAAAGGGAGTAACAGATTAAAGTCAGCCAAACTGTCAGGGATATAAGAGCAACAATGTCTCTAAAGATAAGCGTACAACAATCAAAGAGGAGTTTTAACTCCCAAATGCAGTCCTGTAGAGCCAGGTCCAATGACTGATTTCTCAGGGCAGACTATTCCATAGTATGGTCCATCTAGTGGATGTTGAAAATCACCAAGAACAGTTGAAGAAAAGATGAAGAAATATTTGGATGTATATAATTTCCTTAAAAACAAAGGATGAAAGTGGTGAATATGTGTTCCATAAATAGAGATGGTAAGAATAGAAATATAACAGTATTCTTTAAAGACACACAAATTGATATTCAGTAAAATTAAATGAACTGTGTAGGCACTTATAGCTACTAAGAAAAATAAAAGTTCGATTTCTTAACTTCTCTGGTGTTCTTTATATTACTCAGTGCTTGTTTTAGACCAATAAAATGTTTCTGATTTAGTGCTCTTTTAGAAACACAGATTTTTGCAACTTCTTTAAAAAAGAAAGACCAAGTCACATCCCTATTGTGTTGATGTATTGATAAGGCAATACATTTCATGGTTGAGTAAAACTGACAGCAAGATTAAGTAGTTTTTCAAAAACACTCTTTCCCCAACATCAGGTATTTTGTTTGGCTTATTTGGGAAATTACTCCAACTATAAATATCTCATCCTTGGTATATATAACTATAGTTCATTTGCACATTTATCTCTTTGCGATCTTTCCAAGCATATTGGAGGATAAAATATCTTTTATGTACCCTCTTTGTTTTCATAACCTTTTTAAATATAACATATAAAAATGTTTCAGAGGGCTGGCCCTGTGGCCTGGTAGTTAAATTTCTGCATGCTCTGCTTTGGCAGCCCAGGTTCATGGGTTCAGACTCCCGGCATGGACCTACTCTACTCATCAGCCATGCTGTGGAGGCATCCTACATACGAAATAGAGAAAGATTGACGTGGATGTTAGCTCAGGGCTAATCTTCCTCAAGTAAAAAAATAAAGTTACTGAAAGCTGAACCTCTCAACTTTAAAATATATTTTATGTAAATAAATATGTAAATATAATATGCAAATATGTAAATATGCATATGTAAAATAAATGTATCTATTTTGCAAGGAATACCTCCAGGATAGTGATTTCTCTCTGTATGTGGGTCTCTCTTTTTCTCTTATTAATAAGATTAATCAAATTTCTCTTGCTTAAATTGCTAATCAAGACATTTCTTTAATCTTTTTAATGAAGAAAATTGGTGCAAATGTCTGTTTACCTTAAAAATAATCTTCATAGTCCATTCCTTTGAAGTATTTTGTGGACAGAATACTGTTTATGAGACATGACACCAGGAACTCAAATGCATATTTAACAAATCTGCATTCAGCTTCTATGAACTGGGTTTTCTATGTAAGCATAAGTTTTAAAATGACATATTTTGTCATGGAATAATGTTTTGGGGCCATATAATAGACACTCCCAAAACAGAAATAGTTGTGACTAACTGTCTGGCATTTAGGAAGCAAGAGGGCATGTCTGTTATCTACGCTCTTATGGTAGGTTGTGCAAACTGAGACCTGCTGTGTGTTAAATTAAAATTGAACTCTCGGGTTGTCAAAGGCTGTCAAAAGAGAAAAAAAGCTCATGACCCAAAGCGTGGAGTGAGTATATCCATCAGCAGTCAAGGGTATTAGCAGTCAAGGAGAGCTTAGGTTCACCAATGCTTCTTCCCAAGTGGTAAAGATTTTTAACGGATCCTCACCACATGCTCCACAGCCATTTCCATCAGGGCACCTTCAAAATGCTGTATTCTCAAGCAATCACACTGGGTTATGATATAATACAGAATCATTCTAGAATTAGGATTTTTCAATTCTATCATGAGTTAATTTGCACTTCGTCATGAGCAAATTATGCGCTGCATTTCTAATGTGGATTATATCATTCTAGAGAGTCTTTTGTAGACAAATGGAAAAGTCAATACTAGAAAAATACAGAACAGTTTGACTATGTATAAAAAATGGCACTAAAATGATTGGAGAGAATTATGAGATTATTGAACATAAAAACAAAAAAGTAATTGCTTTTCATTAAATTATCATCATGTGGAATCCATTTCAAATGTGGAAATATTTAAGTATTTTAAAGTAATATATGTTTATTGTTCATATTATAAATTTGTTTCAAACTCTAGTAATATAATTGTGACATGACACTTTTTAACCATTTTCCATACATTCTTTACTTTTTAAAGTTTGCAAATAAAGATATAATTTTCCACCACGAAGTCCGCTTGACATACTTTTGTATGTTATGACTTGGACACATATGAAAAATTACTTGTTCCCATCTTTTCTCATCTCATAACTGAATAGAACAAAATATTCAAATAGTTTTAAGGGTGGCCCCATGATGCAGCAGTTAAGTGCGCAGTTCCACTCCAGGGTCCCAGGGTTCGCCGATTCAGATCCTGGATGCTGACCTATGCACCACAGACTATGCTGTGGTGGCATCCCACATAAAACAGAGGAAGATGGGCATGGATGTTAGCTCAGGGCCAGTCTTCCTCAGCAAAATGGGATGATTGGCAGCAGATGTTAGCTCAGGGTTAATCTTCTGCAAAGAAAAAAAAAAATTCAGATAGTTTAAATAAATAAAAAATTTAAATAAAGGGAATATTCAGGAGTGAAAATGTAGTTAATGCTATTTTACTGAAAATGGTGATATTCACAAAATTAGCATTTTTCAAGTCAAGTATACTGCTTATTGAAGGAAGTTTTTGTCTGACTGTGTCTATATACATAGACAATTTCATAATTTTGTCTAAATGGCATAATCAGCTAAGTAAAATTGCTGTACAACTAAGTAAGTGTTTTTGAAAAGAGACTGAATTGTTGATAAGTTTGTAGTGTAAAATCAGTTGAGTGCTTTATTTTGCCACTCTTCGACGTAGTTGTAGTTACTAACAGGATAATCAATAATCAGACAGCTAAACAGCATCACTCATTTTAATGTTGTAAATATCCCAAATAATTTTTCTTGCCAAGTAAGCTATGTATTCCAATATCTTACTTAATAACTAGAATACTCAGAATCACCTCCGAGAATAATTAACATTTTTAAAAAAACGTAATAAAATCCATAAAATATTGATGTTGGAATTACATCAATATATTTTAAGGATAATTGTTAGAGAGTGTGCTAATTTTGAAATTTGCAGCAAAGCTTCTTGATATAACAGAAAGCCCTTCCCAAACAATCCAATCTAAAAACACTTCTGTCACATTCTACCCCGTGTACTGGTTTTTGTTAATGGCATTTACTGCCACGCGATCTTTCTTTCTTATTCACTGTCTTCCACTATTGGAATTTAAGCTACAGAAGAACAAATAACTGATGCCTTTTATTTAACACTATATCTCCAAACACTAGAACTATTTGCAATGTAGCTGCCACTTAATAAACATTTGTTGAATGAATTAATGCAAGAATGGATGAGCAAATAAATAAATGAGAGATTTCCTGGCTGCTACTCACTCTAGAGCACGCTCCATTGAGTGTGGCGTGTGAGAAGCTGCTTAATCTCAAATGAAGTATTGAAATTTAGAGGTTTTTTTCCTCATTTCAGTAATAGAGCTCTCTTACATTTGGAAATAAAGGAATGGTGTGAGAAATCAGTTGTACTAGGGGAAAAGTCCTATTTATTTTGCTGCATCTTGTTGAAATGTATAATTGCTATTTTATTAAAGAGGTCCAAATTCCAGGAGTTGATCCATTGGTATAGATATAAGTGGTTACAATTGGAATACTATACTCACTTTTCCATGGCGGGACTCAGAAATAGATTCATCATAGATTTGAGCTGATAGCAATACCCTTAGTATAGGCAATTTGGGATGGGTATTTGACAACTTTCCCTTCCCTTCCCCTGATCTCCTCCCTCCTCTCCTCTTTCCTCCTGTTTCCTCTCCCTTTCTCTCCTGTTCTCTCTTTCGTCTTGGAAGGAGGCATTCCTCACACTGAACTCTGCTTTCTGAGACCAAAGAGATAAGTGGCCTCTGCTCACCCATGACCACTAGCCCATCTTGTAGTAACCAGCTTTCAGCCATTCTGGAGGGCGTTAGCCCACCCTCTAGACACAGGGAAGGCTTAGGCTTGGTTTTGGAGAGAGGATACCTCTCCAGTGTGGCCAAAGAACATTCTTTGTTTTTTTGTCAGTTTTATGTGTCCTTGAATTATTCTGACATTCCCATTTGATCCTTATATCATTATGTTTTTAAGACTGTCTTGAAATTTTTATTAAACAAACAAAACTCTTTCTTAAAATTAGAATTAAATCAAAATTTTAAAAGTATAAATAAAAGTCAACTTTTTAAAATATTTGGTTGACGTCATTACATTTAAAGAGTAACAGTATTTTAGGTGCACTTTCAAACATAAACTAACATATACAAAAGGTCAGGGGACTCAAACTCAAATCGATTTCATATTAAAATCTTGTTCTTTTTACTGTATCTAATGTTTATGGCCAATATTCTAATAACTAGCGTAATCTTTTCCACTTGTCAAATAAAAGGAATTTGGAGACTATCATTTCTTCAAAGTCGTCAAAGAGAAAATTAAATTCTGTCAATGACAAGTCTATAATATAAATAATTTTAATCTTTATAGGATATAAGGGTTATGTTACAACTTACAACAATTTTCACCAAAAATATCATATTCTTATTTTGGACAATTTCATGCTGTATGGACTATTCAACGTGACAGAATCACTCCTTTACTCAATGTAAGCAGTTTTGAACTTAATTTTCTAATTTGGCCTAAAATTGGTGAGTTGACCCTTATCTGCACCCCTCCTTTTTCCCACCATGAAAGTGTAGTAAACGTTAGTCTTTTATGGACTCCCTTGACTGAAGAAAAAAGGACTATGGGTCCTTACATTTTTCAATGTATGTCTTAAGGTTAATAGATTTCACAAAATCATCAGTGTATTTTAGGAAGTCCGTTAAAGTTCATACTTTTTCTATTGAAACTCAGAAAGTTTTATAATAAGTTCCTACAGATTCTGGAAGTAGATTGGACAAATTTCTCTCCTAAAAAGTCTCCTAGAAAACTAATTCTATTGCTTCCTCTCAACTTAGTGAATTATCACACTGTTACTAGGCAAATGGACTGGTCTGTTAGAGTTTCACTGAATCATGCTGATAAATGACTAATATTCCATGTTTTCTAAGGTGTTGCAAATGTCTTTTTCTACCACTGTTTCCTCAGGTGTAATGAATACAGGAATAGCCTCCATTTGAGAAAGATGGACAAGGCATGGAGCCTTGCCAGGTATTTGTTGCTGAGATGAGATAAGGCAACAATATTTTCAATAATTTTTACAAAAGCTGTTCTGCTCATGGCAAAAATTCCAATGGCACTCTGCTTCAGGGATGATACAGTCTGTGAAAATAGTTCAATGCTGAGATTTTAGAGTTCATGAAAGGAAATTGCTCTCTCTCTCATATTCATACCTCTATACTATATCTGAACTCAAAATATTCCTGTGTTCTCCTTTCAGTGCAAAACTTTACCCCTAACAGAAATGTGTTAGACAGGAAACGCATACACCCTACTATGGGTTTATGGTATCTTGCTTAAAACAGACTTCTCTAAACTCCTGTTTCAAATAATATCTTTTTTGGTGCACTGGGGGAATTTACACTGAAAGCAAGGCACCAAGGAGTAATTTTGAGTGGAGAAAACATGTTCTTTTTCAGCATTTAAGAACAGTTGGGAAATGGGAAGTCTTATTAGGTCTTTGAGAGAGTGTAATTCTTCAGCTTATTGAGAGGACAATTTGACGGTATCTATCAAAATTAAAAATAAACACTCTGTGGTAATCTAATTTCAGAAATACTCTCACTCTCTACCAAGATATTTGCACAGGAATTCTTACAGTAGCAGCATTTGTCATTATTATAGAAGAATTGGAAATAATCTGAATATCCAATAGCAGTGTCATGACTAAATAATGTGAAATAAATGCTCTAGAAGACTAAGCAGCCATTAAAAAATCAGTTAAATCTCTGTGTACTGATATGGAGAAATTAATAACATGTACACTGATAATTAAAAACAAGTTGTGCTATTCTTATTTTATTTGGTAAATTTGTATAGTGTTTTCTAAGTGTCAGATATTGTTCTAAGTGCTTTACAAATGTTATATTTGTTTTCTCATAACAAGCTTATGAAGTGGAACTATTCTCATTACTCCCCATTTTTCAGAGGAGGAAACTGAGGTATAGAGAGGTTAAGTGATTTTCCCAACATGGCAATACTAGTAACCAGGAAAACTAATATTTCAACCCAGAGGTCAAAGAGCAACAGTGCATGTAGATGCTGGACGGTGCCACGCAGTTGCCTCTTGAACCAGGAAGGGAAGACAGTGCATTATTTTCCATGATTACAAAGACCCCTCAAATAAAATTGTTGAAATGAGAATGGTAAGGCACTTCTTGTTTACATTTTCCAATCTTAGGATATTTCAAAACTAAGTACTTAGATTTAAATGTTGTTTGTCTTGAGATTAAAATAACACACCACCACCCAATGTGCCTGAAATAATTTGCTTCTTATCTTATTCATTCCAGCAGATAGATATGATGTATACTCTCAACTAATTAAAAATAAATCCCTCCAGAACTTTACTTTCAAGCGGCTTTCTGACAAAGGTTGTTAATCTAATAAAAAATCCAAGTACACTGTACCCAGAGATAAAAGCTTGCTTAAAGCCTACTCAATGTACTAATCTAGATTCCACCTAAGAAGTCCAATTATAAATTGAAGGGTAATCATACTTATACTTCTTTCATTCTTTTATTTGTTTTTCCAGCTTTATTGAGGTATAATTGACAAAGAAAACTGTAATATATTTAAAGTGTACAACCTCATGATTTGATACATGTATACATTGTGAAAGGATTCCCACAATCAAGTGAATTAACACATCCATCATTTCACGTAGTTACCTTTTATTCTTTTGGTGAGAAGGCTTAAGATCTACTTTATTAGCAAATTCAAGTATGCAATGCAGTATTATTAACTAGTAGTTATAGGAGAAAACTATTACAGTAGGCACCACGCTGTACCTCAGAGTTTATCTATCTTAAAACTGAAAATCTGTACTCTTTGACCACCCTCTGCCTATTTCCCCAACCCCCCAGCTCGTGGCTACCACTGCTCTACTATCTGTTTCTATGAGTTTGATTTTTGTTTAAGATTCCATATATAAGTGATACCATACAGTATTTGTCTTTCTCTGTCTGACTTATTTCACTTAACATAATTCTCTCTAGTTTCATCCATGTTGTTGCCAATGGCAAGATTCTCCTCTATTGAAAGGTTGAATAATATTCCATCGTATATATATCACATTTTCTTTATCCATTCTTCTGTCAATGGACACTTGGATTGTTTCTCTATTTTAGATATTGTGAATAATGCTGCAGTAAATGTGGGCATATAGGTATCTCTTCAAGATAGTTACTTCCTTTCTTTTGGATATACAGCCAGAAGTGAGATTGCCCGATCGTATGGTAGTTCTGTTAGTAATTTTTTAAGGATGATCTGTATACTATTTTCCAAATGTTTGTACCAATTTAGATCCCCGTTAACAATGTGCAAGGGTTCCCTTTTCTCCACATCCTCACCATATGCTTGTTATCTTTTGCCTTTTTGATAATAGATATTCTAACTTGTGTGAGGTGATATCTCATTTTGGTTTTAATTTGCATTCCCCTAATGACTAATGAGGGTGAGCATCTTTGCATATACTTACTGACTATTTCTATGTGTTCTTTGGAAAAATATCTATTCAGGTTCTTTGTTCATTTTTTAATTGAGTTATTTGGTTTTTGACATTAAGTTATATGAGTTCCTTATATATTTTGAATATTAACCTTTATCAGATATATGGTTTGCAAATATTTTCTCTCATTCCCTCGGTTGTTTTTTCATTTTGCTGATGGTTTCCTTTGCTATGAAGAAGCTTTTAAGTTTGACATAGTGCCACTTGCTTATTTTTGCTTATATTACCTTTGTTTTTGGTGTCAAATCCAAAACATATCATTTCCAAAACCAATATCAAGGAGTTTTTCCCCTATGTTTTCTTCTAGGAAATTTATGGTTTCAGAATGTTACATTTAAGTCTTGCATCCATTTTGAGTTGATTTTCATGTAAGGTGTAACATAGGGGTCCAATTTCATTCTTTTGTATGTGGCAATCCAATTTTCCCAACACCATTTATTGAAGAGAGCATCCTTTCCCCTTCTTGTATTCTTAGTGTCTTATAGAAAATTAGTTGATCATATATCATGGGTGTATTTCTAGACTCTCTATTTTGTCCCATTAATTTATGCATCAGATTTAATAGACAATTCCATCCAGTTTTAATTACTATAGCTTTGTAACATACTTTGAAATCAGAAAGTGTGATGCCTCCATTTTTGCTTTTGTTGCTCAAGATTTCTTTAGCTATTTGGGGTCTTTTGTGGTTCCATATGAATTTTATGTTTTTTTTCTATTTTTGTGAGAAATTCCATTGGAGTTTTGATAGGGATTGCCATTGGAATTTTGATAGAGATTGCATTGAATCTGTAGGTGACTTTGGGTACTGTGGACATTTAAAAAGTACTAATTCTTCCAATCCGTGAACACAGGATATCTTTCCAAATTCATCCATTTGATGAATTTCTTTCATCAATGATTTATGCTTTATAGATCTTTACTTCTGCAGGACAACTTTGCCAGGTAAAGTATTCTTGGTTGGTAGTTTTCTTTTTTCTTTTAGCACTTTGAATATATCATCCAACTCTCTCTTGGTCTGTAGGGTTTCTGTTGAGAAATTTGCTCATAGCCCTATGGGGCTTCCCTTCTTGGTGAGGAATCGTTTTGCTCTTGATGTTTTTAAAATTCACTCTTGGTCTTTAATTTTAGATAGTTTTATTATGTGTCTTGCAGAAGATTTCTTTGAGCTGAATCTGTTTGATGAAAAATTCACAAGAGGGACTCAATAGCACAGTAGAGGATACAGAAGAATGGATCAGTGAGCTGGATGAAAGACCATAGGAAATCACCCAAGGTGAACAAATAAAAGAAAAAACAATTAAAAAGATGGAGGACAGTCTAAAGGACCTCTGGGACAGCAGCAAGTGCACTAAAATCCATATCATAAATGTCCCAGAAGAGGAGGAGAGAGACAAAGGGACAGAGAATCTATTCAAAGAAATAATAGCTGAAAACTTTCCCAACCTAAGGAAGGAAACAGACATCCAGGTACAGGAAGCACAGAGAACACCAAACAAGATAAACCCAAAGATTCCCACACAAAGACACATTTAATTAAAATGTCAAGAATTAGGGGCCAGCCTGGTGGCACAGTGGTTAAGTTTGCACATTCTGCTTTGGCATCCCAGGATTCGCTGGTTCAGATACCAGGTGCGGACCTACACACAGCTTGTCAAGCCATGCTGTGGCAGGTGTCCCACATATAAACTGGAGGAAGATGGGCATGAATGTTAGCTCAGGGCCAATCTTCCTCAAAAAAAAAGAAGTCAAGCATTAAAGGTAAAGAAAGAGAATCCTAAAAGCTGCCAGAGAAAGGCAACAAGTTAAATACAAAGGAAACCCCATAAATCTACCAGCTGATTTCTCAGCAGGAACCTCATAGGTTAAAAAGGAGTGGCATGATATAGTTACAGTGCTGAAAGGAAAAAATTTGGAGCTAAGAACACTTTACCCAGCAAGGTTATCCTTCAGAATGGAAGGAGAGATAAAGAGTTTTCCAGACAAGGAAAAACCAAAGGAGTTTATCACCAAGAAACCAGCCTTACAAGAAATGCTAAAGGGATTCATTTAAGTAGAAAATTAAAGACCACAAACAGGAATAAGAATATTATCAAAAACAAAAACACCCCAATAAAATCACTGGTAAAAGCAAATATACAATAAAGGTAGCAGATCAACCACCTATGAAGCTAATATGGAGATGAAAAGACAAAAGTACTAAAATTATCTATTTCCAAGATAAGAGGGTAATGGAAACACATGCACAAAGAAGAGGTTAAATATGATATCAAAAACATAAAATGTGGAAGGGGTGGAGTTAAAGAGTAGAGCTTTTAGCAAGAGGTCAAACTTAAGAGACCATCAACTTAACATAGACTGCTATATGTGTAGCTTATTATACATGAACCTCATGTAATCACAAACCAGAAACCCATAATAAATACACAAAAAATTAAGAGAAAGGAACCCAAACAAAATACTAAAGAAAGCCATTAAATCACAAGGGAAGAGAGCAAGAGAAGAAGAAAGCAACAGAGAAGATCTATTAGCACACGAAGAAAAAAGTAACAAAGTGGCAATGAGTACATTCTTATCAATATCTACTTTAAATGTCAGTGGAATAAATGCTCCAACCAAAAGAAATAGGGTTGCTGATTGGATACAAAAACAAGATGCATATATATACTGCATACAAGAGACACACTTCAGATCTAAAGGCCCTCACAAACTGAAAGTGAAGAGATGGAAAAAGATACTCCATGCAAATGACAGTGAAAAGAAAGCTGGAGTAGGAATACTTATATCAGAGAAAACAGGCTTTAAAACAAAAACTGTAGCAAGAGACAAAGAAGGGCACTACATAATGATAAAGAGAACAATCCAACAAGAGGATACAATACTTCTAAATATCTATGCACCCAACATAGGAGCACCTAAATATATAAAGCAATTATTAACAGACATAAAATGAGAAATAGATAGCCTCACAATAATAGTAGGGGACTTTAACTCTCCACTTACACCAATGGCTAGATCATCCAAACAGAAGATCAATAAGGAAACATTGGCCTTAAATGACTCATTAGATCTGATACAGTTAGTAGATATATACAGAATATTCCATCCAAAAACCACAGAATACGCATTTCTTTAGAATGCACCTGGAACACTCTCCAGGATAGATTACATATTAGGCCATAAAGCAAGTCTCAGCAAATTTAAGAAGACTGAAATAATGCCAAGCATCTTTTCTGATCACAACAGTATGAAACTAGAAATCAACCAGAGGAATAAATCAGAAAAGCCATAAAAATGTGGAGATTAAACAAAATGGTACTGAACAATGATTATGTCAATGAAGATATCAAAGGAGAAAGCAAAAAATACCTGAAGACAAATGAAAATATGACATGCCAGGGCTGGCCCCGTGGCCGAGTGGTTAAGTTCGCGCGCTCCGCTGTAGGCGGCCCAGTGTTTCGTCGGTTCGAATCCTGGGCGCGGACATGGCACTGCTCGTCAGACCACGCTGAGGCAGCGTCCCACATGCCACAACTAGAGGAACCCACAACGAAGAATACACAACTATGTACCGGGGGACTTTGGGGAGAAAAAGGAAAAAATAAAAAAATCTTTAAAAAAAAAAAAGAAAAAAAGAAAATATGACATGCCAAAATTTATTGGATACAACAAGAGCGGTTCTCAGAAGGAGGTTTATAGCAATACAGGCCTATCTCAACAAACAAGAAAAATCTCAAATAAGCAACCTAACAGTGAACCTAAAGGAACTAGAAAAAGAAGATAAAAGAAAGCCCAAAATCAGAAGAAGGAAGGAAATAATAAAAATCAGACCAGAAATGGTTCTTTGGAAAGAACCAAAATTGACAAACTTTTAGCTAGACTCACCAAGATAAAAAGAGAGAAGGTTCAAATAAATAAAATCAGAAATGAAAGAGAAGAAATTACAATGGACACCTCAGAAATACAAAAGATTATAAAAGAATACTACTAAAAGCTATATGCCAACACATTGGATAATGTAGAAGAAATGGATAAATTCTCAGAATCATACAACCTTTCAAAACTGAATCAAAAAGAAATCGAAAATTTAAATAGGCCAATCACCAGTAATAAGATTGAAACAGTAAACAAAAACCTCCCCCCCAAAATAAGTCCAGATGGCTTCCCTGGTGAATTCTACCAAACATTCCACGAAGACTTAATAGCTATTCTTCTCAAACTATTCCAAACAATTAAAGAGAAGGAGAAGCTTCCTAACCCATTCTATGAGGCCAACATTACCCTGATACCAAAACCAGACAAAGACAACACAAAAAAAGAAAATTACAGGCCAATATCCCTGATGAACATCAATGCAAAACTCCTCAACAAAACACTAGCAAATCAAATACAACAATACATTAAGAAGATCATACACCATGATCAAGTGGGATTTATTTCAGAGATGCAGAGATAGTTCAACATCTGCAAATCAATCAAGGTGATACACCACATTAACAAAATGGAGAATAAACATCACAGGATCATCTCAATAGATGAAGCTAATTTTCTTACATTCTGAATTTCATCCTAGGAACTCATAACCTCCTAAACAATTGTCTTTTGAATTTCTTAACGTCTTTCACAGAACAGAGAGCTTTCATTTTAATAATGTCCTACTTATCATTTTTTTTCTTGCATGAATTGTGTTTTTGGTGATATGTCTAAGAAATAACCACCAAACTCAAGCTCACCTAGATTTTCTCCTATGTTTTCTTCTAGAAGTTTTATAATTTTGTGTTTCACATTTAAGTCATCTATGATCGATTTTGAATTAACTTTTGTGGAAGACTATTCTTAATCCCTTGAATTGCCTTTGCTCATTTATCAGAGGTCGGTTAACTCTACTCGTGCGGGTCTATAACTGGGTTCTCTATTCTGTTCCATTGATCTATGTGTCTATTCTTTTGCCAGTGTCACGATATTTTCATTAACATAGCTTTATAGCAAGTCTTGAATCAGTTAGTTGAATCTTTGATTCTTCTTCTTTAGTGTAGAGCTGGCTGTTCTAGATCTTTTGTTTTTCGCATAAACTTTGGAATCAGTTTGTCAATATCTCCAAAATAGCTTGCTGTGATAGTGATTGAGATTGCCTTGACTCTGTAGATGGAATTGGGAAGAATCAACTTGTCAAAAATACTGTCTTCCGATCCACGACGACTGAATATTTCTCTGTTTATTTAGATCTTTGATTTCTTTCATGAGAGTTTAGTAGTTTTCTGCATATAAATTCTGAATATATTTTGTTAGATTTGTACTTAAGCATTTCATATACTTGGTAGTATTATGAATTATATTGTTTTCTTCTTCAGCTTAAAATGCCAAGTCTTCATTGTGGTATTTAGGAAAGCATTTGATATTTGTATATTAACCTTTTATCCTAGGGTGTTGCTATACTTACTTATTAGTTCCAAGAATTTTTTTGTCAGTTCTTTGGGATTTTCTACATAGCCAATCACCTTCTCTGTGAATAAGGACATTTATTTCTTCCTCTCTAATATATATCGTTTTATTTCTATTTCTTGTCTCATTGCACTAGTTGTGATTTCTAGTATGATGAGGAACAGTAGTAGTGAGAGATAACACACTTGCTCTGCTCCCGATAGGGAGAAAAGCACCCAGTAAGTGTGATTTTAGCTAAAGGTTTTTTCTAGATGTTCTTTTTCTACTTTACATTTCTATTCTTAGTTTGCTGACAGTTTTTGTCATGAATGGGTATCAGAGTTTGTCAAATGATTTTTTGGCATCGTTTGATATGATCATATGACTTTTTTTCTTTATCCTGTGATTTGGTGGATTACACTGCTTTACTTTTAAATGTTGAACCAGCCTTATTTACTTGAAATTAATCCTAATTGGTCATTGTGTATATTGCATTGTAGACATTGTCAGATTTCTTTTCCTAAAGTTTTGCTGTGGATTTTTGCGTCTATGTTGATGAGAAATATCTATCTGTAGTTTTCCCTTCCTGTTATGTCTTTATCAGTTTTGGTATTAGCATAATGCTGGTTTTAAAGAAGAAGGTAGACAGCCTTCCACCTGCTTCTATTTTCCGGAAAATATTGTGGAAAATTGATATTATTTCTTCCTCAAAAATTTGGTGAAATTCACCAGTGAATCCATCTGGGTCTGGTGATCTCCTTTGTTGAAACTTATTAAATTGAATCAATGCCTTTATTTCTAAGTTTATTCAAATTATCTATTTCTCCTTGTGAGAATTTTGGCCATGGTATCTTTCAAGGAATTAGTCCATTTTATTTACGTTTTCAAATGTGTAGGCATATAATTTTTCATAGCATTCCTTTTGAACTTTTTTATTGATATCAGTAATCATCACCATGTAATTTCAGATATTGGTGTCTTCTCCCTTTTTGTTTTTCTTGGTTAGACTCATTAGAGATTTATCAATTTTATTGATATTTTAAAGAACCTACTTTTAGTGTTGCAGATATTGCTTATATTGCTTTCTTGTTTTCAATTTCATTGATTCCTGCTCTAATTTTTGCTGCTCTTTTCCTGCTCTAATTGTGTATGAGAATATACTTTATATGATTTCTACTGTTTTCAGTTTGTTAATGTATATTTTGTAGTGCAGAATGCCATCTATCCTGGGGAATGCTCCATGTGAGCTTAAGAAGAACGTGTATTCTGGGGCTGGCCCGGTGGCCGAGTGGTTAGGTTTGAGCGCTCTGCTGCAGGCAGCCCAGTGTTTCGTTGGTTCTAATCCTGGGTGCGGACATGGCACTGCTCATCAAACCACGCTGAGGCAGCGTCCCACATGCCACAACTAGAAAGACCCACAATGAAGAATATACAACTATGTACTGGGGGGCTTTGGAGAGAAAAAGGAAAAAAATAAAAATCTAAAAAAAAAAAAAAAAGAAGAACGTGTATTCTGCAGTTGTTGATAAAATATTCTATAAATGTCAATTAAATCAGGTTGATTCATAGTACTCCTTAGGTCAACTTTGTTCTTATGATTTTCTGCTTGCTTAATATATCAGTTACTGAAAAAAGGGCATTGAAGTCTCTAATGCTAAAAGTTGTTTGTTTCACCTAGATATTTTATCAGGTTTTTGTTGTTTATTTGTCTGCTTGTTTTTGTCTTTTTTAAAATGCATTTCGATGATCTGTTTTAAGCTATATAATCATTAAAGGATAATTATCTGAGAATTGACCTCTTGTCTTTGCATAATGCTTTCCTTTATCCCTGATAATTTTCCTTTTTATGAAGTCTGCTTTGTGAGAATATGATGTAGCTACTCCAAGTCTCTTTTAATTAGTGTAGCATGATATATAATTCTTTATTCCTCTAATTTTTTAACACTTTTATTGAGAGATAATTACTATCCCTTTACTTTTAACATATCTGAGTCTTTTATTTACAATTGGTTTCTTGTAAACATCATATTTTTGGGTAATTTTTTTAATCCTCTCTGGCAATCTGTCCTTTAATTAGCATATTTACACCATTCTCATTTACAGTGATTACAGTGATTTTTGATGTAGATGGATTAATATCGATCATATGTGTAATGATTTTCTATTTTTTGCATGTGTTCCTTGTTTCTGCCCTCTTTTTCAGAATTGGGCGTGTTATGTGATTTCATTTTATTTCCTCTTTGGGCATATAAATTATACTTCTATTTTTAATTTTAGTGGATTCCTTAGAGATATACATTTTTACCTAATTCATGTAAACCTTCAAACAATACTATACTGCTTCATGTGTATTAAAGTTACCTATGGCAGAGTATTCTTAGTTCCTCTCTTCTATTCCTTTTGTCATTGCTGTGATTTATCTCATTTATCCACATCTATAATCACCCAATATATTATCACTATTAATACTTTAAACAAACAATTAAGAGTAACAAAAATATAATATCTTATTTTAGCTTCATTTTTTCCTTCTGCAATGTTCTTCCTTTCTTTACTTAGTTATTAGTTTCTCATGTAATCATTTTCCTTTTCCCTAAAAAACTTCTTTAAACGTAACTTCAAGACAGATCTACTGTCAGTAAATTCTCTTGTTTGTCTAAGAAACAATTTCTTCCTCAAGTTTGATGAATTATTTCACTGGATATTGAATTCTAGGTTGGCAATTTTTTTCTTCAATACTTATATTTAATCCACTCTCTTCTTACTTTTTTTCTTTTTAGAGATTGGCACTTGAGCTAACATCTGTTGCCAATTCTTTTTTGTTTTTCTTCTTCTTCTCCCCAAAACCCCCTAGTACACAGTTGTATATTCTAACTGTAGGTCCTTCTGGCTCTGCTATGTGGGATGCTGCCTCAACATGGCTTGATGAGCAGTGCTAGATTCGCACCCATGATCTGAACTGGCAAAACCTTGGGCTGCTGAAGCAGAGCTCTCAAACTTAACCACTCGATCATGCGGCCGGTCCCTACCTTCTTCTTACTTTTGTATTTTTTAGGAAAAGTTCACTGCAATCCTTATTTTTATTTCTTTGTAGATAACATGTTTTATTTCCCCTGGCTTCTTTCAAGATCTTTTCTTCGTCTTTGGTTTTCTGCAGTTTGAATATGATAAGCTCATGTGTAGTTTTTTTGGAATTTATCCTACTTGGTGTTATCTGAGCTTCCTGGACTTGTGGTTTGGGATCTCTCATTACTTTTGGAAAATTCTCAGCCAGTATTGCTTAAATATTTCTTCAGCTTCATTGACTCTTTATTCTCCTTCTGGTATTCCAATTAAGCAAATGTTACATCTTTTGAAATTGTTCCACTCTTTTGGATATTCTGTTCTTTTTTTTGTCATTCTTTCTTCACTTTGCATTTCAGTTTTAGAAATTTCTGCTGACATATTTTCAAGCTCACTGATTCTTCCTCACCCACATCCTGTTTACTGATGAGCCCATCCAAAATATTCTTCATTTCTGTTACAGTGTTTTTGATTTCTAGTATTTCTTCTGATTCCTTCTGAGAGATTCCATCTCTCTGCCTCTTTCACCTGTCTATTCTTGCATGTTGTCCACTTTCTATTACAGCCTTTAACATATCAATCATAGTTATTATAAATCCCTGTTTGATATTTTCAAAATCTGTGCCATTTCTACATGTTGCTCTGATACTTGCTGTGTTACTTGCCTCTTCAGAATGTTTTTCTTGACCTTTCTCACGCCTTATAATTTTTTTGAAAGATAAAGTGATATATCTGATAATAGGAAGTGAGGTAGGCCAGCATTTAGTGTGAAGTTTTATGTCCATCTGTGTAATAAAGAATCTGACTCAATTTCTTCAATGTCTGACTGCTGACATCTATTATGGCCTCACTCTGCCTTTTCCCCTACACCCTATAACTGGGCTAGCTGATAAGAAAACCTGAGTCCCCTTCTTTTTACACTGGTGGGAGATTTAAACCACTCACTCCCCTGAATGTGCCCAGGAAATCTCACTCCAGCTCTACCTCATAACCACAATGAAAACCCGTGAGCCAGTCCCTTTGTCTCATTGTCTTAAATCATTTCAGATCTGCTTGAGAGGCCAGCCCTATCTTTCTTAGAAAGCCTTAATAATGTAAATGTTAAATCTTTTCATATCTGTTCGTGTTTGTGTGGTATCATCAGTCTCAACATCATAACCAAATTTTGGGTAGGGGTCCACTCTGCCTATGCAGGGTATTCAAAACAATCATGCAAGAATGGAACTACATGTAATGCTTACTATAGCTATAGGTAATGGAAGCTTAAAATTCTCTGAGTGTCCTTGCTTTTATCCTTAAGCTTCACTAAGAAGCTAAGAATTCTTTTTAAATAATCTGTGTCTTGCAGCTCTTTCATCTGTAATCCCTGGCTATTATCCTGGGGTTCTATTGATGTGGTGGTAATGCATGGGGGAGAGGAACCATTCTATAATCTTAGCCCATGTTCCTGACCTTCACAAGTGCCCCTCCTCCCAGTTGTAGTTGAGACAGGTAGACTAAGGGAAATGTCCTATCCCCAGGCAGGATAAGGCTCTGATAAACTCTTCCTCTGCCTGGCAGGCTTTTGTCATGGAGAAAGCTCTGATCATTTTTCACAATGGTTACTTTCCCCTGCTCCCTGTCAAAGCCACTAGGAATCAATCTTCTCTCATCACTGTAAGAACCTAGTGGGATTCTTGAAGGTAAAATCTAGGAAAGTGTCAGAGTGGCCCTAAAACTGATACCAAACCTCTTAATCTCAAGTTCGTGTGCCCAATGTGCCATAAGCCAGTCACTGAGATATTGGCATTTGGAGATGAAGAAAGGTTTATTCCAGTTTGCCAAAGCAAGAAGGTGGGAGAATAGGTTCTCTCAAATCTGCTCTAACAAAAGAAGAAAGCAGGGGAGCTAAGGGGTTTGGGAGGAGGAGTTTCAGATAATCAAAAGGGAAGCCCTGTTTCTTTCACTTCTGGTAAACCCTTGGGCAATCAGACTTCTGGGCATCAACTGCAGCTGGGGGCTGGTTATCCAGTGATATAACTTCCTTGAAGGCGTTCTTTTTCTTCTGCAAAATAAGCTCATAAATCCTTGTGACCCTTGAGTCATCTCTCAGGTTAAACAAGAAAACAGCTAATTAATAAGATCAACTGCTTTCCATCTGTGTCTGTGTTGGGAACAAGGTTGAAGGGTGATCGTGTTTTTATTGAATATTTTCAGTAACCCTCAAGTACCCAGCTTCAAGACTTCAGGATTTCCCAGTTTCATGATAGTCTACACTCAGTCTTCAGCAATTCATCAAAATTACCAATTCAGTGTTCCTACCAGATTATGGCTCTAATAGCTCCAAGTTCAAGTTGCAATTCTCTGGATTCACCTGTTTCTCCCTATGTTTCAAGGTAGTGGTTTGCCCTTTGAACTCAGTTTTCTTACAGGGCCAAGAAAAGTAATTTATCTTCAATTTCTTCAGCTTTTTTCTTGTTGTCAGTATGAGAATAACAACTTTCAAGATCTTTACATTCAGATTGAAAATGGAATTCCTCCCAAGACACGTTTTATGAGTTACTTTAAAATATAAAAGACTTCTACTTTACCTATATTGATCCTACATCATCTAGTTTTCTGACCCCTACATACTGAAACTTAATGAATATTTTTGACTGACAGTGAATATTCTCCATCCTGAAAATCTTAAGACATGCCCAATGTGAGCTAATGTCAGAGACTCATTTTCTCTAGATATCCTGAACTATCTAAAAGTTAGTGTGCCCAAACCATGACATCACTGTCTACCTGCAAACACAGAAACGAGTTTACGAGGCAAAGTGTTTATTTGTGTCAGTGAATTGCAATTTGAGGGGCATAGATTCACATAGAAACCCAAACAGTGTCCCAATGGGGAGTAAAAGTCAGGGGCTTTTAAAGCACCAGAGGACAGGTTGTATTACAAAGAATTTTGATTGGACTTGGAGGCAGAGAGCCAGTCTTGGCTAAATCAATCAATAGTGTTGATTGACTATTGATTTTACCTTGAGAAAGTCCACAATCATCAGTCTTTGTGACCAGGATATTCATTCTCCTGCTGACTTCTCAAATAAGTGCTTTAAAACAATTGCTGTTTTGGCCCATTCCAAAGGTTTGGCCCAGTCCAAGGTTCAAGATGGCAAGGAAGTTTCTCTAGAAAGGCAGCTCCGACTCCATTTTAAAATGGCTCCATTATACTCAATTTTGACATCATAGATGAAGAGCTTCACAATTTGTGCTTTTAAAAACATGTAATTTTCTGGCCTCACTTGCTTCACTCACTTTGACTCTCAAGTTGTCCTCTCACAGAACAATTCTTCCTTGCCTATGTTTGCAGTGAACTTCATAGATTTGAAATTTCGCACAGTGCTGCTCTCTCTATCAGAATGTGTCTCCTCTCTATCTGACCAATTCTTATAATCTTCCAAACACAGCTCAGATTTCAACCTTTCTAAAAAATATTTCTCAATTTATCTCAGCAATTGTTAATCTCTGTGAAATTCCATTGTCTATCTTTCTTTTGTATGATATTTCTATATTTCACATTTATTTGTTTACATTTTGCTCCTCTACTAGACATGAATGAATAAATTGTCCGTCCTTGTGTCATTAGAACTTCGCTCACACTATGAATTCAATAAATGTTTGTCAAATGATTAATGTCTTGAATTTAAACCAGCCTTTTTCACTCTTTTTATAACGCATACAAATCTTACTGAGTCAAACCAAATATATCTTTTAAATCTTCCTTGTACTCTTGGTTATTCTTTTCTAAAAATTTTTTTCCACACTGCAAAAAGACTTTTAAGAGGTCAGGATATACAAACTAGATCAAATATAAACTATATTAAAATATAACAAGGATTTTTATTGTTTCTGGAAAGTGAGTCTAAATCCAATTTATCAGCAGTAAATGTAAGCTGTTTATTGGCCCTTCTGTGACCTCATATAAAGATATGGAATGCAAAAGTCTCTTATAAATTAACATTGGTTCACTGGGGCATTCCCTTTAGAATCCAAATGGTGTCAGTAATGTTCCTCTATTATTGAGTATTTTGTCCTTTATTATAACCATTAACCACTTTACATTTTAATTGCATTACATGAAATGTTAATAAGAAGTGATTCAGAAGAATTTGTGACCTTTTGAGACCTTCTTGGCTGTTTAGAACATTAGCTGGGATTCTCAGAGCAAATGTGTACAAAGGAAAATTCATGATAGGCAAATGAAGGAAGTGATGAATTGAGATTTTAAATGATGTTATAGGATTATCAAATGTATATTTACCAGAAGTGGAGAGAATCATTTATCTTTAATTCTTCCATAATTAAATGCATACGTCCCATATTTTTCCACATTTTACTTATTTTGTTGACTGTCATCATATAAATGCTGACAATAGTTTTTATCTTTTCTCTCATTCATTCATTCATTCATTTACTTTAACGCACAAAGCTATGCCCTACATGCCAGGAATAGAGAACAGTTTAACAGAGAAAATCTACCCATTTTATATAAAATGACCAATGATTGCAACTACTGGCAGTGCTCACCAACATTTTTAGCTCAGCTAACCAGAAGAATGACTGTTTGAATATGGTCTTTTTCATCCTCCTTGACCACCTCCCTCCAGTGTGTCCATATCATATATGAGCATATCATCCTAGCAATGGATGTTGTGTCCCCCTCCCATTCTTCTCCAGTTTTGCTGCTAAAAATACATGGAAACAGAGTACACGGCAACCACCTTTCTTTTCCTAATAAAGTATCATTTGCATCATGAGGTTTCCATTAGGGAGGGGTGCACAGGATAAGTTCTTAACACATACAAACACACACACACACACACACATACACACACATATAAACAAAGTCTAAGGGACTATTCTCTATGCCCTAGGGAATACTGACTAAGTGCTCTCCTTGCCTCACCTGGATATTAGTTTTAATGATGTTGCCACTCTTAAAATGCTTCAGGGATCATTATAAGGTTATGACCTTTATCTGAGCAAAGGTTTCAATTTGTGGCCCTTTTGTGATCTGTAGTCACTCATGGTCATCCTGACATTTTCCCAAAGGCCAAGGCTCTCACTTGCTGATTTTTACACCTGAGGACCATTTGTCTTCTGCTGTCATTTCCTAGCTGCTGATGTCAATGTTAACATTGCTGCAAAGAGACATTGCCTCAAGAAAACACACAAATCATTTCTGGTTAAAAGGAGACTATGTCTTTGCTAAAACTGCCTCTGCATCACTTGTCTATGAGAATTGCTGGCAAGATTATTTTTCATTTGTACTCCTGGGAAAATAATTCTTCTACATCCTGAACGTCCTTTGAAGTTAGTAGTAAACATAAATAGAGTGCCAAAAGAAATTATGTTCTAATCTTTTCTAATGTATTTAACAGTATATACTGATACAGCTCTAGTACAAAGATTTTATAGGAAGGTGAACGGTACAAAAATACATTCTGAAATGCTGAGTGAGAAATAGATCAACCAGCTCTTTGACTGTACTTTATTTATATGTACATATACAAAAATAACTTTTATAATGTCATAATTAAGCATTTTTTAAAACTGGATTTTTTTTATTTATGTCTCTTGATAAATAAGTCAGTAAGATGACATCTATTTAGTTTATTAACAGATAGTATTTCTACTTCTGAATGTGATTTCCTTCTCTTTTTTAATAAGAATACTGTGAAAGTTAAACCTCCTACTCTTTTTTATTCTTTACCTTGATATATTAAAAATGAGTTTATCACAAGGGAAGGTGTTTCTGGCACATTCTTCCTAGAATTGATGAATACATTTGTAGACCCAGGAAAAGGAATCAATAGAGAAGGAGAAATTTAAAATGAAGTCAAAGAAGGACAATTGATGAAGAAAGCTCATGTCAAGTTGGCAGAAGTCTCAAGTGTGAACATAGCTAGAAAGGTCAGTTTTATTAAGCAAGAACACTTGATACTCTGGGACAAATATGAGATAACAGAGACAAGGGACAACAGAAATTTGGCAAATAAGACACTATAGTCAGAGAAGTTAATGTTTTTCTCTAATTTCTCAGTAAATTAGAAATGAAGAAATCTACTGTGATTGAGATAATCTATGGGGTTAAGTTTGTGGACTTGAGTTTATTAATTTTGATGAATCTGTGTAATGAAATTCATGTGAAAAAAGTGATAACTGAGCAAGGGTCAACTTACAGTTTACCTGTGAAATTTTGTTGAAGACAGATAATGGGGCTATAAACCTTACACCAAAGATCATGCAAGTCTGCAAGTGGGAATGAAGAAATAAGACATTGATGGCTACCCAGGCCAAGGACTAATGAAGTGGGGAAGACTTCACTGAGGGAGTGAAGCAATCATTAACTTTAGTAATTAATATATTATAAATATCATATTTGTTACAATTTAAATAACCATGATATTTCCAAGAGAAGTTCTCATGAGGTTTTATTAAATTTATCTACCTGGTTATTCCTTTAGAATCAAATTAAATTATGGACTAGAGCATGTGTATTGTATTCATGATCAATCAAATAAATTGTTCTCTCTTAAGTATTTTTTGTTTTCATGTCCAGTTTGTTTGCTACCTCTCTCTTCAATATTCTATATATACCAATACTTATATCCATACTATTTTTCCAAAATTGTATATATTTTAATCATAACAATATTTGTATATGAATTAAAAGTTTCATTCTTCTAGTGATAGTGAGGCAAATGACATGCTTTGAATGATCTTCTCATTTCAAAATAACTAGGGGCTGGCCCCGTGGCTGAGTGGTTGAGTTCGCGCGCTCTGCTGCAGGCGGCCCAGTGTTTCGTTAGTTCAAATCCTGGGCGCAGACATGGCACTGCTCATCAAACCACGCTGAGGCAGCGTCCCACATGCCACAACTAGAAGGACCCACAACGAAGAATATACAACTATGTACCAGGGGGCTTTGGGGAGAAAAAGGAAAAAAATAAAATCTTTAAAAACAAAAAAAAGAGCCAAAGGAGTTTGCCTTGCTAGGTTTAAAAAAAAAAAAAACAAACTAGATTCTGGATCAAATCAATTTTTAATATATTGCTGGACTCAAAGAGAGTAAGAAAAAATATCCCAAACACACCCCCAGAACTCCTTCCAAAAAAAGTTATTGGAGAAAAGAAGAGAAAGCAATAAGCAAAATGCAAACACTAGAGACATCTAGTCACGAACGGTGACACCAGTGTTGAGGTTAATGAGGCAACTAAACCTTAGACCATCTGCAATTGCAGGAAATGGACAGGAGCATGCATTACTAGGCTAAGAACTCTCAAGGAGGTATAGACAGTCCTAGGTGGATAGTATATTCTAACCACCAGGAGAAAAGTATACCATCAATTCAGGAAATGAATTACAAATTAAAAATACATTTCTAAATATCTCAAGAGTAAAAGAAGAAATTATAATACCAATTTAAAAAATACAAAAAAAGAAAAGTTTAATACTACTGAATCTTGTGGAATGCAGTGAATTTGGTATATAAAAGGAAATTTGTAACTTTAAGTGCTTAAATTAGAAAAGAAATAATAATTACACAAGAAAATTTAACAGCTTAAAATTAATGAACTATATGCAACTCAAAAGTTAAAAATAAGAAGGAAATAACAGAAGCAAAATTACAAAATAAAAAAGAATATAATTACAAAGAAACCAGAGATAATAAAGAAAATCAAACAATCCAACTTTGAAAAGAAACAAATGTTTAGTGAGGTGGAAGAGAGAGAGCACATGAGGGAGACAGAGCTGGAGACAGAGACACAGAGAGAGAACACAAATGAACCTCATGGAAATAAAAGAGAGAGAGAGAGACTCCAATGATTGATTTTTACACTAGTGCATGTTAAAATATAGATGTGGAAAATTGCTAGGAAACAGTACTTACAAAAACTCTCTCACAAAGAAAGAGAAAGCTGAACTAAAGAAATTGAAACAGTAGTTTTTTGAGTGTGTCAGCCAATGTTTAAGAACAGATATTTCAGTTATGTAAAGAAGTCTTTCAGACAATAGGTAAATGAAAAAATGCCTGCTCCCACTGTTTTTTTTGAGGACAGTCTAACCTTAATACCAGAACTATACAATGACGGTTTGAGAAGGCTAATCTCACTCACTCGTAAACGTAGATGAAAATCTCTGTACCAAACACACCAGATAGGATTTTAAAAAACCATACCTGCTCTATTACATCAAGGCCAGAGTACGTTTATCCTGAAATGTAGGGAGGTTCTGTCATTAGAAAATGTATGACTGGTATTCACCACAGTAAGATTTAAGATTTATATAGAGAGATAAAATTTTATTTGATGATAAAATGTTTCTGGTAAAATTCAAAACACATTCATAATTTGCGGGAAAAAAGTTAATCTAGGAATAGATTGAAGGGAAATATCTAAACCTGGTAATGAGTTTTCCAAGAAATTTACAGCATAGCGTGCTGTTATTGGAGAAGCGTTGGTAGCACTCCCTTCAAAATCAAGAAAAAACCAAGGATGTCTGTTATCACCATTTTTATTCATCATTGTCTGGCTCTCTGAACAAGGAAGATAGAAAGGAGGAAAAAGCCAAATAAAGGCTAAAGATTGAAAGGAAAAACAAAAATGCTTTTATTCAAAAATGACAATTTTCCACGTAGAAAATCTGTCAGAAAGTCCACATACAGATTATTAGAAATAATGGAAGTTTAACAAATTGTCTGGATATAAACTCAATAGGCAAAAATCTATTTTAAATTTATATAGCGTCAACAGCAGAGAATGCAAGTGTTTTAAAAAGACAATATTTTTATGGCCATAATGACTATTAGGTACTAGAACAAAATGTGACGATATCTTCAAGAGTTACAGCGAATTATAAATTCTATTGAAAAATTAACCACAAGATATCCCATCTTCATTTGTAAAAGATTCAATATTATAAAAACATAAAATTTGACAAATAAATCAATGCAGTAAGTCCAATGCAATCTAAATCAAAATCAAATAGTGTTTTGTCTATAATTTGATAAGCTGACAGTAAAATTCATATTGAAAAGTAATTAAAGCAGCAAGAATAGGAAAATCCTTCTAAAAAAGTGTAGGGTGGGTAACTTGTCCTACTGCTCATTCATACTTAACCACAGTGTTTAGCTAAGGTTCAGGGGGGTGACGTTTGTCCTGGTTACAGACGATAAATGATGCATTATATATAGAGGATTTAAAAGCAAAAATAAAACAAACTAAAACTATGTCTGTTCTTACATTAGTAACATGATTGGCAATTCTAAACCATATCAGCGATAACATTCTCCTCCTTGTGGAGGCCAATCCCTCCCTGTAGTATCTTACTTCTTAATTATAAAGTTGAAATATTTAATTTAACACTGTATTGGTGAAGATAAAAAAAACAATTGCCCAGTGAAATGGAAAGAGTTCCCAGACGCAGATCCATGCATATATTGATACATCAGAGTGGCAGCATTACAGAACACTGCATAGATGGTAGCATGATGGATCCACTTGCGTGCCTGAAGGATACGAATGGCACAGTCGAAAATTTTAATTGAGATAAGTATAATGAAGGGAATATTTCCAGAGTTGTGATCAGGGCTAAAGGAACAAAAAGGTGATTAAGAAGCTTGTAGGTGCCAGCAACAGGCCTGACAGGCAAGAGAAGAGAAGCATTACCTGAGCCTCTCCTAGTCATGGGGGACGAGCTATCCTTCAGGGGCAGTGGTCACCGAGAGAAAAAAAGATCACAACAGAAATGACAGAGAGGAAGGGGAGGGAGAGAAATCAATACCTCGCCTTCTCTCTCCTCTCGCTCTTTGACGTCCTGCCTGTTGTAGGCGTTGTTCAAATCTAAGCAGAAGCCAGAGGGCAAGGTTGCTTAGGCAATGCAGTCCACAGCGGTCAGCTTTCCAAGGCAGAGAACAAAGAAGGGCTGAGGAATAATCTAGCGAGACAAATGGAAAATAACTAGCACATTCAAAGCTTTTATCACTCAACTTCCAATCTTATGCTTTGCTCGGATCAGTTGTCAGTAAAGATTTTCTCTAAAGACAGTCACTGTTTTCGCTGGCCGTCCGTCTCTGTCACAACTATTTAACCCTGCTGTTGCAGAATGAAAGCAGCCATTCAGCCATACTCACTTCTAAAACCTAAATTACAATACTGTCTATCATTACTGTTTGTTATGTAAGGTAGCAGCAGCAGTAAAGGGATAGAGGAGGAAAAACAATTATTAAAAGTAAAAACGAGGGGCTGACCTGGTGGTGTAGCGGGTGGGTTCCAATGCTCCACTTTAGCGACCCAGGGTTCACGAGTCTGGATCCCAGGGGCCAACCTATCACTGCTTGTCAAGCCACGCTTGGCAGGCGTCCCATATATAAAGTAGAGCAAGATGGGCACGGATGTTAGCTCAGGGCCAGTCTTCCTCAGCAAAAAGAGGAGGATGTGTGGTAGACGTTAGCTCAGGGCTAATCTTCCTTAAAAAAACAAAACAAAACACTGAAAACCAGTCATGAGACCTAATTAATAAGTATACTTTTATGTCACTCTATGGCAGTATTTCCTACTGTTATCTACAGTCTAAGGAATGACAATGCCTTAAGTATGACAAAGATTTTCAATAAATTTCAAATATTTTGGGCTTCTCATCGATACACTTCATAATGCTTTAATGGAGAGAGTGTCCAAGAGCACTCCTACCTGAGCAGGCACAGTGGATTTACTTAATACGTAGGATTCCTGATTCTTAGGGCTCCTTCCTCAACAAGATGACTAGGGAGCTCGCTGATTTAAAGGGAGTGCTTCTCAAATTTTAATATGTATGCAAATCTCTTGAATATCTTCTTAAAATGCAGGGTCTCACTCAGTAGATATAGCATGAGATTCTGCAAGGCTAAAACTCCCTGAACATGCTCCCAGATGGTTCTCTGACCAAACTTTGAGTCAAAAAGATGCGGGCTACTAAGTCCAGGCTTTATAAAATTAGCCTGTTGAGCAGACTAACACCACTCCCAGCACATTGCATCCCTAATCCCTAGAGGAGCCAGCCCATAGCGTTAGATTTGACCCAATCCAATCTTATGCTTTATATTCAGTGGCTGAATTCTCTTACAATCCATTATCACTGTTATCTCTAAGAATTTTGCCAATGTACATAGGAAATACCCTACAACTCCTATAACTTATCTTCTCCCTGGAAAGCTCCAGCACTTCTCCTTCTGAGGTATGCTGGCATCTAAATTTCAATATGGGCTTAAAATGAATGAGGAATAGGGAGAGAATAAATTTCCCTTTTGAGGCATTGTTAACCCAGGGAAGGTCATTGAAGGTGTTTGTTTGTTTATTTCAATGCAAGAAAAATCTGGTCTCTTATAAGGGGAAGTGGTGGGTTTTTCTTCCAATGGGCAGCAGATTTCAAGGGAAATTGGGATATCAAAGATCACAGCTTCGTCTGAGTTTGTCCCAATGTTCCCACCGCAAGTCTCAAAGCCCATTTCTATATAAACAGCCTACTTATCTTAGCATTTAATCCTTTACGATTGCACACCTAAATGATTTAGCATCTCTGCTATCAACCACCGGACTCTGGAGCTATCTTCAGGTTTATCTGCCCTGCCACTTCAGGGGCTTTCTTTAAATCTCCTCAAAAATTTTCTGATTCTTTACTTGAGTCTTGATTTGGAAATTCAAGGCTTTCAGTTCTTTTTTTGTTTTCTTTTGGTATGATCCTAAGGGCAGTCAGAAGCAGACAAGAAGTCCATCCCAAAAGTCTTTGTCTTCATCAATTGTCACCATTCGTTTGTCACCGTAGTAACTAAGTGCCATAAGCACTTAATCCTTCAAAGCTTTTCTTTCTACCTGTGTTGCATCGCATGGTACAACCCGTAATAATCTGAGTGATTTTCATTCCACTGTAACCTACTGATTACTAGCATCATATTTCCTAGAAAAAGGAGGCTTACCAAGAACTCATCAAATATCTAAACCATTGAATCTCAAAATCTTATGTTCTACCTGAAACAACTTCTCTTCAGTACTACACTGCATGCCTATCTCAAGTTGGACTCTAGTGTGACCTCAGTTCACACATATTGAGCCAAACCATTTGATTTCAATATTAATCTAGGTGCTGTAAATGAATCATTTTATGATACTAGCCATCTGCCTTATCTCAATAACCTAAGTTGTTTTACATCCTTTAACAATTACTCTAATTTGGATAATCTTTCCAAAATACAGAAATTATCTGGAATATAGAAAAGAATTTTGACACAAAAATGTTAAATTAGTAAGGATTTATAAAATAAAATAAACAATAAAATTGATATTTAAAGGTATGTAGTAAATAGCCATTTTTTAAATATTATTGGATTCACTTTAAAAGCTGGATAAGAAACTTACATATGATTACATGGGAACCACAAGAATGAAGAAATCATTTACTTATAGAAATATGAAATAATAAACATAAAATTAACTTTGGCTTGTGGAAATACAGATGCTGTTCTATTTTCTTTCCTGTTGTTCACTGTTAGTCTGAAGAGAATAATCTACAAGTGCCTTGGAGCACTCTGGTTAAATTTAATTGCTTCTTCTTTGATTAACCTTGGTCTAAAATTTTTTCTTTTCTCAGAGTTCTAAGGTTATAGAATTGCTGTTGAGTTCTTTCTAAATCTTGCAAAAGTGTTAAATCCTGAAGTACTGTTTCCTAAGTCCATACAAGTTCCAATTCATCTTAATAATCCATGAAGCTGCAAATGCAGCAGATAATTATGCTTCTCTCAAGATAACAAAGCCCATAGGTCATTCTGTTTAGGTGGGAATTGAAACAACTGTACTACATTATTGGTAGCCAAAACAATTAGCGAAATAATTCTGCACTGTCTGCATTGTTTCTTGTCCTCCAACTCATGTTTGCCTTGTTTTGGGATAATTAACGTTAAAATAAATATACTTTTACAGCTCTCCTAGCTAGTAATGGATTTTTACCATGATGGGCTGAGCAGGACGTTTTAGAGAAATCCAAGCATTGAAGATAACACTTACTGTTACTTCCTTGATGGAATCAAATAGTGCAAAGCTGGGTGAATAGCTAATGCAATTATCTTGTCACTAAAGCTGACTCCTCCAAACAACATTAGATAAAGTCATCTGAGGTTGAACACATTATGTAGCTGCTGTTCCAAGGACGAACATCACTGCAGGCAGTGAGTGCCAGAAGAGATTTTGAATTCCATGTAAATACAAAGTAATGTAGGCTGAGCCTATCAGAAGTGAGAAATTGGTGGAAAAATAACTCATGTCTTTCGTTGAATGGCAATTCATTTTTGCTATGCTTTATTATTAGCACCATATGGAAGAAACAGAACATTTTACTTTCAAATATGTGTTAATATATTCTAACAAGAAAAAAAGATTTAGAGTAAAATATTGACTCATGCATATTTCTTAGAATTTTACTAGAGTAGTGTTCCTCATGTCTATATTAATATGGAAAACCGAAATTAATTGATGTATGCATAAATATTGAAGCCTTTAAATTCTCGATAAGCTAGACATCCAGGGTTGCCTTACAGCAGATAGTGTGCTTCAGAACCGTGAGCTTTCTTCCCTGGACACCTCAAACACACATCCTGCAAAGGCTGGCAGCCTCAGCTTCTGATGGGAGAAAATAGTTGGCCCTCTTCTCTGTACTGTGACTAGATTTAAGCCAGTAGTCATTCATACTTTACCTTATCAGTAATAAATAATATCTAAACCATGGCTCAAGTTAATATGATATTTCGAAGACTTCTCCGACTACAGGTTAGAATTAATTGTTCCTTAGCTATGTTTTCACAGAGTCCAAAGTACTCAGGCAGCAGCCATAGCTTGGAATTAAATAGAATCATTGCAGCTTTCATTGTCAAGAGTACTCCTTTTTGGGAATCGGGAACATCTAATGCTGCAGGGCCTGGAGTTGCAGGAACGGAAAGCACAAAGTCCCCAAGTTGGGAGGATAAGTGGAGCCATTTCTGCTTCGAACCTTTGAATCCTAGACTCATATATTCCTTTCTGTTGGGGACACAGTAACATACGGATGTCTCTGATTTAGTTTGTATACTGAAACCTGAGGAATATCACCCCACCTTTGCAAAATATTGATTCAGTGCTTGACGCTTCTGTAGTATCTGGAGAGGGCCATCCCAGGGCTCTATCAGGCCAGCTTATTCCATTTGGCACAGTATATGATATGACCAATGGATTCTATGGTTATGGGCCTCTCCTTTACCTCCTTCAAGGTCCAGTAGACCCTTGTTTGTATGCTATGTTATATGAGATTTCACAAATGTGAATCAGGTACTTGGTAAACCCCCAGACAGTGTTGCTAATTGGAGCTCTATGGGCAAGAAAAACAAACGCAAGCCTGGAATAAATGTTCATTCTTGACGGGGAAAAAATAATTGGTACTTTCAGGACATAAGGAGCCTGATGTAGTCGGTCAACTTGCCAGCAAGTGCTCAAGTGCACTACACAAGTAATAACGTCATACAGGTATCTCAGCAGTGGTGTCTGTTACAGGCATATTGGACACTCAGGAGTAGTCTTCCATGCTGTTGAGGGTAATCATAACCTCCATCTCTGCCACCGTGGACATTTAATATGTGTGTCCATAATGACATCATTAGCATGCCCACTGAACAATGCTGGCTGATATAAACTAGCCAAGTAGTGTATTTGTTTGTTTGTTTTTTGGTCAACTCAATGATTTAGTGGCTCTTCCATGATGAATGTCATCTGTTGGGTGTTAACACATGATTCAAAAACCTTCACACTTTGTGTCCACTCCCATATACCCATCCTCGTGCTTTCTACTCAAGATCTCCTTATCTCCACTCTTTCAAATGTTTGTCTTTCAGTTGCCTAGGACTGTTGCCACACAGTCCATGAGCCTGTGAGTCCAAATATATTCTAAATCTGGACCACTTCTCCTTCCACACAAAGTGAGTGAAAATGTGCAGTTTCCAAAGCTACACCTTTTGAGAAGATTTTTCTCCACCACTTCTTTCAAAGCCGTCACTGAGTATCCTCTAATCCAGCCACTATCCACTTTTGGCTTGCATGTACATACTGAGCCAACTCATCTGTAAATCAAGCTTGGGCTGTATCTGTTTCCCCCAACAGATCGTATGGCATGTCCCTTATGTCTGAAGGTATGAGCTGAGGGAGGGGCACTGGTCCAACTGTGGTGGTTTCTTGAACATCTGGGCTGCCTGCTAATATAGCTTACATGTTCCCTCTGGTCTAGGTTGAGCTCAATTCTAGATATATCATTTCTAACTTATAGAGGAATGCTGCTAGGCCCAATCGAATTTATGACTTTGTGTGTCCATCAGGATGCCTTTCGTGGTTACTTGATGCCTTACGGTCAAGTGTTTAATTTTAACACGATGCAGTAACATACCCAGGGCTTTTCTCAAGGAGCGTGTGATTATCTGCTTAGATGGAAAGGACTTGTTCCTGAAATCCATGGCCCCATGCTATGATTTGTCAACTGGTGTTTGCTGTAACTCCACATGGCATTGGTTTCCACCACTGACTCCTCCATCACAATAGGCTTGCTAGTTCTTACAGCCCAAGTGTCAAGATTTGGGACACTGAGCCTGGTACAGTGTCGTTTCCTTCTTCAGGCCCTACTCAATAGGGGCAGCCTTTTGTATTACCCACTGTATGTACCAGGGCAGTAATTCTAACAGTTTTTTGTTTTGCCTCCAGAATCTGAAGAGATCCAAAGGCTGTTGTACTTCCTTAGTTGTAGAAGAGGATGCAAGAAGAGGCAAATTGTCTTTTACTTTGAAGGGAATGTCCTGGGTTGCCGTGACTAATGGGCCATTAAAACCTTTATGGAAGTGGATAATCCTTGAATTTTTGTAGGATTTATTTCTGACTTTCTGGAGTGTATATATCATACCAAAGGCTCCAGCATGTAAGACTCCTCCTGATTATCCTACTTAGTCAGCATGGTGTCAATGAGGTAATAAATCAATGTGATATTGTTTTGGATGTCCAGTTGGTCCAGATATCTTTGAACTATGTCAAGAAAGAGTTTGGGTGCCTTAACAAAGCCCTGAGGCAAAACTAAATGTAAACTTTTTCTGATTCATTTTCCTGATTGTGAAAGAAAAGTACACATGCACCAAAACAATGATTATATCATGTTTCAGGAGATGCATTAATCTACAGCAACAATAGCACACCTGGCCTGCAAGATGTTCTATGCTACCGTTTGGTTGAGATTGTGGTAGTCTACAACTGTTCTGTGATCTCCACCTGCTTTCTGCAAGGATCATACTGGTATATTAAACAAAGATATGATAGGGACCACCACTGCTGCATCCTTTAGATCTTTAAAGGTGCCCCTAATCTCTACCATCTTCCCAAGATGTGATATTAACTTTTATTTATTATCTTGTCTCTGTGGGGGGAGCAGTCATAGAGACTTCCATTTGGCCTTCCACACCATGACAGCTCATCACACAGGCCATGATCCAAAGTGGGGGTTACCTCAACTACAAAGTATCTCAATCCAAATTATACATTTGCGGGCTGAGGAACGACATCAGGGGGGTGTGGGGACCCAATGTAATAACAATTAGCTGGACTTTGGCAAGGATTTCACATTTTACCTGGCCTCCAATCTAAGGGAATCCATAATGACAGTTCAGTTCTTTAGGTATCAATATTAACTCCACCCTGGATCCAATAGACCTCAGGACGTCTAAGAAATTCCCTTTCACCAGTATACAGTCAGATATAGGGGAGCAAAAAGGAGTCATTGATGTATATATTTGCTGTGATATCGTAGAGTTGTTTGCCATGGGGACTCAGTTAGCTCTTTAGTCAATGAGAGAGAACAGTGGTTCAGATCTGGGAAATATTCAAGGAATTAAGGAATTGTGACTTTTTACTGAGACGATGACTTCAGATTCATGCTCATCCATTCTTGCTTTTTTAAATCCTTGTTTGCTGACTATTTATTTTGCCCCTAAGGATGGCAGGTTTTATTAATCATCTCCACAGCTCTCTGTAGGTCACAACTCTTTGTGTTGCACTTCAACCTTATTGGCCATTATGATAATTGTGATCCCCTTGTTGTTATAATGCAAGCACTGCCACCTGATGTCAGTTGGTTCAGATCCCTTCATCTTCATTGGTATCAACATCAACCTCTTCTACCAGCAGTGCTAGTCTGCAGCAGAAAGCCACAGGTGCACTTCTTGGTGACGCTGGTGATCCTCTCATGAGCACTTTTCTAATAGCATGGTGACTGGTGAGCACTCTGGGCCTTCTTGTGAAACAAATCTGGTGGGACCCTTGTCCTCATGTAATATATCCACTCCAGCATCCCTACTTCCTTGATTATTTTAACTCCTACTTGCATCTGAATTTTCAGTCATTTCAATTTTGTTCAGTATGAACCATTGCTTTCTCCAGACTTCTAGAAGCCAATGTAGCACTGAGCTTTCATCATCCCCTAGGGTCCTTGCCAGGGTGTGAAATTCTGTGTCCCAAGAGAGTGCCCCAAATTTAATAAACTCTTCTTTGGTTTTGTGTTCTGGCTCCCTTGGTCAAGCACCTTCAAAATCCATTATCAACGATACTCTTTTGGCTCCTGCTAGTACGTGCTGCTTAATCCTTATAGCTCCTTTGTTTTCTAGTCCTTTTCTTCCCTTATAACCATTAACACACACCATGCTGGGTTTTGCTGTGACCAAACCCTAGTTATTGACATTTAATCAGGAGAAGAGGTAGGACAGATCCTGAGGAGAACCTCTTTATCCTTGTCATGGCAGATATCTACATTGTCTTCCTGCAAGCAGGGAATGTATTCTTTATATACCTAATAAGGCATATGTTTAAGTAAATTTTATATACTTCCTTTTGAAATAACTTCTGTATTAGTAACAAAAATGTCTCATTGTGCTTGAATTTAGATACGCTATATTTTACAAACTGCCAATAACTTTATGACTATTCTACTTTTGGTTGAAGCTAAATTACTGTGTTTTCTCTCATTGCGTTGTTTTAATATGAATCTATGCAATACTACTTTTAATGAGCTTATATAGGAAATGTTTTTACTTAGCTTGGTCATTTGCTAGTCAAATTAATGTCATAGGTATCTAATAATCCTAAATAAGTTGCCAGTAGAGTGAATCCCACGATGTTGAAGAGTTCTGTTTGATAACACAGGTGTAATGCTCTTGTGGGTGGCCCATGTTAACAATCTCCTGTTGATCGACTTACAATTAATCATTTCTAGTGAATAATACTGTAATACAAATAAGTGAGGTAATACCTGTCCAAGTAAGAGTCATTAATAGAATATTGAGGCAAATTCACCTTGTTCTACATATAGAACTCCATTCATCACTATGCAACCCAAATATTTCAAAAATTTACTCTATAAAGACCCAGTTTGGAACATCAAATTATACTCATGGAAACTCAGAAAGCAAAAACATGACTTTATAAAAGAAAAGAAATTAGCTAGAAAGGTAAATATTATAGGAAATACTCTTTTTTCTGACATGATTCAGGGTTTTCAAACATTTATTCACTAGAGTGAGATCTGGATACTTGGCTATTGCCCACTGATATTTGGTCTGAAGTTAGAATTCCATGTAGACTTCATTTATGTCCCCGTTTGGGATGCTGAATTATAGTCTCCTTGCTGGTTTGGTTGCCTCAGAGAGAGAGAAGTGATTTAGCCCAGTTCAATTTCAGCAAGTTGATAACTTTGCCCTTGCCCATCAGTTATCTTGAATCACAGCTGACTCTGTTAGGTGTTCTGTCATTCCACATTTCATTCTGTTTGTGCAAAATCCAGATTTGGTTTAATGCTTTCTGACCTTATGTGCAAGCTGGGTAACTCACACAATATTAGACAGAAATAATGAGCATTTAGCAGGATCCAGGTCTAATTTATAGTGAAGTGTGGGTGCACATGATCCCTGACTGCCTCTCCTGAAGTTACTTACTCTGGAAATCAAAGTCAACCAAAAGAGTCATGTAAGGTGAATGGAAACCCAGAGGAAAGTGAAATGATAGTCATGCTATATCATATTCTTTTATGTTATTTCTTTTTTATGATATAGATAACATCATATGACTTCTAAAATTGCTCTGAATGCAGATCATTGAAAATTGGTACCTAGGTTTTTGTGCTTAAAAATCCTAAATCTGTAGGTAGACAGAATTCGATGTGAGCATTCAAATATAAAAAGTAAATTCTAAAATTATGGACAGCCTATTCTGTATTTAGAGGTATAGTCCTATGGAATTTAGTTTATACTCCACAGAAAACATTCGTAAACAAATGGAGTGATAGACTTCAGCTTTGTTTAGGTCTACATTTTATGCTTTATATGTTTTTTATTAAAAAAAGAAAGGAAGAAGTTAAATGGTGTTCTTACTGGTAAATGTCCTAATGGCTGTTAAAAAATTCCAATAGAAAAGTTAACCATATGTGCTAAGAGGAAATATAAGAAAATTCAAAATATCTATATACATTTCCATAATGTTATAAGTTAATTTTTCTCGGGTTTGCAATATTTAACAATTTTTGCTCTGAAGAATAGGGACTATCCAGCCTTTGTCCCTCCTTAGTCAATTTTGCTTCCTGCGTAGAGACCCATTCTCCCTCTAAACAACTGATGTCCTGTAGTACCAAGCTGAATGAGGAAGAGCCAGTTAATATATTACTTTTCCTATTTTCAGTAGTGTTTTCAACTGTTCCCTGGAACAGCAAGTTTCTTGCTTTTTCCCTTAATGGCACATCATGTATGTGACTAAGTAATGTATGCATAAGCAATGTATTTCCTATACTTTGTTTTCAATATTTTTGAATTCTATAATTTTCCCATTTGCTCCCTTCTCATATTTAGCTTCCTTCTTATCAGGCTTAAACGGCATCTGTGAGGTAACATGGGCTAAACGGTGCCATTTCCTCTTTTACTGATCCCGAATGTACAAATACCTCGAGATAGCACGGTTATGAAGCGCTGCCTTAGAGCTTTTCTTCTGTACATACAAATTATCTCCAGAAAAATACTATTAATTGTGACTAAACAGACACAGCAAAGAGTTCCCACTACAGACATAGCTCTGTCATTCTTCCTTTGCCTAGACAAGAGTGAGCAGTCACCTGCCAAGTAGGGATAAAGAGGCTTGTTAGGGAAAGACTTCTTTGGGGAGAGGGGAGAAGGGTGAGGAGAAAAGAGAGGAAGGGAGTCACATGTTATGCATTTGTATAATTAGAATCAAATTTTATAGTATAGTTCTACATGATTCATCGAAAAAGATATCCTGGCCATGAAGAAAAGCTCAGAATAGGCAAAACAGTTCTCAGAGTTCACACAGGCTGGAAATGACTTGCTTTCTTCCAGGGGGAAGAGCCTTCAGACTATATGGAGCATTGGGTACAGTCCTCAGGCGGAACACGCCTTAGATTTGTCAGCAGAAACCATGCATGCCAGAAACTATGAAAATAAACTTTTTAAATGCTAAAGAAAAAAAGTCAAACCATAATTCTACATTTAGTGAAAATATTTTTCAAAAGTAAAATGAAGACATTTTCAGGTATTATTAGAGTTGAGATAATCTATTGCCACCAGAGTAGCCTTAAAAAAGTATAAAGGACATTTTTCAGACACAAAGAAAATGACAGCAGGTGGGAAATTGGATAGAGATGGTTTGCCATTGGGGTACAGTTCTTGGGAGGGCTAATATCCTTTTGATTCCCCCATATTCCTGGACTTTGCACCCAGCCCTATTTTCTGCTTGGTACACCCTGGACTACATGTCTGCGGCTCAGTGCCTGGGGTGCTTGAAAAAGTCCTGCTCAGCTTTTCAGTCGCTCAGCTGCCTCTCCTGGAAAGACATTCCTAAAGATAAGGCAGCCACAAAGCTGTGCTCACTTCTCTGGATTTCTCTTTTTCTACATCACGACCCAGTGATTTTTCACTATCTTATCAGTTCTCTGATGTCTTCAAACAGACTTTTTAAAAACTTATTTTTAAGCAGAGCACAGAGGACCTTCAAGGCAGGGGGTATATGGGAGGTCTCTACTTGCCACTCAATTTTGCTGTGAACCTAACACTGTCCCCAGAAAATAAAACTCTATTAAAAAATATTTTTCCAGATTTTCAGTTTTACTCAAGAGGGTGGTTCAAACTACCTAATTTTCCATGACTGGAAATTATTCATTGTTTTATTAGTCAGTAAAGACCCCAATAAAACTAAAGCTTACAATTGAAAAACGACAGCATTCGGCTTTTCTAATTCTCCTTTCCTCCGTTATTACCTGTCTGATGTCTGACCTTCTGGGCACAATTGCAGCATTTTTATGATTGTGACTATGAAAATATTCTTCACTGGGGAGTCAAATGCAGTTATATTTCCCATAATTTGTTACTTTTGATGGTTTTCTACATTTGATAATTGTTGCCAATCTCCTTCCAACCGCCCCATGCTCTCTCTGCTGGATTACTTTGTCCTCCGATCTGCCCCGGTTTCCTGGGAATCCTGATCACATGGCTTATTCTTTCTTGATTTCATTCTTTATTTTGAGCAAAGCACAGACTCTGGTTTGTTAAGAGAAAAACTACATGTAGCAAAGTTTTTGCGATATAAATTTTCTGAAAATACCTTCAAAAAATAAGCAAACAAAAAAAACCTTGTACGAAATTGAGATACCAGTTTGGAAAGGTTGGACCTAATTTCCCTCCTTTTGACTTTTGAAGCCAATATGTTTCTGTCTTCTCTTATCTACCTTTGTTGCTGAAAATGCTATTACAATTCCCTTTCACTAACATTTTTTTTTTCTGTCTCCTTCTCTTTCTGGAAATTTCCCTGTTGCTGTGAAAGTTCATAGTAATGCGATTTGATTTATATTTGTATTTTTTAATTCACTGGCAAGATAGTATCCGTTTCATCATGGATGCTTATGTTCATAATTCTAGGAAATTTTATTTATTTGATTTACTTCTTTCTCGTTTCTTTATTCTCAGTTCCTAGAATTCTCAGTAGTTGAACATAGGGTCTGTACTATATAGTCTGTAGTCTTTTTATTATTAATTCCTTTATCTTTTTTCTTTCATAGTCTATAAGTCTCTTAGAATTTAGGTCTCAACATCTTTTCTCTCTGTCATGTATTTAATATCTGAGAGAGAATTTTTTTATTATGTTCTTTATTACACAATCCTGTTCAGGTTTCATGATCAATATCAACTTATCTATCTGATTATGCCATTTATAATTTTTAAATGTTTCTTGTATTTTCATATTGTTCCTTCCTCTTTTTCTCTCCCTCCCTCCTTCCCCTGTTCTCCTGCTTAGGTATTTATGTTTCATATTAAATTAATTCCTCAAATGGCTGGTGATTATTAGTGGTCCAATCATATTTAATCTGAAACACTAAGTACTTGATTAGAAGCTCTGTGTACATTGATAGGACTTATGAGGTGGTGCATTTTTCCATGGAGCATGCTGATGGGAATCCAGCTGTTTCATTGGAATGTAGACACATGTCAGGATGTAAAGATGTTGTCTTTGCCTGCTCACATTCTCCAAAGAAGAAACCATCAATTTTCTCTGTGGTAACTTTTGTCTGTGTGCTTTTATGATGCAGAAAGTCAGGGAGGAAGAAGGTGAGGTGGGGCTTTGAGGAATATTCCAGTTCCTTGGAGATTTGCAGCAGAAGGGGGCTGCCCAGCCACCTTTCATTTAGTAAGTTGGCTTTTAATTACTATCTCTGTTTTCCGTGGGACGCATTTCTCTGTCCTCTGTTATTCATGATGCTCCTGGATCTGTATGATTTGGTGTTTAGTAAATTCCCCTGTCTCTTGTGAGAAAAATGGGGGGGGGGGGGGGGAGGAGTATAGTTGGCTCACAGCATGGGATGTGGGCAAAAATTGGGGGTCCTAATTGCTCTTAAACTTTCAACCAATTTCTTATGACTCCCCCATCCCTTGTTTTCAATGAAACTTGATGCCTTTAATTCCTGAGCCTTATCAGCATGTTGTCTGTTTCAAGAACTTGCTTTTTCCTCTTGCAACCACTTGATATTAAGTTTTCTCAACATTAGTTGCTTCTCTGATTATTTTAAATTTTCCAAAAGCTTTTTTTTTTTTTTTGAGGAAGATTAGCCCTGACCTAACATCTGCTGCCAATCCTCCCCTTTTTGCTGAGGAAGACTGGCCCTGAGCTAACATCCATGCCCATCTTCCTCCACTTTATACGTGGGATGCCTGCCACAGCATGGCTTGCCAAGCGGTACCATGTCTGCACCTGGGATCTGAACCAGCAAACCCCAGGCCGCTGAAGTGGAACGTGTGCACTTAACCACTGCGCCACTAGGCCGGCCCCCCAAAAGATTTTTTATATCATTAATAGTACTTTCCTCCTCTTACTTGTACTGAATGTTGGGTTAATACTAGTTTATTGCTCCAGTCTAATTTATTGGTAATACAAGAGGAAAAGATAAAAATATGTTTCTAGTCTATTGTATTTCACCAAAAGTCATACAAAATAAAGTTTACCCTTTATCCAAGCCTGAATTATTAAGAATTTTTCTCTCTTTGCTGCTATCCAATGAGCGTAACTTGCTGTTTTGGTACACATTGAGTACTAAATACTTGTAAACATATTGTCAAAACACCTTACAGGTACGTGGCTTTAGTTGGTGTTCCATTCTTCAAAAGAGCATTACATTTTGAGTAGTTTATTAACGGACCAATTTAATTAGGAGAAGCAAAGATAATTCAGCTGTTGGAGAACCAAATTTAAATGATTGTGTATACTATATTCAATCTATGCTTAAGAAGTAAGTTCTGATAAAGAAGATGTGGTATATACACAGTGGAATATTATTCAGCCGTGAGAAAGAAAGAAATCCTACCATTTGCAACAGCATGGAGGAAGCTTGAGGGCATTATGCTAAATGAAATAAGTCAGAGAAAGACAAATACTGTATGATCTCACTTATATGTGGAATCTGAAAAAGACGATCTCATAGAAATGGAGAGTAGAGTGGTGGTTACCGGGGCTAGGGGTCAGGGAAATGGGGAGACGTTGGTCAAAGAGTACGAACTTCCAGTTACAAGATGAATAAGTTCTGGGGATCTAATGTACAGCATAGTGATTATAGCTAATAATTCTGTATTATATACTTAAAAGTTGCCAAGAAAGTAGATCTTAAATGTTCTAACCACAAAAAAGAAATGATAACTGTGTGGCATGATGGAGGGGTTAGCTAATGCTATGGTAGTAATCACTTTGCAACATATAAGTGCATCAAGTTAACACTTTGTACATCTTAACCTTACACAATGTTATATGTCAATTGTATCTCCATAAAGCTGGGGGGAAAAAAGAAGTCTAGTAGAATGTGATTATGTGAGCATAAATATTAAAAGGGTGGAAACATGTTTGTATAATAAAATAAATTGTTTAAATATAAATGAAAAGGGATTACAAGAGAAAGATATTATATAGAATAAAAGCATTCCTTATCAGTAATATCTATTAGACTATGAAATACATTTTCCCCGGAAATAATCATAGTCTGGTAGTTCCACACTCCTCGCCGCAGAAAGGCCATGAGTTGGGCTCTGATATTCTAAAGCCATGATGACATTTACTTTATACTTCTGTTAGAACTTTAAGTTATGTTTAAACTGTTGATAAAATTATGAGCTGATAGAATTTTCAAAATGATGGATAGTTTCTTTTTTCCCAACCAAGAACTAGAATTTTCTTCACAATTAAACTTCCATTGAGGAAAAATTCAGTTTCAATGATTTCAACATGCTACTCTTCCTAAAGCAAACTTCATTTATTGTACGTCAGAAACCACTGTAATGTGTGATATTAGGAGGGTAGTACTTTCATGAATGATTCATTGTTTAGTATATTAACTTGTGAAGAGGAAAATTAGTCATAATTCTTCTATATCTAACTTGAGACATTTTCATATAAGGAAAAGATAAATGAGTCTTTTTTATATTCCATATATCTTAAATAAAAGAATGATTAACAGTCAAAGTAAATCTTAAAGTATAAAAAAAACCTTAAAAATTAAGTTTTAGTTTCATTTGCCTCCAAACATATTAAAGATTCCATTTCACTTTAAAGGAACATTCTGTAATTTTATATGTCTGTAGAAATTTTGTACAATTATTGATTACAAATTAGTAATTTGAATGACATACTTTTAAGATAATGAAGCTTAGGAGTCTTTGCATTAGGCAAGTTTAAACGGGTTTTTATGCATTTATAAATATCTACTATTTGGTTTTGTATGAATGATTTTAAAATGATAAAGTGTCTGTAATTTATGAAGTGTTATGTGGTTTTCATTAATCTTCTTCCCTTCATAGAGCCAATCAACCACCATAAACTGTTGATTCTTTCTCAGAAGAGCCCAGACTATTAATTTTTTCATTCTTTACATTTCAAATGATCTTTTCCAGGATTAATGTTCTGAAGTATTTCCATTTTACAAAGACAGAAGTCTAAAGTCTTTGGAGTAGTTTCAAAATCTTCCTGGATCTAGTTCCTGCTTAATTCTCCGGGTTCATATCCCACCAATTCTTCCCAGGGTCTTTCAATCCAGTTTTCGAACATCATTTCTTCTGTGAACGAAATGAAATTTCCCACTTCTATATATTGCCACAATGCATAGATGATGCACTCATTAAATATTTGAGGAGTGAATAAAAAATGGAATGAAATTTGGCTCCATTATCACCCTTTTGGATAATCTTTGCTGATCTATTACTCACTTACTTACCTAACTTCTGTTCCAATGACATTTTGAATTTACACCAATATGATGCTTATAACATTCTTAAAGCTAATTGTGTATGAATTTATCACTAATCACTTTAGACTGTCCACTTAAAATTAGATGCCGTATCTTTTTGTCTTTCAGATGCTTTCCTCATGGGTGCCATTAGTCTCAGTTATTTATTGCTGAATGGTAAATCATTTCAAAGTTTAGTGACTTAAACTATTTCAAAACTTAGTGGCTTAAACAGCAACCATTTCATTTTCTCCTGTGATCAGGGCCTCAGGGAGGGCTTAGCAAGGATGGTTTTCTCTCCTCCGTACCGAGGCTGAGGGATTATTATGCCTTCTATGTCTGACTCTCAGCTAGGATGGCTGCACTGCTGAGACCTCTCTGTACTGCACTCACAGTCCATTGTCCTTTACAACTTCTCGCCCCTTGTGGTTTTGCATCCCTCCATTCTTCAGGGTAGTTATTTCCATCTAGCCTCCCCAGTGTGACAGTCTAGGTTTCTTTATGTGGTGGCCAAGGCTTCCTAAGAGGGTGAGGAAAGAAGTTGCAAGATTTCTTAAAACCTAATGTTTGAAGTCATTCTGCCTCATTCTACTTGTAAAGCAAATCCCAGGGCCAGCCCATATGCAGTGTAGGAGAAAGATTCCGCGTCTTGACGGGAGGAGTGGCAAATTTCATAGGAAAAGGAGAAATTATAACTATCTTTGAAAAGAATCTTCCCCAGCCACTTAATGCTTGATAATTAATTGCTGCTTTGTTGATCCTTCTCATTTGAAAAAGAGAAGTTTGATTTCTAAGATATATTTCTGCTCTAAAATATTGGATATTTTGCAACTTCCTACGTATATTTCCCAGAACAGCTTTCAGCAGCTTTTCTGTGAAAGCTAATAAATAACCAAAACAATAAGAAAGAGAATATCACTCTGGCTTAATTTTGAATAAAAATTAAACACGAATATCCTGAATTTGAGAAAAATTTATTTAAAATCTTTCTTCTGTCTCCATCTGCATAATTCATTAATATTGGTTATTCTGATATGAAAGTTAACAGTTTTGATATACACTATCCCTAAGAATCATGTTGTCAATCAAGAAGCAAGATAATTTGTCACGTAGAGACTTTTAATATTGATATATACATTTTTTCAAAGTGTGCATACAGGGGTTTCATAGAGAGAATTAAATATTTAACTTGTAAGTTGTATTTACTTACACTTGAGGAATGAAAATAAGTGGTGATATGATAGTGATTCTCTTTTTTCTTTGAGGAAGATTAGCCCTGAGTTAACAACCACTGCCAATCCTCCTCTTTTTGCTGAGGAAGATTGGCCCTGAGCTAACATCCGTGCCCATCCTCCTCTACTTTATATATGGGACACCTGCCACAGCAAGGCTTGATAAGTGGTGTGTAGGTCCACACCCGGGATCACAACTGGCAACGCCCGGCCGCCAAAGCAGAGTGTGTGGGCTTAACCGCTGTGCCAACAGGCTGTCCCCTGATAGCGATTCTTTTTTATTAACTGTCTACAAGGACACTTCCAATAAACAGCATGTATTATTTACTATTCTTTTTCAATTTTCCCTATATTATATTTGTTCTGATTATGTTTTTTAGGAAGCACTTTTGGGGGGACTTCGAATTTATTGATAAATTTTGGCTAGTATTTTGTATATCCTCTTGAATTTTATTCTTCTAGTAATTCATTCTTAGTGCGCAAAAAATATTGATGTGTCACAAATATGTGATTTTTTTTCTTTTACACAGTTAATGTGAGAAGGTCTATGCTGGAATACTTCAATGAGGAGTAGACACAAATCTTTAGACAGTAGCTAAAATATTCTTGAGTGTTTGCTGTCTCCTCAGAATGCGTTATTATTCATTTTATAAACAATGGCTTGTAAAGGGAGGAGACAAATTATGGACTTCCAGTCTCACCCATCTTAATCATGCCTCGTGTGGCTATCTTAGCCAATCGAGAAAGGCAGATTTGCACACCCTAGTTGATAAATAAGTAGAAAGTTGGATATGATTTAGAAGAAATTACTTCATAAACAAATACCACCTAAACAAGAATCTATGTTTCATATGTTTTCTCCTCATTAACACAGTCTTTTAGACTGTAATTCAAAGAATTATTTTTCAGCTGTCACACAGGTGAATTGGTGGTTATAAATTTCATAGAATCCTGCTTTGGGTGACTTTAACATCTTTATACGTGCTCTCTGGAAGAAGTAGATTTTAGGAGTCCAGCAGCAATTGAGCTACTCGACAGAATTTAAAGCCCAAGATTTTAGGATTGATAGAAACCTCAGCTAACAAAACTATTTACTAGCGGATTAAAGATCTGGAAGAGATTGAGTTTTTCCCATTAATCTGAAGAAATCTTCACTTGCAAACTACCCTGTACCATTGATGTGTCAGTATCAATTCAGAAAAGCACACAACACTGTTCGAATGCCCAGCTGGAAGTAAACTGCAGAACTACAACTTTTCCCTTTTCTTCTTCTTTATATATTCTATCTACTACTCTCTTTGTTTGACTAAATTTTGTTTCTTGTTTTTGTTTTGTAAATCAATGTTATTTCTATTTATATATGAAGTAGAGTGTAATCCTATAATCTCTTTTCAACTTCATTATTATCATGATAAATTTCGTAGTTATGGTAAAATGTTTAAGTCATGAAGCTAATGTCCAATTTGGAAGGGCAATGTTTACTATATGTGTAGTCAGAAGTTGGTAAGATAAAGAAAACATCAATTCTGAATAAAAATTGATATGAAAACATTTTGTCCTCTAGTCAGGAATGCATTGAACTGAAAAGGACAAATCTTTTGAGAGTGTAGTCCCATAGTTGAAGTTTAATTCCTATTGTTACACAGCATGACCCAACATAAATATTCTTTTTTGAATATACTTCAATTTTTGGAGTAGTTTTAGGTTCACAGCAACATTGAGCAGATGGTACAGAGATTTCCCGTATACTCCGTGGCCCACAGATGCACAGCCTCCCGCACCGTCAGCATCCTGCACCACAGTGGTACATCTGTTAGAATTGATGACCTACACTAACACATCACTATCACCCAGAGCCCACAGCTTACATTAGGGTTCACTCTTGGTGTTTTATATTCTATGGCTTCGGACAAATGTCTAATGGCACGCATCTATCATTATGGTATCATACAGAGTAGTTTTACTCCCCTACAAGTCCTCTGTGCTCTGTTTATTCATCCCTCCCTGACCCCAAACCCCAGCAAACACTGATCTTTTTACTGTCTCCATAGTTTTGCTTTTTCCAGAATGTCATATAATTAGAATCACATATTATGTGGCCTTTTCAGATTAGCTGCTTTTACTTAGTAACATGCATTTAAGCTTCCTCTGTGTCTTTTCATGGATCGAGAGTTTATTTTCATTTTAGAACTGCATGCTATTCCATCGTCTGGATGTATTACTGTTTATTCATTCACCAACTGAAAGGCCTTTTGGTTACTTCCAAGTTTTGGAAATTCAGAATAAATCTGCTATAAACATCGGCATGCAAGTTTTTGTGTGGACTCAAGTTTTCAACTCCTATGAGTAATCACCAAGGAGCATGATTGTTGGAGCCTATGGTAAGAGTATGTTGAGTTTTGTAAGAAACCACCAAACTGTCTTCCAAACTGGCTGTACCATTTTGCTCCAGTAATTGAATGAGAATTCCTGTTGCTCCACATCCTTGCCAGCATTTGGTGTTTGCAGAGTTCCGGATTTTGACCATTGTAATAGATGTGTGGTGGTATCTCATTGTTTTCATTTGCATTTTCCTGATGACATATGAAGTGGAGCATCTTTTCATATGCTTAATTGCCATTCATAAATCTTCTTTTATGAGGTATTGTTAAGGTCTTTGTTCCGTTTTTTTAAAAGGGTTGTTTGTGTTCTTATTGTTGAGTTTTAAAAATTCTTTGTATATTTTGAAATGCAGGCCTTTATCAGACATATCTTTTGCAAATATTTTCCCCCGATCTGTGACTTGTCTTCTCATTCTATTGACATTGTCTTTTGCAGAGCAGAAATTTTTAATTTTAATGAAGTCCAGCCTCTCAATCATTTCTTTCATGAATTTTTCCTTTTGTATTGTATTGTAAAAGTTATCACCAAATTCAAGGTCATCTAGATTTTCTCCTATGTTATCTTCTAGGAGTTTTGCAGTTTTTCATTTCACACTTAGGTCTATGATCCATTTTGAGTTAATTTTTGTGAAGAATGTGAGATCTGTGTCTAGATTCTTTTTCTTTTTGTTTTTCTGGTGAGGAAGATTCACCCTGAGCTAACATCCAATGCCAATTTTCGTCTTTTTTTTTTTCTTTTCCTTGAGGAAGACTAGCCCAGAGCTAACATCTGTGCCAATCTTTCTCTATTTTTTGTACGTAGGATGCCTACACAGCATGGCTGATAAGTGGAGTAGGTCTGTACCCAGGATCCTAACCCACAAACTCTGGCTGCTGAAGTGGAGCATGCAGAACTTTAACCACTAGGCCATGGGGCCAGGCCCCCTTTTTCTTTTTCTTTCTTTCTTTTTTTTTTTTTTAATGAGAACGTCCAGTTTTTCCAGCATTTTTTTGTTGAAAGAACTATCTTTTCTCTATTGTGTTACCTTTGCTCCTTTGTGAAAATCAGATGCCTGCATTTATGTGGGTCTTTTTCTAGACTCCCTGCTCTGTTCCATTTATCTGTCTATTCTTTTACTCATACCACACTGACTTGATCACCACGTCTTTATAGGAAGTCTTGAAGTTGAGCAGCATCTCCAACTTTGTTCTTCTCCCTCATTGCTATGGTGGGTATTCGGGCTCTTTTGCCTCTCTATATAAACTTGAGGATGAGTTTGTTGCTATCCATAAGATAACTTGCTGAGAGTTTGATTGGGATTGCATTGAATCTATCGATCAAGCTGGGAAGAACTGACATCTTGTCAATATTGAGTCTTCCTATCCACGAACATGGACTATCTCTTCTTTTATTTAGTTCTTTGATTTGTTTCATCAAGTTTTGTAATAAAATTTCTTTAAATATGACCTCCTTCCACACTAAGGATTTCTGAAAAAATGCACTTTTATGAGAAGACTATAAAAAAATAATAATTTATAATTTGTTTTCCTCTTAATGTCTGAAAGGAGCTAACTGAGAAAATCAGAATGCGTTGAGTTGAGTAGTGTTCAGAAGAGAGATGGCGAAAATTAATTTTTGCATTTATAAAATCTCTTAGAGGCATCATGTAAATTAGAAAACTGAATCCTGACTCATATCTGCCAAATTTTCTTCTAATAGTGGAAACAATGAAAAGAGCTTTGGCTAAATGGATCAATTTCATACTAATTGAAATCCAAACTTCACAAGTTTTGCTCTGACTTGTGGTTTGCCAACACCAATTTATATACCAGTTTATGCCTGAGTTCATAATACAATTTTCTAGGAAAACCTATAGAAAAGAAGTTTAATTGGGTGTTTCAAGTATTGAATATGATATTGAATATGAAGAAAATATGATTTTGGCACTTGTACTTTCTATGAGAGTGACATCTTGAGATAAATTTTGTAAACTTCTAAAAAACATTATTTCATTACTAAATGTAACAGAATAAATGGCAGTATATTTTAAGTATATGAGGAATGGTATAGTTTTAAGAGGTATATGATTTCTAAGGAGGAGGACATAATTATGATGTTTAAATAGTCTTCTTATAGAAATATAAATATGTGAGCTGAAAGAGGACACTTCTTTGTTACAGATGAGCTATCTGCAATTGTTATTTTATTTAAAAATTTAACAATAATTCAATCATACAGAATATTGACATGATCTTTTCCCCTTTATTCATACAAAATATGTCAAACATTTATATATATTTGAGATTTGTCCGAAATTATTTCCCCCATCCTTTTTCCAGAAAATGCACATGCCAAACTGCTGACATATGAAAATAATGATGGATGCTTGTCTATACAAAATAGCATTATCATTTACAACACCCTGAGCAACACAGATATACCTAGGGTTTAAAGCTTCCCCGGAATTTTGTTGGAATAATTATGTCTCAGAAACGGACCCTCCTCCACTTTTTCTTCGCCCCCTGCTGGACATCATCAAAACAGTAGAGGAGAATATGGGATCCTCACATCTCTGCTGCCTTATGGTCTGTCAAAAATATGAGTCGTTGAAAATTTGCTTTGTAACTATATGCTTTCATACTATGTTTTATGAAAAATTTGATGGGCTTTTGAAGTCAAATATAATATAATTATAATAACTTTAAAAAAACTGGAAATAAATATCAAGTAAGCCCAAACAGAAACAGTCAAACAGAAAGTCTACACTGCTCACCACAAAAGGTGAACTGAAGTTCACAAACATTCATTTTTCGCTATGTAATTTGTGAATAAAATCATACAACAGTTTTTCAGAACTTTGTAATTTTTCTCTCATGACTGTCCAAATCATTCTAGTTTCATGAATTGTACCACACCTCAATATCTCTTTTTTTCCCTGACTTTGTTGGACATTTCTTAAGTTCTTCTTTTTATATATTTGAATTCTTGGCATCATTGTCATTCTTAATCACTCCTTTTTTCTTAAACTAATCCTCCCTTGGCTTTTTTGGCACCACACTCTCTAGTTTTCATATTGCTTCTCTGATAACTTCTCTGTCTTGGCAAATACCTCTTCCTCTCATTTTCTTTAAATGCTGGTGAAATTTACAATCTGTTTTCTTAAGTGTTTTTGTTATTTATGAAATTAGTTTTTATGTATTCAAAACAATCATACATTGTTTCATATCATAGTTAGACTTTCTTTTCTTGTCTTGAGATTATATTTTCCACCTATATTTTTAACAAGATTTTTATAGTTTAATTCACCGTTACACATTATCTGGAGTGTACTTTGCTTCAAGGTAGGAAGTAGAAATCTAAATTTATTTTTCCTCCAAATAGCTAGGCATTACAGTGATCTTTAGTGGGGTATTAAATCCAATATATAGCGGTATCTATTTTTGGATTCTCTTCTTTTTTGTTTATCTGGCTAACTATTCATTCCTTTTCATGGTCCCTTTGGATTTGTGCTCTTTTCCTTTTGTCCCTTTTACCATGGCATCTTTGTGGGTATTGGTTGTTGTTGCTGCTGATATTCTGCTTCCATCTCCACCTCCCAATAATTTTTTACGAGCTTCTGATTATGACTCGATTATCGCAAGGTCAGAGCTAGAACAAATTCCATCATTACGTGCTCTCATTGTGCCCTACGATTCTCTTACAGCACTTACTACCATTGTCATTTTTACACAAATTAATGGAACTCTTTGATTGACGTCTGTTTACCTCTTCAGAGGCCACAACAATGCCTCTTTTTGTCACTATTGTGTTCTCAGTGTCCACTGTACTGCCTAGTATGGAATAGACGCTCAATAGCCTTGTTGAACAGTTTAGATCTTTGGTATTTTCTTGACGTGGTATTGCAGAAGAAGAATTATATTTAACCAATCAAAGGAAATGAGCTTCCTTCTAAGATTTTGTGAAGAAAAATGTTCAAATTTTTCCCTTGTAGTAACAGTATGGCATGAGCAAGACAAGAATTACTATCTCATTCAATTAATGAGAAAACTAAGACTGATTGATTTGTTTGTCCAATGAAACACCACTCTTAAGCAGAAGATCCAGTATTGAAAACTATTATTTGTTATAAAGTAGAGCCTTTATTTCTTTATTCCATGTTAGATCTCTGTATTCATAAAACTTACCCACTCAATATGGGCAATAATTAATTTTTAGAAACTATCACAAATCTCTCATTAACATTGTCTTAAAGTGGATTTTTTCTAAGATTGTCCTTTACTATATGATTTTGAAAACACAAATTTAGTAAAATAGATATTAACCCCAACATTATCTGGAAAACGATAATAATTATTCAGAAAGGTTTAACTTCCTAATTTTTCTTCCATAAAATTAATTATCTCACTATAATCCATCCCCCCCAAGTATGCACATCTTACCATATGGTAAATGAGTTAGGAGATATCTTTTTAAAATCTTATTAACGTACTGATATAAGTTGTTTTACTTCTTAATTAATAGGCTTTGTTTTTACATTTACAGAAAAATTGATCAGAAGGTACAGAGAGTTCCCACATCCCTCCTCCCCTCCCCCCACCCCCGAACACATTTTCCCATAATTTTAACGATTTGCATTAGTGTGGTACATTTGAAGAATTCTAAAGAAACTTGTAGAATCAATATTAATACACTATTACTAACTAAAACCCATAGTTTATCTTGAGGTTCACTCTTTGTGTTGCACAGTTATATGGCTTGAAAAATGAATAATGTCATGTATCCACCATTACAGCAGCATACCTAAAAATCCCCTATACTTCACCTGTTCATTCTTTCCTCCCTCCTTTCCAATCCCTGGCAACCACTAATCTTGTTACTGTCTCTAGTTTTGCCTTTTGGAGAATGTGATCTAATTGGAATCATACAGGCTTTTCAGACTGGCTTCTTTCACTGAGTAATATGTATTTAAGATTCCTCCATATCTTTTCATGGCTTGATAGCTAATCTTTTGTGTCACTGACTAATATTCCATTGAATGAATATACCACAGTTTGTTTATCCATTCACCTATTGAAGGATATCTTAGTTGCCTCCAAGTTTTGGTAATTGTGTCTAAAGCCACTATAAACATTTGTGTGCATGTTTTTACGTGGACATAAAGTTTTCAATTCATTTGGGTAAGTACCAAGGAGCTCAATATCTGCATCATAACGTAAGCAATGTTTGTGAAAGTGCCAGATTGCTTTCCAAATGACTGAACCATTTTCCATTCCCACCAGCAATGAATGAGAGTTTATGTTGCTCAACATCCTCATCAATATTTGATGTTGTTTTGACTTTCAGCATTCTAATAAGCGTGAAGCAGTATTATATTATTGTCTAATTTGCAATTCCCTAATGACATATGATGCCGAGCTTGTTTTATATGTGCTTGCTCGTCATCTTTATATCTTCTTTAATGAGGTGTCTTTTCAGATCTTTTGTCCATTTATTATAAATTTGATGCTTCTTTTCTTATTATTGAGTTTTAAGGGTTCTTTGCATATTTTGAATAAAAGTCCTTTATTAGATACGTGTTTTGCAAGTATTTTCTGCCAGTCTGTGGCTCATCTTTTCATTTTCTTGATGTTGACTTTCACAAAACACTTTTGAATTTTAATGAAGTGGAACTTTTCAACTTTTTCTTTCATTGATGCTGTTTTGGGTGCTGGATCTAAAAAAATCATCATTAAGCCCAATGTAACCTAGATTTTCCTTTATGATATCCTTTAAAAGTTTCATAGTTTTATATTTTAAATTTAGGTCTATAATGGGCTGGCCTGGTGGCATAGTGGTTAAGTTTGCACGCTCCACTTCTGCAGTCCGGGGTTCACAGGTTCAGATCCCAGGTGCAGATCTACACACTACTCATCAAACCATGCTGTGGCGGTGTCCCACATACAAAATAGAGAAAGATTGGCACAGATGTTAGCTCAGGGACAATCTTCCTCGAGCAAAATGAGGAAGATTGGCAACGGATGTTAGCTCAGGGTCAACCTTCCTCACCAAAAAAATAAAATAAAATAAAAAAATAAATTTAGCTCTATGATCCATTTTGAGTTAATGTGTCTGAAAGGTTAATTGTTTATGTATAGATTCATGTTTTTTACATGTGAATGACTAGTTGTTCCAGCACCTTTTATTGAAAAGACTATCCTTTCTCCATCAAATTGCCTTTGCTCCTTTGTCAAAATTCAGTTGACTGCAATTGTATGGATTTCTTTCTAGGGTCTCTATTCTTTTCCATTGATCTATTTGCCTATTCTGTCCTCCATACCAGATTGTCTTAATTACTGTAGCTTTATAGTAAGTCTTGAAATTGAGTGGGACCAGTCATCCAAATATTTTCTTCCTCTTCAATATAGTATTGGCTGTTCTGGGGCTTTTGCCCTTCCATATAAAGTAGAGAATACGTTCACCAATATCCACAAAATAACTGACTCGAATTTTGATTGAGATTGCATTGAATGTACAGATCAAATTGTGAAGAACTGACATCTTAATGATATTATCTTCCTATCCATGAACATTAATTATCTCTCCATTTATTTAGTTTATTTCTTTCATTAGATTTTTACAGCTTTGCTCTTAGAGAGTTTTATCTAAATATTTATCTTTGGCATTCTAGTATAATTGATGTTGTATTTTCAATGGATAATTGCAGATTTACAGGAAAGTATTTGAATTTTGCACATAAAATTTATATCCTGAATATTTGCTATAACTGCATATTATTTTCAGGAATTTTATTTTATTCTTTTGTATTTTCTACATAAACAATCATATTCTCTATAAACAAAGACAGTTTTATTTCTTCCTTCTAAGTCTCTATTTCTTTTACCTCATTTTTTAATTTTTTAAATTTATTTTCGGATGTACTTCATATTTTGAATTCTGTGTACATTACATCATGTTCACCACCTGAAAACTAATTATAGTCCATGCCCTCACATGTGAGCCTAATCACCTCTTTTGCCCTCTCCCCTCCCCACTTCCCCTATGGTAGCCACCAGTCCAGTCTCCAATGCTATGAGTTTCTTGTTGTTGTTTTTATCTTCTACTTATGAATGAGATCATATGGTATTTGACTTTCTCCCTCTGACTTATTTCACTCAACATAATACCCTCAAGGTCCATCCATGTTGTCACAAATGGCCAGACTTCATCATTTCTTATGGCTGAGTAGTAGTCCATTGTGTATAAATACCACATCTTCTTTATCCATTCATCCCTTGATGGGCACCTCAGTTGCTTCAATTTCTTGGCTATTGTATATAATGCTGCAATGAACATAGGGGTGCAAGTATCTTTATGCCTTTGTGTTTTCAACTTCTTTGGCTAAATACCCAGCAGTGGGATAGCTGGATCATATGGTAGCTCTATCTTTAATTTTCTGAGGATACTCCATACTGCTTTCCATAGTGGTTGCCCCAGTTTGCACTGCCACCAGCAGTGAGTAAGGGTTCCCTTCTCTCCACATCCTCTCCAACATTTGTTGTTTCCTGTCTTGTTAATTATAGCCATTCTGACCAGAGTGAGGTCATACCTCATTGTAGTTTTGATTTGCATTTCCCTGATAGCTAATGATGTTGAGCATCTTTTCATACGCCTGTTGGCCATCCATATATCTTCTTTGGAGAAATCTCTGTTCAGATCTTTTGCCCATTTTCTAATTGGATTGTTGATATTTTTGTTGTTGAGCTGCATTAGTTCTTTGTATATTTTAGGTATTAACCCCTTATCTGATATATGGTTTGCAAATATCTTCTCGTAATTGTTAGGTTGTCTTTTCGTTTTGTTGATGGTTTCCTTTGCTGTGCAAATGCTTTTTAATTTGATGTAGTGCCATTTGTTCATTTTTTCTTTTGTTTCCCTTGCCCGGTAAGACACGGGACTTGAAAATATGCTGCTCAGACCGATGTCAAAGAGTGTACTGCCTATGTTTTCTTCTAGAAGTCTCATGGTTTCGGGTCTTACATTCAAGTCTTTATTTTGAGTTGATTTTTGTTGATGGTCTACTTTCACTCTTTTGCATGCGGCTGTCCAGTTTTCCCAGAACCATTTATTGAAGAGACTCTCCTTTCTCTGTCGTATGCTCTTGGGTCCCTTGTTGAATATTAGCTGTCCATAAACGTATGGGTTTACTTCTGGGCTCTCAAGTCTCTTCCATTGATCTGTGTGTCTGTTTTTGTGCCAGTACCATGCTGTTGTGGTTACTATGGTTGCTATATCTTTTATCTCATTTTTTTAGATTGCATTAGCTAAGACTTCCAGTATAGTGTTGAATAAGAGTGGTGGGAAAAACCATGTTTGCCCTATTCTTGGTCTTGGGGGAAAGCTTCTATGTTCTCACTATTAAATATTGTGTCAACTGTAGGATTTTTTAATCTATTTTTCGTTTGTTTGTTTTGCCTTGTTTTTGTAGATGTTCTTTTTTTGTTTTTTTTTTTTGAGGAAGATTAGCCCTGAGCTAACTACTGCCAATCCTCCTCTTTTTTTTTTTTTTCTAGATTGGCACCTAGGCTAACAACTGTTGCCAATCTTTTTTTTTTTCTTTTCTTTTTTCTTTTTTTTTTTTCTGCTTTATTTCCCAAACCCCCCCAGGACATAGTTGTATATCTTAGTTGCAGGTCCTTCTAGTTGTGGGATGTGGGACGCCGCCTCAACGTGGCCTGACAAGCAGTGCCATGTCCGTGCCCAGGATCTGAACCCTGGGCCACCTTAGCGGAGCGCACGAACTTAACCACTCGGCCACAGAGCCGGCCCCCAATCCTCCTCTTTTTGCTGAGGAAGACTGGCCCTGAGCTAACATCCATGCCCATCTTCCTCTACTTTACACATGCGACGCCTACCACAGCATGCCTTTTGCCAGGTGGTGCCATGTCAGCACCCGGGGTCCAAACTGGTGAACCCTAGGCCTCTGAGAAGCGGAACATGGGAACTTAACCGCTGCGCCACTGGGTCAGCCCCTGTAGATGTTCTTTATCAAGTTGGTTTGGTCATGTTGTACAATTCCTTTTACACATTCTTGAGTTTTATTTGCTAATATTTTGTTGAGGATTGTTGCATTTATGTTCTTTCAAAGAACTAGCATTTAATTTCATTGATTTTCTGTATTGATTTCATGTTTTCAATTTCACTGATATCTGCTTTAGTTTTCATTATTTCCTTTTTCTCCTTACTTTGGATGTAATTTCCTCTTATTTTTCTACTTTCCTGTGAGGAAAGATTAAATTATTGACCTCAGTGTGTTCTTTTCTAAAGTATTTATTCAATGCTATAATTTTTTCTCAAAGAACTGCTTTCGCTGCACCCAACACATTTTGATAAGTTATATTTTCATTTTTATTTAGCTTAAAATATTTGAAAATTTCTTTTGGACTTCTTCCTTGACCCATGTGTTATTTAGCCATATATATTTTTTTTAAATTTCCAAATATTTGAATATTTTCAAGCTATTTTTCTGTTATTGATTTCTAGTTGAATTCTGTTGAGCATATTTTATATCATGTCTTTCTTTCTAAAATTAAGGTGGGTTTCATGACCCAGAATATAATCTATCTTGGTGATCTCCCTGTGTGCTTGAAAAGAGTGTATATTCTGCTGTTGTTGGATGAAGTATTCTATCAATGTCAATTTGATTGGTTTGACTCATGTTGCTACTTGTTTCAACTATAAGCTTTCTGATGTTATGTTTGCTGGAGCTGTCCATTGCTTATAAATGGGTGTTGAAGTCTCCAACTATAGTAATGAATTAATCTATTTCTTATTGTAGTTGTATCAGTTTTGCCTCACATATTTTGACAGTCTGTTGTTAGGTGCATATACAGTAAGGGTTGTTATTCCTGGAAGATTGACCTCTTTATTATCATGTAATATCCTTCTTTATCTTTGATAATTTTCTTTGGTCTGAAGCCTACTTTGTCTGAAATTAATGTAGCTACTGTAACTTTATTTTGATTAATGATAGCATGGTATATCTTTCTCCTTTTTACTTTTAATCTATCTGTCTTTAATTTAAAGTGAATTTCTTGTAGTCAACGTATAGTTGAGTACTTTTTTATCCACTCTGACAGTCTCTGTCTTTTAATTTTTATATTTACACCATTCACATTGAAAGTGATTATTGATATAGTTGGTTTAATGTCTATTATATCTGTAACTAATTTCTATTCATTGTCCTTGTCCTTTGTTTCTTTTTGTCTTCAACTCTTTCTTCCTTTTCTGGTTTTAATTCAACATTTTATATGATTTCATATCAGTTGTATTTATTTTAAAGATTTTTTAAGTGGTTGCCCTAGAGTTTACAGTATACACTTACAACTAATCTAAGTCCACTTTCAACTAACACTATACTGCTTCCTGGATAGTGCAGGTACCTTAAAACAGTATACCCAATTCCTCCTGCCTGTCTTGTATAACATTTTTGTCATTCATTTCATCTATCATTAAGTTATAATCACCAAACACATTTTGCTAATATTATTTTGAGCAAATTGTTGTGTGTTTGGTCAACTAGGAATATGAAAAAGAAAATACTTTTATTCTACCTTCCATTATTCCTTCTTTAAAACTCTTTCTTTATATACATCTGAATTTATGACATATCATTTTCCTTCTCTCTGAATAACTTCTTTTAACATTTCTTACTTGGTAGGTCTATTGGTGATAAATTCCCTCAAGTTTTGTTTGTCTGAGAAAGTCTTTATTTCTCCTCCACTTTTGAAGGATAATTTCACTGGATACAGAATTCTAATTTTTGTTTTTTCTGACACTGAATTTTACTCCCCTGTCCTTCTGCTTGTATGGTTTTTGAAGGGAAGTCTTATGTAATTCTTATCCTTGTTCCTCTGTAGGTAAGCTTCACCATACACCCTGAGCTCTTTAAATTTTTACCTATGTCTCTTTGATTTTTTGCTTTTTGAATATGAAATAACAGGTGTAAATTTTTTCGATTTTTTACTGCTTAGTGTTCTCTGAACTTCCTGGATCAGTGGTTGGGTGTCTATCATTAATTTAGGAAAAAGATGAGCCACTTTTACATCAAATATTTCTGTTTCCTTTCTCTCTTTCTTCTCCTATATTCTTATATTCTCATTACAGTTATATTAGACTTTTATAATTGTCCTTCAATTTCCTGGATACTCATTTTTATCTTTCTTTTTCTCTTGTTTTTTAGTTTGGGAAGTTTTTATTGACATATCTCTTAGCTCACTTATTTTTTCCTTGTCTGTGTTCAGTCTACTGATGAATGCTTCAAAGGCAATATTCATTCCTGTTATAGGCTTTTTGATTTCTAAGATATCCTTTTGATTCATTCCTTGAGTTTTTGTCTCTCTGATAACATTACCCATCTGATTTTGCATGTTGTTCACATTTTCTGTTAGAGTTCTTACCATATTAATCACAGTTATTTTAAGTCTCCAGTCTGATAATTCCAAAGTGTTTTCCATATCTGAGTCTGATTCTAATCCTTGCTTTGTCTTTTCAAATTGTTTTTATTTCTCATTTATATTGCCTTGGAACTTTTTTGTTGAAAGCTTGACATGATTATCTGGAAAAAGGAACTGTGATAAACAAGCCGTTAGTGTGAGGTTTTATGTTTATCTGGCTAGGAGGTAGGCTCTGTTTACTCTTTTCTGTAGTGGTAGGTGTTAGGGCTAATATTTCCACTAGTGTCCTTATTTTTGTCTTTCTTGTTGTCTTGGACTTCGTTAGAGATTCTTTTTAAGACAAGGTCTGAGCCCGGCAGTTCTTTTAGGTGTAATCCACTGGTATTATACAGTAGCCTGATTGATGCGGTGGTAAGATGTGAGGAGAGGAGAAGCATTCTATAATCCTTTGGTTATATCTCAGTCTTTTGGAGAGCCTGTGTCCCTAGGCTGTGATCTTCATGATGATTCTCAGCTTTCTTCCCAGCCCCCTCCTTTGGTGAGACAGGAAGGCTAGAGGGAGCTGGAGTTGGGGGTATTTTCTTTCCCCTAAGTTGGTTAGAAAATTTTTCTTAGGTCTTCATCCTGATAATCTGAGTGGGCTCCTAAACGTAAAACTTACAAAAGTTTGGGCTTCCCTCTAAGACTGTACCTCTAGAGTTTTTAACATTGAAGCTAGTCCATACTGAGTCTCCAGAAATTCATCAATTACACTCTAACTGTACCTACTAGAATTGGCTCTAGTGGTGGATTTCTGCTTCTGGGTTTTTGCTTCCGGTAAGCTGTGACTCTTCGTATCCTCTTTTCTCTCCAGTTTTCGGGGAAGTGGTTTGTCCTGATACCTCAGTTCTCTGAAGGATCTAAGAAGAGCTGTTGACTTTTAGCTTGTTCAGGTTTTTCGTCATTGTGAGAACAAGAGTGATGCTATCGAAGCTCTTTATATGTTGGACTGGAAACTGGAAGGTTTTTTTTTTTTTTTTTAATAATCATTTTATCCCTTTCTGCTCTCTTTTTCTTTTGGTATCCTAGGCAGTCCTGAATTATATATATGCCAGTAGTCATTTGCTATTCTGAATCAATCACTGGCTATGCTTTGTATCTTACTGATTTTAAAAATGTTAAATGAAAGAAATTACCTCAATATCTTTGTCTAATTTGAGGTTATTAGCCTAAAATGTGCACAGCTTCCTTGACACATTTCCTTGCACAGCTAAATTTTACTTTATCAATACAAAAGTATATTAAAATTTTAAAATATAATTTAACTAGTCAAAGATATAGTTTCCTTAATTTATCAAGAAAATTTTTATGTTTTTCAGGGTGGAGCCTTCTACACTTTAAGAACATGAATATAACTAGTTTTACATTTTGTTGGAAGTCCCAATGATTCATAAAAATGGCTAAAAAAGTTAGAAAGCACAGTGCCTAGTTAATCCACAATTTGGGCAATCATAATGAAGTACACAAGAATTAAATGTTTTTATTAAACAGGACCAAGGAATGCATTATGAGAAAACATCTTTGGGTGAATTTTTATGGAAACTATGCTATAATATGTTGGTGACATCAAAGTGAAATGTTCATACAATTTATACATCCAGGAAATTAAGTGCAACTCTAAATGACTGTTGATAACTACATCTTCCTGAATTGCTACTGAAATTTTGAACGCTCTCTTCCTCACTGATTGCCCCATGTCAGCTCATATCTGATTAGTACTCTTTGCATTTTGTCTATTATTTTTTCTTTCTTTCTTTTTTGTTTTTTGTTTTTTTTTCGCTCAGGAAGATTGCCCTGCACTAACATCCATTGCCCATCCTCTTCTTTTTTTCACTCGAGGAAGATTAGCCCTGAGATAACATCTGTGCCAATCTTCTTCTACTTTTTTGTATCTGAGACACTGCCACAACATGGCTGGTGAGCAGAGTAGGTTTGCACTTGGGATCTGAACCCATGGACCCAGGCCGCCAAAGCAGAGCAAGTGGAACTTTAACTACTCAGCTATGGGCTGGGCCGTCACCTGTTCTTTTTTTGCACTTAGGATGCCCAGTGTTTTCTTTTTTTTTTTTTTTTTTTTTGAGGAAGATTAGCCCTGAGCTAACTGCTGCCAATCCTCCTCTTTTTGCTGAGGAAGACTGGCCCTGAGCTAACATCCATACCTATCTTCCTCTACTTTATATGTGGGACGCCTACCACAGCATGGCGTGCCAAGCAGTTCTGTGTCTGCACCCGGGATCCGAACCAGCAAACCCCGCCTGCCAAAGCAGAACGTGTGCACTTAACAACTGTACCACCAGGCCGGCCCCAGACCAGTCTTTTCTATTGTCTGCCAGTAACATTGATACATTGTGTCTTGCTGATAGATAAAAGCATTCGGATGCATCCAAATTGACTTAAGTCAAACCTGCTATAACACTTCATTATTCATGACACATTTTCCTAATAAATTTACTATCAAATCATATTTTCCTCAATTAGTTAATTAACCTTGTAATAGGAATTTGAAATATTAATGGCCTTCCTAATCAAAAGGTAATATTCAACATGTGAAGATTTCCTTTCTGTTTAGGTGGAACACGAATGGTAGAATTGAAGAGAGAGGCTTTTCAGATTGAACGTGAAAATGTTTGATGCATGATTTTACCACATGGAACACTTTTATTTGCCCAGCTTTCTGAAATTCTTTTATACTGGTTTCAGTTACATAGAAACACAGCTGCTCAGCAATTGACAAAAATGAAAACAAAAAAAACAAAATACTGTCAATTTATTATCTCTATTCTGGCTGCTATTTCATCAAAGATTAATTTCACTATGCATATTACTTCCTGGGGCTCAACAGAGGTATACTTGTGGGGTGACTGTGATTATGTCATTTAGCTCTAAGTTATTCTCTATAAGCTGCGGAACTCCCTTTGTAGTTAGCAAAAAAAATGTTGACAACTTTATAAACTAAAAAATCACAAATAAGTAAAAATATGTTTTCAGAACAATGACAGAATTTGTTTTTTTCAGAATTGGGGATGTAGAAACCTATTTCTCATTCACAGTCTCTTTTTCTTATACATATATATATATATCATCCATATTTTTCTGATTTTCGTATGGTTTTCTATTTTTCATATTGTTGGACTTTATCCATAAAAATATACTTATTTAATATAAATATTAAACATTAGGGGACATAATTTATTGTGCCACTGGTGTTCCTTCCACAAAGTAATCTCCTGGCATATGTCCTCAATGGAAAATCTCCTCCATATGTCCTTTGATATCAGTGTATTTTAGAAAGTAAAGGTGAACAAGAGACGTAAGAGGGGAACGAACAATCTTAAAACATCCAAACGTTGAATGGGCACTGCTGCATATATAAAGGCAATACTTTAAGTGATATGTGTTAGTATTTAAACATTCTTTAGCAGAAAATATCTTAAAATCCTATTTGCCATCATTTCAGATGCAAAGGGTTAAAGAAGCATCAAAATGAATTTGGTCATTTTGTTGCAGAATATAGTGATTATCTCCTCTTTCATCAGAAAAATCACACTATGTTTATGCTTAAATTTCAGCATGCATTGATCTAACATTTCTCAGAAAGACAAAAGATTATTTTGATTTATTGAGTTTTTCTTTCTAAATAAGATAAAGGAACTGATTTAATATTTATTATTTTATTATTCCTCTCACATGATCTCAGGAAGAAAGTGACCAACTGGGGGAAAGTTTTCTCCTCTGCTGCACTAGCATTGAGGAAGAAAGTGACTGTGAAGCACGGCAAGAAAGGGAACGTATTGCAGCTGTGTGTCCTGGCCACAGACTGGTGCCAGTGTACAAGGTGTGTTACACTTATCCTCTTTGAATAATAGAGTGATATGCAGCACGACTCTTCTTGTTCTCCACAGGGCAAGAATAAGCTAAGCGTTTCTCATGCATCTAAGCTCTGGTCCATCTGGAAGTATTGACTTTAAATCCATTTTCAGTCCATCCCAAGGCACAGATGTTCGGATATGTAAATGTGATACCCTGGGGTAGGAATGGGAGAAGAGGAGGGCCAGGGGCTGATTCTCAGTGCAAAATACCCAGACAAATTGGCCTCTTTGGGCTCATGTGCCTGCCTATATAAAATGACTTAGAGTGAAAACAGGTAAGAGGGATAGCAAAGAATAAAATAAGCTATCTATAAATTACTCGAGTCAGTTCAGAAGCTATTGCACCATGTTGCTGTCGTAATGGTTCCTTTGTGTTCACTATGGTGCTCCCTTGCATTTGTTTACTAAAGTAGCAGACTGATCAAGAACAGGAGCTCTGGGGCCAAGTTACCTTTGTCCTCACCTCTCGTTAGTACTCCATTGGATTGTAGAGAGAATTAAATGGATAGAACAGGTTTAGAACAGCTACTGGCACATAGTATTTAAAATACATGGTTATTATTCTCTTTTAATATAATGGGATTGGTGGAAAACTCTGAGATGGGAATATCAGAGTATGTGGTAAATATTATGCAAAGCCTAACTCCAACAATAATAAAAATACATTTATAAAAATGTAAATATCTAAAGATTGGAAGCAGATCTAAATACGTGAGAAATAGAGCAAAATATGCTATTATAAAAGGGAAATTGTGATGTGTTATATTGCTTCCCTTCAATTGACTCATGCTAAGAATTTGATCAGTCTGTCTAAAAGAGACTAGTATTTTTTGGTGAAAGGAATTTTTGATATTGCTTAAAACAGGCATATTTGTTTTCTGGGCTTATAATGGTTTTTTCATTCCTACTGTGCTGCATTCTGCATTGCTGGTCAAAAGAGCAATTCCCCCCAGCCTTGTGACTTCCCCACTTTCCTTTGCTATTTTGTTGTCAACTCCACATCACTCAAATTCAGGTCATCCCTGTAACCCCATGTTCTTATTTCAGTTTCTACTCAACCTGTCAAAAGGTTAATATTATTTCTGATCTTGGCCTTTCTCTCCCTCAGTTCCTGAACTTGGCTTTATCCATGCCACGTGTCTGCTCCTATCAGTTTCCCAAAGAACTAGCTGAGGGTGGTGCATGTTAGGAAAAGCCCTTTATTACTGTTATTATTGTTGTTGTTGTTGTTGTGTTGTTATGGTTATTATGGTTATTATGAATGACATCTGCCAGGCACTCAACCAGGCATTGTATATGTATCTCATTTAACCTTCAAAATAATTCTATGAAATAAATATTACTTTTATCCCAGTATTACAGCAATGAGGCTAAGCCACAGAGAGATTAAGGAATTTGACGGGGGTAATTCAGCTTTATTACCATAATTAGCAATAAATTTCAGTGGGTCCATCTATTAGGAAAACTGCTGGGAGAATGCTGTCTTGTCATGGCAAATGTGCAGAAGTTCACTCAACAAGTGTTTATAAAAAGCTTTTGTCCCAATTATTTTCAGGTTTTAAGAGTTCACAAAAATTAATCTAATCAATTAAATTGTATTCTAGTTAAATTAATTAATTTCTGACAGGCTAGTCAGAAATGAACTAGAATAAGGTAATGGGCAATTTGTGGGAACCAAAAGGGAGGAATAGCATAATTGGATTCAAACAAAAACATATTGTATACGGTATAAAGTGCAATAAGAAAAATAGGAATTTGTGCTGATTGCTGACACACACGACCATGTGACAAAGAAGAAACAGAAAGGAAGGTCTGTGCCTATTTGAAATTTGGCATTTGATACAAAGTCATCAATGAGAACATTTTGAAGAAATAAGGTGTTCCAAAAGTTCAATTCAGCCTTCCAAATGAAGTTAACTTGCAGTGAGAGAAAAAACGAAAATTGAAAATTTCTCTATCCCCTGGATTTTCTTTTAAAGGAAAGAGAGATCTCCAAACAATGTCGCATTATGAATGACACACACAAAGATATTGTAGCTAGTAAATTAATTGTGCATAAACCTCCTGAAATCTTGCAATGGGAGAAAAGAGACATGCGGGGAGCATTAAGTCTGCCAATAATTTGCATAGCTTCTTGGAAAGAATTTAATTAGAATACAATTTTGCAGCTAAATGGGAAGTTCTCATGCAAAGAAATATTAATCAAAACAGTGGCAATCTATTTTCAGAGAGACTTTTTGAATTAACTACTGAATTGAAAGGGTTTGGAAAATATAACTGTGACACATATCTTTTTGAGAGTAACTTGTGATATAACTAAAAAGCAAACAAATATTAATGAAATAATACTGTTTTATGGTTCTACCTGTTTGCTGCAAAAGTGGAACAGAAATAGGGGTAAACTAACTCTGCTTTTGTGAGACAAACCAATGTTAAGAAAGTTGTAGCTGAGATGTCAGATGACAGAGGTCAGTAAATCAGTATTCCTTGTAGGCAGACTGCACAAGTGAAGATTCGACTGTTCAAGTTTTAGTAAGCCCTGAGGTGAGCTTTAACTTCATCTTGAACTCTAGTAAGAGGTTCAAGTGCATAATTATTAGATGTTTAGAAATGTTGCCTGTTGCCAATGGCTTTAAGGGCCAAAGTATGCTGTTGGATAGTTTCTTATCTCCTACTGAGTTATCTAGGTGTTCTTTTAGTTTAGCTCCAAAAAGTTTTTCTCATTTTGCCCATTGTGATGTTTAGGAAAAAAGAAAATTAAACAAAATAACTAGCAGCATATGTGTGCATACCTGTATGTGACTGTGTGTGTGTGCACACTCGTGTAGTTTGTATTATCAGTTCTGAGTAAATTTTCATAACTTTGGATCTTAGATTGGTGTTGAGTGACAGAATCATATTTGGAATCATCTTGGATCCTAGTACTATAAAATAAATCTTTGTAATATAGTTGCATGAGCATTTTCAGATTGCCTAAATTACTAGCGTTTCATTTGGTTCTAAACTAGTCCCACAGCAAATGCACTTCCATTTTCTCTATGCAAAGTTGCAAAACTAAAATGCCTAGAATAAAATACATGACTCATATAACTCTGTCTTCTATTTTTCCATAGACACAGTCTTATCCATAAGCACAACTTATAGTTAATTATGTGTTATAATTTATAGGTGTTCAAAAATCCCAAAATAAAATATACAGTTTTCTCCAATGGATTTTTAAAATGCCTGAAGTGTCTGTGTTTATTGTTATTTTTGAGGTTGTAAGGGATATTAAATATCACCTATACCACTGTAATTTCAGCCCTGCAAAGCACAGCTTATTGAATATCTTAAGTACACAATATAAATATGTTGAATGAATTCAAGAGTAATATACCCCAGTCTCTAAATTCAGCATTTTGTGTCATTATCAAAACTGTGTGTTCCATAATTTTATATGAGTCATTGATAGAAAACAAGTTCAAGTATAAATCACTAATGCATTGAAACAGATTGCTCTGTCAACAGGAGATCATGTTGGAAAGATGGCAGACAAACATTCTTTCTTATTTTGCATGGAGGAAGAGAGTAGAAAAGCCTAGAGCGTGGGTGTTGTTTGGAGAACTGGACCAAGTCCAGGGCCCTAAGCAGCCAAAAGTGAGGAATAGAAGGAGCCTTGAGGACACATTTTTTTTTCATTTTTAGTTATTGTGCGCCATGTGCCTCTGTCTCTCTTGCCAAGTGTGAAAATGGAAGTTTCAAGAGATGCCGTGACCCAGGTCCACCCCCACAGTAGTTAACATTACTTAGAGACTTGTCAGCATGGGAATGAACCCACTTGACAAACAGTTCTAACTACTTCAGACCATCAATTGTTTCTGACTGCTAGGTGACTGTTTTCTTTAAGAGCTGTGTAAACATGAGCGGAAATTTTTCCTAAGAAAGAATCTATTCAAAAGATAGTTGTATTTCTATTTATCTTACTGTCTGTTTTCTCCTTGAAATGCATTACTATAGATAATATCAATATCACTCTGTAAACTGACACTCTCATGCAGGTGTGTAAAATGTGCTGAATTTATACCTATTAATAGTGGAAGACAATGTGTAATCATCCAACTTCATTCCACAACGCATTTTAAAAGCTTTTGGAAAGATTGGAACATAATCAAATTAGAGATTACATCAATACAAATCAACTCTGCGCCTTCTCATTCTAGCTTAAAAGAAGCTGGCAGACCTAACAGTAACCTTACTCCAATTCACAAGGAACTTCATTATACATGCTAAAGAAAATCTCTAGACCAGTAGGGAGCTCCGTTGCAATGATTTGGCATGGTTGGCTAAACTCACAAGGGGAAATATGTACAAAGCTTTAAAGATTAGATTCAGATGATTTTCTTGTGCCAATTGAATTGAACCGTCATACCAAAATTGAGACACAATGCAATACTTCCATATTAAACCAGCCATGGCACAGATGCAAATAAGGTATCACTGTCATTGTAGGCCGCTATTCCTCCAATCACTGGTTGAGGTTTGATTTCTCATCTCTCCTAAGGATTGTGAACACTCTGCCTGTCTTACCTACTGCCCACCTGTTCTCTCTCTACTAACAATATCCTTACTGGAGAAAATCATGAACAGTGATTTAGTTTGTTCTGAATTAAATCAATTAAACTAAAATATAAATTTTGTGACATAGAGAATGATATAACCAATATTTAGAAAATAAAAAATATTTACAAGTCACTAAGAGAGTAAGCATAACAGTACAGTTTGAGTTCTGCCCATAATCAGTTTTATGATCTCTGGGAATTAAGGGGCTCCTTGAGCTTATTTACTCACTTGGAGAATCAGGAGAAATGAACTTGCTACTCAAAGGATGTTCATAAGACCAGCAATATTGGCATTATCTGGGAGACGGATAGAAAGGTAGTCTTAGATCCTCCACCCCAGACCTTCTGAATTAGATACACACTTAAACAAATCCCAAGTACATGGAAAACACATAACTATAGATGTAGGTTAAAGATGCAGATTTAAACATCAAGGTAGAACGTAACGGTGATGTTATCGTAGTGATTCTTAGTGTTTTCTCCCTACAACTGCTCTTATTGCAGATGAACATGAACTAACACTCTTACGAATTCATACATATATAATTTAATATTTCTCCTACAAATTAAATTCTAATTTATTTCTTTCTGCTTCCCAATCATATATTTGAATTCATATAATTCAACCATCTAAATTATACAAATTCATAAGTACACTTTTAAAGTCTAATATTAACAGCAAGACTTTGTGTTTTATTTTATTTTATTTTTTTTGACAAAGATTAGCCCTGAGCTAACATCTGCTGCCAATCCTCCTCTTTTTGCTGAGGAAGATAGGCCCTGAGCTAACATCTGTGCCCATCTTCCTCTACTTTATATGTGGGACGCCTGCCACAGCATGGTTTGGTAAGCAGTACGTAAGTCCACACCCAACATCTGAACCAGCAACCATGGACCACTGAAGCGGAATGTGCTAACTTAACCACTGCGCCACTGGCCCAGCCCTCTGTTTAATTTTATATTTGATGTTTGATAATGTTTATTTTTGGTGTTTGAATCCATATTCAGAAAGAAGAAGGAAATTTCCCTTAGGTAACTTCCCAGGTTATTAAGTAGGCACTTCTTAAAGTAATTAAAAGAACTGAGTGTTAAAATAGCTTTATTTTTTAAAGATATCTTAACATCTTTAAAGTGTTCAATTTTTTTTAATATTGAAATATCCTATAAAATGAATAGTTTTTCCCACTTGGAGAATTACCAAGGAGTAGATAACATGATGCATACTTAGTTTTAAATGGAAGTTGTTGACATTAGTAACAGAAAATATCAAATGAAGTAACTCTATGTTGAGTTATCCTAAATTACCAATCATCTGTCCCACTTACGTAATGGCTTCCTATAAAGGTTAATGGAAACTGAATGTAAATCTCCATGAATAAAATTAAGGCTATCTGATATCCTAATTACTTAGGGCAGAAGGGTCTGCGATATTCACCCTTTGAAAAAGCAAAAGCGCTTGCTACAAGGCCCTAGGCTAATAACAAAACCAATTTTATAGTAGTGCTTAATGGGTATGATGAGGAAAAAAAAAATCTGAATTCAGGAAAACAATTTGGTTGTTAGACTTTAAAGCTTCTCAGTGTTGCATGTTCTAGTCCTAAATGATCACATTTTAACTGAGTGTGACATTGGAAGATCATTCAGTAGGACAAACAATTGGGAGTATTTGTGTCAGAAAAAAATGTGTATGGTTCAAAATAATTTCTTGATGACAGGAAAGTATGAGTTGTGATTTCCTGTTCTTCCCTTACCTGCCTGTCTGTCCTCGTCTGATTTTCACCCCAACCTCTGGATTTCCTTAGATTCTCCAGGCTGCGTGAGCAAGCTCCACCCCTCTTCCATCTTCATCAACCCTCCGTCTTCTTCTCCTTTCATTTTCCCCAGGGCTGCAGGAAGAAGCCGATCATTTCGTTGTAAAATAAGTATTGTCACTGCCCTATATCAGTTTTAACTGTCTCTCACCTGATCATGAAGAACTAGTCTTTTTGCTTCAGTTTCTCCTCAGTCTAAACCATGTCCCAGAAGCCAGCCAGAGTTTTCCTTCTAAAACTAATACTTGGCCATATCACTCCCTTATCAAACCTTTAAACGTTTTCTAATCCAAACTCCTTTATATTTTATTCAAGATCTTCCACTCTCTGGCAGCAGACTGCCCTCCAAGATTTCAATGGCTGTGTCTTCCTTATATTCTAGTGCAGCAAAAGCTCATGGTTTTCTTGAGTAAGGATTGCATGTGGATGCCTCTATTCCCTGACTTATGTTTCCTCACTTATGTTGTCACTCACTTTGCTTAACAGTCTAATTAACTGTGTTTTACTGCAAGTTCTTCACACATCTATCTCCTCAGGTAGATGGTATATGATCATATTTATTTATTTGTTTGTTTAATCTTTATAGACCTACCACAAAACAGTCACTCAGACTGTGTGTTTTCAGTTAGTGAAGTAATGCAGGTTAATTCTTTGTACAGAATTTCTTAGTCTGATTGGAAGATATGTAACCTGGGTTGGAATGAGAAAGGTGAAGTGGGTATTTGACTATGTATTGAGACGTTTTTCTTTTTAGAATATATTATTTTCTTTTTCTTGTAAAGCAAAATTACTTGTAACACTGTTGATCAGGGTTTAAGCAATTAATATGCCTTGGCTCTAAATATATTGTGGATCAATTATCTGCACTCTTCTATGCAACCTGGCCAAATGCTCATATTCATCCTCATACTTTTCTCTGTAAGTCAGATAAAGTAATTGCGTCCTAGTCATTCAATCTACCCTTAAAGCAAACTTAAAGCATTTAATGAAACATACATGCAAAAGAGGCGAGTCATGGTCAAGAGTGGAGGAGGAGCACCGTAGAGATACTGAGCGGTTTTCCTAAACACGAGGTTGCTGACGGAGGGCACAGCATGCCCTTTCAGACTGTGCTTTGTGAATAAACTGAAAACTTTGTGCCTCCTTCATAACAAAACCAAGCAATGGAGGCAGTGGTCTTAATACATCCAAGTCCTGTTCTAAACAGGCTACCTCCAAGGCCACCCATGTATGTCTTAAAAAATAATGTCCAGAGATTCCATGAAAATGAGTCAAAGGGGAGACGTGAAATAGTCAAGTAATTTGCGCGATTCAACATTTTTTCTTTTCTTTTTAGTCAGTGAGATTTCTTTTCATTTTTCAAGATCCTGGGGTTAATTTATTGAGAACAAGTCAAAAAAAAAAAGGGGGGGAGAAGGAGGGAAGAAACGGAGGCAGGGAGGAAGGAAAGAAGGAAGGAAGAGAGAGGACGGGATGGGAAGGGAAGAAATTGAGAGAGGGAGGGCAAAGGCTTCAGTCACCTTGCCCAAAGTCGTGCTGGGGTAATACTTAATGATTGACTCTACGTGAACTTTCGCTTTCTTCCTGAAGCTTCTGTTCACGTTATGTAAAACATAAACACTTTTACTTATACAAAATATTTTTTCTGTTACATATATGATTTTAAAATATCTTAATGATACACTATTGATCTTAGAATAATAGTGAATTCTTAGATTGTGTTAGTAGTTCATCTAAAATAAACCCATCTTTTATATATAATCACTGGCAACTCAAAATGAAGACAGAGAAAAGTAAGTGCTATAGAATTCTAGATGTATTTCTTGTGCCAATATAGTTTTTCATGTGTATTTGTTTTGGTTGTAATGAAAAAAAGATATCTTAGAAGAAAAAGCCATAGGACAATAAATTTCAGAAGTTGAAAATTAAATTAGTCTTCCAACTATGTATTATACTTTCTCTTTGCTGTGGTGTATAACAGAATTTAAAGCTCTCTGCAAACCATACACTGGCTTTTTTGTTTCTGAGCTAACATTTATCTTTCTGAACTTATTATCTTTCTGAAATGACACCATTTTGGCATGTTCAATGTGAAAATAAATGTAACTCACTTAGCTACTTTTTCTATAATTACACTGTAATTAAGCAACATACAATATTAATAGAAATAGCATAACTTGCAAAATATCATCCGGAGACGAAATGTCCATCTCTGGGAGAGTGCATACATAGGGACAAAGTATTATGAATAGATTAACTAATAATTGCATTCTATTTCATTGATCCTAGTCACAAATAGCCAGTCTCTTAGCAGTTTTTGAGTATGGTGAAATAAATTGTCAATCCTAAAGTTGCTTTTTTTCATAGGTATTATCAAAAGTGGGAAAATGGGCTATAATTCTAATTGTTGCAATCAGGGCTGCTTTGAAAAAAATCTAATATTTATACCTACCCAAGTAGAAAAAAAGCTATAGGTGAGATTTTGATATTTGATTAAACTTTCATTATTCAAGAGACATTCCATCTCCCACATGAATCCTTTTCTAATCTTTGCAAACTTTTATGATTTGCCTCTAAGAGAGAAGAAGCTGCTTTTGGACGCTTAATCATTAATCTTACTTCTGGTTTCAATAGTATAGGGATGGGTTCTATTTCCTTATCAGACAATCTACTCCCCAGCAATTTTTGAGAGTGTAGCAGACTGTATAATTCTGACAATGCAGCCACGAGCCACAGCTGATTGGTATAGAGTGGCTGCTCGATCCATGCTGGGTCAACCATATTTTCCCAAGACTCGAAATTTGGTCATTGAAGGAATGAATTATTTAGTTCTGGTGGGCCAAAGGCAAATAGTATACACATTTAGTGAAAAGGTGGTCTACAGAAAGATAAATGATAACTGTACCTTTTTCATAGATCCTGTTTATCAGATGAAGACACTCTTGTTTAATATTAATTTGCTAAGTGTTCTAAGTTCTAATCATAGATGGGTGATGGCTTTCATTAATTGTTTTTATTTCTGGATCTATTGTGAAAAATCAAGGTGTTTTTCTTTTTCATTCTATTAATGTAGAGTATCACACTGATCACTTTGCCAGTATCAAGGCAGCCTTGCATTCCTGAAATAAATGCCACTTGTAAGGATGTTTAATACTTTTTTTATACTGCTAGATTTATTTGCTAATGTATTTTTTTAAGGATTATTGATCATGAAGTAAAATTTGCTTGTAATGTTTTGGTCAAGTTGTGGTATCAGAGTTGGTTTTGCCTCATAAAATGAGTTGGGAAGTGTTCCAATCTCCCTACTTGTTTGAAAGAGTTTATATGATATAAGTATTAGTTTTTCCTTAAATGTTTGGCAGAATTTATCAGAGAAACCATTAAAATTGGTGTTTTCAGGGGCTGGCCCCATGGCCTAGTGGTTAAGTTCGGTGCACTCCACTTTGGTGGCCCAGGTTTGGTTCCTTGGGGTGAACCTACATCACTCATTGGCAGCCATGCTGTTGCAGAAACTCACATACAAAATAGAGGAAGACCGGCACAGATGTTAGCTCAGGGTGAATCCTCTTCAGCACAAAAAGAAAATTGGTGTTTTCTTAGCATAAAATTGTTGATAATTAAATTTCTTGCCAAGATATGGGGCTATTAACTTCATATTTCATATTCTGTAAGTTTTATTAGTGCCGTTCGAGGAATCTGTCCTTCATCTAATTTTTCATATGAATTAGCGTAAATTTGCTTAAATTATTACTGAATTACCCTTTTAATATCTCTAATGATATCCCCACTTTAGTGCCTAATATTGATAATTTGTTATCTCCTTTTTATCTTGATCAGCTAGATGTTTATCAATTTATGTTTTCAAAAAAACACTTTTGCTGTGTAAATTTTCTCTACTTTTACCTGAATTCTGATGTGTTTCTCTGTGTGTTTTCTTTTTTTTTTTTTAATATTCTGCCAATTTTATTTATTTGGCGTTGAGGATCTTTAGATGAAATTTTGGATTTAGAGTTAATGCTGGAATAGATTAAGATTTTGGAGACGTTGAGATAGGGTAAATGTAATTCCGATGAAAGAAGGACATGAATATTTGGAGGCCAAAAGGAGGACTGTACTGGGTTGAAGTTTACCCCCCAAATTTATATCCACCTAGAAGCTGTGAGTGTGACTGCTATGGTCTGAATGTTTGTGTTGCTCCAAAATTTATATGCTGAAATCCTAACCCCCAGAGGTGATAAATAGCATTAAGAGGTGGGAACGTTGGGAAGTGCTTAGGTCATGAGAGTGGAGCCCCAATGAATGGGATTAGTATTCTTATAAAAGAGACCCCAAAGAGCTCCCTCACCCCTTCCACCAGCACAATAAATAACAGTAAATATTCGTTTATATTTGTACAATATCTACTACAATTTTGCTCTTCATTTCTTTCTGCATTTCTGTACATTGGTCTTCTTACTGAACACCACTTTTTAGGACTTCATTTAGTTTAGTTAAGTATATGTTGGCTATGAATTACCTCACTTTTTGATTTACTGAACCTGTTTTTATTTTATATTTATCTTTTAAGACATTTGACAATATAAAAATTCTAAGCTGGTGCATATTTAAGTACAGTGAGGATATCATTCTATTATTTTATGGCCTCCATTGTTTCTGTTCTAAAGTCAGCCATCAGTCTTTCTATTTCTATATTTTGAATAATCTTTCCTTTTTCTTTCAATACTTTTAAGATTTTTTTTCTTTCTATTCCATTTTATTTTGAGCAGTGTCACTATGAAGTGACTATGCATGAATTTCTAATTTTTTTCCCATCTGGGAATATGTAAAGTTTATTGAATTTGTGAATTTGTTTTTCATCAGCTTTGGCAAATTCTCTTCCTTTATCTTTTCAAATATTGACACTGGCTCATGCCTTTTATCTTGTTCTTCTGAGTCTCCAATTTTTAATTATAATTTTTTTTTTTTTTTGGAGGAAGATTAGCCGTGAGCTAACATCTGCTGCCAATCTTTCTCTTTTTGCTGAGGAAGACTGGCCCTGAGCTAACATCCGTACCCATCTTCCTCTACTTTATATAAACAGCTGCCACAGCATGGCTTGACAAGCAGTACATAGGTCTGCACCTGGGATCTGAACCAGCAAACTCCAGTGGAATGTGTGAACTTAAGCACTGCGCCACCAGGCAGGCCCCTGATTATACTTGATTAACCTCCTCGTATCTTGGAAATCTCTTACCCTTTTCTCTGTATTTTCTGTACTTTTTAAAATCTTTTATCCGTCTTAGTTTTACTTTGGATGTGCTCTTTTGTCCTATTCAATTGACTAGTTCTTTGTTTAGGTTTTCCTGACCTATTCAGTTTATTGATTCTCTGCTTATCCTGCCTAATACGTTGTTAAAACTGTCCAAAGAATTCATAATTTCATTACTGTATTATTTAGTTCTAGAATTTTTATTGGGTCGTTTTTCACAGTTTCTAGTTCTGTCTTGAAATTCACAACCTTGCATTTTATCATCTGAACATATAAATTATAAGCTCATATGCTGCATCTTTTTGAGAACCCACACTGAGAGGGCATTTACCAAGGACAAAAACCAAGTCGCGTCCCTCAGCCCTTTGATGGGACCAAAGTATGAAAAGTTTCGCCTCCTATCTTTCCTCTTCAGCAGTGGCCTCTGCCCTCAGGGAAAAGGGGTTCCAAATGCTGAACTCCTTTCTCCAGAGCTTCTCTTCTGGAAGTTATTTCACAGTCTTCTTAGGTCTTTAATGTTCATAAGTAAATAGTTTTATATATTTTATCTGGTGTAGGAGAGTTGATCCAAATTACTTAATTTGCATTGAATGGAAGCGGAAGTTGCATTTCAGTCAATACTGCATGAACATATTTATTATTCTTCCATAAAGTGATTCAGTTTTCCCCAAACCATCTGTTTTAGTCTTCTAGCTGCCATAACAAACTACCACAGACTCCATGGCTTTAACAACACTAATTTATTTACTCATAGGCTGGAGGCTGAAAATCCAAGTTCGAGGTATCAGCAGTGTTGGTTTCTCCTAAGTTCTTTCTCCTTGGCTTGCAGATAACCTCACTTGGCCTTTTCTCTGTGCGTGCCCATCCCTGGTGTCTCTTTCTCTTCTTATAGGGATGCTAGTCTTATTAGATTAGGGACTCATTCTTATGACTTTATTAAACTTAATTACTTAACGTTAAAGGTTCCATCTTCCATTATAGTCATGTTGGAAGTTAGGGCTGTAACATATGAATTTGGAGGGAACAGAATTTAATCCATAACATCATCTATAAAACAAATGGCATATTTCATATTACTTTGCAGTATAACCTTCATTATTCATAAAAGCCACACTCATACATTTTAAGCACCTTATGCTCTTCTATTAGCAACAGTGATTTGTCAAAAAAAGGAGCAATATTTATTTTTGCTCATAAGTAATGGTATCTTTCTAGCCTGCCTTTACTTCACTCTATGAGTTTCTAGATATATATAAAATTTATAATTAATAAATTATACTAACATATTTTCTCCTTGACAATACATTTTGATAGAATTTGATGTGAGCCCAAAAGAGTTTATATTTGCATTTAGAATCCATAGATGCTGTATTTTGAACCTGATTACATTTAGAAGAGAACATCCATATTTCATCATCTTTAGCTGATAGGTATGGTTTATTTTTAACTATTATACCATTTTGAATCCTTTTTGACCCCTGTGATATCATATTGTATGGTTTTTTTTTACTCATAGCATTAAGAAAACCACTATCTTTAATATGGTCAAGAAAGAATTAGGAGCAATACAATATACTTGAGGCTTACCAAGCAGATAGTCAGTAGAACTTGTTCTAATTTAAATGCTTCTTTTGACTACGTTGAATAATCAAATCAGTTACTGAGTTTCTGATTTTCATATTTCTTTTTAGTAAAGTTAAATTAACAAAACACTTTCTGACTTAGTCAAAAATATTTTTTAAATATTAAAAAAAAATTAAGTGCGTGGGAAATCACTCTACAAGTAGCAAAATGCTACATAGGTATTTTTAGTACCTTATTAAATTAGGTATCTTGAAAGAGAGTAGAAAGTAACAACGTAATTTATAGTTTTTTGGGTTTTTTAAAAGATTTTATTATTTCCTTTTTCTCCCCAAAGCCCCCCGGTACGTAGTTGTATATTCTTCGTTGTGGGTTCTTCTAGTTGTGGCATGTGGGATGCTCTGACGAGCAGTGCCATGTCCGCGCCCAGGATTCGAACCAACGAAACACTGGGCCGCCTGCAGCGGAGCGCGCGAACTTAACCACTCGGCCAAGGGGCCAGCCCCTTTAATTTATAGTTTTATCAAGCAGTTGAACGTAAATTCTACCGATGGATATGCACCCCTAGATAAAATTGTAAACATCGTGAACGGGCTCTAATCTCATTTATAATTATTGTAACTAAGAAAGATAGTACGTTTTAGGAATTATATAAATTCTTCATCCATCCATTTAAAGTCATTGCATATTTAACCCATATTATAAAAATTATGTTTTATAAATTTATCTACCTTATTTCTACATTATGAGCTGCACAGTAAAAACAAGGAGAAATGTATAATGTTTTTGATATGACCAATGGCTAGCTCCACGATACACAAATAATAGTTACTTAATAAATAATTGATTGCTAAATATTACACAATACAATTGTATTATGTCAATAAAAATGTGAACCCTAGGTTTAATAATCATTTTTTTAAATTTATTAAATGTCTGTTATGTACTGGTCAGTGTTCAGATGTTTCTCTCATCCCTCAGAACAACTATGCATTAGTTATTATTAGTTATTATTTTACCACTTAGAAAAAAATTTAGTCTCAAAAAGAATAAACCAATTTCCCAAGAGTATAAACGAAAAACAATGACATTGGTGAAATTCTTGGTCATATTTATTGGGAAATGAAAAAAAAAGCAAGAAAAAGGGCAACAGATACGATTATAGTTGGGGGCAGCATAACCAGAGATGTATATATGCTTTTTTTCTTTATTCCACATGCAATAAACTTTGCCCTGAGCAGTCATTGTAAACCAGAGGTTGGCAAATGAGGGTGTGAGGACCAAAGCCGTTCTGTCTCCTATTTTGGTATAGCCCATATACTATGAATAATTTTTATATTTTTAAATGATTGAAAAACTTTAAAAACACAATATTTTGTGAAACATGGAAATTATACAAAGATTGCATTTCAGTTTTATTGGAACACAGCCATGCCCTTCGTATGTGTTGTTTATAGCCGATTTTGCACAATAATGGCAGCATGGAGAAGATACAGCAGACTGCAGGGCTCACAGCACAAAATATTTACTATCTGACCCTTAACAGAGAATGCTTGCAAACTCCCTCCCTAGAATATTCATTATTCTTGGTGTATTTGTGTTTATATGAATTTGTGTGTGTGCATACATTTTAAAAAAATATATGACAAGAAAGCTTTTTCCCTTGCTGTAATAACTGTTTCTTTAATTTCACTGGTTTTCAAGTGGCCATTGCCTCACTTGATATCCCATCCCCAGTTTGTACTTGAGGCATTGGAATCATTGGATTTGTTCATTTGGAAAGGAGAACACGTGAGGGTATTGGAATGAGGCTTCTGCTTTTACCCTGTCCAGATCTTTCCAGCTTGATTCCAGATGCAATGATAAGAGCTAGCCTGACATTTAGAATTACATTGGCACTTCCTATCTGTAAAATGCTTTTTAACATACTTATTCAGAGGTTAACCCTACAACGCATGTATAATAATAATTAGATCATTTTTGCAGCTGTTTCAACTACTGCTTTCCTAATATAGGAAAAAAAATCAAGTTTAGAAGTTGCTCAGTTGTTAAGGAGATTACAGCTGTAAAGGTGTTTCCTATAACATTTGGAGATGTGTCAACAAATAAAACCAACCTAGTGATTCAGTAATTGAGGCAAATGCTAGGAAACTTAAGTATTTGCTTGAATTGACAAGCTGTTTGACTCAATTGCCAGTAGGTTTATAACAGTACTAAAAAGATACATAGCAATATAAGACCCAAGAACAATTAAAAATTCACTATGGAAGTTATTGGCACTTTCAAATTCTTCTTAGGAGACTAGGATGCATATTTAGTCAGAAAATAAGTGTAAAGCAGCAAAATAAAGAGCAAACCTTGGGGGCCGGCCCCTTGGCCAAGTGCTTAAGTTCACGTGCTCCACTGTGGCGGCCAGGGTTTTGCTGGTTCAGACTCTGGGCACAGCCATGGCACGGCTCATCAGGACCCACAACTAAAAATATACAACTGTGTACTCGGGGGATTTGGGGAGAAAAGGAAAAAAAAAAGATTAAAATTTGGTCTATCAGAAGTAGGAATTGTCTTAAAATTTTCTTGCATTTAATTGTTGATAATACTAAAAGGAGATGTGTTTACTTTTTGATAGGCATTATTACAGAAAGTAAGAGGAAATATTTATATATCCTTAAAAAGGGACTTGTAAAATATGTACACCCCATTTACTTGTGCAATGATCTATACTTTATTATGTGGTTAATTATATTTAAGAAAGATAACCAGTATATTTCTAGGGAAACAAGATAATGCACTAACTCCAGAAGGGACTTTTAAAGAAAACTTATAGCAATATTATAAGGTAAATTATCATATTATTAATTGAAAGAAGTAATAATAATTATATTTTAAGAAGTTATTTTGTTGGGACAAGTTAAATGTTTAGTACAATTTAAATGATTGTTATTTATATAATGATCATGTCCTTTCATTTTAAGATTGAGTATGTTTTGAATTTTGCATAATGTAGATATAAGAACAAAAGATCAAGAAAGATGTAGCCACTTTCAAACATCAAATTATTTATAGACTAATAAAATAAACATTTTTACAAATAGAAATATGGGTATGGCTGTTGTCAATATTAACAAATGATAACATTTGAATTCTGGCTTCAGAGTCCAAAAAAATCATTCTGCTGTACTGCCTTTCAGAATTAATATTTTTCTACTGAGTTCAACAGAAATAGAAAGCACATGAAAAAATATCTGTACAATTCTCAAATTGATACACACCCATAAAATATTTACTTTCTAACATACAATTCTAAATTTTGCGTTGTCAGTAATTCTGTATAGTATTTGAACTGGTCTTCTCTGTATGATTCTTATTTGAATAAGGAAGGCTTGTGAGGTCTATAAATGTGAGTTGTGATGAATATAAGTATATCCTGGGACTAAAAAGCCATCCCAGTGGCAACAAGCATTCCTAGTGTCTGGATCTTTGTTTCTAATACCATTCTCTAATAAAAAGAACCAGAGCTCCTTGAAGAAATGGCTGATTCCAGAACTCAGGCCAAAATATACAACAGGAATCTAGAGTACCTTGTAATACCAGAAAGTAAGGAAATACTATCAAACAAACAAAACAAAACAGATCACAGTGATGAGGATATTTGAAAGGGACAGTAGTCAACTAAAGAGCCCCCAATGGCCAGAGCTGGAACAATTTGAACAATAAGGTAGTAGTGGGTTACGACTCAAAGTATAAAATAAATATGTCTGAGTCCATACTGATATAAACAAATAATTGAATATATAAATAAATAGGGAGAAGAGACAAATCTCCCATGCAGGGCAATTCCAAATAATTGCTGTAGAAATACCACCCCCACAGAAGTAGAACCCAACTCTCTACTTGTTAAATTTAGCCTGTGGCACAAAGTGACTTCTTTCCAAAGAGTATAGCATAAAAAAAGGGGGGAGAAGTGTAACTTTACTGTGAAGAAACCTGACAAAATACTACCAAGACAGGTGATCAAGATTAATTTCAACAGTGATAAGTCATTTTGATAATATGTACCCTTGACATGATGAAAATGGCACTTTGACTCTCTAGTCTTTGTCCTAAAAATCTGTAATCCTAGGGCCAGCCCTGTGGCCAAGTGATTAAAGTTCCATTTCTCTGCTTCAGTGGCCTGGGGTTTGCGGGTTCAGATCCTAGGCATGGACCTAGCACTGCTAGTCAGCACACACTGTGGCAGCATCCCACATAAAACAGAGCAAGTTTGGCACAGATGTTAGCTCAGCGACAATCTTCCTCAAGCAAAAAGAGGAGGATTGGCAACAGATGTTAACTCAGAGCCAATTTTCCTCACACAAAAAAGCAAGACAAACAAACAAAAAACTGTCAATGTCATAAAAAACAATGAAAATTAGAAACTGTCACAGCCAAGAGGAACCTAAGGAGACATGATGACTAAAGATACTATGATAACCTGTATGGGATCTTGGAGAAGAATGAGGACATTGAGTAAAACTAAGGATTCTGAATAAACTTGGAGTTTAGTTAATAAAAATATATCAATATTAATTCATTACTTTATTCAGTTGTGACAAATGTACTATACTAATGTAAGATGCTAATAATAGGGATGTGGGTTATATAGAGATTTTCTGTACTATCACCACAAATGTGCTACAAATCTAAAACTATTCTAAAAGAAAATAGTTTATTTTAAAAACCAACACCAATTTCAGCAATGAAATTGCATGCAGAATCCAATTCAAAAATTGTGTATTATATTCTTATTGTGGCTATATGAGATAGGTACTGTTGATGTTTCCATTTTACAGATGAAGTAACCAAGGGCACAAACATGCTAAGTAATCTGCATAACCTCAAATAGTTAGTAAGTAGAAGAGCTGAGATTTGAACTCATGGAGTATGACTTGCAAACTCATATTCTCAACTACTATCTTGCACTTCTTTTCATTCATCACACAAAGTATTTACCCCCAATCAAACACACACACACACACACACTCACACACAATGATTCCTAGTCATCACCTAGTCAAGGTCAGACATCAGCTGTTTCATCAGAAGCAGGACTTAGATTAAGATTTAGATATAGTTGCAATTGAGAAAAATCACATTATTAAGTGGAAGAAGCTTCTCTTTAGAAAACATGTTAGCAAAACATTTGCTTCAACCTGGAATGCAAGAATGGTTCAACATATGAAAATAAATCAATGTCATATACCACATTAACAACATGAAAGACAAAAACAACATCATTTGACAAAATTCAACACCATTTCATGATAAAAACTCTCAAGAAGCTAGGAATAAAAGGGAACTACCTAAACATAGTAAAAGCCATATATGAAAAGCCCACAGCTATCATCATACTCAATGGGCAAAGAATGAAACATTTTCCTTTTAGATAAGAAAAAGGCAAGGATGTCCACTTTTGCCATCTCTATTCAACATAGTAAAAGAAGTCCTAGCCAAAGGAATTAGATAATAAAAAAAAAAGACATCCAAATTGGAAAGGAAGAAGTCAAAGATCATGAAAGACATGATTTTATATGTAGAAATCCTAAAGGTTCTACAAAACTGTTAAAAGTAATAATCAGTTTCAGCATAATTACAGGATATAAAATCAACACAAGAAAATTGATTATGTTTCTATACACTAACAATGACTAATCTGAAAAAGAAGTTAAGAAAACAATCTTATTAACAATAGCACCAGAAAGAATAAAATACTTAGGAATAAACTTAACCAAGGAGCAAAAGACTTATACACTGAAAACTAAAAAACATTGCTAAAAGGAATCAAAGAAGACATACCAAGTTCATGGTTTGGAACTCTTAATATTGTATTACCCAAAGCAATCTACAGGTTCAATGCAATCTCCATCAAAATTACAATGGCTTTTTTTTTTTTCAGAAATAGAAAATTGTACTCTAAATTTTATATGGAATCTCAAGCGACTCTGAATAGCAGAAATAATCTTGAAAAAGAACAAAGTTGGAGTCCACACACTTCCTGATTTCAAAACGTACTATGAAGCAACAGTACTTAAGACGGTGTGGTGCTGGCAGAATGACAGACATATAAATTAGTGGAACAGAACACAGAGCCCAGAAATAAATCCTTGTGTATATGGTCAAATGATTTTTGACAAGGATACCAAGACTATACAGTGGGGAGAGGATAGTCTTTTCAATAAATGGTGTTGGGAAAACTAGATATCCACAGGCAAGAGAATAAAATTGGACCCTTACCTTACACCATACATTAGCTCAAAACAGATTAAAGACCAAAACATAAGACCTAGAATTATAAAACTCATAGAAGAAAACATAGGGGAAAATCTTCAGGATATTGGATTTGGTAATGATTTATTGGATACAACACCAAAAGCACAGGACACAAAAGCAAAAATAGACAAATGGGAAGAAATCAAACAAAATTTTTTGTGTAGCCAACAAAACAAAACAAAAAACAATCAACAGATTGGAAAGACAACTTAAAAAATGGGGGGGAAAATTTGTGGATTATATATCTGATAAGGGGTTAATATTCAGAATATATAAGGAACTCATACAACTCAACAACGAAAAAACAAATAACTCTATTTAAAAAATAGGCAAAGGAATTTGATAGACAGTTCTCCAAAGAATATATACAAGTAGTCAAGAAGCATATGAAAAGATGCTAAACCTCATTAATCCTAAGAGAAATGCAAATCAAAACCATGAGATAGCACAACACGCCTGTTAGGATGACCACTGTCAAAAGAGCAGAAAATAATAAGTGGTGTCAAGCATGTGGAGAAATCAGAATGTTTTTACACTGTTAGTGGAAATGTAAAATGTTGCAGCCATTATGAAAAATGGTATGAAGATTCTTCTTAAAATTAAAAAATAGAACTACCATGTCATCCTGCAATCCCACTTCTTGTTCTATATCCAAAATAATTGAAATCAAGATCTCAAAGAGCTATCTGCATTTCCACATTTATTGCAGTAGTACTCAAAATAGTCAAAATGGGGAAAAATCTAAACGTCTGTTCACAGATAAATGGATAAAGACAATTTGGTATATACATATAGTGGAATATTATGAAGCCTTTAATAAATAAGAAAATGCTGTCACATGCTACAAAATGAAGTAACCTTGAGAACATTATGTGCTGAATGAAATAAGTCAGTCACACAAGGACAAATTTTTTGTGAATAGTGAGACAGGTATCTAGTTTAATTCTTTTACTTGTGAATATCCAATTTTCCTAGCACCATTAATTGAAGAAACTGTCTTTTCTCCATTGTGTATTCTTGGTTCCCTTGGCAAATATTAGTTGACCAAACCTGTCTGTTTTTACTGAGCTGGATGAATTATCCCTTTTTGAAATAGGAAAGCAGACACAGGGATGTTAAGTAATTTAAATATCATTCATTATACTCCTGATGAATTTAAATTGTAAAGCAGCTAAAAATTGTATCTGTATGTGGGGAGCTGGTACATAGTGTATAAGATAAATGACTCCACTAGCTATTTATAAAGAATAATTTGGAGACACATAATCACTGTCATTAACTAATTCCATTCTCAGCCACCTCCTCAGAAAGACTGTCTTTAACATCCATCACAAAGTAGCCCCACCTACTACCTTATCTCACTCTGCTTTATTTTCTTCCTGCTACTTATAGATTTATTTGATTTTCAAAAAAATTTTAGTTTATGCCTTCTCACCAGAATGTAAGTAGGGACCTTGTCTGTCCTATTTATCTCTGTATTCTCAACATGTAGACTAGCGTTTGTCATATGATGGATGTTCCATATATTTATGGATTAAATGAATACATTTTAACCAAGACAAAATAGATAGTATTATCCTATTCTGATTTTCTTCACATATTATTCAGGCCATAGATTGGCCTAAATCATCCCTCGAAGAATGCTGTCAGTTTCAAGTTTTGAATGTAATTTCTGTCTATGAAAGTGTAGATGGATGTGGAAAGGGTTACTTGAAGGGATCTTCCTAGGGAGACCCTTAGGTGTGGTCTCTGTATTTAGCTGTGTAGCAGAGACTTTGAATTGCTAACAAATAGTCATTCTCCCCTTCTGCTTACACAAGAGATCTCAGCTGTATTTAGCGTGGACATGTGTTGGGCTAGAAGTTTTCTTTCCTCACCTTTCTGGCAGCTGGGTGTGGCTATGTGACTATTTTCTGCTTAACGAGATATAATGAGATATGTATTTGGGCATTCCAAAAAGCCTCGTTAAGGGAATCTGAGTAGCTTCTTAATGTTTAAGGTTAGAGAAACAATTTTATCTTTTTCTTCATTCCTAATGTAAGCATTCAAAGCTACTGATTTCTCTCTAAATATTGCTTTTGCAACACCCCACAATTTTGATGTATTTTCACTTTCATTATCCACCTGCATTTTCAATGTCATCTTTGAGTGGTCACTTTTATTTAATTTAGCTGACTTCTGTCAAAGTCAGTCTCTGCCCATAATGGAAGACATTAATGGAATGTTGAATCAAATATTTAAATACTGCTTTAGTGAAAGGCGTCTTGACCGAAGTTATATTCTAATTGAATGCCATGAAAACTTCAAACCTTTCTCCTTGTCAGAAGCGTACTAAGTACGCTAAGTGGTATTTTTGTCAGTAATGAATTATGCAAAGCTAAAATAAAATTTCTAGAATTTACAAAGATAGATTTAAATTACAATTTAAGAACACACAAGGAAAGATTAAGGGATTAGAAATCTCTTCGCAGGTTACAAGGACTCTGTGAGAAGATTGTAAGTCTGCGTACAAGTCAGCGCCCTGTCAGAGTTTTATGTTAGTAAAATAATTTTGCCTGAAGCTTTCCTCTCACAAAAAGTTTTTAAAGAAATTCCATCTGGCCAGTTGCTTTAAAGAGGAATTTTAAACTAACCGATTAGTAGAAAACCAGGTCTCAAAAGTGTTTGAAAATCTTATGAAATAGGTTTTATTGCATCTTATGCTTACTATAACATATATAAATAAATAAACCTTTAAAAGTATTTCCAAAATTGATGGATAAAATGTTAAAATATAAACTCATTTTAGAACACTCATATATTTAATTATATACATTTTAAATACCTAAGATGCTTTTAAAGGGAGTAAAATAGCAGTGGTTTAGGATGACTAAATCCCCATCTAATTAATAATAGATCTAAATAAAGAGAATTATTTATTAATTCTATAATAAATAAATAGGTAAATTCTACATAAAATATATATAAAATAAATAAATTCTCTAATAAATAAATCCTCATCTAAATAAATAGAATTCTAAAATTGAGCTATCCAGTAATAAGAGACTACACATGCTCTTTAGTGCAGACATCAGAAGACACGGTTAAAAACAGTACAGGCAATTGCCTCCATGGAACAGAATTGGGGAGTAGGGGACCTTTTTGTGAATTATAATTTTTAAAAATATATTTTCCTTGACTTTTTAAAAATACACATGTTGTATCTTGATTAAATAAAGAAAGGAAAATTTAAGAGATGTTTAAATGTTTGCGTTTTACTAACAGCAGGGTTTTATCAAAAAAAGCTTGAGATGTTTATGCAAGTAACAATTTATCAGACTCAAAATAGCAACTACACAAATGACCAAGTATTTAAATAATGAATGTTCAATCATCTTGTACAGTTGATTTGAAGAAAATTATTAAGAAAAATATCACAATTTGAAAGGGAAAATAATTGTCAGAAAAGGCACGTCTTTGGTAATTGCCAATTTCTCCATGCCATTGTTAAGGCTATGTCAGACATATGAGCAATAGTGCAAGTTGTTGAATTTTACAATGTCATATATCACTAAGAGCATTCACTCTTCTCCCCAGATTCCTTGGGGAAGTATCTGCCAATGCAAAGAGAATTGCATCAGCACAGAGGAGAGTCAGGACATTAGAACAAAGGAAAAAATGCATTTAACAAGAGCAAACTGTCAAAGAATTAAGCTCTGGAAAAATCAAAATTAAAATAAAATGACTCTCTCTTTCCATAAGCGCACACAACACACACACACACACACACATGCACACATACACACACACTCTGTGTCACCTCACACAGTGTAATTATGTACCAGTTTATACACACACACACTTTGATTAGATGATAAATTTCAAAGTTCTTTACAGCTTGAAAATATGTTTCTAAGTTACTATAATATATTAATAAAGATGTGTAACCATATTGGGTATATATGTGTCAAAACGAAGTCTCATCATTTTTATTTATAAAGCAAACCACTGCATAGCTTAATTTACTAGATATTCCATGTGTTTAAATATAGCTTTAGATTAATCAGGCTCTTAATATCTTAAAGTAATAATCTTCGTATCTGAATATAAAGAAATAGAAATATATTTTACAGTTCATATTCTAATCAATATAAAAGTATAGAGAGGTAAATACTCAAAACAAAAGCCGCCAATAATGTAGATATACATTAAGATTATTTAATATTGGAGTATTGCATATTTTAACTAAGTTTGAGGTTTAAAAATTTCTATATACTGAATTATCCAGATATGCATGGACATTGAAGTTTATGTTAACATAGTAATGCCAACGCCAGTTAACATTTAGACTACTGCATGAAGTTTAAGATTCTTTTCTCAGTTGTTTTTTTAATTCTATAGAATATATCGTAACTTCTAATGTGTACACAAACTGCTGTGCTCTAAAATCACTTCAAAGAATTAATTCTAAATTAGATATTTCACGAACTTGATACAAAATTAGGGTCTTTTTTTAGTTTGCTTTAAATTTTTAGCCATTGTCTTTTTATTTAATTTGACTTTTTGAAAATATTTTCAAATCTTTTGAAACTGTTTTCAAATCTAAACATATAAGACATATTCAGACAACTATCTCTTTCATCTCTGTCATGTCCGCCTGTTCTCTATTATGCCCACCCTTTTTCCCCCACTGTCAGTGTTTCCTGTCTCCAATATAAGCAAAATGCACATATACATGCCTTTATGTGTATGTGTGTATATAAATTCTACCTTTCATATAAAATGTAGAGGTATATGCAAATGGTAGAATACTACGTATATCTTCTTCTGCACCCTCCTATTTATTAACTTAAAAGTAGATCCTGAAGATTATTTCATGAGAGAAGATAAAGAATTTGTCTTTCCATTTTATGACATAATCCCATTCAATGGATGTGCTATTATAAGTTTATTCAGTCAGGCCCATATCAATGAACATTGGATCGGTTTTAATTTTTTGCTTTTCCTATAAGTACTATATTGCATAATCTTGGTCATAAGTTATTTTAAATTTTGCCAATGTACTTTTTGATAGATTCTTAGTAGTGGCATTGTCAAAGGATAAATAAGTCAATAAGCAATATTTTCAGATATTTATGAATTTTCCTGATAAGCATTATTTAATGTAGCATTCCTACTAGCAGTATATCAGGAAGCTTGATTTGTCCTAAATTCCCAATTGGATGATGATGTTTATGATGATTAATTTCATGTGTCAACTTGACCGACCATGAGGTGCCCAGATTAAACATCATTTTTGGGTGCGTCTGTGAAGATGTTTCTGGACAAGATTAGCATTTGAATTGGTGGACTCAGTAAAGTAAATTGCCCTCCTCAATGTGGGTGGGTATCATCCGATCCATTGAGAGCCTACATAGCACAAAAGGCAGAGGAAGGAGGCATTTGCCCCTTTTTGCTTCCTGCCTTCTTGCTTGAGTTGGCTTCTCATCTCATTCTCTCTGGCCCTCAGGCTGGGATACAGACATCAGCTCCCCTGGTTCTCAGGCCTTTGGACTTGGACTTGGACTAAATTACATCACTGGACTTCCTGGCTCTCTGGTTTACAGATGGCAGGTTGTGGGACTTTTCAGTCTCACTAGACATGTGAGCCAATTCCTCATAATAAAATCTCCATGTAAATATAAAGAAATAAATAATCTCCTGCTGGTTCTTTTGCCACACAAAATTGGGCTTCTCTTGACCAAGGCACATGAATAGCCAATTAATTATAGCATCAGCCTTTGGGAAAAGAGATCAGCTTTATTTCATGTGATCAATCTGCAGGAACTGCGGGCATGTGCTCTCAGATCTGTCTCTCCATTTCAGGATTTGGGACAAAATTTAAGAGGTTAGAGAGAACAGGCTGGCACACGGAAATGCTGGTGGGACAGGTTTTGATTGGTGGATTTCAAGCATTTCTGGTAAGGTTTTAAACATTTATGACAGTGTTCTGAACATTATGATGAGGTCCTAAACTTTTATGATAGGATTCTAAACATTTTTGATGAGGTGGGGAAGGAATTTTAATACCGGATCTTCCATAATGAGGGACCCCTGGCTTCTGATAAGAGTCTGATTTTCAAGTTCCTGTCATGTCCTGGTCCTTGGGTTCCATGGGAAGGAGGATCTTTAGTTCTGTGGTCATTTCAGGTCATGATTTCTTCTTTTGCACATGCTCTGGTTGTGTGACTTTACTTTCTGAAAGGAAATTCTTAATCATTCTGTTGATAAGAGATGGGGTCAGTTGCACTGGTCCTAGAGCCCATGGTTCTGTTTCTCTGGAGAATCTTGACTAAAATAATGTTATTGAACTTTTGGAATTTTGCTCATCTGATAGGTAGAAACGTTAGTCCAATATGATTCACTTTGTATGTTTGAGAATCATTTTCATTCTTCATCCATGAATATATTGTTTTGTTCATCATGTAACTTTGACCATTATTCTTGCAGGTTATTGTATTTATTTCTTCCTATTTTTTAGAAGTTGTTCATATGTTAAGAAACTTAACCCTTAGTCTGTGATGTGCAACTTTGTAAATGGAGTCAAGTTCATCAGCCACTCTTCCCCTTTTTTAAAATTTCTTTTAGATTTTGAGTCCAGAAGCTAAAGAAATTTTCCTTTTTTTTCCAAGTTACAAAGGAAATGATCCTCTCTCTTCAATATTCTCTCAAACCATCCTGTTCACACTTGCAACAGCTCTAATCGGCAATACATTGCTCTATACGCTAATGTTTATTTATTTTTCTGTCTCCTGCATAAGACTAACAGCTGCTTAAAGACTGGAAATATGTATGCACAACATTCTATCTTACCACAGCATCAGACTCAGAATGCACAGTCACTAAATAGTAAATAAATAGTTTAATGGATAATTGAATGAGAAAAAGAATTCAATTAAGAATTAGCTCAATAAAAATATCTTTTTGAAAAATCAATAAAAAGGACAAGTCTACATATTTAGAGCCTGCTGGAATTAAAGAAACCATAAAACAAATTTAATCTAGCACATATATTTGTATGTGTGTTGTTTTTTAATGCATCACAATTATCTACCTATTATGAGAACTTCACAGAAATACCTATAATATTTGCTTATTTGACTCTGGTGAATCAAGTATTTATAATCTCTGTTCTAAATTGGAAAGCTGCTTAAAGGTTTCTTGGAAGATCTTTGGATGTGTAACATAGAGACTGAGAAAAGCTGACAAACTTCTGTTCTAGACGCTCAGTTGGGGAGGGGCAGGATGAAGAATCGAGGAAAACCATGTACACTTGAAGATAAAAACATTTACCAGAAAAGAAAAAAGAAACTAAGGAAAATGATCCTGAAAATACTTATGTAATGATGAGTCACTCTAAATGAAGAATGGAAAGGAAGAGAAAAATTAAAGTAACCAAAAGTCATACAAATTACAATATGATTACCCACATAGGGAAGCCAAAAGATTAGTAAAGACTTCTATAGTCAAGGTCTCCCAACAATAATTTTGGAGACAGCCATGGGATTGGAGTAGGATTTGCCACACTATTCTCTTAAGACTGAATTATAAATATCTCATTTTAAAATCAACAAAGCAAAACAACAACTATATACATACATATATATGTTTATGTGTGTCGGGGAGTATGTTTCTCGAAGACTGTCTAATTTGAGACCAAAAATACAAATGTGATTTGGGGTTCCAGTTCAAAGATTAGAAGAGTAGCTTTCAGGCCTGGTTGTTATTACAATTACCCGTGGTCCTTTAAAAATCACATAGATACTTGGACCTTACCTCAATCCTTTTGAATCTGAATCTCTGGGCTAGATTGTGGACATTCTCACCTTTCAAAGCTCTATGGCAAGTTTTGTTGTGTAGCTATCTTTGAGAATCTCTTGTTTAAAGAATGGAAAGAAAGAATATAACAATACATTGAAGCAATTTTGTCAGTTATCCATGGCTGGTAAAAGTTGAATTGGTTTAATTGAGTGTAGGGGCCAGGGCAGAGTCCAGGTGATTTGGGAACATCTAATCATTGGGTTTTGAAAGGCAAGAGCAGAAGCAGACATTGCAACACAGGTGAAATCCAGGGGAGCTTCTCCCTTTGAGATGAGAGTCTTTATTCTCCACTGATGGATGGAATTTTACTAAGTTCCTAGGCCTGGTGGAATCAAACAGGTAGTTAATGGAAACTGAGTGATGACTTGTAGTTTGTTCCACTAGATTAGATACGAGTGCAAGCAAAGCAGAGTCATTGAGTAAAGTTGCACTTAATAGAGGGGTTGTATAAACTGAATTCTGTCCCCCAAATTCATATGTTGTGTCTCTCATCCCCAATGTGATGGTATTTGGAATGAGACCTTAGGGAGGTAATTAGATTTAGATAAGGTTATGAGAGTGTGGCCCTTATGATGAGATTAGTGCCTTCATAAGAGGAGATACCAAAGAGCTTGTTTCCTTCTCTCTCTCTCTTCCTCTCTCTCTCTCTCACATACCTAGAAGGTGGCCTTCTGCAAACCAGAAGAAAGCTCTCACCAAAACCTGATCATGCTACCACACTAATTTCAGACTTCTAGCTTCCAGAACTGTGAGAAATAAATTTCTGTTTAAGTCACCCAGTCTATGGTATTTTGTTATGGCAGCCTGAGCTGACTAATATCCTTGTGAAAAATCGTGTATGCCTCATCTTAGAGCATGGGGAGAATGGGAAATACCTAATATCTCCCTTTCTTTTCATTCACTGTCAATAGTCTTAAATAGATTAACAGCAGCTAGTGTTTCTTGACTAAACTATCCTCCTTCTCTAATCTCTCATGTTGTTGAAATTCTAGATTCATGAGATGGCTACAGAAGAGCAGATGCACGTATGCATATATTCATACCTATGAACTGATTATTAAGCTTATGTAAACACTGACTTGAGGCTATGTACTTAAATTTTATCACTACTCACTTCTTTGACATTGGGCAAGTGAATTTAAGTTATAGATCTCAAAGTGATTTCCACTAATGATTCCTATAAAGCATTGAGTGAAAGTAAAGTTAATGGACTATAGGGGTATATATGGAGCAGGACAGCATTAAGAGAACAACATAGCATGACTATGGGAACAACTTAAATAGATTGGGCATTTAGGAAATGGAAGTAAAGGGAAGGCGACGATAATTAGGTGCCTAGGGATAAAGAAGCGACTTAAAGTGGTATGCAGTTGAATCAAATCAACTCAACCTCACAGTATTGAATATTTCTCACAATTGGTCCTGGCCACACAAGTTAAAAAAAAAAATTACACATTTTATTTGGGAAAAAAAATGAGCTAATGAGAGTTCCTTTTAAAATACATGAAAAGATCTGGTAAACTTATGTGATAAACTTCCTGAGATTTTCTTCAAAAATTCACCATAAATACAAAAGCTTAAAATTCTGATTAACAGGTAGAGGTAATAAAAAATGATTATTGCTTATAGATAGTTTTTCAGTTGATGAATCATTTAAATACTTGTCCAAAGTAAAGATTAGATTATTTCATGATTCAAACAGAATTATAGAATCAAAAGAAATACTCATATTTCTGGGTTTAAGGGAATAAGATATTTTGCTTTAATAATATGTCTTTGTTGATTCTGTTGTTATTTACAGTAGGGGGTACACATACAGTGTCTAAAATTTCTTCTGAGTCATTTATTTCTCTTAAACATATTTAATGTTCAGAATATTACTTCCAACCAATTTTTGAAAAATTATATAATGTTGACATATTGACATATTAGACATGTAAGAAAGAGTTTCGTTGGAATCTCTGCTTTAACATTTATTAACATTGAGACCAGCACATTGCTCCTCCTCTGTAAGCATTAGTTTTTAGGAAAGATAATATTTCTCTTTGTCCTACCTGTTCCTGCCTGGAACAAAGTACCTGCTCAGTAAATGTCAACAATGTTTAATTAGACAAGGCTGAATATTTTTACAGTATACATTTCAATTCACCCTATAGAATACACACATTAATAAACACACAATGTTTTCAGTTTGATAAAACTAGATACAAGAATAAGAATTAAGCTTATTCTACATGCTTACATTTTTCATGCCATATCATTTTGAAATTCTCTTTTAAAAATACATTCAAGTGACTATAAAAATAACTTTGCTCATATAATCTTTATAATCCGAATGATTATATGTGTGATACCACGTAAGTACGCTTCAAATAAGTCTGTTATTGCAAAAGACTCTCTTTGGAGATCCTTTAATAGAACTGGTTAATTTGAAATGAAGATTCCTACAAATAAAATTATATAACATCAAATGAAAAAGGAAATATGTAAATCAAATTGCATTGTGCCATATTCCTATTAATGCCAATGACTCTACTCAAAGAAATAATGAGGATTATTGACTCTAGATGAGCAGTATTATATGCACCTACAAAACAGGAAAGTGGTGTATCTGTATGTGTGTGTGTGTGTGTGTGTGTGTGTACTGGGGAAAGATCAAACCAGAAGAAAAAGAACAAGAAGACCCCAACCACTTAAATTTAGGGTAATTCTCACAACCTTCCACCATGGATCTCTGGTTCTATTTTTGCCAGATACCAAGGGAATACCTTAATAAACTGTAGCTAGAGAAAGACTGACAAAAGTGAAGGGACATTCAAAACCTTCAGGTAAAACTTGTATTGCTTCCCCATCCCAGTTATGTACATCTAGATACTGAATTTACTATGCTTTCAAACTTCTCAAATCCTTAAGGCAATAGCTAAAAAGGAATAAATAACTATACCTAGCAACAATTGAAAAATGACCTCAGGTTTCCAAATGCAGATTATTTAGAAGAGAATTTGGTTTAAAAAATAGCTAGCTAATCAAGTTATTTCTAAACAATATTCTAACAATGTTTAAAATGCTAAAGTGTCAATGATTATCCAGTCACAAATACCCACCAAAATTAAGCACCAGAAGTGTGAATAGAGGGAGATCTCATCAAGATGGTGTCATAAGCGGACTCTGAACTCACCTCCTCCCACAGACACAACAAGGTTACACCTATTCTTGGAAAAATTACCCTGGAAAGAGAACTAAAAACTGGATAAAAAGAATCCCCACAATAAAGGACAGCCCTGACTGAGGCAGAAATTCCTTCAGGAGAGAAAAAGCCACCTTCGTGACCAGTGGAGCTTCACAGCCAGCCAGGCAGGAGCCACCCTAGGTACACAGCCCTCCCTGGAGAAGCAGGGACCTGCGTGGGGCACATTAGTGCTATAAGCATCCTTTGGACTCAGCACAACTGAGACAAGTGTCATACTATTTGGCTTTGCTGGCTACTAACTACAACCCCCAGAAAAGCTACCAAAACAAGTGGAATAAAGTCAGCTCTTAAAGGGCCCATGCACAAATTGACCTATCTCAGAGAGTAAGCCAAAATCACCAGAAAGAAAGGTGCACAGCCTTTCGGTGAAAAGAGACCCACCTGGTATGCTCTGGATACATCTCAGTGAGAGGTGAGACCTCTCCAGAGATTGACATTGGTGGCAGCCATTGCTGTGACCTAGTACAGGCATGCTGACACAGATACTGGCAAACACCATTAGAGTTTTTCCCATGGCCTGTTAGCCCAGGAGTCTGCCACACACACTAGAGCAGTAATTTAACCCACTTCAGCTAGGGCAGGCAGCCAGCCCTAGGGACCAGCCCCACCCAACAGCAAGCACTCAGGCAACTTTTCAGCCTGCAAAGACTGGGTGCCTGGGTCCTCTAGAGGCAGACGAGTGTGTCCACTTCTGTGGGGCAGGGCCTGTGTGAGGATCAGGTGAACAGTGGGGGGTGTTGTTGGAGAAGTGAGGGCCTCTGTAATGGGCCGACTGCGTACACTCTAGTGGGTCAGGAAGTGTGCATGGGCCAGGACTGTGTTAACTGTTTGTGTGGAGCTGTGGGGGAGTGAGGCATTTCAGTGGCAGAAGACCTGTGCTTCACAAACAGCTGCAAAGGGGATCAGCCCCACCTTCCAAAGCCTGAAACAATTGGGTGCTCCCATGCCTGGGGCCAGCCCCACTCAGCTGGAATGCTAAGATAGCTGGCAACGGACTTGCATGCCTGAGGCCTACAGCAACTGTAAATCCCTGAGACTAGCAACCAACTACACTGGGGTGCCTATTCACTTAACAGGAAAACTACAACAGGAATGTGCTATTAGATCATGTAGCCAACAGTGCTAAGGCTCCCCAAATCCAATTTACAACAGCTGGCCAGGGAGGGAAAGCCTAGACTCCTGCTGGTTGTTGGGACTCAAAAGATGCCTCTTACATAAAGCCACTTCTCCAAGAACAGGAGACATAGCTAACTTACCTAATACATAGACATAATCATAGAGAAAGAGGCAAAATGAGGCAGCAAATGAATATATTCCAAGCAAGGGAACAGGAAAAAACCCCAGAAAAAGAACTAAATGAAACAGAAATAAGCAATCTACCTGACAATGAGTTCAAACAAAAACTCATAAAGATGATCACTGATATTGGGAGAAGACTGGATGAACACAGTGAGAACATCAACAAAGAATTATAAAATATAAAAAAGAACCAAACAGAAATGAAGAACACAATACTGGAAATGAAAAAATTCACTAGAGGGATTCAATAGCAGACTAGATGATACAGAATAACAGATGAATGAGCTGGAGAAAAGACTAGAGGAAATCACCCAAGCTGAACAGATCAAAGAAAAAAGAATGAAAAAGAATGAAAACAGTCTAAGAGAACTCTGGGACAATATCAAGGGCACTAACATTCGTATTATAGATGTCCCTGAAGGAAAAGAGAGAGACAAAGGGACAGAGAATCTATTTGATGAAATAATAACTGAAAACTTTCCTAACCTAAGGAAGGAAACAGACATCCAAAGACAGGAAACATAGAAAGCACCAAATAACATAAACCCAAAGAGGGCCATACCAAGACACATTATAATTAAAATGTCCAAAATTAGAAATAAAGAGAGAACCTAAAAGCTGTAATAGAAAGGCAACAAGTAACATAGAAAGGAAAGCCACAAGGTTATCAGTAGACTTCTCAGCCAAAACACTACAGGCTAGAAGAGAGTGGCATGACTTAAAGTGCTGAAAGGAAAAAACCTACAGCCAAGACTACTCTATCCAGCAAGGTTGTCATTCTGAATGGAAGGAGAGAGAAAGAGTTTCCAAGACAAGCAAAAATTAAAGGTGTTTATCATCAAGAAACCAGGTCTACAAGAAATGCTAAAGGGACTAATTTAAGTGGGACAGAGAAGACCGCAAATATGGATAAGAAAATTATCAAAAAAAAAAACAATGAGGCAATAAAATCACTGGTAAAGGCCAAAATAAACCTATGAAGCTACTATGAAGGTTAAAAGAAAAAAGTACTAAAATTACTCATTTCAATGATAAGAGGGTAATGGATAGACACACAAAAAATAAGAGATTAGCTATGATTTCAAAAACTTGAAATGTGAGAGGAGAGGAGTAAAAGAGCTTTTAGAAAGAGGTCTGACTAAAGAGACTATCAACTCAATATAGAATGCTATATATGTAGAATAATATATATGAACCTGACAGCAATCACAAAGCAGAAACCTATAATAAATAGCCAAATAAGTAAGAGAATGGAAATCAAACATATCAGTAAAGAAAGCCATCAAACCTCAAGGGAAGAGAGCAAGAGAACAAGAAAGGAACAGAGAAGTACTACTAAAACACCCAGAAAAAATGTAACAAAATGGCAACACACATATACTTCTCAATAGCTACTTTAAATGTCAATGGACTAAATGCTCCAATCAAAAGTCATAGGATGGCTGATTGGATATAAAAAAAGACCCATATATATACTGCATGCAAGAGACGCACTTCAGACCTAAAGACACTCACAAACTGAAAGTGAAAGGAAAGAAAAAGATACTCCATGAAATGTCAAAGAAAAGGAAGCTGGGATAGCAATACTTCTATCAGACAAAATAGACTTTAAACCAAAACTGTAATAGGAGACAACGAAGGGCATTACATAATGATAAAGGGAACAATCCAACAAGAGGATATAACAGTTTTAAATAGCTATGCACCCAACATAGGATCACCTAAATATATAAAGCAATTATTAACAAACATAAAAGAAGAAACAGACAGTAACACAATAATAGTAAGGGACTTTACCACTCCACTTACACCAATGGACAGATCATCCAAACAGAAGATCAATAAGGAAACATTGGCCTTAAATGACACATTTGACCAGATGGACTTAGTAAATATATATATATATATATATATGTGTGTGTATATATATATATATATATATATGTAAGATTCCATCCAAAAACTGCAGAACACACATTCTTTTCTAATGCACATGGAACATTCTTCAGGATTGATCACATATTAGGCCACAAAACAAATCTCAATAAATTTAAGAAGATTGAAATAATTCAAGCATCTTTTCTGACCGCAATGGTATGAAACTAGAAATCAACTACAGGGACAAAATCAGAAAGCCACAAAAATGTAGAGATTAAACAAAATGCTACTGAACAACAATTGGGTCAATGAAGAAATCAAAGGAGAAATCAAACAATACCTGTATACAAATGAAAATGAAAATACGACATGCCAAAATCTATGAGATAAAGCAAACACGGTCATAAGAGGGAAGTTTATAGCAATTCAGGCCTATCTCAACAAAAAGAAAAATCCCAAGTAAACAATCTAACAGTGCACCTAAAAGAGCTGGAAAAAGAAGAACATCAAAGCCCCAAGTTAGCAGAAGGAAGGAAATAATAAAAATCAGAGCAGAAATAAATAACATATAGACTTAAAAAACAATGGAAAAAAATCAATGAAATCAAGAGCTAGCTCTTTGAAAAGATAAACAAAATTGGCAAACCTTTAGCTAGACTCACCAAAAAAATAAAGTGAGAAGGCTCAAATAAATAAAATCAGAAGTAAAAGAGGAGAAATTACAATGGACACCTCAGAAATACAGAAGATTATAAGAGAATACTATGAAAAGCTAAATGCCAACAAATTGGATAATCTAGAAGAAATGGGTAAATTCTTAGAATCATACAACCTTCCTAAACTGAATCAAGAAGAAGTGGAGAATTTAAATAGGCCAATGACCAGTAAGGAGATCAAAACAGTAATCAAAAACCTCTCCAAAAATAAAAGGCTAGGACCAGACCGCTTCCCTGGTGAATTCTACCAAACATTCAAAGAAGACTTAATACCTGTCATTCTCAAACTCTTCCAAAAAATTTAAGAGGAGGGGAAGCTTCCTAACTCCTTCAATGAAGCAAACATTATCCTGATAACAAAACCAGACAAGGACAACACACAAAAAAAGAAAATTACAAATGAATATTACTGATGAACATGAATGCAAAAATCCTCAACAAAATACTAGCAAACTAAATACAACAATGCATTAAAAAGATCATATACCATGATTAAGTGGGATTTATTCCAGGGATGCAGGGATGGTTCAGCATCTGCAAATCAATCAACGTGATACATCACATTAACAAAATGAAGAAAAAAATCACATGATCATCTCAATAGAGACAGAGAAAGCATTTGACAAGATACAGCATCCATTTATGATAAAAACTCTAAATAAAATGGATATAGAAGGAAAATTCCTCAACATAATAATGGCCATATATGACAAACCCACAGCTAATATCCTTCTCGATGGAGAGAAACTGAAAGCTATCCCTCTAAGAACAGGAACCAGACAAGGATGCCCACTTTCACCACTATTTAACATAGTATTAGAAGTCCTAGACAGAGCAATCAAGCAAGAAAAAGAAATTAAAGGGATCCAAATTGTAAAAGAAAAAGTGAAACTGTCACTATTTTCAGGAGGTATGATTTTATATATAGAAAACCCTGAAGAATCCACTAAAAAACCTTTAGAAATAATAAAAGAACACAGTCAAGTTGTAGGATACAAAATCAACATACAAAAATCAGTTGCATTTCTATACACTAACAACGCAGTAGCAGAAAGAGAAATTAAGAATACAATCCCATTTACAATTGCAACACCAAGAATAAAACACCTAAGAATAAACTTAACCAAAGAGGTAGAAGATCTGTACACCGAAAACTGCAAAACATCTTTGAAAGAAATTGAAGAAGACACAAAGAAATAGAAAAATATTCTATGCTCTTGGATAGGAATAATTAACAGAGTTAAAAAGTCCATACTTCCTAAAGCGATCCCTAGATTCAATACTATCTCTATCAAACTTCCAACAACAATTTTTTACAGAAATAGAACAAAGAACCCTAAAATTTATATGCAACAACAAAAGATCCCAAATATTCAAAGGAATCCTGAGGAAAAAGAACAAAGCTGGAGGTACCACATTTCCCGATTTCAAAATGTACTACAAAACTATAGTAACCAAAACAGCATGGTACTGGCACAAAAGCAGACACACAGATCAATGGAATGGAATCAAGAGCCCAGAAATAAACCCTCACATATATGGACAGCTAATATTCGACAAGGGAGCCAAGAGCATAGAATGGAGAAAGGAGAGTCCCTTCAATAAACTGTGTTGGGAAAACTGGACAGCCACATGCAAAAGAATGGAAGTAGACCATTTTCTGACACCATGCACAAAAATCAACTCAAAATGGATTAAAGACTTGAATGTAAGACCTGAAACCATGATACTTCTAGAAGAAAACACAGGAAGCACACTCTTTGACATCAGTCTTAGCAGCATATTTTCAAGTGCCATGTCTGACCACTCAAGAGAAAGAAAAGAAAAAATAAACAAATGGGACTACATCAAACTAAAAACCTTCTGCACAGAAAAGGAAACCATCAACAAAATAAAAAGACAATCTAGCCATTGGGAGAACATATTTGCAAGCCATGTATTAGACAAGGGGTTAATATCCAAAATATCCAATGAACTCATACATCTCAACAACAAAAAACTAACAATCCAATTAAAAAATGGGCAAAAGATCTGAACAGATATTTCTCCAAAGGAGATATACAGATGGCCAATAGGCACAAGAAAAGATGTTCAACATCATCAACTATCAGGGAAATGCAAATCAAAACTACAGTGAGATAACACCTCACTCCCCTCACAATGGCTATAATTAACAAGGCAGGAAACAAGAAGTATTGGAGAGGATGTGGAGAGAAGCGAACGCTGGTACACTGCTGGTAGGAGTGTAAACTGATGCAGGCGCTATGGAAAATAGTATGGAGTTTCCTCAGAAAATTAAGAATAGATATACCATATGATCCAGCTATTCCACTGCTGGGTATTTATACAAAGAACTTGAAAACACAAATGTGTAAAGATACATGCACCCCTATGTTCATCGCAGCATTATATACAATAGCCAAGACTTGGAAGCAACCTGGATGCCCATCAAGGGATGAATGGATAAAGAAGATGTGGTATGTATACACAATGGAATACTACTCAGCCATAAGAATGATGAAGTCTGGCCATATGTGACAACACGGATGGACGTTGAGGCTATTATGCTGAGTGAAATAAGTCAGAGGGATAAACTGTAATACCATATGATCTCACTCATAAGCAGAAGATAAAAACAATGACAAACAAACATAGCAACAGAGATTGGATTACTGGTATCCAGAGGGGAAGGGGGGAGGGAGGAAGGCAGAAACAGTATTTAGGCACATCTGTGTGATAATGGATTGTAATTAGTCTGTGGGTGGTGAACACGATGTAATCTACACAGAGTTCGAAATATATTACCATGTACACCTGAAAGTTATATAATGTTATAATGGAATGTTACTGCACTAGAAAAAAATAAAAATTAAAAATTAAATACAAAAAAGAAGTGTGAATGTCCCAGAACCTTGTAGTACCTAACGTATCCACAATCGTATTATCGTTGTCTGATACCATTCAACTATTGACTAATTAGTTTCGAGTGAAATTCAGTATCTTTCAGAGGTCTTCGGGAAAATATTTTTAAAGTCTTTAAGAACAAAACTTTATCCCAAAACACTGTGAATTCATTCAGTCCCAGAGAATGAGATTTGTGTGTAAAATGACAGCAAGGGCAAACTGAATCAAGTGTATCTTAAGTTAAATTCATAAATCTTGAAAACAAATATTCATGCGCATATATACATGTCTATGTAGGCAAGTGCATGCCAGTCACATATTTTAAAAAACCAATTTCTAATAACGTAACTACAATGCATTTTACTGATAGGAGTTTTAGTGGATGAGAAAGAGGATGGACTGTGGAGTCAAATAGACATTGATTACAATACCAGTTCTTCCTTTTCAACCTGTAAGCAAATAAAATTGGATATTTAGATTACTATGGGCAATGAAATGATGTGCTTGATAGATTTTGTTTCCTAATAACATAGAAAGAAAAAGAGGTGCTGAGATGTGTTCATTTCATAGATATTTCTATTATCTACCCTTTCTGTTTTTCATCTGGACTTCTTGATATACCTTTGAGAAAATAAATGTTTTACACACAGCCTCTGAGGATAGATAGAGGCTTCTCCTGGTCGCTCTACGTAGAAGTCAAAAAAGGTACCCAAGAAGGAGTTTGCATGTGTGTATCTGAAAGTAATCATTTTTAGTGATAGAATTCCTGCTGACTTATATATCACTCCAAATGCCTGTATTTAAAGGGTTTATGGAGAGTTAAATAATAGTAGTGTGAATGATAATTTTTTCACCTGTTGTTTTATTCACCATAACTAACCACTCTGTGATAATCCCTTCTTGAGATTTATACTCGAATATACTGAGCGCCGAGAGATACCAATTCATTTTCTTTAGACATGTTTGTTTCCAGGTAACAAATTTATGTGAAACTGAATGGTATATGAATTTGGAGTATGCCAGAAGTGGGATAATTTAAATATTTTGCAACACTTAGTCATGCAGATGGCAGGTTGTTGGTTTTTTTGTGACAGTAAAATGTGGGCCTGATTTGACTCATAGGTATTACTTTGCTGCATATCTGTATAGTCTGTCATCACAGAAGCAGAGTGTTTAAAATAGGGTTTTTTTAAATATTTGTTTTGCTGTCTTCCTTCAGTAACATGATCAAAACAATCAACTGCTGAGGTTTGGAAAGGAAGATAGAGCACCTACATTTTGTATTAGATGCATGAAATGTGGGTGAGTTTGAATCGTTAATAAGAGATTTAATTTTCCATTTCAAGCATCAAATTTGAATGCAAAGGAATTGTTTGGAAGTGATTCTTTCAGTCAATTACTCGAATGGTAAAAGACCTAGATAATCAGTTATCTAAGGAAGGTATTGATGAACATGCTTTATTTGGGTTTATTTCACTTTTAGCTATTCCTTCGTCAAGCAATTAGTGTGTGTATTATAAACACAATTCTGAGCTACATTCTCTAGAAGTGCAACCAAGGACAAAATAGTGCTTGGAGCACACTGCTGTTCTGGGCTGGACTCCTAAACTGCTTATCTAGTCCCGGCAACCAGACACTTGAAAGTGAGAGCAATGCTTCTTTAAAGCATTAACTATTGTAAGGAGAGAGAAAATGGACGATTCAAAAGGAGAATTTCTTTTAACCTCTGTTTCTAAAAAGTGATTTTTCCACATCATTTTGAACTAGGTTGGCGAACTGAAGGGTATATAAAACAACATGTTTTTAAGATCTGTTTGGCCCAAATGTTGTCAGCCTAGTATGAGACTTTGAAAAGAAATGATAGACATTCAGGGTCAGAGAGGTCACCTAGGGTCAGATATTTTATGTGGCACCACTTTGTCTATTTGATTACTTAGAAGGTATTTGATTCCTTACTTTATTAAAGTTAGCCACTTCGAAGTTCATTATCTGGCATTATTTAACAACAAAATTTTAGGTATCAGAAAAATGTTCATCATAAATGAATGGATAACCAATTGTTATATAGCCATACAATGAAACATTTTTAGGATATTTGGCAGAGGGAATAGTTTAGAGCAGAATTCCTAACGAAAGTATATTACTCCCTTCATCTCTCAGGCTGTCTTGGGGTACCTGAAATGCCAGGGCCAGCCACGTGTTGCCCTGAGCAGGTTCAACTGGACCTCCAAAAGAAAAAAAAGATATTGTAACTTTTTATATGGATTCTGATATGAAAAGGTTGGGGTGGCATACATAGTGCTGCTCATTAATATTTTCTAGTTTTCCACAACTTTCGAAATCTAGAACTGGATCGCATTAAGCTTACAAACTGTAATGGACACTGGTAGATATTAAGGAAATTCAAATACAGAAAAAGGGTTTAAGTAAACTATGTTTAATTAAACATGAACATGACTAAATAGTAATGACAAAATGAGAATAGAAAAAGAGAGAAAAATGAAATGAGAATAACATATTGAGAAAAATTTGTTCATCAAAACTTTTTTTCATTCAAAGAACATTAGTTTAAGAATCAGAAAATCATGCACTAGGTTTATGATTTCATCTGTTTATTCAACTGTAAAATGAGGTTATCATCTCGATGGTAACTAAATTTTAAAATTTCTACAGACTCTCCATATTTAAAAAATTATTTCTGAGCAATTGAAAAATCTATCTTTTCTGAGAATCTGTTTTTTTAAGATTGTAGAAATTCATAGATTATTTGGGTGATCATTCAAACGGAAGTCAAGAGAAAATGTGATATTAAATATCAATTTCCTGGCTTGCAATCAAGCCTGGGTCTTACGCAAAAGAACACTTAATTTATTATTAGATTGATATAAGTAAAGTTTTATATTCCTAATTGGTTTAAAGGTTTCCAAGTAGGAGGCAGCTTTCCAGTGCCTTAACTGACCTTTTGACTGTGAACTCTGTTTGCCGATATTTTATTCAAGTGTGTTTTGCTGTTGTCTACACAGGTGTCCCTTGATGTTCTGCCAATCCACAGTTAATGAGAATCAGCTCAGTAACAATTTGGACTCCTAGGCCACCGTGACAGTGCTAGCAGCTCTATCAATTGAGACAGCTTGTTAATGGGGCCGCTTGATTCCAAGCACAGCTGTTGCTTTTATCGCGTAAGAAAACATCTAGTTCACATGTGCACCTTTTAATCAGCTAAAATAGAATAGATTCTAAACTAAGTACAATTAAACTACCAGGATTCTTCCTGGTCAGATAACTATGTGACTTTGATTAGGGCCTTCTAGTGTCTAAATCATGGATTTATTAACATAGAAAATAAAATTGCAATAGCTTGGTTAGTAGAATGAGACATATCCAGCAAATTCTGTACTCATTAAGTTATTTAAAGCTCATCTGGAATACTTGTGAATTGCAATGAGATATACTCATTCTTCCTGGTTAACCCTCATATAAAAAAGCAACCACAGAGATTCTTGCTTTAGAATGCCAACAACTTGGTGTCTGGTGAACATTTTTTTCAATGTTTTGACAAAATACTATAAATATCCAGAGGATTTGGTAATGGTTTCCTATTTTCCGGTATCTCATCATAGTACATTTTATCAGCTGAGGAATATGTGAAAGCAATGCTCAAATTTTGTTCAATATCTGTTCTACTCCCAAGAAGGGAACTTCTCTATACAGAAGACACTTCAATTAGAAACCTAATGGATTCATTTCACTTTGGGGGGTCTTCTATAATTTCTTTGATTTTGCACATGTTTTTAGTCATTCATAAAAAAAGACTATCCGTTAGCATTGCAATCAAAGTGTCATATTTTATACAACAAAGACCTACTTTCAAGATCTCATTGGTGTTTTATTATGGCTCAAACTGATCTGCTTTATAACAAATTTTATCCCTTAGTTCCAACAACAGAATTGAAATGACAAGGTGTTACATTATGACACAAATCCAATCTTTTGACATCGAGCAGCAGTTGGAAATACTATCTTAACAAAAGTTTATGAAAATATTCCTAATTGGAATTACATTGCAACTTATAACCCATAAGACAATAGTGTTTCCTTTTAAAATCCATTGTGCTCAGTGATGTTCTGTAATTTAATAATATTAAGGATTGACAATTACTTTATTTTCTATGCTTATTTATAGCAATTTGAATAATATAGTTGGATTTATGAGAATTATGTGTCTAAGATTCTATTGGTACTGAACTCTTAAAATTTTTACTAGTGTGTTCCTAAAGTTGCCACTGAAATATGGATGTTTATAAAAGAAAATAAATTGGGTAGCATTTCTTGTTCTAGTCGCACGACCTACCTAAGCTAAAAATATCCAAGTATACCAAGGGACTCCTTCATCTCCCTCCCCACGACACAATATAGCTTTAACTTCTCCCTAAGGTAGAGGACAGCAAAACCCACAGGATTTACGGGACACACTCACATACCATGAATGTGGTCCTAAAACCCTTTGGTTTTCTCCTTCTCTCCACTTCCTTGAATTTTACCTACTTTATCTCTTTCTCAATATCTAAATATTTTCTTTTTTCTTCCAAAAAGTATTGAATATTACTTTTTTGGGTTCACCTTTAATAAACACATGCATATTCAACTATGCTGATTCCATTTTTTACATTCACTTCTTTGCCTACAACGTGTTTAAAATGAGCAATTCCTTGATAGCCACCTAAGACTAATCATTTTCATTGAGTTTCTTTTAGTAGAAACACTAAAGTAGACTACCTTAAAATATCTCTGCTTCACAGAAAAAAGTAAATAGGGATCATATCTAAATGCCTTCAAAACAATAAATTTAGATTTATCACAATATAGAAAATTTAAATGCAGAAAACTAAAAAGAAGAAAAATATCACCCAGATCCTCAATACTCAAGGATTAAATTTTTTTTATGTTTATGCATTCCCATTTAGTATTTTATGTGCATTTGGAAAATGAATATGATTCGCTATGAGTTGATGACTAATGGCATTATTGTTTGTTTGGTCTTCATACTAACTAAACCCTCATGTATATTTCATGTTGTGGATGACACCTCTTTGTTTGGCTTCAATGGGATCACATTTTCTTGGACTTCTTCCAAATCCTGCAGACATTCCTATCTGTCTCCTATGACTGTCCCACCTTATCTACAGGATGCTGTAAGGTCGGATATGCCAGAGCTGGTATCTTGGCATATTCTTCAAAAATATCTACTGTTTTCATAGCTTCAGTCACAATCCACATTCTCCAAACTCTCCATTGCCATGTCTAACCCACATTTTTTGTCTGAAATGGTAACTTTAAAATGCCTTCTGGCCTTCTCTACCAGAAACTGAGGAGATTTTTTTTTAATTTTATTTTTTATTGTTTGTTGTTGTGTTTACTATCTCTCACTATTTCTTTTGTCTGAAGTATTCTTCACCCTATGCTTTCGTTTAGCTAACTTAGGTCTCTACTTCAAGTTGAAGCATTGAAGTCACTTTTTCAGAGAAGACTTTTCCTATCCTTTTGTTTCTGCCTGTCCCATCCCCTCTTTTTGTCCCATGCCCTAATTTAGTTTATGAGCCTCTGTTATACAATTTCATAGTACCTGAAACTTTTACATATTTACACAAGACTATAAACTCAATGAAGGCTGAGATCACATTGGACATATTAACCTTAATGTCTCCAGAACCTAATATAGTGCATGACATTTTCTTTTTTTTTTAAATCAGCAAATTTTTTTTCTATGTGTGGTAAGGAAGATTGGCCCTGAGCTAACATCTGTTGCCAGTCTTCCTCTTTTTTTTCTCTCCCCAAATCCTCAGTACATAGCTATATATCCTAGTTTTAGGTCACTCCAGTTCTTTTGTGTGAGATGCTGCCACAGCACAGCTTGATGAGTGGTGCATATGTCTGCGCCCAGGATCCGAACAGAACTCCAGGCTGCCAAAGTGGAGTGCACAAACTTAACCACTCGGTCACGAGACCAGCCCCTAGAAATCAATTTTTTAACATACCATACATTTGTCTTTGTTTTCGATTCCACAGAGATTAAAATCCACGACTTGAAACTAAAATCCTCTCAGGTGCCTTTATGTGACAGGCTTCAATTGTGATGAAATAAGCCTACAATTTAGGCTAACGTATACAAACAGGAAAAAGCAGTTTTTGAACCCATCAGTCAGGAAAATAATTTTCTACCAAGTGACGTTTTGGGTTATCTCTGCTTAAAGTGAAACTCTTCTCTGGAAATCTATAGGTGCTAAAACAAAAATGACAACTTCATTTTCCTTCTTCTCTCATTTGAAATCCTGCTGTTCTTATTCAATTTATTCATTTTTTTCTTCCCCCTCCTGTGGAGACTTCTCAACTACTGCATTTTGCCATGTAGTTTATGGGGGAGATACAAGAAACCACTTAGAACGATTTATTTGTAAATGGCTTCATCTAATTCCCCTACTTTGCCATTTGTCTTTGTGTTTATAGTTTAAATCACTGAACCACAGTGAAATAATTAAAGTATGGAGAAATTTGTTACATCGTTAAAAATAATGACAAAAATCAAGGAAGAAAATGAATTGGCATATGTTTTTTTCTCAATTCAATGTATTAAACAAACCAATCACTCTTTGTAAATGAAACTTTATTTTGTGAAGTAAAGAACAAAGAATTAAAATTTACATTGACAGTGGAAAAAAATCAGGGAAACTAAGTTATGCATAAATACGTAAATATAAGAAACCATGGTTCTCGTTACTGTGAAATATGTATATCTTCTTTTCCCATAAGTCTTCTTTCTAAAACCTTGATCATTTCAATTTCCTAGGTTATCTCTCAGGAAAAAAAAGTCTTTCCTAAAGATATAAGAAAGAATTTGGCAGTTTCTTGATATTTTGCTCTTTATATTTGATGAAACTTGAAACCAAGAAACATATCTTACTCCACATCACCCAGTGTTACATAGTTGGGAATCAATATTATCTTGAATGAAATTTAGTAATTTGGCTTTGGATAATATTGATTTTCTTAACTCCTGATTCACTTTCGAATTATTTTTTATTTCTGCAACATTATGCGAGTTTGAGATACATTCCAAATTCTGTCAATGTAAAATCAAGCAAATAGAACTCTGACTAAAATCTTTCAAACTCTAAATTTTGCCATTTTTACTTCTGAAAATCTGAAGAAAAATAATTTTCCACTTCAACTAGAAAATAAAGTACACTGAACTAGCCAATATGATCTCGTTGGAAGAAATGCAATAGTAGTGCAACAAGGATTTTATGTTGCATGGGACAATATATGACTACATATTTGGTACTGAAACTAGTATTATTGAGTTGGAAGAAAGAAGGATTTACTGCATCTGAAATGGTCATTGTTTGACTGGTGGGGGAGGAGAGGAATTTCCAGGCAGAAAAGCAAGAATCTCCAGGAAAAAGAAGGCAGTAGGCTAGGACTCAAAGTTGAATATATGCCCAGTGATGACTTAAGATGTAAAGACCAGATCAACTGTGTGAACCTACTCTCTAAGAGACCAACAGAAGGAAAGCTCCCCACTTTTTCCTCAGTAGCTACTAAAAACTGTTGTGGTTTGTGAAATAATTTATTTACATCAATATAAGAGAACGATAGAGGACATGTCTAAGAGATGTTAAGAAGATGAAGAGAGAAAAATTGTGTGGCTATTTCCGTCATCCCTTTTGCTTCCATGATGAGAGCCAAGATTGGCACAATGTCAGTGGGAACAAGCACCAATTATTGGAAGATATGTAACCGCTAAAGTATTGACATGACATCATGACAGATTTGTGTGAGACTAAAAGAGAGCCCAAACATGAATTTAGGTCTTACATCTGTCACTGGTAGAATCATGACTACCTTAAATAAATAACACATACAAGACAGAGATTTTTAGAGCAGAAAATAAAAGATGAGTTCAGTAATAGATATGCTGAGTTAATGATAAGAACAGAAGGCTCAAAGTCCTTAGAATTTCAGATTTAGTACGTTTGGTTATAAACAATATAGCTATGTTTATTAGACATGGTTAATACTTCTAGTAAATGGATGAATGACTATTTTACCAGGGGTTACTTTACTTACAAAGTCTGGGGATGATGGGTGGTGGTAGGCAGACTATTCTGAATGGGAAAGCATATTAATTAACTTCTTTAATTATGCAAAATTGTGATATAGGAGAAATGAAAAGGCATCTGTTGTTTGAGGGGTGCCATTTTTGAGGATAAAGGAAGAAACTATTAGAGAAGAGGGAGCCTTCCACAGCCAACTCAGGGAGAAATTTTCTGCCACAAAGTGGCAAAATAACTTTTATTAAGTGTCTAATAGTCAATCTTGACCAGTTTCCATTTGTGTGTTTTCCTAGAACTACTGGTCTTGCTTTGTTACATTCTGTCGGTTAGTGAGTCTTCCTACACTAGATTACAAACCTGCCTGAGTCTGTCAGTGAGACACAGGAAAAGACATTTTCAAAATTACTAATCAATGATACACAGAGAGATATTCATTAATACTAGAAAGACGTTCTTCTTTGTTTCTCTCTACCTAAATTTACTGCTGAATCAGAAACTACACAGAAACTGTAGCCCTGAGGTGAATGCAGACTTCTGTGACCCCCAAATTTTATATTCTTGTATTCCTTCTATCCTATTGCTCAAGATTGTAATTTTCTATTGTATTCAAGTTATATGCCTTGATGTCATCCAAATCTCCCTATACATGTATTTACTAAGCTCATATGTAATGCTTCCTCTGAGCCAGACATTGCTTAAAGCACTTTACAGATAAATGGTTTAAATCTCCTAGTAACACTATGAAATAAGTATTACCATTACCACCACTTTCAGCTGAGGAATTGAACAGAATGAGGTGAAGTGACGTTTCTGAGTCACACAGCCAGATAGAGGTCGAGACCTCTAGCTCTCGAGTCTGTCCTCTGAACCACAACACTGTCGTCTCTCTATGCCTGTAGGCATCAAGTGTTCCCATTCTCCTAGAGTTGGAACCAAGGTCCATTTTATCTGGGACTTTCTTGCTTTTCACGTGGAGATACAATCCATATATTCTGAGAACTCGCTTTGGATTACTTTCCTTGAAACAAAGTTAAGCAAGTTCAGGTAACAAACTCATTAGCCCTTGTTTATTGCTATAGAAGATTCTTTCCTAAAATCAGTTATATACAAGAACCTAATGTGTGATGTTTGAATTTGGAAGAAAAGTGATGTTTGTAGTCTAGAAAGTAACGGGCTACTGGGAACAGAGAAGTCAAGTTGATAAAATAACATGATCAAAAGTTCGTAGAAGCTGGAAATTAAGTGGGAGATAAGAAATCCACCCATTCCAATAAATCTTAGGACTCTTCAAGAAAATGAAAATGATTTTAATTTCCTGGGCCTTGACCCTGGGAGAACAGAAAACAGCGAGCAAATATGTCAGGCAATAGCAAAGGAGAGGGAAGAAGTCAACTGTGCTCTAACCTTCTTCCTCCCTGAAGATTTCCTACAGATCAGAGCTGAGCTCAGGAGCAAAGGAGTTCTAATTGGATAATAAATCAATGTTTAACATTGACAGGACCAGACTCTTTTGTTGTCTGAAAATGAAATTGTTCATTAAGAGTTGAGAGGGACCGAAGAAACCAAGGGTTCTTCCTAGGACTGCAATCAAAGACAAGGAGGGGAGCTCCAATGGAAATATCGTGACAGTGGTGGTGGCAAAATAATACCAATTTGCTTCACTGTCTGTTTATTAAACAATCTGGGTACCTTCCTGAGTTTTCCTGAGTTTTCTGTAATGCAAACTGACCATGCCTAGGAAAAAAGCCTAGATAATGCCAAAGCTGCTGCCAAAGGACCACACCAATATCTTACATTTTATGATCCTTGATGCGATCCTCGTAACACTATCTCTACCTTATAAACATTGTTACCCCATAAATGGGACATCACATTTTCTGTCTAAGATCCCAAACATACTGAAATGCCTGTTGGAGTTTATCCTACACAGTAACGACGGTACTGGGCCAAGGTCGGTGTGTGCTCTTTCATATGAGCACAATTCCTCTCTACTTTTCCTGGCTGGAATTATTCTCACACCAACACTCTTCCCTTGGTGTCCACTGCACCTCACCCACTTGGAGTTTGAATTACATTATGAAAAACCAGGGGGCTGGCCCCATGGCCCAGTGGTTCAGTTCGGCACACTCCGCTTCGGCTGCCTGAGTTCACAAGTTCAGATCCTGGGCGTGGACCCACACCACTTGTCAGCCATGCTGTGGCGGTGACTCATATATAAAGTAGAGGAAGCTTGGCCCAGATGTTGGCTGAGGGCTAAGCTTCCTCAGGAAAAAAAAAAATTGGGAGAGGTTTTTGGAGTACTAATAAGTGATAGCGTAAATCTATTGGCTATCTTTTCCATTTTGTAAAATTTGGCTACCCACGGAGGAGCTAAAAGTATATTTTTAAAAAATTCAATGTCTTAAGTTTGTAATTAGATCTGTAGTTACTCCAACCCCAATTTTCTTATAATAAAAGAAAAACAATAAAGAAAACTTTGTAACTGTAGACATGAAATTTTTAAAAAGTATTACTTTTATTGTCAGTCTATTATTTCACTTTGTCGTCAGTACTAACAGTACACCTACTACAATATCTATTAATCCATCTTATTGATACATCCAATTAACACTGAATTAATAAGGCATAATCTTGGATTTTGAAAATTCTTCCTGAAAACCTTGAACTTAGAACTCAGACTATTAATTAAGATAAATATTTTGATCCAAAGTATGTGTAAAAAACAATAAAGATTGCTCTGCCTTGTAAAAATTCTGAATGTCATGGTTCATTGTTAAATTAGAGAAAGTTACTGCTTATTAAAGGCAAATAATTGTCAGAATCTCACCAATTACATGTATTATGTATGGATTCCATTTCCCCTATTTTCCAGCCAAATTTCCTAATTATATATTTCATCCTAGTATCATGTTTTCTTATTATCTACATACAATTTTTATCATTACTTTTATAATATAGACTGACTTATTTATTCCCAAGCCAAGCAGTCAAAAGAAAATGGCTGCTATTTTCCATTAAGACAAAATTAAATAAAATCTTAAAAAGCAGGAAAAAAATCTCCAACCAAGCTTTGGTAATAGGCTGTGACACTGAACAATGCTATGCGTATCTAAACAAATAAAGACCTGGATCCCATCTATTTTAGCAATGGGAAAATTATTGAAGCTATAAGTTTATTTCATAGAAAATCTAAAAAGTAAAGGAAACAGCTTCTATTTTAATTGTTCAGCAACCTTGTAAATTTCAAACTTCATAAGTAATATTTTATCATTTGAAAACATACTAGGTTAAGATGCCTAAGAATCCATTTAATATAACAAAACTGATAATACTAACTACAAATTTTAAATCATGTTTTTCTTCAAAATTTCTCCAAAATTTCAATTTTGTAAGGTTTTTTTCTTTTTTTTTTTGAGATATTGATGCAGAAGACCATTTTAGCATGATTGTCTCTATCACCACCTAAACAATCATCATTCAGGCTGATATTCTCTTCCGTGGATGATATAACTCATCTAGGCTTAAACAATCAGAGTACAACAATTATTGCTAGAATTTAAATTCCATAATAAATTCTCTTTATGTTAAGCAGTTCAAATATTAAGAACAAAAGGATGTTTTAAGCTTCCTTTCCCTCATCTGAAGATGTTGGACTAGTTACTTCCCCACCTTTTTCTCCTATGAAATTAGCTGAAAATAGAAAACTTCATCTGCAGTGGAAGTAGGAATGTAGGAAATTCCAACCGCAATACCTGAATGCCTTTAAGTGCACAGAAAATTGGACTAGGATGAGAAAGGATGCTGAGAGAAGAGGCGTTCCTCCCAGATTGTATGCATTTTAGAAAGAAGACTAGGGGGCCAGCTTCAGGGGCCTAGTGTTTAAGTTCAGTGCACTCCACTTCAGCAGCCCAGCTTCGGTTCCCAGGCACAGACCCACAACACTCGTGTATCAGTGGCCATGCTGTGGCAGTGACCCACATACAAGACAGAATAAGACTGACAATGGATGTTAGCTCAGGTTGAATCTTTCTCAGCAAAAGAAAAAAAATTTTAATAAAGAGAAGACTAGGTTTACAAAGGTGGAAGTGGTAAAAGCAAAAGATGCTTACTTGGAACAGCAATATTGGGGTTGCAGCATTGCCACATGGAGGGTCAAGGAGGGAGGGCCCAACAGGAAAATACGCAGACATGCTGTGTGTACAAGAAGCATTTAGTTAATGTGCATGTGTGGGAGGAAAACTGAAGCCTACAGTCCTGCAGCTTGAATATTATGTCCCCAGATGAGGAATGTTGGATAAGTATGACTCCATGTCAACATAAATGATAAAATGACTCTATGAAGTACATATGCAAATACTTGGTAAAATAATAATACATATAGAAATATAAATACAGTGTAACCAACAAAAATTGGGAAGGGGTGATGGCAGGAAGGTGGAATAGTGCCGGTTTACTGATAGCATCATTTTTGGCAGGAGCCATAAGAGTCATGCAGTAGCTGCTGTTCATAAGTTTAACAGAAAGCCATTAAAATGAATAAAATAAATAATGAATCTTCCATATTTTAGAAAGAAAAAATATATATAATAAATTTAATATATTAATCAAGGTTCTCCAGAGAAACAGAACCAATAGGATGTGTATGTGTATGTGTGTGTGTGTGGATGGATAGATAGATTTATTTTAAGGAACTGGGTCACAAGATTATGGGGACTGGCAAGTCCAAAATCTGCAGGGTAGAATGGAAGCTAAAGACTCATGGAAGGGCCAGTGTTGCAATGCATGTCCAAAGGCCACAGACTGGCAGAATTCTCTCTTCTTCTGGAAAAGTCCGTCTTTTTCTATAAAGGCCTTCAACTGATTGGTGAGGCCCACCTACAAAATGGAGGGTAATCTGCTTTCTGTAATGTCTACTGATTTGAATATTAATCTCATTTTAAAATACCTTCACAGAAACATTTAGAAGGGTGAACAAATATCTGGGTACTGTGGCCTAGGCAAACTGACACATAAAATTAATCAGCACATGTAGTGAAAACAAAATCCATCTAAAGAATTAATGATCAAAAATATTAAAATATGAATGATAAAAATAGATGTATTTGTCATATCCATAAATTTTAAAAGGGACACACTTACCTATTCAAAGAAACAACTGGTCTCTCTTGACAAAAAAATCCTATCAATGTTTTTTAATAGAAAGAATGAATCTAAAATAAATATTATACTCAAAAAGAAAATTTTGGAGAAGATATACCATGCAAATACCTTCAAAAAGGATGTTTATACTCCTCATGTCATGTAAAGTCATCCAATAAATATTAACTTAAAATTTTGCCATAAATCTCAACACATCAAACAACAGAGGATCAATTTATATAAAAAAGAAAATGAGCAGAAAAAGAAATCAGTGATACAATAACAGTAAGTCCTATTGGTTAATGTTTGTAGTCCATTTAAGATCAAGCAGATAAGAAATACAAATATAGGGTACATCAAAAAAAAATTCACAATCTAGTTGACATGTTAAATAAGTGTAAAAATAGGAAAAAAACCTAAGTGCCTAAGTACTTGTGTATTTTGTAAGTACACTTACAAAACTGGATCTTACTATAGTCAACAAGGAAAACTTCAATGAATACTGACAAAAAGTAGAAATGATTATTCATTTTTACTTCTGTACAAGTAGATGAAAACAATTTTTCTGTGTCTCCATTCTTTACCTCAGAAAAGAAAACTGGAGGGAGCAAGCTTGAAGAAGCAGCTTTCTTAAAGAAATTTTTTGTCAAGGAGGAAATCAAAACACACCTCAAATACTTAGAAAATTGCAAAATACTTAGAAAGTAATAATAAAATAATTATATATATATGATATGCAATATAAATAAAAAAATTTCAGATTACTTCTAGTCTTGAAGATATTAATAAATAAAAATATTTAAAAATATTAAAATTTACAGGACAAGCAATTTAAGAAAATGATAACACGGGCCAGCCTGGTGGCACAGTGCTTAAGTTCGAATGTTCCCCTTCAGTGGCCCTGGGTTTGCTGGTTCAGATCCCAGGTGCGGACATGGCACTGCTTGGCAAGCCACGCTGTGGCAAGCATCCCACATATAAAGTAGAGGAAGATGGGCATGGATGTTAGCTCAGGGCCAGTCTTCCTCAGCAAAAAGAGGAGGATTGGCTGTAGATGTTAGCTCAGAGCTAAGCTTCCTCAAAAAAAAAAAAAAAATGATAAAATAAACCTAAGCTGAAGAAGGTATTAGTAAATACAAATAGTGATAAATACAAATTAAATTAGAAACCAGAAAGATAATAAAGAAAAGAGAAAAATTCAACAGATTTTTCAAACTCTATAGAGTAGATAATCCTAATTCTCAAATCAAGGAATTCAAGAAAATCACGTGACATATCAAAATTAAAAATTCATGAAATTAAAAAAACATAAATAAAACTGATAAAACTTGGATGAAATGGATATGAACCTAGGAAAATTATCAAAACTGTCTCCAAAATAGAAGGAAGAATTGATCAAACTGGTTACCCTAAGGGGAGAGAGAGTTGCCAAAACAGTCCCCTCTAAAACTTAGGGTTTACATTTTCAGGTGAATTCTTTCAAAAATTCAACGGGAGTTGTTGCTGACTTTTCCTTATGTGTTTTATTTAACCAGCATAAAATAGATACTAAAATGCTTCAAACTGAACAACAATTCAGACAATTCTAACACCAATTTCACTTATGAAGTTGAAGTTTATTCTTTATTATGATATCTGAAAATAGAATTCAAAGGCACATTAAAGAGTGGTAAACTATGACGAATTAAAGTTCAACTTAGTAATATGAAATAGCTCAATTTTAGAAAGTTTATAATGAAATTTACCACATTACTGATTCATGTGATCCTCATCATGGATGCATTTGATAAAAACAGGATCCATTCATGATAAAACAATTAAAAGGAATGAATATATGGTATTTCTTTAGTTTGATCAGGTATCGATCTATGAAGCCAATTATAACATCATGCTCAGCGGTGACACATCAGAAGAATTTTACCGTTAAAGACATTATTATTTAACATTTCTCTGAAAGTACTTACTAATGCAATTAGAGAAAACAGAAAATAAGAAAGTAAAGATCAGAAAGAAATAAACAGAATTATAAGTGTTTGAAGTTGATATAATTATATTCCTAGAAACCACTCCAAAAATCTACTAAAAAATAATTAGAAAACATAATTCAATAAGATGCTGATTTATTAAATCATTGTAATAAAATCAATACTTCTGCTGATCCAAAAAAGAATCCTTTACAAAATATAACGGTAGTAAACATACCTTTTAAGATAAATAGTAAGCAGAAAGATAAAATTCCTGGGGCCGGCCTGGTGGTGCAGCGGTTAAGTTCACACGTTCTGCTCCAGCTGCCTGGGGTTCACCAGTTGGGATCCGGGTGCTGAGACGGCACCGCTTGGCACGCCATGCTGTGGTAGGCGTCCCATATATAAAGTAGAGGAAGACGGGCATGGATGTTAGCTTGGGGTCAGTCTTCCTCAGCAAAAAGAGGAGGATTGGCAGCAGATGTTAGCTCAGGGCTAATCTTCCTTAAAAAAAATAATAATAATAAAAATTAGGTGCTGGCCCCATGGCCCAGTGGTTAAGTTCGTGTGCTCTGCTTCGGCAGCCCAGGGTTTCCAGGGTTCGGATCCTGGAAACGGACATGGCACCACTCATCAGGCCATGTTGAGGTGGTGTCCCACATGCCACAACTAGAAAGATCCACAACTAAAATATACAACTATGTACTGGGGGGATTTGGGGAGAAAAAGCAAAAAAAAGAAAAAGAAGATTGGCAACAGCTGTTAGCTCAGGTGCCAATCTTTAAAAGAAAAACCTACCTTAAAAAAAAACCCTACCTTAAAAAAAAATTAAAAAGATAAAATTCCTAGGAGTGTAGTCAAGAAGTGATGAGTGTCTGTATATAGAATACTTTAAGCCTTACTCAGGACCATTAAAATGACCTGAATGGGTAAAAAGGCATACTCTTCTTGGATAGCATAGTAGATTGCAAAAAAAATAATTCCAAGCCCCTCTTATATCCAAGACATTCTTGCTTTTGACAATAAAATGCAGGGAAATTACATTGTGTCAGTTTCAAGACCTATGCAGTTCCTCTTTCTCTCTTGAAAGCTCATCTCGCGGGTAGTTGAACAACCTGGGCTAGCCTGGTGCTCAATGAGAAACCGTGGAGAATAGAGATTCCTATCCCAGCTGAGACCATCTATGTTGGTCAAGGTTCTCCGGAGAAACAGAACAGATTCATTTTAAGAAATGGGCTCACGTGATTGCGAGGGCTGGCAAGCCTGAAACCCACAAGGCAAGCTGGTGGGCCGGAAATGCAGGTAAGAATTGATGTTGAAGTCCTGAGTCTGAGGGCTGGAAACTCAGGCAAAATTTCTATGTTGTAGACTGGAAGTGTAAGTCCTTCAGGAAACTTTGGTCATTGTCCTTGAGGACTTAAATGATGGGACGAGGGCCCCTCATATGGAAGGTAATCTGCTATACTTAAAGTCAACTGATTGTAAATGTTAATCACATCCAAAAAATACAGCATCTAGACTAGTGTTTGACCAAACTACTGGGCACCATTGTCTAGCCAAGTGGCCACATAAAATAACCATCAAGCCTCTGGTGGATCTGGCAGCTGACTATAAACACCTGGTGGACCTCGCTGAGAGCAAAAGCAGCCCTGACTGACCCAGTTTGTGCTGCCAACTCGTCAACTGGAGTGGGACCCTACACGTCTAACTTCGGGTGAGTTATTACAGGCCAAAGTAAGGGGGCTCTGAAATAAAGAGTAAATATAAGGATATCATTTCATTCTAAATTGACCTATAAATGTAAGGTATTTTCAATAAAATTTGTTTCTCTTTTTTTGAAACATTAAAAGCAGACTATAGCATTCGACTGGGAAAACATGCACAGGAAAGGAAAGAAATTCCCACGAAACAAGATCAATGAACATTAAAATATACTATAAAACATAGTAATCACATCAATTTAATTTAATTTCCTCCTGAATCATGAAAAAAATAGATTAAAATAACAGAAAAAATTTCAAACATAGACCTTAAATCCGTGAATCTTATGACGTGATAAAACATGCATTTAAAATCAACAGAGAAAAGCTGGGTTATTCAACAAAGGATTTGAACACCTAGCAAAAAACATGGTGTATATAGAAAAGACTGGATTCCTAACATTTTCCCAGTACCAGAATACATCATAGAAAAAAACAGAAATAGAAATGAGTCAAATATTCGTGAATGTATAAATTTACCAGAATAAAATGAGAAAACATTTAAACAATTTTATTATGTGTTGGTTTATTAAGTAACATAAAAATTAAAAAGGAAAGAATAGAATTATAAATAAATTAAACTTTATTCTCAAAAACTCTACTATGATCATAGTCATACCGGGAAACAATAGCTGTAATGAATATTTTAATAATATATAAAGAGGATATTGTAAATAGTAAGCCATAAAAGAAAAACAAAAGGGGGACATGAAAGGCAATTCTCAGAAAGAAAGGCAAATTACCTTTTTAAAAATATTCAAACATGTATAAGCCCACTCATATATAAAATAAAGTATTTTCATCTCAAAACTTGACAAAGGCCGAAAGATTATATAATATATAGGGCGGGAGATGAGTGAGGAGAAACAGGCATTCATATACTTTTGGTGGAATTGTAAATTAGTATGACCTCTAGATAGTTACTCAACATTTTCTTAATTAAAAGTACACAGAGCCTTTGATTTGGCAATCCACTGATAGGAAATTATCCCGGTCATAAACTCCTGGATGAACACAGTGATGTATATCAATGTTGACTGAAGGGGAGTTTGTGATGATAAAATCCTGGAAACAAGCTCACTTGCCGTAAAGAAGAAACTGGCTAAATAAAGCATGCCAAATCACTGAAAAAGAATGCGGTTACCGAAGTGTATACCGGAGAGTGTGTATGGGATGATAACATTTCTATAAAATAAAGTTTAGAGAGGGAAATAGATAAATGGATAGATGACAGATGATAGTGGAGTCGACTCACACGTAGACTGACACCCATCCTCTGCGTACTTATGTTTACAATATTTAAAATGTGTACATCTATATGTATATGCAAAATTAAAGTACTTATAAAAGACATTCAAAAGGTGCACAAGACGTTGCTAATGATGTTTGCCTCTGGGGAAAACGGAATACCTGGGGAGAAAAGAAAATTGACATTGCATTTATTCCTTGCTAAAATATTTGTATTTTGACCACATACATGTACTACTCTCATAATTTTAAAACAAGCATTTTAGGAAAATTTTGAATTGCCTTCTTTTCTTTTCATTTTAACTTTGACTTTGGCGTCTTATTCACAAGGTTCTAGTGGAAGTGTTGGAAGCTGCTGCTACTTTACCTCTGTGTTTCAGGTTCCCGTTGTAGAGATGCCAGATAAAATACAGAAATATGGTATACCCACTTAACTTTCTATTTTAGGTAAACAATGAATTTTTAAAGTATAAGTATTTCCCAAATATTGCATAGGATATGCCATTTGCTAAAGACGGCAATCCTATCTTTGGTTCAGCATGTAATGCAAGAAATATGATTGTGTAATTAAGGTGATCGTATAATTGATTGTACAAATCAGAACACTTTTGAGAGTAAACGTGTTACTATTTATAATTACGTTATTCAAAAGACTTAAACCAGGACTATACCCAGAAAACTGGATTATAAGGAAATCCTAAATATAGTTCTTCCCTAGAAGAATTGGGAAGAAAAAAAGAATGGTTGAAAGAAGCTTGTGAAGGTGAAATTGCAAGCGTTGTCACACTCTTTTGACCAAAGCTACTAATGAACGTTGCCTCCATCGCCCCCACCACTACCTCTGGAAGGATCTGAGCTCCTCTCTGCTAGAGGCAGCTGCTGTTTAATAGCTGTGGAGAATGGGGAGAAAACAAGAGAGTAATAGCAATTATGTGTGGAAATCAGTTTCTTAATATCACTGTCAAAAAAGGAAAGTAAGAGAGTCAAAAAGAAGCCAAAAAAATAAATAACCGTTAGCTCAGTTTTCAATCTTACACAAAAAAAAGTTGCTATTACATAACCTGTGTCCCTATTGCTCAGCATACTGGGAACAGCTCTGTGATTTATACTTACTGTACCATGAGATATAAGCCACATTTTAACAGGCCAGACCTAGGACTGTTAAACTGTAAAAACAGCATCACTGTTGCAGTCCAAGAGCCTTTGAAGAGTATTTAAGAGAATATTATAAAAAGACAGTTTCCTGGAGGGAGTTGTACTTTAAATGTCGTGACCTGTGAATAAGTGTCTTCCCTTTAAATCTGTCTGCTTCCAAGGGTTTATTGATTGTGAAGAGAAAAAAGTATAATTTTGTGTTTATTTTATTTCATATTTTGATATGTTCCTTAAAGGTCTAAAGAGAAAAAAAACACCATAAGCTATTATCTTTCTGTTCTGAGTATCACATAGATCAACAGAAGGAAGAGAAAATCAACTGCAGAAGTTATGTTAACAAGGTAAAGTGCATTTAGCTAGTATTTAAGTGCCGCTTATTTATAGGATATTAGCTTTTATAAATCATTCAGCCTTATAAATGGCCATTAGTTTATCTATCAGAGCCCTGATATAAGTGGAGTACACAGGAAAATTAGAACAGTATTACAAGAGTTATAAAGGACCTATGTAAAAATGTGTGGCAGGATGTAGCAAAACCAGAAAAGATAGTATCAAGCCTTGAGGATAGTCGTTGAAACCTGAAGGAGAAAGTTCTCTGTTGTTTTTTTCTTTTTTTCCCATAAGATGACTATGACTTTCTGGTGAGGGACAATTCCAGGCTGATGACCTGGCAAAGAAGCAGGCAGTGGAATAAATATGCTGAGCTCACCCTCTAATCTCCTGCCAGTGCTCCATGTTGGTCAAACTCTATAGGAATCCAGAGGACAAAGGGTATAGGTGTATTAAGAGTATAAATCAGATCACTCCTTTGGATGAATGAGATGGTGGAGAAGAGCAGAGTGGCTGGAGGGGAAGCAGAAGATATTTGGCATGTTAACTCATCCAATAAATAATAAGAGCTTATTATACACAGAAAATTGTATTAGGTGCAGGAAAAAATGAACAGAACAGGTTCAGTCTTTCGAAGAAGAAAAACTTATTACAGAAGCTTTAAAATTGGTTAAATATGGAAGAGAAACAGGAAGAACGAAATATGCCATGCATCATTTTCTCCTACATACCCGACAATGTTTGTTTCTTTTTAGACATGCAATTATTCAGAAACTTTACTTTGGGAATAACTAAGGCTTATATTTTCTTATTTCTAATATCTATCCATTAAACTTGTTCATATCTATTACCGTATAATGATTCTATGTCATTTCAAGATGATATTCAGCTTCTACCTAGTCATTATGTCAAATATTTTAGCAACAAGGACATGCAGATTTCATATTTTCATAAGCCCCAGTATTTTGGTAATAAACCATCCTCATCCCATTTCAATTAATCCACAACAGAAGGTCAATGTCCAATTAATTGTTTCAAACTTATTTCTACCTCTCATTCGTTTTCATTGTTTGAATGTAAATCTCAGTTTTAATCTTTTTCTTAATCTCTTCCTTCCATGAGTGTCTGTCTCTCCACCCCCACCCCTGTCTCTCTCCATACAGAACTAAACCTATATGTCCATGATTGATTTTTAACAAGGGTTTCAAGTCCATTAATAGGAAAAGATTTGTCTCTTCAACAGATGAACAGATGGTGCTGGGAAAACTGGATTTCACATGCAAAAGAAAGAAGTTGGCTCTCTCACCTCACCCCATATACGAAAATTACCTCAAAATGGATCAATAACCTAAATATAAGAGCTAAAATCATAAAACTCTTAGACCAAAACATAAGGGGAAACATTTATTACCTTGGATTTGGTAACAGATTTTTAGATGTGACTCCAAAAGCACATGTGACAAAACAAAAAAATACATTGGACTTAGAATTTTTTTTTTCTTAAGTGCATCACTGATGCTTAATTTCATGTGTCAACTTGGCTATGCCACAGTACATAAATATTTGGTCAAACATTTTCCTAGATGTTTCTGTGAAGGTGTCTTTTAGATGAGATTAATATTTAAATCAGTAGACTTTGAGTAAAGGAGATTACCCTCTATAATGTAGGTGGGCCTCATCAAGTCAGTTGAAGCCCTTAAAGGAAAAAAGACCAAACTCCACAGAAGAAGAAGAAATTCTACCAACAGAGGCTTTCTGACTGGAACTGCATCTCTTCCCTAAGTCTCCAGCCTGCCAGCCTACTCCATAGATTTTGCACTTGCCAGCCTCCACAGTGGCATGATCCAATTCCTTAAAATAAATCCATCTCTCTCTCTCTAATATATATATATGTTGTGTATACACACACACATATATCTGTATGTATGTATATGTATAGCTGTACACATTTCGTATATTATTCAGAGAATATTCATTTTATAAATACATCACACATATTATATATATTTAATACATAAATATATATTAAGAGGGTTAAGATGATGGTTAAGATGATGTTTAAGATCTGCAGATTCAAACCTGTCCCTACCAGGGGCTGGCCCAGTGGCCCAGTGGTTAAGTTCTCATACTCTGCGTCAGTGGCCCGGCGTTCACCGATTCAGATCTACACACAGCTTATCAAGCCATGCTGAGGTGGCATACCACACAGAGGAACTGGAAGGACCTGTAACTAGGATATACAACTATGTACTGTGGCTTTGGGGAGGGAAAAAAAAAAGAGGAAGACCAGCAACAGATGTTAGCTCAGGGACAATCTTCATCACAAAAAACAAAAGCATACCTTTAAAACAAAAACAAGAAAACAATCCCTACCAAAACTCCAACAGTCTTTTTTTGCATAAGTTAATAGTATATATATTCTATTGGTTCTGTTCTCTGGAAAACCCTGATTAACACAAACAGCATCAAAGTACGTTATCAAGAACATGAAAGACAACCCACAGAATGGGCGAAAATGCTTGCAAACCATATATCTGATAAGGATTCAATATCTAGAATATGTAAAGGACTTCTACAGCTCAACAGCAAAAAGACAAACTAGTTTATAAAATGGGCAAAGAATTTGAATAGACATTTACCTAAAGAAGATACACAAATGGCCAAAAGCAAATGAAAAAGATGCTTAACATCCTTAGTCATTAGGGAAATGCAAATCAAAACCATACTTAGATACCACTTCACACCTACTAGAATGACAATGATTAAAAAAATACAACAGAAAATAAGAAGTGTTGGAAAGAATGTAGAAAATTTGGAATCCTTGCAAATTGCTGGTGGGAATGTAAAATGGTGCTTTCATTGTGGAAACAGTTTGGCAGTTCCTCTAAACATAGAATTACTACACGAGCCAACAATTCCATCCCTGGGTATATACCCCAAATAATTTAAAACAGAGACTCAGACACTTGTACGCCAATGTTCACTGCTGCATTATTCACAGTAGCGGAAAGGTATAAACGACCTGAATGTCCATTGGATGAATAGACAAACAAAATTTCACACAATGGAATATTATTCAGCTGTAAAATGAGATGAAATTGTAATATGTGTTACAACATGGATGAACCTTGAAAACATGCTAAGTGAAATAAGCGAGACACTAAAGGACAAGTATTATATGATTCCGTTTTATATGAATAGCTGCAATAGGCAAATTCATTGACCCAGAAAGTTGATTAGAGGTTACCAGAGGCTGGGGGAAGAGGGGAATGGAGAGTTATTGCTTAATGGTTACAAAGTGTCTGTGTGATGAAAAAATTTTAGAAATAGTAGTAATGGTTGCACACTATTGTGATTGTAATTAATGCCACTGATTACACACTTAAAAATGGCTAAAATGGCAAAGTTTATGTTTTATATATAAATATATATTATTATATATTACATTTGTAAATATATATTTACCAAAATAAAATGAAGTAAATAGTCTTACCTTGTGATAGAAGGAGGGTTTGCAATTATAATAAGTTGGTCACTAGCCTCATTAAGAAGCTGATAGTTGACAAAGACTTCAAAGAGTTGGAGGTATTGTCCACAGAGTTAGCTGGTGGAATAGTGTCCCTAAAATGGGAGCCTACTCTGTAGGCTCCTGGAAGCCCGTAGGGTTAAAGTGGAATGAGAGAGAAGAGGTGAAAATTGAGGTCAGAGAGTGAAGATAGGCAGGTAAAAATAGCAATCCAAGTAAAAAGAGAATCCATACAGAAAAATATGACATGATACAACTTTATTTAGTATGGCTTGTGCAAAAGCAGAAGAGCTTGGTTGTGCTAAACAGGAAGCAAAGCTAAATCTTTCATCAGGATCCATTAAAATCCTGATGAAAACACTGTAGTCATTCTCTTGGGAAAGTGTGCAAAGTAGCTCCTCAAGAAAGATTCCATTCTTCAATCATTACTATCATTTCTCATTTACTCCTCTAAGGAAGCGAGCAGAGCAAAATATTTAAAATATTTTTCTGAGGTGTTCAAAGTATTCCAAATGAATGTAGTAGCCTCTTGTGCCCTGAAGTTGCCCTTCAGAGTTTATAGCACCAAAACATTCACTTATACTCACACAAATAGCGCACAACAATGCACTTGCTCCCAGGTGTGTATAGAGTACTAGTTACATAGTTTCATGTGCATTACTTCTTTAGGATCCTTTCTACACATTTGGGAATTAGGCTCAGAAGAAAAGCCTCAAACACTGGGCAGCCCAGGTAATCATTGAAACAAATTTTTTTTTTTTTTAATCAGAGATATCTTGTAAATAACAGTGTTCTGTTCTTTTTTCCTGTAAACACTTACTTAGCAGAAACATTAAAGGTTTTCACTTAGATTGGCTACCAGGATGTTCTTTACAAAGTAAACTGTGTAAGACTGATTTCAGATTTGAAAAAAAGACTGTTGCATCATTTTTAGTGTTACTGTTCCTATAGAATTTTCTTTCTTGAGGAATAGAAGGAAAAAAGATATCAAGACACCTTATACATGTCCTTAGACCAAGGTAATGATATTTGCAAATCCCCATGACTCCAAGAGTGGTGGTCAATGTAAGGCCACGATATAGTCTTAGTCTCTTACAGGAAAAAAAAAAAGGTAGCAATAAGGAAAAGCTTCCTTTGTTGTCCATTATTTGTTGTTAAAGTATTCAGTATATGAAAGTGAGTTGTCCTTTCTTTCAAAACACACTCAGCTTGGCAAAACCTTTTAAACGTATGTGTTAAGTGCGTAATAGAGACCTAGCGATTCTCATTTTCCTGTGATTTACAGGTCTACAGGTGTTCAGTGAAGGTCATTGGTTGTATGTTAGAGAGATCAAAGTAAAGTCCAAACAAGTGTCGACGTGAAAAATAACAACACCTGTCATCCTCACTGAACCCTCAAGTTTTTCATTATTTTGAAATAGAGCCATAAATCCAAAAGTGACCTCCGATAATATCCAGCGCAACTCACTCACTTTACAGATGAAAAGCAAAGCCCTGCAGAGATTAAACACTTCCTCCAGGGAAAAGGCTTGTAAGTAACAAATCTGGTCCTGAACGTTTCAGTGTTCTTCTCAACATACCACACTCCCTCTGACCTGCTTTTTAGTCACTCTACTTGTAAGGGCAAATACAAATTAAAAATGAGAGGCTTAATTCTCTCTGTTGAAAATGAGATTTCCCTCCCCTCCTTTTGCTTTGAGCATTTATTTTACAGTCATTTTAGATACTTAGTCCTCTCTTAGAAATGTACATTAATACTTTTGAAGACTAGACTGGCATTTTGTCAGCTTTATGACCTAGAAACATCTTTCTCAAGAACCTGGGAGCCATCTCTGCAATGTAAAAATCAAGACAGATGCCACCCCATCTCCCCATTTCCGTGGCAGGGTCGGAGCCCAACTGTGGTGGGCAGTGACTTGCTCCAAGTTGCAAAACTACTTCCTGTCATCAAGGTATGAGAAGTTTGGTTTTCCTCTAGATAAAGCCAATTAGCTAAGGGAACCCAGTTACCAGGTAGAGTTAGGGTATACCATGTGTGACAAATGGTGCTGTCAAGTCTTCTTGCTTGAGAACTAGTTGTTTATCTTGAAAATGTGTATCTAAAGGATTAGAGCTGCTTGGCTATATAAAAGGGTGAGATTTCTGTCTCAGCAGATTGCCTTTGATGGTCATCATGTTCTGGTTTACTGCTTATTCAAAAATAAAAGTGTTTTCTTTCTCTGCTATCTTTGCAGAGAGGATTTCTAGGTTGGGCGAAGACAGTGGTTTTAATTATATTTTCCAAGTACCAAAGAATAAGTGTTCCTTTCTTCCCTCCTTCCCTCTTCCTTACTTCTGACCTTTGATCCCTTCCTTTAACCCTTCAAAAAATGGAGTATATGTGTCAGGAACTGCACAAAAGACAGAAGATAATTAACGTTTGTTAAAATCTGATTAAATTCAGCAAATTTTGCATTGCACTGTTGGGAAATAATTACTCCGATAGGCACTTATTTGCACAAAGATGAGTAAGAGGGGCCACTGTCCTCAAGAAACTGACAAGAGGAGAAAGACTGTGAACAAACAGTTCCAATGCAACAGGGTTAATGGAATGACAGCAGCGTACTGGAGGTCCTCTACAGTATAGGGTTAAGTGCAGAGATCCTGACCCCGGGCTCTCCAAATTCCACTCACTTTTACCACTTATAAGACTGACTTTTGCCAGACCTCTCCATGCCTCCATTCTTTATCTATCAGTGGAATAGTATTACCTAACATGTAGGGCTGATGGGAAGATTAACTGACTTTCTACACATAAAGCCCTTAGAGAGTGCCTGACGCGTCATAAGCCCTTTACAAGTCTGAGCCATTTATAGGAGTCTTTAGGTGAGACACTAACAACCCATTCTGGATAGCAGTTTCTGTGAGTTCTGAGGATAGACTAAGTAGAGGCGTGAAATGGCACTTTGTATGTGGAGAAGCATTTGCAGCTCAGGTTTTTGGGGAGTTAAACTACAAAGCCAAGAGTAGGGTCATCATGAGGACTCTCTTTGCCATACTTAAGAGGTTCCTCATCAGTATGGAGTTGCAGAAGGAGTTTAGGAAAAAGTATAGTAACCAAATTTGCAGCATGACACCAATGAATTTTGAGTCATTGGAAATAGAAGGGGAGATAAGAATAAGGGAGGTCACAGCAATCTGATTGCCTGATGACCTGAAACTCCTAAATATACTTTTAAATTACACTAATTAAGAATACTGCTTCTAAGTCCATTTCTGAGAGTTGAGTGGGCAGGTGATCTAATTTCGCATGTTTAAAGCTACTGTACCTTGGCATTAAGAAAAATTATGTTTTTCCTGTTTTCCCTGTTTAATTTTTTTTTTTAAAGATTTTACTTATTTATTTTTTTTCCTTTTTCTCCCCAAAGCCCCCCCCGGTACATAGTTGTATATTCTTTGTTGTGGGTCCTTCTAGTTGTGGCATGTGGGACGCTGCCTCAGCGTGGTCTGATGAGCAGTGCCATGTCTGCGCCCAGGATTCCAACCAACGAAACACTGGGCCACCTGCAGCAAAGCGCGCGAACTTAACCACTCAGCCACGGGGCCAGCCCCTTCACATGCACTTTTATAGCTAGTTGATAATAATCACTCACCTGCTGAAATATTACTTGCCGTATGTTTCCAAGAATTTTCAGCATGCATAGATCATCTTAGCCAAATAAGGACATTCTTTGTAGTCAGCTTGCAGATATTATTTAATACTTGTTACATATTTGGGAGCAGCCTCTATCCCCAGCTTCTCTATAGTCAGTCACATCTCCATGTGTATTTTGCCTACCACATCTTGGCACAGGAAAGCTTTTCTCTTAAGTATAGCAGGCATAAACAAGATATAGACAGCGCTATTCATAGATAATCAAGAAACCTGGCACAGCAGATACACATGATCAAATACTGTATCTGTTCCTTATTACCCTTTGAGCACTTCAACTTTTAACCACTATTTTATGTATTTCAGAGAATTTTAGGCTGGAAAGATGAATAGCTCTAATATAATTAAAATCATATTTGTATGAAAAATTATAATGAAGTCCCCCAATGTTTTACAGTGAATTATCATATTTTAAATTATCTAAATCTGCATGCTGTAATCCTTGCATCTTGTCATCTTTTGCCAATTCAAAAATGTCTTCATATCTTTGCTTTGATGTATTTTCCTTAAAGGGAAAGTAGACAAATATACATGATGAAAAATTAAGACATAAGGAGTGCAATAAAAATACAACAGCTTACAGGACTACAAATAATGAGGTACAGAGAAGAAATGAAAATAAACAAGGAAAGAACATTAGAGTTGAAGAATATTATACAAATACCGAGATAGCAGAGAAGAAAATAGGTTTCTTTCAAAATGCCTATGCTATCAGTAAACAAAGAAATGAGAAAATCACAATGAAAATAATATAAGCTACATTCTAAAATACAGATGTGAGGCTATGATAACTTCAGAAAAGTAAGCAGTTCTCCTGGCAGCCAAAGTTAGTTCCAACTTTTCTATTATCTCACTTGTCAAATTTCACCTAGAAGAATTGTGTACATTTTTGCACATATAAAAAGAATCTCAGACTGGTTGAAAAAATCTAGAAAAAATGTCACTATATAGTATCTAAGGTAACGTTATGTTTTAATGCTTTTAATGTTAGAATTTCATATTTTGGAAGTATTTTCTGACTTTTTTGGTCTCTGCATTATAAATAATATATAGTTATCCATGTTAGAACTACATTTTCTCTGCTCACTCAATTCTTAAAAAATGCAAATATATTTGAATGACTAATACTAAGTGTAAGTCATAAAAGGATTAATTTGCAAATTTCTTCACTATAAACAATAATTATTCCATATTATGTGGTGTATTGACAAAGTACTACTTTAGATCAATTACTGATATGTTCCCCAAACTTAGCTATTTCACAACCTTAGCTATTTCACAACCACTATTTCTCAATCTTTGATAGTGGCAGTTACATTCTCCTAATTGCATAGGGCAAAAATCTTGGTTTCATTCTTAATGTTTCTCTCTCTTTCACACCCAAAATCTAACCCACAAATCCTGACACCTTTACTTTCTAGCACCAGTCTAGTCCAAGCACGATCATCTGTTATATGTTATCGCAATAGCCTCCTTTGAGGGAAAGGACTCAACAAGTATTTACTGAATGATTTACTAAATTAATGAATATGAACATTACTGGCCTAAAAACCTCCTGGCCAACTAACAGTCTTCAGGATAGAAATACCCTAGCCTTATTTGTGCCAAATATTGAAATTTCACGTGTCCACTTACGTGTGGGTCATCTCTAGCACGATGAAAAAGTACCATTACTCCAGACAGCAGCGACTCTGATTCAGTGCTGCTGCTGAAGAGAATGCTGTATTGCTCTGTCACAAATGAGGTTAGTTAAAGCTGACAGCAAATTAAATAAGTACTTATCACTGGTTGGATTCAACCGGCAGGATAATTAAAAGCCTGCAAATTCACTTTCAGTCAAACATGAGGAAGAAAAGGAAACTGCAAGAGATATTCTAATTTTTCCTGGGCTTCTTGAGGAGCAGTCATACACCAATTTGCAAAAGAGTATGTTTTCTTTAGAGCAAACAAGGGGATATTCTGCCAATTACATTCACGATATCTGTTAGCTTACTTATTTTTGAGAAATATGAAAAGTTTTACCCTAAATACGTTTAAAATGTACAGCATTTTATATGTGAAATCATCTGTGGGGAATTTGCATTAAACAATTTGCTTCATTGAATATCATTGATTGATTATCAGATTAAACTGTGGTTACAGAAATGTGATATTAATATTCAGAGGAAAGTAAAATCAAATGTAATTTTATTGACAACTCTACCAAAGTAAAATTTTAAAAAAATGAAGTTTGAATTTGGTTGGTAGGTGTAGAGTTTCCAATCTTGCTAATATTTTGTATAATAACACTCAAAAATCGAGGAAAAAATCAAAGAATATGAGAGCAGAAAGGGGTATTCAGATATTGTGAAATCTGGGCATCTTATTTTACAGACCCAGAAAGGTTAGTTGTGTAAACAATGTCATGTTTGGTGCCACTCTGCTTCAGCCTTACCCGGTGGGGGTGGGTACTGTGATGTGCTCCCCAGATGCCCTTTAATGAATGCGAGAATTATTTCCCCAGCTGCTAAGAGTGCTGCCAGAAGATGGTCCTTTGCTTCCTGCCATTTTTGGAGGTTCCTTTGGCTAAAATTGTAGGTCTTTCCGAGGTCATGCTTCCTTCCATGGGCAGTCTGCATCTAAAAATTGATCAAGGCAGCAGTTAAAAAGCCTGACCTCCTTCCTGCAACATGAAGCAACTCAGAAGCCCACTCCAGTCCCAGAGTTCCTGTTGAGTGAGCGGAGGCCTTCTTTGAGACTGTATTGCAATTCTACTTCTCTTTGATCAGTCCTCCTTCATTCCCTTGTCTTCCGCAGTGCTGATCCCAAGAGCACTCCTGAATAACTTCCATCATCAGCACTACTTCCAGTGGAATCTAGATAGCCGTACCCTAGAATACCTAATATGAGGCTCTACTCACAGTTGTCTCTGTCTGTGGGATTAATGAGTAGAGTTGGAGCTGCATTCCAAGAGAAACTGAGTAATATGGACATTTGAGTGATCAGTGTAAACTGCATAAATATATTAGGCTATAATTAATGTCAAAACATTCAGGGCTATATTAAATAACTGGCAAACAATAATTCTTCAATAAATAAAGTTGAATCTACAAGTGCAGGAATAGGCTTTCCCTATCCAGTCTACCGCTAATTCTTTGCCAAATGTAATGGTCTCACTACCTTGAACCCAAGGCTTCAGGCTTTCATAGCCTATTATGAATAATGCTGCAGAATAGTGAAGATATTTTCATGATATCTCCAGTCTTCTAAAACCCTACATTCCACGTCAGTGAGACATCTCTCTGACCCTCGCTTCTGACTCCCTCTTGTATTTTTAAGGACACTTAAAAATACAAGGTCCAGCTGGATAACCCAGGGTAATCTCCCCATCTCAAATGCTGATCATTAGCGACCTTAATTGCACCTGCCACCTTAATGCCCGCTTGCCAAGTAATGTAGCCTATGCACAGGTTCCAAGGATTAGGGCATCTTTAGGGATGCATTATTCTGCCCACTATACAAAGCTACTACTAAGATTGGCTACTAGGCCAGGTGGAACTCTGACCCAATCCAACATGGCGTTTATTCTGCGTATCTGCACAGTTGAACTTGACACTGCACCTTGGGGACTTCTGCTCCTTTGAGCCCTGGGCCTGCCTCACTTGCTGCTATACGGCATCCTGAGTCTTTCGGAAACACAAGGCTATTCACACCTACCCAGATTCTTTTTATTTTTCTTACTTTGGTCACCCTCTGCTCAATCCACAATGGTAATAGATTTAAAATACCTATAATTTCAATCAATTAATGTTTGACTGAAAGATCAGAGCTAAAATCATAGTTTCTGAAATATTTTTCTCCTTCCCCTGTATTCCCTGTATCCCAACGGCATTTATTTAACCTTTTTCTTGTCTTTATCTTGTTCAACCTTAAAATGAACTTATTTATAATTTTATGTTTATATTCAAACCATAAAGAAAATCAATGGGCTGAAGTTATTTTTTGTTTTATTCCTCCCCTTAGTCTCCCATGCATAGTAGGTATTCAATAAATATTTCTTAAATGGAAATACCATTAAAAGTTAAAACAAACCATTTGAGTCTAGTACTTATCCTTCAGGTAAGTGCTTATTGAATTCAGAGTCCTGCCTTTGAAAGTGTACCTGTCAGCAGGATGTATATCTTAAAACTTGCAGACTGCACCTACACAACCTTAGTCGCTGAGCCTGCTGTCCTCCCTGACCTGTTCAAAGCTTTGAAAGTCAACAGGGGACTGGACTTCTATACATGATCAATGGTCTGATTGCTCAGAGAGTTTCCCATTCCTCTTACTTTCCCCTGGCTGATATTCATAGTTGATTCCCCTATTCATTTCCACTCCAGCACAAAAAACACTCTGGATCCATTTCCATTTGTTACGTTAAGCTTAAAGAAACAATAGTGAAAAGGTGTTAGTATGCTGTTGTTGGAAAACTAGTCAATGTTGCAAACTTCTCAGATAGTTTGATTATTTAACAAAAAATGCACATGCCACAAGAAAATGCACAATAGACTTGTAATTGCACTGTCAATATAATAAGTCCTAATATTACTAAGTTCATAGACCAAGTTGTGCAAACTTAAAATTTAAATGAAAGCTTTTTAGGATGAAATCTCAAGCTGAAATGATAAACAGGAACCATGTTTTCTGAAAAAGAAAAGGTACTTTATTGATTAGAACACTGAAATAGAGACGAATACTTTTTTTGGTCTTAACAGCAAAATCTTGTTTCTATGTTTTGTGTAAGAGAATAATTAACTCTTTATTGAAAGCTATCTCTAATATATTGTAAATTTGTATTAGAGGCTAATTTTTTTCTAGAAATAGTATTCAATGATAAGGGAATGGGGATGGGTAATTGTATAATATAAACAAGTGCTTAGCGCAGAGTAATACATAAGTCAAATGTTATTTATTATTAATAGTCTTTATCTATTTCTATGGCCTTAGTACAGGGACTAGAATTTACAGATCAGGCTGTCCTTTAATGTCCTAGAGGTTTCTTTTAAAATACAATTTTTAAGAAGTAAAAAATAATTATATACATTTTAACCATTAGTGTTTTATCTCAATTTAGACTGATTTCTCCCTTCAGCTAAATGTTCCCCAAATTCGAATAATAAGGGCCTGAACTGAAGCCACAGTGACCCCTCGAGCGTAGTATATGCATTGGATACTGTGAAGGCAGGGAATGAAATAATTAGTCTGCAGCAAGAGACAAGGGGCAATGGAGAGATATTCATATAAATTGTCTTTAGTAGACCCAAGCCTCAAATAAACTTTAATAAATTGTGATGTGCTGGCTGTAAGTAGAAAGCTTCAAGATAAGTCACCCACAGTACCCATGCCATACCTTGTCCATTCAAATTGTCTGTGTGTGGCCTCTGTCAGAAACAGGTTCTAAAGCCCTTGCTATCATTCCAATAAAAATTGACTTGAATAATAATGCCAGATCCTAAACAGTGCCTTAGAACATGACATGACACTAAATGTTCTTCAAAAACATGATATGCTGTGATGGCAACAAGCCACAGTGAGAAAAACTGTGATAATGCAATTGGTTAAAACTTGATACTCACGGGATTGTGAAATGATGAGGAAGAAAACGAGTGCTGACAGAAAACTGTTTTAAGTAATTATAACTATATTTAAGAGGACAGAAGTCTCATCATGGAAAGAACAACATAAAATATTTTAAGTAATTATAACTATATTTAAGAGGACAGAAGTCTCATCATGGAAAGAACAACATAAAATATATAACCTGTAGCACTCTTTTCGGTGGATTCAAAACTAACACAATTAGTGAACAAGAGAAGGAAAACTGTAAGTTCACATGAAATTATTTTCCTCTTCTACCAGTTAAATAAGTAAGAGTGACATAAAGGGAAGAACGTTCATAAAGTATACTTTTGAAAAGTAGCTTCAGATCCAGTCAAAAATATGTCTGATAAAGCTGACTTTTTGAAGTTTTTCTATTTCTGATACATTCTAATGGTCAAAGCAGCAGGGTCATGAAATTGGCATTAGTTTCAGCTATTAAAGAAAAAAAACAAAGCAATAAACTGCCATCCTCATTAATCACATCTCAGCCTCCAATCAGAAAATAGGGGTTATCAGAAGATAATCATCAGTTTAATAGTTTGAGAATTTCAATTTCTTTTAATATCTGGCACCAGAGGATTGTTGGAAGCAAACTTGTTGGAGGCAAATATGTTAATTAATATAAAATGCCCATCAGTCACTAATTTTTGTACAGAAGATCAGAGTCCACGTTCAAATCAAAGCCAAATTCAAACTAGCACTCTGCCTGCTGTGAGCACTGAGAGGGGGTGTGAAATGCATTTGTGACATGCATAGAGAAATACATTCTGGCAAATCTTGTCTGTGGCTTTTTTTTTCTAAATAAACATTTATTTAAATTCATTTAAACCCCCATCAAATTGAGCAACAAATGACAATTTCTGAGGACTTATAGCTACTTTAAGACATTTACCCTGGGTTTGAGCAAGGCCCTATCAAAAGAAACCCAGAAGGCTAGAGTATATGGTTCTGATCCTTAATTCTTAGGGAAGTGAGACTCAACTTTGATATTTTCATTACACCCCTTTAATTTCGGTTCCTAAAACTGACCCTGTTGTTGTTATAAAGTCACTCAGACTTTCAGGACTCAGTGGGGAAAACTTACATTTATAAATGTCCTATTTATCATCCTCTTAGCTAAAAAACAGAGGGCATCAGGGCAAATCCAAAACTTTGTCTTTTTGTTTTTAAAGAAAATAACCATGTATGCAATGTGTAGTGCCTGATAGCACAGGCCTTGGAGCCAGAGTCATAGTTCAAAATTAAACTCCATCTATTTGTGTAGCCTAGACCAGCTTCCTGAACGTTGTACCTTAATTTCCTCATCTCTAAAATGGGAATAATAATACCTGACTCAATTCTGGCAGGAAGTGATTAGCTTTTTGAGAACTGAGCAATTTATTTCTAATGTATTCTATTCATTATGACCAGTCCTATTACATATAGACCTGTTCATTAAAACTACTGCCTCCAAAAATTGTGACTATGGCCTTGAATTCAGTTCACATAACATCACTGAAGATCATTATCTCCCTTACGTACATTTTTCCCCCATCTTTATAAACCCAACTTGAGTACCTATCATTACTGAATACTGAGATACTGAGGTTAAGATTGGTTATACTCATCAATGATTCGTGGTTCAAAAGGCAACCCTTTAATCATATTTTTCTATTACATACTGTCCTTAAATTCATTCAGAATTGACAAGAGAAGTTTATTTGCCCTTATCCTAGAAACATACAGCATGTGTGTCATTGGCAAGTTTTCTCTTCTTGAAATGAAATAGTTTTCATTTCCTAGGGTTATTGCGGAAAGTAAACGAGATAATTCATATAAATTTATTTCTATAGGCCTAAAATAAAATATTCTGAATTTGTGGAGCTAATATTAATTAAGGCCATGAGAAATAAACATGCACACATGCCTATTAAAAATCCCATGGACTGTGCCCCGCACATTTTTATAAATAAACGTAGATAGGCGCATGTGGAAAAAGGTTATCAGAGAAACCTCTATTAACAAATCTCTGGAATTGAACATAGGATTTGGAGAAAACTGTGTTATTGAATAGGTGAAACATCTTTATATCTACACATTGAAACTTGGAAATAGTTTTCAAAAAAGTTGATTTTCTTTCAGAAAAGAAAATTTCAACAGGATACTTAAATGATTCCATTGTCATATTATGTTGCTCCTTTTAAAATTAATAACAAACTTCAGAAACCGTGGAATCAATTAATATACTACTTGTTTAAGAAAATATTTGAAACAAAGTTCAGCTTTATATTATTGTACATGCCTAACTATAAATTGACAATGAATATAAAATGACTACTATTTTCCCAAAGAAAGATCTCTCCAAAGATTTTTTGGTAACTTGAAGATATAAAGTTTTGGATATATGGATAAAATAATATAGTCATATATTAAAAATCACATATAATACAAAATAATATATTAATTTAAATATGTCTCTTTTTTTCCCATGTATTTTTCATGAAGCAACTTCATTAATATCCTCAATGGAACTTTGACATCAGTCTCTGCCAGATTTGAACTCCTTAAGTAATTTAGCAGAGTTTTCTAGAGAATGTTATATTAATTTGTAAGTTGAGATACAACGTATTTTGAACCATGTATGACGCTACTACTGAAAATTGTATCTGAATACTTAAATATCTATTCCCTCAAATTTAGGACATTTGTTTTTGTACTGTGTTGTTTTGTTTTGTTTACACTGTAGTTTCTGTGTATGCTCTTCATCAACTATGTTAACTACTTACCAAATTGATTTTAAAGTGATTTTTTAAAGGCTTGTTTACAATGGAAGCCAACATTTCACTCAAAGAATAACTAATGATTAATAAGCTAACCAAATTTTAATAAATAATTAACACATTAATGGATTTATTTGATACCTTTTTTTCAAAGACACTATCAAGTGAACTTGGTAAGCACTCAAAAGGGTCCCAAGTTGAGATCATGTCAGACAAGTGTGTTTTCCCCAAAGGTTAAACTGATTTTTCGTTTGTTTGTTTTTTTAAAATAAAATAATTGAGACTTTCACTTTCAGGAAGAGGGAATAGATGTACTTTTCCTTATTCCTTTTGCAAGTACAACTAAAACCTCTGGACATTCTGTTTTAAAAAATATAAATAACAACAATAAAATGTAGGAAGACTCTGAAAGGTAGAGAGGAAAATGAGAATTGGTTGGGCGCTTGGGATCCAAGGAACAATATGATGATGAGTTCTCTGGGGTTCTTTTTCTTCATAATCCCAGACCAGTTGCCATATAAGTGAGTAACCTGGAAATGCCAATAGGTATACACAAAAATGCCCCAAAAAACCTCAGCCCTCTCTAGACAAGAGAACCAGGAAAAGGACAGCCTAATGAGACAGAAAAATCTAGATAATAGATAATAATCACTCTACTCCAGCAAAAGATACTGAAAACACTGTGGCCCTGCCCAGCTTACACCAAGGCTGAGTAGGGAGCCCAGACTTCCCCCCTCATCAGGTTGTAATAAGGTGCTTCAACCCCCACACTGGGTGGTGTCGGAGAAGGCCAAGAAGGGAGCCAGGACTTTTGTCCTTGTCAGGCATTAATGATCCCTCCCTCTTCTAGATGTCAATAGAGACCACACAAAGATCCTGGACTTCCACTGGCACCTGGAAGTAAGGAGACATCTGATACATCACTCTCGGGAGGTATCAGAGGAAGCCTGGTCTAGAATTCAACTTTCACAATCCCCCTAGTAGTAACAAGGCCTCACCACTGTGGTTTCAGTAGAGGTCACAGGGGAAACAAAACAACAAGGCACTCCTACCCTTCCAGCCACAGTGGTATCAGGAAGAGCGTAGTGAGGAGCCAGAACTCCGACTCCTGCCCAGAAATAACAAGGAGACCCCTTCTTCGGGTATCACTGGAGACCCACTGGGAACCCAGTCTTCTGTGCCACCTGGCAATAACATGTTGGTGATCCCTCCTTTCCCCTAGTGGATATAATGCTATTCCAGTAATGACCATCATCTGAATTCTTTGAATTAGCCATTCAGGTGCAGTATAACTAGTGTGACAACATACCCCAGTTCTACCAGGACTGTCCTGGATTATGATGCCTGTTGTCCTGAAGCAATTATATAATTAATTCATTACACTCTGAAAAGTTTTCTGGCTAGATGATAATTAAACAGTCACCCTAAGTATAACTTACAATTACTACTTTGCCTCTCTGTCAAAATAGTCAGGACTTTCCTCAGGTGAGCAAAAGAGTTTTGAGATCTAGCCATTTTACAAGTCACAAGGTTGAAATTTCCTGCCTGTTTGGTCTTGTCTGGCTGAGGCAAGCTATACAGAACTGTATACAGCCAGCAGCAGGGGCGTACCAGTTTGCCGAGCCTTCCCCCACTGTAGCTCTCTGACGACAGCCTCCCTGAAGTCCTTTAAATACAGATTTCTGTGGTAAAGTCACTTTATGCCTGCAGTCTTATCAAAGGCAAACATTGATTAGCAAAATAAAGTTATCATCAGGTACATATTTGTCCTGTTAACGTGACATTTGCAGGACAAATTGGGTCTATGCCCTAAGTTTATCTTAATTCTATTGTTACCATTGAATTTGCCTTGTCTTTGGTTTTTTACATAGAATTACTTTCTCTGCCCAGATAGCTCCATTTTTTCTTTTTTGGTCATCTAAAGAACAGTTTAAACTTTACTCTAAAAATCAATCATTAACATGTTTGTAATGAGGAGTGAGCATATCTGATGGCAAAGCTGGGGCAGACCAAGTTCTTTCAGTGGGAAGGGGCGGTGCTGGGAGGTGCTGAAGCTGCAATGGTTCAGTTTTAATTTTCTAAAGAAAGTTTGGTGTGTCTATAAGGTACCTCTGTAAGAAATCTTATAGGCTAGAGTTTGGGCAAAGGGAACTAACTGGAGGTAGTGGTTGATCTCAACAATCAAAGCTCAGTGATTTCAAAGTCCAACTTGTCCTATCGCAGAATCGAATGCCACATAGAAAACCGCATACCCGATGAGGGCTGAGGGGAGAAACTTAGAATCTGGGGAAAGGGGGACTGGCAGAATGAATGTGTGGTCTGGTCTCTTAAAACAAGAAGGCGTGGGATCTATTACAGCGGCGACAACTTGGTTAGCTAGTTGAGAACATAATACAGACTGGTCTTGATAATAAGATTAAAACCCCATCGTCAGCAGTCAAATCCTCACGTTTGTAACCCTGACTCTTGGTAACAAAATAGAAACCCAGTGCCAGCAGTAAACCTTCCTAAAGTATAGCTTTCATTATGGGAATGTTTCTTTTAAAGTCATTCATACACAAATGAACAAATAAATTTTAAAAGCTTTCTAGTTCCTAATACACTAACTTAAAATCACATTGCTTGGCATTCAGACAAAATATGCCCTGATCTCACTGTCTGCATTTTGCCGTAATTTCTAATATCTTTAGTCAAAAGAGTATCTATGTTTTCCCATAAACTGCCACATTCAATAATCTTGACAGCCATTACCCAGAATGCTTTTCTCCCTGTGGCTATCGTTGTCAGTCACCATTTGAAGATCCACTCTGCCTAGTTTCTTTCCATGAACATTTTCCTTCCGTGAAAACTTTTTAAAATGCGGTGATCTCTATTGATCCCAATCCTTCTAAACTCCAATAAAACATATAAAGTCTATCACATTATTCTGAAATTTAAAAAAAATTTCTTTGATACTTCATGCTTTTTAATTTTTCTTTCTCAATAGAAGCATAAAGTTGTAGAAAAACATGATTCATATCTTGTGTTTTATTGTCTGCATTTATCTATAGCATCTAGCAAAGTTCTGAGAATATACTGTGTATTGCTACAAAAAAAATGCCGTCTTTCATAAACAGTTTGTAAGTCAATGTACAGTATTAGCCTTTGAGACTCAAGAAACTCATTCTAATTCCCTTTTAATAAATTGATATATACAGGCTCTGGAAAGCTATGCGTTTAGGACCAGAAGTAGTGCTAGTGACTCAAGATGTTTTTCTCTTTTTCTGGTAGGTCAAAAAATATTTTATCAAGATGTACCCCATTTGCTCTTCTTGTCTTCTACTAATATGGTTGCCCTCTATGTTCCCTGTTATAAAACTCAGAGAGAACCAGCATGACTTGTTTATACCTGTTTTGGCAGAGCCAATCACATCAGGCCAATAATTAATAAGTAGTCTTGTGCCAGTTGTCTCGTAGCTCTCTTTGACTTTGGGTCTCTGGTCTGGTGGCTTCCTCTAGAATATGTTATTGGCAACTGATGGGTCTTGTGCAATGTGCCATTGTGGAAGCTACTTAATTGGGTGGCCAGGGAAAGACGGCTGGCTCAGTTTTATTCTTGAAAGTAATAGGATTTTTCCTTTAATATGCTAAAAGTGGCAGAAAAAGACTAAACATTTCCTTATCTTACTCTTCCAGCATCTACCTATAACTGACATGAAAGACCTGTTCCACTTTCACCCCTACAAATGTTTGTTATGTAATTTCTAGACCCCCTCATACTCACTATTAAAGGCATGTACCAAGATTGTATTTTAAGGTTCCCCTCTCTCTTTTCCCATATACTTGTTTACAAATATAGATAGGTACATACATACATATATATATACATATATACATACACATTTCTGAAATATTACATACTCAGTTAATCACATTAAAAAGTGTGGAATTTAGGATAAACTATGTTAAATTTTGTTCCTTTTTGATAGGATGAAAAATTAAAATGTCTCAGGTAAAAAGCTTTATTAATTAATTGTCATCACATGGCATAACTTCCTAAAATAATTTACTTTGAGTCCAAAAGAGATAACGGTGACTATATATTTGCTTAATTGTTTGTTTTTTCATTTGAGACATAACTTTTAGTCTAGAATCCAGAAATCTCCAAATGCTTAGTGCTATTCAGTTGTCTGGACTAAAAAATGTTTGATAATGTGCCCATTTTCCCCAACCCTACCCCTGTTCCCCACACCACACACAAACATTCCTCTGTTTATCTAGTGCAGAATAATGTAACCGTAGCCTAATATTAGGATGTCCAAGAACAAGCTGGGGTTGATTTCATTAGCCATTGTCCAAAAAATAACATACCATATGGTCCTCCAATCCCACTTCTGCGGGTGTATATCCAAAGGAAATGAAAACAGGGTCTTGTAGAGCTATCTGCACTCCCATGTTCATTGCAGTGTTATTCACAATAGCCAAGATATGGAAACAATGTGTCTCTCAATGGATGAATGGATAAAGATGTAGTGTATATATATATGTGTGTATATATATATATATACACATATATATATACAATTGAATATTATTCAGCCATGAGAAGAAAGGAAATCCTGCTGTTTGCACCAACAAGGCTGGAACTTGTGGGCATTATGCTGAGTGCATTTGCACTCAACAAGTGAGAGAAAGACAAATACTGCGTGATCTCACTTATATGTGGAATCTAAAAAAAGCCAAACTCTTAGAAATAGAGAGTAGAATGGTGATTACCAGGGGCTGGGTTTGGGGAAAAGGGGAAAATGTTGGTCAAAGAATATAAACTTCCAGTTAAAAGCTGAATAAGTTCCTGGGAATCTAATGTACAACATGGTGAATATAGTTCATGATACTGTATCATATACTTGAAAGTTGCTAAGAGAGTAGATCTTAAATGTTATAACCACAAAAAAGAAATGATAATTATGTGATGAGATGGAGGTGTTGATTAATGCTGTGGTGGTAATCATTTTGTGATATATAAGTGTCTCAAATCAACACATTGTACACCTTAAACTTACACAATATTATATGTCACTTGTATCTCATTAAGTTGGAAAAAACAAAAACAAAAAAACCCCCATAATTCTAAGATAATCATTTTTACTGTGATCCTGAAGAAACAAATAATATATTTAATCAATTTTGCAAATCAAATGTTTTCACATTTCATTATATCAGCAATTTAGAAATTTAAATGTGTCCTATATTTTACAGCTTGTTTTGATTTGATGATGGTATTTGTTCCCTCCATTCCTAGTGGCATATGCAATAATGGTATGAATCACAAGCACTGGCAACTTGGCTTAATTAAAAATACATTATCAAAACCAGGAAGAAATGTCATTAATATATTTAACACATAGGCCTCATTTAATAAATATTTCACGTGTAACTGTTGAGTGTATTTTGGCAAAAGAGGGAATAGTTATCATAAGTAGTAATAATTTGGAAATGCTTTTGGAATCAGCTGTTGAGAATAATAACCGGGAAAAATAAAACAAAGTAGGTTTTCTAAAAATCAGTAAATCAAGAAAATAAGGTGTAATGCAGTGCCTAAAGAGCTCAGAGATACTTGTACATGAGATGTATTATGTAGAATAGATGAAAGCCATTCCCTTCATTTCCTTCCCCATGAATATACAGATGATGTGATGCTCCAGAGCCCTTAATCTAGCCCCTCTAATGGGCATTATAGCCCAGTTTGACTAACAAACGCCTATGTTACAATCATCAAAACTTAATACACCATGGACTGTTTACCCTCTGAATGACATGTCATACATGGAAAAAGCTTTTGACATATTTTTCATCTACAGAGACTGTTTTCTTGAAATTTCTCTCATGAATCAGAGTTGTAGCCCGTTTAGCCCAGAAGCTTCCAGTAAGTGGCAGTACATAATAGCCTTCTTTGTCATTTTTGTAGCTATGGTTTTCGTCCATGTGAGTTTATAATAAATGAACTAGATTTGTTAAGTAGATGGGCAATCAAATTGGGAATTTGTGTCTCAAGCTCTTCTATGCTATTCTATGTCAAAATTTTCAGTGAAAAGCACTAAAGTGAGAACTCTATATATTGTTTGCGTGAACAAACCTGTGAACGTGCCATTAAAAACAGGAATTTTAGCAGTGTCAGGTCACGGCTATGTGCCAGATTTAGACATGCCATAGATGACTGCAAATGTCTCCTCACTTTGTATTACATTCTTTAAAATAAATGACGATGCAAAACTTACTCTCCTGTAATTGCAATCACCTACATAGTACTTAGTATGTGCAAGGTGCTGTCTCAAGCATGTGACAGTTATTTAATCTTTAAATAATCCTGTGAAATGGGTAGCATCAAGACCTCCAGTTTATAGAACAGAAAATGATACACAGATTAAGTTTAACTTGTCCAAGTTATCACAGATAAGGAGTGACAGAGTAGTTTTGATAGACAAATAGTCTGACCCTGAGTGCGTATTCTTACCAACGATGCTGTATTATCTTCATAGGTATAATGATGCACTCTTTTAGAGATGTCTTTGTTTATACCCAAAAGTACCTATTAATTCTTAGCCAGGTATAAGTATACCTATATCATCCAGTATACAATACCCAGTGCCAGTTGGCTATAGAACTGTTTTCTTTAAAATATTGTTCTAAAAAGGGGGCCGGGGTTCGCCGGTTCGGATCCTGGGTGTGGACATGGCACCGCCTGGTACGCCATGCTGTGGTAGGTGTCCCACATATAAAGTAGAGGAAGATGGGCATGGATGTTAGCTCAGGGCCAGTCTTCCTCAGTGAAAAGAGGAGGATTGGCAGCAGATGTCAGCTCAGGGCTAATCTTCCTCACAAAGAAAATGAAATAAAATGAAATAAAATAAAATAAAATATTGTTCTAAAAATGTGTGCTATTTACACATCTTGTTAGTGCAGAGTTTTCACATCCTCTAATAGCTAATTTAAAGTCTCAGCAGTGAAAACTAGGAAAACACATTATTGGATATTCTCAGGCAGTAAGACTTTGAGCACCATGCTACGTCCCACTCAGCCACCGCGAGCTCTCACCCACCATCCTGCGTTCAGTATCTTGGTAACATGTGGTGTGTGCTATGGGCCCACTTCTCACCGTTTATGCCGTGCTCTTAAGAATAGCTGTAACCTATATGGGATTTCAGATTGTGACCAAGTGATATCAGAAACCTGATGTTAGAATGCAGATTTTAGTAGCACAGGAACTTCTGGGGATGTCGTAGAGAAAAAGAGGTGAAGATCAGCAGGTGATTGGAGTTTGGGGGAAGCCTTTTGACATAAATTGCATTACAAACACTGAATACAACCTGGGAGAAATGAGCAACAGTTGTACAAGTGGAAGGTGGGAGGAAGTACTACTGGGAAAATAGCATCTCTTTGGGGGGATTCGAAAACAATAGAAGGGTGTTTTCCATAATTTATAAAATCTCCCATTTCTATGAAGTTACCTCCCTTCTTACTAACAGAATATGCTTATACTAACTGATCAGAATGAGTCTGAAGCAAACTAATGGGTCCAGTTAGGGTCAATTTTGAGATTAAGCTGTTTCCACAGGTTTGGGGAGAAATGGGAATATGTGTGTTTGGAAGAGAGGAACAAGGAAAATAATGGGCCAGTGAAATGGAAAGGAATTTGAAAATGAAAATGTTCCCCTTTATGGAAAACTGTGATTATAAAAGTAAATTTTAAGATTACTGACTTCAAATCCATGAGATGATTTTAGATACTAGTGTTTATAAATTCAGCATGTATTACCCTTTGGGAATTTTCATATTATGGATTAAGTTAAGTTTAATTTCAAGTTGCAAATTTGCTCTGCCATAATTCACTTTAGTAATAATGATTACTTACCGCTCATCCCTTTGCACTGCTACGTATTTATCCATTTTCTGAATTACAGAATGATCTGTCCTGAATTTATCACGTCTAAACCTGCCATTACTATTTCTCATTTGTTAATATCATTTGTGATGCTCTGTTAAGCATTAACAATTCAGGGTTAAGTGAGGACACTGTGACTAGTCCCTACCTTTCTTACATGCAATAAAGGAAGTGGGTAAGATCAGTAAGACCAGGATAGAAAGAAGAAGTGGGAATGA